>NC_091245.1:220967500-223467500 GCF_042477335.2 Ovis canadensis
AGGCTGTTTTCAAAAGACCCTGATGCTGGGAAGGATTGAAGGCAGGAGGAGAAGAGGGTGACAGAGGATGAGATGGTTGGATGGCATCACCGACTCGATGGAGCAAGCTCAGGGAGTTGGTGATGGACAGTGAAGCCTGGCGTGCCGCAGTCCATGGGGTCACAGAGTCGGACGCATCTGAGCAACTAAACTGAGCTGAAATCCCCTGATGAACAACCAAAAGTGATATTTAGTTTCATTTTGTTCCTGGGTGATAGGTACACGAGATTCATCACAATTTACCCTCTGGCAATAAGACCTTGAGGATTCGCAAGGTATTTCTTCCTTTGTGACTTATTGAGCTTACACGTCAAACGCTGTTACACCTGACCCCTCAGAATGTCTCCTCTGACCGGGAATAGAACAAATAGCGTGAGGATAGAGGGCGCCAATGTAATGAACAGCACTCACTACCCTCCTTGCTACTTCCCTCCCTCTGTGGTAGAGACTGATGACAGGGCTGTGTTATTCTGCCAGCGGTGAGCTTCAATAAGAAGGACAGGTTATTGTAGGAATGCTTTTATAACTGCTCAGGATGACCTCAGATGATCTGATTGTGGTTTTGCTGTCATCAAGAAGCCCCCTTTCCCCACTCTTCCATAAGATGAAATCCAAATCTTTGGACTGCTTCTGAATGTTAAAGTAAGAGCTCCCTAGACCTCAGAGTTTAAATGTAATCTCACAGGATTAAAAAAAAAATTCCCGCCTTGGTCTTTTCTTATGACCGTAGTAGAGGGAGGTCTATTCAATAGCTTGGGTGCATCTTTTGTGTCTTTTTGTTTGTTTGTTTGTTTTGAGTGTGCTGCAGGACACGCAGAAATCTTGGTTTCTACATCAGGAATGGAACCTGTGTCCCCTTCAGGGGAAGCTCAGAGTCTTAACCACTGGACCTGCGGAGAAGTCCACTTTCGTGCCGCCTTGTCTTATGGAAACTCTACCTTCTTGTTAGAAGTGAAGTGAAATCGAAAGTCGCTCAGTCGCTCAGTCCGACTCTTTGTGACCCAATGGACTATACAGTCCATGGAATTCTCCAGGCCAGAATACTGGAGTGGATAGCCTTTCCCTTCTCCAGGGGATCTCCCCAACCCAGGAATCAAACCCAGGTCTCCCTCCTTGCAGGCAGATTCTTTACCAGCTGAACCACAAGGGAAAGAGCTTCATGATAAGCTAGAAATGTTCCAACTCCAAAATTCTATAAAATGAAACGATTTGACAAGTGATGTAATCACATAAATGTTTACATTGTTGGCATATGTTGGCTAATGATACTTTTTTGGATTTTAAAAAGAAACTTTTTTCCTAATGCTTAGGTGCCTTTGGAGAACAGGATAATTCAGCAATTTAGGCAAAGTTTGACTTCTCTTGGGCTTTAATATCATATCAGTTTCTTGGGAAGGCTAACTGCGATGACCACAGCTTCTTGGTTGGGATAAATACAGGCTTTAGGCATTTTCTGTTTTATTTGACTTGGTTGAGTACCATCTCCCATGGCAATTGGTTAAGTCAATTAATGGGAAAAGTAAATTTTATTAATCTCTTTTCAGCTGTGCGAGAAAAGAAGTCAAAACATAATGGGGAAATTGTTCTAAGTGTGAAAAATTACCCACTTTGTCTATTTCATATTTCTCAAACTCAAAAATTAATGGCTTCTTAGGAAAAAAATTGTTTGTATCTCTGTGGACACAGAGAGTTTATGAATGCAAGGGGGCATTGCAGGATGAAAGAGAGGGAGGAGGACTTCTGCATGAGGGAAAAAAACATATTTAAAAACTTAAATGTACATTTTTCATACTTACACGATTGGTTTTTCAGAGAGAAAATTATTGTGGAGAATAGCTTTTCTCAAGCAGCTCCATTTAGCTGATGCTAGAATAGGTATGATGGAGTAGGGATTTTGATTTTAAGTCATTCAGTTGATTTTGGGCTTTGACAATTCTGGTTTTGGCAATTTTACTTCTAGCTAATAAAACCATGTCTTAGATGTAGGTTCGTATGCAGCTTTTAGAATATCGAGATGCTGTAGATAAGGACAGGATTGTGGTGGCTTCTCTCGTGGTGGAGCGTGGGTTCTCTGTGCATGGGCTCAGTAGCTGTGGTGCACAGGCTTAGTTGCTCTGCAGCATGTGGGATCTTCTTGGACCAGGAGTCAAACCCATGTGCCCCGTATTGGCGGGCAAATTCTTAACCACTAGACCACCAGGGAAGTCCTCTTTCACACATTTGCATCTTGTACATCCTGCTTGTTCTGCAGGGAACACTTACCACCTTTACCTGGGGAACCTTGCTCATTCTTTAAGAATCAGCTCAGTCACCATTTAGTCCATGAAGTCGTTCCTGAGGCTCCAGATTGGGTTTAGTGCTTTACTCTTATGATTTGATAGCATTCTATGGCTCCTTCTGTTACAGAATTTGACTGGAATTATAATGACATATTCCTCTGTCCATCTCCACTATTAGAATATAAATTCCTCTAGGCAGAATCTTGTTTTGTCCTAGAAGAACTTTACATTTTTACATCCATTACAGCATCCCTACATTTTTTTTTAACTCAAACAATATGGGGATTAAAATAGAATGATGAAAGTCTGAAATCAAATTTCTAGGTGGTGGTCTGAGTAGGAACTATGGTGGTAGATGAGGGAGACTGTGGGACTCCTTCCAGGCTAGTGGCTGGCTGTTTTTGCATGAAGAAAGATCAGAGTAGTCATCATTTGACAAATTCCTTCAAGAAATTGCTTCTATATATCAGAAAGGGATACAACAAAAACCACTATGATAATGCCTATAACGTTTGAGTACATAGAGAATATTTTTCACATATTTCTTAAATTGTTTGATCCTAGTAAAAACATTAAGAGACAAGGATTTCTTTTTATTCTATTTTGCCAGTGAGATAACTGGTCCTGGATTGGGTTCATTCATTCAACAAAATTCTGAATGTCTAGCTGGAGCATAGGAAAGTGAATGAGACAGCTGTTGTCCTGGACTACACAGAGGCTGGCATTCTAATGAGAAAGACAGATATTAAAAAGTTAGTTACATCATATATACATACATTGCATAATTCATTGTTCCATTACAATCTTGTTTAGTGCTATAAAGAATTAAGTATGCAGTTGTGTGCACCAGAAAGTGAATATGGGACCAGTGTACCAGACTTGGTATGAAGAGTTAGCAAAGATGTCTTGAGCACAAGATGCCTATGTTGAGACAGAGGGACAAAGAGGCCTTTATCCAGTGAAGAGGAAAGACAACCAATGGGAAGGAGGAATGGGGCAAGGAGACTTGTGCCTTTGAACAGCTAAAAGGAAAAGGTTAGGGGGCCCTGGGATAGTGAGGGAAGATAGAGCAAGTGCTTGTCTTGAAAGGAATGGGGAAGTCCATTCCTTCGATAGTCGTTAGGGATGCATGCATGAATGCTAAGTCGCTTCAGTTGTGTCCAACTCTTTGTGACACTATGGACTATCGCCCTTCAGGCTCCTCTGTCCATAGGATTCTCCAGGCAAGAATACTGGAGTGGGTTAACATGCTTTCCTCCTTGGGATCTTCCAAAACTGAGGGATTGAACCCACGTCTCGTGTCTACTGCATTTGCAGGCAGGTTCTTTACCACTAGGGCCACCTGGAAAGCCCAGTCATTAGGGATAGGTAGATGCAAAAAAAAAAAAAAAAAAAAAATCTAGAGATTTTGCTAGTAAGAAAACACATAGAGGCCATTGGGTTTGCCCTTTACTAAAATTTCAAGCAAGGGCATTGAAGAAAAATAGCTTGAAATAAAAGAAGTCAACTGGCTCAAAAAAAATAACCTCAGGGTCAGAGATAATGCAAAGAATCAAACATTTTCAGATACCAGACGCCTTGACACATTTAAAGATGTTTGTTTGCATCCCGGCTCTGTGCTTTTTAACGTTGACCCTGAGCTGGGTCATCTGAAATTTTCTTCCATGTTGGTTTCTTTGTGAAGTGTTCACTCCATGTTTTCTCTGGTCTGGTTGTTGCCAGCAGAAAAGTGAACACTCTCAGCCTCATTTTAACTAAATTAACTAGACTCACAACCTCAGTGTCAGTGAACAGTGAAAGCTTACCACCAAAACATATGAAACAAAAATGAAATTAGCCAGCAGTAGGAAACTACAAACAGCTGAGGCATTCAATTGTTAGCCATTTGAAGGATTAACTTCTAAATCTTGTAGAGCTCCCTTGGTAGTTAACTAGTTGGGCACTCAAGGGTATATAAAAACACACTTTAAAGTAGAAATGTATTTCTTCACCTATAAAATAGAGATTTACTGGCAGGTCGTGATATTATTAATACTGGATTTCCTTGCCTTGGCTCATGAGCTTAATCATATTTTCTTTTGATTTTCTTACTGGTTGCCTTGCATTGGGGTTTCAAAACAGATACTGTAGAATCAACCATGTCCCAAGTTAGGCAGGACAGTGCTGTCTCGGATGGCTGCTGCAGAATTATCTAAAACCCCATGCTTTTCCTCTGGATTTCTACTCTTGCCCTATGCTATTGCTTCATGCATTCCAGATTTACACAGCTCATTGAATATTCAGCCAGGCTTAAAGATTTTATTTGATGGTTATTTCAATAATAATTATGGAGGCTGCCAAACTCTCTTTACCCTGCTAAAAAACAAACAAAAAATAAACCTGCCATCATAACACAGTAAAAATCACAACAATAAGAGGTTTTCATGATATCTTAAAACTCAGTTTGGTGTTTCGTGAAGGATTGGTGGACGACTTATTCAGAACTTATAGCCAAAGAAACTCAATTAACGGTCACTACTATCAATTATTTTTACACATTTCAACAGTGTTTATTAAGAACCCATGAGCTATTCATAAAAGAATGTTGTCAACTTGGATTTTAATATTTCATTAAAACAAGCCACCAGTTCACCTTTGTAAGTGTTGATTCAATTGGGGGGCTAATTAAATAATTATGATTGATGAATTTTATGTGTATTTTTAAACCAAGGTTAGAAGGCAGCTGGCAGAGACTTTTGTGAGTCTTTTAAATGTTTCCCATTATCCAAATCTCTTCTCTATATATCTATCTTTATAATTTTCTCATCCCCAAATCAATTTCAGGAAAGATCCAAAACCAAGCATGTCTTTTTTTCCCTTTTTTTTTCTTTATTTAAAGGGGCTGAAGTAAAAAGCAAAAAAAAAAAAAAAAAAAAGTGAAATCACCAAGAAAAACCCTAAACAAATAAAGTGCAAACACAGAGTGACAAGCACACTCAGACCCAGATTGGTTATGGATGAGACGACAAGTATATGATGAAATTAATGACCCTCTGTCAACTTTTTAGATCTCACTTTTAAAGAGAATGGACCAAAAATCAATAGCCCCCAAACCACCAGTACTCCAGTGAACCAGTCTTTCATTTATCTTGCTGTTGGCACTCAGATAGAAATGCAGCCAAGCACAGCACAGAGCCTTCACTGGGAGTCATCATCACAGGCCATGTTCGAGCACCCCAGTTAAGGGTCAAAGGTGTGCGTCAAGGCTTCTATGAGAAGGACCCACTTCTAAATACCCATATTGGTATTCACTTTATTCAGCTAGAAGCCCATTTGGCATATACATATCAAGTAGTTTGGCTTTTGAAATTTACCTGTTAGGCTGATGGGTTGCTAGCCACCAGTAACAATGATGGCCAGGGATTTTTTTCTACTCCTGTTTTATACCTTGATTCTTCATGGGTATCTCTCTAGTGCTCAGATGGCAGCAAAATACAACTTAAGATTGAAGTGGACGAGACAAACATTTTAAAAAATACAAGTTTGTACAGATACATGGCTTTATATCATGTTTGTATACTGGTTCTTAAGAGATGTAGTTTTTGAAGTGTTAGTCACTCAGTCGTGTCTGACTCTTTGCAACTCCATGACCTGTAACCTGCCAGGCTCCCCTGTCCATAGAATTTTCCAGGCAAGAATACTGGAGTGGTTGCCATTACCTAGAATGGAATCAGATAAAGTATAAAGATTATATTCAAAATACTATGAGCTCAAATCAAGGTAGATTCCATAATTAAGCAAAAGAAGAAAACATTGAAATTGCCAGGTGAGTTGTAATAGAGCTTGTGATTTCTAATGAGGATTCTTAGCAGTCATCACTTACCTCCAAGACTGAATTTTCTAGAAATAAAATTGGTTAGTACATCACGAGGATTTTCCTACACTGTGAAAGCCATATGAAAATGTGAAAGATAAATTAATCCCAACCAAGTGTTCAATAGCACTGTTAACAGCTGAGGCCAAAGTGAAATGAAATGATGTCATTATGTTAAAATGGATGTCAATGCACACAGAAAAAATCAGTGTAAAACCAGAGAGATCACATTTTGATGATAATCTAAGACAAGCAAAGTGCTAGCCATTTGTCTGGCATTGTCCAAATGGAATCTAATCAATGACTGTCTTTAAGCTTTTTATTTCATTTGTATAACAAACACTTAGAGAGAATTTCCTATGTGCAGCCACCATTCTGACTGAATACCTTACATCTAATCATTCACTTAATTTTCATCACAATACCTAGAAATGCATCTTATTATTGTCTTAGTTTTGCAAATGTAGAAACCAAGGCACAGAAAGGTTAAGTCGTTTGTCCAAGGGTGCATCACTAACTACTAGCAGAGTGGGGTCAAAACCTGGGTATTTACCTCCAGAATTCAAGTTCTTAATGGCCCAGTGATAAAGAATTTGCCTGCCCAGGTAGGAGACCCGAGTTTGATCCTTGGTCCAGGAATATCCCCTAGAGAAGGAAATGGCATCCCGCTCTGGTATTCTTGCCTAGAGAACCCCATAAACAGAGGAACCTAGCGTGCTGCAGTCCATAGGGTCACAAAGAGTTGAATATAACTTAGCAACTGAACAGCAACACCAACAACAATCTTTAAATAAGGCTGCCTCAAAAAATGAAAGAACTTAAAACACCAGAGAGAACTTAAGTACTTACGGATAGATAAGATAAACTTGAATCAAGACATCTTCTCCTGGAAGAACTCCAAAATTTCAACTCACTGCTGAACAGCCATCAACAAGAAATGTTGGATCCCACCAAAAAAAGATACCCCACATCCAAGGGCAAAGGAGAAGTCCCAGCAAGGTGGTAGGAGGGGCAAAACTGCACTTAGAATCAAACCCTATACCCGCTAGATTTGCTTGGAGTGCTCAAACAAACCCTATGTGTACCAGGACCCAGATATCCCACAGAGACTGAGCCAGAACTGTGTTTGAGTGTCTCCTGCAGAGGTATGGGTCAGCAGTGGACTGCTGCAGGGGCAGGGGCTCCGGGTGCAGTAGACCTGCTATGGCATAAGCCCTCTTGGAGGAGGTCGCCGTTAATCCCACCATAGAGCCATCAGAACTTACACAGGACTGGGGAAACAGACTCTTGGAGGGCACAGACAAAAACTTGGGTGCACCAGGACCCAGGAGAAAGGAGTAGTGACCCCACAAGAGACTGACGCAGACTTGTCCATGAGTGTCCAAGAGTCTCTGGTGGAGACTCTTGGTGGAGATGTGGGTCGGCAGTGGCCTGCTACAGGGTTGGGGTTATTGAGTGCAGCAGTGCAGCAGTGCATGGGACCTAGGTCACCATTATCTGCATTACCTCCACCATAGTTTGGCCTCAGGTCAAACAATAGGGAGGGTGCGCATCCCCACCCATTAACATAAAATTGGATTAAAGATTGACTGAGCATGGCCCCGCCCATCAGAACAAGATCTAGTTTTTCCCTCAGTTTCCCTCAGTTTTTCTCTCAGTTTCTCCAATCAGGAAGCTTCCGTAAGCCTCTTATCCTTCTCCATCAGAGGGCAGAATGAATGAAAACCACAATCACAGAAAACTAACCAATCTGATCACATGGACCACAGCCTTGTCTAACTCAATGAAACTATGAACCATGCTGTGTCAGGCCACCCAAGATGGATGGGTCAGGGTGGAGAGTTCTGACAAAATGTGGTCCACTGGAGAAGGGAATAGCAAACCACTTCAGTATTCTTGCCTTGAGAACCCCCTGAAAAGTATGAAAAGGCAAAAAGATAGGACACTGAAAGATGAACTCTCCAGGTTGGTAGGTACCCAATATGCTTCTAGAGATCAGTGGAGAAATAACTCCAGAAAGAGTGAAGAGACAGAGCTGAAACAAAAACAACACCCATTTATGGATGTGACTGTTAATGGAAGTAAAATGTGATGCTATAAAGAGCAATATTGCATAGGAATCTGGAATGTTAGTCCATGAATCAAGGCAAATTGGAAGTGGTCAAAGAGGAAATGGCAAGAGTGAACATCGACATTTTAGGAATCAGTGAACTAAAATGGACTGGAATGGGTGAATTTAACTCAGATGACCATTATATCTACTACTGTGGGCAGGAATACCTTAGAAGAAATGGAATAGCTGTCATAGTCAACAGAAGAGTCCAAAATGCAGTACTTGGATGCAATCTCAAAAATGACAGAATGATCTCTGTTCATTTCCAAGGCAAACTATTCAGTATCACAGTAATCCAAGTCTATGCCCCAACCAGTAATGCTGAAGAAACTGAAATTGAACAGTTCTATGAAGACCTACAAGACCTTCTAGAACTAACACCCAAAAATGACGTCCTTTTCATTATAGGGGACTGGAATGCAAAAGTAGGAAGTCAAGAGATACCTAGAGTAATAGGAAAATTTGGCGTTGGAGTTCAAAATGAAGCAGTTCAAAGGTTAACAGAGTCTTGCCAAGAGAATGCACTGGTCATAGCAAACACCCTCTTCCAACAGCACAAGAGAAGACTCTACACATGGACATCACCAGATGGTAAATACCAAAATCAGATTGATTATATTCTTTGCAGCCAAAGATGGAGAAGCTTTATATAGTCAGCAAAAACAAGACCGGGAGCTGACTGTGGCTCAGATCATGAACTCCTTATTGACAAATTCAGACTTAAACTGAAGAAAGTAGGGAAAACCACTAGGCCATTCAGGTATGACCTAAATCAAATCCCTTAAGATTATACAGTGGATGTGAGAAATAGATTCAAGGGATTAGATCTGATAGACAGAGTGCCTGAAGAACTATGGACGGAGGTTTGTGACATTGTACAGGAGACAGGGATCAAGAATATCCCCAAGAAAAAGAAATGCAAAAAAGCAAAATGTTTGTCTGAGGAGACCTTACAAATAGCTGAGAAAAGAAAAGAAGCAAAAGGCAAAGGAGAAAAGGAAAGATATATCCATTTGAATGCACAACTCCAAAGAATAGCAAGGAGAGGGAAGAAAGCCTTTCTTGGTGATCAATACAAAGAAATAGAGGGAAACAATAGAATGGGGAAGACTAGAGATCTCTTCAAGAAAATTAGAGATACCAAGGGAATATTTCATGCAAAGATGGACACAATAAAGGACAGGAATTGTATGGACCTAACAGAAGCAGAAGATATTAAGAAAAGGTGGCAAGAATACACAGAACTATACAAAAAAGATCTTCATGACACAGATAACCATGATGGTGTGATCACTCACCTAGAGCCAGATATCCTGGAATGAGAAGTCAAGTGGGCCTTAGGAAGCATCACTATAAACAAAGCTAGTGGAGGTGATGGAATTCCAGTTGAGCTATTTCAAACCCTAAAAGATGATGCTGTGAAAGTGCTGCACTCAGTATGCCAGCAAATATGGAAAACTCAGCAGTGGCCACAGGACTGGAAAAGGTCAGTTTTCATTCCAATCCCAAAGAAAGGCAATGCCAAAAAATGCTCAAATTACCGCACAATTTCACTCATTTCACACTCTAGCAAAGTAATGCTCAAAATTCTCCAAGCCAGGCTTCAACAGTATGTAAACCATGAACTTCCAGATGTTCAAGCTGGTTTTAGAAAAGGCAGAGGAATCAGAGATCAAATTGCCAACATCTGTTGGATCATCAAAAAAGCTAGAGAGTTCCATAAAAACATCTGCCTTATTGACTATGCCAAAGCCTTCGAGTGTGTGGATCACAACGAACTGTGGAAAATTCTGAAAGAGATGGGAATACCAGACCACCTGACCTACCTCTTGAGAAATCTGTATGCAGGTCAGGAAGCAACAGTTAGAACTGGACATGGAATAACTGACTGGTTCTAAATAGGAAAAGGAGTACGTCAAGGCTGTATATTGTCACCCTGCTTATTTAATTTATATGCAGAGTACATCATGAGAAACGCTGGACTGGATGAAGCACAAGCTGGAATCAAGATTGCTGAGAGAAATATCAATAACCTCAGATATGCAGATGACACCACCCTTATGGCAGAAAGTGAAGAAGAACCAAAGAGCCTTTTGATGAAAGTGAAAGAGGAGAGTGAAAAAGTGAGTGAAAAGAGAGTGAAAAAGGCTTAAAGCTCAGCATTCAGAAAACTAAGGTCATGGCGTCTGGTCCCATCACCTCATGGCAAATAGATGGGGAAACAAAGGAAACAGTGACAGACTTCATTTTTTGGGTTCCAAAATCACTGCAGATGGTGACTGCAGCCATGAAATTTAAGACAGTTGCTCGTTGGACGAGGAGCTGTGACCCACCTAGACAACATATTAAAAAGCAGAGACTTTACTTTGCCCACAAGGTCCATCTAGTCAAGGCCATGATTTTTCCAGTAGTCCTGTATGGGTGTGAGAGTTGGACTCTAAAGAAAGCTGAGTGCCGAAGAACTGATGCTTTTGAACTGTGTTGTTGGAGAAGACTCTTGAGAGTCCCTTGAACTGCAAGGAGATCCAACCAGTCCATCCTAAAGGAAATAGTCCTGAATATTCATTGGAAGGACTGATGCTGAAGCTGAAACTCCAGTAACTTTGGCCACATGGTGCGAAGAATTGACTGATTGGAAAAGACCCTGATGGTGGGAAAGATTGAAGGTGGGAGGAGAAGGGGACAACAGAGGATGAGATAGTTGGGTAGCATCACCAACTCAATGGACATGAGTTTGAGTAAGCTCCAGGAGTTGGTGATGGACAGGGAAGGCTGGTGTGCTGCAGTCCATGGAGTCGCAGAGTCTGATATGACTGAGTGACTGAACTGAACTTAAATCAAGACTTTTGTTAGTAATGTGCTTTTTTTTCTTCTACTATGATTAGTTACTTGGTTGTGAGATTTTTTTAAGGGATAATTCTTTCACATACAAAGGTAAATATCAAAAATACCTGACATTGATATCTGGAGCTTGACACAGTGACAGTAAGGCAGAAGAAATCTCTTAGGACCTCTTAAATGTTTAACTATTTAGTATTTAATTCCCTGATGGCTTGGGTTTCCCTGGTGGCTCTGCTGGTAAAGAATCCACCTGTGATGTGGGAGACCTAGGTTGGATCCCTTGGTTGGGAAGATCCTCTGGAGAATGGAATGGCTACCCACTCCAGTATTCTGGCCTGGAGAATTCCATGGACTCTATAGTCCATGGGGTTGCAAAGAGTTGGACATGACTGAGCGACTTTCACTTTCACTTCCCTGGCGGCTAAGCTAGTAATGAATCTGCCTGCAATGCAGGAGACCTGCAGGTCTCAATTCCTGGGTCGGGAAGATCCCCTGGAGAAGGAAATGGCAATCCACTCCAGTTCTTGCCTAGGAAGTCCCATGGACAGAGGAGCCTGGGAGGTTACAATCCATGGAGCTGCAGAAAATCAGACACAACTGAGTGATTCACACTTTCACTTTCACTTGATTTCTTACTGGAATAAAGAAGCCTTAAATATTATATTCTCAAAATAGAGAATATTTTGATGATTATAACTGTGAACAATGGTAGCACCGCTCTTTTTTTCACTTACCTGAAATGAGATAACTGTGAACAGAGGGAAATTATTGTTAGTAATAAATTGATGTAGATGTAGAGATACCATTCAAGGTGATCCATATGACCATAAAACCTAATGGATTTAAATGAATAGCACAGTAATCCCCCAGTCCCTGAAAAATGTCCTCTGTTCTTTCTCACCTGATGTTCTTCTAATGTGCCACTTCTAATCCAGTGAGACTTCGAAAAAGCAGAGAGAACACGAGTAAATGAGATATACTGTAATAAGAACGAGGGTGAGTAAAGTAATAAACAATGAGTGAATGCCTTCTGATCAGCAGACTATATGAAATCTACACTGGTGAGACCTCTTTATGGACAGCCAGGATGAATTTTGGAGAATGGCTTGAAATTTTTTCTTTTGTTTCAAATCCAACAAAGAATATTGATGTTATGAAGACTCTTTGAAGATGTGCTTTACATTTAAGTGCATATGCCAAATGCAATATATTCTTGCACTCTTAAAATTTAACAGAAAATTGCTTTGAAACATCTTCAAAACAACATTTTCCAGTGTCCGAGTTATTTGTTTTGGATATGTTAGGAAAACCCTAAAGATAAGCCTCTAACCTGCACATGTGTAAGGATACTTGCACAAACATGATCTCATCGGATCCTTGTAGTCACATCATTATCTTGGTTGTGCAGGGGCTCTGACTTCGCCTGCACCTTGGCTCTGCAGACTGCCCTGACTGGCATGGTGGGTCGTCTCTTGGCCCTTCCCACTCCATGGATGTGTCTCTCAGCAAGTTTCATGGGAGCTCCTCAGACTGAGTAGGGTTCTTCTCTGGTCATTCTTCTCTGGTGACTCAGTGGTAAAGAATCTGCTTGCAATGCAGAAGACGGGTTTGATCCCTGGGTCAGGAAGATCCCCTGGAGAAGGGAATGGCAACCCATCCTAGTATTCTTGCATGGGAAATCCCATGGACAGAGGAGTCTGGTGGGCTACAGTCCATGGAGTTGCAAAGAGTTGGAGCGACTGAGCGACAAACACTTTCACTTCTTTGGTCAAAGGTGTATCAGTTCAGGTCAGTTCAGTCACTCAGTCATGTCTGACTCTTTGCGACCCCATGAACCACAGCACGCCAGGCTTCCCTGTGCATCACCAACTCCCGGAGTCCACCCAAACCCATGTCCATTGTGTCGGTGATGCCATCCAAACATCTCATCCTTTGTCGTCCCCTTCTCCTCCCACCTTCAATCTTTCCCAGCATCAAGGTTTTTTCAAATGAGTCAGCCCTTCTCATCAGGTGGCCAAAGTATTGGAGTTTCAGCTTCAACATCAATCCCTCCAATGAGCACCCAGGACTGATCTCCTTTAGAATGGACTGGTTGGATCTTCTTGCAGTCCAAAAGACTCTCAAGAGTCTTCTCTAACACCACAGTTCAAAAGCATCAATTCTTCTGCGTATGGAAAGCTATAATCACTTGCAGAAAATGGTGAATGAAGAGAATATTTCATGTTACATATTTTAAATTCTACTAGTAAAATTATACTTAATAAAAATATAATTAGAATATATATGAGGCATGACACCATGACAGTGAGGACACAGATTGCCATTTAAGAGGACGTGGAGGCCAGATTATTGCACTGTTCCAAACTACCTCCAGCTCCAATGACAACTGAGGAAATTAGAAAATTTAAATGTATAACTTGATAGGCAGAAATATTTAAAGTTTCATTATGAAAGCAGATCAAGTTAAAGAAATTTTCTGATAAGGTTAAATCATCACAGTCAAAAGTCTAAGTGTACTTGAGGATGACCTTAGAGTTGATAAAAGAGTCATTGTCTTATTTTTACTTTGTTTCCGCTCCTATGCAGATGGAGGCTCATCTATCTGAAAGCAGAATCCAACCACTGTTCATTTTATCCTTTAAGTAGGGATGACACTCAGCTGCTTAAAGATCTCTTAACACTTTTAGCAAAACCAGATGCCAAGCCCCATTTTGTGTACTTTTTTAGTTGAAATAACTAACTTAACCATTACAAATTAATCTTTAAAACAAACCACCTGAACAACAAAGTATGCCTAGGGAACAGATGGAGTTTTTATGTTTTCACATGAGCACCAAGCAAGATGGATGATGCCGCACAGGAATCTGTGCTTAATCCTTCCATTTCCCAGTGGGATGGCTTCCTTTTTAATGCCTTATGCCAGGGAATGGGAGTCCATTTCATTATACTTAAATTGCATTGTAAAATTACATGTGTGTGTGATTTTGTATGCTCATAGGCATATAAATGTGTGCTCACACTTTCTTCCATGAAATATTTGAATTGAGCATTTGTCCAAGTGCCCCATTGACTTAAATGACGAACATGAGTTTTATGCCTACCAGCAGGAAAACTTTCTGTCCTGTTGAAATGGTCTTTGAAAACTAGTTCCTTATAGCTCAGTTTCTATTTATTAAATAAGTCAGTGTACATGTTTTACATATGAACATGTTGTTAAAAACTGCATTTTGGGGGGCTGAGTGCATAAAAATAATTTAGTGCTGGAAAAATTTGTTTCTAAGACACCTTCAAAATATTTTTGTGTTAAATTCTAGAATGGAAAACTATTTGCATTTGGTATATGCACTTACAAATAAAGAATACCTTTACAGTATCTTTATCGCAGCAAGATTGTTGAATTTGAAAGGAAAAAAAATCTCCTTTAGCCTATTTCCAAGGCTACCATCAGTTGGCCATAAGGATGTCTTCCCGGTATAATACGGATAAATAGAATTAACAGAGCCTAAAGTTTCAGTAGTCTTCAGTTTTCTTCCTCAGCAAACTAAATAGGAAAATTCACTGACTTGAGTGCCATTATATGAATTTAAGAAACACCAAGCATCTATTATGTGCCAGGCACTGTAGTAGATGCTAAAGAAGTAATGATGTAAAACTGACACCCTCCTGCTCCCTGCTCCCAAGAAACTCCTAGTCTAGAACACCATTGCCTTCTTTTCCCTCTCCTACCTGCTGGCAGAGATGGGAACAGCACTAAGTGGAAACATCTGGTTGTCTGACATCAAACACATCATTCAGCACATGTGCAATTTTCTCAACAAGAGCTTTGCATTTTGATGTAAGAATAAAACTGTATCTGTATAATGCTTGGAACCTAGTACAGTAAGCTGCTATCTACTGATTGAAAGCCTGTCCAAATGAATAGGCTGTCACTGTTGCTCACCGCCTCCTCCATTGGCTAGAACACTTCTGTCATTGGATCTTCTGGTTCATGGCAGATCTACTCAATGACATCTAAGGTTTGCTCTTTAGAATGCCACCTGGGTTCCGTGATTGAGAGCCATATTACATGCTCTGATAGTGAATTTGGAGAGGAAAAACAGAGCTCTTTTTGTAACACAGAGTTAGAAGGTAGCTCAGTTACAAAAATACCAGTTCACAACTTTTGTGAGCAGATGTGAGGTAAAGGCCTGGCATGAAAGCAGCTCACCGTGCTTCCCACTACTCCTGCCAGCCTGTAAGGCCATTGGAATTAGCTGGTCTTTGACTTCCTGCCTGTGTGTATGTGTGTGCGCTCAGTCGTGTCTGACTCTTTGTGACTCTGTGGACTATAGCCCACCAGGCTCCTCTGTCCATGGAATTTTCCAGGCAAGAATATTGGAGTGGGTTGCCATTTCCTTCTCCAGGGGATCTTCCTGACCCAGGGATTGAAACCACACCCCCTGCTTTGGCAGGCAGATTCTTTACCGCTGCGCCACCTGGGAAGACCATTGACTTCCCATAGGATGTCTTAAATCTTGCCTTCCTTTAGAGATGAAAGAGCTCCTTATCAGCTATAAGTTTTTAGCTAGTGTTAAATTTGTACCCACAGACAGCTGTGATTAATGTATATACTATCACTTCCAAGAACCTATCTTTTTAAAAATGGAGGGCAGTATTTTTTTGTTGTTCTATTGTTGTTTTTTTTAGACCTGTGTAAGTTTATTCGGAATTGCTGGAAAAAGCACTGCAGTGGGAAATCAGAAGCCTGGGTCTTTTGCTGCTATTTGCTGACTCATGATCTTGGCCAAATCTCTGAAAAACGTAAAGTTCAGGTTTCTCATTTGTAAAATAAAAAATTCTGGATAAATAAGCAGACGTATTTGCAGTCCTAAAGTTCTGAGATTCTCCAAAAATTAGCCATGGGTATTGGCTCCTTTGGGCAATAACACTAAGCTTTGTGTTTGTTGACATCTTTTTCATGTAAAAATATCTTTCTAAAAACATCTGTTTGACCATCCCTCCATATTATTGTTTCTGTCCCAGATGATGAGTCTGATGAGACCACAGTTTTGATTTATCTTAAGGTTACTCATTTTACAGTTTCTCAATTAATTTCTCTCAAAATAAGAAAATAAGGGAGGTGGAGGGGGCAGTAGAAGTTCCAAATCCAGAAGAACTGAACAGCTGTGCTGTGTCCAGTATCAATATGCCAGGTCCTTGGGAGAGGGTCCTTTTGGTGCAACTGCTTGTCTATTTTAGAAAGAGCTTTAGTTTTCTCCGGGAGCCGGCTTCTAAGGCTGCAGATTTACTGGCTGAGAGGCACATGAAGGAAGGAAGGCAACCCAGTAAAAGACAAGGATTACTGGAAAGAGGGCCCTGGCCAATTGGAACCTGAACTTGGAACATGATCTTTCCTATATTTCAGGCTTTCCTGTGAGTTATCTGATTCCTCTCCATGCATGGTTTTGACTCTTCTTATTCCATCACTTTGCTGTTGTAAGCTTTGCTATCATGCTAATCTCTTCCATTTCTTCTTTAACTATTGATTAAACCTGGGTCTATAGAATCTGTAATGGGTTAGTCTCGAGCAGGGCGTGGGGGGAATCTACTGATATTTATTCAATTTCTCATACATAGCGCCACTGAATCCACTGTCAGTGTGATTTGCTCTCTTTTAGCAGATTTGCTTTGCCTTTGGAAGGGCAGATGTTATGTCTTACCATGTAAAATAATAAATGTGCTTCAGATAACACATCCTTGTACTTTTTTCCCTAGAGTAATTGGAGTGTTCATACAAATAGATTTAGTCTCCTTGTAATTTATTTTAATTGCCTCTGTTTTGAACAACTTGTAAACATGTCTGTGCTGCCTAATCTTTCTGATTCTTAATTTGTAAAATGAGGGTGTTGAACTCCACAATCTGCAAGGGCTTTTCCAACTCCGAAAGTCTATGACCCAATACTTCTATTGTTTAGACAAAAAATAGGTCTGTTCTGAAATGTTCTGTGTTAGGCGGCAATCCAAATGGACTTTCAAAAAATTCACATAAGAAAAAAAAAAACATTCTCACATATAACTCTATAGGATGAAGAGAGGGCCCATTCACTATTTGTTTGCTCTCTGTGGGAAAGCTATTCTTTTTTTTCCTCTTTGAACAATATAAGGAAACAACTTATCTTTTACAATTTTTGGATTCAGTTCATGGAGGGTGTCTGTATTGTCTAGTGTTCCCGAAGGGGACGTGGGAGTCAGAGATCCCAGGACTCGTTCCCAGGTTTTCTGCTCCTTGTGTGACCTTCGGAAGCCACAGAGCAACTCTTCAGACTCAGTTTATCTGCCTGAGAAATTAGACTCCTTTATCTTGGCCATAGAGAAAATCCATTCTTAAAGTTTTTGGAAAAGGACTGCAGCAGCCTGGAGGGTTAAAATGATCATTTTTAGTCTTTCAGAGCATTTATGGACCCCAGTGTCAGATGGTTCTCTATTGCCCAGCATGAAAAACTTGTGCACAGGTAATATAGGGTGGAGCATCACTGAAACTGTGAGAATTCAACCAAGATAGGTGGCTTGGACTGGAGGTGACCCTAAGTATACGGAAGAATAGTTTGCTATGTAAAGGATTAATGAATGAAGTTGTAAGCTAAGGGAACGTGTTAGTCACTCAGTCGTGTCCAACTCTTTGAGACCCCATGGCTTATAGCCTGCCTGGCTCTTCTGTCCACAGAATTCTCCAGGGAAGAACACTGGAGTGGGTAGCCATTCCCTTCTCCAGGGGATCTTTCTGACCCAGGGATTGAACCAGGGTCTCCCATGTTGACAGCTTCTTTACTGTCTGAGCCACCAGGAAGCCCAAGATAAGGGAAAGCAGAACTTATCTGGGGAGCAGAGGGGATGGGGTGGGCGGGCAGACAGGGAACAGCATGAGGAGGCAAGCCTGAAGAGTTTAGAATCATCTGCTTCTACGTAAACAGTTACCATCCTCCTTAAATGAATCTCAGCTATGGATTAGGCTGAACAAATCCTTCTGCATGACTGCAGATATTTTCAGTAAGAGCAGAGAACTATAAACAGCCTTTCTGTATTATCCAGTCACTTTTTCTGATAAAAGTATCTAGTAAAGTATAAACTAGTATGATAAACTTAAAATGATTTTACTGGTTTCTCTAAATTAACATGAACCAGTGAAGTTTTACTAGGGCTGGAAACTGGAAACAACCAGATGTTCCTAAAATCTTATGTACAGAGTAGAAAAATAATATTGCCTGTAGTTTTACAGTGACACTGCTTGGTTCAGAAATTGCCAGAATGTCAGTCTCAAATCATCCCTAAAACCTTGCTTCACAAAATGCCAGGTCAGGAAAATAATTTTGGCTTGAGTAGGAACCACTGAATGTTGTTTTAGGATCTAACTATAATATCAAATCAATTCCTATGAAGAAGTGTCCTGTTTGGACATTTTCCACAAGGAAATACAAAATGAGCACTCAGATTTCCCAAGCAAAGGTGAGATGCTCAAGCAGCCTTCCCCATACAGGTAGAAATGGCCATTTGGGTATGTGCTCCTTTGGCTTTTGTGTAAGGGAATTGAGTCATCACTCAGACATGTTTAAGTGTGGCACTTGAGCTGCCTTTCTGCGAGGCGAAGACGTGTCAGTGTCGCTCCACGATTCATCATATTAAACTTCATTTGGTGAGAACATTACAAGGAATAGGTTCTCTGTCTCCCAGGAAGTGCCTTGCTCCACATTCCTTCCCAATCACTCTGCTCACACTGCTCCTTTATTTCTCTACAGCCTGTCCCCTTCGCTCAGTGTGTGGCTTCATTTGGACCAGAGGCCCCCATCCTGTGAAAAATTCAGATGGCTATAGCAGTAATCAAAAATACCAATAAAGTGTCACCGGTCCTTGCTGGTGATGTGGGATGGCGGGTGAGTGAGATATAAAAATGAATCATGAGGCAAGACGTGATTGCTGCTCAGGCGACCATTTCCAAATGTGAGTGCACCCAGGTTGCATAAATGGTTCAGAATATTCTCTGAGAGGCCAAAAGGCTTGCAGATAACGGCATCGGCTCATCAGGCTTCGAGGCACCCCTGGGGACCCTGGAGGCAGAAGAGTTGTTGCCCAAGTGGTTGAGCCAAAACCATTTTTACCAGGCAGTGTTGGGTAAGAAGCATATGCTGACAGGAACTGCTTGGAGTAAAGTTGGTTTTAAAAAATAAGCACCACAGCCCTATACGTTTAACACAGGAAGCTGTCTAAGGTGTAAAGAATGGTTAAGTAAATGAGTGGGATACCATTAATCTTGGTTTGCTTCAGCACTACATCTTCAGCAGTTGAAGGAGGTAGGGGGCTTGGATGGAGAAAAAGACTTGCTCCCAGCTCATAACCCGAGTGTTAAAACTGATGTCCTTCCCATTAGGGCCTGTAAACTCATTAGCACATGGCAATTTATCCTCTTTTATTTCTTCTCAATTATCCTATCATCCATTGTATCTGGGTCTGATTACCCTTTCTCAGAGTCAAACATTATCTTGTAAATCATTTGCTTTAAGCCTGAGCCTGCCATTGCACTGCCTGGGATTTGCTTAGGCAGGTAATAAATCAATTAGAATTAAACTTGTGGTGTCATCTATTTTCTTTTCTCGTGCTGGAAAAAAAGGAACACCTGAAAACCTAGCTTAGGTGACATCACATTTCTGTGCAGGCTGGTGAACAATGCAGACACATTTGCTCTCATTCAAGGGGGAGGAAAGATAAGGGAAAACAAAACAAGGAATCCCAGTCCTCAGTGTGTGCCTAGAAGGCTGATGGCCTCACAGGTATGTGGCCCTCGTATTTCAGAGGTGACACTTTTAGTAATAATTGGGAACATCTATTATTCAAACGTGGACATCAGAGATTCTGTTTAAGGGGACAGTCTCATTTTTATGTCTGAAACACAATTATGGGGCCAAAAGACAGACTGTGGTTCATTTTTTCTTCTATGATTCTTTTATGTATGTCCTGCTTCTCTGCTCACATACAAATCGGTCTGATAGAACCAGATAGGAGGAGCTGAGTATTTTTAGGTCATTGTCCTTTTCTCCCTCTTATATTCCAAAGGATATCTCTTCTGTATTTAGGTACTGCACTGATTTTGTTTCTTTATTTTATCTTCATAATCTGGACCTAGTTTCCAACCCTTTGACAGAGATCCTGCACTCAGAGCCCAACAAAACACTTGTAGTTCAAAAGTAAGCCCTGTGAGTTTCTAAACTAGAGAGAGAAAAAAAATCCCCTGGGGCACTGAACCACCAATAGCCTCTCCTAAGTGATGCCTCATGTGTGGGCTGTAAAGTAGTGAAGATCCCTGCTTTCTTGGTCAGGGAAGAGGTGCCTGGATGGGACTGTCAGACACGTGGCAGGGCTGTATCCGGAGAGCTGCTTCTAGACGTGGAGAACACAGTAAAGCTGTGAACGGGGCTGGAGCATGATGCGATTGCAGGGCTTGGAGAGCAATTAATGTTTTGGTCTGGGTCTGGCTGCTTGGACAGCAGACCGCCCAGCTTCCTGGATGTACTTTTGTCTCAAACATCCTGCTGATCACCTGCCCCTCACGAAGCCCTCCTGCCTGCTTCCTCTGGCTCTTCTGGTTTTTATTTTTTATTTTTGTTTCAACTGTCACTTTATTGCCAGATGATTGAATTAATTGCAAATTTAAACTGTTACTTGATCATTTTTAGCCAGGTACCAAACTTTTTCGAAGAAACTGCTTATTCAACAGTATAACTCGAAATATACAAAATATAAGAAGGATGATAGAGACATCTTAATAACCAATAGATTGTTTTAATTCTCTCATTATATGAAACTCAAACTTTTCATTTTTAGAAAAGGTAAACTGTATGGAGAAGGCACCCCACTCCAGTACTCTTGGCTGGAAAATCCTCATGAATGGAGGAGCCTAGTAGGCTGTGGTCCATGGTGTCGCTAAGAGTCGGACACGACTGAGCAACTTCACTTTCACTTTTCATTTTCATGCATTGGAGAAGGAAATGGCAACCCACTCCAGTGTTCTTGCCTGGAGAATCCCGGGGGCGGGGGAACCTGGTGGGCTGCCGTCTATGGGGTCGCACAGAGTCGGACATGACTGAAGCGACTTAGCAGCAGCAGCAACTTCAGTAGATAGCAGTTCAGAAAGATTTTGTCACATAAACTGGCTTCCATTTAGTCCACTATTCCTAGCTGTCTTAATTGGGATAGATGCATTTACAGAACTGGCTGTGCCTGAGGCTTTGTTTTGAGAAATTTTAGATCTACAATGCACTTGGATTTTCATGCTGCAAAGATATGCCCACAGAGAAGGTCCATGGACTCTTCTTCTTATGAGCTGAAGGAAGAATTCCAATTTAGTATGACACTTTGTTTACTACTAAAACTACTTTTCATCCACTATGTTATGGCAGGCATAGGATCCAAGAGAAACACATAGCCATGGGGTTCTACCCTTACCTAGTGGCTTATGAAAAGATACAATTTGTGTGAAACCCTTCCCCTAGAGAAGAGAATCTGAATCACAGGGTGGGGCTTGTTAAAATGCAGACTCTGATCCCATAGGTCTAATGCAGTGGACCTGAAATTTTGCATTTCTAACAAGTTCCCAGGTGGTGCAGATGCTGAAAGTCCATGGCACTTTATATTTTCTTTTTCTGTGTGAGGAGTAACTTTTCACCCTGTTACAGCCATTTACAAATGTATCCTCTGTGCCCTGCTAGTAACCAGGCATCTTGAAAACAGGCCATGGCTGCCTTGGTGAATATATAATGATGAATTGCCTTGGCTTGGCAACTAGGAGGCCTGGGATCTAAACTGACATCTTTAGCAAACGAGTTTTATGACATTGATCACTTCTCCTGAAATCCCTGGGACCTCTTCTTTGTGCAGTGAGAAAGTTTGGCCTAGGTTTGGGGTATTGTTTAAAAGCAAGAGCTGGAGTGAGGTGAGAAATGGGAATTAAGGAAAGGGCCCTGTAATGATCATGGAGGATCCAAGAACAGTTGTGATGTTGGAAGGGTGCTGTCTCCCTTGTCTCTCTTCCAAGGTATGGATCTCATGTTGCCAGAGCTTACATATTTTCAAGAAGCTGGGAATCTAATTTTTTTAATTAATGTAAAATCTTTTCACTGTTAAACATTGACAAGTAAAATAGTTTTTATTTTATAAAGGAGAAGAAACCTACTGGTAATGACATAAAACACTTGTGTAGGCCAAAGACTATCTGCAGGTCACCAGTTTGTAGCCCTTGGTCTGGACCAGGCTCAAAGTTTTCTTCTATAGAACACATAAGAATTATGTTCATGAACATTAGTCAGGTCAAGTTGATGGGAACAATATTCATGATGGACAAACCAAACCAGGTAAAATGGTAGAGTAGATGTGACTGGTATCTCAGTGCTTTGGGCTTTCCTGTGTTTTATACACAAGGTGGACAGAGGTCTGTACACCAAGTACCATCAGGGTACATGACCTCTTCCAAGGGTATTTGCCTCACCTGTAACTTGCCGTTGGATTTCTTTGTGTGTTTACTGTTCTGAGTATTGGCAGACGTGGTTCTGGTTTTTGAGATGATGATACTCACCTGTGGGATGCTCAGGAATCATGAGAGTCCTCATAGAGATACTCACAGCTTTAGGATAGTTCAGGGTTCACGACAGCTCGTCAGTCACAGAGCAGTAATTTTATGTTAAACTTCTTCTAAGACCCCTTTAATACGAACCACTGTTTTAGTTGTCCAGGTGTTTTTCTGACGACCCAAGATCCACTACCAGTCCTGATTAGAGATCATCACACTTTTCCCAGGAGTTGGCTCACTATGAATGAGGAGATTCTCCAGGCAAGAACACTGGAGTGGGTTGCCATTTCCTTCTCCAATGCATGAAAGTGAAAAGTGGGAGTGAAGTCGCTCAGTCGTGTCCGACCCTCAGCGACCCCATGGACTGCAGCCTTCCAGGCTCCTCTGTCCATGGGATTTTCCAGGCAAGAGTACTGGAGTGGGGTGCCATTGCCTTCTCCGAACATGGATCTAAACATCCCTAAATTTTGGGGGGTAGTGCTGTTTTTGTACAACTTTATTTGGTTGCAGAAGGGGATTCAAGATTACACAGAGAGTATTTTTAAAAGCTGTCTCTGATAACTGTCGACAATGCTAGTCATTATTTTCTGACTTGAGTCCTCTGGAGCTAACCTTGTAATGACACTTAGCCCATTTAAAATTCTTTATTTTTTCCCGCGCCTCTTCAGTTGTGTAATTGTTCCATTCACATTATGGAGATATGTCATGTCCTGAATTTTGTATCCTGAAAAACATGCAGTAAGTCAGACTTGTTCAGACATGATGACACCATATAGACATGGCTGATTGTAAGGGGAGACAAATGGTTTAGGCTTAGATGCAAGAGAAAAACCTGGGTTGCTGGCAAGCATTAAATATTTATAAAGCAGGCAATCTGTGGTACTCATCGGGGAGTGTTTCTGCATGAGGCATGTCAGGCTTTATAATTAGTTATGGGACATACTATTATTTGAGTTTTTGCCATGCTATTTTCTGCCTATGAAGGACCATTATTTTAAATGTGTAATAAGAAGAAAGAAATACTGTTTGGGAAAGTGGTAGCTTTTCCTTTTTTGAACTTTTGAATAATAATTTATGTTAACAGGCTCAGTCTAGTAGTGACTTTGAATTTTTTATCATCACATTGTCAGGGATCACCTTACAGTCAAATAAATATTGAGAACTTGAGTGAAAAGATAAAAGAATTTCCAAATTCAGGTATCTTCATAACATCTCTCTTAAAGCTTCTTTCTCCACTAGGGATAACAAAAAAAAAAGCAAACACATGGACAAAACAGAACAAGTCTCCTGTTTTCTTCTCGCAAATCACTGCATTTTGATTATCAATAGAAACGGCCTTGCTAATACTTAGGGCATTTGTAAATACAATTTAGAAAGGGCTTGCTTCTCTGAAAGAAAGTTGCTACATTACAACCGTAAGTTGCTATAAACTCTTGAGGGAGAGAGGGAAAAAAAAAACCCAAACCCTCAAACCTTAATAAAAGTTCCCAGCAAAACCATTAGGGATTTCAATTATGAAGCTGTTCTCAAGACTCTTGTAAAGGTTATTTGTTGAACAATTTCTTTCTAACAGTGTATGACAAATTACTCGCTTGGCACTGTAAATGATGCACAAGCCCTTTAATTAGAATATAGCACTCGATATCTTTAAGACCTTCTAACATTTCTTAGTTAATATTATTCCTCATACGCCTTTCCAAGGAGATGTGAACTCGTTTGCAGAGTCAAAATGGATGATGGAGTGGGGTGGACAGGGAACTCGCACTGGGTTGGGAATATCCAGAAGCCACACAAAGAAAGGAAGGCTCTGACCCCAACAAGTTTTGATTGCAGAGGCGACTCTGATAACAGAGTTTTTTATTATCCATTGCTTTTAGCCTTATTTACCATCAGGCTCTCTCGCCACAAGCATGCTTTTTAGTTCTGACAGCCCTGAATTATGGCCATTGAGGGATCCTATCTCATTAACTGAAATGGGAGAATAAAACATCAAACAATCATAAAAATAATTTGGCACTGTGAAACCACTTAGGAGCAGCTGTCAAACAGGTTGGAAGATAAACTTCTAAATAAAAAGAATAGAGAGAGCTGCAGTGTCCTGCCATATGCTTCCTCGGCATTATAGACTCCTTAATAATACGAAGTGCCTGTGTTTATGCAGAATAGTCCAGACACTCCATATATGATATTGATTATGCCTTAACCCCAATTTAGTAAAGACCTACTCCTCCTTTTCCTAATCAGATATTGCAGAAGCAGTTTTCTGAAAGAAAAAAAAAAGTCCCTAATGCCAAGTCGTATTTTATCTGTGAAGGCTGTGGTGGGAGATAGGGCTTTGTCTTGCCTGTCACTGTGGCTTGGAGCCCAGTTTTAGGACAGCAAGGCCCCTCTGGGGCTCTTCTCCAGCAGTTTCCATCCAGCGATTCAAAAACATACATCTTTATCAAGCTGTTGTTGTCAGACAACATTAGATAATTAATAGGCCATTTGTCAGCCTGCACAAAACATGTTAAAATCCCAAACACAATCAGGATAAATATAGTTGCTTGTTCTCTGAAGGCTTTTTGTTCTGTCATGCAGCCATTGCAGGCAGATATTTGCTATTAAATGAGACTCATTATTAATCACATCTAATGTTAATTAATTAACCACCTCTGTGTATTGAGGGCTCTCAGTGACTTTCAATTGTTTTAAGAAGCTAATTGGTAACTTAGCAGTTTACATCTAAGTTACTATTTTTCATTCCATTCATGTCAGGATTTTACTCAGTGAAATCTATTTATTTGTGTTTGAGAAATTTCTCATAAAAAGTCAGTATTTAAGAGCCTGTGTATAAGTACACAAGAAATGATGAGGCAAGGAAAGCCATAGAAAAATATGTACCTGTCTTTGCTTTCACTTAGGCCTAACTTATTAAAAACAATTTGATTTTTATATTGTTTTTCATACCTTATAGAAGAATGGAAATATTCAAATCTAGCTTTTAGTAGATAATGAAAATAAGGATGATAATTAGGCTTAGCAAGTAAATGAGATGTCTTGGTATTTATTCACTCATTCATTCAACAAGCATATGCTAAGTGTGTGTAGTCGGTTATCAGTCAGTCCTAGGTCCTGTGGGGAAGCAGGCCCCTGTGAAGCAAAGACAGAACTGAAGTTTAGTTGTTTCAAACTGGGATCTTCAAGAAAGCGGGGACTCAGCCTCCATAATGCATGCCCTCTTTCTATTCAGCACTATTTTCCCCTATCTGGTAGAATATTGATTTGTATTCCTTCAACTGAATCAACTAAATTCAAGTACAATGCTGCTACTGCTGCTAAGTCACTTCAGTCGTGTCCGACTCTGTGTGACCCCATAGACAGCAGCCCACCAGGCTCCCCCGTCCCTGGGATTCTCCAGGCAAGAACTCTGGAGTGGGTTGCCATTTCCTTCTCCAATGCATGAAAGTGAAAAGTGAAAGAGAAGTCGCTCAGTCGTGTCCGACCCTCAGCGACCTCATGGACTGCAGCCTTCCAGGCTCCTCCATCCATGGGATTTTCCAGGCAAGAGTACTGGAGTGGGGTGCCATTGCCTGGTATAATGCAAATGTCTTCAAATTTCTGATCCACTCATGAAGGAAGATGAGCGATGTGATTAACGAGAAATAATAACAGCAGCGACACTGATCTGTCAAGGTGCATCTTGCATGTTTCAGTTTATTGAGAACTTTTCTGTATACTAGTTTTTTAATATGTTGTACCATTGCTGTTCTACAAATGAGGAATTGGTCTGTGTTTCTTAAGCAGATCCACACTTTCCCTCTAGCTCTTGGACTTCAAGGAAGGCGGCTTGACTCTAGGAACCTACCAGGCAGTAGTTGTGTGTTTGCTCATGCTCATGAGTTGTAGTGACATGACTTACCAAAGTCTCTTATCAAATTTCTGTTGGAAGTTTTGATCCATTCAAAGATTTTATTGCTGATAACTCTTCTTTGGGAATGTCCAGCCTGTTGCTGTTTATGCTATGTCATGTCCAACTCTTTTGCAGCCCCAGAGACTGTAGCCAGCCAGGCAGGCTCCTCTGCCCATGGGATTTCATAGGCAAGGATACTGGAGTGGGTTGCCATTTCCTTCTCAGACAGGGGATCTTCCCGGACAAGGACTGAAACCACGTCTTCTGTATTGGTAGGCAGATTCTTTACCACTGAGCCACAGAGGAAGCTCTTAGTACTTTGAGGGGAGAAAAATTTTTTTAATTTCATCACATAAACAGGGAAGCGGATGTAAAGAAAAAAAGTAGTTCTTCATCTCCGTGTTCCAGAATTTTCAATGAATGATGTTGCTTTATGTCCCACCATAAAGGAAACCATGTTTATTTTGAATATGCCTGTGAGGACTGTTTTTTACATTAAAAACATTTTCAATGTCTTCTATAACTCTGTGCACATTTCACTATTGAAGTATTTTGTGCCAACTATATTTAACATAGAAATAAAGATCACAATAATAATCAATGATGCCACACACAAAAGACATATACATAAAGTATAGCATACAAAATATAATTGATTGTGACATTGTTCACTGAGACCTATAATATTTTCCTCCACTATCAGGAACCTTGTAGAAATAGGTGTGAGAAAGAACTGCAAAATTTGCCACAGTTGAGGACATGGATGGTAGAGTAACTGGAGGCATAGACAGTGTTACACAAACAGATAAATGTGTAACCAACAAAGTGAAGACCTAAAGTCAAATCAAAGTTTTCTATCTGCTTTCCTTTCTCTCTATAACCACCAGAAGTCTATTCACAACCGAGGTGGTTTAGTATTTTTGTAGTAAATATCCTTATTTATTTTTACAAGCAGAGTTCCTTATATGTGGAGCCCAGACACATTTTTTTAGTACCTTTTATGTATGCATGCATGTATGTTGAAAACAAGATGCTATACATTTGTGAATGTTAGAGTTTGCATTTTCATTTTTTAAAAAGTCATCTCAACTGAGAGAGAGAGAGAGAGAGAGAGAAAGAAAGGGAATTTTTTTCTGTCCAAACGCACAGGGCTTGAAAAGCGCATGCACACATGCACCAGACAACTTTGGAGCTTAAATTGTTTTATCCCTGTTGAAGTGAGGTTGTTGAATTATATGTAGGGTGGGGAAAGATGACTGGATTGAAAAATGCCCCTTTAGCTAACAAAGATCTATATTGGAATTTAACTTAAACCAGTCTGAGTGATATTCCAGAGGCTTTTATTGCTGGAAATAATATTGAATGGAAAACAGTTGCACTAAGTGGAAATATTTTATATCACAAGTTGCCATACTCTAAATTACAATGCTATGGCTTTCGCATTCAGTTCCCATTATGAGCTTGTGAAAGATCCTTTTCTTCTCATACAGATTCCTGGCTTAATTTGTAATCACACCTCCGGACACAGAGCATTTGTGAAAGTCCCAGCTTTTACTCCTTTAACATAAACTCAGTGGTACTTGTGTGTAAGGATGTGGGGAGTCTGGTCATGTTGACCAAAGCCATTATCAAGATATGTGTGTTTTCCATGCTCTCTCTGAAGTAAAAAATGAAGGGGCCCTTCAGGAGAACACAGAGTGACTTCAACTGTCTCCTCTGGCATCCCTTTTTGTCATTTTTTTTTTTTCTGTTTTGTCCTGAAGATGTAAGCTGCTGTTGTCTAGAGAGAGGAAACTGGCTTTTCCTAGGGATGTTAATTTCAAGGCTGAGTAGTTTCCAGTCACCAGGCCTTGCTGGAAGTATCTTTCAAGATTTGCCTGGAGGCAGCTGGGGCCCATTTGTCTCCCCTGCAAGGAACATAGTCTTAGGAAAATGGCAAGAACTTTGGGAAGGTTTTTTAATTAGCATTGTTGTGTCTTTGGCTTTTAAACTGCTTATTTGTTAAATTTTGTGGTGATTTTCTTCCCATTGGTATGTGCCTAAAGCATTAATTTGTGAACTTCCCATATAGTCTTCAAAGGTTTTTACTCAACTGGTCAAATAGGTTTATATTAGTGTTTGGAGCATGACACATAATTTGGAAATAATATTTGTTTTGGCATAGCTTAATAACTATAAAATCAAGATACAAGCCAGAAAAAAAAATTTTAAGACAGTAATGCTATTTTAGTGGGAAATACTCTTTATCCCCTAGACACGGCAAGAAAGCTGCTGTTGTCCAAATTATGAGTTGTGCAACCCTGCTTCGGACATAAAAGAAAGCCAAACTGTTGAAATGTTACTGAGACATAACTTTTCTCCCTAGAGTCAGTTCTTTGTTGTTAGGGTGAATGAGGAAAAATAAAGCAGCAGTGGTCCTTCTACAATATTCTTATAGAGAAATGAGAAAACTGGAGAGAAGGGTCTACTTACGTTCACCACTGCCTTGCAAGCTCTTTGGCCTCCGGTTTATCAGACACCATGAAGAAAAATCAGGATTTCAGTCAATCACGGCTGGTGGCGTGGTTTTATTTCCTTTTTCTTGGTAGTATCTCACTTATATTTATTTACACATTGCCTCAGACACACATGCATGTTGTTGGATAATGAGATATTCAATGTGGCTTAAAAACCGTCCGCCCCCCAAAAGTATTAAGCTATTTCAAAACAAGAAATAATGCTGAGAGAAAATTTGTGTTAGCTTGATTGATTATCTTATTTTAATCCATATTAAAGCTTTAAGTCTCTAGGCGTGGCTCTTTACTTCTAACACCTCATAAATTATGGCTATAATGAAGCAGTCATTTATCCTGAGCTGATGATAAATGGCTTGCCCTAGGAGGAACTAAAGAATAGGCAAGTAGATCATTTTCATATTTGGTGAAAACAATATTAAGTACCCAGACCTCAGTGATTGCCCTAATAAATGAATAATCTGAGGTGAGGGGCTTGGCAGTCAGAGTAAAAAATAACCTGAGCTTTCTCAGTCATTTGTCAGGCTTTGCTATGACAGCATGCATTATGGGTAAATGAGCAATCAGCAAGAACTATGTTATGGCTGGGATGTTTCTGAGAAATTTATCATATGCATTGCTTGGTACCTTAAGACCTTAAGGCTTAATGGCTATAGTGCATGACTGAAAGCGAGCACAGTTCCTATTTACCATGGTATGCTTCATTTGTGCTCCATCTCTCACCTTAAAGAAAGAAAAGATCTTTCCCAAATGAGCTTCATTTGGCTTTGATTTTAAAACTTTAAAGACTGGGTGGATGATGTTCTATCTCTCTGTTGACAGGCATCATTCCTGGTAAATCGGCTTAAGGAGATTTTGGAGATCTGAATTCAAATAAAACTTCGGGATCAGAAATTTATCAATGTATGCGGATGTCAGAAATCTGGATTCCAGTGTACCTGGAGCCAAATCTATTATGGGAAGTGGCATTACCTCCTGATAATACCATTCAATATTTAATGATATTTAAGGGTGAAGTGAGTTTCCACCCTCCCCCAGCCCACCAAATAGTTGATCTCTTTGATTTATTACTGAATTGCAAATAATGAAAAGTAGTTGAGATGTGAATGCCTCATTGGAATTATGCAATGTGTTATGACAATATCTGACTCATTATAGTTTGCTGCCATATGTAGTAAAAAGAAAATAAATATATATGAAAGCAGTATCAGAACTTCTCTTCCCAGGCCAGAGATCTCTCATCCACACCCTTGTCTCATTTCTGTGAATCCTATTCTAAAATATTTGATGAAGAAGAATGTGGCTTTACAAGTGATCTTTGTTGCCATAAGTTGATTTTGAAATTAGGTAGGCAAAGAGCCAACTCATTGGAAAAGACCCTGATGTTGGGAAAGATTGAAAGCAGAAGGAGAAGAAGGCAGCAGAGGATGAGATGGTTAGATAGCACCACCAACTCAATGGACATGAATTTGAGAAATTCCAGGAGACAGTGAAGGACAGGGAAGCCTGGCATGCTGCAGTCCATGGGGTCACAAAGAGTCGGACACGACTTAGTGACTGAACAACACCCCATCAAATTCCAATTCTGGTGTTGCACCTAGTGTTTGTTCACTCATTACTCTCCTCCTGTGTAAAGTGGTGAAACTGCTATCTTGAAGGGTCATGTGTAGAGTAAATGGGATTATGTATAGCTGATCTTTAGTGTATGATAAATGATCTATAAATATTCAGTTAGTTCCAAGCCATCTTAACCCTGATCAGGCACCTAAGCATTTTCAATATTCAAAATGTAGTATTTTAAAAGATACTATATCAAGGCCAATTGCTTGCTATATTTGAGCAAGATGCTAGTGAGACAAATTCAATTAAATAAAAACATTTGTTGAGTATCTACTGTGAGTCAGGTTCCAGAGATGACCTAAATATCACCTCGTCACTGGTCACCAGGACCATTGTAAAAAGCTCTGATTTCCCTCTTCTAGCTCCCATCCAAGAATTTTCCAGTTATCTTTCCAAAATACAAATCTGATCATGTCATGACTCCTAGTTGCCAAACAATTTAACATCACAAACAAGGGTTTCTGTAATACGCCTCAGACCTACCATTTTAGCCTCACATCTTGTATCCTTTTTTATGCCTATATTCCATTTATACACAACTACTCACTAGTCCTTAATATATAATTCACATACACGCTTTTCTCTGCCTCAAATGTACTTTCACTTGGCTGTCTTGGAATGGAAAATTCTTCATGGAAGAGGTTTTATTTAAAATTTTAGCTCTGGTGTGTAGCCTTCCCCAGCCTTCCAGGTTGAGGTGGTTTCTTCCTCTTAGTTGCTCCCTGAGTACTTTGTAAGCACCTACTTGTTATTTTGTACAGTAACCATCTGTTTGTGTGCCCTGTTTCCAAGTGTGAGTGCCCCAAGGACAGAAACAATGTTAATTATTTTACTTCCTGAAATTAACATGGTACCAGGGGTATAGTAGGTCCCTTATGAAGTTAGTTATGGAATCAATGAGAAAGATATCTTGGCTGTCTCTGAATACATCAGACTGGACTACACACATAACTTGTAGTTTTTAAAATTAAAATTAATAAACTTTCCTTTTTATTGTAGTACAGCTGCTTTATAAAATTGTTCAGTTCTTCTTTGTTGTGATCTTAACCTATTCCCTTCTCCAATCAAATGAAACTCATGAAATGCCTAATTTGATTGGCTCTCCTAGAAATTGAATGAGAGGGTGAATTTTACAGGAAGGCAGAGTGGGGGATGATGGAGATAGACCAGGAGAACTTTTAAGTGTGGGTGGCAGACAGTGACCAGAAGACAATTCTCACCCCCCTGAGAGCTGGGTACACATCTCTGGGAGGGCTCTGGACTGTCACAGGTCAAGAAACTGGCTGGTTCAGGCAATTTAATCTAAATCTCAGGGGATGAGGAGGCTTCCAACCAAATTCTAGATTCAAGGTAAAATGAGAGAGTTGGATTCCAACCTTTTAAGATACGTTGGCCCTTTTTCATAACATGAAAAGTTTAAGACCTTTCACTTAGAGTTTTAAGTATTTATCGATTGACAAAATTGTACTGCAAAATGTCTGGGGAATTTAAGAAACTTTTAATTAATTTTGTGTTTAGTGGACCACAACTGCATGGGCAGTGCGTAGACCCCATGTGTGAGCTCTCCTGATGGGCATGTGTATATGTAGTACCTAAGAGCAAGTACTTTTGAGTCAGCCTGATCTGGGTTCAAATCCAGATCATGACATCAGGTATATGATCATGGGCAACTCTCTCAGTGTTAATTTCCTCATCTGCAAAACACAGATGGTGAGACTGACCTACAGTGGATGGTAGTGTAGGATTGAAGATAATGTAAACACAGGTAAAGCCCAACACCCAGAACCTATGCCCACTTCATAAACTGTCAAGATTGGGAAAGTAGTTTAGCAAGTTTTGCACTATGGACTCCGGGCAAGATAGCTGACTGGGAAGCTGTGCATTATTTGTGTAGTGTGGGACATGTTCATCAACAAGTTCATCAGGGTATGTTTTGGGGTCTGTAAGGGGAAAGATGGACTGTGAGGTAAAGCCTCTGGCAAAGGTTTATGGTGTCTTCCTTGATGTGGGAACTGAGAGTCCTCATAGGATTTGAGAGTGAGGGTGACATGATCAAAATGATGCTTCAGGAAGTGTTAAAAGGATTTGAAAGTAGACTGGGTAAGAGCGTCTGGGGCAAGGGAGAAGTTAAAGGGACTTCCAAATTATCATCTATCAGCGCAAAGAAAGAATCCTGAGGTATAGACACGGCTAGCCTGTAAGAGGGTGAGTCTGGGAATGAAACTTGAAGATTATAAGATATTTCTCTAATTTTTTTCTTTATTCACTTCTTCCAGTGTAGTATTTGTGCACATGTATTAGCTCTTTAACTTTATTTATTATACTGGGTTTTGAAGGGTGTGGGGACATAGATTCATAAAACAAGGTAAACTAGTAAAATCGCTGCTCACAAAACATGCAATCAGCCATTTATGGAGAGTAAAACAGATCTGGGAATAAATTCTGCCTTGTCACTTACTGGCTGCAGGCATTTGTACAAAATCTGTAACCTCTCTGTGCCTGGTTTTCCTTATTTGAAAAATTTAGGGAAATGGTATTTAGTTTTGCTGAGGATTCAGTGAGACAATTGTAAAGAATACATCATTAGTTAGAGTAGAGATTATTTGCTATAACATCAAATGCAGCAGTTTATCTAAAAAAGATCATTTCCCTACAATGGATTGGTCTTTTTTTTCCTTTTTTTTCTTCTGATTGCCTTCTTAATTTTATTTTTCTTTTCTGTTTTATACATGTATTCCCCCTTCACCCATATCTCTCACCCCTCACCTTGCATCTTCCCTGCCCTACCCGCCCCCGGAAACCACCAGTCTGTTCTCTATATCTGTAAGCTTCTTTTTTGTTGTTTTATTTTTTGTTTTATCTTGGAAATTCCCCACATAAGAGAGAGCTTTGTGTTTGTGAATGGAAAGGACTACTGACTATAGGAGAGAAAGGACTACTGACTATAGGAAACTGGGCTAAATATGTTGTACTTTGAGTCCTCTTCCATCTTCAGAGAGAATTTTGTTGAGCAGTTGGGTTTCCTCACACACCCCCAGAGGAGAATGGCTGGTAGAAAAACCCAGGTGAGAGCCTGATGAGTCTCCAGAGGAACAGGGCAGACAGCAGACCCAGCCTTGAAGGTGGGGAAGCAGTGGTCAGGGGAAAAACTCATTTTCTTCTCAAATAGTATTATGCATGTCTGATTCTTTGTGACCACGTGGACTGTAGCCGGCTGGGCTCCTCTGTCCATGGAATTATCCAGGCAAGAATACAGAAGTGGGTAGCCATTCTCTTCTCCAGGGGATCTTCCTAGCTCAGGGATAGAACCAGGGTCTCCTGCATTGCTGGTGTATGCTTTACCAACTGAGCCACCAGGGAAGCCCTCAAATAGTATAGACAGGAGATAAGCCAGGTCAAACTAGTGAAGGAAGAAGATGAGAGTTTTTGGGTTGGATGGGATGGAGGCTGTTAGCAAAGTCAGAGAAGGGTTTTTAGTGGAATCTTGGGAATGGAAGGCAGGTTTAATCTTAACTATTTGAGGGCAGACAAATATTTTTGTTTGTTTATTTCTCTGGATCTTAAAGCTGTGCTGAGCAGCTAAGATGGGCAAAGGTATTATAAACACAATTACACCATTGGTCAGATTACAGTATTAATTTTTGGGAGAGAATGGAGCTGCCTTTATTCCCTTTTCCTTTCCTGCCACAGAAAGTAGTGCAGTGCCTTGCACGGAATAGGTCCTCAATAAATAGGTCCTCCCCTGTTTGACCACAGGGGAGCATACGAAAGGATTTAATGTGGGCAGCATGAATAGAGCCTTCATGCTTGCTGTCTAGAAGAAAGGCAAGGTGCTTGCTCACAGGGAAGAGTCCTGGATGGAATTTCCTTCCATTTGCAATGTATTCTTTTCTATGGGACACCAAGAAATTTCACAGCAGATGAGGAGAGAAATCCAAGTTCTGGCAAATACTTTCAAATATTGAACAGTTGATTTTAACACTGTGGGGAAATGAGTCCTCTTTTGAAATGGTCACTCATTTAAATTCAACAGGTAGTTCCTGAGCACCTATTGGATGCAAGGCATTTAATTAGGTTCTATGGGGGTGTTGTAAAGAATACAGGCCTGCATTCAAAGAGCTGCAATATGTAGACATCTACTAGGGCCATAAACACTAGGCCATTTGACCAGTTCTCCGTTCACAGTCAAAACTGCAATGGGAAAAACTGGAGACCTCATTGATGGCTTTTGCAAGGTTGTGGGACCCCAGAAGTTCAGGAATGGAAGAGACCACCACAATTTGCTTTGTACTTTCATCTATATAGTAAGCTTACTTTTAGGAAACCTTCATTATTTATTTGTTTTGACTGATTTTCTTCCTCCTTTCACTAAACGTCAGTGGTCACTGTCTCTGTAATCTCCTAAATACATGATTCCTTGACATGAAACATCTGAAGCTTTCTTTGCTGGCTCAAGGCACTCCCATCCAACTGGGATGCTGACATGCCCATGCGCTACGGATTTTTATGTCTATGACTAGTTGTTCTTTTTTTTTATCCTTTGTGCTTGCTAGAAAACAAAAGAGGAAGATACTCTCAGATTCATACTTTAATGGCATGTGGAAATTACTCTTCAGTATAACTTTAATGGCATGTGGAAATGACTCAAGTGTAACAGATGAAAAATCTTAAAAGCACCTTTTATTCTCTATATTTCTGTCTATCAAAAATCTTATGTATATTTGATACAAATTCAGACAAATCCGTTGGAACAGTTTAAGTAAAGGCATTTTCACATGGAAATAATACCATGATGTTATCTGCATTAAAATATCTCAAATTTGCTAGGGATACATAAAATGAATCGTAGTCTGTCTCCCATAGGCTTTTCTCCTTTTTGATAGAGATAGAATTCTTGAATTTCATAAAATGGACATATTCTTACTTATGTATGCCAGGGAATGTGATAACAAGTTTGAACTGGTTCAAAGTTTTTAAAATGAGGGTGAATGAAAACATTTTATCATGAACACCAGAAGTATTGCTTGGTAATAGATTTCATTATCATTTTATAATTTTTCATTTGTTACAAAATGTTTCGTCAAACAGCATAGAAATGTGAACATATTATCCACACTCCTTCAGAGGTGAAGGTTCTGTCCAGGGCATGGTACCTTGGATTTCTTCTAGAGAGCTGTGGATCCTGTCTGTCTGCCCATGGTGCCAGGCTCAACCGTGATGCCAGTCAGAGCAGGGAATGGCCTCTCCACTCACCAGGCCTCACAAGACAGGCTCCAGTACAATTAGATGCATTGTCATCTATATTCCCCTTGTCAGCATGCACTCTCTGGCCCTCCAAGTTATTTGAACTATTTGGGAAATTACTTGTGCATGGCAGGCAAAGTCAGCTCCACAAACAGAGGGATCATCTGGCCTCTGTGCCTCTAATGGGATGACATTTTCTCAACGATCCTGGCATTTAATCCTAGGAGACCACCCAGCATGACTTTCTCTACAAATCCAGAGGCGATTACTTGACCCCTAGGTCTGGGGTGAGCAACTGGCAGAAAGAAAGGGCCAGACGGGTTTAATTTCTCTTCTCCCTCTACCAACGCCACCAGTCAGAAGTGGGAAACAGAAGTGGTTTTTCTTTCAGAAGCTTTAGACGGCATGGGATCCATCCCTAAAAAGGGTGAGCAACGGTAGCAAGTCCCCTTGAAAGTGAGAGAATTATGCCTTGCCATCAGCAATCCGCATCTCTTCATCCACTCAATAGTGAACTCTCTGGAGTCATCATCATTTGCACCCCCACCCCAACCTCAGCACCTTACATGTCAGCAGGCTTCAGTCTTCTTTCAACCCTTTGCTCATTCGGTTTCTCTTGCCTGGAATGCTTTTGCTGGCCTCCCCTTGGCAGATCACATTCATCCTGCAAGGTTTCCTCCATGAAACCTTGTTGCCCTCCCCTGCCCTTCTCTCTATTATGATTCTCCTATTAGAGCACTTAGCATTTCTGCAAGAAGATTTCCCGGCAGGGTTGTGAGCTATGTATGGTCAAGGATCACTGTCTTAATTAGTAATTCTTTATCATGTAATAATTGATACATCAAAAGACTAAATGTAAGATAATACAGACACATCTCTGAAATATTGTGGCTTCCATTCCCAACCACCATAATAAAGCCAGTATCAAAAAAAGTGAGTCGCTCAAATTTTTTGATTTCTCTATGCACATAAAATTTATGTTTACACTATACAGTACTCTGTTTAAGTCTGCTTAAAAAAAGTACATACTTTAATTAAATGTTTTATTGCTAAAAAAATGCTATCATCTGGGCCTTCAATAAGTTTTACTAGTTACGTCAAAGATCTCTGATCATAGATCACTGTAACAAATAAAAAGTGATGAAAAAGTTTAAAATGCTGAATAACCAAAATGTGACACAGAGACACAAAATGAACAAATGCTCTTGGAAAAATGATGCAAATAGACTTTTTCAGTGCAGAGTTGCCACAAATTTTCAAGTTGTGAAAAATGCAGCATCTGCGAAGAGCAACAAGGCAAAGTGTAATAAAACGAGATATTGCGGTATATGGAACATATGGACAAGTAATAGAATAGAAAAATTAAAAAAAACCTGTGAACTTAGACCACCTGACTTAAGAGGTGAAACATGACCGTATTATCATATCTCCCTTAGGGTATCTTCCTTATCCCATTCTCCTGCCTCACGGTGCAGGTAACTGTTGGCCTGAATGTTACCTTTAGCATTTCCCTACTTAAAAGTGTGTTTTTTGCATATGTATATATTACTAAATAATATATTATTTGGCTTTGCTTTGGTTTTGAGTTAAGAAAAGAATCTGGCTCTTGCTTTTCTTCATGCAATATTTTGTTTTGAAGTTCATCCATGTTGCTCATTTTCACATTGTATACTATTTCCTGTTAGGACTGTGCTGCAACCTACTTATTCATTCTCATGTGATGGACCTTTGGGTTTGCAGTTTGGGGATATAAACAGTGCTGAAGTGAACAGCCTCAAACACGTCTTCCAACATGTATATATAAGAGCTTCTCTAAAGTATATATTTAGCAGTGGAATAGCAGTCAAAGGAGATAGCTCGAGGTAGAACAGGATTGTTTTTTAAGGTCTGTGTGCCAATGTATGCACATAGCAGCAAAGGGCAAGATCTCCTGCATTTTAATGTATTCAGACCGCTTGCTCTTATCCTATTTGCTAACCTAGGAGGTATAAAATATTATCTTATTATTACCTTACTTTTGTGTTTTCCTGATAACTAAAGGGATGGAGTTTCTTTTCATATATATATGGGCCTTTTATATTTCCTGTTTAGTGAAATCCTGTTTATGTCTATGACCTATCCACAGGGTTTTTGTTCAGTCTTATTTGTTTTAGAATTTGCTTTTATATGCTGGATACTAATCTTTGGCTAACTGCATATTTTTCAAATATCTTCCACTAGTTTGTAGCTTTTCTCTCCCCCTGCTTCTTTATACTATCTTTAAATGAACAGAAGGTCTTTTCATGTGGTCAGTTTTTATCAGTCTTTGTTTTTATGGCTAGTAATTTGTATGTCTTATTTGACAGTGTTTTTAATTTATATTTTAATCTCTGCCCCAACTTAGATTCCAGATCACAATAAATTTTTGTTGGGGAAAAAATGAAATAGTAAATAATGGGGCTTCCCGTGTGGCTCAGCTGGTAAAGAATCTACCTGCAATTCAGGAGACCTGGGTTTGATCCCTGGGTTAGGAAGATCCCCTGGAGAAGGGAAAGGCTACCCACTCCAGTATTCTGGCCTGGAGAATTCCATGGACTGTATAGTCCATGGGGTTGCAAAGAGTCGGACATGACTGAGTGACTTTCACTTTCACGTGGACAGAGGAGTAAAAAAAAATATATATTTTATTTGCTAAGCACATGTCTTTTTAAATTACTAGATCAAACTCTGCACATTGGAATAAGAAAATGAGAAGAGTCTGAAGTAGCTTTTCTTCAAATGCTGGCTGTGACCAGTACTACAGATAGCCAGTGCCCCATTCACATCCCCTCACTGTTTCTGTGCAGGCTAACCATGACTTCCAAATGGTTTGCCTGAGTAGGCCGGGTCTGAGAATGGGCAGGTCAGAAGTTCAAGGAATGACGTCCCTTGGGATCAGATCTCAAACAAATGACTGATGGGAGCTGGTGGATAAAACCCCCAGCTTCTTCACCTCAGCCATACTGATCTACACAGTTTTCTTCAGTGCTCAGTGGTAATTCATTAGATAACAAACCCTTTATTTACTTCTGGCTTCTCTCTTTCTCTTCCTACTTTTCTCCCTGTGTTTCTTGAGAATATCTCTGCTAAAAACTACTAGCTCCTGAATCCTTGCCTCAGGATCTGCTGCTGCAATTAAAACTGTTTGAATGTAAATTTTTGACTCAGGAACTTGAATGTTTGTGGTTTAGGATGAGATGAATATATCTTTTTAAAAAACAATTCTTACTGTTCTCCTATATTTGGAAAGCTATTACAAGGTGAAGTGCAGAGTGATGAAGGTATACAGTTGAGGGATTAAGTGGGCTCTGCGGCTAAGCTATCTGGGTTGAGTCGTGGCTTTTTCATCACATTTAATTTACCTAAGACCTCTGCCTCACTTTTCTTACCTGTAGAATTGAGATAATCGCAATATCAACTTCATGGGCTATTTTGAGGACTAAATGGGTTAATAGAAGCATGATGCTAAAACTAGTGTTTGGCTTATGGTAAATGCTCCATAGATAATAGAAATTTGTTGTGTCCTGTACCTTAACTGGAGCCATTAAATAAATGCATCAATGTCTCTTGATATATTTTGGGCTTCCCTGGTGGTTCTGAAGGCAAAGAATCTGTCTGCAATACAAGAGATCCGGGTTCGATCTCGAAGTCAAGACGATTTCGTGGAAAAGGGAATGGCTACCCACTCCAGTATTCTTGCTTGGAGAATTCCATGGATGGAGGAGCCTGGCGGGCTGCAGTCCATGGGGTTGCAAAGAGTCAGACATGACTGAGTGACTAACATTTTTACTTTTTGATACATTTTAGGACTAAAAGATGAGATGGTTATGAGTTTCTTGTCGCTTTATGTATGACATTACAATTAGGCTCTGTTGAAATCTTAGAAAGTCTGATCTAACCATTGAAAAATAATTTTTCAATTGTTTTTAGAACAAAGTTCTAATCTCATGAGTGTTCAACTCTACTCTGAGATTATAACGGATCTCCTTTTAGTGCCTGGGGAGAAGGAAAAATGCCAAATGAAAACAGATTTCTCTGTAAATCTATACTTTTCATTTTTCTTTAACTCAAGAATACCTTTACTCTTATTTGCTGGTGGTTTCAGGGGGAGAAGAGGGAATTAAATAAAGAAGGTTTTTGTCCCCTCGAATAACATTCCAGAAAGCTTGATTCTGTTAAATGGATGGAGCTGTAATTTGAATCTGTCTGGTTACCAAAGAAGGTGCTTCCATGAACATTTTCTTCATGAATATTTTATATTCTCTCAGTAGATCTGACATGAGTTTCCTAAACTTTTCTATTTTTATGACTAATAATTGCAAAGAAATTAGTATTTGGATGTCACCTATAGCCTTTAATAATATGACTTCCTGTGTAAAAAGTAGGCTTTATCAGAGACCCAATTTCAAAGATCAATTATGTGTTAACCTAGATATTTTCCTTACATTTTCCTTACTTATTTCAGACACAGCTTAGTTTAATGGCAAGAGAATGGGATTTGAAGCCAGAAAACCTGGCATTCTCTACCCCTTAATTAGATTTGTGACACTGGGGAAAGTTACTTTAGCATTTTAAGCTTTGGTTTCCTCATCTGGGAGGTGGGGGGAAATAATGCAATCTAGTTCATAGGGTTGTATAAATGGCAAAATAGAATACAAAAATTGATTGGTTCTTAAGCAGGTTTTATTTTTCTCATGGAACTTTTAAATTATTTCAAATCCATTTTTTTGAGCAGCAAAATAATTTTTTATATAGTAACTTCTCCCTTTATTTTCTCTGTGGTTCCAGAAAGATAATCATGATGAAAAATGTTTGTTGTCAGTAAGAACATACTCTCATGTAATTCAAACTCAAGCATTTCAGTTGAACTGATGATTTTGGCTCTTTAGTCAAAATATAAAAGTTTTCTGAGACTAAAAAATAAAAATAAAATTTCTGATTTTTCTTATCCATGATAATGTTTATTTTTCAATGTTACTTACTTACCTATTTTAGTCAGTCAACACATAGTTTTGGAGCCCCAATTGTGTGTTAGTTACTGTACAAGGCACTGAAAATTGAAAGAATTTTTATGTGTGGCCATTTGGTATCAATTTTAAAAGACAAAGCTGTCATTTCAGCAATACTTTTTGCTAAACTAAATCATATCAAAGAAACTGACATTTACAAAAGCCATTTAGCTAGAACTTCCTTTTTTTATCATAGATGCAGAACCAATTACAAAATATGAGCACAATGCAATATTTTTCCACGGCTATGTAAACAAAGACATGCATACAAATGAGATATGGATCTTCTCACCATATTCAGAAATAGCCAGTTGTAGTCTATTCCCTATGTCAACATACTGCAAAAGGTAATTGAAATTCCAGCAAGTGCCTATATTATTAACAGTGGAGTTGATGCCATTATAATCTTGTAAACATCCAGATGAATATAGCCAGATATACTGAAGAATGATTAAGTGTTGTAACCTACTGTAGTACTTAATAATGTTACCATTTTCCCCCATTATTGGAATAGTGTATCTGCTTGAATTAATGTTTATAATGGTGCTTTACTGCTATTGTCTGCTTGTTTTTCTCTTGATTTATGTGGTTAGCAGACTGAATCCAATTTCTGTTGAATTTTTTCAACAAAGGGAGTTTAGCAGAAGCATAAGTTCTGAATAAACTTTAAATAAAGATATTAAAAATACAAAAGACAATGCTTTGGTGCTCTAATTATCTATAGCAAGAAAACATATATTTTAAAAGGAAACATGGGTTCACAAGAAGATAAATGGACACATAATCCAAAGGCCAGTCGCTGGCAGAATTTCTTAGTTTGATGTGACTCTCTCTTTGACAGTTCTCCTAAGGTAGGTTATTTTGGAGAAAACATATGTTTCCATTTTCTCTCCCTCTGCTTCCCTTTGAGTCCCCAGGCTCCACTAGGGTCACAGAAACATTAAGGCTTTTGTCACTGTGATTAATAGCTCTTAAGATCATCTTTAATTCACTCACTAATGACTGAGGGTCTTTCTGCTCTCCAAGTAATCGGGTGATGTATGAGTCGATAGCACACCTTGTGCCAGAGGTGAAAATCATTCAGGCAATGCAAATATTGTCACGGGAACAAATGTTTTCCCTGTTAATAAAAATTAATGAATTCTACCCAGGAGCTAGTTAAAGAAGCTGTGGCACAGGAGATCCAAGCACAAATAACTTCTTACTGCTAAGAATCACTTATGTTTCCTTTCTAAGACATAGAAAAAGACATGATTGCTGCATCTTTCTACATTTCCATACATGATGAAGCAGTGACAATCTAATACAATGATAGAAATGCATTATGTTGTTTCTAAATTAATTGTTCAAGGTCCTGATTCTATTTTGTGTTGTGAACGTTGGCATCTTATTTATTTCAATCTTGGTTAAACTGCAGGCTTCTAGTCCTGGAGTAGTCTAATGACATTCCTCTCTTCATAGCCTAGTTAAAACCAAGAATTATAGTGGTCAGGGTTTACAACTATAAAATGATGTAATGAAATTTAAATTTGAAAAACTCCTTGTAACACATCATAAAAGATTGATGAAACAGACTGGAGACTAATAAGTGATTTGAATAGTTTTGAGAGCAAAAGCAAGAAAAACACGTTTGTTAACTCTATCATATTTACTGAATTCTTTAAAAATCAAAACATCTCCTCTTTAAAAATTTGTCTCACATCATTAAAGCTTTTCCCATAACATTTCTATTTGAACCCTCAGTTCATTCTGTAAGACAATAATGTACAATATTGTGATAAGGTGCCTACTCTTTATGTATTGAAACTTGCTGTCAAGCAAAATATGTTGTCTTTTTGTTTCATTTTGATAGTCCATGATTCTTTCTTCTAATGACCAAAATCCATTGTCTCAATGGAATAAATATTTCTGAAATAGTTCCCAATCCTTCTCCTATCATTTACATCTTAGAACACGAAAACAGTAAACTTTTAAAGACATTATTTTACCTCTCCACAGTGCTTATCTACAAAGGAACATATTACTGAGAAGGCGAAAAAAGCTCGACTTGTTACTATTATTTCCGGTAGGCACCCAAAGAGAGTAGCTAATTTGCTCTTCATCAATGCCAAGGACAAATTAAAGAAAAACTAACTGAATTATGCATTTATACTTGTTTGCATTTAAACTGTGTTTCTTTTCCTAACAATGTCTGCAAATATAAAAATTTTGACTGTATATTTTGTATATTATCTCAGAAACTATTTGTATACTTTTAAAATGAATTAAATTTTAAAAATATTAAAGGACATGTGACACTCCTTATTTAAATACATTGAATTTTAAAAATACTAAAGGAAACAAAATTATTAGTTAATTAGTTTGAAACTGAAGAATGGGTATAATTGAAGAGGCTGCTTCTGCTAGTCTCTGTTATTAAGAATAAGCCCATTTTCCCCCCAGAGTGAATTCAGATAATAGCACGTGTGTGTGCGCGATCAGTTTGCCAGGCTCCTCTGTCCATGGAATTTTCCAGGCAAGAATACTGGAGTGAGTTGCCATGCCCTCCTCCAGGGGGATCTTCCCAATTCTGGGATCAAACCTGTGTCTCTTGCATCTCCTGCATTGGCAGGTGGATGACTTACCACTTTGCCACCTGGGGAGCCCCAAAATAGCACTACTATGTTCAGTTTGGAAGCAGGATTTTCTCTAGATTGGTGCTTCTTCAAAGGTGGTCCTTGGATCATTAGTATTCAGATCACTTAGGGGCTCACCCATAGTCACAATAAACCTCTGGGGACAGGCCTGGATATTTGTATTTTTAAAAGGTGCCCCAGATGATTTTTATTCCAGGGTTAAGAGCTACTGCTTTCAATGTTATTGGGAGAAATTTCATCATGACAACATCAGTTGTAATTACTGAGACTGTTTTTTTTTTCATTCACATAAAATGAATTTTCCACAATTGGGTTTCACTGTTTCTATAAACTTTTATATCTTACTCTTGATTCCAAAAGAAAAATGTTGAGTTTACACAGCTTCAGTACATACCTGGTGGGTAAAGTGTTTGGGCAAGTGCAGACAACAAGGAAATCAAATATGAGCTTTTTTTTTTTTTTCTGAGAGTTCTAATCACATAGTAAACAGTTAGAATTTACACGGGTTTTTATTTAATTAAGCCTGAGAACCACTGTTTAGTTGCAGCTGGAGCAGACTCTTGGCACAGAATAGTATAGCCTTTAACCTTTCCCCTTTTAACTGTGCTTATAAGAATGAGTGTGTTTCTTTAAGAAGGTGCTGTGTATCTTTAAGCACTGTTTGTAGTTTTTGATATAAGTATCATCTCACATGCATATATATTAAAATCCAACAGTAAAGAGAACAGAGGAAATAGATGCATAGATTAACTGGACTCTTTAATATCTACAAAGTTGAAGTTATTTATCCATATGGTGAATTTCCAAATTTGAAAGTTTTTCTGGCTGGTAGTTTTTAATGAAGAATGTGAGTGTGTGTGTGTGTGTGTGTGTGTGTGTGTGTGACTTTGATACCTGCTTTGCTGTTTCATGGGTCTTTTTTCACTCCCACACTTCCTTGTTGTTGAATATACTTAAGGAACTTTTTGAAATCAGCTAAGGCTAAATAAAAACAAAGAAAACAAAAGAATGGCAGTAGTACTTTCATATTATTCATGCCAAAGTGGCAGAATTAAATAGGATCCTTACCAGGTCTCAAATTCTTGGCCCCCTGGGCTATATGTGAGTTGCTGATGTATACAGGCTTGGTTAAGCCAACATGTAAACCAAACAAACAAATAAACAAAAAAGGAAACTACTCAAAAATTTAAACTTCTGACTTCTCTTGAGGTATCAGACCATCTGGCCACACCAGGCCAGTTTTCTACATGGCCTCAAACAACCATGGCTAAATGGCAACTCCCCCCCCCCCCCCCCCCCCCCGCCCCGGATGAGGCAGGGCTTTTCCAGTCCCCGTCTTTACCACTCTCTATTGCTTTACACCTCATTTACCTTGTCTGTTTGACCCTTGTAGGGATTTACATATGCAGGCACTAGTCTATGAGAATGAACGGAGATCCTAAATAAAATAATCTGAAAAGCTCAAAACTGTGCATATTTGGCTTTAGGATTTATGGCAGACCAGTCTACCTGATTGTATTCACCGTGGCAGTTGTATTCACAAATACTAGTTTGTGAGACTTTGAGTCCAATTGGGTGAATAAATCAGGAAATCTGATTGGGATTACAAATTACAGAAGTCAGCTTGAGCTCAAAGTTTAAAATATGGACTTTCCTCCCCAACATTTGTTGGAAGACACGTTTATTTCTTCAAATGGATCTTAGAATCCTATAATTCTGGAAGATGCTGGTCTTGATAATGTTCTACTAGCAAGGGTAAGCCGGTGGGCAGTGCCAACTTTAGAAAATAATTATCAAGACATCTAGGCATGGTATTGAAGCCTCTTAGTAACCTTAGGAAGTTCCCAGCATCCCTGCCACAAGCCTGACAGATAGCAGCTACTCCCTTCCTACCCCGCCCACTTGAAGAAAGGCCATAAGTTCAGATTTCCCTACCAGATAACAACTTAAGGTTTGTCTAACTCTGCCGTAAGTCTTTTGGCATAGTCCAACTGTGTCTTTCAGAGGACACATCTTATCTTTTTATTAGCAAACAGGCTTAGATATGGCTTTATAGGACATTTTCTGGAGCATGATTTAACATGACTCATTTCCCTTTAAATGTAAAGACAGTGACTGAAGCAGACACGGGCGAAACCAAACCCCAGAATGCTGTAGGAAACTTGTGCTTGAAAATGTGTAAAATTCTGCTGGAGCCAAGGGATATATTTAGAATAACTTGGCATTCTTTGCTTGGATGTCTAAATAAGCCTTGTGATACCATTTTTGGCCTCGCTTTGAACCTAGTGTAATAAAGAAGGAAATGAAAGCAAAGGTAAACTTAAAGTATTGTTTTACTCTAAATGCTTTCAGTAAAGGGTCTTGTTATCTAATGATTGGTACTAGATGGCTGGTATAAATCGTATAGTCTGTTCTTTGCACTCATGGCTAAAGGAGGTGAAGGCAAAGGAAATCAATTGGAACTAGCAGGTAACAAATGACCAGTCTTAGGCAAACATAGCAGGTGGGGAAAATAGACTTGTGGACAAAGATTACTAGGAAACAGTGAGTGAAAACTTTATCTTCTCTTTTAGAATCCAGTGCAATTACACAAAATAACTAATTATGAAAGATGGGGCTGTTTTATCTGTTACCACTGTGGGGTGAGAGCGTGGGTGCTACTAGTTTTTTAAGGGTCTACTTGAAAAAAGTATTGGCTTCAAAACATGAATGAAAGGGGTAAAATGAAAGTCTCTAAACATTTATCACTATCGTACTATGTTGGCCAGCCAACTACAATTCAGCTCATCTAGAGCTGTGTTTGAATTATACTGAATATAGGATGTCGGTACATCTTAATTTTTTATTTGATGTAAGTTGCAGCTTCCAAAATTAGGTAGCTAGACAAACAAAAGTCTTCAAATGGCCCTGATGATCATATTTTATAGTTATATAACATTTCCTGCCAGATGCCATCCAAAATATTGGAAATGAGGATTTATTAAAAAACAAATTACTTTTAGCTAGTTCTGTGAATGGGATGGACTTATTGTTCAAAGCCAGATCTTGCTGGGACAGGCATCAATGGACTTTCCATTTCTGACTTCTTGGAACTCATGCTATTCTTATTTATTTTCAACATTTATTATTATTAATATTTTTTACAGTTAAGTGTCCCTTTGAAGTCTCCAAAGTATGAGTCAACAATATCTCTGAACTTTGGGGTGCAAGAGATAGTGAGGCTCTTTACAACATATAGATTACCTCATTGTGCACTTATATCATTCCTTTCACCTGTGATCAGGCAATTTTTGTGAACATTATTTGATCTTCACAACAATCCATTGATACATAGGAATTTTGGGATCACTGATCCCATCTGACCAGTTACAACAGAGAGGCTGAGAACTGGAGTGATAGTGTCAGTTGCACAACTCTTGAGTGTGGAAGGCCCTGGAACCCAAATCTTCTCATGTCAAAATTAGGATATTTCTTCAGCTAAATTTTCAAGATGTTTTCTTCTCATAAATTTGACTATGATCTGACAGAAAATTTGTTGAATATGTGCTTTGAGGTGCATACCATCCTAGGCTCTGGGTTTGTGATAGAGAATAAAGTAGATTCTGTCGCCCCTGGAGCTTAATTGGGGTTGTATTCACCACTTAGACTAAAACTGAATCAATGTGAGCTATTAGTTTTACTACAAAACTTTTAATTATGAAAATGAAATCTCTTACACACACACACACACACACACACACACGTGCATGTGTGCTACCCTGGTGGCTCAGACAGTAAAGAATTTGACTGCAAAACAGACCTGGGTTCTACCTCTGGGTCAGGAAAATCCCCTGGAGAAGGGAATGGCAACTGACTCCAGTAGTCTTTCTTGCCTGGAGAATCCCACGGACAGAGGAGCCTGGCGGGCTACAGTCCATGGGGTCACAAAACAGATGAACACTATTGAGCGACAAACACTTTAACTTTTACCACATCACTCCTAATGCAGTAGACACACAGATATACACCCCCCACCCCGCCCCAACACACAGTGGTTTGATAGGAGGTTTGACTGACTTGTCCAGCAGTTTTGGAAGCTTATAGCTGGAATATCACAAAAAGCTTATACGTAGCATATCTGATCAAGTAATCTGACTTCTCATTCTGTTATTAACTATGAAAGCCATTTATAGTAGAGGATTTCAGAGTCATAGAAATTTTTACTTACAAAGGACTTTAGAATTGACTCCAGCCTCTCATTTTACAAATTTTGATACCTTTGCAGTTGTTTTTAGATGAAATTAATTAACACTCTGTCTGATATTCCTATGACTCTTTATTTATGCCACATCCTTTAGTTTTTGGCTTTGTTTTATAGGTCTCCACTTGTCTGGCTCTTCTCCTAGACCATGAGTTTCTTTAAGGCAGGATCTCTTTTCATTTTCCTTGTCTCTTCTTTTTAATTCTATCCCCTCCTGGTACCTGGTCCAGAACTTTTGGGGTGGTAGCAGAGTAAAAACTTAGAACCAGGGCTTCTGCCTTTGAGTTCAATGCCTTTCATCACAAAAATCTCTCATTATTTTGGTTTGTTGGTCTAAAAGAATAGATAAAATCTTTAAGAGCTTTGTTTTTAACAAATAGTTTAGGATAAAAAATATTTTGTGAATACAAAAAAAAAGTAGAGTTACTGCTACATCACTGGCATGCTTCAACAAATTTCCAAGATTTGCCTGTTCATTTTCTAAGGCTGCCATAATAAAATGCCACAGATTAAGTGGCTTAAACATCAGAAATTAATTTTCTCACAGTTCTGGAAGCCGGAAGTTCAAGATCAAGGTGCTGGCAGGTTTGACTTCTCCTGATGACTCTTTCCTGAGCTTGCAGATGGAGGTTGCCCTCTCCCTGTGTCCTCATGGTCTTTCCACAGTGCAAGCATGATGTCTGTGTCCTAACCTCCTCTTCTTATAAGGACATATTGGATTAGGCCCACTTCAGTGACCTCATTTTTTATTTAAGTACCTCTTTAAAGACCTATTCTCCATATATAGTTAAATTCTGAGATACTGGAGCTTAGGACTTCAAGATATGTGTTTGTGGGGGACACAAATTCAATTCATAATATTGATTCACCTTTTCACAGATTTTTTTCTATATTTTGTTGTCATATCAGGTACCATCCAAACGTATATGTGTGTGCTTAGCTGCTTAGTCGTATCTGACTCCTTGTGACCCCATGGACTGTAGCCTCCCAGGCTCCTCTCTCCATGGCATTTCCCAGGCAAGAATACTGGAGTGGGTTGCCATTTCCTCCTCCAGGGCATCTTCTTGACCCACTGATAGAACCTGTGTCTCCTGCCTTGGCAGGCAGGTTCTTTCCCACTAAGTCACCAGGGAAGCCTTCCAACACACATATTTTGCCCTGAAAAGGATTTTGGTGGTAAAAAAAAAAAAGATAGTAGTAGTAGTCCCCAAACTTCTCTCTGTGATAGTGGTACTATTTATTTTAATAAATATTCTCTCCCTGGCCATCCATCTTCTGTTCAAGATGTGCTGCAAATTACTTAGAACGTGATATACTCACGCTTGAGTTGAGGTGTCTATCAGTTTAACATGTCAAGTTCACTACAATTCTTTGGTCAACATGAGGTTGCCTTTCTTTTTTTCCTCTACATTGAAGTATAGTTGATTTGGGCTTCCCAGGTGGCACTAGTGGTAAAGAACTCACCTGTCAATGCAGGAGACATAAGAGATGTGGAATTATACTGCATTAAAAACTGAAAAGACTAGCATTTGGTAAAGAAAATAGAGACTAGTATAACTCTGAGGGCTTCCGTTATAGCTCAATCAGTAAAGAGTCTGCCTGCAATGCAAGAGACCTGGGTTTGATTCCTGGGTGGGGAAGATTCCCCTGCAGATGGAAATGGCAACCCACTCCAGTATTCTTGCCTGGAGAATCCCATGGACAGAGGAGCCTGGCAGGCTATGGTCTGCCAGGGGTCTTGGGGTTGCAAGAGTTGGACACAACTGAGTGACTAAGCATACACACACACATACACACACACATAACTCTGTGACTTTAAATAATAGTATATATTGAAACATCATGATTTTGATAGAAAAAGAGAAGGAGAAGAGCTTAAAAATTATGTATCAATTAGCATGTCTGCAACATCTGAGGAAGGAGAAGGAATGGCAACCTACTCTTGTATTCTTGCCTGGAGAATCCCATGGACAGAGGAGCCTGATGGGCTACAGCCCAGTGGGGATCACAAAGAGTTAGACAGGACTTAATGACGGAACAACATCTGAAGAAAAGTGAGTAACAAAAAATTTAAAAGTTTTTGAAAAAGAGGTTTCACACCTTAAGAAGATCTTTTGTGTGTGTGTGTACTTGTTGTTGAAGAAATGTGGCCCAGTGGAAAGAATTTATAGACCGTTCACAACCAGGGAGCACTGGATGTATAGCTGGGTATAGAGCTCCCTGGTTGTTAATATCCTCATCTGTAATTTAGGGGTTGATTAATTTATTTCTAATGAGGGTTGTCACCAAGATTTAATTGATATACAGGTGCATAGTGTATGAGTAGGTAGCACATAGTAAGCATTCATGAAATGCCAGTCTCTTCCTCCCACAGTCTCCAATTACCTATGTTACTAACCTGATGGTTGCATGATATCAACATTTTATGGTTTCACATTAGGAAGAGGAAATCTCAAGCCTGTATTGCACAATTTTCTCTGTTCTGTGTGCAGCTCAATTAATCTCATATTAACTGTAATTACTCTTCTAGCCCTTTTACTTCAGTAATTACTAAACTTGTGACTGCCATAAACTGTCTCTCATATGTTTCATGCTCTTAGTGCAGAAAACTATTCATTTACTTCAAATCAGATGGATTTTAAAAGGTGAAAAACACTTTTAAGCATGAGTGAACTAAGAAGGAAGGAGGGTGACCATCAGTTTCCCACCATGTCTGGAAGTTTTAGGCATCTGCTGTGAACACAATGATGTTGTTAACCAGTCTCCCAGGGAAGTGCCTGAGCAGCAGAGGCTCCTTCTCCCTGTCTAGGTGTCCACCGTCTTGAAGTTGTGCTATGTTTGAGCATGGGCTCTGTCTCAAGACTGTAAATGACTTTTTCATTAAACTGTGTCCATAAGGTCTTCCCAAGGAGTATGCACTTACCTGGCAGAACCATCAGAAAAATGCTGTTGACATATTTCTTATAATATTAAAGTCTGTTAGCTTATATCTTCACATGGGCTTTTAGAAAAATCTGAATTACAACATTTAGAACATATTCAATCAAAATGATATTTTTGTGTTAGTGGAGCTTTTTGAGAGAGTTTACTAGGTAATTTTATCAACTAACTTTTCAAGTGGAAAAGTATTTCTGCAATATTTATTGTGGAATATTGTTAAATACAAAAAACAGCAGAGAAAAACATAACACATAAGCTTATCCTCAGAGATAACCACTTTCAACATCTTCTCATCTTTTTCCTCTGTATGAATCTTATCTGATCAAAAAGGGCATCTCTTCATGCTATCTGTTTTGAAAATCTGTCACTCAGTACATTACATGTATTTTCTCATGTTGCATGATACTATTCTTCAACATATGGCTGCTTTGAATTCCATTGTATTTATTTTCTCAAAGCTTGTGTTGTTGGACATTTGATTGTGAAGATTTTTTCATGATCATTAACAATGCTATAACACTCATATATATTTCAGTTGAATGGTTAAGCATGTGGGCTTTTGACTATGCACCATTGATTACTGTTTGATCAAGGGACCTTTACAAAATTTCCACGTCTTCAGCTAGTGTGGATATAGTGATAGTACATTTCTCTGAGAGTCGTGCTTATATGCTGGATATAAAGTCTTAGGACAATGCCTGCTTTGTAATACATGCTCAACAAATGTTATATATGATTGTTCTTTATTAGATACGTTTTCACACATGGTCTTATTTCTAGAAATGAAATCTCTAGATCAAAGGTCATAATGATTTTTTATCTTTTGATCCAAATGAATAACTATGGGCCAGATTTGGACAGAATCTGAGGGAATACCTATATGCTAAATATAGGTTATGTGCATGGGTAACTCAAGTTTCTGACTCACAGTTCTGTTTTCTACTGGAAAAAGCATGGAAATGCACATTCTTTCTCTCTTAATTGTTGAGTTATTCTGTGTGCCATTGAAGTCATCTGTGTAGAACATAAAAAACGGAAAGTGCTGCAAAGTCCTCTGAGATGAGAGAATTAGATTTTTATTCTCTAAGCTTATAAATTTTCATTGATTCCAACTGGTTATCTGGGGTGTATGCAAGTAGGGACTTTCTGCAAATGAACATTAAATTTTTACTTTCCCCTTTTTCCTCTGTTTAGCTTGGGACATCTGGGTCTGGCTTTTCTTATTGTAGCTGAGCTGAATATATGGTATGGTGTATTTCTGTAGTATATAAAAGAGCCTTTCCTTCAACAGAATCTGAAACTCTTCCAAAGTCAGAAGGAGAAAAAAATCCTAACCCTGAAAGAAATCACTTGTTTGACTGTAATAATCTATTGAAACTGGTTAAAACATTAAACAAAAAATAAATGAATCAGATAGTTAGAACTAGTATGTCAGGAAAATAGACAGAACATAAAATGCCTCTGGAATCTGTAGGATATTTTCTGGTACAAGGGGGTTTCTGAGTCATGGTTCATTTACAATGTCTGTTTCCTCACTCAGGGAAGGGTTTCTAATAGATTCAAGGAGACGCTAAGCTTTGCAAATGTCTTGCTCAAATAAAGGCAGCTCTGTGAGGGATAGATTTGTTCTGTTTATGGAGAAAACTTGCCAGTCATGTTTCACATTGTGTACCCTTCAGAAGAACAACCGTCTTCTTTCACGTCATGGTGAAGATGGAGGCTTGTACAATCGTGACTTCAAGATCTCAGATCAGAGGGGTCATGAGCCGTGACTTTTTTAGACTAACTGGAGATTGACCGCCAACTTGTTCCGGAAGTTGTGGTAGACTTAGAGAAATGGACTGCTGGTCAGATCAGAAAGAGTTTGAAAGCCATCCTGAAGTTTTACTACCATAAAATCTAATGGAGGGTTTAGCTGTGCCACTGAAAGGATGTTATTTTCAGCTTTTAAGCCAGAGCATCATGGACTTTGCATGGTAGGAATTTGACAAAACCTCAGTAGTCCTGAAGATGCTTGTCTTAGTTTTCAAGGTTAGACTAAGAAATTTAGCTCTTGAGCCAGTGCTACAAGAAGGCGGTCTCCCAGAACAGTGAGTTTTTCTTTATTTCAATTGTAATAACTATGGGACTGTTGAGAAGATGATGAAATGTCATAGAGTTAATGGAAGCATTCAGCATTTGACTATAAATTCTGGCAGAGAAGAAAGGTACATTTTTTGGCTTGCTTGCGTCTTAGACTAAATCTCTAGGACCATTGGAAACCATGTAAATATCATCTCACTATGTCTGGCCACATCTGTCCTCTACATATATACCAACATGGGTTTTGGTTCAGGGTTAAATATTAACTCTCTGATAATTAATGATGATTTAATTATTAACATAATGAGGATTCCATATCAGAAAGAAGTATTCAAAACCTATGAAGCACTTTGAGTAGGACTTAAGAGAACTGAGTTTTTGTTTTTGTTTATATGATACTATTGAGTTGGAATAAGTCATGAGCCTCATCTGGGCCTCAGCTTCCTTATCTAAAAGTGGAGTTATATTTGGTGGTTCCCTTCTGTCCCTTATACTGCTAATGCATCTTATTAGGAGCCATGTTAAAAAATTCTCATTAATGTCAAAGATCTTTAAGAAGAATTCCCATCAAAAATAAGTTTGTATGATTAGTTTCAGCAAGACTTTCTATGGTATCCTCATTGTATTAGTCAAGTTGGGCTGCTATAACAAGCCACCATAGACAAAGGGGCTTAAACAACAGATATTGATCACATTTCTAGGCACTGAGAGGACAGAGATCAGGGTGCCAACATGATCAGGTCCTGGTAGAGGCTCTCTTTCTGGCCTGCAGATGACTATCTTTTTGCTATATTCTCTTATAATGGGGAGAGAACAGGTAGGGTGGGGGAGTGCTCTAGGGTCTCTTCCTCTTCTTATAAGACCACTAATACCCTCATGAGGGCATCAGCCTCATGATCTCTCTCTTTTTTTTTTTTTTTTTTTCATTGCGGGTTAGGGATTCAGCATTTGAATTTGGGAGGATACATCAATCTGTAACACTCATCTTTCAAAACAGGGTGTGATTTCCTCCTTCCTATTTACTTCTTGTTGTTTTGTTTGCCTTTTTTTGGTGGGGGGGGGCGGTAATTTTTTTTTTTTTCCTGTTCTGCACTGCATGGCATGTGAGATCTTAATTCCTTGACCAGGGATCAAACCCATGACCCCTGCATTGGAAATATTTGCAAAAGATCCTATATAGTTTCCTTCTTGCAGAGAATCAGAAATCTTCAAGTTAAGTATAGTTATGAGCTCTAAGGAAACAAAAATTTTTTAATGGAAAGGAACTTTAGGTGAACTCTTCCATGTAAAGCTAAAGAGATTAATTGGCTTCTGGAAGGTGCCTTTATTTTTTCTTTTTCCTCTTGGAGCCTCCATGTATGGAGTCTTCATTTAATAAACTTCTGTCTCTTATGAATCAAGAACATTGTAATGAATCATAACACCCAGATTCATAGTAAGCCTTACTACTCAAAATGTGGTTCACCAATAAGCAGTATTAGAATCCCCTAGGAGCTTCAAATCCAGGAGCAAACCAATCCAGTACTCTTGCCTGGAAAAATCCCATGGATGGAGGAGACTGGTAGGCTGCAGTCCATGGGATCATGAAGAGTCAGATACTTATTGAGCGACTTCACTTCCATTTTTCACTTTCATGCATTGGAGAAGGAAATGGCAACCCACTCCAGTGTTCTTGCCTGGAGAATCCCAGGGGTGGGGGAACCTGGTGGGCTGCCGTCTATGGGGTCGCACAGAGTCGGACACGACTGAAGTGACTTAGCAGCAGCAGCAGCAGCAGGAGCTTGTTATAAATTCAGAATCTCAGTCTCCACCCAGATCTACTGAATCAGAACTTGCATTTAACAAGACCTCAGGTGATTTCTCTGCACTTTATAGTTTGAGAGGCACTCTTAGACCATGCAGAACATAGACTTCTGATCTCAATTTAGTTATTTCTTCAGTGGGCTTCCCTGGTGGGCTCAGATGGTAATGAATCTGCTTACAATTTGGGAGAGCCTGATTTGATCTCTGGGTGGGGATGATTCCCTGGAGAAGGAAATGGCAACCTACTCCAGTATTCTTGCCTGGGAAATCCCAAACAGAGGAGCCTGGTGGGTTACAGTCCATGGGGCTGCAAGCAGTTCTTGAGGTTGCAGAATTGGACATGACTGAGTGACTAACGCTTTCTGCTTAGCAGAGTACTCTTTTGAAAATAGTTATAATTTATTGTTTATTTTCTCTGTACTATGCCAAGTGTCTTATTTTGAATCTCTACAACAAGGTTAGTAGTGTTTTATTTTGCATATAAAAATATGGGGATTCAAAGAGGTAAAGTAAGTTGTCCAAGGTTGCATGCTTGTGAATGACAGAACTTGGATTTAAAGTGAGGATTTTTCTTACTGTAAATTCCATATATTTTTCAGTAGCCTATATGGTTTAGCCTTTATTTAATGCACATTGATGTATTAGGGGACCTAAGTAAAATTTAATCTTTAAGGCTATTGATTTTGGGGAGATTTTGGTATTAATATCTTAGGCCTTAAAAATGAAAATAACTGTTCTTTTAAATTTCATTCAATGGAGTCAAATCTCTTAGACATGTTAGACAAAAACTTTCCGGTTCTAGGTCAAGGAAAAGAAACAAAGTTTCATACTTGTAAAAAGAAAATGTACTCTTTCTCTGTGATTTACTTTACTTTGGGAATAATATTGTGTTTCTATTATAAACTGAGTTGCATTATGTATAGTTTTTCCACATTTGATACCCAGTTTGAACTTTGATTATATTAGACACCATTCAGGAATATAAATGATCATGGTGTTCATTTTCTGTTATTGAAACACATCAGTTTTCTCTTCACTATTACACTAATTCCTCATAAGTTTTAATGTCACACACAGCAACTTGGGCAACAAATAAAATAACAAAGATAACGACAAATAAAATAAAATCTGACCCTCAAACATATTATTGGGAATATTCATTGGTCCAAATAAGCTTTCCACTGGTTACTATTTTTTAAAAATGAGAACCAATATAAAGGGCAAAATAAGACACTTAATAATTCTTATTTGTTTGTACAACATAGAATATTATTATATCATGAGGCATACATTTTCTTCCTCTTAAGACTGTCTAGGTTCTTTACCAAAAGTTAATTGCCTGGTTCTTCACTGCCTGCTTATTCTTTTTAAGAAGCCTAGATTCTTGCTTGGATTATTGTAGATGATCTATATTAGAGAAAAGAGAATTTTAGTCATATTCACCTATTTATTGTTTGAGTCCCCCTCTAACCTTTAGAAGATGTTAACTTAGAATTTCTGAGAATTTCTGAGAATTTCTGATTCTGAGCAGTGAAATCTTCCAACCTTAATATAGAGAAGAGTTGTAAGAACTGGAAACATAAAGAAGAAAAAAGTGAAATGATTTTTTAAAACAGAAAGATGTACTGTAATTGTTTGGTTTACCAACCAGAAGAAGAGAGTATTCTCATTGGTTGGCCTAGGCTATAAAAACAGGGCAGTGCAAACAGGCAGCGGGAGGAAAGGTTGGGACCAAAGGAAAGTAAGAAGGAGTATAGGGTTTAAGCCATCATGGCACCATGTAGAACGTACTAGAGAGAGGGCAGGAATTAGACTTATTGACGGGGACTATCAGACTATCTGATAGTGTACTATCAGAGCTAGCAGAGGAGATTGGCAATAGACATAGGGGAAGAAAGCAGAGATGCCATCTAAAATGGCACAGCAATCTGAAAATACGCGTTGTAAGACAAACAACTCTGCATTTCTTAATGGTGTCCTGAAACAGCTGAAATCTCACATGGTGCAATATCTGTGGTCCCGAAAAAGAGTAAAGTAGAAGATAATGCACTCTAAGAAGACTGTTCACAGTAAATGATCAAAATTTAAGAGCCACCAGAACCTAATAATTTAGCCCTGAAGAATCTAGAAAACTTACCCCGTTTCCTGGTTGTTACAGATTGTAGACATCTTCTTGTTAGACTGTGTGTCACCTCTCAGTGAGTTCTCTGAATCTCATTCCAACAGAATTGGAGTTTGTTATGACCACAGTGACTTCATAAGAGATGTAAGTTACAAGAAAAACATTGTACATTGCCATCATTGCAAATTTGCCTACCATATATTTCTGTGGCATGTCAAGATCCTTTACGGGAGATGAAAACATACCCAGCATAAAATTGTGTTCATTTAAGAAATAGTCTTTATTTTAGAAATTTTCAAAATTCTCCTATACATACTTATTTCAAAGTACATGTTCTTTTCCAGGTAAAGCATCTTCCTGTAACTTTTTAGTGACCATCTTAAGTTAAAATGTCATGTTCTTGGGAATTATGAGCTTGGTTTGTACAGTTGCAAATTCTTCAATTTTGAAGGAAATTGGAACTAAATATGGAGTCGTGTGGCAAGCCTATTCCTTGAAAATGATTCACAGTTGAGCCCAATGAGTGGAGCTGTCTTCTTCCTTTTCACTACCTGTAATTACTTCCTTGGAGGAAACTGCCTTGCCCCAGTACTGCAGACCAGTGTCCTGTGAGGAAATGTGTTCGCTAGTCACTTAATCACTCAGGTAGGAGGAAGCCACTGCCACAGTCTCTTCTCTTTGTTCATTTTCAACATTTCCCTCATGATTCAAATTTCAGATTTGTGGATTCTTAGAACTAAAAGAGGATCATCCAGCTCACTTATGGTGGGACCTTCAAGACATGGCCAATGTTGCTTTGCTGCAGGGTTTGGAGCTAGAACTCAAGTCCCATTCTTCCCAGTTCAGTTCAGTTCAGTTGCTCAGTGTGTCTGACTCTTTGTGACCCCATGGACTGCAGCACGCCAGGCTTCCCTGTGCATTACCAACTCCCGGAGCTTACTCAAACTCATGACCATTGAGTCAGTGATGCTATCCAACCATCTCATCCTCTGTCGTCCCCTTCTCCTCCTGCCTTCAATCTTTCCCAGCATCAAGGTCTTTTCTAATGAGTCAGTTCTTCTCATCAGGTGGCCAAAGTATTGGAGTTTCAGCTTCAACATCAATCCTTCCAATGAACACTCAGGACTGATTTCCTTTAGGATGGACTGGTTGGATCTCCTTGCAGTCCAAGGGACTCTCAAGAGTCTTCTCCAACACCACCATTCAAAAGCATCAATTCTTTGGTGCACAGCTTTCTTTATAATCCAACTCTTACATCCATACATGATTACTGGAAAAACCGTAGCTTTGACTAGACAGACTTTTATTGGCAAAGTAATGTCTCTGCTTTTTAACATGCTGTCTAGGTTGGTCACAGCTTTTCATCCAAGGAGCAAATGTCTTTTAATTTCACATCTGCAGTCACCATCTGCAGTGATTTTGCAGCCCCCCAAAATAAAGTCTGTCACTGTTTGCATTATTTCCCCATCTATTTGCCACGAAGTGATGGGACTGGATGCCATGATCTTAGTTTTCTGAATGTTGAGTTTTAAGCCGACTTTTTCACTCTCCTCTTTCACCTTCATCAAGAGGCTTCCCGGGCCAGAGCTCTTTTCCAGGACACCATTCTCACTATGCCTGTGACAGCTGCTGAACTCACCCAAGGCTAGCTGACTGATGGAGAGAACCATGAATTTGGGAGATGAAAAGTCTCAATTTGATGCTTGATTTGGCACTGTCATTTTAGACTTCAGTTGTTGAGAGGAGGATTAAATTTGATTAAAGTGACGTGATGGGTCACTTCCAGTGCTTGGTTTGTTTCCCTAAGCATAGATGCTGACTAAAAGAGATGGGACCAATTCTTACATGGCTTAAGGAGGAAAGAGGTGTGATTATGAGGACGGTCTGTTTCTGAAGTAAAAGGGTAAGGTACATGGTGGGCTCTCTGTGGTTGAACGAACTCTTCTTGGATACTATGCTGACATTTTGAATTACTCACATTCAGTTGGTGGTTCTTTAGTTTTAAACCAGAATCTTCACATCTTCCCTCTGGTATTTGTCATTTAAAATACCCTGAAAATATGCACCATCCATTCATTTCTGCCTTTCCCCTACCCTAATAATATTGTAAATCTTTGCTGAGAAAATAGCCTGTAAATGGTTAGCTCCTGCCTTCTCCTTACAAGTGCCAGGGTTAAAAACGAATATTAGAACTGGGAAGTGTTCACACACAAATGAAAAGCTTTTGACAGGCAAACCACTCCAGTATTCTTGCCTGGAAAATCCCATGGACAGAGGATCCTGGCAGGCTATAGTCCATGGGATCACAAGAGTCGGACACTACGTAGCAACTAAACCACCACCAAACACCTGTTTAAGAAAGCCTGTTTTCTCTCTCTTGCTGATAATTTGCCAGAGGAGTTCTCAAATTATTCTGCCGTTGTGTCTTTTCACCTGACTAGTGAGTACAGTTAATGGGCTCTAGTGGCATCACTGCCTGGTTTGACAAACACAAGTCTCTGTTAGGTGCCCAGCCCCATGAGGTCTCTGGCATCCTAGAACCCACCACCTTTTGCATATTCCCTGCTGAGCACAGGGCCAGCTTTCCTCAGAGTTGTCGCTAACTTTTCTATGGCTGTGCTTGCTCCTATTACTTCCTTGTGGCTCTATGTTCTTTTAAAGATAACCTAGTTTTATTTCTTTACTAAAGTAATTTGGATAAAGCAGAGAGGTTTTAGTCACTGGTGTTTTCTTGACCACAAATAAAACATAAAAATAAAGGCTCTGTGTGTGTATGCGCTCAGTCGTGTCCGACTCTTTGCCATCTGAAGGACTATAGCCCACTAGGCTCCTTTCGTCCATGGAATTCTCCAGGCAGGAATGCTGGAGTAGTTGCCATTTCTTCCTCTGGGGGGTTCTTCCCCACCCAGGGAGCGAACCTGCATCTCCTGCATTGGCGGGTGGATTCTTTACCACTGAGCCACCTGGGAAACCCAAGGGCTCTGTAGTAGATAGTAGTATTTCAGAAGCCGAAATTCAGCATCCACTGAACTGAACAGTGGAAACTTTCTAAAGAAAAGAATCTCTGACCCAAACTGAGAGGTTGTTCCAGTCCTTTGAAAAGCCCATGTTTAGTTTGCAGTCGAATGAAGGTTAGTGACATTCTTATATATTTTGGTTACATCACATTGTTTGAGATCATAATATTCCTAATGTTCTTCACACCTGTCTCAAACTTTTCCTTTTTGCCTTTCTTTTAAAGTCAAACATTATCATAATTAATATTTAAAAAGAGATTTTTCCTAGGAATCGATGAGACATTTGGCATTTGCCTTCATTTTCTTTGGAAGATGCTTATTTTTCTTGTCACCTGTAGGGGAAGAAACCTGCTATGAAAGCTGATAGACCCCAGCCATCAGGAGCATTTGTCTGGTATTATTTCGATGGTCCTGCACATGGCAATGCCAACAGAGTGTCACAGAAACTAAGTAAGAAACATAGTGAACATCATCTATTTTGTGTGGAAATGGCGTGGGTTTTCCCAATTATAAGAGCACTGTAACAAATATAATTCAAAGAAATTCTTTAAGAAAAATATTTATGCAAGGTATGGATGACGCACCTGGCCTTGCCACTTTTGGGTACTTTAGTACTTTAGCAGAAAGCATTTTTTTTATTTTAAACTTTTTGGTTTTGTGGCTCAGAGGTTAAAGCGTCTGCCTACAATGCGGGAGACCTGGGTTTGATCCCTGGGTCAGGAAGATCCCCTGGAGAAGGAACTGGCAACCCACTCCAGTACTCTTGCCTGGAGAATCCCATGGAGGGAGGAGCCTGGCAGGCTACAGTCCATGGGGTGGCAAAGAGTTGGACACGACTGAGCGACAAACTACTATAGCCAATTAACAATGTTGTAATAGTTTCAGGGGAACAGTGGAGGGACTCAGCCATACATATACATGTATCCATTCTCCCTCAAACTCCCCTCCCATCCAGACTTTCACACAACATTGAGCAGAGTTTCCTGTGCTATTCAGTAGGTGCTTGATGGTTATCCATTTTAAATATAGCAGTGTCTACATGACTTTCCCAAACTTTCTAACTATCCCTTCCCCGCTTCCTTCCCACCAGCAACCATAAGTTCATTCTCTGTCTGTGAATCTTGTTTCTGTTTTGTAAATAGGTTCATTTTTATCGTGTCCTTTTAGATTAACATATAAAGGACATCATATGATGTTTCTGCTTCTCTGTCTGATTTACTTCACTCAGTATGACAGTCTCTGGGTCCGTCCTTCTTGCTGCAAGTGACATTATTTCATTCTTCTTAATGGCTGTGTCATCTATATATCTATAGATATACAAATAGATATGTATATGTATGTCTATCTATATATATCATATCTTCTTTATCCATTCCTCTGATGATGGACATTTAGTTGCTTCCATGTCTTGGCTGTTGTAAACAGTGCTGCAATGAGCATTGGGGTGCATGTATCCTCTCAGGCCATGTTTTCCCCAAATATATGCTGAGGAGTGGGATTGCAGGGTCATATGGTAGCTCTCAGTTCAGTTCAGTTCAGTAGCTCAGTCGTGTCCGACTCTTTGCAACCCCATGAATCACAGCACACCAGGCCTCCCTGTCCATCACCAACTCCTGGAGTTCACCCAGACTCATGTCCATTGAGTCAGTGATGCCATCCAGCCATCCCATCCTCTGTCGTCCCCTTCTCCTCCTGCCCCCAATCCCTCCCAGCATCAGAGTCTTTTCCAATGAATCAACTCTTCGCATGAGGTGGCCAAAGTACCAGAGTTTCAGCTTTAGCATCATTCTTTTCAAAGAAATCCCAGGGCTGATCTCCTTTAGAATGGACTGGTTGGATCTTCTTGCAGTCCAAGGGACTCTCAGGAGTCTTCAACACCACAGTTAATTTTAGTTTTTTAAGGAACCTCCATACTATTCTCCATAGTGGATGTACCCATTCAGAAGGCATTATTGTTGTGTTAGAGATACCATTTGCAGTGACAATATGTAACGTGGAGCAGTGGAACTCTGTCACAGTGGAGATGTCAGGAAACCAGACGTAGCTTCTTCATGGAGTCAGGAGGGAAATTCACAGGGCAGTGCTGTCCTCAGGTTTTAACTTGCACACTGAATGAATATGCAGTTAATTGACGTGCTTTACAGAAGGCTTTTCTAGAGTATGAACTATCTAACAAGGAGAATTGCAAGCTAGTCATTTTTATAAACATTCCTGTTTGTGGTTAGTTTGGGAATCTGGATTCTTTGGAGAGCAATATCTTTCCTTTTGGTTTTATGACCATCTTTTTCTTAATGCTTAGGAAGAAAAGAGCTTTGCCAAACATTTTTTTCCCCCTCTGGCATTAGTGTCTTCTGGAAAATGAAAATGGAAATGGCCCAGTTTCTCTTACTAAAGTCTTCAGATATTTATATATATAGTTTAATAGTTTCATCCTGAAAAAATAAAGCACCCTTCCACATTTTTTTAAAGGACAGAAATGAAAAGTTACCAGTTTATTATCAATGGAAAGTAGAACTTCTATGGTGACATACACATTTGTATGTGCATATATTCAAATAGAGACAGACAAAATTGGTAAAATGAATAGAGGAGAGCAGGCAGGAACTATGCTTGCAATTCATGTCTATGACCGATTCAATTTAAAGGAGACTAAACATTTCATGTTTTTGTTTGTGGCAGTTAAGTCCTTTTAGTTTTTGCTAATAATGAGACAACTCTGCAGAAGGTAAAATAATAAAAATGTTTTCACTGTCTATTTTTGTCCTGAAATTACTATTCTGTGAGTTTATGGAAAACATTTAAAGAAGCCTAAAATAACCCAAATATAATCAAAGGAGAGCAGAGACTGTGTTTTGTGTGTGCAATGCACAGCACTGGTTCAATCTAGTCTATGATGAGATATTTATTCATTCCTAGGCACAATCCCACTACTCAGCTTCCTAGAGTGTCAAATGATGTTTCTTATTTATGTGACACTTCTCTCCTCTGACAACAAATATTGCTCATGCTCTATGTTATAGGAACTCTGGCAGCTCTGTTTCTAGCGGGGAAAGTTGAGACATTGTCATGGGCCTCCCTTATTGCCCTTCCTCATAAGTAGGCATCAGCGAACAAAGGAGACAATAAACGAGAACAGGTCTCGTGAGCTGCCAAAGGCTATGTCAATGAGATTCCAAAACAAAAGTTGGGCTTTATTCTATTGCACTGCCACATCCAAGAAGGGGTCGCTGATGGACGACAAACGTTTGATATTTAGAAAGTACCAGACAAAAGCCCAGTCTTTTCTGTGCAAAGTTCTCCAAAAGTATTAGGAAACAAATTAATGCAAATATAATTCAAGTTAAAGTACTATTTTAGCATAGTTGTTTTGCCACATCTCTTTTTCTGATGGCCTTTCTTCGGGTAATTTTTGTGCTAAGCCATTTTGGATTTCGTCTGACATGTTGATGGCAGAGTGGTGTGTCCTATGTGCATGGAAAATAAACGTGGAAAATGACTTATTGTTGCTGTCTGAAAGCTCTTCAGTTTCTGGATTCTAAGGCAAATTAGGTCTCAGATTTCATTTTTGTGGCTGTAGTATCAGTGAATGATAAAAACGAGAATGTCTGAATTTACCTATATCCACACATATCAGAAAAGAGAATTCTCTTTTCATAAGAAAAGGTTAAGCAGTTGTTTAGAAAACCTCGCAATATTTCTACTGTTTGCCTTTAAGTCACTTTCCTCCAAGTGGCTTTAAAATTATTATCATCAGCTCAGCTGCAATGTTCTTCTATCTCATGAACCCAAAGACAAATTCTTAGCTAATTCAAATGGTATTTGCCATGGTCAGTGAAGAAAATTACCCATTTAAGGGCTGCTAACATCATGAAGGTGCAGTTAGGAGGGTTAAAAACGCGTAGTTGAAACGCTGTTCTTGCAATGCATCTGTTTGGAAAGCAAACATATTTAAAATGAGATAAGTGAAAATAAAATATTGCATCACACAGAGCTATTCAGTTTAAAACAGGTGGGATCTTGAATTAAAAGCAGCATGAGTGGAAGGCATTATAAAATATACCCACCTGTGGTTTGGAGCCAGAAAGTTTGGGGCTGAGTTTTTAAAACAATTACTACCATCAACCATGCAAACCACACTAAGAAAATCCTGCAGACTTGCTGTGTGATTTTAAGCAGAGAGCACAAGCGATTCTTCTTTGGAAAAATGGAAAACACAGCAAAATAAAACAAAAGAATCATTTCTGAATTCCTGACGGAATGTAGATTTCCAGAACTGAGGCAATTTCTTGTTGGTTTTGTCAAGTGGGTACCTGAGATAAGGAGAACCAGCAAAAGACAATTTGCAATTATCAAGAAAAAGCTGAAAGGAAAATGGGTCCCTCTTCTCAGCCTTGGCCCTACAGGTTGGTGCAATACTATTTCTCCAATTTTACAAATGAGTGGACTGTGACCCAGAAAGATTGGTGGTTCTTCCAGGACCATACAACTAACATGGTAGAAAGGGAATTCAGACCTGGGTTATCTGCCCCCTCTTATACGTGTCTGAAACTACAATGTTCTATTTTGGCTTGTGAGATTTTTATTATATACTTATATATATATATATATATATATATATATATATATATATATATATATGAGGCCATCACTGCATTTCTTAGATGCTTGCAATGATCAAGAGTTAATTACAAAGAGACTGGGATTGCCGGCCCCGCCTTTGTGGAATATGACCTTTTACCCACTTTATGTATCACTGAAGCCATTCTATTTCTTTTAATTGTTACAAAATCCCCTTTAAAAGTGTTCCTCTAGGGAATCTTCCTGACCCAGAGATCGAACCTGTGTCCCCTTCATTGCAGGCTGATTCTTTACCTGCTGAACCATCTGGGAAACCCCTTAAAAGTGTTATTCTTCTGTTTTTACAGCCCTTAGGCCCAACCTGGTTAAATTACTTGCTGAAGTCCATGTCAGCACACAGTCAACCAGGATTAAAAGCTCACCCTGTTTATGTCTGTAGCTACTGCTACATTTATTATCTCTGAAATCTTCACAGGGAGAGAGAGTAAAGAATAGGGCTGTGGTTTCTAATTTTAAATTGTCTGTTACCTGACAAGCAAAAGATCCTTAGAACATGTCTAAGAAAAAGAAAAATAGTTTGGGGAATCCTGGGTCTCTTCTTAGTAAGGACTCGGCAGCCCTTGCTCTTGTTTTACTTGTTAGGGGTTTTCCTTTACTGCATATTAATTCCTCATCCCCGTGGCATGAGATATTTAAGGAGCAGGAAAGGGCTGTCTGGCTCACTGGGACCGGGCTGCTATTTAGCCTGGCTGTTTCCTACGCTCTAAGTCGATTGATTATCCTGCCTATCGTGTGTTGACATATTTTGCTTGCTGTACTGATTATACATTGGGAGTGCTAATTCTTTTATTGGGTTAGAGTTCAAAGGTGCTCATCTGTCAGCAGAATGTCTCTCATTTCATGGCGTGCGCGGTCTCCTCTGATATCTGTCACTTATAGACTGTTCTCAGAGGTTTTCCTCTGATTTCTGGTCCTAGTTCAATAGCAAAGATCTTGAAGGAGTTTCCTTTGTAGTGGGCTATTTTGTACGGTTTTTGGAGACAGATTCTGCTCTTTGAAGATATGCAGAATTGGCATTTCACAGACTCTAACTGAAGCAGTGGAAATCACACTATATCCTGCTCTTTGATTTTAACAGTTCTGTTGGTGCAGATCTCCAAATCTTGGACTTTGCTCAAACACGGTAAATTTCTGAGACCAATAAACGAAGAGATCCAAACGTGGGTTTTGCATGTCAATATCACAGCCATCTGGCTAACCATCAGGGAATAGATTCCCATGAAGAAGAGTCTGAGATTGGAGATTCAATTAATGTCCAAATGTCTTTTTCATCACATCTGAGAAATTATAGTGGTATGTAAATATTTGTGTGTGTGTATATGTATATATGTTTAGTCGCCCAGTCATGAATTCTTTCTGACCCTTTGGGCTGTAGGCTGCCAGGCTCCTCTGTCCTTGGGATTCTCCAGGCAAGAGTACTGGAGTGGGTTGCCATTTCCTTCTCTAGGGTATCTTCCCAACCAGGGGATTAAACACTCATCTCCAGTGTCTCCTGCATTCTTTACGTGCTTGAACTGGAATCATAAGTAGAAATATCCTTCAAAGTCTCACCTTCGTTACCTATGATGAGGTATTTTGGAATTATTTTGAGGTAATTGACATAAGTAGCTTGCTGTTCTGGAGAAGGCAATTACACCCCACTCCAGTACTCTTGCCTGGAAAATCCCATGGATGGAGGAGCCTGGAAGGCTGCAGTCCATGGGGTCGCTGAGGGTTGGACATGACTGAGCGACTTCACTTCACTTTTCATTTTCATGCATTGGAGAAGGAAATGGCAACCCACTCCAGTGTTCTTGCCTGGAGAATCCCAGGGACGGGGGAGCCTGGTGGGCTGCCGTCTATGGGGTCGCACAGAGTCGGACACGACTGAAGCGACTTAGTAACAGCAGCAGCTTGCTGTTCTTGACAGGGTTGCCAATATGTCAAGAATATTTTTTGTTGTAGCTTATATTTGAATTTATATTTTCTTACATGTTGCATTTAGAAGTGATCAGGATAATAAAAATAAGTGTCATAGTAATCATAGATTTTAAAAATGGTCTTTGTGAATTGGTGAGATAATCAATGATGACTAGTGTATGTTCTAAATAACTTGTGGTGTTTGAACAAGTTACTCTTCAATCTTCATATAAACACACGGACAAACCCTGATCTAGAGAAGTAGCTGGAGTTGGTTCTTAAGCAACTGGGCCTTGTGCCCAGAGGGGAGTTAAGCAGGACCATGGCAGTCCCTTGCTGGAAAAGAGAGGAACATGGGAGTTATTGTCATATTTTAATCACTTTATTTATCTTTTTTTTTCAGTTTTCCATTTTTTTCTTTTTCTTTTTTTTTATTGAAGGATAACTGCTTTATAGAATTTTGTCATTTTCTGTCAAACCTCAACATGAATCAGCCATAGGTATACATAAGTCCCCTCCCTTTTGAACACCCTCCCATCTCCCTCCCCATCTTACCCCTCTAGGTTGATACAGAGCCCCTGTTTGAGTTTCCTGAGCCATACAGCAAATTCCAGTTGGCTGTCTATTTTATATATGGTAATGTGATCTTCCATGTTACTCTCTCCATACATCTCACCCACTCCTCCCCTCTCCCCATGTCCATAAGTCTATTCTCTCTGCCTGTTTCTCCATTGCTGCCCTGTAAATAAATTCTTCAGTACTATTTTTCTAGATTCCATATATATGTGTTAGAATACGATATTTATCTTTCTCTTTCTGACTCATTTCACTCTATATAATAGGTTCTAGGTTCATCCACCTCATCAGAACTGACTCAAATGTGTTCCTTTTTAATGGCTGAGTAATATTCCACTGTGTATATGTATCACAACTTCTTTATCCATTTATCTGTTGATGGACATCTAGGTTGATTCCATGTTCTAGCTATTGTAAATAGTGCTGCAATGAACAATGGGATACACGTGTCTTTTTCAATTTTGGTTTCCTCAGGGTATATGCCTAGGAGTGGGATTTCTGGGTCATATGGTGGTTTTATTCCTAGTTTTTAAAGGAATCTTCATACCATTTTCCATAGTGGCTGTATCAATTTATATTCCCACCAACAGTACAAGAGCGTTCCTTTTTCTCCATAGCCTCTCCGGCATTTATTGTTTGTGGACTTTTTGATGATGGCCATTCTGACTGGTGTGAGGTGATATCTAATTGTAATTTTGATTTGCATTTCTCTAATAATGAGCAAAGTTGAGCATCTTTTCATGTGTTTGTTAGCCATCTGTATGTCTTCTTTGGAGAAATGTCTATTTAGGTTTTTTTCCCACTCTTTGATTGGGTTGTTTATTTTTCTGGCATTGAGTTATATGAGCTGCTTGTATATTTTGGAAATCAATCCTTTGCCAGTTGTTTCATTTGCTATTATTTTCTCCTATTCTGAGGGTTGTCTTTTCACCTTGCTTATAGTTTCCTTTGCTGTGCCAAAGCTTTTAAGTTTAATCAGGTCCCATTTGTTTACTTCTGTTTTTATTTCTGTTACTCTAGGAGGTGGGCCATAGAGGATCTTGCTTTGATTTATGTCATTGAGTGTTCTGCCTATGTTTTCCTCTTGAGTTTCATCGTTTCTGGTCTTACATTTAGGTCTTGAATCCATTTTGAGTTTATCTTTGTGCATGGTGTTAGGAAGTGTTTTGATTTAATTCTTTTACATGTAGCTGTCCAGTTTAGCCAGCACCATTTATTGAAGGGGCTGTCTTTGCCCCATTGTATATGCTTGCCTCCTTTGTCAAAAATAAGGTACCCATAGGTGCGTGGGTTTATTTATGGGCTTTCTATCTTGTTCCATTGGTCTATATTTCTGTTTTTGTGCCAGTACCATACTGTCTTGATGACTGTAGCTTTGTAGTATAATCTGAAGGCACGAAGATTGATTCTTCCAGCTCCATTCTTCTTTCTCAAGACTGCTTTGGCTATTTGGGATCTTTTGTGTTTCCATATGAATTGTGAAATTTTTTATTCTAGTTCTGTGAAAAATGCCATTGGTAATTTGATAGGGATTGCACTGAATCTGTAGATTGCATTTGGTAATATAGTCATTTTCACAATATTGATTCTTCCTACCCAGGAACATGGAGTATCTCTCCATCTGTTTATTTTATCTTTGATTTCTTTCATTAGTGTCTTATAATTTTCTGTGTACAGTTCTTTTGTCTCCTTAGGTTAGTTTATTCATAGATATTTAATTCTTTTTGTTGCAATGGTGAATGAGATTGATTCCTTAATTATTATTTCTGATTTTTCATTGTTTTTATATATAAATGCAAGTGATTTCTGTGTGTTGATTTTGTATCCTGTGAGTTTGCTAAATTCACTGATTAGCTCTTGTAATTTTCTGATTCTATCTTTAGAGTTTTCTATGTACAATATCATGTCATCTGCAAACAGTGAGAGCTTTACTTCTTTTCTGATCTGGATTTCTTTTATTTCTTTTTCTTCTCTGATTGCTGTAGCTAGGAATTCCAGAACTATGTTGAATCATAGTGGACACCCTGTCTTATTCCTGATCTTAGGGGGAATGCTTTCAGTTTTTCACCATTGAGAATAATGTTTACTGTAGGCTTATCATATATGGCCTTTACTATGTTGAGGTAGGTTCCTTTTATGCCCATTTTTTGAAGAGTTTTAATCATAAATGGGTGCTGAATTTTGTCAAAGGCTTTTTCTGTATCTATTGAGGTTGTCATATGGTTTTTATCTTTTAATTTGTTAATATGGTATATCACATTGATTGATTTGATATATTGAAGAATCCTTGCATTCCTGGAATAAACCCAACTTGATCATAGTGTATGAGCTTTATGATGTGTTGCTGAATTCTGTTTGCTAAAATTTTGTTGAGAATTTTGCATCTATGTTCATCAGTGATATTGGCCTATAGTTTCCTTTTTTTGTGTTGTCTTTGTCTGGTTTTGGTATCAGGGTGATGGTGGCCTTGTAGAATGAGTTTGGAAGTGTTCCTTCCTCTGCAATTTTTTGAAAGAGTTTTAGAAGGATAGGCATTAGCTCTTCTCTAAATGTTTGATAGAATTCTCCTGTGAAGCCATCTGGTCCTGGGCTTTTGTTCCTGTGGAGATTTTTGATCACAGCATCAATTTCAGTGCTTGTAATTGGGTTGTTCATAATTTCTATTTCTTTCTGGTTCAGTCTTGGAAGATTGAACTTTTCTAAGAATCTGTCCAGTTCTTCCAGGTTATCCATTTTATTGCCATATAGTTGTTCATAATAGTCTCTTATAACCCTTTGTATTTCCGCATTGTCTATTGTAGCTTCTTTTTCATTTCCAGTTTTGTTAACTTGATCCTTCTCTCTTTTTTTATTGATGAGTCTGGCTAAAGGTTTGTCAATTTTATTTATCTTCTCAAAGAATCTCCTTTTGGTTTTATTCATCTTTACTATTGTTTCTTTCATTTCTTTTTCATTTATTTCTGCTCAGATCTGTATGATTTCTTTCCTTCTACTAATTTTGGGGGGTTTTTGTTCTTCTATTTTCCAGTTGTTTGGTGTAAAGTTAGGTTGTCTATTCGATGTTTTTCTTATTTCTTGAAGAAGGATTGTATTGCTATAAACTTTCTTCTCATAACTGCTTTTGCTGCATCCCATACGTTGTGAGTTGTTGTGTTTTCATTGTGATTTGTTTCTAGAATTTTTTTGATTTCCCTTTTGATTTCTTCAGTAACCTGTTGGTTATTTAGAAATGAGTTGTTTAATCTCCATGTGTTTGCATTTCTTACAGTTTTTTTCTTGTAATTGATATCTAGTCTCATAGCACTGTAGTTGGAGAAGATGTTTGATATGATTTCAGTTTTCTTAAATTTACTGAGGTTTGATTTGTGGCCCAAGATGTGGTCTATCCTGGAGAATGTTCCATGTGCACTTGAGAAGAAGGTGTATTCTTCTGTATTTGGATGGAATGTATGGAAGATACCAAAGAGATCTGTCTCATCTAATGTATCATTTAAGATTGTTTTTCCTTATTAACTTTCTATTTTGATGATCTGGCCATTGGTGTGAGTAGGGTGTTAAAGTCTCCTACTATTATTGTGTTACTGTCAATTTCTCCTTTTATGTCTGTTAGTGTTTGTCTTATGTACTGAGGTGTTTCTATGTTGGGTGCATAGATACTTACAATTGTTATGTCTTCCTTTTGGATTGATCCCTTTATCATTATGTAGTGTCCTTCCTTATCTCTTATAATCTTTATTTTAAGGTCTGTTTTGTCTGATATGAGGATTGCTACTCCAGCTTTCTTTTGCTTTCCATTTGCATGGAATATATTTTTTCGTCCTCTCACTTTCAGTCTATATATGTCTTTAGGTCTGAAGTGTGTTTCTTGTAGACAGTATATATGTGGGTCTTATTTTTGTATCCATTCAGCCAGTCTGTGTCTTTTGGTTGGAACATTCAGTCCATCCACATTTAAAGTAATTATTGATATCTGTGTTTCTATTGCCATTTTCTTAATTGTTTAGTGTTGATTTTGTAGATCTTGTTTTTTTCTCTTGTATTTCTTGACTATGTCTTTTTAACATTTGTTGTAAAGCTGGTTTGATGGTACTGAATTCTCTATACTTTTGCTTGGCTGAAAAGCTTTTTATTTCTCCATCAATTTTGGATGAGATGCTTGCTGGGTACAGTAATCTCAGTTGTAGATTTTTCCTTTTCAGTACTTTAAATATATCCTGCCATTCTCTTCTGGCCTGCAGAGTTTCTGCTGAAAGATCAGCTGTTAAGCGTATGGGGTTTCCCTTGTATGTTACTTGTTGCTTCTCCCTTGCTGCTTTCAGTATTCTTTCTTTGTTTTTAGTCTTTGTTAGTTTGATTAGTATATGTCTTGTGTGTTTATCCATGGGTTTATCCTGTATGGAACTCTCTTTGCCTCTTGGGCTTGATTGACTATTTCCTTTTCTATGTTGGGGAAATTTTCAACTTAATCTCTTCAAAAATTTTCTCATACACTTTCTTTTTTCTCTTCTCCTTCTGGGACCCCTATAATTTGAATGTTGGTGCATTTGATATTGTCAGAGGTCTCAGACTGTCCTCCATTCTTTTCATTCTTTTTGTATTATTCTGCTCTTTGAAAGTTATTTCCACCATTTTATCTTCCAGCTCACTCATTCATTCTTCTGCTTCAGCTATTCTGATATTGATTCCTTCTAGAGTTTTTTAATTTCAGTAATTGTGTTTTTTGTCTCTGTATGTTTATTCTTTAATTCTTCTAGGTCTTTGTTAATTGATTCTTGCATTTCCTCCATTTTGTTTTCAAGGTTTCTGATCATCTCTATTATCATTATTCTGAATTCTTTTTCAGGTAGTTTTCCTATTTCCTCTTCATTTATTTGGACTTCTGTGTTTCTAGTTTGTTCCTTCACTTGTGTAGTGTTTCTCTGCCTTTTCATTAATTTTTTTAAACTTATTGTGTTTGAGGTCTCCTTTTCCAAGCCTTCAAGGTTGAATTCTTTTTTCCTTTTGGTTTCTGCCCTCCTAAGTTCGGTCTAGTGTTTTGTGTAAGCTTCCTATAGGGTGAGATTTGTGCTGAGTGTTTGTTTGTTTGTTTTTTCCCTGATGGGCAAGGCTGAGTGAGGTGATAATTCTGTCTGCTGATGATTGGGTTTGTATTTTTATTTTGTTTGTTGTTTAGATGAGGCTTCCTGCACAGGGTGCTACTGATGGCTGGGTGATGCCAGGTCTTGTATTCAGGTGGTTTCCTTTCTGTTAGTTCTCACTATTTGATACTCCCGACTGAGCGACTTCACTTTCACTTTTCACTTTCATGCATTGGAGAAGGAAATGGCAACCCACTCCAGTGTTCTTGCCTGGAGAATCCCAGGGACGAGGGAGCCTGGTGGGCTGCCGTCTATGGGGTCACACAGAGTTGGACATGACTGAAATGACTTAGCAGTAGTAGCAGTAGGGTTAGTTCTCCGGTAGTCTAAGGTCTTGGAGTCATTGCTCCCACTCCAAAGGCTCTGGGCTCGATCTCTGATCAGGAACAATGATTCCACAAGTAGTTTTTCATGACATTAAGTGAGATTAAAACAAATATTCAAAAATGAGAAACCAAAGATGAACCCCAGACAAATGGCAGTGACAAAATCAGGCAAATAATAATTAAAATTATGCAATATACACATATACAGATACACCAATGAGCAAAGTCAAAACAGTCCAGCAAAAATAAAGTACAGTAGATTAACATGGTGAACAAAGGAAATAAAAAAATTATATTTACCAGTTAAGAGCAAAGCTAACTAAAGCACAAACTGGAAAACAAAACTAAAGCAAGGTGCCAAGTGAGGATTAAAGCAATGAAAACAAAACTAGCAAATGTGTTGAGAAGAAAGGAAAGAAAGAAAAGAAAGAAAGAATAGATATGTGAAGTTAAATAGAAATAGATGAAGAAGATTTATATACATTAAAGATTAACTGCAAGGGGAAAGAACAATAGGAAAGGCAAACAAAGAATAAATGTACAAAAATATAATAGGTTAAAAAAATTAAAAGTATAGAAAAGGTTAAAAAAAAAGACACACACACACACACACACAAATCGAAAACTCCACAGAACTGTAAAAGCCCAACGTAGAGGCAGAGGTTTACAGCAACAATAAAAAAAATATGACTGAGAAAAAAGAAAAAAAAAGCTCAAAAGCCTAATTAGATTTCATTGTGCCAATAAAATCAACAAGTACAATAGAGGGAGAAAATAAAAGGAAAAAAATCCAAAATAATCTACAAAACAAGTCAAAACATAAGAATAATAAATATTTTTCTTGAGTCACTGCTGTCAGAGTCCTTTCCCTCACTGGGCATCATAGTCCACCTCACCTCCCTAGGATGCCCTCTAACACTGTGCTGATCTCTGGACCTGCTGTGGGGGCAGCTCAGATTCTAACTGGTCCTACTTCTGTGTGTTCTTACCTCCAATGTCCATAGCTATCAGAGCTAGTATGTTTTCTTTTGTGGGAGCTCTATATTCCATAGACACTGAGTCTGGCTAGTTGATCTTGTGGATTTAGTCTGCAGCTAGTACAGCTGGTGGGAAGGTTTTCGATCTTCTTAAGCCACTCTGCCCCTGGGTTTCGATTATGGTTTTTTTTTCCACCTCTCCATGTGAGTCGTCCACTGGGGTTTGCTCCTGAGGCGGCCCTGGAGGACTGGGGTTTGCCTCTGGAAGGGCCAGATGTGGAAGTGGTGCAACTGCTTGGGTCACAGGGGTTCTGGCAGCACCAGGTACTCAGGGGAGTTGGAGGCTAGGGCGGCAGGAAATATAGTGCTCTAGAAAAGTATGGCAACCAGTATTGGCCAATATGCTCCAGTATCCTTGCCTGGAGAACCCCCCTCCCTGACAGAGAAGCCTGGCAGGCCACAGTCTACTGGGTCGCAAAAAGTCAGACACTACTGAAGTGACCCTGCGCGTATAGCTGCAAGACTTCTCTTGCCTGTGGCAGCTCTGCCCCAGTGAGAGTTGAGAGTGAAGGTGGCGCAGCTGCCTGGCTAGTGGGGACACTGGAGGCGCCAAGTGTGCAGGGACATGGACTGCTTCTGCCACAGGAGTTATGGCCCTAACAGAGTCTTTTTTTGAGCCTCTTGTAGATGGCAATCAGAAGGCCTCTTTGTCCAGTCTTTCTCTGTAGCTCTGCCCCTACAGGCACTCAGAGGGGTCCCTTGCCTGGAGTCTCTCTGTTGTTCGGCACGTCAGGCACTTAAAGGGACACCCTGGATGGGGTCCTACTATGTAGTTCGGTGCATCAGTCACTTAAGGGGCACCTTGACTTTATTTATCTTTTGATAATTTGGGTATTGCAAACTATGGGAGGTGATGGAACTATTAGAATAAAAAGGAAATAGGATGATATGGGAAGATTACGTTGGGGTCCAAAAAGTCTGGGTTACTGGAAGCCTAAGGGTTAGATACGTAAACTGTCTGACTGTTCAGTTCAGTTGCTCAGTCGTGTCTGACTCTTTGCGACCCCATGAACTGCAGCACGCCAGGCTTCCCTGTCCATCACCAACACCTGGAGTCCACCCAAACCAAGGTCCATTGAGTTGGTGATGCCATCCAACCATCTCATCCTCTGTCGTCACCTTCTCCTCCCGCCTTCAATCTTTCCCAGCATCAGGGTCTTTTCGAATGAGTCAGCCCTTCGCATCAGGTGGCCAAAGTATTGGAGTTTCAGCTTCAACCCCAGTCCTTCCAATGAACACCCAGGACTGATCTCCTTTAGGATGGACTGGTTGGATCTCCTTGCAGTCCAAGGGACTCTCAAGAGTCTTCTCCAACACCACAGTTCAAAGCATCAATTCTTCAGAGCTCAGCTTTCTTTATAATCCATCTCTCACATTCATACATGACCACTGAAAAAAACCATAGCCTTGACTAGACGGACCTTTGTTGGCAAAGTAATGTCTCTGCTTTTTAATATGCTGTCTAGGTTTGTCATAACTTTCCTTCCAAGGAGTAAGGATTAATTAATTAATTAATTTCATGGCTGCAGTCACCATCTGCAGTGATTTTGGAGCCCAGAGAAATAAAGGCTGATACTGTTTCCACTGTTTTCCCGTCTATTTCCTATGAAGTGATGGGACTGGATGCCATGATCTTCGTTTTCTGAATGCTGAGCTTTAAGACAACTTTTTCACTCTCCTCTTTCACTTTCATCAAGAGGCTCTTTAGTTCTTCTTCACTTTCTGCCATAGGGTGGTGTCATCTGCATATCTGAGGTTATTGATATTTCTCCCAGCAAGCTTGATTCCAGCTTGTGCTTCCTCAAGCCCGGCGTTTCTCATGATGTATTCTGCACATAAGTTAAATAAGCAGGGTGACAATGTACAGTCTTGACGTACTCCTTTTCCTATTTGGAACCAGTCTGTTGTTCCATGTCCAGTTCTAACTGTTGCTTCCTGACCTACATACAGATTTCTCAAGAGGCAGGTCAGGTGGTCTGGTATGCCTATCTCTTTCAGAATTTTCCACAGTTTATTGTGATCCACACACTCAAAGGCTTTGGCATAGTCAATAAAGCAGAAATAGATGTTTTTCTGGAACTCTTTTGCTTTTTTGAAGAGACAGCAGATGTTGGCAATTTGATCTTGGTTCCTCTGCCTTTTCTAAAACCAGCTTGAACATCTGGAAGTTCACGGTTCACATATTGCTGAAGCCTGGCTTGGAGAATTTAAAGCATGACTGTACTAGCGTGTGAGATGACTGCAATTGTGCGGTAGTTTGAACATTCTTTGGCATTGCTTTTCTTTGGGATTGGAATGAAAACTGACCTTTTCCAGTCCTGTGGCCACTGCTGAGTTTTCCAAACTTGCTGGCATATTGAGTGCAGTACTTTCACAGCATCATCTTTTAAGATTTGAAATAGCTCAACTGGAATTCCGTCACCTCCACTAGCTTTATTCGTAGTGATGCTTCCCAAGGCCCACTTGACCTCACTTCCAGGATGACTGGCTCTAGGTGAGTCATCACACCACTGTGATTATCTGGGTCATAAAGATCTTTTTTGTACAGTTCTTCTGTGTATTCTTGCCACCTCTTCTTAATATCTTCTGCTTCTGTTAGGTCCCTACCATCTCTGTCCTTTATTGAGCCCATCTTTGAATGAAATGTTCCCTTGGTATCTCTAATTTTCTTGAAGAGCTCTCTAGTCTTTCTCATTCTATTGGTTTCCTCTGTTTCTTTGCACTGATCGCTGAGAAAGGCTTTCTTATCTCTCCTTGCTATTCTTTGGAACTCTGTATTCAAATGGGTATATCTTTCCTTTTCTCCTTTGCTTTTCACTTCTCTTCTTTCCACAGCTATTTGTAAGGCCTCCCCAGACAGCCATTTTGCTTTTTTGCATTTCTTTTCCATGGCGATGGTCTTGATCCCTGTCTCCTGTACAATGTCACGAACCTCAGTCCATAGGTCATCAGGCACTCTGTCTATCAGATCTAGTCTCTTAAATCTATTTCTCACTTCCACTGTATAGTCGTAAGGGATTTGATTTAGGTCATACCTGAATGGTCTAGTGGTTTTCTCCACTTTCTTCAATGTCAGTCTGAATTTGGCAATAAAGAGTTCATGATCCGAGCCACAGACAGCTCCCAGTCTTGTTTTTGCTGACTGTATAGAGCTTCTCCATCTTTGGCTGCAAAGACTATAATCAATCTGATTTCGGTGTTGACCATCTGGTGATGTCCATGTGTAGAGTCTTCTCTTGTGTTGTTGGAAGAGGATGTTTGGTATGACCAGTGCATTCTCTTGGCAGAACTCTATTAGCCTTTGCCCTGCTTCATTCTGTACTCCAAGGCCAGAATTTCCTGTTACTCCAGGTATTTCTTGACTTCCTACTTTTGCATTCAAGTCCCCTATAATGAAAAGGACATCTTTTTTGGGTGTTAGTTCTAGAAGGTCTTGTATGTCTTCATAGAACTGTTCAGCTTCTTCAGCATTACTGGTCGGGGCACAGACTTGGATTACTGTGATGTTGAATTGTTTGTCTTGGAAACGAACAGAGATCATTCTGTTGTTTTTGAGATAGCATCCAAGTACTGCATTTCAGACTCTTGTTGACTATGATGGCTACTCCATTTTTTTCTAAGGGATTCCTGCTCACAGTAGTAGATATAATGGTCATCTGAGTTAAATTCACCCATTCCAGTCCACCTTAGTTCACTGATTCCTATAATGTCAATCAATGTTCACTCTTGTCATCTCCTGTTTGACTATTTCCAATTTGCCTCAATTCATGGACCTAACATTCCAGGTTCCTATGCAATATTGCTCTTTACAGCATGGAACCTTGCTTCTATCACCAGTCCCATTCAGAACTGGGTGTTGTTTTTGCTTTGGCTCCATCCCTTCATTCTTTCTGGAGTTCTTTCTCTACTGATCTCCACTAGCATATTGGGCACCTACTGACCTGGGGAGTTCATCTTTCAGTGTCCTATCTTTTTGCCTTTTCATACTGTTCATGGGGTTCTCAAGGCAAGAATACTGAAGTGGTTTGCCATTCCCTTCTCCAGTGGACCACATTCTGTCAGACCTCTCCACCATGACCTGCCGTCTTGGGTGGTCCCACGGGCATGGCTTAGTTTCATTGAGTTAGACAAGGCTGTGGTCCCTGTGATCAGATTGGCTAGTTTTCTGTGACTGTAGTTTCAGTCTGTGTGCCCTCGTATCCCCTCTCTCAGTGCCTACTGTCTTAGTTGGGTTTCACTTACTTTGGACGTGGGGTCTCTCTTCACGGCTGCTCCAGCAAAGTGCAGCCGCTGCTCCTACCTCTGCCACAGATTAGCTCCTCTCGGCGCCTCTGCTGACCTCGGGCGTGGGGTAGCTCCTCTCTGCCACCTCCCCTGACCTCCAGCCTGGGGTAGCTCCTCTCGGCCTTGCTCGCATGCCATTGCAGCTGCTGCGCTTTCTGTGAGTCTTAGTTATTTTTTAATCTGTCCAATGGGGTTATTACCTATATATACCTGTTTATAGTTTTTTTTTTTTTTGCAAAGATTAAATGAGATAATGGTTTAAAATGTGTAACATCATGGCAGTCTGGCATGTACTATTCAGTTAAAATGAAAACTTAATTACTTTTCATGTTCTCAATGACCTTCTCCAACTTCACAATATCATAAGATATTATGAAGCCAACTTCATAATATCTTCATCAGTCTTCAGCGGTGTTTCTTGAATTTACATGGTACTATGATGATTATGGCACAAAGCAAGCTTTATAGATGTGGCTCTTTCTAGGAATTTACTTCCACAATCACAGAGAGACTGATGGATTCATAGAATATGATCTGGAAGTGACCTAGAGGGTTCTCTGCATTCAGAAATTTTACAGAGGAAGAAATAGATTCCCAGAGATATGAAAAGATTGCTTAGAATTTTCCAGTTAATTAGTGGCAGTGCCAGAAACAGGACCTGGGTTTCTAGAAGCCTCATTTATTCTTATTTATTCACTCTTCTTGTTTAAGAAGCAAAGATTATAGCTGTATATCCTAAGAGTTGTTTTTTATTTCAAAATATTTTAGTATTTAAAGATGCACAGCTAATCAGAAACAAAACAAAACAAAACCCAACACCTAATGTATGTATGAAGTGAGCCAATGTGATTATAGTGTAAAAATATGAGTCGTGGTGCCAAAACATGACTCAGGAAGCCTTCCCAAGCTAACCCATAATCTTCACCATTTCACATACCTCTCCCAATTATCTGATAAAGTCAATTGAATTTTTCTTATTCTTGTGCAAAGTACTCTGTAAACACAATTCTAACCCATTCTCGCTCTCCTTGTCTAATCAGAGTCATTTCTGTAAGTTTCTCTGATGTAGAAATTTTAGAGCCACCACTAAGACTAAACTTTTTCTCATTTATTTATGCAGATTTTCAGAGATTTTTAAGAATTCAAGAGGTAGTGTATTTAGGGGAAGAGAGTTAGACATCCAAGCACTGAAAACTGGATCACAGTAAGCATTAAAAAGGACCTAAAGGTTATATTCTTTTCCAGTGAGTCAACTCTTCACATGAGGTGGCCAAAGTACTGGAGTTTCAGCTTTAGCATCATTACTTCCAAAGAAACCTCAGGGCTGATCTCCTTCAGAATGGACTGGTTGGATCTCCTTGCAGTCCAAGGGACTCTCAAGAGTCTTCTCCAACACCACAGTTCAAAAGCATCAATTCTTCCGTGCTCAGCTTTCTTCACAGTCCAACTCTTACATCCATGCATGACCACTGCAAAAACCATAGACTTGACTAGACGGACTTTTGTTGGCAAAGTAATGTCTCTGCTTTTCAATATGCTGTCTAGGTTGGTTGTAACTTTTCTTCCAAGGAGGAAGTGTTTTTTAATTTCATGGCTGCAGTCACCATCTGCAGTGATTTTGGAGCCCCCAAAAATAAAGTCTGACACTGTTTCCACTGTTTCCCCATCTATTTCCCATGAAGTGATGGGACGGATGCCATGGTCTTCGTTTTCTGAATGTTGAGCTTTAAGCCAACTTTTTCTCTCCTCTTTCACTTTCATCATTTAGTTCCTCTTCACTTTCTGCCAGACTCTGATGCTGGGAGAGATTGGGGGCAGGAGGAGAAGGGGACGACAGAGGATGAGATGGCTGGATGGCATCACTGACTCGATGGATGTGAGTCTGAGTGAACTCCGGGAGTTGGTGCTGGACAGGGAGGCCTGGCGTGCTGCGATTCATGGGGTCACAAAGAGTCGAACATGACTGAGCGACTGAACTGAACTGAACTGAAAGGTTATATTCGGTGGCTCAGGTGGTAGAGAATCAGCCTGCAGTGTGGGAGACCTTGGTTCAATCCCTGGGTTTGCAAGATCCCCTGCAGAAGAGAATGGCTACCCACTCCATTATTCGGGCCTGGAGAATTCCATGGACTATTCCATGGGTCACAATTGGTTGGACACAACTGATCAACTTTCACTTTTTCACTTTCACAACATATATTTCTAACTATGGCTGCTTTGTTATAGACACATGGTACTATTTCGCTTCCCAAGTGGCACAGTGGAAAAGAATCTGCCTGCCAATGCAGGAGATGCAGATGTGAGTGCAGTCCCTAGGTTGGGAAGATACCCTTGGGTAGGAAATGGCAACCTACTGCAATATTCTTGCCTGGAAAATTCGATGGACAGAGGAGCCTAGCAGACTACAATTCATGGGGTTGCAAACAGTCAAACATGACTGAGCAACTGAACATGCATGCATGATACTATTCATTCTGTTTATATTGTTCTCGAATATTCCAAGAGGCCAGCAACAGTCACTGGAAGCTTGTTCTACAAGACCCAGAGTTTATTCCTAGTGCACAGACTGTAACCTTACAGAGCAAAAAATGACCTAAGTCAAAAATCCCCAACATAATTAAATTTAGTATTACTGTACTTTTCCTTTTTTATAGCCTTCATTATTACAACATATACAAGTTAGTTATGCATGTCAAGGTCTAGTCATGATTTTATTAATCTGTTATGAACAGATTCTATAATGGTACCTTTACCTTGTAGACTGATATCTCTTAGAGGCCTTTGTGATTTAAGAACTATCTAAAGAGATGCAGAGACAGAGACAGACATAGAGATAGAGATGAGAGAGGTAGAGAGGAAGCCAGACAATAAAGAAGAAAGCCTCCTGACCATATTGTCTAGCAGAGCAAGGGAGCTTTATAAAAGCTGTGACCTGAAAGCATTGGTAAACTGTTATCTCCCCCTGGGAGAAGCTGGAATGGCCGTTCCACTGTGCTATATAACTCTGGGTGTTCATTAAAAATTCATTCAAGGCTAAATCATATCACTGAACAATGAGTGTGAAGGCCCAGATCTGTGTGTCTGAGACAGGAGGCCATATCAGGGCCAGGTTCTTTATGTAGTGGTGTCTGTGTCAGACAGACAAGCGAAATGGGAGGTTTCCTTGGAGGCTTTTGTAAAGCTCTGTGCTTCTTCTGGGGGCTCGATTAGAATAATCAGCGGCCTTGGGAAATTCACACGGTTTTGGAGGGGCTGTGATCCATCATCATCCATCATACTTGTGCGCTGGGTGACTGAGGAGCCAAATACCAGGCTGGCGGGGTGGCCAGAGCCCTAGCTCTGCGTGGAGCTCCGGGTCTGGGGCAGTGCTCCAGGAAGGCAGGCAGTGGGAGGGGAGGTGGAGGCTGTAAGGGAACCAGCCCCACCGTCAGCCTGTGCTTGAAGGGTGGTGGTGGGGGGTGGGGCTCCCTCTTCCTGCAGTCCCCACAAGCAGTCGTCTAGGAACAGGAAGTAACTGTGCTGCACTTTGGGAGATTTGTAGATTGTTTGCTTTGGATTTCCTCAGCTTAATTTGTGTTTGACTGGGTTTGTTTGGAGTTTATTTCTAATTTATTTTGAGTTTGTGTTTGTTTGCAGGCTTTAACAATTTTGAAAAAGCTCTCCCGAGTGCTTGCTGTTTGACCTTCCTTCTGTGTGCATTTAAACTGTGGGAAGGATTGGGTTCTGTCATGTCAAAGAAGGAAAGATAGTGTTATGGTGTGTGTGTTTGTGTGTGTGTGTGTGTGTGTGTGTGTGAGAGAGAGAGAGAGAGAGAGAGAGAGAGAGAGAGAGAGAGAGAGAGAGAGAGAGAATGTGTGTTTTGGGGGGAGATAACCAATAAAACCCTCACTACATATTCCTTGTATCCCTTTGTTTTTTCAAACTCTTTCTAACCTAGGAAGAAATGTGGTTTTTGATTATTTTCAAAAAATGTTTCAAGACTCCAGGATTAGAAGAATTCTGTATAGTTCTATAGAAAAGCATTTATTACAATATGATCTCAGAGCCAGTCTGCTAGAGAGTCCTGTCTAAGATTCGGGTGATCAATAGTGACAATTTGGTCCCTTAGACCCTAAGCAAAGTACTTTGGCAGCCAAGAATGTAAATTTTTACCATTTTCCATTTTGACTTTTCTCAGGAAACTAGGGAGTCAAATCTAGGTGTATGTACACATTATTACCAATTATATATAGTATAACCATAAGTCCCAATTTTATGTTTATCAGTTAAGAAGATGTACTCAGAATTTGCCTTCTGTTTGAGGAGGTTAACTCTCAAAAATAAAAAAAATAAAAGAGAGAAAGAGAGAGATTCCTGTTTTAAAAAATCTGTGTCTTAATCACTCAGGCTTGATATAAATTAATATAGAACCCCTGCTATCTTGTTTTTATTTTACTTTGTATTATTCACTTTTGATGACCATCGAATCATAAACACATGCCTTCCCTAACAGAGATGTTTACTGCTATTCTCTTTTGGATGGTGCAAATAAGTCTGTAAAACAAATAGATGTCTTCTAGTTCCTTCTTCCTTCTTTTATACGTATTAAAATGAAAATCCAAAGCAGCATGCCTAGAAGTATATTGCAATTTGACAGGATTTCCTTTGTGTGCCTATGAGAAAATATGACTAGTGAAAAAGGAAGTAGATACAGTATGTGCATGTGATGCTATTTGATTGGTATCTGTTGCACCCATTGCAGTGAGACTCTTGGGATGTTGAACCTAAATTAAAATAATCGTAAAAAATGTCAAACAATAATAAATAAAACTCAACTTCCACCCTCTCTCCACCCTCTCCCACCCTCTCAACTTCCACCCTGTTTTCCCTTTTCTCTTTTCTTTCACTGGGAAAATACACAAGTAAATAATATCAAGCAGATTGGCCACTTTTGGGAAAGGAAGCACCTGGGCTCAGCTGGGCATGCACCCCCCGCCTGCTCCCCCCACCCCCCATGCCATATGCTTGGAGTTTTGGTGTCCTGGGTAGAGGGCAAGCAGAAAAGAGTACTGCGTAGAGAATGTAGACTTGCAAGATATCCTGTATATTCACTTACTGGGTTTTAAAAATTTATCTTAGTAAATTAGATTTATTGAAATTATTTTTTCTTAAATGTCTCAAATGTGGGGGGCAAAATTACATCTAGGCTAAATTTTGTCTGATAAATTTGTCAAAACCAATGAGATAAGGAGTTGTTTGGAGCCTTTCCTGTGGAATTCTATCTCCAGCAACATTGAACCATTGTTCAAAGGGACTGTGTGTCTGGTAAACACCTTATGAAGCCAAGTATCTGAGTTAAGATGACCAGGATATATTGAACAACTTACAGTGCAGGAACTTAAGAGTGATCAATGTTTAAAAGTATAGCTACTAATTTGAAGGAATGAGGCTTGGTATGGTATCCACATTCCTTACGAGTCTATTGGACCTAGTGAAGCTATCTTAGAATGCCTTATGTGGTATTTTCTCTATTTGTACTTGCAAGAATGACATTTTTTTTTCTCCTGTCCTTATGTTGGTTGATGGTAGGCTTTTCATGAAATCTTCCATCAAGGGAAAAGCCCCTGGCTCTATAGTGCCTGGACTCTCTAGGTGTTCAGAGTTCTCTTGTTGCCTCCTGACTGCCCAGGGCTCCTAGTCCAATGTTTGGCAGCTCAGACTCTGTGTTCTCATCCCTAGAATGTGTACTATTCCTCAGCATGGCAGATCCTACTGATCACTGATAAACTGACTCACAATGTAGTATATTGGTTTATCAGGATTATTTTATACGCCTATTCCCTACTCCCTCACCAAATTCTCTCAATTTTCAAGTCTCCCTCTCTCTTTTTTCATCCCCCACTTTCACTGTCATTTTTTTTTTAAACCCTTTATGGTCTTTCTCATGGATTTTTGAAATAGCTCCTGACTGATTCATCTGCCTTCTATGTCACCCCCCTTAAATATCTCCTGTTTTTTGAGTCAGAGTGATCACCCTCAAACACAGCTCTGATTTTTCCATTCTCCTCCCTGAGACTCTCCACTAGCGCCATATTCATATAGGAGAAACGTCAGACTCTAGGACATGGCATAGAAGACTTCGGCTCTTTGGCTCTGGTTCATTGTTTCTTTTTTTCACCTATCTACCTTCTTTTGGAAGGAGATCAGCCCTGGGATTTCTTTGGAGGGAATGATGCTGAAGCTGAAACTCCAGTACTTTGGCCACCTCATGCAAAGAATTGACTCATTGGAAAAGACTCTGATGCTGGGAGGGATTGGGGGCAGGAGGAGAAGGGGACGACAGAGGATGAGATGGCTGGATGGCATCACTGACTCGATGGACGTGAGTCTGAGTGAACTCCGGGAGCTGGTGCTGGACAGGGAGGCCTGGCCTGCTGCGGTTCATGGGGTCACAGAGTTGGACACGACTGAGCGACTGAACTGAACTGAACTGACTGACCTTCTTTCTCCCTATAAATCAGGCGATATTGAGAAACCCTTAGTCTCATGCTCATACTAAACTGGGCACACTTTAAAGATATGCTCCTTCTTTTTGGAAGGGTTTTTCTTCTTTTATCGTTTCTCTGGGAAACTCCTTTGAAACTATCTTTACTCCTTCACACCCTACTTAGATGTCACCATCCCTGGGCAGCCCTTCCTGACTTTTCTCAGAATGGACTCCTTTCTCTTCTGCACTCTGTATGTAGTAGTTTGTGGATTGTGGGTACTACATTTTATTCGCACAGTTTGTTTCTCTCCTGGACTGTGGCTCTTTGAAGCCAGGAATAAGCTTAGTCATTTGGGGCTTCTAGAATGCAAACTCAGTGTCTGTGTGGCCTGTAGATTTTTAAATGCCTTTTGAAAAGAACAGACTATCAATAATCAGGAGGACTCTTGGAGCTGATTTTGCCTTAACCCAAAGGAATGATGATTAATTGGGGGAGGGTGGGCTTCAGGTATGAGAGCAAGTTGGTCAGGAATATATTTTTGGGCTGGGGAACACAGCTTAAGACAGGCACAGTCTACCACATCCACAGGAATGGAGGGGAGGGAGTGTGAGCATCACGTGTTGTCTGGGGTTTGGCAGAGTGGAGACATCCATGCTGATGGTGCCCAGATCCCCGCACTTAACAGCAGACCCCATAGGTCATTAAAGGCGAGAGCCTATCTAGGAAGATTAGCTGGAGGAAGTGCTTTAGCCACGGAGCAAACAGGCAGTCACTTGATTAGAGCCTCAGACGTGGCATGGCACTGTGGTGTTGGATTTCCATCTGAACCATTACTCGGATATTTGAGATTGTGAGCTTCGGTTCTAACCTGACCTTGCATTTGATTTCTCAAATCCATGCATCAGAAATTGGCCTTCCTCACTTCTCTCAGACCACATTTACCAGGAATGAGTTCTGTATCCTATGTTTTTGAACATTTGAAAGGGATGCTGAGCATTAACCCATATGGTGTTTGTTTAGGTGGGGAATCCTAAATAGCTTCTTGCACAGGGAGGGCACAGTAGCAAATATATCTTTACAGTAATGTGTTTTAAATAAAAAAGGCTCCATATTTTCCCTTGTGTTTGAATGTGACATTCTTGATCATTCCAGACCCACCTGTCTGAGAACACAGGAATCAAAAACAGGAGTCACTCTCAAATTTCACCTCTATTTAATCCATCACAGGAACATACTGGCTTTTCACTGTATATATAGAAAAAACCACACCAGGACATTTAAACAAAGTGACACAGATCATCAGCAGATCAACTGGGAATGACGGCTCAATCAAACAAATGTATGTTGAGAATTTCCACAGGGCAGCTCTCACGGCAGCCAAGCCAAATTTGTTTAGTATACATGAGTTGGCTGCTTAGGAACATTCGCTATGCTGTGTGCCAGATGATGACTTTTCTAGGTAAACATCCATTTAGCAGCATATACCCATCCATGAAAGTGTTGGGGTGATTTTGATCTATTCTCCCAGACTCCTGAAATTATGACTTCATTCCACTGGCAGCCAAGTACCAAATCCACACATGGACCATTTAGGATTAAAAAAAAGGGGGGGATGGGCAAGCTATACACTTATTTCAAAATGTAATAGAACCATCCAAAAGGTAGGAGAAACTCCATAAAATTGACAGGCCATTTCACTTTTCTGACAAGTAATAAAGCAAGCCTCATTAAAATGGATGTCAAATTACAGGGCAGGGAAGCAGCAGGGAAAATACTTACCTTGTTCTTGGTATTTGAAATAGAATGTGGAGTATTAATCCTACCTCAGTCTAAACTTCCTTCTAAACTACCCTAAAAAGGAGACATTCCTTTTTAGGGTAGGGGGTTGGGGGCTCATTTATTAAACTGGAATTTCAGAATCAGATCCTACAAGTAAGAATACTTGGATTCTTCAGAAAAGGGCATTTTAAAATTTGTGCTATTAATTCTTACATTTGAGCAATTTCTTTATTTTTTAAAGGTGTCACTTAAAGAATAGAAGATTCTATTTAGCACACTCTTTAAGCTTAGAACAAGAGTCAACAGTTTATTTAAAAAACAGAGAAACAAAACTTTCCAGTAGAATTTTCAATCTGTGCTTACTTTCACTGGCTATTGTGAAATTCTGCTTGTGCTCTGTAAAGGTCAGCTCAATGCTCTAATTTATTACCCCAAAATCTCTTTCTGATTCTTTTCAACTAGGGAATTCTCAACTTCAGATATTTTCAAACAGAAAGCTTGAGAATTCCCTTTTTGGATCAATTGCCTGAAATTTGTTGGAAAAGATCATTGTTTCCAAACTTTAATCTCCTCTAGAAGAGTACTCGGCAATTATCATTTGATGAGCAAGTATTGTGAATGGTCAATAGTCTAGAAATCCTCTAAAAACATCTCTTTTTCTGTGGTTTCAATGACTTTTGTGGATAATAGCTTCTTTAAAAAATCTGCTTAAGATTCAGAGCTAGGGGAGCTACAAAGTACAGCTTTTAAAAATGAAACTCCTCATAATTAGCATTTTCTAAAGTTGGTTCAATTTGAATCTGAGTATTGACTATATTCATAGCACTGGAGGAAGGTATAAAGATAATCTAAACGCAGCCCTTGTCTTCAAGTAGCTGAAAATCAAAATGGGGAAATAGACATGAAAGAAAACTAATTATAATAACATCAGGGTAAATGAGAGAATAATATATACTGAGGTACATTCTATATACCCTGGGAACCAAAAATGAAGATGCTTACTGTGGTTGGTGAGATGATGGATATGTAGATTGGAAACCCTTAGCAGATGAGACAACATCTAAACTGGATCTGAGAGATTTCAATATATAAATCTTAAATGCTGCCTCCTCCATGAAGCTCTCCCTACCTAGAATAGTCACCTATCCCCCACATTTGTTTCATTTTCTCCTCAGCAGCTAAGACTCTCTCATATTTTCCATCTGTGCTTTAGTTCCTTTCTCCCTCCGTTAGTCACTCAGTCATGTCTGACTCTGTGTGACCCCATGGACTGTAGCCACCAGGCTCTTCTGTCCATGGAATTTTCCAGGCAGGAATACTGGAGTGGGTTGCCTGCCCTTCTCCAGAGGATCTTCCCTACCCAGGGATCAAACCCAGCTCTCCTGCATTGCAGGTGAATCCTTTACCCTCTGAGCCACCAGGGAAGCCCTTTCTCCCTCTGTCTACCAGGTTATAAGGTTCTTGAGATCAGGGGCGTTGCTGATTTTGCTCACTGCTTGCTCTTAGAGTACGCTTCTAGAGTACACTCCACTAGAGAGCAGTGTGATGGAGAATGAGGGAAGCACATTCGAGAATAGAAGGTTGTCAGGGAAAACAGTGCAGAGAAACCAAATTCTACGGGGTTTTAGTGAACCCTTGATAGACTATTGTGACTAGATTATAAAATGTGTTAAAGGCATAAGATAGGAAAATTGGTTATGACCAATCATGAAAGAATTTTCCAAGGTCTCCAGAAAGCTGTGACCAATTTGTAAGAAAAAAATTGATGAGCTCTAGAATGAGTGTGCTTCTTGATACCCAGAATAAAATTTTATTGGGAGAAGGATACACCTTTAGTGGCATATACTCATCCAGGAAAGCAACTGTATTACATGTTCTTCAGTCCCAATATCCAGGTTTTAAAATGGAATACAGGGAATTTTTATATTTTTAAAAATTTTTAATGAGCTCCCAAATGTGGGTAAATTGGAGGCCATTGTTAAATCCACAGAGAAAACATTGATGTGAGGGTACTTAGAGCTTTAGTGACTTGAGCTTGGGACAGAATAATCTTAGGGATATATTGTACACAAAGGTTTTCTTTAAATATAAATAAAAAATAAGAACAAAAACCTGCCATGTTCCCACATGCATTTTACACAGTCATAAGAATACTGTTTATCAAAGCAGCTCCCAGGTACTGGGATGAACCAGAGGCTTTCAAAGTGTTGATTGATCACTCTTTGCTAGCAGTCCACTAGGCTTACAGAGCCACTCCAAAGTCAACAGCCTGGAAGAAAATGATACAAGACTTGGAACAAAGGCTGGAATGTTAGGTTAGCAACTGCTTTATGTTGCAGTAAATATGTCAATTAATATTCATACATGTTTAGAGGCATGATCTGGTAAGAGTACAGAATCAACTGCATATGACTCTTCCATTTTCTACCCCAAAGGAATCCTGGCTACTCCTTACTTTTGCATAATAGAACTTTGAGAGAACTCTGGCTGGGTTTGCCTGTGTTCCTACTGCTGGACTTCTTAAAAGTCCTGGGAATGTTATCAGGGTAGTGTGATATATGTACAGCCTGAGAGTACTTGTCTCCTTCTTCATTCACCAGCTGAGACTTAAGAAGTGTTTTTGGATGTTCACCAATTACACCATAGTAATGGAAGAACAAGAAAATTCTTCATGTTCTCTTATTGAATTCTTTTATCTTTCAAGGCACAGGTTCTTTTTGAAGCGTTGAAACGAATATTTGTAGGAGAAATTGAACTGTCCTACGCAAAAGATAGGGAAAGAGATAAATTAATCCCATGACTTTGGTGGGAGGATTTCTGCACTAAATAGGGTACCATGCTCCCTGTCTTCATCACCTTATAGTCAAAAGGGATTTTGGTGGTGGTGTGCTTTCATAGGTGGTGCAGTGGTAAAGAATCTGCTTGCCAAGGCAAGAGGCATGAGAGATGTGGGTTTGATCTTCCTGGGTCAGGAAGATCCCTGGAGGAGGAAATGGTAACCCACTCCAGTATTCTTGCCTGGGAAATCTCATGGGCAGAGGAGCCTGGCGAGCTACAGTCCATAGGGTTGCAAAGAGTTGGACACGACTGAGTGACTGAGCATGCACACAGGCATGTGCTTTCATAACCTTTGCTACTTGGGCACACTTGAATTTGGGGTGTGCCAATTGCCTGATCCTTCTGTGACTTACCACATGTTTATGCAAGTTTTTTCCTTATTTTTTATGTGTTTTGACTTAATGTAAATAATGCTGTTTTGGGAGAATTTACAATGTACCTCTTTTCCATCTAGAAGAAAGAAAGTCTGCTCATCTGGCTTTTCTTTAGCTAAGTATTTTCATTTGACTTTTTAAGCCAGCTAAACTTTGAAGAAAAATGCAGATATACCCTATTGTTTGAAATGGTATAGAGATTTAGGAGGGTTAATTTAAAAACTCACAAATCCTTTGCACTATGCAAATTGTGACCTGTAACCTTTTTTTTCCCAGGTGACTTATTTTGACTTAACTATGTCCAAATAAATGTGTTTATTTGGGAGAGCTCAATGCTACCAAAAACTGACATGCTAAGCATCTCCTGTGGCTCATAATATGTATGAGAGATGTGGACCACCCTCTGTTTTCTCATTATGCCAAATAATGGAAAGTGGAAATCACTCTAATCCTTTCTTCTGTGTCTGCTGTACCTCTGCAAATATGATAAACTCAATCCAATTAAAAGTCATTACCTCTCCAAGGCTCAGCCACAGTCTATAACGTTCTGTTTCACAATCCTCTCAATTATCTGTCTTCATCACAGGTGGAATGTTTATAGCCATCTTCCACTTCAGTTTTCTCTTAACAAAGAGGAAAATCACTTTTAAGTGTTGATTATTGTAGTTCTGGTTTTCTGTACCATACACTTGACTCTATTCAATGCAGCTTTATATTATACAAGTTAATTCTTCCTGGTCATTTGTCTTATCTCTCTGACTAGACTGTAAGTTCTTTGAAATCAGCAATTTAACTTTATTCTTTTTTGTGATGCCCCCATGGTGCTTTGCGTATAAAAGTCTTATTGACTAAATGATTAACAGTTTGCGATATGTGTTGGATCATAGTTGTTAAGATTTAATAGTAGTGATGAGCATTAAAAAGTTGAATGGCGTATATATAGTAATATAACAACAATAGCAACAAAAGCAGCACAAATAAAAACAGCATAAGGCTTGTTATTATATAATTATTTCTTATGTTTCAGGAATCTCTCCTGCCCCTCAATGGATTTTCTTAACATCATATACTTCTGATAGAATGAAAACTTCTCCAGTTTTTCCTCTCAAGCAGTCATAGTTTATGTAGGCTTACATGGGCTGATCCACAATATATTTGACTCGGGATCCACAATATATTTGACTCGGCAAGCATATTGAATGTTTAGATGAGTAAACTGATAATTTTCTGGCTTATTCAGCTCTGAGATTCTACAATGCTATGAAAAATGGATATTTCAATCAATTATTTCATCAACTAAGCAACATGATGCCAAAAGATTTTATTTAGCTTAACTTTATTTAATAGCTCAAATATTAACTATACTCAATAGCTATAACCTATTTAAAAGCAGTTTGTTAAAAAAGATTCATCGGAATAAATCCATAAAATGATCATCAGGAGCATAAAACAAATCATTAAATTTTGCTTATTCAGGAGAATTATATTAATACCTAGATCTAAGTAAGAGTAATTTTATATATTTTTAAAGAAATAGGCAGCACAGTATTATATATATATATACTATAAAATATGAAGTTACAAATATTTGGTTTTTGGTATTCCTTTTTTTGTGAAGCACCTTGATGAATAAATAGAATCTTTGTTTTTTTTTTTTTTTACCATATAAATGCAGCTCTCAAAATTTATTTTTCTGCTTTTGCTTTTGTTTAAGTTTCTTTGACCATCATAGGCATATATGGATATTATTTGGGAAAGGACCATCATCGGTTGAGTAGTGTGGGACACCAGAATATCTAGTCCTGCCATTTTTTCTGACAAACCTTGCTTTAGATTGGAGGCTTCAGAGTAATCTGGCCAGTCATCCCTCTGTATACAGCACTGTTCTGAGGTCAGCCAGAACTATCTCTGGTCTGTTTGGCACAACTTTCAATTCAGACTGGAAGATAATGTTGTGGTTTGGGCCGTTTATAGGCTGGTGGGAGTTTTACTGGCATCACAGCAGTCCCACCTGGCTTACAGGAGAACTTTTAGTCTCTTTTTTCAGTGAAGTAGACCAAGCAGAAGTACATTTTTTACTAGTTACTGACAGGGAAACCATCCACTTCTCCATGTGGTTTTCTCTTGGCTTATTTTGTAATGAAAATGTGGGCAAGGCTGTTTTAGAACCTGTTGGTTTCATCATTTTATGAGTTATTTAGAAGGTGTGAGAATATATCATGCCTTTCTTTTTGAAACTTATATTACTGTGAAGAACTTGGTGCACCTCAGAAATGCATGTAAACGACAACTGCATTTCCACCAAGAATGGAAGTAAGAGGTTTATTCTTGCCTGTTATATTTTTAAATTGAGGTTTAATTGTCATTATACTAGCTGGAGAAGGGAATGGCAGTCCAGTCCAGTAACTTGCCTGGAGAATCCCACGGACAGAGGAGCCTGGCAGGCCACAGTCCATGGGGTCGCAAGGAGTCGGACACGACTGAGCAATTAGCACTATTATATTCGTTTCAGGTGTGCTTATTTGATATTTACATGTAATGCAAAATAATCATCACAATAAGTCTAGTTAACATTGTCACCATACATAATTATAAATTCTTTTTTTTTGTAATGAGGACTTTTAAGATTTACTCTTAGCAACTTTCAAGAATGAAATACAGTATTATTAACTATAGTAATAGGGCTTCCCTGATGGCTCAGATGGTAAAGAATCTGTCTGAAATGCAGGAGACCCAGGTTTGATTCCTGGGTCAGGAAGATCCCCTGGAGAAGGGATGATAACCCATTCCAGTATTTTTGCCTGGAGAATTCCATGGACAGAGGAGCCTGGCAGGCTATAGTCCATGGGGTTGCAAAGAGTTAAACATGACTGAGGTGCTAACACACACACATTATTAACTATGCTATTATTAACTAGTCACCATGCTGTACATTGCATCACTGTGATTTATTTATTTTATAACCAGAAATTTGTACCTTTAGACGCCCTTCACCCAGTTCATCGACTTCTGTAGATTGGCCCAGAAGTAGTTACTTATATTCAACTCTTTTACAGTCATCATTCTTCATAATCTCCTTTTAGATCTTATTTTACCACATAGTCATATACCTGTTACCATCTTTGTCTTTATTACTCAACTCTAGGTTTCTTGAGGGCAGAAATTTGATCTGATTCAAGTCTATACATAGCCATAGCAATTTGCACAGTCCTAGGTACAGCATGGTGTCAAATCATTGTTTTGGAATGGGTAAATGACTAAAGTCTGAGAAGCAGCATCTTGGGCAAAGAATATCACCCCTACACTTCAATTATCTAATTCTTCTCCTTATGCTAGAAAAGAGTTTTAATCTGGGCACTTTTGTAGTCTATCACAAAATTTCAATTGGAATGTGCGGTTGAAGCAGTCACACACAACTGGTAAAGTCTGGGACATCTGTTTAATCCTTCACTGTCATAGTTTGGAACCCACCAAAGATTTTGAAAGTCAAATGTATATTTATTCCACAGAGGAAACTTTATCAACCAGTACAAAAGTTTACTGGCACTAGCTGGTGATATAATGGGTAGTTTAAATCCTGCTAACTGCAAATAATTTTTCAACAGTGTTTATGATTGTGGTAGAGTTTAGTGAGGCAGAAGTACAGATAACATAAATATTTCAACAAAAGCCGATTGTACTGGAGCCATAAATAAATTAGACCCAGTTTGTAAATAAATTTAGTTTTTGCCAACAAACATTTATAATCCTCTCTTGCTGCAAATGATAATTTATATAGAAGAGGTCCTGAATGCCTTTCTTTAAAAGTCAGTTCTCATTAGGAGGCAGTGCCTGGTGCCCGTCAAGTGTCTTAGACTGTGTGACTCAATTAGACATGAAGGATACTGTACAGACCACCTAATGCTACTAGTTATTGTACATGTTGATAATGACAATTTCCAGAGATCATACATAGCTTGGGAGTCTATGAAGTTGTCATATTATATCATTCCCTTAAATACGTAGCTTGTGTTACCACTTAACAATGTTGAAATTACCCCCTCTCAAATCATAAGTGCTATTTAATGTATGTATATACTTATGCATGACACAGCTGTTCATATTTTCCCTGAAAACATTTTTTTATTAACGTGTATAATGTTTTCTCAAATTAAAAAAAAAACAAACCTTCACGTTTTTCAATGACATTCCATCCATCCCCACGGTTTTGAATGATTTTACGTTTAATATGATGTAGTATTGCGAAACTCAATATGGGGGCCTTTAGAGTTTGAAATGGGGGCAGAAAATTGCACTTCTTGGAACCATCTAAACTTATTTTACACCAAAGATGCTGTATTTGCAGTGGGACCAGAGTCCATGCTGAAATCAGCTGAATCAAGGAACTTTCCCCACAGAATCACTTTAAGATCAGAAGTCATTCTTGTCTTTGTTACCAAGCCTTGTGAGAACAAGGATCATTGTTCATTTTCACATAAAGCCTAATTTTGAAACCAACTAAATTTCATTTTGGGGGTACTCTCTGCTCTTTGTCAAACTCGGAGTGTGGTTAGGTTAGGCTTCTATTGCTTGTTCACGTTCCTTTTTATCGGCAAGCCACTGCTACAACTCCCTCTTCTGCCAGACAAGCATAATTATTTTCTTTTCTTTATGTAGGATTCCTGGATATAAGAAAGCTCTTCTGTTTTGTAGCAACAGGGAAGGTTCTGCATCAAGTTAGCTGTGAGAATGAATTTGAACTTACATTTCCACTGTTTATTCAATTCTCCGGTACACCTATCTTTGTTTATTATATGGCAGAAAGTGGAGGGCAATCTCATCTACTTTTTGATCTTCATCTTTGCAGGGGTTGTTCTGAATATTTTCAGCCAGTTTATATTAGAATTTGGTCTCCTTGCTTCAAAATACATTCCCCACCTTCTTCCTTTAACTTGTAGCTCCTGAGTTTTGGTCTCTCCTTCGGAGGCAAGAAGGATCTCTGCCAAAAGCCACCAAGCCACACTTAGGTAATTATAATAAACAAGTTGGGGCTCTCATTTCACATGCAGAGCTGAATGAAGCAGAGCTGTGGTCAAAGAGATCCCAGTTGCTCCTCTGCTAGCAATGGCACATTAATGCGCTCGCATGCTCCCCTCCCCCACTCCAACACTTTTTTTTTCTTTTTTTAAAGGAAGTAAATCAGGTCACTCTTTAGCATGTGAAGGGCTGTAGCTTTCTTCTGAAACCACCATCAACAACATAAACAAATTAGAGGTAGTAAACCACACATTCTGCCCACACATAAACCACAGTCCTCACCAGAGGGCAGTCTACTTAATGTGAGAATAACAGCCCAGTTTTAAAAGCCTCTACTGGGAATAAATTCCAGTTTCACTGGTTAGAACAAAGTTGGGCAGCCAGAGTGTAGGCTCTCCTAGGTTACATCTTGGGAGAGACCGAAGTGGAGAGACCAGGAAATATATTTTATAAGCTTCTGGTACACCAAACTTGGACCATTCTTTGGTTTTCATTATGTAGAACTGGGACTGCTTGAGTGGAATGGACCTGGGGCTGAACTTGTCCAATGTGCTTATTTTATGGAAGGGGAATCAGAGACCCCTCAAAAGCTATGACTCTCAAGCGCTCAAGGTTACTCTGGGCAGGGAAGACATATTGCTGAATCCAGACCTCCATATCCGGGCATGTACCATTCCTGCTTTTCCTGAGTGCAAATGGCATAGTTTACAACCGCCAACTTGACCCATACAGGAGTTATAAAATATTCCCTATACCTTCCTGATGCTGATACGCTTCCTTTCCTGACAATGGTGAGTCCTCAACTAATGTGTCCAGCCCTAAACTAATGTGTTCCGTCATCAGTAAATTCCTGCCTGTGATAGTCTTTTCTTAAATACCTGTTTAAACAGTAATTTAGATAAGAGTGTCCCATTTGTGTGCAACAGGAAATGCCTGCCTTCTTTTAGATATGCTGGCAAATAATTACTGTAGATATGGCTTGAATACTGAAAGGCTGTACTCTGGTCATTTCAGACTGCCTGAGAGCAACCACCCAGTCTGCTGCAACATAATTTCAGGGCATTTCTATTTTACTCTAAATGAATCTGAAGGAAAATCACTTTGGGGATATAAAAAGCTTAGGAGAAAAGCCATCAGGTCAAAGGTTGCCTAAAGACTCTAAAAAATTTGTCTTACTAGAAGGGAGTCACGGCACAAAGTTATAATGTAAGAGAAACCATATCTGATATGTGATAAGTCTGTTCTTACCTGGTCATTCCAGTGGGTATTGGAGATCCTGTCTCCCTTAACAACAGAATGAGCCAAACATTAACCAGGTCGTGTTTTTCCTTGGAGTAGTACCCATACAGCTTTAATGTCTTTATTTTAGCTGTTTTAGATCTGTAAGTAGATACCAGAGGGTTTCTTTATTGGTGCCTCAACTGTGAATTTTCTGGCAATTTCTTTCCATAACCCATTTTAAAAAGCTTAGTTTCATCTCTGATGAGGAACTTTTGGAAGCGGTCAAACTCATTTCATAAGAACTTAGAAGCTACCAGTTAAATTCACAAAACATACTTCTTTAGTGAAATGTCTGTGAAATTTTGAGAAGAGTGGAGAAACTCTTAACCAGAGTTAAAACCCCAGGATAAGTGAGAGGTATGCCGCAATCCAATGAAGAAGACAAACGTTTGTTCACTGATTTGGTCCTTTACTTTCAACCCCTGTGGTATTTTTTGCCATCTTCCTTGCTTGCCTCCCAACACTCTTTAATACTTTTAGGGTCTTTTTGACAGCACATACATAAAATATTTTTAGAAAACACTGGAGGAAAAAATTCCACAAGGAAGAAATGGAATACTCTGGTACAAGGAAGTAGCAAATACTAAAGGTGCAAGGAAGTTAGAAGGTAATTAAAAAAAATTCCATGTGCCAAGCCATGTTGATACATTATTTCACAATAAGTAGTGCTCTCTGGAGACACGGATTCTTCAAATGCAGTCCAGTGTTAACAGATTCCGCAATGTCTACTTGTTACTCCTCTTTGGAGGCAGCACATTCTAAAGACCAGTTCCGTCAGCAGCCTCCATCCTATTCATGCTTGCTAGGTCGCTTCAGTCGTGTCTGACTCTTTAAGACACTATGGACTGTAGCCTGTCTGGCTCCTCTGTCTATGGGATTCTCCAGGCAAGCATACTGGAGTGGGTTGCCATGCCCGCCTCCAGGAGATCCTCCTGACCCACGGATCCAACCCACCTCTCTTGCTGGGATCTTTACCAATAGCGCCACCTGGGAAGCCTATGAGATGCTTCGATTTTCCCAGCCTGTGCCTCTGACCCTTACTACGGTCCTTCACAGCTAGTTTGAGTCAGTTTTCTGGAAATTCGTTTCCCTCACTTTTACTAGTTTCCTTTCTTCCTTTCGTTGGGATCTTAAATTTCATTATCTTGGGGCCATTCTCACAGACTATCCTGCTGGCCGGTGCACAGCCTCCTTCTTTGTTCTGTTTGTGCATCTGGCATGACTTGGGCTCCACCCTTTCCCCAAGCCCAGCACATGGTGATTGGCTGCGTCGCTGGTGCAGAAGAGCTGGCTCCCAGGTCCTCCGCTTCCTCGCCAACAGGCCTGGGTCACCGCTCTGGAATTGTCCTAACAAGGGAAGAAGAGCATGTCCGGTTTGAATTTTGGAAGGAAATTGATGTCTTCCCCCTCCCCTCTCCGCCCCTCCATTAGCAGGCACCGACTCATGGACTCGTGTTCATGCGCTCACGTCCTACCAGGAGGTCCCTGGTGGGGCTTGAGGTTTGGCAGCGCCTGCCTTGCTCGCGGAGCTGGGCACGCATCCGCCGCTTGCAGCCACGTGTAATCCTTCCTGTCTGCTCGCCACTTGGGCACAAAGTCCCAGCGCTCGGGCCCACCCTCTTCTTTAGTAGCAATTAACCTTTACTACAGAGCTTCCTTTGAAGTTTGCTCATGTTTTTATTACAAAACTGCAATGAGGAACATAATGGGGGGAAATGTCTAAATTTCGGAGTTACCTAATCTGTTCAATTCCCTTGCTGGTCTCCTCCTGGCAGTTGTTTCATGTAGTTATGATCTCAACCAGTCTGCCTGAGATTTCAAACCATGTTTCTGTCTCAGCCTATTTTTAAGATTAGTGAGCTATTACACACATGCACACTACAAACACACACTGATGTGTCTATTATACGCCTAAGTGTGTACGGCTGAATATATAGAACTTGTTCCTTGTTTAATGTCTAGGGAAATTTTTTTTACTTCAGAGACAAGCTAGGTATATGTGCTTTTAATGTTAACTTTAAACTCTTGTTGCTAAATATTTTCTCTCAATGGACTTAGGTGAAGAAGAGTGGAAAATTATTTATGTTAGTATCACTAATGATAATGCTGAGTGATAAGTATTATGACGGGTACTGAATGCTATTAACGGTGAAATTCTGGATTTTGAATGGCATCTGCCCAGAAGATTTGCAGTTAAGCTAGGCAGAGGGGCCAAGTGAAACAAATGGTGAGTTATATAAAACCCACAAAAGAGACGGCATTTTAGGCCAGCCTTGCAAATAAGAACCAAAGAATTATGAGTGAAATGGCATTTTTTTTTTTCCTAGACTGCCGTTCACAGGAGCTCAAATAAATGAAATCATTTTTCTCTGCTTTTCACTCAGCAGTAAATCACTGGTAATCTAAGGTTGGTAGAAAAGCAACTGTGAAGCTCAAAGAAAATACAAGAGAATCTTTTTTTTTTTTTTTCCTTAGGATGGGTAAGGACTTTCTAAGAAAAATGTAAAAATCACAAAGGAAAAATAGACTTCATTCCGTACAAGTTAAAAATTTTGTACAACACAAGCTCCATTAAAAAACCAAATGATAAGTGATCTACTGGGGATAGTAGCAAAAAGCTATATCAAAGGGCTCATTCCTTTATCATTAGTAAGACAGACCAATAAAAGCCCAATTTCAACTGGACAGAAACAATGAGTAATTTGCAAAAGGGGAAATAGGAATGACAAAATATTTAGTCTTAGTAATCACTGAGATGTGAATTAAAGCAACAATAGATATACAGTCTTTTCTGTTGTATTAATAAATTTTAAAAACAAGACATAATAATAAATACCAGTATGATGGTTTGGAGTATAAATTGGTATCCAGCTCTGAGAAGCAATCTGTCAATACTCAGCTTTCTTTTAGGAATATAACCTAAATAGGGTGAACATAAATATTTATATGAAAAAAATGTTTATTTTAGTGGTATTTATGGTATCAGAAATTTAGAAGCAAGATAAATAAATACTATGAAAATAGTTCATTTATTATGGGTTTATATTATGGAGTATAATACAGCAATTAAAATATAGTTTAATGTTTTTAAAACCATAAGGAAGTGTTCATAATATCAAGTGAGAAAAGTGAAAAAACAAGCTATTCACATATTAGGGCTACAATTTTGAAAAAGCAAACATACTTTAAAACATATCTTTAAAGGAAAAAAAAGCAAGTTGCCTAAGAGTTAAAGGGAGGACTGGATTTGAACAGCTGGGTTCTAGTCTCAGCTAACTTTGGACATACTGGTTAGCATCTTTGGGTATCAGGTTGCACATTTGCAAAATGGAAGATTATCCTTCTCATCTGTAGTTTTCTCCCTAGATTGTGAGAGAATATAGATACATCTACAGAGATTATTATTATCAGTATTATTTCTACAATTTCATCTTTGTAGATTCTGATATGTTTTTAAAATGCAACTCTCCTCAGGTGGAAACCTTGGTTAGTTATTCCAAGTCATAGAAATAAATATAATCTAATACAAATGTAGCCTTGGTCTCCAGGGATATTAGAACATTTAAAATTGAATTGAAGAATTTGATTTCCAAGAGCATTTCCCAAGTCATTTGCCTCAAATCCAACAATAAACGTATCTTTCTGTCCTTTTTCGGTTAATGACACACTTAAAGGATGCAAGAAGCAAATTCCAGTAGCAGGCAGTTCAGATCCAAGAAATTACAAGGGTTATTTATCTTTATGGGAGCACTGATGTATATAGCACTTCTTACCTGATACTTACCTATTGTAAATGTGCACAATCTGTCAATCTGATATCTGAGCAATTCTTTAATTAACTGTAGTTACAGCTCAGGAAAAAGATTTACCAATTTTTCCTCAATAACACACATTTAATGGAGATATGATATTGAGGTAGTTTGTCATTTAGATGAAAGGTTTTAGCGGCGTTTTGGATAGTTCTTGAGTAAGGTACCTGGAGACATTAGTTGATAAACTGCATATGTTGTTAAAAATTTCTTAATGCTAGATGACCCTGAAATATTGTTGCATGTTTTGATACATAAAACTCAGCAGTTTTATATTCCCATTTTTTTGTCATCACAGCCCTTTTTATATTTAATTCCAGTGATACAGGATTAACAGTGGCTTGAAAACAAATTGCCTGGCTTTGCACATACATTTAATGCCTATGTGTGGATGAATAACACCATGTCTTTCTCTTGGATTTGCTTGACCTATATAAGTTGTTCTTTAATTGGAATTATTTTGCTATTGTAAGCAGAATTGCATTCAGGTTTTAAATTCAAATTCTTCTGTGCAGCAGCCTGGGCATGCATGTGTATTTTGTCTCCATAGGAATTGAAATCCAAACTCACTAGTTTAAAAATTATGCATTGGTAAAGTTTGTGGGTAACTCAAAGGTCATGGGATCAGCAATGGTTGTGGGGGGGACCAGATGAGTTTACCTCTATCCCTTTTAAAGGTTTGGAATTACTTTGATGGAACTGACAATATGACTAGTTTAACCCTTTCAGGAAATAGGGGAGATTTTACTGACCATTAATGGATAATTACTGGAGGAAATAGTTCTATTCATTTGGATGCATTTTTGTTTCCTGCTGCTTAAGTCTGTAGGTTACACAATGTCTTCCAGTTTTTAGCACTTCTTGAAAAAACCAAAATCTTCACAATGGATGATAAATCCCTTTAAGAATCTTTAACTACATTTGCAGTAGTTAAATGTTAGCATTCTAGAGAGATGTTTTTGTATGTTTTTAGTTGTATAAAGAGTGTTGGTGAACTTTTGGCTCTTAGGTTGAAGTGCAAAATCTCCCTAAAGAATAAAATTAATAGACTTTATCAAGGGTGTTGGAACCCTGAAGTATATTTCTCTGATAGTATTTCTTTGGGGCATTATAAAAATTGTTTATTTTGATGTTGGATTTAGAGAAAAGTTTCTAATCTGTAATGTTACATTTTTGTGGGTTTAAAGGTGCTTTCCAGGATCAAAGTAATTTCCAATATTTAATAGAAAAATATTGATTTGTTTTAATAGTCAATGAAATTATATGTTAGGTTAATTATCTCTTTAACAAGTATTTTAAAAGCACCTTTATGAAGATCACTTGGAGAATTCCTAAGAAGTATGAGTTTTGAGGCTTCTCTTTAAGATCTATTTCCTAGTTTGGAATAAAAGATTATTCTTATTAAGCTCTAAATAGCAATATACAGCATTATTTGATCATCAGACTGAGGAAGGAAATTGTGTAGGAACTCACAAGAAGGGAGAAACTTATGTTAAATGGGATGGCAAGGAGATAAGTTGGGAGTTGACATAGAGAATGACTAGAAGTTGGATGGGCAAAGGGGAAGAGAGAGAGAGTAACAGAGGAAATGCTTACTGAGCCCAGAAGATAGAGATAAGTTTATTCTGGCCTGGGGACTCCTACTGAGGAGTGTTGAGATTAAAAGAGAAAGAATGGGTTCAGAATGAGAGAGGTTCTGTTCCAAGCCTATTTCACTTGTGGACATTGGGAATTACTGGAGGCTACTGCACAGAAAAGTTGATGTACCAGGAAGATAAATTCAGCAGCATTGTACAGGCTCAGTGTGAAAGGACCAGAAAGATGTTAGAGGTCTAGAGACCCATTTAGAGGACTGTTAAAAAATTTAGGAATGAAAACATGGATTGAAAGAATGGGGTGAAGGTAAAAATCTTACAAGAAGAATGGACAACATTTAATGACTGAATAGATTGAGGATGAAGGAGACAAAATATCCATGTTATTTTAAAACCTTGAACATGGATAATTTGAGGGAAAATATTATTTTTAATAGAAATGGGGAAATGGGAGGACATTTGATTTGAAGGTAGATGATAATATGCAAGATTTTGGATATGCTGAACTTGAATGATAATGAGCTTGTTATGTTGAGATCAGATGTCTCATAGAAATAAGGTTGGGTCCTGATTTGATGCTTAGTTTAAATGGCATTATCTCATTTGACTCAAGAACCAAGCACTTCATTAGAAAGCATTAGATTGTACTTTTGCATGTACAGTCACTTTGCACTTCACAAAACTTTAAGAGGAGTCATACTTGATGGACAGTTTTTAATAGGTGTTATAGTTAATTAAATTCCATAATGACTCAAAGAAGGCATTGGGAGTAGAACTCAGATATTCTACCTTCTAGCTCAATAAAGTATCTTGGAAGATTTTAATAATTCATAGAACTGTAAGGTTGATGGGATCTAAAGTGTCATCTAGTCTAGTCATTACTTTAAAGCTACAGTTTCTCCATATCAACCCTAATTCATGCTTATCTAGGCTATATTAGAACCCCCGTGCTGGGGAACTTTAGGTGACCCATTTAACTTTGGATGGCTCTGATTGAAATCTGTCTTCTTGAAATTTTAAGCCCTTTTTTCTTAGTTCCCGCATTGAATATCTACAAATTGAACAAATTAGGTATGACTCACAGTCTGTAATCCTAGTAGAAACATGTGTTTATTTTCTTTAAGGTAACAAATCCCCTTCAACTGGTGGGAAATGCATACTTAGTTATTATTCTTTATGCTTCCTCCATTCCAAAGGTGCGGAAAGATCTTAAGGCTGACATGGTGTGGTCATTTACTTCAGCATGGGGCTGTACTGCTCCAGGCAGCCCTTGGAGTTCCAGGGCTGAGGGTGCAAACTCCTAGTTACTCTCTCTCTTCTGCTCTCCTCTCAAAGATGGTCTTGCCATCTCCTCCAGGCAAGACTTCTGCTCCATGCAGAGTCCCTCTGATCTCTACTTTTCTCAGTCTGAGGAAACTCACTCTCTTTTTTGGTACACCCCATGACACCATCTTCTCTTTGTTCCCTCTGGGAAATTCACCTAATTTCTTCAATGATTTTAGCTTTTATAAATGTCCAGAGGAAGCACTAGCATCAAATAACTTTAACTCTCTGTTCTGCGTAAGCTACTGAGGCAAAGAAATACCACAGGCTCAACGGTGTGTTTGAAATGGGAAAGGAAAAATAGAGAAAGAACAAACATAAATTAACCTTTCAATAAATAATCCTGCCATATGAACTTAAGCCTTGTGGCTCACGGAAGCCTTTGGACTCTCTTATGACTCTGCAATTTAGTCCAAGATGCCTCTGCATGATATAACTTTCTAAGACATTGTATAATGCTATCAGCTCCCAATTTGGGATGGTTTGCAGAGTTGTAGTTACACATATGTTTACTCTTAATCTCTACTTTATTCATAATAATAATTAAATTGCTGATTGTTTCCCAGCTGGATAATAGATTGAGTTGGCCCATGAGAGTACTGACAGTTAAAGATTAGCTCATTTGATTTATGGATTCAACAGAGATAAACCAAAGAGGAAATAATCCCTTCCCCCTCCTTCATCTGTGAATAGCAGAGGTTTTAATGCAGGCATATTTTAACAATGGTCTTTCCTTTTTTTTATTTTTTTAAAGAGCAACAGCATTATAAGGTGAATATTGAGATGTGGAATTCTGTCTCTTTTATATTAGTAGAAATTTATAAATTTTTTATTTATTCACAGATAATGAGTGTGTATATGGCAGCTACCCTGAAATTCCTTTGGAAGAAATGCCAGATGCAGATGGAGTAGCCGGCGCTCTGTCCCTCAGTATTCAAGAGCCATGCTCTCCAGCCACATCCAGTGAAGCGTTCACTCCGAAGGAGGGCTCTCCTTACAAAGCCCCCATCTACATCCCCGATGATATCCCCATTCCTGCTGAGTTTGAACTTCGAGAGTCAAATATGCCTGGAGCAGGCCTTGGAATATGGACCAAAAGGAAAATTGAAGCAGGTGAAAAGTTTGGGCCTTATGTGGGAGAGCAGAGGTCAAACCTGAAAGACCCTAGTTATGGATGGGAGGTAAGAAAATCTTTTGAGTTAATACATGTTTGTATATTAAGATGTATAAAGAAGAGATTACTTTTAAAAATGCCCATAATATAAGCAAATTCCATTTGTTGCAAAGTATCTTCAAATAGAGTTTTAAGGATGAACCTCTCTTACAATTTTCACTGCTTTATAGAAACAAAGTATCGCTTGAAAGTATGGCATGATAGAAAGGAACCCAGCTAATGAATGGTCAGAGGATAGTATCTTGAAAACGTATTAAAGGATATACAAATATAGTTTTTAAATTAATATTTGGAAACATTAAACGCGGCCATCCCTAAGGTATGCGGCATAAGCAAACGGAATAGTCGTATGGCATGTTTATTGTATTTTGTCTACTTTTTTGGCAAGTGGGCTTGGAAGATTGGAGGAAACATTTGTTTTCTGCATCTGGTAGCTTTGAGTTAATTTGGTTTTACTTTCGTTCTACATGTTTATTTTGCTCTGTATTCTAATATATTTTCCCCCTCTTTTGGTCATCCCGATTTGATTATACATGTCTCCAGAATATGTGTACTGTACTGAATCTTGTGATGGTTATTTATATTCAGATTGATTTAATGAGTAATTCATGTATAAACATGGCAGCAAAAAGCAATATGAAAATCAGTTGCTAGTTTCAGCCATTCTTTTTTAGAGAACTCATCTGGAAATATGTAAGAAAGGGAAGTTATGTTCTTATTACAAAATCTAAATTAATTTTATTTTGATAAGGACAGGTGAACTAGTTATTCTCTTGAGTTTATAATTTTTGTACAAAATTAGTGTATATATATATATACATGTATATGTATATGTATTTCCCACTTATGTTTATAACTTGAAAATTTTTGTGGTTATATTACCGCATCATATTTTCGGAATAGCTGACCTATATCTGAAAAACTTGTAGGTAATTTCTATATGGACAAGAAAGTGTTTTTTGGAGATATGATTGACTTCTGGTTTTACAGTTTCAGTTTGATAGAAGTCGGATAAACTAGATTTATTTTAGTATGTTCTCTTAATATTTATGATCATTAATGGAATATCTGGTTAGCTTTTAAAATAGAAATAAATACGCAGTGCCTTCAGGACTTAATTTCAAATTTTGTCCCTTCGCTTTATCTGTGCCCCCTTGTGAAATCTGCTCAAAATGCCATCATAGAAACAATTCTTATTCAAATGCTGAAATGCTAAAAGTTAAGATCCAGATTTGACATAATTATAATTGAGAAATCCTTCCTTAGTTTTGCTCTTGACCACAGCTCTGGTAACATGGTTAGCTACACTACTAGACGTGTCTATTGATAAGAGATTTTTAAAAAATCACTGTAGCATTAACTGATATGTGAGTTGAATACGTTTTAAACCAAATGCGTACAAACTTTACGTCATTATCGTTCACCTTAAAATAATGGCTATAAACATTCCACTAATAGGTAACTCATTAACTCATTAAACTTTTATTACAAATCTCTAGAGTTAAACAACAAGTGCAGTACTGCTGGAGATTTTCCGGAGGCTTGGAATAAAACAAGACTTAATAATGAAATCATTTTGAAATTCCAGGGTTGGTAAATGCAGGTCTGTGCCTCTCTAAACAGGATACCTGTGGATTTGGGGATGAACCTGGTGATTCTGCATATAGAGGAAATGTAAAAATAATTAATTTTTTTCTCCTTGGAGTAAAATGTCTTCTGCACATACATGGGCAAGTGCTGAGAAATGTGAAATAATTCTTTTCATTATGTCGAAATTGAGTTGTTTTGTTGCTTGGAATTCAAGATAATTTTATAACAAGTTCATGACTGTTTGCTACACACATCAACCATTTCCTCTCTGTCCATCAAGAATTCAGTTGATGGTCAATTCGGTGGTTTTCTTCACCACTTTAATGGTTTCCCTTGTGTTTATTTTTAAAAAATAATTATATTTATTTATTTTTGGCTGTGTTGGGTCTTCGTCGCTGAACAGGTTTTCTCTTATTGCGGCGAGCGGGGTTGCTGTCTAGTTGTGGTGCCCTAGTGGGCTTCTCCGGAGAAGGCAATGGCACCCCACTCCAGTACTCTTGCCTGGATAATCCCATGGACGGAGGAGCCTGGTGAGCTGCAGTCCATGGGGCTGCTAAGAGTCGGACACGACTGAGTGACTTCACTTTCACTTTTCACTTGCATGCACTGGAGAAGGAAATGGTAACCCACTCCAGTGTTCTTGCCTGGAGAATCCCAGGGACGGGGGAGCCTGGTGGGCTGCCGTCTATGGGGTCGCACAGAGTCGGACACGACTAAATCGACTTAGCAGCAGCAGCAGCAGCAGCAGCAGCAGCAGCAGCAGCAGCAGCAGCAGCAGCAGCAGGGGGCTTCTCACTGCAGTGGCTCTCTTGCTGCAGAGCACAGACTCTGGAGTGTCTGGGCTTCAGTAGTTGTGGAACATGGGCTCAGTAGTTGTGGCTGTGGGCTCTAGAGCATAGGCTCAGTAGCTGTGGGTTGGTAAATGCAGGTCTGTGCCTCTTTAAACAGGATACCTGTGGATTTGGGGATGAACCTGGTGATAGTTCTGCATTTAGAGGAAATGTAAAAATAATTAGTTGCTTCATGGCATGTGAGATTTTTCCCAACCAGGGCTGGAATCCCTGTCTCCTGCATTGGCAGGCAGAGTCTTACCCGCTAAGCCATCAGGGAAGCCCTGTCCTTGCTTTTGAGAGTGTGGATTATCTGTTCTAGATGTATTGTGAACCAAGCAAGAGCAAGGGCTTTTTTTTTTTTTTTTTAAATTTTGGTGTAATTTTGGCAAAATTGTTATCCACAGAGGAACAGTTGGGTTCTTGACTTTAGTATTTTCTTTGTTGTTTTTAATCTTACCCTGCTTAATACAAAATCCAATCATGATAAAGAAAGGCACTTGCACAAAACTTCTGACCTACTCACATGTGCTCTTTTAAATCATTCTTATGTCATATTTGCCCTCAACTATAGCTGATTTCCCTCCTGTTTGGTTGGACAGATAGTTGTGATTAACCAGTGTGGCTTCTTTTTCTGATATTGTTTCATTTTTAAAAATGATGAATTGAAGGAGAAAATAACCTCTTAGGCCAAAAAGAATAAACATGAATGGAGGAAATCCAGATTCATCCAGCAGTTATTCAGTGCTACTGTCCATCAGATTCTGTACTAAATGTTTCCTTGAGAGAATCCCAGCCTATCAAAACTGAACAAGCCATTCATATCTCTAGTACTACCCTTGCTCTTTTCTGCCTATAAAATTCCCCTCCCTGTGCATTTCCTGTTTAATAAATTGGACTACCATCTGTCCACCTGCTCAAGCTAAAAAATGGATCATCTTTGACTCTACTGTCTCCCACACCAACCTTATCTGATTTATAGTTCCTCTGTTCTTTCAAAGCCTCCATTCTGTGCACACACTGGTCTCCATACCTGGGAATCTCCTTTTCCTTCCTGTTCCTAGCAAGTTTATATCTATTCCCCAAGTTCTCTTCCACGTCATCATCCTTGATCCTCCTATTAACAGTTTGAAGTGAAGCTGCTCAGTTGTGTTCGACTCTTTGCCACCCCATGGACTGTAGCCTACAAGGCTTCTCTGTCCATGGAATTTTCCAGGCAAGAGTACTGGAGTAGGTTGCCATTTCCTTCTCCAGGGGATCTTTCCCATCCGGGGATCGAACCCGGGTCTCCCCCATTGCAGGCAGACGCTTTACCATCTGAGCTACCAGGGAAACCCAAGTAACAATTTAGTACTGCTTAAATTTTTTCTCACCATCAGTTCTGTTCAATTCAGTCTCTCAGTCATGTCCGACTCTTTGCGACCCCATGAATTGCAGCACGCCAGGCCTCCCTGTCCATACTAAAGAACATAGAGCATTGTGCAGCATCCAAATTGTTTGCCTAGTTTCCCTAACAGAGCAATATTTCCATGAGAGCTGGCATAGCTGTTTCTTCTAAGTGCAATGTCTTGATGGTGTCCTATCTGTGGTGCCTGTGATGTTGTCCAACGCTAAGTATATTATTCAAAATAGTCAGGATTAGTCAACTCAGGCTGCTACAAATAATATACTATAGACTGGGTAGTTGAAATAACAGAAATTTATTTTCTCGCTGTTCTGGAGATTAGAAATGTGAGATCAAAATTTCAGCTGATTTTGTTCCTGGTGAGGACTCTCTTCCTGGCTAGCAGATATTGTCTTTTTGCTATGTTTTCACTTGGCCATTCCTAAGTGCATGAACATGCATACACACCCACAGAGAGAGAGAGAAGGAGAGAGAAAAGGGTGGTGGTTGATACACTCTGGTGTCCTTTCTTCTTTTAAGAACACTAATCCTATTGTATCAGGACCCCACCCTATGATCTCACTGAACTTTCATTTCAGTTCAGTTCAGTCGCTCAGTCGTGTCTGACTCTTTGCAGCCCCATGAATTGCAGCACGCCAGGCCTCCCTGTCCATCACCAACTCCCGGAGTTCACTCAGACTCAACGTCCATCGAGTCAGTGATGCCATCCAGCCATCTCATCCTCTGTCGTCCCCTTCTCCTCCTGCCCCCAATCCCTCCCAGCATCAGAGTCAACTCTTCACATGAGGTAGCCAAACTCCAAACTTTGGAGTTTCAGCTTTAGCATCATTCCTTCCAAAGAACACCCAGGGCTGATCTCCTTTAGGATGGACTGGTTGGATCTCCTTGCAGTCCAAGGGACTCTAAACAGTCTTCTCCAACACCACTGAACTTTAATTATCTCTTAAAAGCTTCTTAGGTGGCATTAACTTGTCTGCCAGTGCTAAGAGACACAAGTGACTTCCCTGGGTTGGGAAGATCCCCTGGAGGAGGCATGCAATTCATTCTAGTATTCTTGTCTGGAGAATCCCATGGACAGAGGAGCCTGGTGGGCTATGGTCCATAGGGTTGCACAGAGTCAGACACGACTGAAGTAACTGTACGTAAAGGCCCTATCAACAAATGTGGTCACATTGAGTGCTAATGGTCCAACATAAAGATTTAGGGGTGACTCAAACGTTTAGTCTATAACACAGATAGTTAACAAATAACTGTTTAATAGCAAAATGAGTGAAAGAATGAAAGAATCAATGAGAGAAAGAATGAATGGATATAGGATTATGTTGCTCTGAAAGAGATGGCAAGGAGTGAGAGCTGAAGTCAGTCCACGGTATATCTAGAATCTGTATTTTATACATGTGGAATAAACTCTGCCACTACTCTGTGATTCTAGTGAAACTATTTAAATAAAGTCAATAGGGTCTTGCATTTTTATTTGATCAATGGGTAACCAGTACATATCATTAGTTGTTATTGAAATTAAGTAAAGAGATATGATAGTCTCTTCAAAGAAAGTTTTTAAAAGAGAAAACTCAAAGATAGTACTGTAATTAGGGCCCACCTCGTAGAGCCCTATTTAAATAACTTTTTTTAAGTTAAATGTTTTCTCAAGAAGGTACTTCGGAAAAATCATTTCAGCTCAGTTCAGTCGCTCAGTTGTATCCGACTCTTTGTGACCCCATGAATCGCAGCACACCAGGCTTCCCTGTCCATCACCAACTCCCGGAGTCCACCCAAACCCATGTCCATTGAGTCGGTGATGCCATCCAACCATCTCATCCTTTGTCATTCCCTTTTCCTTCCACCCTCAATCTTTCCCAGTATCAGGGTCTTTTCAAATGAGTCACTCCTTTGCATCAGGTGGCCAAAGTATTGGAGTTTCCACTGCAACAATAGTCCTTCCAATGTACACTCAGGACTGACCTCCTTTAGGATGGACTGGTTGGATCTCCTTGCAGTCCAGGGGACTCTCAAGAGTCTTCTCCAACAACACAGTTCAAAAGCATCAATTCTTCAGCGCTCAGCTTTCTTTATAGTCCAACTCTCACATCCATACATGACCACTGGAAAAACCATAGCCTTGACTAGATGGACCTTTGTTGACAAAGTAATGTCTCTGCTTTTTAGTATGCTGTCTAGGTTGGTCATAACTTTCCTTCCAAGAAGTAAGCGTCTCTTAATTTCATGGCTGCAGTCACCATCTGCAGTGATTTTGGAGCCCCCCAAAATAAAGTCAGCCACTGTTTCCACTGTTTTCCCATCTATTTGCCATGAAGTGATGGGACCAGATGCCATGATTTTAGTTTTCTGAATGTTGAGCTTTAAGCCAACTGTTTCACTCTCCTCTTTCACTTTCCTCAAGACGCTCTTTAGTTCCTCTTCACTTTCTTCCATAAGGGTGGTGTCGTCTGCATATCTGAGGTTATTGATATTTCTCCCGGCAATCTTGATTCCAGCTTGTGCTTCCTCCAGCCCAGTGTTTCTCATGATGTACTCTGCATATAAGTTAAATAAGCAGGGTGACAATATATAGTCTTGATATACTCGTTTTCTATTTGGAACCAGTCTGTTGTTTCATGTCCAGTTCTAACTGTTGCTTCCTGACCTGCATACACGTTTCTCAAGAGGCAGGTCAGGTGGTCTGGTATTCCCATCTCTTTCAGAATTTTCCACAGTTTGTTGGGATCCACACAGTCAAAGGCTTTGGCATAGTCAATAAAGCAGAAATAGATGTTTTTCTAGAACTCTCTTGCTGTTTCGATGATCCAGCGGACGTTGGCAATTTGATCTTGGTTCCTCTGCCTTTTCTAAAACCAGCTTGAACATCTGGAAGTTCACAGTTCATGTATTGCTGACACCTGGCTTGGAGAATTTTAAGCATTACTTTACTAGCATGTGAGATGAGTGCCATTGTGCAGTAGTTTCAGCATTCTTTGGCATTGCCTTTCTTTGGGATTGGAATGAAAACTGACCTTTTCCAGTCCTGTGGTCACTGCCGAGTTTTCCAAATTTGCTGGCGTATTGAGTGTAGCACTTTCACAGCATCATCTTTCAGGATTTGAAATAGCTCAACTAGAATTCCATCACCTCCACTAGCTTTGTTCGTAGTGATGCTTTCTAAGGCCCACTTGACTTCACATTCCAGGATGTCTGGCTCTAGGTGAGTGTGAATGATCACACCTTCATAATCATGTGGGTCATGAAGATCTTTTTTGTACAGTTCTTCTGTGTATTCTTGCCACCTCTTCTTAATATCTTCTTTTTTTTCATGTTTTAAAAATATAAATTTATTTATTTTAATTGGAGGTTAATTACTATACAATATTGTATTGGTCTGCTTCTGTTAAGTTTGTATTTTAGAGAAATAGGGTATTTTTGAAAATATGATTTATAGATCAATGTATATAAATTAAGCTCTAGACATAAAAAACATTTGTATAATTTCTCTCAAACCAGTTCTGATTTAATAAGGAAGATCTTTAAAAATGATATTAGAGTTTGGCAGTGCTTTCTACCTTGCAAAGCCTAGGATTTGTCTCTAACAAAAAGATTTTCAAAGACTGGGGTAGTGCTTAATTGTCTCTAGGACCTGAAAGTAATTAGCTGTGGCACACTTTTCTTAGGTTCAGAACTTTACCAATTGAGTGAAGAATAATTTAAAAAATTCTGTTGGCTCAAGTTGAGATTTTCTTGTATGTTTTCTTCTAAGGATGATCAATACATGATAGCACAGAAATTGCTTGGCAGAATAGAAGGGAGCAGGCTTCTTGAGGGAGACTTTCCAGCTCAAATCCTCTTCAAGGTCTGTGTTCTAGTTGAATGATTTGGGAAAAGTTACTAAATCACCTGTCCCTCAGTTTATTTCTATGTCAGAGGGTGATAATGATTGTACTTATCCAATTAGGGTTGTTGTGAAAATAAAATGTGACATTGTATGTCAAAAGTCTACCAAAGAGCCTTCCATGTGGCAAAAGAGCTTAAGAAAGGTGAAAAAGGAACAAAACTTTGGCTAAAGCATAGGTCTAGTCCAGGGTCATTGGATAGGGCAAAAGCCATTTATATTTTATCTATTGATTTTCATGAACAGATTTTCTTTCTCCCACTTCTTGTTTTCTAGAAATTCAGTTACTTCAGGATGGTCTGAATTTGTTTGCAAAGGAGACACTGATGGCTTCCTAGTTAACCTTTAAAACAAGGATTGAGGAGAGATCCATAAATTTCTTTTAAGCTGAAAAATAATTTGGGTGGAACATTTTTTTAATAGTGAAATGGGTCATTAGAAAAAGGGGGTGAAGTTTTGCTTCTCTGGAATATTGCCATTTAGCACATTTCCTTTGCCTGTATTTTTGTCATTGGCCATCATAAAATTCTCCAAGTAGATGTAGGTTCGTGTACCTCTGAGTTGCCAAATCCTCTATTCTATCTGTCTCACCCAGAATTGCTGTAGATTACTTTGATTGGTTAAAATGCATTGTATGAACTTGGCTTTTTGTTTGCTCCCCTCAAACATATACCTATTCAGTCGTAGAAAAATAATGACATGAGTGGATAGTAAATTTTTCTTATGTTCCGTTAAATAGATGGGAAGGAATAGTGGAAAGAGATTTTACTGGAGTCAGAAATTCATTAAATAATTTTGATGCAGTGCTTTGACAGTACATTATATTCTAGCCATGCAGTCCTGAAATGTGATATTACAATGAATGTGTGCCTCTCTAGATCATTTTAAAAGAAATAGTTCTCACGTTTGTAAGTTTGGTTTTGAGTCCTGCAGCAAAGCCTTACCCATTGAAACATGAAATCTATATGTTAACTGAAACATGAGTATCCATTAAAGCAACAACAGCATCAAACTTTCAAGATACCTAACGACTGAGTTTAGAGTCAGGAGCTGACAATCAAATAATGTATGTTTGGTAATAAAGAAGAATGGGGTAATTTGGGATTTTAGATATATATACCAGGTATCTGAATGGCAATATTTCTCACCTATTTCTTTCTAGGTCTGATTGGGCCCAAAATGAATTTTCTCTGGTTTGGCATTGATTTCAGAGAAAATGATTATTCATTAAGGAGAAAGCAAGTTCACCTGACAAGTTGCATATCTTAAAGCTGGATAACTAAGAAATGAAGACCTTTGTCTTAATAATTCTGAAATGAATGGATTCCAATAGAATTATTATTTCACACCAATTATCCCAAAGAGTATCTTTAATAGGAAGTAGGAAAGGAAAGTGTAATTTAATAATGAATGTATAATATCATAAAACCTTGTATTACAAAGTATTAAGTTTTAAAAATATTATTTATAAGCTGACAAATATAGTTTGGATATTCAGTTTTACTATGTGATGAATTAAGAAGTAAGGAAATGCCAAGAGAAAAAGTGAGGCTTACTTAGTAGTACCCGGCACATGACTGTCATTGGAACCCAAAAAGATATTATGGATTCTCTTAGAATATAATGAAATGAAGAAAGAAAAGAATGTACAATTTATTTTATTCAGTTTATCCTATAAGAATATGTAGCAGAAACTAAATCTTGCATTGTTAAAAGAAAATAGAAGTCTACTCTCCTGAAGCACCAGGAACTACCCCTGGTTTTGACCTAGGCTCAAGGGGGATCTCTCTTTTTTTGATGAAAATGTCAGAATCCCATTACCCCTACTCACATACACTATGTCATCTTATTCCTTCTTTCATGAAAGATGTTGATGAAGTTGAGCATGTCTACTCATCTTATTGCTGTTTTGACAGCCTCTCATACTTCCAAAGTGTAGCCAAAGATATATGCAAGTCTGATATCAGATATTTTTAAAAGTTCCCCCAAATATCAAGAGTCTTTTGTTTTACTCTGCTTGCCTTGGTGATCAATTAGAATTTGCAGAAGTCATTCATTTTTCAAAAGCATACGGGGTGATTTTCTTCTAATTGCAAGTATTATCTCACAAAATGGACTCAAATGAATTTCGTTCTTATTTGTTCACCCACACATCTGCATGATTATTGCTTCCCTTTTTTGTTGCTAGTTCAGTTCAGTCACTCAGTCATGTCCAACTCTTTGCGACCCCATGAATTGCAGCATGCCAGGCCTCCCTGTCCATCACCAACTCCCAGAGTTCACTCAGACTCACGTCCATCGAGTCCGTGATGCCATCCAGCCATCTCATCCTCGGTCGTCCCCTGTTGCTAAGTCAGTAGTAAAACTCATGGGTTCAAAAAATGAAACGTTCAAGAAAGATCCTCTTTTAAGAGACTTGACAATTGACTCCAGGATTTGGTCAGTCCAGGGGCAGAGATTCTTTGTAAGGCTTTGTTATTCTAGAACACATAAAAGTTGGGACCACTGCATAGGACTTTCTGTTCTCTAAGCTTCTCCCTCAAGGATAAATTAGGAAGCAGAGAAAAGTAGTAAGGAGTAGCTGATTCAGATCTGTCTTAGAAGGATAAAAAACTTGGTTAAGCTTCTTTGCTCCCTAGTTTGTTTAGGGTAGTAATATGGAGAGACTTGGTTCAAATAATGATAAATTGATACTATGGAGACGTGTGGACACTGAGAGGATTATACACTGTTTCATTTGAGCAATACATAAAAATTTTATTAATGTAGCATCGTAGTTTCTCAAAGTTTTTTACATTGATAGAATCATATAACAATTTTGATGAAGTCCTCCTCTTTATGTATCTTTCAAGAAATTAAAAATGAATTATTATTTCAGCTAATTACTGAAAATTTAGCAAACAAATACTATCCTCATTTTTCCTCTCTTACATCTTTTGGACTTCCTGTGATGTGGCTGAAGCTGCTGCTGCTGCTGTTGCTAAGTTGCTTCAGTCGTGTCCAATTGAGGTTAGGTCAAATATTATATACTTTTTAAGAATATTTTCTCATGGTAGTTAGTAGAATTGTCAAGCCAAAAAAAATCACAGAGAGCAAGATGTAGACAGTCATCATCATGACAAAGAATGATAAAAAACATCATGTGTGTTTGGAGCAAATATATACCCACAGCTACCTGTTAGGTTGTCCTTTCTTTCAAGTCGATATTTGATATAACAAGAATTTAGTATAACAGAGAGTTTTCATAGTACCTTTGTTATAAAGGGACTTTTGCTTGTACTGACAGAAGGTGAACAGACATTACAGAGAAATCGCCTGCTTCACTGAGCAGCTCCACACCACTGTGTGAGTCCTGTGACCACTGCTGAGTCCATGTGACCAAAGGGGCAAGTCTCAGAGATGTCTTCTCAGAAGAACATTCGTGGCCAGGAATAAGATATGCAGATTCAAAAACAATGAAAAGTTTATTCTAGGATTGTTGGTCATTAGCTCATTTACTCTTTCAATATCTCAGGCCTCCAGCAGGCGCTTCTTTCAAACACTCTCTCCTTTTAAACACCATCCTCATAATTGCCACCCCGGATCTTATATATATATGTATGTGTGTGTGTGTGTATGTGTGTGTGTGTATGTGTGTACTTATATATGGAGATAAAGCAGGCAGGGAGAGAGGCTGCTTCAGTCCTGTCCTACTCTTTTTGTGACCCTATGAACTGTAGCCCGCAGGTTCCTCTGTCCATGGGATTCTCCAGACAAGAATACTGGAGTGGGTTGCTATGCCCTCCTCCAGGGCATCTTCCAGACCCAGGGATTGAACCATTGCCTCTTGCAGCTCCTGAATTGCCAGGCTGGTTCTTTACCATTAGCCTACCAGGAAAGCCCTCCATTCCAGTATTACCTAGTAAAGGTTGTTGCTTAGTATCTGGATTTGGTTAATAAACAAAGACCCAGCCCTTGATCCAGGAGAAAGACGCCTCCCTCCCTGGGGCCAGGATGGGCAGAGGATGATGATTATAGATGCCTCTGCTCTGAAATCTCTTTTATTCCTGCCACACCTGCACTTGGAGTTTTCCTCATGCACAGGAAAATGCATGTATTTTCTGTGGCTATGATTCTATTTTCTATGACTTGTATTAATATTGCTTGCAACCAGGGGCCAAGATCTGACAGAGCTGGACACTTGAGCCTCCTTTTCAACGGGCTGGCAGTGGTGTCTTCTTCTGGCGCTGCAGCTGACCGCCCAGGCTTCCCAGGTGTGCACGGTGCCGCACAGAAGCCTCGAGTGCTTGGTAGTCACAGGTGTGGATGATTTGTTTTTTCTTTTTTCATTTGTTTAGATTCTTGCGGTAGGAATTCAGCAGGTGTGTGACAGCAGCCTTGAATCTCCACCCTGTCACAGAGGCCAGCTGCCTTCCAAAAAAAAAAAAAAGATGTTCTTGTTGGTGCTGCAACACTGTCAGCTTAAGTCCTTGTTTTCCTGGAAACCTCACCCAAGGGCAAGACTCTGCCTAACCAATGAGTTAGGGTAAGTTCATCTCAATAGATGAGCAAGAGTCTCCTTATATGAACCTGGTCTACAAGCAGGAGCAGGTTATCTGGCTCTGCCCTTCTGGATTTTGCTTCATTTTTTTTTTTTCTAACTTGAGCTGGTATCATTCCAAATACAAGGATATAGAAAACCCTGGACTTGGTTTCCAGAAAGATATAAACCATGCTGGGATGCTTTTGTTGACGTATACATTTCTGCCTCTGTGACTGAGACTAAATATAGGCTCAGAGATGGAGCGTGGCTGTGTGTGGAGTTACCAGCCGTCTCCTCAGGAAGTCACAAATCCTGGGATCCAGTCGGGTCAGTGTAGGGCAAGGTCACCTTGGAGAGTATCCCAGACCATGTCTAGCGTTAGTGAAGGGTGGGGGAGGCTAGCTACAGTAACACTTAGGAACCAGATTGTTACAGAAAGAGGCAACCAAGAATTACTGCTGTCAGAATGTCAACATGTGGGGCTAGACCATTCAGCCATTCTGTCTCTTCACCCTTTTTGACGATTTTTATTATGGCTTCTCTTGGCTAGGTGACTGTATCTAAAGGGTTAGATGGTGGTGGCGGTTTAGTTGCTAAGTCGTTTTAGACTCTTGGAATCGCATGGACTGGAGCCCACCAGGCTCCTCAGTCTGTGGGATTTCCCAGGCAAGAATACTGTTGTGGGTTGCCATTTCCTTCTCCACGGGATCTTCCTGACCCAGGACCTGAACCTGTGATCCACCACACACCTTAGATTACCCAGTTTCCCTTCGTCACAGACCCTTCCCCGGGTTTTTCTCCTAGAATTAAGCTTGGAGTTTATTTGATGTTGTTTTTACTTGTGTACACAAAATATAGGTGGGGATTTCAGAGGCAGGGGGATTCCACACAGTAACTGACCTTTTGGGCCCTGTATACCTCTCTGAACATAGACACAGGTCATCTATTCCCTTACATAACACAATGCAGTGATGACACATGTCAGAGGGGCATTTATCTCGAAGGGCTGCAGATGGATCTGTAGATCAGCTTGGGGAAAAGGGGTGTTGTGTGTGAGGATCATGTAGTCAGTAGACCAGGCTTTCATCCTGCAATGTAATCTTTGACAATGCAGATATTTCTGTTAACACACATTTGATGTATCAGCACTCACTGAAGAGAACTGATTGTCATAATCCAGAGCAGTAAATATTAAACATCTTAAGCCATTAAAGCTAGTTTACAGCTGCTTTCTTTTTGTAGTGACATTTCATATGTTTATCTCTAGCTATCATTAATATATTATTTTAATCTCTTAAAGAGACAATAATTTAATTTCCTGAGAATCTAGTTCTTCTATAGTAACAAATAAGTGATATTAAAACCCTTACACTGCACTCCAAGGTTGAGAGTGATCAGTCAAATGTCCAGCATTTGATTAGAACTTACTTTGTATCCAAGTCAATGTCCCCTTAAGAGATGAGGAAGGATTAAAAATAGCTCTGTCACCCAATGGATGATACTCAAAACGAAAAAGAATTATCATTGTGTTTAATAAGAGAACTGACAAGCAATCATAATTCTTTCCATTAAGTAAATATGTTAGAAAAATTTATTATGAAATGACACATTATGCAAGCCAGGAATCAAAGATGACATCCTTGCATTAAATACAGTGGATGCCATTAAGGAAAACAGTCAATATGTCACCAAGCCACAGCCTGTAAAAATTAAATTGATTTGGTAAATGTAAGTAAGATAGATCTGTTTGCTTTCATCATCAATTTTGAGTGGGTGAACAGGTGATGTCACCAACCTGGGAGCGATAAAGATGCAGGACCATCTGGAAAGGCAGGTGATGAATGGGCAACTGCTTTTGGATAGTGACAGTGCTGTGGTACTTTGTCACTTGGGATGCAGCACTTAATAACTTTTCAATACCATCATAATAAATTTCACTGCCTTATTAATATAGAAATGGTGAGTTATTACCACGATGGTGAGTGTAAATAACTGGAGATGCAGCCGTCAAAAGCTGATTGTTTGGGCATGTTTCTTTAAGCAACACAGTTGACTCGTGATAATCAACCTATGTCTATACCAGTAGAGTTTATTGCACTTGTCAAAGGAAAAAGTAGTATTATTCAAAATTATATGAAGTCGTAATAAACAAGTTTAATATATTATCAGACTTTTCATGTAAGTTTCCAAACACAAGGCAGTAAATCATTTTTAATAATGTCCTTTCATGTAAAAAAAATGTTCTTATACAGTAATAATGTCCTTTCCTAACTATTAACTAAACAGTTGACTTCTTTGTATGTGTTTTAAAGGGGATTTTTATTTGTACTTTTCAATCATTTTCTTTTGCAAATAAAGAGTGCAAGCAGGAACCTTAGAACGTTTCATTAACAAGCTCCAAAGTTGCTGAGTACAGACCATGTCACACATTTCCATTTTAATTGAACAGATGTACTTAAGAGTAAACCACAGCAAACGAAGTACAGACAAAATTATAAACACGTGTCACTGAGAAGCAGGCAGGAAAGAGCCTCTGATGAGCATCTGTGTGTATTTTATGAAGCCAAGGACTGCCACTTCATAAGTTTGTCACTGATGTCTCCAGCTTAATGAGGAGAAACAAAATATGGAGATAGGTGTAAGTTGAAGATGAATTACTAGATCAATCACTTAGCACCATTCAGGGTATCTGCCATTGTGCAGTGGGAAAATAATTAGATCTGGGATGCTGTGCTTATTTATATAGTGGCTGTTCAATCTGGGATGGAATATGGAAAACTTCCTCTTTCACATCACCGTGGTCTTTATATTGTTTCTTGGCCAGGCTGACTTTTAATTCTGACATTGTCTTTCGGGCTGCAGTCTGCCAGCCTCTTAAATGAAATGCCTCTCCACCATTTCTATTACTGCTGAAAAGAGAGCCAGCAGTCTATTAACAGGCAATAAAGTTCAGGAAGCCCAGGACTCATTTCTTGGGTCAGAGGTGAAAATTGCATAAGAAATGAAACAAAGGTGGGCCTTGATCGCTCAAGAAGCTGCACCAGAAAGAACACACGTGCTGTTCGCCAGAAGTCTCCCACTTAAAGGGAAAGGAATAATCGTAATAATGTTGGCCGATGGAGTTAAGTACTCAGTTGAGAGAAATTATATCAATCTGACAAATATAGCCTTCACAGGAGATAAAGTCTCTAATGACCTTAAATGCATATATTTATCATTTAATTCAACAAGCCAATTCCCTTGGGCTTACGACCAACGACATTTCCCCTAAAGTTTAGAAATTTTTTACCAGGCCAGAGAATAATGGCCATTTGTCAGAAGGCTCCAAAGCTCAACGCAGTTGGAAGCAAAGAACAGGAGAAGGGGGGGAAAAGGCTAATCGAGTCTTTCCACCTCAGAGAATATTAATACCAAGTTTTATTGATGCAGGGGCTGCAGTATTTTGTGGCCGAACAGTAGGTGGCAGACACTGTAGTGAAGAAATGGGGAAATTTTAATCTAAGCAATTTTCATCTGATTTCATTAACTTCCAAATATGTTGCCTTTGTGCACAGTGCATTACTTTGCAGGAAAAAAAAGGAAGGCTAAATAATTAGGAAATGTGCTAGTTACATGTGGAAAACTCAAAAGGATTCAGCAGAAATAGAAGCAAAAGTTCTAACATTTCATCAGGTAAAGTGTGTGTGAAACAGGAAAGCCCGAGGAATAAAGGGACCCTTGTGTCGGGTGGGCTTTTCCTCACTGTTATTCTTGGTCTCGACTTGATGAAGTGTATTAGTGATATGCACGAAGCCCTGCGACTCCTGTATCTCCCTTTGTGAGAGCGTCCTTGCCTTTGTTCATGCTGTCAGTCAGTTGTTCTTTCTCTTGGGCAGCCACGTTGGTAACCACAGGATCTACTTGCAAAGAGATTTCTGTAAAACCATATTATCCTTCAGCCCTGACTCCTTCTCCCCACCCCCCTTCCCTCAACAATCTGCCCATTCATGTGGCGTGGCTCCCTGGCTTGCTTCTTTGTCATCTGTCTAGTGGTTTGTGTTTCAGTGAGGCCTTGCAAGATATTGGAAGGAACACTGACCTGGGTTCCTGGAACCATAGGTTCTTGCCCCAACTTGGATTTAGGACCTGGAAAAGTTACCTGACTTTCTCCTCCGAGGTCTCTCTGAGGTCTAGAGTAGCTCTGACTTTGAGTTTCTGAATGCTGTCTCAGACACCCGCTCCTTACTTCTTCTTATCCTCCCGCATGTGCTCTATATCGTTAAACTTTTGGAGATTTTGTTTCTATGGGGGCACATGCACCCTGGGAAGGGTACAGACTAAGTTAAATTACGTAGAAAACAGAGGCTTGTTGAACAATTTCTCTTGTATTGAAGCAGTATAATTGTGTTTTGTAAACATGAAATCAAAGCGCATTTGATGTGTATTTCTCTTTTTGGAATTGATATTTTCATAATGAAAGTAGCTTAAAACAAAAGCCTTGTTTTGAAAGGAAGTGAAGAAATGGGTAAGTTGGTTAGAGAGAAGATTCTATACCTAGACATCTTTGAAAAGATACAGGTATAAATTTCATCCTGTCCCTGGGGTATGACTTAGTTCAGCCTCAACTGTATACTAAGGCATTGTTAAAAAAATATCAATCATTTGGTCCTCTCCAATAGAACACAAGTATCATGGGCTTTTCTCTGAAAAACGGTGGCAGTGTAACCTAGGACCTGCCCAGGGCACTGGTTCTAAAGACAAATGAACTTGGTGTAAGCTCTCTGCCACTTACTAACTTTGTGACCTTGAACAAGTACTAAGCCACTTTCGGTTTCAGTTTTCTCGTCTGTAAAATGGTAGTAGCAACAGGATCTTCCTGGTAGGATTTGTGTTTTTTTGGTAATGATTGACATGACTGAGCAACTTCACTTTCACTTTTCACTTTCATGCATTGGAGAAGGAAATGGCAACCCATTCCAGTGTTCTTGCCTGGAGAATCCCAGGGACGGGGGAGCCTGGTGGGCTGCCGTCTGTGGGGTCGCACAGAGTCGGACATGACTGAAGTGACTTAGCAGCAGCAGCACCATAACTCTCCCGATGTATTCTTCCTTTGAAGGGCCCTCTCTTCTCTTCATTCTTCCTAATCTTCCTTGGCCCTCCACATTCCCAGACTCTTGCAAACTCTGCCCCCTCAGGTTTTATCTAGATAGTAATGAGGCTGGTTTTCTCTGCAGACAGGTTGACCTCTTCTGTGGATTTGCAGGAGATTTAGGTGTGCTTTTATTAGTTCATGCTCTTTTTTGATGAGGACATTGGTGGTGTCCTTTCTAAATAACCAAAGGACAAACACACTTTTTGCTAAGATGGCAATGTCTCATCTTAAATGAAGACAGCATACCCTGCCTATTCACCAAACTTTGACCTTGTTAATAGGAAATAACAACTAGTCATCTTGTTGAATTTGCTTTCTTCCTGGGCCCTGTGGCATCAGTGGAATTTCTCATTAAGTGAGAATGGCTCTGAGAACAATGTCATAACTAAATATATTAACTGTATGGCAGTAGTGATGTTTTAGATGAGTGGAGACACATATCCTAATCTTTTTGTATATGTTGTTATTACATTTTTTAATATTGTCATTTATTTATTCTTAAATTTTTGTAAAATTTTACTTGGTAGGTCAGTGGGGTCCTGAGAATTTCTGGGCAGAAATTTGGAGATCAGACTCTGTAGAAGACCCAGTATAATTTCTCATATGTAAAATATTACTGTTCCCTGTTACCTCTGAACATTCTGAATGCAAGAAGCAACAAAACTTTGTTTGTTTGTTTCTCACAAAGAAATACCAAAATATGTGCTTTTGGAAACTGGGGGTAAGCTTTTTGACTCATGGGATATTAGAAAGCTAAGTTGCTCAGTTATGTCTGACTCTTTGTGACCCTTTCGACTGTAGCCTATCAGGCCCTGCTGTCCATGGGATTCTCCAGCAAGAATACTGGAGTGGATTGCCATTTCCTCTTCCAGGGGGTCTTCCCAACCCAGGGATCAAACTCACGTCTCTTATGTCTCCTTCATTGGCAGGCGGGTTCTTTACCACTAGTGCCACCTGAGAAGCCCCATTAGAAGCCCCTTAATTCTTTGGTTGAGGATTTACAGCTGAAAGTAACAATAGCCCAAAGTTGAGTTTGTCCAGGTATGGGTAGAAACTTCTTCAAGGAAGGCTTGTAGGGTGGACCAATGGTAGTGGCCTCTCCTTCCCTGGAGCTCAGCTATCTTCTCCCTTCAGTTCTCCTGACCATTATAACCTCATGTTAATGTCTTTTAACTTCCACAGCATGGACTTAATTGTCAGCGCACTGGCGTATACTAATGATTCTTTCTTCATACAAACTCTGCTATATCCTAGGATCTTTTTTCATGTGGGGCCTCCACTGAGAACAATCTGGATTTAGTAATAGACTTAATTGGAAGGTTTAATAAGAAGTTAGGACTTTGTTTCCTTTTTTTAACTTGGGAAAGGCAGTAATCTCAAGAAAGCCAGATGTGAATTTGATTTTAACAAGAGAATTTTCACTTTCCTTGTACCCTCCAAAGCATGGGAATTCTCCTTTGAAGATGTTAATTCTATAAGAGTATTGTCAGCAGTATAAAGGTTGAAGAATAGTTGAGTTTGCCTATAGATAAGCCAGACTGAAAAATATGGAAAGTAGTACTTGATGAAATCATGAATTGTTATGATTTGAATGACACAGCTCCATATGGACTCCTGAACATTGATTTGTCTGGAACATTATGAAGGGTATTATAGTGAGGAGGGAGGTATATATATATATATATATATATATATATATATATATATAATGTCACTTGGTGAACTTGACTCAAAAAGTGCTCATTTGAGGTTTGATTCTTTACTCAACCACCATAACAGATTGATAGAGACATGATCCCCAATCGGCTTTAGTTTCTGCTCTGCAAATCTTCCATGAACCTCACTGAGAGTCTAAGATGCGGTTGTAAAGTATGATTGAAGAGTTTGAATTTCTATGTACAGTCCAGCTAAGCACCTCAGAAGAAACATCATTTTGCCTTATATTTCTGTGTGATAGGATGAAAGGTACTGTAATGAGGTAAAGTAACGCTTAAAATATTAGGACTTTAAATCAAGAAAGTGAGAATTGTGATGTGATATGATATGGACATGGATAGAGCTGGGGGATTAGTTAATTCTACTGCAGCAAAAAAGATGAAAAAGAAGCACTAACTGCCACAAAATGACGTTAGAATTCACTACCCAAGATGGGTGAGATTGAAAATATGGCATAAATCAGGGGGTATTTCCATCATCAGTTGCCCCTCACTGAGGCCTTGTCAGCTGTGAATTTGTCTGTCATTTGAAAACTGCTGTTGTTTTCAGCCTCTTTGTAACTTTTATAAGTTGTATTCTAGTCTCATGAAAAAGTTTATCTGTGTTTATTCTCGCACACATTGATTTCTGTTCATTTTAGTCTAGATCCCAAATACTTCCTCCCTGTGAGACTCCTGAGTTTAGAAGTTTAGGCAGAAAGACTACATTTGTACAGTTCCTTTCTTTCTTCTTTCCCTAGATCTCTAAACCCTTCCACCACATTGGTCTTCTGTTTAGCATAAAGAACAGGTGATTTTCTGTGGCTCCCGGCAAAGCACATTCTCCTTGAAGTAATAATACAGTATCTAATACAGGGCCACTCACAGGCAGATTACAAAAAGGTCAGAGAAAATTATGTAGTAATGAAAACTGGTCCATCTAGCTTTTTAAAAATGAATGACCCTGTATTTTTAGGAAGAACGAAAACATCTATTAATACAAGTTTTTTGATCACTGAGATTGTCAGAAACCTTGCCCTTTATCCTGAAGTGCCATTGTGTTAGTGTCAAAATGTAAAAATAATAAACAGCTGACATTTTAGGCACAGACTAAACATCAAGCGAATGACACTACGTTGAAGCTCTTGAAAGAGTTACAAGATGATGATATGCTGAAGGAAGTGAGGACTAGGCGCAAAATCTTTTATTCACAGTAGAGGAATTGACAGTGTAGGCGTTGTTTACCCAGTTTTTCCATTAGGAGGGGTTTTACTTCAGTGGAAAATTGTTTTTCAGTTTGAATTTATATAAAGCATTATGAGGAGGCAAAAGATAATATGTGGCTCCAAAATGCATCCTTATTTTTGCTCATTACTAATTAATCGATATGTTAACTCCACAGGCATGTCCTGTGTGTCCCAGAAGTGGAGGACAGTGTAACCCATGCCAGCTTTCTTTCCCCTCCCCTCTTCCCTTGCCTTGTCTTTCTTCCTCTTTCCCTCTTTATTTCCCCTTGTTTTCTTTCTTTTTTTTTTCTTGCCCTTAGCCAAATGTCAGTCCCACACTCTTTACCTGATACTTTTGTTTAATTAATTGGTTATCCATCTAATATGTGTCACTTTCCTTCAGAGCAAATCTGCACAGGGGCTGACCATCTGGAGGACAGTTAGTCATTTCAGGGATGCAGGTGGAGAACACACCTGTACTTAGTCACTTGCAGGGGCACTTGTCTATACTTAAATCATTTGCAGGTGTTAAGCATGTGCTTATGAAAAAGGGAAATAGGTATTTGGGGTCCAGAAGAAAATTTGCCTCTTAATTTAATATTATTTTCTCTCTTCCCTGACTCTTGGTTACTTAGAGAACAAATGCATGGAGTTTTAGCTGAATGTCCTGAATGACTGCAAAAAGGAGATAAAAATGCAGCTTTGGCTTTTTTCTGTGATTCATAAAAGCATTCTCTCTGGCTCCAAGGATCCATTTATATTTAGGCTTTACAGAAACAATGCTGTAAAGTTTTCTAGCATTGAGGACACAATTACTCATTAAAATCTGTGATATGTAGCATTTTAATGAATTTTGGCCACATTTTAAAGGCTATTGTTAGGTAGCTTTTAGCTTTCCCAGTCTTCCTAGTAAAGAACAAAATTATCTGAACTATTTGATGATTACTTGTGAGTATTGGTAAACTTTTTTATGAGCTTTCACAAAAGCATATTAACCACACGCCATGTAACATGGCATGGAAAGCAGAAACAGTGAGAAATTCAACAATCAGGATCCCCATGCCCCGTTGACATCAAATTTGGCAGATTTTGAAAACTCTGTGATCATTTTTCTCCTTCTGTGACACTACTCTTGTTCATTCTTCAAAAACATTTGCCTTAGTATGGGGAATTATAGATAATTTGATGCAACAGGTTTAAGTTACCATTTTCATAGTGAAAAGAATAGCTTAGCATGATCCCGATTTTCCTTGGTTTCCTCCCATTCTTGCAAGAAGCAGAGGTATTCACGTTTCTTTGTCTAACAGTTTTATAATGTCTTAAGAGATTAACAGTGAGCATGAATGAGGGCCTACGGATTAGACAACAAAAAGCCTGGGACGTCCACTACCTTACTTGCAAATTTTACATTTTCCAGCATTGCTGAGCGAGCATAGAAACTAAGGAAAGATAATAAGTACCAGAGTCTCAAAAGTGTTTAGTGATTCAAAAAATTCAGATGACATGTCAGAACTGACAGACTCATGGAACCGTCTGTGGCAGGGCCCACTTTTTTGTCTTATGTTAAGCTCTCATACTGAGTGAATGCAGATGTTATCACGGTACCCCAGACAGACAGTCAGTGAAATGTGACAAGCTGTCAGCAAAGTTACACTACGTTGATTTTGTTAAAATATCCACAAGCTTTATAGTTTCTCTTTATATAAAAAACCCTTACCTCCTTTAGTCAAGAGAGTGGAAGCGGCCGGCGAGATCACTTGTGCTTTTGGCATCTTCGGACTACGCTGGGCTTTTCCTCCAGGGAAATTTCACTTAGCAAATTAAGTAGTAATGAACCCCAAATATCTAATCCCAAAGTATCTCCGAGTTATTTTTTTCTCCTTCGACTAGTTCTTTAATTTTTTGTTCAGCTTGCATTGCACCTCATCGCTTTGGCAAAGGATGTTTCATGATCAGAAAGAGTGAATTTTCTTCATTTGGATTAGGAGCCAAGATGAGAGGTGAAAAATCTGAAGGACCACTTTAACCCAAAACCCTTTCTTAATGGAGGTTTAGGTGTGGAAAATGAAAATGTGAGCTTAATCAAAAACTAAGATCTTTGCTCCCATTCTTTTAATTTTTAAACCCTGAAAGTTAACACTGGCAAGAGAAAAATCTCCATTGAAGACAAACATTCGAGCCATTCATGAAAATCAGTTATGTTTTCCTCTATGGTTTAGACATTTAGATTTTTCTTGTAAGTTTTGAAAATAAAAGAAATACAGTAAAGAGGAATTCTAGAGCATTTTCAATGTTATAACATGTTTATACCTAAAGATAAGTCTTGCTTATTAAGTGATCATTTGGACATCAATTTCAGATTCAACTCAAGAATTTAGAAGTCAGAACAAGCAAAACAATAGTTAATTGAGCAAAATTAAAAAAAGAGCAGATATTTGGAAACTAGTCTTAACTGTATTGCTCTTAATGATATGAGTGATATCTTTTATACTAAGGAAGACATCAATTTTGACATACTTGAGTTTAACACAGTGGAGTTTATTTGCAGCCTCTGGGTGCAATAATTGTTTGCCTTTTACCCCATGTGGAAGGGCTCCTGTTGCATATAATTTATTTGGCTTCAAATTGTAAATTATTTGGTAGAAGATTACTTTGCAATCCTAGTTCCCACAAATTAACCTCTGTTTATACATTTTTGGAAATTAAAGGTGAAAGGAAAACACGAGCCACGTTTGTTTTGTTCGATTTATATTGTCACCAGAGGACATTAACATACAATGAGAAACCCGTCTGTGATTTTGAAAAATGAAAAGTCAAGACATTTTGAAGATAACATCTAGCCCAGTGTTTTTGTAAAACTCAGAACTAAATAATCAAACGAAATTATGCATATGGAGGAAATGATTTAGAATACGTTGCGCTGCTAATCGCACTCATGCTGAAGTTTTAAATTTCATCTGTCTGCTCAGATCTATTGTGAGCCATTAAGTGGCTTCCTTTTTTCCCGACAAATTGAATGCTGCAACTGCAAGGAGCTCTTTTGTTCTTTTAATTCAGTCAGCATGGAAATGATTTTCTCATTTCAGGCCCTTTTCTGTCCTCTCTTCATTGTGTCAATAAAATAGAGTTGTGCCGAGCTGCTCTAATCAGCTTAGAGTGCTAATTCATTGCTCCGGGATGCTATCTGTGTTTGGCTACAGGTGGGCACTCTAAGGGGTCAGTCTCCAGGGGAGTGTAATTGTGTGTCTCCTGGGGCTTGTTTGCAGAATGACCTAAAGCTGAAGCCCCAGTTCAGGAAGGGTAGAGAAAACTGAACAAACATATGCCCACGCAAACATATACAGCTGTATTTTCATGGCGACCGTTCACTTGGCCTGACGTTCTGAGACTCTAGCAACATTCCTGGCATTCTACCTCTTCTCAGTCTTCTAGGATTTAGCCATAAAACATGAATTCTTTTAAATTTTGCACACATTTCCTAAGGGTACAGCTATATAGTATTTCCAAGATAAAGTTAAAGGCCAGGCTAGGATTTAACATGGGGATAATACAGCCACACTAAACTAAAAAGGAGAAACAGAAACTGCCAATTTTTGGAAAATATACTCTTTTGTGTCTTGTGAAAGTAGCTTAATACATAAATATGGAAATATTATGAATTAGTAAATTAAGCTTTATAGGCAGTGAGGAATTTCTGGCAACTTTAGAGGAGAAATAATGATCAGTTGTTTGGAATAAGGGGGGAAATTGCTAGGCATGAGGTTTTGGAGAGTTAATACATCCTTGGGCAGTCTAGGGAGATAACAAATCTTTCTGTGATTACTGGCAGTGTGAGTGTTAAAAACATGTTGTGAATATGATCTTATTTACTAGGCTTGATATTTTTGATATCTGGATTTTAAATGCTATAACATCTTTTAATTTTTTTCCTAACATTATTCATTAAAAAAAAACTCTCAGTACATAGGGATTCATTCCACTCTCAATGGAAAATCTTCAGGATTTCATTACTCAGGTCATTATATAATAACATTAAGTAGGTTTACACGGTAGAAAGGAAAGAAGCAATAAAAGATTTCGGCTATGTGAAATCTACCAGTTAGCTGTAGAAGAATGGAGCAAATATTCTCTCATTTGCTTAAGACACTTAAAACTTGTCCAGTATATTAGAAAAAAATGTATCCTGGTTATTATTAGAAGAGTAGGGTGAAATGCTGTATCATTTTAATATTTTGAGAAAAAATTTTATAGTCATTGTAATAAATTCCAACTGGCTTTACCAATATGTCCATTTATAGAATTTATACTGATAATATAAAGTTCTGTGTCAGGATAGTAATTGTTTTGTAGAAATACAAGTTCTTAAGATTCATATGTAAGACGGAAATAAGGTTCTCCTTCACATGTTTAGAAGACATTATTTGATCTTAATTTTTTAATTCTTCTTTCCCTTGTCAGCTAATATTTCAGCTATATAACATATCTGGGTTTGAATGATCTTGTAATACTGCTGCTTGCTGAAGAAGATTCTGAATTTCACCTAATTATTTACATTTATTTATTTAGGATTAATTTGGAGTAGCATCAGGAGATGGCGAAAATGAAAATATGGCAATGTGTAAAACTGATCTCTCCTTTTCTTCCCCCCATTTATAAATGTTTTTAATAGGGCTCCAAGATAGAATTCAGATTCCTTAGTCTTCACTAGCATAAATTTTCCATTTAATTTACTGTTAATTATTAATGATTATTCTGATTTAGCAATTGTATTTTCAGGCAAAAATAGTTTAATATTATTTTTTCTGAAATTCATGAGATAGTTTATTAACTTTGTCTTTTAAAAATGGTTTTGTTCTTACTTTCTACTTTATTTTCATAGAATTTGTTTTCTTTTCAGATAACTGAATTTGAGGTCATTTTACCAATGGCTGTCTCTTATAAATAGCCAAATCTTTTGTACATGCTATAGGCTTTTATAGTATGAATCATTCAATGAGGAAGAAAATGAGCAATGCTTCAACAACAAATTGTTTTGGTAATCTTTATTTTTTTAAGAATAAATTTTGACTTCTTGGAAAATTTAAAATTAATAGTGTAACTTCCCTTTTGCCAGGAGAGTCTAAATCATGTTAGCAGGTTTGGTCTAGATAGCAGTGTTTTAACCCTCATTCAGTGCAATGGCCCACAAAAGAAAGCAGGAAGCAGTGAGACATATGCTTGAAAGGGACTTTTTTTTCCTTTAAAGGAATTGCATTCTCTTCTCAAGTAACCTATTTCACTAATTCTCTTCTACATTGAGTAGATTTGTCATAAGATAAAAGTTGGTGAAATGATTTGTGCTGATGCCCTATGGCAGAATGTACTGTAGGGTTCAAATTCCTATTGGATAAAATGAAGTTGACTTGTCTTTGCTGTTTATATTGATGATCAGTTCCAAGGTTTATAATGATGTTGATATTTTCATTCCTTGAATGAGTAGGACTTGAAATTAGACATTGAAAGTTTGAGTTGAGTAGTAGAATAACATTGTTAGATTGCCTTTTCTTCTGCCATCATTTTTAAAGGTCATAGGATGCTTTGGGGAAAAAAAACACAAGTAATGTTTTTATGTATGTTCTTTGAATTATTAAGTAGAAAACTCTGCAGTTAAACTATCACCATCAGAGTCAAGGAGATCATTTCATATTAAAGTGAGGTGACAACCTAGATAGTCACTTTAATATGTGACTCCTACTTGGTTGTAGACATCTAGCTTACATGTATCATTTCTGGTGTAAAAAATTCTTTTTACTTAATTTTTTTTTAAATAATAACCAGCTTCAAGGAGTTATTAACCTTTTGTGATATATCTATTTAAATCCTGTCTGGTAATTTTCTAGTATTAATAGAACTCGACTATTTGCCACCTTACAGGACAATCTACTTGTTTTAAATGTAAGTAATTATGACTATATAAAGAGAAATATCAAATAAATATAACATCAGATTTGAATGATTCTTGTCTTCCCATTTTAGTTTTAAAAATAAAATGAATACAACACTTTTGCTTAGTTCTACAATTGGAAAAGTATGCTCTTTGGAAAGTCTTGGCCTCCAAAAACCAGTTTCTAGAATAAATGCTTGACATTTCTAAATAAGAGATCATCAGTGCAGTTTTCTGTGATTCAGAGATGAATGGGATCTGTCCATTATCAATTCCTCAATCAGGGAAAAAAGGAAATTAAGTTCCTAATTAGGTGAATTTGGACTAAAGAGGTGGGGCACTGAAGGGATGAGGAAAATTGAGAGGTAGTTGATGCCATTTCAGACTAATGATAGGAGAGGAAATGAAGAAGGGGGTGGGCTGGAGTTGAGCCTGAAAGGTCAGTGACCTTATTAGGACAAGAGTAGTAGAAGATCTTCAAAAGCTTTTACCTGTGATAGTTGACAAGGTGTCGGGTTCTGGAAATGGACAAAGATGCAAATAGTTGAAAAAGAGGTTGGTAAAAACAAGATTGTGTATTTTTATAAGGAAAACATTTGAATCTTGGAGAGAGAAAGTGACATTTATCAGCATTGTAACTATAATTTCTTGCTAATTTTTCTATGTGCTATAGGTTATTCCTTTCACATAGTAACTGGATTTACTTTAGTGTAGGATTGATAATGCTTCTTTTAAGGATTAGTTTTCACTGTTAATATAATGAACATTTATTCTGTATCTGTATCTTCTAGAAAGACAATTGTATAAATACACTATGGCCCAGATTCATCACTTTAAACACAAAATGATAGCTATTTACTGAAATATCTATCATACATATGTGAATACATTTTTTATGTGGATGAAAATTTAGTTCTTTCTTAATAATCTAAATTATCAAGGTATTTACCATTGACAAAAATATGCAAAAATTTGGTCTTTAGTCACAGTGCTTCAAAAGTTCTCAAATGAAGGTATTTTCAAGATAAAGTGGAAACATCTATCTTAAGAAACCAAAGGTTTCTTATAGTCATTTAGTTAGCTATAATTTTTCACTAGTGTATTTCTAACTTTTTACTAATGTTGTAGAGGGATTAATGAGCGAAGAATTCAGATGTTTGGGAATATCAATCAGATTAGTTAGATGAGAACATTAAGTTATGAGTTTGAGAACATTAAGTTATGAGCAATTTTGACTAAGTTATATATGTTGACAACTAGTACTGTAATCTTAAGAAACAGGCTTTTTAACATTTAACTTTCTTTATCGAGTAACTTGGGTGCTTCCAGTATGGCTTTGACCTGTGTATTTTTATCCAGGGAACAAGTGATTGCTCTTTTATTATTATAAACACCCAATAAATGAAATAGTTCAGATTCTTTCCATTTTAACCCTGTGTCTGTCGTAAACACGCACTCACAGGCCTCTTACTACGTTATTGTCCAATAGAAATATAACACGAGCCTCATATGTGATTTAAACGTTTCTGTAGTTGCATTTATAAAAAGCAAAAGAGAACCAGGTTTAATTCAGTTTAATAATATGGTTTTTGTTGTTGTTCAGTTGGCTAGTTGTGTTTGACTCTTGGTGACCTCATGGACTATAGCACACCAGGCTTCTCTGTCCTGCACTATCTCCAGGAGTTTGCTCAAATTCAACCAATATATCTAAAATATTATTCAAAACATAAAACAATGTAAGAATGATTACTGAAACATTTTACCTCTTTTGTCACTGAAGTCTTTGAAATCTGGTGTCTATTTTACAACACACCTTCGTTCAGACTAGTCACATTTCAAGTGTTTAGTAGCAGCTACTGTATCAACACAGTCTTAGAAAATCTCCAGGGCTCAGTCATTCACAGTGAGATTCAGGTCAATGTCAGTTACCACAATGTGAGCTCTTGAGGGCCATTTGACCCATCCCGTTCATAAATGAGGACACTGAGGGTTAGGAAGGGTCAGCAACTTGCCCAAGGTTACCTAACTACTTTGCAGAGTAGGGTTTAGACCAGATTCCCAGTCTCCACTTGAATCTTAGTTTACTTTGAGTTCTATTAAGATATATTGCTTTTGTTGTTTGTAGAAAGGTACCAAGGCATGGTGAGCATTAGAACAATGAAACGAAACAAAATAATACAAAATCAGTCAACCAACCACGCTGGCAATTGTTAAGAAGATAGTCTTGAGACTTCTCTGGGAGTCTGGTGGTTAAGACTCCTAACTTCTGTTGTAGGGGCGCAGGTTCAACCCCTGGTTGGGGAACGAACTAAGATCCTGCATGCTGTGTGGCGTGACCAAAAAAAAAAGATAGCCTTGAAACTTTGAATGTTCAAGGAGTCCTACTCAGGTAGTACCACTCAGGTAAAGAATTATTGGATAAGATTTCTTGCATGAACTGTGTATCACTTTATTAGAATCATATTTTTAAAATAAATATTTGCATTATAGGCAAATACATTAATTTTAGCCATGATAGATCATTTATTTTGATATTTCTCTCAGTCCTAAAAAAAGTAGTAAAGGCAGGTCTGTCTTTTCATTTTACACTGAGTTATGAGCATTTTTGCTTTGTTAAGAAAATGACTGAGGCCTGTCTTCTAATTTGTTGGCCCATGGACACAAAAGAGGGAATTTGATTGTTCAGATTTCTGCATTTTTCTCTCCTTAGACAATATCTGAAATTAAGCCCCACCTGACAGGGTCAATAAAATACTACTGATTACAATTTATCTGGAAAGCATAAATGGAAAAGATATAGGTCTTCTTTTACAGAATTGGCAGCTGACACTTATTGAACCTGAGCTAACATTTCCAAATGAAATAAGGTGCGGTGGTTTGAGTCATATGATAACAATGTTGTCATCCTGGGGACCAGTCTGGGTATGAATCAGCACAGTGTGAAAATTAAACATGCAGACACCACGCGGATGTCAGGGAACCTCTCCCTCAGTTACAGGCGTGCATACCTGTGTTTGTAGGAGGGCTCCCGGCTAAAGCATGAAGTGGCCAGAGGTTCCCAAAGAAAGAAAAGGGCTGCTGTCACTGACTAGATGGGGGTTTGTAATAGTATCGTCCTGTTTTCACTCTCCACAGTAGAAAATTTCTACGAGGCTAACAAGGCAGAGGGTAATGAGAAACATGCCAAGCTTTTTTTTTTCTTTTCTTTTTTTTTTTTAAAGGGCAAGAGTGAGGAGTCTAACCTACGAACAGGAAACAAATGTGATCAATTACTCCAAGTGTGGAGCTCACAGATACCTTATCTTAGGGCTCCTTAAAATAAAAGCCTGATTGTTACCAAATGCGTCTAAGAAGTGAGGGAGAAAAACACATTCATGAAGGAGAACTGGGAAGGGGGCAGAGGAGGGGGAGTAGGGGTGGAACATGACTTTATATTGATGTAAAAAAATGCAATTCTGCTGTTTCTCAGTCTCCTGAAGTCTTTAGAGAAGTGGTTAACAACCAATCATAACCTTAACCGAGCAAGCAGTAAAACGATTCAATGTTTGAAAAAAAAAACAAAAAACCAACTCTGAATATGACACAGAGGGGAGGAGAGAAGAGGGAGACTTAAACAGCAGTGTATAGTGAGTAATGACTCCATCCATTTGAAATGTTTGTTCTGGTCTACATAATTATTGGACTAAGATCTTTTAAAGAAGAAATGTTATTTTTGAAATGATTGCAAAGAAAAGATCTTAGCCATAAATATAGAGAAGCTATTAAATTTGAATTGAAATATTAATTTTTAACTTACAGATATCTGCAAGGGAGTCTCACTTATAGAGTGTTTACTTATTCTGTGAAATAAAGAATAGCAGTGACATTCACAGTTGATCACATTCATTGTAAAAGGACAGCTTTGTTCTCTTAGTCCCCAAAGAAGAACAAGACAGAATCTAATGAAAAGATGTGAGTATATTCTACTCATCCTCAGAGATGAAAGGCAAGATCACGGTTCAGGCTAGGAGTGAGAACCTTGGGGCCGGCGGATCTTGGCTACATATTCCTCAAATTTCCCATAAGTGCAATAGAATTAACACTATCCCTTTCTCGGAGATCTTGGGTCAGTAGGTGTTACAGGATTATGTTATGAGGTGTGACTATAAAGTAGTGAGACTGTTTTTCACACTCCACACCCAGAACAGCCTCTCTTTACTTCAGTGGATCAAACATCATAATTTTTCTAGGAGCATTCACCTCATCGGGTCCTTATGCAGACAAGTGTGCACAGAGGCCTGCATTATTCCCATCTTTCTTCCTTCTCACATCACCTATCATGGCTTTCTTGGGGAATTTTGGCAAAACATGTGAAAAAGAATTATTTCTGGTGGGAGAAATGATTTTTGTGTGTGTGTGAGGCTTAGTGTCTTTCAGGAAAGATGGCCTGTAGATAAGCAGAGAGAAGTAATTATCCATTTTTAGAGGACGTCGTAGAATGGTCTTGCCATCCTGTCCTTCCCATATTTTTTCAATTAAGCGCTAGCCTGTTGGAATCAAATGTCTTCATGAGATGGCAAACTGCTTCAGTAGGCTGTTTTGCACATATTCTGTAGCATGCTTAGCAATTGGGCCTGTCAGTCAGTCAACACGTATTTATTGGGCGTTTATGTGGCGAACCAGACAAATCCATTCCCTGAGCTCTTGTGTTTTCAGGGGCCTGTCATACACAGAATTTCTAACTGAAAATTTCTTTTCCCACAGTAGACTCATCAACATGTGAAAGAGAGTGGGGCTGCAGAAGGAATAGAATCCTTTTATTATGGGCCACTTCATCCCATTTAAGGGTAGATAACTTACCTTTCGTATATCTTTTAATTAATTTGAATAATAAGCCCTTCCCTACTTGTTCTTTTATTTGTAGTTACTTTGAATTATGAAAGGCATATGCATACATAGTAGAATTCAAGCAGTGCTTAAGCTCATCATGTTTCTCTTCAGTTTCAACAATTTCTTATATATCATTCCAAAGAGTTTACATGAAAACCTATGTGTATACACATAAACACATGCATTGTATGTTTGTAGACAGAAATCTTTTGTGCAAAGTGTACCTATACATTCGTCTGCTTTATTTTTGTAGTAATATTTTGTGGCTCTTTCCCTATGTCTATGTATCTATCTATCCACCTGTTTATATTTACATGGGTATATAAATAGCTACTTAATCCTTTAAAATATTTATTTAATTAACTAAACACATCCATCTCCTATCATCTCATCTTCCTCCCAGAGGCACAACCAATGCTTTTTTTGAGTATCTTGCTGGAAGTATAATATGCATATAGAGGCAAATGGTTATTCTTTGTTTTTATCTTTTATACAAGTATTATACTTTCCAGGTGGTGCTAGTGGTGAATAATCCGCTTGCAGAAGACATAAGAGAGCTGGGTTCAATCCCTGGGTTGGGAAGATTCTCTGGAGCAGAGCATGGCAACCAACTCCAGGATTCTTGCCTGGAGAATCCCATGGACAGAGGAGCCTGGTGGGCTATAGTCCATGGGGCTGCAAAGAGATGGACACAGCTGAAGGACTTAGCACAAGTACACTAAATACACCATTCTGCAGCTTCCTTATTTTCCCCCACGCTATTGTTTTTCTTGTGGATTATCCTATGTCAATATATAAAGAATCTGTTCATTCTTTATTTGTTGTATAGTATTCTTTTTAAAAAGTCCTTTTTTTTTTTTTGGTTGGTTATACAGCCTGTGGGATCTTAGTCTCCCAACCAGTAATCGAACCAATGACACCTTCAATGAAAGGGCGACATCCTAGCCACTGGACCACCAGGGAAGTCCCTGTTGTATAGTATTCTACTGAATGTGTATACTGTAATTTAATGGTATTATTATTTGCTATTTCAAACAATGTTAAATGAATAACTTTGTACATGGAGCATTTGGGAGCTGTGGAAGAATATGTACAGAAATAAATTTCTAGAAGTGAACTAGATGAGTCAAAGGGTATATGCATTTATAGTTATTTCAGATTTGCCAATTTTCCATAGCTATACTAACCAACCTTCCCAACAACAGTGTATGAAAGTTCCCATTTGCCCACACTTACACATCAACCTAGTATATAACTAAATCATTAAGATTTTTCCAATCATAAGTAAAAGCTGACATTTCACTGTACTTTTAATGTACATTTCTCTTTTTCTAAAAGTGAGGTTAAACATTTTTTTCCAAGTAGTTAAGGGTCATTTGCATAATTGTATTCCTTGAACTGTCATTTAAGTGAACTGTTTTTTTCTGTGCTTGTTAAGATGAAATGACTTTTCCGTGACCATGAAACTAGTTAGTGACAGAGATAGGAGTAGGAATCAGATCCTCTGGTTATTCATTTGATAATTTAATTAATTTCCCACTATTGTACCCAGGATAATATTTCTTATTTAGTTCTAACCTTGGTTTATTGTGACAATCATATGGAATAAGTTAGAATCTGAAAGCATTTGCAAAATGAAATAGAGCTCTCCAAAATGCAAGATAATGGTTCATTTAATTTTACAAAGAAATTACAGCATTTATCACTCCTGAAAATATGCAGTCAATAATGAAAATAGAAGAGGAGTAGGCAGACCCGGCTGCAGGCTGAGAGAGGTAAGGCAATTAGGTTGTTATGAGGCCTTCTGGACAAGCAGAGTCCTGATTTTACTAGCTTCGTGCTGACATGACGTGTATGTCTGCTTTTTTTTTCCCCTCCCCTGAAGAATGGAAAACACTGTACCTTCACAGAGTGATGGCAGTCTTGCTTCGCTTAAGACTTTATCCCCCTCCACATGAGCAATTTGTCTTGCCTTTTCAGAAGGTGGGTAGAGGCAGATCACATTTGAAGTTTTCTAGCTATTCAGATTGACTAACATTTTTTTATCTCTGTGCTATGGTTTATTAAGGGAAAATTCAGCACTTGGGCAATTGGTTCTCACTGTTTTCTCCCATGTTGGTTCAAGATAGATTAGGAGTAACATGTGTGCATATGTTTCCTTAATTACTATACAGTACAATGTCATTACCTACATTCACTTCAAGGCATTTCCTTGTATTTATATTTCATATTGGCTGGGCATGCTGTTTATTAATTTTGCATGCATGCAGCTTAAAGACATTAGCCAGTCCACAGTAATGGCTGGCCTAACATCCATGTGCAAAAGTGGAATTCAGGAGATTAACTTGCATTTGACCTACTTCAGCTCTCCTGGTAATGAGGGGTGCAGGGGCACAGAATTTAATCTCTCTCAATTTGTGGCTCTCAGGGGGGCTGCTAAGTTTAGAGTGCTTGAATTTTAAAAGTCTCCTGTTGTGCCGAGGAGTTTTTGTTACCCGGTAGAACTCTGTTCACTGTTGTGATTGAAGTGCTGGTTTTATCTATTGCAATATTTGTGACAAATATTATGAAGTTATGGAAAGTGAGTGAATTGTATAGTTTGGTTTAGAAAGTAAAATGGGAAAAACTTGGGTCAAACCTGTTGTGCCATGATGTTTTTTTCCTTCCTGATCCTTAAACTCTCAATTTGGCCAAAAATGCAAAAGGCTTTCAAACTGCTTTACAAATACTTCAGAAGATGTTTTTATCGTCAATTTGTGATTCAGTACTAAAGCGCTGCTGCTGGGAAGGTATAAGTCAAGTTGATATAATTTGGATTGATTTGCTTTTAAAAGCTTTGAAATGAAAGTGCGATTATTGCTATGATGCAGGTCCCTTACAACTGGATTAATACATTTAATGAACAATTTGACTACATAATTTATTTCTGTGGCATTAACATTAACTGTTAAATGCTTTCATTCCCTAACAACCATATTAATACCGTGATAATATCAGCACTAGTCACAGGGATACACTCTAGATGAACCCCTCCATCGATTTCAGTTCCAAATTCTCACTTTATTCCCCCCAAGTTTCATTGTGTGGCAGATCAGCGGTAGTCTGTGATATGAGTGTCGCTTCTCTTGCTTTTCTTCCATTCATCCTTTAATCAGGCGAAGGGGCCAAAAGTTGACAGGAAGAATGTCCACCAGAAATCAAAATCTGAGTGCTCCCAAATCTGTATAATTGCTCCTCAAATTTTGGAAAGTGACATTGGCCATGCCCACATGCAATGGTTTTCATCTTTGAGACAATTCATTCTGGCTAAACTCATCAATTATGCTGAAGGGACCATGCAAAGTCAGTGGTTTCAAGCTATAGACAGTGGTTCTGTAATTTTAGCTCTCTAGAAAGGGTCCTTTGAGAGAGCATCCTGATTAACCCTTTGTTTTACTGATGAGGAAAATGGAAACCAGAGAGATTCAAGGTCATTGGCTAGTTAGTGGCAAAACAAAGTCTAAAATTCAGGCTTTCTTTACTCTCCGGGTTTTCCCTGGAACTCTTCTTTGCAGGATATGTAAGTTTACCCCATTTGCATCTTCCAGTATTTGTCTAACTTGTTGGGTACCTCATACTTTTTTGTCAGAGATATGAGGAACACTCAGTGGTTAATGTAGCTTTCATCAAAATATAGTTTTATGTTTAGCTCTGTGTTTATCTGGGAAACATTCTGAAAGATTAAATACCTGGAAAAATATCTTGCTATATTATGGCTTCTAGGACATTAAGTCTAACGTGATAATTTTATAAAAAACATGCATATGTAATCAACATGCTATAGACACGTTTACACATACAGGGTATAGTATTCCAAATTATACAGCTTGAAATATAAATATTTACAAGCCTACCAAAATGTGAAATTTTGCTTTCATGCATTGCAAAGATCAATCCTTTGATTTTTTTCATGCCAAAAAGGAAATATTTATAACACTGTAATATTTATAGCATTTACCAAAATGTAATGAGATTTTTATATTGGTTTCAAAGTTTTGAAACTAACATAAAACCAAGAAATTGCCAATTTTATGTCTTCGAGTTAGAAAAGTTAGGTTATTTTATATTAGAAAAGTGCACTTTGAGCCTCTCATTTGGTAACTTTAAAGCAAAGGTTTTAGGCAGTAAATTTGAATGTTAATAGTGTTTAATAATTTCAAGGATGGTACTGCAAAGTACTTACTAATTAAAGGGTGTTCAGACCAGAGTATTTTATCTCTTTAACATATGTCAGTTGGTCCCTTAAAGAGATTTATTGAAATTAATATGTTCTAAAGAGTTGAGTGCCAAGCAGCATATATTTTTACATATGGAAAAATAAATTTGAAATTGCACAGTACATAAAAGGTTTTAAAAATGGTTATAGTGATTTGTTTAGGCACTGATTTAAATTTAAATGAACAGCAGCACTAAGATTTAATTTTCTGTTTGTTTAGCTATTAAAGAAGATATTTAACAAAAGTTTTTATAGAATCCAGCTCTTAGCCTTTATTTATTTATTTATTTATTTGGTAATACAACATCCCGTTTTAATTCTGGTGAGTCAGGGGAATTCATAGCTCTGAGAACAGAGCCTAAGTGTGGAGTTACTGTGCAGCAGCCTTACTCCCTGGATCCTAAGATGCTGGAGCGGCTTGCTGCACTTCTCAAGCAGCTGCCAACATTGTCAGCACTGATCTGTCAGTAAGGATTTCTCCTGGCAAAACTCTGAAGCTACTTTCTGACATCTTCAACAAACTAATTGTTGTCTACGGCCTCTGCGAGCCCTCTGAAGTCCCAACGAGTTAGTGTCTTCTCAAGAGATGAGAAAAAGAACTCACAAAATCAATTTATCAGGCTATTACGCATTGTCATCAACGAAAACAAAAACCTGCTAAAGACAGGAGAAAAAGTAGAAGAAATGGGTCTCTGAGAAAAGGTTACAGAACATCCATCTTCTCTCCTCTTCTGATTGTTCTCTTTCTTTGCCCATTTTCATACCCGTTTCCCTCTGCTAAAAGACACTTTATGACAAGCATTGTAATCTCTTTAGAACGGAGGGGAACCTCTTCTTTAGGACACAATCTTTGCAAGTTGTGAGTGACAGTGGGAAAGGGTCCAATTGCCACTGAGGACACCAGGCAATAAATCATCCTCCCCTGGCATCAGCTGGTTGGACCAATCCCCACTTCCTGAGTAAGTACCAGGGTCTAGATGTGACAAAACAGCTATTGTCAGCTCCTAGTGGCCACATTCCCACTTTCTATTGAGATTTTCCATTTACTGAAGACTGTTAGTAGTGCAAAGCATATTGGGAAGGAATATTTAAATAACTACCATTAGAAAGGGAAATAGTCTAGCATTAAATAACTATCACAGTATTCATATAAGGGCACAATTACTGGAGGAGAACCCTCTGTTTTTATTTTAAATATCATCAAGCAGTTGTTTATTACCACTAGAATATGTGTATTTCCAATTTAAAAAATATATATGTTTAAGTATATAAAGTAATCCTCAAAGTAACTATAAAACAATGTACAGTTGCCCAGGTGAAAATTCAGTAAGTGATATGGAATGATGAGTTAGTTATAGTAATAATTCATAATTTGGTAGAGTTAGGGCATTTTTTAATAGGTGGTTACTTTTCATTGCAGTGATTAAGTTTAGATATACTCTTACTATTAATATGTTTGCAAAATGTTGTAAGGGGCAAACTGATTTCCAATTGTTTTCTTAATACAGATGAAAAATCATTAAAAATGCCAACTATAGCTGTTATTTTATGTATAATTAAAAATCATATAAAATAATCCAAAATTTAGTAAGAAAGAAAATTTTACCATAACAGATGTTTAAATATTATTCTTATTTTATTAGAAGCTTGGCTAACTGATAAATCATAAAATATATGGGATAAATATTGAAATATGAGATTTTTGAAATCTCATAATTATTGAATTTACTTTTAAATTCTTCTTAGAAAAATACATAAAGAATATAGCTCTAGGGTCTTCACCATATACTGTTTTGCATGGTGAAAAACTTTTCCTTTGTTTTTTGAGAACTTCTATTTTTAGCATAATTTTCTCAGTGAGAGACAAAGACTTAAAGTAGAGGTATTTGAATAATTAATTGGTCAAATACTAATAAAAGTGAAAATTCAGAAGAAAAATCTTTACATAATGATAAACTGAAAAGTGAAAATATGGTCTATCATTCTGATCTCATTCATAAATATTTTTGATGACTTATGTCTCTCTAATGCTCAGCATAATTCCAATTTTTGTTATTATATAGGCAAAATATCTGGCTAATTGGAGGATTCTTTTTTTTTTTTTTGGTTTCACCTGCCTGTTTCACGTAGACATGGCTCATTTCTATTTCTCTCTGCAAAAACTGTATTCTTGCCCAAGTTACCTGTCAGTCTCTCTTATGATTATGAAGAATACCTTGCATGAGAGGTGATGGATTTCCTTTTACCTCCTAAATCATCTCTAGCTGTCACAGTCAAGTTGAAACACTTTCATTATTGTAAAATACACACAATGCAGATGATATGCTTCTTCACAATTTAGTAACAAAAGGCTAACAGTATTTTAAAACCATTTAATTGTGTAGAAAGCTGCACCTGGTGCTTTTGTGTTTCCCCTTTCTCGTAACAACCAGTGATTAACTGCTATCTTTTAATACTTTTTGGTTGACAATGATAATACTGAAGGCAGTCTGGCAGTGTGAATTCATAGTCAAATGGTGACACCAACCAGACGAGATGATGGTATACCTCGCTCCATGACAGTTCCATCTCAGTTCATCATCTTAACTAAAAAATAATCCTATCTAACTTGAAATCCACAGCAGCTATAAGTAGAAAATAAATCCAAACCACAGCTCAGACTTGTAACCTAACAGCTATCATAAATAATCAGAGCCTATTTGAAGGTGGAAGATGGGACATTAGAAGCTATTTACACCACTAGAGTGATGCCATCGATCAGTAGCGGCAACCCGTAGATAAGGCTCCTATGATGTCATGGTTATTTATGATGGGCATTGACAGTAAAGCTACTATGGAATTTTCTCCTCAGACAGCTTCATTCATTTTTGTTTGTGATGCATTTTGTTGTTAAAGAAGCAATCAATAGCAAAATCATGGTGATAAAAGTATTACTTGTTAAATATGTGAAAAATGCTGCATGTGTGTAGGAATGTGGGACAAAGATGAAGAATTTAAAAACTCACTTGCAGTGTTTACGTTTCCCAGCTACAAAATACTCAGTAGATTCATTTCACTTGTCTTGGGCTTGAAAATGTGGTCTACTTGTTCTGATGCTTCCATCTTATTCTCTTGCTGGAAAAGCAAGTTTAAAATGCTATGGGATCCCCCTGTTCCACACCAAATAACTGACTTACATGGATAATGTAAAATTTAATTGGAGATATGGCTGGTGATAAAGTAAATGCTCATACTTCCTACACTACCACTCTGTAGGAGAGACATTGGAGACTTCTGTTTCATTTTTTGATATAATTTTTACTTGTTTTGTATTTTTCTTCCTTTTCACAGTTCAACTTCTGCTACTCAGAATATTCATTAGACCAGTTCTTCATGTGCTTAAAGTACATAGGAATCACCTGTGAATATTGTTAAAATGCAGTTTCTGATTCAGTAGGTCTGAGATGGAACCTGAAGTCCAGCATTTCTAATAAGCTCCCGGGTGATGTGAAGATGCTGGTGCAGGAATCACACTTTAAGCAGCAAGAAATTAGAGAAGGTGGTTCTTTCCATACCTTTCAGGTTGCCCTCCAGATTACTTGGCTCTATTTTAAATGGATGTTTCCCCCATTAGTGTAGAGCAGTGGTTCTCAACCTTATGCTGTGTAGAGTCTAATGGAGAACCTGCTTACACACAGATGGCTGTGCCCTTCAAAGTTTTCCGATTCAGTAGGTCTGGGGTGTGCCAAGACTTTGCATTGCTAAGAAGTTCCAAGTAACCACCTTTTAAAAGCTCTTGGTGTTGTAGTTGTTCATTGTTCAGTCACTAAATTGTGTCTAACTCTCTGTAACCTCATGTACTGCAGCAATCAGGCTTTTCTGTCCTTCACCATCTCCCAGACTTTGCTCAAAGTGATGTTCATTGAGTTGGTGATGCTATCTAACTATCTCATCCTCTGTCACCCCCTTCTCCTCCTAACCCTCAAACTTTCCCAGCATCAGGGTCCTTTCCAATGAGTTGGCTCTTCGCATCAGGTGGCCAAAGTACTGGAACTTCAGCTTCAGCATCAGTCCTTCCAATGAATATTCAGGGTTGATTTCCTTTAGCATTGATTGATTTGATCTCCTTGCTGTCCAAGGGATTCTCAAGAGTCTTCTCCAACACCACAGTTTGAAAGTATCAGTTCTTTGGTGCTCAACCTTCTTTATGGACTCTTACTTTAGCACTGAATTCATAAAACCCTTGGAGCCCATATATGATGCTGGCAAGGTGGTAGGCTGTAACACAAATAATTAAATAGCAGAGATGAATAAATATTTGTTGAGTATCTACTATGTTTCAGGTATTGTATGGAGCTCACAACCTTCCTTATCTCATTTACCCCACCAAAGCACCGTAATTTATTTGATATTTATCATGTTAACTACTCTATTTATACAATATTTTCTAGAAATCATATTGAATGCAGGGCCTAAATTGTTGTGACTGCCATAGAAATAGAGCTCTCAAACCAGTTTCTTCCTATATGATTCCAAACTTCTATTCTGAGAATGTGGAAATATAGCTCCCCCTCTATCCCTTTTTCCCTGTTGTCCTCACCCTGATCTGCTACCGCACTATGGACAATGATCAAAGTAGTGTAATTCCTACCTTCTAGGTGTTTGCGATCTGGTGAGGGGGAGCCAGGGATTCTGCAAAGATAGTTGGTGATATCACAGCAGAATAAAATGCTGTGTGTGGCAACACAGCCCCACAAAGAGGACTGAGATCCATCGCACACTTTCTCCCTTTCCTTTTATTTTCTTGAAGTTTCCATCTTCTTAACACACACACACACACACACACACACACACACACACACGCGCACACTCTTCCGAGCATAGACACACTTCTCAAATATCCATAATGATTGATTGATTCAGCAAAAAATTGTTATCTCTAAGAAGGTTTCTTTGCCTTAAAGTTACTTAATTTGTCTCATGGCCGAATTTGCATTTCAATTCAGTAGTTCTCTATCAAATGCCTAGCACCCCAGGCACTTGGGGCCTGGTGGCTGGGATTTAGGACAGCCCAGCTGTTTGGAGTTGACAGTCTAGGTGAGGAGATGTCCAAACCAACAAGCAATTAGGGCATGCAAGGTGATAATTATTAAAGGGCTATGGGACGGAAAGATGGGCTCAGTAAAGGACAGAAATGGTGTGGACCTAACAGAAGCAGAAGATATCAAGAAGAGGTGGCAAGAATACACAGAAGAACTAACAAAAAGATCTTCACAACCCAGATAATCATGATGGTGTGATCACTTACCTAGGCCAGACATCCTGGAATGTGAAGTCAAGTGGGCCTTAGGAAGCATCACTACGAACAAAGCTAGTGGAGGTGATGGAATTCCAGTTGAGCTATTTCACATTCTAAAAGATGATGCTGTGAAAGTGCTACACTCAATATGCCAGCAAATTTGGAAAACTCAGCAGCAGCCACAGGACTGGAAAAGGTCAGTTTTCATTCCAATCCCAAAGAAAGGCAATGCCAAAGAATGCTCAAACTACCGCACAATTGCACTCATCTCACACGCTAGTAAAGAAATGCTCAAAATTCTCCAAGCCAGGGTTCAACAATATGTGAACCGTTAACTTCCAGATGTTCAAGCTGGTTTTAGAAAAGGCAGAGGAACCAAGATCAAATTGCCAACATCCTCTGGATCATGGAAAAAGCAAGAGAGTTCCAGAAAAACATCTATTTCTGCTTTATTGACTATTTCAAAGCCTTTGACTGTGTGGATCCCAATAAACTGTGGAAAATTCTGAAAGAGATGGGAATACCAGACCACCTGACCTGCCTCTTGAGAAATCTGTATGCAGGTCAGGAAGCAACAGTTAGAACTGGACATGGAACAACAGACTGGTTCCAAATTGGGAAAGGAGTACACCAAGGCTATATTTTGTTGTCCTGCTTATTTAACTTCTATGCAGAGTACATCATGAGAAATGCTGGGCTGGATGAAGCACAGGCTGGACTCAAGCTTGCCAGGAGAAATATCAATAACCTCAGATAGGCAGATGATACCACCCTTATGGCAGAAAGTGAAGAAGAACGAAAGAGTCTCTTGATGAAAGTGAAAGAGGAGAGTGAAAATGTTGGCTTAAAGCTCAACATTCAGAAAATGAAGATCATGGCATCTGGTCCCATCATCTCATGGCAAATGAGGAAACAGTGGAAACAGTGTCAGACTTTATTTTGGGGCTCCAAAATCACTGCAGATGGTGATTGCAGCCATGAAAGTAAAAGACGCTTGCTCCTTGGTAGAAAAGCTTTGACCAACCTAGACAGCATATTAAAAAGCAGAGACATTACTTTGCCAACAAATATCCATCTAGTCAAGGCTATGGTTTTTCCAGTAGTCATGTATGGATGTGGGAGTTGGACTATAAAGAAAGCTGAGTGCTGAAGAACTGATGCTTTTGAACTGTGGTGTTGGAGAAGACTCTTGAGCATCTCTTGGACTGCAAGGAGATCCAACTAGTCCATCCTAAAGGGAATCAGTCCTGAATATTCATTGGAAGGACTGATGTTGAAGCTGAAACTCCAATACTTTGGCCACTTGATGCGAAGAACTGACGCATTGGAAAAGACCCTGATGCTGGGAAAGATTGAGGGCAGGAAGAGAAGGGGACGACAAAGGATGAGAAGGTTGGATGGCATCACTGACTCAATGAACATGAGTTTGAGTAAACCCCGGGAGTTGGTAATGGACAGGGAGGCCTGGCGTGCTGCAGTCCATGGGGTGGCAGAGAGTTGGACACGACTGAGCGACTGAAATGAGCTGATGGGATGAAGCTTCATTTTTTAGGCCTCTGGGATACTTCTTGGGGGAAATGAAATTTCAGCTGGTGTCCGAAGAATGAGTAGAAGTTGAAGGGATCAGGGGTCAAATGGGGTGATAGGAACTGGAAAGGGCAGTTGGGACAGCTTGTTGAAGCGCCCTGAATGCTGAGAGGAGATGAGGCATGTTGAATACGCTCAGGTTGTTTGCTGTGGCAGAGCACGGACACCCTCTATGTCATGGCTACCAACCGCTCTGTCTAAAACATAGGCATTTTACAAATGCACAACATCTGTGAATTCTTTGGTTTCTGAAAACCTGTTTTCCTTTGGTAAATAGTATTGAAAATAGTCACAAAGGACAGATAGGCTGTCATGCAGGGTTAGCAGCTGATATCATCTTTATTTGACTGAGCATAGGTGATATTAAGCATTAGTCACCATGTGAAAAATATACTTGGAAACATAGCTACATCTCTTCACATCTCTGTGTAGAAAGCTGCAAGTCAAGCAAGGGGCAGGGTCCTGTTTTAACAATGCCCACTTATAAGGATTCCCTTCCAAGAGCATATCTTGGGCACCTTCTGAGCACATAGTGTGTGACTAGGACTTCAGAATCGGCAGTGTTTAGAAAATAGGGGTTTTGTCCACAAGGAGTGTGCATTTCTAGTTACAAGACAAGGCGTACACAGATACAGCAACAAGAAATCATTCTAGGCAACCGTGACCCCCTTGGGGGTTTACATCAGAGTCATCATTTTTTTTGTCTTATGATAGTGACATTTTAAGGTCAAAAGATGGAGGTTAATATTAATATCAGTGAATGTGTTCTTGAAACTAGCAAAAGGATGCATGTATGTGTGGAACTGAAATGGAAATCCCCTCCAAGCTTAGGCATTTGAGCCATGGGTGTGAGAGGTCTCATTCTGATGTGAATCACACACAGGCATTAGAAGTGCCAGTGGAGAGATGTCCTTCAATAGCAAGGAAATCAAAGTTATTTTTCTTACTGAATTTCCTTCTTGCTTAAAAAACCATTTATATCTTATATGAGAGATTAAAGATTAACGGTGGTGGAATTTTATATCTCCCCCCTAAGCTACCCTTAGGCATATAATTTGGAGACTGACTGAAATAATTCCCAAATTAAACACCGATTCTGCATGTGTATTTTTCCCTGTGGATCATAAATCTTCTACATGAGAGGAATCATATGTGAAGACAGAATCACTTCCTCTTTCACTAAAATTTACAAATGAGATCAACTACTTTGTTCTCTTTGAGACAGTCATTCTAGTCATTTTCAGACTATCTTGCATTATGAGTTTCTGTAGGTAAAATTGTCTGAAGTTACTGAGATTTTTTAAAATCAAATTTATTTTGTGGTATTGTATCTCAAACCTTTTATGGGTTCCTGATTTCAAAATAATAGTGGTATCTTTTAAATGTAATGTATTCTTTTTCAGTGCTTTTTATTAAATTCATTTATTCTAGAGGTCATGCTTAATCATTTTCAAGAGTATTGTCAAGCTTGTAACAATAAATACTGGAGTTAATTTAAATGAGTCAAAGTTCATTCTCATTTAGCAGCCATCTATTTAAGTAAATCACCTGCCCAGACATTCTCTTTGTGTAGCAATAAACGGAAATGGCTAGAAACCTATCACAAAACTTTTAGGGAAGAAATACAGAGTTTTAATGGAGAATCTTTAAAAAGCGTAAGATAAATGGTCAGCAACTGATGTGTCTTAAACATGTATTTTATTCTAAACAATGATAAGTGAGTTATATTGAGTTTCTCCAGACCTTACCCTCAGTATAAACCTACACCCTCAGTATAACTTTTTATGTTTTCACTGAATTGCTTTAAGATATTAAATAATTTCTATGTTGTGAGGCAGTTCTTTGTGGTGAGCTTTTATTTGATGAGAGAGAAACGTTGTATTTATTAATATTTCTCACTTTTTATAGGAGGCTCTGCTTCTATGACTTCATATGGTCCCCCTGAAAGCTCCCTAGATTGTACTCAGGAAATGTTATTACAAGTCTTTCTGTCATATTTTTTGAAAAGATGGCTTCCTGTGACTTACAGAGAATACTATGTGATTTCACTGGAATTTTAACATCTGTGTGAAAAGGGTAAAGAGGTCAGAAGGGTCACAATTACTATTTTATATAAAATGATCATTAGAAACAGTAACGCCCAAGATGAGTTCAGGAAAGCCATTTTGAATTCTAACAAGACTAACTGCTAAAAAGTAGAAAATTCTCTAAAACTTATTTGGCATAAATTCTGCCAGTGCCTTATTTCCTTGAAATTATTAAGTAATGAATAATCTATAAGGATACCAAAATTAAATTTTTTCTTGTTATGAAAGAATTGAGTCATATGAAATCATAATTTAATAGAAATAGATTGTTTTAAAGTTCATTATACATACATATATAATATATGATGTTACCATAATGCATCAAATACCAGCATGAATTACAAGTAAAATTGACTATTACACTCCTCTTCTTCAAGTCATTTCACTTTATTTTGGATTAAAGCAAATAAAAGAAACATAAATAAAATACCTGACATATCATAACAAAAATTAGTACTTCAAAAATTTCCAATTACATTAGCTGTGGAGTTTTGAAGATATCTTTGTTTACTATGTGAATTCAAGTACTTAATATTGAACATTTACTCATAGAGTATTCAAGTGTCTACTCTGTTTTCACTGGAACAAAATTTTCCCATCTTACAAAAATGTCTTCCCCAAGCTTCAAGCCCACACGGGGCTCACCTCCGATTTTGGCACACTGAAGGAGCATGAGGGCCGACAAGAGGGGACAAAATTGTATTCTGTCTCAGAAAAAGGACTGAGGAAGATGACCTCAGTAAAAGTGGCGTGGGGAAAACAGAAAATGCCATCTTTCCCAATTCAAAGTGAAGTTAGTCTCCGTGTGTTTATGTGTGTGCTCAGTCATGTCTGACCCACAAGAATATTGTAGCCTGCCAGTCTCCTCTGTCCATGGGGTTATCCTGGCAAGAATGTGGAGTAGGTTGACATTTCTTCCTCCAGGGGATCTTTCCCAACCCTGGGACCGAACCCGAGTTTCCTTTTATTCCTTGTATTGGCAGGTGGATTCTTTACCACTGAGCCACCTGGGAAGTTAGTCTCAGTTCAGTTCAGTCACTCAGTCGTGTCTGACTCTTTGCGACCCCATGAATCGCAGCACGCCAGGCCTCCCTGTCCAGCACCATCTCCCGGAGTTCACTCACACTCACGTCCATCGAGTCCGTGATGCCATCCAGCCATCTCATCCTCGGTCGTCCCCTTCTCCTCCTGCCCCCAATCCCTCCCAGCATCAGAGTCTTTTCCAATGAGTCAACTCTTTGCATGAGGTGGCCAAAGTACTGGAGCTTCAGCTTTAGCATCATTCCTTCCAAAGAATACCCAGGGCTGATCTCCTTCAGAATGGATTGGTTGGATCTCCTTGCAGTCCAAGGGACTCTCAAGAGTCTTCTCCAACACCACAGTTCAAAAGCATCAATTCTTTGGTGCTCAGCTTTCTTCACAGTCCAACTCTCACATCCATGCATGACCACTGGAAAAACCATAGCCTTGACTAGACGGACTTTTGTTGGCAAAGTAATGTCTCTGCTTTTGAATATGCTATCTAGGTTGGTCATAACTTTTCTTCCAAGGAGTAAGCGTCTTTTAATTTCATGGCTGCAGTCACCATCTGCAGTGATTTTGGAGCCCCCAAAAATAAAGTCTGACACTGTTTCCACTGTTTCCCCATCTATTTCCCATGAAGTGATGGGACCGGATGCTATGATCTTCGTTTTCTGAATGTTGTTAGTCTACATCATCCCAAATGTTGATCTCTTGGAAAATTGTTCTGAGCTTCTTACTAGAGCAGTTTCCTTGGTGCCTGTTTTCTCTTGTTTGTTCTCATAGCTTGTCTGATATGTTTGAGTGGTTCTGTCCCATAGCCAATTTTAGCCTCCTTGTTCAATCCAGCAGTAGGCAGAATTCAACATTCATAATGAAGCATGGAATGATTGCTACCTAAACATAGGAAAAGGCAGACCCCAGAAAAATGACTCTGTTTTGTATAAATCTGTGGGCCCACTCCTTTCTTATTTGCCACAGGCCAGCAGAATAGTGTCTTCTTAGAATTGCAATACTGTTTTTTCCCTTTTTGAATTCTGTGTTAGAGACTTGAGGGAGTATGGTTGAGGAAAGGAGGTCAAAATAGATTTGGTTAGTTATGTAATCAAATCCCAAAGATAGACCCCAATGATGGCTTCACCAGTCTTAGCTGAAGAGCTGCGTATTTTTCATTAAATGACTCATTTTGTCTTCAGAATCCACCTTCAGAGAGCCATTGGTTCCCAGGGGACACTTAATTATTATTTGTTTTCCATCATTTCCTTCCATTGACACCCCCACCTCATTAATTCAACAAACAGTTTTTGAAGGTCATAGATGAATTGGAAATGTTCGATTCTCTTCCCAGTGTACTTGTACAGGATGAGCATCCTTCTTGGACTCAACCCTTTCTGCTTGCAATGAATGGCTTCCTTCTTTTCATCAACTAGTGGTTTCCATCTGTCATTCCTGGCTACACATTGGAATCACCTGAGAAGTTTAAAGAACTTCTGGTCCCCAAGGTCCACTCTGATCAATTGAATCCGAATCTTTGGGGGGGCGGTAGGGTCTAGGATCAAATCCACATCTCCTGTGTCTCCTGCATTGCAGGCAGATTCTTTACCTGCTGAGCAATCAGGGAAGACTTTTAAAGCTTCCTAGATGATTCCAACTCTGACACTATTTTTATAGACAAAATGACCAAAGTTGTTTTATCTTATTTTGCCTATCAGTTAATTTTAACTCAATTGTGCGTGCATGGTAAGTCACTTCAGTCGTATCCAACTCTTTGGGACCCTGTGGACCGTAGCCCACCAGGCTCCTCATTCCATGGGATTCTCCAGGCAAGAGTACTGGAGTGGGTTGCCATGCTCTACTCCAGGGGATCTTCCTGACCCAGGGATCGAACCTGCAGCTCTTTTGTCTCCTACATTGACAGGCAGGTTCTTTACCACTAGCGCCACTTGGGAAGCCCTTAACTCAATTAGTTCATCAAGAATAGAATTTTAATTGTATTGCCTCTATATGTATCCCTTTGAGCAGCAGAACTGACTCCAGAGCAATGATATATTGGTGTCTCATGGAATAAAATCCAAGAGTAACTAAAAATAGCTATGCAAATTGATTGGATAAATTAGGATTAAATAAAACCAATAGATTGATTCTTTATATATTTAATCCTATGAGAAAGCTGAAAAGAACCAGCAAAAAGGTACCTATTCCTTTCTAGGACATTTTTTAAAACTAAGGTGTTATTTATTTATTTTTTTTTAGTAGCAATGTTTTTTTTTTTTTTTAATTTTTAGTTTTTTATTTTTTAAATTTTAAAATCTTTAATTCTTACATGCATTCCCAAACATGACCCCCCCTCCCACCTCCCTCCCCAGAACATCTTTCTGGGTCATCCCCATGCACCAGCCCCAAGCATGCTGCCTCCTGCGTCAGACATAGACTGGCGATTCAATTCACATGATAGTATACATGTTAGAATGTCATTCTCCCAAATCATCCCACCCTCTCCCTCTCCCTCTGAGTCCAAAAGTCCATTATACACATCTGTGTCTCTTTCCCTGTCTTGCATACAGGGTCATCATTGCCATCTTCCTAAATTCCATATATATGTGTTAGTATACTGTATTGGTGTTTTTCTTTCTGGCTTACTTCACTCTGTATAATCAGCTCCAGTTTCATCCATCTCATCAGAACTGATTCAAATGAATTCTTTTTAACGGCTGAGTAATACTCCATTGTGTATATGTACCACAGCTTTCTTATCCATTCATCTGCTGATGGACATCTAGGTTGTTTCCATGTCCTGGCTATTATAAACAGTGCTGCGATGAACATTGGGGTACATGTGTCTCTTTCAATTCTGGTTTCCTCGGTGTGTATGCCCAGAAGTGGGATTGCTGGGTCATAAGGCAGTTCTATTTGCAATTTTTAAAGGAATCTCCGCACTGTTCTCCATAGTGGCTGTACTAGTTTGCATTCCCACCAACAGTGTAGGAGGGTTCCCTTTTCTCCACACCCTCTCCAGCATTTATTGCTTGCAGATTTTTGGATCGCAGCCATTCTGACTGGTGTGAAGTGGTACCTCATTGTGGTTTTGATTTGCATTTCTCTAATAATGAGTGATGTTGAGCATCTTTTCATGTGTTTGTTAGCCATCCGTATGTCTTCTTTGGAGAAATGTCTATTTAGTTCTTTGGCCCATTTTTTGATTGGGTCGTTTATTTTTCTGGAGTTGAGCTGCAGAAGTTGCTTGTATATTTTTGAGATTAGTTGTTTGTCAGTTGCTTCATTTGCTATTATTTTCTCCCATTCAGATGGCTGTCTTTTCACCTTGCTTATATTTTCCTTTGTTGTGCAGAAGCTTTTAATTTTAATTAGATCCCATTTGTTTATTTTTGCTTTTATTTCCAGAATTCTGGGAGGTGGATCATAGAGGATCCTGCTGTGATTTATGTCTGAGAGTGTTTTGCCTATGTTCTCCTCTAGGAGTTTTATAGTTTCTGATCTTACATTTAGATCTTTAATTAAGGTGTTATTTTTTAAAAAAGGAAAATCCTCAGAAGTGAGGTTTAGAGAGTATAAAAGAGTAAATGAAATTGCTACTGATTGGGTTTGCTTTTAGGCTTTAAAAACAAAAGAGAAAGCAAGAAAAAAGGAATGAGAGAAAGAATGAAGGAAGGGAGGGAGGAAGGGACAGAGGAGAAAAAAAATTAGTAAAAAGGAAAGCAGTGGGAAACCATGTAGAGCTTCTTTTTCCCCAAACAGTGCAAGTAAAAATGGTTTGTTTGCTTATTCGTCTGTTTTATTTTGACTTTTTAACCCGCAACAATTATTTCTAAACGGTATCATCACAATACCAAACAAAATAAATTAAAATTGTGTATATATCTGTAGTATGGGAAAATAACATTATTTAACTTTTATTTAATGAGTGAATTACTTTTCATTGTTTGGGGGTATTGGAGATGGTGCTAGATCTGTTTATTGGGGCAGGGAGGAAATCCAGCCTTTAAAAGAAAAGAGATCAAGTTGGGGGAGGGTTTTAGCCAAGCAACTGATCATATGAAAGTTCCCCTTTCTCCCAAAGGTCTATAGTGGGTAATCGCTATGTCACCATCCTGTTATTTATCCTATACTTTATTAATTCCTAAAATATAAGGGCTGCTTTTCTCATTGGCTTGGCATATCCCAGCTGTTCTCAGCCTTGACACGGTGCAGTCACTGTGGTTGATGGATTACCCCTTTGTGTCTCTTGTCTCTCCTTTCCCTCCCCATCTTGCTTGACTTTCTCCAGGCTTTCTTTTTCTCTGCTTCAGCTGAGCTTGATGAACAGTTGATGTTAGGTTTGTGCTTCATAAACATGTATATTTTGTGAGCAGTCCTTTATGCTTTTCTGAATATTTCCAGTGGTCAGGCATAAAGAAAGAGAATGTTGTTAAACTTCATAACATATGGTGCTATGCTTCTGTTAGGACATTTGATTTTTCCAGAATGCTTTTTTTTTTTTGGTTAAGAAAAGTTTTTCCCCCCTTAATGCCATCTTTTTTTCTTCTCTTGTATGAATTTAATGGCATTTCTTACTAAATTTATCCTCTGTGATTGCATGCACAGGTTAACATAGATTTGGTTAATTTGCCTTGCCAATGAAATGAACTCGCCACTATGTACTGAATGCATTACTTAAGATGATTTAAATACAGTTTAGGTAACCAAAAAGTCCATTAATTAATAAGCAGTGTTTACTGTGTGTACGTGGCATTTCACAAATGTATATGTGGCATTTCACAAATGTATGGGTGTCTATTCAAAGCTTTCTTAGCAGTTTCAGATGTGGATGAAAATGCACATAAAATTCCCCTTTGTGATGCAGATATGCAAAATGTGTATGTGTGTATATGAGAATATAGTAAAGTTGATTGTGTTTTGCCCTGATATTGTGTAAGCACATACCAAGACAATCTTCTACTTGTTATATCCCTTCCTCTTGCCTGCTCATTAATCACTGAGCACTAATAACACATTTTTTGTCATGGTACAACAAAAATTCTGGCTCTGACTCTTGTTCTGGCTCATTTACACTGGCCTGCTTGTCAGTTCAAAGCTTCAGGGAATTAATATTGTGAGATTAAAAAGTGAAGTCTCTTTAACATCCCATCTTATAAAGTTGTGGTTACTTTTCTCAAGGAGGAAAAAAAAAAATGAATCTTTGAAGGGCAAGGGGCATAAAAAGTTCTTGATCAAGAGTTCTCTTTTCCTTCTTCCTTTCCTTCCCCTTGTGACTAGAAGCCTGAGACAACTTCCCGACATTCAGTGTCATAGGTTCTAGTAAAACCTTACTTTCTAAGGAGTTGCCCCTAGATACATGATCTAAACTGTGATGAGCTGCCTGATTATTCTGGATGCCATTTCCTTGTAGTTTACCTTTGATATGCACTTTTCATCTACCCGAGAATAAAAGACCATAGAAACACCTCAATAATCCATAGATTTAAAAAAAATTAATAATGAAGCATTTTTGCACAACCATCTGGTTTCCATGTAAATGTACGCAGTGACTCTGGAGCCATCCAAATCCCAGTGTGCATCACACTTCCTCAGTGACTCTTTTTTGGTGAATCAGAAGAAGAATCAAAAGCCTCTTTGAGGATTACAGAAAAGGAATTCCACATGTGTTAGTGTGTGCATGTATAGGCAATTTATTTTAGAGAAAAGCTTTGCTAAAATCCAATGAATATAATCTAAACATGCTTTTAAAAGATTAAAATGAAAAAAGATGAATCTTGCAAGCCCTTTGAATTTTTATAGTTGGGTCAGTTTATGTGGTCCATCCTATGTATTTTGAGATCAGTCTTAAGTGGAACTTTAGATAAATGATGTTTTTAAGGTCTCTGTCATCTTCCAGTGTGTTACGACACTTGTGAAACAATAATAAACACTTGCATGAACTATCCCTGCCTTCTATTATCATTTCCTCTAAGCTATTTTGTAGATATATTCTGTCTTCAAGTTTTTATTACATAAATCCTTTTATCACCTTTTCAGGGGGATGATAGTTAAAACTTTTACGGCTGTGTATAGTTTACAAGTATTTTTACATACAATATTAGACTCTATGTTCAGAGCCACTCACTTAGATAGGTATGTTGTCTGTTCCCAATTTTTAAATGAGGAAATCAAGATTCAGAGGCTTGAAGTCACGGATGTGTTTAGATGGCCTTCCCTCTTAACAGCTTATGTGACCAATGACAATTTGCTTAACTTTTGTAAGCCTTGTTTGTATCATTGCAAATGGGATTAATATCTTTATCTTTGTGGTGTACATTATATGTATATATGATATTTATGTATTTCCTAGAACATAAAAAGCATGAAAAATAAGAATGATAGGGTAGTAATTGATAATACTTCATTAGTAGTACTATTAGAGACAGAAGTAGTGGTATTTCTGACAACATCATAACCAACATCATCATATAAAATGTACCTGCATTTAGCTATAAAACTATAGGTAACTGAATACTACCATTGGCTATATTACTTATATATGTAGACATAGGTATATGTATTAATATAAATTTAGGGTCTGTGCATATCAGTAAAAGGATGAAATGAAAGCTTTATTATCCAAGTTCAGTAAAATATTATTTATAATGGAAGACATTATTTACATGGAAATGTCACTTATTTTGGTATTATGAAATTTCTTTTCTATGGGTTTTATTTATTTTAGTATTTTGAAAGAGTCAAGAATATATTTTTCCCTAAGACTTTATAGAGAAAATATTATTTTTGCTCAACCATTTTAGATGCCAGTGTGCATCTTCGTGGAATCAGTCATAGTTATCAATTATCATCAGTTTGTTAAGATCATCATTTAGTCTTTTAGACACAGAATTATGAAAATACTAACAATGTTTTTTTTTCCTAGGATTTCTGTGGTGGAAATGCTCACCTTTTGTTAAAGCTTGGTCTCGGGCTTGTACTAGGTGTAATTATGTTATTTTCAAGTACTCGTTAAGTGATAGCCAAGCAGATTCTTTCCTCTACTTGCATTGTAATGCCTTGCATTCTTCTTTATCCAGCTGATTTCTAATCACCCTTAAATATTCCACCTAGTCATGTCCGCTTTCAGAAGTCTTAACTTCTTCTCCTTTTTTAAATTGGGATATTATTGTTTTATAATATTGTGTTAGTTTCTGCTGTACAGCAAAATGAATCAGCTATATATATTTATGTATCCCTTCTCTCTTGAACCTCACTGCCACCTGACCTCCCATTTTCACCCCTCTAGGTCACCACAGAGCACCAAGGGGAGCTTCCTCTGCTATATACCAGGTTCTTACTAGCTACCTATTTTATGCATGGTAGTGTATATATGTCAGTCCCAAATAGATTTAGATGTCCCTTTTTCCAGCACACATTAAATTTTGTGAATATTTTCTAACCTGTCACTTGTCATGTTGTAAAATAATTTTTTGCTTACTCATCTCTATCTCTGATTCTTGTGGGTAGATACATTTTCTTTCTCTCTTTTTTTAGGTACATTTTCTTACTCAGCTTTAAATACTTATTGTCTGGCATTGTAGAAGGCATATACAAAACACAGGATGAATGAGTAGTTAATTGCACTTTAACAGTTTCTCCTGTATTCAAAATTCTACAGAATTCTAATTCAAAATTTTCAATTAAATTTTCTCTTTAAAATGTTGCCATAGAACACCTCTTAGTCACCTATTTACTTGCGAAAGACTATTGGAGCAGGGCAGGCTACAAAATCCAACTTCACTATGGACAAGAGCTGACTTGTTAGGCCAAATACAAACCAGAGAGAGAGAAGTTAGATGGTTAAGTAATTGGAAGTCCAACAGCTCTCCAGAATTAAGGTTTCCTCTTAGTGCTCCAGAAAAGGATGCATAAATGATGCACTGCTGCCCGTAGCCAAACAGGTGTTTGTCCACACTTTCCACGTGGTTTTGAAGGTAAAAATATTCCAGGTTATTCTGAGATATTACCTTGAGTTAATTCATGCTGTGTAAGTTTAGAACTATATTTGGAACATGTTAGAAGGGCTCCATCTCTCCCCTCACACACACATAGGATGAAATCTACAGTGTGGAAAGTATTCAAATGTACATACTATCATGTTTTACATGCTGAAACCTGTGATTACTTCGGAACATTTTAAGGAACAAGTTTTTGGCTTTGTATTGGTTTTTTAGTAAAATTAGAGATAAAAGTCATCAGAGGCAAACCATCACAGATGCATGTGCAATCATTGTTGGATCTGCTGTGTTGAAACCTTGTTTGTTGCAAGATTGCTTGGAATTATGTGTTCCTAATTGAACATACAATGAAATAAAACATATCGTGTGTTGCAACACTTCATTAATAAATGATTCGTTTGACTGTGTTCACAGTCTTTATGGCTACCCAATGGAGGTAGGTGCTACTGGGCTGGTGCAGTGATCCCATGAAGCCATCAATGACTCATGTTCTTTCAGTCTTTCTGTCTTATCCTTGGTTGGTGACCCTCCTCAGAAGTTTTCACTTATAAGTCACCATAAGGCCACTAGAGCTCCAGCTAGCACATAATAGTTTACTGATGGGAGAAAATGGTAGGACAGGGCAAAAGGCTCAACCACTTTTGGAAGTCCCACATAACCATTTCTGCTTACATTTCATTAACTGGATTTTAATTTCACATGGTCATTGTAATCTCAGAAATGTCATTTTTTTAGTTGGGTACATTGGTGCTCTCCTTAAGGCAAGAGGGGAGAAAAGGATATCAGTTAGGAAACTAGCCATCTATGTGAAAAGACATTGAGGAAGATTAAAATGAGTTCACTGGTAGAATGACTCATTCCCTCAGATCCTGTTAAATTCAAGTCTTCACAAGAACCCTGCCAGAGTTTTTCCTAAGAGGATGGATAAGACACTGTAACGGATGATTTCCCTCGCTCCCTGGTTATGAAACTGTAATGAATGTAAAATATAAGTAGATATGGAGGAAAATAAGAAATGGAGGGATTTTCTTTGTATCTCGAAGTTCCCTAAGATGGGAAATCACTTAGTGAACACTAGGGCTGTAAATGAGTTCATCGATTTGACTGTAAACTGTGTGAAGGTCAGTACTGAGTCTTTCTTCTTCATCACCCTCTCTTCAGATTACAGCAGAGAAACTGGCACTTGGCCCACCGCTGGTGCTTGTTGATATTTTGGGATGCAGGCAGAGATGGAAGCCTTGGTCTAAGGTGGCTCTGAATTTATCAGCTTAAGTAATTCTTTCAGTAGGTAGTTCCCTCTCATGGTTATTTTCTGAAGCGCAGCATTCATTATTTGTAACCAGATCTTTATCTAAAGTTCATATAATGTCCCGCTGAAACTTCTGGCAAAGGTGGCAGCCATGAAGTCATAGAAATGTTTTGTTTTGTATGAATAGTATTGAGTTCATTGTCAATGTTTAATTATTGAACATCTAACATAAAGAGTCTAGATTCTGGCTACATCTGAAGCATTAAGAGATGGTGACCACACTGGCCACACATTGTAGCCAGGCAACCATCAGACTCTCACTTTACCACGGTCCCCACAAAGCCAGTGTCAGTCATTGTCCTGATCTGCCTGGCTCCATAGAACAATCTGTATTTTGTTCCTTGCTCTAAGCCCCAGATAATTCCTATATATGTAGGTAGATGCTTTATTTACTAGTTAGGGTTTAGCTTGTACACTTATTAATAGTTTTTATTCCATATGATTCTCTTTCTTATCAAGTCTGGTTTGCTTCATGTAACAGACCAAAACAGCTTACGACATAGAAATATTATAGGTAAATTATAATCTTATTCAGCAACTGAATGTAACAATGAAATAATTTCTGGGCTGCCTGACTGACTGGCTTAAGTACTTTTGGAATCATTAGAAAATAATATTTTTTTCCCACAAAATAATTTCTGATAAGATGCATCTCTAATTTTAAAGAAATGTTTAAGTTTCTCAAATAAAATTCAAGAGTTTTGTGTTATACCCATGTCTATACTTTTGGAATCATTAGAAAATAATATTTTTTCCCACAAAATCATTTCTAATAAGATGCATCTCTAATTAAAAAAAATGTTTAGGTTTCTCAAATAAAATTCAAAAGGTTTGTGTTATACCCATGTCTATACTCAACTGTTTCCATATTGATATCAAATAACATTTCCTCACATGGGGATGGGTCAAGTCAGCAGAAGGGAATTCTGTATAGACCTTGAGAGGTTAGTTAAGTAACTGACAATATCCGCTGGCAGCTTCAGTTTCAACAGTAAGAGATCTTGTTCTAAAGTCAGACATTGAGATGTAAATGACCTCAAGTCCAGTGTTTTATATTAACAGGGTAAAATAGCATATTTCATGAAATATTTTAAAACTCTAGGTGATTATGGCTGCAGGCAGGGAGTATAGCAATCTTTTGCCCTGTGGGTGGAGGAGACTGACCCTGTTTTCTGCTACATTGCACTTGGCAGCCAGGTATCTTCCTCCTAGCATTTTCATTTAGCAAGTGAGAACCTCCTTGCAGAAGCCACATCTGCTTTCTCTACCACACTGAATTCCTGTTGCAGTCAACTCTCTTAACAATTTTCATTCCAACATACTCTCATAGACATTGGTTAAATGTCTATCAAATTTAAGTATATTTTAACAAACTAATAACTTCCTTTTCTCTATTAGAATGTTTTAAAATACTTATACAGTGCTGAATAATTTAGTTCAGTCATATGATGACAAGACTAAACAAACTTTCTCTAGAGATCTGAGTTTTGCATTTCGTTACTTGGCTCTGAGCAAGCAAATAGAGATGAGCTATGAAATCTTAGGACTTTGCCTTGAAACACGATCTAGTTGACTTATAAAATTTGAGATGTTGACAAAATGTGCAGTCAATAATCAAATAAATGCAGTTACTTCATTTTATGTCAACAGAGAAGGTGAAAAGTGCAACTTAACTGGCTTGGTAAGATTGGAAGGAGGGGCTGGGAACGCACAAGAGACAACAAAGAGATAGTTGGTAAGATTTAGTGGCTTGCTTCAGCAGGGGTGGTGAGAAGGCAGTGTGACAAAGTTCAGTCGGGTCAAACAAAGTGCAGACACTTCCTCGTAGACACTGAGAGGATGGTTGTAGCGTGGATGTGAAGTGTTCAAATGTTGTTATCTAGAGACAGCGAATATGATAGTTGATGTGCTGTTTCTGTCTAATCCTGCTGTGCCTTTTGATCCAAGAAGTAGAGAAGTCACCTTATCTCTCATGTACCAGGATGATGTCATTAAAATAGGACATGTTTTTGAAGTGAGGTATTTAAGGGCTTCAAAGAAGGTGTAGAGTGTTAGAGGATCAGCACTTGTCTGCTTCTCAAATACAGTTATGAGGACACATTTATTTAGCAAAGACATCCTTTTGAAAGAAGAGCTGCCTCCATAATGATAGTACCTATGTGATGTCAATTGTATTATACACATAGCCTAAGACATGTGGTTCACGCCCTGAGCTAGATCCTGGCAAAAATCTGGGCCAAAGTTTGGATGCTATTTTTTTCCCCCTTCTATGAGAAGATATCATCCAACTGGGAGAAAAACTTCACATTTTCATTATGCCCCCAAATCAAGCTATATCAGCACATTACCATTGATGCAAACAACTAAACAATTTTTCTTTCGCAAGGTAGACCATTTGTTTCCAATGAACTGATGTCTGTGATTTTGCATATGTAGCTATTTGGCACGCTTTTTGTTTCTGACCCTATAGTTGACCTTGGAAGTGGCTTGCTTTAACCATGATGGATGTACCCAAAGATTTATTTTTGTCATCTAAGAGTTGAATCTTAGGCTATTGGAGGCATAAAAACTGCTTATTGAAAGTAGGCTTGGCAAACCTTTGCTTTCAAATAATCTTCCAGAAGCTCATCTAATTTTGCTAATTAGCAGGAGATAAAATATACCCACATTGTCCTTTACAGTTACTTGAACCCACTGCCCTTCCTTGATGATAATAGTATTAAATACATGTGTACTGACTGCATTGAATATTAATTGGTATGGACGGAAAACAGAAGATTTTGTTACACACCAGTAACACTTTCATGAAATTAATGTATATTTTCACATAAGTTCTTTAATACTCCTTCTGAACTGGCAGAAATAACAAAGGTAACATGATTTTAATTTGCTGATATGCCAAAAAAGTTTAAATAAGCTCCAATTATTGAAGCCTGATTTTTAATAAATAATTCAAGAACGAAAGAACCATCATTTCTGTGGGAATCAAAAGGAGACCATTCAGCTGGTAGTGACCTTGTCACTGAAAATTAAGCTCTTTTTCCGATTCTAAAAATCAAAGCTTAAAAGGCCACTCTCTCCATAATATTTCATTAACTTTTTGAAATGAAATACCTATTGATTAGATTTTCTTTCAGATAATAAATTCTACATGTCTACTCTGTCACTTCAATTACAGTATTTACTCGTACACAAGGAAAATGTTTTTACATCTGAAATTAATATACTTTTTCAAAACAACACACTGTAAAGGTTCAGGTGGTATAACTTTTTCTTTCTCTGAATAGAATAATGCTCCACATGCTCAAGAGCATCTGTTCTTTCTCTTCCAGTGTTTTTCCTGTGTTATTTTTTGCCCCCAAGTGCTCTTTCTCTCCTTCCCTTCATAGAGCCTCTACAAAATCTTTTTCACCCTTCAAACCCTAGTGCAAGTGTTACATCTACTTTGACCCTCCTCCAGCTATTTCGCAAAATGGAATACCCGCTCTGACCCCTGCAGGCTCCTGAAGCTCTGTTGGTGCACGCTGTTGCGATGGCCCCATATTGTATCATGATGCCCCAGTCTTTTGTGACTTCTCAACCACTATGGCTTGCCCTCTTCATCTTTTCACCTCTAGTGTCTAGTCCATGGCAGACCCATGGTGTCACTGAGTTGAATTTAGTGGAACCCATTTTGGAAGCTGCAGTGTTTGTTTTGACCCTTTGGTTTCTATTTCTGCTTTGTCGAAATCAATGCAAGTTCAGGGGTCTTTATCTTTTAATAGTTTACATGAAATCTCTCACATCTGGCAACTATCACCCTGAGACCCAATCATAAATAACACTCAAAGTAGTTAGTTTACTTCCTTTATTAAAGGGAGGCTGAAAGGAGCAACAGACTTCGTCAACCAGCTTCTAGAAAGGAAATACAGGCTGCTCAGACATCAGAAGATTGTATATATTAGTTGACACAGTGAGTTCAGTGTTCCTGAAGGATCAAAAACCAAGTTAGTATTGAACACTATTTTCCATCTTCTCCAACAGTATTTCAGTTCAGATTCAAGGTTTGTTGGTGTTAGAGTGCTTTAAAGCTGAATGTCATGGGGCTTTACCTGCCTATCAGACACAATTATCCTAAATTATCCAACAGCACTAAATTTATCCTTTTAAAGAGGATGAATTTAATTATTAAATGCACATTAAAAAGTGATGGCAAGGAGTAGATTTCACTTTTGAGTCATATGGTCCTTATTCTGTCTTTCTAAACCTTTTTGTGGAGAGCAGAGTTTAGAAACATTTCCCTTCGAATTTGGCTAGCAGAACAGTAACCCACTGGCCCAAAGACCATCCCGCTCAGATTCCAGTGGTTGCTGGAGAGACTGTCCAAGGTTTTCTTCTACAAATGAATCAAACTGGACCTTTAGTGGTGCTCCTGATTTGTGAATGGCCTGTTGCCACACTGTTACCTTGGGGGGGGGTGGTTTCTGTTCAGCTCCTGCCTAGGCTCAGTGAAGACTTCTCACTATTCATATAGGAGTTCTCAAAACCATGCTAGGTTAGATCCCACACCCTGGTATTGGTCCTTTTGGAATAAGGGCTCTGCTGCCTGGAAATACAAGCTGTGGGTAGAGTGGAGGGATGTCTTAGAGGAGCCACAATGTGCAAGGTGATTTTGATCTGTACCAAGTGTGGATTGATTTTACTGGGTTGATGGGACTGGTGGTGAAGAGAGGAGAGGGGTGGAGAAGAGGCTGCGGAAACACCCTCCATAAAAAGTCCCCACAGTTGAATCTTTCACTTGTCCAACACGTTCTTCCTGGCAGACTGCATGAATGGTGCATAGTGTCTTTTTTCTCTTCCTGCACCTGTAGCAGAAAAGTTTTGGTTCTGAGTTTCTCATGCTCAAGAAATAAGAGAGAAGAGTGAAGTGGAAGATGTGGCAGCAGCAAAGAAGAATCAGATCTGCACTGAGTCCCTTTTCTTCTTTCACTAGCTGTGACTTTGGCACTTTGCCTAAACTCTCAGAAGTTTTCTCATTTGTCAAATAATAATTAAATCTACCTCCTACTCAGGGGGTTTCTTAAATGAAGTTTAGAGAGTCATCATCTCTAAAATACTTCAAAAACTGCAATATATATATTTTTTGACAAAACAAATATTACATAGTAGAGCATGTGCTTGAAATTCTTCAGCCACTAAGATGATTTTTATAAAGGACAAATGTGTATTCCTTTTCTCACATTTTGACTATCCTTCTTCTTCTGACTACTTCTTGGCTGGATTGCTGTGGACAGAGTGTTTGTGTCCACACCAGGGCATGCATGGAAGTTTCCTTGTCTATAAAATGGGAACAACAATACCTGCCTCACAGGGCTGTTATTGGGATGAAGCAAAACAATTTCAGTGAGCACAGAACACAGTGGGAGTTTGCTGAATGTTAGTTTCCGCACTCCTTCCCTCTTCACTCCCAGGTCTCTACTCCAGTGAAATAAAATCCTCCTTGTATAACTCAGGAAGCCCCAGGAACACATTCCTGCAAGCCATGAAGGAAAGAAATACTTCCCTGTGTCCTTATGGGGAGAGCAGGGCTTCAGCTGGGCTGATGTCAGAGCTGTACTTCTGGCTGCCTTTTGGTCAAAAGACATTTCAGTGTGCTGAAAAATAGCCAAGAAGGCCTTTTTCCTATGCCTGGGAAAGAAGACATTTTTTGTCCATCCTCCAAGTCCTCCCTGCACAGATTACTGTCAAGACTAAGGGCTTTATTTATAAAAATGCCAACATACTCTGATTATTTGGCGAATAACCATGTTGCTGTCAGTGAAGAAACAGCACATGGAGTATAAAAACAATCTCCATTTTTATCGCGCCTGTCACAGCTGGGAGGCCATGGAACAAGGATGCATTGTTTGAAGGAAGGGCTGTAGAGGCAGCACTCAGGTCCTTCGATGGCCTCCTGGGCAGTGGGACTGTGGTCATATTTGGTAAATAGTTACTTTTTTTTTTCTTTTTTTTAACAGAAAGACTCAGTCTTGCCATAAATTATTGTCTGGGCTCAATGTTGAGATCGTGACATGTTGTTGCTTTTAGATAAGCTTTCCTTTGTCTGTCCGTCTGCCTGTCCTACAATTCATGGGTCTTCCCTGTGCCTATACACTTCCATGTTACAGAAACATAGATCTAGTCGCTATGCGACAGAAAGCAATCCAACATTCACTGGTGAATTTCTAATAGTTCCGTATTTCATTACTAAATGTGAGTCCCAAATAAAGTGTCTAGAAGGGAAACACACAATACTGGGGAAGAAAGGGGAAGGAGGTGATGACCTTTCACTAAGCATTGGTTTCTGAAGTCCTCAAACCAGTTATTTCTGAGGTCAAGCTGCCTTTAGGGAGAGTGGCTGTCTGTTTCGGTCGAGAATGCATGTGTATCAGTGCACATGGTGATCAGCACATCTTGAGACTGATAGGTTAGATCCAGAGCATTATATGTTGTCCCCCAAGAATCATTTCTTTTTTCCTTAAAACATGGTCCATGATCATATGAACTTACTGATAAGTAAAGCTGCTGTCATCTACCTTTAGTCGCCATCCATTGGCATTTGACATTTCTAAGAATTTTTTTTTTCTGGAATGGTGACACATTCTACTAGGAAGAATTGACCATATGATACTTCATTTCTCAAAGAGCGAACTTTATTATGTTGTTTGGTTAATCCTACCCTGATCAGTTGTGTTCGGGCTTGGGTGAAACTTTCAAGTGTTTTCTAATGAAGAAGCTCCTTTTACCTAGAGCTTGTTGAATGATTAGCATAGTGAGCTTCCTAGGAGCACTGGCTGTGGGAAATAAAGCAGTGCACAAAAAAGACAAAGGCCTGGATCCTCCTTGTGAATATAAGACTGGGTGTTAGTTGTGCACCTAATCTCTGCTCCTGTCAGATAGGTTTTATCTGTATACCTCTACTGGCAAGTTTCATCACATCTTAGTTGAGAATCAGAAGAAAAATATTTGAGTCCAGATAACACAGTAGGGTTACAAATACTCAGCACCAACTCAGAGGAAGCACCAATAGACCCAGCTAATCCTCCTGTAAAGTGTCTTTTTAGAGCTCAGAAATATATGATTGTGCTGATAGGGTGTGCCACATGTAGACAGAGAAAGTTTCTTTGTAAGACCATGTCAACAAAGTTAAAGCTATTTGGAGAAACTGGCTCTCAACAGCCCCAGCTTGGGAAGGACAGTGTTGGAAATCAGAAGAATATTCAGTGACTGCTTGTTTTCTTCCAGCAGATATCCAGTTTCATTAGTTTGGTATTGAATTAAGATAGCAACCATTGGGAGTGCGTTTCCTCTTTCCTTTTAATTGTATCTCTTCTATTGTCTCCTCTTCTGGCCCCACCCTTTGTGTTCTAGTAGCACCTGGCTCCTCATTGCACCTGGGCTCAAGTGGTCCTCAAGCCTTCCCTTGACCACCTTCTGCTGATCCACATAAGGACGCACTCCAGCTCTCTGAAGAATCCCTGCCCCAGTCATGAGGCTTTGCTCAGCTGCCTCCTCTTCTGTGACACATTTTCTGATTCAACCAGTTAAACCAGATTTAAGCTCTTCTTTTCTACCTCACTTAGCATTTCATAGTTTACTCTTAATTTAGCAGTTTATTTTACTTCTTTAGGCTTTACTTCTTGAGTGTAGAACCCACAAACTGTACATCACCCCCTTCCCTCAATAACTAAGGGCTATAGGGGCTCAGCAAACATATGCATATTTCATCAGTATCTGTAGATTTCTCATCAAATTACTTGTCAGGTTGCTTACAAAATTAGGAAAAATATTAAAATGTGTATGTTTATATTCTATATTCTCTATATGATTATATAATCTTGTATTACGTAATTTATATTTACAGTATATATATATTTATGTATACATATATATTTCATATGACATATAATTTCTGATCTCAATTTCTCATTAAATTGCTTATCAGGTTGTTTATAAAGTTCTTGAAAATATGTATTGATATCATCTAGTATGTACAGATATATAATATATATATATATATGAGAAATATGTAGCACAGAGGGACTAAAATAATTTATCAGAAAATGACCCGCATCTGTAAGGGTCATGGAGAGGGGATTTGACCATGGGTCTGTGTTTCAAAGCTTGCATGTTTCCTCTTAGCCAGCACAGCCATGCCAGGGTAGAAATGCAATCAGTCTAATGCAATTCCACCAACATCTGCTGAGCCCCTATATCCTTGAGCCATTTGGGCATAGTACATGGGTTCATGCATCTATATGTGTGTATGCAGAGAATATGGAAAGTGTGCTCACTAAAGTACAGCTATTTCCCTGTCATTCAGTCAGAATTTCTGAACAAGTTTTAGTCTATGTCTTCCTATGCTAACAAAGTAAAAGCAAATATTAAATTAAACAACTTTCTTTGATGTTCAAAATTTCAAAGTAAATATGTGGCCAATTAAAAAAGGAAAGAAATACACTGAATTATATCAACTATGCTTTTTAAACTACAACTCCCCCCAGGAGAAATTCTAGAACATTTTCTGAAAATCAGATATTACAGGTCCTTCTCCTCGTGGCCAATCCCATGCCCTTCCTCCCCTTCTCATGTTTAATTGTGCACTAAACTATGAATTCTCCGAGAAAGGGGTGCCACTGGCTGTCAGTCTGTGTCTAGCCCATGGAAAAGGTTAACTTTTTTTCTTCTTTTACCCATGCCAGCTATGCCTCTCTTCAGCTTCTGCTCTCGGTCTTTCTCTTCCCTCCACCAGATGTCTTTCCCTTTGTATATCATCAGCATCTCCCTTTATCTTTAGGGTCACTGGATTCTGGTTGGCCTGGGACAACTCCAGTTTACTCCTATTTTCCAAGCATAATTATTAATATCATCCATCCTCACTCTCAAAAATATCTGGTCTGGGTGATAAATTATCTGGTCCTCCTATTTATATCTGACCTTGACCTTCAGCCATGCAAATGCTCAAACTCTCCCATCCTAAGGGTATGCAACAGACACACACATTCCGAATCCAATGCCCTATTCTGTATTTCTCTGTCTTTTCCTTTACAGTCGCACTTATTGAAATTATTGTTCAGATCTGCTTTCTCAATTTTCTTTCCTATCATAGTCCTCTCGACCAGTGGTCTCCAGCCTTTTTGGCACCAGGGACTGGTTTTGTGGAAGGCAGTGTTTTCATGGGCTCACCGAGGGGATGCTTTGGGGATGATTCAAACACGTTATATTTATTGTGTACTTTATTTCTATTATTATTACATCAACTTCATCTCAGATCATCAGGCATTAGATCTCGGAAGTTGGGAATCCCTTCTCTAGACATTCTTGTCTTTACCACTTTTCTGAAACTGCTCTGGTGTAGTGATCTCCTATTTGCTATTAATAAATCTTTGGACATATGAAGGGTCTAGTTAGGTGATTATGTGCTCCTTCTCCTGTTCTAATCAGATGTTATAACTTTTAAATATTTCCTGACTCTCATCTCAGTAACCAAGATAGTTAATTTGTTGAGGTTCTATCATCCATGTGCCCATAGACATGTTACCTCTTTTAATCTGCACAGTAGTCCTATGAGCTAGGGATCATTTTCCCACTTCACATCTGAGGCAAAGGAGTAAATTTCCTGCTCTGTCACAGCTAGTAAATGATACAGCTGAGATTCTACTTTCCAAACTAAATTCTGTTATTTTTTCTATGACACTATTCTATCTCCCTTCTTCTCAACCAAATTTTAGTCCTGTTTTCATATGACTAACTCACTGTAGGTGCTCAAGACTGGTGAGCTGATATTTTAACAATACACAGATTCTGAAAATTAGACTCACCAAGGGCTAGGTATTGTCCTGTGGAATATATGTGGGAGTGGTGACAGTTATGGATGTTTAAACCAGGGATAGGGGAAGTGGCTGTTGCTATGTAAGCGGCGAGTTTCTGGATTTCAGTAAAATAAACCAGGATTTTGTTTCTTGAAGTAATTATACTCTAGAGAGAGGAAAGAAAGATGGAGACAATTATGAATGACCTTGCATCTCTGAGCTGTTGAGAACTTCTGGATCAGTGGCTGATGTTTTCATAGCCTTTTCAAGTGAAACCTTTCAGTGAAGTCTCAAGCCACAGACCACCAGTTGACAAAAGGAATTCTTTTTTCCAGGATATTAACCTTAATTTGAGTGTCATATAATGATTGTCATATTAACAAGAAAAAAAATCTTCAAACACATTTTCTAATGCTGTTTAACCTTTCTAAAAACTTTTAAGTTTTGAAGTTTTTAGGATCTATTTTTTTTTAAGGTATTATCTTTTGAGTGTTATCGTTCCAGCGACTTGTTTAATTTTAAAGCAAGAATTGGCAGGAGTTTTTATAAAGCAAATAAAGCTTTTCTAACAGTTTAAGTCAGTAATAGTGTTGATATCACTCAAACCCTCATCCCTGGGCCTTGTTGCTCTAAGGACTGTTGTAAGTGGAGAGAACTATTTAATAAAGCCTTTGTAGGTAGGTCTTGACACTGGAAAAATGTTAACTCCATGATCTCTGGCATCATGCTCTTTTTGATCTAATTTATTAAATATTGTGGCTGCCAGTGTCATGAGAGTTCTAAGATAGACAGATGTAAGTGAGGAATGAAGGGAAGGACTTTTTTTCCTGGCTACTGAAATATATAATAATTTCAGACCTAATTAAAATTATATTTCTTCTAAATGGAAAACATTTGGCATACGTGAATGCATGTGACACCTCTTGTCTCTGGGGCATTTGTGCCCTGTGTCTCATTCTACACATATTTGCTGCTGCCGCTTAGTCGCTTCAGTCGTGTCTGACTCTTTGTGACGCCCTGGACCATAGCCGGCCAGGTTATGGAGTGGGTTACCACACCCTTCTCCAGGCTGCAGATCTATAGGCATGGAGTAAAATCATCAAACTGCGTTGATGTGACTGTGTCAGCCACAGATGCAATTTGCTCACAAAATCAAAAAGGTCTTTAGTTCATTGAGGCATCCTATTGCTACTGCTGCTGCTAGGTCGTCGTGTCCGACTCTGTGTGAACCCATAGACGGCAGCCCACCAGGCTCCCCCGTCCCTGGGATTCTCCAGGCAAGAACACTGGAGTGGGTTGCCATTTCCTTCTCCAATGCATGAAAGGGAAAAGTGAAAGTGAAGTCGCTCAGTCGTGTCTGACTCTTCGCGACCCCATGGACCGTAGCCTAGCAGGCTCCTCCGACCATGGGATTTTCCAGGCAAGAGTACTGGAGCCGGTTGCCATTTCCTTCGCCATGAGGCATCCTAAATAACTTAAATTTTCTTGTGTAGAGAGAGGCTGTTTAGTATCTGGGTGCTTTTGGCAGGCAGTTTGTACATATTGTCTTCCTGTTTAGGACCACTGCTTTTTCGCAAGATGTGAGAGGTGGGTTAGCTCTTCTGTGTTGTTTTTGAGCTGTATATTTACTTAGCAGCTTCATTCTCTGAGGAGTTGTTGAAAGAACAGAAGTTTGTAAATTATACAGCATTAAGTAGTGGATGCCATCCATGGCTTTTAGCCCAGACCCTGTCAAATAGTTTTCTATTTCCTGGTCAGGCCTTAAAATTACTGTGAATTACAGAGGCATTAGCATTTCTCAATTTAAATGTACTCTTTCTTAATTAGTTCCTAAAACTCTCATTATGAAACACAAACTCTTGTTGAGTATGTTGCAAAAATAATTATTGAGCAAATAATAAATGGCTTTAGTCAAACATTTAGGTTCGTGTTTGGCTTTACCTATAGTAGGCAGTTCATGATGTTAATGGGACTGTGTCTAGTACTGGCATATGTCTCTACCAGGAATTGCAAATTAATTTCAATCTTGTGGTCATTATCATGGATTGTTTGTAGGTATCTGGAATACTGTGTTGTGAAGGATTCTGAGACTCTGTTCAGGCTCACTGAGAATGTGTAAGGATCAGATAATAATGATTGCTAGTGATGCTGGAGAGACACATGATGGTATACAGCTGTGAATTTGTTATTCCTGACATGTACACATCTGGAAAATTTTGTCCAAAGACCCTAAGATGCAAAGATTCAAGGCTCTTAGCTTTTTGGTAACTTTTCTTCCAGCCGTCAGTAAGATGGCTGAATTCTTCTCTTTCCCATCCTCTTTCAGACAGAGGCAGAACATCTCCAGAAAGGGTTTCTGTCTGTGTACTTTGGTTCCCAACTTGGGAGCACAACTGTATTTTGAAAGGAATAAACAGATATATCCAAATGAAGTGTCTAAAGAGCAGAACAGGACAGTGTGAGTCTTGGATGAGTGTCTGGGTCCCATCTGCTTCACATTCAGGTCCTTTGGGTCAGGGAGCACAGGGCTGTTCCTGGCAGCTCCTCATGTCTCCCTTTCTCAGTTTTCCTTTTGCCTTGGCCTGGGAAGGATGAAAGATGTGAGAAAGCCTTGTCAGCTGGCTCAGAAGCTACCCTGGTCTGCTATCCTGATGGCAAAAGCAGCATGACAAAGAGATGTCACGGTGGGTAAGGGCGTGGGTGGGTCTGGGTTTGAGGCTCAGTGATCCCACTCACTGTGTGTTTTAGTAAGTTACTCAGGGCCTCACTGTCCCCTTTTGCAAAATGAGGATAGTAGTTGTGAGGAATTGTAGGCATGAAAACTGTAGAAGGCTCTGGACCATGTTTTTCACATAGGAGATGCTCAGTAATTATGGCCTGTCATTACTATTAATAAATATTCATTAGTATTTAGAGGAATAAAGGGTTGCTGTGAAGTTGCTTAGTCGTGTCCGACTCTTTGCGACCCCACGGACTGTAGCCTACCAGGCTCCTCAGTCCATGGAATTTTCCAGGCAAGAATACTGGAGTGGGTTGCCATTTCCTTCTCCAGGGGATCTTCCCAACACAGGGATTGAACCCGGGTCTCCCACATTGGAGGCAGACGCTTTAACCTCTGAGCCACCAGGGAAGCCCATTAATAAATATTCATTGATATTTAGAGGAATAAAGGGTATAAGTAATTCCAGATTTTTATAGCTTCTTTCCAGAACTTCTGAATGTCCTTCAGTGCTTTTAAGTGATTTCTTGAATATCTCTGCTTTATGATCTTCTTTACCTTTTCCCGCCTCCCCGTTTCTGCTACTGATGCCTTTTCTTTCTTCCCATTTCCTCTTCCCTGTTTCCCTATCTGCCTCTGTTTCATTCATTTATTTTAATTTTCCTTTCCTTTTTTTCCATCTTCCTCCCCCCAGCACCATTTTCTTCTTGAATGTCTTTTATTGTTCTTTCTCTGTTCTTTTATTTCATTTTCTCTCACTTTCCTATCAAAAGGTATTTATGACAATTATTAAGAGAATGAGAAATGAATGTAAAAAATTGAAAAGCAGTAAACTTAACTTATAAAATAGTAATTTTAATTAACTGATTACATTGTATTATACTGGAGCAGAGCATGGGTGGAAGAATAGCCTGTGAACTATGCATATAATATAAACTTTCTTTACTCTTAATACATTCTGTCTCTAGAGATACATGATCATGGATGAACTCATGGTTAAGAGTTCATTCATTCATTCATCTATAAACAAGTATTAAGTATGTGCCAATCATGCAGAAATTTGTGGAGAAGATACTTATTGTGTAATTTGGTCAATTCACACTTGGCCTGCTTTAGGAGGTGATCAGTAAAATAATGGAGGGGATGACTGACCAAAGAAGAGAAGTGACCTTTGCAATTGACCAGGGGAAGAGGACAGGAAAAGGGAAGCTGGGGATATTCTAGGAAACTATAGCTAATTGTGTATGTCAGATCACGAAGAAAGAAGATGAGACTGTGTCATAAAGAACCTTATACTCTGAATTAGTTAGGTTAGGATGAGGTGGCAGATAGACCTCAAGAGACTGTGGCTTAGTATAATGGATGTTTATTTTTCTTGATCAGTGACTGTCCTAGTTGGTTGTTCTGGCTAAGTAGTCTTAACCAGTTTGGCCCATCATGTTTGAACATTCTTTTGCAAAAACCCTTAATTCCCTACTTCTCATCTGGCCAGTCCCCAACCCTAGTAAAATCCAATTCTCTCTCTACTCTACCTCTATACCCTTCCTAAAGAACTATTGTATAGTCCTTTCAGGCTTCTATAACAGAATATAGACTGGGTGACTTATAAACAACCAAAATTTATTTCTCATTGTTATGGAGGCTAGAAAGTCAAAGATTAAAGCACTGACAGGTTTGGTGTCTGATGAAGACCTGCTTCATGGTTCATAGTTGTCTATCTTTCTGCTATCCCCTCACATGGAGGAAAGAGGGAGGAAGTTCTGGGGCCACTTTCATAAAGGAATTAAATCCACTTATGAAGGCTCCATGCTTAGGACCTAACTGATTACTTCTCACAGACCCTACCTCCAAATACATTGCATTGGTGATTAGTTTTCTTCAGTAGATGAGTTTGGGAAAAACTCAAATAAATAGCAAGTATTTCATATCCCTTTCTGTTCCCCTTAATCCCCATACCTCTTCTCTTTTTCACTATCAGCCAATAACCGTATTTATTTCATTGAGAAACTAGAGTAGTAGGAAAATGTTCCATGCCAACATCACTAAATCGAGGAAGTGTCCTGCATCTGTCCCTCTCATTCTGCCTTCTCTTCTATCACCCTGCTTCTGATGTCCTTCAGTCTAAGGTGAACTCCTTCCCTTGTACGGAAGATCCCATCTTCTCTCACCTCCCTACGGACACACTCCAGCAATTGCTCTCTTTGTCTGTGGCATCAACAGATTTTCTCTCCGGCTTGATCATTTCTATCAATGTGTAAACGCAGTGTAAATCTTCCATCTTTAGAAACAAACTTCTGTTGCCTCCACATATCACTCTCATTATTGTGTTATTTCTCTGCTCTTTCTTGGAGCACAACACTGTAATCTATAGTTTCTTTCTCTCTCATTCTTGTCTTATTTGCCAAAGAGATTCTTTTAAGGCCATCAGTGACTTCCGTATTTGTCAAATCCTCAGGCCTCATTTTAGTCACTTTACTTGAATCTGAATAAGTTAATCATTTCTCTCCTTTTGAAAAACTCTAGTCTCCTGAATTCCTGCAAACGACTCAATCCTACTTATTCTCTTACTTCACTGGTTGATCTGGTTCCTTATCCTCTTTCTACCTCCCCTTTTATTGATATGGAGCATTTTTAAAGTCTTTATTGACTTTGCTATAATATTGCTTCTGTTTTTGGTATTACTTTTATTGTTTTTTGTAATTAAAATTGTTTTTAATTGAAGGATAATTGCTCTGCAATATTGTGTTCATTTCTGCCAAACAACATGAATCAGCCGTAGGTGTACCTCTGTCCCATCCCTCTTGAATCTTCCTCTCACCTCCCTCCCCATCCTACCCTTCCAGATTGTTATAGAGCCCCTGTTTGAGTTCCCTGGGTCACACAGCAAATTCCCATTGGCTATCTATTTTATTTTTGGTAATGTATATGTTTCTGTGTTATGCTCTCTGTACATTCCACCTGTTCTATATTTTGGTCTTTTTTTTTTGGCCCAGAGACATGTCGGATCTCAATTCCCCTTCAGTTCAGTTCAGTTCAGTTCAGTTCAGTCGCTCAGTCGTGTCCAACTCTTTGCAACCCCATGAATCACAGCACGCCAGGCCTCCCTGTCCATCACCATCTCCCGGAGTTCACTCAGACTCACGTCCATCGAGTCACTGATGCCACCCAGCCATCTCATCCTCTGTCGTCCCCTTCTCCTCCTGCCCCCAATCCCTCCCAGCATCAGAGTCTTTTCCAATGCTTCAACTCTTTGCATGAGGTGGCCAAAGTACTGGAGTTTCAGCTGTAGCATCAGTCCTTCCAAAGAAATCCCAGGGCTGATCTCCTTCAGAATGGATTGGTTGGATCTCCTTGCAGTCCAAGGGACTCTCAAGAGTCTTCTCCAACACCACAGTTCAAAAGCATCAATTCTTCGGCACTCAGCTTTCCTCACAGTCCAACTCACATCCATACACGACCACTGGAAAAACCATAGCCTTGACTAGACGGACCTTAGTCGACAAAGTAACGTCTCTGCTTTTGAATATACTGTCTAGGTTGGTCATAACTTTTCTTCCAAGGAGTAAGCGTCTCTTAATTTCATGGCTGCAGTCACCATGTGCAGTGATTTTGGAGCCCCCCAAAATAAGGTCTGACACTGTTTCCACTGTTTCCCCATCTATTTCCCATGAAGTGCTGGGACCGGATGCCATGATCTTCATTTTCTGAACGTTGAGCTTTAAGCCAACTTTTTCACTCTCCTCTTTCACTTTCATCAAGAGGCTTTTTAGTTCCTCTTTGCTTTCTACCATAAGGGTGGTGTCATCTGCATATCTGAGGTTATTGATATTTCTGCCGGCAATCTTGATTCCAGCTTGTGTTTCTTCCAGCCCAGCGTTTCTCATGATGTACTTTGCATATGAGTTAAATCAGCAGGATGACAATATACAGCCTTGATGTACTCCTTTTCCTATTTGGAACCAGTCTGTTGTTCCATATCCAGTTCTAACTGTTGCTTCCTGACCTGCATTCAGGTTTCTCAAGAGGCAGGTCAGGTGGTCTGATATTCCCATCTCTTTCAGAATTTTCCACAGTTTATTGTGATCTACACAGTCAAAGGCTTTGACATAGTCAATAAAGCGGAAATAGAACCTATACTTCCTGTGCTGGAAGGCAAAGTCCCAACTACTGGACCATCAGGGAAGTCCCTTTCTACCCTATAAGTATTAGTGCACCCAGAGGCTCAGGATTGGGAACGCTTATCTTTCTTCATACTCCTTCTGTACCATTCTAACAGCTTCAACTACCATCTTTACACACACGATCCTCAAGTGTATATCTCTTAGACATCTTTCTTTAACTCTAACTTTGGAGATCCAGCTCTCAATGGACATCTCCATGTGGATGTCTAATAAATATCTTGCTATTAATATGTTAAAAGCCAAATGCTTTGTTTTTTCCCTCCCTCACTAAATCTGCTCCTTCTATACTTTTCTCCATTCTATCGAGTGTTCGGGTTAAAAAAAAACACCTGGAATCATCTTTGCCTCTTTTCATTCTTTTATACCTACATCTAATTAATTGGTAGATTACATCAGTTCATTTATTCAAAGCATATCTAGAATCCATTTGCTTTTTGCCACTTCTGCCACCCTGGCCCATCACTATTGTTTCTGGCCTGATAAAGGTAATATCTACCCAACTGGTCTTCTTGATTCCACCTTTGTGTTGTATACCTGTACTCTACATTACAGCCAACATGACTGATCAAAAACCTCAGTCAGTTCACTCCTCTGCTCGAAGAGCTTATAGCTTACAAACTTACTAATAGCTTCTCAGTTCACTCAGAGCAAAATGCAAAGTCCCTGCTATACTCACAAAGCCTCAAAGGTCCCACAATGTTTGTCCTATCTCTTCTCTGACCTAATCTCTTTCCATCTCCTCCTCTATCTAATCAGCCGCAGTGGTCACCTTGTTGCTCAAACACTTACGTACTGCCTGCCTCTAGGCCTTAGAGCTTATTTATCTTTTTAAAGTGAACATTTCGTCTTAAACTGTGGAATCAACTTTCCTTGAATCTCAGGTGTTTTTTTTTTCTTTTAAGCCACCTGTAGAACTTGTGAAAAAATCACAAGATTGTCTTTCAGTGAAGTATTTCTTAGAGGATGCCATTCTCCAATATCTGTCTAGGTCCCATTTTCAATTTAGGGAAATATAATTAGTGAAAAACAAAAGTACAAAAAAAAAAGTAAAATGTAAAAGAAACACTTTTTCCTTTAAGGCTTTTGACTTGATCAAAAAGACCAGGAACCAGATGAAGCCGTTTCCTGTATTATGTAAACTGTGTCTCAAGAAGAAATATGTTTGTGCTGTACAGGAAAGCATGGCATTGTCTCCATGCCATTTGACATTTCTTATGCTATGGAGCAATTGATATGTGCACTTCATGCTAATCATTTGGGGAAGTGTTTTCAATTTTGCTTAGATATAGCATTCAAATTTTAAAAGAGTTATTCAAAATTATGGTTTTTCAACTTTTATTTTGAGAAAAAGCTTCATTTAAAGAAAGTCCAACTGTGGTTAGATATTTTGAACTGTTCATGGTCTTTGTATAAAATTACTGAGTTTTTCCCTTATTGTATCATACTGCAAACTTTATTATTCACTTTCCTGGTAAGTATTCTCATTTCATAACGCAAAACCAGAAATTTACTTTTACTAACTAACATAGCTAGGTAGACTTACTCTCCAATGCACAAACTCTCTAATGTGCTAGGCATATGTCATTTCTGTGATGCTGTAAATTCTTTATTTTAGAATTATTGCAGAGAATAACTTTAGAACATGATATGACTGCCATTGCTACAGCATGTGACAAGTATTAGCATGGTTGGTAAGAAATGTAATATTTGTTTTCGTATAGTTTTCATGTTTGGATATTACTGTATCTCTTCAATCAGATATTTCTCTTTATAATTTAATTTTTTATCATTCAAGTAGTAATTTTGTTGTGTCTACTACGTTGCTGGACCCTTGGATAGAGGCTAAGAAGTGTGGGCTCAGATCCCACCCTCAAGCTGTCTAACAAGCTTTGAGAAAGAAAGCAGCAATGTCTGTTAGAAGAAAAGGAAAATTACCTTAAGTTTAGAAAAGGAAACAAGTCATCGTGTGTGTGTGTGTGTGTGTGTGTGTAAATGCATGACAAGTAACTAATGTGAAGGAGATTGTAAATCAGTCAGTCATTAACTGGTTATGGTAAAGCATTGAAACAAATGCATAAGAACTGAATAATTATTAATATGTTTCCAAACAACAATGACAATAGAAACAAACCCCAAAACAAGATAAACAATGATAATCCCTGTTAGGAAATTCTCTAGTAAATCACTAAATGACATCATAATGACTTTCCAGAATTAATGGGACTTTCCCAAATGTCTGTGGTAATTTTAAAGATTAATCTGTTTGATGAGACCATTTTCTGTACAACTATATCAGGTTGAGTTACATGAAATTGCCATTTTCTGAGTATAAAGGACTGAGTATCAGCAATCTTGGGCTTCCCAGGTGGCTCAGTGGTTAAGAATCTGCCTGCCAATGTGGGAGATGCATGTTCAATCCCTGGGTTGGGAAGATCCCCTGGAGAAAGTGAAACGTGACTGTTGCTCAGTTGTGTCCTGTTCTTTGCAACCCTGTAGATTGTAGCCCACCATGCTCCTCTGTCCATGGAATTCTCCAGGCAAGATTACTGGGGTGGGTTGCCATTTCCTTCTCTAGTGGATCTTCCTAACCTAGAGGTCAAACCCAGATCTCCTGCATTGCAGGTTGATTCTTTACTGTCTGAGCTGCCAGGGAGAAGGAAATGGCAACTCGCTCCAGTATTCTTGCCTGGAGAATCCCATGGATAGACTGTAGCCCTGAAGTCCATGGGATCACAAAAGAGTCAGACATGGCTTACAGGCTTAGAGACTAAACAAGAACAAACATCAGCAATCTCATATGTGCAACCTGGCATAAGTGACTTGACAACAGGGACTGGGTGTTTTCCTTCATACAAAGTGTCACCTAACACATGGCTCAGCATATTGTGGGTGCTCAGCCAGTGTTTATGGAATGCACGTTGATGGTATGTTAATATATGAACAATTACAGAAATTTCTCTAATAGAGTCAAAAATGCTTTTAACCAGATAAAGATAAATGTCCTTGAGAAATGAATTGCAAATTTGCCCAGGTGAACCTTGTGAGAGTTTTGGTTATTTTTAGGAGCTACAAAAAGTTAGAGTACTGGAGATCTTTCTCTTTTTTTGAGACCTTATTAAGGGCTTCCCAGTGGTAAAGAATCTGCCTTCCAGTGCTGGAGAGGCAACAGACAGGTGCTTGATCCCTGGATCAAGAAGATCCCCTTGAGATCTTGTTAATTTTTCAATAAATGTAAAAAGGGAAGAGGGTTTAGTTCCCTGAATGTCCTTTGTTTAGAATGGCTTCTTGTCCTGACGCTGGTATGTCGTGTTCTGGGGTGTTTGGTTTTGCATTAGAGTGATCACAATGGCTGCTTCTATGGCTCTTCATAGGATCACATAGGACGTCAGGGCTGCAAATGTCATCAAGCTCACATCCTCACTTTGCAGGTGAGGAAATTGAGGCTCCAAGTGATTGAATGACTTGGTCTCAGAGGAGATTCAAGTTCTGGAGGCTCAGGCTGGTGTTTTACCCTTTACTTCATGATGCTCCAACAAAAATTCAAGGTGACTACTATAAATTGTGAGATCAGTGGTTTGCTGTGCCTAGGACAAGGCTGAAAAGTAATGGTCAAAATTCTCCAAGCCAGGGTTCAGCAATACGTGAACCGTGAATTTCCAGATGTTCAAGCTGGTTTTAGCAAAGGCAGAGGAACCAGAGATCAAATTGCCAACATCCGCTGGATCATCAGAAAAGCAAGAGAGTTCAAGAAAAACATCTATTTCTGCTTTATTGACTATGCCAAAGCCTTTGACTGTGTGGCTCATAATAAACTGTGGAAAATTCTGAAAGAGATGGGAATATCAGACCACCTGACCTGCCTCTTGAGAAACCTGTATGCAGGTCAGGAAGCAACATCAGAACTGGACATGGAACAACAGACTGGTTCCAAATAAGAAAAGGAGTACATCAAGGCTGTATATTGTCATCCTGCTGATTTAACTTCTATGCAGAGTACATCATGAGAAATGCTGGAGTGGAAGAAGCACAAGCTGGAATCAAGATTGCCGGGAGAAATATCAATAACCTCAGATATGCAAATGACACCACCCTTATGGTAGAAAGCAAAGAGGAACTAAAAAGCCTCTTGATGAAAGTGAAAGAGGAGAGTGAAAAAGTTGGCTTAAAGCTCAACATTCAGAAAACGAAGATCCTGGCATCTGGTCCCATCACTTCATGGGAAATAGATGGGGAAACAGTGGAAACAGTGTCAGACTTTATTTTGGGGGGCTCCAAAATCACTTGCACATGGTGACTGCAGCCATGAAATTAAGAGACGCTTACTCCTTGGAAGAAAAGTTATGACCAACCTAGACAGTATATTCAAAACCAGAGACGTTACTTTGCCGACTAAGGTCCGTCTAGTCAAGGCTATGGTTTTTCCAGTGGTCATGTATGGATGTGAGTTGGACTGTGAAGAAAGCTGAGAGCTGAAGAATTGATGCTTTTGAACTGTGGTGTTGGAGAAGACTCTTGAGAGTCCCTTGGACTGCAAGGACATCCAACCAGTCCATTCTGAAGGAGATCAGCCCTGGGATTTCTGTGGAAGGAATGATGCTAAAGCTGAAACTCCAGTACTTTGGCCACCTCATGCAAAGAGTTGACTCATTGGAAAAGTCTCTGATGCCGGGAGGGATTGGGGGCAGGAGGAGAAGGGGACGACAGAGGATGAAATGGCTGGGTGGCATCACGGACTCGATGGACGTGAGTCTGAGTAAACTCTGGGAGTTGGTGCTGGACAGGGAGGCCTGGCATGCTGCGATTCATGGGGTCGCAAAGAGTTGGACACGACTGAGTGACTGAACTGAACTGAGGACAAGATTAGAGGCCTATTTTGAAATAAGACCAATTCAATTTTTGTGATAAAAAGCCATTAGAATCTTAATAGTAAAGAGGAGATCTATTTCTTTCTCAGTCTATATCCTACAGCTTTCGGTTTGCCTATATGTGTAATTGTCATTGATTTCTAGATGAATTAATTCTTGGAAGATAGGGTTGGAAAAGAAATGTGAGTATGATGATTTCAGTAATTTATGCCTTATTACTAATATCATTTAATATAGTTTGAATGTTTTATCAAGTCCTCTGTTATTTTACAGGTTAAAATATATACATAAACATATTTTTATATTGAATTACAAGATTAACATTTTTGTAATTTAAACCTGCATATGTCATCCAAGCCATTTAGTACTTCATCAAAAGAATGTGCTGCTGCCTTGTTTAACATACTGTTAGGTGGAATTCCTTTTATATTATTATTATTTTTTTAGGTCTTGCATATTTGTGGAGTATAGTTTCAGGGGAATTCCTTTGGTAGTCTTCATTGAGCGTCAGCAAAAAATATTATTCTTGGCTTCTGTCCTGATTAACCCAGACATTTTAATGTGTGTTATGATGGGTTATTTGATGGATAGTCACCTGTACCCTGTGATCAACTAAAACTTGGCCACTTGAGTTAAACCTTAGTGGCTGAATGTCATAATTTCCCATCTTTTGTTTGACTAATACTTCCTTTTGAGATCTGAAAGGGAAATGTCTGGAGTGTCCTTCGATGTGCAGCCATACTCAGGATGAGAAGGAAGACGTGTCTTTTATGGGAGGGAATTCTTGGTCATAACAAGCTCATTCAGGACAAAGCATTAGATACCTCCCTTTTAAAAAAGGAAATAAGAGATAAACACTTCACTCACCCTTAAAAGTGTTTTTTCCTAAAATTTTGTTGACTTAATGTCTTTATTTAGATTAAAAAGGAATAGCATGTGTAAAAGTATAAGAAAATTCTTAAGCAACAAATGACAAAGGACTTTATTTCCAATGCATGAAGTTATATGTAGTTGCTATTGTAAGATGTCATGTGAAAATATGTAGTTCTTATTTGCCCTTTAAGTTTTGAAGAGTAGATAGATTATTTATCATGCCTAGAGCAGCCTAGTGTATAATACCATGACATTCTTCAAAACAAAGAGCTTTTTTCAAAAAAAGAACCCCACCTCCAACAATTTTTTTGAGGGGCAGAGTGTTCCTGTTATAGCTTAATTTGTGTAATGTGGTTTACTGCATATTTAAATATAAATATTCAGGAAATGTCTGGTTAAAATCTCAGTGTTTACAGGTAGAAACTATTAATTCATTCACTTTAATATTTGAGTCCCTACGATTGAGCGCCTCTTCTAAGTGACTAGGTTACCAGCTGCAGAGGACAAAATAAGGAGATCCAGCACTTGTTCTCCTGGAGTTTAACATCTAGGGAAAGAGACAGTAGGGTGCGAATAAATGAACTGGCATATATTACAACTTCTCGTTAAATTGCTAAATAAGCAACAGGGGAGAATCTACCTTGCCCAGTGATGGCATTTGAGGAGAGACCTGGAAAATACACTAGAAGAGAAGGAGGAGTGGTTTAGCTAAGGTCAATAGTGTGGGCAAATACCTGAGGCAGGAAAGAATTTGGTTAATTCATGAAATTAAAGAAAGGTCAGGGGAGTAACACACAGAGAGGGGGGAAGAGCATGGAAGAAGATGAGAGTGAAGTATAAGGGTCTGATCCAACTGGGCTCAGTAGCCAGGGCAGAATGTTTGCATCTTATTAAAACTGCAGTGGAATATAGGAGCGGGGAGCAGTGTTAACCTTGCAAGGGGAGGGGACGGGGGAAGGAACTAGGTAGATGGGAAACAAGGATGGTAGGGGGCTTTATGCTATTTATCTTTTTATACATTGTATCTATTTAGAAATATTTGAATGTGTACCTATTAATAGTAAAACATTTAAAACATTCTAATGAGAAGCCTTGTACAGTTTTAAGAAAGGATGCATCTTAACACGGTTCTGATTTTAAAAGACTGTTTTGACATCTTTGTGAAGTATAGATTGAATGGGCAAGATTAAGAGTGAAAATTTTAGCATATTGTAGGGAAGTGAGTGTCTTTCTGGTGGCTCAGTCAGTAAACCGTCTGTCTGCAATGTGGGAGACCTGGGTTCAATCCCTGGGTAGCGAAGATACCCTGGAGAAGGAAATGGCAACCCACTCCAGTGTTCTTGCCTGGAGAATCCCAGGGATGGTGGAGCCTGGTGGGCAGCTGTCTATGGGGTTGCACAGAGTCGGACATGACTGAAGTGACTTAGCAGCAGCAGCAGTGATTCGGTTGGAAAAAAAGCAATGACTGCATATTGGATGGGAGAAGGGGGAGGTATGATTTATTGTGAGGGAGAAAAAATGCCAAGAACTGTGGATGACACATTAAGGGTAAAGAGAGGGGAGTGAAACTAAGGTATTGTTTCATCAATGGAGCCATGTTCCATGATAGTGAATTTTGAGAGAGAAACCAGTTTGGGGGTAAATCAGGAATTTTGTTTTGCCCAGTGGTAGCCGGGTATGGCTATGAAATCTTAAAGAGAAGCTGTCAAGTGGGCAGCTGGATATATGAGTCCATGCCTAAGGAAGAAGTCTGAGTTGAAGATACTAGTTTGGGAGTTATCAACTCACATATGAAGTTTAAAACTCCCCTGAGTATATGGGACCTGCCAGAGGGTGAGGAAGAGAAAGTGATGAAGGATTGAGCCCTCTGTCTTGCCCACATTTGAGGTTGAAAAAGAAGGAAGAATCCCGAAAGAAAGATGGGGATGCATAGCCAGAGCACCAGGAGGAAAAGAAAGATGATGAGGTGTCCAGAAGCAAAGGGCAGAAGGGCAAGAATCCTAAAGACTAGTTCTCATCTGGATGCTGCCACTTGTTTCTATTTTGGACATCATCTAATTTCTTGGAATTTTTTTTTTGTCTGTGAGGTTTATCTTGTCTATCACACAGGCTTGAGATGGTCAATACTGAGAACTTCCTTAATTAATATATTTTAGATGTTAATCTATATATCTGGTACGTGTGTGTGTGCGCTAAGTCGCTTTGGTGCTGTCTGACTTTATGCGACCTTATGGACTGTAGCCCACCAGGCTCCTCTGTCCATGGGATTTTCCAGGCAAGAATACTGGAGTGGGTTGCCATGCCTTCCTAGGGGAGCTTCCTGACCCAAGGATTGAACCTTCATCTCCTGCGGCTCCTGAACTGCAGGCAGATTCTTTACTACTGAGCCACTGGGAAGCCCATATATGGTACCTATTAACCTATAAAATATCTATTATTCTTATTATGTGACATTCTACTATAATGATATGAAAGCACGCAGTAGCCTGGATTTCTTTATTACTTGGACAATGCTTCACTTAACACACTTGGTTACTTAATTCTGATTTAAATGTCTTTTATGTCACTAAAGCATAAGTGTTTTAAGTAATATTGAAGTAATATATTTACTTGAAGGAAATGGAGGGGTAGCAACTTAATTAGATATATTGATAAAATAAAAGTCTTTAAACTGGAGTCTACTGTTTGAAATTAAACTACATTTTAAAATTTATTTTTATGTACAAGTAACGTGTGCAACTGAACTGAACTGAATGTGTGTCTAGGTAGAGAGACATCCCCAGCAACTGTAGTTTTTATAGGGTTAAAATGCTGAGTTAAAGTTAGTCATTGGGAGGGAGAAAAGAAAAAAGAAAAACAACCTTTACACACTTTGTTAAAACAAGAACAAAGAGCCCATGGAAAGCACCAGGTGTGACATGGAAAAGATAAGGAACAAACTCTTCTGTGTACATATCACTCTTAAGATTATTTAATGACTCGAAAGATGACCTCCACCAAAAGGTGTGGCATGAAAGTGAGCATGAAACAGAATCCTAATCATACATTTCAGCAACTCTGATTTCCAGTGGGCTGGGCCTTGGCGCTGACAGTCAACGTGTCCATTGTAAGACAAGTTTATTTCTTGCATAAGTTTATCATTATCCTGGAAGCCCTGCTTACTGGCAAGGCCCCTTCTGCCTGCTTCCCTCTATGTTTTTTTCTTTCTCTCTCCTCCCTCACTCCCCTCCCTGGTACAACTCAGTTATCTGGTCTCAGACTTCTGAAGTGCTCTGGGCTTCCCTGTGATTTTTTTTTTTCCAGCCCCCACAATTAGGTAATCATTTATTAGTCCTTGCCTTGTAATTGAGATGCAAGTTATAATTCCCCTTGGCTCTGGAGATGACTTGCTGCACCCACCTTTTCCACCTCCTTATATCATGAGATTAAAGCATTAAGTGAGCTCAAGTAATGTAATAAAACCTGGAATTAATTAACTGCACTGAAGATGATTATATTATGAATTAAGTACCTCCTTCATAGAATGCACTATAACTACCACAATAAATAAACGTATAAAAATGCAGTTTTCAGGGAGTTTAATTTTCAAAAGAGCCTTCTCTAATTCTATTAATATTTATTGAGTCCTATCGGTACCTAGTGTATCTAACCTCATTCATTCTGATTAAAAATGTCTTTCCTTTCATAGTAATGTAAATTTACTGGTGATAGAATTAACGATCTTAAACTCCCCCAGCCCTGCCATAGAATCTGATTGTAATAATTATTTATTGAGCATCCATTATGTAGCAGGAACGTCAGCACAGTACCTTACACACGGGAAAGACTTGGTACAAGCTTCAGGAGAAAATTTGGCTGGAAAGAGAAATAACTATTTATAAAAACAAACTCTAAGGTGACATTTTAAGAGCTCCAATAGAGGAAAGAGATACAAGGGCAGGTAAAAAGGACGTCAGAATTTGTTTATAATCTGTGGTATAACTAAGGACTTTACTAATTATTTTGAATTTTACATCATGGTAACAAATACTTTCAAGGTTATCTGAATTTTTAGAGGATTGCGTAGGGTGATAAGAAATGTTCTATACAGTGTTGTTTCAAGGTAGCCTGCCCATTTATCCTCTGCGTAGCTCAGAACACTTATGTTTAGAATATAAGAAGAATACTTTTATGTTCTGAGTAGCCCAGCAGCTTTCACCACCATTAATTCACGTTAAATCATTTATATTCAATTTACATTTTCATATATTTCATTACTTGTCAATTGGTTCCAACCAGAAGAACAAGAGTGGAGGAACAGGAGCTGAGAATGCATAATTTTTTAAAGATGTGTTGATTTGGTTGTCTTATCCTTGTGGGAACAAAAGACAAAATAAGTCAACACTAAAATTAATCTTTTTCTATTAAAATCCCAACTGAACAGGTGATATATTAAAGTACATGGAAACAGCTTAACAGAGAAAGTTATTTTAAAAGATCAAGGCTGTCACTAAATACACAATTGGACTGACCATTACAAATATTTGCTGAACCAAATATTGGACTGATTATTTGATTCATTGAGGGTGGAAGAACTGGAAAATTTCTCTAAAATCTATATCTCTTGCATGAAGGGTGATGAAATTACTTCCATTGAGCAAACATGAAAGCAACTTCATTGCTTTGTAGTCACTTGGGCTTAACATTTATATTTTCTGAAAGCAACTACATTTCTTACACCTCTTCGCAGGAATCCTGGTGACCCTCTCTAGATAAGCAGTAATGTCGGATTTCATTGTCTAGACATTGATATCCTTTTCTTCCTGGGAAGGGAGTGTTCATTTGGCATTTGGTCAGTATAACAAAAAGGAAAGAGAAGAAAAAACCCAAGTCAATAAACAAAATCGTTTAGTGGACTGGGGACAGTGAAGTAAAAAAGTGTGAGGGACAAGCATAGAGTTTCGAATTCACTGGATTGTACATATTGAAAACAGAACATGACTCTTTGATTATTTGAGAGAAATAAGACTTTAGACAGTCTAGATTGCAGACTCACAGCCTGTGGGCTGCTTCTGGCAGATAAAGTGTTTAGAAGAGAAAAAAAAAAAATTGAGCTTGAACGTCTTAAGAGGGCCATATGTTTTTAGTTTCACACAGACCTTACCAGTCCATATTACCTTATGCTTGACTCTTCACATTTTTATGCTCCTTGCCCTGCACTAAGGTCCCAGAATCTGCAACACTTGGTATGTGTCTCCCACCTCTAGTGTTTTCTAGCTCTCTAGACCTGGTGGCTCAGATGGTAAAGAATCTGCCTGCAGTGCGGGAGACCTGGGTTCAATCCCTGGGTTGGGATGATCCTCTGGAGGAGGGCATGGCAACCCACTCCAGGATGCTTGCCTGGAGAATCCCCATGGACAGAGGAGCCTGGTGGGTTACAGTCCAAGGGATCACAAAGAATTGGATGTGACTGAGCAACTAAGCAAAGGCCAAGCACAGAGTTAGCATGTAGTAAATATGTGTTGAACAAATGAGTGAATAGTAGTGGAGATATAGATATACCCATTTTAAGTGAATAGTAGTGGAGAAATAAGATATACCCATTTTAAGTTGGTTCAGCTACAGGTTCCATGAGTGCAATTTTCTGAAAACTCTATCAATGTGTGTCATTGTATGAAGAGGGAGGAATGGCAGGGAACTTTCCTGTCCTGTGGGAGGGGGAAATGTTACATTTTGGATGACACTACAGATTACTGCTTTGGAATTTGTTGAGTGTATGGAAAATTGTTTCTTAAATCTTAAGACTTCTCTTACCCATACCTAAAACTATCCTGTTATTCATGTGTTCAATTCAGCTTTCTCTTTTAACCTTTTCCTTTCCACCATCCTCATCCTCATCAGAACAAGTTATTCATCAAGCTGATTGGTGATACAATTAATCAAACAGTGTTGTTTTCCATGTGACTTTTTAAGGTGATCATTGTCTTAAAAGGGCTTCCCTGATAGCTCAGTTCGTAAAGAATCTGCAAGCAATGCTACCCACTCCAGGATTCTTGGTCTTCCCTTGTGGCTCAGCTGGTAAAGAATCCGCCTGCAATGCAGGAGACCTGGGTTCGATCCCTGGGTTGGAAAGATTCCCTGAAGAATCGAAAGGCTACCCACTCCAGTATTCTGTCCTGGAGAATTCCATGGACTGTACAGTCCATGGGGTCACAAAGAGTCAGATATGATTGAGTGACTTTCACTTTCAGGGGACTTTCATTGTCTTAAAAAGGAATGATGTAATAAGAGGATTTGAGTATGTGCCTCGGCTCTTCAAATAAGAGGTATTAAAGATGGGAAATAATTTGAGAGAGTGATGAATCACCTCATTATGCTCAGGTTACCAAGTTTTTTTAAAAATTTTTTTTGCAAAGAAACTTTTAAACCAGTTCAGTAGATCTGATTTTGTTGATTTTAAAATATTACATTTTAAAATTTCCTATTCTTTCGTTGCTTTTCACTTGCTCAAAAAAGGTTTATTTATTCTTTCAGTAAATATTTACCAAGTACCAATAACATGCTAATCATATGAATTCACCCTATTTCTTTTTCCTTTCATTTAACAAAAACGACAAAAGAAACATTCAGGCAACCAGGATAGGGCACGTGAAACAAACCCACCATTTTCACACAGTGGGTGCAGCCGCCAGGATATTTCTGTTGCCTGTGCTTTGCCTTGAGTGAGAAGGGCAAGTGGTGTGAGAGGACATGACCTGGAGGCAAGTTATCTAACTTATATCCCAAGTTATCTAACTTATACCTTTCAAAATGGACTTGGGGCATGGATTTCTTTCTTCCTTTTCTTTTCCATGCTTTGAAGTCACAGATAATAAATTCTACGCCCTCAAGTTCAGCAAGTATTACCAGAGTGCCTAGTCCCTGCCCAGCCGTGAGCTTTGTTACAAAAGTTACAATAGTGTAACTCTCTCCATATTCCATATCCTAAAGAGAACATTTTACAGCCTTCCCTGACATTGAGACAGGCATGTATTCACTAACAAATCCTTGTCTAACATCTTCTGGAACAACCACATTCTTCTAAATATCATCTGGCTATTTAAACAAGCTGCAGTGATTTCGGTTCCAAGCCCTCTCTTCTTTGTGTTGCTCCCATCGAATGGATTTATACTTGAAGGAAACTGACACAAAAGGATCCTGTGTTTGGGGTTTATAAATTTCACAGAATAGTTAGGCTATAAATGAAGGATTAGTTCATAGGTTTCACCTTGGTACTATTCTGAATAATATAAATCCTGTACACATACTTTATTTGATCAACAGGGGTGAAAACTGTCATCAAAATGAGCGTATCTTCGAATATCAGAAGCATCTTACTTCTCGGTAATTATGCTACATTGATTTTCCTAGAGTAATGGGGAAGAATTTAATTTTGTTTAAAATATGAATAATGTTCACACCTGCAAGCCATTATTCTGCCTTCTTGGATTTCAGGGTCGCATTCACATCATCTTACATTTCATTGCTTTGTTTGGGGATGGTGCTGAAAAAGTAAAATCATAGGACGTGCCACTATTGTTGATTCTAAGTGAAAAGCCATTGGCTATCAACACTGCTCACGCTTATTTTCTGTATTATGATAGAAAAAAATAAAAGACATATTCTCTCCCAGCTTTCCCTCGGGTGGATTGGGTGGCATCTCACTTCACATGATATGAAACATACATTTTTCTTCTATTCAGAACTCTGTATTCCTGTAAGTACTTTGTCATCTTTAAGAGGGAAAGGAAAATGTTTTGATTGGAGGAAAAAAATTCTGTTCAGGTTAGACATAATTGAGTCAGACACTCACCTTGTGCAGCTGTTTCAGTTTCAAAGAATAATCACGATATTGTCGAAAGATGATGAGATGTGTTATTATCTAACAGAATCACACTGATATTTTATTAATTCCATATTAACCAGTAGGACAACACATTAAACAGCAAGAGATATAGTCAAGGTTGGAAAACTGAACTCACAGAACTGTTCAAGAAATGGAGTTTAGAAGGACTGCTTCAGGTTAGTTCATTAACCAGTAGCGGCATGCGAAGCACAAGTGAAAGTTCATGAGTTAGTTTGGGCCGTGTATTGAGTGAGGCCTTGTCAAATCATAATATGACCCAACAAGGTGTTGGAGTGGCTATAAAAGCTAATAGAACCCCAGGCTCCCATATAGAAGTACAGTGACCTGATTTAATAGGGGTAATGGTTAGCTGTGTTGTATTCTCCTCTGGTTACACCCTCTTTGGCTTATTGTCTTCATTTGGGGGGTAGTTTGTTTTCAAAATAGATGTTCATGGACTGGAGAGCTTCCAAAGAAAGGGCATAAGGCGGTAGAAAGTGAGGCTGTTTTGAAAAAAGAAGGCTTAGAAGGAACATGGCATTTGTTTCAATTATTTACAGGGCTGTCATGATATAGGTAGCATGGTTAGAGTGTGTGTGTGTGTGTGTGTGTGTGTGTGTGTGTATGTGTATGCTCAGTTTGTCTGACTCTTTGCAACCCCATGACTATAGCCCACCAGGCTCCTCTGTCCATGGAATTTTCTAAGCAAGAATACTGGAGTGGGCTGCCATTTCCTCCTCCAGAGGATCTTCCTGACTCAGGGATTGAACCTGTATCTATTGTGTCTCCTGCACTGGCAGGTGGATTCTTCACCAGCTGCACCACCTGGGTGGCCCCAGCATTTCTAGGCTTATTCCTTATTGCACAAGCTGATATAGGGTTAATTAAAATTTTAAGGAGGTATAGAACCCTTTGAAGAACTAATTTTTTTTGATTTACATTTTTTTTTGATGTTCAAGCTGGTTTTATTATTTTTTTTCTTCTTATTTTTTTTTCTTTTTTTTTAATTTTAAGTTTTTTTATTTTTAAAATTTTAAAATCTTTAATTCTTACATGCATTCCCAAACATGAACCCCCCCTTCCACCTCCCTCCCCATAACATCTTTCTGGGTCATCCCCATGCACCAGCCCCAAGCAGGCTGCATCCTGCGTCAGACATAGACTGGCGATTCAATTCACAGGATAGTATACATGTTAGAATGTCATTCTCCCAAATCATCCCACCCTCTCCCTCTCCCTCTGAGTCCAAAAGTCCGTTATACACATCTGTGTCTCTTTCCCTGTCTTGCATACAGGGTCGTCATTGCCATCTTCCTAAATTCCATATATATGTGTTAGTATACTGTATTGGTGTTTTTCTTTCTGGCTTACTTCACTCTGTATAATCGGCTCCAGTTTCATCCATCTCATCAGAACTGATTCAAATGAATTCTTTTTAACGGCTGAGTAATACTCCATTGTGTATATGTACCACAGCTTTCTTATCCATTCATCTGCTGATGGACATCTAGGTTGTTTCCATGTCCTGGCTATTATAAACAGCGCTGCGATGAACATTGGGGTACATGTGTCTCTTTCAATTCTGGTTTCCTCGGTGTGTATGCCCAGAAGTGGGATTGCTGGGTCATAAGGTAGTTCTATTTGCAATTTTTTAAGGAATCTCCACACTGTTCTCCATAGTGGCTGTACTAGTTTGCATTCCCACCAACAGTGTAGGAGGGTTCCCTTTTCTCCACACCCTCTCCAGCATTTATTGCTTGCAGATTTTTGGATCGCAGCCATTCTGACTGGTGTGAAGTGGTACCTCATTGTGGTTTTGATTTGCATTTCTCTAATAATGAGTGATGTTGAGCATCTTTTCATGTGTTTGTTAGCCATCCGTATGTCTTCCTTGGAGAAATGTCTATTTAGTTCTTTGGCCCATTTTTTGATTGGGTCGTTTATTTTTCTGGAGTTGAGCTGCAGAAGTTGCTTGTATATTTTTGAGATTAGTTGTTTGTCAGTTGCTTCATTTGCTATTATTTTCTCCCATTCAGAAGGCTGTCTTTTCACCTTGCTTATATTTTCCTTTGTTGTGCAGAAGCTTTTAATTTTAATTAGATCCCATTTGTTTATTTTTGCTTTTATTTCCAGAATTCTGGGAGGTGGATCATAGAGGATCCTGCTCTGATTTATGTCTGAGAGTGTTTTGCCTATGTTCTCCTCTAGGAGTTTTATAGTTTCTGATCTTACATTTAGATCTTTAATCCATTTTGAGTTTATTTTTGTGTGCGGTGTTAGAAAGTGATCTAGTTTCATTCTTTTACAAGTGGTTGACCAGTTTTCCCAGCACCACTTGTTAAAGAGATTGTCTTTACTCCATTGTATATTCTTGCCTCCTTTGTCAAAGATAAGGTGTCCATATGTGTGTGGATTTATCTCTGGGCTTTCTATTTTGTTCCATTGATCTATATGTCTGTCTTTGTGCCAGTACCATACTGTCTTGATGACTGTGGCTTTGTAGTAGAGCCTGAAGTCAGGCAAGTTGATTCCTCCAGTTCCATTCTTCTTTCTCAAGATTGCTTTGGCTATTCGAGGTTTTTTGTATTTCCATACAAATCTTGAAATGATTTGTTCTAGTTCTGTGAAAAATGTGGCTGGTAGCTTGATAGGGATTGCATTGAATTTGTAAATTGCTTTGGGTAGTATACTCATTTTCACTATATTGATTCTTCCAATCCATGAACATGGTATATTTCTCCATCTATTAGTGTCCTCTTTGATTTCTTTCATCAGTGTTTTATAGTTTTCTATATATAAGTCTTTAGTTTCTTTAGGTAGATATATTCCTAAGTATTTTATTCTTTTCGTTGCAATGGTGAATGGAATTGTTTCCTTAATTTCTTTTTCTACTTCCTCATTATTTGTGTATAGGAATGCAAGGGATTTCTGTGTGTTGATTTTATACCCTGCAACTTTACTATATTCATTGATTAGCTCTAGTAATTTTCTGGTAGAGTCTTTAGGGTTTTCCATGTAGAGGATCATGTCATCTGCAAACAGTGAGAGTTTTACTTCTTCTTTTCCAATTTGGATTCCTTTTATTTCTTTTTCTGCTCTGATTGCTGTGGCCAAAACTTCCAGAACTATGTTGAATAGTAGCGGTGAAAGTGGACACCCTTGTCTTGTTCCTGACTTTAGGGGAAATGCTTTCAATTTTTCACCATTGAGGATAATGTTTGCTGTGGGTTTGTCATAGATAGCTTTTATTATGTTGAGGTATGTTCCTTCTATTCCTGCTTTCTGGAGAGTTTTTATCATAAATGGATGTTGAATTTTGTCAAAGGCCTTCTCTGCATCTATTGAGATAATCATATGGTTTTTATTTTTCAATTTGTTAATGTGGTGAATTATATTGATTGATTTGCGGATATTGAAGAATCCTTGCATCCCTGGGATAAAGCCCACTTGGTCATGGTGTATGATCTTTTTAATGTGTTGTTGGATTCTGATTGCTAGAATTTTGTTGAGGATTTTTGCATCTATGTTCATCAGGGATATTGGCCTGTAGTTTTCTTTTTTTGTGACATCTTTGTCAGGTTTTGGTATTAGGGTGATGGTGGCCTCATAGAATGAGTTTGGAATTTTTTTTTTATGTGGACTGTTTCTAAATTCTTTATTGGATTTATTACAAAATTGCCTTTGTTTTGGGTGGGTTTTTTTTTTTTTTTTTTTCAGCTCTGAGGCATGTGGGATCTTAGCTCCCGGACCAGGTATCAGACTCACACTCCCTGCTTTGAAAGGCAAAGTCTTGACTGCTAGATCTCCAGGGAAGTCCCTGACAGAACTATTTTGACTATACAGAGCTAACTCAAAACATTGTGAGATAGCATAACCATGGGTATTTAAATAGACGCTGCAAGGCCTTTTATTTTACAAATAATTTTTCTATCTGAATGATTTGTAAGGGAGGATATCATCTAAGAGCTCCTTGTTCTAAGATCCTAAGGCTTCTTCTAACTTAGCATGAACATTTTGATGATTTGATATAATTTATAGTTCCTTCTCTTATTATGAGAGCAGAAACCCAATGTTTAGTGGCTTGCCTTTTCTTTATTAACAGAGTCAAATCTATAGGTACAGCAGTGGCCTGGACTTCCCTTGAACAAAGGTTATGGTTCTGTGGCAATAGGCGGAGGGCCAAGAGATAATGATCTTGTGGGGACATAAATCTGAAACACTCCGTGAAAATGTTGAAAAATATTGTCAGAGTGCATTCATTTAGGGCTCCCATTTTAAGCAGAGCACAAACAATGGGTTCCTTAGTCTTTGCAAGGTGTTTGAGAGGGACCCACATGGGGGTGGAGTGGGACGGAAGGTGAAATGGAGTGGAAAAAAAACCCAGAATCAACAGGTTTGTGACATTTGAAATAAACATTCATATTCAGAGACGCGAGTTTGATCCCTGGGTCAGGAAGATACCCCTAGAGGAGAGCATGGCAACCCACTCTAACATTCTTGCCTGGAGAATTCCATAGACCGAGGAGCCTGGAGGGCTACTGTCCATAGCATCACAAAGAGTCAGTCATGACTGAAGCGACTTAGCATGCACATATTCATTTTGAAAGCTCTCTGTAGCCCATATTTTAGGGAAAAAATATATTTTATTTTTGCATATGATTTTGGGGGGGATATAGAGTTAGAGACCAAATATATTAGCATCAGGACTCAAGGTGCATTACCCAGAAAAAATGTGTAGCTACATCAGTGAATATACAAATTGAGTGAAAAATATGGAAATAAAAAAATCCCCATAGTGGCTAAACAGAATGCTGATGTATTTGTAATGGGGGCATTGATTCAGCAAGCTCTTTAGGAAAAACAAAACAAAACAGCTCTATGGATCAGATTCTGATTATGAGGACTTTGAGATGAGCTCTGGTCTGACTGGAGTGAACTTTACTTGGAAAGACCTTAAATGATTTTCCTAAGGTCATGCTACTAGTAAGTTACACAGTGGTCTCTCAGACCCAAATCCAGTGACCTAATCCTCCACTTAATTTTATCTCAAGAACATTTTTTTGATCCTGGTGGAATCAGACGAGGAAGAGAAAGCAACCACAGCCTGGGAGGGGAGAGAAATCATGAGAGAAGCCCCAGTGTGGTTATGTGCTGGGTGGGGAGCCATGGCCCCACCTCTTTGCCTCAGTTTGGGTGCAGGTTTATAGCCTATCTTCACACTGGGAGAGCTGCTTTTCGAACCATTACCCATCTGTCTGCAATAAAGGGGCCTCTTGAGTGTGATGTCTTGGGTCCCAATACTTGAGTAATGATTATAGGTGGAAAGTGTCTCTGAGGCAATTCCTACTGAGAACTGGGAGTCCTAGGAAAGGTCTATTTATTAAAAATCAGCCCACAGCGATTTCCCCTTCAACTATCTTCTTTGAATCTTTGCTTCTTAAATATTCATGAAACCTGCAGTAATTTTAGATTAAAGATCTCCACAAGATGAGTCATTCCCAGAATCTTACATCTATGGTGGTATTTGGATTTGTTTCTAAGTTTCCCCTCTAATAGTTGAAAATCCCTTTGCAAAGCTTGTATTGCTTTCATTTACTGAAAATGAACAGTGCTGAACCGGGCCCAGAGGACATTAAAACCCCATTATAGTTCACTTCCTGAAACCATGGATTTGGTTATCCTACAGGTAAAATCACTTCCCCGTGTGTACAGGGAAGTGTAGTGTTTCCTCCTCCCCACAGCTGCAGTGTCTCTAATATAGTGCCTTTACCAAGTGTTTGTTGGATGCATACATTAATTCAGATAATTTCATGTGACTTACGTTTTAATTGAATCTGGTTTTTAGAAGAGAGATGGAATGTATGTGAAATATTTTGTACCACGTGGTTTTAAATCATTGCTGTTAACCCAGGTTCAAAGTCAATCATTGATTTTTAAATAATAATGTAATTAAATATTGAAATAATAGTTAAGTATAAAGAGAGAAACATTTTAAATTGGTTTTCATGCCAATAGCATTTAAAATGATGGCTATTTGAGATGCACTGTGATACCTATTTCCAACACATCATACTCTGTAAAGTAGGTGGCATATAAACAAAGATACAGTGAGTTCAATCCACTCCTAAAATAAAAGACGTTTTTTATAACACACAGATTTCTCCAGGAAGGAAACTGGTTCTTCTCCCACCCTCTAAATTGCTCTTTATTAAAAAGAAAAGTGTTTGTTCAGTTTTATGTCTCCCAATGCTGGATGACAATATGGCTGTGGATGGTGTATAATCAGTTTTTATGGGTGATGTTCTCACCAAAGGAGTGGCTTAGAAGTGAACAAGTTAGTCTATGGTATTTAAAGTTCTCACTTTATCATATGGGATGTTCTGTTTCTGTTTGTGGTTTCAAGACATAAAGAACTTACATAATATCTTTTCAAGCATTTGAGGTGATAATGAGCCTTTCAGATTTTTTGTCGAAACTCTACCGAGAGTTTGTGTGTTTGCCACGAGAAAGAATTCCAGTGGCAACCCAGCAGCCTTGTAGGTATCTGATTTTGTTTTCTTGAGCTATTCCTTCCTCTTAAACTAGTCAGTCAAGCTTGCCACAAATTAACACAGATGTCAAAAGGTGATTTTTATTTTTTTTTTCTTTCTTTTTTTTTTAATTTTAGTTTTTTATTTTTTAAATTTTAAAATCTTTAATTCTTACATGCATTCCCAAACATGAACCCCCCTCCCACCTCCCTCCCCATAACATCTTTCTGGGTCATCCCCATGCACCAGCCCCAAGCATGCTGCATCCTGCGTCAGACATAGACTGGCGATTCAATTCACAGGATAGTATACATGTTAGAATGTCATTCTCCCAAATCATCCCACCCTCTCCCTCTCCCTCTGAGTCCAAAAGTCCGTTATACACATCTGTGTCTCTTTCCCTGTCTTGCATACAGGGTCGTCATTGCTATCTTCCTAAATTCCATATATATGTGTTAGTATACTGTATTGGTGTTTTTCTTTCTGGCTTACTTCACTCTGTATAATCGGCTCCAGTTTCATCCATCTCATCAGAACTGATTCAAATGAATTCTTTTTAACTGCTGAGTAATACTCCATTGTGTATATGTACCACAGCTTTCTTATCCATTCATCTGCTGATGGACATCTAGGTTGTTTCCATGTCCTGGCTATTATAAACAGCGCTGCGATGAACATTGGGGTACATGTGTCTCTTTCAATTCTGGTTTCCTCGGTGTGTATGCCCAGAAGTGGGATTGCTGGGTCATAAGGTAGTTCTATTTGCAATTTTTTTGATTTTTTAAAAAAAATATGAGCTTCAACAGTGTTTGAGTCATAAAAGAGATACCTCAAGTCGAGCTATGGAGTAAGTTCTCAAATCATCTTAGTGTTATTGCTTCCGTTTAAAAAAATTAGTTGCAACAAACGAAGGCAAAACAACCTTAGATGTTCCATAGGAGTTTCAATTGCAGAGATTTCCTCTGACGTGAGTGTTAATGAATGTCAAAGCAATAGCATAAAAAGACATCACTAGTTTAATGATTGATAGACTAGGAAAAACACAAGGTCTTTTGTCAGATAAATGACTACTGTTTGGTGTTCCTTTACCTTAGGAGTATCAAAAGTGATCTCAAGATAGGTAATCATAGTCCAGGAGCAAGTCAGAATGTAGCCTGTCATAAATAACCAAGGCAGAAAGGCTACTTATTTTCTCACTTGGCAACTTTGACATTATTTCAACTTTTTGGGTTTGTTTGGATTCTCTGTTGAAACTTTCTCTTTCTGCAGACTAAATAAACATATAAAATTTTATGCCATTGACTTTGTACATCTACAGTCTAAGTGTATCACCAAAGAAAATTTAAATATCACTCCGAGTGTTGGAAAAGCCCAGTTGGTGGTGTTTGGCTCTATACAGACAATGCTGTGACAGATTCATAGGATGAAATGAGAGCAGAAACATCCAACAATCACCAAGCAATAATCATCAATGAGTTTTCTTTTAAGCAATGTTTTATACCCCTGGGTTGGCCGAAATTTGCTATGATATGTTCTTAGCAGTCTGAAAGGCTGAACAGTGACACTCACTCTACATAGCTCTAATCAACTTTTGCTCCATGTGTCACTGAATATGAGAGACTTTGTAGGTTAGTTCTCATGTGTATTTGAGGAAGAACCCTAAATTTCTAAAGTGCTATTGATTCTCGTTACTTCCTTTCCCTCACTCCTCTAGTACTCTTATTTCATTACTTGTTTGTAAATAAAGTCATCTTTTAGGCCTTGTAGTTGATTCCAGGAGAAGGTGCTAAATAATACTAGAATGAGTTTGGGGGAGAGTAGTAGGCATAGATTTCAATGGTGAACTTTGCCAATTTGGCAAATTACTATTTGCTCAGAATATCATGTGCCTGCTGATGGTCTGTGAAGAATCTGTGCAGATGTAATCTTGCTGGCAAGTCCACATCTTGTCTTCAAACACCTGGGGGAAATCTTGGCACTCTAAGGAGGAAATTTACTACAGGTGTTGAGGGGCAATGAGACTTCTTTCTTCTGTGCCCCCCAGCCTGTCACCAAAAAATATTTCTTTTTCCTCTGCTCACTCTGTTCTCCACTGATCTGGGAGTGTTGTAGGGTGCCCCTGGTCTGTCCTGTTGGTTCTCTCATGTCCTGTTTGCCAAGTTAACCTAAGACCATTGCTATGAGCAAGGGGACAGTGACGTCTGGGGCATAGAGCCAGAGAAGAAGGGCAAGGCGCACCACGTCGTGCTGGGGAGGGAGCTGTGTGGGTCTGGGCAGAGAAGCAGCTGAGAATGGCAGGGCTCGGGTTTCATTTCCTCCTTCACTCTCCAGGTGCTTCATTTATTGGAACTGATTCCTGAGGGCTAAATGCATCTTACCCGAAAAGAGTATTCAGGCTATGGCAAGGTTAGCGTGGTTAGACTGGACAAAACCAATATAATATATTACTATTATTGAGAGCTGCAAGGCCTAAGAAAGAAAAAAGCTCTCATTTTCTTCCTCCACTCCTCCATGAATGTGCTTGCGGTCGAAGCAGTTCTTGTTTCTATTTCCTTTGTGCAGTCATTTATAAAGGTCTGTGAGGAGGTGTCTTTGCATTTTTGCTTTCTTTTGGTTTGTTGGAGGTAGACAGTAGCCGAGAGGGAATGTCCCAGGTAGAATTTATCCAGGAACTGAGTATTTATATTGACTCCAAGAAGAAGAAATGATACTTTCCCCCAGGTTTTTGAAGACGAGTAACACTGATGTTCAAACATTAAAACAGATAATTCTGCTATTAACAGTTTATTTTACCTTTCTGAAGTGTTGGTTTTAAGGCATAATGAAAAACATTTTCTATAAGTAGTATGAGATACATACTACAAAGTGATTCCTTTATGGAATCTTAACTTTCAAGTTCTATCACATTGCATTTTGAAAGTGATACTGTACTTCTTAGTGCATTTTTCATAATTACAGTTAATCCTCTGACACATTTCTAAGTGCTCTTTATAATTTGGGGATGGAAGATGCAACTTAATCCTTCTGCTGAAAAATTGACCATGTGGAAATTTGGGTATGCTGCCACCAGGTGGTGGCAGATTCTTTGAGTCTTGTGTTGTTGTAATTTAAAAGTTTTTTTTTTTAATTCTTTTAAATAAAAACAGTAAAGTTATTTCTTTAAACAATATCTTACTCAGAAGTCTAAATATAAAATAAAGCCGGCTAAGTCACTATGGTGATAATGGGGTAGGAATTTCAAAACCCAGTGTCTGTGCCCACCTCTTTATTCTGGTGATCTCTGAGGAGCCACAGGAACACAATCGAAACTTACAAATTTCAGTTATAATGTTCACTTTTTACTTGGTATTAAGATATGAAGCATTTTAAAATTAAAAACAACTGTTTAAAATATTAAAATGATAGTCTTCTAGAGCAAGAAGGAGAGTCTAGGAAAGCCCTTTGTAAAGTTGATAGGCTGGAGGGGAAAGATTCTTCCTAACAATCCAATACAGTGAAAGGAATAGACATGAGCAAGAGTATACACGTAAGGCTGGACTTCTTAGAGGCCTGTTCAGACAGATCAAGCTCTATTTGGGCAGAGTTAGGACAAACAGGCTTGGACGGTAAAGCGTCTCCCTATAATGCATGAGACCTGGGTTCAATCCCTGGGTCGGGAAGATCCCCTGGAGAAGGAAATGGCACCCCACTCGAGTATTCATGCCTGGAAAATCCCATGGATCGAGGAGCCTGGTGGGCTACAGTCCATTGGGTCGCAAAGAGTCGGACACGACTGAGCGACTTCTCTTCACTTCACTTCATAGGACATACAGGAGATTCTGGAATAAGAGGAGAGCAGGAGGGTGTGCTTCTTCTGAGAGTCAGCAATTGGTTGAACTTCTTTTAGATTCATTACTGTTCAGTTAGTTATTAATAATTAGTTCCATAGCTGGAGCCTGGAACCCTAAGTGAAAAGTCACTGTCTTTCAGACTGTCAAGTCTTTGACAGTCTTCTTTCTGTTTTTTTAGTACCTTCTATCCCAAGTAACTAGAGAAGACAGCCAGAAAACAAACTATGTATCCACCAGCTTACCCAATCTGTGCAATGGGTCTTTCTACATTACTGCTGCTGCCTGTCTTGGGTCTTGTGTGAAGCATCATTTTGCTTTGTCAGCTTCTTCATAAATGATCAATATCTTAGTTAAAAGCAATATTATTTTTCTATCTTTGCCTAGGAAACACATACCTGTAGAAACTGCAAACTTTCCCAGAAACCACTTTTTTTTCTAAAAGCATTGTTTTCTCTTAAAGTATTTTAAATACAGAACTTTACAACCTTTGAACAGAGAAGTAGATAAGGTAAGTATAGCAATATAACTATCCTATGATACAGGAAACTGAGATTGTGGGACGGTTGAATGGGAAAAAAAATCACCAACCAACCAAACAAAAACCCCAAGAAACAGTTAATGATAAACCAGTAAAACACTGTGTCTTACTAGGGTTGTTCTAAGTCACATAGTTGCTCTAAGATGTATATCTATATATCTATATATATATCCTCTCTTAGAGAGAGAGGGGGTGATAAAGAGAGACAGATGATGGGGAGATACAAAGATTGACAAGAGATGGATAGAGTGTCAGTTCAATGATTCAGTGAATATAAACTGAAACTGAGTACCTACTCTGATCTATGGGCTTCCGAGGTGGCACCTGCCAGTGCAGGAGATGTAAGAGACATGGGTTTGATCTCTGGGTTGGGAAAATCCCCTGGAGGAGGGCATGGCAACCCACTCCAGTATTCTTGCCTGAAGAATCTCATGGACAAAGGATCCTGGTGGGCTACAGTCCATAGGGTTACAAGGAGTTGGACATGACTGAAGTGACTTAGCACACACATACTATGTTCTGCATACTGTTGTGCCGTCTAGACAAACTCCATGCCCCCCTGGGGTTTTCTGAATAGGAGAGAAGACAGTCGACATAAAAATGGCTCAATATATAATGGTTGGTAAAGAAAACTGCTATAAAGAGAAACGAAGATGAGCAAGGGGACAAAGGGTCAAGGGCAAAGGGTAGCATGCAGAGGAATTGCTCCTCGAGAGAAGGGGCAAGAATAGACCCTCTGAGAGGGGACAGTTGAGCAGAGACCTGAAGGCAATGACAGAGTGAACCATGTGATGGCTCTTGGAAGTCTTCCAGGCTGAAGGAATAACAGTAAGGGCAAAGAGCCTGAAGAAGGAACAAGCGTGTTGTTCAAAGAACTGGTGACTGGCCACTCCAGGCCATAATGAATGAATGAGTGAGGGAGAAGTGGTGAGGGTCGCAGACCTCAAAGGCCATGGGGAAGGGCCTGGGTTGAGCGTGGCAAGCCCCTGACTGCTGCGTGAAAATAGACTGTGGGAAAGCACCAGAGTTAGGAGCCTCCCTGGAATCTCAGGAGAGTGCTAACAGCGTCCTGGATTGGCAGGCACTGCTCATGCCAGGCAACTCTTCTCTCTGAATTTCTACTTGCTCTGCTGATTCATTCCAGCTAACTCCTGTGGGGACAGGTATTCACAAGACAAATAGCAGCCATCCATTTGATAGTCATGGAGGTACCTGCTGTGGTTTATAAGATGGCCAGCAACTGGGGTCTTAGCCAAGTCACTTTTCCTCACTGAGCTTAGGTGGTCCACATAGCATCTTTCTCAGGTCTGACATCTTCTGAGTTCTAATTTTTGTGATTGAACCTTAATGAGCTCCACCACCTATGATGACCAAAAGGGTAATGGAAATCATTAGAATGCCCCCACATGCCTCTGAATTGAATATAATTTGATCCAGATCTTTTCCACTCCTTGGGAGTCTGCAAACATGCTGTGATGCCCAAATTCAGATCTTCAGTTGATTTGGGGAACTCTGACAAGAGTGGTCACTGGGTAGCAGAGGCCCCACCAGAAATCCCCTCCTCTACTATCACACAGCCTGTGACCCTTGTGAGCTCTTACAGGGCCCTCCTTAATGTTCATTTGAATCTGAGCTTGAGGGTCTGGGAGGCGCACTGGAACTTGCCTGCCCCTTGTAGAATTAGCACAGAGATCATAGTGAAATTCTGGTATCTTCTTCAGCAAACAAAAAGCAAGAGGACATCAACAAATTTTAGTCTTGAGTTTCAGGAAGGAAGACTGCACAGTGCTTAATCCTTCCACATTGAATAGATGCTGCTTCATCCTCTATCAGTTTAATCTTTTTAAAGTGTAAAATTCTGAATCAGTTGCCTAAGTGTTTGCAATCTGATATCAGGGTCATGTTTCCTGCCCCATACACAAAGTTAGGCAGCAAATTCAAAATTGTAAAGTTGCTAACCTAAACATCAGCTCTTGAGTTTTGCCTGAAGTGCACAGCTCCCTCCGGCATTAGTCACATGATCCAGGTCTGCAGATTTGGATACTGATCTTCAAGGTGACACTCTAATCTGACAGAGACTCAAATACTTGATGTGAAACACACAGAATTGCCATCTCCACCCAAAACAAAGCAAAACAAACTTTTCTCGGGCTAGTGTGTATGCACTGTTTAACAGAGCATTTCAGAAAATTTTGTACATTTGAAGCTTGAAATAGAGCCCACTTTCAATAAATAGGTGCTCTGATGAGGACTATGGACTAATTAACTTGCCTTTAGTTTTGGAACTCTTGGATTAGGTTACAAGGGAACAGATTTCCCTGGTTTTAATGTGTTCCATACCAGACATTTGCTTACTGTTCCTAAATATAAACTGGTTTCCCCTGTCACTTACACAGAAGATTGAACATTTCTGAAGCAGAGTTGAGGTAGTCAAGGAGAAATCTGAGAATTTCCTGAGGAACTTTGAGGAAGGCATAAGCCAAGTTTTATGGCAATTGTGTTTGCTATTTAAAATTAATAATCATTATGGTCTTATTTGTTATAATGTTATAATTAGTCATAATATATGACTAATTCTCCCAGGAACTCAGTTATTCCTTGATAGTGAGTTGGAGGTTGAGAGTTATAGAGAAAGCTCTAGGGAGTTGGGCTTATTCAAGTGAGGGAAATGAAGGATAAAGAGTGATTGATTGACTATTTGCAGATAATGGATTTTTCCCATAAAGAGATGATGTTGGACTACTGTTCAGAGGAGTTTGAGTAATATGAAATGAGCTTCAACTGAAGGATGCAGGATTTAGGTAAAGTACACAGAAGGATTTCCTTTTAATAAGTGGAATTCAGCATAGATGGATTCCTAGACCACAGAGGTGGTAGTGGTAGTAGGAAGGGGGCTGGAAACTGTTGAAAACACGAGAAAACCACGAAAAGCAAATGAAAGTATGGAGTGTAAGGCATGATTTTGTTTGTTCTGGTACATTCTGCAAATTGAAAATTTTTCATCAGGATAGAACTTAAAACCACACCATATACAAGTGTAGTCCATGCCTTGTTGAAAGGGACTCAAAATATAGAGTGATAGCTGAGGTTGCTCAGCCAGAAACGAAAAAAAAAAAAAAAAGATTTTAAAACCATGATCAAAAGATGTTTGCAGTATTTATGAATCTAGGAATATTGCTTTATTTCACTTTCATGGCACAATCTATCCAAAATTAAAATATACAGCATCATTAAAGTGTGTTTGTTGAGTCACCCAACAGTTTTCAGGAACATATTTCTTCATTTGCATCTATAGTATCTGGGACACATCATTTGTAAAATTTACATATGTGATTGTCACTAAGGGGTTCGTCTCTGGTCCAAGTACAAAATCATATAAGTTCAGAACCATTTACATTTTAACGTGTCCTATGGGTACGTATTCATGGACTTCGCAAAATAATTTTTTCATATATACTTTTAAAGATTATTTAAAAATCATAGTGTAATCCATCAAACATTTGCAATTGTGAGATTATATCCAAAGGGAAAGCTAATAAGTCTGTGTTAAGTGTTATTACATCTTCTTAAAAACCTAGATGGCATGTTAAAAAGCAGAGACATTACTTTGCTAACAAAGGTCTGTATAGTCAAAGCTATGATTTTTCCAGTAGTCATATATGAATGTGAGAGTTGGACCATAAAAAAGGCTGAGCGCTGAAGAATTGATGCTTTTGAACTGTGGTGCTGGAGAAGACTCTTGAGAGTCCCTTGGACTGCAAGGAGATCAAACCAGTCAATCCTAAAAGAAATCAACCCTGAATATTCATGGGAAGAACTGATGCTGAAGCTGAAACTCCAATACTTTGGCCACCTGATACAAAGAGCTGGCTCATTGGAAAATACCCTGATGCTAGGAAAGATTGAGGGCAGGAGGAGAAAGGGGCAACAAAGGATGATATGGTTGGATGGCATAACTGACTCGATGGACATGAGTTAGAGCAAACTCCAGGAGATAGTGAAGGACAGGGAAGCTTGGTGTGCTTCAGCCCATGGGGTCACAGAGTTGGAGACAACTTATCAACTGAACAACTCCTTGAAAATAATTCTATTATGTGACATCAATAGCCATCCAAATCAACTTTTGATTTCATTTTTTTCCAGCTAATGTGTTTTCCCCCAAAGTATCTTCAGCATGTTCCCCATAATATAAAGAGACTTTGTTAACATCAGAATATAGCATGCTTTCTCTTTCTAAGAGAAAATTTTGGGGAAAATGACCTTTCATTAGGCTGTATTAAGGCATCTATGCTCTCCCCAACATTATTTTCTATGGTAGTATCAGAGTTGATAGGGCTTCCCTGGTGGCTCAGAGGTTAAAGTGTCTGCCTGCAGTGCGGGAGACCTGGGTTCTATCCCTGGGTTGGGAAGATCCCCTGGAGAAGGAAATGGCAACCCACTCCAGTATTCTTGCCTGGAGAATCCCATGGGTGGAGGAGCCCGGTGGGCCACAGTCCACGGGGTCGCAAAGAGTCGGACACGACTGAGCGACTTCACTTTCACTTATCAGAGTTGATATGTTTAAAATGAGTGATGTTGGTTTCTTAAGATGGAGTCTAAGAGCAGAAGTTTTCATTAGAGGGCAAAGTTACAACAGTCCAAAATAGTTACAGCTCCCGGAGTTTTCACTAGAGGGGAATAATATACTAAAGGATGGCTCACAGCATTTTAAATTATATTTAAATCTGATGACTCCAGTAGATTTTAACTTCACTCAGAGGCAGGGTTTATTTTCAGGATTCTGTATTCAAGGCTCAAAGAAATGACTAGCTGAATAAAAGCTGCTTCCCAACATTGGATGAAAAATTGAAATTCCTGTTTATTTCCCGAGTTAGATCCTCCCCTGCCCCTATCTAAGCACCACAAAATTCATCAGGAATTATTTTTTTCCCTCTGAGTGGTGATCGTTTGATTTTAGTCAAACTCCAACTGGCCAATATAAATGCCTAGAGAAAGATGAGGGTTGCAGAGCTTGTCGGGAGTATCTCAAGTGGCTGTTTGTTCAAAGTACTTGCTGAAGCAGAAACAACCCTTTTTGTTTTGAAAGCATGTTAATGTGATAATGAAATGCACAAAGCAAAGAGGTTCATCCATATAAATGGGTCATTTAAATAATGAGCAAGGAGGAAGGATGTGGTTTGGTGTCAGTACTGATTAATTAGGACATAAAAATAAATAACCATCCCCACATTGGCTGCATCCCTTGAAACTTACTCTATTAGTGGGCGATGAAGTTAATGCAATTGACAATATAATTACAGGTTAGTTAACAGAACAATCTATGAAGAGGCTCTTGCTTCTTTTACAGCTTTAATTACTGAGATAGCATCTCTGTTAATTTTCTCATCTCTATCTTGCTAATCTTCTGGTCCTCTTAGGGAAATCTAGTGTTTCCAATTAATGTCTCAGATTGTGTTAAATATTAGATACAGAGAGATAATATTTTTTTTAGGTATTCAGTTCAACCAACTTTTATTAAGTGTCTTTCACGTGACAGTCTCTGTGCACGTGCATGGAAGTGCGTTTATAGAATTATGCTCCTGAAAAATGCAACAGTGTTGACCAGTGACTTTCTTCTGCTATAATCCTTCTCTCTGGAATCTTTGCACCTTTCATAGGTAGATCGTCAGATTTATTCCCTCACCGAAGAGGTGAACCTTGAGGCAACTTTTATCAGTCTATTTTACACAATCATGATTGAGGATAATGTAAGGTAGTTGAAAATTAATGATCAACTCAGCTTCAAATACTCAAGGAACACAAACTTGAGATCTATTAGCATCACTAGAGGTCACTGAGACTACTGGAAGGGCACTTGGAACACACACACACACAATGCCAGATTACGTAAAACAACACAATCTCACATAAAACTACTTGAGATGCATCCCTGTCCCCATAGTATACCAATAAGGGTGAATGTGGTATGGTTAATTTCTCCTTGCTATTGTTAAATGATGAATCTGAGGCTGGTTTTTGCATAGGACGAGTCAGCTGTAAGTTGGTGGATATTTTCAAAGAACTAATTTCATTCTGATAGAGCCTTTTCAGTGTTATTTTCAAAAGCTTATTTCTAAGACATAACTTTCTTATATTGTGAAATGAAAGAAGAAAATCAAAATTGAATTGTGTTTTGGAGAATAAACAAGAAAAATGCTCTTCACATTGCAGCAATGATTGATGTCTTCAGATCCCTCTCAAAGATTTATGCTTTTATTTATTTATTTTCCCCTGAACATTCCAGGTTTTCAGTTCAAAGTAAGTTTTCAGGATTTTCTTGACCAAAACTTGCCCCTTTCCTCTTTTCCTCTCCTCCCTCCCCTTGTTCTCTCTCACAGTGTAAAACATAGGGAAAGCAGAACATTCTGTTTTTTTCACAATGGTTCATTTGTATTCTCTGAACCCAAGACTAAGGCAGGTTCTAATGTCTTACTGTTTTATATCACCAGTGAGGTAGCAGTGACATGCTGGCTGCTGATGAATAAATATATTTATCTGGCTTCTAAACCTGCATACACTGTTGAATAATGAGCAGATGTTAACAATTACTCTAAATGTCTTGGATATTTTGTAAAACTTTTATCAAACTTAGGGTGGTTTATTGATTTTGTCAGAACCATGCCTTGGGCACAAAACATATTGTCATTTGGGATTCAACACGGGCAAAATGGATGTCCATTAACATTTTAAACTCAGACACTAGGGTCTTGCTTCTGGAACCTTCTGAACAATAGGTCTCTCTAATACGTCCTTACTCTTCCTGCATGAAACAAAGCATATCCATTGGCAAATTTTTTATACCCTCACCTTTTAGGATATAGCACAGAAAAAATTAGGATTGAGAGGTAGTGAATATGAAATTTGGACACCAGCTCCATGCATTTCAGGTAAACATTACAACCCAGCTCACTGAAAATGACCCATGTTTATTTCTAAAATAAATGAACAAAAAAAATCTATATTCCCATCTCTCTGGAGTTATGTTTTGCTTTTTTGTTCCTTTTCGTAACATCAAGCCTTTTGAGTGGAATGATACAGAAAGTCACTTTGGATTCAAATATAAAATAAGGCCATCCATCATGTTAACAATTTAATTACCTGAGTATATATTTTTTCCAGCAAAAAACCCCATTATTTGCTGTATATCTTATTACTGAGCTGTTGCCCCAGGACAACCTGGCTGTCATGGAGTGGGCCTTGTGGTAAGAAATGGCAAGATAGGGAGCAGATAAGCCGAGCGGTCCTCTGCTTCCGTGCCAGGCCTTCTCAGAACCCGTGTTTGCTCCAGGCCTCACCTGTTAGCGTCCCTGTAAGCTTTGCTGCAACAGTGAAATGCTGACTTGTAAAGGCAGCCAAGCATGACAGAGAGAGTGAAGGGTCGAATGAAATAGAAATGTAATATTTTCTATCTTCTGAGGGCCCAGGAAATAGGAGGCCTGCTGCCGAGCTGGGGCTTGGCCTTCACTATCAAACTGAACACCAGGCAAGTGGTGAGATTTACTGTCTAGGACTCGCACACAAGGCCTGAAGTTGCACTGGTTGCTTAAGCATCTGCTTTCCCAGTATCCTTGCCAGGAGAATCTCATGGACAGAGGAGCCTGGCGGATTACAGTCCACGGGGTTGCAAAGAGTTGGACACAACTGAGCACAGTGATTCCCAGTGACTGTGGATTAAAGAATCATTTCATCATGGAGAAAATGAGGAGACTAGACTAAGGGAGGCAAAGCAGAAAAGCTTCTGGGCCTTCTCAGGGCACTGGGATTTAGGGACCTCCCCTGCTTCCTAGCTCTCATCAGGTGGTGGGCAAATGTCTGTGATGCCAGCCTATTGTTTGCTTTATTTTTATTTTTATTTTTTTTTAGTTGGAGGATAATTGCTTTACAGTGTTACATTGGTTTCTGCTGTACAGCAGTGTGAAACAGCTGTAAGTATATATATATATATATTCCTTCCTTCTTGAGCTTCCCTCCCACTCCCCCCCAACCCCATCCCAGCCCTCTAGGTTATCACAAGAGCACCAAGCTGAGCTCCATTTTATTCAGCAGCTTGCCACTAACTGTCTGTTTTACACATGGTAGAAGGAAATGGCAACCCACTCCAGTGTTCTTGCCTGGAGAATCCCAGGGATGGGGGAGCCTGGTGGGCTGCTGTCTATGGGGTCGCACAGAGTCGGACACGACTGAAGCGGCTTAGCAGTAGCAGCAGCAGTGTATATATGTCAATGCTACTCTCTCAGTTTGACCCACTTTTTTTTTTTTTCTTAATCACATGTCCTGTTATGAATACCTATAATGACATAAGTTGATAAATTGATAATATGACAACGGTCCTGTCTGCTTTGGGGGTTTGAGGTCCGAAGGTGGCAAGGACATTTTTTTCCTGCGTTTACAGTTTTATGCAACGTGGTGGTTGGCAGTTTGACTTTGGCCTGCTCCCTTGCAGCAAGCATTGTCAACCGAGGAAGACAGAAAACAAAGACCAGACTTCAACCAACCATTTGTACATGCTGCCTGTTTCCTGGCTGGGTAATGTTACAAGAAAAGAAGGTGTTCTCTTCTTACTAAGGCTCTGAATTGAGGATAATTCTTGCATTTCAGAGCAGGGGTCTGATAAATGGTGGAGACAGAGGGCTTGAAGGAAAACTCTGGGAGTGAATCTTACAGGTAGCAGGGGGCAAGCCGCCTAATGGAAAACCTTTGCTTCTGAACCTTGACCAGGTGGCCCTACTGTACCTCTCTCTTCCCCCGCATTCCTACTTTCTTTGTTGTTGTTTTTTTAACTTTTTATTTTATATTGGAGTGTAGCTGATTAACAATGTTGTGATAGTTTCACATGGATAGCAAAGGGACTCAGCCATACATATACATGTATCCATCTCCCTCAGACCCCCCTCCCATCCAGGGCCCCCACTTTCTTTTAATTTTAGGACACATAATTTGAGAAAAATATTTGAGAATCTTACTCCAGCTTTTGCCTGAAGAAGAGCTGCTGATTATTTTAAACAAATGCATGGAAATTTCTTCCAAACAGATTTCAGTGGAGATGATTCAGCCATCATAACGATGACAAGGAGAGGATGGTTTTTCTTATGAGTTCCTTGATAACTTTACAAATGCATCTGATTTTCACAGCGAACGCATGTTTTCATAAATGGAAACAAATAAAACAGTAGGCAAGGGCTTTCTCAAAAGGCTTGCCAAGTACATTAAACACACAAAAGTACATTCACAGTGAAAGTTGGTTGAAAACAGCTGTTTTAAAGGATTTTTGGTGGATGCAGTTAACAGCATCATCATTATAAGGCCTGAAGCGAACGTGTTACTGATTACACCCCATTAAGAAGTTGGAATGTGTTCCCCACAGCACATGCTGTTTGGAAATAACAACCAACTCTAAAACAGTCAGCTAAGACTTTCTTAGGGGTTGTGCAGCCTATCTATAAAGATAAAATTCTCATGAAAATGAAAGTACATCTTATCTTAACCAATCAGAATATTTTAAACAGTATTGTTTGAGTAGAGCTTTCCTTAACGTCTCTCACCTTTTCCCCAAGCCTTCTCTGCCTTCTCCAGGCAGACAGACACTCTACTGAAGTTGTACAAGAAGCCAGACCTGAAGGAAGTCTGGGGCTTCAATTTGCCATAACATGCACACCCAGCTGGCCAGTGTGCCTGAGTGTAACACGCAATGCAGTTCCAGGTCAGCCCCTGATAGAATGTGTTTGCCCTGGGAGCAGAGAGCACTCTTCAGGGTGGGTGGGAAGGCGGTGGTGGGGTCTGTGGGATATGGAAAATTTAATAAGGACCACGGGATTACTGCTCCGAGAAGTAATGTTCATGTGTTGAAAAGGCACTGTCAGAATGCCACGGAAGCAGGGCTGCCGCATGTCTGTAGCTCGGCTGGTATTGTTCAGCCTGTGTCTGCACTGCCTGTCCACCGTGGCACTCAAGGGCTCCACGGACACTTTTTATAATGGCCCTGAAGCCTCCCCGGGGCCCTTCGGGTTAGTTGGGAAGGAATTTAAGTCCAGTGCTTGGTAAGAAAAAAAAAGGGCTTTTTCACCTTTCCACACATTTGAAAGGAGGGTCAGATTTCTCCTCGTGTTGAAAGAGTCACCGCTGGGGACTAACCTCCTTTCCCTCCGCAGGGGCCGCTCTATGGACCACTCTAGGAAGGGCAGTCTCTCCTCTCCTGCTCCTTGAGTGAGGAGGGGGAAGCCCCCTGATGTCCAGGGGGGAAGGGGCATCCTACAGGCATGTGAAACAGAGACAGAGGTAGCAATGCTGATATAAAGATATGATTATATAAAAGAATGTTCTTATTATTTCAGTTGTGAGCAGCATATTTGAGTCCCATTGATGGGACTTTAATAAGCTCTATAAATTTTGTGAGCCCCCGTGTCCTTATTTTTAGAAAGAGAAAAATAAGACCTACCATACATAATTGTTGTGAGTAGCACATACTAAGCGTGTATATAGATACATATACCTAGGTACAGATTTGCATATGTGCCTATGTACCTATGTGCATATATACACACGTATATACCTACATGTGTACAAGCACATATATGTATAAATGTGTATGTGTTTTGTGTGCACATACACTTTATAAAAATGGATGTCAGAATTTTTGCTACAAGAATCCCTCGGGGACTTTGGGACTGTGTGAGATTTCAGATTGTAAAGAGGTCTCATTGTTTGCTGATCAGGAGGAGGAGGGTTCCTGGGAAAATCCTTCTCGACCAATTGGGAACTTTGGAGACCCTCAGGGTTACGCTGAGGCAAAAATAGACTTTTTCGGCTAGAGTACATCCCTGCTTAGAGTGAGCAGCAATCCTAAACTCTCAAGGTTCCCAAGACTGTTAGAATGTGACTCAGGCATTCCTGAAAAGCTGTTACACACCAGATTCTAACATCTACAACCATGGGGGTATCACAATCCCATTCCCTATGTGGTAACTTCAGATTCGTTTTCCTGGATGGCACAGTCCTCAGAGGGCAGATGGCTCAATGCAGCAGAGTCTTGATGGGGGAGTTCTGACCTCAACAGAGAAGTCTAGTGATAGAGCCTGGCACTGGTCTGTGCACCTGAAGGAACTGTTTCTAATGGGGACACACTCTACAAAGCGCCTTTTGTCCAAGCCGACAGTGGGGGAAATGAGTGGAAATGGAGATAAGTTTATTACACCAAAACTTTGATGTAACAGATAAATATATTATTGATAACACTGCAACCATGACTCTTAGGGAATGTTTTTGATAACATGACACAAATATTAGTATTACCAACTATCAGTAGAAGTCGTTTGCCACAAAGAAAATACAGTTGATTTTGAACAAAGGGAATGGTTATAGGTGTCAGCTATGAGGCTGTGTCACTGTGTAACTATGTTATTGCCATTTCCTGTTTCAGTGAATTGTGGGCAAAGTAAATTATTTTTAGAAATCTACATGGAAATGCATTTCAAAAATCATTGGTTTCTTTGTAGTAAAATTAATTTATTACACATGAAAAAAAAGAGAGGATGCCCAGGAAAATTGTACCCAGAATTTAGGAGATGAGATTTATGATTTGATATTTCAGCTTGGCAAATGGAAGGGAGCTGGAGATGGGTTCTTTCATATATGAACTGTAATCTGTTTTATTATTATTATTTTAATAATCATGGTAATTTATTATTTTTCCTGGCAAACAAGCTATTTTTTCTCTTATTGTACAAATAAATCTTATATTTAATATATATACTCATTCTTCGCCTTTACCCTTCATTCTCCCTTTTCCCTTCAAGTCTGTAATCATTTATTGAACATCTACTATGCCCTAAGTGTAATTTAAGTTACTAGACATGCAAAAAGAAAGTAGATTGAGTTTCTGATTCTGAGTAACTCATATAATTTCTTTTGTTAAAATTCTGGAGGTGATTGAAGTAATCCTCTCCTCTGGAAAAAATTGTTCTCATGGAAAAAAAAATTCATTTAGAAATTACTCCAAAAGAGAGACCTCTCAACTGAGTGTTCATTTGCCAGGGACTATAAAAGATGATCTCTTAAGATCATCTTAATAAAAATCTTAAGACCTGTTTTCACTTTATTGTCATTGTTTGTGCTCAGCCTCATCCAACTCTTTGCGACCCCAAGGGACTGTAGCCTTCCAGGCTCCTCATTCTGTGAAATTTTCCGGGCAAGAATTTGAAACAGATTGTCATTTCCTACTCCAGGGTATCTTCTCAATTCAGAGATCTCCTCACCCCAGAGACTGAACCTGAGTCTCCTGTGTCTCCTGCATTGGCAGATGGATTCTTTGTCGCTGTGTCACCTGGGAAGCCCACTGCACGGTGGTAAAGAGTCCACCTGCTAATGCAAGAGATGCAGGTTCGGTCCCTGGGATGGCAAGATCCCCTGGAGAAGGGAATGGCAACCTGCTGCAGTATTCTTGCCTGAAAAATTCCATGAAGAGAGGAACCTGATAGGCTACTGTCCATGGGGTTGCAGAGTCAGATGCAACCGAGCAGTCATGCATTGGCCTATTTTAAATTTAGTTTTATCAATATTATATTACTATGTGTGTATTGGATTGGCCAAAATGTTCATTTGATGTTTTCCTTAAGATGTTACAGAAAAACCTGAGTGAACTTTGGCCAACCCAATATTAGTACATTAACATACAGAAAACTATGTAAATAAATACATATGTACATTGGGCAATGCATGCTGAAAAGTTTTTTCCTGACAGGGACTGTGACAGTAAACATTTGAGGACTGTTGTTCTAGAGTATATTCTTTATGAGAGCAGAGAGCCTCTGCATCTTGTTCAGCTCTTTACTGTGAGTGACAGTGTCTGGCACATTTGGGCACAATAAATATTTGGAAAAAGAATAAATAAATGAACAAGTAAACTAACAAATGGTATATCTGCCTTTCCTTCAGCATTTCTATATTAAAAACCGCCACCTCTAATAAACCATTAACATGTGGCATATATTTTTTAAAAGACTCATGTGGAGATAGATATCTTTTCCCTGTTTTTGAGTCTAATTGTGGGTCTATGCAGCACCATATTAGAGGAGAAATCTTCTGCAGGGAACAGTGGCGTGTTCTCCATCAAATCATATACTTTGGGCTACTGTGCATGTTGCTTAATTGCTTGGCTTTGAAAATAGCCTATCATGGTCCTAACACTTGAAGGAACTCAAAGAAATGTGATTGGTAGACCATCACATCCTTTCTAGGCAGGATGATACAGGCAAACTGGTTTGCACTCTAAGCAATCTCTACATCCTCCCCCAGGAATCTACCTAAATGCTGGAATTCAGGTGTGCATTTAAAGATAATGGTTATCTGACCAAACAAAAATATGGTAAGGATAAGCACCTTAGGCTTGTTGAATGAACAATGTTTAACAGGGTCATTTTTTTTTCTTCTTTGTTTTAGTAGCGAGGAGGAGGTAGGTTTTGTGAATTCATGGAAAGCTTGGAAGTATAGCAGTATAGTCCAAAAGAAATAATATGCAAAAAATTCAGAACAAACAACCCTGGTGTCTAACACTGATGTTTTCTTTACATCAGTATTTCTCTGACTGTAATGTGAATGTGTTTCCCTTTGGGCTTTGTTAAAATTCAGATTCTGACTTGGCATTACTGGGGTGGGACTGAGATTCTGCATTTCTAACAGGTTTCCACTTGATGCTGATGTTTTTATCCACAGATCATCTTTGAATAGCAAGATTCTGCATCATAGCTGGTACACATGTGATAGGGTTAAAGACAACCTTGCTGAGTAGGTTGGTGTAGCTTGCTTGGGATAATCAGAGCAAACAAATTTTTTTTTTAACTGTTTAGTGACCATTTTGAAAATTGTCACTACTGCTTTTCAGCTGGGCCATCACAACAATCCCAGACTTTGGTTAGTATCTCTTCCCTGCTCTGAGCTTCCTCCAATGCCATCAGTCCTCTCTGTCTAAAACACAGTATCATCATACAACTCCCAGCTATAAAGGCCCACAATGGACAGTAAGGAGATCAAACCAGTCCATCCTAAAGCTAATCAACTCTGAATATTCTTTGGAAGGACTGATGCTGAAGCTGAAGCTCCAATACTTTGGCCACATGATGTGAAGAGCTGACTCATTGGAAAGACCTTGATGCTGTGAAAGATTGAGGGCGGAAGAGAAGGGGGTGACAGAGGATGAGATGGTTAGATGGCATCACCGACTCAATGGACTTGAGTTTGAACAAGCTCTGGGAGGTAAAGGAAGACAGGGAAGCCTGGCATGCTATAGTCCATGGGATTGCAGAGTCAGACATGATAGTGACTGAACAGTGGTGCTCCGTTCATCCAATAGGATGAATTACAGCTTTTGAACACAACATTAGAACCTAAACTCCGCCACGTACCTTTCACCCACATCTCCTGCCTGCCACTACCTATCCCATGGCCACACCCCTCCCCATCCATGTATGTTTCATTCCATCCACCCCACATACACCATGCTTGCTCCTTTGCTTCCATGAAATTTCATTTCTAAATCTATTCTAGTTCTTTAAACAATTGCTTATTTAACTTACCTCATTATATTGAAAAAAGTTATAAACAATGATTTCTATAAACTTCTTACAAGGGAATGGTGGGGTATTAAATTGTGTGTTTGTGTGTGCTTGTGTGTGTGATACCTGGCATTATAAAGTACATAATGAAGACACAATAAATGCTTGTTGAATGGATTCACTAGGTGCCTGATACAACCACAGTTGTGTTGGATTAGGGTGTGAAATGGGTGAATTTTTATAAAACTTGAAAGTAAATTAATTAGGCCCAGAGAATTGCCTGGATTTTACAGTAATTTGCTCAAGATAATAATTTTATGATTAAAGAAATCATGGAAATTGTGAACATTGCAGAGCAGTTTCTTTAGCTGGCCTTGACCAGTGAATGGCCTGTTGAGAGTAGTAGAGAAAGATGGCTCTAGCTCTAGATTGTGTCTCATCCTGTGTCACGTTCTGGAGATTTTTCTCCCTTCCAGCCAACTTTATTTCACTCAGAAGAGTTATAGTCTGGGTGACTTATGACCAACAGTGATAGCTGGCCCATTTGTCTTTCTCCCCTCTAATTCTCTGGTTTATAATTTCTATCTGTGGAACTGTTGTTCATTTCAAAGAGATCTCTGTGGAAGAACTTTCAAGGGTGGTGCTTTAAAAAAATCTTGACCCATTCATAACAACAATAAAACACTAGACTTTGGTTTTGCAAGCAAGATAGCAGAGACTTTGCCTTTGGGAAAACAACAGAAATGGCCATAATCAAAGGGGTAAGCTTGTTTTGTTAGAACAGCAGTATTGGTTAAGAAAAGAAAACAACTAGTCACCAGGCAACTGTATTGTTAGTTAAAATGTAGATTAATGTTGAATATGGTTTTTAAGATGCACTTAAATAAGTAGGTATTAACTAAATAGCATTATCTTTGATTTTGTTATCACAAAACTCTGTGTGCATACAGTTATATTTTCACACCCACAAACATACATATACAAACATATAAAATATCTTTAATTTCCTGGAATGGAATTCTCTAGCATTTCTACTGCTGGAAATTCAGAAGACACCCCTTTTCTTCTCTTTTTTCTCTTTTCTGTTCCCTCAAGTGTCCCTTTTTTTTGTTTCTACCACAATCACCCACTTACCCTTGCTCACTCTTCTCTCCCCTCCTATGTATCACATATTTCCCACTCAACAACTATTTAACAGGCGACTTGCTCTGGTCTTCCTCTGTGCAGTAGGAGGAAAGAGGGGAGAGTAGTACTGAGGAAATTCACATAGTAAATTCCAATGTTCCAGCCAGTGAACAAGACCGTTGATTCTAAACACACGGCAAAGGCATGATTCAAACCACAAGAAAGATTGGGATTTGTGGTCACGCCCTAGCCTGACTCTGGATTGCTTAAGTCCTGATTATTATGGTGGTGCATGAGATATAGGCAAGCTGAGCCCCTGGCCAATTTGGAGAAAATGCTTAGAAATTCAAATAAAGATCAAATTAGAAACACACTAGGGGCTTCCCCGGTGGCTCGGATGGTAAAGAATCTGCCTGCAATGCAGGAGGCCCGGGTTCCATCCCTGGGTCCGGAAGATCTCCTGGAGAAGGGAATGGCAACCCACTCCAGTATTCTTGCCTGGAGAATCCCATGGCCAGAGGAGCCTGACAGGCTACAGTCCATGGGATCTCAAAGAATTGGACAGGACTGAGTAACTAACATTTCACATTTTCATTTCAAAAACACACTTGGGTAAACTAAAGCAACCCTGAGTGGATTGTTCAGTTTAATTTAGTGTACAGTTCTGTCAAATAATGAGGGCAAAGACCATTTTACTTTTTCATTGAGAACCAACTCAGGTAAGTACACCTGGATCTCCCAGGACAGGGCATTGGTGACCCTCCAGTGAGGGGAGTTGGGAGTGGCCAGCAGTGCAACATAATTCAATGGTTGGAATGTCCATGGTTTCAAGGTACTGAGTGCTCCCTAAGTGTCTTGACACCTCTGGAAAGACTCAGACAGTTCCCTATATTTGACTTGTCTTTCAGGATCAAATAAATGCGAAATCGGTGAATGAGGCAAGGAACTGACTGGAAGCAGAGTGAGCTGGTCACTTGTCAGGACTCCTTCTGGACCATATTGGCTCTAGACTGTTCTAAGGCAGTGCCCTTTGACCTCTTGGCTTCTGCCATTTTTTTATTTTATTGTCTGTCATTCTAGCATTTTGTTTATCACAGTAGTAGAGCATTAATATGAATAACCCTGTAGCTGTATGGGCAAAGCTAATGAGACTTTCCAACCAACTTTTGGAAACAACCCTTACAGGGTCATGTTTCTGACAGTAAATACAGAAACACTTATTTTCTATGTTCACTTCTACGTTACCACTCTTAAAAGCCTTCTAAGTATTTCCTGCGCTAATTTAGCACACTGTGGTTTAAAATTTACATTCAAACACTAATAAATTGGACCTCATTGTAGGCACTGAGGACTAGATCTGGATTTGTTGGGACTGAATTTGTATGTAGACTGACCAAATGACCAGAGATTTTGGCAGAGTCAAGACTTGCCTTGGAGTGAGCACAGAACTGTGATAGCTGCCTCAGGAATGTCATGTTAATAAGGTTAATATAGTCCTTTAAAGAGAGAGAGAGAGAAATAATGGAGCATTTGCTTATGTATTGGTACAGAGCCTGGTGGGAAATATAAGTATAATGTACAGATGAGATCCCCATATATCATATTTGTAAAAATGTGCCATTGGTCATTCAACAAATGCTTCTTGAGAGTTTGCTTTGCTCCAGAAACTGTGCCTGGTGCTGTGTTATAAGTATAGCACTTAAGATATTTCTTCAAAAAAGAATCTTGAGTTTGTCCACTCAGAAGCACTTAGAACCAAGAGAATAATTCAGATTTCTTCAGGGTTAGGAAAGGAAACACTGAGATGGACATGATTAATGGAATGGATCTGAGTTTTGCTGGAATAGATGGCACAGGGTCATCTCTTTGGGAGAAACCCTGGTTGGAAGTCAAGAAGAATGAATTGCGGTGTGAATTCCCTTGTTACAGTCTTGTTTAGTAATTTAGCAGAGTTCACGTCTGGGACCCTCCTGAGAATTAGCCATTGTGGAGAACAGAGAACCAAGAGGAAACTGAAGTAATATATATTGAAAGGCTTAATCTGATCTCTTGCCTGTCTTCAAAAGAAGCTTCATTTGTAAAGGACATGCATGATCTTGAAGAAAGGACCCCCATTAGGCACTGCAGAATTAATGAAAGAGTCTGTGTCCAAAGCCTCTGGTGCGGTGAGGTTAAGGATTTGCTCTGCGCCCAGTTGGGAGATACGCTGGAGCGGGACTAAATTTCATCTCCTGGATGTTTTGCTCAGTAGAGCACAATTCCTTTCTCTTGCTATAAATTAAGATTTATCTGACAAGATGCTTCCTCGTGGAAACAGGAGTTAGAACCTAGCAGAGCAGGGTTCATGCTCATTCAATCTTGTTGGCTTCTCTCTTCTTCACTTTGTTTTTGGGGATGGCTTATGTTTGAGTCCTCCACGTGTTTATAGAGTCAAGGAGAAAATGAACTAGGCTTGAAAGCTACTAAGGGTGAGGACCAGAGAAACATCATTGAGGCAGATCAAATGCACATATCTGCTTCCTCTGTTATTCTACTGTCGTTTAAGTTTGGGAATGCATGTAAGAATTAAAGATTTTAAAATTTAAAAAATAAAAAACTGAAAAAAAAAAGTATCTTCATGACCTAAGAGAGCAGAGGAAACCTCATGGAGTGAAAGGAATTCCTAGAAAATATGTAGTGTCAGCGTGTGTATGGGCACATGCACGTATGTGAGCATGTGTTTCACGTAAATTGGCTCATACCATATCTTTATGCTTCACTTTCACTAAATAGATATATGTGTGTGTGTGTCCATATAATATACACACAGCAATATATTTGTAATAGCAGAAATTTTATAAATAGTGCTCATTTTGTGTTATGAACATTGTAAGCACTTTAGCTACTCCAAATTATTTAACATAGGCTTACTACATTCTTTTAAATCACAATTAGTTTGGTTACTCCTTAATTGTTGACTTTAGGCTGCTTCCATTTTTGTTGTTGTTGGTTTGAACAATGCTGCACTGAATTTCCATATGTGTGCTTTTTTAGATATGTGTGAGCAGTTGCAAAAGAATGAAAAAGACCTAATACACTTCATCTGATAACAGTGGTTGCCTCTGAGAAGGAAGAGAGGACATGAACGGATTCTTCTGTGGGTAGAGGGACTTTCAGTTCAGTTCAGTTCAGTCGCTCAGTTGTCTCCAACTCTGCAACCCTGTGGACTGCAGCATGCCAGGCCTCCTAGTCCATCACCAACTCCCGGAGTTTATTCAAACTCATATCCATTGAGTCAGTGATGCCATCCAACCATCTTATCCTCTGTCATCACCTTCTCCTCCTGCCTTCAATCTTTCCCAGCATCAAGGACTTTTCAAATGAGTCAGCTCTTCATATCAGGTGGCCAAATATTGGAGTTTCAGCTTCAACATCAGTCCTTCCAATGAACACTCAGGACTGATTTCCTTTAGGGTGGACTGGTTACTGATTGGATCTCCTTGCCGTCCAAGGGACTCTCAAGAGTCGTCTCCAACACCACAGTTCAAAGGCATTGATTCTTTAGCGCTCAGCTTTCTTTCAAAAGAAAGAAAGAAAATCTTTCTTTTTCTTTCCAAGACAATCTTCTTTCTTTTAGTTCAACTCTCACATCCATACATGACTTCTAGAAGAACCATAGCTTTGGCTAGATGGATCTCTGTTGGCAAAGTAATGTCTCTGCTTTTTAATATGCTGTCTAGGTTGGTCATAGCTTTTCTTCCAAAGAGCAAGGGTCTTTTAATTTCATGGCTGCAGTCACCATCTGCAGTGATTTTGGAGCCCAAAAAATAAAGTCTGACACTGTTTCCATTGTTTCCCCATCTATTTGCCATGACGTGATCAGATGCTATAATCTAAGTTTTCTGAATGTTGAGTTTTAAGCAAACTTTTTCACTCTCCTCTTTCCCTTTCATTGAGGCTCTTCAGTTCTTCACTTTCTGCCCTAAGGGTGGTGTCATCTGCATATCTGAGGTTATTGATATTTCTCCTGGCAATCTTGATTCCAGCTTGTGCTTCATCCAGTGTGGCATTTTGCATGATGTACTCTGCATATAAGCTAAATAAGCAGGGTGACAATATACAGCCTTGACATACTCCTTTCCTGATTTGGAACCAGCCTGTTGTTCCATGTTCAGTTGTAACTGTAGCTTCCTGACCTGCATACAGATTTCTCAAGAGGCAGGTCAGGTGGTCTGCTATTCCCATTTTTTCAGAATTTTCCACAGTTTATTGTGATCCACACAGTCAAAGACTTTGGCATAGTCAATAAAGAGGGACTTTAGCTTTACAAGGTTTTCCAAGAAAATCTTAGAAAATTTATATATTGCTTGTGCAATTAAAATTAATTTTTAGAAATGAATTCTGGCTAGAAGTCTTTAAACTTATTACCTAATGAATCTGATCTTTGCTTCCTCCCTTTTAAGTTACCACCTGCCATTAAATCCTGGATGTGGAGCCATGGGAGACAAATGCAATGTTAAATGTTATAGTGCTTTGTAAAATGCTATATGCTACATTCAAATGACTCTTAATCTAACATCCCTGGATTTCAATAACTAAAAGTACAAACATGTATAATATCATATAAGAAACGAATCGCCAGTCTAAGTTCAATACAGGGTGCAGGATGCTTGGGGCTGGTGCACTGGGATGACCTGGAGGGATGGTGTGGGCGGGGGTGGGGGAGGTGGAAGGGGGGCTCAGGATTGGAAACACGTGTACACTTGTGGTGGATTCATGTTGATGTGTGGCAAAACCAATACAATATTGTAAAGTAAAAAAAAATAATAATAATAAATAAAAATAAAAAATAAAAGTACCAGAGAACCCACAAGAAGTAAATATTCCAATGAGTGTTCTCTAGTTTTGACAAAGACGTCATCTAGATAGAAAAGAAAAAGGAATTTGGGTTAGTAAATTAGTAAAAATTGGGGTTAGTAAAAAATCAATTTAATGTTGTAATACAATTCTGAAAATTTCATAATCACTGAAATTTTATTTTATTGCAGTTGTACTAATTAGAATCAGGTATGCTTTTAAATATTTCCACTGCAAACCAGTTTAATCTGTAACTCATGCTGGATGTATAGTTTCTGGAGCCTTAGATCTATACAGCTGTTATGTGGACACACACATTATCGAATGGGATCAGTAAAAAGGAAAAAAGGGAAGAGAGTGAAATAAAATAGTGTATTTTAAATTGGCACTTGTGTTTCATTGGAAAACTAAGATATTTGCCAGGATATCAGTGTTCTGACACAGAGAATGACCTTGGGATGTTATCAAGCCCTCCTGCTCACAAGATACAGCATACTTTAAATATTCCAGGCAAGAGACTTTCCAAAAACAGACCTAGTGACAGCACCTGGATAACCATTTCAATCCTGAGCAAATTTCAGCAGTGAAGACTTCTTTGGACATCGCTCCCCATGAAGAAATGAAATGGCTACTTGCTCTATTCTGTTTAAGAATGATACTTTTTATAGCAATCTGTTTTGAGGTCAGATCAAAGGGTGCCACCTAGTTTTGACTTCTTGGTTTACTTAAAGTTCTTGCCTTAGTAATAGAGACGCAGACACAGAGAACCGACTTGCAGACACAGTAGGGGAAGGAGAGGGTGGGATGAACTGAGAGAGTAGCATTGACGTATATACAATGCCATGTGTAGAATAGACAGTTTGTGGGAAGTAGCTGTATAACACAGGGAGCTCAGTCCCGCTCTGTGATGACCCAGAGGGGTGAGATGGGGGTTGGGGTAGGAGGGAGGCTCAAGAAGGAACAGATATATGTATATTTATGGCTGCTTCTTGTTGCTTCATGGCAGAAACCAACACAACATTATAAAGCAATTATCTTTCAATTAAAAATAAATAATAAAAATAAATAAAATTGTAAAAAAAGATTAAAAATCCAGTCCCTGAACTTTTATTAATTATCCTATTATATAAAGAACTAAATTTCTAGCTATTGAATTATAATTCTAAAAATTCTCATTTTCAACCACTAATAAGAGGGCTCTTGAATTGATAAAAAGAAAATAACTCTCAGATATAAAAATAAGATTAAAGTTACAGCATAAAAAAGTCCTTGCCTTAATGTCACTACTGTGGGCCATCCACACCATTTTGGCAGGCCCTAGGATGAACATTGGGAGAAGGCAGTGGCACCCCACTCGAGTACTCTTGCCTGGAAAATCCCACGGACGGAGGAGCCTGGTGCGCTGCAGTCCATGGGGTCGCTAGGAGTCGGACATGACTGAGCGACTTCACTTTCACTTTTCACTTTCATGCATTGGAGAAGGAAATGGCAGCCCAGTCCAGTGTTCTTGCCTGGGGAATCCCAGGGACAGGGGAGCCTGGTGAGCTGCCGTCTATGGGGTCGCACAGAGTCAGACACGACTGAAGCGACTTAGCAGCAGAAGGATGAACATTTCTCTGTGTGAGGTCATGCTTTGGATACCCTAAAGTATATTAGCACAGACACACACACACACAGACACAGACACACACACAAACACACACGCACACACACTTACATCTGTACCTTTCAAGGTCAAAGGAATCACTTCATGGTGAACTCTCCCTGAAACTTGACTACTTAGCCTAAGTTTTGCCCTGCCTGTTTTCTGATTTTTTTTCCTAAATAAAGGTTGAGCCAAAGCAGGAATAAAAGTTTTTTTATTGGTTTGAATATGCTGCTCCCTATTGTACACTTTTATGGAGCCATGGCTTTTTATTTCAGTTTATATTGTATATCAGTGCTCACTTTAAAGTCTATTATGAGCTCTGGAATCTGACCTGTCCAGCAGAATGTTCTGCAGTGATGAAAATGTTCTATAATCTGTGCTGTCCAATATGGCAACCACTAGTCCTACTTAGGTATTGAGTACTTGAATGTGACGAGTGCAAATGAGAAACTAAACTTTTTTTTTAATTGAAATATAGTTAATTTACAATACTGTGTTAGTGCTGAATTTAAAATGGTATTTATTTTAATAATTTCCAGTATAAATGGTCACATATGGTGAATGACCACTGTATTTGACAATATCTCCATAGATCATTTTGTCACATTCATAAAGATCTAGAGAAATGTCAGCATTTATATTGTAGCCTTTTCATGTGGAAAAGCTACTCCTTTGGCTCTGCTTAACATTATTTAATTTGCCTCTAGAATTTGGATTCTAATCTTGTCCTCCAGGGTTTATTTTGCCCCAGCCTTTTGATTTTTCTCCACTCAATCCCTGTACTACCTTCAGCTAGTAGCTATTTTTGAAAACTTATATTCTGAAACAGGAAAATATGTTTAGTCCATGAAGTTATAACTTTACAGAATGGGTTTCTTACATTTTGTAGTTCATATGATCAGAGTTACTTGGCTTTAAACACATAATGTTTCTTGAACGTGTATCTTTCTTAAAAAATCAGATTTTAAAATTAGCATGAATCCTCACTCATCTTTAAGGAACTTTGGAGAGGTGTGACTCATTCCTTCCTGCCTGTCCAGATTTGGAATGCTGTGGCTCAGAAGCCTCTACACAGCCATGACTTAACACAGGCTTAATCAGGGACAAAGCGCATCTTCCTCCCGGGGTTTCCAAGAAATAAATTGCCGATGAGTAGGAACTTCCTGCTGCCCTTGTGGGGCTTAGGATGAGCAATAATTCTCTAGAAGTGGGTAGAATGTTGAAGCAGTAAACATGCAGATTGCATGCTGTCCCCACCCTGTTCTTCATACACACCGCCTGAGATAATAGTCCTATAGAGAAACCGCAGTGTTCCCAAGTACTGCTCACAAGCTCTGCTTTGCTTAGAGACCAACCAGGATGCACAAAAGACATAACTGATACTGCCTGGATAATTATTGACTAGTTTTAGTATTAATGGTGAGGATTGTATTCATTTTCTCTTCCTGGTGGTGTTTCACTGATAGAGGTTGTTTATTTCCATGTAGAAGCATGATGGTTTTTACTCTTTGCGATGAGAACTTCGGCGACTCAGACAAAGGTAATATAGGGCTTTAACATTCTGAAACATTCCCTTTAAAATTCATCTCTGTAATTTGGAATGTGCAGGTGGGGGCAGATGAACAAAATTGTATAGTATAGTTTGTATACTTCTGCTTTTTGACAGATGTTGTGAATTGTAAAGGTGCCTTATTTGCAGCAAAGGGGTGCTAGGGAGATGCGTCTTTGTAAATACTGAAATGATCACATAAAACAGCATGTGGGCAGCTGAAGCACAACTCACCCAACCTTGTTTGTTTAGAAGCGGTTTTCCTCTTCTACAGCTCTCTGCCTCTTTTCATATTCCTGTGTCTTGGGGAAGTGGATATTTCCAGCAGAAGTTAACGGGATGAGATATCTCTATTCATCCAATTTGCTCCCCTCTGCCTCAGCTCATACTCTCCCCATCCTCTCCACCTCCCTTCCTTCTGCCCTCACCAGATGTGAGGGAGGTAGAGTTGACCTCCTGCACATGGTGCCTACCCCATGACCCTCTTCTCTCTGTTGGAAAAGCGTGAGGGATGGGGTGTGGGAAATTACATTGCCAGACAAAGAAGAGTTGCTCAAGTGTCTACGTTGAAGTCACTGAACAGCCACTGACTTTCAGAGGTCATGGGAGGGCCAGGTGTGTAAATGATTTGTGTTCCCTTTCTTAACACTCTTACTGTGAAGTTGCTATCCACCTCCAGCATCTAAGGTGGTCTCCACTGTGTCCAGATATAATTTTAAAATTATACCAGGACTTCATCAGAGTGTATCTTAGGGATTATCTTGATATGAAACATTTTGTCCTCATTTACTGTTATGTTAATCATAAAATATGATATTTCGTTTCTTTGTAACCAGGTTCTTTCTGTCCATCTTTCACCACAGAACATTTAGGGGCAGTGGAGAAAAATCTAGACTGGGTTTCTGTCACTAACTAATTGTGCAGTGCATTGAAAGGCCTGTGCTAGGTGATCACAATGGTTTCTTTACCTCCAGGAGTTTGCAGTTCTGTTTCTTCCAGAGCCTATGACTCACCCCATTTCTCATTTCAGCCACTTCTTCTCATTCTCTCATGAATCTTGTGAGACCGTCCAGTTGTCCTGCTTTGGGAATTAATGCACTTTCACAGGCCTCAGTAGAGACTCTGCATTTAGCAATGTGAATTCTTACTGCCAAAGGGTTAATCTTCTGAGACTTAAGTGCAGATTGGGTAGAATAACAGATCAATGGTTGCGCCCTGCCGTGAGTAGGGTGTTCAATCATGCAGGTTTCCAGCCAGATTTCTAGAAATCTGCATCACAGAAGTCATCTGGGTGTCACACCCTGAGGAACTCTGGGTTAATGTGTGGTGAACAGAAATATCCAGTTTATGCCTATAGGGTAGTTTTCATTGGCATGAGCTTAAGCACACACAAAAAATGGCCTTGGTAGCGTTAATTTTTTTATGGGCAGTTGCAGGATAGCTGGTCTTGGAATGTTAGCAGCACTGTTGCAGAACTAAAAATGTTACCCTGAAACGTTTCAACAGTGCAATAAATATCTGGTTTGAAAACACAGACATTACAAAAAAATTATAAACTTGGAAAGTCTGTTTTGGTTGTTGTTGTTTTAACTTTGGAGTATTAAAGCTGCCTTTTCCTTCCCTGACTTTCTCAATAAGTGATTGTTTGGCTTGGTAAGTTAAATGATTCCTTGATGATTTGACATTGAGATGTTTGTGCGACAAAAAGATGCCTGGTGATGAGACCCTGTCCCCTTATCAGGACAGTTTGGCTTCAAAGGCCGTTCTCAGGCCTGGGGTTGCACACTCTGTGCTGTGCCAAGGACAGTCCTTTGATATGGAGGGAGTGGCTCTCAAGGAAGGGAGGATGTCATTTCAGACCTCAATTGCTTGAGTTTGATGCATGCTCAGAAAGCCAACTGCCACACCAGGGACACCTGGGAATAGCTGTCCTGTGGGATTGACTCCCACTGGAGAAATGAGACTAGTCCCTATCACTGTCCACATAGAGAGAGACTGCAGGTCAAAGAGGTTTGTACCTCATACTTAATTATAGCATCTGCTAAGTTGTGGCCAAGATATAGCATCTACCCAAGTCATGGCCAAGAAGACCTCAGCTTCTTATCATCACCTTTCAAGCATAAAAAGAGTGTTATAAAAAAAATTTGAAAATTAAAAACAAATTTACTCTTTTAATCTTTGCTTGACTCCACCTAATTAACTTTCTTACTGTTTCACCTTTTTCCTACTTAATATTTTATTCTAAATATGTACCTATGTCTTCACAATGGCTTTATAATTATCATAATTGTGTTAGTCTATCCATATATAATAGTTTGTTTAAATTTCCCTCTATTGTTAGTCTCCTGCCTAATTTATAATTTAATACCATGAAATGTAACACAACAAATAAAGTAACAAATGTAGCTTTTACATGTCATTTATATGTATTCAGGAAAATTTAAAACAATAAAATTATAAAGGCAAAAAATATAAACATCTTAATTTTTTGTAAATATTATACATATTTTATTTATATGTATATATTTCTTTCCTTGCTTTCTCAAGGCGTTCTAAGCCTTTTAGCAGTTTTCAAACCCTTTAGCGTAAGTCTACTTACCTGCCCTGTTTAATATTTAAAATATGTTTTAATGTATAAAATTTTAAATTATGATTAGATACATAAATTGTGTAAATTGTATGTGTGTATATATGTATATTTGGGGCTTCCCCTGTGGCTCAGCAGGTAAAGAATCCATCTGCAATGCAGGAGCCTCAGAAGATGTAGGTTTGATCCCTGGATTGGGAAGATCCCCTGGAGGAGGGCTTGGCAACCCACTCCAGTATTCTTGCCTGGAGAATCTCTGTGGACAGGGGAGCCTGGCGGGCTATAGTCCATAGGGTTGCAAAGAATCAGACATGACCGAAGAGACATAGCACACACGCACATATGTATAGATGTATACAGATATATGTGTGTGTATATATATACACACACACACACATATGTATATATTATATGTATACATAGATGTATACATATATCTGTATACATATGTATATATGTATAGTAGGGAATCCTAAAATTTCTTTGTAATGAGCTTCAGGTGTCTTGAAGATGAGTAATTTGTTCATGTTCTTAAGATTTGTTTTTCTCGTTTGAATATGTATTTCTGTTCACTGTCATTGTTTTTATAAATTTGACTTAGCAAATTAGTGAGATGTAACCTTTTGATATATATCCATCTCTTAAAACTTTATCATTTATTGTCCAGATTCTGATGCCAGACACTAAGCTAGAACATTAACTCCTTTCTGATTGGGGTTCAGTGAGTTTGTGAATATTTTGTATTATCCATTTTTGTAATATGTCCTTGAAGTACATTCAAGTACTTCAACACAGTGAAATAATACCTTTTTAAATGACTGTTAGGAAAATGCACAAAGCATCTATGCTTGGGCCAACTGAGTGTGATTAAAAAATAGATATGTATTTTAAAAATTAAATATGTAAAATGTTTATATAATATATATAAATTATATAATACATAAATATGAAGGCAAGAATTAGACAATATTTCTAAATCTACTTAATGGCAAGCTGTGCCATAACGAAGCCTACTCTCTTTTTAAAGTCCAAGTAAAACTGTAGATACCAAAGGTTTTACGTAACAAGAAAGAGTACCAAAGAACTAGAATAATTAACTTTAGGTGTCAGAGAAGTCTAAACAAGTTGAGAACCTACTCAAGATGTACTTGAACACCAGCGGCAAATGATACCTTCATTTTCCTGGCATTAAGTGACGTTAGATTAGGAATTCCTGTTACAGAGAGCATGACCAGGGCTTTTACTGAGCAAGATGTCAAAAAGTTAGGAAACCTGTTCTAATTTGGCAAGAGGTTACCTGGAATCCAGTTGTGTTTTCTGCCAGGTTAACCTGTGAAACATGATGATAGTTTTCATTTTTCAGTACACCGTGAACGTGTTTTGAGTTCATTATAACTAAGTTTGGTGCATTTGAACTAGAGCATTTTGCTCACACATTTTTCTGAATTTGTTAGCAAGGTGATTTTTTAAATAGGTGACCTTTCTATCACAGTGAACCCATTAGCTGATATTTTTCTTTTTTCAAGCTGGATACAAGGACACAGGATAGAGAAATAAGAAATCTCTTTCAAAGAGTTAGAGGCTTGGCCCCATGATTCCAACCCTCATTTAATCATTAACTTAACATGCTACTTTGGGTAGATATGGCATTCAACAAACACTCCATGCCTAAGTGTAATAATCTCAGACACCAAGGGCAGCCATATAACCACTGAGGAATAGCATTAGAATATGAAAGAAAACATGTGGAAAATAGGCTTTGTGTATACTGAGAGTACACACAAATACTCACAGTATTATGGTATGGTAATTCTATATATTATAGATCTACATTATAGTAATTTATATAGTAATCATGCAAAGTATTATTTAAAAACTGGATATGAGGTGCTAATCTACTTCTGTAAAGATTTTTGTTGCTGTTTAGTTGCTAAGTAGTGTCCTACTCTTTTGTGACCCCATGGACTGTAGCCCAGAGAAGGCGATGGCACCCCACTCCAGTACTCTTGCCTGGAAAATCCCATGGATGGAGGAGCCTGGTGGGCTGCAGTCCATGGGGTCACTACGAGTCTGACATGACTGAGCGACTTCACTTTCATTTTTCACTTTCCTGCTTTGGAGAAGGAAATGGCAACCCGCTCCAGTGTTCTTGCCTGGAGAATCCCAGGGACGGGGGAGCCTGGTGGGCTGCCGTCTATGGGGTCGCACAGACACAACTGAAGCGACTTAGCAGCGGCAGCAGCAGGACTGTAGCCCACCAGGCTCCTCTGTCCATGGGATTTCCCAGGCAGGGATACTGGAGCGGGTAGACATTTCCTTCTCCAGGGGATCTCCCTGACCAAGCGATTGAACCCGAGTCTCCTGCTTGGCTGGTGGCTTCTTTACCGCTGAGCCACCTGGGAAGCGCAACTCCTTGACAATTCGCCCTTTGGTCTAACAATGCCAGACTTGACTTGTTGCTGTTTACTAATTAAATCCACTTGGTAATTAGAAAGAACTTATGTGTCTCCCCCATCCCCGTCTTCCTCCCTGACTGAACTTCTTAAACTAGCACTGAGTGTGTGGTAAATGGTGCGTTTTAATAAATGTTTTGTAAAAGGCCAATTATTCAGTCAATATTGAATTGTGTGATAGGAAATACGGCTGCTTAGCTACAGGGAAGATGTCTACATACTATTGGCATCTGTTTGCTAGGTAATGTTCTTAAACGGCCTGGCCTTCCTCCAAACTTTGATTATTCATAAATCTGTTGAGTGTGGTAAATTGCACTATTAGCGTTTAATCTTTTATTGAAGCAAACTCAGGAGACTGAAATCTATTTGCTTTAGCAAGCTTGTTCACTGATAAATGTATGATTTAAAATTTTCCTTTTGTGAATTCCTCAGTGCAAGAAAAACACAGCTGGGCACAGCACAGATCATATTTATCTTTTCATTAACTGAAGTACGAGAAGATAGTATCGTTGGAGGCTTATAAGAAGGGATTGCTAAAGAACAGTCCTCCTCCTGTTTGCACACCCACTTGAGAAAAGCTTTCCAAACAAGTATTTGAGATACTTGTGAGAAAAAGTTAGTTGAACTGTCAAAAGAAGACCAAGGGAATGTATATAAAGTGGTTGGAATTCAGATAACATTTTCCCCCTGAGTGTTCAGATTGGTTAAATATTAGAGGAAGGGAGATAATGACACTGTTTGTTGCCATAAACTTAGACATATATCTTTTTTCACAAGGTTGGTATGAGAGGCATATCAAAGATTTTTCCATCCCAGACGTTTTGGTTTCAATGTGGCAAAGGGCACTGTAGGTAGAGAAAGATTGCTTGGCTCTACCAGATGAGAACATAGAGAATTTGTGTAGACTTAGTAATAGATACAATATTTTGCTTCTTGTGAATAAAATACGAAGTGAATTGGTTGTCATTGTGGGATTTTTAAAATATATATTTACAAATTTTCAGTATATTCCCTCTGCTCGAGGGAAGGTTATGAAAAATTCTGTGATTTTGAGAATGCTGATTTGCAGTGGACCATTAGGGGAAATCTTCCAGAATGGAATAAGTGACTTCTGGCTTACATGTGTTAATAATTTTGCAGTTGGGAGAGTAAGATGAAATCACAGAAGTCTCTCCTACTTTCCTTTCTTCTCTGGACCACAAGGGATGACATATTTCTGTAGTACCTCCAACCCTGGCAAATTGGCATGTGCACAGGAGAGGACTGATAACTACAGGTTGTATACTCCTGAAGAACTGTTGGGATATGCTATAGATATATTCTTGTGTCACCTTCCTTTTGTACCTTAGAAGTACTCAACAAAAAGTAGATTCTGGAGAAATGAAGCTCGTTGCCAGCCAAGGGCAGCCGAGCTCCAACCACCTTGAGCTCAGGTGACCCTGACCAAGGGCTCTACTCTAAGATGGGCTACTGTTCTACCCTAAGTGTGGAACAGCTTGGGCTGATGTTAATCTCTTCCCTACTGCTGCCCTTCCAGGCTTATCAGTCTGTTTCCTAAATGGAGCTAAAAGAAGGCAAATGCAACTCTTTTTTGCCTCAATTTACCTAAGTCAAATTCTCTGAGAGTTAAGCTAAAACATTTCCTGTTAGAGATGGCATTTATTAAAATATTAGCTTCCCTTAATTAAAACTTGTTTTTCATCTGCTGATTTGTGGAGTCTAGGATTTGTAACTATTTATCCTTCATATTCTTCTTTTACTTTAAAATTCACCAACCTAATATTAAGGTTTTTCTTTTTCCCTTTTACATAGACATTTAAGGATGTTATTGGAAAAGTAAAGATGGGCAGTTACAAATCATAACTAGCAAAATGAAAGGTGTTTCTTTAATATCATTCAGTTCAACTCAAAACAAAGAGAACTGAAGTCATGAGATGTAAAGAGAATTTTGCAAAGGTGGTATGGTTCGTGGAAGGGCATGGACTAGAAACAAGGCCTTAAGCCAATACTTTTTCAGCTTCCTTGTTTTTATCTGTAATAGTAACAAAAACTCCAAAATAATGGCCCAAAATTTAAAAGAAACATGAAGGCCAGTCACCAGTATGGCAGTTCTATGATGTCATTAGGAACTCTGAACCTTCTACTTTCCTTCTTTACTGTTATCAGATATGCCTGTCATCCACATGTTCTCAAAAGGGTTGCAAAGTGCCAGCCATATTGTGCACATTCTAAGCAATAAAAAGGTTAAGAACAACAAAGAAGATTGGTACAAGCGAGTAAGTCAGCTCCCATTGAAGGGCATTTCTGGAAGCCCCTACGCAGTGATAAGTACTTTTATCTAATTGATCAGAACCAGTGCAGTTGCAAGGCGAGCTGGGAAATGTCTTCCTTCCTTCCTCTTTCCCTCCCTCCCTTCTTTCTTTCCTGCCTGTCTCTCTCCCCCGCTCTCTTTCATGCCTTCAATAATATTGGATCTATTATTAGTTGACTCTTCCGAAAAGACCCTGATGCTGGGGAAGAATGAGGGCAAGAGGAGAAGGGGGTGACAGAGGATGAAATGGTTGGATGTATCACTGACTCAATGCACATGAATTTGAGCAAACTCTTGGAGATGGTGAAGGACATGAAAGTCTGGTGTTCTGCAGTTCGTGGGATCACAAAGAGTTGGACATGATTAGCAACTGAAGAACAATAAGAATTGATATTGGACAGGCAACTTTTTGTCTGTACACCCCTATGTTTCATTTTAAACAATTACTTCAGGGTTTGGAAGCATAATATTTTACAATATTTTTTGTTTAATCTTATTTCTTCTATTTGCCAATATGAAAAGACCAAGTATAATATGGAATCAGATATTGCTTTACACAAATGAAACAATGGAAGGATAACTTAGCAATATTGTATCTGAATTGTGTGTTGGCTTTCCTGTTCAGTGAGATGCTGTTTCCATTGTTTCCATTGGCTTGAAAGTGAGCCTGGCAATGAGTATCATGCTGACCTCACCGAGGCATGCTTCATAGATAACTAATGATGACCATTTAAATATTTAGAAGTAAATAGCAAATAGTTTGCTTACTTCACCCTGCATAATTTTCAAGTGCCTGAAATTGCAACCCATATTAAATAGTTAAGGATTATGACTAACAATGAGAGAATCTTCCAGGCCCTACTGAGAGGAAGTGAACGTACTAATGCATAACTTTACTAGTAGATGCATTTTTGGGCAACACGGAGGAGAATTTATTTGCCAATATCTCGTTGGTTATGACAATTTTGGTGCTATCTGACTGTGAATTTGGCCCTAACTAAGGTTAGTTTCCTCTGTTGAGTTAATTCATTTAATTTGTGGTGATTATAATGTGAGATAATGGAGAGAGTAACATGGAAACTTACATTGCCATATGTAAAATAGATAGCCAGTGGGAATTTGCTGTATGTCTCAGGGAACTCAAACAGGGGCCCTGTATCAACTTAGAGGGGTGGGATGGGGAGGGAGGTAGGAAGGAGGTTCAAGAAGTAGGGGACATATGTACTATGGTTGATTCATATTGATGTTTGACGGAAAACAACAAAATTCTGTAAAGCAATTATCCTTCAATTAAAAAATAAATAAATTTATTTTTAAAATGTAGTGTGCTTTGAAAGAAAAATGTAAGATAATCATTTATAGTAAGGAATTAACAATGTGAAAACCCTCCTGAATGTCAGACTGGCAGCTGTGTTCCTTGTAACTATCACACTCTGTGTTTAGTGTTTGTTCTTGGCAGGATACAGATTACAGACCTCTGAAGACATCAAGGAGGTTTTGAGAAGCAATAATGCAGGAGAACTCCCACACCCGGAAATCCATTAATGTCACTGTGTCCCCTTAGTGAAGAATGGCTTTACAGCCCAATGCCATTGACTCCTCAGCCACTGACTACCCCAGTGCCCTAGTGAAGAGCAAGAACTGGAATCTGGTATGTCATCGGCTGTGCATGGAAAGATGGAGTCAATAATGGGGTCGAACACATCCTCTTCCATTAGACCTTTTGTAAAGTATTTGACTTCGTATGCATTCACTCACCACTTTATTCTCTAACTGGAGTTCTCTGATTTAACACATCCCTTCACTCCAATTGTAACCTGAAAAGAACCTAATGGCAAAACTCATGAACCTGAATCTTCCAATGGTTCTTGCTGTGTCAAATTCCAAACTCACCATTTTGAAAGTTGGACATTTAGAACTACAAGTTAGATACATTAGTATTAGTATCTATAAAACATTAGAGTGTCTCTTAAGTATACTTTGCCATAAAAATGTGATAATTGTTGTACATTTTTGCTATCAAGCAAGAAAACTGTGAATATATTGATTTTCAAATGACAGAGTGTCTTTGGAGCCCATCTCTGTCTGCACAACCTGCACTCCTGGCTGCCTGTCTGGATTACATCATGCCAGCTGCCATATCTTATCAGTGCACAGCCCTATGAAGAGGATCCTATATATTAGCCACAACATGACCTGTGTGACCAGGATCAAGCCTACCAATTACCCCACTGATGATGCCGTGATTTACATCAACAGCTCGAAGGTGCCATTATTTACCAAATATCATAGCCTAGGATAAGGTTGACAAACCATTCTCCAAACTGAGGTTGACTTATACATCAAGAATACTGGCAACTGAGCTTTCTCTAAGCTTTTTCTATTTTGATGCTGCTTAAGCAGATCATAATTGGTAGAGATCCTGATGAGACTAGCTCCTGACTACTGTAACTGCTCAGAGCAAGTTAGCCCTGAGCACATTCCCCAGCCAGGCTTCTGGCAGGAGTCCACGGGTATAATCTCTTTCCCTTGACAGATGCCTGAGCAACAGTCTGTGGAAAGGACCACTGTCCATTGGCAGGATGAGAGTGGGTCTCTGTTTAGCACATTCAGTTTAAATACTAGTTCTTTATATAGAAAGCTTCAAAAATTGGGGCAAAATAGATAAATTAAGCCAATATGGTATGTGGAGATTTGGACATTGTACTTGAAGCACAGACACATTGTATAGTGAAAGGGAATGAGATGCTACAGGAGAAATGGCTCCTAATTATCTATTGTCTTAGGTAATTTAGGGCTTTCCTGGTGCCTCTGATGGTAAAGAATCTGCCTGCAATGTAGGAGACCTGGGTTTAATCCCTGAGTTGGGAAGATCCCCTGGAGAAGAGAACAGTTACTCACTCCAGTATTCTTTCCTGGAGAATTCCATGGACAGAGGAGCCTGGCAGGCTACGGTCCATGGGGTCACAGAAAGTCAGACATTACTGAGCGACCAACAACACTTTCACTTTTGGGTAAGTTACTTCACTTCTCTGGCTTTGCTTCCCTATCTGCTTGACAAGGGTTTTGGATTAGCTTGCTTCTAAGACACCTTCTCTTCCAACATTTTGCAGTTCCATTTGGAGTAGATAGTTTCAGAAATGCAATCATGTTTCTACCTGAAACTTTACTATTCTCAAACTTTTTGGTTAAAAAAAAATCTTTATTTCCATAAAGTACTGAAGGCAACTTGGAACAGAAATAGAGGTATACACAACCCCCCCCCCCAAAGACTGCTATCATAAGATAAATACTGAGGAGTACAAGAAGAAGGGGAAGACAGCATGTTTAATAACCAGTTCTGAAAAGAGCTAAAATAAAGTACTTATTCTATCTTTGAGCTTCCCAGCAACCAAGGCAAGAAAAAAGCAATAGCACCAATTTATGGAAGAGAAAACTCTACTTAGATTTCAGGTTTTAATTCTAAGGCTATCAATCCTGGACTTAGAAGACCTGATATCTGAATCTGCCCTGCATGGAAGTGATCATATTCCTTTCAGTCTTAATTAATACTGTAATTTATTTTCCTATCTCTACAATTTAATTATTGTCTTGGGACAGAGTTTTTCTTCACATGGAATAAAAAATATTTTTTGTTTGTTATCTTTCATCAATATAGTATGAAAGTTAACAGATTAAAAAGAAGCAAAAATAATTTTATTTAATAATAAAGCTGTCATTAAGAGTATAGGATTTATACTCATATTCCCTTGTTTCCCTAATGCCTTTATGCTAAATCAGGGAAAGGGTCATTATTAGGCAAACAATAAGTCTGTTTTTAGCTATTATAAGCAATTTTTACTGATCCTTGATAGTCTGACTTTCATTTACTTTAAGAAAGCAAACATAATTTTTTAATATTTCAGTGGTGAAATTAATTGAAATCTAGAATTAATTTTCTTCTTTCAGCCTTCCTATTCATGAGTAAAAGAATGTTTAAAAGACTGTGTGTGTATATGTGTTTGTATGTGTGTGTGTGTAAAGTGCTCTGTGTATATGATCTAAAGAGATTTACACAGGGAGCTTTTGCTCATGTTGCAGTGACAGAACTTAAATACCTTTTATCTTGAAGAAAAAGTAACAAATAGCTAGTGTATACTCAGCTCATTGTTTAAGGGTGATTTATGAGCTTTCCTGTTTTGGATCGAGAGAAAAGATAGGAGAAAGTATCCAGGAAAGAGGCAGCTGAACTGGGGAAAGGAGAGCCTGTCTCAGTCCTGCTCTAGCCCCCGCAGGGCTGGTAGAAGCCTGCTGCATCTGTTCCATCACTCCTTGTTTCCTATGTAGGAGATGTGCATTTTGGGGGTAAAACCAAAGCAGGTTCATTCTTTCTGTCACCGTATTAGTCACAGTCACTGATGTCAGTTGCATCAACAGGCAAATCTCCCGATCTCACGGGTTGGCCTAACAATAGTAGGTCTCTTGCTCAATCAGTGTTCAGTGTTGGTCAGCAGAGGTTCCTCCAGAAATGATCCTGAGGACTCAGGTTTCTTTGTGATGCTGCCATTGCAACGTGAGGCTTCTAAATTCACCCTGGGAGAGGAAGAGAGCCATGGAGAAGAATCACTGACTCTGAAGTGCCTAGATAGAGTGACTCATCACTTTAGTTTTATATCCCAATTGTCATGCTCAATCACATAGCTCTAGTTCAGCCGGGAAAAAGAGGGGATTAAATAAGGAATTGTTAGGACATGGGAATTGGTGACATAATTTCCTTGATATATGAGAAACATATTGTATAATCTAAAACTGGTTTTCATGATGAGTCAGAGAAGGCTTCCTGGAGGAAGCACTTGAGCTGGGCTTTTTCATTTGAGTAGGTGTTTAGTTAAGAAGGGCACTTTAGGCACAGAAGTCTGTTCTCCCGTTGTGATAGTCAAAGACCAAAATATGTGCCAATATGCTGTGAAAAAAACGCATATTGTTATCACTAAACTGCCTTTGGTCAGCAGCAGTATGTGGCCAGGAATGGTGAAGACTTATTTTTAAAATTTAGGAAGTTGCTATTAGAAGTAGAAGCTCCTACAGAGCAGCCTGCCTTTCTTCTGATCTATCCATCGACCTGTCCGAAGCACTGGATCAAGGTCTGGCCCAACCTAGACATTCCGTAAATGTTTCATAAAGAAATAACAGAGCTTGCAAAGGACTCAGCCCTGTGTATCAATTTCCTTTTTTTTTCCTGCAAAACACCTGGTGTCATTGATTCTATTAAGGTTGTCTCTTGTCAGTTAAAGATGGGAGTGTGGAGCCAGTATTTTAAGAAGGAGTGTGGAGTGTGTCCTATCTGTGCTGCTTTTTTGTGTGGGTAAAGTCAGGGAAGTAGACACTGTGCATGGAGTGGTTAGCACTATGGACATGGATCATACATCCTCTTTTTCAAGTTTCTTAATCTGCAACATACATTTTGGAGAAAGATGACTATGGCTGATCTACACAGGACTTTGAATGTCTCACATCAGTAATTTGACATGCTGCACAGTAAGTCAGTGTGCTCCATGCATGTAAAATCTGATATTGAATAAGAGCCAAAGAAATATAACTTAGATCTCTTGGTAAAGTAAAAAAAAAAAAATGTCTTCTAGAATAGCACTTTGTCTCATAACAATGTACAAATACATTAAGTTAATGTTTACTTAGGATACATTAAGTTAATGTTTAGACTATTTGTAAAGAAACAACTTGAGAAGAAAATCTACTATGCAACTAGGATTCCAAAGAGAATGAACAAATTAATTAGGGAAAAGTAGTCTATGATCTATTTTCAATATTTCTTATATCTGGGGAATCATTAGAACCAACCTCTAATCTATACGCTGAATTCCAACACACAATGTGTCATTATTTTATTAATGACTTGTTGAACATCTAAGTATGACTAAGTATGACTAAATAAAAGATATTCAGTGGCAAAATTCAGTAACAATTGACAACCAAACCTGTTTCTCCTACCTACAAGGAAATTTAAGAGTAAATATGCATCCTGTTTTGCGGCTTTCAGAAGCTCTTATATTGACCAACAAACAGAAAAATCCGATTTTGCTCCAACATATATTATCATCCTTGACACATGTAGAGACTGAAAAGGGGGAGAAGACAAAGCTCAGTGTATACCTATTTTAGCAGACTGATCATGTTGAAATATGGGCAATGAGTAAAGACTGATAAACTCATAGAGTTCTTTGCGGTGAAGTCTACTTTAGCGTGAAGCCAAAAAATGAGTGGTAGGCTTACTTTTCGCAGATTTAACCAAGAACAATGACACCATTTGCAACCATAGAACAGAGCCAAAAACAAACAAACAAAAAATCCTTCCCAGCATGCCAATGTATACTCCCTAGAGAATAACTGGAAAATGAGAAACGCCTGTCAGAGATTAAGTTCTGTTTCTAAGGGACGCACAGAGCAGACTGATGTCTTTTTAATGAAAATAAACATATCACAACAGATGAGTTTTATTTGTTAGTTCCAGTGTGAGGTTTTTAGAACTCTGATCACTGGGTATATGCTTTTTTAAAGGCAAGTTTCAGAATGTGATGAGTAAGTCTAACCAACTTTGGAAGCAATGTAAATTAAACATTTAGTGGACCAAATGTCAGGGAACCCACATTATTGAAAAATAAAGGAATGCAAACCTATTAATACTAACTGATAAAAACTTAGAGATTAATGACCTTTTCCTTCATTTTATATCTGCTTTCATCATAATAGGTAACATTTAAATAGTTACTTTCTGTCAGTCACTATTCTAAGCACTTTATAAGCCTTAACTCTTTAAATACTCCTAAGAACCCATTTTACAGGGGAGGACACTGGGGCACACAAAGAGATTAAATAACTTGACTAAGGTCACATAACTAGTGAGCTGTGAAGTAGAGATTTGAATCTACATAATCAGGCTTCCTAGACTGGGCACTTAGCCCAATATATTCCTCTGCTTTTAGTGAATATATTCTTTGTTGAATGCTGCTTGCTGCTGCTGCTAAGTCGCTTCAGTTGTGTCCGACCCTGTGCGACCCCAGAGACAGCAGGCCACCAGGCTCCACCGTCCCTGGGATTCTCCAGGCAAGAACACTGTTGAATGCTATTGGTCACTGTTCCCTGGATTCAGGTAGGCCTTACACTGAAAAATAGAAGCTATTTTGAAGAAAGGATGAAAAAGCATGATCACAACAGAACCAAAAAATAAAATAAAATAATCATAGCATTAAACGATATTCTCAGGACTGATCTTTAAGCCAGTCATATTGGATAACATAAGATTTCAGTCACTACCTTAAGACTTTTGAGAAACAGAGATTGAAACGTGAAGATTTGAGAAGCCATACAATTAGGATAACCCAAATTATTTCTCCAAGAGAAAGTAGCCAGCAGTTAAGAAAACAAAAAGACAAAAAATGTGTAGGACACTTCCCTATTGTCTTAGCTCCCTGACCACATAGTGTATACATGCTCAGTTGCGTCTGACTCTGGCGACCCCATGGGCTATTGCCTGCCAGCCTCCTCTGTCCATGGGATTCTCCAGGCAGGAATATTGGAGTGGGTTGCCATTCCTTCCTCCAGGGGATCTTCCTGACCTGGGGAGCAAACCTGTGTTTCCTGTGGCTACTGCATTGGCAGGAGGATTCTTTACCCATCGAGCCACCTGGGAAGCCTTGACCACATAGTGCTACCTGGAAAATATGAAACAACTCATTAGGACAGACCTTGATAGAGTAAGTGTTGTTCATGGTAGCTCAGTATTTCAACTTGAAGAATTTTATGATAAAGTAGAGAGTGTCTGAGGTTTGGGATTCCAAATGCCGGACACTTGTTTTTAGTGTTCAATGTATAGTTTCAGTCTTATCTGTAAAACAAAAATGCTAAAATGGTCACTTTATTGGTTTTCTTAAAAAGGTATTTAGTACATTATAAAGGCACTTTAACTGAATACAGAATATAGTTGTTATTATAAATGTTAAATACCTCCATGTAACTTGATATGTTTTAGAATTCTTTAGGGCAGTTCAGTTCAGTTCAATCTCTCAGTCATGTCCAACTCTTTGTGACCTCATGGATTGCGGCACACCAGGCTTCCCTGACCATTACCAACTCCTGGACCTTGATCAAGCTCATGTCCATTGAGTTGGTGATGCCATCCAACCATCTCATCCTCTGTCCTCCCCTTCTTCTCCTGCCTTCAGTCTTTTTTTTTTTCAGGGTTTTTTTTTTTTTTTCCCAATGAATCAGTTCTTTGCATCTGGTGGCCAAAGCATTGGAGCTTTAACATCAGTCCTTCCAATGAATATTCAGGGTTGATTTGCTTTAGGATAGATTGGTTTGATCTCCTTTCTGTCCAAGGGACTCTTAAAAGTCTTCTCCACAGAACACCACTTTAGGGCAGTAGAGGTGCTTAAGTTCTTTGTGTAAAATTTTGATTTTTTGGCTTTGAATGATATAGCCATATTGATCACTTCCCATTCACAGAAAATTGGTACAGGTGTACTCAGAGTTGCTAGACAGAATCCCCGAAGAAAGCATCATCTAAAAGGTGAGCTAGTATAACCTAACTAAGAAAACAAAAAGAAAAACAACTCTCCCCACCCCAACCCCCTCCCCGTTCCCCCACAAGCAATAACTGCAACAACAAACTCAGAAGCACAAACGTCAGAGAAAGGTGCAAGAAGGATTTGGTGAAGGGTTTGGAGCAGGAGAGGTTAATACTTGGTTTAATATGGCAGTTAACGCAGCAGAATTCAGGAGAACAGTAGGGAGATACCAATGGATATATCTTTTTCAAAAAGTGAGCAGCTGGAAGTAACCTATGACTTAGGCAAGTTGCCTTATTTCCCTGGGCTTCAATTTCAAAACTGTGAGAAAAAGGTGATTGTGAAGAGATAAATTGTAAGTCCCTTCTGCCCAGTACAGTCTGGTTTTTAAGACCATTCTGTTGATTCTACCTCAGTGTATTTGTCATGAGTCTCTGAAATCTGCTTTTTCTTTGAATGCATTCATTGCCTCTGCTTACACATGGTCGTTGCCTTCTTGTGAAATAAGATATCAGGATAGGCATGTGTCAGAATACAGTATCTATGTTCCATCTCTAAAGAAGGTAGAAGCAATTATCCACATAATTCAGGCAGCTCTTCAAACAGATCGCTGGTCTTATGAGGCTAAAATATTATGAGACAGAAGGAAAACAGAGAAGGGAGAAGAGAATAAACGTAATTATTCAAGGTCTTTCTTTAGAGAAGTAATCATTTTCTCCCTCCTTGGCAGAGTTGCCATAGTCCCCAAATAGGAAGGATTAGCGTCTAAAAATTGCACAAAAAAATTGGCCTACCCAAAGTTTGGGGATTTTCTTCAATGAGGCCTTGAATAAAACCCCGAAGATTAAATAGCTGACTAGCCGCAGTCTAATACTGAATAGAATAAACTATTACACCAACATAAATATAGAGTGGTAACAGGAGATTGATCAACTTTGGTAGAAAATTTCAGCTTTGATGCCAGAAATTCAAAATTATCCTGGCAGAGGAGAAGGATACACTTAATGTCTTCTGGAAGAAACATGCAAATTACCTCATTCTTAAACATTCCCTGGAGACCATTATTATTATTATTTTTTATCTCATTCCCAAGTATTACTCACAAAGTGGTGGAAAGGGATGACCAATTTCTTAAAATGCTTTTGACAGTGTTTGGTGTTTATAATGTATATTGTAGCCTTAGCTGGAGGCCAGGTACATCTACACCAGGCTATTAATAATTCTCTGACTTTCGTCTTCTCTTCATTTTCCTTTCCTTCCTCCCACCTCCCCTTCTTTCCTTCCTTCCTCCTTTCCTCCTTTTCTTCCTTCCCTCCCCTCTTTCGTTCCCTCTCTCATCATGGATATCATCTTAGTTCATTTGTTAAAAGCCAACTCTAACATCTCATGAGTCACTCATCTTACGTCCATTATCTCTGTGCTGGCTGTCTCCCTGGAAGGTTGCCATGAAGCTGTCTCTGCCCAGCTCCAGCTCTTGCTGTCCTAAGGCTTAATTTCAGGAGAGTCAGCATCTTGGAATCTTGGAAGTTAGATGGCTCCACGCCTGCTCTCCTGGGACTAGGACCCTGGGAAATCACAGCTCTTGGCCTCAGTTTCCACATCTGTAAGACCGTAGAAACGAGGTAGGTAAAAGCAGGGATCCTCAGCACTCTCTTTCATTTCTCCTGTCCTGAGGTTCAGAGCTTCCCTTTCTGAACCTCCGTCTGTTGATATCTGAGCAGATCTGCTGGATCCAGCTGAAAATACTTTGATATCAATATCCGACAACTCCCCGAGTAGCAACGTGTCATCTCTCAAACTAATTCCCTCTTGTGACAACCTGAGGTCTGTGGTACTGAACCCACTTATTTTCCTGTTACATTCTCTCAGTAAATGTCATGGACTGTATAACACTTAATTCCTTGAAATGACTGTTAGAAATAATTGATCAAAGAGTAAAGTTATACATTGGTGTTGGAATGTGTATGCTACTGAATTATTTTTATTTCAGGATAACTTGTATATAACCTCAAAGTTTAAGTTCAGTAGAACAGGCCATGTATTTGTTTAGGGGGCAGGACCATTAAAGTCAACTATTTTTTTTTCTTGTTTGAATTGGATAAAATTGTAATATATCCTTTACATCACAGTAGCACCCTAGTGGTTATCATATTGCATTAGTTACATGAGTTTTCAGAGAACATTATACAGTATATACTACCTCCAGTAAATAGCCCAGTCATGCTTATGGTTACATAGTCAGCGCCAGGAAATTTAGGATGACATTCCCTGCAGGTTAGTAATTCTACCCATTATTTATATTGGTTTGATTTGAAACTAGATGAAGCTAAGTATTTTTGAAGAGTTTTTTGACAGAATTCTAGAAAAAAAAAAACCCTAGAGAATGAATATTTAAAATGGGTTTAATATCTTTGGATTTTTCTTTTTTTTTTAATATCGCCTAAGTTTTTTCTGAAAGTCAAATTATTGAGAAAGTTGGGAGGGACTTATACTGAACATAAGGTACAAACCCATCTCATCTATAAATTGAAACCACTCAGAAGTCCAGCTTGGGTGTGCACTTATAGCCTGCTCCAGGGGAAAAAAAATTATCCCAATTCTTGAAAAATAGAGAAAAAAAATAGTAATGAAGCTGTGACAGAGGAGTTGAAGCAGATGTGGAAATTGTGGGACATCATCTTGGCAGCTGAAGTAGACTTACCCAGCTGGATGTCTTCTGAAAGTGGGAATTTATCATGTTTAAGCCACAATACAGAAGTCAGAACTTAAAAATGGTTGTCATAACAGCACAAGATTTTGATGCAAACACTAGACGACTGTAATGAACTTGACCAATAGAGTCTGTGCTGCCGTAGTGAATTACAGCTAGAGTATTTTGAACTTTTAAAATAACATCTTACTTCCAAGGAGATCAAACTGTTTCACATTTTCTAGCCTATTTACCTCAGGAGGAAATAGAAAAATAAAGAGACTGATCATTGAGACTTCCCCTGAGCTATGCCATTTTGTTTTGTTTAATAATCTATAATTATCTTCATCCCTCCGAGAGGGTCCCTAGTATCCAAGAGAAGCAATGCAAAGACGGAGAAAAACCAAAGACTGCAAGTTTATTCGTTTGTTTGTTTTGGCAGTTTAGGTATGGTATCTGACCAGGAAAGATTGTGCGAACTTCAAATGTATAAAAGGGATACTACTTCATTCACAAGATTGTTGTGTTAGATAAGTGAGATATTGTGTTGATTTTGTGTCTTGGGCACTTGGTGGATATCAGCTTTCCTTTCTTTTCCAACTGAAGCTGTTTGCATCTCTGTCATTGAAACCATGAAAACCATTGCAAGCAGTGTGAAGAATTAGTAGCTGTGTGACTGTGGGCAAGTTATATAAACATGAAGGAGTTGGATTATCAAGGATGTCAAATAAGTTTCATCTCTCATGCATCCTTTGCTTTGGTAGATCTCTGATCCTTTGGACAGCTTCAGAAGCTGTGGTCTACTAGCCGCAAAGCCAATCATGCCTTGTGAGGAGAGAAGGACACTGTAGGTCCAGGTTTTGCCATTGCTGGACCAGATGGAGTTCAAGATCCTATCTAGATCTAATAGTCTGCTTTCCTATGACATCCTTTATCATCCTCCTCTGGCCACTTCCAACTTTTTTCATTGCTCTGGAACATTCGAAGTCTTCTGAAATGTTTTTCCAAAGATTTTTTTTTCTCATTTTCCCTAGGATACTCAATAGATATCTCAATAAATATCTTCCTTTTTCACACCTTATGTGAGAGTTGTCTGAAAATATTATCATCACGTTTGTCAAGAACACAAAAATTTGGGAAAGTAGCATTCAGTGTGATTTCTTAATATTAAAAATAAAATGAAATGTACAAAAATCATTTTGTTTCTTTGGTAATATGCTTATTAAACTGGTGAAGTCACTATTAGAATATAAGCTTCCAGAGGGCAAGAACTTTGGTTGTGAAAAGTGCCCTGAACAAAGTAGGTTTTCACAAGCATTTTGGTGAATGAATCGATGAATCTCTGCTGAATGAGATAAGGAGAGACTCTTGGAACATCTCGTGGCTTGAGAATCTCAGACAGTACATTATCTCAGAAACAGAAGGTTTCTTGTGCACATCATGTATTTCTTAAATTAAGAAACCACATTGAATGATACTTGCCTGTTTTCATGTTCTTGACAAGCATGATATTACTTTCAGATAAACCCTCATAAAAGTATGTAAAAGGAAAAAAATCTATTGAGTATCACAATAAAAATTACTTTTGGGCTAGAGTAAAAGCTAAAAGTCAGTTACTAGGTTTAGAGGCCAAGTCTTTTGATGATGGGTTCCTGGGATTGCCTTCCTGGAAAGGTATTTGGGATATGCTAGATGACTCATTACACCATAGACTTCAGCCTTTCTTTCGTTTTCCAGTGACAGCTTCTGGTTGATTTCAGATGTTAACTCCAAGATTTTCACTTTCTCCTCCCTGAAACTTAGAGCTATAACATAGTTGTACCAATGGCTGTGGAAACTCAGAAAAGAGAGTTTGAATTGATAAAAAATAATGGCCTTGCACAGTAGTTACAAGGAATAACATATATGGTTTTAACAAGAAGTTACTAAATATTTTAAAGCAATTACAGTGTCTTTATTCTTTGCATCATCACGATATGATGCATCGCTTATGCTATCAGATTCAATTCAATCTAATCTAATCAGAATGTCACGGGTGTGTGCCATGATCCTAACTGTGTTAAATATGGCTGGAGTACAAAGTATGAAATGCGGTGAGGAAAGGCTATTTGATTACTCCTTTGTTACGGTTGCTTTTCTAAGCCTGTTTATGTTGAATTTCTACGTTGATATTTAAGTTCTATTAAGCCATTATAAGAATTACCACTGCTATTTTTTTCTTTTTGGAAAAAATGTTCTGCAACTATATAAATTCAGAACATAATATGACATATATGCTGATGTATTCCATAAGCAATAAAGTTTCTGAATAAATATATAATACATAAATCTATATCTTTCTATCATGAAAACTTTAAGGTCCTGACAATTAATATATTTCTTACTGGTGAATATTCCAAACTGTTTTTAGAAAATGAAATCGAATAGCCCAAGGAAGAAAGAAACAGCAGATGTTTATTTTACACATGGGCTTGATGAGAATTCCTTTTGTGACATGTTGAAGAGATGTTTCTCATCCTTCTTATTGGTCAGCTTTATTAAAGTTCATTTTTTAAAATTTAAATTATGTCAGTCACTGTCTAGGTGCAGACAGATTCACAAAGGCACATTAAGAAAAAATTATGGGCACTTTTGTGAAGTTGAAATTTCCACCCAAATTCAAACCTTTTTGGCATTGGAATAACATATTGTGTTCCTGTTCACATTCATTTATACTTGGCAGATTGTGACTTCCTGTTTTGAGGAGGGAAAATGCTAAAAATCTTAGTTTAAAAAAAAGCCAAAAAACTTCTCATTAAAAAAAAAAAAAGACTCACAAGGCTTTTGAATGTCAACTGGCTCTTACAGAGAAATATTTCATGAGTTAAGTGTAAAAAAATAAGAAACATATGGATTAAATTTCACTGAAAATGCACATGGGCTTAAAAATTAAGAGAGAAAGTACTTGGCAAAATGTGGTTTTGGTTTTGCCAAATCCAAAGTTTGAGAATAGATTAAGACATTGAACAAACCCAAACCATACCTGGCTTTAGTCATCTGCTAGCCTGCCATCTACAAAAGCCTTCGGATGAAGCCAGGCCTTTCTAAAACTGTTGGTGACTCCTGGATTTGTCATGCAGTGTCTTCCAGTGCCTCCGTAGGCTGGCTTCCTGGACTGTGTAAATTAATAGCCCCAAACATTGTTAACAGATTTGTCGTGACAGTATGTCCAAGTGTTAACTTTTAATAAGGAGGGAATTAGTCTGAGACATGACTATTATTAATTCTATGGATGTTATATTTAAATGCACAAATTGTTTATAAAACTATACATTATAGTTGTAAAAGTTAAACTTGTTTCATATAAAATTTAATATTTGAATGGTACCATATTTAAATATTTTAGTATGTTGTAGCACATATTTGTTAATATTAATATGCACTTGGGGATATAACCCCCAAATCTCTCCTTTCTGATCTACTGAAACACCTTTCCTGTTCTCTTCTGATGCCTAGCATTTAGAGCATTTTTCTTGGTTATCTACACATACGTCTTCTCTCTGCTCTCAAACTTAAAATTAATTTTGTGAAGAATTTTTATCTGACTTATATTCTTATATGTCACAGATACGTAAGCTAGTATAGCTGAATAAATGATGAAATTTATTGCACACAGGGATAAATATCTTACAAAATATTTTTGATATGGCCTTTAAGAATGAACTATTATAAATCAACTACACTCCAATAAAAACTAATTTTAAAAAGACATTAGACAGGTAAACATACACATAAGAAAGAATAGGCAAATATCACAACATATTAAAATTTGAATACCATAAAGGGAATCCAAAGATCCATGATACAAATAAAGCACAAGATGTGCATTCTAAGCTTGTTTTTAAAGATATTAATAAAATGATTTGTCAACCAAAAAATGAACTATTGTGCCATCCTATCCAGAGCCATCTCTTCTGATTTTCTTTTCTTTCTTTTTTTCAAATTGGAGGATAATTGCTTTACAATGTGGCATTTTCTTAATTTTCTTACAAGTTTATAAATAGTATAATTTTATTTCGATTAAAACTAACCTACACCCTCTTCTGATCAAGACTAAGTTTATAATAAATTTCCAACATCAAAATCACGATTAAATGTGTATCAAAGATCATACAACAGGTATTCCATACACAATATACGTGATTTGGATTGTCTTTTTTCCTGTGCTCCTTCAAAGACAATGTAGCAATAAGTTCATGTTCTGGGTAATTGGAAGTCTCCTGAAACACATACATACTCCCAAAGTCAACAAGTCTTTTAATGAATGAGCACCACTTCTCTTTGCAAGCAGTAGTATGGAGAGTGTACATTTTAATTACACACATATTCAAAAGTTCCACATCTCTCTGTAGTGCTGTCCACATTTCATGCTGGAGACACTTGGCCAAGACTCGATTCATATGTCCTACAGGGTTACATATGATGTGGCTCCTCTCCCACCGGGTTACACAGGATATGAGCTGGATCCTGGCGGCTTCTGAAACAAAAATGAGAGAAGCTCTTGTGAAGTGAATTTAAAGAGAGAGAAAAAGCCTTTCTCTGGCATTGAAGTCACTGCAAGTTTGGCTTGTCTAACTGGGAGTAGACCTTGGCTCACAGAACTGAGAGATAGCTAAACAAAGATTTGTTCAATTTGATAAACTCCCTGGCTGAGACAGTCCTGCCAACTTTCTTTCTAAAGCAACTTTCACAGCTGAATTATAAAACCTTGAAAATCAAGGATTTGTAATGGAAATGCTGACAGATGCAACTAACGTGAAGTTGTACCAACTAAGCGTTGCTATCATATTTTATAACTGTCTGAGAAGCTTACAGAAAGGAATGGTACATTTGCTTCATGGGATCCATTTCCTTTGCTAAAAACTACCAAATGGCCTCATAGTATACTCTGTCACACTTATAACTGTCTTGATATCTTTTTTTCATAAAAAGAGAAACATTGAAACTACCAACTTCCAGCAAGGCTTGAAAGCAACTGTTGCCTCATCCTATATTCTGGATTGAAGTTTGGTAAAGAAAACTCAGACCCTGCCATTGGTGCCTCAATATTCATTATTTATGTGTCCTTGGAAAACTGTTCTAGTTTTTAGCAATTTTATGAAAAAAAGGCTTTCATAAAGACGAACTTTCTTTGTAACTTTTGAGCAAATGGAAAATTTTATTCAGGTATCAATGTGTCCACTGGGTGCAAGAAAGTGAAAGAAAATTTCAATGCAAAGTGTCACCATCATTTTAAAGGTGGTATAATCTTCGTACGGATACGAAAATAGTAAATTCCTTTTATACATCTTTTTGAATTCTAATTTTTTTGTCAATTCTTAAATTTTATCTAAGGCCAAATATTGATCATATTTTATGTATGCTCAAATTAGATTTCATAAATGATGGTTGGTTAAAGATCACAGGAATAACTAGGAAATAATTACGCACAGAAATAGCAAGCTACACTGTTCCTTATCCCTCTACAAAAGCTATGAGCTGACACTTGGATTCCTGAGAAAATCAAAAAGTTTAAATATAGCGTAAGTTCTAGAAAAATCCGATGGATATCATTTGTGCTATTATTTATGAGTGAGAAGTGATAGCTCTGGAGGCAAAAGAAGGCCTGGTTGGTCAAACACTTGCCTTTTGTTCTTATTTTTGCATATAGACCTTCCTTTGGTTTGTGGGTTCCTAATCAGAAAAGAGAAGTTACAGTTAACAAATTAATGAAAACCAAGTGATGCCTTTGAAGAATTCTTAAGTGAACCTTAACCAGTGCCTTGGGCTACATGTTCAATGTGAACAAAAAGATTAAGGTGAACTGGCCACTGCTACTAAGAGTCAATTGACAGAATGCATGGGTCATTAATTTTGTGTCCTTTGTTTTGTCAGTGCGTTTTCGTGAGGCCTGGTAAAGAAAGTAAAACCACCGAAGCTGAAAATTGTCTGCTCTGTAGCTCATTTCCCCTCCCAGCATGCACTGACCCAAGGGAGTGGGCTTCAGGTCACCCGTCCCCATTTCCCTTCAAAACACTCCTGGCTCCTGTGAGTTTGATAACAGATCCAGTGGGTTGGTGGAGTAGTTAATTCTTTGCAAGTTTGTGCTTAATTGTATGCAGGATGTAAGTAGCAAAAAAAAAAAAATGATGTCCTCTCACACTGTTTTATTGTATTTTAAAAACAAATTTTGAAGCTGGCTCTGCAGCCTCTGTTCCATTCAATTATAAAGGAGAGAGATTGAGACTTAAATTGGTTGGTTCACCTTAATTACTAGTTGTGTCTTTACCAATAATCTCTGAGGGCCACCTTCTGGCTCTTTGTGCTATGAATGAGTGATAGAAAATGCCCATAATACTCGGATGGCATCATAGGGCTCTGTTTGGCTTTAACTAAGTTTAAAGTCACTGTACCCAAAATGTTAGTACTTATCAACAGTTCCATAATTCTATATCAATGCAATCTAGGCTTTCAGATTTTATTACCACATAAATTTGTTTAAAAATAGATTCTTTAGGATCAAGTTTTTAAAAGCTTGTTGCCCTATCAGGCCACCTTTTCAAATCTCAGCAATGCTTTTACATCCCTTAAAGTAGAAAGGATACAGATTGGCTTGAATTAGAGTGAACATACTTCTGCCTTGGGCAAGGAGCCAGGGAAGCTTTGCAGATCTTAAGTAAGGAGTATTTGTAGGTTTTGTTGATTGAATTGTGCATAGTAGTCCGGAGATTTAGAATTATGTGTTGTTCTGTCCTTTTCTCTGAATATTTATGTTTGTGTTCTTTGCTTGTCAGTCACTTTCACTTTTCACTTTCATGCATTGGAGAAGGAAATGGCAACCCAGTCCAGTGTTCTTGCCTGGAGAATCCCAGGGACGGGGGAGCCTGGTGGGCTGCCGTCTATGGGGTCGCACAGAGTCGGACATGACTGAAGCGGCTTAGCAGCAGCAGCAGCAGCAGCAGCATTAGTAAGTGGCACTATGTATCAGGGGCAGGATTTTGATACAGTCAGAAAAGGTTCTGTTATGAGAATTTTTCTTACATTTTTATAAGCACTCATTATTCATTTATTTGACTTGGTAATCATTTTGATGTTCATTCATTCATTCGTTTATTCATTGAGCAATTATGCCAGGTACATGGGTAGATGTTAGGTAGACAAGGATAAATTGGATCGTCTCTAACTTAAGACAGCTCAGTTTTGTGGGCTTTCAGATATGTAAATAAATATGATACATTGTAGAATAGAGACTTTGGGAAAGAGGGGTGCCTGCAACCCTAGCTATGGATGGGTCAGTGCATGGGGAGATGAATGGACTTGTATTAGTTTTCTAAGGTTACCATTACAGAATACCCATACCAAGGACTGCATGACTTAAACAACAGAAATTTATTTTCTCATAGTTTTGAAGACTCCAAATCCAAGATCAAGGTGTTGGCAGGTGTGGTTTCTACCGAAGTCTCTCTCCTTGGCTTGTGGATAGCAACCTTCTCCTATGTCTTCACATGGCCTTTCCTCTGTGTGCGAATGTCTGGTGCCTCTTTAGGCATCCACATTTTCTCTTCTCTTGAGGACAACAATCAGATTGTCTTAGGGCCCACCCTAATGACTCGTTTTAACCCAACCACTTTTAAAGACCCCATCTCCAAATACAACCACATCCTGAGGTATGGATCAGTGTTAGGGCTTCAACATACGACCATTGGGAAGATATTATTCAGCCCATAACTGTACTAAAGGAAGAAATTAATGGAAAGATGTCAAGTAAACATGAGATAAAATGGTATTCCCTGAAAAATGCTTAGGAATATATTCTTGAACATGTTATACCATGTGTAGAAACAACTCTAAGACCAAAAATTCATGCAATGCAAACTGAAAGGCAGATTTAGCACTTTTCTATCTTACTTGATAATTGCACATCTACTGATTGCAAATCACTGAGCTAGGCTTTGGTGCTAGGAAACGCAAGGAAATAGCCAAAGCAAACCACATGAAGGTCACCAGTCTGTTGAGTTTTAACATTTTCATCAGAGAGTCTCAATTCTAGCTACACATTTTAATTGCCCCTATTGATTCAGATTAATTGGTTTGGGGGTAAATTTCACAAATAACTTTAATGTGAATCTAATGATGTTAAATGGTATAAAATTTGTTAAAAATTCTGAATGCATATATAATATAAATAATACTAGTTCATATATTGTTTTTATGCTTTGTCAGGTATAATCCTAAGCTCTCATCTTAATGAACTTCATAATGATCCTATGATATAGGTATCATTATAATAATTCTCATCTTAAAAAAGAGGAAATTGAGCAACTCAGTAGAACAACTAGTGGAAATTATATAGCTAGTATCATATTAACCCAAGTTTTGGTTTAATTTGATTCTACCATGTTTTTAACAAAATAATTTAGAGAAAAATATATTTTATGTATTCAGCCTTAGTGTCCCCAAATTCAGTGTAAACATATGCCAGTAAGATTTTATTTTTCAAAATTTCTCAGTGTCAAAAGTACTATAGTATATCCATCATATTGTCGTCCACATTTTGGGGGTTGTGAGCTAAGCACATAATTAGTGTTTAATAAATGTTTATTGTCTAAATTGCTAATAAAGTTTAGAAATTCTCTTAAGGAATGAATTTAAAACATGTTACATTGTTACAGCAAAGTCCTTTATTAATCCTGCAATACAACAATTAGGGAGACATTTAGCTATTCTTCCCTTCAAGGATCTTTTTAAATGGTAGGCAATTGCCAGGGTGTGTGTTTCCTAATATTATTCATAGGACCCGGAACTACAGCACTAATAAACCATGAACTAGCCCTTTGTGTTTCATATGATGAGATAGCTTATTGCTATGAACAACAGAAATAAGAAGCAAACACATTGGAGGAGAAGTAAACACATGAAATGTATATGCACTGCTCTAGTTAATATAATAGATGGGATGATTTACTTAAGTTTTATAGGAATATGATAGGATTTAACATATTTCTGAGAGTGATAGGATTGTGTCCTGCGTCTTAGTAAAAGGATGCTGTAACAGCTGTGACTTGGGATGTACCTGTCCATAGAGTCTCTTGCCTTCCACATGAGGCATCATCTGCCAGATAAAGGGAATGGGAAGGTAGTGTAAACATAGTCTGAGCCTGAGACTTCCAGCCTTCCTATTGCCCTATTTTGCATTTATGTAGCTTACAGTGTGTTTTTCTAGGGGATGAAATAACTTGTTCAATGGCCTTCATTATTTATCAAAACATAAAAGTTTTGTTTATCTGATAATGCGTTTAGAGAAAGTAGTTTTAATTTTTTTTTAAGTTAGACTTAAAACCTTCCCCTATAATATGGATTATTTTTGGAAAATATACTATTTTAATTGCATGATTACTTATTATCTATAAATCAGGCACAGGGTCAGTATCTAAGAATGTTCCATTAACTCCAAAGAGAAATGTTCACTTTTATTTGGGGAAAAAGTCTTGGCAGACAAGTGGGGAACTACCAGATGGCAAAGCCTGTGCCACATGGATTATAAGTTTTTCCTTCTCTTCTTATTGATGTCTTAAGTTGAACATGTTCCATCTGTCCACTCTCAATAATGAATAGTGATTTTTTTTTATTGTAAAGGTAACAATTCCATATAGGGTGAATTAATTAAAGCATATAATGAAATGTACAAGATTCAATGCTCTGTACTGTGTAGATTTTGAGGATTATGTGGGAAGGTTTGGAAATCCAATACAATTTCTGAAGCAAAGCATATTTCTACATGGGGAAGGCATTTAAAAATTCTCTTCCTAGACTTCAATTTTGATCTCCTCTGAGGGATTAAAAATGTGAGTGATCGGTTGTGACTATTGTTTGAATCTGATTTATCTTTTGAATTACTAGTTTTATGAAAATGATCATTTAAAACTAATTAATTTCCTATTAAGCATAGTAAATTATTTTCCTATCACACAGGTAAATAATTGAAGAATTCTAAGCCACCTTTCTTATATGTTGACTACTGTTTAGATCGAACTTGTCATATGTAACATGTAGATAATGTTTTAAAATTTCTTTATTTATAACTTTGGACTTTTTGAGGCTAACTCCTCTGGTTTGAATTTTTTCTTCTATCTTATGGTAAGCATGGTGGTTTTTCTATCTCCAAACACTAGTATTCTGTTACTTTTCACATATTTCATTATTGATGCTATTATTATTTATAATACCTATACTTTATAGTAATAACAACAGATATTTTTAAGTTTTGCATATTTTAAAGTATTTTGGCAGGAGTGAATCTTTCTTCTGTCTCTTGTTAAATGGGTGCCCCAAACACTTCCAATGGAAAACCAATAAAGGAGTCATACCATTCTTTTATTGTTTAAGCAGGATTAAAATTTAAGCAGCTGCTTGGCCTGGTTGCTACATATATTTTTAAAGCCTTGTGTGTGTGTGTATGTCTGTGTGTTTGAGGTGGAGAGATTGTGTATATCAACTATTTGTGGCAATATGCTTTGAAATGTTGACTTCTTAAATAGCTCAAGACCTTTGGTTTTAATTTCTGTTGTGACAATCTTTTCTTTTTGTGAATATTTTTTTGGTCCTCCCTAAACCTGAAATTGGAAGTTAGTCTATTTTTGCTTCCAGATAATTGAAACCGACCAAACTTGTTAAAGTAAAAACCAACAACGCCAGGCTTTATTACACACTCCCGTGTTTGGTCACAGACTCTGGTGAATTCTGCAAATGGCACAATTTATGCAGTGGCATGTCAGAAACTTAATGCTGTGATTTTCCTCTTCCTAATGGAGAATTAAGAATCTAAAGGGCCAGAGCCGTTCACGTGGACTGAATCCCCACGGCTTGGGTGCAGAGGTCTCGCAAAAATTTAGTAAGTGAGAAGGAGAACAAAGATTCTTAGTTGGAGGGGAAAAAAATTGGATCGCCTGTGGCTGAGAAACTGAGGGGGACAGGTAGGCACAGTGGGGTGCACGATAATGAGGCACATGGCAAATGTGATGCACAGATGTTAAGCCAACTGTAGCTCCGGCTCCCAAAAGTTGCGCATGCCACAGCACCATGCCTCGGGGCTATGTCTACACCAGAACATTTGGAGCAGTAAACGACAGCAACATTAGGTTCAAATTAATCTATTACTCCAGAGCTGTGAAATGTTGGTTGCTTGTTTCAGAATTACATTGCCTGTGGGTGAAATGTTTTAGGTAGATTTTAATGCAAGCTCATGGCTTGCTGAGGAGATTAAGAGGAGAAAGGGAAATTAGAACAGTTAGGAGACTTGCGGAGGGGCACATTTCTGGTTAAAGTATATGAAAAAGTATTACATATTTCACGGGCAGGTCTGGTCTCCTGTTGGCCACCTGCTGGGACTGAAATATCCCACATCATAATGAAGGCAGGTTTGCAGAAGCCTTGTAAATACCTGAGCCTTGCAATTGAAGAAGGCAGACAAAGGCGGCTTTGGGGTCTCCGGGAGACTTTTGAGGGTTAGACCTGTCAGGCGGGTGCTCCAAATGAATTTGGTAATTTATTATTCTGCACTTGTTAAGTGGAACATGTAAAATTTTGCATTTTGGTTTTTACCCTTATGAGTTTAAGGAAACTCCCAAGTAGCAGGTAACCTCATGGCTTTTCAGAGTATGTTACAGAGTCATCTTATCCCCCTCTCTCTGCTCTTACTCCTTCACTGACATTGACAAGTCCACTTTCCCAAACCTGTGTGGGTCTCAAACCCTATATTTTTCCAAAGTGGAAAAACTAAACCTTGAATTAACCTGGAATTTTTCTGTCAATTATATAGTTTATTCAATCAGAATGGGGAAAAGTGTTTGGAAGTATCTATAAAGAATTTTTTTTTTTTTACAATATTGTAGTTTTTCTTATAAAAACACTTAATTGAAATGCCTAAGAGCTGCCCAGCACAAAAGTCAATAAAAACCCTAGAATAGAGTTTATAGGGGTTGTCTATGTACATAATTAAATCCTTCAGGCACTTTAAAACTCTGCAAAATAAATGGTTATGCAAGAATAGCCTGCTGAGAGAAGAAATGCTTGTATCAGCTTTAACCAGCTGCCTTGTGTTCCATGTTCCTAGGTTGGAATGAGAAAGCTATTAGAACACTGGAAGACTGCAAGCCACATACAAATCATCTTTGTTACTGACACTTGGGGGAGTACTTTATAGTGGCTGTCAAGACCAATACAAAACATGGTTTGTGCCCGAAAAAGTCAAGTGCCATTATTTAAGAAGATGTTAGTAATCTGAATAACTGAACAACATCCAGGATCTTCATTGAATTGAGCTGCTAGAGAAGCAGATTTACTACTGTGCCTGACTTAAGTAAATGAACATGAAAGTTTGCATTCTAGATTTGATGGAATAACGAAGGTTAATTATTTGCAATGTTCTGTGCTGGAAAAGGAGTAAAAGTGGGAGGACTGAATTGAGATTTAATTTTCCTGTTCTTTGGGGAATACTATTGAGGGGATAGGATTATTATGGGGGGCGAAGGAAGGTGTGCTAAAATAAGAGAGAGAGACAGAGCAGTCTAATGAATGAAACCGATAGAAAAATTGTAGGTTTGTTTCTCTCCCTGGCCCTCAAAGTTATGATAAATGATAGCACAAGGAAAAGATAACCTACCATGAGAGTAGGATCACCAAGGCCAAATACTAAAACTCCCAGCTGACTGGCCCATACACTGCAGCCTCTGTTCATGTTTATTTTTTCTGCTCACTCTTGGTTTCGTCAATCAGTATGATAGACGATAAGTCCTGACTAGAGCAGCCCGCGTCCTGCTCTCTCACGGTGGGTAGCATGTTGTGGTTGGCGCCAAGCAGTCGGAGGATCGCCCGCATCAGGAGCACCAAGGGGATGAGGTTCCGAGCAGTCTTCCAGCAGCCGGCTCCTTGGAGAATAGCAGGCAGGGGCGTTATCAGCCGAGACTGGAGTTGCCAAGAAACTGACCACACATTAGTAGCTTTGTTTGGGTAGAGTCTAAAGGGGCTGTAGCTCACCGACTTGAGACACTTTCTGTTAAATCATCCCTGGCTTTAAGTGTTAAAAGAAAGCTTGTTCAAAAAGAAACCATGGGCTGATTGCTGCAGGCAGTCCTATGACAGGGATCCTGAGTTAGGGATTTGTGGAATTATTGTACTGTGAAGTGCAGACGGACATCAATTTAAAAAAGAAAAATAAGAAGAAGATTCCTTCCTTGGATCTGCCATTCACTTCTAAAGAAACTATCTCCTAATGTGCAAAACGATGTTAAAATGCCTTTAAAGGAAATCTCTGCACACAATGGGGAGCTTTAGCTAGCTGGTGACATATGAAACACTGCTCGGTTAGCCAACAGCTCATCAGATAAATGGAATTTCCTGAATGCTATTCACAGATCACTAATGTTGTTTATCTACTCTCTCAGCACTAATACTATTTTACATTTCATTCTACAAGAAGAGTTTTACTTTATATTTCATTCATTGGAAACTTTTAGAAAAATTTTAGTATCACTAATTTTGTTTCAAAAATTCCTTTTGTAGAAGCTTGAGACTACGAAAAAAATCAAGAATGTCCTGACGATTCACTGAAGTAGCCAAAGTGAAATTCTTTTGATATCTTGTGATGCAACATTGGTCAAACATTTCCTGTTCAACATTTTTTTCCTAGGTATTAGTGGTTCTTTTCTCAAGAACAAACGCTTCGGAAATCTGGTGCTCTCTATTTTTGTAGGAAATTTCAGATAAGTGATCAGCCCACCTTCCCCTCCCCAGTAATGCTTCTGGATAAAAAGAGTAAGGGAAATTTGACAGTTCTCTTTGTGTAGATCATTTTTCTCCATTTTAGAAATTACAGGCATGTGTTAGGGAATGTCTCCCCTTACCTTAAGGTATATTCCATAAACAAAATGAATACTTTCTGATTATAAATTTTTATACCTGGTGTTATTACTTATAACTGCTGATGTATGTTAAGGTGAAACTCAACACTGGAATATTAGTTTTATTTCAGTTAATTATGTTACTAAGAGCTCATGAACCCAAAGATTTAGGGTTGGTCTGTTTCTAGTTATCCTGCCAAGTTTTTTACTTGATGGAGGGGGTCTGTTTCATTCTACTTGGCCTCTCCACCTTTGTAACCCCTGGTTTCCTCTTTTCCTGAATCACAAGTTTACGTTCTCCCCTTCTGTGAGAAGATTGAACGCTTATTCAACTCCAAAATGACTATGGTCACAAAATATCAACAGTGATTTTAATAGATCTTTGCCTATCAAAATATTGTTGCTGAATAATAGGGTAAAGGTAGTTGTGGCTGCTGATAGGAAGGAATCTGACTATTAATAAAAAACAGACAAGGGTCTTGAAACAGTACTTCCACTGTTACAATTTAGACACTTTATATTACTTTATTTAGTGCAACACCTGCAGCTACTCACATTGCTGGTGGCTGAAATAATCCAGGTCCATGCTGAGAGAGTATTACAATTTCATTGTGCTATTTGTGCTTACTGTTTAAACCTTTCTCACAGGAGAAAGCATTAGCTAAGTGTACAGTAGATAATAAAAAGGGGGATTTGGGATCATCTGTTCCCCTTAAATCTGTCTAATAAAATCTCCCTTCGAAATTAGTATTTGACTCCTTCTCCACCACTGACTGGCACCTGGAGGCGGGTAGTGACACAAACTGGCATTTCTTGAAGTTTTATCAAATGTCCCCACATTTCATGGTTTTATGGATTATGCCCTCTTCTGATCCTTGGAAACAGTACTTAATTCCTAAGATCCACTTTTACAAATGCTGTAATAGATTTCGGAGGGAAGATGTTTGCCCTCTATCTCAACTGGAGAAAGAGGGTGCCTCATTTTAAGGCAATAATAACAAGCCATTCTTCATCTTTAAGTGACAGCTTAACTTAGGTTTCAGATGGGTCCCTTTTAGGGATGCATGAGTTTATTTTTGACCAAAAATACTGATAACCATGGATCCAAGGGCATAGTCTATCAAAAGTTCAAGTTAAGCAAATTTCTACTTTAGGCAAAAAGAGCTAGTGTAGGGGGTGGGTGTGGGATGGGGGTGTAGGCTGAAACCAAGCCAGGGGTAATTTCTTCCTCATCTATGTTGGAACAGCTCAGAGTTCAGGGGGATTCATACCCTTTTGACTTTAATTGCTCTGGGCCCACTGAGGCAAAGCAATGGTGCTCTATTTGTTTTGGGGTCAAAGAGGCAATCACAAAGGCCTTCAGAATATTTTCAAACATTGGGGGGAGATAAACAGTTTTCAGACATTTTATAACCATAAAACTAGTTTCTAGATAGTTGTCTAATTTCCTAAACCATGCTTGCTGAAGTTTATTTGGTTATTGAAACATTAAGCTTAACCAGTCATGTTCTTTCTACTTTATGAAAATGTAGACAGGAAATTATCAGCAAATTGCTCGTTTAGAATTAAAGACAGGAAATGAACTTCAGCAGTTGAGTTCTTGTAGTAAAAAGCTTCTACCTAAAGCAGAAGTAGAGTTACCAAACCTTGCTTTTATTTTGAAGTCTGGGCTTTGTTATATCAGCACAATAGATTTAGATCCTCTGTCCTCTCTCCTCAAAATTTCCATACTGCTTTTTATGCTAGCCACAACTGTTTCTGTTACTAATTTCCCTATAGTTTTTAAAATATAACTGGTGTTTCTATTCTTTGTGTATTTGGAAAAATACCATTTCTTGGAAACATTAATACCTTGATATAAGCTATGACTCATAACTAGTAATTTTGTTAATTTATGTATTAGGGCATCAGAAAACGTGAATATCTCTATAAGTTCCTATATTAGTTTTTTATCTGAAATTCCACAACTTTGTATTGAAATCTTGATTATATTTTAATATTTATTCCTAAATAGTTAACAGCTTTCCCTTGAGGTGAACTTTTGGAGCTATTCCTTTGATAGTTATTACTTAAATTTTATTCTTTATATATTATATTGTTAGTATGAACAATATATCAATAATATCTACAAAATAATTCCTGTACTTAATTTTCTTTTATATTTTTGTTTTGCCATTTTTCTTTCTCTATATATTTCAAATACTCCAATATTCTTTAAAGTTCTCCTTATTGGTATTACATTATTTAAATAAACCACAGACATAATTCTCCTCCAACAAAATGATTTGTGCCATGTCTGACTATTTTGATTACCTTTAAGAAAAAATGAACTGCTTTGGATTAAACAAGAAAGACCCTTAAACTTTAGCCAAACTTTGAACCATTTATTCAACTTTGCTTGAGGAAGTTAGAAAATTCTGGTTTTGTGATTAGTTTAAATTTCACTTTAACAGCAATTCACATTTCTTACCACTTCTTTCAGTATTTTGGAACCCATAAAAGGGTTTCTCTACAGTCCAAGAAATATAAATTAATCAGGTATTATAAATTCTCATTACATGTCTGTTATTCTGAAGATGTAGTATATTCAAATAAGATTTAAATAAAGTGTAAGACATTCTTGTTTGGTGTTAAAATTTTGAGAGATCAATCATATTAAATTTTAGCATACATCAGTTTTAATCTTTTATTATATGACTAAATGGTGGCTATAAATGTTCATCAACATTATTCTATAACCATTTTGAAAGTGAAAAACCACTTTTTCTTTCTTACTATTCTATTTTCTTTCTTTCTATTCAAACTGAAATTTCCTTAATTGGATTTTATAGAAGATATTATTTAAGGTAAGATTTGGTAGTTTGATCAGTTTTGTGTCTTTAAAAACTTTTATAACAAAGTCCAGGTGATATTCTAGCTAATCCTTTAGAAGAGATTGCCTTCAAATTGTTTTATTTAGTAATTATTTTGTCCAGAGGTAGGTACATTTGTGGGTTTTTCTGGTTTATATATTTTGTGATTTCTGTTTTAATTTTCCACAGTACTCTGAAGTGCATCATAAGTTTTAGCTGGAACATTCTTAAGTATAATTTATTTTTGTGGTCATTTCAGGTAGAAAAATATTAAACTTGGTATTTTCTAATGTTTCATAAGTCTTTTCATATCACTGTGAATCTAAACTAGTTTTATAATATGTGAGTCCAGAAATCTAGTGAAGGAAACATGATTCTTCTAGTTAGCAAGATGTGTGACTTAAATCTTAAATATCTACTAGACCTGGCATTTGAGGATAGTAATCAACATTTATTAATCTGAGAGATTTTTGAGGGGGTCTTGTTTTTGTAGGAGAAAAATATTTTCATGATAATAGTAATAAAAGCAAAATAAGAAGCTAATATTGAAAACTCCAGGATAAATTTTAAAGGGTATTGGACTTCATAAAAAATGGATGAACTATAATTAAAACTAAAATTAGCTAGGAAGATTTACTTTAGACTTTGCTCTGGTGTGCAGTTATGTGAAATGTTGTTTGGAGAGGACACTTGTATTTGTGGTAGACATTATTTTGTTTATTCAATGAATATCCAACAGTTAGAAAGTGCCAGATGGTCTTTTTGGTCATCAAGGCTCAGCAGTTCCCTCAACAGACAAAGTTCTTACCCTCATGAAGCTTTCACTCTAGTGGGAAAAGATGGATAGCACATCAACAAAGGTTGTTTCAGATGTTAATTAGTACTATAAAGATAATAAAACAGTGTTATGGAGGCCTGGCGTGCTGTGATTCGTGGGGTCGCAAAGAGCCGGACACGACTGAGCGACTGAACTGAACTAAACTGATGGAGAGTGAAGGGATTAAGGGTGATCAGATAGCACTTAAGATATACCCAATGTTAACACTGAATACTATAGTGAGTTACAAAATCTTTATCTAGGTAAAATCTTCTGATACTTCTTACACAATAATTCTGACTCCCATGTTTGAATAATAAGATGATAAAATTCAGTATTACTTACATTAAAAGTGTTTCATTTTTAACTGGAATAATTTAGATTTCTTTTCGATATGATCAGACCAGAAAAATATTCTCATGGAAGCTAATTCTACATCTGCATCTTTTGCTTGAAGCTTAATTGTTAAGAACTATTTTACAATAATTTGATATACCATGGTCATTTCTTTAAAAAGTTATTTTTTACCATTCACACATCATTCTAGTGGGTATCCAATTATTTTCAGACATCTTAAAGTGTTTGGTTCTTTCTATGTTTCATCTACTCAGACTTAATTCAGGAGGAGCTTCATCCAGATGTTTTGTTTATTTGTTCCCCAATTATATGTATGAGATTTCAGAATTTATGAGACCACAGGTCAAGTGAAAGGTCACAATGGAGAGGTCAAGTGAGAAGCTAGAATTTGCAAAACCAAAGAAATGACAGGACAGTGCCAAATGAAAGGTCGAAAGTCAAGTGACAGACTCCGTGTAGATAAAAGCAAGTGGTGTGTTTGTTGAATGTCTGAGCACAGTGAAGTGTCTCAATATTCATGCACACGAAGTCAAAGGTTCTTAACCTTGGAATTCACAATTAATGATCACGTGCCACTTGTTATTATACAAGTATATGCTATTTATTCACAGAGAAAAACACCAGTACATAAAGTAAAAAGGTGTTTTCATTCATTCATTATCATCCATCAGGGTTACCCTTTTCCTATGATAGCTCTTTGAGGTACAGAGCACTCAGTGTGGAAAATTCTGAATGGCTTTTTTTTTTTCTTTTGATCAGTATAGGAAATAAGCTCCGATCATCTGAAATGTGGAAAAGCTTACTTGAATTCACTCTGGTAGTGAATTTCTTCTCTTGTAGACTTCTGACTGATACTCCCACGTGGTTTTACGTCTCTACTTTATTCATTCATTCCTCCATTCACTCATTTATTTAACTAATATTCACTGAAAGCCAAGTCATCTTGGTAACTTATATTGAAAACGCTAAGAAAAAATTTACTTGGGAAGAGAAGTCTCTGGTTGAAATATTATGGCTGGAGAGGAATATCCACATTTTATGTACTTGCTTGGAATTTCTTGATAGTACTTATTTTTTAAGCAAAATGGTTTGGTACTAGGACCTATGAGAGAGAGAGAGTAAATTTTTGTAATATGTGGGGGAACTAAGAATGAAGATATAAAAGGTCTCTGTTTTACATGACTAGGACATATATTATTATATTAATTCATGTGTTCTTTCTAGAAGCAAAGTTAATAGCTTCCTATTTCTGCTCTGGTAACAGAAACATAGCAATCTGCAGTTCTAATTTAGATATGTTGTCATTTATCTATGGAACCTATCACTTTATTTTTGAGGATTAGTAAACACTATTAATATACTTGAGAGTTGCGTATGTATGTGTGTGTGCATTGTCATTAACAATAAATGGTTCCTTGGGGTTTAGGGGCATTTTGTCAGTGATTTGTTTTATAGGTCAAACAAAGTGACCATTCTTCAAAAGCTAAGTATTTAAGGGGAGTCCCTGTATTCTAGAAATAAAAGGCAACCTTTTGTGAAAAACTCAAAAACTAAATTAATATGTTAGGGATCTCTAGCTCTAAAAGAAAAATTCACCATAAGAGAATTTGGTTTATGTCGAGCCCTGTTTTTTTCTGATAGAGCACATTAGGCTGGTAGGTTATTTACAGGTAAAAACCTTATTGATGATAATAGAAGTCAGTGGAAAGTGAATGAGAGTTTAGTCTCTACCAAACTATAAAATCAGGCTTTAAATCATAGAATAAGTACTATCATTGTCCAAAGCAGTGTTTATTTTTCCTAAGTTTTGCCTTTCATATCACTCTCATAAATTTTTTTTAATATATACTTTGAAAAGTTAAGGGCAAGCCCTGAAGGGTGAAATATTGCAAACCAATTAAAAACAACTGAAGTGAGATTCTAAAATACAGGAGTTTTCCAACTCATGAACAATATTTAGAGAGCTGGTTAATTTTAATTCCTCTGGGAACCATAAGTCTGGGCATTAATAGGCTTAGAGTGATAAAAACGCCCATATACTATGCACATATAGATGGCATTGTCAAAAAAGAAGCAATTAGTGGCAAAGAAAGCATATGTATGTACACATATGGTGAGCAGGTTGAAATGTGAAATACGGCCAGAAATAAGAGCCAATGACAAAAAAGAAGTGCAAGTTGGGCTACTGTTTTAACTTACTCACACAATGGCAAATAAATGATTTGCACACGGACAGATCAACTTAATGATCACAAATAACAGAAGGATTTTTCATACATTTCTTAGAATTTTTTTTTAACCAACATAGGATCTACAGTATGTGGATTCATTCTTTTCCTTCACTTTCCTTTCTCTTTTTTGCCTTTCTTTCTTTTACTTTTTTTTCTTTCCTCTTTTCTCCTTGTTTTCCTCCTGAATTGCTTTTTTATCTCTTATCTCTAGCCTTCTTTCTTTCACTTCCCATCATTTTCTCAATGACATAATTGCCCGAATTGATAGTTTAATTCAGTTTGCTTAAATGAAAGATACTGAAGACTCTTGATGGAATCTAACATGCTGATTTTTTTCTCAGGCAAAAGAAGGCAGCAGAGAAGGTGCTAGATGACTCGACATCTTTCTCAATGGTTATCATCTGGATGTACCTCTTGGGGGATGGGGAATGCACATCTTCATAAGCCCCTTATTTTAGGGCCTCTGTGTCCACCTCCCAAATCTGTCTCATCCTTTTCTTTGTAGAAAATTACACCACAAACACATTTCTTTAGGAAATTAACCTGAAGGGACACATTTACACTTTGGTTTTTAAAAGTTATACAGCTGTCACTATAAAGTGTAACAGACAGTTTGTAACCTTATCTACCACGGTATAGATTCTATGTCACTTTCAAGAGAAATAAGTGGATGTGAAAGGGAAATGCATTTAAAGATCTGATAACCAGCAACACATATTTTACTCTTCCAAAGTCAGGAAATTGGGGGACATGCACAGGTTCATTTCCAGCATGAAAATCATATTACTGTGACTAATTTAGGTGGAGAGTGCACTTTACAATGGAAGGCACTGTAGTATGGAATAAATAGGGATAACTTTTAGTATTATTCTCCATCTTAAACCTGTTTATTTTGGCTATGATTCTTTTGGGAGGGGCAATGTCATCTTTCTCAAAATCCAATTGCTAAAAGCTGGTCTTACTGGCAGAGACATAAAAAGACATTCGGGGGAGGTTTAGAGAGCACTGCAATTAGTTCTGTGTGTATGGAACTGCTTATCTGCCCACAAGTGGGTCTGAGGAAACTCTGCTTAGTATTTATTAGGAATTGAATTTATATGAGAAAAAAACAGATGCTCAATTTTGCTACCTTTCCTTTTAAAGTTTAATGTGCTGTAAAATCCAAGGATCTGTACAATTAAGAAGGTGCTCTACCCTTTCACGTGTGCCGAATGCCTCTCACCTTCCTTTTTTGCAGATGCTCTCCTGTTTCTACAAAGCATGCAATAGTAAGTCCATCCCCAGATGAGAGTCCCAATTCCAGATGACCCAGGTTGCATAATTTAGGCAGAATAACCTGAAGAGTTATCACATGTGATAGCTGGAATCATTTTCTGTATTCTCCAGTGTTGGTTCAGGATGGTACACTGGGTTAAGGCTCCAGGAACCATAAAGAGAATCCTTCAAAGGCACCTCCAGGGTGCCCCACAGTAATTGAAGTGGAGGAGAACCAGTATCAGACGTCAGTATCTTTCGTTTGGATTTGGAAACAGGAAATGATTTGGCATTTCTAATCTCAACTGGGAGACAAGCCCTGACTCCACAATTACAGAGCATAATTACTCCAAGCTCAGTCTACGAAGAACCCCCAACTGCTTGTTGAGGACCTGCCAGGAAACTGATCTGGGTGAATGGTCTGGAAGAGAACATGAGGTGACAAGAGGCTGAGATGCCATTTTCAAGTAAACCTACATGAAAGGGCTGCTTAGAAAGGTAGAGGTTGCTAAAATCAGCTTGGCACAGGGACTTGCTAGAGTTTCAGCTGAGAAAAACTGGCAACATACAGTGTTTGGGGCCTGAATCAAATATTCACTGAAGCTTTGAATTGTGTGGTTAATACATATCTTTTCAAGAATTTGATTTTTATAAATTCTCATTTCCAAACCACACCATAAACATTGTTGAGAATGATATATAAACATATATATGTTTTTCAAATAGTTACTGGATTTCTGTGTAAATGGGACCATAGTCCCCTAGACTCCTCTGTGACTCACTTTCTCCTGCAAATGTATTACTGTCTACTGATATGCCTAATGTTACTCTCTCCAGATTTATAGCTCTCTGTGTGATTCTTATGCCAGTTGCAATACTTAAGTTCTCTGAAGATTCCCGCCCCATCTTTTTTTGCCTTTTTTTTTTTTTTAAAGATCAACCTTTCAGCTATTAAATTGGCTCCCAACAAAAGCTTTTGTTGTGGTTTGCTTATATCATGCTTGGAAGGATGGCAAATAACAGGTTACAGTAGTAGAGCTGGAAAATTTCAAAAGACATGATTCTTGTGTCCAAGTCTTTTATCACTTTGTTGTAGAATAGCCTCAAAATGGCAGTTTGGGCTATAGTCTTTTAAAAAGCCCACCAGAATTTGAAATAACTCTAAAAGGTGAATCCAAAAGAAAAATGAGACATTTGCAGAACTTCTGGAACTGAATTTCTTCTCATATGACCAGAGAAGAGGAAAAACTTTAAATCTCTTCTGGGATCTAGGTATAGTGGCCTCTCATTTTACTTGGGTACACACTGGGTTGGGGGCAGTGTCATCAACAAATTCAAGGGTACCATGCATGGTGGGCTTGGGCTCCTCTGAACTATGTAAGAATGGCTCTAAGGTGGCATCATCTGGTGTCAAACTTTGAATGCCAGAAAGCCAGGAATAACCACTTAGAATGAAAAGGACCCCTTTTTTCTGAACTTTTGAGACACTGTTCAAACTAGACCAAATCTGTAGGAGAAACACATGTGCATATCATTTCATTAAGCAAACAATAAAAAATATAGGGAGTACTTGCTCTAAGGCAGCAGTCCCCAACTTTTTTGTCACCAGGGGCCAATATCGTGGAAGACAGTTTTTCCACAGACCGGGGTGGGGTTGGTTTGGGGATAATTCAAGTGCATCACGTTTATTGTGCACTTTATTTCTATTATTATTACATCAGCTTCACCTTAGATCATCAGGCATTAGATCTTGGATGGTGGGGATCCCTGCTCTAAGGAACAATATCCAAATTCCTTCCCCAGTTTGGGGCCATACATGATTTGTCTTTTTACTACTTGATCTCCCCTTACTCATTTTATGAACTCCAACCACACAGGCTTCCTTTCTGTTTCTTAAAGATTTCTCTTTCTGGAGCACCTCTTCCAGCTTCAGGTCTTGGCTCAAATATCACTTCCTCAGTAGAAGACTTCTCTGACCACAACTGTCCGAAGTTTCCTACTTCTGTTTCTCCGAATCACATCACCCTGTTTGTTTTATTTTCTTTATGGCAGTCACCATGGGCCACAAGTATCTTGCTAGCTTATTTATGTATTTCCCTGTTATGGTGTGTTCCTCCCCTCCTGGCCACCCAGAATATAAGCCTCTGAAAGGCAGGGAATTCAAGAATTGTGTTTACTTCCTCATCCCTATACTTAGCCTGGTTCAAGTGGGTGCTCAATAAATTTTGTTTTGAATAAATGAATGGATGAATGATAAAGTGATTAAATGAAAGAATGAACAAAATACATACATTAGTGCATGGACTGTGTTTCTTTTGAGAAACTTCCAACCTGATCAATAGAAACAACAAAGGGAAAACAGGCGTCTACAATTGAGAGAAATCTGAGAGATCAAGACAGTAGATGTAATAACATCTGGAACTGTGAGAGAGACCATTTCGGCCAATAATATTTGGAACACTTTTAGAAAGGACGTATTTCTTATGATGGAATTAAGGATAGAGGAAGAAAAAAAAATTAAAGAAAATGCCTGTGAACAGTGGTAAGATAAAAGTTTCAAAGACAAGTTAAAATTAAGTTAAATGAATATATAGTTAGTTATGTCCAACTCTTTGCAACCCCAACCCCATAGATTGTAGCCCACAAGGCTCCTCTGTCCATGGGCTTTCCCAAGCAAGAAAACTGGAGTGGGTTGCCATTTCCTTCTCCAGGAGATCTTCCTGATCCTGGGATCGAACCTGCATCTCTCACATCTTCTGCATTGTCAGGCGGATTCTTTACCCCTGGAAGCACCCGGGAAGCCCTATATTATTTATACTGCTATAGATAGAAACAAATGTATGCACTTGGTGGGGGAAATCACGGAAGAGCCTGTAGGCAGGAAGGTCACTGAAGAGAGTTCGGTATATGGCAGCACTGTCCTTGTTTGTTGTGAAAGTGAGCACATGATTGGCCATGACAATGACCAAGCAGGAAATAAAATTAGGTCTAGGGGGAAAGTTACACTGTGGACCCTAAAAGGTAAAACTCCCACTTTATTTTTTCAGCAAAACCCTTGAGGCCAAACCAATCAGTCTCAGTAATGTGGGTTCTTTCAGAGCAGGATTTAACCATTTCAGAAAAGAGCTGAATGGGTGATTTGAACCTGGGTCTCCTGCATTTCAGGCATATGCTTTACTGTCTGAGCCACTAGGAAAGCCCTTGGTGTTTCTGAGGAGAAACTTTAATTTAAAGCCTGATCCTTAATAGATGTTCATTAAACAGCTTTTGAATGACTGAATTAAAAATTTAAGTAGTAACAAATTGATATCTTGATAATCACCAAACTTCCTTTAGGAAGACTGGTCTATTTATAACATCCCCCATGAAGACAACCTTTGACCTGGTTTCCCAAAGAAAAGCGAATTGTCCCCTGTGTAAAGTATGATCACTACATCTTCATATCATTAAGGAGGCAAGATGCTTCCTATCCCGTTTCTCAAGAAAGGAAAAACTGGTATCCTTGATAAAGGGAGCCAGCAAGACAGAATTTTTTTTTTTTTTTTTTGTATTTTTGGCACTAACAGAACATTCAAAAAAAGGCCAAGATGGCATATTTAAGAAACAAAGGTCTGGTCTGGGGGAAGTTAGCGAGTATGTGAAATAGTCGCTTCTGAGAAGAAGTAGCTGCCTTAAGACATCTGAGAAATTTTCTGTGAAATGAGGGGTAAATTTAAAGAAAACATTTGTGTATTCAAGTATAACCTAGAAAAAGGCCCCTGAAGTAGTTTTTCCTTGACATAAAAGGCTGTGGAGTGGAAGAAAACAACTCAAAAATGTAATTAAGTTGAGCTCTTTGGCAGTTTTTAATCTTCTTTTATTTGGATTTTTCTTTTTTTAGTTCTATCATATCTAATCCCATGTTTCACAAATATTTTTGATCACATGAGATTATAACATGAAAAGAATTTATAGCTGAAGGAAGAGAGAATCAATACAATTAATTAGAAAATAGTCTTATGTTTGTAGGATTTAAAGCATAACAGTGCCTGATTGTAGAGGCTTCTAGATATATAGAATTTCATACTCATGGGTCTTGTCAACAGGGCATAGATCAGAGTAGTTGCCTCAGCCAAGCTACTCAGAGACCTAGCTTTAAAAAAAAAAAAAAAAAACCTTAAGAAAATAGTTCAGTACAATTTTGTTATAAAGCTCATTTATAGGAAATTATTCACATGTACTTATCAAATTTGATCCTGATAATACATGAAAACATAGAACTAAATAAACTATGCACAATAAATCCGAGGCAGATTCTATACAAAGAAGCAAAACAAATTGTTAAGTAGAATATGTTCATGTTAAAAGAACTAAGATTCAAAGAAGACAGGTCACTTTCTTATAACGCCATGGTAAAGACAACACTAACTGCTGTATTTTTCACCTGCAATAATATTAACTACCAATCAAGAGCATTGCTATGACAGCCACATGGAGAAAGGCCACACTGTATATATAAAATGCTTCATGCAAATACATACACTAACTGGATCCAAAGATCGTTTCCAATGCCATGTTGAGTATGACTGTTTTCTGCTAGGAAAGGCTGTCATAATAATGACCTACACGAGGGGTCCAGAAGCTGCAGAGAGCAGCAGAAATAGAATCTACATCCAGGCCCCAGTCAGCTCTGCGGGCCACTTTCACTTCTAAGGGTGCACACCTGACTTCCTGTCTGGTTATCACCACTGACCTGGGGTAGCAACCTCAGGCTTTCTGTGGATTCAGGATGAAGCCTCTCCTGTTTCTGGAAATCCTGAAGGCCAAACAGGAGGTTGCTGTTATTCAGTTGGTCAGTTGTGCCCAGCTCTTTGTAACCCCATGGATTGCAGCATGCCAGGCTTCCCTGGCCTTCACTGTCTCCCAGAGTCTGCTGAAACTCATGTCCATCGAGTCAGTGATGCCATTCAACCATTTCATCCTCTGTCATCCCCTTCTGCTCCTGCCTTCAATCTTTCCCAGCATCAGGGTCTTTTCCAATGAGACAGCTCTTCACAACAAGTCACCAAAGTATTGGAGCTTCAGCTTCAGCATCAAGTCCTTCCAGTGAGTATTCAGGGTTGATTTCCTTTAGGATTGACTGATTGGATCTCCTTGTTGTCCAAGGGACTCTCAAGAGTCTTCTGCAGCCCAACAGCCAATTGGAAAACATAATTACTGAGCTTTTGGTTTCAGAGTTTTGAGTTAAGATGCTATTGTGGCTTCTTTACTGTCTTCTGACTGCCTCTTCACTAGCCTCTTTGGGTGGCCACTAACCATCTCACAGACAGGAATGGTACTTTCCAGCTAAGCATGTCATATTTTCTGGTGGCCTCAGGAAACTCTTCAGCTCCCTTGTAAGGGGTTGGCAAGGTTGGCAGTTTCTTTCACAAGCAGAGCAGATTTTTATGGTACCCCTCTGGAAGATTTTACTCTAAGTGACGGACTACTAACCAGAAAGCCAGAACCAGAGTCTGCAAGCCAGTACTGTTAATGCTTATGTATATGTGAGTTTGAAAAGCTTGGACCGTGGAATCGGCATGTCTTTTGTGTTTTATTTTAAAAACATTGCATAGCATCTTCGCTGTGTCTGATGTTGTCGTATCCAGCGAGCCAAAATATTAATGCATGGTGTGAGCTTCAAGAGTGGGCCCAGTTTGGAATTTAAAAAGTGCGTCTGAGTTAAGAGCATGAAAAAACCTTAAACTTTGAAAACTGCAGACTATTGTATCCCTCTAACTCCAGAACAGCTCTGTCTAATGCTGTCCAACTTGGCAATAAAAACAAAATGAAGAAAGCCGAAACACTTTTAGACTCACACCAAGTATGCAGTATTTCAGCCTGACAGGATTACTCCTTGGCTGGAATGACTTATGTTGGAAAGGGAAGTTTGTGTGGAAATGCCTTTGAGGTTAATTGTCATGTCATTAGCGTGATGCTATAATCACATCTCTGAATTTCCTTCATAAATTTCTTTTCTATTTTTACCCTGTTTTTATTTTTAATATACTACTTTCTTGAAAAAGTCTACTGTAGTCTTATAAAAATACACCCCTGTTTTTTTCTTTAAACCTCTTGAAAAACTGGCCTGTGCATAAATTATAGTGTATAGGAGCAGGGTAATCTGTCCTCTTCTACTTTTCAGTTCCTTTTTGTTCCTTGATCATAACATCCTCCTGGGCAATGAGTGACTTTAAATGATCAAATGTAAGTGGTAGCAGGTATTGCACTGAGGTTAGGAAAAAGAAGTCATGTGCTAGTATTTCCATTATGACTTTCCGCTACAGTATCATCCGAAATATGGCTTAACCACCATAGATAATTCTTTTTAAGAAAATCATCTGTTTAGCCAAATCTGTGGTAGATTTGCGGCACAGACTACAGAGGAGGAGGAACTCAGTGGAAACCACAGAAATTGCTCAGGAACGCAGCAAGATTGTTCTCATCAGATTGCTTCAAGCCTCTTGGGCTATTGTCAGTTCTTTCTGTGGTGACGGAAACACCAGGAGACTCACCACTGGGCTCCCTGGAGTTCCCAGCATTGTCTGTTCCCTTGACCTTTGAAAGCATTTGTCTCAATTGTTCTTGAGCTCTGGAAGAAAGAGTCTCAGATGAGAAAACAATTGTTGCCACTGGGGACACTGCTCCAAACCCACCCTTTGTTTTGGGCTCACTTTCACCAGGACAAAATCTCTCTCCCCTCAGGCCTGCTGATTCCCACTTCTGGAAATGTATCTCGAAGGTGCCTTATCGTGAAGTTATTGTCATGTTTCTAATCTCGTTTCCTTTTCAAAGCAGGCCATTTTATTCCAGGATTCGCAGTTTTGCATCCTTAACAATGACTTTTTGCACTGAGCAGCCCCCTCCACCCCCCACGCCTGTCCCAATGCATTTCCTGAGCAAAATGCTACTTTTAGCCTGCCCAGCAGGAATGATTGAACCTTGGCTTAGCTTGCTGAGAGTAGATCTTAAAAGTTCTCATTCAGGTGTGTTACTTTGTGATCCTACTTGGAGTCAAAGCCTGTTTATGACATCCCTGTCCCCATAGTCAGGAAACCAGTCACACTGAAGGTTACCTATCAACTTCTGTGATCTGATACAGAGAAAGGAAAACCTACACAGAATCTCTCAGTTAGAAGTGTTTACCAATAGGGCATTTGGAAAATACATTCCTGCTAGAGAAAAGATAGGAAATTGTACCCAAGTCACAACAGATAGGAGACTAAATTTTGAAAATAAAAATCATAAAGTTCAACATTCAAGCATACGTGCTTTCTTTTTCTTCCTTTCTCTCTGGGTATATCTTACAATCAAAATATTACAAAGAGAGCTCACATTTTGCTTTTTTCAGATTATGAGAACTTAACAAAATTTGTTCAGTAAAAACTGTCTAGTCCTTTTTCTGTTTGTAAGCTATTGTGAAAGTTAGTACTCTGTGTGGTCTTAGTTCAGTTCAGTTCAGTCGCTCAGTCGTGTCCGACTTTTTGTGACCCCATGAATCGCAGCACTCCAGGCCTCCTTGTCCATCACCATCTCCCAGAGTTCACTCAGATTCACGTTCATCGAGTCAGTGATGCCATCCAGCCATCTCATCCTCTGTCGTCCCCTTCTCCTCCTGCCCCCAATCCCTCCCAGCATCAAAGTCTTTTCCAATGAGTCAACTCTTTGCATGAGGTGGCCAAAGTACTGGAGTTTCAGCTTTAGCATCATTCCTTCCAAAGAAATCCCAGGGTTGATCTCCTTCAAAATGGACTGGTTGGATCTCCTTGCAGTCCAAGGGACTCTCAAGAGTCTTCTCCAAAACCACAGTTCAAAAGCATCAATTCTTCGGCACTCAACCTTCTTCACAGTCCAACTCTCACATCCATACACGACTACTGGAAAAACCATAGCCTTGACTAGACGGACCTTAGTCGGCAAAGTAATGTCTCTGCTTTTGAATATGCTATCTAGGTTGGTCATAACTTTCCTTCCAAGGAGTAAGCGTCTTTTAATTTCATGGCTGCAATCACCAGCTACAGTGATTTTGGAGCCCCCCAAAATAGAATCTGACACTGTTTCCACTGTTTTCCCATCTAATTCCCATGAAGTGATGGGACCGGATGCCATGATCTTCGTTTTCTGAATGTTGAGCTTTAGGCCCACTTTTTCACTCTCCACTTTCACTTTCATCAAGAGGCTTTTTAGTTCCTCTTCACTTTCTGCCATAAGGGTGGTGTCATCTGCATATCTGAGGTTATTGATACTTCTTCTGGCAATCTTGATTCCAGCTTGTGCTGCTTCCAGCCCAGCGTTTCTCATGATGTACTCTGCATATAAGTTAAATAAGCAGGGTGACAATATACAGCCTTGATGTACTCCTTTTCCTGTTTGGAACCAGTCTGTTGTTCCATGTCCAGTTCTGACTGTTGCTTCCTGACCTGCATACAGATTTCTCAAGAGGCAGGTCAGGTGGTCTGGTATTCCCATCTCTTTCAGAATTTTCCACAGTTTATTGTGATCCACACAGTCAAAGGCTTTGGCATAGTCAATAAAGCACAAATAGGATGCTTTGGCTCTAGGTGAGTGATCACACCATCGTGATTATCCAGGTCGTAAAGATCTTTTTTTGTACAGTTCTTCTGTGTATTCTTGCCACCTCTTCTTAATATCTTCTGCTTCTGTTAGGTCCATACCTTTTCTGTCCTTTATTGAGCCCATCTTTGCATGAAATGTTCCCTTGGTATCTCTAATATTCTTGAAGAGATCTCTAGTCTTTCCCATTCTGTTGTTTTCCTCTATTTCTTTGCATTGGTAGCTGAAGAAGGCTTTCTTATCTCTTCTTGCTATTCTTTGGAACTCTGCATTCAGATGCTTATAGCTTTCCTTTTCTCCTTTGCTTTTTGCTTCTCTTCTTTTCACAGCTATTTGAAAGGCCTCCCCAGACAGCCATTTTGCTTTTTTGCATTTCTTTTCCATGGGGATGGTCTGTCTCCTGTACAATGTCATAAACCTCATTCCATAGTTCATCAGGCACTCTATCTATCAGATCTAGTCCCTTAAATCTATTTCTCACTTCCACTGTAGAATCATAAGGGATTTGATTTAGGTCATACCTGAATGTTCTAGTGGTTTTCCCTACTTTCTTCAATTTAAGTCTGAATTTGGTAATAAGGAGTTCATGATCTGAGCCACAGTCAGCTCCTGGTCTTGTTTTTGTTGACTGTATAGAGCTTCTCCATCTTTGGCTGCAAAGAATATAATCAATCTGATTTCTGTGTTTACCATCTGGTGATGTCCATGTGTAGAGTCTTCTCTTGTGTTGTTGAAAGAGAGTGTTTGCTATGACCAGTGCATTTTCTTGGCAGAACTCTAGTAGTCTTTGCCCTGCTTCATTCCTCATTCCAAGGCCAAACTTGCCTGTTACACCAGGTGTTTCTTGACTTCCTACTTTTGCATTCCAGTCCCCTATAATGAAAAGGACATCTTTTTTGGGTGTTAGTTCTAAAAGGTCTTGTAGGTCTTCATAAAACCGTTCACCTTCAGCTTCTTCAGCGTTACTGATTGGAGCATAGACTTGGATTACCGTGATATTGAATGGTTTGCCTTGGAAACAAACAGAGATCATTCTGTCATATTTGAGATTGCATCCAAGTACTGCATTTCGGCCTCTTTTGTTGACCATGATGGCTACTCCATTTCTTCTGAGGGATTCCTGCCTGCAGTAGTAGATATAATGGTCATCTGAGTTAAATCCACCCATTCCAGTCCATTGTAGTTCGCTGATTCCTAGAATGTCGACGTTCATTCTTGCCATCTCTTGTTTGACCATTTCCAATTTGCCTTGACTCATGGACCTGACATTCCAGGTTCCTATGCGATATTGCTCTTTACAGCATCGGATCCTACTTCTATCACCAGTCACATCCACAGCTGGGTATTGTTTTTGCGTTGGCTCCATCCCTTCATTCTTTCTGGAGTTCTTTCTCCACTGATCTCCAGTAGCATATTGGGCACCTACCGACCTGGGGAGTTCCCCTTTCAGTATCCTATCATTTTGCTTTTTCCTACTGTTCATGGGGTTCTCAAGGCAAGAATACTGAAGTGGTTTTCCATTCCCTTCTCCAGTGGACCACATTCTGTCAGAATGTGTGGTCTTAAGCTACTTATTAATAATCATCTATCACTGGGCTTCCCAGGTGGTGCTAGTGGTAAAGAACCTGCCTGCCAGTGCAGTAGACATAAGGGACAAGGATTCGATCCCTGGGTCAGGAAGATCCCTGGAAGGAGGGCATGACCACCACTCCAGTATTCTTGCCTGGAGAATCCCATGGACAGAGGAGCCTGTCAGGCTACAGTCCATAGGGTGGCAAAGAGTTGGACATGGCTAATGTGGCTTAGCACACATGCACAATATATCACCATGGGCTGCTTTATTAGATAAAATAGTGAGTTTGACTAAATAGCCCAAATATTCTTTTTCAAAGGGGAAATATTCCATTTCTACCTGGTGACTTACCTAAGGATGCACAGTGAAGAGACTGGAGACTGATGAGGTCAAGCCCCTCTTATAAGGAGCAGGGGAGGGGGCAATGAGGGGAAGAAAGGGCCCTTTTTATAATCTTTGAACATCTTTTCTCAAATCAAAAGAAGTCAAAGACTCTTCTGCCCAGTGCCATGGATACAGCAAAACAAAACTTTTCATTGGAAAATGGGGGAAATAGAAGTGCTTTTGGGCTTCCCAGGTGGCTCAGTAGTAAAGAATCTGCCTGCCAGTGTAGGAGCCACAGGAGATGTGGGTTTGATCCCTGGGTTGAGAAGATCCCCTGGAGTAGGAAATGGCAGCCCACTCCTGTCTTCTTGCTGGGATAATTCCATGGACATAGGAGCCTGGCGGGCTACAGTCTAGAGTTGCGAAGAGTCAGACACAACTGCTCACATGCAGAAGAAGTGCTTTTAGTGAAGTTCTGAGATGCAGCACAAGTCACTTAAGTTCCTTGTAGTCAGTAAGAGCTTTATGTAAGAGCTTTGTATGTGAACGACCTCAGAGAATTCACTGAAGGTGAAAGAAAGTGAAGTCGCTCAGTTGTGTCCGACTCTTTGTGACCCCATGGACTGTAGTCTACCAGGCTTCTCCATCCATGAGATTTTCCAGGCAAGAGTACTGGAGTGGGTTGCTATTTCCTACTCCAGGGGATCTTCCCGACCTAGGTATGGAACCCGGGTCTCCCACATTGCAGGCAAACACTTTACCCTCTGAGTCTTTCTGTTACTAATTGTTGCATATAATCTCCTGAGTAGAAAGCATACATCCACATTGTATGTAGATATCTAAAGGGGAAAAATGTAGTTTCAGCCCTTTGTTAGAGTGTTAGTTTTATGACCTTGGGCAAGTTACCTAAATTCTCTCTTACTTCATTTCCTCCTGTATAAAGTGGGATTGGGGGGGGGGGGGGGTTGGGAGGGGGAGGAGTACTCTGCCTCCTTGGCCCATAGTAGATGCTTGATAAAATATTAACTCCAGGCACAGAACCAGTATGAAGAATTTACAGAAAGGTTTAGGACATAAGATCTATGTAATTCATGAAGTTTAAATAGATAAAATGCTTTCTGTGTTCTTCTCACAAACTGCTTTATGCATCTTCATAACTGAGCTACACTTAAGAAGCTCCAGGCCCTGTGGAAAAAGACACATTCTGCTTCTATCCTTTAGCCTTTTTTATCCAGGTAAAATTATGTCTAATGATTCCCTCAATGGGTTCATGGTTACCCATGATGTTCATTTCATCCTGCTTGCACTTGGATTGAAAAAGAAGTGTGGAGCAGGGGTGGGGAGAACATGCCTCGAAGAGAACAAGGAGATAATTGGCCATCTACAGCAGTGGGTAATGGAATGGATGGAAAGAGGCAGTGGAGGCTTACATGCTGAAATCCTGAGCCCTTTGCCAATTTCCCTTCTTCTGTGTCATGGAAACTTTTTGGAACCATTCCCCATTGTATGTTACTTATTTCCCCTACCAGTCTGTGGCCTTTCAAGCAAGGATCTTAGGATAAGCCAGCTAATATTTCATCTCAATCTGGAAGACAAGATGGCAGAATAGGATGCCCTGGGGTATGGGTTCTTTTTTGTTTGTTTGGTGTTGCACATATGGGAGATGATACAGCTAAGGCCACTAACCCTTGATAAAGCAGAGATGTTTCTCTCCCACGTAATTCAAAAACACAAGCAACCCTTACTCTTATTGACCCACTTCAGCCTGAGTCCAGGCATGTACCTCTAAGCAGCTTAGGCAACAGAATCCTCACTTGACTAACACTAGTTCTTAACATACAGGTTATGGGATATTGAAAGTGAAATCCTAATATCTCTCCACTTAGGATACATTTTGAATTTTTCCCTTAGTTTATATTTTCTTAATATTATAGCGTGGTGTGGCTTTCATGCTAAAATTCACCTATTGATACCGAATGATATTATTTCTCAATAAAATTCATTTTAGAGCCCTCTCCATCAATAATTTCATTAGGATTATCAATATCATCTGTCTTGATTTACCTGAATACTGTGTTCATTCAAGTTAAACAAATATTTAAGTATGTGAAAATCTGACCAATGTATTTAACAGACTTTGTGAACTTTTTTTCTTTTAATAAAACTTGGTTTTGGAAAATACACATATACATTTTGCCAAGACTTGCCCCTTAATGTTTAATCTTGTGGCTTTCAGGGGAAATCTAATTTGTATCCTTCGTTTATGCTCAACTCAACAGATTGTTGCAACGTTAGCCAAGTGCTGGATGGCCTTACGGCCCGTGGGGCTTTTCAGATTTCTTGATTCTCTGTGGTCCTCGTTGCCTTGCTTCTCAATCCCTGGTGGATCACAAATACTATATGTTTTAACCTCAGTCCAGCTATTTTAAAATTAAGTCACACTGTAAACAGTGGACTATCTCAGCATTTACAAGAGCTGGGAAATTATTTTTCTCCCTTCTTCCGATCCCCAGTGGGCTCACTCTGTTTTTACTCTGAGGTTTGTTGGGGCAGATCTAAATATGATGACTGAGGCATAGGGTTTTCTACTGATGGATAATGTGTTTGTGTAGGGATGAGAGTAACCTGTTAAATGTCTCACGGCTGGATTTTGAGAGTACAAAGATGTCATGGCTTCTCCCTTAAGCTGCTCAAACACAGAAACCACTGACTTGGATGTGCACTGTTGGATGATCACTGAAGCCCACCTGGTTCCTTGTCATTGCTTTGAATTTCTGTCTACTTGCCTCTTATTCACATGCTCCATTACAGGTGAATCTTTATTTTTCCACAGACATCCCTTCGCTAGCCTTGACCCTTAGGTTAGGTGGCAGTGCTATTAGTGATGAGAGGTGGAGGAGAAGGAAGACTGGAACTGACTTTCTCCATCTCCTCGTAGATTTTTCTCTTTCTAATCTGTAAGCTACTTTTCTATGGAGCTTCTTAGTACAGATGTCTCACCACATCCTAGATCAGAGACTGGAGTCGGTGTGAATAGTTTGATTTTTTTTTCCTCTGAAATGTAGACTTTAAATGTTTTGCAGCAAAGACTGAGTATTCCTGGCACTTAAGTGGTCTTTGTCTTTTTCTACAACATATGTGCATTAAAAAAAAAAACAACAATGGGAAGAACCCTAGGACATAGTAATCAAATACAGCATTCAGTTCAGTTCAGTTCAGTTCAGTCTCTCAGTCATGTCCAACTCTTTGCAACCCCGTGAATCGCAGCACGCCAGGCCTCCCTGTCCATCACCAACTCCCAGAGTTCACTCAAACTCATGTGCATTGAGTCGGTGAAGCCATCCAGTCATCTCATCCTCTGTCGTCCCCTTCTCCTGCCCCCAATCCCTCCCAGCATCAGGGTCTTTTCCAGTGAGTCAACTCTTCGCATGAGGTGGCCAAAGTACTGGAGTTTCAGCTTCAGCATCAATCCTTCCAATGAACACTCAGGGCTGATCTTCAGAATGGACTGGGTGGATCTCCTTGCAGCCCAAGAGTCTCTCAAGAGTCTTCGCCAACACCACAGTTCAAAAGCATCAATTCTTCGGTGCTCAGCTTTCTTCACGGTCCAACTCTCACGTCCATACTGGAAAAACCATAGCCTTGACTAGATGGACCTTTGTTGGCAAAGTAATGTCTCTGCTTTTCAATATGCTATCTAGGTTGGTCATAACTTTCCTTCCAAGGAGTAAGCGTCTTTTAATTTCATGGCTGCAGTCACCATCTGCAGTGATTTTGGAGCCCCCCAAAATAAAGTCTGACGCTGTTTCCACTGTTTCCCCATCTATTTCCCATGAAGTGATGAGACCAGATGCCATGATCATAGTTTTCTGAATGTTGAGCTTTAAGCCAACTTTTTCACTCTCCACTTTCACTTTCATCAAGAGGCTTTTTAGTTCCTCTTCACTTTCTGCCATAAGGGTGGTATCATCTGCATATCTGAGGTTATTGATACTTCTTCTGGCCATCTTGATTCCAGCTTGTGCTTCTTCCAGGCCAGTGTTTCTCATGGTGTACTCTGCATTGAAGTTAAATAAGCAGGGTGACAATATACAGCCTTGATGTACTCCTTTTCCTATTTGGAACCAGTTGGCTGTTCCATGTCCAGTTCTGACTGTTGCTTCCTGACCTGCATATAGGTTTCCTAAGAGGCAGGTCTGGTGGTCTGGTATTCCCATCTCTTTCAGAATTTTCCACAGTTTATTGTGATCCACACAGTCATAGGCTTTGGCATAGTCAATAAAACAGAAATAGATGTTTTTCTGGAACTCTCTTATGTTGGCAATTTGATCTCTGGTTCCTCTGCCTTTTCTAAAACCAGCTTGAACATCTGGAAGTTCACAGTTCACGTATTGCTGAAGCCTGGCTTGGAGGATTTTGAGCATTACTTTACTAGCGTGTGAGATGAGTGCAGTTGTGTGGTAGTTTGAGCATTCTTTGGCATTGCCTTTCTTTGGGATTGGAATGAAAACTGACCTATTCCAGTCCTGTGGCCACTGCTGAGTTATCCAAATATGCTGGCGTATCGAGTGCAGCATTTTCACAGCATCATCTTTTAGGATTTGAAATAGCTCCACTGGAATTCCATCACCTCCACTAGCTTTGTTCATAGTGATGCTTTCTAAGGCCCACTTGACATCACATTCTAGGATGTCTGGCTCTAGGTGAGTGATCACACCATAGTGATTATCTGGGTCATGAGATCTTTTTTGTATAGTTCTACGTATTCTTGCAGCATTACCGGAGCTCAAAAGAAAATTCAAGGGTCACTGTTTTACTTAAGAAAAGCTTCTGGGTTTTATACTGGTCAGGAATTCCAAGTCTTGCTCTGTGTTTTCCCTCCAGTATCCAGAACTTCCCTGCCCCCATCTCCCCTAACACACCCTTCATTTCTACCTCTCTGCTTCCCTTGGTTCAGCCCTATCCTGCTGGAGGCCTGCCTGAGGTCCTCAGAGTCACTACTAGTGGGTTGAAACTTGAAGGATGACAAAGGGGCTGCTGAGTTTTATACAGAAGAAATGCAGTCTGTGATATCCAGAGTAAAGCATGAGTAATTTTTCTGATGTACGTATTGTTGAATCAGGTGATTGTTACTACCAGTAATAAGGTACTTTGGAGAAGGGCATGGCAACCCACTTCAGTATACTTGCCTGGAGAATTCCATGGACAGAGGAACCTGGCATGCTACCGTCCATGGGGTCACAAAGAGTTGGGCACAACTGAGTAACTAAGCACAATAAGGTACTTGTTCTGCTACGGTACAACTATATTTCATTGTAATATCAAATATAACTATGATGTACTGTGTGTCACATGGGAAGGGAAATGTGTCACATTTTCAAGAGAAGATGAGTGCTAATTTCCAAGCAAGAAACACACAGTTGAACTTACACAATGTACCCAAATTTTTAATTGGGAGCTATTTTACTCCCAAACCTCATATTAAAAATAGAGGACTTTGGACATGAAATTTGCCAATATAGAAGCAAGGATCCTTACAACCTTTGTTCTACCAAAGAATCAATGGTTACCGTATCTAATCTTAGCATTTCATAGATGGAGAAGTTGAGGCCCAGTATGGTGAAGTCATGTCTTCTCTGATTCCTTAGTATTCCCTGGCTTTGCATTTTCTTGAAAAAAAAAGTAAAGAATCTAATTGTTTCATGGAAGAAGGCACTATTCATTTTTAATAGAATTTCTTTTTATTCAATTTTGCAGTGTCCACAACGAGATTATAAAAGCAATAATTTGATTTAGAAATCTTTCCAGTTTCAGCAAGGTTACTTGGTGGAGTTGTAGATAAATGACCAGAAGAAAACTTCACAAAATTAGTGTTTACACTTAATCTGGCAACGAGCTATAATTTGATTGGTAAAAAATTCATTTGGTGTACCTCTGGCCCTTGGCTGCTGGATAATGAAAATTTATATCTGCGTTTCAGACATCTGGGGAGGGCCTGACAGCTTTGGGGCTGAATGAAAGATGATGTCACACTGACCCCTGTCAGCATTTCCTCACAGACTGGTTACCCAAAACCCAACAGCAGTCACACTTTTTTTTTTTTCCCCTGCCAGAGCAGACTCTCATTTTATTTTGGAAGGTTAATGACACTGTAAATCTAATAGGCCATTTTAGTGCCATCATGTGGATATTAAAAAATCATGTGACCAGTCAGGGCACCATATGTGGGGTTCGCTGTTGTCTAATGGCGGGAATAAGAGGCTGTAACAAGGCGCTGAGGGCAGCCCGTGTTTGGAATTAATTTCAGAACCATAGGTACCTTTAAACTAATTTGGAATCTCTGCTAATGATTATTGCTTGCCATTTCAATTAAGTTTGCTTTAGTAAGCTAGCTAATATTGGATAATAGTGGACCCTAGAAAATTCTTTATTACTTTTAAGTTTATCAGTAACATGTTCTATGGAGCAGCTCTAACCCATAGAACTTTCTGTGATGATGAAAATATCCTCTCTCTGTGCTGTCCAGTATGGCAGTCTCCACATGTGGCTACCAAGCACTTGAAATATGGCTTATGGTCTGAGGAAATGAATTGTTTCTATTTAATTAGCATAAACTTGAATAGTGACATGTAACTAGTGATTACGCTTTTGGACAGAACTTCTGTGAAAACAGTTGTGAGATAAGTAAGACCAGGAGTATCAGAAAACCATTGCACTCTGGTCTCTGGGCTGCCCTTCAGGGGAGCCAAACTCCTTGCTGACGCAGATGGCATCTGGTTTATCTTTGTATTCTCTATCATGCCTTCCTATCAGAGTCAAATTCTGTAGAACAAGGGGATGGATAAGCAAATGAATGCAATGAGTGCGTTAGTAATGGATAAATGAAAGCGAACATGTAAGTGATTATTCCTGTTTTAAACTTCTTGCTACCCTTTCTCTGAATGACAAGTTAGGCAAATATCATACAATTTAAAAGTCAGATGGATCCTTAGTGATCACTTAGCCTAACCCAGTCAAAACCAAACCAAGTGACTTCCAGAATCTGCCTGTTGACCCTGCCTGAATCATCACTTTCAGACCCCGAAAAGCCCAGGGGCCAAGATGGCCAAAGGCAATGACTGGACAATTTCCAGACACATACTTCAGCGGCTTGCACAGAAAGTAGATAGGGTGGGAGGAAGCAATTCTCTTCGGAATGGGACCTTTGATTGTGTGGTCAGAGATAAGTATGTAGAGAGACCCTGGAGTAATTTGTGAATTTACTCCAAAATGTCATTTACTGAAGTATTTTTAAATAATCATTTATGCATGAATGTGCGTTAAGTTGCTTCAGTTGTGTCCTATTCTTTGTGACCCTATGGACTGTAGCCTGCCAGACTCCTCTGTCCATGGGATTCTCCAAGCAGGAATACTGGAGTGGGTTGCCATACCCTCCTCCAAGGGATCTTTCCAATCCAGGGATCGAACCTACATCTTATGTCTCCTGCATCGACAGGCGGGTTCTTTTACCACTAGCATCACCTCAGAAGCCCCATAATCATGTTTGACTTATATCTAATGTTACCCTCATAAAACTGTGATGAGGATGATGGTTATAGTGATGATGATAGTAATAATAATAACAACACTATTAGTTAACATATATTTGCTGCATCCTCTTTCAGAAATGATGCTAAATTATATGCAAGGATTATCTTTTTAATCCTTATAATACTATGAGATTGTTGTTCAGTCACTCTATGGTGTCCAACTCTTTGCGACCCATGGACTGCAACATGCCAGGCTTCCCTGGCCTTCACCATCTCCCAGAGTTTGCTCAAACTAATGTTCATTGAGTCAATAATGCCATCCAACCAATTAACCTTCTGTCATCCCCTTCTCCTCTTGCCTTCAGTCTTTCCCAGCAAGAGAGTCTTTTCTAGTGAGTCAGCTCTTCACATCAGGTGGCTGAAGTTGGCGGCTTCAGCATCAGTCCTTCTGAAGACTATTCAGGGTTGATTTCCTTAGGAGTGACTGGTTTGATCTCCTTTCAGTTGAAGGGACTCTCAAGAGTCTTCTGCAGCACTACAGTTCAAAGGCATCAATTCTTCAGCACGCAATTCTTCTTTTTTATTATCCAGCTCTCACATCCATTCATGACTACGGAAAAACCTTAGCTTTGACTATACAGATCTTTGTAGACAAAGTAATGTCTTTGTTTTTTAATATGCTGTATAGGTTTATCATAGCTTTTCTTCCAAGGAGCAAGCGTCTTTTAATTTCATGGCTGCAGTCACCATCTGCAGTGATTTTTGAGTCCAAGAAAATAAAGTCTGTCACTGTTTCCGTTGTTTCTCCATCTGTTTGCCATGAAGTGATGGGACCAGATGCCATGACCTCAGTTTTTTGAATGTTGAGTTTTAAGCCAGTATTTTTTTTCATTCTCCTCTTTCAATTTCATCAAGAGGCTCTTTAATTCCTCTTCACTTTCTGCCATAAGGGTGGTGTCATTTGCATATCTGAGGTTATTTTTATTTTTCTCGCGATCTTGATTCCAGCTTGTGCTTCATCCAGCCCAGCATTTCACCTGATGTACTCTGCATATAACTTAAATAAACAGGGTGACAATATACACCTTGACATACTCCTTTCCCAATTTGGAACCAGTCCAAATTGTTGTTCCATGTCCAGTTCTAACTGTTGCCTCTTGACCTGTGTACAGGTTTCTCAGGAGACAGGTAAGGTGGTCTGGTATTCTCATACCTTTAAGAAATTTTCATATTCTGTTGTGATCTGCATAGGCAGAGGCTTTAGTGTAGTCAATAAAACAGAAGTAGATGTTTTTCTGGAATTCTCTCTCTTCTTCTATGATCCAGTGGATGTTGGCAATTTGATCTCTGGTTCCTTTGCCTTTTCTAAATCCAGCTTGTACATCTGCAAGTTCTCAGTTCACATATTGTTGAAACCTAGCTTGAAGGATTTTGAGCATTACTTTGCTAGCATGTGAAATGAGTGCAATTGTGTGGGAGTTTGAACATTCTTTAGCATTGCCCTTCTTTGGGATTGTAATTTCCCCATTTGAATGAGGAGGAAAAAGGGAAGGTGTAAATAGCTTGTTCTAGGTTATGCAACCAGAAAAGAAAAGCAAAAATGGATTGGCCTGAAGCCAGTATTACACCTTTGAGCATTATTCTTTACTGTTTTTCTTTAATCTCCCTCTTGGGTTTCATTGATTCATTCATTCATTCAACAAATACTTTTTGAACCTCATCTTTGGGTCAGGCACTATTCTAGTCTCAGAAAATATACTAGTCGACAAAACAGACAAGTATTCCTGCCCTCTTGGCCTTTTCCTTCTACTGGTAAGAACAATAAATAAAAAAATCAAGAAAAATATGTAGCATATATAAATAAGTGTTAAGAAGAAAAATGAAGCAAGGAAGAGGAATCTCAAGTGTCAGCAGTTGGGAAGCAGGTAGATACGCTTCTGTAGGTCTTACTGAGAAAAGAACCAAGTGAGTTTTATTTTCAAATGATATATTAGCCCCCTAATTTTTTGCCATGAAGAAAGTTAGCTATGATCTTAAGATTTTTAAGAAGACCTGATATAGAGTGATATTCAGTGGAGGCAGAACATTTGAAAACTCAGTATCTCTTCCCTTAAAATTATTTTCAAGTGACTCTTTTGATTGGGATTCTGTAACGCTTCAGTGTTTGCCTTTATAGCAGGTGAGGATAATGTACTGATTTTTATAGCTGTTGCTCTACAGTAGTGACATTGAGAAGTACAGTGTGCTACAGATCTAGCAGGTACAATACACTTAGGAGCTAACTGTAGTTCAGGATATTGCAGAAAAGCACACACACACACATGTACACACACGTGCAGCTACTCAAGTGGGGCTGAGTGAATGCGTGGTATGGAATCACTGGGAAGAGAGGGCTCACTGCTGAATTTGCAAGCCCAACAAAACCCATCGTAATGATAAATTTAGATTCAATGAGGTACAACATTCTCTATGAAAATAAAATTGTAAAATGAATTTAAGAGAGAAAATTTAAATTCCCAGAATGAATGTAGGCAAGAAGTAGCAGGGTTTTTGCAAACCTAGTACAGGACAATTAAGAAATAAAAGTTAACAGTGATACAGAACTCATTTGGTAGTATTCATACACAAAATAAAGCCTTTTCCTAATCTAACTTTGTATTCCACAGGTTTTGAAATCTATGTGTATAACCACAGGTTATAGGCCTTATCTGAGAGACCCTCTGCCTCCCCCTGTCTCCCCCAGGGTGCATAGCACTTGGGACATTAAAATATTCATTCCCATCAAAAGGGAAGTGTCCTTTTGTGATCCCTGGCATCACTTCCTGTTTTCCTTATAAACTTCCCACCCAAGAATGGCAGTGTTGGGGTCATTGCCTAAAGTAACTTTCCACTACACTGGCAAGTCACTAGGGCTTTTAGTGCCTGTGCACAGCTGATTTTAGAGCCTTCCATTAAGATTTAAAAGATTCATTTACAAATTGAATAGCAATTCTGCTCTTCTGATTATTCTGCTGAAAGTTTTATTTTCTTATTTTGAATTATTTTTTTCAGAACTTCACAAACTGTCACACAACTTTGACTAAATGAATCATTTTTCCTGCAACTTTTTAGAATTCATGGATTTTAAAACTTTATTTTAAAAGTACAAAGTTAAGATTTCTCTTTCTTTCAACGTAAAAATGCAATTTCTCTTCTAGATGCTCAACCTTCAAGCTTTACTACAAAAGTTTTAGCCTGGCTAAAATTTTAGTGTTAAGTGGTCAAATTATTACTGTCATAGGTATTAACTTCACTATATAGTTATTAAAAATATTTCATTAGAAATACTGAGAATTTAGGATGTATAATGCAATTGTTGTCAGTGTCTTATCCGGGCTATAAATACCTATTACGTTTGTGGGTTAGTGAGATAAAATACTCTATGTTGGTATTTTTATAACTTTTAAATTACAGATACTATATTTATTTTGTTGTATTTCCTGTGAGTAGTTTATGTTCATTGTGCGCAATTTACCAAGATAATATAGGATTTGCTACTTTGTCTTTCTGAACTTGAGCAGTGTGAGGAGACATGTTCTAACTTAGTACAAACCCCAAACAGACCCCTATACCTGAGTCTTTCTCCTTTTTTCGTTTTGTTTTTGTTTTAAACTCTCTTGTATCCATAAATGTGTTTTATCAAAAAAAAATCAAAGGAAGACACCTGGAAGCTGAATTCCAGTCTACCTATAGCTCACTTGCTTAGGCAAGATGTAAGAAATCTGATCAGTGGAGGTCAAATAGAAGTGAGGACAGAGCCATGTGGTCAGTGCTTACTCTGGTATATAAGCTACATCATTTTGTCGCCAGTTAATCATCTGACTCCGCAGTGCCCATTATCTGCATTGTGGATGGTCTGTCCTCCTGTTATCTAGCTGTGCAGGGAGGTCAAAGTCAACCCATGGGGATGGGGTGTCAGTTATTGTTCATGGTACCATTCCTGTTTGTGAGGCTGTTAGTGGCTAAACTATCCAGTGGTGGATTTTTATGACTTTGAAATTATAAAGTAATATATTTATTTAAATAGTCTATGTAAACAGTGGCTAAGGAGAGGACTTAATGTGCATTTTTTAAGAGAAAAGTTTGCATAAGTAGCACATTTATTTCTCCTCATTTTAAAAATAGCAAGAAAGGTGGGGGGAAACCACACCATCTCATGACTTGTGGCCAGTGATCAGATGTCATTTAAGAGATCTGGAAATGTTTCAACTATCACTTTCAAGATATACCTACCCTTAAGCAGTGCTAGACACAACACAATTGATTTCTATTTAGGATCAATAGGATACAAAGTGGAGAAGGCAATGGCACCCCACTCCAGTATGCTTGCCTGGAAAATCTCATGGATGGAGGAGCCTGGTGGGCTGCAGTCCATGGGGTCACGAAGAGTTGGACACAACTGAGTGACTTCACATTCACTTTTCACTTTCATGCGTTGGAGAAGGAAATGGCAACCCACTCCAGTGATCTTGCCTGGAGAATCCCAAGGACAGGGGAGTCTTGTGGGCTGCCGTCTCTGGGGTTGCACAGAGTCGGACACGACTGAAGCAACTTAGCAGCAGCAGCAGCAGCAGGATACAACGAGATGATTTTTATTTTCCAGAGAAATTCATCTTAGTCTTTCACATGCATGAGTTCTGAATAAGTAAAAGAGGATTGCTGTAAGTCTGGTTAAAACAGTAAATTCTTTGGGGAAAAAATAGTTTAAATGGTGGTCTTTTTAACATCAAACAATGGCAACCAACTGTTATTTTCGTCATCCTTCCATTAGAAAGGAAAGAGTTGGAACTTAGGGATCATTCATAGCAGCCAGAAAAATTTCTTATCGTGCAACAAACAAGAGGTGGGAATACTGTTGAGTTGACTCCACTCAGAGGTCCAGAAAAATTAAGGATGACACTAAAATAACTTTGGCTTACACACGACTCACAGCAAATGCTAAATAATGAAAAAATATGTCTTTTAGGTCTAAAATTTTCTGGGTTGTGAGAAAATACAGAGCATAAATCATATCAAACTATTCTTGGCATTAGGCCTTCAGGATGCATTTGTTTGAAATCAAGGGCCAAATTGCCTGGAAGAACAAAAACTGCTAGATGCCAGTGGAGGCGGAATGCCAGTCTTGGAACTGACCATCATTTCTGGAGTGATCCATACTCACAACCCTCATTTGTCTTCAGAGCGGGTCCCTTGGATTGATTTTGAAAATTAACAATGTTAGGTCTTCTGTAGGATAGAAAGTGCATTACTCACATGGCCCTTACTTCACCCAGCAAGGAGATCTATTGTCCTTTTGTGATAAAATGGTCCTGGGGAGCAAGGAGGGAAGGCTGATTTTGCCACATCAGGTAAAAGGAATCACATTCAGTTTTCAGGCAGGTTTAAATGAGGAATTTCCATAATGAGAATAAAAAATCAACCAGCATAACTACACTAAACGACTCTTAAAGGGAAAGTGGACAAGCTCCTGTTTTTACAAGTGTATGTAACCATTGTTGAATGGGTGCCAGGCATCAATTGTTCCGAGTGAGTAAGGACATAGGATATGGCAAAAACTCACAGCAATTTATTACCAGCATGTTTTAAAAGAAATGGAGAATTTCAGAAAAGGAGAATTTCCACGGATTCATGTTTAAATTTACCATAAGTGATTAATCTTTGTGTTCTATTTTTTTCCATGGTCGGTTTTACACACCATGTAAAATTGCTTCTTTAGAAGAAAGTCTGCTCTTTGGAAAAAAAGGAAAAAGAGGGGAGAGACGAGTCTCCTAGAAAATACTTCATATGGCTTCTTCACATTGGGTTTTTGTTGCTGTTGTTCTTTATTTAGAGAAGAGTTTAATCCAAAGATATTGTGTAGAGAATAATAACATAGCATGGAGCATAATATAAACTTAAACAAATATAGCTACCTTCAGTAACTGACACTGGCTTTCTAAAACTTGCCCTTCTATTTTCAAATCTGTCTAAGAGAAGCCTGAGCATTTAGCTTTCTAAATCTTCCTGCATTCTGAGTTTTGCAGAGAGGATTCTACCTAGATTTTAAAAATATATAATATAAATATATTATATATATAATATAAATATATTATATAAATATATAAATATATTAAATATATAATATAAATATGTAATACTATATAATATATCTTATGTATTAGGGAATATTTTTCCCTTGTAAACTTTCAGATATTTATTTAGGTGGTAGAAAATTATAAAATAATAATCATTATGCTGGAAACTTTAATTAAGGAAAATATACTTATTAATAAATCCAGGTAAATATAAATATTTTCATAATCATCTACTACATTTCTTAAAATTCATTTTCAATTACTTGTCTTGTAGGATGTATTAGTGTTAGGTTACCCAATTACTTAAGGCTAAAGAAATAGAGTTAAAGACAAACAGACCTTTTGTCAAATGTAACCAAGAGCTTTTGAAAGCTATACCTGAAAAAAGATTTAAGAACTTGTTTTTATCAAAACAGTTTCCTAGAGTTAGTTTTCTTTTTAAGTTAAAAATAAACGTAGTGCTCTGGAGCTCCAGATTTATCCTGTTTACAAACATCAGTGGATCCTTCCAAATGTATCTTTTCTGTCATTTAATATTAAAGACCTAATTATATGATTCAATTAAATTGGACATCTATATGCCAGGCATTCCCTGTGTGTGTTTAGATTTTGGCTGCTGGCACTGCAAGTTGAGTGAGGCCTGCTTCATCGCACTGACTCTCATACATGTTACTTTTCTTAAATGTTACCTTTTACAAGGCCACAAAAAGGAGCAGATACAGCTGTATTCCCTACCTTCAACCAAAATGCTCTAGCATTTGAGAGATGGGGGCAGTTGATCAAAAATGCTTTGAGATCTTTAGTTCAATGGTATCATACAGATGTGTATTATTGCTAATTCTTTGTTCCCGATCACTTGTTTTCAAGGACGCTAAAATCCATGTAGCCCCTAAGAAAGATAAGTAAGAGCAAGTCACTGTTCTTCCTCCAGTCACAGACTAAAGAAATTATTTCAGATAATATATAGCCCTTCAGCCATGGGAGCAGGAAGTGTTTACTGCTGAAGTCGGGGTTCTAGTTGGTAAAATAAACGGAAACTTCTGGTTCAGTTTTAGGACCCTCTTTCAAATAAAACCTTCATTTTCTTTAGGCAAAGAAATTGATTGACTCTTGCATTATTGGCAAAGTATTAATAAAGTCAGATAGTTTTTAGAGAGTGTAAAATGTAACTTCGCTCTTTTTTTTTTTTTTTTTTTGCATTAGGAGTCATCTAGGTTTGTTTAAAAAGAAAAACCTAAAACCATCAAAAGAGCCTGTGGCATTTCCTTCCCTAGTGATCTTTAAAACTGGTTCAGGCTCATCAGTTTGGAGTTAGTCAATTGTGTCCCTATTTGAAAATGGACCCCCATCTCACTCTCCCAATAGGGTGAGAGTTGAGAATGCAGAGTCAAAATGGAGCAAAAAGATGATTATTTCATATAGAATAAACATTATTTTCAGAGGGGGAAAGTAAAGGAAATTTTCAAAACACCAAAACAGGCTAAAATTAACTAAAACTCTTATATACTCCTTTTAAATTTTTTTGCTTCCTTTTTGTCTTTGATCTTTCAAGATACTTATAAATTTGAAACTTAATCTAACTCTACTTTTCACAGGAATATTTATCATTTTTTTCATTACTATAAAGACCCATTACTTTAGCAGATACATTTTGAGCACTTACGTCATTCCCAAAATCAGGAACAAAGCAGGTAGATATCATCTGCTCTCATGGAGCTTCTATTCCCGTGGTGAAATTTATATTCTATCAGTAAAATAAATAAAGCAAATTCCAAACAGTAAAACATACAAAGGAAGAAACAAAATGAGATAATATGATAGTGCCTAGGTTAAGCTAAGTGATGATGATTATGTTAAAGGATGAGGTGAGGAAAGGTTCCCTGAAAATGAATTGAGTGAGGTCTGAATGATAGAAGGAGTCGGTGATGTGTAAATCAGGCAGGAGAGCATTTCAGGTAGGGCAATAGCAAGTGGAAATGCCCTAAGGCTGGAAAGAGGTTGCCATATTTCGGGAAAAGTTAGGAACATAGTAAACAAAGGGAGAGTGGAATAATAGAGGTTAATTGGGGGCTATAACTGGTCACAAAGTGGAGGTAACTGATGTAGTTTGGTTGCTTATGTTTTTTATGTCTTCACACTGTTCTAGAAGGCTGTGCAAATGGTAAGTTGTTACGTTCGGTTCCCTTAGTTAGGCACATGTGCTTCATCTCTTCTGTTTAATTCTCTGACCTGAAAGTTAACTATTAATACAGGCCCTGTCCTGCGAGCAGGGGAATGTGTATAGGACTGTATGAAAAGTGAAAGTGGCAGTCACTCTTTGTGTCTGACTCTTTGCGACCCCATGGACTGTAGCCCACCAGGCTCCTCTGTCCATGGAATTCTCCAGGCAAGAATTCTGGAGTGGGTTGCCATTCCCTTCTCCAGGGCATCTTTCCAACCCAGGGATCAAACCCAGGTCTCTGACATTGCAGGAAGATTCTTTACAGTCTGAGCCACCAGGGAAGCCCAGGACTGTGTAGGTCACAGTATAAGCTTGCAGTTTATTCTAGATATAGTAAAAAGCCATCAGAGCATTTTAAGTATGTGTGTGGTGGGTGGTGGCATGATCTGATTTATGTTGTCTAAAGATCCCTTTGAGTTAAATTCACCCATTCCAGTCCATCTTAGTTAGCTGATTCCTAGAATGTCGATGTTCACTCTTGCCATCTCCTGTTTGACCACTTCCAATTTGCCTTGATTCATGGACCTGACACTCCGGGTTCTTATGCAGTATTGCTCTTTAGAGAATCGAACCTTGCTTCTATCAGCAGTCACATCCACAACTGGGTATGCTTTTGCTTTGGCTCCATCCCTTCATTCTTTCCGGAGTTCTTTCTCCACTGATCTCCACTAGCATATTGGGCATCTACCCACCTGGGGAGTTCATCTTTCAGTGTCCTATCTTTTTGCCTTTTCATACTGTTCATGGGGTTCTCAAGGCAAGAACACTGAAGGGGTTTGCCATTCCCTTCTCCAGTGGACCACATTCTGTCAGACCTCTCCACCATGACCCGCCCGTCTTGGGTGGCCCCACACAGCATGGCTTAGTTTCATTGAGTTAGACAAGGCTGTGGTCCCTGTGATCAGATTGGCTAGTTGTCTGTGATTGTGGTTTCAGTCTGTCTGCCCACTGATGCCCTCTCTTAGTGCCTACCGTCTTACTTGGGTTTCTCTTACCTTGGACGTTGGGTATCTCTTCACGGCTGCTCCAGCAAAGCGCAGCTGCTGCTCCTTACCTTGGATGTGGGATAGCTCCTCCTGGCTGCCGCCTCTGACCTTGGATGTGGGGTAGCTCCTCTCAGCGGCGCTCCTATGCTGTCGCAGCTGCCACGCTCCTGCACCATTTCTCCATTAGAAGAAATGGAGTAGCCATCAGAGTCAACAAAAGAGTCCGAAATGCAGTACTTGGATGAAGTTTCAAAAATGACAGAATGACCTCTGTTCATTCCCAAGGCAAATCATTCAGTATCATGGTAATCCAAGTCTATGCCCCGACCAGTAACGCTGAAGAAGCTGAAGTTGAATGGTTCTATGAAGACCCACAAGACCTTCTAGAACTAACACCCCCAAAAGATGTCCTTTTCATTATCGGGGACTGGAATGCAAAAGTAGGAAGTCAAGAAACACTTGGAGTAACAGGCACATTTGGCCTTGACTCCAAGGCCAAATTGTATAGAATGAGTACAGAATGAAGCAGGGCAAAGGCTAATGGAGTTTTGCCAACAGAACGCACTGACAATAGCAAACACCCTCTTCCAACAACACAAGAGAAGACGCTACACATGGACACCACCAGATGGTCAACACCGAAATCAGCTTACATTGATTATATTGACTGATTATATTCTTTGCAGCCAAAGTTGGAGAAGTTCTATACAGTCAGCAAAAACAAGACTGGGAGCGAACTGTGGCTCAGATCATGAACTCCTTATTGCCAAGTTCAGATTGAAATTTAAGAAAGAGGGGAAAACCACTAGACCATTCAAGTATGACCTAAATCAAATCCCTTATGACTACACAGTGGAAGTGAGAAATAGATTTAAGGGACTAGATCTGATAGACAGAGTGCCTGATGAACTATGGACGGAGGTTCATGACATTATACAGGAGACAGGAATCAAGACCATCCCCAAGAAAAAGAAATGCAAAAAAAGCAAAATGGCTGTATGAGGAGGGCTTACAAATAGCTGTGAAAAGAAGAGAAGTGAAAAGCAAAGGAGAAAAGGAAAGATATACTTATTTGAATGCAGACTTCCAAAGAGTAGCAAGGAGAGATAAGAAAGCCTTCCTCAGCTATCAATGCAAAGAAATAGAGGAAAACAATAGAATGGGAAAGACTAGAAATCTCTTCAAGAAAATTAGAGACACCAAGGGAACATTTCATGTAAAGATGGGCTCAATAAAGGACAGAAATGGTATGGACCTAACAGAAGCAGAAGATATTAAGAAGAGGTGACAAGAATACACAGAGGAACTGTACAAAAAAAGATCTTCATGACCCAGATAATCACAATGGTCTGATCACTCACTTAGAGCCAGACATCCTGGAATGTGAAGTCAAGTGGGCTTTAGAAAGCATCACTACAAACAAAGCTAGTGGAGGTGATGGAATTCCAGTTGAACTATTTCAAATCCTGAAAGATGATGCTGTGAAAGTACTGCACTCAATATGCCAGCAAATTTGGAAAACTCAGCAGTGGTCACAGGACTGGAAAAGGTCAGTTTTCATTCCAATCCCAAAGAAAGGCAATGCCAAAGTATACTCAAACTACCACACAGTTGTACTCATCTCACATGCTAGTAAAGTAATGCTCAAAATTCTCCAAGCCAGGCTTCAGCAATACGTGAACTGTGAACTTCCAGATGTTCAAGCTGGTTTTAGAAAAGGCAGAGGAACCAGAGATCAAATTGCCAACATCCGCTGGATCATGGAAAAAGCACAAGAGAGTTCCAGAAAAGCATCTATTTCTGCTTTATGGACTATGCCAAAGCTTTTGACTGTGTGGATCACAGCAAATTGTGGAAAATTCTGAAAGAGATGGGAATACCAGACCACCTGACCTGCCTCTTGAGAAATCTGTATGCAGGTCAGGAAGCAACAGTCAGAACTGGACATGGAACAACAGACTGATTCCAAATAGGAAAAGGAGTATGTCAAGGCTGTATATTGTCACCCTGCTTATTTAACTTATATGAAGAGTACATCATGAGAAACGCTGGGCTGGAGGAAGCACAAGCTGGAATCAAGATTTCCAGGACAAAAATTAATAACCTCATACATGTAGATGACACCACCTTTATGGCAGAAAGTGAAGAAGAACTAAAGGGCTTCCTGATGAAAGTGAAAGAGGAGAGTGAAAAGGTTGGCTTAAAGCTCAACATTCAGAAAACTAAGATCATGGCATCCAGTCCCATCACTTCATGGCAAATAGATGGGGAAACATGGAAATAGTGAGAGACTTTATTTTTCTGGGCTCCAAAGTCACTGCAGCTGGTGACTGCAGCCATGAAATTAAAAGACACTTACTCCTTGGAAGGAAAGTTATGACAAACCTAGAAAGCATATTAAAAAGCAGAGACATTACTTTGTCAACAAACGTCCATCTAGTCAAGGCTATGGTTTTTCCAGTGGTCATGTATGGTTGTGAGAGTTGAACTATAAAGAAAGCTGAGTGCTGAAGAATTAATGCTTTTGAACTGTAGTAATGGAGAAGACGCTTGAGAGTCCCTTGGACTGCAAGGAGAGCCAACCAGTCCATCCTAAAGGAGGTCAGTCCTGGGTGTTCATTGGAAGGACTGATGCTGAAGCTGAAACTCCAATACTTTGGCCACCTGATGTTAAGAGCTGACTCATTTGAAAAGACCCTGATGCTGGGAAAGATTGAGGGCAGGCAGAGAAGGGGACAACAAAGGATGAGATGTTTGGATGCCATTGCTGATCAATGGACATGGGTTTGGGTGGACTCCAGGAGTTGGTGATGGAGGCAAGGGAGGCCTGGCTTGCTGCAGTTCATGGAGTCACAAAGAGTGGGACATGACTGAGCGACTGAACTGGCAGATCACTCTGTTTGCTGTGAGGATACCCAGTTGATGGATGTTAGTGGAGGGAGTGCTGCATTGAATGGAGGGAGCCTTGAGGAGATGGAAGAGAGAGAGACGTGCAGGCAGCTTCTAGATATATTTTAAACAGAGAATGCCCCCAAAACTTTTCTGACGGATTGGATGTAGATAGAAAAAGAGAAACTGAGTGTTACTCCTATATGATTGGCTGGAAGAAATGGATGGCTGGTGGAGCCATTTTGGTGGTAGAGATGAGTGAGGAGAGACAGTGAGGAGTAGGTGTGGAGGGAGGTACTTCAAGAGTTCTAAATGATGGCTATGAATTTGAGATTTCTATCACACATCTAGATGGAGATACAAATGGATAACTGGATAGAAAGGTCTGGACCTGAAAAGTAAGTCAAAGACTGATGATATAAGTTTGAGAATTGTGAGCATAGATGGTCTTTAAAGTCCCTAGCTGAAACATTTTAAGAAAAGAGTACAGAGAAGGAAGAGGGCTTAAATCTAAACTCTCAGACACAACATTGTAAAGCAATTTCCCTCCAATTAAAAAATAAATTTAAGGAAAAAAGAATCAGTAAAGGAGAAAAAGTCAAAGCGCTCTGTGAAATAGGAGAAAAACCAGGAGCTGTGGTGTCATTCAAGTCTGTGAGAGAGCATATTTTATGAAAGAAGTGGTGGTCAGTGGTGCTGCCCGGGAAAGTGAGACTGGAGAAAAAATTTGGGGTTAGTTAGCTTGACAGGCACACAGAAAGCCTGGAAGAGACCCCCACCTTCCCTGCCAGAGACAGTGGAAGACAAGCAGATGTGGGGTGGCTGATACATTTCCTATTGTTTTTGTTCGCATGCTCCGTTATTTTTTGTTCCTGTTTTTTGCTAATCTAATCTGACCACTGAGATAATGTATCAGGCCTCAAGGATCAGTATTAGACTCTTGAAAGTAGAAAAATGTATCTCAAATGAGAGATATCTCATGTATTACTCATGGGAATGTAAAATAGTGCCTGCACTTTGAGAAACTGTTTAAAAGTTTCTTACTCTATAGTCCAGCAATTCAGTCCTAGATGTTTGCTCAAGAAAAATAAAAACATAGGTCCACAAAGAAGACAGGCACATTCATTCACAGTACTGTTAGTCATAACAGTAGAGAACTGGAAACTACCTAAATATCCATTAATAGTTGAATGAATAAACAAATTTGGTGTTTCCTGAACTGGAATCAGGATTGCCGGGAGAAATATCAATAACCTCAGATATGCAGATGACACCACCCTTATGGCAGAAAGTGAAGAGAAACTAAAAAGCCTCTTGATGAAAGTGAAAGAGGAGAGTGAAAAAGTGGGATTAAAGCTCAACATTCAGAAAATGAAGATCATGGCATCCGGCCCCATCACTTCATGGGAATTAGATGGGGAAACCGTGGAAACAGTGTCAGACTTTATTTTTTGGGGCTCCAAAATCACTGCAGATGGTGACTGCAGCCATGAAATTAAAAGACACTTCTCCTTGGAAGAAAAGTTATGACCAACCTAGATAGCATATTCAAAAGCAGAGACATTACTTTGCCAACTAAGGTCCATCTAGTCAAGGCTATGGGTTTTCCAGTAGTCATGTATGGATGTGAGAGTTGGACTGTGAACAAGGCTGAGTGCCGAAGAATCGATGCTTTTGAACTATGGTGTTGGAGAATACTCTTGAGAGTCTCTTGGACTGCAAGGAGATCCAACCAATCCATTCTGAAGGAGATCAGCCCTGGGATTTCTTTGGAAGGAATGATGCTGAAGCTGAAACTCCAGTACTTTGGCCACCTCATGCGAAGAGTTGACTCATTGGAAAAGACTTTGATGCTGGGAGGGATTGGGGGCAGGAGGAGAAGGGGACAGAGGATGAGATGGCTGGATGGCATCACTGACTTGATGGACATGAATCTGAGTGAACTCCGGGAGTTGGTGATGGACAGGGAGGCCTGGTGTGCTGCGATTCATGAGGTCACAAAGAGTCGGACATGACTGAGTGACTGAACTGAATTGAACTGAACTGGAATACTACTCAGAAATAAATGGTAATCAGCTATTGATACACACCATACAGTGGATGACCCTCTCTGACTTTGTGTTGGGCAAAAGAAGCTGAACACTATAAGCAGTACATACTCTCTGATTACATTTACTTAAAATTCTAGAACAGGGAAGCTAATCTATACTGATTAGTATAGAAAAACTAATCTATACTGATCAAGAATTGCCTGGGGAGGGTTGTAGAGAAGGAGAAATTGACTACAAAGGGACATGAGGGAGCTCTCTGAGGAGATGGAGCTGTTTTATGTCTCCATGGTAGTGGGGTATGTGGCTACATACATTTATCAAAAGTCATTGACCTACTCACTTAAAGTGAATGAATTATATCTCAGTAAAATTGATTGCTTGATTGAGAGTGAGGCTGAGAGCACTGTTTCTTCTGATGCATTTCTTTAGCCCTAAGTCATTTTCTTATCACATTGGTAACATATTCTCCTTCTTGATTGAGATCTCTTTTTTCTTCTGTGTAATATGTCAATTGCTCATATCTATTATATTCATATATTGATCTATATTATATATTTCCATAGAATGCTTAACAGTAACACCTCTATGCCTTTAGAAATATGCTTCTTGGGACTTCCCTGGTGGTCCCGTGGTTAAAACTTTGCCTTGCAATGTAGAGGGTACAGGTTCAGTCCCTGGTCAGGGAGCTACAGTCCCACATGCCTTGTAGCCAAAAGAACAAAACATAAAACAGAAATGATACTGAAAAAATTCAATAAAGTTTTAAAAAACAGTCTACATAAAAAAATCTGAAAAATAGAAATATACTTCTTCACCTTTATGTGGCTATTTTGACCCTTTAACATAAAAGGTTATTTAAATAAAACACCTCTAAATATGTTCTAAGTGCTGACATCGTTAGTTTGGGGTTATCTATAGCAATGTTATTGACTTAATGTCAATGATAACTCAAATTCCCTTCTTCCTTTTTCTAGTAACTGATATCTTCAATTAAAAATAGAGGCTGTTAGGAGCTTTTATTTAATAGGTAGAAAACTGGACGGGGGGCATGTTATACAAACAGTACCACAAATTTCAATAAAAGTGCACACTCTTTTGCTTAAAAATTAGAGTATAGATTCCATATATATGCATTAATATATGATATTTGTTTTTCTCTTTCTGACTTACTTCACTGTGTGTAATAGGCTCTCTGTTCACCCACCTTACTGGAACTGACTCAAATGCATTCCTCTTTTGTGGCTGAGTAATATTCCATTGTGTATATGTACCACAACTTCTTTATCCGTTCATCTTTCAGTAAACATCTAGGTTGCTTCCATGTCCTAGCTATTGTAGATAATGTTACAGTGAACATTGGGGTACGTGTGTCTTTCTGTTATGGTACTGATGACCCTATTTGCAGGAAAGGAATAGAGGCGCAGACATAGAGAGCAGAGTTGTGGATGCATTGAGGGAAGGAGAGGGTGGGATGAACTGAGAGAGTAGCGTTGAAACATAAACGTTACCATATGTAAAATAGATGGCTAGTGGGAAGTTGCTGTATAACATAGAGAGCTCATTGCAGTACTGTGTGATAACCTAGAGGGAAGGGATGGGTGGGGGGTGGGGGGAGGTTCAATAGGGAGTGGAGACATATGTATATTTATGATTAATTCACTGTGTATAGCAGAAGCCAACACAATATTGTAAAGCAATTATTGTCCAATTAAAAATAAATTAAAAATTATAGTGTGTATATATATATGTACTGTGTATGTATATATGTACTATATATATATATATATATGTGCTGTGCTAGAGTGCATTATTATAAAAAGATAAAGAGCTTTGGAGTAGAATTGGACTTGAATCTCAGACTTGCTACCAGTCAGCAATGTGAGCATGGGCAAGTTCCTAACTCTCACTGAGTTTTAATGTCCTTATCTACAAAGAGGTAAAGTAATAATTACTTTTCTATCTTGTTTGAAAGTTTAAAGATAACATATATACACTTTCCAGGACAGTATCTGACTTGTTATAGGGGCTGCAATATGAGAGTTGAAATTCTACATGTTATTCCTGTTATCATGCACGTTGTCAGCATGGTGAGGGGCCAAGGGGTGGTCTGAGAACAGGGAAGGCACTGCTTCTGAATCTTTAAAGGACTGCAGAAGTTGGTTAAAAGGTTTCTGAATTCTGAATAGTAACCTTTTCAATGCAAGGCCACATTTGACAAAGCTTAACAGATGACATGAGCAGTTAAGCATTAATTATTAATACTTAAATCTTTTGTGAAGTTCATGATTTTTTCACTTTGGAAATAGAGTATCAAGAAAAATAATCAATATCATCTACACTCATAAGCATTCTCTTATCCTTAGAAAAAGATAGAACTTCATCTACATATAACACACATTCAAACAATGTACCCATGTACGTACACTATGTGTGTATATGTAGGAGTTTATTGTTTCTTAAAACAGTTGTGTCTTTACACCTGTGCAACCAGGATTCTGAAAGCTAATAAACATCCCTGTTACCTTGTAAAATTTTGTGTAGTCTTTCCGCTAATATATCCATATTTTAAAAAATAGTTTCCTATGTGAGTAACTGCAGCTTTTTGAATTTTACCAGATATTAATTATAGTTTATTCTCTGCTTAAGCTCAGCTCTGATTGTAAATGTGACTTCCGTCTTCTGTGTATCCAGATGGGATATTCTGAGATAGTCTCTTCTTCCTGAGGATATGGAGCTCCTTTCCAGGAAACATTGAGAACTATTCTTAACCTGGAACTCCTATATGTCTTGTGTCATCCTTCAGAGATACTGCACCTTTCCCTGCTGCCCGACCTGCCATTTGTATGCTCACTGTTTACTTCCCAGCTATTTTAGGAAGACCTTTCCTCCTCGGTGATGAAAGCACATAACCATGAAGTGAGTAGCTATGGATAATCTTTTAACTCCTTTGTTTAGGAAAGAGATCACTATGTTTCAAGATCTTTTTGTTCTTTATCCTCTGTCATCATTTTGTTTAGCTAGACACAGTTTAAAACTGCTTTTCAAGCCATTTTCTATTACACATCATTTTCCTACCCCAGGATATGTTTAATGTTTCCATTTGAATATAACAAAATCATCAATTACCTTCTGAACTGGTGCTTCTTAACCCTGGCTGTTTGCTAGAATTGGCTAGGGAATTGTTTTGTAAATACTGTGCCTGGATCTCACACTTAGAAATTCTGACTTAATAAATCTGTTATGGGGCTCAGGCTTAATAATTGTAAGCACTCTGCAGGTAATTTTTGAGTGAAGCCAAGGTTTAAGAACCAGTGTTTGAGATGCAAAAAGGTTTTGCAAGCATTAAAACACCATTAGAGAGGTTTTCTTGTACCTCTGAAGAGTCACTGAGGCATAGAACTAAGCACTCTTCTTGTGTTTGTTTTGCTTGGGAAATTGTATTTGTTAATTTATTTTTTATTTTTTAACTGGAGGATAATTGCTTTACAATGTTTTGGGGTCTCTGTGTACAACAGTGGGAACCAGTCATCGCTGGAAAATCCCATGGACAGCGGAGCCTGGCGGCTATAGTCCATGAGGAGGCACAGAGTCAGACATGACTGAAAACGCGCATGCATGCATTTACGCCATGGGGCTTAATTGGGCCCTCAGGCCACCAATCTGCAATGTCTGGGAATGGCAACCCACTCCAGTATTCTTGTCTGGTGAATTCCATGGCAGAGGAGCCTGACGGCTTCAGTCCATGGGATCGCAAAGAGTTGGACGTGACTGAGCAACTAACACTTCACTTACTTAGGTTAGATGATCTCTAAAATTCTTTCAATTTTAACATTCTAAGACTGTAGGAGATCTAATTAAGACAAAACAAGAAAGCACTCCATTAAGATGGAAAGCTTCTGTTTGCAGATGTGCTTCTATTAACTTTCTCCTTCTTGAACCTTCCCATTTTCTTGCTTATTCCCTGGGTCCTGGCAATTCACCTTTTCTATCCTGACCCATCCTAGAGTTGACATCTCAAGAATTTATACAGCTATTGCTAATACACTGTATTCACAATATATAGAGGATCCTGGTGTTATGTCAGAGGAAAAGCTTGTCTGAACTTTTCAGAAGGGAATGGAATGTACAGTACGGTGTGGCCTATAAATCATTTTCAAATTAGTATTCTGTACATCTGGAGAAGAGTACGTTCCTTCTCATGCATAAATTGCCTATGAACACATTTCAAAAACCTACGCTTAATCTTAGCAATGAACATTTCAAAAAGTAAATTAATATCTTCAAGGGGAAGAAATACAGTATATTAAACAGGAACCCACTAGAAACTCGATAGTTAAGAGTCTGTCAGCGTTTCCATTATAAACCCTGTTTTTGAGGGGTTTATAACTCACTTATAAAAATTCATCGTAGGCTGGGACTTGGCATGTAAGGTCTCAGCCCGGCAGCTTGACGTGATATTAGGTCTGAAGGACCTCAGATTCTTGTCAACGTGATACTATTTTAAAGCTCCAAGATGAGGTCTAAATAAAGAAAGGGAGTGATTTAAACCTGCAGAATCCAGGAACTGCAGGGTAAGACTAAAATAACTGCTCTAAGATCAGCAGGTTGAGGCTTGGTTTTGCATGGCCTCTTACCATTGTCTCTTCTGAACTGGGCGTCCTTGTACTGGGGAGGGTGGAGTGGCTTCATTTTCTTGTCTAGGTCACCCTCCATGTAACTTTAATTTTCCTCTTAATGGCTTAATATATTGTCTGCTGAGGTTACAGGTTTAGATGAATGTTTATAAATGAGACTAATTAACACTGAACTTGTAATTCTTTTTTCTTTTCTTTTCCATTTGATAAAAAAGGTATTCCTAGGAAGCAGGGATGGAGTATAAAAATGTCTCTAGCCACTGTAAATTTCTTGTGTGGATAGCTCTATGATATGTTGCAGTGTTTAAATTAGCACAATATGTATTCATTTAAATATTGATCTTTAAGGAAGTAATGTAATAAATCTGAAGACTCTTTTGCATTACTGTTTACTACTGTAGATTAAGAGAGACAGTTGCCTTGTAAATTCGCTTGAAGAGTAAGCAGGGGCATATAAATAATTCTGTTTCTAATTATACAAAACAATGATGATAAACTATTGGGAGCTGGGACGATTGTGCAGAGCTTGGCTGAATCATCAACCCAGACCAGGCCTGGGTGTAATTGATGTGCAGCTGGCAATTGCGACTATTGTTTAGATCAGGAAACCAATGAAAAAGCAGCACGGAACAAAAATTCTATAAATGTAGCTGCATCAAGATGTAGTTCCTTTCCAGCTGTAAAGCTTCTAAAGAGTCACCAAAACTATTTAAAAACATAAGAACACAATTGTTTAGCTTGGTAATGGTAGCAATTTGTCTGTAACAATGTTAAGTATGTTGTGGTAATCTTCATGGGGAAAAACCCTATGGATGGACTTGGTTGTGGTTTGGGGTTTCCACCTTCTCCCAGTAGTGGTTCTTGGGCTGTGGCATGAACTGGCCTTTGAACAATTTGATAGCTCAACCAAATTTCAGCTAGGAATGTTAAAACATAATGGCTGGAGATTAAGAATAAATTTACACCTAGGCCATATAATTCCAAGGCCAAAATCAACCCATTCCCCTTAATGTTCCCATCATCTATTCGGGAGTGTAAATATTCACATGGAAGTGAGGTCGGTTGAAATGTTTAGCTTATATTGGAAAACATATCTGCTAAGCAGCTGAGAAATGTATTCATTTCAGTCTTTCCATTTGACAAGGCTCATTCTCCCAAGGAAAATACTAAGAATGCAATGACAGCAGCTGAAGCCGTTCCATTTCCTCTCCTGACTTTAATCTCTCCCTAGGAAAAATATTTCTTGAAATGCTATAATGTGTGCATATTGACACTCTTACTTAGATTTTTAAATAGTTTTGACCTTCTATTTATTCCCTGTGTCCAGCAAAGTTCTTTTAATGGTTATTTGAAAGGGTGTTTATTATTTTCATGATTAATAATGATTATTATAATCAGACAGTGCTTTTCAGTGTATAAAGTGTGTTCATGTACATTATCACACCATTACATCAAGGCCATCATTATAAGAACTTCAAGAAATAAGTTGGATCAAGGTTGTTATTTTTTATCCCATTTTTTTAAAAGATGAAAAGAAGTTCAGTGAGGTTAAGTGATTGGTCCATGTTTATACATCTAGTTAGTGTTGAGCCTAGACTCCAGTCCAGCTATTTGAACTCTAAATGCATGCTCTTTCCACTGTGATTTTTAAAACGATCTTTTTTTTTTTTTTTAAGGGCTGCAGTTAGCTTGGGGAATCCCATGGAAGATGTGTATACGTCGATTGGCATAATGCACAAAAGAGATTCTTCTCTTTCATTTTTGTGCTGCTTGCTTTCAAGGTCAAGTGGGTGGTGTGAACCACATATAGTTCTGAAATTCGTTGTCAAAGACTCCAACAAAGTTCCTGGGTTCACCTTGACCATGAAAAAGTGAAAGTGTGAGTTGCTCAGTCATGTCTGACTCTTTGCCACCTCATGGACTGCCAGCCCACCAGGCTTCCCTATCCATGGAATTCTCCAGACAAGAATACTGAAGTGGGTTCCCATTCCCTTCTCTGGGGATTTTCCCAACCTAGGGATCAAGCCCGGGTCTCCTGCATTGCAGGCAGATTCTTACCATCTGAGCCACGAGGGAAGCCCCACCTTGACCATGCTTATCTTCAATACAACTCTAAAATGCTTAGTAATAACATAGTCAAAAGGTGGGAAACGAGAAAGGTGATGAGAAAGGCAGGATGATGGCTAGGGTTTGCTAGTTCAGGGTTTGCTATTTTAGAATTTTATTTGTTCTTTCCTTGCAGTCCCTTGTATAATACATTTCAAGGACATACGCCTAATAAATCCATCTGCTTGCCTGGCAGAGCTAATTTTGATCTCAGAATGTTGGACTTAATTGTTAACTCTAAATTTTTACTAGTGGCAAGGTATTTTACCAGATGCTGTTAGTATTGAAAGAGCTTTGGGGAGTGAGGATTGGGGGTGCTTCTTGAGACACATGGAAACTAAAGACGTGTGTTGTTCACTATCTCCCTCGACATCAATATGCATTCTTACACCTTTGCTGGTTAGGGAGGACTGTACTATAGAAATGATGACCTTATTAAAAGTATAAAGGCTGCTCTATTCAGGTCTCAGGGGATCAAGGTTATTATGTAACTATACTGAAATAAGACATTGGATGCTGGAATCTCGATATAAAAAAGCTTTAAAAAAGAAAGAAAAAGCTTCAAACTTTAGCCAAAAATAGAGAGTTAGTCTATTTTATTAAAAAAAAAATACCCTCAAAGATTTCATAAAGATTTTCTGGCCAGCTAGGAAGGAAAACATTCGATAGTAAAATAAAACACTAATGACTCAAGAATACTATTTGACACTTAATTTGATGATTGCCACCCAAAATTATTTTCACCAGTTATAAATCAATTACAGGGCATAGTTATAATTACATTAATAACACTGGTTTGCTTTTCCAAATCCAAATATTATGTGATGAGGAAATGTTCTGACTCTAAATAGTTTTAATTAAAAAACCAACCCCTTTTTTAAGGTTATAAGGAAGTATATGTTTTGTCTTCACTTTTGTTTCTTTGTGCACATGGTCTTCAAGAAAAAAGGAAAGTAATGATTAGAGTAAATTACAGGAGTCAGGCAGTGGGGTAATTAACAGGTAATTATCAATAAACAATTTAACCACAAAAGCTTGGATTCCCACCTACCACTTGTCAACAATAAAAGCTTAGTAACTCCACATGCCACTGGAAACAGTGTCTACAGGGAGTCCCAGAAAGGACTGGTAATATAAATAAACAATTCTTTCTTGGGAGAATACACAAAGGCCAGGCTGTGAGTGACCACATGGAAGAAGGAAAGAAAAATCCAGTAGACAGGAAAAATATTAGGAAACCAAACATTTGGTTTCAGATTTAGGAGAAAAATATTAATGTGCTTGGTACTGAAGCCAGAAAAATTATCTATGAATGTCTTTCTCATCCCATCCATAAATTTTAATATTTCTTTAAGCATAGTAAGAGTATTTAGCCAACCTGGCATTTTGACATAAGGGGAAAGTGGATATTATCCAGGTTCAAATATAGTCAGCATGCTTTATAGATTGACTGACTGGTGAGTAATCCACCATAAAATACATTTATTATAGAAATCTATAACTAGGTTTTGAAAGCATGTCTAACCTTTATACAAGGGGCTTTCCTGGTGGCTCAGTGGTAAAGAACCCACCTGCCATTGCAGGAGATGCGGGTTTGATCCTTGGGTGGAGAAGATCCCCTAGAGAAGGAAATGGCAATGCCCTCCAGTCTTCTTGTATGGAAAATCCTTTGTCCCATGGACAAAGGAGCCTGGCAAGCTACAGTCCATGGGGTCACAAAAGAGTCAGACACAACTTAGCAACTGACCACCACCACCAACAACAAAATTTTATACAAACCTTGATTTGAAAACTCTTCCTTTTTAAAATGGGCTAGTTTCTAGTAGTATGGGCTTCCCAGGTGGCTCAGTGGGTAAAGAACCTGCCTGCAATGCAAGAGATGCAGGAGACACAGGTTCAATCCCCAGGTAGGGAGGATCCATGGGTGGAGGGCAAGGTAACCCACTCCAGCATTCTTGCCTGCAGAATCCCATGGACAGAGGAGTCTGATGGGGTATATTCCATAGGGTTGCAAAGACTCAGACACGACTGAAACGACTGTGCATATATGTACTCAAGCTTGAGAGAATTAAGATTTCTAATCAGATAATGAAAAAGGAACCAATTAATTAAGACAAAAAGACCTGCTCCTACATAAAGTGAATAATAATATAACCCTCTATTTCCATTTCATTTTGCTTCTCTTAATGTTGTCTTGGGATACAATTTGCCAATAGCTAAATGAGAAGTTGAATTTTACTCTGATTTTTGTTTTGTATACATACTCATACCCACTTCTTGTATGTCTAAAATGACATTTGAATACGTCACAGTCAAAGGCACTTACTGAATATTATTAGTACCTGGTGACATGTTCAGTTCAGTTCAGTCATTCAGTCATGTCTGACTCTTTGTGACCCAATGGACTACAGCATGGTAGGCCTCCCTGTCCGTCACCAACTCCCGGAATTTACTCAAACTCATGTCCATTGAGTTGGTGATGCCATCCAACCGTCTCATCCTCTGTCGTCCCCTTTGCCTCCTGCCTTCAATCTTTCCCAGCATCAGGGTCTTTTCAAATGAGTCAGTTCTTCACATCAGGTGGCCAAAGTATTGGAGCTTCAGCTTCAACATCAGTCCTTCCAATGAATATTCAGAACTGATTTCCTTTAGGATGGACTGGTTGGATCTCCTTGCAGTCCAAGGGACTCTCAAGAGTCTTTTTCAACACCACAGTTCAAAAACATCAGTTCTTTGGCACTCAGCTCTCTTTATCGTCCAACTCTCACATCCATACATGACCACTGGAAAAACCATAGCCTTGACTAGAGGGACCTTAGTTGGCAAAGTAATGTCTCTGCTTTTTAATATACTGGGTTGGTCATAACTTTTCTTCCAAGAAACATGGAAGGACATGTTATGCATAATATAAAATGTTAGGTGACATCTTAGGCGTAATGTAAAATGCATTAAGTATATAAGTGCTCTGTCACCCAAAGTGTGAGAGAGAAAAGTGTCATAGGACACATTTGAAAGATGCACATCCAACTGAATAAACGTTGACCAAATGTACATATTCAATAGATTTCCTTATCTGCAGGTCAAGGGGTAAATGAATATTGCAGAGTGAGAGAGCTGGGGGAGCTGTAAGGTTTGATAAGGGAACCTTGAGGAGAAGTCACCATCTGACTATAGATTAGTCAGGAAAGTTTGAGGAAAAGGAGGTAGATTCCAGCGTACCGTATGAATGATGGCCCGCAATACATATGGCACACTAGGATTGGGGAGACCATTCCTGGAGAGAGAGGGAATAGCTAGGATGAAACTCTGGCCTAACCAAAAGTGCAAGTCTAGGCAGATGGTACCAAGTGATCTGGGCTGCACCTGCCTCCAAAGCAACAATTTTAATGTTTAGCATGTATTTAAAGTCTTGCAAGATCCCATTGCCAAAATACCTGACTCTACAGAGCTCTCTGTTTTGCCTGCACTTCACCTAAGATCGTTTTCATTTCTCTCTTGCTTGGCATTATGTCTCTCTAAATTTTTTCCTTCAGATTGCCCACATCCAATTGCATTCATTAGAACTTCACTAAATGCCAGGTTTCCCATGGTTTTCTTAATTCCCTTTTGAATTTTTTTGAGACAAACCTAGATCTTGTTAAAAAACCCTCCCACTGTGTCTTCTGTTACTAAAAAGTAATTAAATAAAAAGTGAGGTTTGGATTCATCTATCATTTAATTTGAAATTACATATGAATATAGAGAGGAAAAGTGACTTTGAAAGATCAATTCTCAAATTTTGATTTAAGAACTGTGTTATTAGCTGAAATAATATGAACTGAGTCCATTCTTTTGACCTTTGCAAAGTCTAACCTAGTCAATTATTGCAGCAGAGCAGGGAACCAAAGAACAGCTTTGAATCGGTCAGACCCAAACTGATTTAAGTTTGCATGTGGTTAAATAGACATTAGTTGAAAATAATTAATGCTGTCTTTGACCTTTGAAATGAGGAAGGACATTTGTGGTCCACCCCCTGACTCCCTCTCCATACATGTGAATCTACTTAAGTCATTTCAGTGCTTAAAATAAAGAATATTTTAGTATGCCTTCTTATTAAACATCTTAAATAACACAAGCAAAGTTGTATTCTTCCCAAATGGATGCTGTCAACAACTTTCCCTTGGATATTTAGAGCTTACATTTTTCACAGCTCACCAAGCTGACTTTTGAAAACATGCATATATTGAGAGTATGTTTTATGAAATGACCACTAATCAAATCTCTTTAGCACAGTTTGGCAAGATCCCTCCTGGGGAGTGTTATAAGAAGATCATTGATGTTTCCCCTTTCATATTTTATCAAGACCTGGAAATGGATGTAGCAATGTTGTTGTGTATGTCAAATATATAGCGTTTAAGGGAGCAATTCCTAAAGTGCATCACAATGTTGGCTACCAGAAAAAAGAATGACATGTTCTTCCCCCCTTTCCTCCCATCATTTTTCCTTCTCCACCAGTTACCACTGCAATATGAACTAGGAGGCCCCCACCATCACAAATCCACTCTGCTATGGCTGGGGTAGGGACAGAGGGAAAGAATAGAAATATCACCAAAGCAGGCTCTAAACAAGTGGTAACCTATAATGTAGTCTTCACTTCACTGTCCGTATTTCTAAAATGAAATTGTAGTTCAGGTATATTTGGAGGAGGGGTAGTTAAAAACTATATACTTTGTTTTGCCAAACAGCACAATTTTAAATGAACAAATAAAAGACAGGTGCAGTTACACAGGAGACGTGTAAGAGGTAGGCATAGTGTTGTAGTGTCAGTCTCTCAGTTGTGTTACCCCATGGACTGTAGCCCACCTGGCTCCTCTGTCCATGGAATTCTCCGGACAAGAATACCGGAGTGGGTTGCCATTCTTTTATCCAAGGAATCTTCCTGACCCAGGGATCAAACCTGGGTCTCCTGCATTGCAGGCAGATTCTTCACTGTCTGAGCCGCCAGGGAAGCCCAGGCAGATAGGAGACCATCAATAAATAAGTAGTGAACAAATGAATAAACAACGTGCACCTGGGCCTTTAGACATACCACCCCAGTTCCCGCTTCTTTATTGAGAAAACTCTTGTTTGTCCACTGGGTTTCCGTTTAATTGTTACTTCACAGAAAAAACTCCCCTGACTGTTCTTCACAGATTAAATTATGTTCCAACATTTGTTACCATAGCACACTAAAGTCCTACCTATCTTTTATGAGATTTTATTGGGATTTAGTGTTCAGAGCCTACCTCCGCTTGCTGCCCAGGCCTGTTATGTATAGTGTGCTGTCCCCACCTCCCAGTACAGTAATTGGCGAAAAGGCAGTTGAACCTGGAAAGGCCAGGAGGAAGAATGGCCACGAAGTAGATTTCTACTGGAAGGAGCGAAAAAGAAATGAACAGGGTGTTAGGTCTGCAGAGTAAGATGAGTCCATCATAAGGGGAGAAATTAGACAAAGCAAGAGATGCTTGGAATAGAATAAGGGGAAGAGAGAAAAGACTTGGCAATGGGACCTTCATGCCATGCCAAATTATGAGTGAAGTTGTGGCACCAAAATAGGGGGCGGAAGTATGAGAACAAAAAGACAAGAATTCCAGCAATAGTAACCAGAATTTAAAATTAAACAGCATTTATAACAAGGAGGATTCCATCTACCTAGTTTTATTTATGACCTTCCCCTTGCCCTCCCTCACCCCACCCCCACCAGGAAAGAAGAGAGCAATGTGAAGTGACAATTTGATATAATGATTAAATTTAAGATATGCATTTTCCTCCAAAGTAAAACTATATTTTGTAATAAATAAGCATGAAATATTTGAATCTTTTTAATACAGAAGGCATTTATTGTTATGAATTGGTCCCGCCAACTTGACATCATCTTTTACTGTTATAAGTAGTTTCTATATTTTTAAATCATTTTTTAGCATTCACACACATATATTTTCAAGTTTAGTTTAATATTGCTGAATAAAATCTATGTTTTAGGATTTCCATGAACACATGCTCTTTATATCGTTTTGCACAAAGGATGTATGATTTGGGATTTGTTTGAACAAATCTGCCATTCCCAGAGATAGGCTTTACCACAGACTTTTTACTCTACCTCCGATTAGAAAACTATAGCTCATAAGAAATGTCACAGAAAGATCAATGATAAATCAAATGCATGTCATAATATTACATTGTTACCTCCTCTGGGTTGCAGGGAGGCAAAATGTAATGTCATCTATGGCACAGTGCCAAATCATGGGTTTTACAAAGGGGTAGTCATTTTCAGAACTCTTTAACCCTTAGTCTTTAGTGAACTTAGCACTTCACAAACCTAAATTGTCGTCTTCTTAGTTTGCACACAAAATGAGCACATAGAACCTCATCCCTCTGCGAATCCATTTGTCTTTCTGTAGGTGATTCTCAGGAGCACCTGTATGAATAGAGAATTTATGATGCAAATTCTAGTTTTTGGTGACTAACTGTGGCTCATCTAGCTTTGAAAGCACGGGATCTGTGATGGTCACTGACAGTCTGATTGGAATCGCCTGTGCTGAGACACAGGGTGACAGTTCAGAACTTCCAGGAAATCTATCTTGCAACCTAGGAAGCCTTGGGGGTGAGCAGACACCATTTGAAGCGGACTGGGACCTACTGGCAACTCTGTTCACTTATGATATTATAGGTCACACACTGGGGCTTCCAGGGGGCGCTCGCAGTAAAGGACCACCTGCCAGTGCAGGAAACCTAGGAGATGAAGGTTCGATCCCTGGGTTGGGAAGATCAAACCTGGAGGAGGGCATGGCAACCCACTCCGGTATTCTTGCCTGGAGAATCCCATGGACAGAGGAGCCTGGCAAGCTTCAGTCCATAGGGTTGCAAAGAGTCGGACATGACTGAAGCGACTGAGCAAGCCTGCAAGTATACATTGCACTTTACTTAAAGTGTAACATTCCTCAATTTTGTTTTTGCCCTCCTTACCACTGAAGCATGATCCTTGTTATCAAAACTTCCCAATAAGTGCTATAATTCCAAAAGGAAAAAAATGGTTATTATGTGTGCTAAACAGAAATGAAAATGAGACCATGTTCCTATCAAAGCTTTATGAAAATTTGAGGCATTCTTAGGAAATGAGGGGTGTATGGGTGTGTGTGTGTTTATATTTATGACCAACCATTTTGTGTCTCTAACAACTCTATTTTTCAAATTAAGGTTATTGTTGTTTTTAAATTTTTCTTTCCTTTTACTGAGAAAATGATATGTTAGGACGTATGATACCTGAGAATTGGGAAGGAAACAGAACTTACGAACATCAAGTGAGATATAGTTATAAAATGCCATCTCATGTAGGTCAGTCATATTTAAAATTATGTTTCCTTTAGCGAAGAATGTACCCACTGATAAGCTATCTCAGATAATCAATGGGTACAACTTCCTCTGAGCTCTGCTCATGCTGAATCCCTATAGTTAGTAGTAATAGGAGAGAAGGAACTTGAAATACTCTTCTACTTGATAGCTATAGAATCCTAGCTAAGTACAAGGTTTAGCCAGAGAGCATATTGGTTTCAGCAGACTATGGTAAAGTTAATTAAGGATGATTAATGGAGCATTTTCCTTCCAATGATATCTGTGACAGAACAAAGCTGTCTGAGGCTTGTCAAGCAGAATTTGAGTTGAATGAGTATTTATGTGATCAAATCTGAAGGCTGCCTCTTGACAAAGCGAGGATTCATCAATCAATTGCTCTGGTTTGCAGTGGTGGGAAATTGGTCTATTCCAGTAGGTTCTGCTTCTATCCCCCATTTTTTTTCATTCAATCATCCCTCAGGCTACAATGCATCTTTAGCTTTTACCTCTGGCCACCTTAAGGGCTATCAGGAAAAAGTAACGGCAAGAGGGGAAACATCTATTATGATGGTTATTTCTCAGCCGAACTCATGCAATTGATTTCTTCAAAGCAGAGGGTTATAAAGTGACACAGGGCAGTGCAAGGAATTAATTGGCATTAATAAAAGTTATTTTATAGCCTGACGAGAAATGATTGTGGGCTTAGTCAAAAACTATCTATCACATTAACTGTAGCCTTTTTGTGCTTGTATCTTTTTTCCTTATAAAATTGTAGGCCATTTCTTATGCTTCTGTAAAGAGGCCTGGCGTGCTGCGATTCATGGGGTCTCAAAGAGTCGGACACGACTGAGCGACTGAACTGAGCTGAACTGAACTGAAAGTCACTTAAGTCTACGAATAAAGAACAAACAGCTTATACTTCAGGATTTTTATTTTAGCTGTATTGATCACAATCTGCAGTGGTCAGATTTGGATTCTCCACATGATGGCCACTCGCCCTGCAAGGAAAGACATGCCTGGCCAGATTTACCTGGGCAGCAGTTTCATTTTCATACAGGATATGCAGAGTCTTGTCTAATTACAATGGAACAGTGGCAGTGCAGAGATGTGAACAGGGATTAACTGAAACAGTGATATTTATTTCGCAAGGTTAAATTTGTGCCAGTGATTTCCCATGCCTTATATGATTTGATGCTCTCAAAAAGTTTATGCAAACAGACAAGCTATAAGGAAGAGCTTCCCCGGTGGCTCAGCAGCAAAGAATCCACCTGCAAGGCATGAGATGCACAGGAGATGTGGGTTTGATCCCTGGATCAGAAAGATATCCTGCAGAAAGAAATGGCAACCTATGCCAGTGTTCTTACCTGGGGAACCCCATGGACAGAGAAGCCTGCTGGGCTTCAGTCCCTGAAGTCCCAAAAGAGTCAGACACAACCTTGCGACTCAACAACAAGGGAGCTGTCGGGCTTCCCTCATGGCTCAGTGGTAAAGAATCCACCTGCCAGTGCAGGAGATATGTTCAGTCCCTGGGTTGGGAAGATCCCCTGGAGAAGGAAATGGCAACCCACTCCAGTATTCTTGTCTGAGAAATCTCACAGGCAGAGGAGCATGGAGGGCTACAGTTCATGGGATTGTAAAAGAGTTGGACATGACTTAGTGACTAAACAGCAACAAGGATTCCTATTAAATAGATGTGGAAATTGAGGTTGAAAGAGGTTTCATAACTTGGAGACTGATGGCTATATGTGGCTGAGATGAAACATGGATTCAATTTCCAGAACTCCCACCATTTTCTTATCTTTCGTGGACTATGATCTTTTGGGGTCATGGTATTGCCTATTTGCTATCTTAAATGATGGCACAGAATTTGAAGTCTGAATCTAACTGTAGTCATATGAGTTTGTAGTGGTCAAAGCCACTTGAGCAAGTTCAGTCTGATAGTATGTTACTGTATTTTGATATGCTATTTGATATTATGATACTATGTGTAATTCTAAAGTTGAATAACTGCAACTGGGAATAGACTATTCCTGGCACAGATAAGCACAGGACTTTTGGTAATTTCAGGAGTAACACCCAAATTTCCTGTAGTCCCTTCATGGTGTCAGCATGAGAAACACACACACACACACACACACACACACACACACACACACACACACAGCTTCTCCGAAGGGTAACCCCAGTAACTCCTGAGGCATGTTATTCAGAAGAAAAAAATACATACACACATGTGCATACCTATTGTTGTTGTTATTTACCGAGATGTTTATAAAGAGGCGGTTTTGAGGATTTGGTTTTTAAATAGCAGAGAAGATAATTTCTTGGTTATTTATCAGCAAATTTCATTTGTTTCCAGTTCATGCTTGCTCATCTTGAAATGTTCGATACAAAAAGCTACCATCTCACCACAATTGGGAAGCACATATAAATGAACATACAGAAAAATTTATGTTTAGTTTTTTGTACGTGTTGGGATCATTTACTAATACCATAGTAGTAACTGGGTGGGGAGGAGTTTTGTTCCCTTTGTTATATATTTTCAAAGTGCAAATAAGGAAAATAATATTAAAATGATGCCACTGGATTAGATCAATTTCAATTACAAGTTGTACATACACACATATGCTGTTTAGTTTTTTATGCCTAAACTATAACGAGTTTAGATTTGCAAAATCTTTTTGAAATGAGTGATTAACATTCCAAAAATTTAAGATAAGCCTTAACTTTTTCACCCTGTTATCTTTACATTAACTATTTTATTATTTAGTATTTTTCTGTTTTTTTTTAATACTTTTTTTGGCCACACTGCATGGCATGCAAGATCTTAATTCCCTGCCAGGGATTGAACCCATATCCCCTGCATTGAAAGTCTGGAGTCTTAATCACTGGACTACCAGAGAAGTTGTTAGTACTTTTATTCAGATGTTTTTCTGTGAAAATATTGAGGAGTCTTTTGCTTTCATTTGTTTTCCTTTTTCACATATTTTTGTGTGATAATATGAAAGACCTATTTTGTATTTCTAAACATATTTTAGATTATTAACTCTTCCTTCCATAAACATCTTAAGATGTGAAAACTTATTTATGTTACCTTTAGAGGGAAAATCCAAAGAGCAGCAAGGGTTAATCCAAAGACAACAGCATACTATTTTGCCTTTTTGCACTTCTTTTTCTTGGGGATGGTCTTGATCACTGCCTCCTGTACAATGTCACAAACCTCTGTTCATAGTTCTTCAGGCACTCTGTTTTTAGTTTTTTAAGGACCTTCCATAGTGTTCTCCATAGTGGCTGTACCAATTTACATTCTAAACAACAGTGTAGAAAGGTTCCCTTTTCTCCACACCCTCTCTAGCATTTATTGTTTGTAAATCTTTTGATGATGGCCATTCTGATTTGCATTTCTTTAACAATTAGTAATGCTGCACATCTTTTCTTGTGTTTTTGGCCATCTCTATGTCTTTGTTATAGAACTCTCTATTTAGATCTTCACATATTTTGATTTTTTTCTGATTTTTTTAATATTCAGTTGCATTTGCTGTTCATATATTTTGGAGATTAATTCCATGTGTTTACTTCATTTGCACATATTTTCTCCTGTTCTGAGGATGGTTGTTTTGTTTATGGTCTCCTTTGCTGTGCAAAAACTTTTAAGATTAATTAGATCCCATTTTTTTTGGTTTTATTTTCATTACTTTAGGAGATGGACCAAAGAATAGATTGCTGTGATTTATGACAAAGAGTATCCCATCTATGTTTTCCTCAGAGCTTTATAGTGTCCAGCCTTACTTGAAAGTCTATAATCCATTTTGAGTTTAGTTTTGTGTATGGTGTTAAGGAGTGTCCTAATTTCATTGTTTCATGTGTACTTGATGCTGTGTAGTGGCCGTGGTGGTTTTACAGAGGGAGCAGAGGATCATCTGGCTTTGAGAGCCTGGCATGTGAGAAATTTTAAATCAATGTTCCCTGTGGCTAGAAAACCTTGCCATGTCAACAGCTAATACATACATACATACATACATATATATATATATATATATATATATATATATGACAGTTGTACTCCTATTTCCACTGATAAATGAAAAACAATGAATTGTATGTAAGATAGGAATGCATCTGGAAACTTGTCCCACTCCATGGGCATAGCTTTATTGAGGTATACCTAGTTGATTCATTGGAAAAGTCCCTGATGCTGAGAAAGATTGAAGGCAAAAGAAGGGGGCAGCGGAGGATGAGATTGTTAGATAGCATAACCGACTCAATGGACATGAATTTGAGGAAACTCCCATAGAGAGTGAAGGTGGGAAGCCTGACATGATGCAGTCCATGGGGTCACAAAGAGTCAGGCATGACTTAGCAACTGAAAAAACAGCCATTGACTAATAAAACTGCATTTAAAGATTAAAAAAAAAAAAGACAATAGCATAAAGCACTGACCTCCTCAGTCCTTAGTTTATTCTCTCATTTGATGATGTCCTCAATCCCAAGGATGTCCAGCAAATGCGGACTAGATAACTATTTATTTCTCTGTTACGTGCACTGTATTTCTAAGAATACTCATGAGCAGTAGCTTTATGGGTAATCATATCATGGTCTGAACTTACAAGGAAAAATAGCCCTATGTCTGCATCGTTTGAACTATGATTTTCAAGTCCTTCTCCGTTCAGTGTTTAGGTAACTCATTGTTTTAGACATAAGTGCAGTTTAGTCACATTTATTAAATTCTAAAAATTAATTTCGATGTATACTTCTGACCTGGTGAAGGAATCTATTGACAGGTTCTGTATTTCATGGTCTTTCTACCCCAGGCCTATTCCCCTTCTCAGGTTTCCATCATTTTGATATGACCCCCTCCCTCCTTTATGACTGAATAGAATAGGACAATTTCCAGGTTGATATTGAGCCATTGATTGTCCTTGTTTGCATTCTTTGAGCTCCAGTATCCAACAGAGTTCAATGATAAACATGAACAAACAAGATACCACTTTCATATCTTGAATGAGTGCATATGTCATTTTCCAAATTAAGAGTATGTTCTTGTTGTTGTTGTTGTTTAGTTGCTAAGTCATGTCGGACTCTTTTGAAGCCCATGGACAGTAGCCCACCAGGCTCCTCTGTCCATGGGATTTCAAGCAAGAATACTGGAGTGGGTCACCATTTCCTACTACAGGAGACCTTCTCAACCCAGGGATTGAACCTACAGGTTGCTTGGCAGGTAGATTCTTTATTACTGAGCCACCTGGGAAGCCAAGTAAGAGTATTCAGGGTGGGTTTTGCAGCAGGTTTTGTGAAATGTTGGTATTTACACCATCTGTACGTATGAAAGCACTCCAGATTAGAGTAGACATTGGTTATTCAACGGGCATTGTTAACTTGGTGAGCTGGACCAGTTTGAACCAGTTTGAACTCTCTTGATTGATACTACATTAGATCCAAAGTAAATATGGCAACATCCTGCTTTGTCAACTGACATTTTAAAAATGAAAAAGAGGGATTTCCCTGGTGGTGCAGGGACTGAGGCTCCTTGATCCAATACAAGGGACTTGGGTTGGATCCTTGGTCAGGGAAGGAACTATATCCCACACGTTCCAACTGAGACTTGGTACAGTCAAATAAATAAATACATGTGTATATTTTTAAAAAATGAAAAGGATTGTCTATGCATACTTTTTGATCCTTTTGCGACAGTGTCTACATTTTTTTATAACATTTTCAACTGGGTTAATTATAGGATAATAGAACTGGGAAAACGTCATAATTTTCATCACATGGAAAGCACAGAAGTATAGGTAAAAGAATTTTGATGAAAAATTATTTGAAATTTTGAAAATACTAAGAAAATTTTCTCAAAGAAAAAAGTTAAACATAATATATATGAATATAAATGTGTGCATGCATGCCAAGTCATTTCAGTTGTTTCCAACTCTTTATGACTCTGTGGATTGTGGCCCACCAGCCTCCTCTGTCCATGGTATTCTCCAGGCAAGAATACTGGAGTGGGTTGCTATGCCATCCTCCAGGGGATCTTCTGACCCAGGGATTAAATCCATGCCTCTCACCTCTCCTGCATTGATAGGTGGGTTCTTTACCACTAGTGCTACCTGACAACCCCATGAATATTTATATAGAACTATATAAAAAGGAATATACAATATATTTCTTAAAAATATTGGTAGCTATATCTGAATAGTGTCATGTATGTTATATTCTGCATCTCTACCTTGAACTATTAGACATATTTTACAAGATTATAACTAAGAGGTATGGGCTCTGTTTTTCCAATTCAATATTTCTAGAAAAAATCTTAAGCAAGAAATAAACAAATGTTTAAAACATGGGTTCTCAGTGAAAAAGTTGAGACTTCATTCCAGGCCTGCAGTAAATTGTTGGTTGAGATCTCAAACTTTATACCCAGAGTTTTGCATTTTTAGATTTACTTAGTGGCTGAAGAGTCTAATAAGTAAAACATTTTATTCTGAGGCCAGAGAGAACCTGCAAAGATTACAGTTATTTGATCCCATTGAAATAGCACTTACAGACTTATTCTGTCTACCTTAATCTTTAACCCCAGCACACATACATTTTCTCCCAATTTTTCTGAGCAATTAAATTTATATACAGTGTAAAAAAAAATCCCAACAAATCAAATTGTGGTGATCTTGCTCCTTTTTCTCATTTTTTTGTGTGATGTGTCAAGGATATCTTTTCCTCTCTTTTTTCTCCTTCTCTTCCCCCTTTCACTAACTGTCTCCCTACCTTCTCCCACCACCTGAAACAAAAACACCCCAATATATTACTCACCATATCACCTCTAGCCTCTAAGACAGAACACTGCTTTCCTCCATTTTGTTGGGTCAATCCTACTTTCCTTTAGGTTTTAACTTAGACCTGGGTTTATCTTGAAAATCTTATACATGTTCTCCTGGCCCTTTGCCTTCCACTCCCACTCCTGGTGCAGGCAGGCACTCTTCTTATCTGCATCCTTAGACCTGGCAGTGCCTGTTTATGTGTCTGTAGCTGCCCGCAGACTGGACGCTTAATGAAGCCCAGATCTATAGCTGCTGGTTCATGGTCCCCTGTCCTGGCATGAAATAGGAGCTCAACAAATTATAAGGAATGAGAGAAAGCAAAGAAAGAGGGGAGAAAGGAACAATGACATTTTATAGAAAAAGTATTTTAAGGACTCTCTCAGATGCAGCTTCAGTTGAAGCACAGCTACCTGCCAGGAGTCTGTAGTAGAGGTGGGTGAGGAGCTAGCACTCCAGATGGGAACAGGCCCTCCTATTTAGAGGCTGAAACGGTGCGTTAAGTCATAGACTTATTTGTAAAATCAGCCACTTTCACACTAGATTTGGCTCCCTAGTGAGGTGGATTTATGGGCTTTTCAGGTGGCGCTAGTGGTAAAGAACCCACCTGCCAATGCAGGAGACATAAGAGATGTGGGTTCTGTCTGTGGGTTGGGAAGATCCCCTGGAGGAGGGCTTGGCAACCCACTCCAGTATCCTTGCCTGGAAAATCCCATGGACAGAGGAGCTTGACAAGCTACAGTCCGTAGGGTCGCAAAGAGTTGAGCACGACTGAAGCGACCTGGCATGCACACAGGGTGGATTTACACTGACGCCAACATAATTGGTTTCAGGGCCCTCTCCCCAGCTAGTAGGATGGTCATTTTCACTGGTTTTGCCCCCATACCCTTTATCACTGGCCATCTTCAAACCATGGGCTATGAACCTGGGATGCTAATCTACTCCTAAATTCCTTTGAGTTAAATTCTTTACCCTTGTTTCTAAATTGGTTGAGGTACCATGGTTAAGAGAAATGGCACCTGTTTAGAAATCAAAACCTCTGTTCAAATCTTGGCTCTGTCATGTATGAACTTGTGACCTTGGGCAGGTCATTTATCCGAATTGTACTTTCCTCATCTGTACAATTGCTAGCCCATGTTCAGATTATGTGAAAATACACTGCAAACTCTAAGCACCACTGAGGTCACAAATTGATGCAAATTGGCAACAGGGTCATGGACACCAGGTTGTCCATCAGGCACGATATTGAGTTTCCTCTACCATGAGAAATAGATTCTAGTTTAGGGGGCTTTACTTAATTCTGGGATTATAAAATGGGATTCAGAATGTGAGGGGAGGCTGTCTATATAAAGAGATAGTCATAAGTGCCCTTTCTTGTTTTGAGTACCTCTGGAAAAAGCCTCTTGCTTTATTGTTTGCTACTCTACGAATTTATCCAGATTTTTAAAATACCTTGAGTCCTGAATGTTTAGATTTAGATTATATTTATATTATGGTTGAACACCATTCTTTCCTTGCCTAGATATGTGAATACTATTTTTGTGTGCAAGTAAGCTTAAAAATTGACTGTCTAAATATTTAACCAGAGTTATTTTAAAAGAATTTCATTATTTATCTTCTTTATGATTTATATTATCACATTCTGTGTCTGTAGTTATGGTTTATCATAAGCAGCCCATCTGCTACAACAGCCAAATTGGAACATTCATATAAGATGAGTTCAGATATCATAAACATGACAAGAGATGGATTACATTTAGTCTTTCTCCATGTTTAACCAATTTAATTTGTTTCCTATGCAGAAGAGGCTCTAAATTTACTTAATATATGTTAGCACTTAGGAACATAGTTAGAAACAAGGCGAAGGTCTTAACCTATTCGTAAATAAATGAGAAGATTCCTGTCGGAGTGAAAGAGAGAGAGAGAATTTATGTCAAACAATCAGGAATTTAATACATAGTGGTCTTTTAGGATGTCCAGTTTGTGTACATACTCTTAAGGCGTGATTACGAATAACTTCACTTCCTATAAACAATGTGACTGGAGAAATTACTCACAGATACAACAAAAAGGGGAAGAAAGGTAAGACGTTTTAACTAAAGCCAATAAGTGAATTACTTTCCCTGAAAAGGTTAAAAATGGCAGATTTATTTTTCGTTGCCATAATATTTGTCTTTGTTGGGCCAGCTATCTGAGGTATTCTCCAGAAGATTCAGGGCTCACTGAGACGTCACCATACGACCCCAAGTTCAAAGTTACAGCAGAGTCCTGGAGGATTTTTCCCTTCTGCAGTTTGGGGACGCAAGGAGCCTTAAATGAAGGCTAAGTCTGTTGGCTGAATGAAAGTATTGATAGTGGGTAGGCAAAGCTTTCAGTGATTATACTGGATTTCCCTCTGCCCTTGGAAAAGGTCAAGTCGAGGACTTTTTAGTGCAAGCAAAAGAGTCATTCATTTTTCACTCTTTAGGTAAAGGACTTATGTCATATTATTAGTGAAAATGTGATTAACTGTTAAAGCAACATAGGTCTTAATGATCTATAAAGCCATTTCTCTCAAAGTTATGGATTCATGGCTCTGCAGCACTAAATATATGTTGTTCTAGGATCATACAAGTCATGAATACTAAGAATAAAAATAAACATATTTCTTTGATGATGATTTATTACCAAACAATTTGGAGCTAATACATTCACATTATAGGATGCAAAAACAAATGTGACACAACCGAGTGGGCCTTTAAGATGAAGTGTCATTACTTCAGGAAATATGGGCAGAACCTCAACTTCATCACAGCCTTTGCAACATAATGCTTTGAGAGCCTGTGACTGATGTTTCGACTTGCAGCAGTTGGGTTCTTAAGTTCCCTACTTAATAAGAGAATGGTTTCATTCAGCCTCATTGATGACCTAAAAACCCACATGTGGGGATATTATATGCCATTGTGAATTAGAATTTGCAGTGACTAAATGGGGTTGGGTGGCTCCTTTCGGGTAAGACACTGAACTCACAGTGTTTGCACAAAGCAGAGCCGTGGCGACAGGCTCAGCAACAGTGGCACCATGAAGCTCTGTCAGTGAGAGCGAGCAGCCATTCTCCCTCTGCGCAGGGCTCTCCAACCTCCGGGACCTAATGCCTGGTGATCTGAGGTGGAGCTGATGTAATAATAATAGAAATAACGTGCACAATAAATATCATGAGCTTGAATCATTCTGAAACCATCCCTACCCCCACCCTTAGTCCATGGAAAAATTGTCTTCTGTGAAACCAGTCCCTGGTGCCCAAAAGGTTTGGGACTGCTGCACAGATCTCAGAAATACTCCTGTACTGGTGTTAGTATCTTGGTTACACATGGCAGTGATTTTTCCATACCAGGACAAAGCTATCCAGTTACTCCCAAATTACTCAGCAAAGGAAAAAGCTATACAGAAGCTGGACATGTGCGTGTCAAGTGGACTTTCTCTTCTTTAAGTCTCCACCTCTTCTCTTTCAAGGGTCACTATTTCCTACTTAACTCTTCATTCCTCTCATTCTTTCTTCTTTTTATTTTCTTAATTCCCCTCTTCTTTCCTTTCTTTTATTATTCTTCCCCCTCTCCTTCCCCCTGTTTCATCCCGTTTCTTGCTTTCCCCATCAGGGTGGGAGACAAGCTGACTTTAAGTATACTGATAGTTATATTCTCGGCACTGTCAAGACCTTGCTTAAAGAAAAGAGGTTTTCTGGTATCAAGAGAGAACCACATTCCTTAAAACTGCATATGTGACTCTCTTCCAATTCTTGTGTTGGTATTGCTAATTTCATTACTAGAATCTACATGGATTCATTATTTTCTCAGCAGTTTTTCAATAGATACAATATGAATAATAAGACAGTTAAAACAGTATTTGTGCAAAGGTCTTCAAAAAAATAGCTTAGGGAGTAGGAAGGAGGACAAAAGGAAGCAAAAGATGGAGTGAAGTATGCATTCTGTGAGCACTGAAGTCGGCTGTGTGGGTTAGACTGCCCCAGTGTGCGTCTAATTTATGTGGCTGATAACCCAGGTTAACAGAGACCCTGGCACTATTATGGAGGTAATATTTTCTCAAGGATGTACAGTCTTAAACAACTTCTTCCTGTATTAGGTTCATACATGCTTTTCTTTAACATAAAGCAGGTATGTCTGTTCTCTTGTTCCATTTCATTTTCTTGGAAAAATAAATTTATTGCAGGGCAGCTGAATGGAAATTCTGCTTACTGTTTACGACTGAAGTTGCTCTCCGCCTCTCCTGTATTACCCAGGGAATTAGTTCAATATAGAGTCTTATTCCACACCCATTCTTTATTTTTCCTCCTCTTCATCCTTCTTTTCAGAGTTCTGTTTCCAAACCTATATTGCCACAGAGCAGCTGGTAGCATTTAGCAACCACCTGCACAAGTAGTTCTGTTTCCAATGGAAGAAAATTTAGCTTACATAAGGCAAAAAACTGTAAGGTGTTGGCTTTTCCATTTTTATTTGTATTTGTGTACATTTTCTTACTCATTGATGAATGTTCTGCTAAGTGAAACTTAACTCCTTGGTTAAGAATGAGAAACAGTATGGTGTAGCAGTCATTTGTTTCAGTGGGGTTTGATTAAATTGAAACTCTGTCAGGAAGGCGAGAGGTTGATCATAGCCAGGAAGAGATTCTGAAAATCTGTAATTTCTTTGAAGGGTGAGAAGGCACCCTCTTGAATCGGAAACCTCTACCCCGATTTTCCAGGCAGTAGTCCCTACCGAAGACTATGACAAGCATCATGATGTGTGCTGGGTTCCCATGAAAGGCATTGTACAGTCAGACTTTTAATACCTAACAGTAAATAGATTACCTTCCTACTGCTTGGAAATAAGTTTAACTCTCTACGTTTTTATTAAATGGTTCACATAACTATACACTGAATATTGATCGCAACTGCGCTGGCAGTGACTAATGTGTCAAGTAGTGACTTTTCTTAAATCAAGGTAGCTATTCTGTAAATGAAACTCAGACCTAAAAGCTGGCCATCTACAAATAATATCTGATGACTAACTTATGTAAAGCCAACAGCAGCTCATAAGTCATTTTTGCTGCTTACCCCTCTCATTTAACCCTCAGTCGCCATTTTTTCCTAGGTAGAGGAATTGAACTGGAGGAATGCTTTGTTATTTGGTCAAGGTCACTTAGGTGTAAGTGTGAACTCATCCAAACTTCTAGCATAGTCATCTTTTAAAGATAAGGTTCAGATAATATTGTTTTATTAAGGCTTAAAAGTTTTGGGCAGCCACAGAATATAGTTATACAGTTATTTTATCTAAAAATATGAATCATGTATAAATGCTAGATTTCTTTTTGAGTCTCATGGTAAGATGAAAAGGATCCTAGGAGTTTAGTGTGATATCATGGCTTTATAGATTAACAAACCAAAATGTACGACTAAGGTAAACTTCTAGTTAATGACAGTGCTGAGACTGGAAGCAAGTTAAATTCACTCTTTGATTTTTCCTTCCTTCCTCTTTTCCTCTTTATTTGTTCATTCCTCTATCTCTTCATTCCTTTTTTTCCTTATTCTTCAACTATTCAAGCCCATAATCTGAGCCAGTTTCTACTCATCTAAGCTAAGAATGCAGATAATCCATAAGTAAGTCACACTCCTTCCCTGCCCTCAGAAGATCTGGTCCCTCAGAAGGAATGCAGCCTACTGAGCTGGTACCATGTTGTCATGGCAAAGATATAAGATATTAGGTATGGGTGATGCTTGAAAGGGACGTGAAACCGTGTCTATAGGCAGTCAGAGAAGGTTTTCCTGAGGGAGGGTGATTGACTTTGTTCCAATGAAGGGCAGTTAGATAGTAGTAGAAAAGAATATTCAGGTATCAGCCCAGAGGCCAGAGAAACCATGGCAGAGTCCGTGAACTATTATAAATTTAGTGTAAGTGTGAAAGTGTAGAGAGGGCAGTGAGAGGAGAGACTGAGTTGAATTCCTTTGAAAGATAAATTGACTTCAACAGACATTAGATGCTTGTACTACACTAAGAGCTATGATGTTTATAAGATAATACTCTTTAATTATAATAGAATCATCTAGGATACTGAGTGATAGGATGATATGTCTCCAAACAAAGGATGTGTGTGTTGTCACTTCAGTCATGTCAAACTCTTTTGATCCCATGGACTGTAGCCCACCAGGCTCCTCTGTCCATAGGGATTCTCCAGACAAGAATACTGGAGTGAGTTGTCATGCCCTCCTCCAGGGGATCTTCCCAACCCAGGGATCAAACCCAGGTCTCCTGCATTGCAGGTAGATTCTTTACCATCTGAGCCACCAGGGAAGCCCAGATTATGAATTCTCTTGCTGTTCAGAGGAAAAAGTGGTCATGGTGGACTATGGTAAGCAAAAAAGGCTTCAAGGAAGATTTTGAAAGATAAATAGCATATCTTTAGATACCTTCTTATATTCCTCTTCTCCACTAACAAATAATCTTTACCATCCATGTTTATTTCCTCAATTTCCATTTGGTCTTCATCTTATAGCAACCCATATTTAGCCTGTAGCACTTGAAAGGGTCAGTAGTGATCCTAACAGCCAAATCCAGGGTGTTTGTCAATCCTTGGTCCACTGTAACTTTCTTTCTCCAGACAATTCTTTCATTCTCGGACCCTGTTCCTCCCCTGGCTTCTTGACCACCACTGACTTCTGGATTCCCTTCTAATTCTGTTCCTTTTCTCTGAGTCCTCTTTATCTTCCCCTTCATAGACCTCAAGTGGTCCCCAGGGTCCAGATCTCAGTCCTTCTTTCTTCCTGCAGTGCTTGATTTTCCTGGATGATTGGCACCCAAGATTACATTGATTTGTCCACTAAGGAATCTCAAATTGTTTTCTTAGGCTCCACACCTACAGTGTCAACATCTGGCTGAAGATCTTTATCTGAATGTCTTGCCCCCTTCAGATGAAGTGAACCCACCCTCCCTCCTCTTCTTCCTGTAGCACTTAATCGTTTCATCAACTGTCTTGTTTTTCAAGCTAGAACTTGGAAATCTGCCTTGGCTTCTTGCAGTTCATTTTCTTTTCACCATGTTCAATGATTTGCCAAATTTAATATTCTATACCCCAGAGATATTTCTTGATTCTACCTGATCCTCTCAAATCACACCACCTTTCCCTTAATTCAGAGCTTTACCATCTATTGCAAAGACTGGTGTCCTTTTCATTCAAGATTATCCTTTCTAAACATCAACTATCAAAACTAAGATAGTCTTTTTTTTTTTTTAATTGGCATATAGTTGTTTACAATGTTGTGTTAGTGTGTGCTGTAGAGCAAGAGGAATCAGCCACATGTATACATAGATCCCCTCTTTTTTGGATTTCTGTCCCATTTAGGTCACTACAGACCACTGAGTAGGGTTCTCTGTACTATAACTTCTCCAAAGAAGACATACAGATGGCCAGCAAACAGGTGAAAAGATGATCACCATCACTAAGATTGGATTATTGGATTAAGGGGTTACTCTAAGATTTCACCTGGGAATTAAAAGTGTTCTGCAGTTAAAATCTTCCCAAAATTAGGAAACCAAACTCTGTAGTCTGATGGACGTAGCCCTTGGTGATTTTGTTCTGAACTCTCTCCCCTTGCTTTGGCGCTCCCACTAATCTTTGCTCACTCACAGTTCTCATGCTTGCGCTGTGCTCCACCACCACTCCACGTCTTTGGTTATGCTGACCCCCCCCACCCCCCCACCTTGGAAATCTCCCATGTTTGCCCTCCGTTTTCTCTACCTGGCAAATTTCTGATGATTCAACTCAAATCTTGCTCTCACAGCTCACCCTAAGAGAGGAACCTGCAGAAAAGGATTCTTCACAAATCTCTCCTACAGTCTTTAGCACATCAGTTGCCTCCTCCTCCAGTTCACTTTCCCTATGGCAGAGAGTGAGTCCTACTTATATTTGTAGCCCAGCTTGCAGCCCAGCGTCTGTGTTCCAGGAAATGCTGCTCAGCTCGAGTGAACTCTGGCTGCTCCTCCTCCTGTTGCTGCTGCTACAATGGCAAAGCCAGAGGACATTTCTAGCCAAAAGAGTGAAATATTAAGGGTGCTATATTTTAGGTGTTTAAGATGATTGATCTTAAAGATAAGTGCAGAACCGGTAAAAGAGAGGGGGAAGTCTGGAGTCAGGGTGATGTCTCACAGAGATTCTCAGAATAATAAGGTATGAGTTAGATTAAAATCTACCACCGATTCATTGCTGAATTGATGAGATGAGAGAATAAATCACAGAGCAGGGATGTTGAAGACCAAGTGTATTCATTTTCTTTAGTGATCCCAACTATGGCAGTGAGTGCTGTGGTCCATTCCCTCGCACTGTGTATTCACTCCATCATTAACTGTTCTGTTCTACCTGGTCTGACCATCCCCATCACATCTCTGGGGTGACAATGGCAATAGTAACAACGGGCCTTTGTTACTATTTGCCAAACACTGTGCCCTGCTCATCACTCACACTACGTATTTAGAGATAGTGAGATAAATATTATTGTGACCTTCATTTTTATTTTTTCCTATTTTTAAAAATTTATTTATTTTTATTGAAGTATAGTTGATGGGCTTCCCTGATAGCTCAGTTGGTAAAAAAAAAAAAAAAATCCGACTGCAATACAGGAGACCCTGGTTAAATCCCTGGGTTGGGAAGATCCTCTGGAGAAGGAATAGGCTACCCACTCCAGTATTCTTGGGCTTCCCTGGTGGCTCAGCTAGTAAAGAATCACCTGTGATGCAGGAGACCTGGGTTCGATCCCTGGGTTGGGAAGATCCCCTGAGAAGGGAAAGGCTACCCGCTCAAGTATTCTGGCCTGGAGAATTCTGTAGACTGTATAGTCCATTGGGTCACAAAGAGTGGGGCACAACTGAGCGACTTTCATATTCACTTTCATAGTTGATTTACAATGTTCTTTTAGTTTCAGGTGTGCAACAAAGTGATTCAGTCGTACATACACTTTTTTCCAGATTCTTTTCCCTTATAGATTATTACAAGATATTGAGTATAGTTTCCTGTGCTATACAGTAGGTTATGAGGATTATCTATTTTATATATAGTTGTGTAACTCAAATGGTAAAGAATCTGCCTGCAACACAGGAGACCCGGGTTCAATCCCTCGGTCAGGAAGATCCCCTGGAGAAAGGAATGGCAGTCCAGTCCAGTATTCTTGCCTGGGAATCCCATGGACAGAGGATCCTGGCAGGCTACTGTCCATGGGATCGCAAAGAGTCAGACACAACTGAGTGACTAACACTACTACTACACTACTAGTGTGTATATGTTTATTTTAAATTCCTAATTTATCCCTCCTCCCGTTCCATTTGGTAACCATAAGTTTGTTTTCTATGTCTGTGGGTCTGTTTCTGTTTTGTATATAAATTCACTTTTATTATTTTTTAGATTCCACATATAAATGATATCATATAATATTTGTCTTTCTCTGTCTGGCTTCCTTCATGTGTATGATAATCTCTATGTCCACCCATGTTGCTGAAAATGGCGTTGTTTCATTCTTTTTTATGGTTGAGTAGCATTCTTGTGTGTGTGTGTGTGCACGCACGTGTGTGTGTGTGTACATGCGTGCGCATGCGTGCCACATCTTCTTTATCCATTTATCTGCCAATGAACATTCAGCTTGTTTCCGCATCTTGGCTATTGTACATAGTGCTGTAATGAACATTATGGGTCATGTATGTTTTCGGATTTTGGTTTTCTCGGGATATACTCAGAAGTGGGATTGCAGGATCATATGGTAACACTATTTTAGTGTTTAGATCCTCCATACGGTTCTCTATAGTGGTGGAACTAATTTACACCTCTACCAACAGTGCAGGAGGGTTCCTTTTTCTCCATTGTGTCTTCAGCATTTATTTATTGGTAGAGTTTTTGATAATGGCCATTCTGTTACCTTCACTTCACAGATGAGGACAGTGGGGCTCAGAGATTTTAATTAGTTCAAACAAAGCCTCTTAGCTGGGAAGTTGTGGACCCAGGGTAGGAACTCAAGTCTGTCTCACTCCAAATCCTGACCCCTATTCCACTCATTGCTCAATCTCAACAAACTCTGTTTAGCCAAATATTTTTGGATCAAATATCTGAAACTCACAGGTGTTCAGATAATATCCCCTTTTTAAATGTAAATCAAGGAAGTTAGAGTTCCAGAGAAATAAGTTCTCTAGATACGTGACGCTCACATCCTTGAGTTCTGTGCTTCTATGCTGTCTATGCTGTGCTAAGTCGCTTCAATCTTGTCTGACTCTTTGTGACCCTGTGGACTGTAGCCCACAAGTCTCCTCTGTCCCTGGGATTCTCTAGGCAAGAATACTGGAGTGGGTTGCCCATGCCCTTCTCAGTGGCTTCTATAATGTTACCATAAAGTATGAAAACTTTTATGAAACCATTTAGTCCAGGAAACAAGATAGGCAATCCTATTGGATTCTTGTCCTAGAGCAAAGTAAATTGGCACTAAATGACTCTCTTTTAAGAAAAATGTATAAACTTTGGCACATGGGCTTAACTTCTGTGCTGTCCAAATTAAGGGCAATTTTCCTGCATGTTGTCAAGTCTCACGTCCAATGCTGACACTGGTAGCAGTCATGCAGATGCAACTTGCAGCTTGCTTCACTGTCTTACACAAGTTGAAACTCTGACATTTTTCAGTGTCTTCCATGGACCTGGCATCAAAAGTAAGGATACTGATATAAGATGCAGATTTCTGGACTCAATCTCAGGTCTACTGATTTAGAACCTTTGGGGGTGAGGCTCGAGAATCTGCTTATTTTCATGAAGTCACAGCCACAAAGAACAAGACTGGTGATTGCCCTTTGAATCGAGTGAGACCAGAAGTGCTAAGCATGGTCGTTAAAGTATGCAGACATTTAATAATAGCTGTTAGCCTTGGCAGCCCTATTTTATATTACACTCTGCCAAATGCCTTTCAGCTGGTGACCCTCTGCAGTAATTAATTGCAAGCATATCAGTTCTGTAAATGTTTAGACTCAATTCAAGCAGCTCTAGCACCTGCTTAAGTGATCCCTCTTCCTACCCTTTTTTATTTTTTGTTTAGCTTTAATTTGCATTTCTCATCTCCAAATACATATAAGTCATTTTCTAAGAGTCTTCTCTGAGCAGAAGTTCTATGTGTATCTCATTTAATTCTTATAAGATCTGGCAGAGAAGACATTATCAGTCCCATTACACAGCTGGGAAAGCTGAGATTTTGCTCCAGATCACAGAAACAGGGAGTTGGGACTAAAGTTTAAACCCATATCACCTGACTCCATAATCACATGACTCCATAAGCCTTTCTCCAGTATTCTGGTTGCTTCATCTTAGTTGGCTTCTTTCCTGATAGGTGCAGATATAGCTTCAGTTTAAACATCCTGTCCAGAACTGAATACTACTGTCATCAAGACTGTTCCTGTGACACAATGTTCTATATCTGCATTGAACAGTACAACTGGCACTGATACATGTGGCTATTGGACTATACGGCTGGTGTGACTAAGTGTAGAATTTTAAATTGAATTAGCCTTCCCTGATAGCTGAGACATTAAAGAATCTGCCTGCAGTGCAGGAGGCCTGGGTTTGATTCCTGGGTTGGGAACATCCCTTGGAGAAGGGAATGGCTACCCACTCCAGTATTCTTGCTTGAAGAATTCCATGGACAGAGGAGGCTGGTGGGCTACAGTCCACGGAGCTGCAAAGAGTTGGACGTGACTGAGCGAGTGACTTTTATCGTGTTTAAATTTAAATAGCCGCACATGGCTAATGGTCACAACATTGGACAGCATAGGCCTACACAGATCTACAAGAAGATGATGATTCCCAGTAGCTAAGGATTCAAGTCCAAAGGCAAATTGGCTCATTAGCCTGTGTGACTTTGTGCAAATTACTTGACAGCTGTGTTTTTCATTACTTTGAATATAAAATGATGATAATCATAGCATGTACCTCACAGGTTACTTGTGAGAATTACATGAGCAGTTTTATGTAAAGATAAGCACAATGCCCAGCACATATTAAGTGCTCATCAATGTTAGTAGCTATGAGTTTACTTAGTATTATTAGCTCAACTTCCTAAATAATTTGAAGTTGCTCACTTTTCTTATGATACGAAATCTACTTAGAAGTGCTGACACCATGGGAGCTTCTTCACAGATATGTGTTGAATTAAATTTTTGAAATCTCTCAGATTTAGGACTTCAGATGCAGAGAGTCTTAGAAAATGCCTTCCCATCTTCAGATATACAATCAGAAAGTACAAATCTATTTGTTGGGTAAGACAAAAGGGAAGTAAAAAGGCTCTAATTCTTACTAAAAAGAAAATTCTCTCATCTCTTATCCCATGGGACTCATACCCATGATCTTAAAAAGATCAAGTTTGATATGTGTGAGGAGGTGATAAAGGGAAGGGTATTTTTAATAGGATATGTGATAAGCTGCAGGAAATAATTTCTCATCAGGCATACTATAAATTGGTCTTCAAGATTTTTATTAGCCAGTTAGTATTTTAGATAGATAAGTATCTGTGCATCAAAAAACCCACACATACCTAAAGACACTTGTGCACCATATATAGTGTGTATATAGATCTGTGTATTTGTGTACAAATATTAATATTTACATTAAAATTAGATAGTAAAACCTTTTGCTTTAGTGGCAACTAAGTCTGGCCACAATAAATTGAACATTTGCACTACCTTGGCATGCCTTCACTCTATAAGGCCTTGTAAATTGCTATACAAATATTTTCTAAGTTGAAATCCTATTAGATCTGAGGTTTAGAGTGCTGTAGATAGGAAAGAGAGGTAAATAATTGCCTTTTTATTTTGTGACCATATTAGAAGTGCCAGACAATGGAAAAACTAGTAAAATTAAAAAGGAATTCCTGAAGTAAAACAACACACAGGCTCACAAATTGTCTTTCTGCTTCGTCTGCATTACGGAGCAATGTTGACTATATTCCCTACCTCAGTTTCGTAGGAAACCACGCAGGCTGCAGAGCTGAGGCTGGGCTGCAGGCCTAGGCCAGAGACAGCATGGGGGTGGGGCTCAGGAGACACCATGCTGTCAGTGAGAACTCATGTCTGCTTGGCTGACAGCTTCAAGAGTTTCCAGGTACTTCCCTGATGGCTCAGTGGTAAAGAATCCACCTGCCAATGCAGGAGACAGGGGTTTCATCTCTGATCCGGGAAGATCCCACATGCTGCAGAGCAACTAAGCCTGTTCGCTACAGCTGCTGAGCCTGTGCTCCAGAGCCAGAGAGCTGCAGCTGCTGCAGCTTGCCCACTTAGAGCCTGAGCCCACCAACAGCAAAGAAGAGTCACCCCTGATCAACACAACTAGAGAAAGGCCCACATAGCAACAAAGATCCAGCACAGTCAAAAATAAAGAAAATTACTTTTAAAAAGAGAGACCAATCGTACCACTGAAGAAAGTAGAATATGTCCTTTTAAAAAGCTGAATTTGAAGAACTTTTTCAGGAAACCAGGAAACAGGAACTGAGGCCATTCTGAAGGGTTTTGCTGATCCTAGTTGGCAGGCTACACCTTTAAGAGCTGGTAAAAGGTGCCCAGCATAGATATTTTTCAGTTTCCTTTCAAGCAATTCTCTCCTTTTAAAACTTTCAGTGGCATGGTCAGGGAGATGGCCCTGTGGGTACAGCCTGGTTTAACTGTTGACTTTGTGTTGATTTTATTATTCAAGTAGGCCCCACCTATTGTTTCGGAGGTCAACGAGCTTTTTCATTGCATTTTGTCTGAACTGCAGCCTCTGGTCAACCACACTCCTTAGGCAAACATTCTGTAGCAGCTGGGTTGGAAACTATCATTCCACACATCACAGCAAATCTCAGACAACTTGAGTTTAATTATTCCCTGTTGACTAGCTTTGCCATTACTAAAATCTCTTTTAACACACTGACATCGAGAGTGAAAGTGTAGGGTTTCTGAGCTCTCAGCACAATAGCTTTTGCATTAATATCTCATGGTTTATTTCATACAGCAAAGGCCTGTTTGTGGTGTCTAAAATTTGTTAAAACATAAATTGCAAAGAAAGGCAGGGCTAACATAATATGGCTATGTATAGTGAAGAGAAAGGCTATGAATAGGCTTAGATACTTTTTAGAAAGTACATTATTCATAAAAAAATTGTTTTGCCTTTCAAGTGTATGTCAAAGAGATTTTAATCACCCTTTTGTTTTTGTTCATTTTTAGAACATGTTTATGTTTTATTATTCTGCTAAATAAATAATGTAGGTGTAGTGTATCCAAAACTGAACTTTTCATGATGTTTAACACGCTGTAATTTTGTGATTAATGGTGCTTAATCTGAATGTCCCGTGAAAGCTTTGCGCAGTAAGAGGTGTTCAGTGTTACTGAAGGTTAGCCACCTCACAAAAGGGACAGTTTAGTGATTGTTTCCAAGGAGCTTTATGGTCTCAGGAGTTATAAGAAAAACAATAAAACTTTGGCATTGGATAGTTGGCATAACATATTCTAGGATTTATCATTACCTAGAAATTAAGTAATACACAGAGAAAGAACTGAACAATTTATGTTTTAAAAATTCACTTTGAAATATTAAACATGGGAGAACCTAGCACATGGGCATTATTGTTCTAAACATAGTGTATGTTTAGTGAATTTGATCTTAGCTGGCAAATACTCCCTGATTCCACTAAATACATGGACAGAATCTTCTCCTTCTTTCCTGGCCATATGCTCTTTTCCCCACCATGCATCTAGCCTGTAGAACTCACTGAAATGTGGTAGGACTGACTCTTGAGGAACTAAGGTCCTTGTTGATGGTGATGTCTTGACTCTATTTGCGAGTTAAAGCACAGCATTAATTTCACCAGTAATATTAAATCTGCTTATGTCTCTCATCTGTCAAAACCCTCCTCTGATGCATCCCTGATAAAGTTCAAAATTTATATCATCACTTATGAGACCCTCCATCTTTGGACTCCTGCAAACTCCTTAGCCTACCACCTCTTTCCAGTCTTCAGCCGTTGTTCCTCTCTCAGTTCTGTCAACTGCCCATAGTCTCTTAAACATTTTCTACATATATTCATTCATTCATCCAGTGACTATCTACTGAGCGCTGGCTGTGCTGGCATCATGCTTATTTTTAAGGGCTATGTCAAAGGATAAACAGATATAGTGTGTTCGCTATTGAAGTTTATAAGCTAGTCACGAGACCAGACACGGAACAAATAATTACAAAAGCTGTTTTTGAACAGTGCAAGAGAAAAACACTTTGAAAGTCCTCATAAGGAAAGCATATAGTCCTTTCCTATATGCTAAAGAAATAAAACAGAATTAAATGAATAGAAACTAGGTTTGCAGACTTTATAAAAGCTAACTTGACTGTGTGGTTTCTGGGCTCCTTTTTAGTCCTGCCTATTCACTTGATGGTAGTCAGCACCTGTGGTATAAAGCTGTGCCTGGATGTTTGGGTGAGGGGCTGGCATACAAGATAGAGAAGAGTGTCTGAAAAAACTAGAGGGAATCACTTGTGGAGTACAAATAGTTTACTCCTATTAAAATAGAGCAATAGTTTACTCCTATTAAAGTAGAGTTGACCTTTAAACAACATAGGTTTGAACCTCATGGGTCCACATATATTTGGATCTTTTTAAATAAATATGTACTTTAGTATTACATGATCCAGATCCACAAATGGTTGAATTGCAGATGTGGAACTGTAGTTAGGGAAGGCTGACTGCAAAGTTATATGTGGATTTTTGCCTGTGCAGAGGGTGGGTACCCCTACTTCTCCCACTGTGTTCTTCAAGGGTCAACTATTAATATATTTGATCTTTATGCAAACACTGTGAAATGCATATAGAGAAAGGGAGGAACATAGAACCACAGCCCTGAACCCTAGACCACTGAAATCTGCCACTGGGCCATCCCTGTTTCTTTAACTGTAAACTGGAAATAATACCTGTTTCTTAGGATAACTGGGAGAATGTTAACTATAGAAGATAATATTCGCAAAGCCATCAGAATCTGCCTGGCCCATTTTCGGCGCTGGCTCTAATTGTTTTTCCCATGTTATAGATGAGGAGAAAGGCTTGGAGGGGTTGGGTAACTTTTGAAGATCATAAAGCTAGAAATAGAAGGCAACAGAGGTAAGGACCGCGACACAAGTCTGTCCAGTTTCAGACTCTGGTATTTACTCTCTTAACTGGAACAGGTAAATATCCACCAGTGAATAAAGGTGACAGAAAAGTCAATCAGTAGTTACCCAAAGAAAAAAACTGCTTTTAAAAACCTGAGCTTTGAAAAGTTGTCTTTATTCCCGGTTTCTGTGAATAAATTTGTGCTTGATTTCCTGAGTAATGGGTGGTGGTGGTCATGTAAGTAATATGCCCGAAGGTTGCTTAAATCCCTGGGATACAGCATATTCTTCTGTTTAATTTTAAAATACTATGTGTCAAGTTGAGAAGGGAGGATAAGAAAGAAATGACCTTGTCTTGTACTGATAAATTACTTTCTCCAAATATGCCTTCAGGTGGCCACTCTACAGAATCTCAGATCTGGTGCCTTTCCTTAGAAGGAACAAGAGTCATGATTTTTTTTTTTAATCTCTTCATTAGTTTGGTATGGCTAAAATGTCTTTTAAAAATCATCCATAATTGAAACATTGTTGACATGACTGATAATTTGGATGTAAAATTATTGAGTGTAGATTTTTCTTAATGTAAGGATGTTTTTACTCAAGATTTCTTTTGCATTATGTCCTTTACAATTTTTTTTCTACCCATCCTTTGTAGCAGTCCAGAGTGTTAGAAATGAAAACTCTGTAATTTTAATGCCATATGTCCATTCCTGTCAGTTACATTAGTAATGTATAATAGTGCTGGAAGACAATGTTTACTGGTAGGACCATTATTGATTTTTCCAAATTTAGTCCCATTTTAATTGAACAACTAATGTGAGCCAGGGAAAAAGGTATCAGACATTTTTTCTGGTCTTGGAAATCTTAGAGTTTACTGGTGCATGTGTGCGTGATAAGTCACTTCTGTTGTGTCTGATTCTTTGCAACCCTATGGACTGTAGCCCGCCAGGCTCCTCTGTCCATGGGATTCTCCAGGCAAGAATACTGGAGTGGGTTGCCATGCCCTCCTCCAGGGGATCGTCCCTATCCAGGGATCGAACCCACATCTCTTATGTCTCCTGCATTGGTGGCCAGTTTTTTTTTTTTTTTTTACCACTAGAGCCACCTGGGAAACCCAGAGTTTACTGGTAAATATATATAAATATTAAGAAAACAGATTTATGGCTGTGAGGCTGTGAAAGCACTGCATAATACCCATCGTGGGGAGTTTGGGAATTTGTCATATATGTCTGGAGAAGAAATCCTTAAAATGAATATGAGTTAGCAGGTAAATACAGGGTAGAAAGGATGTCCTGAGAAAGTGGAGATTGCCACAGCAAAGGCTCAGAACCTGGATGTCAGGACTTAAGACTGGTCTGTATTTACAGATTGAACAGTGTGAGAGGTATGGAGTAAAAGGACATGAGTTTGACCCAATGACGAGGGCCACATGGGGTGTTCCGTGTGTCATGTTAAGTTCCTTGGTCTTCAGATTGCCGTTTATGATAGTCACTGAAGGATTTTAAGCATTGACTTAATATCGTTTGATTTGTATGCAAGCTAAATCACTGACTGCATTTGGTCAAATGAGTCTAGTGTAGGCAAGCCGGTATGCAAGGAGTTGAGTGTGATCATTCAAGAGAGAGAAGGCAAGCACCTGATGTGAGAAATATTTAAGAAAAATTACTGATGAGACTTCAGACTGGCTGGACTGGGGACCTGAGAGAAGTCTAAGATAGTGCAAGCCAGAGAAAGGATATGAACATAAAATATTTTCACACCTGGCCACGCTGAATTTAAGACGGCTCCAGGACAACTGAATATACAGTCTGGAGTTCAGAGGGGAGCTGGTGGTTAGAGGCATCAGGGACTTACCAGCAGAAGGAGGGAAGATTGAAACTCTGAGCATGATTGGATGAGAAACTAGGGGCCGTGTTAAAAAGATAAGGGACTGAAGACAAAACTCTGGGAGAAGCCAGGCATTTACACAGCAGGGAGAGAAAATGGCCCTAGTGGAGGATCCTGGGAAAGAATCCGGAGTAGAGGGTGAGCCAGGAGAGAGTCTTAAATGCCAAAGAAGGAGACCACTTCAAGGAGGAAGTGGCTATCGGTGCCAAATGTTGCCATTTTCACCTGTATTTTATGTTTATTCCTATGCTAATTTTTTCTTGCATGTGCTAATGATGAAATAAGTATGGTACAAATAGGGCCAAAATGTAAAAAAATATGTACTCTCCTTAGGTAGTCAAGATGACATTATAATAAAACAATTATAATAGCAATACTTTAATAATTATATAGATTTTATAAAAGACCCTGATATCCAATATCATTTTATTTTCAGTTCAGTTCAGTTTAGTTCAGTCGCTCAGTTGTGTCCTACTCTCTGTGACCCCATGGACTGCAGCACTCCAGGCTTTCCTGTCCATCACTAACTCCTGGAGCCTACTTAAACTCTTGTCCATTGCATTGGTGATACCATCCAACCATCTCATCCTTCTCCTCCCGCCTTCAACCTTTCCCAGAATCAAGGTCTTTTAAAATGAGTCAGTTCTTCGCATCAGGTGGCCAAAGTATTGGAGTTTCAACTTCAGCATCAGTCCTTCCAATGAATATTCAGGACTGATTTCCTTTAGGATGGACTAGCTGGATCTCCTTGCAGTCCAAGGGACTCTCAAGAGTCTTCTCCAACACCACAGTTCAAAAGCATCAATTCTTCGGTGCTCAGCTTTCTTTATAGTCCCACTCTTATAGTGTTAGGAGCATGGTAAGCTGCAGTCCATGGGGTCGCTGAGAGTCAGACACGACTGAGCGACTTCACTTTCACTTTTCACTTTCATGCATTGGAGAAGGAAATGGCAACCCACTCCAGTGTTCTTGCCTGGAGAATCCCAGGGACGGGGGAGCCTAGTGGGCTGCCGTCTATGGGGTTGCATAGAGTCAGATGCAACTAAAGCAACTTAGCACCAGCAGCAGCAGCAGCTTAGTGTCCAACTTTCATATAGTCCAACTCCCATACATGACTACTGGAAAAACCACACCTTTGTCTAGATGGACCTTTGTTGGCAAAGTAATGTCTCTGCTTTTGAATATGCTATCTAGGTTGGTCATAACTTTCCTTCCAAGGAACAAGCGTCTTTTAATTTCATGACTGCAGTCACCCATCTGCAGTGATTTTGGAGCCCCAAAAAATAAAGTCTGTCACTGTTTCCACTGTTTCTCCATCTACTTGCTATGAAGTGATGGGATCAGATGCCATGATCTGAGTTTTCTGAATGTTGAGCTTTAAGCCAACTTTTTCACTCTCCTCTTTCCCTTTCATTGAGGCTCTTCAGTTCTTCACTTTCTGCCATAAGGGTGGTGTCATCTGCGTATCTGAGGTTATTGATATTTCTCCTGGCAATCTTGATTCCAGCTTGTGCTTCATCCAGCGTGGCATTTCGCATGATGTACTCTGCATATAAGCTAAATAAGCAGGGTGACAATATACAGCCTTGATGTACTCCTTTCCCAATTGGGAACCAGTCTGTTGTTCCATGTCCAGTTCTAACTGCTTCTTGACCTGTATACAGATTTCTAAGGGGGCAGGTCAAATGGTCTGGTATTCCCATCTCTTTAAGAATTTTCCACAGTTTGTTGTGATCCATACAGTCAAAGGCTTAGGTGTAGTCAGTGAAGCAAAAGTAGATGTTTTTCTGGAACTCTTTTGTATTTTATTTTCACATGAATCCAAATAAGACAGGCATTGAGACCTCAGCTATCTCTCCTTTTTCTAGTAATAGAAGCAGATGCATGGTGAGGTTAAAGGACTTGTCACAGCTAGCTGCCAGTGAGCTGTCGAGTTTGGACACTACAGAATGATGTCCTCAGCCTCCTGTCCCATTGGGCCTTCATAATACCATGTTAGGAATCAAAACATGGCAAAGAATAGTTTATATTCCTTTAGCCCATGAACACAAAATCTTCAAATCCATTTTTCAGGTTTATTACTTTCCTCCTAATCGTGAACATTCAAAATCTTCAGCATTATAAAATTGCACCTTTTTAAAATATAATCTCGTTTCTGTTCCATTTTCTATATCTACAAGAAAAAAAATTATAGTCACAATTTATTTCTTTTAATATTAAGTTTGTTTGGGGAATAATATCTAGATGCTTAGGCCTTTAATTATATCTGGGTATCTGTAGAAGTGAATAAACTAATACCCCATAATACAATGGAAAGAAAGAAAAGAAATTGACATGTGTCAGGAGTTTGTAGAATATTGGGAAACATGATACTCAATAAAATAGATAGTAGTCAATATAAGACAACTCAGAAAATTAAATCCATATCTTTGGAAGTGGGATGCTTACCTTGACATTTACATTTACATTACTTGGCACAAGGTATGTGCCATCCTAGTTCTTAAGCATAAGTAGCATTTATGTGTCAGGTCAAATCATGGGCAGACATTAAAGAAGTTTTTATTTGTATATATTTCTCTTAGTAAAATTTTATAACATGGTGGACAAAAGGAGAATTCCTCTGGTTTCTCATTCCTCAATTCTTTCTTTGTCAGTGTTGCTTGTTAGATTTCATATGAGTTTCCTGTCTTACACTCTACTTTGGATGGAGCCCATTGAATGTTGGTTTAATTTCCTATTGCTCATTCTGAAGTGACCTGGTGTTCCTTTAACATTAATGTTTTTTTCTCTTGGGAACTGTCTATTTTGCTGGAATCAGTTTTCTGGCTTCCCTTGAGAAATCTAAGGCCAATAGTTCTTCCTTGCCCCACCTCTGCATCTATATCTTAATAGTTTTCTCTAGTACGTCTTCTAGGCAAGTTTCCCTGTTTCTCTTAATGGACTTTTCCATCTTACAATTGTTGAGAAATAACTTCTTATCCCTGTTGTTATGCACTTCCATAATTTCCTTCCTCTGCATCTGAGTAGCATGGAGAAAGTACTTGACAAATGGGTATGAAATTATTTACTCTTACAGTAATTTATTTAAATAATAATTATTTATATTTTATTTTGAGTCAATTTCTAAATATATTTTACAGAGTAGTTTTACACTTCTCTTTTCAAAGGATGACAGTGGCTATGCTATAAATGTTAAAGAACGTAAAAACTGTTTTAACACAATATTTCAAATTTATATCCCCTCAAACATGTATTGGGGTACCCACAATATATGAACCATGGGACCAGGCATTAAAAGGGGTATAAGAATTACAAGGGCCACTTCTCCAAGAAGAATGAAGTCTAACTGGAAATTTAGGATGAATGAAAATCTAACAATCTACCTTGAATTATTATTGGTTATGAATAGACTTCTTCATGAAAACCAAAGTAATTTAATTTACCATTAAAATACAGGCACATGTAGAATTTAGAAAGATGCTAACGATGACCCTGGAGAAGGCGATGGCACCCCACTCCAGTACTTTTGCCTGGAAAATCCCATGGACGGAGGAGGCTGGTGGGCTTCAGTCCATGAGGTCGCTAAGAGCCATACACTACTGAGTGACTTCACCTTCACTTTTCACTTTCATGCATTGGAGAGGGAAATGGCAACCCACTCCAGTGTTCTTGCCTGGAGAATCCCAGGGACAGGGGAGCCTGGTGGCTGCCCTCTATGGGGTTGCACAGAGTAGGACACGAGTAAAGCAACTCAGCAGCAGCAGCAGCAGCAGCAGCAGCTATGACCCTATATGCATGACAGCAAAAGAGACACAGATGTAAAGAACAGACTTTTGGATTCTGTGGGAGAAGGCGAGGGTGGGATGATTTGAGAGAATAGCATTGAAACATGTATATTATCATATGTGAAATAGATCACCAGTCCAGGTTTGATGCATGAGACAGGGTGCTCTGGGCTGGTGCACTGGGATGACCCTGAGGGATGGGATGGGGAAGGAGATGGGAGGGAGGGTCAGGATGGGGAACACATGTACACCCATGGCTGATTCATGTGAATGTGTGGCAAAACGCACCACAATATTGTAAAGTAATTAGCCTCCAATTAAAATAAATTAAAAAAAAATTAAAAATATACAGGCAAATATTTCTAATAGAAAAATACAATAGTATTTTACCTGCACCATTTTCTTCTTCCAGATCTTCACTATTGCACCTCCTTTGCTAAATAGGTAAATAAATTTTTAAAAAGTATTTTCTGGTAAAAAAAACCAGCATATTTAAAATTAAATTATACTGTATATACTTAAAGAAGAGAAACATTATTAAAATAATGCAAGGAATTTGTAACTATGTTGTCATTGTTCACTCCCTCAGTCATATTCAACTTTTTGCTTCTCTATCCTTCACCATTTACCAGAGTTTGCTTAAACTCATGTCCATTGAGCAGCCTACCAGGCTCCTCTGTCCATGGGATTTCTCAGGCAAGAATACAGGAGTGGGTATACATTCCCTTCCCACAGGATCTTCCCGACCCAGGGATTGAACCCGGGTCTCCGGCACCACAGGCAAATTCTTTACCATCTGAACCACCAGGGAAGCTCTTTGTAAGTATACAGTAATATAAAATGAAAGAAATTTTATTAGCACATTTTGAAAATTTCCTATTAACTTAACAACATGGAAAACAGAATATCCCATTTGCAGTTTTACCATATGTATATGGAAGGCCATTTGTAATTTACAAATGAAAAACATTGCCCATTGGATTTAGAATTTAAATCTAAATTCAGATTAGAATGGAAAATCAAAGAATCTACAGTGTTGGCCACTCTGGTAGAAAAGAACATTATGGGTAGAATCTCAAAAGCACCAGTAAGTGTATTTAAAATGGGTTAATACAGTTCATTTGATTTTCCTGTTAAGCTGCCAGGTTCAGCAGTGTATACTTCTTCAATAGAGGGAGAGGGAAAAGACTCCCCAGCTTCTACTTTTTTCTTAAGGGGACACCGAATTCTCCCAACCCCAGGTAAATTGCTGGGGGAATTCCCTTTGGAGCTTTGTGCAATGTTTCCAGAATGAGGGAGACTGGCTAATAATGCAGAGTAGAGAAATCACCGCAGCATTAGGCACTTGGTGCAGAATGAAAAAAAAAAAAATTGGCCAAGTTCACATTTTTGGCACTCACAAAAGTGTATATACCTTTGAACTGTGCCTTCATTTGACCTGGTATAATTAAGTACCATGGGAAACAATATAATTTGAGGGTTACCTCTGAGAGAACGGGGAGGTTTGGTGTTGACGTTTAAGGTCTGAGTTGGAACTGACAATTTTAATGATTAATTTTAATGATATCGCTAAATCAACAGAGGTAAAAATAGAATGATTCAATCAGAAGAGGGTTTGCAGCATTAGGCATGTATATGAAATAGCTTTTGTGACAGTCTAGGGATTTGATTTCCAGTACAAACTACATAAATGGCTAAATATAATTTTCCTAAAATATTACTTCATTGGGCCAGTAGTAAGATATCATCTTGGCCTTTGTATCTTGGCTGGCTGACATTTTCTTCTTTCCCATGAAAAAAAAAGTCAAACTGCCCTCATAGAGAACCGAACAGAACAGAGTATCATGCTGCCCCTCTCTGTTTATTAAGATAAACTTCTGATAAGATGGTTAAGCAGGAAGTTGGAATAGTTCAGGGAAACTAAAGGCTACTTCTTGCTCTCACTATCTAAGACATATTATTTTACAGTTTGGAATTCCATTTGAAAGAAAGGTTTCTTTTTTTTTTTTTTAAAGCACAAGATGTACTGAGGTTTGAATGATACTTTAGGTTTCTTTTCAGTGGGTATTGAATAAGTGTGAAAAATGTCAATATTTTTATTTGTATTAACACTCTGAGGTCAGAGCAAACATTTAGTAATATGAGAGAAAATATGCCACTTAGGTTCTGGAATGTTTGCAAAGGACATAGCAGAACACACTTGGAAGTATTACTCCCATCATTTCTGTTGATATATAATTTTTACAATATATTGATTATTCCAGTCCAAATTAATGAGATTAATTTAACTTATTTTGATAACTCCAGATGAGCTTCTTATCATAGTTTCTTCTACTTAATATTTCTGAATTGGGGAAAGAGTTCACCTCTGACTCAGATAAGATATTAAGTATTATGTTTCTGCTAAAGACCATGTGTACTTTTTCCCTATATTAAATAGTAAAACAGAAAACAAATTCTCCTTGATAGTTCACAGCTAAAGAACATTGTTTAATTTAGTTATACTCATGAAGTGAACTTGTGTTAGAAGTAAAATATTACCTATAACCTTTCAAAGAGTAGAAACCAGAATCTGAGAAAACATAATTTTCTTTGTCTTCCTCACATGGCATTTTTTTCTATATGTCTAAATTCAATGTACGTGAATTTTATCTCTAATCTAAATTAGAAATATTTTGCTTTTACTATATCCTTTGAATTTTTATATCTGTTAAAGAAGTTAACACTGTGCGTGAAAATTTGAATTTTTTCCTAGTGTTCCAATTCATCTGTGTGACCTCCCAATTGTCTGGTTTTAGTCAGGATTGCCCCCTCGGTGAAAACCATGGACTAGTTCGTTAATTTTAGCCTAGTCTAACTATAAGGTTTAAGCAACAAGGATCTCACAAAGTGGACTAATGAGGATTCCAGAACAGCTGTGATATGGAAAAAAAAATGAGATGGAGGGTCAGCGCAGAACCTGTAAGTCAATATAGGAAATGCCAGGTGGCGCTAGCAGTCAAGAATCCTCTGGAGACATAAGAGAAGTGGGTTCGATCCCTGGGTCCAGATGGTTCCCTGAAGGAGGGCATGGCAACCCACAGCAGTGTTCTTGCCTGGAGAATCCCAGGGGCAGAGGAGCCTGGTGGGCTACAGTTTATGAGGTGGGGGTGAGGGGGCAAAGAGTTGGACTGACTAAGCTTACACACAAACATAAAACAGGAAATGAAGTTAGAATCTTTTTGCTTTGGGCATAACTGGTTTACAATATAATTGATGTTAACAAATCCTACCTAGCAGGATTTTAATCTAGAAACTGGCAACTTTTACCAATTTCACAGCCACAATTCTTTAACCTAATATCTCTCAGTCAAACCAAAATAAAACAATACCATAATTTAATAAAGGACAGAGTAGTTTAATTTGAAGCAGCATGAAAGGAAAAAAAAAACAAAACAGATAGTACACCAAGATGGGAAATTACCAGCATTAGCTCTGGAATCTTAGGCATTTTCAACAAAAAGTCATAATGAGAAGTTTAAAACTGATTTTTAAAAATTCTTCTAAAAGTGATCAAATTATTTAACAATAGAATTGCAATTGTTTTGAAAATATCTTTTCTCCCTACCAGTGTTTTCACGTGAGAAGCTGCTATTCTCCTTCATTTCTCAGTGATTTTATTTCATTTTACAGAGAATATTTTAAAGTTGTATTCCCTTGACTTTAAAGGATCTGAGTCAGTAGCTGGTGGATAATAACTCTGTTGATTGAAGTATGGACCCTGGAAGGACAAGTACTCAAAACCCTTTTAAATGTGTACATTCTGGTATGTTTTTATGTTAAAAACAATTTTGAAGCTGTGGTGTATATGTGAGTGTGTGTCTGATACACACAGATCCATTTTCTTACATTAGGGTTACATGTCTATTCATAAATGTGTAGATCATGTACGTATAAAGCAAATTTTCAATTATCCAAGAACTAGTTAATTTATTTGGAATAGAGGTTGGAGTGTACATCAGCCACAGTGAAAAGCAGTCATAGAGGATTTACAACAGCAATTCAAATGAATGTTCAGTTCAGTTAAGTCACTCAGTCGTGTCTGACTCTTTGTGACCCCATGGACTGCAGCACGCCAGGCTTCCCTGTCCATCACCAACTCCCGGAGCTTACTCAAACTCATGTCCATCAAGTTGGTGATGCCATCCAACCATCTCATCCTCTGTCATCCCCTTCTCCTCCCGCCTTCAATCTTTCACAGCATCAGGGTCTTTTCAAATGAGTTGTTTTTTTGCATCAGGTGGCCAAAGTATTAGAGTTTCAACTTCAGCATCAGTCCTTCCAATGAATATTCAGGACTGATTTCCTTCAGGATGGACTGGTTGGATATCCTTGCAATCCAAGGAACTCTCAAGAGTCTTCTCCAACACCACAGCTCAAAAGCCATCAATTGTTTGGCGCTCAGCTCTCTTTATAGTCCAACTCTCATATCCATACATGACTACTGGAAAAATCATAGCTTTGACTAGATGGACCCTTGTTGGCAAAGTAATGTCTCTGTTTTTGAATATGCTGTCTATGTTGGTCATAACTTTCCTTCCAAGGAGCAAGTGTCTTTTAATTTCATGGCTGCAGTTACCATCTGCAGTGATTTTGGAGCCCCCCAAAAGTAGTTTCCACTGTTTCCCCATCTATTTGCCATGAAGTGACGGGACCAGATGCCATGATCTTAGTTTTCTGAGTGTTGAGCTTTAAGCCAACTTTTTCATTCTCATCTACATATTAGGAATTGCTTATTATTTTGAACTTGACAATAGGTAATAACTACCACAGCATCTTTTCTTCTACAATGTGGGACTTCTGAGTTTCCCAGCCAATCAAATGTGTCATTTAATGGATTCACATTGTCTTCTTCCACTCTGTGTCCATCCTTAACACTTTGCAACAGCCCTTCATAAGGGTTAGAAGGTCTCATAGTTTGCAGTAGGACAGGAGGAGGCAGTTTGAGGAAAAGTGCACAGAGAAAGACAAATTTCCATTCAATGCAACCCCTAAATTCGAGACAAAGAAAAAAGTGACAATTTCTAGCAAACAAATATAAATAACAGATTATAAAAATAGACGATGACATTTTTGCTATTTCTTGCCAAGCAATTTACATAATTCATGTACATTTATGAACACTGTTTATTGACATGGTTTGTATATTTATTGTATGCAAACTTTTGAACCATTGTTTTTATACTTTTGGTTGTAAAACTGTACACCTGTTGTTCAGTGTTAAGATGTACTTTAACTCAGTACATTTGCACTAAATGTTATTAATAATTCCACAATTTGACTTTTTTTTAAAGCAATGATTACTTTTGTTTTCATGTTAAATTGTCATGTGTGATTGCCATCCACACCCTCTTCAGTACTTACTTATGATACATAAATAAATGCATTTATGTACAACCCCTTACCTTGGAAGGAGTTTGAAGATAACTGAAATATTTAGTTCTGAAAAAACTCCCTTTGAGCATGTTTGGAGTGATGTTGGGAGAGTGGTAGAAATGAAGTGAAATGTTAGTTGCTCAGCTGTGACCGACTCTTTTTTGACCCTATAGACAATAACCCACCAGGCTCTTCTGTTCATACAACTTTCCAGGCAAGCATACTGGAATGGGTTGTCCTTTCTTTCTCCAGGGGATCTTCCCAACCCAGGGATCGAACCTGGATCTCTTGCATTGCAGGCAGATTGTTTCCTGTATGAGCCATCAGGTAGAATTGAAGACAGTTTAGATAGTGTGAACTGTAGTATGCATTAGCACTTTTGAGAAAGCTACGGGAGATCCTGAAAATTAGAATGCAATCCCCTCTCCCTATCACTCAGGTGTTATTATTATGCCAGTGTACACTCACCTGCAGTCTTCTCCAGCCACCACAAAATATATTTTAAAAATTAGCATTTTTCTAAAGAAAAAATTTAGGTTTTATTCAAGGAAAAGTTCTTTCAGCAGTCACTGCTACAAGCATGACCTATGAGAAAGCTGTGATAAGAATGAAACACTGTGAAGAGGAACAGGCAGTAAGAATAAGAAGAAAAAGAGGACCCTCTTGGTATAATGAGGGAGAAGGGATCCTTCAGTGAGCGTAGAATTCATACTATACATCTTATGGCCCAGCTGTTTGGGAACATTAAAAATCCCTTCACTTAAGCTGTTGAAAGCTGCAAAAAAAGACCAAATGTTTTCCATCTCAAAACACATTTTACTTAGCTGTGTTTTGAAAGCTGTTATCTAAACATTAAAAAAAAATCCAGCATATTTTAACATGATTTCTTCCTTGGGTGCAAATCAGCAGTTATAATTTAATATAGGAAAGAGTGAAAAAGGTAGAAGGGAAAAGCACATTTTATTCTCCTACCTTCTTGTTTATCTTTCCTTAAAGTACTTGAAGGACATAAAACTGGAAAATAAAAAAGTCACCAGCATACAGTTTTGTTAACTTATCTTGTGAACATTAAACATTATGCCTCAAATTTCGTATGGTACATAAAGTGTTTCGCCTTGCAAGATCGTGTATACAGCACTTCAAAAAAGCCAGGAAGACAGTTCACTAAATGTAATGGATGTGTAATGGCAGATCTTTAGATCTCTTGTATTTAGCATGACAACTCTGGGTTCTTTAGGTGCTTTAAACATGATATTTAAAACCAAGTACTTTTTCCCCCCCTACTGATGAAAAACAATTCAAAGTTCTCTTATTCTGTAGATGGCTTGACCATTCCCATGCAATTGCAACATTTTGATTTATATGCTATCTCCTTGAGTTGCTGAAATTATTCAGTTTTGCTACTTTGTTTTCTTAATACATTTTCTCTTTAATTGTCACTACAATGAATACTCACTGAGCATAGTCACAGTGGAAATGTGTGTTGTCTAATGATGCAATAAACACTTTATTTCTATTAAGTAACAGTTTTAAGAGATGAAGTCTTAGAAACTTTCCGATTCTGTGCATCCTGATGTACCTTCAGCAAAATCTTCAAGAGCTCTCATTAAGCAGGTTTGAAACATATCTTGAAACAGAAGAACGGAGTTCCACTTTAAGAATTACTTTTATGAACCAACTTATTTCCTATCAAAATTTATGGTAGCTATTATTTTGACAAAACTTTTGTCAGAAACCTTTACTTGGAACATGGCTTAGACAAGGAATATGACTTGGGGTCAGTGCCTTGCACCCAGGATGCAGGACACAAGTGGTTTTAGATGATAAAAGCACAAGGAAGTTTCAAACAGGGTAAATAATCAGATAAGGAAACAAATAGCAAGGGCAGACATGCTAGATTTGAGAGGAAACCACCACTAATAACCCCAATGACCTTTTTGGGCTATGAAACATAATTATGGTTGAATGACATAATGTTAAAAGCCGAATTTCATTGTTTTTATTAGCACCCCTATTATAACATATTTATAGCTGTGGACAGAAAAATAAGAAATCATTTTGTCTTCTTTTATTTTTACTGTTATGTTTTTACAGAAATCTAAGTGGAAAATGTAGGATGAGGATATAAGACACATTTTCTAGGGTTACTTTTTGAGGACTTCAGTAGATTAGAATTTTACTTCTAAGTGCCCTTCTCCTCCAGAGAAGGCAATGGCACCACACTCCAGTACTCTTGCCTGGGAAATCCCATGGACGGAGGAGCCTGGAAGGCTGCAGTCCATGGGGTTGCTGAGGGTTGGACACGACTGAGCGACTTCACTTTCACTTTTCACTTTCATGCATTGGAGAAGGAAATGGCAGCCCACTCCAGTGTTCTCGCCTGGAAAATCCCAGGGACGGGGGAGCCTGGTGGGCTGCCGTCTATGGGGTCGCACAGAGTCGGACACGACTGAAGCGACTTAGCAGCAGCAGCAGCAGCAGCCGTTCTTCTCTGCCTCGAGTACTTTCAGGTGTATTTTCCTAAGAGACTACAATTAAAATACATTAAGTGACAGGGTAATTGAAAAAATGTATGATGCCACAAATCAAACATTGGTATACACTTGTTCTAACTCCTGTTATGACTGAGGTTTGGGAAAATCATGTTTCTCTGGGCTTCCTTTTCACTTCTGCAAAATGACTGTGTTATTATTAGTATGCCGTATAGATGCACTTTTCGTCCCAGGATTCTACACTCGTCTTGAAAATACCCCTAGTGAATACTTCTTTTATTTAGCTGATATTTATTATTAAACTGAGGTTAGTCTTCCCTAGCGTCCCAGTCTATCAGTGGTTAGCTCAGAGTGACACTCGTTGCCAACTCCCAATACCAGGCAGATGACAACTGTGGCAAATTAGCAGGCCAGTCTTTTAGGTCTTTATGTCTGAGGTGGTATAGCTTTGGGGAAAGATGACAGCAGAATATGTAGTCAGATTAGTCAGGATTTGAATCCCATCTTTAATACTTACCATTTGTATGGCTTTGAGCAAGGTATTTACTCCATCTTACTGAGTTCGTGAGCTTCCGCCATGGCTCAGCAGTAAAGAATCGGCCTGCTGATGCAGGAGATGCAAAAGATGTGGGTTCGATCACTGGTTTGGGAAGATCCTCTGGAGGATGGCATGGCAGCTCACTCCAGTATTCTTGCTTAAAGAATCCCAATGGACAGAGCAGCCTGGTGGGTTATAGTCCATGGGGTCGCAAAGAGCATACACTTTCATAAATTTTGTCACCTGTAAAACAAGGATGAAAATCACTTATGGCAGTTAGTGAGTTATTAAAGGAAATGATGCATAATAAGCACTTGACATAGTGTAGACACTAATATTTTATCTTACCATCCTCTCTTGTTTCTACTGCTTTGGTAGCTTGCTATTTCATCACCAGTGTCCACTTGCTGTACCTCAATACATTCGCCACACTGTTACCATTATGGTTTTTAAAGGTGAAAATTTAGCAAGGACCAAATCCAGTTTCTTTTCAAAATGAATGGATAAATAAGTGAAATTAACAAGACTGACTAATGTTAGAAATAAACTATTTAAATACACACTTCAAAAACACTCTAATGGTTATATTTTGACTACATTTGCAATCAAAACCAAATAGTTTACCGAAAAGTGATCACAATGCAGAAGACAGCAGTGTTGTTCAGATGTTCAGTTCATTGTTGTTTCCTAAGTCAGGTCCAACTCTTTGCGACCCCATGGACTGCAGCATGCTAGGCTTTCCTGTCCAGTGTGCGTATGATTTAAAGTGTTTTGTGATTTTTGTTATTGTTTTTATTGTTATTGCTACTGAAAATGAGTTGACCAGGTCCCTGGTTGTTAAACAAAATAGGAAGACCCATTATATGAAAAAAAAATTTTTTTTTCTAGTTTACCTACCAAGTACTAACCTAGATGTATACCTTCAGTATGTTATCAGTTACTCTTAAATTAAAAAAAGAATTACTCCAGAAATTTCTTGAGCTTGCTTACTGCTTTTAGATTTTACTAGAAATTACATTTCATGGTTTCTTTAATTTATATTGGCAGATTCACCCATATAGAGTATACATCCATCTGATGTATTAGACTCCATCAGGAATTAATTTATTTGTTTAAAACACACACACACACATTTATATATATACACTTAAGCTACTACAGTCTATATTTTAAAAATATATGGGGATGATTTGGAGCTGATAAGGAACAGTAGGATAGAGTTTTATCCAAAAAAAAAAAAAAAATTGAACAAACATTGAAAATATCTTTAACCTAACTCTAGCACATGGAAATCTTCCCAGGAATATTCCTTTCTACTTCTCCCCAGTCTTTGAATGAGTGAAAGTCTCACTCTTCGTAAAAATTCCAGTCTGTCTTTCCTGCCTAAATCTCTGTAGCTCTCTCTTCTCATTCAAGCCACGTAATTTAGTACTTAATGACTTATAGTCTTATACTATTTGTTGTTCTTCAGGGAGCTGAGTGTTGTCTCTCTAAATAGATTGCATGGGTCTTAAGAGCAAGGATAATGGTTTATATTAATGTTTCATCCTTTTTGGCTTCTAAGCCTTTTCTAGCAAAATATTTAGTAGGTTATCTTCAACCTGTGAATCAGGAGCCAAGAAACTGAAGAGAGTGGTGTGGGTTGAGGAGTTATTGCACTGTTAGTCTGAAACCCAGGAGTCCTTGTAAAATTGTCTGTGTGCATATACATACATGTTTGCAAAAAAAAAAAAACTAGAAAAAGAAATTTAAATTAGATATAGAGTTTCTAACTTGTAGTATGTTTGTAGTAGTATGTTTGTGATACATTGTCACATGCCAAAAAAGGGAAATTATAGAATAATATATATAGTTTTATTTTGGTAAAAACACACACATATATATGTGCTTCTAAAAAAATCTTGTGTGAGCAAAGAATACAATAAGAAAAAAGCCACAAGGGGAGTGAATATCAATTACTTCAGATTGGTGAAACACCTTTGTGCTGTGTTGTTTAGTTGGTAAAACAATATGAATTGCTTTTTCAGTTTGAAAGACTTCAAAGAAAATGTTTGAAAACTTCAAAGGAAATATCAAAGTTAAGTGGAGTGATAAATAAAATTCCAGGTTCTTTAAGAGGAAAGAAAATTGCATTTAAACTCAGCTTCTTTGCCTGAATAGATGGAGAAGCACTGATACAGTCGGAAAAGCATTAGCTTAGAAGTTCTATCTTCCAGCCACAGGTCTACCACTTATTAGCACTAGGACCTTAGGCAAATTCTCTAATATCTGCACCTTTTTTCTCATTTTTATTGTTATAATTTTACTTATACCATCTCATGGGTTTGCATCATTTGTGACTTCATTAATTCAAGTAAAAGCTCCTTGCAAAGGATAATGTGTTATCCCTACCATGTTCCCTGTAATATCTGATATGGATTGGTTGTTAGCTTTGAAAACCTGGCAGTCTCTCTGGGAGTCTATGGAAATGGCAGCCAACAGACACTTTATCAGAAATCGTTGCAGCTCTTAGGAGAGTTCCTACTACTACAGAAAATGGGCAAGGTCCTAGTCCAGGGTAGTAATGAAAAGGGAGAGAAATATTGATTGTGAATATTATTGTATTTTTCATTGCTGCCTTTGGCACTGATACTGTTGTATTGCCTCTTTTTTTCTAGGTTTGGTCTAGTGTTGAGGGAATTTCTGGTAAGCAGTTTATGAGAGCATTTTTATGTTTAAAGATCAACATCTTAGTCATTTTACACACAATAATAAAAAAAATTGGTCTGAATCTGCGAAGCAACTTCACCCTAATTTGTTACATGCTGCCAAACCAATTGAAAGCTCATGACCCACTAAATGAGGGCTCTGGAAATAGGAAACAAATTTTTCTGAAATCTTGTCATAATATCACCACTCTGAAACGTATGATCACTGGCTTTTCTGTTTTCAATCCAAGACAGCCTAAATTCCAACAGGCTTTGGGAAGCTTTCCATAATTTGGCCTTATCAAGTCTTATCCACTAATGCTTCTCAACTTTATGGCTCTTGGGATATCCTAATGAGTTTATTGAGCAACAGTTCATGAGAGGAACCAGAGGCTAGTGTTTGCTAGATGAGGGTGTGAAACCACCTCCTTTCAGCTGCAGGAGAGAAAGGCCAAGCGGAAGCTAAGTGCAGGTTAGGGTGAAGGGTGTTCCTTCATGGACCTGAATTCTCTGATAAATCAGAGGAGGTCAGGTGACTGAATTCTCCATATTCACCAAAGATCTTTGACTAGTGTTTTTGGTGTCTATTATGCATAAGAAATCACCCCAAAACTTAGTGGCTGAAAACAATAGTAAACATTTCTTGTCCTCAAAATCTGTGGTTTAGATTTCAGGAGCTGTTTAGCTAACTGGGTGGTTCTGGCCCAAGGTCTTCTCAGGTTGCAGTTAAAATAGCAGCTATAGGCATCTAAAGATTTGATTGGCACTAAAAGATTTCTTTCACTTATTTTGGTTATTTTTCTCTGCTTCTATATGTTTCCATTTTGTTTCTCAAAGAAACGAACTGCTGCCTAAAAGACAGAAAATAAGCTAAAATTAAAAAAATTATCATTTCTTTTCTGATGTAAAGATGTCTATGAAAAAAAAATGAACCATAGAGGGCATTTTTGTAGAAGGTAACAAGTATTTTATAGAGTTAGAACTCCATTTAATAATAGTTAATGAAAAATTACTGCAGATGGTGATTGCAACCATGAAATGAAAAGATGCTTACTCCTTGGAAGGAAAGTTATGACCAACCTAGATAGCATATTTAAAAGCAGAGACATAACTTTGCCAACAAAGGTCCGTCTAGTCAAGGCTGTGGTTTTTCCAGTGGTCATGTATGGATGTGAGAGTTGGACTGTGAAGAAAGCTGAGCACTGAAGAATTGATGCTTTTGAGCTGTAGTGCTGTAGAAGACTCTTGAGAGTCCCTTGGACTGCAAAGAGACCCAACCAGTCCATCCTAAAGGAGACCAGTCCTGGGTGTTCATTGGAAGGACTGATGCTGAGGCTGAAACTCCAATACTTTGGCCACCTCATGTGAAGAGTTGACTCATTGGAAAAGACTCTGATGCTGGGAGGGATTGGGGGCAGGAGGAGAAGGGGATGACAGAGGATGAGATGGCTGGAAGGCATCACTGACTCGATGCACATGAGTTTGGGTGAACTCTGGGAGTTGGTGATGGACAGGGAGGCCTGGCGTGCTGTGATTCATGGGGTTGCAAAGAGTCAGACATGGCTGAACGACTGAACTGAACTGAACTGAATGTTTATTAGGTGCTTATGTTGTAGTCACTGAGCTGAGTGCTGTGCATGGATCATCGTATTTAGCACTCTCAGCAGCTCTGTGCGATACCGTCAGTATTCTAGTCACTGAGCTGAGTGCTGTGCGTGGATCATCGTATTCAGCACTCTCAGCAGCTCTGTGCGATACCGTCAGTATTCTAGTCACTGAGCTGAGTGCTGTGCGTGGATCATCGTATTCAGCACTCTCAGCAGCTCTGTGTGACACTGTCAGTAGTCTCATTTGCAGATGAGGAAACTGCGGTGATAAGTAACCTTGGCATATGTCGCTCACCTAGCAGATGTTAGAGCTCTGATTTCAATCCAGGCTGTCCTCCTCTCGTGTCTTCTTTTAATCACTATTTCCCCTCCTTGTGCATGTCTACTATGTATGAGGCATTATACTAAGTGATATATATGTGGGCTTCCCCAGTGCTCAACTGGTAAATATTCTGCCTGCAATGCAGGAGACACAGGAAATGCAGGTGTGATGTGTACATATATATATGTGATATATAAGTGAGATATATATATATATATATATAAACACATCTCTATATCTATCTCTGATATTTAATTATAATAACCTCTGATAATTATAATAACCTATGATATAGGTGCCATTGTACTTAGTCACTAAGTCATATCTGACTCTTTGCAACCCCATAGACTATAGCCCCCCAGATTCCTCTGTCCGTGGGATTTTCCATGCAAGAATACTGCAGTGGGTTTCCATTTCTGTCTCCAATAGGTGCCATTAACATACTTTTAAAGATACTAAGAGAGAAATTTAAGAAGTTTAAGCAAGTGTCTCAGTATCACATAACTAGCAGTAGACTCTGCCCAGGGTTCCAACACCAGAGGGCTACAACTTAGCAGAAAACTGGGGAGAGACTGGTTGCTCATGAGACCAGGTGATTTCATACTTGCAGAGAGGAAACCTGTGGTCCACTGAGCCCTGAGAAGAAGATCTTACTTCATTATAGGCAGCTAACCACATTCAGCCCATCACCTTCCCCTCTAAAGGCCACAAGAGGTGGTGCATTAGTGAAAACAAATGATAAAACAAACTGATGAAAGCATTGTCACCACACCCTCGGTAAAATGATTTGACGGCTGGGCCATGTGAGGACATGAGACAGGACATCAGCTGAACCATGTTAAACAATATGGGAACAGAGAATAATAAGAGAAGAAGTGTTGGTTTTTCATCCATAAGTTCTTTGACCGGAGGATACTTTATCTTTTTATCTTGTCATGGCTATGGAATAGTTTTCAAACCCTAAACCAAATTCAGCAAATTTGAATTTTACTGAAGGCTTAGATTCTGTAGTGAGTAATTGAAAATCAAGGGTAATCAAAACTTCTGTTCCTCAGTCCTTAAACTATCCAGTGTTGATACAAGATCACCTTGGCTTTGAGCATCAAAGAGCGTGGTATATTTTCATTTAGGAGCTGCACAGTGTGAAAAATAAATATCTCTAAACCTAAGAGTTGTACTCAATGCAACAAGATACTCAGAACAAAGGACATTTAAACACTGATTCCTGCAGAGGGAATGGATGATTCATGTCTCCCTCTCATGCTCTTTTCTGGATAAAGGATCATTCATTCCCGTTCTCTCTCTGTCTCTGTTTCTCTTCTCCATCTCCACTTTCTCCTTCTTTCTGTTCACAATAGTTGAACATTAGTAACTTGAATATGTATATGTTACATTACAACACCACTAGACTTCCCAAGATTAAAATTTAGCAAAATTTTAATGCTTTTAATGGCTTTCCTGAAATATTTCAGCATTGGTTCCCAAAGGAGATATGTATAGGAAATGATAAACATTTATTATGATAATTTCTTTAGAGATAACAAAAACCACAGAATTAATACAAATGAACACGTTACATAGCTGAAGGACTTAGTGAGTGATTTAAATTCGATTCATTCAACATCTTTTCTTTTGAGGACGTAAGAGCTTTACTAACTCTTGTAAGAGCAGAAGTGGGAAGAATATAAAACTGTATTAGATATAATGTAATATTACACAGAATACATTGTAAAAAAAATCTGTAGTCATCTTAACCTTGCCTTCCTAGGCTCATAACTTTGATTTTCTTTATTTTATAGCAGGATCCATGTTTTCTTTGTAAATTGATAGTCCAGATCACATGGGAAGAGAAATTATGTGCGAATCACAGTGTATTTTTTCTTTTCTTTTAAAGTATTCCTGTCCTTTCTGGCATTCTCCCTTCTAAGTTATAGGCACTACACTGGCAAGCCTAGATTTGCTTTCTAAGTCAAGAACTACATACCAAAACACAAATACCTTTGAGAATCTGCATCTTGGATGTTGACTAATACTTAATTCTGGAGTTTATAGATAGGCTATATTAGGATTTTATTTGAAGTTGAAGGATTGACTCAACAAAATTTACAAAAGATATTTTTAAAGCCACACCTGAAATCATTTCCATGTTTTCATAATGATACTGAGATTTTATTGGGCATTTTAACCATTACTGGAACATTTTGACATTTTACTATTTGATATGTAGAAAAATATGTGACACCCATGAAATGGATCACACGCCTCACACTTTTCTGGCTCTACAGAGTTTTTAAAGTGTCTGATTATAGTTGTTGACATAATAAAAGAGAATTTTAGGATTTCCAACATAGAGAAAAGATAAACGTCTCGCTACATCATTGGTCAGAACTTAGCATATTGATTGTTTTCCAATAATTCTGCAACTGGGACGTCATAACTAGCTCCCACCATCAGGACATTGAAATAGGGCAGTAATTCTGGGGAGAACTGCCTCACCATCCCCCTCCTCTCATTTATCACAGGCCTCTTGGGTTGGGAGTAAGCACTCTCAATAGATCACAAATGAATCACAACCGTTAGTGCTCTTTACAGAGAAGACTGTGTGGTCGCTCCCATGAAATGTTCTGTCCTACAGGAAGATGAGTTAATTCATCTGGAACAACGTTAGTTCGTCAAGGTTTGTGGTTTATCTAAAGATCAAATTCCCGTAATTTTGTACGCCATCTGATTTAATGTCCACTTAGTTTAGCGGTTAGACAGACATCAGCAGGCACAGCATAGGAATCCAATATCAAAAACTGGAGAAAAGGCCAGTTTGATTCTTAAACCTTTAATTCAGGCATTGGTGGACTGAGATTAAATGACTGCTTTTCTTTCTCCCAGGGAAGTACATATCTAGATAATGCCAAATCTTATTAAGAAGAACCTAAATAATATAAAACATTACATGTAAATATGCCCATCGTAAAATCTGTACTTTCTAAGGGCTTTTAATGGAAGAGGATAAAAGGGGTGGGTTCATTCTAAGATGAAATTACATTCCTTTCGAAGATTTTCATACCATTCTTGGAAGGTTCTCAAGTAAAATTATAACAGTTCACAGGCAAAGGATCAATTGATGAGATTGATAAGGTAAATGATAAGGCAAATGATTACCTCATTTCTTTGTGAGGCTGATAGACCTTCCAAACACTTTCAAGTTGAATGAAAAGTTGATGCTTGATTTTGTCTCTCTTTATCCATGGCTATTTTTCAGTTACAGTTTTGGTCAAGAGTGATAAGAGTCAGCTGATGGAAAGGTATTTAGGGAATACTTACCAGTTTTTAACTAGTTTCAGTTTTGCTGAAAGAAATGCATGTAATAAAAATATTTATTTCAAAAACTGTTACCCTTAGGTGTTCCATGGAAGGGGAAAGGGGCTTTCATACATGTTTAAATATCTTTATTGATGCTCCATTAAACAAGCCAAAATATGTTTCTTTACCGAAGTACTTCTTAGACATCTATTTTGGTTCAGTTCAGTCGCTCAGTTGTGTCCGACTCTCTGTGACCCCATCGACTGCAGCACACCAGGCTTCCGTGTCCATCACCAACTCCTGGAGCTCACTCAAACTCATGTTCATTGCATCCATCCAACCATCTCATCCTCTGTCGTCCCCTTCTCCTTCCACCTTCAATCTTTCCCAGCATCAGGGTCTTTTCAAATGAGTCAGTTATTTGCAACAGGTGGTCAAAGTATTAGAGTTTCAGCTTCAGCATCAGTCCTTCCAATGAATATTCAGAACTGATTTCCTTTAGGATGGACTGGTTGGATCTCCTTGCAGTCCAAGGGACTCTCAGGAGTCTTCTCCAACATGACAGTTCAAAAGCATCAATTCTCTGGTGCTCAGCTTTCTTTATAGTTCAACTCTCACATCCATACATGACTAAGTTGGTGCAAAATTAATTGTGATTTTGCATTGTTGAACTTTGCTATTTGCTATTGGAATGCATTCTTAAATAAATGTGGTTATGCTATATATTCTTTTAATGTGCATTTCTCACTTCGTTTTTTTTTTTTGTTAATGACATTACTTTCTATTTATTTTATATTTATTTTAGACTAGGGAAATGATATTAGACAAAGAGCAGATTTGAGCGACTTTCTTATTCTAGTTCAAAATAGGTCATAAAGCGGCGGAGGCAACTCACAACATCAATCAATAATGCATTTGGCCCTGGAACTGCTAAAGAACGTACAGTGCAGTGGTTGTTCAAGAAGTTTTTCTAAGAGACGAGAGCCTCAAAGAGGAGGAGTGCATTGGTGGGTCATTGGACGTTGATGATGATCAATTGAAAGTAGTTATAGAAGCTGATCCTCTTATAACTACATAAGAAATTGCCAAAGAACTCAAGGTGGCCCATTCTACAGCTGTTCAGCATTTGAAGGAAATTGGAAAGTTGAAAAAGCTCAATAAGTGGGTACCTCATGACAGAAAATTTAAAAAATTGTTGTTTTCAAGTATTGTCTTCTCGTAGTCTATGCAACAACAATAAACCATTTCTCAGTCAGATTGTGACCTGTGACGAAAAGTGGATTTTATATGACAACTGAAAACAACCAGCTTAATGGTTGGTCTAAGAAGAAGTTCCAAAGTACTTCCCAAAGCCAAACTTACATCAAAAAAGGGTGATGGTTACTGTTTTGGTGGTCTGCTGTTGGTCTGATCCACTACAGCTTTCTGAATCCTGGTGAAACTGTTACATCTGAGAAATATGCTCAGCAAATTGATGAGATGCACTGAAAAATTCAATGCCTGCAGCCAGCATTGGTCAACAGAATGGGCCCAAATCTCCATGAAAAGACCCAGCAGTATGTTCCATAAGCAATGCTTCAAAAGTTGAATGAATTAAAAAAAAAAAGTTGAATGAATTAGGCTATAAAGTTTTGCCTCATCTGCCATATTCACTTGACCTCTTGCCAACCAGCTACCACTTCGTCAAGCATCTCGACAAATTTTTGTAGGGAAAATGCTTCCATAACCAGCATGAGACAGAAAAATACTTTCCAAGAGTTCCTTGAATCCTGAAGCACAAATTTTTATGCTACAGGAATAAACAAACTTATTTCTTGATGGCAAAAATGTGTTGATTTTAATAGTTCCTATTTTAGTTAATAAAGATGTGTTTGAGCCTAGTTATTATGATTTAAAATTCAGAGTCCAAAGCCGCAATTATGTTTGCACCAGCCTAATAGACTCTTACAGCACTTACCACTTTGACATTCATTGTGAGGCTCCAAGAGGGAGCCTCTTAGAATTTATTGTTGTTGCATAGAATAAGCCTCTTTGCCTCAGTTGACCACCGAACACATTTTCAGGGAATACCTGGTAACAAGACACGATGAGAAAATGCCGGTGTGAAGCATGTTTTATGCCATCAAACAGCTTTGTAAGTAGATCAGCAGATGACAGAAATATCCCAAATGACTCTAAATATGAAGACTGACTAGTGAATGATTTTCATAATGAATACCGTAAGAACTTCAAGAAAAGGGGCCTGGAGGGCTATGGATGAGCTCAATAAATAGAACTCTGACTTCTCGTTGATCTATTGTTTCATTTCAATATCTGTGAGTGTCAGAGATAAGTAAAATGAAGTAAAATAAATGAACACAGTTATAAGAGCTTCTGCTCATCTCCCTGGTTGTTAACTAGAGTTCAAAATTTGAGTAGAAGGAAGAATCAGACAATGGGCCTGGAAAGATAAACTTGGCATCCACTTATAGAGAAGATTGCATTTTGAATTAGGAGCTTTATTTTCTAGAGAATTAGGAACACTTAAGAGTTTTTATTAGGCACCCCACTCCAGTGCTCTTGCCTGGCAAATCCCATGGATGGAGTAGCCTTGTAGGCTGCAGTCCATGGGGTCAGTAAGAGTCGGCCACGACTGAGCGACTTCACTTTCACGCACTGGAGAAGGAAATGGCAACCCACTCCAGTGTTCTTGCCTGGAGAATCCCAGGGACGGTGGAGCCTGGTGGGCTGCCATCTATGGGGTCACACGGAGTCGGGCACTACTGAAGTGACTTAGCAGCAGCAGCAGCAGAGTTTCTATTAGTATGGTTTTTCTTTTTCTTTCTTTCTTTTTTTTTTTTTTTAGGTAAAGCAAAACATTGTCATAACTCTGTTACTCAAGAAGACTAAGATTTGGTATAAAGATGCCACAGAATTCAAGCCTAAAGATAAGGTCCTCCATCAAGGCAGTGACCAGTGGGAAGGTGAGGGCCCTAGAGAAACAATTTAACTGTCAATGACTGCTCACTGGGGATAAGGAAAAGGGAGACATGGCAGATATTGTCCAGGGTTGGTACCTATATAAATGGCCAACTTGAATAATTGGTACAGAATCAACATGGGTGGGTAGGGGGAACAACAAAGTGCTACTCCTGGGAAATAGCAGTGATGGAAATGTCTATCTCTAGTTTCCCTAAAAGAGAATTACCAGTGTATCAATTGATTCCTGTAGGGAACAGTGGTAAACAGTCCAGTTTACATAGATATTAAATATAACAATGCCTGATATGCTTGGCTGTCCTTGCATCACAGTTCAAAGGTAGTTTAGCCTATTCTGCAAAGATGGTACTCAAGATGTGAATATGAAAGAAGCTTGATTCCATCCTTAAGAATCTAACTATGCCATGATCAGTTGTGTCTGACTCTCTGCCACCCTGTACACGGTAGCCCACCAGGCTCCTCTGTCCATAGGATTTTCCAGGCAAGAGTACTGGAGGGGGTTGCCATTTTCTACTACAGTGGATCTTCCCAACTCAGAGATTAAACCTGTGTCTCCTGAGTCTCTTGCATTACAGGAAGATTCTTTACCTGCTGAGCTATAGAGAAAACAAGAGAGTTCCAGAAAAACATCTACTTCTGCTTTATTAACCATGCCAAAGACTTTGACTGTGTGGATCACAACAAACTGTGGAAAATTCTTCAAGAGATGGGAATACCAGACCACCTTACCAGCCTCCTGAGAAATCTGTATACAGGTCAAGAGGCAACAGTTAGAACTGGACATGCAACAATGGACTCGTTCCAAATTGGGAAAGGAGTACATCAAGGCTGTATATTGTCACACTGCTTATTTAGCTTATAGGCATAGTACATCATGCGAAATGCTGGACTGGGGGAAGCACAAACTGGAATCAAGATTGCTGGGAGAAATATCAATAACCTCAGATATGCAGATGACACCACCCTTATGTTAGAAAGTGAAGAGGAACTAAAGAGACTCTTGATGAAAGTGAAAGAGAGTGAAAAACCTGGCTTAAAACTCAACATTCAAAAAACGAATTCATGGCATCCTGTCCTATCTCTTAATGGCAAATAGATGGGGGAAACAATGGAAACAGTGACAGACTCTATTTTCCTGGGCTCCAAAATCAATGCAGATGGTGACTGCAGCCATGAAATTGAGAGACGCTTGCTCCTTGGAGGAAAAGCTATGACCAACCTAGAAAGCATATTAAAAAGCAAAGACCTTTGCCAACAAAGGTCCATCTAGTCAAGGCTATGGTTTTTCCAGTGGTCATGTATGGATGTGAAAGTTGGACTGTAAAGAAAACTGAGAGCTGAAGAATTGATGCTTTTGAACTGTAGTTTTGGAGAAGACTCTTGAGAGTCCCTTGGATTGCAAGGATATCCAACCAGTCCATCCTAAAGGATATCAGTCCTGAATATTCACTGGAAGGACAGATGCTGAAGCTGAAACTCTAAAACTTTGGCCACATGATGTGAAGAACTGACTCATTTGAAAAGACCCTGATACTGGGAAAGATTGAGGGCAGGAGGAGAAGGGGACAACAGAGGATGAGATGGTTGGATGGCATCACTGATTTGGTGGACACGAGTCTGATGGACAGGGAAGCCTGGTGTACTGCAGTCCATGGGGTCACAAAGCGTCGGATAGGGTTGAATGACTGAACTGAATTATCTTACAATGACCCTTTAAGGAGGATCACTGACTATTTTAATAATGGATACAAAAAGCATTACAGATACAACTGTAAGTAAAGTCGAACTGGCTGTCAACCAGGAGAGAAGCACAGATGTGTGTGTGTGTGTGTGTGTGTGTGTTCAGTCACTCAGTCATGTCCGACTCTGTGTGGCCTCATGGACTGTAGCCCGCCTGGTTCCTATGTCCATGGAGTTTTCCAAGCAAGAGTACTGGAATGGGTTGCCAGTTCCTCCTTTAAGGGATCTTCCCAACCCAGGGGTTGAACCCAAGTCTCTTGGGTCTCCTGAATTGGCAGGTGAATTCTTTACCACTACTACCACCTGGAAAGCCCTGAAAAGCACAGATAATTAGGGAGAAAAGATAAAAAGGTCAAACCTGGTTGGTAGGGATCGGTGGGCACAGAAAAAGAGGTGACTTTGAAGGGATAGATAAGATTTCATCCAAGATAATGAAGGTAAAATAAATTATAGTCTAAGGAACATTAATGATTATAATTACAATTACATTAGTAATACCAGTAATAATAACAGCTATTTCTCATTGATCATATGCTATGTGCGATGCATGACCCTAAGTAATTTATATACATTACCTCATTTCATTTTCAGAAAATAGAATGAGTTTATACTGAATTGTGAGGCAACTGAAACCCACTGAAAAATTTTGAGCAAAGGAATGAGTAATAGCTGATGCTTGGAAAAATTAACAATGTTGAGCATAAACTGATGGGTGGGTGAGTGATGGTCAGAATGGGAAGTCATTGTGATAATTCAGACTAGGAGGTAACAAGCATCCACACTAAGCATCCGAACTACATAGAAATGAAAATCAAGGACCTGATACATTTTGCCAACAAACACCTATTGAATATCTACTGCATGTCTGGCATTATGTTAGTTCATTTCAGTTTGGTCGCTTAGTCGTGTCCTACTCTTTGAGACCCCTTGGACTGCAGCACGCCAGGCCTCCCTGTCCATCATCAGCTCCTGGAGCCTACACAAACTCTTGTCCATCGTGTCGGTGGTGCCATCCAACCATCTCATCCTCTGTTGTCCCCTACTCTTCCTGCCTTCAATCTTTCCCACCATCACGGTCTTTTCCTATGAGCTGGTTCTTTGCATCAGGTGGCCAGACTATTGGAGTTTCAGCTTCAGCATCAGTCTTTCCAGTGAATATTCAGGACTGATTTCCTTTAGGATGGATTGGTTGGATCTCCTTGCAGTCCAAGGGACTCTCAAGAGTCTTCTCCAACACCACAATTCTTTGGCGTTCAGCTTTCTTTATAGTCCAACTCTCACATCCATACATGACTACTGGAAAAATCATAGCTTTGACTAGATGGACCTTTATTGGCAAAGTAATGTCTCTGCTTTTTATTATGCTGTCTAGGTTGGTCATAACTTTTCTTCCAAGGAGCAAGCGTCTCTTAATTTCATGGCTGCAGTCACCATCTACAGTGATTCTGGAGCTCCCCAAAATAAAGCCTGTCACTATTTCCATTGTTTTCCCATCTATTTGCCATGAAGTGATGGGACTGTATGCCCTGATCTTAGTTTTCTGAATGTTGAGTTTTAAGTCAGCTTTTTCACTCTTCTCTTTCACGTTCATCAAGAGGCTCTTTAGTTCTTCTTCGCTTTCTGCCATAAGGGTGGTGTCATCTGTATATCTGAGGTTATTGATATTTCTCCTGGCAATCTTGATGATACTATGTTAGAGGCAGAGGCATTATGTTAGGCTCTGGACAACAGAGACAAACAAGAGAAACACAATTCCTGCCCTCCTGGCACTTCAAGTTCCCCAATAGGACACTGTAGAGAATACATTCCCCGGCCTCAGTAACAAATATTGACTGAAAAGTAGTCTTGGTGTGTGTATGTGTGTGTGCGTGTGCATACCTGGCCTTCTACCCCAGTTTTTAAAGCTCTTGGATCTCAACCATATTTCACCTCTGTCTCTGAATTCTCTCTCTTACTGATTGGCAGAGACCACAGTGGGTGGGACAGAGCAAACCCAGCTGCAAGCCAGACAGAGACGGACATCTTTGGGGGTAGCACAGCTTGAGAGAAAAAAAACATTTTTCTTAAAATTCTTCTCTCCATAGGTCAGGGTAAGGATTAGGGCAACTGACATTGGAATGGAAGAAAGAGGATAGAAAAATACTTATAGTTTTCTGTTCCTTAAAGTACAAGCCAGACCATCTTCCTCGTTGCGTGTGGACGTAAATCTAGTCTAACCCATCATACAAACACAAAAACTGTGAAACTCAGTGTTCTGACCTGTTCCCATGAACTCAGAGCAGCTCACACTCAGATTACCCAATTTATTTTCCCAACACTCTTAGTAGGCTGATATTATGAAACTGTCATAGAAACCAACTCAAAGGTTAAGTGACTTACCCAAAGACACACAGTGAGGAGAAGAAACGGGAGCAGAGAAAGGTCTTCCAACTCACTTTTTCCACAATATTATGGGTCTAAAAGCACTCTGAATGGTGTTTCTAGAGCCTCAGGAAAGAAGCTGACCCTGGATTTATTACATAATGTGCTAAATGCTATCTTGAAAGACTGACTTAATTTAAATTGATAAAATAATAAAATATGAATGCCTAATGGTTGAGGTTAATTCCAAAAGCCTTAATTTAGTGCCTTAATTCTTTGGTCTAAAGTTAGGAAGAATGAGGGATTTGGCTTTTTGAGACTAATTATAATCAAGATAGTAATTTTTGTTCAGTGATCTAAAAATGCTTATTATCTGAACAACCAGATAGATGTGTTATGTTTTACTATGAATATTTATTTCTCAGTGTTATAAATATATTTACTCATCATATTTTTCTTGAATGTGTCTTTTAATGTATATGCATCATTGCATTAAACAGCTCAACTTTGGGGGAATAAGAAAGAGAAAAATAATGATATTGTGTCTCTTTTTCCTCTATCAAAATTTTACTCCAACATATTTTATGAAAGTTTTTATTTTATCAGTGTTTTCATTTAAACTTGGTATAAATTTTTTGTTGTTGTTGTGCTTTTGCCACAAAATAACCACTCAGCATAATAGCTTAGGACTGAAATACATCAAAACAGCGCAACAAAAAATATTTAAAAATGGCAACCTTAATTGGAGTTTCAGAAATAAATCTCTGAGTGTAATAATTTATTCCCTAGAGCTGTTGTCTCAGCAAAGTATTTCATCTTAGTTTCTGAAGAGCTGCTAGTCATTACTAAATATATTTAAAGTTGAAGCCAAAGAAAAGATCACATTTATTCTGGTCCAACTATATTTATGAGATACTCAATGGTTAAGAGCATCATCTGCATTTTTAAAAGATCAAATAGGCGATTATGTTTGTGTAGTTAATTAATGAAAAGGGAAGTAGGTAATGATTTACTCTGAAAACTTTTCTATCACAGTATCTGGGATCTCATGCTGGAAGGACAATAACAGGGTGCTAATTCTGAACGCACACAGGGCCGTCCGACAAAGACATGGAGATTTGTAGGAAATCAACCCTCCAGCAGTCCTGGCAAGCCAGACTGACCCTAGCAAATGAAAATAATCAAAAGTAATTAGAAGCGTGCTGGACTACTCCTCAGAGAGCCGGGCGGGAGAGTAAACATGCCTGAATCCTTGAGCCACTGCAAAGGCCCATGTCTGAGCTGTTAGGTGCCCTGACCTTGTCCACATAAAGATGTGATTTATGAAGTGCAGGGCACAGCAGCAGGGCTTCTGTCTTCTCCTGGAGAACCAAATTACTGAGGTGGAGATTAACATGCTTTCAGTCGGGCCCATTTCCAGACCAAGGGAAATTTTTTATTTACATTTTTTTTACCTTTAATTTCCTCTTTTCTTTCTTTCCTTTTGTAAAAAACAGTTCCCCTACCCATATAGATTAAAAAGAAAAAAATCAGACAAAGTTCATCAAAAGGAACAAGAAATCTCTCTCCCGAGCAGTGGTGATAATGTATGTTGGAGATCTGACATGCAGACATTCAGAGCTCTTTTTGTTTGTAAACTCTTATTGTGCACCACTCTTTTGCTGGGTCGACCTACCCAGCATCACAGAATTCACTTTCAGGTTTAGGGAGTCAAGCTTGTGGACTACTCTGATTAAAATGTATAAATTAAAATTAAACAAAATATTCTCTTTGATTCCACAGCTTTCCGATCTAGTTTGTCTTGTCTAAACATGATGTTTCATTACAAGGTTTACCTATTAAATGAAAAGATTTGACAGAAAAAATTGTCGGTGGTCAAGAATTTGGGGCAAAGATAAAGGAGAGGCAAATTGGAGCTTCTGTATTGGGAGAAATATTTATATGTAAATTAGTGGGAAGTCTCTTGGGTCCTAAAGACACACTTGTATTTTTTTTCTTATCTTTGTCTCAGTTAAGTTAGGTAAGATTTTACAAAATCCTATTCTGACATGGAAAAGGAAGCATTGATTTTCTTTTTAAACACACATCAATATCCATACATGAAGCTAATTTAATTAGCAAGCAGTTATTGTTCAGCCAAATGTCAATTTCTCAGATTATTTCATGCTTCTTGATGTGAACTGTATGCAGCAGGATTTAACAGGATCTCCGTGAATGAAACTGCACTTGAGCAATGTAAAAATGCACTTGTATGTTCTTGAAAAGCTTAAAAAAGGGAAAAAAAAAGAAAGAAAGAAAAAGAAAAAAAACAGTGTTAAAACAAAAATGTCAGGCTTGGAGTTCAGTGTATATTTAGCCTCCTCAAGAAAGCCAAAACTGCAGAATTAAGGGAACTCTACTTAGGCTGAGGTTATAAAGTGCCTTCCTCTATAAACTAAAAACATAATGTCAGGGTGAATGGGAACATACTTTATTAACTTTATGGTATTGAAAACTGCCAGCAAGTTGTCTTGTTTTTAAATATTGTCCTCTGCAGAGTGTTACAGGGCTGTTTGTCCACAGGAAGCCTATTAAAAGTGGACAGTGCAGTCATTTCATCTGGCTTTGGCTGGACTGCTTTTCTTTCCTTTAATGATGTGCTGGAATGTACCATGCCCATAGGGTCTCCATTAGCAGAACTTTTACTTCTGGGACAACCATGAAGTTTGAGGCTTAAAAGAGGCATCAGCTTACAGTCTTGTGGGAATCACTTGAATACTGGAGCACTAACTTCTTACTGCTTTAACTAATATATTGACTTATTTTAAATAAACAGTTACACAATGAAGGCAGAGCCAGTGGCCTTATTGGAAATCTTTGAGTCTTGTCAAGATTCTGCAGTCCATGCAGATAGGGGGAGGAAGGAAGGGGCCTGAGGAGGGTTAATGCCCTTTTCAGACCAAGAAGAAAACACACTAACCTCTCCCACCCCAACCCTTCCATCAGCCAAAGGTAGATCTTTGCAGCTCCCAGAAATCTATCACGTCACACTCCAACCTCATATCTTCCAGTGCCTTTTTCCTGGTAAACAACAATTAACAGAACAGGGCAGAAAAATCAATTGGTCTTTTTGGGAAAATGTTCTGAAAATATGATTCTTTTTTTAAAAGCACTGCCGACAAGTCACTCTATATGTGACAAATCACTCCCTGCTTTTAAGCTGTACATTTGTTGTGTGTTCTATTCTGTCCCCTTAATATTTAGATCATCTGTGCTGATACATGTTTGCAAATTAAAGCTGGTTTGAGATTATAGTAAAACCATTATTTTTAATAGCCCATTTCAAGGGCAACGCTAAACACTGCAGAACCCGCATGTTACTGATTACTGCTGAGCAGACAGCAGCTTTTGCAGATTAATTTGTAACTGGGAACTACTGTAAACAGATTTCACCAGAAATCCCAAGGAATAAAGGAAATTGGTGGTGGTATTTGTCTCCTTATATTTATTTATTGTTTTAGAAACCTCCTGATGGAGAGCGAGTTAACGCGGAAGAAAAGCAAGCCCCCCTGCAAAAACCTTTTCCTCCCGGCCCTCCGGCTCCTCTCTCTCCATGTCACTTCTGATCAGGAGAGGCAGGTCGGGGTCTTCTCCTAAAGGGTTATTTGAAATAGCCAGAGGCTCCTTTCATGAGAATTAAGGCTCTTCTACCTACTCTCACATTTCAGGACCCCATTTTTAAACTTCAAGTTGTGTCGTCAGGAAAAAGCGAGGTGATTGCCTTTCCGTGAAGGTATAATCAAAGAGGGGAGGGGTGTGTGGGGGAAGGAGAGAGAGAAGTAAAACTGAGATTTGATGTTTGCCCAGGCCTTTCAGTCTTTCTCACAAGTTATTCAGTGGAGAAGAAGACTGATGATGATATTAATAAAATAATGATGATGAGGCTAAATAATCGCCTCTCTAGATCAATCTTTCAAGGACTCAGAGAAAGTGTTAACTCTTTTGGCTTTGTCTGGGGAAGCGAATTTGATGCACAGAAATAGCCTTAGCTCAAGCTGGTGTCTGCCGGTCTGGACCGCAGAGTGCACCGGTACGGGACTGAGGCTCCGGAAGGCATGGGATCGCGCGCAAGGCGGAGGGCAGAGCCCAGCTGCCCGCGCCCGGCGGTCGGCAGCCGGTTCACCTGGGTGGCTGGAGGCCGCAGATACCGCAACTTAATCCGGGTCACAACGCCATCTACCGGCTTGACGACGCATCTGCAAGTACCCAGACCTTGAAAGTCGCCCCGCCTTCCCCCACCCGAACCCAATATAAGGGGAAAAACTTGGAGGCCCTTTCCACGAAATCCTAATTTAGCCAGGAGCTGCCACTGATTCCATACGAACTTTTGTTTATCCGCCATCATTTCCTCCTTTTCAGAGCAGCTTTGTAAAGGGCAAGGGGGCGGGGGGCCAGAGGCTAGGGCGGGGTACTGGGGAGTTGAGCTCTCTCAGACCCCCTGATCAGGCCGCACTGTCTGAAGCAATCGGTTCCCCCAGATTACTTGTATTTAATACACAATGCATCATAAAACAAATCCCTCATCCTGACAGGAAGAAAATAGAACAGCTCATAGCTCGAGCCGGTCCAATTTATGGCTAAATTAAAAAAAAAAAAAAGGCTCCTACAATGGGCAAGTTGAGGAAGGGCAGGAAATCAATGGCAGCAAACCGGGAGCTCTTAAAGGTTCTCAAGCGCCGAACTCTATGGGAATATCTGACCGGGTTTTAGGTTATTTACAAAGGATTTTTCCTGTCCTACCTACCACTGCTGTGCGATTTTCCCTCAAACAATGGCCATTATCTGAAATAACAGTTCAATGTCACAGATAACAGGCCACCGAAACGAATTAGTCACCACCTCTTGTCATTTTCTCCCCCTCCCCACATCCCTCCCTTTTGTTACTATTTTTGTTTTTAAATCAGCATTTTGGGGAAATATAGATCGACTAGATTTACACGTCTATTTGCACTTAGAGAAAACAAAAAGGGACTTGTACCGTCTCTGCGTGAGCAGATGAAGTGGAACATAAATGCGCTTTCCATCCTCTCTCTTCACCCCGCCCCCTCAAGTGTCCCTTTACTTGCTTACTTTGCTTAACTTTCCATTGTTGAGCTAAGTTGGATTTTGCCCATTTGTTTTTATGAATGGAGTTTGTGATTTAAAAAAGCGTTTATTTTCATTTAACCGGTGGATTTCACTAAAATTTCTAAGCTTGGCTAAAGTAAATCCATAGACACTTTTTTTTTTGCCATGCATTCCCTATAGTCTTTCTTCCAGTGTTGTTTCTGGAATGTGTTGATAAATACAGAACATATATATTAGAAAATCATTAATCACCGGGTATTACTTGTCCCCTCAAAAAACATTCATGAGGTTAAAAGTTAAAAAATAATCTGAGTTATCAAAATTGCTTAATTCTACTTTGGGACGTTTATGATGTTTTAGTTAATGTATTAAAGAATATGATAAAAACTCACGAAACAATTGTCACCCTCTCTCGGCCCATAATAGGCTATCTGGGGAGATTATATGCAAATAATGTTTCGGATTTTTAAAGTCCTTATAAGAAAAATATGATTTAAAAAGTAGCATGCTCTTCTGCTGACCTGTGATGATGGAGAGAATAGAGTACGAATTTCAATGATAATAATAAATACCTAGCAAAAAACTGTAACCGCCTTTTCCAACTTTTTAGGCTACTGTTTCCTAAGAATTTCTAAACTAATGATATTTAGCATGAGCCACAGTCTCTTTACTCTAAACCTCTTCACCCCCTCCAGCGCCCCACCCCCATTCTCGGAGCACACACCCTCACACCCCGAAAACACTTTTCCACCCCATCACTCCCATCCCCCAATACACACACACACACACACACACGCACACGCACACACACTTGTGCTTTCAGGACACCTAAACAGAGGATATTTCCCTGGGGAAAGAAATCCTGCCTGGCGAGATCTCCCCATTGGTTGTTTACCCGGAGAAATCTACATGTTTAAGGGGGATGGTGCATCCGTAATCAGTCTGACCCTATAGGACTGAGTCTTAGCGACCTTTTTGTGACCTCTCCCGCCAGAGGAGGCTGCTGTCACTTTAAAAATTTACTGAAAGAGGAGCCCGTCTGGCTTCCGATCACTCTGGGGCGGCGGGAGATAGCTCCCTTTCTCCCTCGCCCCGGGTTCTTTCTGGATGGCCGAGCAGATCCTCTTTAAAGAGACAGTTCATGAAATAGAAACCCGGCGGCTGAGCTAGGAGTTGCGAAAGGGGACGATCCCGTGAGGGTCTACGACCAGGAAAGGCGCAGCGGAGGATCAGAAAGGGGGCTAGAGCTCCCCTCGCCTCCCCAGGCCCCCCACCTTTTCAAACTCTCCTCCTCCTGCCTGTATCTCCCCCCCCACCCCTCTTTTGGACCGGGAGAAAGAAGTGGAAGAAGTTTTAGTGGGTTTCAGATAACTTTCATTACACATCGGGCTGATAAGAGCAAGCGAAAGTGAGAAAAGAGGGAGGTGATGTGAACCAGAAGGAATAGCTCGGAGCTCATTTAGGAAGGGGGAAAAAAGCCAAAACACACCAAACCCGGGTCACCCAGACAAGCGGAGACTTCATTTCTGGTCTTAAAAATACACTGTTGGCGGACAATAAATCTGAAACGCGTGGTCCTGGCGAGCAGATACTAGAGACGGACAAAGTTATCAAAGACCATTCGGAAATCGAGACTCGAGGCTTTTTTTTTTTTTTTTTTTTTAAACATCTCGAAATGTGGCTCGGGATCGTATGAAAGGATTTTCGTGCAGGAAAGCTGGGGGCTGCTGATTATTTTGTTTGTTTTAATTCTTCTGTGATTGCCTTTTATTGCTGAGTTGAGGCCATAGAAATCTTAAGGTAAGAGAACTAAAAAAAAAAAAAAAAGTCTTGGCGATATGCATAGTTTGTTACTTGGGACAGTTTCCTGCCTTGGCACCCCTTCTCCGGGGCGCCCCCCGCCCCCAGCCTTCTTTTCCTACTTGCCCGCTGCCTCGCGGAGCCCTGTGCTTATCTACGTTGCCGGGACTGCCGATTTCCTTGTTCCTCCTGTGCAACGGTGCGGTCTGGACGCGTCTCCGGGGTGGGTCGTCCGGCCTTCGGTGGGTCTCTCTGCCGGCTGTCGGCCCTCCTTTCCTCGCGCTCTTCTCCTCTTTCCCCTCCCTTCGTGTGTCTGTCCGTCGGTATCAGGGACGCAGAAGGTGGGGTTGCCAAAATCTGAATTCCTGGCACCGGCCACGCGACTTTGGAGCCGCTTTCGGCCGAGTTCCACCTTGCCAAGTAACAGCTTTGCTGTCCAACATCGTGTGCTGCTTCGCGAGAAAGTCACATTCGGACCCTTTGGCTAGGTTATGGGGATTTTTTTTTTTTTTTCTTTTGCTGTTGGTTTTTTGAAAGGGCCTTTCTCTAAAGTCCACCTAAAGGGAATTCTTTTTTTTTTTTTTTTTTAAGCTATCTTTGGAACTTGACAGCTTTTAAAAACACAGGAGTGTGTTAGATGAAATGACGGAAGATGTGTTGTTACTTTATTTTATTCAAGATTTCCGAGACGATTAAGACATTTGGGAGACAAATGCAGTTCTGTTAGCAAATCAAAAGCGAATAATTCACCCGGGGTCGGGGGCGGGGTGGGTTGAGGGGGGAAGGTTTCTGGAGAAAGTTAAGCTTTTGTCTTGGGGCAAGAATACAGGGAGTAAGAAAGTTAATATGTTGGTGAAATATTTGAATAATCATATTACATATATGTAAAAAGACATTCTTTGGAAATGAACCTGTTTTTAAATTAATTTCACTGTTGACAGTGGCAATGGCAATAATGTTAACACGGAGTAAAATTACACCTAGTATTTTTATGTGCAGTGTATGCAATACTTAACTCTCTGCCCTCGCAAAAAGGGGAATGCTGGAAAGCTAGGGGCATAGATGATTTTTGACTTTGAAATTAACAAGTTTTCCACGTCTTTCTGCAAATATGAAATGGAACTGGTGTTGCGTTTCACTGACTTCACCCAATTTCCTTCATTAAATATTTCTCTAGTGTGTCAGTAGAACTGCTTTTTTTCCCCCCCTCATGCTAGTGGAGAAAATAAACAACAAAGATCAACCAGAAATCAAAAAAACCAAAAAATAAAAACAACAATCTCAACCTTTTACTATTTTAAAGTGTGTATTGCTGTTGTTATTTGTAATACTTCCAGACATCTGAGGAGAGGGTGAATCTCAAATTGCCATTTAAGCTGCTCAGCATTGAGAGTTGATGAAAACAGCTTAAAGTTTATAATTTTATCAGTGAGAAATTGTTCAAATCTGTCCTCACTAAAGAGGCTATTTAATATAAACTTTTTGTTATTAGTGTGAAAGGTGTCCTTGAAAAAGACTTGATGTGTGTGGGTGTATATGTGTGTGTGTAGCAATTATTACTCCTATCTATGTTTCAATTTTTCTTTTTAAAATTGTGGGACTACTTATTGCCCTTTAATTGCCTCATGGCCAAAGGCATATTCATAATGCCTCTTGACTAGAGCCCTCAGAACACTGGGCTTCTTGAAGTTTGTGGTGAGTTAACCATTTGAATCTGTAACTGAGTGATTACTTGAATTCTGTGCAAAATTGCTTTTGGTCTATACACTCCAGAGTTTAGTTTTAACTTTTACAGGTATAGATACAACAGAGTTCTGAGGGGGAGGGGGTTATTTAATTCATCAATTAATGTTCTGGACTATGTTGTTTAGTCTTTGATAGGAAACATCCTCAAGTTTGGGTTAACTGATTGACATTAACATTACCAGACTTTCTAGTTATTCACCATCAGGTCAACAACTCTGCAGCTTTTAATATTGGTGTTTAACAACATTGCTGCTAGTGAATCTGAATAGCCTCCTTTAAGTAGACACAACTTTAAAAATGGGCATTACCCATTTCAGTTTTAGTTTAATAGGTATCCTGAGTAGTGATTAATATTTAACATAGGTCAAATGTAAAATCTCATGAAAAATAACAATACATAACCATATATAATGATGGCAATTTATTACAAAATTTTTATATATTTTTTACTTGATCACAAGCTAGTTCTGATATTTAACTTACAAAACATTAAACTGAAATATGCATTGGCATAGGGTACCTAAAACTTTAGGTTGACATGTTTTGCACGAGTGTTTACCAGATATTTATTTTCATTTGTTTTTCTTTGGTCAGTAGCATCAATGAGACGACTCTTACCCTCTTCTTCAGATAAGGGTGTGATTTGTTTCATGGTAATGCGATACAAACTAAAAAGGAATTTGACAATATTTAGATTAAAATTTTTACATTGCATTAATTTAAAGTGCACAAATGTGAAAGTATATACTTACAAGGGAAGACTATCTTAACATAAAATATTGACTTCTACAGTTTAGAAATATTATGTTAATATATGGTGTTCAGTATTTTTTTTGTAAAAATGACATTGGACAAAATAGCACTGTTTTATGCAAAATAAGGAATCTGACATTTTTGAAACCAATTGATCAGTTTTTGTAGTAATTTACAATTGCTTTGTTCCTTTAAAAGCAGTACCGCTGCCACTTCTAAGATAACTTACTATTATTCCTTCTGTATTAATATGCATGATGGCTGACTTCTTTTCTCATAAGGATTCGAAGTAGGAAACATACATTTGAATAAAATATTTTCAAGCAATTAATTATTCTAATGAATGAACTGATACAGAAATCGATTGTTTTCATCTTCTTCTTTCTAGATCTTAGATGAGTTTTGCAATGTGAAGTTCTGCATAGATGCTAGTCAACCAGATGTAGGAAGCTGGCTCAAGTACATCAGGTTCGCTGGCTGTTATGATCAGCACAACCTCGTTGCATGCCAGATAAATGATCAGGTATGTTGTAAAGATTTTCTTGTCTTTCTTGGAGAGCACTAAAGTATCAGTGAAGCCTGAAGAATAAAAATAACAGTGAGTTGCAGTAGACCCTTGTGGCCTGTTTTTTGATATGGTGAAAGGTAATGCCCAAATATAAGATGCAGAATAAAGTAATTTTCAGTATTACTTTCTTTCAGTACTTCTTTTTTGGGTAGTTTATTCACTTTGTGCTAGTAAAACTTCAGAAATGCTCTAGTCTTCTGTGTATGACTGAATGATTTAAAAACTGAATACTACTTATTAATAGGTATTCTTTATCAGTTTTTCTTTGCCTTCATAATAAGGAGTCATTCATAGAAAGTACTGAACTAATCAAGAACACTGAATTTTTGCAGAAATTGCAAGTGATACAGTTGAAATATATAGATTTTATTTTAAATAGTAGGTAGATATAGATGTATGATCTATGTGTGTGCTTATCTGATTATGCATTTGGTTTGCTTAATTATAAACAAGAAACACTTCGATTAATCAAATACATTTTCTGTTGTTGTTGATGTGAATAGTTTAAAAGTATCACTGCTGGAAATTGCTTTATGGAAGCTCATGCAGTGAGGTTAACTTTAATAACAATAACTATGAAACAAGATCATGAAAATATTATGAAACATATTTTGCACTCAATAAAGTGAAGTTATGAATCTTGTAACTTAGTATGATAATACCTAAAACAACAAGAAGTTCAACCTGTTAATTTGTGTTTTATAAACATCATTGGGTTAGAATATAACTATACTATCATCATTTATTTCTTTTAAACCAATGGTTACCTAAATCAAATATGTTTCAAAGATCATATTAAATTGGTTGCTTGGCAAATCTACTATAAAAATCACCACCAAGAAAAAGAAAAGTTTAAATTAGATGTTTCCAATTGAAAGCTGGTAAGTAATGCTAGCGTCATATGCTCTATGACTCTATTTCAGTCATTGTTATGAGATTATTCTTTGGCATTTTACCAGCTACCAGATAATTTTTACTGACTAACCTGTATAAGAGGTAGTAAATTATAAAATTCACTTTAAAGTGGGAATCATTTAAAAATCTTCAACATATATCAAAAGTGATAAACCAATCAATTGGTTTTTCCCTTTGCCGTAAGAAAACAAGAGGCATTATTGGAACAAAGTAGATCATTATTAAATTAGCTATTGCTTATGAACAGAAAATATCCCAAGTCTATCATATGAGTTACTGTCACCATCAACAACAGACATTTTTTGAGCACTGACTGTTTTGTCGATGTGGGAAATACATAGGTATTATAAATGGGTGAGTTGTGCATGTGATGTTTCTTTAAAAAGTAACTTGAATACCTCAAAAGGCAGTTTTAAGATGAAATAATGTAATGATATCATAATAGTTATTTGGTATTCATATTTACTGACAACAAGAGCTATTTCCTTAAACAGATAGAACTATTGCAGGACTTGTGAAAAGATGGTTGAAGAATGAGACTTGTGGACAATGTATTTTTTTCATTTAATATTTATGTCTAAATTATTTTTATAAATATGCTTTTGTCCTTGGGAATTGTGATTACATTAAAAAGGGAAACTATTTTGTTATTCATAAGTATGAATTACTTTGCTTATTAGAATAGGCATTTATAATTTTCATATGGTTACTTTTGAGGTTCACATTGTAAAATGCATTGCTTTCAAAAGAAAAATATGCTGGTCTCATATCTTAATGAATAACATGTTTATGTTTTTAACTGAAGAATCAGGGAAACTAGCTAATCAGGAAAATCATAAAAGACCAATATTAGACATATACTATTATTTCTGTAAGTTCTCATTTTAAACTTATGTATTATGCTGTCAGAAATCTAAGATGGTAACAGAGTGCATATCAAATAACATAGTTGTGAAATTTACATTATATGGTCAAGTAAGTTCACCCATAAACAAGAGAGGAAAGTCAGAAGTAAAAGTCAGATTTGTGTGATAGGCATATATGCATACAATCATAGTTAACCCAGTTTACAAAAGAGAGCAGACACCAAAATAGTGTATGCATATATTATAAACATACTCATCTTTAAGTATATATGCATTTCTAAAAGTCATTTAAGACTGGCAATTCCAGTCAGCTTTGAAATGTGAATGTTGGACTATATACAATGATAAAAGAGCTGACTAAAGAGATTCTCTAGGTCTATTTTTTCACTCTTTTCCGTGAGGAATAGGAGCTGCCAAATGGTGAATAAGCATAACTCATCACTTAATGAACGCTCCCATTGTGTGAGATATTTAATATCCAGATATAAAGAGACACCCTAGATCAGGAATAATTATGAAACATGAACAACATCAACTCACCTGCCCAACACAAAAGCAAATGATGCACTCGACCAGAAACTGTAAAAAGTGTTTCTCTTTGCTCTGATTCTTAGACAGAGCTCAAGTTTATAAAATGAATTTTAAATAAGTCCTGGACTATAAAAAAGAAGAATTTTGGAGGAATCTTTCAACTGCAAGCTAGACCTGTGGTAATTAGGTTACCTAGCAAAGAAAGATGACCTAAATGACGTATCTTTACGTTTGCAAAGATATGCATTTTTAAAAATTCTAATATTAGATCAGTTTTATAGTGATGTGAAGGAGTTTTGTAAAACGTAAAGAATGTGTCTGCTGAAGATGATAATGCAGTTTGATAATAGTGGGACAGTCAGAACATGCATCCTGGATAAAACTCATATTTGATTTGTTTGGGGGTGATGAAGTACTTAGAAACAGCCTGGATTTTGTTTTTCAGGTGAAGTTGATAAAGGATGTAATCAGTTTTGTATCATAAAAACAAAGGCTATTCGGTGAACATTTTCCTAATACCTCTCTACAAGCATTTTATTTGAGAGGATTTTCCTGAGTTTAAATCTTCCAATAGATTTCTGCAAGTAGTTTTATTGCAGATTTTTTTTTTCCAGGCCAAAGTGAGCTTTGTGGCAGCTTTCTTTCTCGACAGTGCTCCCTAGAAGACTCAAGTTTTTTTGTTTTTAGATATCTTTTTCGTTACATGTTTTCAGAATTGTTGCAGTGACTATTTTTGGAGATAGAAATTCTGAAAACACTGGTGCCCTTGCTAAACCATAATTTCTAAGTAGCTGCAGCTTCTGACTAATATCCTTATTCCCCCTGAAAATATTATATTAACTATAGTAATTTACCTTTGTGAATGAAGGCTGCACCAAAGACACTAGTAAATTAAGTCATACTCCAGTCATAAAAGAGTAGATCCACTAAAAATACCCAAGGTTCTTTATCCTTGAAATCCTAATTATTTTTTCCCTTATTCCATAGTTTCTTTACAGTGTTACATAGCTACACCGCTCTGGCACAGCTTTTAGCTGGAAATATTTACTGAGAGAGACAATGCTTCAGTATAGTATTTTTGTATTTTAACGGTCTGAATTGTTCCTGGTTGTGGGTACAGACCCTGGCACTGGGAAGTAGATCAGGGCAGGAGCAGAGGCAGAAAGTTGGACGATGAAAGTTCTTTCCAGAAGAGGTCCTCAAGAGGACCAGATGTGCAGAGGAAGCATGAAAACGGTTTATTAATTATTTAGAAGTTTCATTACATATGGAAGCACTCATATGTCTCATGTCAGGTATACCAAACACCTAGATGATTTACTGAGTGTTTTGTTTTTTTTTAAATCTGGATACTCTGATGTCCTTTTCTTTGACGTCTTGTCGATTCTTACTTTTACACCCATTTTGATGGAATGGATAGAGCATGTTGCGTTAGATCTGGTCTCACCCTACTCCCACCTTTTCCTCCATTCTTGGAGAAGTTTCCTCAGCCCTCCGTGTTGCCATACCCATCACCTAGCTTAAAGGCAAGAGGATCCACAACCCGCGCCCACCCCCCAACACCTCCCCATTAGGCCAGTTCTTATCTCGGACATGTTCACAAGCTTAGTGTACTTATGAAATAGCTCTCTGGACACAAGTTTTCCTCTAATACTTCTTCATGGTGAGATCATTTTGGTTGTAATCAGACAGATCGCTAAGGCCCTATTCTTGAAAGTGAACTTTTTCGACTTACACAGGACCTACCTTTCCTCTCGTGATTCCAAGAGCGATCTGGGCATGTACTTTGGGGTAATGTTTTATAGCTACGTATGTATTCTGCACCACAGAAAGGAACACACTTTTATTCAAGCTCCTGGCCTGCCCTAACATGGTCTACAAGTGGGATAAAGTTCTCAGGAACCCAAGACATTATTAATCTTGTCATTTACACAAGGTGATAAGTCCTTTCATTTTTAAACAGGCCCTTGACAGTTGGTATTTAGTAAGTACACTAAGAGAAGTCTGCTGTTCACTCCAAAGAAAGCGAAATGCGTCGATAAGAGATTATCTAATGCCCAGTGTATATTCTGAAGAAAGAAGACCTAGAAGAAGGAGTGCCCCTCAGAGAATGCATAGTCAGAATTCACTTAAGGGATGCTGCCAGCTCCCTTGTGGTTGAGGAACAGCAGCAAGATTCTACACTGTTTTCAGCTGGAATAGGCATTGTTCTCGTTTGTGCTTTACCTTATAAAGTTTTAACTGCTTCCAGGACCATCATGGCGAGTGGCACACTCGCCCTCCCTCTCCTTGGGTCCAAGTCAATGGTGCTATCAGTCTGCTGGGACACTACAACAGTATTATTATTGCAGGCTTATTATAGGCTCAATTATCAAGTTATTTTCTTTGGCTTTTAGGAAAAAAAACCCATGCCTGCATCATTCAATTAATGCAGTTTGTGCAAAAAAGCAGGGAAGATCAACCACATAAAAGCAAAATATAGTATCTTAGCCTCTTTCTACTTTTTAAACATGTTTGTGTCAACTGTCAGGTAATTTGTTAATTTGCTCTTCCTTTGCTAGGATTTCTGTCCGCTTTTTCTATGACCTCTTTTGATGTTAAAATTATTATTGGCTTTGGCCATTTTCTTTGCTTTGTTTTTAAGTCAAGTTCCACTTTTATACCAAAGTTATGTTCTGCTGTTTTAAGATGAATGCCAGCTGGCAATACCCAGAGACTGGCTTTGTGAACGGTGCCTAAGTGGACTTTGAGGGGATGTCGTCTGGCTGATAAGTTACTTCCTTCACCCAAAGACGAAACTGTCTCAGACATAGTTTGTCATTTGCTATTCACATGATAAAACAAATAACATCCCCTCCCCCCCAAAAAACTTCCATCATGTAATTGTGCCCAGCACACAGGCCTGTCATAGCACTACAGAAGGTAGGAATTTTTATGAAGATTGATAAAGCACGTAAGTTCACGAAAAAGATGATCTGTGCATTTTAAGTAGTTCATGTTTACATGTACCCAACATTTTTCATACAGGAGGATCTCAAAGCATCACACCCATACCAGAGTCTAGCTATTTCTGGAATAGCACCAAAAAGATAGGTGTCAGAATGCATCACAAGCCATCAAAGAGGAAAACGTGTTGGTCAAGAACACAAGAAATGTCTCCAGCCTAGTTAAAAACCCAAAGAAGATCTTTAGTTTCCTCTCTTTTTGAGCAGTCTGAAACTGTTGAGGATGATCAGTTTTATAGAGTCAGACAAAATGGCCCCATTAAAGATAGGTGGCTAAGGAATATTTCTTGTGAGGTCTATAGCGTGATCTTTAGAGGTTATTTAACAAGATGCTTGCAAAGCTTCCAGGCTGGTTACAAAACAAGCTCCAGGTCTAATAATATAGTGGATCTTTATCACTTGCCCTGTTCTTGCAAACTAGAATCAACAGGCAATTCTCTCTGTTTTATTTCATTCAATAAATTATACTTGGCTTTCTTTTCATGTTATTATGGAAGAAATAAAAATGTATATGTGTGGGGGGGCTTCTTCTCCATTAATATTTTTGTTCTGAGAGTAGCTAGTATGTATATATATAATTTTTTTTCTGGTTTTAAACCAGATACAGCAAGATTTACACCTGATGTTTCTCTGTTAATATTTTCTAGTCTTTAGACTGTTACCTTGAAGACAAATTCAGAATACTGTGTCTTTGGAGAAACTAAGGGTGGTTTGCTTTAGCAAAGCTTGGCCATGACAGTGTTTCCGTTCTGTTGGACAAATTTCTTTACATTCTATTATTAATCTCTGTCTGCTGAATACACTTTTTGTTATCTCTTTTTAATCAGGATTAAAAAGGGTCCTTCTTTTAGAGGTGAAAAACCTTGACACCACGCCTGTCCTCCAGAATTGGGGTTTCCCACATTGCTATGGATAGATCAGGGGTCCAGAGCACCTTTCCTAAAGCGAGCACTTGGGCACACGTTGTCTCTCTGGGCTTGGTGTTACCTCTGCAGCACCAAGACTGACAGATGTGTTTATATCAAATATTGACTTTGTTCAGATGTGCAAACTGTCACTTACCTCCCCTCCCACCCAGCCTCTAAATGTTAAAGTTCCATTCACCTTTTCCTAGTCTCAGACTGGTATGAAACTGTAGGAAATAAAGCATTCAGGCTGAATTGTGGGAGTTGGGAGAGAAGGAGTCAACTATCTACTTCAAAGTGAAAAGACAGAAAAGACAGCAATAGTCTGAAACAGTTGTCTCAGTACAGATTTTGCAGGGAGTACATTTCTCTATTATTTCAATTATTACAACTTCCTGAATAGGTTGAAGGTCACTCATAATTCACACTTCTGCCATTTTCAGACATGCCAAATGTAGTCTATTAAGCATAAATAAAACTTCCAGTGCTTGACCAGGAAAAATAAACGGGAATTCATAACAATGAGTCCTTGTTCATCTTTTTAAAAGTAAATGATGTGTTTTCTTTCTTTCTTGTTTTCCCTCCTGTGCACTGAATTTTTCTTGTCTCAGTAGTGCAAGCATAATACTTTAAATCGATCCAAGCATAGCAAACCAGACAGCAGGTCTGGTCTGACAGATTCTAGATTTCTCTATTTTATAAGATTATAAACAAGAATCCACATTATTACCATTTATAAATACAAATGGTAGCCATCATCAGTTTGAGGGAGGAATTGGTTGAACACAGGCTCTGACAGTATAAAAGAGAAATAATCTGAAAGTCTTTTATAGCCTATTACCTTTCCTATCAGAATGCTTATAGTGTCCATATTTTCTTTGGTGACTGTCCTTTTAGGCTTAAATTACAAAAGAAAATGAATATTTAATAAAGTGTGATTAATTTCAGTTCTGACTGTACATAAAAAATTGTTATATACAACATATATTACATGTAATATGTAATTTATAAAATATATAACTTTTATGATATATAATTAGAAAAATCATATGCCATTAAATATTAATTTATATTAATACAAGAAATTGCTGATTTTAAAAAGTTTCCTCAAACATATACTTCATCACATTTGTAAATCACATATAAAATATATAACATATCCAAGCACATATATTCTTATATATATAACATTGTATGAAAATATAACTTTTGGCTGTCTAAATTTGCTAAATCAAGTCCACATCGCCACTGCCTTTTACCTTTAGCTTAGCCTTAACTGAACAGATATACTTTTGACATTTGGAACCATTACAAGGTTTGATTAAAACAAATTAGAAATAATAGTTATTTTTAGAGTAATTCCTATATACATGTATAATGTTATATTTATGCCTTAAATTGTGAATTTCACCGGTAGTAAAAGTGAACAAATTGGGAGATTTCAAGTTTTATCTTCAAATATATGAATGATTTAGAATTTTTAAAAAACATATAAAGAAATTCCACTAGTGTGTTTTTTTAGCAAGTTTTAAAAATATAAGAATACATAAAGGTCTGTTAAAACATTTACCATAATATTTATTCTTATAAAGTATTCAGAGATCAGATATAATATCCATACTTAGAAGGATAAGCATAAAAAGCTCTCTGGAAACATTAAAAAGAGTCCAGCAAGATATTGGGAAAATTATATTTTTTCTGTGATAAAATGAAAAGACCATCTTAACTTTCAAAAGTTTCTATGGGTTAGGTCATGTTCATAACATGTTGTATTTATGCAATTTGGTGTATTAACCACCAAAAAGAAAAGTCTAAAGGCGTTAACATAGTTTTAAAATGTTTATCATGACTTTTTAAAAAATGGAATTCTCATATAATCCTCTTTCTTTAGACTGTAAGGCCCTATTCTTCTATTTTTCACCTTATAATGGGAGGAGTTGTTTCCCTTCTTAAAGAGCATTCTGAGAGAGACCCAGCAAAATAATAAATCAACAACCCTTTTATATCCATTCCAACTTTTTCTAAGTGTTTGAGACTTTTGAGCCCCTCTTTAAATACTTGAGTTGAATTCATCACAGAATCTCAGATCCAAGACGTTTTTATTTTGGTTCCAGATAGCTTTTTCCATAAAACCCCCTGATGGAAGAGACCTGTTAACTCTTTTATGGAATTTAACAGAAGAATTGATTCCCTTCCATTTTTCTCAAACACAAAGCACAGAGAGGCTATGTTAGTAATATCTCTGCTCCTGGTCCCTGACTCAGATGACCTATAGTTCATAGGGCTGCAATATAGTCAAAGTTTTGAGAATATACTGATTTTAAAGATGTTTTCATTATATTTTTATAAGCATGGTCGAACATACTTAATAGACAAACCTGCGGGAGAAACTGCATAAAGCACTTAGGTTTTTAATTATATTTTTTATTTGCCTAAAGACCTATTTTATAACATAAAAACATAGATGTAATATTTTATTTTCTGAAAGGCTTGATTCCACCAGCATTACATTCCATTTTCCCCCCACATAATTGTTTTGAGGCAAGAAATTGTCATTATGTTTTCATTTAAACTACTCCTCTCACTTCCCAAATGCCTGTTGGTATATTATTATTGCTAGGACGTAAACCAACTTTATATGTGGACATCTCTGAATTCAAGTATTCAAATTATACTTTGGGGCCACTGTAATTATAAGAGGAAAGACATAATTTTACTTAAGTCTCTTTGAGATCTAAAGACATGAGATATGATGAAATGGCAAGTGGTAGCAACACCTTGAAAACAAGTGCTGGATTTCTAAGGGTGGTAGATGGGATTTCAAGCACATTCTTATATGATATGAGGAAGCATGCCCAGAATCTGCCCTCATTAGGGCAGGCTCTTGCCAGATCTTTTCAAACCTCAGTTTCATGAGCACCATAAAAATTCACTTAAAATCGAAAAGAACACCCTGAAGTTAAAACCCACGCTGCCTAGCCTTGCCTTTCGTGGCCTGGAATGTCACCTTTTACCTCCAGTAAATAAAGCCAAAATCAACACTCTTCCGTGTCTTTTATTTTTTATGCACTCAATATTCTTCGCATGACAATCTGGACACTTAAAGGGAAATTACAGTAGTGATCTATGTCCCGGCAAAGAGAATTGTCTTTCTAATATATAGTTACAACATATCCATCACTTTCTTTTGTTTCTTGGACTGTTCACATTGGATTGAATAAATCTAAAATGGAATTAAAAGAGACATGATAAATAGTGGACGCCAAAGAAATAATGATATCATAATACTTTCTTCCAGTGATCTGGCGTGTGTGTCTCTCTGCAGCATTCCCCAGCACAGACAATTGTACCATTTTACGGTCTTGCGGGATATTGTCTCTTTAACCTCACTGTTTCCGAGAAGCCACCGAAAAGTTCTAATATGTCACAATTCAAATGTCAACATGTTGTTGGAAAGGAAGCTAATAAGTTAAACCTTTGAGAGATGCCAAAAGAAGAGGTGATTCAAACTGTTGAGAGAAGTCCATTGTTTTCTAAGGGGAACTAGGACTCTAGAATGAAACAAGGTACTAACAAGCATTTAACTGGACGGTTTAGGGAGGAAAAAAGCAAATGAACACTTTTTTTTCTTTAACCTGGTAACTTTTTTGAGCAGTCTATTCCTCTCAGTGTACTTCCAAAGAAAGGAAAATATGAATGTTACGGTTAATAAGATACAAACTATAAAGTCTCTGGTTTTTATAGAATCAGCACATAACAAGGAGTTATTTTCCTAAGATAGTCTGGATTCTATCTATGGATAGAGATAAAGAATCTTAAGTCATATCATATTAGAGAAACATTTTAGGTCGTATTACGTTAGAAGAACATTTTATGTTTGGCATTATTTTCTGTAAACCAGCTTCATGTGGTTAAATTACTGTTGCATGACAAAAAGTGATTCTATTTTGACAGGAAAGAAACTAAGCAGAAAATACTCCTCATTGAGTTATTTTTTGAATTTAACACAGTTTTGTACTCTGGTCTTTTTAAAGAAAAATAAACAATTGGAGTTTAGAGCCACCTACTGGAATGAAGAGGCACGTACTTTTGTTTAATGTCCTCTGCTTTTCAAAAGATAAACAAATAAATATAATTAAAGTTTTGCACATTTCTCTTGATCTCATAAGACATTAAATTACTCAACTTTTCTCAGTTTGAACTATTAAGTGATCCTGCAAGAAACCACAGTTAGAGCAAAGTTTTCTCAAAATAGATCCTTCCCTTTTCTTAGCAGGGTATGCCAATTTGTGTTATAGGATTTTTCACCCTATTGCATTGAGACTGAGCAGAATTGAATCCCTGGTTTTGTTGTTGTGATTGTTACTTTTGCTGGAATTTGTATGTGTATATGTGTCTGTATGTGACTGTAATTATTCTCATTTAAGAATTTTTGTTTAATACATAATCTTAGAATTAAAAATTAAAAACCTTTTGTGTTAAAATGAAAAAGCACCTTAAACATTTTCATGATTAAGTTGTTTTTATATTGAGATATAATTGATATATCCATTATATTAGTTTCAGGTATGCAACATAATGATTTGATGTTTATATATGTTGCAAATCAGAACTAAATGCCTTTTACATGAAGAGACCCTGAAGCCTGGACAAGTAAATTGGGCAATGACTTACCTAAGGTCACTGAGCTGGTCAGGGAAAAGGTAGGCAGCTCTTGGAAATTATAGGTCAGGATATTTTCCATAATTGCCACACAGCTTTTAGTCAGTCATTAATGGATGTATTCAACCCTTCCTCTCATCAACATTTTGTGTGAAAGTAAGAGGCATAAGCACCACCCCCAAACCCTGGTAAAAGAATCGATTGAAAGTATAATGCTTGCTTTCAAAGAGTGGGATCAGGAGCTGGGTCATGAAGGCAGGTCCTGGATCTGTGAGTACCACTTTTGATTGATAAAAGAGGGATGCAGTGTTTAAAAAAAGAAACACTCTCTTTTAAAACTATGTTTTGTTTTTTTTTCCAGATCTTTTCATGATTCTTTATGTTGGGTCCCTCCAGACTGTGCCTTAAAAGCACCTTATTGAGAACGTGCTACTCTTGAGAACATGTTCAAGAAGGGGCAGTAACTCTGCCCCTGCCAGCCTGTGCCCAGCCACAGCTGGATAATGCAGGGCACAGGCAACAATCAGTTGTGCATGGTTCACCAGAGTAAGGGATTCAGAGAAGGGATCATCTTTTCTCTGGTGATCTCTTCATGTCTCTTAAACATTTCACAAGGTGAATGTGACACCGCAAGCCTCACATTTAGAAAATTTGACTTGTGAAGTGGGAGTTGGAAAAAGATTCGTAAATTGGCATGAGAGTCCCAGCTTTCCGTTTGTCAGCAGAGGGCTAATTTTCACTGTATAAAATAGGAAGTCATAGTTCTTTTGATGAAAATTAAAAGGAATATTTTGTTAAAATATGGGAAAATGAACGGTTACCTTAGTGTATATCTTGCCCTTTCTTAACATTCACTTCTCTTTCTCTTTCCCACGTTCGTTGTCTTTTGAAGATATTTTATAGAGTAGTCGCAGACATTGCCCCAGGAGAGGAGCTCCTGCTGTTCATGAAGAGTGAAGACTATTCCCATGAAACTATGGCACCAGACATCCACGGTTAGTATCACACATGCCGCCATCCGCACCACCCTCATTTGGAGATTGTGATGGAGCCTGTCAAAGGATCCATCACACTTGGTGTTTGTGTTTCCCTGGCTAGTCATTGTCAGCTTTAACAAATTCTGTCCCCTAGAGTGGCTATTTTCTTAGTGTGACACCTGGCTAATATTACAGTGAAGCTAAAGTAAGCAGAGGTCTTTTCTGAAATGGAGGTCAAAGGAATTTTGAATATCTGGACTGAGACATCACATAAGTAAGCCTTCTGTCAATGCCTTAGACTCTGGTGAGAGTACTTTCATGCTGCAAAAGACATTTCAGGGAGCTTGGTTTGGGGCTTTTGAAAATCTAGCAGTTGTTCCTCCCACTTAATATTCTATTACTGGAAAAAAATCTTTCTGCTTAAATCCTAGCCAGCATGATCACATGGGAGGCAGCTGTAGGGTGGGGGAAAAGTACAGATGAGGAAATTGTATAGTCAGAGGAATTTGTATTTGTCAGGGACCCATTCTAAATCAAAGAAGGAGGCATAAAAAGGAATTTTGATGATGAGCGATGCATATTCAGATGAGAGTAAAAGGAAATTTTATTTGTATTGATTTGTATTATTGGGATGAACATTTAATTTTTTTTTTTCCTGTTTCTCTCTCCTAATACAATGGGACTTCATTCAGCATAGTCTAGTGGTGTCTTTGGAGAGTTTCATAGTTGGAAGTATCAGTAGGAAGGGGTACCCATCCCAGCTTACCTGAGAGGTCGGTTTGGGGCTGGTTTGGTCGGTTTCCCATCTGTCTGGCATTGCCAACAGGAGAACCTTAGCTTCAGCTTCTGCATCTCCTGTGAAAGAAGCTACCACTGTTGGCTGACTCATTACTTGAACATTTTTTACTTTGGCCAAGCTGCATTCTGCCTCTTTGTAAATTTATACCAGTTGCATTTCGGGGAGCCTTTTGGAAATTATTTTCCTCTTAAAAAACTGTAACAAGTAAGTGGTGTCAGAAACCCAGACTTGTCAACTAGCCTGGTAGAGTTTGAGCCTGAATGGGGAACTTGACCCAGTGGAAAAGGGCTCTTTGACAGCAAGGACTGCTTAGATGATAAAAATCAATATAATTTGGGCTTTTTCTGGTATGAGGAAACTTTAATCAGTGAATGTTTGCTCTCAAAAGATTTTCAAATAATTATTTTTTGAAATATAAATACTTAGTGTACTATTCTGAAAAGTATAAACAGAGGTGACTGTTTTTCTTTTAGGGCTACATTACATGAATTACCTGTGTTTACAATACTCTTGAACGCATCCATTGCTTTTTATTTTCTATGTGTCATATCCATATCCATACGTATACCAGATACATTATATAATGTTTAAATGGTGATTTGTATTTTATACTCCTAGGAGTTAATGTTTCTTAGGACAGAAAATAAAATACATGCTTTGTACACATACTGAATGCTAGATATTATAGGCTCTTCATTGTCCTTTGTAGTCTTTGAGACATAGAGCGAACTTTAAGAACAGTCTTATTTCCATTATACAGACAGGGAAACAAGGCCACATAAGACTACATAAATTGGCTAGAAAGTGGTAGAGTCAGCATTGAAACCAAGGTCTTGCCATCTCTAAATCCTATGTCTTTTCATGTATTATGTGGCCTGGAGGTTGTTTGTGTTCAGACTGCTGGCTGAGGTCCTAAAGTTAGATCTTAAACATGTGAATAGTGTCACAAACTATAAGAAATATTTCCATTACCTAGTTGATGTTATTGAGAAACCCGTCTTACAGCTGAGGTGATTTATTTTCGAACACCTCCCTCTTCTTTAACCAAGTCCAAAACTGACAAACCCCACTGAATCTGCACACTAATTTCTTTACCTTTCTGGCCCCCGTGTTATTGGTTTAGTTTAATCTAAACCAGTATTGTGGTGGATTATAGCAATGATGACCCATGTGATCTCTCTGCTTGGCTTTTCAGGCTGCAGTGGGGTGTTCCATCTTTCAGTGGCTTTCTATACTTTCTTGCTGCTGCTGCTGGTGCTAAGTTGCTTCAGTTGTCTTAGCATGAACCTAAAAAGCCCCTAGGAACCTGCTACCCTCTCGAACTTCATTTCCCACTCCTCCCCTACATGCATCCTATAAACCTGTCACACTTTACTACAGCTTTGCCTTTCTATGAGCTTGCATTTTTTTGCTCTTTCTTGCCTTAATTGGTCCATGCTATTCCCTCCCTCAACCTGCTCCACTCAGCTGAGTTTTCCTCATTACAAAGTCTTTTCTAAACCTCTGTCCCCCAGGATGGATGGATTTGGCACATTCCTCTGGGCTCCCTTAGTTCCTGTGCATGGATCTGTCATAAAATGTATCATACTGTTTGTTCTCATGTGTATCCCCTTGGCTTGCTTATGTATCCCTTCCCTAACAAAACGGCTCACATCTGGCAGGTGACTAAAATATTTCCTCAAAGACATTCAGTCAGTGAGTAACTGGCTATAGGTCCTGGCCGTAGGTCTGCAACACGGATTGTGTATCCTGTTGTTCATTGTCCTCTGTGTCTTTCAGTATTGTGAGCTGTTTGCAGGACTTCTGTGATTATACCAGTGTGATCAGTGCATAGCATTTATAGCCTCCTGAGTGGGCTAAAAGCTATGCCAGTGGAAAGAACAGAAACAAGGCTGTCACTACCTGACACTCTATCACCTTGTTATCTCTAGTCTCCCACTATTACCATGTATTTATCTTACTGATTTAAAGTGTAAATTCATGATATGTTGGCTCTTTAGCAAAGCCATGCCAGTTAGCACTGACCCTGGGGGAGCATAAATGAGCCTAGAAAAGTGCTAAAATCATGCCATGTCCCATTATAAGAAATGATGAACGTTAAAGCATTTCCAAGTTTATTGATGTTAGCCAGGCTTAAGTAAGGCTCAGACAGGGACTCTCCTACGTCCCCTCCAGGTAACATGGCACTGTGAGAAGGGTATGGGACAGAAACAGTTCAAAGTTTGACATAACTACTCAGCTCTATAATTCTTGATTTGTTACTGAACTTGCTGAGCTTCAGTACTCTCATCGGAAAGTTGGGAAACAAATCTGATATGTAATTCCTCAAGGTCAAGTTTTAGGAAAATCAATAATCCATGAACAAGTTTGAGGTCATAATGATGCTCGGTAAATGGTCATTATGACTTTATATGTCCTGAGAATATTAAAACCTGGAAGGGTTTCATCATAAAGTTTTATCTGATAAGAAGACTATCTGGGCTCCCCAGTGATCACTTCTGTTACAGTTCTAGGCTCTGTGCTGGCTTCTCTACATTTATTCTTTCTAATCCATGTTAAAATGGGAGTGGTGCAAAGGACAACCCAACAGTTTCTATTATGTCTTTCACAATTCGATAAGAACTCCTGGTTTGTGGCAGTGCTTCCTGATCACCTAGTTCTGATAACACCTGAATTATTTCCACAGAAGAACGGCAGTACCGCTGTGAGGACTGTGACCAGCTCTTTGAGTCCAAGGCCGAGCTAGCAGATCACCAGAAGTTCCCATGCAGCACTCCCCATTCGGCTTTCTCAATGGTAGAAGAGGACTTCCAGCAAAAGCTTGAGAGTGAAAATGATCTCCGAGAGATACACGCGATTCAGGAGTGTAAGGAATGTGACCAAGTGTTTCCCGACTTGCAAAGGTTAGACATGGCATGCTCCACTACCAGAACGTGTTTGTTTACTCTGAGTACAATGTTGCTTATGCTCAATTTTCAGAATTGGTGCAGATGGGAAATTTGAAACAACAATGAACTGGAAAAATGTATTAGTCACAGGTTTGGAAGTCATTTTCCCCTGTAAAAATTCTCACCTGTGAAATGTTTGCAGTGAAGTTGGAATTAGTTATTTTGATGCCAGAGAGAAAATAATATGTTTACTATTATTATTTATGGAATGTAATTGGCAGCTGAAAGTTTAACATTAGAGTAAAACGTAACTTATTGGATGAGTCAAGAGTAGAGGAGGCAACAGTGATGCTGATTAATCTAATTATAGATACTGAACAGTAAAGCTACTTTCTAGAAACATTTAAATGATAAAAAAGAAACTTCTGATACTTAAGAAAAGCTAGATGGTCTTTTGATAGATCACTGTAATCTGTGGATTTGATTTCTACTATTTATCTAAATTGCACATATAAAAGAATAACAGAAACATGCCCAGTGAAGAAAATGTTGAATTGTCTTAAAGGGAAGAAAAAAATAAACAAGATCTAGATGAAATAATTCTTTGATACATATTTTTAACAAAACAGAAATCACATTTCAATGACATATTAACTTTTTATAGCCCTTTGAATTTAATTCAGGAACAATTGTTTGTTTTTTTTTTTCTATTAAAGAAAATAACAACCCTTGTTGTTGTTTAGTCACTAAGTCATGTCCAATTCTTTATGACCCCATCACAGCACATCTGCTAAATATATTGTGTCCAAATTAAAAGCCAAAATGAAATCACTAAATACCAACAGGTGAGAAAAGTATTTATACTGTAAAGCCATATCTCTGATGTCAAAGGGTAAGTATATTTCCTTCTATTTTGTTATCAAAAGTATTGGACAGCATTATAAAACAAAAACTGACAGCCTCAACACTAAAATATTGTGTGTAGCAATACTTCTTAGGTGGAGAAACCTTCTTACTCTGGGTGTAAGATTAAGCCTAAGTCAATCCTACTTTATGCCAAAACCAACTGTCAATTTAGTTCTTTCATTCAAACATTCAGTAGCAAACAATAAAGAAACCTAATTATCTGGCGTTGGGTGAACTCTCAAAACTCACTTCTTGGTAGCTCAGCCAGATGGATATATCATGTCGCTATGCAACCTGATACTGATCATCCAAGTGATAATTTGGGTTATATAATTTAGCTGGTGCAGAACCTACATGCCCTGAATATTTTCCACTTTACTGAATCTGATATTGTTGCTTTATATGTTAAGCAAATGAGAATTCCTTTCTTGACATGGTGTATTATTCTGTTCTGTATCTTTTGTGTAAGATATTGAGAAAGGAATGTATGCTAAGTTGCTTTAGTCGTATCCAACCCTTTGCAATGCTATGGACTATAGCCCATCAGGCTCCTATGTCCCTGGCAAGAATACTGGCAAGATTCTCAAGGCAAGAATACTGGATTGGGTTGCCATGCCCTCCTCCAGGGGAATCTTCCTAGCCCGGGGTTCAAACCAACAAGTCTTATGTCTCCTGCATTAGTAGGAGGTTTGCTTACCACTAATGTCATCTGGGCAGCCCACCCTTCAAAAAAGGAGGGCAAGAAACAAAGGTTGATATGCATGCAAAAGATGGAAAGAACTCAGAAGGCTAAGCCAAGCTCTATAAATTGGGGTAAAATTCTTTGAAAAGTGAAGCTTCGTTAATGACTGACTGTATACTTTTATGTTTATGAAAGGAGTGAAAAGAAGCTTTTGTAAGAACCACTTGCCTTTTTCTTTTCTATCACTGATTAGCTGATAGTTGATAATGATCAGGGAGCAATATGGGTTTTATGCGGGATTAGAAGAAACAAGGAAAAGAAAATTTGCCTTACTTTGCTATCATTTCCCTCTTTTGTGTTGTGTACTATCTCTACTTCTTTTTTGTTTTTACGTTTTTATTGTATTTTACTTTTTTTTTTATTGTGGTAAAGGGGCTTCCCAGGTGGCTCAGTGGTAAAGAATCTACTTGCCAATGCCGGAGATGCAGGAGACGTGGATTTGATCCCTGGGTCCGGAAGATCCTCTGGAGAAGGAAATGGCAACCCACTCCATTATTATTGCCTGAAAAATCTCATAGACAAAGGAGCCTGGCAGGCTACAGCCCAGAGGGTTGCCAAGAGTCAGAATCAACTGAGCATGCACACATTGTGGTAAAAGTCACATAATATAAAACATGCTCTTTTAACCATAGGTAACTGTATAGTTAAGTGGCACTAAGTACATTTCTACGGTTGTGCAACTCTCACCATCATCCCATCTCCTGAATTTTTCGCCTTCTTAAACTGAAACTCTGTCCCCATTAAATACTAATTTCCCATCCTTCCCTCCAACCCACCCACCACCTGGTCCCTGGCCCCTACCAATGTACGTTTTGACTATGAATTTGACTATTCTTGGTATCTCGAATAATTGATATCAAACAGTATTTGTCCACCCCTAATGTATATTGCGGAGAAGGCAATGGCAACCCACTCCTGTACTCTTGCCTGGAGACTCTCATGGACGGAGGGGCCTGGAGGGCTGCAGTTCATGGGGTTGCGAAGAGTCGGACACGACTGAGCGACTTCACTTTCACTTTTCACTTTCATGCCTTGAAGAAGGAAATGGCAACCCACTCCAGTGTTCTTGCCTGGAGAATCCCAGGGATGGGGGAGCCTGGTAGGCTGCCATCTATGGGATCACACAGAGCAATGTATACTGGAATACACTTTTAAGGTTAACTTAATATATGTCCTTCAGAGTGTACCATGTACTATACCTTAAAACAATATCATACTCTTGGAGTTAGGAGACAGGAAAAATCTCAATGTACAGGGCATTCTTTTACCACTAGGTTTCAGAGTTTATGATTTAAGAACATTGGAATACAATACATGTCATGAAATGACAGGCCCTGTTAGTTTGCTAAAGACGATAGCAAGAACAGCAATCACACAACGATTTTGGAAGATGTCCCTGACTCTATTCAATGTTAACTGCCATTGTTAATATCTTTCTGTTAACTCTCTGATTAACATTTCAGCTTGTGTAACAAACAGAGGATTACATATTGTAGATAAAGATAGGGCCATTCTTGTGACTCCACACACCTGTACTCTCCTGGTACATTTTGTTCACAGAGATATAGCTGTTGGTGCTCAGATAGAATAGCATTACCAAGTTGACTGACTCATAGGGCAGGAAACATAAGTTCATGTGCCAATATGAATAGAATTGGAAGGAGGAAACTGAGAAAGAGAATAATATGGAAACGTGTTTCTAATTTGTCAAGATACGAGAAAGGGCATTTCATTTTTCTTTCACATACATTGCCATGCACACAATGTATACAGCCACTGGGTAAATATTCTAGGCATACAGAAGTGGTGATTCTCAAACCTAGAGTGTTCATCTCACAGAAAAATAAAACATGGGGAAGAAACAGTGCTTGCATCATGAAACGTTTTTTTTTTAAATACCTTTTTATTATGAAAGTTTTCAAATACCCACAAAACTGGAGAGGATGGTAGTATACTCAGGTTCAATAATTGTCACACAAAACCAGTCTTATCTCAGCTATACTCATTTTGGTTTATTGAAACAAATCCTGGACATTATGTCATTTTCTTTATAAATAGCTCAGTGTGTGTCTGTGGAAAATATGTAACACATAAGTTCACTTTAAAAATAATGGTTCCTTATTTCTATCAAATATTCAGTGATCAAATTCCCCCAGTTATTTTATTATTTTTAGAGTTTGTTTTGCTTACATTAAGATCAAAATAAGGTCCATCACTGCAATTGGTTTGTGCCTCTCTTATTTCTTAATTTAAAGGTTTCCCCAGTCAAAGTCAGTAAGTCCCTCTTTCTCATTATAGTTTATATATAGAAGAAATTGAGTGTTTTTTCCTGTAGCATTTCCTCCTGGCTGTATTTTACTAGTTATATCCCCTTGGTATTTTTTGGTCATCTTTATCCATCCCCTCTATTTCCTGTATACTCATAGTTACATCCCAAGCTATGATCAGATTTAGGCTCAGTGTTTTAGGAAGAATACCTCATTGGTACTATCATTTATTTCCATTAGGAGGCATATAATGGATTGCCTAGATTAATTAATTCTTTAGGTGCTGCAAAATGAATGTGTTCTAATTCCCCTGTTGTTTCAGTATTTACTGTCTGGATTAACTCTATGCAGAGAAGCTCCCCCTCCTTGATTAGTTGCTCCCCCTGAAGTATAGTTCAGATAGGAAAGCTGAGATATATGCATGAGTTTTCCCCTTTACTTACTAGTTTTCAGAGCAATGATTTGGCTTCTCAGCATCTTCCCAGGGTAACTGGTAAAGTTTCATTTTTGTGTTTTTAAGTATTATTATCATTAAAAGATGAGATCATTATTCTTAGTGATGCTTAAATTTCCCCATCTTTAGGCAACAGGTGTCTCTTTAGATTGGCAACCTAGGTTTTTTTTTTTTTTTTTGCCATGATCTATAACTTTCTTGCTTTTTTCCTTGACAAGATGTTGAAGCCCATCTTGCGTATTTCATGCATCAAGTTTGAAAAGGGACATTTCTCTAAGGAGTTCTGATTACCTTATTTGGGAATAATATCCCAAATGTGTTATATGTGTGTATTTAATTAACAAAAATGTTGCCAGTATCTTCTGAATATCACAGTAACCCATTATCTATAATATTTAATTTTCATTATATTCATGCAGATTTTGTATTCAAATTTTAGTGAGACAGGGGAACATTTGAGAAGGTAAAATATTTTAAGTTTTAAAACAGAGACGCTATACTTGTGAGAAAATTCTAACCCTGGTTTTCTTTGGAGAGACTTTACAAGTGCATCAGCTTACAGTATGATATACTTTTCTTTCTTCCCTATTTCATAGGCTGTATATATATATATATGACCTTAGGTTATAAGATATGTGCATATATATTCTCTCTAGGTAATATTTCCATCAGTGTCTATATCTGCTTTTATATTGTTGTTCAGTCGCCCAGTTGTGTTCCACTCTTTGTCACCCCATGAACTGTAGCACGCCAGGCCTCCCTGTCCTTCACCATCTCCCGCAGTTTGCCCAAGTTCATGTCCATTTCATCAAAGATGCCATCCAACCTTATCTATGCACTTGTATATTTATTCATCGGTCTGTAAGCGACCATCTATTATATTGGTTGTATTAAGAAGTGGCTTGTTGAATAGTTCACTTACAGTCTACTTTCCCATTAGTAATATAGGTAGGAATAAAAGTGCCTTTGTCAATGTAAGAGTTGTATACATTAGATAGGATAGTTTCCTGCATATTCTTAAGCAATCTCTTAACGTTTTCAGTTTGAATGTTTGTGTTTGAATTAAGTGGGTAACAGCAGTATGTGTTGCAGTTAGAATTGTGTAATGAATCCAGAACTGGACAAACAGCTAGTTGTTTATCATGCCCCTAAATTGGCACCTAATCCCTGCTAGCTGAATCAGATTTATTTTTTTAACAACAGGGGCACTTCTCTGAATTGCTGAGAGGCACAGTCCAAGGAATATAAGATGTACTTTTGTCTGTTGCAAGCCTGTTTCCTCTGTTTCTTCCCTGCCTCGACTCTTTTCCCTCTTCTTTCTTTAATTGCCAGTTGGGTTAGTAAGAAAATGACTTTCTATTTATTAATGTGTTCTTAGTCACCATGTCCTGTTAAATCAATTGTTCTCTTAACAGCTTGGAGAAACACATGTTGTCACATACTGAAGAGAGGGAATACAAGTGCGATCAGTGTCCCAAGGCGTTTAACTGGAAGTCCAATTTAATTCGCCACCAGATGTCACATGACAGTGGAAAGCACTATGAATGTGAGAACTGCGCCAAGGTACAGTGAACTTGCAGACTGCTTGGCCTCTCTCTGTCGTCCTGCTCTCTCCTAATCCATCATTTGCTGCGATATGTAAAAGCAAGCCGTGAGAAGGGAAGCTATAAATATCTTGAGAAAAGAGACTGAGTGTTGTATGCTACAAGGCATTAGTACAGTGTACAAAAACACTTAGTGGGTACCCTTTTATTTTTGTAAGGGAGGAAGTAAGGCTTAATGGTGAGTTCCAAAACTAGGTGTCAGACATCCTTGGTAAATTCCTGGTTCCGCTACTGGCTTTCCAGAGTGGGGTTGTTTTATAGCTTTACGGAGAATGAAAATTTTATCCAATGCACATTACTGATTTCTTCTAATAGCAATTTGTGAGGAAGTTACGTACAGTTTCTGAATGCCTAGTCAGAAAGAATGGGAGACTCCTATACTTGCAGATTTTTCCACCCAAGTCCCCACTATAAGTTATGACTTGGTTCTAATTAAAAGTGGAGTTCCTTAGTGACCTGGGCTGAACAATATAAGAGCGAATTGAAAGCACTTCCCCTTGACCATTACTCTTAACTATGGAAACAGCAATTCACATCGTTAAATTTTCACGTTCCTCAATTAACTAAAAGATGTCCTAGTGTCATGGAAATTGATTTCTTTCTTCAAAAATTTTTCATGATATTTGAATATCTTTTCTTATGTGGAAATTGTGACATTTGACATTATCTTTAGACGTATTTTGCTTCCAGATGTGTGGGTAGCTTTTTGTTTTCCCTTTTTTTGTTTGTTTGTTTGTTTGTTTTTTAGTACAATGTCCAAAAGAACCATTTTAGTTTAATGGTTACTTAATAAAACACAGTGTTAGAATTTAACTCCTAAGGGAACTCCTCAAGTAGGTTTGGGATACTTTAGGCAAAATCCATCCAATTTTGTACATCTTTGTTTAAAGGATGGAAATAGTACACCATTTTAAATAATATCATGGTTTGTATTTTACTATTCAATTCCATTCACTCTAAATAGGATTAAGAAGACCTTGAGTATGCTTTAATAATGTCATTAATTATTTTGTTCAACTGATACTAATGGATACTTGTGCTAAGTCTACAGAGCTGAATAATTTACAGTCCTGACCCTCGAGAGGCTCACACTTTGGAAATATGACCTTCTTTTGGTCTTTGGGGAAAACCAACAAAAACTAAACAGACACACACAATCCCTTCTTGAGTCATTCCTGGTCTTCTTTCTTGTGTCCTAGGATTAAGTTTCTTGATTAATCAGTACTCATTTCCTAGCAGGTTTTCACGGACCCTAGCAACCTTCAGCGGCACATCCGCTCTCAGCATGTTGGTGCCCGGGCCCACGCGTGCCCCGAGTGTGGCAAAACGTTTGCCACTTCGTCGGGCCTCAAACAACACAAGCACATCCACAGCAGTGTGAAGCCCTTTATCTGTAAGTTTTCAACACTCCAGCCCCCTTTCCTGCATCTGTCTCTCATCCGAAAAGCTCTGTGACCAGGAGAGTGAGCCCTGCATGGCCCTGAATGAGGGGGCCTCTGCATTAGCAATTTACGGTCTCATCCAGTCAGGCTATTTTCTATGATGAGAAAATCTTTTATAACCAGATCTATGGTATTTTGCCTATGATCCCTGGGTTGTTTTCTTGTAGATGGGAATCAGTAACAGGTAGAGAAAAGACACATTGTTAAATAATGTGAAGGAAGCCCCCCAGGTTGTGAGATTTGTCGTATTGGAAATGTGTGTGGTTTGTAAAACAGCAAATCACAGATACACTAGACAAAATGAAGTGAGAAAAACCTGTTCTTGGTCAGAAAGAGCTAGAAGAACCTCACTTGGCAAGTAGGTTTAGGGCTGTGTGTGTGGAGCGGGGGGTAGGGGGAATAAAGGACCCTTTAATCTACCCTTTGTTGTTGATCATAGGATGCAGATCAGTAGTTCTCAGTTACTTGAAAAGCAGAACACTTTTACTTTGATGCTAGACATGCTGCGTCTCTAACCCCATGCACTCAAGCAAATTTACAGACAGTGTATTTTCAGGGGCCATTCAATCTGACCACCTACCTAGAATATCCCTATAACCAAGGGCTTCGGGACAGGTCCACCTCAGCCCTCTTTTGCTTCTTCTCTTGTCCACCCGCCCCTGTTCTCTGTATTGTGCTGAAATGTTTCATATGGAAAATCAGTTGTTCTCAGTCCATCTGGGCAACAACTCTGGGCTTCTCCATGGCTCAGCGGGGCATAGAAACACAGTGACTCACTGAGCTGTTACAAACTTCAACACAGATTTTGGATCCAGATAAGCACAGAACTGGATGAAGCATACTCAGGAGTTGGCAAATCCTCTGACTTGGGAATCCTTGCAAAACAGTTTTTCTGACAGCTACTTGATGGTTTGTAGTAGGTATATGAGACACTACTACAGGACCTGATGGAAAAAAACCCTAGTTTTCAGTGCCAACATGGAGATGCCAGAGACTAACATGCCTCCTTTTTACCTTTGCACAGCTCTCTTTTGTGTTTCCAAGCCCCATGAGAGCTTTCCTTTCCCTTTCCAGCTTATGCTAGCATCCCGTTTTGCTCATATGTTCTTCTGTTCCCTGGGTGGATTGAAAAGGACTAGCAGAGAAACAAAAGGGTGCTCTATTCTCTCTTGAGGAAGCTCTGTTGAAAGTCATGGGAAATAAAATATACAATGGAAATTTTAGACTTCTTGTCTCAAAAAGACATTCCTGACTCTAGGTCGTAATGCCCTAAAAATGTACTTACAAGTACTGCAGGCATACATAATTCATTTATTTCTGACTTTTCAGAAATACATTTTGATACATTTATGTTTTGGTGGGAAATAGAGAGGAATTGATCACATGAATTATCATCACCTATTTAATGCTTTCACTACTATTTAAAAGTCAAAAAATAGAAATTCCTATCATCTAAGATCCTGGGATATGGAATTTTAATTGTGTTGAAGTCAAGTGTTTCACTTTAAAACACGATAGGGTATCCTTTCCCAATCAGATTGTGCAGACCTATTTCCCATGACTGTATTTTCAGTAATTATTGGTAAATTTAAATAGCAGATGGCATTCTTCAAATATAAAATCTGACAGAGGACCATGGGGTAATTATGAATAATAGCCATGTAATTTCAGAACAAAAGAGGAGTTGGTGTGGAGACTTTGGAGTGGAGGAGGTTCACCTAGAGTTGATATCTGTTTCTCACCAGAAGGCCACACACCACGCTTTACCCCCACTGGTGTGTTTATGGCAACTGTCTCTTATTACAGTGTACCGCCAAGCTTGAGCCCAGAGTCACCAGCGCTAAGGTAATTACTCACTGCCTTTACAGAAACCTCCAGCCTTCCCAAATAGAAACCACATGCTCTAATAGGCTGAATATATTCAAAATACCTCTTAATTTGTTTAATAAGTAGAAAAATGCAATGTTAACTGCTGGCTAATTCCTTATTACTGAGAAAATTACAGTACAGCATAGACTTCAGCATCAGTCGAGCCCCTTACCTGCAGGCTTGGTGGTTTGTGGTGGGCCAGGCTTGGCCTTCAAGTGAGAAAAACAAAGCCTCTGCTGATGGAGACATCCCAGATTCTAAGTTCTGGAGACCTGATAGAAATACTGTCAGTGTGATAGAGCCTCCAACCAGGAAAGTCAGATGCACCTTTTTTTACTCCCGTATAGAGGAACTCTTGATTTTCTGAAACCTCTCTCACTGTTAGAAAGAAGTGTAGAGAGCAATATTTCTTTGCCAAAATATTACAAACCTTTCAAAACCTTACACCTTGTTTGAACACCCGTCAGGATGTCTTCTCAATGACTTTTAATGGCCCAGAGGAGGGGTGTCACTTTCGTAATGAGTGCACGTTTAGAATTCCATCAACATTTTGTTTACTATTTCTTGTTATTTCTCATAGCTGAATTAGTATAACTAGTGAAAGTCTCATGTTTCTACTCTCTAGTTCATATGGTTTTAATTATTATATCAAAGAATTTAAATAGTATGTGTATTTATTGTATATGGTTAACTAGTATATCTTTTTAAAGCAGACTCTGTTGAATATTCCAGTAGAATGACTTGAAAAGAAATAACTCACGTTTTCTCTTCCCGTTAAAATGCATGTTTTAGTCTCTACAGTGTCATGAATCATCCCACAGCTGAAAGCTCCTGTAATGTTACTAAGCACAATTTATATGTGTAGCAATGCATTTTAATTGTTAGTAGTAAAAGAAATAGATATGGAATCACTTGGTACTTCCTGTTTGGTGGTGTGGGGGATAACCGAAGTTCCGGATGAATTTTGCATGACTGAAGGTTCATAAAATCTTCTTTGATTTTTTTTTTTTTAGTTGTTATTATTTTGACTTAGGAGTTTAAAGGCAGTCATCACATGAAAGAAATAAATGTTGCATTTTATCTTCAATTTGATTTCTTATATTTGTTTCAACAATTATTAACAAGACATATCATGTTTCTGCATGGATTAATGTGAACAGAAGCATGAAAGTAAGCTCACACGTAAAGGGGACTCATCTTTAGTAAACTAACGTAAAAACGTGATGCTTGGGAAATGGATACTATAATCTTGCCGGACTGTGGAGTGAGTGGGATTCCTACAAAGCAAAGGAGCTATTAAGGGTCAAGGAGTTTGGTCTTAAAATATATTTAGATCTGTTCAGACATATATGAGGAAGAAGATGTTCTACTTTTTTGGCAAATTCTGGGGGAAGAGGGTTTTTTCCAGCCGCACCCACTACTGTACCCTGATTGGATTCGAGCATTCTATGCACTCTCCCCTGCTTGCCATAGCTGGCAGTACCGCATACAAGTCAAGCCCCAAGATAACCCGTGAAGATATGACAACAAGTGGACATGTTTCCCAAGGACGGGGTTTCATAAATGCAGGAAGGTTAGCACAACCACTGGTGTGAGGGGAAGTCGGAGGACGTGCTCATAGTTCATGGGAACCAGCAATGCAGGATGGGCCACATTCAATTTAGTTTCCTTTGCAGGCTTAAAATAGCGCCATTGTAAATTATGTCAGTCTTTCTCAAATCATGAAAATGATTGTTAAAAATGCCTCAGAATACACAATGTGCATTGTTGTGTGGCTTTGATGTGTGAATGATGAGAGCATATGATATAATACAAATTAAATAATGGTAGAGCAGTCACAGGCTTTTTCCCCGAGGGAAGAGGGAATAAAGTGAAGTTTCTGGGGGAGGGGAAGGCTGTTTTCTTTTGTGTTGGTGCTTACAATATAGAAATCTATAAATGGTCTAAAATTTTAAAGGGATTCCTGTTCTGTTTCATGTTTAGCAGATCTTAAGAATTTACGTTGTAAAGATTCTGCTGGTGTCGTCATTGGGTTGGGAAATCAGTGCATGCTGGAATTTGACTTTTTAATAAATATTTGAATACACAAATATGATGCAAAATATGATGTAGTGGGGGTGACAAATATTTATATCTATTTATATGAAATATTTGTGCTGTCTCAAGACATTTGTCAGGTTGGATGCCTTGCTTTGGAATCTAGTGAAATGGGGTTTTCTGTGTTTGGAGCACCACTTTGGTGCCTCCAATGTCTTTTCCTGGCTTCCTAATTGAAATTTGGGGTAAACCACTTGTAATACTTGCTAAATTCAGAAGCAATTGCCATAAAGCCTGAGATTCTTTTTTGTTGTTTGCACACAGGTGAGGTCTGCCATAAATCCTATACTCAGTTTTCAAACCTTTGTCGTCATAAGCGCATGCATGCTGATTGCAGAACCCAAATCAAGTGCAAAGACTGTGGACAAATGTTCAGCACTACGTCTTCCTTAAATAAACACAGGAGGTTTTGTGAGGGCAAGAACCATTTTGCGGCAGGTGGATTTTTTGGCCAAGGCATTTCACTTCCTGGAACCCCAGCTATGGATAAAACGTCCATGGTTAATATGAGTCATGCCAACCCGGGCCTTGCTGACTATTTTGGCGCCAATAGGCATCCTGCTGGTCTTACCTTTCCAACAGCTCCTGGATTTTCTTTTAGCTTCCCTGGTCTATTTCCTTCCGGCTTGTACCACAGGCCTCCTTTGATACCTGCTAGTTCTCCTGTTAAAGGACTGTCAAGTACTGAACAGACAAACAAAAGTCAAAGTCCCCTCATGACACATCCTCAGATACTGCCAGCTACACAGGATATTTTGAAGGCACTATCTAAACACCCACCTGTAGGGGACAATAAGCCAGTGGAGCTCCAGCCCGAGAGGTCCTCTGAAGAGAGGCCCCTTGAGAAAATCAGTGACCAGTCAGAGAGTAGTGACCTTGATGATGTCAGTACGCCAAGTGGCAGTGACCTGGAAACAACCTCGGGCTCTGATCTGGAAAGTGACATTGAAAGTGATAAAGAGAAATTTAAAGAAAATGGTAAAATGTTCAAAGACAAAGTAAGCCCTCTTCAGAATCTGGCTTCAATACATAATAAGAAAGAATACAGCAATCATTCCATTTTCTCACCATCTTTAGAGGAGCAGACTGCGGTGTCAGGAGCTGTGAATGATTCTATAAAGGCTATTGCTTCTATTGCTGAAAAATACTTTGGTTCAACAGGACTGGTGGGGCTGCAAGACAAAAAAGTTGGAGCTTTACCTTACCCTTCCATGTTTCCCCTCCCATTTTTTCCAGCATTCTCTCAATCAATGTACCCATTTCCTGATAGAGACTTGAGATCGTTACCTTTGAAAATGGAACCCCAATCACCAAGTGAAGTAAAGAAACTGCAGAAGGGAAGCTCTGAGTCTCCCTTTGATCTCACCACTAAACGCAAGGACGAGAAGCCCTTAACCCCAGTACCTGCCAAGCCTTCAGCGACCCCGGCTGCAAGCCAAGACCAGCCCCTGGATCTAAGTATGGGCAGTAGAAGTAGAGCCAGTGGGACCAAGCTGACGGAGCCTCGTAAAAACCACGTGTTTGGGGAGAAGAAAGGAGGCAACGTTGAACCAAGACCAGCGTCGGATGGTTCCTTACAGCATGCTAGACCCACTCCTTTCTTTATGGACCCTATTTACAGGTAAGGGAGGTTGGGAGACCGCTAAGTGTGGACGGACAAACAAAAGGTAGTTTTTAGACTCTAAAGTTATGGCTTTTAACAAACCAGTTTTTATTGTTGTTATAAAACAGAGTAAAGTTGTTTGATCTGGTGAATTCATTTTTTATTCAGAAAGTCAACTCATTAGGTTTGGACTTATTTTTGGATGTCTCCGAATTTGGGGTTTTGGAATAGACCCATGGAGTTCTTTCCCTTGACAATAAATTTATTTTTAAACACTTTTTTTTTAAGTGGAAAATATGGGAAAGCCATATTTAAAGCAAGTTGTCAAGTGGCGGAAGAATGAGGCTCCTGAAGGATTAATGCAAATATGTGTGGGTACTTAAATGGGTCAGATTATTTGGAATGAAATGGGACAGAGTGAGAGTTTATTCTTTATTAAGCTACCAACACAAACCTTAATAAGTGCTGGTCCTATTTTGTTTCTAAGTAAATCTCTTAGAAGCCCCCTGTAAATCAAATATTGATCACAAAAATGCTTTGTAAATGATGTGAATGATCGGCTTAAAAACACATCTCTGTTTAATGCCTGCATTATTCAATTTCCTTTGCATCCAAAATTTTTTAGGGCAGGGAAATATATGCTTGCTAAAAAGCCTCTTAGGTCCAGTTCTCAGTTAACACTGGACCATTCAGAATGATTCAGTTTTTAAATACTAGTTTTCTTCAAAGTGTACAAACAACAATAACAGTGCTTGTGATGTATTTTAAATATTACTGAGCATTTTCACATTTATTTTCTCATTCAAATCATGAACATCATTAAGAGTTAATGGAAAATGTAGACAATTTTTTATTGGACTTATTTAAGCTGGCAGTATTTGATATTTCTGCCTAATTTTTTTTTTAAATCAGGAGACAGTTTTGTTCAATTTCTTCATTCACAATATTTTTTTGAGCACCTATAACTTGGTAGGTACCAGAGCTGCAAAGTCTTTTCACTTCAAGCTCTTTTTCTACCTTCATTACGTACATTAACCAAGAAACATTACCAGTTCATTAAGGACTGCCCCTACTTGAACACGACAAGGGGCATAGAAAAGGACAAGACAAAAATGTCTCAAAGCCATCATTACCAGGCTTGGGCACTCCCCTCACCCCCCCACCCACCACCCCCCCGCCCCCCGTCCAACCAATGATTGTATTTTCTTTTATGTGGCAGTTCTTTTACAGAGAAAGAAAAAGAAGGGGGGAAAAACCAGATCTTCCATGTTTTGTGTGTAGCTTATATATTACACATGGGCAGTAAGGTTGTATTTCTAACTCCGTGATATGTCTCAGCCCTTTGTGAAGATAATTTCTCAAGCTTTCTTTTTTAGACCCTCCCAATGGCAATGAACTTCCAGTTCATCCACATACCCCTTCCACTCTTCTCCGTCATCTCCCAGCCTTCCACCTGCTTCCTCTAATATCAGTCTTCTCTCTGGTACAACAGTTTCAACTGAGGCTTTAGGCATCTCATTTCATCAAACTCATAAAAGACCTAAACCCAGTTTTAGTGTAAGACCTGGGTTGAAATCTCAGCTTTCTCATGTCTTAAAGTTTTCTTCATCCATAAAATGGGTATAAGGGCACTGATTTCAATAAGTGAAAGAGTATATGTAAAACATAGCATATATGCAATTTCAAGAAGTCGAAGCGGCTTCTAGGCTTCCCAGGTGGCACTAGTGGTAAAGAACCCACCTGCCAATGCAGGAGGTGCAGGTGACCCAGGTTTCATCCCTGAGTCAGGAGGATTCCTTGAAGGAGGGCGCAGCAACCCACTCCATTATTCCTGTCTGGAGAATCCCAGGGACAGAGGAGCCTGGCAGGCTGCAGTCCATAGGGTTGCAAAGAGTTGGACACAACTGAAGCGACTTAGCACAGAAGCTGCTTCTATTCAGTTTGAAACTATTTTAAAAGTATACTTATTGAATATTTTTTTAAAACGAAATCACCAACAGTTGGTGAAAGAAATTAATTCAATCCACAATGTCTTTTCCTATATACTTAATAGAAAATAGAATGGCAAACATTTCTAAAGAAGAAGCACTGTATAGATAAGTTTGATAAAGTCTTTCTTTATCTTCAAAAAGTTCCTTATCCTCTTCCTACCACCCCTCTTTCACCTACCCTGTTTATCAGCAGCAGCAGCTAGCAGGGTGTGTAGTAGGCTTAGAAACTCTCCTGCTGGCATTCATAAATGTAAAAGAAATAGAATGATGATTTGTGGGAGCGCCTTATTGATAGAAAATGACTTTAATTTTCAACGTGAACCTTCTTCACCTGCTTTTGAAATCAGCCAGCATTTTTGTCTACATTTGCAGTGGAAAGGTACAAACTTGTGAGCGATGCCTCCGATTTCATGACTTCGTTTTTAACATTTCCTTCTCATTATTATTAGTATTACTACTCATTGAATAGGATTTTTCCATTTTAAAAAGGACCTTCTTTCTTTGAGCACCTAGAAGTGCCACGAGTATTCTTCAAGAACTGAAACAGATGTCTTTATATTTTTATTAGTGTGCTTCCCGGCAACCTACCATTTGCTTTATTGTTAGCTGTTTTAAATGTCAGCGATTATGCAGGGATTGATCTGTGAGACTGATTCTTCTCCAAAATCTAATTTTAACCTTTCAGAGTAGAGAAAAGAAAACTAACTGACCCACTTGAAGCTTTAAAAGAGAAATACTTGAGGCCTTCTCCAGGATTCTTATTTCACCCACAAGTAAGTATTTTGAATTTGAGACTTCAAGCTTGTAAACTAACTTGTTGATCCTGAAAAGCAGGTGCAATGAAATGAAAGAAATCTTGAGAACATTAGGATTTCCTATGACGCTGATGTGGAAGAACACAGGAAATTCTAGCAGAATTAAAATCCAAACTTTTTAAAGAAAAAGTAGTCAATATATATATGTAAAAATAACGTGGTTGCAGTGTTAAGTTATTCTCTATTAAGTACTTACCTGAGCTAAAGTGTATTTTGGAGTGAGCAAAATTCAGTTAAGAAATTAAATATTGAAGTTGTCTTTCATGTTTAAAAATTTGTGATTGTAAGAAATAGATCACTGTGCAATTTGTCCCAAACTCATGAAGGTCATCCGTGTTCTTTTAGTGCTTAGATAAAAACAGGAAATGAGTCTACCTGACAAGTTGTTACCATAGAGGGTGAAGGAATTTATCTAGAGACCACTGGGCATTCCAGCAAAGTTCTGTAATTGCACAAGAATTCACCACAATACACAGAGCTATTTGCTGGATGGAGTTGTGTCCATTTATCAAAATATGTATAATTTCTCACTGTAAAGAAAATACAGAGCAGTGCTATCTAATTGGTTCATCTTTATGTCCCCACATTTTTGGTCATTTTTAAAAAACTAGTATACATATCAATTAAAGTGTGGAGAATTATATTGAAAGAAGGAATATATAAGCATCTCGAATCTGGTTAATGATATATATATTTTTAATTTACTAATTACTAAGGATACAAGCTCCTTATAGACAGTAAGCAATACTTTTATGAAAATGTTCGACAACAGAGTTAACTGATTTGTGCTGTTCCAATATAGTCACACCAGAACTTATACTTCTCTGATAAAATTGGTGGAAAATTCTATGCAATCTATCGTACAGAAAGCTATGAAACAATTAAATTTAATCATCTTGGAATATGACTCCTCCTCCACCCCTCACCATCACCCTCTCTGCTACTGCTTCTTTCTACATTTTTAAAAACACTTTCCCAAATTCTGGACAATAAAGTGTGAGAGCTGAAATACCATATTCTGGGTTGAGTGGAGAGACCTGTCACTGCTCAAAAATTCTCTCTGTTTTAACCTGAAACAATATATGATTTAATATGAAAAGAGTTAGAAATATTCCAGTTAGTATTCATTTTGTGTAGAAAACTAAGGAATTTCTTAAATTATTTTCTTGGAAAAGCAAGTTCTAAAACAGCAAATGTTATCAGGTACTTATTTTCCACATTTAGACTGATCTGAATTGCACTTGTTGGTCTCGTGGGCTAATAAACCTGAGCATAAAATGCATTTTTGTGTCAGATATTGTACAAAAAGTATATCTCTCTTGATAACTTTCTAATTAAATGCTTATAAGGATATTATAGTTATCCTTATAACTATAATTAAATTATATCACATTTAATTAGTTTTAATTACAATAAATCAATCTATTTTATATTCTAGTTATCTTTAAAATCTAGTAACTAATCATTTTAGAATCAAGTGCTGTGGGTATGTAGTTCAAGGGAGGAAATAAAAAAGCCAGGATTCAGTGTCTTTGAATGACTCAGTCGACCTGGCTTTTAGTTTCCTTACTTATTAGATGAAGGAGTGGGTGTAAGGTCCCTATCTTCTCTGAAATTCAAAGGTTTCTAGCTAGCTAAAGCAAATTTACTGATTCAGAAAATGGGGAGTTTTGTCTACTAACATCTTTACATGTGCGTGTAGCTGTTATAAATGTAGTATATGCATATTTTAAATCAAATGATAGAAAATCTGCTATGTTTTAATATTCTCAATATTACTGAAGGATAGCAAAAGATGAGGCATATGTATAGAGCTTGGGAGTATAGCAATCACCCGCTCAGATCACTGAAAATATACCTATGGGAGCACAGTGGCAGAGGGTGTCCTTCCCACACCAGAATGTCGTGTCTTGTTACATGAAACTAACTATTGCTGCATGTTGCTGTAAGAACAGTACCCAATAGTGATCAGTAAAATATTTAATACATCATATGTCATGAATACTGATCAATCAGAATAGGCTCCTGCCATTGGGGAGCTGGGTCCCAGAAGCCCTTGCTGGCCAACTGTTCATGCTTTGGTTGCTGGCTGGTGGGCTGTCTGAAGGGTCTTTTGGGAGGAGACCTGGGCAGCAGGAGGACGTTCAGGGTAGCTGGGCAAAGGTTATTTATCAACGATGACAGAAATATTTCATTATTTTGATAACCATTGTGGCTGTTTTTGTGTGTAATGGCTGAATGTCACTGAGATACAGAGGGCATAAAGAGTGTCACCTGAGAGATGTTCAGGTCCCTCAATTTTCATCAAGCCTTCAGAGCAGTCTGTCCTTTCAGACTTTAGGCTTCCCTGTGGCTCAACAGATCCACCTGCAATGCAGGAGACAAAGGAGACTCAGGTTCGATCCCTGGGTTGGGAACATCCCCTGGAGTAGGAAATGGAAACCCACTCCAGTATCCCATGGACAGAGGAGCCTTGTGGGCTACCTTCTGTGGGGTCGCAAAGAGTTGGACACGATTGAGCACACAGACGAGGTCTGCTCTTTCAGAAAATCTGCCTCATATGTTCTGAAGTTTCGGCAGAACTTTTTTTGTTCTTTCTAGTACTGTATCAATTCCATCACAGCCTCAAGATCCACCTTCCTACAAACAAATAAACAAACAAATGAAAACAAAGAGAAACTGCCTAGGATTTGGGGCCAGAAATAACTGCTTTAGAACAGGCTTTACTACTTATTAGCAGAAATGCTTTGATTTTGAGGTATGTAGTTCATCTCTCCGAGCCTTCTCTGTCAGTGTAATGCGTTTACCCCTTCCAGCCTTACTAGGGGCAGCGGAAACGATCAGTGCTCACATACATGACATGTTTAGCACTGTGCTTGGCATATGGAAGGATCTAGAGGTGGAAAAGCTCTCTTTTATTATTGGATGCAGAAATATTCTGTTTTGACTATGAAGAAGTATCAGTAGAACACCCTCCTGCCATCTCCTGAGCCCAGTTTCTTTGGTGGAGATACATCAGTATCTAGAAATGCCTGAAAGGATGCTTGCTGTGTTCTTGGTGCTGCCTTGCTGGACACCAGAGCATTCCACCAAAATGAAAGGATTTGCCTCCTCTGCACCCAGGGCTTGCCATCGTTTTGTAGGTAGATAAGTGCTTGGTTAAGACCATTCACAATTTCATTTTTCATTTAAAGTATTTTGGAGCAAATCACATGGTCCCTCTGAGGCTTCTATATCCTCGTCTTCAGAATAAGAATAGTGTTATTTATCTCAGGGTTATCCACCTCTATCTAGTTCTTAGGATTGTTATAATAATTAGAAGGAGAGCATGTGTTTTCCATGCTTTAGGGAAAACCTATAAATAGATATGTAAATGCTTTGTAGTGGTATTCTCTGATGGTAAAAATTTTACAATTTTTGTATGTCTCTGTATTCTGCCCCACCCACCCCCCCGCTCCCTGCCTGCCCCCCCTGTACATAGTTACTAATCAATGAAAGTTGACACTTCACTCAGATGGTGAAGAATCTGCCTGCAATGCAGAAGACCAGTGTTTGATCCCTGGGTTGGAAGATCCCCAGGAGAAGGGAATGGTAATACACTTCAGTATTCTTGCCTGGAGAATCCCAAGCACAGAGGAGCCTGGCAGGCTATAGTTCATGGGGTCACAAAGAGTCGGACAAGACTGAGCGACTAACGCTTTGATTTTCACTTATACAAATAAGTTGGATATTTATTAAATTTTATTGGAAATAAATTATTAGGCCATTTTACTGCCTTTTAGAAGAAAATATGTATTTTTAAAATCCTTGACAAAAATACAGAAAACATATGGGAACATATACATCAGAATCAAAAGATAAATACAGGCTTTATCATTCTCAGGGTTTAAATTCCTCTCCGTTCAGTTCTTAGAGAAGTATGTTTGCTCTGTCAGGCCACTAGAGCACTATTTCACTTTCTATTTTTCTCTTATAAATAAGTTAGTTTAACATAAGGCTGAAATAAGTAGTATAGGGTTTCTCCCTGCCTATGTGTTTGAAAATTACATTTGGAACCTTAGATTATAATTTTGGAAAGAAGATGACAGCCACAGGAGGTGAGATGGAGGAAATGATATTACCCTGTGATCTTTGGAATGTCCATTTCATTGGGTACTTTGCATTTTGGGTACTTTGCATTCACATTGACAGCTCATTTGAATTGCCATAAAAATCACTTGGCAATTATACTAGTACAAAACTGGCTATAAATTATACCTTTGTTTGATTTTCCTATACTTTAAACGTTATTTTTAGTTATTTATATATTTCAATTTCAGATGTTTGGCTTTGTGTTAATCTACCATGGAAAATCTATTTTACTTCCATTTCTGTGCTTTATTCATTCTTTTTTTATTTTCTTCATTTTAAAGTGTCTTCACTTTCTTCAGTTAAAGTGTCTACTTGTTACAGTATTCCAAAGAACTGGGAAAAAGACTAAGGTCTTTTCCCAAGTTTTCATGTGTATGTTGATGTGAAAATCACGTGAGACTTTTGCCCTTCGTCTTTCGCCTTCCGTCTTTCTTTTGCTTTCAACAAGTGTTTCTTGTGTTAGATTTCTTCTGTGGTAAATCTTTCACCCTTAAAAACTGTGTATATTCCTTATTAAAGATACTGTAACCTAAGAAAGCAAGATATATCCCCTTTAAACAAGCAAATGATATTTTTAAAGATATAACATTTGTGTTACCTGGTATAGCTTCTGTTGGGTTAACCAAAAAGTTCATTCAGATTTTTCAATAAGATCTTACAGAAAAACCCAATTGAACTTTTTGGGCAACACAGTAATTCACTGACATTTTCACCAGTGAGTCTTGTCATAAATGGTCACAAATAACTAGACATTTGTAGTTCTTTTCATTGCTATTCTTCAGAGTTCAAACTGCTGATGGTCCCATGCTAATAGAAACCAGTTTATTTCCAAGTACACTACCTTTTTGTTACTCAGTGATTCACATTTGAGTGAGTATTTATTTTCTTTGTCATTAATGCTGTAAAAATATAAGAGACTAGATATTTTTTTGTAGGAAATTGCTTACATTTTAGTTATTAAAGTAAAATTTAGGAATCTTGGTTTGCAGTCAGTAGAAACAAATGAAAAGGAAGTATCTATTTTGCTAAGATTTGGTAGTAAGCAGTATTTAGCTTTCTTGGGAAAAAAAACCATTCTGGTTTATAACCTTGATTCTAAAATTTAATTGAGGTAAATAGAAAAAACTCCATGTTATAAAAATATTCATTATCAAGGCTTTTACTCAAGGTATAGTTACATGATAAGCAAAAATTACTTAGTATAAATGTTAATTTCTCAAAGGATAGATTGCAATAAAGATACCTATACAGAAGTAATTTTTTTGTTTTTGTTTCAATTTTGCTCCCAGTTCCAACTGCCTGATCAGAGAACTTGGGTAAGTTTTCTATTTATATTTTTGACTAAAATAATGTAGCATTAAAAGGAAAACAACTAATATTATAAATTGCCATAGAGAGATTTCTGAGCCCTTTTCCTTTAAATGATAGAGCTTTAGCAGATAGATTTTCATCTTTGTCAAGCTGCAAGATACTTTCAGTTTGGGTTGGACATTTAGTGTCTATAAATTGTTTATAGAAAGTTTATTCTCTAAATCTAACCCATTGCATAGTAATTGTACCTTGATGTAGAACTCTTTCTAAGTACTTGGGAGTGTGTGTTAATAGGGATTTCAAGATGGATCACTAAGTGGAAACAATAATTATTTGGGGGAGCCTGTACCAGCATGTTAAAGATGCTTATGATAAAGCCTTAAAAAAGAATAAAACCTGAACTTATGTGTAGACCCAAGTTGACATTGTAATTCATATCCATATAACCCAGGGCAGAACTTGGTTCTGGCTGTGTGGATTCACAAGACTAAATGTTTAAAAATCTTTAACTATCTAAAGAATATATCTTTTAGCATTGGGTTCCACTTCTTCAGGTTTCCTGGTGGCTCAGCAGTATAAAATCTGCCTGCCAGTGCAGGAGACGTGGGTTTGATCCCTGAGTCTGGAAGATCCCCTGGAGAAGGAAGTGGCAACCCACTCCAAAATATTTCTACCTGGGAAATCCCATGGACAGAGGAACCTGGTGGGCTATAGTCCATGGTGTCTCAAAGAGTCAGACATGAGTTAGTGACTCAACAACACCAACAATCCGCTTCCTCAACTTTCTTTTTCTTTTTTATATTTTATTTTTATTTTTACTTTATTTTACTTTACAATACTGTATTGGTTTTGCCATACATTGACATGAATCTGCCACGGGTGTACTTGAGTTCCCAATCCTGAACCCCCCTCCCACCTCCCACCCCATATCATCTCTCTGGATCATCCCCGTGCACCAGCCCCAAGCATCCTGTATCCTGTATCACACATAGACTGGCGATTCGTTTCTTACATGATAGTATACATGTTTCAGTGCCATTCTCCCAGATCATCCCACCCTATTCCTCTCCCACAGAGTCCAAAAGTCTGTTCTATACATCTGTGTCTCTTTTACTGTCTTGCATACAGGGTTATCATTACCATCTTTCTAAATTCCATGTGTATGTGTTAGTATACTGTATTGGTGTTTTTCTTTCTGGCTTACTTCACTCTGTATAATCGGCTCCAGTTTCATCCATCTCATTAGAACTGATTCAAATGTATTCTTTTTAATGGCTGAGTAATACTCCATTGTGTATATGTATCACAGCTTTCTTATCCATCTGCTGATGGACATCTAAGTTGTTTCCATGTCCTGGCTATTATACACTGTTGGTGGGAATGCAAACTAGTACAGCCACTATGGAGAACAGTGTGGAGATTCAACTTTCTTTTTTAAACTGTTAAAAATGTTTTTATTGGAATATAGTTGGTTATAGTGTTGTGTTAGTTTCAGGTGTACAGCATAGTGAATCAGATATACATACATATATATCCACTCTTTGTTTCTAGATTATTTTCTCATAGAGGCCATTACAGAGTGTTTAGAGTTCCCTGTGCTATACAATAGGTTCTTATTAATTATTTATTTTATATATAGTAGTGTGTGTATGTCAGCCCCAATCTCCCTATTTATCCTTCCCCTCAACTGTCAATTAATATTTCCAGATATAGTAAGTTGACATCACTAGGAGACAGCTTTATTTTTTATTCAAGATACACGGAATACTATTTATTTATGTTTCACTCCCAAATAAACCTTGAGACAATGAAAATATATATAAATAGCATGTATTACAAAATTTCCTCTAAGTGTATATATTTTTACTCTTTTATTCTCCTTTTCACTCAGAATTATACTGATTTTAAAGTATGGATGAAATCTTGGAATACAGTTTACTTTATCCTTAGTCACCATAACATTAAATATAAATTATTTTAAATTAGAACACTTTGGCACTTACCTGTTTCCTCTATCTGATGTTAGTTTTCCTTTACCAGAAATTCTTCCATTTATTTCTTCTGTGGAATATGTGAGGAATTGTGGATTTTTCTCATCCTATCAACTTTTAAGGATTTTCCTCATCCTATCAACCTTTAAGGTTTACACTTATTTCCACAGTGTAAGAGCAAAGAGACAGAGACTTCCTTGTTAGGCAAAGTTGTGTAGTAGGCAGCATTGTTCTTTGGTTATCCTGGCTTATTATTTCTAGTGTTTTTTGGTCTGCCTTCCCTGGCAAGGGTTTGTCTTAAATATCATGCTGCACTGTCTTCATTCTTTCTAATGTTAACTTTTACTTGCTGGTAGCTTTGCTGTTAGCCGCTTCAAGAATAAGGTGTTGTCTCCTATACAAATGGCCAGTGCTGCTACAACTTTCAAAGACAGTTCGGATTTTAAGTTAGATGCCTTTCCTGATAATGCAGTGGTATAGCACCTGCTATGACAATGCTTTGGAAACACTCCCAGTCTTTGAATCATAGATGTTGCCGAGCAGTAATTTATATTTTTATTATAAAATGGATATTCGTGGAAAATATTAAAATATTAAATTTTATAAATTTTAGTGGTTGAAAGCTATAATTTTATAATCATGACTGCAGAATATGATACATGGAATGAGACAACCATAAAATATGAATATTTATTTCTCCCCCAAATGGCCATGATTTTAAGATTTCTCAAGATAAGTGAATAAATATAGAAAACTACCAAATCTACAAACTTTCCCATCATAAGTTATTTATGAAAAGTTAGTTGTTTTATGATAAAGCCATGTGTAATCTAATTTGTGAAACATTAGGTCACATAATTCATGGTGCCATTGGACATATCATTTTGTATAATCAGATTGTCACTTTAATAGTTTTAATGAGAAACTTCTTTATGTCATCAATTATTGGCTGCCAGATAAAAAAATGTTAAGCTAAGTGCTTCAGACCCAGTTGATGTTATCTTGCCTGCTGAAATGTTTTTACAAAAGGAACTATTTGACAAGGGAGATAGTTACATTTTTGGTAGAAGCTAGGGAATTGTGTCTAAATACTAGTTTGCGTCAGTTTAAAGTTAATAGCCTCTTGGGGACTGAAAGGGGGGGAAATAACTTCCTTTTCCAGACATCTGGCTGCAGATACCATCAACAACTATAATATATGTAAATAAAAATCACTGTTCTATAGGAAAAAAAAAAAACACTGTCCTTTACTGATTGGAGATTAGTCGATGACATTGATAGGATATAGGGCAATATCTTTCTAAAATATATGATCTGATTTTTGCCTCCTTTTTTCCTATTATTTTCAGCAGATTTCCTATTCATTGTAGTACATGTTGTCCCCTTCATTTTTATTTTCATAATTAAAAAGTATTTGTAGCTAAATTGTTTCATTTATCCCAATTCATCCTGATTTTTTGAAATACCAAGTCAGACCTTAGTGACTGTTAAAACTTACTACATCTACAAAATGATGTTTTTCCAAAAGGAGTATCACGTGAGTCAGCCTAGATAGCTAGAGGAAGTTGAGATTTTGACCAATACCCTAGATAAAGCTCATCTTAATCCCAAGATATGGTGTAGGACTGATTGTTGATCACAGAATGGCTAAACTACCCCAACTAGCAGATGTCTAAGTCACTTATTCTTTTTTAAATTAATTTATTGGAGTATAGTTGATTTACAATGTTGTGTTGGTTTCAGGTATATAGCAAAGTGAATCAGTTATACATATACATGTATCTACTCTTTTTTAGATTATTTTCCCATATAGGTCATTAAAGAGTATTGAGTAGAGTTCCCTGTGCTATACAGTAGGTTTGTATTTGTTATTTCTTTTATACATAGTAGTGTGTATTTGTCCAAGTTACTTCTATCTGTCTTAATGGAGAAATTTATTCTTTTCAGCTGATGTTAAGTACATGAGAGCAAATGTTAGGAAGATGAAAAAGAGGATTCAGTGATGGCTTTTATGTTGCTTTGGTGGTTGCTAGCTGGAAAGATGGAGAAGGAAATGGCAACCCACTCCAGTACTCTTGCCTGGAAAATGCCATGGACAGAGGAGCCTGGTGGGCTGCAGTCCATGGGGTAACTAAGAGTTGGACACGACTAAGCAACTTCACTTTCACTTTTCACTTTCATGCAGTGGAGAAGGAAATGGCAACCCACTCCAGTGTTCTTGCCTGGAGAATCCCAGGGATGGCGGAGCCTGGTGGGCTGCCGTCTATGGGGTCGCACAGAGTCGGACACGACTGAAGCGACTCAGCAGCAGCAGCAGCTGGAAAGAAAGTGGGTGTGTGTGTGTCCGCATGTGTGGTGTTAACAGCTACCCTCAGCTCACTTCTCATCTTTTTCCTCTGCTTCTTCCCCACTCCAATTTAATCTTCTTTTCATTTGACACCAGAAGCCAGAGGTGGGGGTGGTTTATAGAGGAGGCACTTGAGTAACCACTATTCTTTTTCTTGTTATCCTTAAGAATGCTGTTACTTAGTCAAGTCCATAATATATTTTTTTATTTCTTGATGCTTTCCCAAGTTGAAACAGTTTGGGGTAAAGTAATCACAGTGATCTTTCTTCAAAAGGAGCTATTAGTAGCTCCTAAAGCAAGACACATTTCTCAACAGTCAATTGCTGTTAAATGACTTGAAGGACTTATAGTTTATATGCGCTCGAGATAAAAGCCGAGAATAATAGTAGTCATGAGTAAGCTATTTTCCATATAAAAGGAAAGTGTTTCTGTAAGATGTATTGCCGCAGGAATCTGTGTGTCAGCAGGGTGGACACTCAAATGATTTAAAACCACTAGATAATGAAACTTTACTCAAATATTAAATGTACATAAATAAAACATTTATAATCATCACCCTTGCACTTACTATTCTTCCCCATAAATGTATGCGATCATGACCCTTACCCTTGCTTGTTACTGTTAATCAGCTTGAAGGCCAGAGGTCATTTTTCACTCAGACAATTTATTGCATGGAGGGTGGATTATCAAAATGATTTTCTGAAAAGAACAATTAGAAGGAATAAATGCAAATAAAATAGTATCATAAAATATTTCTGGATTGATTTTTAATAAATAAAATCCAAAGTAATATGAAAATGCTAATGCTCTGGCTAGAAGGGAATAATGACCATATTCTTTAGGGACAGAGTTTCCGCCAACCTCTCTGAGCAGCATCATCATTCCATATCTCTGCCCTGTGATCAGTATGTGTCAGAATCCTTCATAGTGACAAATGTGCTGTCCACTTGCATCTGTGGAGAATGTTTTAGCAGCTGAGTGATTATGAATCAAACCTCTGAGCTTACAGCCCCTACCACCTCCCAATGCGTTCACATTTGTCGTCTGACAAGTAAATGTATCTTGACTTTCCTCTGAGATTTTTTTGCACTGTGTTTGATGAAAGACATTTGGCAAATTGGCAGTGGTACCCTGTACGTTACAATTTGTAGCTAGCATTAGGAGTCCGGGCATGAAATGAGAGGGCAGGCTCCAGGATAAAGGAAAAAGAAAGAAAGCTAACTACAATATGAATAGTCGTTTGAAAAATCAAGCATACAATATTCCCTTTGTAAGAAGAGAATCATGTTTAGGCCATTCACTTAAGATTTTGCTCTAGTTTTAGAAGTCAGTAGTATTCTGTCCAGCCATGTGTCCACACAAGATAAGTTTTATTAATTATCCTTTTGAATACAAATTGTTGCCTTTTATTTTTAACCTGAGCTCAAAATAAATTAGGCCTCCAACTCTGTCTTGCCATCTTATCAGCAGAAGTATCATTTTCTTGAGTTGATCAGTTGCTTGAATGTACAGTTTTTACCATTTTCAATCCTTGCATGAAGTCTTCTAGTCTACTGCCCTAGCTTTTGGAGAAACATACACAGTACATACAAAATACAAACACCTTTTAAACAGCTTTCTGAGTTCTCCAGTGGCAGAGTGCCCTGAGAACCAAATAAACAATGGATGAGTTGATTTTACAAGATGGCCTGAGAGTTTGCTTTTTCTTCTTACAAATTCAGTAGTAAGCAGCTTCCAAATAAAATGTGAGCATGGAAGAAACATTTTAGGAAGGTTGAAAGGAGAGAGTCTGTCTTAATTATAGATAGTAAGAATCAAGCTAACTTTGAAAGTAAATACCACCCTCTGATTATGACTCTGTCAAATATGTGTGCAGATAGACAAAACTTGAAGATTATAAGCGCAATAAATTAGGTTATTTGAGGAGAAGAACTAGGCAGGATACTTTCTTTTTGAGAATACTGCTCCTAGAGTGTGGTCATGCCAATGTAATACGAAGTTATGATAATATATCATGAAGTGTCATTTCAATTCAATCCTTTTTCAGGACAAACTAATATTTTACCAACATTCTTTATGTATGATCCGACTTAAAAATCTAGTATATCGATATTAATTTAACATAAAGTACATCTTACACACTTAAATTTTTCTTTCTGCATTACATACATTTGGCTCTAGCAGTAACTTTGGGACTCTTGATGTTTTTCATGCTTTGAGTTTTTTTCATGGGACTTTCTAGTTCCTATGGTTTTTATTACTTAGGCAAGGCATACAGAATATTTTCCTATAATTTCCAGTTTACTATTTTTTACCGTATATTTTATTTGGTCAGCTTGCAAGCCAAGAAGTGGGTGGACTCATGTCCCAAAGAACCATCTTGCCAGAGTTAGAATTCAGACTTCTTTTGTTCTAAAAAGGGGTAGAGTCAAACATCTCTCGGTTCTAGTCAGCCTCTAGAAAGGATGTGTTAATTTCTTCCTTCCTGCAGTCATTCACAGGTGGGCCTAGTGAATAGCATGATACTAATGCTGTCTCTTACTTTAATAAAATCTGTAACTTCATTTTGTTATCTCATGTATTTCATTGCTCTAGTGTATATCAAATTATTATAAAGTGATCTGACTAAGGTCTTATGGAAAACTTGGTGTGACATTGTGTACGCTTGGTTCTACCTATGCTATCTTTAAACTCAATGAATTCTCTCATTTGTTTAATATTGGGACACTATAATCTCTTTCTGCAGCCTCTGCACTCAGTGGATTTGATGCTTCCCTTTTATTAATTATGATTTCTTAGTTTGCTAGAGATGATTGCAGCAGGAAAGATCTCTGCCCTGTCCTTCATGGTCTTATGCTTTTGCCTTTCAGATGTCGGCTATTGAAAACATGGCAGAGAAGCTGGAGAGCTTCAGTGCCCTGAAACCAGAGGCCAGTGAACTTCTACAGTCTGTTCCCTCCATGTTCAACTTCAGAGCTCCTCCCAACGCCCTGCCAGAGAACCTCCTACGGAAAGGAAAGGAACGCTATACCTGCAGGTAACTGCAAAGTTAATCATGACTGGCTTCCCAAAAATCTCCCCTCTGATTTCAAAAGGCCATGCTATTTGTTTTGGAAATTATTCTTGGTTGGATGATTAATAGCAACCATGATAGATTTCAAGCACTTCAAAGTACTCTTTATTTAGTGAGATATAAAAATAGTGGTTTAAAAGATTATTATTAAATGAAAATTTTAACGCAGGCCGTTTGGTTGTGATAAATGAGGTTGGAAATGGTCCAAATGCTATCTATTTGTTTCACTTTGATGTTTATGAATTTTCTTTCACAGTTAATTATTTTCATCCAAAGGTATAATACTACTGTCCTCAAGCATACATTTATTGTCATGGTATTTAAGAATAAGGCTCTTAATGAAGGACAAATAAGGTCAATAAGTGAGAAAACTAGTTAATAAGTGCCTTTTTACTCATCAGTAGTATAGCAAAGCTTTTATTTGTTTCTCTTTTCTTTTTTAAAAATAAATCATGCTTATCACTTATGAATTGTCTCAGAAATTTGTGGCATCTGACTCAGGCATATCAATTTATCTGCTATTTGGAAAATGTGTTCCTTTCTTTCCAGAAAAGCTTTTATAGGAACATACCTTGATGGATGAGGTCTTAGAATCTTGTCTGATCTGATACCACTCAATGTACAGAGAGTTGTCACTGTAGCTAACATGTAAAATGAGTTAAAACATTTGAATCTGTTTGTATCAACCCAGAACCACAGGCTCCTGTCATTTTTTTATCTCCTTGTCTGGTTTAGTTTTGCAGATGTAAAGATACAGAGTTAATAAAAGAGGCACATGGAGGGGGTCATCAAAACTCAACTCTGTTTTTATAAACTGCTTGCTTACACATGAGCAAATTCAACCAGACTGGTTCTCATAAGGCAGCCTTTATAGAGTTATTTATATCTGTAGAATGACTTTGTTGCAAATTTTAAATAACAAAGACATGTGAGTTCCATGCAAGATTAATTAAATCAGAAATAAGCATCTGGCTTCTAAGCAGCTTGAGTGAAATATAGGTAATTGTGCTGACTTTTCTCTTATAAATATCTTTTCATAACAGATACTGTGGTAAGATTTTCCCAAGATCTGCGAACCTAACACGGCACTTGAGAACCCACACAGGAGAGCAGCCTTATAGGTTTGACAATGATTTTTACTAAATATCTTGATAACTGTTGTAATAAATTGGACCTACTGCCATAATTTTAAAAGAGGTTACTTTTGTGCATGTCTGAGCATATGTCTGTTCAATTTTGATTCAAAGAAGAATTAACTAATGGCTGGGATTAAAATTTAGAAGAGTCTTAATTTCTTGAATCATCTTCTTATATCTCAATTTAAAAGTTCTAGCAATGTCTAGAATAGAATAAGCTTTTAAGAACTGGTAGTCACTTTTAAAATTCAGTGTTTTCTCTCCTCAGTGATTCATGCTTTTTTTTTTGATTCATGCTATTTTAATTGACAATAATTTAAGGCTTTTCCAAGCCTTAAATCTCTGCTAAGAATTAACAACCCAGATATATCTCTGTTTTCCCAGTACAGCTAAGTCAATGTCTACAAGTCTTGATAGGATGTTTAAAGAATAAATTTTACCTTGAGAGGAGGAAGAAAAAGGGTAGAACAGATAAAATAGAACATATTATAAGAAGGGAGAAGTTCCATCAACAATTTCTGAAGTGCTTCTTAGCCTATTCTCTTAAACGTCAAAATCAGCCATATTACACATGGAACTAGGTTTAATTTTAATATTATTCTTTACAAATGAATGATCACAATCACCATCTCCCTTCCAGTTTTAAAATATCATCTGCGTTGTTCAATGTGCAATGCCTTGCACACAGTATTAGATAATTCATGAATATTTCTTCAAAGAATGAATATTAGTTATTTTAAGTAATACTGTTAAGTTTATTTTACTTTGAAATTCTTATGGGTTGCGTATGTGTAAAATTATTTTTATCTGAATATTTACTTTTTTCACTAAAATAATTAATTTATCAGCTTTCAAATACTTCTTTATATACAAGGATAAGAAAGTGGGAAGACCAATGTTCATTTGAAGATAGTTGAAACTTTAGGAGAAAACTAGAGAGACTTAAACTCAGATAATAATAAAGTATTTTCTTAAATCCTTTGCTTTCCTACATGTTCTGTAAATTATTAATCATAAGTAATAGTTCCACTTTGTATGTGATAGATTGCATTGGATATAATAGGTCTCAGAGAGATATAAATGTGGGAAGTGTTAGATGATTTCCCTTTTTGAGAACATGTCATATCCAAGGAATTCTGCTTAAATAGAAGGAAAGATTTCCACACTTATATTTTGTTATGGCCAAGGGTCTGGTATGCAGCTATGATATCATGCTCATTTTTCTCTTTTTTTGTACCTGAATTCAGTGGATTTATTCTGCCCCATAAATGGTGCTATTACTGTATATGTATTTTTAAAAATGCAAACCAGAATTTTGCATAGCTAAGGATCTTAAACAATTATTTGTTCGGCAACTCTGTTTCACAAGTGAAAACATTCAGATCCACGTATGCTAATTGCCTTCTGTAACTGTTGTTCTTTAGTCTCTAAGTTGTTGTGTCTGACTCTTTGCAAACGCATGGACTGTAGCCCGTCAGGCTCCTCTGTCCATGGGATTTCCTAGGCAAGAATGCTGGAGTGGGTTGCCATTTCCTTCTCCAGGTGATCTTCCTGACCCAGGGAACAAACCTGTGTCTCTTGTGTTCTATAAAATCTGATATTAATAGACCCCTAAATTAAAACACAAATCTGGAACTCTGGGTTTTTATCTCATACCATGATCTCAAAGGCTCCCATACCCTCTGTGTTTACCAGCATGGCTTAATCATGTATAGCTCATGAGTGTGTTATGTACTTCTTTTTAGAATTTCTGAAACTTAGGATCTGATTTGGGAGTTTCTTAACCACTTACTCCCTGGTAGCTTAGACTGTAAAGAATCCACCTGTAATATGGGATACCTGGGTTCGATCCCTGAATTGGGAAGTTCCCCTGGAGAAGGGAATGGCTACCTACTCCAGTATTCTGGCCTGGAGAATTCCATGGACAGAGGCTACTGTCCATGGGGTCGCAAAGGGTCGGACACAACTGATCAACTTTCACTTCACTAAACACCTACTAACTTACTGAAGCACTCAAACTTTTGGCCAAGATGTTAGCAGAGGAAAGATAGAAAATAAATGCTTTTTGGTTGGAACTTCCTTATTGACTGAGTTTATTCATGTTAAAGTCGAAGCTATGTGTTAGATTTAAAGCTTCTATGCATGCAAGCAGTTTGAAGCATGTCAAAGACAAAATGTTTCTTCCTTGTGATTTCTGTAGAAATTATTTTAAGTGAAAATTATTTTAAAAAGTTTAATGAGAGTTTAAGTTTTCTCTATCAGTGTTTTTAATGTTATTCTACTTAAGACAACACAATTGGGCTCATTGTACCATGATTCTCATTGCAGTGAACCTTGGAAGTTCAAAGAAGGCCCATACATTTTTTTTTTTTTTTTCAAAATCAGAGGCTTAATTATCAATGTGGGATCTTATCCATTTTAAAATTAATATTATTAATTTAAATTTGATGGACCTCATGATGCCAGAACAGTTTTTTAGGGGGAAATTAAATTAGCCCTTGAGTTGGTTTACTGATACTATGCCAAAGTAACTAGTTTAACAAATTCATATTCCCCACTGGACTAACTAGATTTCTGGCATCATATGGAGACAGCTGTAGAACACTTTCAGTGGAACAGGGTACTTTCTCATGTTGAACCCTCAAATTGGTGTGTCTGCATTCAGAAGTGGGAGAAGTGCCCTTCACACATGGGAGAATGAGTTAAGGATTTTTTGGTTGTTAAGTTAGAAATTTTCACTTAAAAGTCATCTAGAGAAAGGTGATTTTTCCTTTCAAGCAACGCACAAAAAAATCATATAAACAGCTAACACAATCTTTACTTTAAAAGGCCAGAGGGAAAAATTTTGTCAATTACCACTTTTCTTCCTTACCATATGAGCTGGTGGGAAGTGGGGTGGGGTGATGAATTACTCTTTTATTTTGTGACTAAAGGAGAACTTCAGTAATTTATGATTTTTGATCATAAATATCATGGAAGGCAGAACAATTAGTCAGTCAATATTATGTGCTTTCTTGGAAAAAAAAAAAAGAAAAACTGACCTGGTGTAGAAAAATAGAAATGGAAAACTGAGAGAAATTTAGAATATTGTGGGGGGATGGGTAAACAAAGACCTTGTGCTTTTATTCAAAAAGGAGAATTTAGCACCCTTTCTTTTGTAAAGGTTTAAAGGTTAACACGGTAAAGGCTTTGGGGGCTCCTAATCACTACAGATTATGAAAATTAGTATCTTTGCTATCAGATTAAACTGTTTACATTGCCCCAGTTTTAAAAGTTGGAAACCTTTATTGTTATTTTGCAGAAGATAACAGAATTTCCTTTAGGATTAGCAATTGAGAAAGTGAGTTTACTAAGAAATTATTTAATCAGGCTCTGAAATTTTGAATTTAAAGAAATGATTTTCTTACTTTATTTGAAGAATACTTGAATCTGTTTCCTGTTTGTTTACAGAAGGTTTAATTGTCCTAAGTGGAAAATAAAACTGCTACCATTTCTTAATGTCTTTAATTCTGTCAGCTTTGCTTGAAGTACTAGAACTGATTACCTGGGTAAACTTGTGAGCAATCAAATTATCAGTATTGTATTACAATTTTTCACAAAGTCATAAAAATCTTTGATGTAATCAAAATCATTTACCAGAATTGAAATCTTGGCAATGTGGATAGTAATCTTTGCTGCAGTGTTGTTTTATGGGTGATAATTTTGGAGATCTGGTTTGGTTGTCTTGAGAAATGTCTTTTGATTTGCTTGCAAATATTTGCTCTGTGTTTGCTTTTCAGATGCAAGTACTGTGACAGGTCCTTTAGCATATCTTCTAACCTGCAGCGGCATGTTCGCAACATCCACAATAAAGAGAAGCCCTTTAAGTGTCACTTATGTGATAGGTGTTTCGGTCAACAAACCAACTTAGACAGACACCTCAAGAAGCACGAGAATGGGAACATGTCTGGTAGGTCATTGACTGTCTTCTAAGGAGGAGATGCTTGGCTTCTTCTTCTTTTAAAACACAGTTGTGATCGCTCATCCCTCATTCCCCTTTGACATGAGAATCAGATCCTATTGTGAAAATTGGTAGCACTTTTCCCTTGAGATTTTTGAATGAAGTGAACTGTTGAATAATACACAACTCAGAGCTTCATTTGGACCGTTTTAGTTTCTGGATGCTTCTCAATGGGCAGTCTCAAGCACAGAGAACCATAGTTGGAACTCAAAGGAGACTGATGAATCATGATTTTCTAAATCGCAGGGAACAATCTTTGACCCTGTTGGCACAGAATGTGGCCACTGGCCTGGCTGTGATGACCAGAGTGGAGCCCCACGCTCTCAGCATTAACCTAGAAACCACAGCTGCTTTTGCAAACAGCCTGCAGTTTGGAAAACTTCTCTAGGGGACCTGTTTTAGATATGAGAGATAAAAGGCTGTCAACCTGATCAGAGTAGCCTGTAGCAAATGCTAGTCATGTGTGGTTTTTTATCGCAAATTCTGATGCAAAATTAAGTTTAAAATGGCAAAAAACTAGCCTTCCTTTAACCCAGGCCTACTAATGCATTGTTAGCAGAAGACATGGTGGTTTTCTTGCCTTTGACTTCTAATGTGTGTGTGTGTATACTCAGTAGCTCAGTTGTGTCCAACTATTTGCAACCCCATGGACTGTAGCCCACAACTCTCCTCTGTCCATGAAATTTTCCAGGCAAGAATACTGGAGCGGGTTGCCATTTCCTACTCCAGAGGATCTTCCTGATTCAGAGATTGAACTTGCATCTGTTGCGTCTCCTGCATTGGCAGGCAGATTCTTTACCACTGTGCCACCTGGGAAGCCCTTGGCTTCTAATATTTAGATAACATTGACCAGCTGGCATGTGTGTGTGATGCCAATCTATGTAGCTATAATTGTTTCTAGAGAATTAAGGGAATGACTTGGCAGTGAGGGGAGGGTACATGCATGGAATCCCTGAAAAGAGATTTTAAGAACAGAGAAAAGTTGGATTGATACAAAGTAGTCTTTCCTTAAGGAAATTATTTTATTATTAATCCTTCCTCTAGTGTAAAGGCACATTGCTTATGATTTTTGAATGAACTATGTACTGTTTGTTTCCCTTAAAGCCAAAACTCTAATGATCATGGTTTAAAAATATTGGATTTTAGAGACAAGAGTCTAATTTAGTACTCAAAAGTGACAACACTTTCTGCATACACCCTTACGGTATATCACTATAATTTTTCTAGTCAAAATTATTTCAGAAAATGAATAAATAATTTAAAAGGTATAATGTGTCAAAATTGAATACTTATTTGTTGGCCCAGATTATAACTTCATGAAGCTGAAGGGTATTCTAACCACTTGTGTTTGGCATCTAGACTATTGTGATGAACTGTCAAGCCACAGATATTCTTTGGGCAAGATAAACAAACAAAGCAAATATTAGTATAAAATTTGACCACATATTATAAAGAGTTTATAATTTGTAAATGTATGGAAATTTTAGGCAATCTTTTGATACAGCTATTTTGATTCTAATTTTATAGGTAAGGAAACTGAAGAACCTTCTATAATCCACAGACCCAATATTGTCTTCTTAATACTGTTTCAAGACTGGTGTGTTCTGGGTCTGCCCACAGCTTAGCTCAACGAAGCAGAATGCCATATTTCCAGCATGTGTTCAGGCTTTATTTGATAACATACATTAGCACAGGGGCAATAAATACATATTAACTGCCACCAGGACTGGGTATACAGTTTTTTTCTGGCAGAATGTTTTTAAGACTTTTCTATAATTTGTCTCACTCTGTACTCTCATTCTATGAATAAAAACATTCCTATATCACAGTGGGAGTAGGAGGAAGCTGGTGGGAGAAGGAGCATCTTTGGGAGATTGTACTTCATGATTTTAGTGGTTCACAGTAGTCCCCATTATTCATTGGCACAGATACTGTGGTAAAATTGGGAAGACCTTGACCTCCTAAAGTTTTCATTATTAATACTCGAAAAAGCCTGTTTTAGGAAACAACACTGATCGAATGAAGAAGGTGTGAGATTTCAAATAAGTCGCACTCTAAATAATAGTCTTTTTCACAAAAGGCTTTCTCTCCCCTTAGGTACGGCAACATCATCGCCTCATTCTGAACTGGAAAGCACAGGTGCAATCCTCGATGACAAGGAAGACGCTTACTTCACAGAAATTCGAAATTTCATTGGGAATAGCAACCACGGCAGCCAGTCCCCCAGGAACACTGAAGAGAGGTAAAGCTGGTCTTTCCCTTTTCAAAGTCCGTGATTTCAGTAGTGAACGTTTTGAAATACATTTCAGTGCTCATTTTTCTGACACTGCTTTACTCCTGCCACCAATGGTTGGTGTTTATTTAGTACAGATTAAATACCAAATGTTCTTCTAAGCACTTTATGTGTATCAATAAACTTAATTACCCTAATAACCCTATGAGATAGGGACTGTAATTATGTAATTTTATCACTGAAGGAATGGCGACATTGAAGGTTAAGTAACTTGCTAAATGTCACATAAGCAATAAACGAGATTTAACCTAGGCTGTCTGATTCTATAGCCCACGATTTTAGCACCATTCTATTCTGCCTCTCTTTATAGCTAATTAGAATATTTTATCAAAACTTGGCAATTAGAAGGGAAAGCCACACAGGGGTTCAGTTGAATCATTGACTTATGCTGGTTACTATTATGGATCATGTTATGTCTAATGTATACATAGAGTGACAGTGTTAGTTGTTCAGCCATGTCCACCTCTCTGCAACCATGCCCATGGTCTGCCAAGCTCCTTTGTCCATGGATGGGATTCTTCAGGCAAGAATACTGGAGTGGGTTGTCATTCCCTTCTCTAGGGGATTTTCCCAACCCAGGGATTCAACCTGGATCTCCTGCACTACAGACAGATTCTTTCCTCTCTGAGCCACCAGGGAAGCCCCATACATATAATGTATGACTATATATATTATATGACTATATGTATCTATATATGTTAACATTATATGACTGTATGTATCTGTAGATATTTATATATAAAATACTTATTGTCATCCAAATAGCTTTTTTGAAACCATTTGTGACTTAATAAGATTCTATTACTTCTTTATATGCTTTGAAGTGCATCCTTATTTAATTCCAGCATGTTTGTTTCGGTGGGTATAATTACACTTGTTTTTAGTGACCTGGTGTGCTGGATTCCTCTTGTCATTCTCAACATTAAGCATATATGTCTTAATTGATACAGAAATAGGGCTTCTCTGGTGGCTCAGCAGTAAAGAATCTGCCTGCAATGCAGGGGATGTGGATTCCATCCCTGGGTCAGGAAGATCCCCTGGAGAAGAAAATGGTTACCGACGCCCGTATTTTTGCCTGGGAAATGCTGTGGACAGAGGAGCTTGGCAGGCTGCAGTGCATGGGTTGCAAAGAGTCAGACACTACTGAGCAACTAACAACACAACAATCTAGCATTTTATGCGTTATGTGATATAAAGGAAATATTATTTTACCCAAACTACTGGGTTTAATTTTTCTTACCTATAAGTTATAAATATCTGGCATTGAGAACTGTGTTATTCTAAATATAACTATCCAATGGCCTATTAAATTAGGATGCTGCACTGTAAATTTTAATGTAACATGAAATTAGTTAATGAAAGTTCCATTACTTTTTATCACGCAAATGTTGTTATTGTTCTCCATTTTTGATGCTATTAAAAGTCAGAGTTAATTGTTTCAGGTAGTTTTCCATTAAGGCAGTATTAAATAAGCGTCATTTTCCAAGATTATATAAAAATATATGATCACTTCTGTTCTTTAGCTTGTATAAAAGTGTCCCTAGGGAATGAGAAGAGAATATCTGCTATTGTAAGACTCTTCGAGCTTCTGAGAAGCCTGGCAAAACTAAACTTTGTGCTGTTGGGTGTATCTTTCCCTCTGCTTGCCCATGTGTATGCGTGTGTGTATGTGTGTGTGTGTGTGTGAGAGAGAGAGAGAGAGAGAGAGAGAGAGAGGGAGAGATAGAAAGGCAGAGGTGAGGCAGATACTCAGTACAAAGTACTAAGGACAAGTAAGAAAGACAGTCATAATCTTATATTTTAATAATGATGGTTACATGGTACAAATAAGAAATATCGAACAAAAAGCACCATTTGTGTTCTGAGACACCTATTCAGATTTCAAACCCTTAGTTGGAAATTTGTGAACCATAAAGCTGCAACATCTGGCTTCAACATGTCTAAACAGCATAGCAATAAGAAGACTGAGTCATCTAACTTTTCTCCCCTCAACTCCTATCAGACTACTTTTGATGAATAATTTATCTTCTATAAATTGCCACATTTGAAGGCAAAATTAACAAATAGGTTTTCTTAATCACGTTGGCTTTGTTACGTTTGGTTTCCATCCACGCACTCTTTTGTTCTTTTGCTTTTTCTTTCATTTATTTTAAAATAACAATTTCGAGCCATTCAGGCCAGCAAGTTGGCAGTGTAACTGGAAACTAATAATTTATGTCTGTGCAAAACATGTTTTCATCATTCTTTGATAAAAGAGGTTAAGTGATGGATTGTATAAAAAAAACGTAATGATGATATGACTTTTTCTGGTCAAATGAATTTTTACTATGTGCCTCTGTCACACCCAGGATTGTTTAATTTATGTATTTTTTTTTTGTTCTGGGAAATCTAAATATAAAATTATACTCTTTTTTTTAATGTGGGAAATTGATGGGGGTCTATTGCTGGTATCTGATTTTCCATAACCTGAAAAATAGTTACATTGTGAAAATTGTACATGACTGTAACAATAATTTAGCAGCCTTAGCAAGTTTTCTGAGTTAGTAAATAGGTAGGACTACCAGATGCCAGTATGTATGCTAAGTCGCCTCAGTTATGTCTGACTCTTTGCAACCCCATGGACTGTATGTAGGCCTGTCAGCCTCCTGTGTCTCAGCATGGGATTCTCCAGGCAAGAATACTGGAGTGGGTTGCCATTTCCTTTTCCAGGGGATCTTCCTGGTCCAGGGATCGAACTCACATCTCTTGAGTCTCCTGTATTGGCAGGCGGGTTCTTTATCTCTAGCGCCATATGGGAAACCCACCTAAACACCTACGATTGTTTAATTTCTAACAAGCTTTCTGATTTGGGCAAGTGCCTTAACCTCTCTGATCATATATCTTTGAAAGGAGGAAGTTAGGAGAGATTCAAAACATTCATAATTATTTTCTAACAGTTTCATCTTAATCTTGCAATGAAAGAAATTTAGCTTATATATATTTTAATGTTTCCTTTAAAGCCTGAAAAGCTTATCCTCATTTCATAAACATTCTCAAATATATTAAATGGGGACTTCTATGTTATTAAACATTTTTTATAATTAAACTTTTGAATTACATATTGCAATCCTTGCCACCACTAAAATATTACAAATGACGTTTTAAATATAATAGGCTTCTTTTGCATCATTATATTACACATATAAACTTCAAAAGATATTTGTACAATGACATTTTTATATCATTTCCCACCCCAGTGTTATCCTGGGAAACAAAGAATATTTTTACATTCAGACTATCGTGGATAATTTGAACAAAGTACAAATAAATGAGTTCTCAATCACTTCCAAGTCTCAGGAGGGTGTTTAAGTGCCATATACCACCAGTGTCACCTAGAAAGAGCAAATACTGGTTGGTCCTTGGCAGCTACTCTAACACTTTCTTTGAACTCTTAGATTCTCTTGAAGCATGCATGTTGAAGCTTTGGCAGTGTTGCTTATGGGTATGAGTTTTCCAGAATCTGTTCTCTTAAATGGTGCATACTTATATGGTAATTAGGTAACTTTATGTAGAGAAAAACCTGTGTGCTTTTTATATCATATATAACAATATCATTTATCACGCAAAGGCCTGATAAGAAATAGGAGACTAAGATTGTTTTCCCAGTTCTGCCAGAGGTTCCATTTATAATCTGAATAATCGCACAATTATGTTTTTCATTTTTCCATTTGTGAGGTTACATTATTTTCCCATGGTTGCCTTAGAGCATAAATGATAAAAATTTACTCTAGAAATGTGGAAAACCTAAATTATTGCTAGAAAGGCATAATGTTAATAATAGAGCTAACTGCATGTTTTGAAATGACACCAGTAATTGAACCTGCTTCTTTTTTATGCTTTTGAAAGAATGAATGGCAGTCACTTTAAAGATGAAAAGGCTTTGGTGACCAATCAAAATTCAGACTTACTGGATGATGAAGAAGTAGAAGACGAGGTGTTGTTAGATGAGGAGGATGAAGACAATGATATTACTGGGAAAATGGGAAAGGAACCAGGGACGAGTAATTTACATGAAGGAAACCCCGAGGATGACTATGAAGACACCAGCACCCTGGAAATGAGCTGTAAAGCATCCCCAATGAGGTGAGAAGCAAGGGTGGACCCACATAGGGTTATGATTCCCGCTGCCCTGTTCTTCCATAAGCATGCTATTCCAGGGGATAAGCAATTTGTGAGCATGAATCATAAAAGCTGTTTGAATTAGCAAGGCATACGCAGTGGATTAATTTTAAAAAGACGGAAACAAGTGGCCATGAGCATAATCCGCAGCATATAAATACATCGATCGATGTGGAACTCTATCAATCTGAGGAAGGAAGGGTAAATGAAAGGGTAAACAAGTACACAATCACTTATTTAGATTCTACCTATAAAACTCAAAGAAAAATAGAGCTTTTGGCATTATCTAATTTATTCAGTTTATCATGTGTTATTCAAATATTATTGAGAGAAATATCACTTTATTTGCTGTATATGGAATCTATATAGATGACAGATGTTTAAAAGGAAAACATTAGCCCAATAATTAAATTGACTAGACTGTTATATTTTCATATGGATAATTGATACCGACTGAATATCATCATAACTGGCTTTATTTTAAATGAAAATTGTAAATGTACAAATTCTGTCTCCACTGCATTGCTGACTTCACATGTCATTGACTTTAATTCTTTATCTCAAATATATTCTTGCTTTCGTCATTAAAAACCTTAAAAGAAATATATGTATAAGATAGAATATTTGTAAGTTTTTAGAAGAATCCAAGAATTGATGGAGGCTACTTTCTACTGCAAATATACTATGACGTTTGACAAGTGTATGGAATCAAATGAAAAGTGATTTGGTTGGATATCAAACTGAAAAAGAAAAAAAAAACCCTCTGTGCTTTCCCATTGGTTCATTTTAGGTATAAAGAGGAAGAATATAAAACTGGACTTTCTGCTCTAGATCATATAAGGCACTTCACAGATAGCCTCAAAATGAGGAAAATGGAAGATAATCAATATACAGAAGCTGAGGTGTCTTCTTTCAGTGCTTCCCATGTGCCAGAGGAACTTAAACAACCGTTACACAGAAAGTCCAAGTCACAGGTACATACTTTCCTGCAGTATAGCATCCTGGTGACATTGTGCCTTTGACGCCAAAGGCAGATACTCTTTGCAATGTTCTAGAATCTGAGCAGGTTCAGATGCTTTACTCAAAAGGTTCCTATCTCTGCCTATGATTGAATCCAAAATAGTCAACCACTACAGCAATTAATATGACTGGATTCTGCACAGAAATTTCTGTGACAAACCCTGACTTCCAATAATCCAACCATTCCTTTGCAATCAGCTTACTTTTGTGTAGATGGTCCATAAACATTTGATTGTACCTATTTGGAGTAGGAAATGGCAACCCACACCAGTATTCTTGCCTGGAGAATTCCATGGACAGTACATGGGGTTGCAAAGAGTTGAACACAACCTAGCGACTAACAATTTCACTTCATTTGTATATTACTTCAGAATTATTTTCTAATTGCTTCATGTCTATAATTTTTGTCAGCCTAATTATATTTTGATATTTTTGGAAAGTGAATTCTACCCCGTTCTTTTTTCTCACTGTACATAGTTAGTAGCTTCCCTTGTAGCTCAGTTGGTAAAGAATCTGCCTGCAATGCAGGAGACCCAGATTTGATTCCTGGGTTGGGTGGATACCCTGGAGAAGGAAATGGCAACTCACTCCAGTATTCTTGCCTGGAGAATCCCATGGACAGAGGAGCCTGGCAGGCTATAGTCCATGGGTTTGCAAGAGTTGGACATGACTTAGTGACTAAACCACCATACACAGTTAATATACAAATCAACTAATGATAGAATTTAGAAATAAATTAAATTTAGGAGGGTCAGAGTTGAAATGAATTGCCAAAAGTCTATAGCAGCTTAATGGCAAACCTGGAAATTAACCCTATCAGTTTTAAATGAATGAATGAATGGTACCCAAGTTCGATGGGATTTACAGCAATCCATCACCACTATGGTAACCAAAATAAATCCATCTAAGGATCTATAAATCTCATTGAAAAGAGCCTCAGTTCTTCTTCTATAAAAAAGGGAATCAGTCCTTTCTGCTTGACATCTGTACTCAACCAGTTTGTTTGTTCAGGCCCTTTTTAAAAAAAGAAGGAAAAAAAAAACCTTTCTGTCTTAACCATATTTGTTGGTCACTTTGGTCTAATTGTTTGTCCTGAGTTCATTTTGGAGGTGCCCCTACATACCAAACCGTGAGACTACATTTGGAAATTTTCTATTTGGCTGAGATGTTTCGGGCCATCTTAATAGCAAATGTGGTCATATCTCAACTAAAGTGGGAAAGACGTTATCCCACTGGGATAGTACCAATTTAAAAATATTAGTAAATTCAATAAAACGTCATAAGATGTCATGTATGGTAACAGACAAAACAAATGTTTTTTTCTGAATTGAAGTGAAAGCAGCCAGCCTCATCTCTGACTAGCTGCATTTCTGTGGGTTTGAGAACATCACTTCACAACTGTGGGTACCATTTCCTTACTGTAAAGTGGGGTGAGTGGAGAAGATGTCTAAGATCCCTTCCTGCTCTATCATTCAATGGTGATAAAAATGAATTTTTCAATTTCTAACTGTCCAGCCAGTTTAGACATCTCATTTTCACTTGGAGACAGCCATAAGAAGTGGCTAATGTTTTTTGTTTATTTAACTCTTAGTTTCCCATTTTTCTTTCCTTATTGATCAGAGAAACTGGGGAGCCAACTTTTCTTTTTTTTGAAAAAAATTATTTTCATTACTCTACCCCAAATTATAAGGCACAACACTGAAAATTCCTGAAACTGTCACAAGTGATAGAAAGCAAAGGGTCCTGGGAACCTAGAGGTATTAGAAGTGATATATTTCAGTACCTGTATTTTGATATATAAAGTCCCTGCCCAGTTGGGCTAACAATTACCCTCACAAGAAATACTAGAATTTTGTAATTTTTAACTTGTATTTTTATTGTTACTTTATAATGTCATATATATATTTATATCAGTTTGAAAATGGTCAGGCCTTTTTGCAAACTGACTTTGTTTCATGAGATTTAATTCTTTCATTCCATTGTTGCTGTCAGTTTTGTGCTGAGCATGGATCCTTGTGCATGAAAATGTTTATTTCCTTTGATTACCAAAAGACAGATATTCCATATTTACCACTTTCTAGAATCTGAATAGATTCAGATGCTTTATTCAAAACTCATACATTTACTCTGTGATTTTTATAGTGATTGAATGCAAAATAGTTGACTAATACAACAGTGGCTGCCCTCTGCATGGAATTTTCCCTGAAAAACCTATCCTACAAAAAGGTAGTTTCAGGAGGCATGGATGCATGCACACTAAGTAGCTTCAGTCGTGGCCAACTCTTTGCGACCCTATGGACTACAGTCCACCAGGCTCTTCTGTCCATGGGATTCTCCAGGCAAGAATACTGGAGAATTGCCATTCCCTTCTCCAGGGGATCTTCCCGACTCAGGAATCAAACCTGTGTCTCTTATGTCTCTCGCAGTGGCAGGTGGGTTCTTTACCACTAGTGCCGCCTGTGATACCCGTAGTTTTAGGATGCGTGCATGTGTGCTGTGTCTCTTCAGTCATGTCCGATTCTGTGTGACCCCATGGACTGTGGCCCGCCAGGCTCCTCTGTCCATGGAATTATCCAGGCAAGAATACTGGAGTGGGTTGCTATGCCCTTCACCATGGGTAGTGTCAGGATAACAGGTATTATTTACATCAGGCACGCTAAGCTAAACACTTTATATAAGTTAGTGCTTGTGGTTCCTCCACAACCGTTGGAAGTAAGTTATTATTATTATCCACATTTTATATGAAGGAAGTAACCTTGAAAGATTAAGCAACTTGCCCAAGGTCACATAGCTAGTTGAATAGAGGCAAGATAGAAGCCAGGATTAAAACTTAGGATTTCAAAATTTTCTCTTTGCTCCCTCTTCTTTTTCTAAATACCAGAATGAGTTTTGTTAAAACCATGTCAGACTAATCTTTTGTCTTGATCTGTAAATGTGAGTACATAATTGAAACAACGTTAAGTGCTCGCTTCACCCATACTTTAAACCTGCAAAGGAGAAGGACTCTTTATTATTTATCCTTAACTCCCTAGAACCTAGCACAGTGCCTGGCACAGAGTAGATACTTAAGAAATATTTTTTAAATGTCTGCTGAGATTTTGTGGAGGTCCAAAAGGCAAATTGCATGCAGAAAAGTCCAATGTGTACATTTAGAGCAGTGACCCAGCAAATCAAAATCAGCCTGAGAGGGCAGATTTTCTAACTGTATGCCATGATTACGGAAGAAACCACAGACCGGCCACATGTCTCAGCATGACTCCCAGAGATGAAATTCTGCTTCACAACAGAGGCATTTTGTCTTTGTTTACCGACAGTGGAATGTCTTTGGCAGGACTTTAATGATTCCACTTCAGCAGCATTTTGACAAGCAAGTTAGCAATGGATGAGACCAACAATAGCAAATCAACAGTGAAAAGTTCACTCCCAAGTCAAGACCAAACATTTTATTTGAATATTTTACTTGGCAGCAAATGGGGAGATTCTCTGAACAGTTATTTAGAATTTGACATGATAATAGGTAAGAGAGAGCACTTCCTCACAGAGCACCCCTGTACATCTTCTGTTTAGGAGACCTTGGAACCCAGGGGTGAGAACTTTGTTGGGTCTTGTGATATGTTTGAGTTTTTGTTAGAACCTACTTGATCTACCTTGATTTTCAAGGTCTTTGAGTGTCAGCATTGAATATTTCAAGCTTGGAGGGGAAGTGGAGAGAGGACACTGGATTTGGGCAGATAAGCTTTTATTGATGACTTCCCTGGTGGCTCAGACAGTTCAGCGTCTGTCTACAAAGTGGGAGACCCGGGTTCGATCCCTGGGTTGAGAAGATCCCCTGGAGAAGGAAATGGCAATCCACTCCAGTACTATTGCCTGGAAAATCCCATGGACAGAGGAGCCCAGTAGGCTACAGTCCATGGGGTCGCAAAGAGTCGGACACAACTGAGCTACTTCACTTTCTGTCTTTCAGTGTCTAGTTAAGTGACTCTGGGCAAGTCTTTTCATCTTCAGGGCTCTCAGTCATCCAGAGAAGTAGTCTGTGGCACGCTTCCTCTAGATGCTTCCACAGTGCTGTCAAGGCAGAGTTGTCTCTTACTTGTATTTTCTGTTTCAATTGTAAGCATTCAGTAATATTTTGGGTGAGTCAAACATGTACATCAACAGTGGAAGGATGGTTATTATATTTATGGCTGGGGAGGGGGATGACTCCTGTTTCTTAATGGAGGCATGATTGTCATTCTAGGTAGGATCGTTAATTTTTTGTTCTGCAGATCGTGTCACTTTTGTGGCCCTGAGGCACTGAAGGCCAGCAGTAACTCCATGCCATTGAAACACACAAGAAATGTCCCTCACTTTTCCCAACACACCCATGAGGGATGCTCCTTCTCAGGATCCCATCTCTTCCTAACATTCACCCAAGATAGCCTTCAAATAAAAAGCGATGTTTTTCAAATGCCATTTACCAATTCTCTCCTTTCTACCCCAGGCATACGCTATGATGTTGTCATTGTCCGACAAGGAGTCCCTGCATTCTTCATCCCACAGTTCTTCCAACGTGTGGCATAGTATGGCCAGGGCTGCAGCGGAATCCAGTGCCATCCAGTCCATAAGCCACGTATGACATTCTCAAGGTTGACCGGAGTGGGACCAAGTCCAACAGTAGCATGGCTCTTTCACATAGGACTATTTAAAAGACTGCTGAGCAGAATGCCTTAGAAACCTGAAGGGTCACTCATGTAAAGTCTGGGGACCTTAAACGGAATGATTAAAAAAGAAAAGAAAGAAAGAGAAAGAAAGAAAGAAAAGGAAACTATTTATTCTCGGTATTTTGTTTTGCACAGCCAAGGCAGCTGCTGACTTCTGGAGGATTAATGCGACTTAAAGTGATTCAGTAAAAATGAAAACCTTGCTGGGCAGAAGGCGTCTTCCCATTCACCTTGCCCTTGGGAGTGGGTGGGTGAGAGGAGCAGTTGAGATGGCGGCATGAACACTCCATAGAAACTGAATTCTTTTTTTGTACCTGACACATGATTGGGAACAGTTGCTTTTAATTACAGATTTAATTTTCTTGCTTTGTTAAAGTTTTTATGTAATTTAACCCTTTGAAGACAGAAGTAGTTGAATGAAATGCACACTTGATTATTATAGAAACTGATAACAGGGAGTTTCCCATTAACTTTTGCCTTCTTTAAGTACATTGTTTAAAACTAGGGAACAAGGGTATGTGTATATTGTAAACTATGGATGTTCAAATGCTCAGAGAGGTTAAGTCAGTGAAGTAACCTGTTCATCACCAGTACCGCTGTACCACTACACTAAGAGGAGGTTTGCCAAATCCTTGTAATAACATCTTAATTTTAGACAATCATGTCACTGTTTTTTAATGTTTAATTTTTTGTGTGTGTTGCGTGTATCATGTATTTATTTGTTGGCAAACTATTGTTTGTTGATTAAAATAGCACTGTTCCATTCAGCCACTACTTTCTGACGTCCGAGGCACACCCCGTTTTGAATTGCAAGGACCAAGGTGACTCGACCTGTGTATGGGAGTGCCAAATGGTGTCTGGCTTTTCTTAACATTCCTTTTTTTGTTGTTTTGTTTTCCTTCTTAATGAGCTAAATACGAATAGATGCAACTTAGTTTTTGTAATACTGAAATTGATTCAATTGTATAAACGATTATAATTTCTTTCATGAAAGCATGATTCTTCTGATTAAAAACTGTACCCCATATTTTATGCTGGTTGTCTGCAAGCTTGTGCGATGTTATGTTCATGTTAATCCTATTTGTAAAATGAAGTGTTCCAGACCTTATGTTAAAAGAGAGACGTAAATAACAGACTGTATTCAGTTATTTTGCCCTTTATTGAGGAACCAGATTTGTTTTCTTTTTGTTTGTAATCTCATTTTGAAATAATCGGCGAGTTGAGGTACTTTCTTCCAATGCTTTGTACAATATAAACTGTTATGCCTTTCAGTGCATTACTATGGGAGGAGCAACTAAAAAATAAAGACTTACAAAAATGGTTATTTTTCCCACAGTGTTGTATTTTCCCTTCTCATGCAATTTTTGTTTCCCTTTGGGATCCAGTGATTTAAAGATATGCCGTCTGGGACTTTGATGCCCTAACAGATACATGGAATGTAGAGCATGTGTGTATAGACATTTGAGATGACATGAAAGATAGCCCTTGGCCCATGGGGAATTGGACTCTCTTCCATTCATTGCTCTGGAATTTCTCCATGTGGTGCAAAGTCAGGGCTCAGGTGCAATAGTACGGGGTCCTTAGGATCACCCCACATCTGCAGCACCCATTTTAGTTAGGACAGAGCAACTTAGTGGGTTTTTTTCTTCTTTATTTTACATAGTACATGCCAAAAGGTGTTCTGTGCTAATTTTTGTTTTTAATAACCCAGATTCTGTTAACTGATTCACAGGAGGATGAGGACCCTTTAAATTTTCCATGATCATTTTAAGTCTTTGTTCACATGCAAAATATATTTTTTTTCATGCAGAATCAGAGGGTAGATATGATTTTGAGTTTTCTTTCTTTACCGCCACCAAAAAATTCACTGCGTATTGCTACAAATTCTTCAAAATAATCACTTAGCAGTTTCTCCATTTTCCATGAGTTTGACCTCCTATGATTTCTTTAACCATTTCACTTCTGTTGAAAATTTATGCTTTCTGCTTTTCACTAGTGTAAGCAATGCTATTTTAATTTTCATTAAAATTGTAATTAATTGGGGTAATTGTTTCTATGTGTTCATATATGTATGCACAGGTTTGAGTCGTGATGAGTGGTATTTCCATATTATAAATTCTCAAGTGGAGGAGCCATTATGAATATTCTTTGAACCTTAAATATTATGCCAGTTGTTTGAGAATGTGGCTTTTCAACCAGGCCAGCTGTAGAGGTTTTAACAAGTTCTGCAGATTAAACAAGTATGACACATAGAAGTAGATCCAGACTAATTTCCCTGTTTGTTTATTTATTCATTCTTAGCCAAATTGCCAGATATGGAGAAACTTCCTACATCCTTTCTAAATGTCAGTAGTATAAGAATTAAATACGGGATGGGGGAGGGGATAAATATTGCTTTTTAAGTAGAAAGTGGGCACGGGAAGTATTCAGAAAATATACTAAAACTCTAAACTGGTCTACGCAGAAAGAGAAGAAGAATCTAGTGTTTGAGACATAAGAACAACACATTCAAGAAAATGGAGACTGGGAATGTGTTATCCATTTCCCTTTGTTTTAAAGAAAAAAACCTATAAATTCTGAAGCTGTTTGAATATTCTCAACACTACTGAATTCTTGTTAGAGTCTGAGCTTGACATTTCAGTTGTTTGCTAATGCTTAGCCCCTCCAGATTCCAAGGAGGTTTTCAAGCCTCACATTTCTGCTTTCTTTTACATTCATCTCGCCAGCTGTCTTGCACCACATGGCCCGGTGGGGAGACCATGAGATGTGGTGGAGACAATGTTGGATTTGGAAGGTGAAGACCTGAGCTTGAGTTCCAGTTCTATTCCTTTGGTGGCTTTGATGTCTTAGGCAAGTCATATACCTTTCAAAATCTCATCTGTAAAACCAGGGTACTAATACCTGCTTCTCCTGCTACTGTACTAGGTTTTTGTGGATGCTGAAAATCAAAATATATTTTTAGAAATATTTGGGAAAAGTTGAACACATGCAGGCACTTCATAATTTTTATGGTGGTAGTTAAGAGAATAGAATGTGCATCTGTGTGTGTGTTTATACACATACAAACACTATGTTAAGAAAAAGTTTCTAAAATATAACAGAAATCTAGAGTATACAAGAGTGGATATGGACCTTTTTTGGAAAAACTATTGAAATATAGTTGATTTGCAATATTGTGTTAGTTTCAAGTGTATAGCAAAGTGATTCAGTTATATATGTGTGTGTGTGTGTATTGTTGTTTACACTCTAAGTCACGTCCAACTCTTGTGACCCCATGGAGTATAACCTGCCAGACTCCTCTGTCCATGGGATTTCCCAGCAAAATTACTGGAGTGGGTTGCCATTTCCTTCTCCAGGGCATCTTCCTGACTCAGAGATGGGACCCACATCTCCTGCACTGGCAGGCATATTCTTTAACCACTGAACCACTAAGGAAGCCCACGTATATTTCTTTTTTTTTTAGTTTTTATTTTATTATTTTTTAAATTTAAATTTATTTTAATTGGAGGCTAATTACTTTACAATATTGTATTGGTTTTGTCATACATCATATGTATATACATGTTCCTTTCCAGGTTCTTTCCCCATTCAGGTTATTACAAAATATTGAGTATACTTTTCTGTGCTATACAATAGGTCCTTGTTGGTTAGCTATTTTATATATAGTAGTGTATATCTGTTAATCCCAAACTCCTTATCATGTTTCTTGAATAAATATGTAGCTTTGAAAAATAAAGAAAACTCAGTCCTTTGAGAACATGAGCCATCCAGTCTAATTGCTGTGTGCTCTCCAAAAATTCAAGGACAGTTAAGAAAACACGTTCAAAGAATAAGCATGCACATACTTTTATTTTCAGATAGTGACCATCAACCAATCATTATTTTTTATACAGAATAAATAAAATGAGCTATTCATTTTTAAAACTGACTGTTATGCCAGTGTCATGCTAGGAATGTGAACATCCATTAGCTCCATTAATCATTGCAGTAGGCCTGCATGCAGGAAGTATTATTCCTGTTTCACAGACGAGGAAACTGGAGCTTAGAGAGTCTTAGAGCCTATTCCACTGCCACCCTGCTGGGAACTGGCTGGCTGAGAATCCACAGGTGCCAGGCTCCTTAGCCTGTGCTTAGTCAAGCATCTCAGACCTCCTGGTTCAGGAGCAAGTGAAGAAGTCCAAAAAGGTCTGTTCCAAACCAAGGCTATGTGCCATGAGAGGCACGGGTTTAACAAGGCTATGTCTCCAAACCAAGAGAGTAAGGTTGTTGGAGATTCAAATATGCCCCAGAGACATTTAGGCATCTGAGTCTTGACTGTGAAGAGTTTGAAAGGTAAGCGCTAAACAGTGGTTCCCGGGCTTTTGCTAATCAGATTATTTCAAGTCAGAACCATAACACTTGTCCTCTTAAAAGATCCTAAATACTTCCTTAACAAGAGGAAGGTTTGAGTCATTTTGTTTGCATACTTTTAACAGGTATCTTGAATGTCTTCCTTATCCTTTTTCAAACAAAAATTTACTCCAAACTTATATTTGAACTTATTAACATGACATGAGTTAAGCCCTTTCTAAAATAGTTAGCAGACTCATTGTGAGAGATGCAAAAGTGAAGGCAAGTAGAGTTGAGAGTGTACTTATTTCATGTTCTCCAAGTTCAAAGAATTATTAATGGAAGGATTATGGGGAGAAGTGGGATGATTGAAAACAACAACAGCAACAACAACTAATAGTCTGGGTCCAGAAGACCCAAAGAGAGTTTAGAGAGCCAATCAGCTCTTCCCTCAAGAGACTTTCAGTTCAGTTCAGTCGCTCAGTCGTGTCTGACTCTGCGATCCCATGAATCACAGCACGCTAGGCCTCCCTGTCTATCACCAACTCCCAGAGTTCACTCAAACTCACATCCATCAAGTCAGTGATGCCATCCAGCCATCTCATCCTCTGTTGTCCCCTTCTCCTCCTGCCCCCTATCCTTCCCAGCATCAGAGTCTTTTCCGATGAGTCAGCTGTTCGCATGAGGTGGCCAAAGTACTGGAGTTTCAGCTTTAGCATCATTCCTTCCAAAGAACACCCAGGGCTGATCTCCTTTAGAATGGACTGGTTGGATCTCCTTGCAGTCCAAGGGACTTTCAAGAGTCTTCTCCAACACCACAGTTCAAAAGCATCAATTCTTCGGCACTCAGCCTTCTTCACAGTCCAACTCTCACATCCATACATGACCACTGGAAAATCCATAGCCTTGACTAGATGGACCTTTGTTGGCAATGTAATGTCTCTGCTTTTAAATATGCTTTCTAGGTTGGTCATAACTTTCCTTCCAAGGAGTAAGCGTCTTTTAATTTCATGGCTGCAGTCACCATCTGCAGTGATTTCGGAGCCCCCCAAAATAAAGTCTGCCACTGTTTCCACTGTTTCCCCATCTATTTCCCATGAAGTGATGGGAGACTTTGGTTAGTATCTAATTGTTCATTATAGTCTGCATAACTCTTTTATTAATACAAGAGACTCTCCTTGGTGCAACATTTAGAAAATGATTAAAATAATCCAGAAAATAAAAAGTGCTGGCAAGAGTGGAGAAATGGGAAACTTTGTGCACTGTTGCTGGGACTGTGAAATGGTGCAGCTACTATGGAAAATGGTATGGCCATTTTAAAAAATTATTAAAAGGAGAACTACCATAGGATCTAGCAATTCCATTTCCGGGTATACATCCAAAAGGAAAGCAGAATATCAAAGAGATTTTGTCCATTCATGTTCATAGCAGCATTATTCACAATAGCCTAGAAGTAGAAGAAACTCAGGTGTCCATCAATGAATGAGTTAGACAAAAAACACATGTAGTATACAGACCATGGATATGGAGGAAATGGCAACCCACTCCAGTATTCTTACCTGGAAAATCCCATGGACAGAGGAGCTTAGCAAACTACAATCCATGGGGATGCAAAGAGTTGGACAGGACTGAGCAACTGACCATGCATCCATAAACAATAGAATATTAGACTTAAAAAGAAAGAAAATTTTGATACATGCTACAACATTGGTTAAACTTTGAGGACATTATAAGTGAAATAAGCTAGTCACAAGAAGACTAATACTGTGATTCCACTCACATGAGGTACCTGGAATTAGTTAAATTTATAGAACTAAAACTAGAATAGTGGTTGCCAGTGGCTGGGAACTTGGAGGAATGGGGATCTGTTGTTTAATGAGTATAAAATTTCAATTTTGCAAGATGAAAAGAGTTCTGGAGGGGACTTTCTTGCAGTCCAGTGGTTAAGACTCTGCATTTCCAATTCAGGGGATGCAAGTTTGATCCCTGATCAGGAAACTAAGATACTAGCCACATGCCACATGGCCTAAAAAGAGAGAGAGAAAAAAAGTGAGGTTCTGGACATTTGTTGCACAACAGTGTGAATGCGCTCACCACTATTGAACTGTACACTTAATATGATTAAGATGATAAATTTTGTGTTGTATATGTTTTTACCTAAAGAAACCTGAGCACCGAAGAATTAATACTTTTGAACTGTGGGGTTGGAGAAGACCCTTGAGAGTCCCTTGGACTGCAAGGAGATCCAACTAGTCCATCCTAAAGGAGATCAGTCCTGGGTGTTCATTGGAAGGACTGATGTTAAAGCTGAAACTCCAATACTTTGGCCACCTGATGCGAAGAGGTGACTCATTTGAAAAGGCCCTGGTGCTGGGCAAAATTGAGGGCAGGAGGAGAAGGGGATGACAGAGGATGAGATGGTTGGATGGCATCACCGACTCAATGGACATGGGTTTGGGTGGACTCCGGGAGTTGCTGATGGACAGGGAGGCCTGGTGTGCTGTGGTTCATGGGGTCGCAAAGAGTTGGACATGACTGAGCGACTGGAATGAACTGAACTGAACTGAACTGAAAGTGAAAGAAAAAAGAAATAATGCAATACCTCTTTATATGGTTACTTAAGGTGAAAGAACCTAATTCTATTCAACTGAAACAGAAATTAATTACCAGGTGCATATTAGAGAGCTCATAACAATTGAAGGGAATGCTGGGGACCCAGGCTTAGAACATAACCCAAAACTAGTGGGTACCCAAGCTACAAGCCACAGGCAGCCTCTTAGACTCCTGTCATCAAGATGAATTATCAACTACCATTATGTTCAACTTTTTCTTTTTTTGGTCAATTTGGGTCTAGATTAAAATTCTAGAGATAGAGCATGAAAATGGCTCTACTTAAAATCCTACTTAATTAAGATTACCATTAAACTCATCTAAAAGTATGGGGCATAAAAGGCTAGTCCCCATATAGCCAGATTGTTAGAATCCTCCCAAACAAGTGAGAATCAATTATGGATGTCAAAAACAACAATCCGCACCATCTGAATGACAGGAGAACTAACAAACATGTAAAGGCTAATATTTTCAGTGTAGGACAGAGTTTGGAAATGTCAAGGGTAATCAGAGGTGTAACATGATAGCACATGCAAAACTAGAAGTGTTCCAAAAAACAGAGGACTTACAGTCCTCAAAGGAATAACTGCTTCAGTGAATTCTTGAAGTAAGGATTGTTGTAATGTTTTTTTAAGTGCTTCAACTGTGACTCCTACTGATGACTGTATTGCCAAAACTGGCAATAAAACTGTAGCCCAAGTAGTCACGTATTCCCCAGAATAAAATTGAATTGATTCCTAAAAGTATTTTGCTTACTTCTTTAGGGCACATGCAATAATCATGGTGAGTAAGCAACTAAAGCATTTGTCTGAATCAAAAGCATTCAGAAAGCCAGTGTCCAGAAAGGAAAGCTGAAACCACTCGAAATATTTTAGGCAGAGAGGGACTGAATGCAGAGGGTTGTATACAAAAGCACTGGAGGGGCTGAAGAGAAAGAGGTAAACCAGAGACCAGGAAGTGGCTGGTGACCCTCACTGTGGAGTTGTGAAACCAGGGCCCTGCAGGTAGGGTCACCCTTTCTTCTGTCTTCTCATCTCCCACCAGTGCCTTCCATTCACATCACTGGAAACCAAGTGGGAAGAGAGTCTGGGGAGTGAGGTTTTCAAGCACCCGTTCCCTTGTGATACAGATAAATAATGGGAAAGGTGCTGAGTATCAACAGACCGTATCAGACATAAGACCACTGAAACTACACATACTAGTTTAAGTGGGAAAATCCTCCAATATTTCCCATTATTTTTAGAATGTATATCAAGACATCATCATGGCCTCCAGGGCCCTCCATGACCAAGTTTTTGCCTACCACTCTCGTCTGTTTCACTTGCCTATCTGTCTCACATATATTCTCTCCTTTCAGTCCCAAATTCATCTCCACTTCCAAATACTTCACACATTGTGCTTTGTGAACTGAAGACTTCCTTTTGCCTTCTTCTCAATGCAGAACCCCTCTCCCTCAACTTCCCCCTGCTGCCATGTTCTTGATTGGCTAAATTAATTTACTCTTCGGTTTTTAACTTATCTCTTATTTCTTCAGAGAAACTTTCCTGATAACTCCTCACTCTTCTTCACAAGTAAATGTTGTAGTATGTTGTATGTTGTATGTTGTAGTCTCTCATCAAATCATTTACCTTGTGTTCAGTGTGTCCATTACAATTTGTAATTGTATATATGTTGGGACGTCACTGGTGGTCCAGTGGTTAAGAATCTGCCTTCCAATGCCGGTAATATGCAGGTCCAACCCCTCGTCAGGAAACTAAGATCCCACATGCTATGAGGCATCTAAACCCATGATCTCTAGAGCCCACAAGACGCAACTAGAGAAGCCTGAGAGGAAATCAACTCTGAGTATTCATTGGAAGGACTGATGCTGAAGCTGAAGCTGAAGTTCCGATACGCTGACCACCTGATGTGAAGAACTGACTCATTAGAAAAGACCCTGATGCTGGGAAAGATTGAGGGCAAGAGGAAAGGGGATGACAGAGGATGAGATGGTTGGCTGGCATCACTGACTCAGTGGACATGAGTCTGAGCAAACTCAGGGAGATAGTGAAGGAAAGGGAGGCCTGTTATCCTGACATTCATGGGGTCCCAAAGAGCCGGACACAACTTAGTAATTGAACAGCAATGAGTTAATTTGCTTCAGTTGTGTCTGACTATTTGAGACCCTGTGGACTGTAGCCCATCAGGCTCCCCTATCCTTGGGATTTTCCAGGCAAGAATACTGGAGTGAGTTGCCATTTCCTTCTCCAGAGGTTCTTTCCAACCCAGGGATCAAACCTGTGTCTCTTAGGTCTCCCTCACAGGCAAGCAGGTTCTTTATCCCTAGTGCCACCTGGGAAGTCCAACTGTATATATATTTGTAGATAATTTAAGATCCCTATTCCTAAATTCTTAGGCTCCATGAGTGCCCTAACTACGTCTGTCTTGATCAGTGTTTTGTCCCCAGTGACTAGTACAGACTATGGCACATTGTGGTTTTTCTGTAAATGTTATTAAACCAGTGGATAGACTCCAAACCATTCTCAGTGGTTACCTCCAAGAGAGGAGTGGAGAAAGTAACTTTTTACAATGTACACTTTTATTTTATTGCTTTCAGTTAGAATGAATTACTCTTGTGTTAAAAAAAGAAAAAAACACATATATTTCTTTTTATGAGCCTACCTCCTGAGCAAGAGACTCTAAATTCTAAGAATTCATCATAAGATATTAATCAGCATTACACACTGATATTTGCATCCATGGACATTCACTAAACATTAATAACAGAAAATTTTATCAATATTGAAGTCAAACAAAAGGGATCCAGTGAAGTAAACCATGCTATGTCTGCATGACCATGGTTAAATACATGGACAGATAATGCCAACATATTATTAAATGAAAAGTCTCGTTACAAATGACTGGAGGTTATACACTGTAACATTTTACTGGTTAGTAGGGTTATGGGTGAATTTGTTTTCTTCTTTGTGCTTATCTACATTTTTACATTATCTAAAAATAAACATGCATTACTTTTTAAATGAGAAAAATATTATAAAAACAAGAAACTTCTCTCAAATTATTAAATAGAACAAAGGTGACTCAGACCAGAAAGAATCTGCTTGCAATGCAGGAGACCTGGATTTGATCCCTGGGTCAGTAAATTTCCTTGGAGAAGGGAATGGCAACCCACTCCAGTGTTCTCGCCTGGAGAATTCCAAGGACACAAGAGCCTGGCGGTATACAGTCCATAGGGTTGCAAAGAGTCAGACACGACTGAGTGACTAACACAGCAAAGAGAAAAAGAGAAGACGTTTTGTCTGAGGGAGTGATGTATGTGCTTTCATATCATCAACCGTGAGAGTCAGATGAGACTGAACTGTTTACTATGTAAGTGACAAGACTAACAAACAACTATGACGGTTTTGTCCAAGGTCCAAGGTCACAGAGATGATGTGGTGTTGAAACTCAAGTTTCCGCTTTCTGGGCCACTTTCCTGTGAACCATTCTCAGGATGAGGAGTGGGTAGAGTTTGTGGGTGTATGTTCAGTCGTGCCCAACTCTTTGTGACCCTGTAGACTGTAGCCCAGCTTCCCCTCTGTCCATGTGACTTTACCCACAAGAATACCAAAGTGGGTTGCCATTTCCTCCTCCAGGGGCTCTTCCCAACCCAAAGATCAAACCCATGTCTCTCAAGTCTCTTGCATTGGCAGGCAGATTCTTTACCACTGAGCCACGTGGAAAGTCCTGGAATGTGAGATGAGAGTGGAGTCCAATTCTAGTGCCCCCTAAGGGAGCTGGGGTCAAGGGTTTCCATAGTGAATTCATGGGTTAGAGTACCTCTGAATGTCCCTAAATCAACACCAATGCCGTAAGTGTTAGATCATATTTGAACTTGTTTTTATGTTCAACCCAAAGAAAAGGAAACATGTCTTTAAGGCAACACACTTATTGACATATTATAAGAATAGTTATGGTAGCCATTTCCCTCATGTAGATTTATGTTGATTTTATTTCAGTTTGGAGTTCTAACTACTCATCAGAAACGGGGCTCTTTTAATAACTAGCTGAATGGTATTGAGCTCATACAAGCAAGATATGATGAAAGGCATTTTGTGTAAACCATCTCAGAAGGAAAAACTGTCTTTTAATATTTTCTCTACATTATTTCTGCAGGATAAAATTGTGGCTTCTTCCAATCATCTCTGTAGGTAGCAGCATCTCTAAAACTGGATAAATAAATCAGGAGAACGAAGAATCAGAGATTCCCCCAAAGAAGCAGTGTTAACAAGTCTAACAGGAGGCCAGTTAGTGTTGTGACTTTGTCAAAAAGTAACAACTCACCGCCAGCATTGAAATCATCCCTGTCTGTTACAGTCACATTCTTCTCACTTAAAATAATAATGCATTATTCTAAGAGGAGTAACATATTAGTGACATATTGTGTGGTTTCAGTCAGCATTATTTTGGATTTGTGAATCTGATCTTTTCCTCTGTGGTCACATGGGGAGGCCATATTTTTTGAAGAGGTCAGAGTAAGATAGCATGGTCAGTAAGGGACAGATTTGAAGCACTCTCTGAATGAGTGATATGAGAGTTGAACCATAAAGAAGGCTGAGTGCCAAAGAATCGATGCTTTCAAATTGTGGTGCTGGAGAAATCTTTTGAGTCCTTTGAACAGCAAGGAGATCAAAGCAGTCAATCCGAAAGGAAATCAACCTTGAATATTCACTGGAAGGACTGTTGCTGAAGCTCCAATACTTTGGCCAACTGATGTGAAGAGCCAGCTCATTGGAAAAGACCTTGATGCTGGGAAAGATTGAGGGCAGGAGGAAAAGGAGGTGACAGAAGATGAGATAGTTGGATGGCATCATTTACTCAAAGGCCGTGAGTTTGAACAAACTCTAGGAGATTGTGAAGGACAGGGAAGCCTGACATGCTGCTGTCCATGGGGTCACAAAGAGATGGGCATGACCGAGTGACTGAAGAACTGAAATGAATAAAACTAGGGCTTATAGAGCAGGAGATGGTAGCCACAATCTGGATCTGGCTCTGTGACCTGGGACAAGAAAAATTGTTGTAAGATGGAGAAATAAGTGCAAATTTTGTCTGCTGGTTTGTTTTGATTTGCTTTGTTTTGCTTTATTTTTGTTGAGGACCACTTCTTTCATCAAAATTCATTTGCCGACAAAAGTAAAGATAAAGGTCTACAGGTATAAAAAATAATAGAAGGATAAGTTGGAAATCTCAGTGAAGAATTTTTGATAAGCAAATCTCTGTGACAGTGTAAATTGGAAAATTCAATTAGCTCTGTGGCTTTGTAAACCTCTTTTGAACAAAATACATGGTCTAAAAGAGAAAGATTTAAATTGTTAAGCTCTGAATTTCCTCACTATGGTCTTTACAGAGAAGCATCCCCATTTTAGTTCTACTAATTTAGTGTTTATCATGTATGAATGTGAGAGTTGGACTGTGAAGAAGGCTGAGTGCCGAAGAATTGATGCTTTTGAACTGTGGTGTTGGAGAAGACTCTTGAGAGTCCCTTGGACTGCAAGGAGATCCAACCAGTCCCTTCTAAAGGAGATCAGCCCTGGGATTTCTTTGGAAGGAATGATGCTAAAGCTGAAACTCCAGTACTTTGGCCACCTCATGCGAAGAGTTGACTCATTGGAAAAGACTTTGATGCTGGGAGGGATTGGGGGCAGGAGGAGAAGGGGACGACAGAGGATAAGATGGCTGGATGGCATCACGGACTCGACGGATGTTAGTCCGAGTGAACTCCGGGAGTTGGTGATGGACAGGGAGGCCTGGTGTGCTGCGATTCATGGGGTTGCAAAGAGTTGGACAGGACTGAGCGACTGAATTGAACTGAAACTAATAAATGAGTGATATTTTCTTAACTGTTCTCTCATGTACTTAAAAATCATTAATTTCCTCTCCACATTCTTGCATTAAGTCCAAAAAAATTTTTAATTGTCAAAAAAGTAGTTGCCAGGCCATTTCACTTTAAAAAAAAAGAGGCCAAAATAATTAAATAAAGTGGAGTATCTGTCTTTAATATGTTCACATTTGAAAGAGATTTGGAAAATCTCCTGGAGAAAGGAATGGCTATCCACTCCAGTATTCCTGCCTGGGAAATTCCATGGATAGAGGGGCTGGCAGGCTATAGTCCGTGGGATCGAAAAGAATCGGACTGAGAGGCTAATATACTTTTTAAGATTATCGCGTAAGCTTGGATGGCTACCACAGTTCTTGGAAAAGCAACAACAATATGGGGAGGGCATGAAGATGGAGTCAGAGACCTGGAATTTTTATCATTTTTGTCACAATTTAATTGTGTGACCTCACGCAAAAATAGCTACTCTCAATTTTAAAAATTTAGATATCACCAGAATTTTCACTGTATATGTATACCACCTGAATCATTGGTTGCTTAACATTTCTTTTTCTTGATTTATATTTTACGCATAGATAATTTTATCTGAAAAGAATCCTTACATAGAAACTCACTTTCTATAAGTATCACTTAGTCATAAAAATAAATATAATGAAAAACTACAGAGATATTAGATTTTAGGGAGATGCTTGTGGACAACGTTGCTATTCTCTGGGTGTATCAAAAAGCAGATGTTCGGATTATGGAGGTCCACATGATTAGTTTTGTTTAAGAAACTGGAAGGGGAAGTGACATAGCACTCTGATAATTTAATTGACACTACACAGTTCTCTTCATTTCCTTCCTTTGATGTGACAAGGAAGGAAGCTGCAGGTCCCAGATGATGCCTTTATAAGATGGTCTAGCCACAGCCCTGGTCTCCAAGTGGTGATGGCATAGATTTGCTTCTGTCCCAAACACTATGGGATATGAACTACGAATAAGAAATACACTTTTGTTCAGTTCAGGCACTGAGACTTTGAGTGTGTTTACACTTGCAGCAAAACCTGGTTAATACAACACTAATTGCCCACTTAAGACTGTGGTCTCTTTGCCTATTTGTGCTGTATGGGAAAAGGAGAATATGTGGAAGTGTTAGAATGGTGTTAGAGCAATTTATCACTAATATGAGACTTTCTTCTTGGTTATGATGAAAAACTTAAGAATCAAAAGAAAACAATGTTTTACAATATACTGGGGAAAATATGAAAGCTCTTTGATCCTTTGTTCCTCTATCAAGAAAATGATGGAAAATAATTAGCTCTATAATGATGAAAGAAAAACATGTGAAGATGGCAGTTGCTTGGCATACAATCAAAACATCCTAGTAGGTCTTATTTTAAAGCTGTACAATATTATGCAATTAGCACAAGAGTATTTTGAAAGGCAATATTCCTTTAAAACTTTTCTTGGCTTTGGAAGATATACGAAACAAAATGGTACTTGGTTAGGGTGAGCTTATTTGAACTTAAGACATCCCTATGGAGAGCTGACTTTTGGAAAAAAGTGGAATTAAGGGAGATCAGCTAACTAACTCAGTGAACCAGCAGCAGCAGCAGAAGAAGAAGAGGTGAATGAATGCCTCATTTGGGTCAGGTTGTAGAGGGCGAGCCAATAAGGACTTATTGGTGGTTTGGCCTGTAGGGTATTCAAATAGTATCTAAACAATAATTATTATTTATTGAATCCTTAGTATGCATCCAGCACTGAGGATAATGCTTTTATTTCTTTTAATTAACAACTCTATGCATGAGTTAATACTATTCCTATTTTATCGTCTGGAAAACTGAAGCTAAAGAAATCAAGAAACTTATCCAAGACTGCAAAGTAGGTTAATCCAAGAACTGGGAACAAACCTAGCTGTATCTGTCTCCAAAGGCTATGAACTCAATCTCTGTTTTGTCCTGGTGGCAAAAGACACTATTTACCTTCCCATTGATTAATAAGCAATTACACTTTTCTACAACTGCTGTATCCTGCTTCTTGTCTCTTGAATATTTGGAATCTGATCATGAAGACAACCTGAGATATATCCATGTGCTTAGAATTTTGCCTGTGTAAACAGAACAGTTTGCACCGGAATGCTAGTGTTAAGGGTTGCATGAATAGTCCAGCTATGCAGAGTAGGGTGGATGCCACTTAACTTTGACCAATTACTCACATATGTCTTGAGCATGAAAACTATTCGTCGGTTTCCTACAATTATCCACGGAAGAGTGCAAGGTTCTGGGTCACTTCACGGTAGGTGGTTGCTTTCCAAACAGTCATTTCCATAGGTACATGGGTTCCTGTGAGTGTGAGGGGGTAGAAAGGGAATGCAGAGGGGCAAATAAAAAGATGGATGGATTAAAAATTGAAGATGGATGGATTAAAAGTTGACCAGTGGGATGTGGCACCATCAAGTTGGCTCTAAAGAGAATCTCAATAAAATACGTTGTAGCAAGAGAAAGCACAGTGCAAAAAGTTCATGGATTGAACCAGATACACCCAGACAAATATTGCAGCTTTGCCATTAACTGATGCAGAACCATGGAGGAACGCATAAAACTACCATATAGTGGGGAAGAAGGCTGCAAATACTGTGCACATGAAGCTTTTGCTGTGTAATTCATGTGTTATTATAATCCTTTCTGTTTTTTTTATTTTTATTATTTAAGTTATTTCATTCATCTTTGTGCACAAGTAATATCTGCTCTTGGTAAAATTTTAAAAATTGTAAAAGGAGGCACAGTAAAAGTATTTCTTTCTTCCTTGTATCCCAGCAACTTGGTTCCCTTTCACAAATGCAAATCCTGTTGTATGATTCTTATATATCTTTCCAGAAGACATACATATTATTCCTTTATTTCTCCCACAGATGGTACAATGATACGTGGATGTTTTTACTTTATTTTTCTTAGAAATCATTGCTTCTAAATTCAAGTAAAATTGTCTTATTTTTCTTCTTCTCTTTTCTCCTCTTCTCCTTTTTCAAGTACATAATATTCCACTGTACCATAATTTGACTCCCCGATCCCCTACCAATGAACATTTAGGAACATTTCCAATATTTCATTACTGGAAACAACACTTTAATGAATATCCTGGTAAATAATCATAGAATTGCAAGTTCAAAAAATATGGGCATTAGATTAATCCCTAAAAAGTTGTAACCAATTAATATTCTCATCATCATCACTGTTGCGAGTGTATATTTCTGCATATCAAAGTAACAAATAATCCAATATCTTGATTTTTGCCCATCTAAAATAATAAAACATAGTGTATTTCTTTCACTATGAGTGAGGTTGTTTGAATTTTTCCATATGTTTAAAGACCATTAGTTTTTTTTATTTCTTATGTAAGATATTTGTTTAGTTATCTGTTCTTATCCTCTGCCTGCATTTCTCTAGATTTATTGGTTTTGTATTACAAGGAGCTCTTAAGTAAACAACCTTTCATTTGTGATATTTAATTATAATTTTTTACTTTTGCAGAGATTGGTTTTGCAGTGCAATTCATTAATCTTTTCTTTCCTTTTTGGTTTACTGTTATGTAGAGAGAAGTTCTTCACTCTGATTATCTTTAAATTTTATTTTGTTTCAGCTAAAGTTTGTTTTGTTGTATTATATGAGGTAGAGAATATACTTAGTTTCCTAAACATCATTTAAAAAGCTGGCTTAAAACTCAACATTCAGAAAACTAAGATCATGGCTTCCGGTCCCATCACTTCATGGCAAGCAGGTGGGGAAACAATGGAAACAGGGACACACTTTATTTTCTTGGGCTGCAAAATCACTACAGATGGTGACTGCAGCCATGAAATTAAAAGATGCTTGATCCTTTGGAAGAAAAGCTATGACAAACCTAGACAGCCAGGCTTCAATAGTACATGAACCGTGAACTTCCAGATGTTCACGCTGGATTTAGAAAAGGTAGAGGAACCAGAGATCAAATTGCCAACATCAGTTGGATCATCAAAAAGCAAGAGAGATTCAGAAAAACATCTACTTCTGCTTTATTGACTATCCCAAAGCTTTTGACTGTGTGGATCACAGCAAACTGTGGAAAATTCTTAACGAGATGGAAATACCAGACCACTCAACAGGCCTACTGAGAAATCTGTATGAAGGTTAAGAAGCAACAGTTAGAACCGGACATGTAACAACAAACTGGTTTCAAATTTGGAAAGGAGTATGTCAAGACTGTATGTTGTCACCCTGCTTATTTAACTAATATGCAGAGTACATCATGAGAAACGCTGGGCTGGAGGAAGCACAAGCTGGAACCAAGATTGCCAGAAGAAATGTCAATAACCTCAGATATGCAGATGACACCACCATTATGGCAGAAAGTGAAGAGGAACTAAAAAGCCTCTTGATGAAAGTGAAAGAGGAGAGTGAAAAAGTTGGCTTAAAGCTCAACATTCAGAAAACTAAGATCCTGGCATCTGGTCCCATCACTTCATGGCAAATAAATGGGGAAACAATGGAAATAGTGACAGACTTTATTTTGGGGGGCTCCAAAATCACTGCAGATGGTGATTGCAGCCATGAAATTAAAAGACGTTTACTCCTTGGAAGAAAAGTTATGACCAACCTAGACAGCATATTAAAAAGCAGAGACATTACTTTGCCAATAAAGGTCCATCTAGTCATAGCTATGGTTTTTCCAGTAGTCATGTGTGGATGTGAGAATTGGAGTATAAAAAAAGCTGAGAGCCAAAGAATTGATGCTTTTGAACTTTGGTGTTGGAGAAGACTCTTGACAGTCCCTTGGACTGCAAGGAGATCCAACTAGTCTATCCTAAAGGAAATCAGTCCTGGATATTCCTTGGACGGACTGATGTTGAAGCTGAAACTCCCAATACTTTGGCTACCTAATGCGAAGAACTGACTGACTGGAAAAGATCCTGATGCTAGGAATGATTGAAGGTGGGAGAAGGGGACAACAGAGGATGAGATGGTTGGATGGCATCACTGACTCAATGGACATGAGTTTGAGTAAGCTCTGGGAGTTGGTGATGGACAGGGAAGCCTTGTGTGCTGCAGTCCATGGGGTCACAAACAGTCAGACACACATGAGCAACAGAATGGAACTGAACTGAACTGAAACATTATTTAATGATAATTGATTTTTTCATAACAGATTTGAAATGTCACCTTTTCATATATTAGACTTCTATATGAATTTGGTTTTATTTGAGCAGATTTTGCTTATCGAGAAGCTAATAACACACTGTTTAATCAATATAACTTTTTAGAAGGTTTTATGGTAGGGTCAAGCTGTTCTGTATAATCATGTAGGTTGTAACTTCTTTTCAGGACCATTTTTGCATAAACTATAAATATAATGATGCCTACACTCCTCCCTCCATCATGTCAGAATTTTTCAGTATACAGCCTACACAGCTAATGGGTAAGTGTCATTAAATGGTTTGACTTCTGCAGAATTTGCTGTCCATTACTGGCTATTTATCTTTTAAAGGAATTTTAGAATTAATTTATATAGCTTTAAAAAGTCCTATTGACTTGTTTTTTCTTTTCAACTGGGACCCATTGAGTTCACAAATTAATTTAGAGAGAATTAACATTTACTCATGGCTCAGCTGGTAAAGAATCTGCCTGCAATGTGGGAGACCTGGGTTCAATCCCTGGGTTGGGAAGATCTGGAGAAGGGAATGGCTACCCACTCCAGTATTCTGGCCTGGAGAATTCCATGTACTGTATAGTCCATGGGGTCACAAAGAGCCAGGCACGACTGAGTGACTTTCACTTTCACACCATAACAAACAATAAAATTAATTCCAGCTAGATTGTGTGTGCTCAGTTGTGCCCAACTCTTTGCGACACCATGGACTATAGCCCTTCAGGCTCCTCTGTCTATGCGATTTTCCAAGCAAGAATACCGGAGTGGGTAGTCATTCCCTTCTCCAGGGGATCTTCCTAACCCAGGGACCAAACCTGGGTCTCCTAGGTTACAGGAAGATTCTTTACCAACTGAGCCACCAGGGATGTCTGCTGAATTGTATATCTAAAAGTAAAGCTAAACAAGAAAAAATTGACATAACATACAGTAAGGATATCTTTGTGAATTTGATGTAAGATTTCTTTCTTAAATGGGATGCTTGGTTCAGACATTTTGTCTTCTGAATATGTAATGAATTCATACTAATCAACACATAATGAACTCCTAATCGATAAGAAAAAGGTCATTAATCTCAGTAGAAAAATAGGCAAGAAATTTGACACTTCACAAAAGATGTTATCTAAATATTCAAGTTCATCAAAAAGCAAGGAGTACCGACTAAAGAAAGCCTTCATGAGACACTCCTTCCAACACTGTAGACTTACTAAATTTAAAAGACTAACAATACCAAGTGTTGGTAAGACATAGCAACAGTAATTCTCACACATTGCTGGTGGGAGCATAAATTGGTAAAACCACTTTGGAAAATTGTTTAAACAATACGAATGAAAACTGAATATATGCAATGCCAAAGAACCAGCTACTCAACAGAAATATGTACACATCTGCACCATAATTCATGTACAGATGTGTTCACAGCAGCATCATTCATAATAGCCCCCAAACTGTAAATTATTCAAGTATTCACCAGCAGTAGCATAGATAGATATACCAATGAATCTGGTATTTGTATATACTTGAAAATACTTGTTGTATTTGAAAATACTTGTTGTTCAGTCATTAAGTTATGTCCAATTCCTTGTGACCCCAGGACTGCAGGGCCCCAGGCTTCCCTCTCCTTCATTATCTCCTAGAGTTTGCTCAAACTCATGTCCGTTGAGTTTATGATAGCATTAAAAAGGAAAGACTGCAGCTACATGAAGCAACATGGATGAATTTTGCTAAACACAATTTCAAGTAAAAGAAGTTAAAGGCAAAAGAATATATACTGTGTTACTTCATTTATATTAAAGTTAAAAAAACCTAGGTAGTACTATTTTGTGACTTAAGTAGTCAGGATGAGTTAATGATGTGGTAAGTATAAAAGGAACTTTTGGATGCTAATATATCCTGGCTCTTAACCTGGGTGATGGTTTCATGGGAGTGTTCATTTTATGATAATTGATTCTGGTAACACTTACAATCTTTGCCCCTTTCTAATTGTGCATTAAAATACATATATATCAGTTCAGTTCAGCTCAGTTCAGTTGCTCAGTTGTGTCCAATTCTTTGCGACCCCATGAATTGCAGCACGCCAGGCCTCCCTGTCCATCACCATCTCCCGGAGTTCACTCAGACTAACGTCCATCAAGTCAGTGATGCCATCCAGCCATCTCATCCTCTGTCATCCCCTTCTCCTCCTGCCCCCAATCCCTCCCAGCATCAGAGTCTTTTCTAATGAGTCAACTCTTCACACGAGGTGGCCAAAGTACTGGAGTTTCAGCCTTAGCATCATTCCTTCCAAAGAACACCCAAGGCTGATCTCCTTCAGAGTGGACTGGTTGGGTCTCCTTGCAGTCCAAGGGACTCTCAAGAGTCTTCTCCAACACCACAGTTCAAAAGCATCAATTCTTCGGCGCTCAGCCTTCTTCACAGTCCAACTCTCACATCCATACGTGACCACTGGAAAAACAATAGCCTTGACTAGACAGACCTTTGTTGGCAAAGTAATGTCTCTGCTTCTGAATATGCTATCTAGCTAGGTTGGTCATAACTTTCCTTCCAAGGAGTAAGCACCTTTTAATTTCATGGCTGCAGTCACCATCTGCAGTGATCCCAGAGCCCCCCCAAAATAAAGTCTGACACTGTTTCCACTGTTTCCCCATCTGTTTCCCATGAAGTGATGGGACCAGATGCCATGATCGTCGTTTTCTGAATGTTGAGCTTTAAGCTAACTCTTTTACTCTCCTTTTTCACTTTCATCAAGAGGCTTTTTAGGTCCTCTTCACTTTTTGCCATAATGGTGGTGTCATCTGCATATCTGAGGTTATTGACATTTCTTCTGGCAAACTTGATTCCAGCTTGTGCTTCCTCCAGCCCAGCGTTTCTCATGATGTGCTCTGCATATAAGTTAAATAAGCAGGGTGACTATATATATATATACATATACATGTATATATATATATACTTACATCTACATGCAGATGTAGGCTTTTACCTTAGTCAGCACTATTAAATACCTCATAATAAATATTTTTAAAAGTCCTCTGGCCTACTGTCTGATTCCCTTTTCCTGCTTTCACAGGCATGTAATTTCAAGTGTTTTAGGTATTTAAATATTCATCTATAAGTAACATTTTTATACTACTGTAAGAATTGATTGGATTCTGTGCTTATATATAAAATGCTTATATTTATAATTCACTATATTTGTATGCAATAAATTTTATTTATCCGTTGATTTCAGTTTTAGATACTATCCTCAGATTCCTGCTATGGGTAATAAGAATTTAACTATATTACATAATCTCTCCATACTCCTTCCTCTTATCTTCCCAGCATAGTTACATAAGTAACCCAAAATTGTGTTTACAAATTATACTAATGAATATATTTTGTATTGATTATCTAAATATCATTCATAGCTGACCCATACATTACATTTTATTTTGTATTAACTCATTTTCCTGGAGGTAAGACTTGCCCTAAAAATCTCTAAATTATCTCTAAACTTTTGAAATCTGTTCTGAGCATTCTTAGCATTGACATTTCTAACTTAATATATTTATTTTAAACATTTTCTCTAACTTGCTTTCCATAATTTATTAAACTCTGGCTCATTCAACTATTTTCTGTGTGCTGAACACTCCTCTAATGGTTCTATTTGTGGCAACTCATTACTATCCTCTGCAGAACTTCCCTCCAAGACGTTTCCTCTGTGTTCTGGTTCACAGCATCACCTAACAGAAACACCTGCTACCACCTGACTGGCCACATGGGTTCTTTCACCAAGGCCTGTCAGCTCATCCTCACTAAATTCTCTTATATCTGTTGCAAGCCTTCTTGCTCCTTTTTTCTCATTATTATATTTTGCTTTGTTTTACTTTCATTGAAGTATAATTGCTTTACAATGTTGTGTTAGTTTTTACTGTATAACAAAGTCAAGCAGCCATGCATATATCCCTTCCTTCTTGGACCTCCCTCTCAGCTCCCCTCCGTCCCATCTATCTGTTCCATCAAAGAGCACTGACCCTGAGCTTCCAAGGCGTCATAGCAGGTTCCCACTAGCTACCTATTGTACACCTGGCAGTATATATGTGTCAATCCTAACCTCCCAGCTCATCCTACTTTCCCCTTTCCCCACTGTGTCCACATGTCTAGTCTCTACATCTGTGTCTCTATTCCTGCCCTGGAAACAGGTTCTTCTGTACCATTTTTCTAGATTCCACATATATGCATTAACATGCAATATTTGCTTTTCTCTTTCTGATCTATTTCACCCTGTATGACAAACATTCACATCTCTACAAACGACCTAGCTTTGTTCCTTTTTGTGGCTGAGTAATATTCCATCGTGGCTCCCCAGGTGGTGCTAGTGGTAAAGAACCTGCCTGCCAATGCAGGAGACGTAAGAGACATGGGTTTGACCCCTGGGTTGGGAACATCCCCTGGAGGAGGGCATGGCAATCCACTCCAGTTTTCTTGCCTGGAGAATCTTAGGGACAGAGGAGCCTGGGAGCCTACAGCCCATAGCGTCACAAAAAAGTCAGAAATACACAATATTCCATTTTATTTTAGCTCACATTATCTCTTGTCTCTGGCCTGGCTGATCAAGTAGACTTCTGCCTGATTTTCTGGTTCCAGTCTGTTCATATTCCTGTCAGCCTTTCATACCATCAGCAACTTTATTTTTCAAATCATGAGCCTGATAATATATTTTAAAGATGTTTATGATGCTAAGCTTAAAAAGCAATGAGATGACATGGAAAAATTCTTATGATAACATGATAAAGGAAAATGCCAAAACCAGAACAGTGTATGATGTAACAAAAATTTTGTAAAAGCATATATACTGAAAGGAAATACATCAAAATGTTAATTTGTATGGTGGGCATGGTAGTATCTGTGGATCTCCCTGCCCTGAATTGAGGAAAAAATACAAAATTTTGTTGACTACCATGAAGCCATCCACAGACACGAACACAGAATTCTACCCAAGGAAGTCTCAGGATATTCCTTAGACTCCAATAGCATGAAACAAACATGGTGAATAGTTTAGTGGGGCAGACAACAGAGGGAAACACATTCTGGATAAAAGAAACAGTGGTGTAAGAGCCCAGAATCATGAGAAAGAGAGCTGCGTTTCAAGGAACTGCAGAGGACTGTTTGGATTGGGACACATATGAGGAGGGAGTAGCAGATGAGACTGGAGAATCCAGATGACTCAATCCCTAAAACTGTGTTATGACTTTGAATTTACACTACAGGTGACCATGAGGTACCATGGAAGAGTTCAGCCATAATACAAACAAATTTAGAATGTAGAAAGCTCACCCTAGGAGAAAAGACCGCAATGGACAAGACTAGAAACAGAATAATTGGTTCAATAGTTCTCAAACTTTTGCAACTGCTATCCTAGTAAAACCATTTTAAATTTGCAATCAAGTGTGGTATTATGATTTATAATAAGAAATATATATTTGATATTCATCTCTAATTCTGACACAAAACTTTCAAAATTCTTGGAGTTTCCCCAAGTGATGAGAGCCAATAAATGTATGTTGTTATGTTCATGAGGAACCTGTTTGGGCTGCACCTGAGGATGGAGGCTGGTTGCCAATGGAGTCAACCACATCATTAAAGGTTGGAAATTTTAGTCCCACACCTGTCTTCTGAGGATGGGAGAAGGGCTGGACGTTAAAGCAATCAGTACTGGCCAATGATTTAATCATTCATGCTTAAGGAATAAAGCTTCCATAAAACCCTGTAAGGACATGGTTTGGAAACTTCCAAGTTGGTGAACACGACACATGGGGATTTGGGAAGAACGGCTAGCTGGAAGAGGGCATAGGAACTCAGTGCCCTCTCATCATACTTTGTCCTATGCACCTCTTCCATCTGACTCTTCCTGTGTTCTTTCCTTTCATAATAAACCAATGATCTAGTAAGTAAGATGTTTCTCTGACTCCTGAGCGCAGTTCTAGCAAATTGATGAAGCCTGAGGAGGTAGTGATTGGAATCTCAAACCTATAGTCCATTGGTGTGAAACCCAAGTAAACAACCAGAACTTGCAATTGGCATCTGAAGTGGGGGTGGAGAGCACTCTTGTTAGGTTAAGTTTTTAAACTGAAACTTGACGCTAACTCCAGGTCAGAATTAAGTTGAACTGTAGGACACCCAGCTGGTTTGGATTGATGTTGACTTCTTGAACTGTAGGGAAACTTCCCCTCAAACCCAAACACACACCTTGGAATGGCTGTCAGAATCCATACTAAGTAATACATATAATCCACATTAATATTAATGTGTATATGCATAAATATAAATGAATCAAAAGTTTCAGTATATAGTACTTGCTTTTAACTCTGATATTTGCTATTCTATTTTTTAACAAAAAAGTTGGTCATAATCCATTACAAGTATTTCATAACCACTAATGCACCTTATCCTATAACATGATAAAGACTGAATCTAGGGAGTGTTATAATTAATTTATGGAAGAAATGGAGGATGAGTATTAAAAACTGAACATGTCTTAAGAACTATCTGGAAGAATGAAGAGGAGGGACTGGCAGTCAATTGAGATTTAAGAAGAGGTGTCAATAGCAGTTGGTGAAGGATTAGATATGAGACAGAAAGGAAATCATAGTCAGGAACAAGTTCCAGGGAATTGCCTGGCAGTCTAGTGGTTAGGACTCAGTGATTTAATTGCCAGCCTGTGTTCAATCCATGATGAGGGAACTAACATCCTGCAAGCCATGTGGCACAACCTCCCCCCCCACCGCCCCCCACCGCCAAAAAAAAAGAGTTTAAGCTTTCTGTTTGCAGAACTAGATAGAGGTAGGGCCATTTGTAGAAATGAAGCATGCAATAGGAAGGACACGCGTGAAAGGGAGTGGAGAGTGAGTAACTAGCTTCATTTCGGCCATTTTGAGCCTTAGGTGCATGTGAAACATTAACATGGTATTGCTTAATGGAAAAAATTATCTGGATATAGGAAAATGGGTCTCAACTGAGACCCATTGAAGTAAATTACAAATTTGGAAGTAAAAAAAAAACCCTATAAATGATAGAGGAAAATTTAGAATGAGAAGGAAATAAGCTCAAGGACAGAGTTCTGGGAAATATTGCCATTTGGATGATTGATGATCGACAAATAATAAAGGACAGAGAGGAAGGAGGAGAACTGGGAGTCAGCTCTGGAGGCTGGGGGAGGACCATCTGGAGAAGGATCAGCCAATATGTCACATGAAGAGAAGGGGAAAAGCATCTTTGAAAATTGTAACAGTAAGTGTTGCTGAAGAAGTGAAAGTGGCAGTCGCTTAGTTGTGTCCAACTCTTTGTGAACCAGTGTACTGTAGTCCATGTGTATTGATGATCCTGTTCGTGATGCCCATTGTGTTGCTGTTCACACTGTCCACACTGTTCACTGAACCCGTGGTAGGCAAGGCGCAAGCTAAGAGGCTGGAAGAAAACTTGAGAAACTGTAGGAACTGCAAACAGTTCTATTCTCTCCTGGCTGGTGCAGCAGCCATAGCAGCAGACACAACATAACTGCACGCAGCCCCCAGGGCTTTTCCAGGTGGAGCGTGCTGCTAAGTCACTTCAGTCGTGTCTGACACTGTGCGACCCCATAGACGGCAGACCACCAGGCTCCCCCGTCCCTCAGATTCTCCAGGCAAGAACACTGGAGTGGGTTGCCATTTCCTTCTCCAATGCATGAAAGTGAAAAGTGGAAGTGAAGTCGCTCAGTCGTGTCCGACTCTTCGCGACCCCATGGACTGCAGCCTACCAGGCTCCTCCGCCCATGGGATTTTCCAGGCAAGAGTACTGGAGTGGGGTGCCATTGACTTAAAGAACAAAAGTAGCCTGTGGCCAAGTGAGTACCTTGTGACACGCCTGAGCACTGCCATAAGCTAGCTCAGCTGTTACATAACTGTACAAAGTCATTGTTTACAGAACATGGGGGTAGAGGGCGTGAGAACGTGGGGTGAGAGAGCCTGACGCGTACCATGTTGTTAATGTCCCCACGCCACAGAATTCTCCAGGCAAGACTACTGGCGTGGGTTGCCATTCCTTTCTCCAGGGGATCTTCCTGACCCAGGGACTGAACCTGGGCCTCCTGCACTACAGCCAGTTTCCTTCCCATCTGAGCCACCAGGGAGGCCCTATGCATTGCTAGAGAATGGTAAATACAGGAAGCCAGCTTATAGTAGTTCAAGACAGGACACTCTTCATATTAACAGGGTCCAGGAGAGAGTATCAGTGGAGGCAAACATACTGTATGTCTACTGCCTAAAAGCTGTGAACCAATAGCAAGAACTGCTGAAGATGTTCTACACATTCTAACTTGACGAATGTACCTGTATAACCATCTGGAAAGCCAGGCTTGAATGTTGAGCTCTTTGATTCTTCAGAGTTCTGCCCTGGATTGTGGTAGTTTGGAGAGGTCAATGCCAGCCTACAGGAGCCCTTTTTTGCTCCCACCCCATAACCTCCATACAGTGAGGAACCCTGCACCCATAACATATGTATGGCCACCCAGCCCACAAGTCCAAATTCCATCCACACCTCTTTCCCTGCCAGCAATCCCCCTTATATCTATGCCTTGACCCTAGGAGTGTGCCCAGCAACAGGATGGTCTGCCTTCTAGAGAGCTGACCAGAGAAGCACTTCCCAAAATAATCGGTGAGCAAAGGCATATTTACATGCCAGGGGGAAGAAACTAACCTTGGGGGAGTAGTTGAGAGCCTGAAAAGAGTGAGTGACTGACAGCCAAGTCCTTATAGGAGATGATAGGGGTCAGGATGGCACACAGAGCAAGGACAAAGGAGGGCTCCAGCCTCCCTGGAAAGAGAGGAAAATTATGGATCCAGGGCAGTTTGTGGAGGGAGAAGGAGTTTGAAAGCACTCAGTCTTTATGCTTTCATTTTCTTGGCCGACTGAGAACCCATCTCCATGGAAAGAAAGTGGTTGAGGTTGAGATGGGGGAGAGGAACCCTGACAAATATGGTTGCTTTTCTTAGGGAAAAAAGAAAATCTCCCTGTAGCAGTGAGAGGGGCACAGAGAGGAATTGAAGACTACCAAGTGGCCGTCAAGACCAAGCTAAGTTCGGGGGGAAAAAAAATCCAGGTTACTATAATACAAATTGCATGACTTTGGGATTTTTCTTGGCTGTGAAGGAACCAGAGACATAATGTTCACTACGAGGTAAAGGCAGGATCTTGCTCAGAGGTGGTTTGGTGAACATTTAATGGGTTATTATATGATTATTTCTGAGATTTTTTTCTTAATATCAGGTCACAGAAAATGGAAACAGAAGGGATCTCCTTCCTCTCCCCAAAGCAAAATGGCTTGTTATAAGGGACTCCAAGAATGCATGCCTCATTTACAAAGTCCAGCTTTAAGGAAGAGGTCTCTACTTCCCTTAGGAATTATTTCATAGCCTTACAGTTATTATAGCCAGGAAGCTGACTTTTTCCCCTCCTCTTGATATTTAGTCCAAATTATATTCTTGATTTCAACCTATTATTGTTAGTCATTTCCTCATGGTTAACTTAGGAATCTCTATCCCTTCCTGGTTTTGCACCTTCCAAATATTATGTCGACTTATCACCTGACCTGGTGATAACTGTTTAAAAATATACATTTTTGGTGTATATATAGGATGATGGTTTTACATCCTATAAACACACTATATCTGGATGTCTAGGGACTCAAGAAAATACACTTTTGTGTGAGTGAAAATATGTAGGCCATATATACCTGATATATGTAATTACAATCTTCATAATCATTCATTTTAGATTTGCCAACTTGCACATGTGGAAATGTTCAATTTGTAATGTGATTATAACACAAAAACAAAGCATGTTTGATACCTGTGGCTTGGTCATTTCATGGTAAGTGCAGAAAATTCAAAAAACCGTGTTACATTTCATACTCCCAGCCAAGTCAAACTCTGAAAGTAGCTCTATAATTCTTGGGGAATCTCTTTAAGCAGACTTGTGTCAAGGCCAATTAGAATCCAAACAGCCTTTTTCTAATTGGGGTGAGGTATGCAGCTGAATAATTCTGTCATTAAGCAAACCCCTTATAAAGGTTACAACTCCAAGGCAAACCTCAGCCCCAGGGCTGAATAAACACAGGAGGCCAGGAGTGTAGCATTCCAGGACTGGCACCTTCACCCCAGAAGGCCTGAAGAGGGGCGTCTAGGATTTTTTTTTTTTATGCTATCGCCATCCACTTCTCCCTCCACCCCTGGTTTTTCTCATACGGGGCAAAGATAGAACAGAATTAAGTGGGTGAACGTAAAGTTTCCATTAACTTTCGCCTTGTCAAGAAGCCATATCTTTTTTTGTTGTTGTTGTTATGACCAACCTAGACAGCATATTAAAAAGCAGAGACATTACTTTGTCAACAAAGGTCCTTCTAGTCAAGGCTATGGTTTTTCCGGTCATGTATGGATGTGAGAGTTGGACTATAAAGAAAGCTGAGCACCGAAGAACTGATGCTTTTGAATTGTGGTATTGGAGAAGACTCTTGAGAGTCCCTTGGACTGCAAGGAGATCTAACCAGTCCATCCTAAAGGAAATCAATCAGTCCTGGATGTTCATTGGTAGGACTGATGTTGAAGCTGAAACTCCAATACTTTGGCCACCTGATGAGAAGAGCTGACTCATTGGAAAAGACCCTGATGCTGGGAAAGATTGAGGGCAGGAGGAGAAGGGGAAAACAGAGGATGAGATGGTTGGATGGCATCACTGACTCAATGGACTTGGGTTTGGGTGGACTCCGGGAGTTGGTGATGGACAGGGAGGCCTGGCATGCCGCAGTTCACAGGGTTACAAGGATTCGAACACACCTGAGCGACTGAACTGAACTGTTTTGTTTTTTCCTTTGGGGAGATAAGAGCATTCATTTGAGAATTTTATAAAACTGTTTCAATTATTGGGTAAGCCCATGTCTGCTCTGGCATTCTTGGCTTATTCAAATTTGAGCTCTTCTTTTTCGAACTTATTTCTTCCTACTGCTACTCACATCACCAGTCACTGCCCACCATTCACTACTATCCTTCACAAAATACTCTATATTTCATCTATATCTATCTAATTTATCATCTATCTATTTATCTCTATCTTCGTTCACATGATTGCCCCTGACAGGAACACTCAACCTTCTATAATATTTTGCACAGGCTTGAGAAGTTTGTTTATCAGGTTCAGACCTTGATTCCACCAGTTATAGATGGTGCAATATTGGGTAAGGCATTCAACTTTTCTAAGTCTCACTTTCCTCAACTGTAATGGGTTGACTTTATTATCTTTTAATTAATTACTTAGTTAATTTTATTTTTGGCTGCTCTGGGTCTTCGTTGCTGCACTTGGGCATTCTCTAGTTGCTGTGAGCAGGTGCAACTCTCTAGTTGAGATGCATGGTCTTCTCGTTGCAGTGCAGCGGCTTCTCCTGCAGCAGAGCATGGGTTCTAGGGCACGTGGACTTGTAGCTGAAGCTCGTTGGCTTAGCTGACTTGCAGTATGTGGAGTCTTCCTGGCCCAGGGATTGAACCCACCTCCCCTGGGTTTAATATAAACTTAAAGTTGAATATAAACTTTGCAGGTTTTTGGGGGCAGGAATAAAATTAAAGTATACTAAGCACCTAATAATAAGTAATACCTCATCCTGTGGTATAGATTGGGATCTTTAAGAAAGACTGAGCTGGAGATTTGTTTGTAGGAAATTTATTCGGGAGCGTTCTTGGAAACAATACCTTTGGTAGTGAAGGAGGTATGACTGGAGAGGGGAGAGAGAGGTGGCACTATGATACAGTTACAATGAAGATCTCAACCCACTTTGTGGAATTCTTTGAAGCTGAGATGGCCTTTAGAATTATCCCAAATTGTGTCAAGGTGCTGGTCCTTTGTGCTGAGCATCAACCAGTCATTGGAGGAGGGCTGATCCTGGAAATGGAGCATAGTCTTGGATAAGGTGACTCCTTTCATCTGAGGGCAATTTCCAGTAGGTGACAGACTGAATGATTAATACTGAAGCAGGAAAATATGCATAGCATACCCCAGCATCCATAGAGATAGGATGGCTTAGCCCCACTCTTGGCATAGCTCAGATCCACTTTCTAGGAGAAGCTCCTTCATGATCCTGATAGACATATTTACCTGGAGAAACTTAAAAGAAAAATGTTAACAAGACAGCTAACACGATAGCAGTTAGCCATAGCTGCTACTGCTGTAGCTGCTATTGAAGCTGCAACAGATATTCATTGTCTGCCTTCTCTATCACGGATTTTAAATTTCCCTTGGTTAGCTCATATGCTAGTCGAGGTGACTTACCTTCTGGGGATAACCCAGACTCTCATCTCTCAGAGGTCTGATCTCAAGGTCACCATGCCTTTCTCGGTCTGTGCTGCTTCACTTCTCCATTCACTGTCAGTATTGGTGAGGAAGTATCAAGAAACACTGAGGTACATCACATGCGTACCAAACACATTCTTTCTTGCCTCCTCTGAGTAGTGGCAAATCTCCCTTCCTTGATAATCAAGGCTAATCATCCCTGCTAGCATAGTCATCTCTTTCCTTGCTGTAGGTCTCTTAACAAAGTGACTTAAAGTTTAATATAATGTTCCCCACTGAAAGCATTTCCTTCTGGGAATCAACATCTCTAAACAGGCAAGTAGGGGAAGTACAAATTCCTCAAGTCAATGGGGATTATGGTAGTGGCACCACTCATTTATACTTCCTGGGTCCTGGATTCAGGTACTCTGTGGATTGAATGTATAATTTCTTAGCTGGCCCCTTCACTATACTCTTCCATTATTCTGTCAGGCCAGTTAAGTGGTGCAGCATGAGATATGCCCAATGGATTCAATGGTCTTGTGCCCAGCACCACACTTCCTTTGCTGTAGAGGATTCCTTAGTCTTATGGAGTGTTGTATTGTTAGTATTCCTGTATTAATAGTGAAAGTCTGCACACCCTCTGCTAATGGTGCTAGTTGAAGCCCTCAAGCAAAAAAAGGCAAATCTATACTAAGAATACATGTGGAATATAGGTAGAAGTGGTCCAATATTATCATCAGCTTCTCCAAAATTGTTCTACTTGAAGAAGTACCATATAGAGGACTCAGTGATGACTGTTTCAGGCATTTGGCAGTGGCGGTAGCTAGATCAGCTTCAGTGAAGGAGAGCTAGCTTGTGCTTTAGATCCAGTGCAAAATTTCCATTCCCATGAGATTATCCTATTCTTACATGTATTGTGCAAGAATGGGGGCTTCCAATGACAGGAAGGGTGATGTCAACTATTGAGTAATTTTTTCTATTTTGTTATTTAAGGCCTCTTCTCTGGCAACTGCTGTCATGTGAGAGACATTATGTGATACAAAGATCTTCATATTTCATGACCACTCATATTAAGCCATCCATATGGATCAGAAGATCCCCTAGAGAAGGAAATGGCAATCCACTCAGTATTGTTGCCAGGATAAGCCTATGGACAGAAGAGCCTGATGGGTTACAGAGCATGGGGTCACAATGGCTGAGCAACTGAGCACGTATACATGCCTTTTCCCTAAACTTCGCTACCCCTCACCTGCCAATCCTTTCTCTATCAGGATTCAGAATAACCAATTCAATTAATTACAAGGCTGTATACATTCTAACTGAACTAATCATTTTATCCAAAGTGGGTGGCCTGGGGAACAAAATAACTGAATTTAAAGCCAAAAGCTCTTCCTGTTAGGAAAATTCCCTTTGTTGGCCTGTATAAAGTTTGAGTTAATCCATCCAAGAATCCACCTGATGGGAAGCACTGACAAATCCAAGACCACTGCATATCAAAGATCTTCAGTGACTGGCTCATCTCTGAATCTTCTTTGGGTTTATTTCTAACCTGGAATGCATGTGTCTCACCAAGATCTCCAATATACTTGCCACTCTGGGTCATTCTGTCTAATTAACATGACAGTATCAAGATATTGGGCCAAACTGATTTTCTGCAGAATATCTATGTGATGTAGGTTTTTGGATGATCCTTTGACAGGGAGTGAAAGAACCTCGAGGACAAGATAAGACATATAGGCAATTGTCTGTCTCAAGTGATTGTGAATTGTTCCTGATCTTCCATTCTGCTACAATTAGAAAAGAATGCACTTAACCCAATCAGTGACCATATTCAGTCATCTGAGTCTTTATTAATCTGCTCTAACAAAGTTACTATACCAAGCATGGCAGCTACAAGAGGGGCTAGTACTTGGTTGAGAGTTTCAGTTCAGTTCAGTTCAGTCGCTCAGTCGTGTCTGACTCTTTGTGATCCCATGAATCACAGCACGCCAGGCCTCCCTGTCCATCACCATCTCCCGGAGTTCACTCAGACTAACATTTATCGAGTCAGTGATGCCATCCAGCCATCTCATCCACTGTCGTCCCCTTCTCCTCCTGCTCCCAATCCTTCCCAGCATCAGAGTCTTTTCCAGTGAGTCAACTCTTCACAGGAGGTGATCAAAGTACTGGAGTTTCAGCTTTAGCATCATTCCTTCCAAAGAAATCCCAGGGCTGATCTCCTTCAGAATGGACTGGTTGGATCTCCTTGCGGTCCAAGGGGCCCTCAAGAGTCTTCTCCAACACCACAGTTCAAAAGCATCAATTCTTCGGCGCTCAGCTTTCTTCACAGTCCAACTCTCATATCCATACATGACCACTGGATAAACCATAGCCTTGACTAGACGGACCTTTGTTGGCAAAGTAATGTCTCTGCTTCTGAATATGCTATCTAGGTTGGTCATAATTTCCTTCCAAGGAGTAAGCGTCTTTTAATTTCATGGCTGCAGTCACCATCTGCAGTGATCCCAGAGCCCCCCAAAATAAAGTCTGACACTGTTTCCCCATCAATGTGCCATGAAGTGATGGGACCAGATGCCAGGATCTTAGTTTTTTGAATGTTGAGCTTTAAGCCAACTTTTTCACTCTCCTCTTTCACTTTCATCAAGAGGCTTTTTGGTTCCTCTTCACTTTCTGCCATAAGGGTGGTGTCATCTGCATGTCTGAGGTTATTGATATTTCTCCCGGCAATCTTGATTCCAGCTTGTGCTTCTTCCAGCCTAGCATTTCTCATGATGTACTCTGCATATAAGTTAAATAAGCAAGGTGACAATATATAGCCTTGATGTACTCCTTTTCCTATTTGGAATCAGTCTGTTGTTCCATGTCCAGTTCTAACTGTTGCTCCTGGTTTGCATACTAGCTTCTCAAGAGGCAGGTCAGGTGGTCTGATATTCCCATCTCTTTCAGAATTTTCCGCAGTTTATTGTGATCCACACAGTCAAAGGCTTTGGCATAGTCAATAAAGCAGAAATAGATGTTTTTCTGGAGCTCTTTTGCTGTTTTGATGACCCAGCGGATGTTGGCAATTTGATCTGTGGTTCCTCTGCCTTTTCGAAAACCAGCTTGAACATCAGGAAGTTCACAGTTCGTGTACTGCTGAAGCCTGGCTTGGAGAATTTTGAGCATTACCTTACTAGCGCGTGAGATGAGTGCAATTGTGTGGTGGTTTGAGCATTCTTTGGCATTGCCTTTCTTTGGGATTGGAATGAAAACTGACCTTTTCCAGTCCTGTGGCCACTGCTGAGTTTTCCAAATTTGCTGGCATATTGAGTGCAGCACTTTCACAGCATCATCTTTCAGGATTGGTATTTTAATAGATTTTCAGGTTAAGATTTTAATAGTCTATTATTAATCCTCCAGGATCCATGCTTTGCCTTTTGCAGACCTGAGGTTCCACCATTCACTTGCAAAAGGTCTAAAGCAAGTATGTCAATAAATATTAGATGCTCTCTTACCTGCCTCACCAACATTGGTACTTACTATAATAACTGTTCCTACCTTGCTTCTATTATTATTTTGGCTCCTATTACCCATGTTGTTATCAGGAAGCACAGTTCCGTGGTCACTACCAGAGAGCATTTTAACAATTGCACCAGTACTACAAGTATCACTGAAGCTCTCTTTATCATCTTTGATGGAATCTTCAATGTTTACTGGTGATCTAGCACCAAAATTCTATTTGTGAGCCTGAGTAGGTAGATAATATCTCCTCTCTTTCTCTTTCTGCTAAATTTGACTATTTTTACCACCTCCTATTACTCTTTTCCAAGCCACCACTATATCCTATTATGGTCCATACTGGCCCAGCTCCCTCTCTACAGTCCTCTTTGGATCGGCTTCTCCTGGTTCACTCCTCTGTAGCTTAAATGTCACCTTAACAGACAAGTCATATGTGTTCATCTTATCTTAAAGGTCACTTCCAATTATTCACTATCACCTTATATTGTTACATTTCCGTTTATAGCACTATCACTATCTGACGTTATATTAGACATATATCTATTTATTTTCTATATGTTTATCTTCTAGATTGTACTCTGTGTAAGGACAGAGTTTATTTCATTCTTTATCTTTAGCGCCTAAAATTGTACCTAATATACAGTAGGCGTGAATACATATTTATCAAATGAATGAATGATTTCTTAGTGTTATTAGATATTGCATTGATGATCTCTGTTGGACATATATGTGAGTTCTAAGTGAACCAATGACAGAAGCCACAGATCTCTATTGAGCTCAGAATTGTCTTCTCTGAGTTAAATTTGGCTTCGATTTTTAAGATGAAAGGCAACATTCTGTTTTCTAAGTGGCCCAATTTCCTTTTGCATTGACATCCATTTTGGAGCCTCTATTGTGCTGTGAACTTTGCTCTTACAGAGTCTATTGTTTGCCTTGCACCAACAAAGAATCCCTTGGAATTAAAACAAAAGGTATTAAAAGAGATACCATATCAATTTTTTTCCCCTTTTTTCTTTTCTACTCTTGGCATCTAGATTCTCACATATCCCCATGACCAATCTGATCCGGGGACTATTAGGAATCTTGTTCTTTCCATAATCTCTCTGCTATCTTGCTGGGTGTTAGAGGGAGCAAAAAGGGGCAGGGTCACTAAAATTAACTTATTTTTTGTAAATCTTTTGGAATCTTAGCCTTTTGTTACTTTGAAATATTTAAGTTATCCAAGTTCAAATAATATTTACATAATTTATTTAGACATAAATCTATGAATTGCAAATCTACCAAAGAAGTTACATCTATCTGTGTTTCAATATTTATTTAAAGTCTTTTTCTTATATCTCTATGCAACATCTAGAGGATTCCCTAGGAGATTAATGGATAGGAGAGAAAATACTAATGTTTTGTAGGTTAACTTCAGAAATATTTAAGTTTTCAAATATCGACCAAGTCTGGGTGAATACCTCGCTATTTTAATTTTTTAAAAATATTTTTGTGTATCTTATTAACAGTGCTATTCTACTAGAATATAAACTCCCTAAGGGCATGGATTAATTTCTATTTTTTTCGCCCTGCTTTCCTAAAATATCTGGAATAGTTCCTAGCATATATTAGGTACTTGAAATAAGAATTTCTTGAAAGAATTAAAATCTGGTATTTTTCCTGCTTGTCTGAAATTTCTTTATTCCAAAGCTTATTTATACCAAACAATAACCCACATAAAATTTTTATTGCTTTCCTTCTGTGTGGAGAAATAACAATACCTTTTAAAATATACTTTTGATTTCATAAGTTTTCACAAAGTGTCTTGCTTTTTCTAATTATGTTTATAGGTTTTTAAGATGTGTCAAATTTTCATCATCTCTGGAAATGCAATCAGATATTGCAGGCAGTGAGGTCAAGCTTCCTAGAAATAATAAATAATTTCACATCTTCAGAATACCTGGTATTAGACCTAGATCTCTCCAATGATTCATTTTCTCCACAATATTTATTGAGTTATATTTTATGTAAACCATGGACCTCACTGGACATTAGGAGGTGTTCCCATTGATTTTATACTCTGGTGGGAAAGACACACACTGAACTAAAGAATTCAACTGGGTTGAAATGTGCAAGAATGATAGCTGTGTGCCATGGGAGCAAACATTCACGGGGGCGGGGGGGGGGTACCTCTCTGAAGACATGATACTTAATTTGAGATGTAAAGGCTCAGTTGAAGTTAACTAACCTAAAGATAGAACCAAGTGTTCCGGTACAGGATGTCACAAGTTTAAAAGTATTGAGGTGATAGGAAACTTGGTAAATTTTCATTTTTGAAAGTGAAATGTATGGTCGAAGCACTGAGAGCAAGGAGCAAAGTATATGATGAGGCCAGAGAGGCTGGCAAGACCCAGACTATGTGGATTCTTAAAGGATATTTGATTTTTTTTTTTAATTTTTAGTTTTTTATTTTTTAAATTTTAAAATCTTTAATTCTTACATGCGTTCCCAAACATGAACCCCCCTCCCACCTCCCTCCCCAGAACATCTTTCTGGGTCATCCCCATGCACCAGCCCCAAGCATGCTGCATCCTGCGTCAGACATAGACTGGCGATTCAATTCACATGATAGTATACATGTTAGAATGTCATTCTCCCAAATCATCCCACCCTCTCCCTCTCCCTCTGAGTCCAAAAGTCCGTTATACACATCTGTGTCTCTTTCCCCGTCTTGCATACAGGGTCGTCATTGCCATGATTTTGAAATTAGTCTGATAAGTCTTGTTTTAAACATGATGACATGCTAGAACTGGTTGGAAAATTTGCTTTAGCTGCAATGTGGAAATGAGCTGAAATCATCTTGGAATGCAAATTGGACATTTGAAATATTTCAAATGAGAGACAATGGTGACCTTGACTAAGGTGATGTTAATAGTGGACATAATAGTGGACTAAGGTAAAGAACATGCCTGCAGTGCAGGGGACCCGAGTTTGATCCTTGGGTCAGGAAGATACCCTGTAGAAGGCAATGGCAACCCACTCCAGTATTCTTGCCTGGGAAATTCCATTGAAAGAGGAGCCTCATAGTTTACAGCATGGTCCATGGAGTCCCAAAGAGTTGGACAAGACTGAGCAACTAACACTTACATTTTCACTTTCAAGATGATTTTAATGCCAAGGATGATTGTTTAGTCTCTGCTCCCCTTCCAGAAGGAGAGAACTCACTATCATGTTCTAGATGACTAGAACAGTTCTAATGACTGTCTCTCCCTTATACTCTTCTAAAAGAATCTGCCCCTTGTCCCAGCACTGAATCATCTGTGGGAAACTGGACTCAAAAGAATCCAACAAAACCTTGTTGGAAGAATTTGAACCATAAAACCTAGAAATGGAAGAAAGATGCTGTTGGGTTCTAGAATGCTAAGGAAAATGGCGATGATAATAGAGTTGTTGCTACAGCAAATCAGAGCCACACGCAAGTTGAAACTGTGGAAGCACAGAAACCAGGAATTTCTGAGGATCAATTCATTCTGCAGAGAGAAGAATGTAGCAGGTTTAAGAGAAAAAGAGAAAGATGAGTCTGTGTGATTCTCAAGAGGAAGAGACAGGGAGAGGAGATTTCTAGGAAGCTTGACCGCACTGCCTGCAGTTGCATTCTGTAAGTGTCTCCTTATTCTTTTTTTTTTTCCCTCTCAATAATCTATTTAAAAATTATTCTAGAGTAATATTTTGTTAGGAGTTTCCCAAGTGGCTCAGTAGTAAGGAATCTGCCCACCAATGCAGGAGACATAGGAAAGGTAGGTTTGATCTCTGGGTCAGGAAGATGCCCTGGAGGAGGAAATGGCAAACACATTCTGGCATTCTTGCCTGAAAAATCCCATGGACAGAGGAGCCCTGTGGGTTACAGTCCACATGGTTGAAAAGAGTCAAACACGACTGAATGGCTGAGAACAAGATTTTGTTAATTGCAGTCATTTGATACTTGTCTCAGATATTTTCATAAAGAAGATTTTCATTTTTAACAGATCCATTGGATAGTTTTTTCTATACATAGAGCTGCATCTTTCTTTCTATAACATGGAGTTCTTGGGAACCATGCTGAATAAGTATAATTCCTCCTGCTATAACCCTGTCCACTGAAGATCACGAGGGTGTCTCATCTGAAAGATTTCTCACCATAAAACATCCATAGTTCCTTTCATTGTCTTAACGTGATTTGATTCTCAGACCTCTCTCCTATTCTGCTTATTTAACTAATATGCAGAGTACATCATGAGAAACGCTGGGCTGGATAAAGCACAAGCTGGGAATCAAGATTACTGGGAGAAATATCAATAACTTCAGATATGCAGATAACACTACCCTTATGGCAGAACGTGAAGAAGAACTAAAGAGCCTCTTGATGCAAGTGAAAGAGTGAAAAAGTTGGCTTAAAGCTCAACATTCAGAAAACTAAGATCATGGCATCTGGTCCCATCACTTCATGGCAAATAGACGGAGAAACAGTGGAAACAGTGGCAGACTTTACTTTTGGGGCTCCAAAACACTGCAGATGGTGGCTGCAGCCACGAAATTAATAGACGCCTGCTCCTTGGAAGAAAAGCTATGACCAACCTAGATAGCGTGTTAAGTAACAGAGACATTACTTTGCCACAAAGGTCCATCTAGTCAAGGCTATGGTTTTTCCAGTGGTCATGTATGGATGTGAGAGTTGGACTATAAAGAAAGCTGAGCACCGAAGAACTGATGCTTTTGAACTGTGGTGTTGGAAAATACTCTTGAGAGTCCCTTGGACTGCAAAGAGATCCAACCAGTCCATCCTAAAGGAGATCAGTCCTGAATGTTCATTGGAAGGACTGATGCTGAAGCTGAAACTCCAATACTTTGGCCACCTGATGTGAAGAGCTAACTCATTTGAAAAGACCCTGATGTTGGGAAAGATTGAAGGCGGGAAGCGAAGGGGACAACAGATGATGAGATGGTTGGGTGGCATCACTGACTCAATGGACATGAGTTTGAGTAAGCTCCAGGAGTTGGTAATGGCCAGGGAGGCCTGGCATGCTGCAGTTCATGGGGTCACAAAGAGTCAGACATGACTGAGCGACTGAACTGAACTGAACTCCTATTCTGTCATGCTTATCTGAATACCTTATGATTTGTCAATCATTTTAGAATATGGAGTCCAGAATTAAATGAAAGCCTTTGTGTATCATTTATTTGACAAGCTCAGAGTAGCATTAGACTATCACAATCCACTGTAACTTTGCAGTTAACTAAAAGCTCCTTTCAGAAAATGTCTGTATCTGAGATTTTTTAAAACATAAATAAACATCTAGAAAAAATACTGAAAAAAACAATTCCTTTGGATTAAGGCACTGTCAACTGATCACCTGAAAAAGCTTTCTACAACATTAAATTGTCACCAGCTCCTCAAGCCTTAGCTTATATTCTTTCCAATGGGTCAGTTGATAGTTCCCTGTTGAAATGAATTGTAAAACATACAGACTGAGAGAGAAAAGGGGAGTTCTGAGCCAGAATCCAGGCAACACTTCATGGAAGTTGGAAGTTGGGTGGGGACTAAGCTTCTAAGTCAATGAGAACACTAGGTGGATTGGGTGGATATGAAAGAGGGATCAACCTAAGTAAGGACAACAAATAAGAGGTGGAAAGATTTAGAAGCATTTCAGTTCTAGGTAGCAATTCTCTGCTAAACAAGGCACTCTCCAAGGCTTTCTTGAGATAGCTGCTTTTTCTAAAAGTCTGGAGACAGGTGAGTAAAGGGTATGCAATTTCTGTACTTTGGTCATGGGGGATTGCCCATAACCAATGAGAATGATAAAGGTAACAAAACTGTTCATAGTGTCAGTGACTGGATGTAGCTATATTGGTCTCTACAGCCAGGCCTCACAAACTGGTATACAGCTCTCAATGTATCAGATTAGATGATAGGTTAATATCTGACTCTACTGATCCTTATGGAGGAGAGTCAATGACCGATTGTTAAATTTCATTTTCTTTGTATTTGTGGGTGTGTCCATGGGGGAAACAGGCAAGTTTTGTGAGAAGGCTTTTTCCATAGTTACAGATGACTCCAGGGGCAATGCCAGGAATAGACACCGTTTTTCATACATACTTCAATTTCCAGCCCTGCCGAGCCCTCCCAATTGCAAACTGATCTGCTGTGCACTGGCAGTCTGTCCGTGTGCACTAAGGGACATGCAAGCATGCTGCACTTTCTGCAATGAGGTATTATAGTGTCTGCATCTGACAAAGGTTGTCTCAGCAGTAGTAGGGCTGCCAGTCTGTGGCTGAAGCTAAAGAAGGCAGGGTTTCTCACTATCTTTCTGGGTTAGATATGCTCATGTGGATAAGTGCTTTGTCAGAATAAGTGATGAAAGTAAAATTTCTTATACCTTCTCAGATCTGTCTTGGAGACACTCTCTGTAGCTGAAGGTTTCATTTAGCTTTCATAAGGTTACAATGCTTAATCTCAGTAGGGTTATCAGTTCTGTCATGTATTATAAACCCTCCAATCAAGGCAGTGGGAAACAGTGTCTCTATTTAATACCCGGAGAAATGGTGGAAGTCAGCGATTGATACCAACACAATGATGGGAAAAAGTGTCCAGAGGTGCTACTCACATAATCTCATTTTACAACGTCTTGAAAATTCAATAGAAAGGACTCCACTAACAATACCATTACACACCACTGATTATTGTTCTCAAATGTTCCTAAAGCTCTGAAAGCATAACCTAACAATAAAAATGTGCTATAAATACATCCCAACAATGTACTTAACTCTATTTTCTCTTTTAAAAACAAAAGCACGCAGTGTTAGTCACAAGTCATATAATTTCACTTAAGTAATTTCTTGACTAAAAGTGTATTATCATTTCTTAAACATTGTATAAATATAAATAAATAAGCTATTCCTTGACTCTGGAAAGTGTTTCCTAATAATTTAGGAAAAAGTGGGGCATGTTGCACCTTGGGTTAACTACTTAACATGTGATCTTTTTTGCAAGACACATCTTGTTTGTCATGAGCTCTATGTTATTTGCAAAGGTGTTTGGGAAAAAAAATAAAAATTTCCTTGCAAAGAAAGCACAAAACTTAAGTTTTCAAATTTCCTGCTATAAATGTGTCAGTGATTCTTGTTTTTATCTTTTGCCATTAAAACTTTTTGAATAAGTGTGTTTTTCAAAAGGGTTAAAATTGTAGGAAGTTACTGCTATATCCTGTCTAAAAAAACAAACAAACAGCTAAGAAACATACATCCAAAGTATGCTCCAGTTCTTGAAAAAAGATTTTAAACTAGTTTAGAAAAATATATTTCTTGTTTCCTGTTTGTGCTTACACCATGGAATGAGGGAACACAAATCTACATTATTGAGAAAAAAAGGTCATTATTTCCCTAAGAATATTATATTATATTATTTTGTAATAGAAGGAACTTATAAATAAACATTTCTTTTACAAATAAGTATTTTTGAATTGATAACTTACTAAAATATGTAACAATGTTAATTTTTTACTTTAACAAGTTTCAATTTAAATTATTTTAATACTATTGACAACATAGAAAAGTAAAGTTAAAACTATACTTAAGATGATTTTCAAAACCACTGGACTAGTCTGTATGCTTTAAAAAATTCATATTTATATCCACACTCATTTTTAAAGTGACATGGAATTCCTTAAAATTTGTTAACTTTAAAGTGCAATACAAATTAAAATTTATCAGTAATTTTAAAATGAAATCTACATATATTATTTTAATAATTCCTGAGATATTTAATAGTATTATGTTGTATTAATTTGTTAGGAATTATTAAATATGGTATACTATTAAAGTATTACTGGAATATTAAAATTTTAAAGATATTACTAGAATATTTTTTTCATAGTTTGACTATCAAGACAAACTTCCAAAACCTGTTTTTTATTAAAAATCTGCAATATTGCTACCTTAAAATTCTTTTGAAATGATCATTTTAGGCTATATTCTTAAATGGCCATTTTATGTATTCAATCAGATTTGTTTACCGTTTTTATAAACAACATTTATTGGGGAATACAAGAAGCACCAGAAGAGAAAGCTTTCACTCCCTCAAACATAGTAAAATGATCAAACGTTTGGAATAGAGGCAAATTATAAAAATGTGTCTTAACTGAGACGCTTTGCCCTAAGGAACCAAGCATTTGCGTTTGATGATTCTTCCATAAACCTGAGTTTATTTTAAAAAATTGATCCTTTTAATGTAAGAAAGTTGATGGAGAAAGAATTCCACTTACAAGTTTTTCCACTAGACACTATAAAACGCCATCATAGCACCTTGCATTTTTGGCATCTGCAGTTGAACTGCAGAGTTCAACTGCAGATGCCAGATCTTATTTTGAAAAATGGTGTTGTGTCTATAGGATGCAAATGATCTGGATGAAAGTTCAAATCAAATAGAAAAACCTACTTGGTCCTAGATGCTCTATTTGAGTTGAGCAGTGAGACGCCAAAACTTCAATAGAACATAAGGAAAAGAGAGGGAAGAAGGGAAAAGGCAAGAGGAAAAGGAGAAAACAAACAAAGCTAGATTTGAAGACAGATTCCATTACAGACTTCTTAGTGCTGTTGCACCCATATGACGTTGCCATTCCTCCAAATTCAAGGATGGCTGGTCTTTGTATGGAAAGGTACCCTGTCTGTGATCACCCTCATGGCAATAATCTGACAGTTAGTTGATTAATTAAAAAATTTTTCCTTTAGATAGCAAGTGTTTAATCCTTTTTCTTTGCTGATGAAATTGACTACCATATATCAAAAACAATACTTCTCTGAACTAGCTGTTTGGATGTTTTTTTAAAAAGATACTAGAATAAAATGTTTTTAACTTGAAAAATATGGGTAGGAAAGCTTTTGAGAGCTCAGTCATCCTTGATGACTCATAATTTGATAAAAGCTAGAGACTTTTCTGCTTCCAGATACAATTGTCATAATGCAAAATTATTCTTTTTTGTTTTCCATTATGTTTGTAGTTTCTGTACCTACATAAACTCTCATTTTACATTCGTTTATAGTAAAACTCTAACGAACGATGTGTTCATTTTGTTGAACAACAAAGTCAATCTGGAAAGTAAAAGCACCTATGGAGAATCTTTTTACATAAATAGGGGGCTCCTGTGGAACTCAGTCTTACAGATTCTTCATCTTTCTAAGGACAATGGTTCAAAACCAGAGTTGAAATCAGCAGAAAAAGAGTTGCAAAGTCAGAAATTCTAAATAATTCATGGATATGCATGGAAATAATGTTTCAAAACTGGAGTCAGGAGCAGCCGCTGGGGGAAATTTTTTTTTTAAAGAATCACAGTCAACAACAGTCATATTATTTCAGGTTAGCTCACACCATTGTGTGCATTTACAATGCAACGTTTGTATGCTTCCATTGGTTTGGGAAAGAAAATTTAGAAGTCTCAAAACACACAAACAGCAAATATAAAGAATCCTTTCTAGTTCTTGCAGACAGTATGACTCAGTAGTAAGAAACACCATTCTACTTGTAGAGTATACATGAAAACATGATTCAATACTTTTAAAAGTAAATCCAAACTGTGAGTCTTAAGCCGGAGAGTCCCTCATTCATAAAATAGTGCAAGATTAAGACAAGTTATTGTTTTCTGTTATTTCCCTTTGTTTATTTCACAAATGCCCCTCAATACTTACATAGGTTTAGGATAAAGTTCACTGGAGATGCTTGACAAATGAATAATCACTCATTATCCAGGTAGGTCATTTATCATTCTAAAACTGAACAATGGCATAGAAGCAAATTATTTGTTTTTCCTAATCTCTAGGTTAGAAATGTGAATGCAGTAACAGAAAAAGGAAAGTAATCCAAATTGTTTGAGAATAAATATTCAAGTAAAATAGGATATTCTTCAAAATCTCATTTGGGAAAGTGGTAACTGATAACTATTTAAATGGGACCATTCCTCCTCAATTCATTTAAATTGATTTTTACTTCAGCTCCCTTTTCATGGTAAGAATTGTTGTTGTAGCTCCCTGGGCTGACATAAAGATAATACTTACTAACACATTTATGGGATTTGGATATTAGATGAATCTAAATTACCCTGATGTCTCAAATAGAATAATGAACTGTATTATTCATTATTTAGGAAATAACTCAGTAATATCATAACCATATATTCTGAAAATTAACTTTTATATTAATATTTTTAAGTTACTTATCCTAAATGTTTTCCTTGAGTAATGGTGATGTTGACCCTGTAATTATTTGGGAAAAAGCATATTGTTCACCTTTAGTATGCAGGAAATAACTAGCTTCTTATTTCATATAACTCAGTGAAAATTTCCAAATTTATAAGTCAATTTTTCTTCCTACCAGAGTGTATGTTTAACCTTGTTAAGCCTGAGGCTTTAAACAGTATATTTTGAGTGTTTTTAAAGATACTGAACAGACTAAAATAATTTATATTATAGAATGCTGAATGAAATCTTTATAAATACTAGTTATCTCTAAGCAAGGTTTAGATTTCTTAACTCATATCATTAGTTAACAATCAAATATTGGCTTTATTTTGTTCTGGATCTATGATCATGCAGAATTTGAGTCAGAAGTAGCTCTTTAAATGCACACCTAAAGCTGCAGTTTTCTTTCTTTTCCTTTTAATTACTAAAGGTATTGTTTCCTGCTTTTTCTTGTTATTTGTTCTGATACCCAAAAGGAACCTCTGTGCAGTGCATTCATGTCTGTGACTCCCCTTAATCAGCTGTCCCATAATAGTACAGTTTAAAACAACGCCAACCCCCGCTGCCCCATGCAAGTTGTAGTTCACTTTAAAACCATCATACACCATGTGGCTTGGCAGTCAGAACGTGGTGAGCTGGGGGATATGGAATTTGATCCTGATTTCACTGAGCACTTTGCTTTTCCATCTTGACCATTTTGTTATTGACTGTATCTGTTAGCCTATTTGGATAAAATGAGTGGGACACAAATGCACTACCTTTACATCGCTCTCCTTTTTAAAAAAAAACACCAGGTCCAGACTGTCTGAAGTCCTAGCGATTTTCCCTCAGCTCTCTCTATGGCAGTTTATTAAGAAAGGGTGACATGAATGGGCTCCAGAGATGCTGGTTCTCATATGTTTATTCTACGAGAAAACTCACTTCCATTTGCACAGAGCTCAGAAAGAGCAAGGAGGTTCAGTCCCCTTAACTAGCTTTCATGTCTCTGCAGCCACTACTCTGTGCCCTCTGTGGTGAGGCCTCAGGCAGGCTCAGAGAGAAAGTATGCTGTGATCAAATGGAGATGGCAACTCTTGGTTTTGCAAAAAGTAAAAAGTCCACCATCCAGATGAAGCTGCAAAGATCACAAATGACCAATCATGCTTTGCCAAAAATCAGAAAGTGATTTTGAGTTATTTATATGCTAACTTAATCTCTGCCTTGGTATGAGAAAAAGAAATATGTAAAAATAGACAATGTAAAAATACATATATAAATTTTAAAAATGAATGTTAATTTTTCTATTCACACTTCAAAAAAAAAAAGGTTGTCAACTGGTGATGACCTTAGCTTGGACTCAGTTCTGCAGGGAGCATGTTTTGAGACTACAGGTGTCTATAAACAGAAGAGTGAGGGTAGGGTGGCATACTATAAAAATGGTTACTCCATCAAAACTTAGGTTTCAAAAGGAACATCTATTTTGTCTAAAACAAATGTGAAATCATCTAAATATTCTAAAGCTAATTAGGATTGGCCATTTTATTCTGTGATATTGAAGACTTCCCTGACTTTATTTTTTTTCTAGTTAGGATTCATATGGGGCAACAATCGATTGTCTTGGTCTGAACTTTGGTCTCTTTTCTTCCCTAAGGTAAGGAAGAAATAATTCAAATATGCTGATTATATTTAATGGTTAGATAGCTTTCCATTCCAGGTCTGATTAGCCTTAAACTGTTGTATTTCTTTTTCCTTAAGGCGTAGCTAATGAATAGTCATTATAAGTTTTAAAAATTATTATATCTGTCTTCCACTTGTGTTCTGAAGCAAAAAAAAAAAAAAAAGAAAGGCCATTCTTTCCCACCACGGAAGATGTAAATTTTGAAGTGTATTTTTATAAAGTCTCTCACAAGTCTATGGCTACTATTTCTCATCAATAATGTATGTACAGATACAACAACCCACAAATGTGTCTGATTATTGGGCCATCAATTTCACTTTTACCAACTAAAGTAGTTTGACTTTATTATTTACATGATTCTTAAAATATGCAGGCCACCGACCACACAAATAAACATGTGCTTTTAGATCGGTAGAAAGCCTGGTGTTTATGAACAGGGTTCTTTGTATTTTTAACAATATCTGGCACATTTAAGCAAAACTCTGTACTGAAACATGGAGCCTGGATAATTGTGTGCCTCATGATCTGTGCTGGGCAGGGGCCCCAACCTCTGCTCTTTAAGCAGACAGGAGTACAAAAATCTGTTATTGCAGTTTGACGTTTTCTTTGCATGATTAGGTCAGTTGGTAAATCTCCACTTTGCAGTTCTTAGAAGCCCAGATTTCCTGTTACAAAGCAATGTGGTTCTGATTACAGCCTTACTGAAGTCCAGACATGGTACCTATGCTCGGCTAGCAGCTCTACTTCTCATTTTCCATGTTAGCACCAGCAGCTTATTGACCCTACCTTCCTCTTCTTAGCTTGCAATGGTTGGGGAGATTGGAAATCCAAGGGGTCATCTTTAGGAAGGTGAACACAGAGTGAATATTATTTATATCATCAGTTCTGGTAAAAATGCTCTTTTAAGTTTGAGAAGAAAATCAAAATGAATCAAACACAAAGAGAAACTGATTTTCTAGTGCAGAGTTCTGGTTTCATCTGCTTTAATTCTGTCACCACCAAGTTCATTTGGTGAGATCATTATTATTATATTTCAAAGGAACACTGTCAAAGACTTCTAGGTGTACCATAAGAAGTCCTAATATTACATGGCGAATCTGGTCCATGGCACCATCTTTTTATTACAAGGATGAATTATACAGCTTCTTATATAAATCAATGTAAGCTTCTTTATATGCCTGTATAAACCTGAAAGCTCACTGATAAAGCTTCCTAACTTGTCTCCTTCTTTTCATTCGTGCTCTCCTATAATCCATTCCTCATAGAGGAGTCTGAATTTTCTTTAAAAAATGAATACAGGTAAGATCTTTTCTTTTTCCTGTTAAAATCCTCCAGTGACTTTTTGTTACATGCTGATCAACATCCCAACTCCTTTTTGTGACATCAAAAAGTTGTCATAATCTAGGCTGTATCATTTTCCTGACTTCAGTTACTACTACTTTCTCTTTGGGCACTGTATTTTATTCACAATGACTTTATTCCTGGTTCTAACTTGAAGACTTTCAACTGGTTGTTCCCTCTTTTTGAAATACTCTTTTTCTGTCTCATCACAGTACTGATTTCTCAGCCATCCTTTGGATCTCAACTTACTCATCATGTCACCAACTCAAACAACTCTTCTCAGAGCCACCTTATCTAAAGAACAGCTACTATGGAGAACAGTTTGGAGATTCCTTTAAAAACTAAAAATTAAACTGCTGCTGGTGCTAAGGTGCTTCAGTCGTGTCCGACTCTGTGTGACCCCATAGACGGCAGCCCACCAGGCTCCCCCCATCCCTGGGATTCTCCAGGCAAGAATTAGCAATCCCATTATTGGGCATATACCCTGAGAAAACCATAATTCAAAGAGACACATATACCACAATGTTCATTGCAGCACTATTTACGATAGCTAGAATATGGAAGCAAACTAGATGCCTATTGACAGATGAATGGATAAAGAAGCTGTGGTACATTTATACAATAGAATATTACTCAACCATTAAAAAGAACGAATGTGAGTCAGTTTCAATGAGATGGATGAACCTAGAGCCTGTTCTACAGAATCAAGTGAGTCAGAAAAAGAATAGAATATGCCATAAATTAATGCACATGTATGAAATCTAGAAAACTGGTATTAATGAACTTATTTTCAGGGCGAGAATACAGAGGCAGATATAGAGAATGGGCTTGTAGACACAAGGGAAGGAGAGGATGGGATGAATTGAGAGAGTAGCATTGACACGTATACAAACTACCATGAGTACAATGGCTAGCAAGTGGGAAGCTGCTGTGTAACACAGGGAGGGAGCCCAGATTGGCATCCTGTGATGACCTAGAGGGCTGGGATGGGGGGGAGGGTAGGGTGTAAGGGGGGGCAGGAGGGTGGGGATATACATACATATGCACTTACGGCTGTTGCACAGTAGCAACCAACACAACGTGGTAACACAATCATTCTCCAATTTAAAAAAAAACAATAACTAAAAAAAAAAGAACGCTCCTAGGGTTTCTCCTTTAACTACCTTATCTCTTTCAGGATACTCATTATTCTCTAGTATTTTCTAATTGTTCCATTGGCTTATGTGTTTATTTTTTGGTCTCCTTATACAGTAATATGTGCTTCCTGAAAAGGGGGACTTTATCTTATTTTTGGTGGGTCATTGCCTGGTCTGGAATAGTCACTGGATGTTCTTTTTTGTTGGGTGGATGGTTGAATGACAAAATCATTGAATTTATTAATAGTTAAGCCCACTAGCCGGAAAAAGCCCAGGACTGGTCTTAATCTACTACAGCTACGTGAGGGCCCATTAATTTTCATTCCCTAGATTCTACAGTTACCTTAACTCTTGCCAGAGCCCTACATTCATTTAGTTTCTATTAGTACCTAGAGGGAGAATCCAACACAGGCTAGGCACTTCATGAATGATAGTACAATTGGAATCTGATATTTTATTTTAATTAAGTTGAGCAACCTCATACTTGCTGTATAACATATTGCTGCTGCTAGGTCGCCTCAGTCATGTCTGACTCTGTGCGACCCCATAGACGGCAGCACATCAGGCTCCCCTGTCCCTGGGATTCTCCAGGCAAGAACACTGGAGTGGGTTGCCATTTCCTTCTCCAATGCATGAAAGTGAAAAGTGAAAATGAAGACGCTCAGTCATATCCGACTCTTAGTGACCCCATGGACTGCAGCCTACCAGGCTCCTCCGTCCATGGGATTTTCCAGGCAAGAGTACTGGAGTGGGTTGCCATTGCCTTCTCTGGTATAACATATTAACTCTACTAAAAAAGCCAAGTTTCAAAAAAAATTGAGTGATAACATTCCCCCTATTTTAATGTCAGTGAAGTATCTTGTCATGGTCTCCAACATGTAAAGGCTAAGCAAGCTGAGAGAGAAAAAGACTAGTTGGAGTTTTTATGGGAACATTTTTCAAAGAGGTTTTGTATTTCTATATTACTGTATCTGCTCACATAGAATTTCTTTAAGGAAGTAGCCTTACATCCCCTTTTCCAGAAAAGATTAATGTTAGATGACTCACCCTAACTTGGTGAGCTGATAGGAAAGGAAGTACCCATGTTCTAATCCCTGACCCCACCCACCAGCCCTTCCCTTCATCTCCTATGTCTCTGCCTTGCTGCCCATTCACTGTTGAATGTCTTTGCTCTGTTGGTTCCCTTCAGATTTGTTTTAAAGTTCAAACTTATTTTCTTGTTTTTAACATATTGTTTAAAAGCATGCATAAACAAAAAGCCTGGGTGTGGAAAGAGAACAGTGTTCAGGGAATAGGAAAGAAAACGGGTAGGGAGAGACTGGTAAGAGTCAGCAGATCCTCCAAAGTTCAAAAAACCTCTTTACCCAAGAGGGTAATGGTCAGGGCATGGTGAAGTAATTCCTTTTCAAAGGTAGCCAGAAGGGAGACTGGAAATGACTAGTGCATTTACTCATCATTGATGGCAAAGCTGTCTGCATTGTGTAGCCCAGACTTCAATGTCCTGCTGCTAAGTCATCCCATGAACCACAGAGTGGAGGGTATTTAAAAGCACTGGCTATTGACACACGTTGATTGGCAGCTAGAGACATTTTCAGATGTGATGGATAAAACAGACGCACTTACTTTCTTTTCTGATTTTACATCGCCATGATACATTCTTTAGATTTTTCTAAGAAGGAGAAAATACATTTTTAAGAGGGGTGGAGTTGTAACTGACCAAGGAGGGTGACAACAAAACCTGTTCTGATTTTGTAAACGGAAACCATAAAGTACAACAAGCGGGCAGTTATCTCAGGGTGATTCAGACCATTGGTTCTAAGTTGAGGAGGGGGACTCTGAACGGGCCCACTGGGCTTTGCCTTGTACCCACCCTTACAGCCCAACTCTCAATTTCTGCAAGTAAAGGCCGGGAGAAAATTATAAAACTTTGAAAGGCATCTCAGACTTTCTTGTGTTTCTCTCTTTTTTTTTTTTTTCAATCTGGAAGAGTTCAGGGGGAGGGTAGAAGGAAAATGAGCTTCAAATGGTTAAGGAAACATGTCCGGAGGAAAAAGTGAGCAATTAGGAAAAAAGACCCCCTTCATGTTAAAAAAAAAAAAAAAGCAAAATTGTGGTTCCTAAAGAGTATAGGGTGATCCTCCTTCTTCCACTACACCATTCAGCCTCACAGGCTATACTGAGCCTCTTCGAGCCTGTGTGCCATCTTAAATTGAGGCTAATACTTATCTTGCAGCTTGTCATGAGGTCTAATCTAGTACTAGGTTCATAGCGGGTAGTCAGTAGTTGATAATTTTAGAAATCAAAAGATAATTTAAACTGGGAGGAAAATGAAGAACTGCCAGTGGTTTATAGTAGGAAACCTAGTCTTCCTTTCCAAATCTGCAGAAAGTGGAAAGTTATCCTTTTATCAGAGATCTTCAGCTACATAGAAGCCAAATTCAGTAAAATCCCTTTCAAAAGATATTCCATTATCTTAATTATAGGTTGAATATGGATTTCAAAATCAATGAGAATGTGATCATTTAGAATATCCAGAAAAAGATGAAATAGGTTGCATGTCAGGTCACTGACATGGGGTAAGGAAGATTGTGTATTTATAAATTTTATAAGTAACATGTAATTGATTTAAAACAAACAGAAATGCAGACTCTATAAGAATGTCTATGGGAAAAAGACAGAAATCTGAGCCATTACCCACAGATAATTGTTATTTGGTGTATATCATCCAGACATTCTTCTATGTAGTCATTCACAATTACTTCTTATGTGAAATCATGCCCTGCTATTTTCAATCTTATTTTAAAATATAACAATGGTTTTCAATATTAATAAACATGTATATGCAGTATTTTTAATGATTTGCAAAGTAGTCTTTTTGTGTGGGTATACCTTAATTTATTTAATCAATTCTCCTTCTGAGACAATTTAAGTTTTTATTTTCCCAATTCTTTTTACTATTACACTCTATGCTTGTGTTGGCTTGAATGTTTCTATAGACTCAATTCCTTTCAGCCGAATTGCTAGGTTAGAGAAAATTCTTTTTTTTTTTTAAGTTTTTGATGTATGTTTCCCAAACTGCCCTCAGGAAAGTTGTTCCAACAAATGCCCCAGTGTGTATTAGTGGTTGTTCTCTCTTGCTAACACTGGACGTTACAATTCTTTTAAACCTGTGCTTATCTAATAATAGAAAGGTACCCCATTTTAATTTACATTCCTTTGTTTACTGTGAAGCATGGATCGTTGTTTACGGACTAGCTGAGAGTCTGCTTTTTGTGAATTGCCCATTCTTGTCCTTTGTCTATTCTTCTACTGGCTCTTAATCTTTTTCCGAGACTGATTCTTAACAACGTCTCGTATATTGGGGCTGTTGTTGGTCATTTTGCAAATTCTTAATTTTAAAATTTATTTTGTGTATTCACAGTATTCAAAATTCCAAGTAAAAAGTGGCAAAGTTTGTATGCGCAGAAAAGGACGGGGCACATACAGAAAAAGGGACAGGTCTTGTGCAAACATCCACCGTCTCCCTAGATATTATTAAAGTAGCAGCTAAATTACAACATGAGGAAACAGAATTACACATAAAAATACATTTCCTCATAGCTAATGTTTTAAAAGGATGACCATGTTCTAGAACAGGATGCTGGTATCTCCTTCTGAGGGACTTTGTAAATGAGTTACATACCTTTCTGTCAGGCTTGAATAATCCGAAGGGATGGGCTGGATGACTGCTCAAGAGGTCCCTTTGCCCAGAGTGATTACTGTCTTCTATTTCCACACATGAACTTGAGGTTCAGAAAAGCCCTAGCTCAAGGTTCTTTTCAATAAATTTCAGCAAATGCTATTTATATTGTCCTTCTTAAAGGGTCTTTAAAAATTAAGAAATTCTAAACTGTGTTTCTAAGCTTAAGAACGAATAGAAATAGGTCTGTCTTTCGAGTCTTCCTAATAGCAGAGCACATACACAGAAAGTGTGACCATGAGTCATCTTCGTAAGCTTTAATTTCTTACTGCTCTCTTGTGGCCATTCAAATGAACTGTCCAGATGCCTTTTTTTGAAAAACAAATCTTATAATATTAACAGGAAAACTTTATTCAACCAGAGTCAACACATTTAGTTTGTGTAGTAAATTCAGTGTCTCTAACATTTGAACATCAAGGCTAACAAAATCATTTTAAAAAATTTTTTATGAGGTACTTACAGCAGTGGGGTTGAATAGGAAAAAGGCTGTTTCTTCCGGTGGTTTTAGCAAAACTAGCCACATTGTTATGCATCTATGAAGTCATCAAAAGGCTGGAGTTTGAAATAGTTTTGGCCATTCTGATGGTAAAATAATGCTGTTCCCTTATTGGGATTTGGGGAATATCAGTAGGGTCTAAGATCACTCATCATAATATAAAACAGTTTCTTTTTAGGGAAAACCAATTCAAATACTGCCTATGCATTATAGCACAAACAAGATAAAACTTAGAAATAAAATCGTTCTGGTACATTTGGGTCATGTTATACTGCCCATGAGTGGATGGGACCTAGGAACTGAAATCTCAGCAGTCTTAGACGTCAGAATAGATTGAAATGCTTTATTCTCCCAAGCCTGAGTGTCAGTCATGCAAACTATAATGTTGTGTAACAAACTTCTTGTTCATTTGACTTCAGTTCCTGTGAACACATCTATTCAAAGTGTGAAGTGAAAATGTTAGGTGCTCAGTCATGTCCAATTCTTTGCAACCGCATGGACTATAACCTGCCAGGCTCCTAGGTCCATGGGATTCTTCAAGCAAGAATATTGAAGTGGATTGCCATTCCCTTCTCCAGAGGACCCTCCCTACCCAAGGATAGAACCTGGGTCTCCTCGATGACAGGCCGATTCTTTGCTGTCCGAGCTACAAGGAAGTCCTTTAATTAGCGTATATATGGGTGGGTTTTTTCCCCCCCCATTCATGGAGCTAATTCTTCCATAAAATGAAGTCAATGTGTTCCAGGCATTTAACTGTAGAGACAGAATTGAGCTCAGATTGTCCAGGGTTAAGTTACTCTATAAGATCTATATTGGAGCATCATTTCTATGCAGTTCTGGGGGTACAATCAGTTCAGTTCAGTTGCTCAGTTGTGTCCGACTGCTGCGATCCCGTGAATTGCAGCACGCCAGGCCTCCTTGTCCATCACCATCTCCCGGAGTTCACCCAAACTCATGTGCATTGAGTCGATGATGCCATCCAGCCATCTCATCCTTTGTCATCCCCTTCTCCTCCTGCCCCCAATCCCTCCTAGCATCAGGGTCTTTTCCAGTGAGTCAACTCTTCGCATGAGGTGGCCAAAGTATTGGAGTTTCAGCTTCAGCATCAGTCCTTCAAATGAACATTCAGGACTGGTCTCCTTTAGGATGGACTGGTTGGATCTCCTTGCAGTCCAAGGGACTCTCAAGAGTCTTTTCCAACACCACAGTTCAAAAGCATCAATTCTTCGGCGCTCAGCTTTCTTCACAGTCCAACTCTCATATCCATACATGACCACTGGATAAACCATAGCCTTGACTAGACGGATCTTTGTTGGCAAAGTAATGTCTCTGCTTTTGAATATGCTATCTAGGTAGGTCATAACCTTCCTTCCAAGGAGTAAGTAAGTGTCTTTTAATTTCATGGCTGCAGTCACCATCTGCAGTGATTTTGGAGCCCCCCAAAAATAAAGTCTGCCACTGTTTCTACTGTTTCCCCATCTATGTGCCATGAAGTGATGGGACCAGATGCCAGGATCTTAGTTTTCTGAATGTTGAGCTTTAAGCCAACTTTTTCACTCTCCTCTTTCACTTTCATCAAGAGGCTTTTTGGTTCCTCTTCACTTTCTGCCGTAAGGGTGGTGTCATCTGCATATCTGAGGTTATTGATATTTCTCCTGGCAATCTTGATTCCAGCTTGTGCTTCTTCCAGCCTAGCGTTTCTTATGTTGTACTCTGCATATAAGTTAAACAAGCAGGGTTACAATATACAGCCTTGACGTACTCCTTTTCCCTATTTGGAACCAGACATTTCTCAAGGCTTTGCATATATTAATTCCTTGAATCCTCCTACCTGTGCTATGATACAGATACTATCATCATCCTCATTTTGGAAGTGAAGAAAGTGAACCATGGAGAGGTTAAGGTTAAGTAACTTGCCTGAGATGACACAACGGGTAAATAAAGGTGTTAGGGTTCAAAACAAGGCAGTCTGACTGTCGAGTTCTCTCTATGTTTTGTTCACCACTGCCATTTTTCTGCCTCTTAAAGAGAGAGAAAAATGTGTTTGACTGGAGTGACATGGAGGTCCATCATGATCTTATCAGACTTTGAATGGAAGGACCGGGCCAGGCCAACAGCCTGACTCAAGTGAATTGTAGAGTGAGAGGTCCAGGGGAGAGGACGTGAATGCTGCATTTAGACACAGCTAGAAGAGCAGCCATCCAGAATTGTGGTGCTGAGAAATCTAGCATTAATTGTCTTAGGACAGTGTCATGCAATTGGACTTTTTTGAGGTCAGGCAACTATGGAAGAGTCCAAAGATTCAGATCATCTCTAGTTGGAAATCAGGAAGGGATTCTGAAATGCATCAAGCTCTCAAGTTCTGTTTTCAAGTGAGGCAAAATCATTGGGTTGACTCTGATATTGAATCTCCAAGTTTAAAAACTATTTTATTCTTCTGATTACCAGTCCTGTTCCCAAACTCACACTATTTCCAGTTCTTTACAGGGAGTGGGGAGTGATAGGATTCTGTGGAAATTCACTCTGAAGTTAGAGGACATGAGTGTTTACCCTGCTCTCTACTGGCTGTGACTTTAGACAAATCCAAATTTCCTGGTTATTCTGCTGCAAAAGAGGGAAAAAACAGTCTCCTCTCAGTATTTCTGGTAGGGTTAAGAATCAAAATACTTTGTTAACTACACAATTCTATACAAACTTTAGGAGCTAATAAGCTGTTTTTGGAAAAAAGGGAAGGAAGGAGAGGAGTGAATGACCCTGGTCTGAGAGTTTCATTAGGCAAGAATAAATAAAAATCTATTAAAAATGTAGTCACATAGTAGATACTCAATGACTTTTTTTGGTGGATTAATTGATTTTTTTTCTTTTTCCATTTGGGAAGTGCTAGAAACTGCAGCATACATCTAGTGAGGTCAGATAAGGATCACCCTGACCTTTGCCCCTGACCACGATTTACATGAGCATGTTGGCAACAGAGGGGGAGTTTCAAATAAGCAGTAGTGATAGAACAGGCATTTCACATAAATATTTGTTGATTGATTGATTGAACTGGGCATATCATCAACACTGCAGTGCAAAACATTTGGACAAGTGATCTTGAGAGATTTGAGAGGAATAGGCTTGCCAGCACTTGGGCAGGCAGACATTTCCTGAATAGTCACACTGCAACGCCCCTGATGAATTGCCCACCAGTGCCAATTAAGTGTAGTTGTAGTTAAACCTTCAGGGTGGTAGAAAATGATCTTTAGGACAGCTTCAGATTCACTGGGGAGCAGCCAGCTCTACAATGCTATAGTTTCACTCATAATTTGAGCAAGAGGTGGTGGAAGATGAAAGACAGCTGATTGATATCTGCACGAACTATAGATTCTTCCTCAGGGGCAAGTCTGAGAATGTTTAAATTTTTAGAAAGAATGAGAATCTTGGCTCTTTCAGACGTTACACAATGTCCTCTGAGACTTTTTCTTCAGGTTTTAAAAAATATCACTTTTTTAAAGTATTGACTTTTCCAATGAACAAAACAAATGCACAAGTGCAGCAAAAACAGTGAGCACAGCAAATGAACCAAAGAGAAGAATAATGCAGTTAAGAAAGAATGCCTGTCTGTGTTAGGATTTGTAGGACTTGAGAGTGTTCATGTGAAATTTATAAAACTATCTAGGATTTTCTTCATCATATCTCCAGAGTAGTCATCATTTCATGGACTCTTCATTCTAGACCATACCCAGCTTTCTCTGATCTTGCTCCAATATCTCCAAGTGCAAAACCACGGGGATGCTTAGTAGGATCCGGCAGTAGGACAGTCAAGGTAAAATGTGGATTTTCTATGCAGTTGTTGACAAAAGTAGCTCAGAAGATGGCTGTTGCTTTTCTCTTTCTCTTGGATATGCATATGCTGTGTTACCAAGGGCCCTTGAGAGAGTCACTTTTTGGAGCTTGGTGTCTTATTCCATGCAAATTCCAATTGGCAATTTGGACATAGATTGTCCACTAAGTTAAGTCTGGAAGTCTGAAATTAATAGCAGGATGCTGCAAGATAGCACCAGGTAAATGTAGGGCTAGATGTTATATTTGAAATAGAACAATGTGATCAGTTTTAGAAATAAAATTTTAAAAGATTAGTATCTTTCTAGTCTATGGGCAGTCAGGAACCTAAATGTCCTTGCAAAAAATTCATAACTGCACCTTGTTAGCTCCAAGATGACAGCATCTGCACTTCTTGTAAGTAAGTAACAGATGCTTACTGGTTCAGATTCTGGTGGCTCTGACAGTAAAGAATCCTCCTGCAATGCAGGGGACCTAGGTTCAATCCCTGGATCGGGAAGATCCCCTAGAGAAGGAAATGGGTACCCACTCCAGTATTCTTGCCTGGAGAATTTTGTGGAGAGAGGAGCCTGGTGGGCTATAGAGTCACAGAGAGTCGGAGACAACTGAACGACCAACAGTTTACTTTCACCTGGAACTTATATCTGTTTAAACCCACCGGCGAAATTGCTACTTCTCCCTAGCTGCAGGAGTTAAATGCAGATCCTTCAAACCCACAGGCTTTCAGAAGACAGCTCCATCCTCCTCTTTTAGCAACAACCCCCTGCCTTTCCTTAACCTGCAGAATTTTCCTTCCCCCCACTCCTAGTGTGGCAGTATTTAATTTAGCTTGCTACCGTTTGACTCATACCTGATGATTCTGTATACTCAGTATAAACTCTGCATAAATTTCTGTGAAAGAGAGAGCCACACTTCAGTTTTTAAAGCCAGACAAATAAGTGATGCACCACATACTTATCCAACTGTCACGGTAAGTTCTACATAGTCAGTGCCATTTCTTTCCCACTCCTGAAAATATCAGAATGAAAAATGGAAAGAAAGTGGTAAGAATGACGTTATAATAGAGATGACCGTGAATCTGCTTCAATTTAAAAAGAAGACAACTTGTAAGCATTGGTATTTTAATATTAGTAATCACTAGTGACACACTTTACAACTGATTGTCACCATGGTAATCTTGTTTCCTAAGACAAGTGCCCTGAAGAGAGTCTAGACTTCCTTAGTGGTCCAGTGGTTAAGTAATTGCCTGTCAATGCATGGGACGTGGGTTTGATCCCTGGTCTTGGAAAAGTCTATGTGCCACAGAGCAACTAAGTCTGTGAGTCACAACTACACGAGCCCGAACTCTAGAGACTATAAGCCTCAACCACCGGAACAAGTATCCTAGAGTCCATGATCGGTAACAAGAGAAGCCACCAAAATGAGAAGCTCACGCACCACAACTAGAGAGTAGCCCCCTCTCGCCGCAACTAGAGAAAGTCCATGCAGCATTTAATTAAAACCCAGCACAGTCAAAAATTAAATAAATACACATTTTTTTAAAAAGAATAAACAGCTAGACCAGATAATGGGTTCATGTCTCTGTGCTTACATCCTCCTCACACCTCGCATCTAGAAAGCCTCAAAGAACTGGATTGAGGGGCTAAGGCTAGAGCTCTGAGCTCTATACAGGACTATACAGGAAGTCAGACAAGGGAAGGAGACCAAAGTCAGGCACACCTTCACATTTCTGTATCTGTCCTGACATCCTTCATTCTACTCTCAACATGCTACTAGATTATTTTTCTAAATAAAAATGTGTTTCAGGAGATAAGATTAATCTGTTCATTCTAAGTGTAGTTGTGTCAAGAACTTTTACTTTCCACTAATAATTTTTGTGGTACTTTTATTCTCATTCCAAACTATTCATAGATCCAAATATTAAGTGAATATTTAATAAATACTTATTGAGCATTTATTACATTCTAAACTCTAATCTGCAGATACAACAATGAGCAGAATAACTTTTGTTATCACATAGTTTACATTTTATTGGGGAGATAGGTAATCAATCAAACGCAATTATAACAAAGGTTTCTAAGTGCTATAGAGGACAGGCACCAGGGGCAAATACCAAAAGGTACCTAATTCCACCTGCAATAGAGAGTCCCTTGACTTCCTGGAAGGCATGAGAACTCAGTTGCTGTCTCAGGGATGAGGAGGAGTTAGATAGGCAAAAGGATCAAGTTTAGGGAAGTGAGTTCCAGTCAAATGGAATGTCATATGCAAAGGCTTCAAGACAAGGGAGAGATGGTGCATGTGAGGAAGCAATTACCTATGTCTGGGGTTAAGAGTTCAGGATGAGAAGGGGCAAGAATAGGTAGAAATTAGAAAATGTAAGACCTCTAAGCCATATTAAGAATTTGGGCTTCAAAAGTGAATGGAAGCATTAAAAAGTTGCATATATGGTAAGATTAGATTTGCAGGGTTTTTTTTCCCCCTTTTTTTTTGTAATAATTTTTTTTCCTTTATTTTAATTTACAATACTGTATTGGTTTTGCCATACATTGACATGAATCAACCACGGGTGTACATGCGTTCCCAAACATGAACCCCCCACCCACCTCCCTCCCCATAATGTCTCTGATTTGCAGTTTAGAAAGAGCACTTGCATATTAATGTAAAGGATACAGGAATCCTTTGCTACCCACATGATCAATTAGTGCAGCTCACTGTGTCTCAGTTCAGGAGTGAGAAGATTCATTAATTTTTACATAAATCCCTCAATCTCCAAATTTTGTTAATCACGATGCCAAGTAGAGCTAGAATTTAATGTCCTTCTTTTTCCAAATTCTTGCTGTCCACACTGAGGAATCAAATAGATTAAGGAAATGAAGAATATTTGCAAATTTAAGTGGGCTAAAGTAGAGAAAGAAGACTTAATCAAAGTCATAAATTGACAGTGACCTGAGGATTTAAGAGATGTTTAGAATAGGCCATCAATAGGCCATTGTAATAGATTTGCTATAGAAAGGAGTTCAAGCAGGATGGAGGCAAAGAGTGGAGAATTATATGAAACTGTTTGGGGAAATTGTGTGGTATTTCTACTGCTGTGATAGGAAACAAAGGAAGAAGAGTCATTTTTTGGTAAAATGAAGTACGGGGGATCATGGAATATTATAAAAGATTATAATATTATATAGATTTTATTTGGGACACACTGAATTTGTCAGTGGGAGATCAAAGTGGAACTATCCAGTAAGCAGATGTTTGAGTCAGGAGCTAAGGAAAGGGATTGGGGCTGAAGATAGAGACTTTTTAGCTACTGGCTTTTCCATGGTGTGGCAGAGACTGCTGGGTGTTCACTAAAGTCCACCTTCCCCTTCTCTATGAGGATGCACCCAACCAAAGTCCATGTTTCCCAGCTCTCACTGTGGACTCAAGCGGTTATTTGACAACAACTCGCCAGTGCAATATAAGTAGATGTGATATGTGTAACCTCCATGTTGTTGGTTTAAAGGGTAGTCCCTACCCCTGAACTTCATCTCTTTCCGCCTCCCTCAAGCCCCTGACCTTAACAGAAAACCAGCTTCAAACAGCAGACAGTGATATGCAGATGATTCAGGGGTGCAGAACAGCAAGACAAAAGAAGCTGAGTTGCTGACCGACAGCATGGAGCAAGGCTGCTTCCATCTTGGTCGAGGTGCACTTCGGCTCTTAGAAAGACATAAACCTCATTCTTTAGGTCACTCTTCTTTTCATAGGACCTTAGTCTCCACCCTAAAGAATAGAGATGACATATTAGATATACCTAGAGTATATTAGATATACTGGGGAAAATTACATGGAATAAGAACAAAATGATTGGACCTTAAATCAACCCTGCATATTCATTGGAAGGACTGATGCTGAAGCTGAAGCTCCAGTATTTTGGCCACCTGATGTGAAGAGCCAACTCATTGGAGAAGACTCTGATGCTGGAAAGATTGAAAGCAAAAGCAAAAGGGGGTGGCAGAGAATGAAATGGTTAGATAGCATCACTGACTCAGTGGATATGAATTTGAGCGAACTCCGGGACTTAGTGAATGGCAGGGAAGCCTGGTGTGCCGCAGTACATGGAGTCACAAAGAGTCGGACACGAATGAGCAACTGAGCAGTAACATTACAGAATGACAACATTGAAAAAGTAAGCAAACAAGAATTTTGAAAAAGGAGATGAGCAGTTGTAATCTGAAACACAGGAGGAAATCAAGGGATGTGTTTCTTCATATAAGTTTGGGGAAGATTGTTTCAAGAAGAGAATGGTCACTAGTGCCAAATGATGCTAATAGATCAACAAAATGAGAATCAGGGGAAAAAGGATAGGGAATTAAGTGTCAAGGAGGCCATTGGTGGCTCCATAAGAACAGGTGTGGAAGAGTGGTGGTGTGAAGAGACCCAGAGAGGTAAGAAAATGGAGTTTACACAGACTGCATTTTAAAGAAACTTGGTGTACCAGAAAGAAGAGAGATGAAACCAGAATTATGGATGGAAATAGGATCAGCAACTAATAGTTAATATTTTCTGAGTACTCATGAGGGGCCAGGTCATGTTTCAAACACTTTATATATGTTTTCTTATTCAGTCCTTATAACAACCCTTAATAGGGTTCTACTGTGTACATTTTATGGAAAACCAAGGTGCGCAAAGATGCCAAATAACTAAAATTTGAGCTACCCTAAATCACCTTGTACTATATTACCTGGTCAGATAGCTTAGGGAGGTTGCATATACTTGTTCTTCCTATATGCATAATGTGGGAACTTCCTACTTTATTTTTGCTGAACATAAGCTGAAAGTTATGGTGAGACCCAACAAAATACTTAACATCAAGGCAAAGAAAATCAGTTGCTCCACCCCAAGCAAGGCCCAGAACCTTTCCTATTTGCCTCAGTTTCTGAGCCTAATTAGTTAAAGAAGGATGCTTCCAGGTGTTCTACTGTGATAATAATCACCATCATCTATTATCACAACATGACTGATAGAATTGATTTGTCAGTTCACTTAGAACTGTTTGCCCTGGATCGTAGCATTATTCAGCTTGTTGTTTATTTGAAAAAAGTACCTGGGGATCTAGAAATCCAGTTAAGAAAACACAGAAGAAAGGATTTCTCAGGAGGGGTGAGGGCCCCGTTGCTATTGTGGAGACTATACATTTATTGTGGTATTAGTCTGCACAGTTACATTATTTCCTCCAAATGATATTCAGCCACTGAGATAAATATGATGAGAAAGGAGGTGGCTGGAGTTCTCTAGGTTTGGACTTCTGCCAGTAGAGGATGGAAAAATAATGAACAAAGTGGAAATGATGATGAAATGATGGACCATGAGACATAAGCTGTGTAGAGAAGGAAGTTGCGGTAGAGTTGATCGAGAAACTAAAGCAAGGTCAATGGTTTTGAAAGGAGGTCCATGAGAGTAGGTATCTCTGACTTCCTGGTTCACTCTAGGACATCCAGTGTCTAGAATAACATAAGGTATCAAGAGGTCTCAATACTACTTGCTAAGTGACATAAAATTGAGATGAAAGATGGAAGTATTGGAGATAATTAAGCAGCAAATAAGTTTTTGGCTCAAATCCCTGTAGAGTTTGAATTTGCAATTTAAGAGCTAGACCAGTTTCAGGTAAAGATTAAGGTCTCAAGTTTACAACTTGGTGATGGATGCTGAGGGCCACTGTGTAGGAAAGTAAGTCACTGGAAATGAGGTCAACATCCTGATAGCTAAGGGTTTATTTGAGTTGAATACATGTCTTTCCAGGCACTCAGAATGATAACAGAGCCTGTGAAAGGGAGGAGAATTGTAAACCCAGGTGCCAAGGTAATCAGTAAGTGAAGGGGAATGATTAGATCTGAAGACAACACACTGTGAAGGACAGAGGATGGTATACAAGTCAAAGACAAAAACTCCAGCTAGCGTCACTCAGTAATAATAATGTTTAATGTGTTCCATTCACCTAGCTAAAGTGGCTGACAATGGGTACTTTATAGCCTGATTTACTTGTTTTCATGGTCTAAAATGAAATATTGATTGCTTGTCTGGAAAATTATTTCATTCTGTGCCATATGACTTGAATCTTCCTTCTATTTTTTTTTTTGCATGCCATAATTGGATGAATCTATAATGGTAAGTTTATTTGACAGTAATGATCAATCAATCAAAAAAAATTCAAGCCAGTTTCTGAAAATGTATATTGTCTAGTCTTTGTTTGAGCTTCTGGTATTTGTCAAATAATGTGCTCACAAATTCTTATTATTCACTATTCTTTCTAGATAATTTTCTACTTTTTTTAAAATTTTCTTTGTAATCGCATGCATAATTTGGAGCTGTAATGTCAGATATCCTGAGTCAGCCAGTCTTTCATTTTTTACTATTGTGTATTGTTTACTGCTTGATAGAGTTTGAAGTAAACTTTATCCAAATTTGACAATTCAAATATTTCAATGATCAGTTTTTATTGTGATGGTATTGTTTACAGTGCTAAATAGTTGGTTGCATGTCTTGCAGCTGAAATTTATCTCAGCTCTTTTATGATGTCTAGAAACAAAGATCATGGGTTTCATTCGCACACTTGAAAGAGAACATGGAAAACTGAGGTAATCATACCAATAACTTAAGTACATAAATGACTTGGCTATTTCTTTCAAAAGTGTTTCTTCATCTATGTTATCTGGATATTTGTTTGTTGTTGTTTAGTCCCTTAGTGTGTCCGACTGCAACCTCATGGACTGCAGCAAGCCAAGCTTCCCTGTCTTTTACTATCTCCCAGAGTTTGCTCAAACTCATGTCTACTGAGTTGATGATGCCATTTCTTCATTCCTCTCTTACCATAGAGAGAGAGTGTCTGAATCAGAAACCAAAGAACTTTCTAATACTTTGGTTAAAGAATGAGTGAGGGACTTCCCTGGTGGTCCAGTGGTTATGAATTTACCTTCCAATTCAGGAGACGCAAGTTTGATCCCTGGCTGGGAAACTAAGATTCCCACATGCTGTGGGGCTTCAAAGTCCATGTGCTGCAATGAAGAGCTAACACAGCCAATAAATAAATAAATAAATATTTTTTAAATGGGTGGAAATGTTCTTATATCTGTGCTGTAATGTGGAGAACCTTTCACAGTCAGAAAATATTAATAAAGGCTCCTTTACCTTGATTCTCATTAGCTAAAATTTCAGGAACAGAATGAATAGACCATTTCAGAAAGCGTGTTTGCATGCTGAATTCTTGATTCCCTTGTCTTTGCGAAGCTAAAAGTCACCAGACACTGATAGCCTGTTCTACTATTCTCTAGTATTCTTTTCTTTTCACTATTTTAACTATGCTAGTCAAATGAGTTTCCATGGCCCAGTCCTCAAAAAGTTGTGCAGGGCATGATGGCTTGTTTTGCTTGGCAAAATTCTCTAGAATGTGATTCATTGTCTGCAGGTGATTCATGGTTAGGAAATTAATTCTGAACCTGCCAGTGATTGCGGTTGATTAAAGTCCAGAAGTCCCTGCCGTCTATTCACTAGCACTCTTTGTCAACTGAAATATTTCTATAATAAAAAAGAGCTGAAAGTAGATGTGCTTGATGCATGTAATTTACATGCATGTTTGCATCTTTTGAAAGAGCTACTCAAGACTACAGAATTTTAACACTTGGCATGAAAATCACTCTTAAAGTGTCTGACTGAATGAATCACATTTTACAAATAAATATCTGTCAAAGGTGCAATTACTTCAGATCCAGTCATTAAGCAGTAAAATAAAGCAGTAAATAGGATACATCTGCTGCAAAGTGCTATAGAAATGTGAGTTTCCTTCTCAAGTTACTTGTCTTTTAATATTTTGGCCTAATTGGTGGAATGATTCACTAGAAACATCAACCATTCAATCTAATCATTGTACCCAAAATAGAGGGAAAAAAGGTTTCTTATACTAGTCAATAGGACAAGGGGAAAAAAAAAATACCCACTTACCCAAGAAAACAACGTGAAAAACAGGAATGGACCATAAAGCATTGCTTTTATGTGCCATTAAGAGGAATGTTTTGAGATGAAGGATCATACATCCTTTGAAAAGCAGTAACAGCATCTCAGGGTGTTATCTAGTTTCTGACCATTGCAAAACACCTAGGTGTGCCCATGCACATAAAAGTAAGTTTAAGGAGATGCAACCTTTGTGAAGCAACTGAAATTCTTTGTGTGTGTGTTTTCTTAAATAAAGTAAACAAACAAAGATGATATTAGTGTCACAATTTCTATATCACTTAAAGTTGATCAGTTGTAGAGTATATATTAATAGGAAGGCCACGCAACACATTAGGTAATCATCATCCACTGATATATAGATCAGTTCAGTCAGTTCAGTTGCTCAGTCATGTCTGACTCTTTCTGATTCCATGGACTGCAGCACACCAGGCTTCCCAGTCCATTAACAACTCCCAGAACTTACGCAAACTCATGTCCTTTGAGCCGATGATGCCATCCATCCATCTCATCCTCTGTCATTCCCTTCTCCTCCCGCCTTCAATCTTTCCCAGAATCAGGGTCTTTCCAAATAAGTCAGTTCTTTGTATCAGGTAGCCAAAGCATTGGAATTTCAGCTTCAGCACCAGTCCTTCCAATGAATATTCAGGACTGATTTCCTTTAGGATGGACTGGGTGGATCTCCTTGCAGTCTAAGGGACTTGCAAGAGTCTTCTCCAACACCACAGTTCAAAAGCAGTAATTCTTCGGGGCTCAGCTTTCTTTACTGTCCAACTCTCACACCCATACATGACTACTGGAAAAACCATAGCTTTGACTAGACAGACCTTTGTTGGCCAAATAATTTCTCTGCTTTTTAATATGCTGTCTAGGTTGGTCATAACTTTTCTTTCAAGGAGCAAGCGTCTTTCAATTTCATGTGCTGTCACCATCTGCAGTGATTTTGGAACTGCCCAAAATAAAGTCAGCCACTGTTTCCGCTGTTTCCCCATCTATTTCCCATGAAGTGATGGGACCAGATGCCATGGTCTTAGTATTTTGAATGTTGAGTTTTAAGCCAACTTTTTCACTCTCCTCTTTCACTTTCATCAAGAGGACTCTTTAGTTCTTCTTCACTTTCTTGCATAAGGGTGATGTTATCTGCATATTTGAAGTTATTGATATTTCTCCTGGCAATCTTGATTCCAGCTTGTGTTTCTTCCAGTCCAGTGTTTCTCATGATGTACTCTGCATAGAAGTTAAATAAGCAGGGTGACAATATACAGCCTTGAAGTACTCTTTTCCCAATTTGGAACCAGTCTGTTGTTCCATGTCCAGTTCTAACTGTTGCTTCTTGACCTGCATACAGATTTCTTAGGAGGCAGGTCAGGTGGTCTGGTATTCCCATCTCTTTCAGAATTTCCTACAGTTTGTTGTGATCCACACAGTCAAAGGCTTTGGCATAGTCAATAAAGCAAAAGTAGATGTTTTTCTGGAACTCTTTTGCTTTTTCGATGATCCAGGGGATGTTGGCAGTTTGATCTCTGGTTCCTCTGCCTTTTCTAAATCCAGCTTGAACATCTGGAAGTTCACAGTTCACATACTGTTAAAGCCTGTTCATATCATGACATATGGATAGACATCACAAAATACTAAGTCTTCTTTTTCCAGTTGGCTTCCCTTCTATATGAATAACTATAAGAAGGACTATAAGAAGTAGGAAATCTGTGAAAATTAAGTTTGGCAAAATATTTAAAATAAGTTTTTGTTAGGATTTGATTATAAAAAGTACACTTCGTTGTTGAAACTTTAGAAAAAATAAGACAGAAGAAATTAAAAATCACACAATCCTTTCTTTCTGGTAACTAATGTTGGTGCCAAGATATTTTGTGATTTTTCTACATTTTTCATGGCATATTCTTAAGCCTGGACTTAAAGAGCCTCTCTTTGTTTCTGTTTTCTCCCTTTACCCCTGTCACACCATAAAGAAAGCATGCTCAGACTCGTACATTGTTCCAAGCAGGATGAAAAATGTGGAACAGAGCTGTTCCAGTCAAACCACACACAAATTGTGATGTTCAAATGCATGAGTGATAATAAATGATGGTTGTTTGGGTGATTTGTTATTCAGCAATAGCTAAGAGATGCAATGTGCATATATATGTGTATATGAGTACATACATGTATGTATATGTATACATAGTAGTGTTGTTGCTCAGTTGTGTCTGACTCTTTGCCGCCCTCATGGACTGTACCTTGCCAGGCTCCTCTGTCTATGGAATTCTCCAGGCAAGAATACTGGAGTGCGTAGCCATTCCTTTCTCTGGGGGACCTTCCTGACCCAGGGATCAAACCCACGTCTCCCACATTGCAGGTAGATTTTTACCATCTGAGCCACCAGGGAATCCTATATGTGCACATATGTACATATATTTAATAAAGTTAAAGACATAATGTCTTTTATATTTTTATTAAAGTATATTCATTGAATGAATATTCATTGAATGAATAACCACAATTATCTCAAATATAAATTAATAATTATTTTCATTTCTGTCTTACTGTTAAGCATATGAGGTCTTTGAAAGTAGATACTCCTGGATGCCAGATACCAGGATTACAGGATCACATAGATCACAGGATCACACAGATCACAGGATCTGGCATCCAGTGATCTGTCAGCAGTAAGAACTAAACAAGTATGTACAGACTAAATTAAAAATTTCAAGGACTCTGTTTTATTTTATTTTTTTTTAATTTTAAAATCTTTAATTATATGTGTTCCCAAACATGAACCCCCCTCCCACCTCAATGATTGCAGTTTTTCCATTGCATGTTGCTGTTGATCTATCACAGTCATGTCTGACTTTGTGACTCCATGGAGTGCAGCACACCAGGCTTCCCTGTCCTTCACCATCTCCCGGAGCTTGTTCAAACTCATGGCCATTGAGTTGGTGATGCTATCCGACCAGCTCATCCTGTATCATCCCCTTCTCCTCCCGCCTTCAATCTTTCCCAGCTTCAGGGTCTTTTCCAATGAGTTGGCTCTTTGCATCAGACAGTCAAAGTACTGGAGATTCAGCTTGAGCATTAGTCCCTCCAGTGAATATTCAGGATTGATTTCCTTTAGAATTGACTGGTTTGATCTCCTTGTAGTCCAAGGGCCTCTCAAGAGTCTTCTCCAACACCACAATTCAAGAGCATCAATTCTTTGGTGTTCAGCCTTCTTTAGGAAATGGCAGCCCACTCCAGTGTTCTCGCCTGGAGAATCCCAGGGACCGGGGAGCCTCATGGGCTGCCGTCTATGGGGTTGCACAGAGTTGGACACGACTGAAGTGACTTAGCCGCAGCAGCAGCAGCAGCCTTCTTTATTAGCCTTTCCATTATATATATGCATATATTGTGATATTTCTAACCAGTCCCCTATTTCTGTTTTCATTGAAATTCTTTTCTGGGCACATTTATGATTATTTCAGTAGGAAAAAATCTCAGAGGTAAAGTTTGGGAGCCAAAGTATATAGAAAGGACAGCTATTTAGATAAAATTCTTTTTTTATCACTATCTTAACAATTACAATTTGGCAAAAGGATTTGTTTTGTTTCTTTTTCTTCTAAGTTATTTGATTCATAATGGGCCTTTTCAGATTAAGGTGAAGAAAAATAGTGGTTTCAGATTGTGCCTGGTGCAAGGGAAGGTTAGAAGTGGGTATTTTTTCCCCTTAAAAAAGGTAACTTATAACCACTCCCTTTTCTCTTTTTGGCTACCATAGTCTCTTCTTCTTTTTAGGCTTTCTTTCATGTCTGGTCAATAAAGGATTATTGAGGTTCTACTATGTGTGGGGTTCACCTTTCATCAATTTCTTCTCTAAAGGCGCTACTCCTCCTCTTTCATTTCACACCCAAGAGAATGAATGTGTGGAATAAGAGTTCAGAGATGTTTAAAACCAGGTTGAAAATTCCAAAGATAGGACTAATCAAAGCAAGGAAAGTAGCAATCTTAACTGCTTTGGGCACACTTGTATTGTCTAGCTTGAGGGGATTTTTGTTGCCTTTCAGTTTGGACAGGTTTTAGAGCAGAGACCTGGAAGCTGACCAGAGAGGCAGGGACCTCATTGGCAATAAGTGAGGGTGGGCACAGTACTACAGAGGGGTTTACAACTACACCATTATACTGTGTGTAGCCTTTCAAATGAGCTCTAATTGTGTCTGAGCCTTTTCCGTCCTCATCTCTAGGGATCGTTGTACAATGCAGACTTAGTGGTGAATAGACAGTTTTTCATGGTACCTGTTTAAAGTATAATAGACTTGTCAATCCATGGTAACGTTATTCCCACATTCTGCTCAGCACTATAGTTATTACAAAAGATGGTAGGCTGACCCTTTTTTTTTTCCCAGTACAGATACTAGATTTTAAGCATGCCCAGTCTATTTTAACTGTATGTTTCTATAGCTAAAAAAAACCTTTTTGTTTTCTAAACTACACCAATTTCTATTTTAATGCTGATGTTATGTTCACTTGAGGGCTGTAGCTAAGGAAATATAATCAGAGAATTTAGTTCTATCTTGAAATGGGTGTATGGTTAGTAAATGTCAGAAAAAAGAAGAGGGAATGGGTTTCTTTTGGTTTCACATAACTGTAATTTTGGCCCACTTCTGATATCAGGATTGTCTTGGACTAATTTGGATATAACTCCTTTTAATAGAGTTGAAACATTTTCTCCAGGATCAGAATTTGATTCAGTACTTCAAATAAAAGCCGAAAGGATTTTGAACTCTGCCCCACCCCCAATACACACCCACAAAGGCCATGGCTTGTCATTCTTGTGTGAAGTTGTGCTTGTAAGCAGCCTGTTTCAAACCAAAATTACAGTTGGAAGTACCATATTTCAGTAAAGATTTTCCCATTTATCCACAAACTTCAATTTAACAACAACAACAAAAAAAGCCAGTGGATTTTGAAACAAATTAGAAGGGGGAAATGAAAACTAATACTTTTTATTTATATTGGAAAGATCAGAGACATGATTCAGAGCCTACTCTCCTCCCCTCCCCCACCCCAAATACCAGATTTATACATATATTCAAAATGATATGAATAATTGGGCAATTATTCAGATATTTGGCCTGAAATATTCAGACATACTGCATAAAATTATTTGGGTACTTTTGAGCGTGAATTATTGAGGTAATTGGACCAATTCACTATTTCACTTTGCTCTGTAAGTATAGTGGTACCTTAATTACAGCCTAATTTACAGAGTTTCTGTTCCTCCACAGACACTTTAAGAATACTGAATTCCAAATAAGGAGACCTGAACTTGATTCCCTTTCATTCTTCTTAGCCCTGTAACCTTGGACCAGCCATTCTTCCTTGGGGCGTCTGTTTCTTGAACTAGAACAAGACTATGATGTGTACCCTACACATTTCATGAAATTGAGTAAAGTTAAACAGCATAACAGGAAGAGTTACCTTTTATTGGTCATACATGAGTTCATTTAATTTTCACAATAATCACAACCATGTAGAAGAATTGATGTTTAAAAAAATTAAGGCCCTTGCCAAAATCAAATAGCTAGAATTGCCCTGAGAGCCCAGACTCAAACCCCCCAGACTTGGATTCTAATGTACATGTTATATGGTCCCTTTAGTGAGACAAACTCCTGCACATACATAAAAGATTATTTTTCATATGATTCCAGTAAGTGCAATGAACCAGGTAAACTGCAATGAGTTGAACAAACTTCCATATTGGTAGGTATTTAATAAAATGTATGAATTTTTCACTTTTTTTCAGTCAGAATTCTAGGACCCTTGAACAAATGGCTCTTAACAGTGTCACTGTTGGGGCTGTAGCCACACGTTCATGAAGGACATGTGAAACCTGTTAGCTTTGGCACCATCATCAATAATAACTTTGCCATTTCCCTCAGCTTGGGAACCAATCCCTAGGGTTGGATTTGCTAACACCAGCATGGGGTCCCTTATCTAATCAGAGCTAGACCTATCCATATTTTAGGGCATTTGACAAGGAATGATGTAATGGTCTTAGTTGAAAATGAGATATGCATTTGACATTTGAATATCACACAGCAATATGATTGTCAACTGAATTGCCTTAGTTTAAAATAGGGTAATGGTTTGACTCTAGAGCTTTATTCCCTGGTCCCATATTACTTACCTATGCACATGTATATATGTGTTGATGCACTTATATACTCACATATCTATGAAATAATAATAATATGCCTGTGAAAACAACCAGGTTGTGTCTGCTTTAAATATGGAGATGTCACTATTTTTCCACACTCAAAAATTTCCCACTTACTGATGAAAAAGTAAGAAATCTTCCTGCTTAGATTCCAGTGGTGAGAATTTCCCCATATGTTCACCATCTCTTTACCCTTTAGATATTTTGAAGGTAACAAAACAGTACATTCCATCCTCAGTAAATTTCCATCAAACTTTCTTATCACAGATAAGAATTTTAGGTTAATTAATCAGAATTTTGCACCAAATATTTTCAGAGTAGGCTAATTACTATTTGCATAGCTTAAAAAGAAGGAGTATTTGAAATGAATAAAGGGAATATTTACCTTTCTAGAAATAATAGATAAGGTATAATATATAGCATAACTCCATGAGACATAGAAATGCTACATATAGGCTAATTTTACATTAAACTATCGCTAGAAAAACTGCAAACGGAGGTCAGTCTTTGACATATCTAAAAATACAACCATGTGGATCAAATTTTCCAGTCACAGCTTCATCTCTGTTGATTTTCTTTCATTTGCAAAGGTTTAGCTGTTTCTGCAGAGGAACTGATTAGACTGTCCACTTTAGTGCTGAGCAATGTATTTCTGAAAATGAGCTTCAGCCTACAACAATGCAGTCTATTTGCTGTGTGTTTTTTTAAATCTGTCCAAGACCAGCTTTTAGCCCTTACATTTCAGATTTGACAATTTGCCTTCGGCATAAACTCTTTCTTCGTGGCAGCTCCTTGAATTTTCACATTAACGGTTTTCCAGTTGAGAACTGTATCTATATAGCCATATCATTGGAACATACACTTTTAAACCTCTTCTAATGATTAACATACATTTCCATGTACTGCTTTCACCAAGTTTTGACTTCGATCTTAGTATAAGAGAATAATATCCACATTCACCTCAACTTATAAACTAATGCTTCAGAACAATTGAGCTAGAAGAGGAAACAATCCTTGGAATATTTTTACAAAATTGTCATTTTAACAAGGACTCTGTTTTTCCCTAGGACCTCAATCACATCTGAAAGGATTTTGTTTTCTAGGCCACCTGATTGGTTTAGCAACTTAATGCTGTTATTGCTAAGACATTATTGTCAAAAGGCTTTGACTAAAAGATGTTTTGTTCTATATCATTAAACAAAAATGTCCCAAGTAACTACATTTTCTAGATAATTGAAGCTTATTCCATCAAGTATTGTTTGCTAAGACTATTTTGTGATCTGATGAACTGTAGCGTGCCAAGCTCCTCACTCCATGGGATTTTTCCTGGCAAGAATCCTAAAGTGGGTTACCATTTTCTTCTCCAAGGGTTCTTCCTGACCCAGAGATGGAACTTGCGTCTCCTGCATTGGCAAGTGGATTCTTTACCACTGAGCCACCAGGGAAGCCCCATTTCATTAAGAATCTAACATTTTATGTTTAAAATTTGTTCATGATTTAGTAGAATTTTCCTTAAAAGTATTTAACTAACCTGAAGGTCAGATATAAGTGAAAAGTGAAGTTGCTCAGTCGTGTCCAACTCTTTGTGACTCCCTGGACTGTAGCCTACCAGGCTCCTCTGTCCATGGGATTTTCCAGGCAATAGTACTGGAGTGGATTGCCATTTCCTTCTCCAGCGGATCGTCCCTACCCAGGGATTGAACCCGGGTCTCCCACATTGTAGACAGATGCTTTACCGTCTGAGCCATCAATAGATGCTAATTATGGTGTCTCCCCGGCTTATGATTTCTTTGCCTCTAGGGCCAATTCTCTGGTAACTCAGCTGGTAAAGAATCCACCTGGAATGCAGGAGACCCCAGTTCAATTCTTGGGTCAGGAAGATCCACTGGAGAAGGGATAGGCTACCCACTCCAGTATTCTTGGGCTTCCCTGGTGGTTCAGCTGGTAAAGAATCCACCTGCAATGTGGGAGACCTGGGTTTGATCCCTGGGTTGAGAAGATCCCCTGGAGAAGGGAATGGCTACCCACCCCAGTGTTCTGGTCTGGAGAATTCAAGTCCACAGGGTCTCAAAGAGTCAGACAGGACTGAGTGCTTTCACTTTTACTTTTAGGACTAATGACCCTAATATTGAGGTTAGTCCCACAAGGACCATTTTGATTTACTTAAACTCTTTCTCATGGACAGAACTGATTGACTTATTGTTAGATACCTGGCCTAAACAGACTAATATGGTGTTTATCCATTATTTTCAAATGAAGCTAAGTGATATTCCCTGGAATTTAAGTGATGGGAGCTTCAGGAAGTAATGCTGAAGTACTACCAGAAGTACTTCAATGAAGTACTCTTCATTGTACAAACATGGAGAAGCCGTCTACAGTAAGAGGATGACACTGGGGAGGCCAAAGTGAATAGAAAGACAAATGATGCAAAGAGGGGCTCCCGGGGAAGACTGATTGCTTTGTTCACTTATCTCTGAAGCATAGTTGTACCTCTGTTCTTCCTGAGGTGAGAAAATTAGCCTTCCAATAAATTTTCCTTATTGTGTAACCTGGTTCCATTTGAATTTCTGGCACTTGAAACCAAACAATCCTGATCACACCATCACATATTTTTGTTGTCTTCAGCTGACTCAGGCAAACTTCTGAACTTGATCATAGAATAGATCAGGTGATTTTTATGCAAATCTCAGTCAATGCAGTTTTATGAAGCCAAGGAACATTTTACAGAAAATATTTCTTTCAAAGTGGCAGTGGCATTGATCTTCCAAAACATAGCATACAAAACACACCCTCATATTTTCTTGATGATATGGAGCTTGTATACAAAAATAAATTTAAATTGTTGCACTTACATAATTCAGTAACACACTGAAGAGCTTTCTGAAATAGGAGAAGCTCTTGGTACTCACATTAATGGCCCCAGACAGCTGTGGTTTGTAAGATATTGGGTCTGATTTACGGGAAATCTTCGTCATTCCTTCACTGACAATGTTGACTCTCATCTCCTGACACTAGAAAGAAATGATTTGAGAAATAACATGGCCACTAGAAGGAGAGAGATCTGGGTTAGTCAGGATGTGTGTGCTTGTTTACTAACTGTTTGATTTTGGGTAGATTATGTCAATGCCTGACCTTATCTCTCTTACGAAAAGTTGGCTTAATGGCAGATTTTTTTCTAAAGAATAAATTAGATAATACATGTAAAACACAAATTAGGAGTTTGATTAATGTTAAGTCACTTCTGGTAAACACTTCCTCTCAGTTTGCTACTTCTAAATTGTCCTCAGTTCAGTTCAGTTCAGTTCAGTTGCTCAGTCGTGTCCGATTCTGTGACCCCGTGGATCGCAGCATGCCAGGCCTCCCTGTCCATCACCATCTCCCAGAGTTCAATCAGACTCACGTCCATCAGGTCTGTGATGCCATCCAGCCATCTCATCCTCGGTCGTCCCCTTCTCCTCCTGCCCCCAATCCCTCCCAGCATCAGAGTTTTTTCCAATGAGTCAACTCTTCGCATGAGGTGGCCAAAGTACTGGAGTTTCAGCTTTAGCATCATTCCTTCCAAAGAAATCCCAGGGCTCATCTCCTTCAGAATGGACTGGTTTTATCTCCTTGCAGTCCAAGGGACTCTCAAGAGTCTTCTCCAACACCACAGTTCAAAAGCATCAATTCTTCAGCACTCAGCCTTCTTCACAGTCCAACTCTCACATCCATACATGACCAGAGGAAAAACCATAGCCTTGACTAGACGGACCTTAGTCGGCAAAGTAACGTCTCTGCTTTTGAATATGCTATCTAGGTTGATCATAACTTTTCTTCCAAAGAGTAATCGTCTTTTAATTTCATGGCTGCAGTCACCATCTGCAGTGATTCTGGAGCCCCCCCCCCAAAAAATCTGCCACTGTTTCCACTGTTTCTCCATCTATTTCCCATGAAGTGATGGGACCGGATGCCATGATCTTCGTTTTCTGAATGTTGAGCTTTAAGCCAACTTTTTCACTCTCCTCTTTCACTTTCATCAAGAGGCTTTTTAGCTCCTCTTCACTTTCTGCCATAAGGGTGGTGTCACCTGCATATCTGAGGTTATTGATATTTCTCCCGGCAATCTTGATTCCAGCTTGTGTTTCTTCCAGTTGAGCGTTTCTCAAGATGTACTCTGCATAGAAGTTAAATAAGCAGGGTGACAATATACAGCCTTGACGTACTCCTTTTCCTATTTGGAACCATTCTGTTGTTCCATGTTCAGTTCTAACTGTTGCTTCCCCAAATGAATCTGAAAATATGATAGCTCAAGTTTTGATAGTAATTAAAGGTGACCCAGTTTAAAAAATAACTTTAAAGATTATTTAAAAACTTACTCAGTTAAAAACCTCTTGACCAAATTAAGTCTCTCAACGAAGGTCCCATCATATGCTTGGACAAGTGCTTTCCCACCCTCCACTAAAGGAAGGGTATATGTTTGTTCCTCCCTTAGGCTTCCCCTGGTAGCTCAGCTGGTAAAGAATCTGCCTGCAATGCAGGAGACCCTGGTTCAGTTCCTGGGTCAGGAAGATCCTCTGGAGAAGGGATAGGCTACCCACTCCAGCATTCTTGGGCTTCCCTGGTGGCTCAGCTGGTAAAGAAGCCTTCCACGATATGGGAGACATGAGTTCCATACCTTGGTCGGGAAGATCCCCTGGAGAAGGGAATAGTTACCCACTCCAGTATTCTGGCCTGGAGAATTCCATGGGCTGTAGAGTCCATGGAGTTGCAAAGAATCAGACATGAATGAGCAACTTTCACTCACTCACTCACCCTTGGCCAACTATGGTCATTAAAAGTTCTAGTCACATTGAGCTCATTGCACACTGGAATTAGTTCCACCCATCATTGTCATGTAGGTGGAAGAATGTGTATTTCTGAGTAATCACCATTCAAATATTTGAAAGATACTGTCTTGTCCCTGGGCTTCCTATGTGACATTAGTGGTAAAGAACATGCTTGCCAATGCAGGAGATGAAAGAGAGAGATGCAGTTTTGACCCCTGGGTTGGGAAGATTCCCTGGGGAAGGAAATGGCAACCCACTCCAGTGTTCTTGCCTGGGATATCTATGGACAGAGTATCCTGGCAGACTACAGTCCATAGCGTCACATAGAGTCAGATACAACTGATGCAACATAGCAGGCACGTGCGTCTTGTCCCTAAACATTTTTTGTCAATGTTAAAGATGGCTACCCATTTTGCATCATCTTCTTTTGTCAGCTTTTCAGTATTACCCAATTTGTCTCTTTGAATTATTGTGCAGAGGTTTTATCTGAGTCATTTGGAATAGAATTAGATTTCTTTCAGAGTAGCCCTAGACTTTAAACAGAGAGATGTTTGTATTCTGAATTAGATTATCATTAGTGAACTGAAAGGGGCTTCCCTGGTGGCTCCAGGCCAGAATACTAGAGTGGGTAGGGGATCTTTCTCTAGGGGATCTTCCCAAGCCAGGGATCGAACCCAGGTCTCCCACATTGCAGGCAGATTCTTTACCAGATGAGCCATTAGGGAAGCCCCCCTGGTGGCTCAGTGGTAAAGAATTCGCCTGCCAGTGCAGGAGACTGGAGTTCGATCTCTGGGTTGGGAAGATCCCCTGGAGAAGGCAATGGCAACCCACTCCAGTATTCTTCCCTGGGAAATCTCATAGAAGAGGAGCCTGGAGGGCTACAGGCAATGGGGTCACAAAAGTGTCAGACATTACTTGGTGACTAAACAACAAAGTAAACCTAAACTATAACCTAGTTCTTCCCAAGAATCAGGAAAATTTGTTTACTATCGATCTAAACTAAATCTGGTCTCTTTTTACTTTACCATATATATATATACATGTATATATATATGTGAATTATAAAATTGTTTCTCTTACCCATTTTTAAAACTAGATATATGCATCTTCCTATAATTTTTCAAGATTACCACGTAGTTCTGTCACCCCTGTCATAAGTGATTTTAATACAATGAATTGGACTTATTTAGGAAATATAGAATACTATATATTCTTATGATCATGATTGTCATTTCAATCTAAACATAATCAATTCAATTCAATTCTTTATTTTTCAGCTTGGAAAAATTTCTACCTTCAGAGAATTGCTTTCTCCATGTCCTGTATAAACATTGCTTCAAGTAGAGATCCAATATTTTCCTAATTGCTTTTCTCTCAATGTCCCTGAAAACTGGAAAACTCTATTTGATACCACTGTGTTTGTGTGTGTGTGTGTGAAGGGGGAAAGGGTTGAGTTATTTAGAACTTTAACCCAAGTGGCCTGTATGAAAGTTTAAACCAGCTGCAAAATTTAAAGGAAACCGTGTGCAAAAGAGACTACCCTCAAATTTCATAATTTGTAAGAAGGTTCTCAAAATTCACTTAAAGTGATTGCATTCATGCTTATGGAAAAGGATACAAATTTAAACCAACCAAGGGAAGGAAAGCATGAAGTAGAGTCCAGGAAAAGTACCAAATGTGGAACTTCCATTGTCTTTTTCTTACGGTGTCATGGATGTGTTAGTTTCCGGGCATTAATGTTTGACAATACACAGCGGATTGATAACACATGGAGTATTGTCAACCAGGAAAGCTCACTAGATTCCAGAGCTGCTGGTGTCTTATTTTTGGACTTTCCTGACTCCATAACTGTGAGAAGTATATGTTTGTCCAGTGTCTAACCATCTAATGTGTGACACTGTTATATCAACTCAAGCTGACTAATATAGTTATCATTTTTCTCCACAAAAGATGACACTAATGATAATAATGATAATGTTGTTGTTTAGTCATTAAGCTGACTCTTTTGTAACCTCATTGACTGTAGCCTGCCACGCTCATTTGCCCATGGGATATCCCAGGCAAGAATACTGGAGTGGGTTGCCATTTTCTTCTCTAGAGGACCTTCCCGACCCAAGGATTGAACTCTCGGCCTCCTGCATTGACAGGTGTTTTTCTACCAGGGAGCCGCTGGGAAGCCCATAATTGGTGTTCAAATAAACCTTTTTGGAGTAAGTAAATACACAACTTCTCATTTTTTACTAGAATTTTACTGCTTTCTTATGTTTAACTTTCCTCATGTGTGCTTTTATCATTTTTCATGTTCCTTGCAAACTCTGAACTTATTTTACATAAAACCAAATTTCTGTCTTCTCTTGTGAAATCAGAACCCAAAACAGAGTTCTGAATAACAACATTTGTTCAAGCTCATGAATGTCCATCCCCTCCAGACTGAACAACAGCCCAAGTTCATCTCATTGTGTTTTCTGCTTTCTATTCCCTTTATGGTAGTCATCTCTTCCTGATAAGAATGTGTTAGTGAACCTGCTTATATGACAAGATTTCTGACCTATCTTGAGGTTTCAAAGATTGCCTTATTGGGGTCATTACCAATACTAGAATAGTAAAATGAATAATTTAGAATCAAAAAATGATAAAATGCATTAAAAAAGACATAAAATTATACATAAGCATAAACTCAATTATATTGAGAGTATCTGAGTGTATTAGGTTTGATCATATTGAGACATATGTCATGTTCTTGAATGCAAGTATTATAAAAATGTAAGTTTCCCCAAATAAATGTACTAATTTAAAGCAGTTCCAATAAAATAGATTCTAAAGTACCTATGGAAGAATAAAGAAGTGAAAATAAGCAAACAAAAAAGCAATGAAAGAATAACTAATGCGGAGAGCTTTCACAATTAGATATCATGTTATCAAAGCTATAATAATAGCTAGTGTGGTATAGTCTAAGGACAGATAAATTAATGGAAGGGAATAGAAAACTGAGAAAGTGACTCAAGACACATTCATCAGTTTAGTCAACCAAGTTGTTGGTACTTAGAGAATATCATGTGATGAAAATTTAAAATTCATGCCGTATTTGAACACAAATGCATTACTTTGGATGTACAAGTCAAGTAAGAGGAATAAATAAATAGCCCTGGATAACAAAACCTAACAAAATCCCATGTGCCTACTGTCATAAAGAATTGATTTTAATTAGTGAGAAACAATGGCTCAATGGGAAAAAGGATGGCATAATTTGTTGATTAATTGGAAAAATTTACCTCATAAGATTTTTTAAAACTGTAGATGGGTTAAAATGTTAAAGAGTATATAAAGAGTTTTAAGTTATAAAATAATAATGTATAGATGAAAATAAATATGATTTTGGGACTTCCCTGGTGGTCTAGTGGTTAAGAATTCGCCTGCCAATTCAGGGGACATGGGTTTGGTACCTAGCCTGGGAAGATTTGTCATGCCTCTGGGCAACTAAGTCTGTGTGCTGCAGCTTCTGAGCGTGCAGGCTCTCGAGGCTGTGCTCTGAAACAAGAGAAGCCACTGCAATGAGAAGACCAAACTCTGCAACTAGAGAGTAGTCCCTGCTTGCTGTAACTAGAGAAAGCCCACAGGCAGTGACTAAGACCCAGAGCAGGCAAAAATAAGTAATAATAAATAAAAATTAAAAAAAAATCTGATTCTTGGTAGATATGCAAAGTAAGTAATAAAAATATAAATGTTAATGTATTCAAATACAAAAAAATTTTAAAATGTTTTCATAAAACATCATAAATAAATAGTAAAGTAGGAAAAATTTAAAAATAATTAAAAATAAAGAACTGTTCTTATTTATGAAGAAATTTATTTAAAGAATTGATCGAAGAACATAACTGGTTATTCACCACACAAGTTATGAACAATATGAGAAAATTGTTACAATATCACAATATCACAACAATATCACAAAAATCAAAGAAATGAACATTAAGATAATAAATAATTTTTCACATGTAACACTGGCAAAGGTGAAAAAAATGCTCCTATTCAGTATTGGCAAGTGAAGTGAAAGTCGCTCAGTTGTGTCTGGCTCTGTGACACGGACTATACAGTCAGTCCATGCAATTCTCCAGTCTAGAATACTGGAGTAGGTAGCCTTTCCCTTCTCCAGGGGATCTTCCCAACCCAGGGATCAAGCCCATGTCTTCCACATTGCAGGCAGATTCTTTACCAGCTGAGCCACAAGGGAAGAAGGAAAGGTGGTGGAAAGTGAGGATAGTTACAAATTAATTTTACTAATGTCAGATAACAGATTTTTAGAGAGCAATATAAGGTCTTCCCAGGTGGTGCTTGTGGTAAAAGAATCCTGTTGCAATGCAAGAGACGTGGGCTTGAAACCCAGATCAGGAAGATCCCTTGGAGAAGGAAATGGCAACCTACTCTAGTATTCTTGCCTGAAAAATTCCATGGATAAGAGGAGTCTGGTGGGCTACAGTCCATGGGGTCGCAAACAATTGCACACAGCTGAGTAACTGAGCATGTGGATACGCATAACAAAAACCTTAAAAATATTCACACATTTGAGCCTATAAGTTCACTTGTAGGAATGTACTCTGAGAAAACAATTTGATATATCAAAAAAGATTTATGCTCATTTTTGTTCTTTGTAAATTTGCTTATGCTGCCATAAAATTTTAGGAATAGAAGTATGGTTAAATAAATTATGATCAGGGAATGAATTTGATATAACCATAAGAAAGTGAATTGAAATACTATAACCAAAGTTTTATATATATATATATAGTTACACATTTAGAAAAATAGAAGAGTTGCTGGAAGAAAATACATAAAATATTAACAGCGATATGCAGAATTTATTTTTTCTACTTTACCATATTTTCACATCTTAAATTTCCTTTTTATTCATATATTTGAATATATCCTATACAAAAGATAGATATAACAATTAAATGAAATTACCCTATAGCCTCACCTAATTTCATTCATTTCTCTGGAAGAAATTATGTAGTCCTGTGTGTGTATCTCTATGAACTTTTTAAATATTAGAAATGTATTATTATTGTCATCAGAGGTAAAGGCTATTTTAATGAGAGTTGTTCCAGACAGAAGAGAGTAATATTTATCTTATATCCATAAATATTAAAGGCAGTAACTATGACAAACCATATATAGGGAAACCATATAATTGACTAAAACCTTTTAATGGTATTAGAGAAGATGCAGATAGATGACTAGCCTTGACTATTCCTACCTCACCACTCTTTAACATACACCTTGGTTGCCATTTATTAGAACCTAATAGAACCTTCTAGCAGAGTAAGAGAGTACAAACATTTCCAACAATGACGATACACTTTATCAGGAAGAAATATATTCCCAATCTTTGGGCTTCTGCCTTAAAATCAACAAACTTTTTACATAAATTAATGCTCATTTTCCTCCCAGTTTTATTGAGATATATTTGACATATAGCACTGTATAAATTTAAGGTATACAGCATAATGGTTTGATTTACATACATCATGAAGTGATTATCACAATAAGTTTAGTGAACATCCATCATCTCATATAGATAGAAAAATTAAAAATGGGAAAAAATTTTTTTCTTGTAATGAGAACTCTTAACGGTTTATTCTCTGAAAAACTTTCAAGCATTAACAAACAAGTCTTAATTGTATTTGTCATGTTGTACATTACATTCTTATTTATCTTATTACTGGAAGTTTGTACCCTGTGACTGCCTCCACCCAATTCACCCCACCAAACCTCTACCTCTACTAACCATAAATCTGATTTCTTTGTGAGTTTGTTTTTGAAGTATAATTGACCTACAACACTGTGTTAGTTTCTATTCTACAATATAGTGATCAGATAATCTCTATACATTTCAAAATGACCACCACAATAAGTCTAGTTACAATATGTCACCATACGAAGATATTACCTAATTATTGACTATATTTCACACACTGTACGTTTCATACCCATGACTCATTTATTTTGCAACTGCAAGTTGGTACCTCTTAATCTCCCTCCTCCAAACCCCCTCCCCTCTGATAACTACTCTTGTTCTCTGTATCTATTATTCTGTTTTCTCTTTTGTTATGTTGGTTCATTGGTTTTGGTTTTCAGGTCCCCATTTAAGTGAAATCATATAGAATATGTCTTTCTTTGGCTTATTTCACTCAGAATAATACCCCTTAGGTCCATCCACGTGGTAGTAAATCATAAGGTTTCACTCTTTTTATGGCTGAGTAATATTTCATTGTATATGTATATATCACACGTTTGTTTTCCTTGAGATTCTTTATACTTCTTATATTGGTAGGCAGATTACTTGGATCAAATTTTTTAAAATAACATTTCTTCAAATACTTTTTTTCTATTCCTTTCTCTCATATCTGCTGAAATCTAATTATACATGTACTAGACTGCTTGATATTGTCTCATAGGTCACTGATGTTTTTTTCTATGTTGAATAGTGAAAGCACTATTTCAGTTGCTTTTCTGGTAATTCCCTTACCTCTTTCATTTCTAGGACTGTATTTTTGCTGATTGATTTTCTTCTGGTGAGAAATTGTATTTTCCTGCTTACTTGCATGTCTGGTAATTTTTTTTTTTAATGTATGCTGGATGTTGTAAATTCTCCCTTGTTGGTAGTTGGGCCATATTGTATTCCTTTAAATGGAGTTAAATTTTGTTTTGGTATACAGTTAGGTTACTTAAAATTTATTAGCTCATGTTGAGACTTGCTTTTAAACTTTTCTAGAATGGAAGCCAGGACTTCGCTGGTGGTCTAGTGGCCAAGACCCTAGGCAGGGGGCCTGGGTTCCATCTCTGGTCAGGGAACTAGAGGATCCTTTGGTACAGGGCTGATTCAGTCCACCACCAGTGCATGACCCTACCAAGGATTCTAACCTATTACTGTAATCTGATTTTTTTCCACTCTGGCTGATAGGAACTCAAAACTACTCTCAGACTGATATGAGCATCAGGAATTGTTCTACCTACTCCTTCCTGGTAGCTGTTTCTCTGAACTTGGACCATTTTCTTTCAGCTGGCACCAATTGGTACTCAGCCAAAAATGGAAGGTTTCCTCTGCAGATCTTTGGACTTTTTCTCTGTGCAGGGAGGAGTCTTTCCCTGAAATGCCCACCTTTCTGACACTCTACTTTTAAATTGTGGCTTTCCCAGTGGCTCAGATCATAAAGAATCTGCCTGCAATGCAGGAGATGCAGGATCTGCGGGTTCAGTCCCTAGGTTGGAAAGATCCCCCAGAGAAGGGAATGGCTATCCACTCCAGTGTTCTTGCCTGGAGAATTCCATGGACAGAGGAGCCTGGCGGGCTACAGTCCATGGGGTCACAAAGAGTCACACACGACTGAGTGACTAACACTTTCACTTTAGTTTCAGTGGTCTCCCTGAATTGCTTTCTGAACTTAGAGAGACTGTAAGTCGTTTTTGAAATTTTCCCCCTGATTTGCAGCCTGAAAACTGCCCCTGGACATTTGGCTGGTATGACTGTATGCTTCACCTTGTTTCTCTGCTCCCAGAGATTATGGTCCTGTGGTTGTGCTGTCTGAAAATTGTTGAAACTTTATACGTGTATAGTTGACTCTTGAACAACATGGGTTTGAACTGCAAGGGTCTACTTATGTGTGTGTGCTCCGTGGCTCAGTTATGTCCAACTCTGTGACTCCGTGGACTGTAGCCCACCAGGACCCTCTGTCCATCGGATTTTCCAGGCAAGAACACTGGAGTGGGTTTCCATTCCTACTCCAGGGGATCTTCCCGACCCAGGGATCAAACCCTCATCGCTTGCTTCTCCTGCACTGTCAGGCAGATTCTTTACCACTGTGCCAACTGGGAAGCCCCTTACACATGAATTTTTTTTCAATAAATACTACTGTACTACACAACCACGAACAGTTGAATCTGCAGATACAATCATGTATACGGAGTGGTGTTGGTGGTTTAGTCGCTAAGTTGTGTCCGACTCTATGGATATGGAAGGCTGTAAATTTATATGTAGATTTCTGACTGGGCATGGAGTTGAGACCAGTAACTCTTAGGCTATTCAAGCATCAACTGTGTATAGTCCTCCCAACACCCTGGTTTTTTAGTTGTTTAACACAAGAGGGTAAATCTAGGTCTGTTGCTTCATCTTGTATACAAGACTAAGTCAATATATATTTTTATGATGGAAAATTGAGCTTTTGAAAAGAGGTATTCATCTACTAAAATGAACTAAGCTAAGAAAATAACTTAACTTGATTTAAGCCTTAGTTTTCTTGCACATAAAGTATTAATGCTTCCCTACTTGATGATTGGATTGCAATTAGGATCCAATGTGACAGAAGAAATTCTTCTTAAACTGTAAAGCCTTATGCAAATAACAATGCTGAGAATGGTGGTTTGGATGGGGTGATGGAAATGTTGATGATTGTTTCATTTCCACGACTATTCAAAGACTAAGACTATGTTTTAGAAATATTTACTTACAAAAAAAATCATGTGAATAATAATAACAACACATACTCTGGGTCTTACACAGGCACAAACAGCATCTTTATCCAAACTGGTGTTAAACAAAGAGAGAGTGTATTTGCTTTTTACTTGAGAAGGCCAAGTGGGCCAAATCGAGCCAAATTGTGCATTTCAGTGTTCTCAGTCTCTATGTCTCCAGCTCTCTTGCCTCTGCTCTGCTTCCTTCTCAGACTTTCTCCAGGTGGCAGCAAGATGGTCGTTGGCAAGTCGATCTCATAGTCCAACAGCTTGGCAAAATGAGTAGACAGAATGAAACTTTCAACAATTGTTCTGGCAGAAAATTTCTGAATCTTATTTGGGTAATTTTCCCCTTTTCTAAACCAATCACTGTGACCAGGAGAAAGTAATGTTCTAATTGACTGGGTCTCTTAAATCAGGGACGTTTTACTAGATCCTGAGGATTCAAAACTCAACAGAATATGATCTTTCAGATTTAGTATTTCTAAGGTACAATAAGTCACAAAGGAGAGGAGTTTTACTCAATTAGTGATCAGGGAGAAGGCCACAATATGTTTTACATGTTTTAATATTTTCTTTAGCATCCTTGCTTGCTACTATAATACCCTGTGCCACTTTTGCAATGTAGATAAACAGGAAAACAGGCAATAAGAAACAAGCAAGCTTTGACCAAAGAATCTACATAGCAATGGAAAAATGCTAAATCAGAACACTACATAAATTACATGAATACAAGGGAAAAACAATACTAGCATTGTCTTCTCTCCTGTCCTTAGGTAATATAATTAAGTGTTTTTTAAATACTATCTGCATTATTGCTTTTTTCATTTGTGTCTTATCTCTAATACTAGACAGTTAACTACTTGAAGGCATGAAAGATCCTGCATTTTCACCTTTGCATTTTCACAAGTCCCAGGACAATTGTTGTTGAGTTACTGAGTCATGCCTGACTCTTTTGCCACCCCATGGAAAGTGTAGCCAGCCAGCCTCCTCCACCTGTGTGATTTCCCTAGCAAGAATACTGCAGTAGGTTTCCATTGCCTTCTCCAAGGGATCTTCCTGACCCAGGGATCACACCTGCATCTCCTACCTTGGCAGGCAGATTCTTTACCACTGAGCCACCTGGGAAGTCCCCCAGGACAATACCTTACCCATATTAGGATGTCAATGAGTTATTTGTTGAATGAATGAATAGCTAATAATTTTTGGTGTGTGAGGTATCATTCTAACTACTTTATATATATTTACTCATGATATCTGATAAGATAGGTTGCACTTATTCCTTATTTTATTAATTAAGGAAATTAATGCACAGAGAGATTGTTACCTGCCCAAGAGCTTGTAATTAAGAACCAGATTTCAGACCCAGGCAACTTGATTCCAGACTGCTCTATCTGTTGCCTAAAAAAAGATGCTGAAATCATACTTTATTAAAGAATAGAAGACAAAAAAGAAAAATGAATGTTGTATGTTGTATAATAGTCAACAGCCATTGGCCACATATGAAGGGAAGAGAAAACATAGCTTAGAAACTGTCAAAGCACAAGGGTTTTACCCATTAGTTAGATGAGTCAAATGATGATGAAAGTAAAATCTTCAATGATGCACTAAGGCAATCACCTGAGTGATTGTTAGTATTATATGAAGGCTGAGAAATGATTCTTTCTTTGTTCTTAGGTAGCCATGTAGAGATTTAAAAAAATATAGTAACAGATTGCTTCAACTCTTAGTGAAGCAAAGGAACCACATTCTGACTTCATTAGACAATAATTACTTAATTCATACAATAAAGCTATTCCTCATCTATTGAAGAGGAAATTGAAGATTTTAAAAATAGCAAGAATAATGGCAGGAGCAGCTGGCAAGCACAGGACCACCAATAGAGCAACCTATGACTCTTGCTTGCAACTACCTCTGAAGTTTTATTTATTTATTTATTTATTTTTGGCTGTGTTGAGTCTTTGTTTCTACTCGAGCCTTTCTTGAGTTGAGGCAAGAGGGGATTACTCTCTAGCTGCAGTGCGGTGCAGGCTTATCATTGTGATGGCTTCTCTTGTTCGGGAGCACCAGCTCTAGGGTGTGCGAGCTTCAGTATTTGCAGTATGTGGGCTCAGTAGTTGTGGCTCTCAGGGTCTAGAACACAGGCTCAATAGTTGTGGCTTATGGGCTTAGTTGCTCTGTGGCTTGTGGGATCTTCCTGGACTAGGGATCAGACTCGTGTCTCCTGCATTGATAGGTGGATTGATAGGTGGCTCCCACTGAGCCAATCTAGCTGATAACCATGGAAAAATTATAATTTGAATAGTTTCTCTGTGTTACCCTTTTTCTTTCTTTTTCTTTGAGTATTGTCCTAGTTAATACTTGTCTCTAAGTCACTGAAACATAAACTTAAGCTGAAATATTAATAAAATTATTTTACTTATGTTAAAGGGCTTCCCTGGTGGCTTAGTGGTAAAGAATCTGCCTGCCAATGCAGGAAACACAGGTTCGATCCTTGGGTAGGGAAGATCCCCTGGAGAAGCAAGTGGCAAGAATACTGGAGTAGACTGGTGGGCTACAGTCCATGGAGTTGTGAAAGAGTCAGATATGACTTAGCAACTAAACAACAATAACTTATGTTAAAGGAAGTTTAGAGGTAGGGCAATAATCTTTTTGTTCTTATGCCATAGTATTAGCTTTTCAGACTGATTCTTCTTTTGGTCACATGATGGCTGCCAGGAGCAAATGCCATCCTTATTTATGGAAAATGGGTAAAAAAAGTCTGGCTACCTGTGAGAATATCTTGAGAGATGGAAAGAACATATTACATGGAAATAAATTACTACAGTCCATGAAGTCTTTGATTCAATAATGAATATAGCCACAGTTAAATTCATGAACCATAAACTGCAAAGCTACCTAATTACAAAATTTAATGAAAAACCTGCTGACATAAGATTTTAGAAAATCTGAAGCACTGGGTTAAGTATTAGACTTTTGCTGGGGGGTGGGGAGAGATAATCTTAGAGGAAAAAAATGTACCTATCTATAGTTAATCTTTTTAGAGTAATCATAAAAGAGTTTCAGCCTATTTTGAGTGAAAAAGCAGAGTTTTCCTATGATACCGAAGTTTACTTTAAAACCTACCTTTTAACGAGTGAGTTGAATTATTGAGACATTATTGAGACAAATTGAGTCGTTCAATTTGTTGCAGAGAATTGTGTTTGTTCCGTCAGCATTGTAAACACTTTGTTCTTCAAGGTTAATTTTGCTTACCAACCTTGTGACGCATACATGATGACCACACTCTTCCTAACGATAAATCAGAAGGTAAGAGTTGAATATTTGCTTATTGAGTCAGAAACACATTTTGAAAGCATTTCTTTTCATGTACTGGAATGCTCAACCAACAATTAAAATAAGTGACTAACAGATTTATTTAAAAGCACAATGAAAAATCTTATTTTCCTGTACCTAGAAGTCTTCAGCACGCCCCGTATATTTTATTAGTTGCACACACATACACCACAGAATTTTATTAGTATGAAGTTAAAAAATTGTTTTTTTATTAATCTGCTGTACTTTGGTTTGTGAAATCTTGGATAAATGAGCTTGCCTTCAACTTTTAGAGTTGGGTTAAATGCTATCAATAATGTAAGGTATACATTCAGGGATCTTATCATCTATTTTAGAAAAAAAATCCATCCATGAGCAATAGATAATTTAAAACTGTTAGCAGTTAATCCCAAATTCTGTGCTGGAGATTTCAGTGTACAGGATATGTTCAAACAAACCATTAGGCTCAGTATAAGGTAGAGTCTCCTTGTCTCTGAAACTCCCTCCAGTCTAGCAGTTTTGATGAAGGCTCTAAATGGAAATAACTAGTCATATGTATTTGGCATTAGCATGTAGGTTCATAAACAAAGGAAAGGACTTTGAGAGTTATACGTTTAACCAGAGTTAATATAACATAGCAAAGATTAGATTAAAATCTAAAAAATTAAGGGAGAGATTCTGTCAACTCATTCTAAAGACACTCACTGAGTAAAGGACTGTGAACTTTATAAAATAAATACTATAAAATATAAATATGAAATAAATAGTTTATTTCTAGATTCCTGATAATTTTGATCTTATATCAGTTTATGTCTGTGATGTCATTTTTTAAAGAAAAATAGGAAAATTTCATACTTCCAGGAGGGAAAAATCCTTTAGCTTAAAGTCAAATACTTCATACCATCAATCAACAGTGTCAGAAGCTATGGGAAACCAATAAATAAAACATATAATCCTTGATCTCAAAAGTTTGTCATCTAGTGAGGGAGAAAATAATGAGGTGTTTAAATTCACAGAAAAGTAGTATTAATAAAAAAGTAAATCACATCTTACAAAAATGTTTACTAATTCCAATGTGGCTTTAAAAATCTAAAGTAATTCTTCTGAGATGTGTTTTACTTTCTTAATTTTAGACATGGGCTACACCAGGGTATTCTTGAATTTGGGAGGTATTTTACTAGGGTCAGTCAGTTCAGTCACTCAGTCGTGTCCGACTTTGCGACCTCATGGACTGCAGCATGCCAGGCCTCCCTGTCCATCACCAACTCCTGGAGCTTACTCAAACTCATGTCCATTGAGTCAGTGATGCCATCCAGCCATCTCATCCTCTGTCGTCCCCTTCTCCTCATTTTACTAGATAGTTACTTTTAATATTTATTTCTTCTCTTGAGTCTAAGAATCCTACACCAAGGAGTTAGGACATCTTTAGAACATTTTCTATAGAGATTCTATAGGAAATTCTTCAGAAACTTTTACATAAACTTGGTTCTCAAGATCCTATTCACTTAATACTGTTTCTAAGTGAAAGTGAAGTTGCTCAGTCGTGTCCGACTCTTTGAGACCCCATGGACTATAGCCTACCGGGCTCCTCCGTTCATGGGATTTTCCAGGCAAGAGTACTGGAGTGGGGTGCCATTTCCTTCTCCAAGAGATCTTCCCAACCTAGAGATTGAACCAGGGTCTCCCACATTGTAGGAAGACACTTTACCATCTGAGCTACCAGGGAAGTCCAATTCTAAGTGAAGGTCAAATATAATTTGAACTTTTCATTAGGGTTTGCCCTGTCTTTGACATTTTCTGTTAAATGTGAAGTGGTCTTAAAAGACCTGCAAAGAGTATCTATCCTTCTTATACCCTGTCACAGTCCCCCCAGACATTTGAGATGGCTTACAAACCAAAGAAATGGAGAAAAAGGAAAATAAGAGAGGCAAGCAAGAAAGAATAGAGTTAGTGCTTTGAAGAGGATGAAAAAGTCTGTTTTTGCTTTACTTTGTTTTTCTGATGAGACAAAGAGAAGAAAAACCATTTACTCTTCTGCCCGGATCACATTATGTCATGAGTTTGTGGTGGAGGAGGTGAAAACAAAATAAAGAATTCCTGAGTCTCCATACTGTGCTCTAACCACTAGACTGCTGCTCCCTGCTTAGTTTTCAGAAATGTATTTCATCCATCCTAAACTTGTTTGGTACGTAACATGAGTTTAATAAACTTAAAAGTCGTATAAAAATAAAATATGATTTATCAGTCAAAAGAATTTCCTGGCTAAGGGTGCACTGCCTTACCTTAGGAACATGCCCCAAACCACAGCGTTTCTCTAACAGTGCCTTTTAAAAATTCCTGACCTCCCACCACCTCTGTTCTCACAGATTTTCCCTGTTTTAGCAGTACTCCATTCCATCAAATAGCTTTCAGTGGCATTATTTATTTGGGTAAAAACAACAGGAGCGTCAATGAGGGACCCATCAATTACAACTCAGACAGAAAAATGACTAGAATTATCTGGTTCTGGAGTTACTTTCTTTTTCACTTCATAAAACATCCCCAACATTCATCACACGTCAACTTCCTGATTGCATTTCAACCTGACCATTGTGTTTGTCAGTTCGAATAACTTTTACAGCCCTGTCTCTGTCTGAAGCTGCTGATGGTGCCTTGGGTTTTACCCCTTCATCTTCCAACTTCAGCATGAGAAGCCCCCTTTACTGGAAGTTCCCCTGCTCTCCCTGGCTGCCATGTCACCCTGTGCCCCAAAGTCAGAGCCCTGGAGGAAGAATGGCACTGAGGGGGAGAAGCTGGGGCCCAAGGGCTAAGTGGTAGGTGTGGGATGAGTTGAAAATGCACTTCTAGACTGGTTAGAGCACCTTAATTGGGGGAATCTGACAAAAGCAGACAGCAACACTGATCTGTGAGTGACTTCAGTAATCTGAGTGGTAACTTAGTGCCTCTGACCTCAATCCTCTCCTCTCTTTAAAAACAGCAGCAATAACAGAAAGAAAAAGATAATGTCCACACTGAGGTGGCTTGGGGTTAGTGGCCTTGAGTTCAGTTACATAGCCCCTGTTCTCTCTGCCCTACCCTACACCAGCCCCCACAAAGGTAGCTGGTATCTATGGACAGCTATGATAGTATTAGCTTTTCAGACTGATAGAGCTTTTCAGCTCTTGTCTACTGCCCCCATACCACATTTCCTGTTTAAAACAAAAACTCACTTTTTACCATTTCCCTCTTTCTTTGATCTGTGAATGTTTTTGTGATAGTTTGGATCCTGGTGGTGTAGAAAGAGTTATCCCAAGGTGTTTCTCTTGCAGGAAAAGATTTAAGACATCTGTGGATGACGCGCTAAGGCAGTCCTTGGCAACCTCTCTTCCATTTCCGGGTTGGCTCATTGTTTACCTAATTGCCAGTAATAATATTTCATTGTGTAAAGAATGTTGGCACCAGGGGCCCAGGTTCCAGTTTATTGATGGCTCAGAGTTTATGAATTGATGCCCTCAGCAGGTTGCTGCCCTGATGAATGGCAATTACTGTGACTCCCACAGAGGCAATTGTAGCCAGAGCATTTACTCCTTTCAAATAATTGCCCCCAAGAAGCTGAACAGGTAATTGTAACATCTGAAAACCATGCTTTTGGCTCAGAATCAAAGAGTATTAGTCTCCATAACAGAGGTGTTTTGGAATGACCCAAAAGAGTTGTTAAAGAATGGTCTCCAGAGTGTTTAATTTTAAGATGAATTGAAGCAACCTTAGCAAGAACCCCAGTCCCCCCACCCATGAAAATTAACATGTTGTAAAGATACCCAACTAACAGTTATGGGTGCCCACCTTTTAAAAGTTGTAATACCTTATGGTGATTGGTTGATTTTAGGCTTTACCTAAATTACTTTTCCTTAAAATGCTTTAAGCACTCTGTTCCAGCCAAACTAATCTGCTTATTAACCCCCCAAATGTTACATGTTCATTCCAGCCACTGAATATTTGTTCAGACCATTCTTTAATACCATTTGATAAATGTTTGCAATGAAAAAATGACAAAAAGAGTAAGTTATTTGAAATACCATTTAATTTTGCCCTGTGATTTAGGTGAGTTTAGTTAATTACTAAAAGCTCTTTTGTTCAGTTAGTGCTTGGGGCACCCATATGTCTTCTATAGAATCAAAAAGCTATCAAAGTTACACCTTCTACTCTATTTTGGTGCCATAGGAGAAATGGTAAATACTCACATAGTATAGATTCTTTGCTTAAACTTAACTTTGAGAAAAATACTGCGCCCAATGGGAAAGAAATATAAAGAGAATAACCTATGATGGTTTTTGGAGGACAAAAAGAAAGAATAATAAAAAAAGAAAGTAAATTACAGAGACACACCTACAACTTTGAGGTCTTTTGTGTGGAGGGAAAGCCAGAAATAATTACAAGATGACACTGAGGAAAGGAAGGAAATTATAAAAAAGAAGAAAAAGATCTTTCAAAATAAAGATGTAGAAAGATCATAAACTAGTTTTGGAGTCTAAAATACTTGATGTTTAAACATTTCTTCTCAAATTGTTGGCACTAAGTGCAATGTGTTGAAAAGAGAACAGCCAGGTATGCTCTCCTTAATGACCATCCGAGCATTATCATTCAAAGTGGCAGGGGGTTAAAAAGGATGTTAATATCACCATATTCCAGACTGATTACTAATGCCAAGAGGAATGATTAGAAGACTTCACACTGAAATTACAAGTCAGTTCAGAAACACTTGATGATTAGAATGAAAAATATAAAAAAGTGATTGTGAGAATAAATATAGAATAAAATTATGAACATGGATAAAATTAAATGTGAAGTAATTCTATAAACACATATGCATGCATGCACAACTGGAAGGACCCAAAGATACCCAGAGAAAGTTATAGTCATCCACGGGCAGGGATGATCCCCTGGAGAAGGAAATGGCAACCCACTCCAGTATTCTTGCCTGGTAAATTCCATGGACAGAGGAGCCTGGCAGGCTACAGTCCATGGGGTTGTAAAGTGTCAGACACAACTGAGCTACCGGACACACACACACAGGCATGCAATCCTAGACATAAATTAAGGAACTTAATTTACCATAAGGTTTCAAGACTTCCTTTCTTATATAATCATGATCTCGTTCTGCCAATCAGATGACTGGAACTGAGAGTTTTATAGGTTCAGAACTAAATATGAATTTTAGACAGCATGTGTTCCAGACACCTGCCTTAAGGCAGGTAAATATCTGAACCAAGGATAACAAATGAGTTTTAACTTAGAGGCTAATTCCAGCCCATTTGTAGCTGATTGGCTAGAGCAATGTATTAAGGTGGATTCTGAGATACAACAAGAAGGAGTACTAAGTCTGATGAGCACAATAGGCTCTGATTTGCTCAGGATCAGGAATAAGAATCAGGCATATATAAGGGCAGAGGCTGACTGGAATGTCATGCATTAGTCCTTCTCAGTCTAAACCGTTTAGGTCTGAGGAAGGTAGCTTACAATATGTGCGTGCACACCAAGTTGCTTCAGTTGTGTGCAATCTTTGTGACCCTATGGCAGGTAGCCCACTGGGCTTCTCTGTCCATGGGATTCTCCCAGCAAGAATACTGGAGTGGATTGCCTTGCCCTCCTCTATCTTCCCATCCTCTTTCTCTTCCCACCCCTCCTCTTCCCGTCTTAGAGATCGAACCCACATCTCTCATGTCTCCTGCATTTGCAGGCGGTTCTTTGCCACTGAGCCACCAGGGAAGCCCTGACATACATTACGGATACTCAGTCAATAGGTATTCTAGGGTATAATTACATGGTGCAGATATATTTAACTTGCATTTTCTTTGACCAAAACTGTCTTTTATGTCTTGAGAAAATCTAAAAGGTTATTTTGCCACAAAATCTTTGCCCTTCGTTCCTTTGAGATTAAGGAGTTTTAGGAAAAAAGGGGGGAAGGTACAGAAGCAAGAGACATGTACTTTTGAAATTTTTTTTAAATTAATTTTCTTCAAATATAGTCTGGGGCTTCCCTCGTGGCTCAGACAGTGAAGAATCTGCCAGTAATGCAGGAGACCTGGGTTCCATCTTTGGGTTAGGATGATCCCCTAGAGGAGGAAATGGCAACCCACTTCAGTATTCTTGCCTGGAAAATCCCATGGATAGAGGACCCTGGCGGGCTACAGTCCATGGGTTTGCAAAGAATCAGACATGACTGAGAGATTAACACTTTCACATTTTCTTTCATAGTTTATTTACAATGTTTTGCTAATTTCTTCTGTATAATAAAGAGATTCAGTTACATACATTCTTTTCACATTCCTTTCCATTATGGTTTATCACTGACATAGTGGATATAGTTTCTTGTGCTAAAGAGTAAGACCTTGTTGTTTATCCATCCCCTGTATAATAGTTTGCATCTGCTAATCCCAAATTCCCAACCCATGCCTCCTCTACCTGCTCTGTCCCTTGGCAACCACAAGTCTGTTCTTTAAGAGGTACATGTTCTTCAAGTGAACGGCAAGTCATGCCAGCAGCTATTCTTTATCCCATGCTCTTGTTATTCAGACAGCTACATAGCCTAAGACCTCGGTCTGGTTCACCATTTTTTCCTTAACTAATTCTACAAAGTGCTCAGTAAAGCCATGCAACCATAAACGGTAATTATAATCAATTATCTTAATTATACACTATTTATACCTTATACCAACTATTTATACCTAATGAACCAACAAGAATTATTTGTACTAAAGATGTGTCTGATTCATTTTGTGGTATTCTTCGTATAATCAAAACAAGGAACTCTGTTGGTTCTAACTCATTTTTCATAAAGGCTTACCTTTTTGACGTGGTCTTCTGCCATCATTCAAAAGAATTAGAGGACATTGAAATCTTCCATAGATCCTCTTGACTCTGAATTATTCTCGCTCTCTTCCAATGGCCTGCTCTCTCCTTCTGTCCTTTCTTTGTTCTTCCCTTCTGCCTCCACCCAAATGTATTTGTTTATAAATTCAGAAAACATTCACTGATAATTACCTTTAACCAATTGACTAATAAGTGCCCAGACACTACAGTAGGCACATTCGTGTGCTTTCTTTACCTCTTCATAGCAGTCAGAAGAGCTCAGCATTACTACCTTCATTGCATGGTTGTGTAACTTTGGGATCAGAGATGTCAAGTTACTTGTTCAACGTCGTGCAGCTAGAAATCCAGATTAGGATTAGAGCTTAGCCATCCTCTTTCCAGTGATCCTCTTTCACTTGCAAATCAGTGCTTAATTGTGGCATCTAACATGGCACACAAGACATTGTCCAAACTTTTATGGAACTTAAAAATTGGAAACATACTTAAATCATTATCTACCTATTATATGCCCTATATCTACCGAATCAGGTGGTTTTATCCTATCCCCTGAAGCACTGCAAATAGCCTGGTCCTACACTTGTGACTTCACCGTTGAGGCCAAATCCTTTTTACTAACTCCTTAGACCATGTTGTTTTCTTTCTTGTATGTAATCTGCAAGTAGATCTTTTCTCTGCTCAAAGACCTATATGCTACTTCACCTCGTTTATTGATATCACTTAAGCGGGTATAAAGGCAAATATGTAATTTATAGTTTATTCCACATTTGTTGGGCTTCTCCAATGGCTCAGTAAATAAAGAATCCACCTGCAATGTAGGAGACACAGGAGATGCAGGTTCAATCCCTGAGTTGAGAAGATCCCCTGGAGGAGGATATGGCAATCTACTCCAGTACTCTAACCTGGAGAATCTGCATGGACAGAGCCTGACAGGTTATAGTCCATGGAGTTGAAACAGTCAGACATATCTGAGCAAGAGCACCAGTTTTTCACAGTCTTTTCCACACTCTCAAAATTTTGATTCTATTTGGTCTAGTCAAGGTTGCTATCATTTCTGTGTGCTGGCTGTCTTCCCAGTTGGATTATCATCTCTTCATGGCCAAGGATACATTTTTTACTTTTCAAATCTCACGTAAAAACAGAGACATGAACTGAGCACCCAGCATGCATTCAATAAACACCAGATGATTTATTTGGTTATGAGAATGAAACTGTCCACAGAGAATGTGGTTCAAAACTGTTAAACGAATATTTCAAATTTATCCCAAGTTGTTAGCTATGGAAAAAATTAACCATCAGCTTAAGAAAGACACAACCAAAATATTCTTGGTACACCCTATTTCTGTTAAAGATATTTCTTCAATCAAAAACACTAATGCTGGATGAGTAGTGTAGTATGCATCTAACTTTGAAGATCTACTGTAGGAAAATCAGAAAAAAAAAACCCTTTCAATTTTAAAGCAACATTCTCAAACCTCTGCTGAAATGATTCATACTTCATTACCTACTAAGACTGGGTCATATGTTTTTTTACTACAATTATTTCCACAAATATGAAGAAATATATTTCATGTTTCCCCACTGAAATTCAACTTCACTTATTAATGTAGAATTATCACCAGATTAAAACTCAGAATCTGAAACTGCTAGGTAATTTATACAAATTCTGTTATTAAAATCTGCCTACGGAATCACTTTGGCAGAAGTTAACCCAACCAGTTAAAACAATAAATTATGGGAGAACTGTCAGAAAAGATGAGAACCCAAATTACATACATGCACCATAAGTATACAGTATGTAAGCTGACACTGGAACTGGTAAGTTTCATGAGTCTATTATCTAAGAAAATTAAAGGAAGAACACTGCATTCTTTCCTTGACTTATACTTGGTCTGACAGTGATTGTTGCTGCTGATAGACTAAGAATATGTGCTATTCCCCCAGAGAATGATAACCTCTTCCTTTCCATCCTAGCAATCTGCTAAATCTCTTCTGATGTTAGAGAAAGATTCACAAACTACATATTTAGCTTTTGGTATTTCCTATCGTTATTTATAGTGTCATGCATATTTTCTGTCTTCCCAATTCGACTGAAACTTTTCTTACAGTGAAAGCTGGCATGTTTCTTTGTCTTCTCATCCACTTTGTCCCAGTGTTTTGAATAAGCCTTATGAGTTTTTGAAAAAAAACGAATGAAGGATGAGACATAGCAAGTGAACTCATCTTTTAAAATGTATTTCTAATGAAAATAATGACTGTTTTTTTAAAAACTATTAACTTAGTCAAATATGTCAAACTGTTGTCTATCTAGAAATGTGACTCAGGATAAGATTAAATCATAGTATAATGGCACAAATTCTAGATCATGCTAACGGTACATCCTACAGAACATACACTGCTTAGCTGTTCATACACATCCAATTGTTGTATGTGCGTGTATACTCAGTTGCTCAGCCGTGTCCAACTCTTTGTGACCCGATGGACTGTAGCCTGCCAGCCTCCTCTGTCCATGAGATCTCCCAGGGAAGAATATTGGAGTGGTTGCTGTTTCCTTCTTCAACTGTTGTTTGTATGTTTGGATTAAAAATGTTCAGTGAGTTAGGATTTTTCTGTCATTGAAGAATATGTCTTTTGTTGATTAAGTTGGGCTTCAAGACCTGAGAACTCTACATATATGCTTGAAATTTTTGGTGAAATACTGTTCCCATGGCAATACCACCTCGTCGATCAAATTTGAGTTCCTCCCAAAACAGTTACCTTTAGCCAAAGCCGTCTTGCTGAACCACTGACTGGGATTCTTGACACTATTCTTACACTTTCTCCCTTTGACTTTGCAATTTTGCAGCAGCTGCCTTTGCCCTCAAACCCTTTGTTCTAGAAGATGCATATTGCTGCTGCTGCTGCTGCTAAGTCGCTTCAGTCGTGTCCGACTCTGTGAGACCCCATAGACAGCAGCCCACCAGGCTTCTCCATCCCTGGGATTCTCCAGGCAAGAACACTGGAGTGGATTGCCATTTCCTTCTCCAATGCATGCAAGTGAAAAGTGAAAGTGAAGTCACTCAGTCGTGTCCGACTCTTAGCGACCCCATGGACTATAACCTACCAGGCTCCTCTATCCATGAGATTTACTGGAGTGGGGTGCCATTGCCTTCTCTGAAGATGCATATTAGTGGGAATATATTCTTTCTCACATAATATGGTGGCAACATACAGTCAAATTAATTAAACATGCAAAAGAAATATAGTTAATGGTGCTTTAAAACATGTTTCAACATTACCATAGCAAACATTTCCTAACACAAAAAAATAAAATAAACTGTTTCAAGATGGTATGTATATGCTAAGTTGCTTCAGTTGTGTCCAACTCTTTTTGATCCCATGGACTATAGCCTGCCAGGCTTCTCGATCCATGGGATTCTCCAGACAAGAATACTGTAATGGGTTTCCATGACCTCCTCCAGGAGATCTTCCCAACCCAGGGATTGAACCCATGTCTCTTGTGTGTACCTGCACTGGCAGGTGGATTCTTTACCATTAGTTCCATCTGGGAAGACCTGATAATAAGCATATGCATACAACTCATCTTTCACATCACAAACTTAGTACCAAACGAAGAATTTCTTTGTGAGAAATACTTTTTAGACATTTTAATAAAAGAGTATATTATACATATAAAAATTATGAACATGGCTGTATAACATGATGGGGGAGAATTCATTAAGGATATGACACAATATCAGAGAATAAGTAGATTTTTTTGAGGGGAAAAGGAATAGCTTTTAGGCATAGGGATCTGCATGAGCAAAATGAACATTCAGAGAAAATTCAAAAGTATTAATTCTATTTTTAATTTGCAATTGATTCTCTTTTTAATAATTAATTCTATTAATTACATTGCATAAATTAAGGACAAAGAACTGACAGAAAGCAAGGTAGTCCCCACTCTATTGACATCTAGCAGAAAAAATAACTTAAATAACTCAATTAGTAAAAATGTAAACAGGATGAGTGAGTCGTCATCTAGGAAAGGTGAAGATTATTGTGGGGCTGCAGAGAAGTCAGTGGTGGTGGTGGTTTAGTCATTAAGTTGTGTCTGACTCTTTCCAAACCCATGGACTGTAGCCTGCCAGTCTCCTCTGTCCATCAGATTTTCCAGGCAAGAATACTGGAATAGGTTGCCATTATTTCCATTTCCTTCTCCAAGGGATCATCCCTACCCAGGGATAGAACATGTGTCTCTTGCTTGGAAGGTAGAATCTGAACAGAGGAACTGATAAAGAAAATTTTCCAGATCAATTGGAATTTGAGCTAGTCCCTAAAAGATGAGGAAGAATGTGAGAGTTGGATCCAGGAGGACAGGGCATTTCTGGCAGAGGAGCGAGGATGAGAGTGAATAGAAGCAGGCAGAGTGCTTGTAGACTCATTCAGGTGACAAGAAAGTGGGGCTCTTTGGTTACCAGCTGGGGAAAGAAGGCATAGCAACAGTAAAAGCTGAGACGGTCATTTGGAGAGGAGTGGCAGAGAGGTTTGAACCATGGATCGAGGACCTTCAACAATGAGGAGTGTCATGGTTTGATCTGTGTCTTGAATTCAATGGAGAAGCCACACTTAGCAGTGTCAGGAAAGTGAAAGTGAAGTTGCTCAGTCGCTTCCAACTCTGCGACCCCATGGACTGTAGCCTGCCAGGCTCCTCCGTCCATGGGATTCTCCAGGCAAGAATACTGGAGTGGGTTGCCATTTCCTTCTCCAGGGGATCTTCCTGACCCAGGGATCGAACCTATGTCTCCCGGATTGCAGGCAGACGCTTTAACCTCTGAGCCACCAGGGAAGCCCAGCAGTGTCAGGAAGTGATCCATAAAGAAGAGTTAATTGGGATTGTGCTTAATATGAGAAGACCAGACTGAGGATGGAACTTAGAAAAGTCTTTCATACATGGAGGGGGAGGAAATAGAGAAACTGGAAAAGATTCAGGAAAAGATTGCAAGGAGATGGGAAGTGTATCTTTGCATCAAATGTTCATTCTTTGAAAACACATTCAGACACGGTAAATTTGTGGTGCTTGTGGACCTCAGCAAAGACTTGACATGTATAGCAAGCAGTTCTTTGAAGGGTGGGGGTAATGTAGGACTCTCAGTTCCCTGCCTTTATCTCTCCTTCACCATTCATCCAACCCAAAGTTCATATGGGTTGGATATGAGTTCTATGACTCTGTGTTGTTACCCTCTAAAACATCCCCATATGTAATTTTATAATTAAAACCACAAGAGGTAATTCTGCACTACAGGTCCTAAATAGAATCTGGGCTTCCCCGGGTGGCTCAGTGGTAAAGAATCCACCTGCAATGCAGGAATCACAGGAGACACAGATTTGATCCCTGGGTGGAGAAGATCCCCTAGAAGAGGGCATGGTAACCCACTCCAGTATTCTTGCCTGGAAAACCCCATGGACAGAGAGGAGTCTGATGGACTACAGTCCATAGGGTTGCAAAGAGTTGGACATGACTGAATCAACTTAGCTCACACAGGTCTTAAAGAATGTCCTAATGCTCTGTGGTGGTCAAAATGAGGGGCAGAAAATGACTAAAATGGAATAGTCCTAAAAGAGATTATTTTAGACCCACACAGACTATTAATCTAAAACATATTCTTCAGGGTAGTTTAATACCAAGCTAATTAGTTTCGCACACTATCATGCAAAATCATTTCTAGACATGTGCACATTTATTGGCATAGAATTGTTGACAACACCTTTTTAAAAAAAATTGCTGTGGGCTTTACCATTTTAATTTCTGGTATTGGCAATTAATGCTTCCTTTTGCTCTCTCAGTGTTTCTTTATTATTAATTATTAATTGTTAATCCTATCAGTTTTTTGAAAATAATTAAAATGTGTTTTACTGAATTTTTCCTTTATGTTTGCTTTCTATTTCATTAATTATGCTGTCACATTATGATTTCTTTTCTTCTATCTTCTTTGAGTTTCATATTTTGCTGCAATCATTTCAAGATGATATTTAGACAGTTTATTTTTAATCTTTCTTTTTTTCTAATATATACACTTGAGATTATATATGTCTAAGCATAACTTTAGCTGATGTATTTCATAAGTATTGATATATGTGTTTATTAACATTCAGTTAATATTTTTTCAAACTTTCATTGTGATTTCTTTGACTTACAGATTACATAGAAGTATGTTACTAATTTTCAAACATTTGGGGACTTGAAAATATTTTTAATAATTGGTTATTAGCTTCAGCCTACAGTGGTCAGATAACATATTTTTAATAATTCAGCCTTCACATTGACTAATATTTGCTTTATGGTTCAGCATATGTCCAATGTTTCAAGGGCTTTTGTAAAGAATATACATTCTGCTGATGTTAAGTGTGGCATTTTATGGACAGCCTTTAAGTTAAATTTGTTAATCAAGTCAGTTTTTCTGTATCCTTACTGATTTATCAGTTTTCAAGTGAAGTATATTAAAGTAATTATGTACTTTAAAAATATTTCCTTCTATTTCTACCAATTTTGCTTTTGCTAAGTAGAAATTCAGAATTTTGAACATTAAGAAAATCTTATTTTAGATCTATTAATGATTTCTTTATTAAAGTCTACTTTGTCTGATACTAGTATAGCTATACCAGATTTCTTCAGTTTATGGTTTGCAAGATGCAACTTTCCCATAATTTAACTTTTCAAGTATTTTATATTTAAAGTGTGCCTCATAAATAGCATATGATTTTGTTGTTGCTTTTCTTAAAAATCCAGCTTGATAGTATTTCTATTTTACTATAATATTTATTCCACTGAGCTTTAATGTTCTTTCTTATATACTGGTTTTAAATCTATCATTTGAGTATTGTTTTCTATTTGCTTTTACATTTTTACTTTCCTTTTCCTCTGTTTTTCTGGCATTAATTCCTGTTTTATTAGCTTGTTAATTATGGATTTTTCTATTTTTTTGTTGGTTACCCTAGACATGAAAAATTGTTCTTGATTTTATAATTTAATTTAAATTTTCACATTTCTCAAGCAATGCAAGGACACGCGAATGCTTTTACTTCATTTATCACTATCAGGCCTTTTGTGTATTGATAGTGTTGTCAAATATTTTAATTCTACATATGTGTTCAGTTTGATAGGATATAATCTTTATTGTTTTAACCATTGGATGTTTATTTAGATTGAGCCTCATATTTACTCTTCCCAAGGCTTATTCCTTATTCCTCCCCATATTTTCATGCTTTGCTCTAGGATCATTTTCCCTTTGCTGAAGTAACTCCCTCTAGAGTTCCCATAAGTGTGTATCTGTTGAGGATACATTATCTCAGGTTTTGGTTATCATAAAATGTCATTATTTTACATTAAAAAATATATTCACAGGTTATAGAATTTTCAGTGGTGAGTTATGGTTTTTATCACTTCTAAAAGATCATTCCTTAGTTTTCTAAACTTCATCATTGGGTATCATTCTTATTCTTGCTAGTTTGTAGGAACTATGTCTATTTTCTTTGGATCATTTTAAGATATTCTCTTTATTTTGGTTTGAAGTTTCATTGGAATGGCCTAAGTGATGTTTTCTCTATATGTATTCCATTTGGAGTTCACAATACTTTTGACTCTGCTTAATGACATTTTCCTCAGATTTTTATAATTCTTTTTTTTTTGTTTCTTTCTTTCAGCTATTGTCTGCTCCCACCAGCACTTACCTGACACCCGTGACCCAATATCTTATATGTTATTTTTGGATTTTGTTTCTTTGCGATTTTTTGTGTGTGTGTGTCTTTTTTTCTCTTCAATCTTCAGTGTAGATATATATATATATTTTTTTTTTATTTTTTTTTTATTTTTTGTCATTTGTCTTTATTTTTTTTTTAATTTTTAGTTTTTTATTTTTTAAATTTTAAAATCTTTAATTCTTACATGCATTCATATATATTTTTTTCTGATGTGTCTTCCAGTTCATCATCCCCTCCTTAGCTATATCTAGGTTAATACTAACCACATCTGTTATGTTTCTAACTTCAGTTGTTATATTTTATTTCTATAATTTACATTGTATTATTTTTTGACTTTCAACGCTATATTAAAATCTTTTTCTCTTTTTTCTTAAATATATTAATTATGGTTATTTTATAAGTCTGTGTCTATTAACTACAGCATCTGGATTTCTCTGAAGTTTTTTCCCTCTGTTTTTTGTGGGATTTTGTTTTCTTTTGTTTTGTTTGTTTGCTTTAGGGTCATATAACTTTTTCTTTTTCTTTTCTGGTTGTGCTGGATGGCTTGCAGGATTTTAGTTCCCTAACCAGGGACTGAACCCATGCCCTCAACAGTGAAAGTCTGGAGTCTTAGCCATTGGAATTCCCAAGAATTCCCTGGGTCATATAATCTTGTAGGTATTTACAATAGGGATATATAATTTTAAACTATCAAGTGAACTTTGCCATGCCATGAAAAGTGGCTTCAGTTGTGTTCAACTCCTTGCAACCCTATGAATGTAGCCCATCAGGCTCCTCTGTCTACGGAATTCCCCAAGCAAGAATGCTCGAGTGGGTTGCCATGCCCTCCTCCAGGGGATCTTCCTAGCCCAGGGATTGAACCTGCATCTCTTTTTGTCTCCTGCATTCACAGGTGGGTTCTTTACCACAAGCACCACCTGGGAAGCTCAAGGTAACTTTAGTTTTTGCTAAATTCAGTCTAATTTCAGTTTGCCCCGACATTTAGAATGTGACTCTTTGGCGTTTCTCCACTGAAAGCTTGGGGTATTTGGGAGGACTCCTTGTGGTGAGATCAAAACTTCATATATTTTTTTAACTACTCAGCTCTTTCAAAAGATTTGTTCACTCTCTCAGCCTTTTAGCTTTTGCTTGTGCATCATTATATAGTGGGAAAAAAGGGTCCAGGACATTGGTCTCAACTTTCTACCTCTCTGAACATCTTTTATTTTGGAAATTTTGACTTTTGTTATTCTTATTGCCTTAATAGTTCCCAATTTCAAAGCAAAAAAATTATGTATCCATCTATCCAAAGAGAAAGAGAGATAGAGGTAATTATGTCTATATATGTGTCTGTGCACTGTCAGTTTCTTCTTATTTTTGGTGGGACAGTTTATCTTCAAAAAGCTAGTTCACCATTACCAGAAGATGAAACTGCCTGATATTAACTCTTAAACATATACCATTTGTTTAGTTGAAAAAATTATGCAAATGTAGCTTATAAGAAATCCTGATATATAACTCTGAACTTGAAATTGTGTTCACAGAATTGGCTGCTAAAAACAGAACTCAGAAAAGAAAGCAAAAGGTTGAGGGAGAAGACAAAGTGTTTTGCCAGAGAAATTGCAGGCAAAGAAAGAGAGGGGGATTTAAAAAAATGAGGAGATACCGAGGCAGAGTTGGGAAAACAGATCATTATGGATCTCCAGATAGGTTTCATTCTGTGGCTCCTTTTCTGTGTTTCTGATTTTTTACATCATGTATCTTTCTCGTGTCTGTCATCTCTTGTCGCCTCAATCAACCTGTCTGGGAAGTTCATGGCCAAACCAGTCTCTGGATGCAACCCACTGTCCTTTATTCAAACTCTTTGTTGGACTGCAGATCTAAGGCATATTCTGCCAGCACTTCTTGTATGTACTCCAGCTGGGAATGGGACTGACTGAGCTCTCCTTTATTCCCTCCTCCACCTCTGACCCTCTTTCAGGCCTTTCTTGGTGTTCCTGGCCATCTGCCTGACATCCAGAGTTGCCTGCATTCTGACAAAACAGAGTGGCTCACCTAGCTTCGGAACAAAATCAGAGGTGCCAGCACAAAGTAGACCAGATACACCACCCAAAATACCCCTCCATCATTATTCCAAACCCTAGACTAAGCCAAGAGTTGTTCCAAAAATACATCACTAAATTTTGGCCTGAGTGTCACTTCCCCACTTGGCAAGCTTGGGCTAGAGAAATTGGAACAGAGATTCCTTGTTAGCCTTCCCTATATTTTCTCCTTTGGGATATACATCTTTTACTTTTTCTATCTTAATATGACACTGGTGCCCCAGCTTTTACAGTTATTCATAACATATCAGAACGAAGTGAAAACTTTACATTTTGTCTCCCATCTTCTCCAAAAAGAATTTCAGCCAAATTTTTCTTTTCCTATAAACAAATACTTTTGAGTGGATAAATGATCAACTAAGTGGATATTTGTTGTATATTTGTAATTTCATACTGTGGTTTTCTGAATTCCCCAACTACATCTGTTTTCTCTTTTAACTGGCCAAGTGCAACTGTACCCATCTATGGAGGTCGTCTCAAATCTTGAAGCCCACCATCCTAGTCCTCTTGATGTCTTTCGTGGATTTAATAACTAAAGCAGTAATTTTTTTAACCACTCATTGTGATTAATCAAATACTTCTTTTATAGGTACCAAAACCGTTTGTTGTAAAGATAGCTTGCCTCCAGAAATGGGTGGAAAGTGTCTTTGGAACAGGAAAAAGTCCTCTCATTATAATACTGACATTGGCCTCACATTTACAGTTTATTAAAGATTGTCATCCTTCTAATATTTTCTTCCTTAATCTTCAAATACCAGAGTAGAGCCAAATAGTGGCCTTATTTCAATTTTTGAAATGATGAAACTGAAATACAAAGAGAATAAGTGATTTCTTCAAGGTCCTGTCCTTGCTGAATGAAGAAGCCAGGATAGAATTAAACATTGCTATTCCAAATTGGTGGCTCTTCTACTGTAGCATACTGTTTCCCACTTAAAAAATTCCTTTTAGCCTCCAACAAAGCCTTTCACAAGTTACAAAGGCTCAACAAAGAATGAATGGATAAATGAATAGTCATATACCTTTTCAACTTAGTATTTATATACCTATTTAGGCATAGATCTAGCTAATATTTGTTTCAAGGAAAAGAAAAATTCTACTAATAAAATAAAAACATGTGCAAAGATATGAGTATTACTCTATGTAAGAGGTGACTAACAATAACTAAAAATCTCAATGCAAAAGATGGATTCCATGGCATTATATCACTATTTCTGTTATAAATCAAGCTGTTCCTAGACTTGGGTAAATGGGTTCATTTAAAAACATGCCACCTTCTGATCTTGTGCTTCAACATATTCTAATCTTATACCTTCCACTAACAGGCCCTGCCTTGTGCATGAGCATACATGTAGACATTCAGAAAATATGTGGATAACACAGTCAAACTGATAGCATCATCATCTTTCCTGACCCAGCTCTCTTGGAGAGGCTGTGAGGAATTTTGACTAAATTCATATTGCGGGGGGGCGGGGCGGGGGGAGTTGTTTTTGCAGACTGAGACCAGATCTTCCAGGAACTGGCTTCTCCAGTTCCTGGAAGGTTTTGAAATTGTTAGACTATCTGTACATTGCCTTTCTGACATTTTGGTAGAGATTGCAAAGTACTATCACCACCACTAATTTACTTTTCTGACCAAGAAAAGAAAATGTACTTTAAAAAAAAGAGAGAGAGAAATTGTAATGATAGGTTCTTGAACATTATCAGCGTTACTATATATCAGCTTTTGTGTTAGAACAGCCTATTTGGAGCCAGGAATGATTCAAAAGCTTTATAATACAAAACGGTGAGGTTTTAACACAATGTAGTCTAGACAGAAATTGTGTGACAATACAGTCAAATCATTGTCATGAATTTAAAAAACAAAATAATATAAAGGAGGCAAGATTACTTTTAATTACTTCTTGGTGCCAGGCCCTTCCCCCTCAAAGTAAGCTAATTTTAAATGCTATTTCTTCTGTCCCAGATTTTTTTTTTTTCCCAAGAGAAGGAAATGGCAACCCACCCCAGTGTTCTTGCCTGGAGAATCCCAGGGACGGGGGAGCCTGGTGGGCTGCCGTCTATGGGGTAGCACAGAGTAGGACACGACTGAAGTGACTTAGCAACCCTGGCCATAGGCAGTGATTAAAATATTGGGATTGAAGTTGCAGTTTTAGTTGTGCCCAAATTCAAATTGGCCAGCAAGTCTTTAGCTTGGCTCTGCACTGCCAGTTCTTCAGTATACCTGTGTTGGGGAATTCAGGGCCACCGCTCTGCCAAGACCAGAGCCAATTGTTTCCTAAGTTGGCAGACGCAAGTACTGCTGCGAGTCAGGACAGTGTCCTAGCAACCAAGTGACTCACCTCTTAAATTATCTCATTATTCTTTTACCCTAAATTGGGAGAAATCTCATAATTTCCTCCCAATATATTTTCCTGCCACAATTTGGTTTCTCTTTTAATTATACACAGAGAAAGAGGTTTTCATTGTGGTCATGGCTTTCTTTTCTTACCATCGTGAGTCTTTTAAATTAAAATACATTCTTCATGAATATATACATATGCATGCACACACATATAAATTAAAACTTCATCTGTTGCTTCCTTTAATCTCTATATTTTAAAAATATTCTTTTTTTTTCTGTTAGTTTAGGACCAGTTCCAGCTTCCAATCCCTAATTTAGATTACATGCTCTGAAACTAACTCCAAACATTTACTGAGTTTGAAGGTCACAGTGCTATTGATTGATTTCTAGTTATAATGTATGTTGTCCTAACATGAGTTGCGCTTTTTTTTTTTTTTTCTATAACTTTGGGCTGAATCCAAAAATGCAAGGATCAAAGCATCTGGACTTGCTGCTTTCATGTTTGGCATATAAAGGGGCTGGCAGTCACCAATGTGGTCTTGGCTGGGCCCTACTTGTTTTCATTCTCTGATGTGAAACAGTTGGGAATCACAGACCCTCCAACAGCTAGAGTGGACTCAATAAAAATTGGCTTAATAATCTGCCAAGCATTTGGAAGTGCCAGTCTCCACAGTTTTTCAGCAGTTATTGGCCATGACATGTTGCTTTCTTTTCTTTTTTAAGGAAAGAATTTGCTGTGAAATTAGTTTTGTGATGAAAATTTGCAATAGGTAAACTATTCATCTTAGTAAACTGACTTTATCATCTGATCTTATTGAATTCATTATTTTACATATTTTTTCTTGCATGATAGTTCCTTTTAGCTACTTGTTTGTTTCTCTTGAAATCAAATGTGAAATATAACACATAATGAAGAGAGCTTAAATATATGATAATTCTATCCAAAGTTCACTAATTTTAAAAAGTTATTGAGTCATCTTAAGGTTTTCAGTTACTTAGATGTAAAACATTCCATATGAAATAATTGCAATTTGATTCCAGTAAAAAATATTGAATACATTTATAAAGCTCCAGCATATATGTGAACATCCATTTTGCCAGATATCCTGGAGTGTGAAGTCAAGTGGGCTTTAGGAAGAATTACTACCAACAAAGCTAGTTGGAGGTGATGGAATTCCAGCTGAGCTATTTCAAATCCTAAAAGATGATGATGTTAAAGTGCTGCACTCGGTATATCAGCAAATTTGGAAAACTCAGCAATGACCATGGAACTGGGAAAGTTCAGTTTTCACTTCAAACTCAAAGAAGGGTAATGCCAAAGAATGTTCTAACTACCATACAATTGCACTCATCTCACGTGTTAGCAAGGTAAGGCTCAAAATCCTTCAAGCTAGGCTTCAACAGAATATGATCCAAGAAATTCCAGATGTACAAGATGGATTTAGGAAAGGCAGAGGAACCAGAGATCAAATTGCCAACATTAGCTGGATCATGGAGAAAGCAAGGGAATTCCAGAAAAATATCTACTTCTGCTTCATTGACTATGCAAAAGTCTTTCACTGTGGATAACAGCAAACTGTGGAAAATTTTTAAAGAGATAAGAATACCATACTACCTTATCTCTCTCCTGTGAAACCTGTATGAGGTCAAGAAGCAACAGTTAGAACTGGATATGGAATAACAAGACTGATTCCAATTGGGAAAGGAGTACTTCAAGGCTGTATATTGTCATCCTGCTTATTTAATTTATATGCAGAGTGCATCATGCGAAATACTGGGCTGGATGAATCACAAACTGGAATCAAGATTGCCAGGAGAAATATCAACAAACTCAGATACGCAAATGATATCACTCTAATGGTAGAATGTGAAGAGGAACTAAAGAGCCTCTTGATGAGGGTGAAAGAGGACAGTGAAAAAGCTGGGTTAAAACTCAACATTTTAAGCTGAGTGATCTCAAAAAAACTAAGATCATGGCATCTGGTCCTATCATTTCATGCCAAATAGAAGGGGAAAATGTGGAAGCAGTACAGATTTTATTTTCTTGGGCTGAAAAATCACTGCAGATGGTGACTGCAGCAATGAAATTAAAAATTGTTTGCTGCTTGGAAGGAAAGTTATGACAAATCTAGCCAGCATTTTAAAAAGCAGAACCATCACTTTGCTGACAAATGTCCATATAGTCAAAGCTATGGTTTTTCTAGTAGTCATATATGGATGTGAGAACTGGACCATAATGAAGGTTGACTGCTGAAGAACTGATGCTTTCAAATTGTAGTGCTAGAGAAGACTCTTGAGAGTCCCTTCAACAGCAAGGAGATCACATCAGTCAATACAAAAGGAAATCACCCTAAATTCAACCCTAAATATTCATTGGAAGGATTTATGCTGAAGCTCCGATACATTTGCCACTTGATGTGAAGGGTTGACTCAGTGAAAAGAGCATGATATTGGGAAAGATTGAAGGCAAAAGGAAAAGGGGGTGGCAGAGGATGAGATGGTTAAGATAGCATCACCAACTCAATGGATATGAGTTTGAGCTAACTCCAGGAGATAATGAAGGACAGGGAAACCTGGTGTGCTGCAATCCACGGGGTCACAAAGAATTGGACCCAACTCAGCAACTGAACAACAACATTTTGATTAACGTGAGGAATTTTTCAAACAGATTTTTTTTTTGCACTAAAATCCTGGGAAACATTGTTCTTTATATTGAATTTTATTGGTGCAATTATTATTTAAGATGGAATTGTTAGCTAAGGCTTGTAAATATTTTCATTATTTAGAAATTCCATTGGCTTTCAATATAATTTTTAACTAAATCAACATTTTTACATTTCTCTACAGCCTTGTTTTCTACCAAAACATCGTTGTAGCTAACATACATTTTCTATGGATTGTTAAGGTCTTCCAGGAGAAGGCTGCCACAGAGTAAATTTAATAGCATTGAGGATGGGGTAGGGAGCCAAGTTGGGAGAGTCTATTAATACTTTTGTAGTTAAAATGAGCTCTAATTTGAATTTGAACTTCTATTTAGTCTTTGTAATTGGACAAAAGGAAGCAATAATAAGCTTAAAAATTGGAAAGAAAAAAATTACCACTATGTACTTAGAAAATTCAAGGAAATGAATTAAAAAGCTTCACAAGCAAGAAATGCATTTGCTAGGTTTTTAAGGGAAATGTTAAACTTCTGAAGTCAAGTATAAAACAATGGCAAACTAAGAGATAAAATGGACACCACTTTGACAGCAATAATAACAATGAAAAGTGAAAAGCAGAAGAATAAATGAACAGAAAATGCATATGATCTATAAGAAGAAAATCATAAGATGTTACTGAGGAAACAAAATAAGATTAAAATAAATGAAAATGTGCATAACATTTTTGGATAGCAAGATGCAATATCTCAGAGATTTTTGCTTAATTAATCTATATATTTAACACTTAATTCATAAGAAGGGAATCTTTTTCAGAAGCAGATATATTGTTTTTAAAGTTCCTGTGGAAAAATAGACAAGCAAGAAGAGCAAGAACAATACTGAAACATGAAAATAATGAGGAGCTAAGCCCCATGTAGAACCATATTAAAAAGCTATAGTAATTAAAGCTGTGTGATACTGACATAGGACTAGACAGATTGATTAATGGAGTAGATCAAAATGGCCATAAATAGACTCAGATATGGATAGGCATCTAGTACCTGATAAAAAGTGGCACTACAAATTAGTAAGGAGAAAGGGTTTATTCAATAGTTACATTGGAACAACTGAGTAAACATCTGGAAGAAACTGATGTTGAACTCTACCTCATAAGCTACACCAAAATGAATTCTAAAATGGATCAAATAGTCAAATTCATAGAAGGATGTTTTTATACTCTGAATGGAGAAGGCCTTTTTGGTTATGTAAATTGAATTCAATTGCCTTAATAAATCAATGAAGTGTAAAAGAATCTGCATGGATAAAAAACATAAAACATTAAATACAAATTAAAAGCTAGGAATGTATAAATTATATAAGAATAAAGAAATCATTTTCTTAGTATTTGAAAATTTCCTTTGAATAGTTCAGTAAAAATGAACACAAGGAAATTGGAATGAGGAATCACAAAGTCTGTGGAAAAGGGAAATAAATGAAAATATATAGTTTTTCACCTTTATTTATAACAATAGAAATTTAAATTAAAACTATATATGGATCTTTTTTTACTTTTCAATTTGGAACACAAAATCTAAAATTTTATATTACATTAATAAGAATGTGGAGAAACCTGCTTTTTCATAAACTCATGTCAATTAACTGCAATGATTTCTGTGACAAGCAATTTGACAGGACCTAAACTTCCTAAACACGCACATCTTTGACCAAGCAACTCTGCTTCTAGAAATTTATTGCACAGATAGGTGTGCTCATGCACACAATGGCATGAATCTGGATATTCATTGCAAACTTGTCTTCAACAAGAGCATGAAAACAACCTAATTGGAATTTAATACCAGATGAGAAATTACATTACAGTCACAAAGTAGAATATTATACTGTTGCTAAAAGGATGAAGCATAAATTAGAAATTCAATTTTCTAACAAAGAAAAGCAGTCTGGTACTACCACAATGACACCATTGTACCAACAAAGGTCTAGGCTGCTTCTCTCTTTCTCTCACTAATTCTCACCATGTGGCTTACCACCTACTTATTACAAGATGGCTGTTCCCTTTCCAACATTTTACTGATATTTCAGGCAGAGAGAAGTGAAACTGTACATTCTGCAGCCTTCCAAAGAAAATTCCTCAAAGCCCTAACTATCGGTTTCTATTTTCCTCTCTTTGGCCAGAACCATATTGAATAACTGTTCAAATGGTAAGGTATCTTGGAAATACGGTATTTTAGCAAGGCACATTTTCCCCCAGTACAAAATGAGCTTCCATTATAAGGAAGGAAAGATTAGGGCTTGGGTAAGGAAGAATGTGTGTGTGTGTGTGTGTGTGTGTGTGCGCGTGCGTGCACATGGTTGCCTACATGCCCTTGCTTATATATGTGATGGGAATCTATGAGGAGGAATAAGAAACAGGTGGCTTTAGTTTCCTCTTAGGAGGAAAACTGAGGATTATAAGTCGGAGTAAAGATATGCTTTTTCCTATATAGACTTTTCTAGCTGGCATTTTATACCTCATGCATATATTATTTATTACAAAAATATTAAATAAAAATTACATTTCTCTTCAAAATGCTTTTTAGTGAAACTCTTAAACTTTTTCAATGTACATAATATTCTTAATCAAATGCTCTAGTTTTAAAAGGGTAATTTCTACCATACATTGTCACCATTACAAAAATCTTTTAACCTTTTCACAGGGAAAGATTTGGGCTAAATTTCAGTTTTGTCACTTCCGGGTAGTATAACTTAGAGAAAGTTACTTGTAATTTCTTTAAGTTTCTTTTTTTCTGGTGTACAACATGGGGATAAGATTATTATTGCAGCATTAAACTAGACAATGTATGTAGTGCATTTAACATAGTACCAGGCACAGAGGAGATGTTTCATCAATGGCACCTACTATTTCTATTACCATTAAAATAATTACTATTTCTGAGAACATTTGTATAAGACTCTGTACATTCTTTCTAAATAGCATTAAAATGGATAATAATATAAAGATTAGCCTGTTTAGAAATAATACAGTGACAGGAGATCTCTAACAGGAAACAAAAGCGTATATTAGGTCTTACACCACAGTTTGAAAGCATCCTAATTTCTACAAGCTTCATATCATGTGATATGAGCAGTTAAACCACTAAACTCAATTCTGAAAAACAAATATGTATTCTTTACGTTAAATTCTATTAATGTTAGGTCGGACATTGTAAGTGAGCAATCAGTCTTGAATACATTTCTGCCAAATTTAAAGGAAATTAAAACTTCTGACTCAACTATAAATTTGTAACACTCACTTTCCTTAAGATCTTCCCTGGTAGTTCAGTGGTAAAGAACCTGGCTGCCAACGCTGGAGATGTGGGTTTGATCCCTACATCAGGAAGAACACCTCGAGGAGGAAATGGCAACGCACACCAATATTCTTTCCTAGGAAACACCATGGACAGAGGAACCTGGTGGGCTACAGTCCAAGGGGTAGCAAAAGAGTTGGACACCACTTTGAGACTAAACACCAAACAACAACTTTCTTTGGCTATTGGTTGCTAAAACTGACTTCCCCCAAAAGTCCAAATGAGTCAAAATATAGAAAGGAGTAGTTAATATAAGTGAGAGACATATTTGAAAAGTGAACTTAAAGGCAGAACAAGATATTTACACCTCAACATTCATAGTATGCCCCAATTCTAAATAACAGTAGTGGTATATGTTCCACAGCTCAAGTGCAATATATTATAAGTGAAAAAAAAACTCTATATGTCTCCTTTGGATTGTTAATAATTTTTTATAGATAAAAGACTAAAGCCATTTGGAAAGCAGTTGGCTTTCTTCTGTGATCTATTAATACTTCCCACAAAGGAACAAAGATTTTCTATCACCTAAAAAGACATTTTTTGCCCAGAGGGGTGAGAGAAGAAAATCAGCTGGACAGGTAGATGTTGGCTAGTCTGTGAAGCTCAAACACTTTTCATCATATCACCTACATCGGACACCCATCAGATTTCTTCCTCTAGAGAAAAGAGACAAAATATTCCATGTCCTAGTCCTCAAGGATTGCCTAGAAATAGCTTTTTAAGTAAATCTTTGAAAGCAGAGATCTTTTCTACTATTATAGCATGCTTAGCACAAATTTAACAACGTGGACTATTTCAAGGTCTTAGTGTTTTTATTTTTTAATCAAATATATATACAATGTGAAGAGTGTCTAATATTAACACTATGTGCATATGAAGTTTCAGAAATCTTTGTAAATCAACAACGTATTCAAAATTCCCACTTTTTTTGTAATTTGGACATGACATGTCAATATACAAGCAAGATAACTGAAATAGATTGGATTTACCCCAAGGCTCTTAAAGTTCTAGAGTAACAAACCTAGAAAATAACCAAGTTTTAGTTGTTTAGAAAGGACTTTAACTCTTGACCAAAATATGCAAGTTTTGCAGTTTTCCAAACCATTAACTGTGTCAGTAACACAGACAGAGGGCAGAATGCTGAAAGTAAAAGGAGCTGAATGTGTTTCTTTGCGCTCCCTTATCCTGTGTCCTTCACCAGCATGGCTGGCTCTTACACATTTCAGTCTTAAAAAAGGTGTTCACTTAACTTCCCCCCTTCCTTCATTCCAAAGCTGGTGGGAGGGTTCTAAAGAGGAAAGGGACTATGAGGACTCTAGCATGGCACCAGGCGATGAGAAGGAAGCAACTAAAAAATCATTGTAAACTTGCTATATTTGCATACTAATACTGCTGTTTCTGTAGTAAACATTTTGGTATTCATTAATTTTTTTTTCCTTTTTTAGGTAAAAATTTTAGGGCTAGAAGCATTCCTTTCATGTCTCTTCAAAGCACCAGGAAACTTTCAGATTTTCACAATTTGCACATATAATCTTTAAAACTCTGAGAGGTACCTCTATAAGGGAGCATATGTGAAAAACGCAGAGGGGGCTGGGAGCAAAAAGGAAAGAAAACAATGTTAGGCTATACAACTCTTGTATCCTTAAAGACAGCTTGGAGACATGGAAACCATATGTGAACTTTTAGCTAATAAAATAAAATGCCAAAATGTGGTGGCTAAAGCTATTGCACCCAAAATGTAATTGGACATATGCTCATTTACTTGCTTATAATCAAAACATTAAAAAAAAAAAACTGTTTTGAACTCAAGCTAGGTGTAAGTATTGGACTAACTTAATTCATGTAATTATCTCACATGGAAAGAATGCATTTGTGCCATGGTGTTATTATTACATTAGGAAAAGTAAACAATGTATAAGCTGGAATAGATAACACTTAAGCAAAACTAAAGTTGCTATTGCCCACACTGAATAAAAGGAAAGAAAATATTAATTTTACTTTAAGCTGAAGCTATTTTCCAATGAATGTGCTAGTTGGCTAGTGTGCTTGCTATAGATTGATCATGTTCTCTCAAATGAATGTCAGTCTGTGTAGGTAATCAATGCAAATTTCACTCTTCAGTCAAAAATAACAGCTTTTACGAGTCTGGTGAAATGGCCAGTATGTCAGACTTGGTTGCTAAACTCAGTTTATGTACCACATGGATCTAGATTTCTTGTGTGAATTCATTCAAGAATATCAAAGTTGTATTGGATTTTCCCTACCTGAAGGCCCTTTTTAATTTGTTCATCTGGTCTATTTATTTTTATTTACTTATTTGTTGGTTGGTTTATTAAACATTTAGAATGAAGCAAATTTATTTTAAACATTAAGAATCCTGAAATGGGTCACATACACAGACATTAGTTAAGAAATGTAGAAGAATAAATCAGAATTTTTAAAAATTTAAGCAATCATGAGGGTTGTCAAGAAATATGACTGAATTAGGAGAAAAGAACTATTGACATGCTTTTATTATCTCAGGAAACAGTTGAGTAGGAACTCTGCAGGAGACCAAATGACAGAATTAAGTAGGAAAAGTTAAAAAAAATCATGTTTTCTTCCTCAAAACAATGTACTACAAGATGCTAAACAGGCACATACAAAATATGTAGAGTACACTTGTAAAGCAGCTTTTCAACCCATTTAAGATTGTGATACAAACTGAGTAACAATGACGGTGTTGTAGCCACGCGTTCTGGGAAGCAAACTCACCCAGAAGGACAATGCAGATAGTGGAGTGCAGTTCATTACACCAGCGGGCCCAAGGCAGAGTCTCCTCTTAGCCAAGGACCCCGAACAGTTTTTGTTAAAACCTTATATGCCCTAATGCCTCTTGATGTTTATATGCCTCTTGATGAAAGTAAAAGTGGAGAGTGAAAAAGTTGGCTTAAAGCTCAACATTCAGAAAACTAAGATCATGGTATCTGGTCCCATCACTTCATGGCAAATAGATGGGGAAACAGTGGAAACAGTGTCAGACTTTATTTTTTGGGGCTCCAAAATCACTGCAGATGGTGACTGCAGCCATGAAATTAAAAGACACTTACTCCTTGGAAGAAAAGTTATGACCAACCTAGATAGCATATTTAAAAGCAGAGACATTACTTTGCCAACAAAGGTCCATCTAGTCAAGGCTATGGTTTTCCCTGTGGTCATGTATGGATGTGGGAGTTGGACTGTGAAGAAAGCTGAGTGCTGAAGAACTGATGCTTTTGAACTGTGGTGTTGGAGAAGACTCTTGAGAGTCCCTTGGACTGCAAGGAGATCCAACCAGTCCATTCTGAAGGAGATCAGCCCTGGGATTTCTTTGGAGGGAATGATGCTAAAGCTGAAACTCCAGTACTTTGGACACCTCATGTGAAGAGTTGACTCATTGGAAAAGACTTTGATGCTGGGAGGGATTGGGGGCAGGAGGAGAAGGGGACAACAGAGGATGAGATGGCTGGATAGCATCACGGACTCGATGGACATGAGTCTGAGTGAACTCTGGGAGCTGGTGATGGACAGGGAGGCCTGGCGTGCTGCGATTCATGGGGTCGCAAAGAGTTGGACACGACTGAGCGACTGAACTGAACTGAACTATATGCCCTAAGTGTACTTGCTCAAACCGACTCCCCAGATTCCTCGAAACTAGTCTGGACAAGGTAAAAGAGAGATATGATCAAAGTTAACCCATGATTCATGTGTCATAAGACTAGATAAACAGTGGACGTTTATCAATAGGACTGTGGTCATGTCCCGATAAACATAATGGAATTTACAACTTTGTTCTGTTACAGAGATAATTAGCATATTCTTTTAGTCAACAGAGAGTCCAAGTACAAGTCCTGAGGCTCTTTATCCCGCGGGTCTGGTTTCCCATTGGTATGCCACTTCTATAGACACCGGGCACAAAGTTCAGAGTCCACTGGGTGTAGTCCATTGGGTGACCATGGGTGTAGCCTAATGTTCGCAGCCTGGCCTAAGATGGAGTCCAGCTCCATCTGTTTCCTTCTTCAGTGGGACCTCTCACCAGACAAATGTCTTACCTCATGTGGTATGTATCTACATATATGCTTAGCAAAGAATTCATAAGTCATCTATCTGTATATAATCAATAATTTACTGAAAATTTGTTTCACACTTAGGATACAAAGAATTATCACAGGGTGAAGTTTGTCAGCAAAAATATTTGTATATAACATAAATTTGCTGGTAGATTAATGAAGGACCATCAGTGGGGAGGACACATACAAGACATGTGACTGTGGAAGCAGAATCTGAGTGGCTGGGAAAATAAGGTAAAAACTAGAAAGAAGGAGCTCCTTAGTGGAGCTAGAGAAAAGTGTTCATGGTAGGAGATAATGTGGGAAATCAAAAACACTTTAAGGAGCTCAAAAGAAAAAAAAATTACATTAACTTGAATGGAAATCTGAAAATTAAGCTGGTTGATTCAATACTTTAAATTCTATAAATTTAACAGTTTAGCTTGGCTTTTTGGGTTTTCGTTTTTCTTGCATGCTGGGAGTTATGAAGAATAATCTGGATGGGGCTTCTGGAAGGTATGAAGTAGGCCTTGTGGTCAATTCTGTGGTTTTATATTAAAGATGGACTAGAGTTGGGGCTTTCTATAAAGCATTACGGCACAGTGTGTCAACAGTAATGGAAGAAGGAACTCTACCTTCCAGTGTGTAGCCATTGAGTTAAGATGTTGTCTTCATGGCATCTGTTGCTGTTTAGTTGCTAAGTCGTGTCTGACTCTTTGCAGTCCCATGGACTGCAGCATGCCAGGCTTCCCTGTCTTTCACAATCCCTGGGAGTTTGCTCAGACTCATATCCATTGAGTCAGTGATGTCATCCGACCATTTCATCTTCTGTCGCTCCTTTCTCCTCTCCTATCCTCCATCTTTTCCAGTGAGATGGTGTCTACAGCACAGAAACTCAACTGATGAAATGACAATCAGTGGATCAGCTGAGAAAATAAGAATAAAAAGAAAATTAGGGAAAAGAATCATAAGATCATATCAATTAATAGAAAGCTAAAAATGACAATAAAAATGAAAAATGGCTTCTTTTAATTTTCTCTTTCTAAGGAAATAGATCGGAGAAGGCAATGGCACCCCACTCCAGTACTCTTGCCTGGAAAATCCCATGGACAGAGGAGCCTGGTAGGCTGCAGTCCATGGGGTCGCTAAGTCGGACATGACTGAGTAACTTCACTTTCACTTTTCACTTTCCTGCATTGGAGAAAGCAATGGCAACCCACTCCAGTGTTCTTGCCTGGAGAATCCCAGGGACGGGGGGAGCCTGGTGGGCTGCCATCTATGGGGTCGCACAGAGTCGGACATGACTGAAGTGACTTAGCAGCAACTTAGCAGCAGCAAGGAAATAAATTAATATATTAATAAATGTATTAATTTATCAATAAATTAACAATGAAGGAGAAAGAGATCCCTCTCCAAAGTTGAAACAGACTCTAGAGAATCTCTAATCACCCCTTAGTTTATCCTCAGTGGTGAGGAGGTCCTAGAACTTCCTAAATCAGTAACCAGTGTAGCTGCCAACTCCAAAGCTCCAGCAGCAATTCTCAACGCTTATTTTAAAAATCTTAAGCACAGTTTACTAATTCTTGTTAAAAGTTCCAAAAACAAATCTTGAATACATGTGACATATATTGAAATATCTGGAGAAGGGAACAGCAACCTATTCCAGTATTCTTGCCTAGGGAATCCCATGGACAGAGGAGCCTGTTGGGATACAGTCCATAGGGTTGCAAAGAGTCGGACATGACTGAGCAACTGAGTATACACACACATATTGAAATATAAAGAGAATCTAAAGTATATATTGGATTATCCCATTTATTAAATGCTAATTATATGCCAGGCAATATGTCAAGTGACTTATTTATACCATAGTGGTTAAAAATATAGGCTTTGACGTCCAATTGCTTAGATTAAAATTCTAACTTTGTCATTACCAACTTTGTTAGCTTCAGCAAAGAGTGCTTTCTCTTAGTTTTCTTATCCTTACAATTTAAATAGTAATATTTGCTTTATACCTTATAGGATTATTATAAAAATTATTAAATAGAATGCTACAAACAAAATGCTTAGGGCCCAGCATATAATAAGCGCTCAATATGTATTAATACTCACAGTTTCACAAAGGATATAAAATTTGAAGCTAATGAATTTTAAGAATTTTTTCTAAGGTCATCTATCTAGTTAGTAGTGGAACTGGGATTTTAACCCTGGTATGTCTGGCTAGTCTGTCTTCATTACTTGGTACTCACAACTTAGCCATCTGTCTTACCTTTCATTTAACTGGCCCACCAGCCTCAGTTCACAGCAAAGGGCCAGCCTCATAGAGCTCCATTTCCCTCCTGCCCAGACTGTCAAAAGTTCCTTAATCTCCCCTGACCTCTGCAGAATTCAGTGAACCTTATCTATAGATCCAAAAACTTAACTCATTTAAAAAAGAGTTCCAATGTCTCCAGAAGAATCAGAATGGCTCTTCACTTTGTTTGTTTGCTTAGGATCATGTAACCTTCCAAGGAAAACATTTACAGTTTTGGAGAGGGGTTGATTTTCAGTGTTTTAAAAAAAAAATGACATGATAACTGGACAGAGTTGGCTCCAGAGGGGGCAACAGCACATAAAATCATAAGACACTTCAACCATCCTGTTAAAGTTAGAAAAATCCATTACCAAGTTGTAGAAAGAAAACAACTTGCGGAAATATCATTGCAGGCCGACCGTTTCCAATCACTGGTACTCCATTCATTATATGCTCGAGTGGTTCCAGGAACAACAGAGGATCGTGCACTGTTACAATGCCAAGGACAAGAAAGGCAACTCAGCCTGTCGGGCTGACTTCCCCTCACAGCAATCCCGAGCATTTCAGGCTTCGCTTCCCTTGCCCAGCGACTTAGTCACTGGGAAAGAGAAACCCTGGCCAAGGACTCCTTTCTGGGAGAAGACTCACTGCTCTCTCATGGACCATTGGCGAATCCCCACAGAACACACCAGCTCTATTTGAAAGGGACAGGGGTGGCTTTTCATTCATTGTTATCCTAGCTTCCTTTAGTTCCTTATTTTACCTCTACTCACTACTTTGTAATGATCTATAAGAGAAAAGAATCTAAAAAAATAGTAGATACATGTAAATGTATAACTGATTCACTTTGTTGTACACCTGAAACTAACGTAGCATTGTAAATCAACTATGTGTCAATAAAAATTTTTTTTAAAGAGCTTCCAAAAGTTTAACATTATCATTGCACAGTATCTCTAATTCTTATACTAACCTACAAAACTGTTTCATTGTCTAGAGGAGGAAAATGATGCTCATAATATTAAGTTTAAAAGGATACATACTAGTAAGAGATAGAAATGGTGCTTGGACCCAGGTCTGCTGAATTCCAAGATTCATGACTTTTCATATGGCAGAGTTGAGGGTGGTTTGGAGGGATGAAAAATCCAGGCAACAGTATAGAACCTGCAGTAGACTATAGAGAAATGGTGTTTTGTTTGAGCAAATTAAAAAAAAATGATGCCAGTGAAAGAAATGAAAAATTTCTGTGAAGAGAGCATCTGGATAAGACAGGGCAGAAAAAAGCTTGTGTAGTGAATATTTTCTCACAAAACAATGGGTAGGTCAAGGGAAGATAGAATTCTAGCTTACTTGGAGGTCCCACATATCAGCTTTAAGCAGATATGTCAATGGTGAAAATGAATAAAGTATGCAACCATACTGAAGCCTTACTTTTAATTTCCATTTGACATGCTATTCTTTATGTTTTACTCAAATTTTTATACTGAAATAATTAAATTTTTGCTGAGCTTAAACACACACATCCCAAACCTGCTCTGTGAATTTATTTAGCCATATGTTTATGAGTTAAATCTTGCTAATGAGATCTTAAACTTGGCAAAGAATCTCTAAATATTAAGTCTAGATATTGTTTTGATATGAACACCTTGATATTATTGTTAATAAGACTATATTAAGGCTATATGTTAAAGACACAATTCTCCAAAAACAAAAGTTTCTCAATTTTGAGAGGGTGTTATTTGATACATGAATTTGAGCAAACTCTGGGAGATTGTAGAGGACAGAGGAACCAAGTGTGCTGCAGTCCATGGGGTCGCAAAGAATTGGACACAACTTGGCGACTGAAAACAACCACCACATTACTTGGTTCACCTATCTGGTAATAATTGCTTAAACATGTTAAACACCCTAATGAAAAGAATTAGTAACTGGCGTTTATCGCTCAGAGATGCCTTGAAGTTTCTCCCACTATAGTAGAGCTCAGAGCTATTATTAGAAACCTACATACTTATCACAGGTTCTGAATTGAACTGTGATTAACTTATCCCTTAGTTTTTCTTTTTTCTCTAAACATGTTTCATTTAGAATAATAAAATTGGTTTCACTGATTCACTCTCCATTTTCCATTCTCTTTAGGGTTTTGTTCTAGTATATCTAGCCAAGAAAGAATTTATGCAGGACTTGAGTTAGGAAACAGCTGGTATTGAACATGTTTCTCTTCTTTAAGCCCTCTCCCTTCCTTATCCAAACAGAGAAAAGACAGATCTGTTTTCTCCTACTCAAAAGGAGGAAAGTGAAATCCAAATCCTCCAAAAAAGAGACAGAATGCTGTTCTACCTCACTATTCACTCCTACTTCAAACTAATTTTTGGACTCACATCATTTTTAGAATGTTAAACCATTTTTCAGAGACATTATCCTCCCAAGAGGTAGGTGAGGACTAGTTCCAGTTGAAGCAACTTTCAAACACACAACTTTTGGAAAAACAAAGCAAAACAAACAGGCTGGACATCATTTTTCTCTTTCTTTTTAGACAATGAAGATTATAACATTGAAAGCCATCCAGTCTGCGGCATCTCAGGCTGTACTCCCTGGACCCTCCTATCGGCTGAAGAGAAGTTTGGGAAGACAAGAGCAGTTGAGAAGTTGCCAGTTAAGAAGTCAGTTTGGAAACCACTTTGAACCAAAGTTGTGCAATCAGAACTGTTGGTCTTAAGTACATGTTTGAGTAATATATTAAATAGCATTAACATGGACAGTAAAAGTCTTGCATTATTTTCTTCCCTGGGGGCTTATAATGCAAAACTTCATTGACTAGAGCCAGTTTGGTAAATGGAGCAGAAAATGCCTGTAGAACTGATGTAATGTTATGAAGAACGTGGAGCATAAGATGGCATATAAACTCTTAATGGCATTGTTTCCTAGATTCTCCATGTGCAGCAAAGTGGAGATTGTAGCTGTTTTAAAGGAATGGCTGATTACAATTAAAGCACCAGCGTGTACATTTCCTGGCACATGTATGACTATGGGGCACCGATTAGACTTCATTTCATCAAGCTTTAATTTCATGTTCAGCCCCTTAAAAGTTCCATATCTCTTAAATATGCTGCCAGCAACCTGTTATCTGGTATAATGAAAAGCAGTGTAACCACTCACCAAATAAAATCCCATATAAAACCTAAACCTCAGTTTCACTTTTCAGGCACTGGTTTCATTGCTTCTTCTACCCAATCTTTCTCTCTGCCAGAGCCTCTAATGAGCAGCAACTCAAGTCAAACCCTGCCAAGTGTGAGCAGGTGGGGTTGATGGGATGTGAAATATAGTTTGCCTGTAACCAGACTACCATTCGCTGGCAGGACCACATGGGCATTAAGGAAAGAGCAAAAGAATTTAAGCAGAATGTTTATAAATAAGATTGAAAATAAATAATCTTGCTTAATAATACTACATTATTCATTTGCACAATACTCAATGTATTTAAATTAATATTTAAAGACATACTTCCTGAAAGAATTTCTTTGTACTTTGTTAAATGTAAAATAAGTAAATTTCTAGAGGGAGGAGCACGTTTCTGGCTCTCTTCACAAAGTCCAGAAAAGCAGAAGCTGTTTGGATGATATGACCATTCATTCATTCTTTTGTTCATGCACTTACTTTAAAACAAAAACCAAGAAATTAATTCCAAACTAAATAATCTTAGCTATTTCTCAGACAAATGAGTAAATATAGCTGTGGTTTATGAAGCAAAAGCAAGATTAGTTTACTGTTACTTTGATTTGATTATCTAATAAATTTTTTAACAGAAAGATATTATATTTTCATGGCTAATACTACGTTTGGTTTCAATTATGCTCTATGTATTTTATGAGAAGGAAGAAATATGCTAAAGAAACTCAAGGGTGAATGTGAGAATCAAAACAGATGACGTGATGTGGAATGTATTTTCAAAGTGGTGAAACATTTCACAGACTTACAAGCTTATTATTATCTTTCCAGGTAAAATGGTTTAAGGGAGAGAATAGACAAAAAGTGAAGAGCCAAGTATAATCTATGCAACTAGCCAACATGTGGACCTGTGTAGGTAATTTACCATCTTAAAGACTTAGTTTCTGCTTATTTAAATAGTCCTTCTAATAACTGCCTTATCTATCTGACACACAACCTTTCTGTATTTAAAAGCAATTTTTTGAACTGTAAAGCAGAATAAATAATTTTGAAATTTATAAAATGTGTTCTTCTTGATAATAGTCACTATTTGGGAGGCCTAAAACAGCTAAATTTCAGAAATAGAGAAATTTCAGAAGCCTCTTTCATACAGATGCAGGAATTCAAGCACTTCTAAAATTTCATTTTTAAGTGTGATTAGTATAAATAAAAACCTCTGTTCAATAGATATTTTTGAACTAGAAGTAAATCACAAATGCAATTTACAAATTTTTTATTGACTTACTGTGTTGATAATAAATTATTTTTAAATTTACATTTTTCCTTTTAATACATGTAAAAGAATAGCAAAATATATGCATTATACAATGTAATAACAAATATGTTATGAGACATAACACATATACCCAATAACCATGAACCTAAGAACTAAAACATAAGTGAGAATGTGTATATTAGACAGTCCTGGCAGGAAACAAATGAGATACAATGGTTTAACTGAAAAGAACTAATACTGGACCAGCAATGACTAGGAGTTCCCATATCTTCTCCAATATTTGTGCTGTCAAATTCTAAGTTTCTGCCAATTGAGTGGGTAAAATGGTAGTTATCTCATTGTATCTTAATTTGTATTCCCCTTACTATAAATAAGATTGGACTTTTTCCCATAATTTTGCTTGATGAAACATTTCCTCTTTCGTGAAACTCATTTTCATATCTTTTGCTCAGTTTTATGTAGAATAATTGCAAATATGATTGACTTATGAGTTAAAAAAAATATTTGATACAATATTATCAAATCTTTTAGTCTTTTAGTGGTTGTATGTATATTGCAAATATCTTCCCAGAACTTGTGGCTTTATTTTCACTTTCCTTTAAAATCCAGAAGTTGTTAATTTAATGTAATCATAGTCATTAAACTTTTGTGGTTAATGCTTTTTTTGCATCATTTAGGGAAGTTTTCTTTATTCTAATTTCAGAGGGACCTCTTTTACATTTTCTTTTTTTTAACTTTTTACTTTATATTGAAGGATACCCAGTTAACAATGTTGTAATAGTTGCAAGTGGACAACAAAGGGTCTCAGCCATATTTGTACAAGGCAATCATTCTCTCCTAAAACCCTTTCCCATCCAGGCTGCCACATAGTATGAGCAGAGTTCCTATGCTATACAGTAGGATCTTGTTAGTTATCCATTTAAAATATAACAGTATGTACATGTCAATCTCAAATTTCCTTTAATTTTACCTTCATATACACATCTTTAATTCCTTTAGCAATTATTTTTAATATGGTGAGAGGAAGGGGCCAATTTAATTTTTTAAATATGAATTTTCTTTATAAAACCACAATTATTGAACAGTCTTTCAGCTTCACAGCTACCTGAGATGCCATTCCTGTATTTATCAAGGTCTATTCTGGGCATGGGGCTTCCCAGGTAACTCAGTGATAAAGAATCCACCTGTCAATGAAGGAGATACAGGAAATGTGGGTTTGATCCCTGGGTTGGAAATATCCCCTGCAGGAGGAAATGACAATCCATTCTGGTATTCCTGCCTGGAAAATCTCATGGACAGAGGAGCCTGGTGTGCTACATGGGGTCACAAATAGTTGGACACGACTGAGCAACAGTACTCCTTAGCCTATATTCTTTACCTGAACCTGCATTCTGTCCTATGGGTCAACGTATCTATCCATGTGCCAATCCCACACTTTCTTATTTACTCTGACTTTATCTTAATTCTTAATATCTGGTAGAAAAAAATCATCCCTCTTTATTTTTCTCCTTAATGAATGTCTTGATAAATCTTGGCTCTTTTCTCTTCTGTAAATATTAGAATCTGATTTTAAAATCAATATAAAACTCTGTTAGAATTTTAATTAGAATGGCATTAAACCTACAGATTAATTTGGAGACATTAATATCTCTATACAAATGACTATATCTACATTGATTTAGGTCTCAGTAAAATAATTTGGATAAAGTATTAAAATATTATTAAGTCCTGCACACCTTTTGTTTGATTTCCCCTGATAGATTATATGTTTTATTGCTATTACAAATTATATTTATGGAAATACGTATTTTCTGATCTGTGTTATTGTTTCATAATGATGCAAGTGATTATTGCATTTTAATTTAGTATTCTAACTTGTACTACATACTCATATTATCCTCAACAACTCAGATCCTTTCAGCATTATTCCTTTTTGATGTTTTTAATTTTTTTTAAATTTTATTACTGAGGACCAATTAGGGTGGTTGAGGATTGCCTAAGAGTCCAATATAAATGCAATAAATTTTGTAACTATTTTAAGTGTGCTTGAGAAGAATGCATATGTTATAATTTAGGAAATATTATAATAAATATTTCTATTACATCAAACTTTCTAAAACTCCTTTATGTCTATATTAATTCATTTCAGTTTTGACCTATCAATAATTAAAAATATATTAAAATTCCCATTATGGAAATAGATTTATCAGTTTTACCTGGAAGCCTGCTCGTTTTTTTCCCTATATATTTTGAAGTCATTTTATTAGGTTCATTCAATTGGTATCTTTCTAATATGAACTGAATAACTAGTATTAGCTAATGATCCTCTCTATAACTAGTAGAGGTATTAAAAATCTTTTAATACAGTTGCTCAGAAAAACCATTTAAGTCACTTTTAAATGTACAATTCAATGGCATTAGACATTCACAATGTTTTGTTACCATCACAACTATCCATTCCAGACTTTTTTTTAAATCAATCCAAGCAAACTGTGTACCCACCAAATAGTAACTCCCAACCCCTCATCCAGAAAAACATCTACTTCTGCTTCATTGAATACAACAAAGTCTTTGACTGTGTGGACCACAACAAGCTGTGGAATATTCTTAAAGAGATGGGAATACCAGGCCACGTTACCTGCCTCCTGAGAAACCTTATGCAGGTCAAGAAGCAACAGTTAGAACCAGACAAGGAACAATGGACTGATTCAAAACTGGAAAAAGAGCATGTCAAAAGAGCATGTATTGTCACCCTGTTTATTTAACTTTTATGCAAAGTGTGTGTGTGTATGTGTGTGTGTGTGTGTGTGTGTGTGTGGTTGCTCAGTGCGACCTGACCTCATGGACTGTACCCTGCTGCAAGGCTTCTCTGTCCATGGGATACTTCAGGCAAGAATACCAGAGTGCATTGCCATTCCCTTCTCCAGGGGATCTTCCCAACCCAGGGATTGAACCTAGGTCTCCTGCATTACAGACAGATTCTTCACCCTCTGAGCCATCAGGGAAGCCCTCTATACAGAGTACATGAGGCAAAATGCCGTGCTGGATGAAGCACGGGCTGGAATCAAGATTATGGGGAGAAATATCAATAACCTCAGATATAGATGTCACCACCCTAAGGGCAGAAAGTGAAGAGGAACTAAAAATCCTCTTCATGAAGGTGAAAGAGGAGAGTGAAAAAACTGGATTAAAACTCAACATTCAAAAAACTAAGATCATAGCATCAAGTCCTGTCACTTCATGGCAAAATGATGTGGAAACAATGGAAACAGTGAGACTTTGTTTTTTGGGGCTCCAAAATCACTGCAGATGGTGATTGCAGTCATGAAATTAAAAGATGCTTGCTCCTTTGAAGAAAAGTTATGACCAACCTGTTAAAAGCATATTAAAAAGCAGAGACATTACTTTGTCTACAAAGGTCTGTCTAGTCAAAGCTATGGTTTTCCCAGTAGTCATGAATGGGTGTGAAATTTGTACCATAAAGAGGGCCGAGGGCTGAAGAATTGATGCTTTCAAAATGTGGTGCTGGAGAAGACTCTTGAGAGTCCCTTGGACAGAAAGAAGATCAAATGAGTCAATCCTAAAGGAATTCAACCCTAAATATTAATTGGAAGTACTGACGCTGAAGCTGAAGCTCCAATACTTTGGCCACCTGATGCGAAGAGCTGACTCATTGCAAAAGACCCTAATGCTGGGAAAGACTGAAGGAAGGAGGAGATGGGGGCGACAGAGGATGAGATGGTTGTATGGCATCATCAACTCAATGGACATGAGTTTGAGCAAGCTCCAGGAGATAGTGAGGGACAGGGAAGCCTGGGGTGCTGCAGTCCATGGGGTCACAAAGAGTCAGACACAACTGAGCGACTCAACAACAAATCCCCTCATATTCCCAACCCTTGGTAACCTCTATTCTACTTTTTGTTTCTACGAATGTGTCTTTTCTATCAGTTCAGTGCAGTCACTCAGTCGTGTCTGACTCTTTGTGACCCCATGTATTGCAGCACACCAGGCTTCCCTTTCCATCACCAACTCCCGAGCTTGCTCAAACTCAAATCCATCGAGTTGGTGATGCCATCCAGCCATCTCAGCCTCTGTCATCCCCTTCTCCTCCTGCCTTCAATTTTTCCCAGCATCAGGGTCTTTTCCAAGGAGTCAGTCTTCTTTCTGACAAATCAAAATTATGGTTATTGACATTGGCTGATAAAATTTTTCAGAGAAGGCAATGGCACCCCACTCCAATACTCATGGAAAATCCCATGGACGGAGGAGCCTGGAAGGCTGCAGTCCATGGGGTCGCTGAGGGTTGGACACAACTGAGTGACTTCACTTTCACTTTTCACTTTCATGCATTGGAGAAGGAAATGGCAACCCACTCCAGTGTTCTTGCCTGGAGAATCCCAGGGATGGGGGAGCCTGGTGGGCTGCCATCTATGGGGTGGCACAGAGTTGGACATGACTGAAGTGACTTAGCAGCAGATAAAATTTTTATATTCAGATTTTATATCCTTTTTTTCCTTTCTTAAAGACTTAAAAATTGATTGATTGAGGTTGAAATTACTGTGATTGTTTTTAATTTTTTATTGTGTTTCTGTTTTTCTGCACTACATTGGACCTTGCAACCCTTATTTTATCATATTTAACTTAAAATCTAAAGCTGAACAGTGTATTAATTCCTACTTTTCAACCAGAAATATCTTAAAGAATGTATCAAATGGTCTGTGTTGCTTCTTTAGGGACATTAGTCTAAGTCTCCACTATAGATCAATAATACACATTATATTATCATTTGTTTTGAAGTGATATGGAATGCATGTTTGTGTACCCCTTACATTTATATGTTAATATCTTATGCCCCAAAATGATATAAATAGGATGTGGGGCCTTTGGAGGTACTTAGTTCAGAAAAGTTGGGCCCTCATGAATGGGATTAGGGGCTTTTAAAAAGGGCCCCAGAGAGCTCTCCTGCCCTCTTCTGCCATGTGAGGCACAGTGAGAAGATACTTATCAGTTAGGGAGTAGGCCCTCACTGGCACTAAATCTGCCAGCACACTGATCCTGGACTTGCCACCTTCCACTCTGCGAAATAAAGGTTTCTGTTTAAACCACCCAGTCTATGGTAGTTTATTAAGCATTCTGAACAGAATAAGACAAGAAGTATGGACACTATGAACTAGAAAATATAGTATGTAATACAATAGATTTGAATTTTTAAAAACATAGCCTGAAGTTCTGGCTCACAATTACTTGACCTTGAGCAAGTTCCTTATAGCCTGTAAGTCAAAATTATTTCTATAAGTAAGACAAATGTAGCACTATCCATCATGAAGCACTATTATTTATTTGTTCATTTATTTATTGGATAAATATATGTTGGGTATACAGTAATAGAATGCATTTATTTCCTGCCCTCATAAAATTTACAGTCTTGGAAATACAGAATTTTGAAACATTTTATAAAAATATCTGAGACAAATTCTCAGAAGAAATTGACATGCAATAATAGGCTGTTTTAATGATATTGCATATGAAAAGTATGGAATGTAGTAAATACTTAATAAATGATGGGAGTTATATTATGAATAATAATTTTCCATAATTTTAGAGTGATTATTTATCATAAATAAACTGTAAGTGAACACTATGCTATATAATGAAATAGTTACATTGTTAAAGGCATTACATTTTTCTTAATGATGTCAAAATATTTGATTTGTGATTTTCAAAAGTAAAACTCTGTGCATCATGAAATTAGTTAAAAATACTTTTACCAATATCCAATATCTTTTTTATTAGTTTCATCTCTATGTAGAATTCCATTCATATGACATTCATCCTGTGTTTTCCAAGGGAGCAGTTAAATATCTCAACTCTATTCACAAATTTTCATAATTTCTTACATTTAAAAAAATTCAGCATTATCATTTGCTTATTCAATCATTCAGTAAATTATTATTACTGAACATTTACTATGCACCACACATGTGCTGTACCAGGGGCCATGTCATGACATTTTGCAGTTCAGCTCAGTTCAGTCGCTCAGTCGTGTCTGACTCTTTGTGACCCCATGAATTGCAGTACGCCAGGCCTCCCTGTCCATCACCAACTCCTGGAGTTCACTCAAACTCATGTCCATCGAGTCGGTGATGCCATCCAGCCGTCTCATCCTCTGTCATCTCCTTCTCCTCCTTCCCCCAATCCCTCCCAGCATCAGAGGCTTTTCCAATGAGTCAACTCTTCTCATGAGGTGGCCAAAGTACTGGAGTTTCAGCTTTAGCATCATTCCTTCCAAAGAAATCCCAGGGCAGATCTCCTTTAGAATGGATTGGTTGGATCTCCTTGCAGATATTTTGCAGTAGAATTTGAGAACTGGTTAGTTAGGGGGTGGAGGTAGCCCAGAAATAAGAATGTGAGATATTTGACACAATTTACCATATTTTGAGTCATACCACTTTGTTTTATAAAGACAGAATAGAAATCAATTAATTTTTTATTCACTACACAATTGTCACTGCGACTCATGCTTCCCTAGTGGCTCAGACATAAAGAATCCACCTGCAAGGAGGGAGACCTGGGTTCGATTCCTGGTTGGGAAGATCCCCTGGAGGAGGTCATAGCAACCCACTCCAGTATTCTTGACTGGGGAATCCCCACGGACAGAAGAGCCTAGGGAGCTACAGTCTATGGGGTAGCAAAGAGCTGGATATGACCACATGACTAGGCACAGCACAGCAGCACACATTTATCAATTGTCTACTGTGTGTTAGGCCATTGTCCAAGATCCTGGGAATGAAACAATTAACCTTCTCTCCCTGCTCTGAAATTATTAACAGTTAATTAGGAATTATGGATAAGTATAATCCAAAGCGATACTAGGAAGATCAATATAATAGAAATAGAGCATAGTATTTAGAATACTTTAGTACAAGGATTCTAAAATAATTCTTAGACCAGGAGAAGCAAATCTTATCAGGTTTCATACTGCATTATAATAACTGTTTTTGTCTGCTTTAAAAAGCAGTTACTCTAAAATGTTCTCTTAAAAAATATCAAAATAAAACTGTTGACACCATGTCATAGAAATCTGTTTTTGCAAAAGATTTGAGAAATAATCTTTATGCTTATGATTTGAGGAGAGAAACAAAGGATATCTGGAAAATTGGCATTTCTTGGTACATTCAATATTTATACCCAACTCAACCAGTGTAATTTTAAACTTATCTATGATTTCAGTTCACCTACTGTTTAAAAAAGTGATAAATCGACAATTTGCAGGCCAAGGGAAGGAATTTTTTGTGGATGGCAAATATATAAAAAGAAAAACACAAAAACTTTAAAGTATTAGGCACTAAGTCTAGTTTAGCTATGACTGTATTTTTCAGGACTTAAAATTCTCTAGAATATTTGACACTTGGAGTTTATCAAATTCATCCTTAAAATGATAATGATTGGCTGATCAAATAATAATTGGATGAGCCCAATAGTACAAACAGTTACTGAGAAAATTGAATAATCTAACCACAAACAGTGGATATTTGTCAGTGGAAAAAAAAGAGAAAATATCAGTCTCTCAATTGTGTCCGACTCTTTGAGACTGTAGCCCACTGTAGACCACAGTAGCCCACTGTAGACCACTGTAGCCCACCAGGCTCCTCTGTCCATGAAATTCTCCAGGTAAGAATACTGGAGTGGGTAGTCAACTGATAATTATTTCTGCATATGTGGCAGAACTTTTTGCTATACTGGATTTGCTTTGGGTGTATTCATATATAAACTGTGTTTTTTTTGAATTATCAGAAAAAATTGACATTATAGCACAAAAAGTTTTTAAATTGGGAAGAAATGGCAACATTGATGATACTTACAATGGCTATAAAATATTCACCTTTTTATTTCTGTCTTCACTGAATATGCCTATAATTCATCTTGTTTATTATAATCTTCACTAAAAATGGGGGATTTTATGAAGTCACAGAAAGCTAAACCTTTTATTGTAGTTTTATTTTTCTCTAAGTGAAATACTTATCATCAATGGAATTGATAGCTATGTAAATCTTACCAAAGCAAGGTATATCAGGAAAAATAACTCTACAAATAGAATGCTTTCTGTTCAATTTTCTTCAAATGTTATTTGAAAACTCTAGTATAGTCAGAATCTCGGTACTGAGAATAACACAGTATAGTTTAATTTTAATGGGATATATGGGATAAATGGGATAAATGATAAATGATATGACAAATGGGATAAATGATAAATGGGAATAGTAAAATAAAGTTCCAACGGTTCTCCAAATAATTTTCTTTTAACGCAAGGAATACCTTTCCTCATACCAAAAGAGCAATAACAACAACAAAACATTTAGTTGAACATTTTAATTAAAACGTTCATAGCTGTACAGGAAGAAGTGTAAACATTACAGATTACTAAGCCTGCAGTCAGGGAAATATAAGAATATAGATGTGAAATTTGGGACTTTCTAGGTGAGTGTGAGTGATCACACCATCATGATTATCTGGGTTGTGAAGATCTATTTTGTACAGTTCACCTAGAGCCAGACATCCTGGAATGTGAAGTCAAATGGGCCTTAGGAAGCATCACTATGAACAAAGCTAGTGGAGGTGATGGAATTCCAGTTGAGCTATTTCCAATCCTAAAACATGATGCTGTGAAAGTGCTGCACTCAATATGTCAGCAAATATGGAAAACTCAGCAGTGGCCACAGGACTGGAAAAGGTCAGTTTTCATTCCCATCCCAAGGAAAGGCAATGCCAAAGAATGCTCAAACTACCACACAATTGCACTCATCTCACATGCTAGTAAAGAAATGCTCAAAATTCTCCAAGCCAGGCTTCAGCAATACATGAACCATGAATTTCCTCATGTTCAAGCTGATTTTAGAAAAGGCAGAAGAATCAGAGATCAAATTGCCAACATCCACTGGATCATCGAAAAAGCAAGAGAGTTCCAGAAAAAACATCTACTTCTGCTTTATTGACTATGCCAAAGCCTTTGACTGTGTGGATCACAATAAACTGTGGAAAATCCTGAAAGAGATGGGAATACCAGACCACCTGACCAGCCTCTTGAGAAACCTATATGCAGGTCAGGAAGCAACAGTTAGAACTGGACATGGAACCACAGACTGGTTCCAAATAGGAAAAGGAGTACGTCAAGGCTATATATTGTCACCCTGCTTATTTAACTTATATGCAGAGTACATCATGAGAAACTCTTGGCTGGAGGAAGCACAAGCTGGAATCAAGATTGCCGGGAGAAATATCAATAACCTCAGATATGCAGATGACACCACCATTATGGCAGAAAGTGAAGAGGAACTAAAAGCCTCTTGATGAAAGTGAAAGAGGAGAGTGAAAAAGTTGGCTTAAAGCTCAACAAAGATCATGGCATCCGGTCCCATCACTTCATGGGAAATAGATGGGGAAACAGTGGAAACAGTGTCAGACTTAATTTTTTTGGGCTCCAAAATCACTGCAGATGGTGACTGCAGCCATGAAATTAAAAGAAGCTTATTCCTTGGAAGGAAAGTTATGACCAACCTAGATAGCATATTCAAAAGCAGAGACATTACTTTGCTAACTAAGGTCTGTCTAGTCAAGGCTATGGTTTTTCCAGTGGTCATGTATGGATGTGAGAGTTGGATTGTGAAGAAAGCTGAGCACCAAAGAATTGATGCTTTTGAACTATGGTGTTGGAGAAGACTCTTGAGAGTCCCTTGGACTGCAAGGAGATCCAACTAGTCCATCCTAAAGATCAGTCCTGGGAGTTCATTGGAAGGACTGATGCTGAAGCTGAAACTCCAATACTTTGGCCACCTTACATGAAGAGTTGACTCATTGGAAAAGACCCTGAAGCTGGGAGGGATTGGGGGAAGGAGGAGAAGGGGATGACAGAGGATGAGATGGCTGGATGGCATCACTGACTCAATGGACATGAGTTTGAGTGAACTCCAGGAGTTGGTGATGGACAGGGAGGCCTAGCATGCTGTGATTCATTGGGTTGCAAAGAGTCAGATATGACTGAGTGACTAAACTGAACTGAACTGAACTGAACTGAATCTGACAAAGGAGCCACTGTTCTCTTTGCATCTGTTCCTTGCCATCTGTAGGCTGAATCTGAAGGACCCAAAGCACCTGCAAAAGAGCACATTCATGAGACGAGAAGTTTCTCCTTGGAAAAAGGACAGCCAGAAAAGTCACTCAACAAAAACACTGTATTAGGTATTATACGCCTGAGAATAAACTTTTATTAATACTAAGTCTCCAAAATTTGGAGTTCTCAGCCTATCATGACTAATTCAAAAAGATTCCAAGAATAAGTAGAAGGCTTACTATCAACATTCTAGAATCTGCCTTATTTGTGTACACATGAAGCATGAGCTGGAGAGGTATCAAAATGGTTACCTGCTCTTGATAATAATGTCAGAATTCCATCACACAGTTGAAATTCATATAGAATTTTTTTAATGCAAATATTCAGGGGGAGGAAATGTACTTTCATGAGACTATTTTCCTATATAACAGGAAAAATGGGAGCAATCTGAGTGAAAGAAGAATGCTAAGGAAACAGGAAAAGAGTAGGAAAACCTAGGTAATAGCAAGTAATAGAAAACATAAGGTCTCTCTTATAATCCTTAGTTCCAAGAATAGCAGGAGATGGGCTTAAAGTGATTCCATCATTTCTAATAAAGCAGATTATATCACTTGATTACTCAAAATCTTTCATATTTCCCTTGTAGTTTTCACATTCTGATTTGTTTTGTATTCATCTTATAGTCAGGTATTGTGTAGGGACATTAAGATATAAAAATGAAAATCAAACACAGTATCTAACTTCATGGAACTTACATTCTGGTCATGGAGAGAAACATGCCACGCGTAATAAGATAGGTGTATAAGCACCTAACTACAGCTGCATAATTAAGGTGATCTGAGCACTATGTTGGAAGTAGCTGTGTCACATGAGATGGAAATAGAAGACCACAGGATAAAGCAAAATTTTACCTGAAGGTTTAGTGAAGTAGGCAGGTAAGAGGAGAGAGAAAAAGAGAAGACTCTAGGTGAGTAAAGAAAGGATATGGAAAATATCCAGTATGTTTATAAGTACACAAAAACTCTGAGATGGGAAAGAAAGTGGTAAAGAGAAGGCCAAAGATAAGATAGAGTGAATTAACAAGGTAAGGACAAGACATGAAGATAGAAAGGAGCTGGATCATGCAAAGCATTGTGGGCCATTTCAAGAATTTTGAGTTTTATCCTAAGAATGTCAGGTCCATGAATCAAGGCAAATTGAAAGTGGTCAAACAAGAGATGGCAAGAGTGAACATTGACATTCTAGGAATCAGGGAACTAAAATGGACTGGAATGGGTGAATTTAACTCAGATGACCATTGTATCTACTACTGCAGGCAGGAATCCCTCAGAAGAAATGGAGTAGCCATCATAGTCAACAAAAGAGTCCGAAATGCAGTACTTGGATGCAATCTCAAAAACGACAGAATGATTTCTGTTCCTCTCCAGGGAAAACCATTTAATATCACAGTAATCCAAGTCTATGCCCCAACCAGTAACGCTGAAGAAGCTGAATTTGAACGGTTCTATGAAGACCTACAAGACCTCTTAAAACTAACACCAAAAAAACATGTCCTTTTCATTATAGGGGACTCGAATGCAAAAGTAGGAAGTCAAGAAACACCTGGAGTAACAGGCAAATTGGCCTTGGAATGCGGAATGAAGCAGGGCAAAGAGTAACAGAGTTTTGCCAAGAAAATGCACTGGTCATAGCAAACACCCTCTTTCAACAACACAAGACAAGACTCTACACATGAACATCACCAGATGGTCAACACCGAAATCAGATTGATTCTATTCTTTGCAGCCAAAGATGGAGAAGCTCTATACTGTCAACAAAAACAAGACCAGGAGCTGACTGTGGCTCAGATCATGAACTCCTTATTACCAAACTCAGACTCAAATTGAAGAAAGTACAGAAAACTGCTAGACCATTCAGGTATGACCTGAATCAAATCCCTTATGATTATACAGTGGAAGTGAGAAAAAGATTTAAGGGCCTAGATCTGAAAGATAGAGTGCCTGATGAACTATGGAATGAGGTTCGTGACATTGTACAGGAGACAGGGATCAAGACCATCCCCACGGAAAAGAAATGCAAAAAAGCAAAATGGCTGTCTGGGGAGGCCTTGCAAATAGCTGTGATAGGAAGAGAAGTGAAAAGCAAAGGAGAAAAGGAAAGATATAAGCATCTGAATGCAGAGTTCCAAAGAATAGCAAGAAAAGATAAGAAAGCCTTCCTCAGCGATCAATGCAAAGAAATAGAGGAAAACAACAGAATGGGAAAGACTAGAGATCTCTTCAAAAAAATTAGAGATACCAAGGGAACATTTCATGCAAAGATGGGCTCGATAAAGGACAGAAAAGGTATGGACCTAACAGAAGCAGAAGATATTAAGAAGAGGTGGCAAGATTACACAGAAGAACTGTACAAAAAAGATCTTCACGACCCGGATAATCACAATGGTGTGATCACTCATCTTGAGCCAGACATCGTGGAATGTGAAGTCAAGTGGGCCTTAGAAAGCATCACTATGAACAAAGCTAGTGGAGGTGATGGAATTCAAGTAGAGCTATTTCAAATCCTGAGAGATGATGCTGTGAAAGTGCTGCACTCAATATGCCAACAAATTTGGAAAGCTCAGCAGTGGCCACAGGACTGGAAAAGGTGTTTTCATACCCATCCCAAAGAAAGGCAATGCCAAAGATTGCTCAAACTACCGCATAATTGCACTCATCTCACATGCTAGGAAAGTAATGCCTAAAATTCTCCAAGTCAGGCTTCAGCAATACGTGAACTGTGAACTCCCTGATGTTCAAGCTGGTTTTAGAAAAGGCAGAGGAACCAGAGATCCAATTGCCAACATCCCCTGGATCATTGAAAAAGCAAGAGAGTTCCAGAAAAACATCTACTTCTGCTTTATTGACTATGCCAAAGCCTTTGACTGTATGGATCACAATAAACTGTGGAAAATTCTGAGAGAGATGGGCATACCAGACCACCTGACCTGCCTCTTGAGAAATCTGTATGCAGGTCAGGAAGCAACAGTTAGAACTGGACATGGAACAACAGACTGGTTCCAAATAGTACGTCAAGGCTGTATATTGTCACCTTGCTTATTTAACTTATATGCAGAGTACATCATGAGAAACGCTGGGCTGGAGGAAGCACAAGCTGGAATCAAGATTGCCAGGAGAAATATCAATAACCTCAGATATGCAGATGACACCACCCTTATGGAAGAAACTGCAGAGGAACTAAAAAGCCTCTTGATGAAAGTGAAAGAGGAGAGTGAAAAAGTTGGCTTAAAGCTCAGCATTCAGAAAATGAAGATCATGGCATCCAGTTCCAGCATTTCATGGGAAATAGATGGGGAAACAGTGGAAACAGTGTCAGACTTTATTTTTTTGGGCTCCAAAATCACTGCAGATGGTGATTGCAGCCATGAAATTAAGAGACGCTTACTCCTTGGAAGGAAAGTTATGACCAACCTAGATAGCATATTCAAAAGCAGAGACATTACTTTGCCGACTAAGATCCATCTAGTCAAGGCTATGGTTTTTCCAGTGGTCATGTATGGATGTGAGAGTTGGACTGTGAAGGCAGCTGAACCCCGAAGAATTGATGCTTTTGAACTGTAGTGTTGGAGAAGACTCTCGGGAGTCCCTTGGGACTGCAAGGAGATCCAACCAGTCCATTGTGAAGGAGATCAGCCCTCGTGTTTCTTTGGAAGGAATGATGCTAAAGCTGAAGCTCCAGTACTTTGGCCATCTCATGCGAAGAGTTGACTCATTGGAAAAGACTTTGATGCTGGGAAGGATAGGGGGCAGGAGGAGAAGGGGACGACAGAGGATGAGATGGCTGGATGGCATCACTGACTCGATGGACGTGAGTCTGATTGAACTCTGGGAGCTGGTGATAGACAGGGAGGCCTGGCGTGCTGTGATTCATGAGGTTGCAAAGAGTCGGACACGACTGAGTGACTGAACTGAACTGAACTGAACTGAACAATCTTTGAGACACTAATTTATATCTCTTATCTATGTATTATTCTCATTTTTTTTTTCTTTTCATTCAAGGCTCAGGATTATATTACTTAATACACATTTGTACAGGTCATTTTATTGAGAAAATTCTAAGTTTAAGCACAAAGGCACTGAAACTACTGAGAGAAAATCTGAAGGGACCATATATGTGGGTGCCTGGGCTTCTTAACTACAACCTGTGAATTACCATCTCTATGACCATGCTTCACAACCAACATCTTGGCAGCATCAACATAACTCTAGGGGTAGAAGAACTGATCAAAATCCTGTGGGTAAATTACCTTTCCACCTGGTGTAAGGGAGAGTATACACTTGGATCTGTTTCTTGACTTTCATACCTATAATATATACTTTGTGACAGAGACTGTGATGGTTAATTTTATGTGTCAACTTGACTCAAATATGGTGCCCTGATATGTGACCAAATAATATTTTTGATGCTTCTGTGAGGTTGTTTTTGGATGAAATTAGATATCAAATTTGTGGAAAGCAATTGCATTTCTTAATGTGGATAGGCCATATTCAGGTGAAGGCCTGAATGGAACAGAAAACCCTGGCCTCCCATGAGCAAGGGGGACTGTGACAGTTGGCCCTAGAACTTAACTACAACATTGGCTCCTTTCTAGGTCTCCAGGCTGATCAAATTTGTACTTGATCTGTAGTATTGCTTCCTTTCTGCATCTCCAACCAGCTGGCACATCATACAGATTTTGCACTTTCTAGCCAACATAATGATGTGAATCAATTTCTTAAAATAAATTTTTTGTATGTCTGTATCTATATATCTTATTGGTTCTGTTTCACTGGAGAACTTTGTCTACTGCAGAAACTAATACTCATTGAATGCTTTTGAACACCTGTGGTGGATTCATGTCAATGTATGGCAAAACCAATACAGTATTGTAAAGTAAAATAAAGTAAAAATAAAAATTAAAAAAAAAGAAAAAGTTTCTGTTGTCTCAAGTATCTGACTGTATTTTAAAATATTATTACCAATTATTCACAGTCTGGCTACAACTCATAGATTTATTTAGACTAATGGTTCAGTGTACACAAAGATATTAAACTAGAAATAACAGAAAAAAATATGGATAAAGTACAAATATTTATCAAATAAAAAAATTCTACACATCACATGAGTCAAAAATAAGCCATAATTGAAACTGGAAAGCATTTTTAACTAAGTAAAAATGAAAAAAAAAATCAAAATTTGTAGGATGCAGCTAAACCTGCCATTAGAGGAAAAACTATAGTTTAAAATCTACTATAAAGAGAAGAAAAAATCCTCATAATCAATTGTTTGAGTGCCTACTTTGAAAATATAATAAGAAGAAGCAAATTAAATTCAAATTTAACAGAATAAAGTAATAATTACAGGTAAAAGTAGAAATAAATGAAATAGAAAATAAAATGCAATAGCAGTTAGATCAAAGTCTGGATTTTTTGAAAACTTGATAAATATTTTATAGAACTGATAAATCTTTAACTAGAATGATCAAAGGGAAAGGGAAAGGATACCCAAATTACTAACATAATAATTGAAACTGGTGACATCATTAACAGAATAAAAAAGGATAAATTAATAATGACTATTATGAACAACTTTGGGGTCATGAATTTGACAACTTCAATGAAATGGACAAATCCTCAGGACATGGAAGCAACCTAGATGTCCATCAGCAGATGATTGGATAAGAAAGCTGTGGTACATATACACAATGGAGTATTACTCAGCCATTAAAAAGAATACATTTGAATCAGTTCTAATGAGGAGGATGAAACTGGAGCCTATTATACAGAGTGAAGTAAGCCAGAAAGAAAAACACCAATACAGTATACTAACACATATATATGGAATTTAGAAAGATGGTAACCCTGTATGTGAGACAGCAAAAGAGACACAGATGTATAGAACAGTCTTTGGACTCTGTGGGAGAGGGAGAGGGTGGGATGATTTGGGGGAATGGCACTGAAACATGTGTATTATCATATAAGAAACGAATTGCCAGTTCAGGTTCGATACAGGATGCTTGGGGCTGGTGCACTGGGATGACTTGGAGGGATGGTACAGGGAGGGAAGTGGGAGGGGGGTTCAGGATGGGGAACACACGTATGCCCATGGCAGATTCGTGTTGATGTGTGGCAGAACCAATACAATATTGTAAAGTAAAAAAAAAAAAAAAATTAAAAATTTAAAAAAATAAATAAAAGAGAAAAAAATAAAAAATAAAACACAAATTGCCAAAACTGATTCAAAAAGAAATGAAATGTATGAATAGTTCCATATCTGTGAAAGAAATAGAATTTTTTATTAAAAACATCTATGCTCAAAAAATAAATAAATAAATAAATAAAATTCCAGACCCAGATAGCTTCGCTAGTAAATTTATGCCCCAAATAAGACTTTTCAATAAAATTGCTCACCAATAACCTTTATAAACACAAACACAAAGATGTGCAACAAAATTTTAGGAAATAAAATTTAATAATTTTTAAATCACTAATATATCATGTTAAGGTTTATTGCAGTAGTGCAAGCTTGGTTTACCATTTGAACAGCTATCAGTGCAATTCATTATATCAACAGAATAAAAGAGAAAAATCATATGATCATCAAAATAGGTGCAGAAAAAAGCATTCGATAAAATCCCACCGCCATTCATGATTGAAATGACCCAAATTAAGAATAGGTAAAAATTTCCTCAACCTGATAAAGAAATCTAAGAAAAATCTGCATTAACATCATACATCTTGCAGACAGGTTGAAACCTTTTCACCTAAGATTCAGAACAATCTCTATGGAACATGGTACTAAAAGTTCCAGGCAGTTAAGTTAGGCAAAAAAGAGAAAGAGAGAGAGAAAGACAAAAAGTTTGAAAGAAAAATCCAAAATTCTTTTTGGCATATTAATAAACCTAGAAATGCATAATGAATCCACAAAATTTCTACTTGAGCTAGTAAGAAAGGTTAGCAATGCTAACCTAATAGGGTATAAGTTCAGTTCAGTCCCTCAGTCATGTCTGACTGTTTGTGACCCAATGTACTGCAGCACGCCAGGCTTCCCTGTCCATCACCAACTCCTGGAGCCTACTCAAACTCATGTCCATCGCATCAGTGATGCCACCCAACCATCTCATCCTCTGTCGTCCCCTTCTCCTCTTGCCCTCAATCTTTCCCAACATCGGGGTCTTTTGCAATGAGTTAGTTCTTTGCATCAGGTGGCCAAAGTATTGGAGTTTCAGCTTTGGCATCAGTCCTTCCAAACAATATTCAGGACTGATCTCCCTTAGGATGGACTGGTTGGATCTCCTTGCAATTCAAGGGACTCTCAAGAGTCTTCAACACCACAATTCAAAAGCATCAGTTCTTCAACACTCAGCTTTCTTTATAGTCCAAGTCTCACATCCATACATGACTACTAGAAAAACCATAGCTTTGGCTAGACAGACCTTTGTTGGCAAAGTAATGTCTCTGCTTTTTAATATGCTTACCAAACAAAAATTAAATTATATCTCTATATACATACTAAAAAACAAATAAAAATTAAAATCAAATGATATTTACAATAGCATCAAAGATATAAATTCTTGGTAGTAAACTTAATAACATGTGGGTAAAATATAGTCTCTATTCTAAAAACTATAAAATATTTCTGATACAATGGAGTATTACTGAACCATAAAAAGAACAAAATAATGCCATTTACAGCAATGTGGATGGACTTGGCGATTGTCATACTGAGTGAAGTCAGACTCAGAGAGACAAATATATGATATCACTTACATGTGGAATCTAAAAAAAAGAGTACAAACAAACTTATTTACAAAACAAAAGTAGAGTCACAGATGTAGAAAACAACTAAAACTAACGTAACATTCTAAACCAAGTATACTTCAATAAAAATTTAATAATTCATTTCAGCAATATTCATGATAACCAAGCTATAAAAACAAATGTCCATTGATTGATGACTTGATTAAAAAAATCTGTCACATACACAAAATAGAATATTATTTAGTCTTTAAAAAGTAGGAAATTCTACCATTTGCAAAAACATGGATGAACCTGGAGGATATTATGCTAAGTGAAGTAAGCCAGACACAGAAAAACAAATACTGTATAATCTCATTTCTGTATAGAATGTAAAATAGTCAAGACCACAGAAGCAGAGAGTAGACTGTTGTCACCAGGGCCTGTGGGAAGGGATACAAGGAAAGACTTGTCAAAGGGTACAAAGTTTCAGCTATATAAGATAAACAAGTTCTGGAGATTGATTATACAGTGCCCAAAGCTACTGCAAATACTGGTCTTAGTCTGTTTGTACTGTTACAACAAAATATTGCAGATTCAGTAGCAAATAAAAATGTACATTTCTCTGTTTTGGATGCTTTGGAAAGTCCAACATCAAGTCTTCAGCCTGGTTGCATTCTTTTGAGGACACTCTTCCTGGTTTATAAACAGGGACTTTTGCGATGTCCTCACATGGTAGAAGTGGCTAAGGAGCTCAGTGGGGCCTCTTTTATAAGAGCACTAATCTTATTAATGAAGGCTTTACCCTCAAGACCTAACTATCTTCCAAAGGCCCCATCTCCTAATACTATCTCATTAAGCATTAAGATTTTAACATGAATTTTGGGGAGACACAAACATTCAGACCATATCCTTATTTAAAATTATCTAAGAAGATGGATTTTATGTTGTGTTTTTAGCACATCATACAAAATAATAATAATTCAGGGCCAAGATGGAAATTCAGGAGTGATGAATATGCCTATGGCCTTGATGGTGATGATGATTTATACTTATTCTTGTACACATTAAGCTATGTGCATTAAATATGTTCAACTTTTTGCATCTCAACTATACTTCAATGAAACAGTTAAAAATACACACAAATGCATGCATGTACACATTAGGATTTTTTCCTACTTTCTTAGATGTACTGCCCTGTTAAAATACAGTCATCTTTACTTTAAAGATGCCTTGCCTTCTGATCTAAATTTTCACATCATCTGATTAATCAAAAATTTTAAAATCATTTTATGATAAAGGAACAAAAGGGCAAAAGCCCTTTATGGAAGACTTCCTGCCTTCTCTGAAGCTGTGCTCTTTGCATTGGTAGAGAAGATGAGATGATGCTCTTCTTCCACTCAAATAGGGGCAGAGGGGTTCTCTGTGAAGCAAACCTTTCAACAGTTGCCTGTGGTTCAGTTCAGTTCAGTTCAGTTCAGTCACTCAGTGGTGTCCGACTCTTTGAGACTCCATGGATCACAGCACGCCAAGCATACCTGTCCATCACCAACTGCCGGAGTTTACCAAAACTCATGTCCATCGAGTCGGTGATGCTATCCAACCATCTCATTCTCTGCTGTCCCCTTTTCCTCCTGCCTTCAATTGTTCACAGCATCAGGGTCTTTTCAAGTGAGTCAGCTCTTCACATTAGATGACCAAATTATTGGCATATCAGCTTCAACATAGTCCTTCCAATGAACACTCAGGACTGATCTCCTTTAGGATGGACTGGTTGGACTTCCTTGCAGTCCAAGGGACTCTCAAGAGTCTTCTCCAACACCAGGTTTCAAAAGCATCAATTCTTCAGTGCTCAGGTTTCTTTAGAGTCCAACTCTCCCATCCATACATGACTACTGGAAAAACCATTGCCTTGATGAGATGGATCTTTGTTGGCAAAGCAATGACTCTGCTTTTTAATATGCTGTCTAGGGTGGTCATATCTTTCCATCCAAGGAGTATTCATCTTTTAATTTCATGGCTGCAGTTACCATCTGCAGTGATTCTGGAGCCCCCCAAAATAAAGTCAGCCACTGTTTCCACTGTTTCCCCATCAATTTGCCAAGAAGTGATGGGACTGGATGCCATGATCTTCGTTTTCTGAATGTTGAGCTTTAAGCCAACTTTTTCACTCTCCTCTTTCACTTTCATCAAGAGGCTCTTTAGTTCTTCTTCACTTTCTGCCATAAGGGTGGTGTCATCTGCATATCTGAGGTTATTGATATTTCTCCCAGCAATCTTGATTCCAGCGGGTGCTTCAGCCAGCCCAGCATTTCACATGGTATACTCTGCATATAAGTTAAATAAGCAGAGTGACAGTATACAGTCTTGACGTACTCCTTTTCCTATTTGGAACCAGTCTGTTGTTCCATGTCCAGTTCTAACTGTTGCTTCCTGACCTGCATATAGGTTTCTCAAGAGGCAGGTCAGATGGTATTGTATTCCCATCTCTTGAAGAATTTTCCAGTTTACTGTGATTCACATAGTCAAAAGCTTTGGCATAGTCAATAAAGCAGAAATAGATGTTTTTCTGGAACTCTCTTGCTTTTTCCATGATCCAGTGGATGTTGGCAATTTGATCTCTGGTTCCTCTGCCTTTTCTAAAACCAGCTTGAACATCAGGGAGTTCGCGGTTCACGTACTGCTGAAGCCTGGCTTGGAGAATTTTGGGCATTACTTTACTAACGTGTGACATGAGTGCAATTGTGAGGTAGTTTGATCATTCTTTAGCATTGCCTTTCTTTGGGATTGGAATGTAAACTGACCTTTTCCAGTCCTGTGGCCACTGCTGAGTCTTCCAAATTTACTGACATATTGAGTGCAGCACTTTCACAGCATCATGTTTTAGGATTGGAAATATCTCAACTGGAATTCCATCACCTCCACTAGCTTTGTTCATAGTGATGCTTCCTAAGACCCACTTGACTTCACATTCCAGTGATGGGTGATAGAAGCAAGGCCCAATGCTGTAAAGAGCAATATTGCTTAGGAATCTGGAATGTTAGGTCCATGTATCAAGGCAAATTGAAAGTGGTCAAACAGGAGATGGCAAGAGTGAATGTTGACATTCTAGGAATCAGCTAACTGAAATGGACTGGAATGGGTGAATTTAACCATTATATCTACTACTGTGGGCAGGATTCCCTTAGAAGAAACAGAGTAGCCATCATGGTCAACAAGCGAGTCCAAAATGCAGTACTTGGATGCAATCTCGAAAACGACAGAATGATCTCTGTTCATTTCTAAGGCAAACCATTCAATATCATGATAATCCAAGTCTATGCTCCAACCAGTAATGCTGAAGAAGCTGAAGTTGAACAGGTCTACGAAGACCTACAAGACCTTCTAGAACTAATACCCAAAACAGATGTCCTTTTCATTATAGGGGACTGAAATGCAAAAGTAGGAAGTCAAAGAAACACCTTGAGTAACAGGCAAATTTGGCCTTGGAATGCGGAATGAAGCAGGGCAAAGGCTAATAGAGGTTTGCCAAGAGAACGCACTGGTCATAGAAAACACCCTCTTCCAACAACACAAGAGAAGACTCTACACATGGACATCACCAGATGGCCAACACTGAAATCATATTGACTATATTCTTTGCAGCCAAAGATTCAGAAGCTCTATACAGTTCACAAAACAAGACTGGGAGTTGACTGTGGCTCTGATCATGAACTCCTCATTGCCAACTTCAGACTTAAATTGAAGAAAGTAGGGAAAACCACAATACCATTCAGGTATGACCTAAATCAAATCCCTTATGACTATACAGTGGAAGTGACAAATAGATTTAAGTGACTATATCTGATAGAGAGCCTGATGACCCATGGATGGAGGTTCATGACATTGTACAGGAGATAGGGATCAAGATGATCCCTAAGAAGAAGAAATGCAAAAAAGCAAAATGGCTGTCTGGAGAGGCCTTACAAATGCTGTGAAAAGAAGAGAAGAGAAAAGCAAAGGAGGAAAGGAAAGATATACTCATTTGATAGCAGAGTTCCAAAGAATAGCAAGGAGAGATAAAAAGCCTTCTTCAGTGGTCAGCCTAAAGAAATAGAGGAAAATAATAGAATGGGAAAGACTAGAGATCTCTTCAAGATAATTAGAGATATCAAGGGAACATTTCATGGAAAGATGAGCTCAATAAAGGACAGAAATGGTATGGACCTTACTGAAGCAGAAGATATGACGAAGAGGTGGCAAGAACACACAGAAGAACTGTACAAAAAAGATCTTCAAGACCCAGATATTCATGATGGTATGATCACTGACCTACAGCCAGACATCCTTGCCTATGGATCTGGGATCAAAACCAGGAAGGATAAAGGACTCATTTGAATGGATTAGGGTAAGAGTAAACAGGTTTGATTACAATAACAGCTATAAACAGTTGCTTTGACAAGATTCATAGTGACAGAAAGTACTACTCTTTACCCAGCTTGCAAACTGTCTTCCCTTTTACGTAAGTCTGCTGATATGTGAAGGGAAGATGATAGATACCATCATGAGAAATAGCATTTGGAACATGTCAGACAGTCTCTGTCTATTCTTACATTATGATTATGTGTTCCTCCACTGCATTATTTTCTGTGGGGAGCAGAATATAGAATAAAAATCTCTACTTAACCAGGAATCATATGCCAATTGACTCATCCTCCAAACTGGGTCTTGTGGCCTTATTTATCTCTTCTCAATATGTGGGTGGCATCGCCAGACTCTTGTCTTGGTTAGTAAAATGCACTTTTAGCTCTAATTTTTCCCATCATATTTATAAGAATTCAGGGAAACAAAAAATACATATTCATCAGAGAAAGTCAACAATGTTACTTTTGATGTTACAGCCCATGCATTAGCTAGCAGACCAGAAGTGTGGGGGGACCCCAGGTCACAGTGCTGCCCACTCCAGCATTTTGTGAATTAGGCAGACTTAGGTTTGCCCTCTGATCTGAAATCTGCTCCTTCATATTTCAAATGAGAGTTCTAACATCTTCATTACAGTGTCTTGTGAGCATTCAGAGAGAGAAAAAATGTAAAGCACTGACTGCAATTCCTGGTACTCTGTTCAATATACAGTAACTTTGATTATCATTATGGACTGATTAGGAATGAGGACTATTGACTTCTAATGCCCATGGAATACTCCAGCAAGGGCCAATTCTTAACATTTGTGCCTGCTTACTTCTCTCGAAATTGGAGAATAATACCTTCCTTGTCTATTTGGTGAGATCATTAAGAGGATCCAACATGAAGGAACTCTGGCAATTGCAACTCTGGGGGACCAAATGCTTGAGTCAGAAGTAGCCAAGTACACATTTCATTTTTATTTTGTTGCAATGAGCTGACCAAGTATGTGCTTAATTACCTTGTGTTTGTGGTAGAATGAAGAGGGAGAGTCAGGAAAAAGAGAAAATCTAGAATAAACTTGCTTTTCAGTTGGGTGAGAATAAACATTTTGGAGAAGAAAAATTTATAGTGACATAACTGGTTGAAAATTGAGTGGGGTCAATAAGGTGAGAAACAGGCTTCTAATAAAATCAGAATAGAAAATCATGGATTATCAGGAAAGAGTAAACAAAGAAGGAGAATATTGGACTCCAGGAAATTATTGCTTAAGACTGCTAAGAAGTGAAACTCTGCTTAGTTCCTTTTTTGGCCTTCAAACACACACACACACACACACACACACACACAACACACACACACACACACACACACACTTGATTCCTTTGATTAAGCGTCTTTGTTCCGGCCATTTTCAGCATGCCACTGCTCTCCAGAACTTGGGGAGGTTTTGGGGAATAGGGCTCCCTGGTTCTCAAGTGTCCCTCCTTGTATAACCCTGGTTTTTGAAGAGGTCTACCAGAGGCAAAGTGCATGCTGTGTCATTTCTAGGATTTATGGGGAACCAAATGCTTGAGTCAGAAGTTGCCAAGGGTACATTTCACTTTGATTTAAAGGACAGTTAGTGCCTAAAATTGAAGAGAACACAAGTGATTATTAATAAAATAGGTACTCGGAATTAACCACTGAGAAACACAGCTCTTTTACATTCAGTCAGTGGTGCTGATTTGTAATTAGGTACCACAGTGAATGTTGCTCAGTCATGTCCGATTCTTTGAGACCCCATGGACTATACAGTCCATGGAATTCTCTAGGTCAGAATACTGGAGTGGGTAGCCTTTCCCTTCTCCCGGGGACTTTCCAACCCAGGGATTGAACCCAGGTCTCCCGCGTTGCAGGCGGATTCTTTACCAGCTTAGCCACAAGGGAAGCCCTCGGTGCCAAAAGCAGGCTCCTAATATCGATAAAATGAGAATTAGTTTTCTGAATGATGCTATTCTGTGACTGAGCCTTGGATCTTCATTTATGATGAAAAGGCAAATGGGGGCATTTTGATATGTTGCTGGAAAGATCATTTTCTCTAGCTGTTCTGTAAAGCTCTGTTCATTCCCCTAACTTCAATGCCACAATAACTTGGCAAGAGGTTACAATGGCTCACAAACGGATGCTTATAGAGGCATTTAAATTATCCAGACTTCATTGCAGCTTTGAGAAAATGAAGGGGCACATGGTTACTGTAAATGTGGACCTTTCCATTGAATGGTGATATATAAGACTGATGACTAATAAACATACCCTACATGGGAAACAGTTGAGTGATGACATCTTTCTTCTTTCACCCTTTTAACAAGCCACCATGGCTGGGATTTTACTTAAGGAATATATGGGAAACAGACTAAGCCCCAAGGCAGATCACCCTGGCAGCTGTAGAAAGAGAAGGCTTTACTTTCCCATGTATGTTATCTGCATTTTTCTATCATTTTAACATCTGCCTGTGAGATCAGCTTGGTCCCTTGCATGCTGCACACTGAATGCCCAAGTTTGGTGAACAACTGTGGCTTCCGGCCTTAAGAGACAAAAGAGGCTATTAGGCCACAGCCTTTGAGGCCCTGCCACCAGCCCTAGCCATATGCTTAGCTTTTGCACAAATAAATTTACCAAGGTTCCCTGCAATCTTGGGCACAATTTTTTGTTCAGCCATCCTTTTCCCTATGTCTCCAACAAGGAAGATGCTTGTAGTTCCTTGATCCTCATGAGATTCATCATGATCAAGTGAGAGGTTGGTTGCAATTTTGCAAAACATAAAGTGAAATGCAAAATATCATATTATTGGTTAATACCACTTTAAAACAAAGGTACTTATTTTATCTTTTCCATGAGATTTATTATGTCCAGTTACTTACTTTTTGCCTGCAGAAATATATTTCTGAGTGTACAACTAGCTTAGACTAGTTGTCATTAGACAACTATATGACATTAGTTTTTCATTAGATGCTATCTGTCACTGAGCCTGCTCCTACCCTTTTGTAATATCTACTCTGTTTTCTCCTGTGTTGCTGAAATTTTCCAAAAATATCCTTAGACTTGCTTCATTCTTTATTAAGATATAATTATAAGAAAAGAACCTACTGTAGCACACAGGGAACTCTATTCAATACTCTGTAATGGCCTATAGGGGAGTAACTGATTCCTTTGTTGTACAATTGATACCAACTCAACATGGTAAATCAACTATACGCCCATACATTTTTTTTAAGATATATTATTCCCTCATTGGTTAAATTATTTTCAAATATTTTCTCCTACCCCATAGGTTCCCTTTTTATTCTGTTGATGGTTTATCTTGATATGCAAACGCTTTTTAGTTTGATGTAGTCCAATATCTTTATTTTCGGTTTTGTTGCCTTTGCTTTTGGTGTCAAATACAAAAAAACCTTTCTCTTCTACAAATTTTATGGTTTCAGGTCTTTAATCCACTTTGAGTTGATTTCTGTCTATGGGGGTAAGGGTCCAGTTTCATTCTTCTTCATGTCTGTCCAGTGTCCTCAAACCATTTACAGCAGAGTCCATTGTTTCCTTTTTGTATATTCTTAGCTGCTTTGTTATTAACCATCAATATGAAGGATTATTTCTGGGCTCACTATTCTGTTCCATTGATATATATGTCTAATTTTATGCCAATACTATATTGTTTAATCATTATAGTTTTTTAATATGCTTGAAATCAGTAAGAGTGGTGCTTCCTGCTTTGTTTTTATTTCTCTAGATTGTTTTGACAATTCATTATTTTTGTGCTTCCATATACATTTTAGAATTGTTTGTTCTCTCACAGATGTGTATAACGGACTTTTGGACTCAGAGGGAGAGGGAGAGGGTGGGATGATTTGGGAGAATGACATTCTAACATGTATACTATCATGTGAATTGAATCGCCAGTCTATGTCTGACGCAGGATGCAGCATGCTTGGGGCTGGTGCATGGGGATGACCCAGAAAGATGTTATGGGGAGGGAGGTGGGAGGGGGGTTCATGTTTGGGAATGCATGTAAGAATTAAAGATTTTAAAATTTAGAAAATAAAATAAAAATAAAAAAAATAAAAAAAATAGAATTGTTTGTTCTCTTACTGTGAGTGCCACTGGAATTTTAATAGAGATTTAACTGAATCTGGATTATTTTGCGTAGAATGGACATTTGAACAACATTAATTCTTCCAGTCTATGAGCACAGAACATATTTTAACTTATTTATGTCTTCTTCCATTTATTTTATCAATGTCTTCTAGTTTTCACTGTACATATCATTTTATACTCTTAGTTGAATTTATTCTTAGGTGTTTTATTTTCTTTGATGTAATTATAAATGGATCATTTTCTTGATTTTGATTTCTGATAGTTCATTGTTAAGGTATAGAATCACAACTTATTTTTTATATATCAATTTGTATTTTGCAACATTACAAATTCATTTATTAGTTCTAACAGATTTTGGTGGCCATTTTTCTATAAAAATTAATTAACTTGCTTAATCCTATATTCTTGAACCATAGTTAGATGAATTTAAGCACACAGGTCAATTACTCCAATTTTCCAGATTCTTACCACATCTTGTTCTTATGCTACTGGAATTAGTTTTTTTTAGAATGAAGAATAGCACATATGTACCTAAGGATCTGGTCATTCTAAAACCACATTATTTTTAGGGGAAGGAAGGGGAATATGTCCTTGCTTAGATATACAGTTTTGTTATTTCAACATGAATATAAGCTATAAACTTCCTAGATATCTAGAGTATCTCATAGAGTAAACTCTATGAGCCTTCTTATTTGACTTTTTATTATGTACTACTTAAAGCAGTTTCCAGGGTCCAGCCTCCTGAGAATTGAATAGAAGATGTTGAGGTCAGCATGACTTGACATGACTACCAGGTCAATGTGACCATTTTCAGGACTAAGTGCTAATCCTGTGGTCAGTTCAAAGAATAATGCTGTCCCATTGGTCCTGCCTTTATTATATTTGTTGCTAAGACAAACGTGCATTTAGAATCAGGATTGCATGCCTAAGATGATGTGGAAGAGGAAGTTATAAAGTTAAAAGTTCTTGCTCCCTGCTCTCCACTTCTCACCCCATCCTGCCCAACTACATAAACATTAAAATACTATCTAGACATACTTCACTGCGAGCCTTAGGAATGTATGTTTCTATTGGCAACCAAGTTCCTAAACATCACTGCACACCAACTAGGAAAGAATCGGGACTGATGAAAACACAAAGGTAAGATTTGTTCTAGATGATTTATTCTTCTGTAATTTCTTCCAAGAACCCCCCATCCCCAACACACACTCCCCTATTTCTCTTAAATAAATAATAAACTTTGGAAGTCCTTTAACCCTTTTTTCTTATAGACATCATTCTAAAGGAAAATAGAGCCCCATGTATTTTGGACGTTTATATAAGTTCCAAAAAAGGAATCACTCTGGTGCAGTTTCAACCCTCACTACAGCAGGTTTCTTTATGGTGAATATGACAAAGGGCAGGCTGTGCTGCAAAAATGCCAGCCATCTCTGTGTTCGCAAACCTTCTATCACTCTTCTTGATTTGACATGAAATATTAAACACCAGTTACCAGCAAAAGGTTATTGAACACAGATGTCCACTATCACTTTCAAATTGCTAAAGTCATTTTAGGTTTATATATTTTCTTTGCTTAAGCATTCGCATGCAACGCAAATGTTCTGTGACAGTAATGATTTCACAATATACCCTTTCAATTAGGAAAGCACATCGTATATGTGTTTTCATTTTTAAAATGCCTATTTGTTTTATTCAAAAGTTCTGTGTTCCTCACTGAAAATGGGACCTTGGATTGAGAAATAAATAGAAAGAAAGAGCTCCACCTACTGATTCATTTTAAAAACTTTTTTTCCTCCCTGAATTGAAAATACTCTGCATGACAGGGATCTGGTGAGCAATCAATTCAAACTGTTTGGTTTACAAAAAAAAAAAGATACAAGAGTTGCCCCCATGAAGAGAAGCAGATTAGAATGGAGCTCTGTCTCTGTAACTGAAAAAGCTCCCCCCCACCCCTGCCTTTGCTGTGCCCCTCAGAAGCCCTAATTAATAAGTCTGCTTCAGGGTTAGTACTCCCCAGAGATATGGGTTAACTGTAGCATTCACTTTTGCTGGATTTAACAGAATCCTCGCGAGTCACATATTTTGCTGCTTTACAATGATCACATTCATGTCCCTGGCTGCCTCTTCTTTCTGAAGGACGTGGTGGGCCCTCTTTGAAAGGATTTACAGGGCCATTTCTCCCTGCGGTGAAACCGGGATTGTTCAGCACCTACCATGCTACTCCCTGCCCCACTACTGCCAGACTCTAGTGACTTCATAGGGATGGTGAAGAAAAACATCCACTGAGAACCTGGGGGTATTTCAACAAAGCCAAGAGTAATTACTTGAGGAGGAACTGCTGTGCCAGCCTCCTGGGAGCAAGGATTGAGAGTGGCAGCTGGAATGATGACTCTCTGTGACTTCCACCAGCTCCCACCCTGCTACCTCTGTGGTTGAGAAGCTTCCAGGACCATATCTAATTCCTTCCTTAGAGCTCCTTTTGAGAAGGGCGTCTTTCCATGTCTCCCATTCTGTGCCAACCCAGGCAGCTTCCTTGGGATACAGACAGAGGTAATTTACTGGGGAAATTTCCTGGCTGCCTGGGAGTGTGATGATGTTCTTGATTTTAGGTACCCATTGCTTCCAGCTTGGGCCCTGCTTCCTGTATTACAGAATTTCTCTTAACATGAACAAACACCAGACTGTATTCATCTCATACATTCGAGCAGTGGATATAGAAAATATTACCAATGGGCGACAAGATGATATCTGGGAACACACAATGGAGTAATTTAGATTAAAGTCTCCTTCCTTTGAATCTGTCTGCTCAGTCATGCATTCCTATAAACATGATTAACTAACCATAAGACCCAGGAATTCAAAGTCTGAATAGAAAATGTCTATTCTTCCCCAAATGAATCACACATCACCTATCACTGCAGAGTTGCCAAACTCTATGGTTTTCTCGTCAAACATAAATTCAAGAGCTGACCACAGCCAGGGAAAGGAATTTCTTATAAATCAAATAACTACATACATTAGAGGGAGATGCAGAGGACCCACTGCCACATTTCGGTCAATCAAAAATATATGTAATGAGAATCTCCCATGTTCAAGGTGCTGTGCTTGGTGTTGCGGGGGGTTGTATTTAATGAAATATGACCTGGTTCTAACTCTCAAGCAAGGAAATGCCTACTTCACGTTGCTGCTGTGAGGATTATAGGCAATTACCAAGCACAATGCCTGGCACATTGTCAGTGACAGGTAATGACCACTATTATCATTACTAGCATTGTAATATACTATTTAGGTAATATTTAAAACCTAACTGGAAGAGATGTCACATGATGGATGAGTTACCAAATGGTTGACCTAAACACTAATCGTTCTGAGTTCAGAAGAAAGGGGAATTCTTGGAGTCTGAAGTAGGTGAGATGGTTTTATGCAGATGATTTTAGCCCTAATTACAATTTACTATGTTGGGAAGCTTGTTAAGGTCTGGGCATCAGGTTGAGTAACTAACAATATCATCTGTTTTTAACTTTCACAATCAAATGATGTAGATATAATCACCTCCATTTACAGGTGAGAAATGAGGCTCAGAAAGGCTAAGAAACATAGTTTGTGTCACAAAGCCCTGACACCGATGCTTGCCGTTTTAGCACTTAATCAAGTGGGCTACATCATAAAATTATAGACTATTAGAGATGGAAGCGGAGACCATGTTGTCTTAACTGCTCACTTGACAGAGATCCAGTGAAGGACATTAATTTGTTCACACACTTAACTAGTGACATAACTGAAATTAGAAACCAAGGAGCTGGTTTCAAGGCGGTACTATTTCCGATATTTTTCCCAAGTATTTTCCAATATTTATCTTAAGTCAATAACACTTTTAAAATACAAATATAAAAGATTATACTAAGAGAAATCTTTGAGCTTCAAGTTAATTTTATATAAACTCTCCTCTGCTGAGAAGATATTTAATGATTTCCTGTTAGAAGTTATTCTCCACCTCACATCCCACCCAACTCCATTCCTTATGTGTACAAACACACACACAAACTGAAAATACATACAATCTCTTTTTATTTAGATGGTAAATGCAGGCTAAATTTATATCACAGTATTTGGAACTTCTATTTAATCTCAGGTTTAACTGGGTCTTTTAGCTCCTCAAATTTATCTTTTAGTAGGATTTGGAGCTAATTTGTTTCTTTAGAATTGTATAATTTAGGAAAATATGGCAAAAATCTACCATAGTAGATGCTATGGTCCAAAAATTTAACCAATGTTAAAATCCAAAAGCTCAAAGTAATGGTTTTAGGAGGTGGGGCATTTGGAAGGTAAATAGGTCATGAGTGTAGAACCCCCATGAATGGAAGTAGTACCCCACAGAGCTCTCTAGCTACTTTCACCACATGAGGACCTAGAGAGAAGGCGATGGTTATGAACCAGGAAGAGTGTTCTTATCAGAAGGCAATCACGCTGATTCCTTGACTTGGACTTCAAATTTCCAAAACTCTGAAAAATAAATTTCTATTGTTATCAGCCACCAGTGTTTTGTTATAGCAGCCCGTATGGACTAAGAGGGTAGATACTAATAATCGATTACAAAACTTTATTATTTGGCTCATGAGTGTTCCAAGATCAGTCAGAGTACCCATCAATCAAATTGTCAAGTGAGAAAAGTTTTGCTCTCCCTGATCGCAAACTCGTCTTTTGTCTGATATGATCATGCTGCTCTGTGTCCCTCTGTTTGCTTTTACAATGCCCTGCCAATTGCTAGAGCTGACGCAGGCATGAAATTAAAAGAAGCATACAATGCGGCACTACAGGAGGCAGGATTTTTTTTTTTAACAAAAATTTGTAATTGATCTTTTAGTTTCCTAATTCCATCAGGTACCGTGAACTTCCAGATGTTCAAGCTGGATTTAGAAAAGGCAGAGGAAACAGAGGTCAAATTCCCAACATTTTTTATTGCATCATCAAAAAAGTAAGAGAGTTCCAGAAAAACATCTATTTCTGCTTTATTGACTATGCCAAACCCCTTAACTGTGTGGATCACAAAAAACTGTGGAAAATTCTTAAAGAGATAAGAATACCAGACCACCTGTCCTGCCTCCTGAGAAATCTGTATGCAGGTATAGAACAAACACTTAGAACCAGACATGGAACAACAGACTGGGTCCAAATTGGGAAAGGACTACTAAGGCTGTATACTGTCACCCTGCTTATTTATCTTCTATGCAGAGTACATCATGAGAAACGCTGGGCTGGATGAAGCACAAGCTGGAATCAAGATTGCCAGGAGAAATATCAATAACCTCAGATATACAGATGATACCACCCTTATGGCAGAAAGCAAACAACTAGAGAAGGCAATGGCACCCCTCTCCAGTACACTTGTCTGGAAAATCCCGTGGATGGAGGAGCCTGGTAGGCTGCAGTCCATGGGGTTGCTAAGAGTAGGACATGACTGAGCGATTTCACTTTCACTTTTCACTTTCATGCATTGGAGAAGGAAATGGCAACCCACTCCAGTGTTCTTGCCTGGAGAATCCCAGGGACGGAGGAGCCTGGTGAGCTGCCATCTATGGGGTTGCACAGAGTTGGAAACGACTGAAGCGATTTAGCAGCGGCAGCAGCAAAGAGCCTCTCAATGAAAGTGAAAGAGGAGAGTGAAAAAGTTGGGTTAAAACACGACATTCAGAAAACTAAGATCATGGTATCCGGTCCCATCATTTCATGGCAAATAGATGGGGAAACAATGGAATCAGTGACAGACTTTATTTTGGGGGGGCTCCAAAATCACTACAGATGGTGACTGCAGCCATGAAATTAAAAGATGGTTGCTCTTTGGAAGAAAAGTTGTGACCAACCTAGACAGCATGTTAAAAAGCAGAGACATTACTTTGCCAACAAAGCTCTGTCTAGTCAAAGCTATGGTTTTTCCAGTAGTCATTTATGGATGTGAGAGTTGGACTGTAAGGAAAGTTGAGTGCCAAAGAATTGATGCTTTTGAACTGTGGTGTTGGAAAAGACTCTTGAGAGTCCCTTGGACTGCAAGGAGATCCAACCAGTCAATCCTAAAGGAAATCAGTCCTGATAATTCATTGGAAGGTCTGATGCTGAAGCTGAAACTCTTAATAGCTTGGCCACCTGATGCGAAGAACTGACTCGGAAAAGACCCTGATGCTGGCAAAGATTGAAGGCAGGAAGAGCAGGGGATGACAGAGGATGAGATGGTTGGATGGTATCACTGACTCAATGGATATGAGTTTGAGTAAGCTCCAGGTGTTGGTGGTGGACAGGGAAGCCCGGTGGGCTGCAGTCTATGGGGTTGCAAAGAGTCGGACATGACTGAGCAACTGAACTGAACTGAATTCCATCATATTTTTCTTTCTGAGAGTGCAATTATCATCACAAAGCAAATAGCCATGTAATTATCATCATGACCATGAAATAAAATATTGTCAGTTCCCAGGAGGCCTCTTTGTGCCCATTATCTCCCTCCCCCTCAAAATTACCAATGCTTTGAATGCTAGCCTAATGATTTCCTTGCTTTACTTAATACCATCAAAGTCTGTATTGTTAAACACTTCAGGCTTTACTGTTTTTAAAGTTTATTTAAATTGAGTTATATATATATATATATATACACACATATATATACTATGTGCATTAATATTTGTTTGTTAAAGGACATTTTTCCAGTTTTATCTATTTTAAATGAAGCTATTATGAATAATTTTGTGCATATTTGGTATTATCTTGAGTGTAATTAAAGAGTAAAATTATGGGGTCATGAAATATGGCTGGTCTTCCTTGGTGGTTCAGACAGTAAAGAATCTTCCTGCTTTGTGGGAAACCCTGGTTGAATCCCTGGGTCGGGAAGATCCCCTATAGAAGGGAATGGCAACCCACTCCAGTATTCTTGCCTGGAGAATTCCATGGACAGTGGAGCCTGGTAAGCTACTCCATGGGGTCACAAAGAGTTCAGACATAACTGAGTGACTAACACTTTCACTTTCAAAATATGATCAGCTTTAGAAGATGCATTTTTCCAAAGTAGTTGTAGTACTCTATCACAAAGTACTAGTGTGTCAGAATTCCCATTGCCCCCATAATATTTATTATTATTAACATTTTAAAATTTGGACCTTCTTCAGGTGCTCTTAATGTGCATTTTCATGGTTTCTAATGAGTTTGAATATCTTTTCATATATTCCGTATGTTTACTAGATACTTGCTACCACAGTGTGTGGGCATATAGTGCCTTTTCAGCTCTCTTGGGCTTTTTTTTTTCTATTGGGTTGTCTGCTTGTCTCTTACTCCTAGGTAAGAGTCCTTTATGTAATTTGGAAAAAAAAAGGTCTATATCAGTAATACATGTTGAAAGCACATTTCTTCTCTTGGTGATTTGTTTTTAACTATCTTGTATATTTTGATGAACAGAAATATTCAGTTTTAATATATATCCTCATTTATCTATTCTTTCTTTATGGTTAGTGCTTTTGTTACTCATTTAAGTTTTTACTTAAAACAAGATTATGAATATATTACACTAATTGTCTTTTAGAGGCTTTATTGTTTTACCTTTAATATTTAAGCCAATAATACATATGGATTTTATGCTTGTATATGATATGAAATAAGGTCTTTTTAAAAATTTTTTTCTATGCTTAGTTTTCCCAGTATCATTTATTGAAAAGACCATATATCCCAACTATTATAGTACCAATGTAGTTATAAATCACATGTCCATATACATATCTGTCTGTTGATGGGAATCTTGATTCTGTTCATTAAATCTTTATAAGCCAATACCATGATCTCTTACTGTAAATTTTTAAGTTTGACACAGCCTAAAGCAATACCAACCACTAATGGTTACTTACAAAAGAGATTAGTCTGCAGAAAATATACAAGAGGAACATTAGAGAAAGAATGAAAATTAATAGATGCTGGCACATCCAGGACTGAGTCCTTGGACCACTTCTCTTTTCTTCCTACACTCATTGCCTAGGTCATCTCATCCATTCTCATGGTTTGAAATACCATCTATATCCTAATGGCTCAAAACACTATGTCCCCAACCTAACTTTTCCCATGAATTTTGGACTCAAGTCTGGAAGAGCCTACGTGACATTTCCCCCTAAAAATCTAATAGCTATCTCACACTTAACTAACTCCTGATGCCTGCCCCTCTCCAATAAAATTCTAGCTCTTTCTATTGTCCCTGTCATCTCAAAGAGCAATTTGATTCTTTCATAATTTATTTTTTGCTCTTCTCTTTTTTACATATCCATTGTCCACATCCATTGCATCATCCATTCTCTTTCTCCACATCCATTGCATCAGAAAATTTTCTTTGTTCTGCATGAAATTATATCAAAAATTAACACCTACCAGCTGTACTCTTGGCTTCCCAGGTGGTGCTAGTGGTAGAGAACCTCCTGACAATGCAGGAGACATTAAGAGACATGCATTTGATCCTTGAGTTGGGAAAATCCTAAAGTTGGGAAGATCCTAAAGCAGAATGGCAACCCATTCCAGTACTCTTGCCTGGAGAATCTCATGGAGAGAGGAGCCTGTCAGGCCACAGTCCATAGGGTCACCAAGAGTCAGACATGACTGAAGCACTTTAGCATGCACTCTCCTGTTTACATGCTGGACATCATTTTCTCTTGCCTGGATTAAGGTAATAGCTCCTCACTAGTCTCTCTTCTCTTCTACTCATAGTTCTCCATAAATTATATCTACCCAGGAAAACATAATTATTTTTCTATTAGTTCTCTTTTCAAAAACAAATCTCCACATCACTCAAGAGTAAAAACAAAAACACTATGTTGAACAAACTCCTAAATGATCTGGTTCCTTGACAACTCTTTAGTTTCATCTCTTGATATTCTTCCCTTCATTCTCTCTGTTCCAGCTACCTCGTCCTTGAACATGCCAGGCAAGCTGCCTGCTTAGTGTTTTCACATTAGCTATTCCTTCTTCCTGGAATGTTATTGGCTGTCTCCCTGCAGATAGTAACATGTCTAAATCTCTCATTTCTTTTAGTTCTTAACTGTCTTCATCATTTCAATAAGACTATCCCTGGACACCTTATCTGTGAATTTCAAAGTATAACATTTCATATTGCCTTTCCATGCTCTGTTTTTCTCCTTAACAATTATTACTATCTCACATAGGAAGAAAAGTTATGACCAACCTAGATAGCATATTCAAAAGCAGAGACATTACTTTGCCAACAAAGGTCCATCTAGTCAAGGCTATGGTTTTTCCAGTGGTCATGTACGGATGTGAGAGTTGGACTGTGAAGAAAGCTGAGCATTGAAGAATTGATGCTTTTGAATTGTGGTATTGGAGAAGACTCTTGAGAGTCCCTTGGACTGCAAGCAGATCCAACCAGTCCATTCTGAAGGAGACCAGCCCTGGGATTTCTTTGGAAGGAATGATGTTGAAGCTGAAACTCCAGTACTTTGGCCACCTTATGAGGAGAGTTAACTCATTGGAAAAGACTCTGATGCTGGGAGGGATTTGGGCGCAGGAGGAGAAGGGGATGACAGAGGATGAGATGGCTGGATGGCATCACTGACTCGATGGACGTGAGTTTGAGTGAACTCTGGGAGTTGGTGATGGACAGGGAGGCCTGGCGTGCTGTGATTCATGGGGTCACAAAAAGTCGGACACGGCTGAGTGACTGAACTGAACTGAGGTGAACATACTACCTAAAATACATACTTTCCTTGTTTATATTATTTATATTGTGGATCTTTGAAGTGATGTGACTTAAGGCTTAAGTGGAGAAATTAGTCTTAAAAGAAGTAAGAGGAGTATATCCACTGTAACAGGTCAGAAGAAGAATTGGATAAATGCCCATGTAAGTGGGTTTATAAGTCTGGTTGGTTGAGGAGTCTATATACAATTAACTCCATTGACAATACTCCTGACTACCTACATATTATCTTCAAAAGGTTTGACCAGGCTGAGCAGATTTCTTGAAACTGTGTTTTGAAAAAATCTTTGATTGATCAGTTTCTGTGCTTTGTAATCATATTTGAAGACTTCAGCTATTGAACATGATTGAAAGTTGGGAAGATGGAAGATGGCATGGCGACAAGAAGAGAGAAATATGCACATCCAAGTTCAATGTTTTCACACTCATTTGAGCTTAAAAATTCTCATCAATTTAAGAAGTAGCTAAAAGTTACATCTCTAGATTTAGCTATGATTGTGTCAACCCAAAGGTAGGAAACTCTGAATCTGACTGGCCCTATAAAAGAGTCAATAGATAGATAATTCCAGATCACTTTCAGTAAGTAGAAGGTACAGGCTTACAAGAAAACTTTAGTACCATTCTTACGCTACCACTCTCATGTGGTCATCCAGGGGTAAGGTGACTTCCTGGATGAACAGACACTTAGAGTTCAAAGATTGTGTTTGTTATGGGTTGAACTGTATTCCTGGAACTGTATTCCAATATTCCTGGAGATAATTGTGAACGTGAGCTAATTTGAGATGGACCCTGGACAGACATCTATTAACCAGAATGTAGATGGTAAAGAGTCTGCCTGTAGTGTGGTAGACCCAGGTTTGATCCCTGGGTCAGGAAGATCCCCTGGAGAAGGAAATGGCAACCCATTCCAGTATCCTTGCCTGGAAAATTCCATGGATGAAGGAGGCTGGCAGGCTACAGTCCATGGGGTTGCAAAGAGTCAGACATGACTGAGTGATTTCACTTTAATTTGAGAATATGGTCTTTGGAGATGATTAAGTTAAGATGAGGTCATTAGGGTAGACCCTAATCCAATAAGTGCTAAGTTGCTTCAGCTGGGTCTGGCTCTTTGCACACTATGGACTGTAGTCCACCAAGCACCTCTGTCCATGGGGATTCTCCAGGCAAGAATACTGGAGTGGACTGTCATGCCCTACTCCAGGGGATCTTCTTGAACCAGGGATCTAACTCATGTCTTTTATGTCTTGTGCACTGGGGTCTTTACCACTAGCACCATCTGGGAAGCCAATCCAATATGACCAGTGTACGTAGAGAATGCCATGCGGATATGATAACAGAGACCTAGGAGATGCATCTACAAGGTGAGGATGCTGAAGATGGTCAGTAAATTATCAGAAGCCAGACAGGAGGTATGGAACGGATTCTTCTTCACAGTCCTCAGAAAGAATTAAACCTGCTGACATCTTGATCTCAGATTTCTATCTACCAGAAGTACGGGACAATTTTATTGTTTAAGCCACATAGTTTGTGGTACTTTATTATAGCAGCCCTAGGAAACTAACGTGGTCCCTGTTCTTCTTAGAACAACTATTGTAAATAGAGTTCAACTTGTGACCACATAAATTTTAATCTAGTAAAATTTTAAGGTTTGAAAAGTCACTATTTTAAATAAAATAAACTTTCTAGGAGACTCCTTTGGTGGTCCAGTGGTCAAGACTCCCACTTCCAAGGAAGGGGGCATGGATTTGATCCTGGTCAGGGCTTCCCTTGTGGCTCAGCTGATAAAGAATTTGCCTGCAATGCAGGAGACCTGGGTCAATGTCTGAGTCAGGAAGATCCCCTGGAGAAGGGATTGTCACTCCAGTATTCTTGCCTGGACAACTCCTTGGATAAAAGAGCCTGGCAGGCTATAGTCCATGGGGTCACGAAAAGTTGGACATGACTGAGTGACTAACACTTTCACTTTCATTCAGGGAACTAAGATCCCACATGTCGCAAAGTGAGGCCAAAAAATAATATTTCTAATTTAAAACAATTTTAGATTTAGAGAAAAATTGCAAACATACTGCAGAGACTTTCTCCACACAGTTTCCTCTGTTGATGCTTATATTAGTAGGCACACTTGTCACAAGTTGGCCTCCCTGGTGGCTCGGCTGATAAAGAATCTGCCTGCCCCCATCTACCCTTCATTTAATTCAGGTGCATGACTAATGACATCAGTAGTGATTCCAGAATTTTCCTGGTTGGCAGGAGCAGATTCTTGAAGGGGCTCATAAGATAAAGCTTTTGCTTCTCTCAGAATTTCAGCATTTCTTGGAGATTATTCCATTCCATTTTCAATGAGTTCTATGCCCCATCTCTGGCCCTCCCAGGACATATCTTCAAGGTTAATGTTTAAGTGTTAATTAAGCCCAGCCATCCTTTAAGAGATAAGTAAGTAAACAAGCTGGCCATGATAACAAGGTTTCTAAGACTGGACAAAAAGGAATGTTAATGCATCTTTCATAATGGAAACAATACATTTATAATCTTAGACTTAAAGTAACTATGGTTACAAAGCCTTGTGCTGCTTACCTTCACTTGATTCCTTTCACTGGGAATCCACCCCTGTCATCAGGAGAGAGTCTCCTTGGCTAATGGCCCTCAGTGTGTCATCATGAGAATACAGAGATTAAACACCTTGTGAATAGAGAGTGTAAATTTCCTTATCTGCTTCAGAAGTGTCTTTTCAATAAGAAAGACTTGGTCAACAAAAGAGAGAGAAGTGTTCTCAGTTTAAACCAACTTTCTAAATTTAAAAAAAAAGCACCGGTTTTCTATTATACCTGAAGTGTTTTGTTGTCAATGATTACCTGACAAGTGCTTCAAGTCTTTATAACCATAGTCTTGATGTTGACTAAGTGCTTCAAAAAGAATTTCTGCAGATAATTAGGGTGAAGGGGTCAAGAAGAAGATATTATCAGGATAGAATTTAGAATACTAGATTTAAGACGAATTACTGTAGGCATCTTCACAAAGACTGTTAAGAAGGTTGGAAGTTGTTCAAACATAACATTAGAAATAAAGCAGGGCTCAAAGTTATGTCTATAATGCATTCTACAGAAATGATATAAAATATATCAAGATGAAAAGAAGCATATGATAATGTAAGCTGTGGTTATCTTAGGGATGAGATTATAGGTGGTTTGACACAATAAACATTATTAATTAAATATTCAGAAATAAACTGTAAGTTTTAAATAGTAATCTATAATCTATTTTAAACATCAGCTGTAGCTTTGGCAGTTATAGAAATGACTCACTGTTAATCTAGGACACATTCAGAGGAGGTTAGTAAAGGATATCAGGAGCAGTTAAAGCTTTTTCCCTTGGAGAAAAAACAAGAATAAAGTAACATTAAAGCTGGCTTCAACTCTTCGAAAAACTGTCAAGTAGAAGAGTAACAAGACATTTTCCAAAGACTAGAAGTTCTATGGAGTTTAGCGCCTGTCTTAATTAAAGAAAGACGTTTCTAATAACAAGGCAACAGATTGATATTCAAGAATTACTGAAGGCATTTAAGAAGAGATAGGGTGGATATCAGACATGGTTATAAAAATGATTGCTTCACTGAGTGAGAACTCAGACTGTGGGGTTTTTAAGATATTTTCAACTCTTGGATTCTATGGTTTTAAACATTGCTAACATGTTTGCCCAATACTCTAGCCCTCAGATCTTGATTTTTCTTTCCCTCACTTTTTCTGACCCCATTCCCACTTCCCTCCCATATTGACAGAAAATGCTGACTTGTGCTAGGAGTCACAGGGGCATATTGCCCTTGAGAACAATGATAAGAGAGCAGTAAATTCCTTGATATAAAGCCTCCATTTAAAAAAACATAAGTGGCAGAATATAGTTACTTGTCTGATTCACCATAATGTGTTTTGCACCCTAATGTTAGGGCAGGGTTCCCTTGGCTTGGGGTTTACAGGGCCTTAAGACAGATCAGAAAGAATAAGATTGGGCTCAGATTTTGATCACTCATCTGATCACACATTTGGACATGACTCATTTTATCCATCTCTTTCTCTATGTCATCAACTTCCACACCATCTTACTGAAAAATGGCATAAGACATTCTCTGGCCAAATTTCCCGACCTCCCAGCCCCTTAGTTCCCAGGATGCCCATTGTGTGATCCCCACTGAGTGTGATATCTTCACTTCTTGTTGGCCCCAAATAGGAAGCAAATACAAATACTCTTGTAACACTATTCATTTCGGAAAGAGCCAAATAGTGTTAGAAATTCCAAACCAGTAATCAACTATCTTCCAGTAACACTATTCATTTAGGAACCAGTCAAATAGTATTAGAAATTCTAAACCAGTAACCATCTATCTTCCAATAAACATAATAGAACATATATACATACATATATACAATTCTGGGCCATTTTGACACTTACCTTTACTTGATTCCTAAGATTCAAAGTGAAGTTTCTGCAGAATTCTCCACGCATGAAGTATTAAGGAGAAGAATGCACCTCAAGAGTGACAAGCCCTAAAAACTCCTGATCATTTACAATGACTTGCTTTACACAATGTACATTACAAAGAATTTTTATCAATGTAGATAATCTTTACTTTTTAAAATTGATTTCATTGAAGTATAGCTGATTTTCAATGTTGCATTAATTTCGACTGCACAGCAAAGTGGGTCAGTTGTACATACACATATGGATGTTTGTTTGTTTGTGTTTTTGTTTAATCAGTCCGTCATGTCCGACTCTGCGAACTCATGGACTCTATCCCACCAGGCTCCTCTGTCCTTGGGATTTTTAGGCAACAATACTGGAGCGGGTTGCCAGTTCCTCCTTCAGGGTATCTTCTCGACCCAGGAATCAAACCCATGTCTCCTGCAAGTCTCTTGCATCACAGGCAGATTCTTTACTGCTGAGTTACTGGGGAAACCCTACACATCCTTTTTCATATTCTTTTCCATTTTGGTTTATCACAGGATAGTGAATATAGCTTTCTGTTGCTATACAGTAGTACCTTATTGTTAAAGATTCTTTCTTTGTTAATCATTAAAATCCATGGAATGAGTTATATTTCAAATGGGTCTATTAGTAGGGAAAAAAGCATTCATCAAAACAGAAGTTTGAAAATGGAGAAAGACAACGTTGGCCAAGAAAGAGGAAAGAACAGGTGTTTTATCTTATTCCACACTCATTCAGAGTGGAATATGGAAGACCAACACTCTTGTTTTTGTGGATATGTGCTAAAGAAAACAGAGAACTCCAGCCAAGTTGCACAGTGAGTTTCGTGAATATATGGGGAAATGTTTACTTGCCTTGAATTGAGGATGGAATTCTAGTCCCCTTAGACAGTGAGCCAGATTTTAGAAAGCCAACATAAGCCCACTTGTATTGTCTAATCATCCTCTCTTCTGGGAAAATTCTAATTTAGCTAAAACCAGGATTTGGATTTGGCCTAGCTATAAATTAAAAGAATACTACATGGCTATGCAGCTCTGTTCAAGAGTTTATTTGCTCTTACATTAAAAAATAACTCAAGTTACTCTCAAAGGATTCATTAAAAACCTGATTTCTCCACTTTATAGCTATTTTGCCTGGCAGATGGGATCTGGTTTTTTCCTTATGTTGCATTTTTCGAACTAAGTCTTTATGGTGAGATAGCAGTATTCTCTCCCGCCAACAAAAAAGCCACATGAATATTTCAATAAAATTGCATTATTTGGCATCTACTGTCCACATATGTTCATTTGGCTATTGCTTGTCCAAGCCAATTATAGCCACAAGGGGAATGAGTGTTTGAAATTTAAACAAGGAGCTCTAAATTTTGTAAGAGAGAAGAGGCCCCCTGACAGGTAGATCAGTCTCTAATTCATTTTTAATGCAGTTGACAATTCCATAAATCATTGTTTCCCTCCAGTACATGCCAGCTTCTGTGCTGTAGAAGCCTGAAAAGAAAACTTCTTTATACATTTGGGTGGGTGGGGGGTGGATTGGACTAAGTTAGACTCTTTGAATGGGCCTTTAAGGAGGAATAACTTCACCATGCAGAGAATGAAGAGTATTTCAAGCAGAGGGAAAGGCATGAAGGCGTGTAATGAGTTCAAGGGTAGAGCTAGGATACAGATACATAAGTTGGAAGGGGCTGGTAGAGGTGATGGATTTCTTGGTACAAAAAAACCATCATCAAAAGTTTGAAAATAAGGAATGTTAAGTTCTATCCCTATCAGTCCTAAGAAATGGAGTATTACATTCCCACAATTGTGAAAAGAAAACCTGTTTCCACTTTCCACCAAAGAATGCCTGTAAGGTCTGAAGTTAAGTGATAAACAGGGCCAAGAGATATTTGGAAATACTATTGTCACTTAAGAGCCAAAATGGGCTTCCCTGGTGGCTCAGTGGTAAATAATCTTCCTGCTGAGGCAGGAGACTTGGGTTTGATCCCTGGTTTGGGAAGATTCCCTGGAGAAGGAAATGGCAACCCACTCCAGTATTCTTGCCTGGCAGACCCCATGAACAGAGAGCCTGGAGGGCTGCAGTTTATGGGGTCACAATGAGTCAGATACAACTTAGCAACTAAACAACAACAAGAAACAAAATATGCAGTGCCTAAGTTAAATCACCCTAGGGATTTTTTTTTTTTTTCATTCTATTTTTAAGAACCTGGTTGGGAATTAGGAGAGAACAAGGTACAGTTAAATTAGTGTGATTGTTCTTTGTTGAAAGTTAAGGTCACTCAGAGATACCATTTGCTTAATCATTGCCTATACACATGTCAAAAAAAAAAATCACACACACACACATCTTTTTACATGCTAAAAATGATGGTGGTTGAAAATGTGACTAAATCATGTGTCTTGATTAGAATCTGGAGTATGAACCTACTCTCATAGATTTTATTACTTTATCAAATTTTCAGCTATAGATTTCATCCTATATGGTAGTGCTTTAGAATCACACGCATAATATAGACAAGAGTTTGGCCCCCAGAATCAGGCAAACCTGAGCTCTGTCTACTTATGAGCCCTATGACCTCAACAGTGATTAGATTCCTTTAGTTCTCAACTTTCTGAACTGTTATTAATTAAAAGAAAAATCAGATGCAAACTCATATCTACCAAATAACTATTGTGAAGATTAAGTAAAATGTTTGAAAATGCTTACTGTGGTGTCTGGTGTATATTAAGAACTTGATAAATGTCATTAACCAATTATATAATTATTATTATTATCCAAAGAAAAACACTCACAGTTTGAAAAGAAACATCTGTAGAAACCATTTTATCTATACACCGAAACAGTTGATTCACTGCATTTTTCTTGATTAAATAATAATGAAAAGGGTAATAATAACATACATATAATACTTCAGTGTTTAAGAATATTCCCTTATGAACAAATAATTTGGCACTAACTCTGTGAGTTAGAAAAGATAAAATATTTTTATTTTTTACAAAGAAGGAAAAAAAAAAGAAATCAGGATATAATATCCAAGAGAAAAAGAGTCTATAAAAGTCACAACAAAACAAAGAGATTAAGGGGGAAGAAAAGCCTCTTAAAATGATTAATTTGTCATAGCAAACACTTTCAAATAATCAGAGTGGAGAAAACAGTGTCAGTCAATGGACTGACATTGTGAAATTGACTGATGGGGATCTAACAAGTGTCAGATTTATTTAACTTTTTTAAATTGCTAGTTATTGATTTCTCAAGTTTAAATGACTCTTTCCAAAATTAATATTTCATTTGCGTTTATTACTCTTAACAAATACATTATTGCAAAGAAAATATAAAAACATTCATTTAAAATAAGCACCATTTTCATAATACACAAGTTTGTTTTTAAAAAACACATTGAGGAAAGTTTTATGTTCTCTCTTTTAAAAATCATATATTTATAAGTTGAATACAGTCACCATCTTTATCTATCATTTAAATTATTGATCAACAAACCATAATATAGACTTTGGAATAATGGCGCTCAAATTATACAATGGTGGGCTGAAAATTTGAAAAACGGTTCCGCTGGTTAATTAAATATAGTCAATCTTTCCTCCAGTTCACATATGATTAAATTTTTTAACCTAGATTTTTTTATTATATTCACCAAGAAAAGTTTTCCTTTAAAAAACTGACACCTGATAATTGTTGATTCTGACAAAGTGAATGTCCAAGTATCATAAAATATGTATTAATAGAAGTCCTTAGAAAGGTGACTGCGCCTTATTGTACAGTTAATAAATATGGTCATATATATTCATGTCTGTGATTTTTGTATCACACTTCCCAGGTGGTGCTAGTGGTAAAGAATCTGCCTGTCAATGCAGGAGATGTAAGAGACATAGGTGTGTTCCCCGGGTTGGGAGGATCCCCTGGAGGAGGGCATGGCAACCCATTCCAGTTTTCTTACTTGGAGAATCCCATGAACAGAGGAACCTGGAGGGCTAGAGTCTGTAGGATTGCAAAGAGTTGGATATGACTGAAGCAACTTAGCACACACATATCTGTAATAAAGTTATGGTTTCTCTAAGAAATACTGATTCCAAGCCGTGTACTATGATCAAATATCTTAATAATTTATATTCTGTCATGATCATCATGATATTCAGATGCTTCCTGATCAAATTTTATGACAATTGCTTTAGAAGTATACACATATTCACTTTTATTTAATTACTCTAAATTTCCTTGAATATATCTTTGTTGAGTAAGTATAATACAGGCGGTACAATTGGCTGGTTAAAAATATGTGGAGTAGATCCATTGTTATCACCAGGGTTTCCATTTCAAGTGCTCTCACACTGATGAAAAGAAGATACTTTCCTTATGGCTACAAATGGAGGTGTTACTAATAATGGTTCGCAGAGTTTTCTTTGGTACTTCAGTTCAGTTCAGTTCATTTCAGTCGCTCAGTCGTGTCCAACTCTTTGTGACCCAATGAATCGCAGCACACCAGGCCTCCCTGTCCATCACCAACTCCTGGAGTTCACTCAAACTCATGTCCATTGAGTCGGTGATGCCATCCAGCCATCTCATCCTCTGTCATCCCCTTCTCCTCCTGCCCCCAATCCCTCCCAGCATCAAAGATTTTTCCAATGAGTCAACTCTTTACATGAGGTGGCCAAAGAACTGGAGTTTCAGTTTTAGCATCATTCCTTCCAATGAACACCCAGGACTGATCTCCTTTAGAATGGACTGGTTGGATCTCCTTGCAGTCCAAGGGATTCTCAAGTCTTCTCCAACACCACAGTTCAAAAGCATAAAATCTTCAGCACTCAGCTTTCTTCACAGTCCAACTCTCACATCCATACACGACTACTGGAAAAACCATAGCCTTGACTAGATGGACCTTTGTTGGCAAAATGTCTCTGCTTTTCAATATGCTATCTAGGTTGGTCATAACTTTCCTTCCAAGGAGTAAGTGTCTTTTAATTTCATGGCTGCAGTCACCATCTGCAGTGATTTTGGAGCCCTGAAAAATAAAGTCTGACACTGTTTCCACTGTTTCCCCATCTAGTTCCCATGAAGTGACGGGACCAGATGCCATGATCTTCATTTTCTGAATGTTGAGCTTTAAGCCAACTTTTTCACTGTCCACTTTCACTTTCATCAAGAGGCTTTTTAGCTCCTCTTCACTTTCTGCCATAAGGGTGGTGTCATCTGCATATCTGAGGTTATTGATATTTCTCCCAACAATCTTGTTTCCAGCTTGTGCTGCTTCCAGCCCAGCATTTCTCATGATATACTCTGCATATAAGTTAAATAAGCAGGGTGACAATATACAGCCTTGACGTACTTCTTTTCCTATTTGGAACCAGTCTGTTGTTCCATGTCCAGTTCTAACTGTTGCTTCCTGACCTGCATATAGGTTTCTCAAGAGGCAGGTCAGGTACTTACAGAAACTTAAAAGAATTACATATATAAACTTAAATGTCTGTGTGATTTGAATATAGGAATTGAGCTTTTCGTTACATAAATAGCTATGGCAAATTATGCTTGTTATTTGTAGATTAAACTGTTTTTTGCCTGAAGTGTTCCCTTGGTATCTAATTTTTTTGAAGCGATCTCTAGTCTTTCCCATTCTGTTGTTTTCCTCTATTTCTTTGCTTTGATCACTGGGGAAGGCTTTCATTTCTCTCCTTGCTATTCTTTGGAACTCTGCATTCAAATGGGTATATCTTTCCTTTTCTCTTTGGCCTCTGGCTTCCCCTTCTTTCTGAGCTATTTGTAAAGACTCCTCAGAGAACCATTTTGCCTTTATGCATTTCTTTTTCTTGGGGATGGTCTAGATCCTTGCCTCTTGTACAATGTCACAAACCTCCATCCATAGTTCTTTGGCACTCTTTCAGATCTAAGCCCTTGATTCTATTTGTCACTTCCACTGTATAATTGTAAGGGATTTGACTTGGGTCATACCTGAATGGTCTACTGGTTTTCCCTACATTTTTCAATTTATGCCTGAATTTGGCAATAAGGAGTTCATGATCTGAGCCACAGTCAGCTCCAAGTCTTGTTTTTGCTGACTGTGTAGAGCTTCTCCATCTTCAGCTGCAAAGAATATAATCAGTCTGATATCAGTATTGACCATCTGGTGATGTCCATGTGTAGAATCATCTCTTGTGTTGTTGGAAGAGGATGTTTGCTATGACTAGTGCATTTTCTTGGCAAACCTCTGTTAGCTTTTGCCCTGCTTCATTTTGTACTCCAAGGCCAAACTTGCCTGTTACTCCAGGTATCTCTTGACTTCCTACTTTTGCATTCTAGTCCTCTATGATGAAAAGGACATCTTTTGGGGATGTTAGTTTTAGAAGGTCTTGTATGTCTTCATAGAATGGTTCTACTTCAGCTTCTTTGGCATTAGTTGTTGGGGCATAGACTTGGATTACTCTCATACTGAATGGTTTGCCTTGGAAACAGAGATAACTCTATTATTTTTGAGACTTCACCCAAGTACTGCTTTTTGGACTCTTTTGTTGACTATGAGGAATACTCCATTTCTCCTAAGGGTTTCTTGCACACAGTAGTAGATATAATGGTCATCTGAATTAAATTCACCCATTCCAGTCCATTTTAGTACAGTGATTCCTAAAATGTCAATGTTCACTCTTGCCTTCATCTCCTGTTTGACCACTTCCAATTTACTTTGATTCATGGACCTAACATTCCAGGTTCCTATGCAGTATTGTTCTTTACAGCATCAGACTTTACTTCCATCACCAGTCACATCCATAACTGGGCATTGTTTTCTCGTTGGCTTTGTCTCTTCATTCTTTCTGGAGTTATTTCTCCACTCTTCTCCAGTAGCATATTGGGCACCTACCAACCTGGGGAGTGCATCTTTCAGTGTCCTATCTTTTTGCCTTTTCATACTGTTCATGGAGTTCAAGGGAGGAATACTAAGTGATTTGCCATTCCCTTCTCCAGTGGACAATGTTTTGTCAGAACTCTCCACTTTGACCCATTTGTCTTGGGCGGCCCTACAGGGCATGGCTCATAGTTTCATTGAGTTAGGCAAGGCTGTGGTCCATGTGATCACTTTGATTAGTTTTCTGTGATTGTGATTTTCAGTCTGTCTGCCCTCTGATGGATAAGGATAAGAGGCTTATGGAAACTTCCTGATGGGAGAGACTGATTGTGGGGGAAACTGGGTCTTGTTCTGATGGATGGGACCATGCTCAGTAAATCTTTACTCTAACTTTCTGTTGATTGGTGGGGCTGTGTTCTCTCCCTGTTGTTTAACCTGAGACCAAACTATGGTAGGGGTAATGAAGATAATGGTGACTTCCTTCAAAAGGACATGTTCATGCATTGTTGTATTCAGTGCCCCTGACCCTGCAGCAGGCCACTGTCCACCCTTGTCTCCACAGGAGACTCCTGGACACCCAAAGGCATGTCTGGGTCAGTCTCTTGTGGGATCACTGCTCCTTTCTTCTGGGTCCTGGTACACAGAAGGTTTTGTTTGTGCCCACCAAGAGTCTGTTTCCCCAGTCCTGTGTAGTTCTGAAATCAAATCCCACTGGCCTCCAGTGTCAAATTCCCTGGCGGTTCCCAATGAGAGATACCAAGGGAATATTTCAAACAAGATGGGCACAATAAAGGACAGAAATGGTATGAACCTAACAGAAGCAGAAGATACTAAGAAGAGGTGGGAAGAATACACAGAAGAACTACACAAAAATGATCTTAATGACCCAGATAACCATGATGGTGTGAACACTCACCTAGAGCCAGACATCCTGGATGTGAAGTCTAGTGGGCTTTAGGAATCATCACTATGAACAAAGCTAGTGGAAGTGATGGAATTCCAGTGGAGCTATTGCAAATTCTAAGAGATGATGCTGTGAAGGTGCTGCACTCAATATGTCAGCAAACTGGGAAAACTCAGCAGTGGCCACAGGACTGGAAAAGGTCAGTTTTCATTCCCATCCCAAAGAAAGGCAATGCCAAAGAATGTTCAAACTACTACACAATTGCACTCATCTCACACACTTGCAAAGTAATGCTCAAAATTCTCCAAGCCAGGCATCAGCAATACATGAGCTGAGACCTTCCAGTTGCTCACGCTGAATTGAGAAAAGGCAGAGGAACCAGAGATCAAATTGCCAACATCTGTTGGATCATCAAAAAAAGCAAGAGAGTTCCAGGAAAACATCAACTTCTGCTTTATTGACTACCCCAAAGCCTTTGACTCTGTGGATCACAACAAACTGTGGAAAATTTTGGACGAGATGGGAATGCTAGACCATCTGACCTGCCTCCTGAGAAACCTGTCTGCAGGTCAAGAAGCAACAGTTAGAACTGAACGTGGAACAACAGACTGTTTCCAATTTGGGAAAAGAGTATGTCAAGGCTATATACTGTCACCCTGCTTGTTCAACTTATATGCAGAGTACATCATGTGAAATGTCATGCTGGATAAAGCACAAGCTGGAATCAAGATTGCCAGGAGAAATATCAATAACCTCAGATATACAGATTACACCACCCTTATGGTAAAAAGTGAAGAAGAACTAAAGAGCCTCTTGATGAAAGTGAAAATGGAGAGTGAAAAAGTTGGCTTAAAGCTCAACATTCAAAAAACTAAGATCATGGCATCTGGTCCCATCCTTTCATGGGATTAGATGGAGAAACAGTGGAAACAGTGTCAGACTTTATTTTTCAGGGCTCCAAAATCACTGCAGATGGTGATTGCAGCCATAAAATTAAAGGACGCTTGCTCCTTGGAAGAAAAACTATGACCAACGTAGACAGCACCTTAAAGAGCAGAGACATTACTTTGCCAACAAAGGTCCATCTAGTCAAAGCTGTTTTTTTCCAGTCATGTATAGAGGTGAGAGTTGGACTATAAAGAAAGCTGAGCACCAAAGAATTGATGCTTTTGAACTGTGGTATTGGAGAAGACTCTTGAGAGTCCCTTGGACTTCAAGGAGATCCAACCAGTCAATCCTAAAGGAAATCAATCCTGAATATTCATTGGAAGAATTGATGCTGAGGCTGAAACTCCAATAGCTTGGCCACCTGATAAGAACTGACTCATTGGAAAAGACCCTGATGCTGTGAAAGATTGAAGGCAGGAGAAGAAGGGGACAAGAAAGGACGAGATGGTTGGATGGCATCATCGACTCTGTGGACATGAGTTTGAGCAAGTTCCGGGAGTTGGTGATAGACAGGGAAGCCTGGCGTGCTACAGTCCATGAAATATCAAAGAGTCGGACTTGACTGAGCAACTGAAGTGGACTGAACTGAAACTGTTTTTTAACGTATAGAATATTTGAATAATATATATCAAAGAGGATATAAAGATGCTTAAAATTCAGAAGGCAATGAAATCACTATAGGGCCCCAAACCTCTCTTTGGCTTCAAGTCTTTATATCTGTATAAAAGTACTGTTCCCAAATAGAGCAAGCATAACTACTAAATGGTGCCACTGAAAGTTTGGAAGGTCTATGACACGAAAGCTAGAATTCAAAGGGATTTCTGTAAAGCAAAGTTCAGTGACCCTCCTAAGTCAGAAGAATTTTTCATATGTCTTGGAAATGGCAGAATCAAAAGGCAAAAGACGAAAGACATAAGACAGGAGATAAGAGATGAAAAAGTCTTCATTCTGTGATTCTTGGTTTCATTCTGCCCCCATCCCCCAAAAAAGACTGGAGGAGCCTCTTTAAGGTCTTTTCTAATTCTGTTCTTCTGTGATTCCAAGTATATAGAATTCTCTATTCTGTAAGTGTCCCTCTCTTGTTTTGTTTGGTTACCTAACACATAATAGAGCTAGGTTATTGTGTCTCAAATAACCAGTGCAGAATGTAGTTTAGCCTGATACAATATGAATCATTAGTCATAGGGGATTGCAATTTTTTAATTTAAATATATATGTCACATAGAAGTGTTTAAAAGTAAGGAAGATGATATTTCTGAATACTACAGCTTATACATTTATTTTTAATAATTTGAAATTTTTAATGGAATTTTAACAGAGAATGTCTAAAATATATAATCCAAAAGGAAATTCTACACAAACTTGAACCACTATCAGCATAAATAGGGGTGTGTGTGTATGTTTGTGTGTGTGTGTATAGAACCAGGGATAATTTATGTTAAACATTGAATAAGTGATATAACAATCATTAGTAAATAATAGATCACAATAACTCTAGTATCACCAGAATCCACATACTTCAATTATGATGTGACAACAACTTATGCAACCATTTAGCAATTCTCAAAAAGAAATTACATTCATTCCAGTGTGCTATTAAACATTCTTGCTTTGGAATTTTTAATGCATTTAAATAATCCCCATGGGTTGTTCAAAATATGGTATATAAAACTACTATAAAATGCCCAGATGTTAGCAAACTTTAGTCTTTTATTTTTCTAACACACATTTCTGTATGCCTTTTATAATATTTCATTTAAAAAGAATATATTTGTATACCTATGGCTGATTCATATTGAGGTTTGACAGAAAACAACAAAATTCTGTAAAGCAATTATCCTTCAGTTTAAAAAAAATTTAAAGAAAACAACAAGAATATAATTTATTTCACAACTTCCTAATTGTCCTTAATATTTAAAAACAATTTACTCAATTTCTCATATTAAGACAAAAAGAAGAGCAGATCTCTTGAGAGTTTCAACATTTTACTTTGCATTTCAAAGCTTCATTTTGAGAAAAACTTACTGACTCAGGGCAAATTTGTGGGAAACTATAAATTAATATAGGTCTTGCTTACAATCCTCTCAGGCAATTACTAGAAGCACCATAAAAAGGTGTGATCAGGATATCCAGACCAAGTATGTTTTTGAGGACTCAAGTATACATTTACTCCCATTTTCCACAAAAAATATTTCTTGGGACACTTGTTTTTCAAAATTCTCCTCCAAAAAAAACTACCTAGTTAAACAATTTGGAATTTTTTGCATACTGTGCCTTCCTATTTGAAATTTACAAATCCATATTAGCACTCCAAACAAGTATTTCAGTGAAGTACATTATTTAATCCATGTTTAACCTTGAGTTTCCAAGTCATTAGTGTTGTTCTGACTATAACACTCCCACAATTCTCCTCTCCTTCTCCCTTCTTCTTATTAAACACTATTCTTTTCTAATTTCATGGAATACGTATTGCTTGAGACAACAAGGCTTTGAGAGCCTTTGTACTATGGCCTTGATACTGTGACTGACTCAAGGCCAGAGTGGAGCCATGGGTGGAGATATTGAAGAAAAGAGTACAAACAGGAAATCCATGAGGGTTGTTGTAAACAGAATTGCAAGTTGGATTAATATTTCATAGAGCAATGAGTGTGCCTATTTTTGGATTTTTCTTCAGTACGTTTAGAAACATGAAAAGATGGATAAGCTACAACTGTGACACACCTAGCAAACAATGGCTGCTTTTCTTATTGCATGATCCTTAAGAAAAGCATAATTGTTTAAACGAGAAAAATGTCTTTGTTTTCAGAAACATCTAGCAAATAGGAAGAAACTATTATGGAAAGCATATTTTCAAATGACCAAAGCATTCACAAACATATGTAAAACTTCACAAGTGCAGGCAATATATGATTAAGCATTCAAGTAGACTAATAATTTATACTGAGGACTCTACATATGATTCAACTGGAAGCAAGAAGTTCTTCCTATAAAAAAAGAAATAATCCTTGGTGATTGTAGCATAACAATGTGAATGTTCTTAATACCACTGAATTAGATACTTAAAAATTGGTAAAATGGTAAATTTTATGTTATATGTCTTTTATAGCTATTGAAAAAAGAAATAATCTAATCTTATTTTCAGACATCATTAAAATAACAAGATTTTTTTTTAATACTTGGGAGAATTACACCTTATTATAAAATCAGATTCTTAAAAATGTCTGAAAACTCTCCTCTCTCACCGGGAAACACTTATTTTTACCAAAAGAGAAGGCAGTAGTGGATGGTGAAAGAACATGTTGGTTTCAGAATAAGATAAATATTTTCTTTTTTTCTCTACTTCCACTACCTAAATCTCCATGCCACTAGAGCTACAAGAATAGATTTTAAAGTGGACTTCCTTTTTACATTACAAAAAATAATAGAGTTTTCTATAAATGTAAAATGGTATTTCACAAGTTTTTTAAAAATATTTCATTTCCTGTAGTGGCATTAAGAGTAAAATCTTGTGTGTGGATTTTTTAAAGTTAGGTAGGATACATTTGATTTATCAAAGTGTGTTAATATAGGAGCATTAACAAATTTGTGAGAAATAGACTTAGGAAAGGATTAATGAACTCTAAAACTCACTGCAAAGCTAAGAATGTTTAAAAGCATTGTTCTCCTTGGCTAATATCTTATACCAGACTGTAAGTTTATGAGAGTGGGGAATACATCCATCTTGTTCACCACTATTTTTTCATGCTTTCAGTAGTACCTAGTGTTGTAAACAATAAATATTAATATCTCTCAGTATATTAATAAATTCAGACAAAAGTTAAAAATACAGAAAATTGCTTTTTAGGTAATAGTTAAAAAGCAACACTAGTGAAGGCCATTTTTCAGTCAATAAATGATTTCAAATATTACCAATGAATTATATATCTAATCAGTTACAAGTTCCATTATTCATCAAATATATGTTAAACTTAGCTACCAAATTCATTCAAGTCTTACGTATGGAATTTTATTTACAAACCAGTGTTCTCCATTTCAAGAGACCAATATTGTCAACACTTAGGCACTTAAGATCCAATTCTTCACATGAATCTTTTTGTCTGATGGACCACTGTTGAACTTTTCTCATGAGGTCTGAGCAGTAAAGTTATATTTGGTAGATATTCTTACAGTCTTTTCAAGTAGAGGCATTATGAAACTTTACATATTTTAAAGATATCCAGTGGAAGAATATAAATAAAAATGTTAATATTTGCCATTTGAATTAATTTTCTTCAAAATTTAAGCTATTTGCACACAAATATCAAAATAAGAATTATTAAATAGTGTTTCCTATAATCCTGAAAAACTTTTAGAGATGAAAGAGTGTGTCAGTATTTATAAAAGTATAGAAAAGAGATATCTACTGCTTTTAAACTGATTTCCTAGACCTTAATTATTGTTTTTTGTGTTCTTGATTTAGGAAAACTAAAACATAAGCAGAGAAAGTAGGACATAGTTTCCTCATGATTAGCAAAAGAGTCAAAACTTTGGAATCACTTTGAAATCTATTTTAAAAACTCAGCTACTTTGATTTTTTTTTCCTGTTATAGAACCATGAAAAGTTATTTCAACTGAATTGAATACATAACTCCTAGAGTGTAGACAGTTGCTATTATTTGTTCACTTCATCAAAATGCTTTTTTAAATTCTTGCTACATCTGTATTACCAGGTCTTGGAGAAACCAAGGTGAAAGAGGCCCAGGAGAAGCCAAACCCTCTTTGCTATTTCTAACAAAGGAAATGCCATTCTTGCCACTAACTCTTGGAATGATTTCCAAGTTCTCTAAAAATAATTTAACCTGTGTCAAATAGCTGTCTCATCTGGAAAACTCAATAAATGAATGTAGAAGTTAGAAAGAGCAAGGGGAAAGTTAGGTGTTAAACTGAAATGGTATATCCCAGGCTTTTTAGATTAAAACTCCAAATTAGCCAGCACACTTCCATACATCTGCTCACTTTTCTTTAAACTTGAGCTATATTATTGCAGAAAAGCATAGTAATCCCCACTCTGCTCTTGTATTTCAAATGAGAGACTGAAACATAACAACATAGGCACCTTTGAAAAGGGGTATTATGGGTGGATGAATTTCTTTTGGGGTCAGCATTTCCACATTCAAAGAGCAGATTATATAGGGAGGAGAAGAAGAAGGAATAATAAAAAGTATTTCTACCCACTGACAATGATTCTAATTTGACATTGAACTTTAGTTTAAAAAAGACATGTCTATTGAATCATGCTTCACTTTAAACAATAGCTGAATTTAAAACTTTTGTGCAAATTATTTCTTGGTAGCCAAATTCTACTTCACTATACCCCAGTAGCCGTTGACAAGTAGAAAGCTCAGGTAAGCCCTTACAGAAATAAAAAGTATGCTATATTTATTCAGAAATGTGGGTTATTGTATACTATCTTCTTGATTTAAAGCATTTTAACATGCCAGTGATTTAAAAATGAGTTTTTAAATTCTGTTACATGATTTTATAAGGAAATTCTATCTTATACTTTTCCATCTGTTAAATTAAGATTAACGTTTATTATATGCTGGTCCATGAATGAAATGTCATTGCTTAAATGATTTTTAGACATCTGTTAGTGTCCTCAAAGAGAAAAAACTGGAATATTTTTAGAACAGATGATTTACCACATGACTATTAACTTTTGTAGGGTCCCACTTAAGATTTTTCAAGGTGGCTAAAAGTAAAATGGAAACCTTCTGGGTTTTAAATATTTTTCTATTTTCTTTTTTGATATGAAAGGGAAATCTATAAAAATTTTGTAAAGAAAAGTGGCTCTGGTAACTTGCATTGATTCCTGTTGAATGGGAGAGCTATGAAAGTCAAACTCAGTTTGTCTACAGGGTCACATGACTGTGTGACTAGCGATTCATGCAATGACTCTGCTTTCCTACTCTCATAATTAGTTTTAGAGCGTGGGGTGGAAAAGGAGACGAAAAGAGATCATATATGGACTATCTGCCATTTGCCAAGAATTGTGCTTGACATTTTATATATGGCTTCTCATTTATAAAGACTTTAGCAATACAGAGGGCTTCCCTTGTGACTCAGCTGGTAAAGAATCTGGACCTGAGTTCAGTCCCTGGGTTGGGAAGATCCCCTGGAGAAGGGAAAGGCTACCCATTCCAGTATTCTGGCCTGGAAAATTCCATGGATTGTATACTCCATGGGGTCGCAAAGGATCAGACTGACAGACTCAGTTTCTCTTTCAAGTAATACATAAGAAAAAACTCAACCTAAAGAAATCTCTTATTTTTCTTTTTTCCTGCCAAATTATTTTGTGTCTTACTAAGTGATAAAATCTCTAGTAAGAAAGAGAAATCTGGTATCTTGCTTTTCTCCCCTGTGTGCAGTCACTGGTTTTTTTAGGTCTTGAAATGAAGGGAGTTCAATGGTAGATGGCAGTGTGAGAAAGAAGGCTGTTTATACTCTTTGCAGGTAAGATGAGGATATCTGAGAGAAGTTTTAAAAATAAAAGGTAAGGGAAATGGTCAAATATTCAGAATAAGGCATAGTTTGCAATTGACTGGATAAAAATAGTTAAAATGGCTTTAATTGTAAACATAAAACTTTAATTTCAAATACTATAGATGGAGACTAAAAAAGGATAAGTTGATTGTAACTCTTTTAAGACCAAAGCAAATTTAGAAGCAATCCTTGAGGACGTTATCTAATCATATCTTTCATATTATTTAATAACAGTAAATTTGCCCTGACTGTCTATTGTGGATATGATATATCTCTGTCAACTGTGCTGAGATATAGGAAGATAAATGTTAAGTAAAGATCGGAAACTAGTGAACTGATAACACCAAACATTTTTCATAAATCCCTGTCAAATCTTTCTTAAAATTTTATTTAAAAGTTTTAAATATTTCGGAAGTGGGAGGGGGGTTCAGGATTGGGAACATGTGTACACCCATGGCAGACTCATGTTGATGTGTGGCAAAACCAATACAATATTGTAAAGTAAAAAAAAAAAAAAAAGAGAGAGAGAATCTACAGAACAAGTCAAAACATAAGAATACTAAATATTTTTCTTGAGTCAAAAAAATAAAATAAAATTGAAGGACAGAAACTTAAAAAAAAAGTTTTAAATATTTTATTTAAAATTTTATTTAAGAGCTTTAAATACTATATTGTGTACATATTATTTTAAGTCAAATATCTAGTCATGTCATTTCAGTATTCTCTGTTTATCCCATTAGATAACATGAATAACAACATTTCTAATCAAGAAAATCATTGTTATTTAAAGTGAGTTAAGCAGTCATCTGAAATTTTAAACACTTATAAACCAGTTGAGAGCAAGAATATAATCATATTTATTGATGTATCTCTCTGGGGCTCATCACATGGCTCATGCTTACACATCTTATAGAACCGACCTAACTGATGAACAGCTTGGGTGAAGATTACAGTGTGGATTAAAAGCTTACTTCCAATCAGGTCCTACTCCATGGGAAATCTGTGGAGCAGGCTAAGCACTTGCCTTGATCAGTTTTACTCACTTTTTCTTCCTGTCTGCTGACCAGTGATGAGGAGAACACCATTAAACATTTTGATGATTCATTGTAAGTCTGCACGTCATACTTTTGCCCTGATCTTTATGTGGCTAAAGTCTTAATAGCCTCCCACACCAAAAGTCATGTTTGAAATACAATACATTAACAATCTGAAGCTGACTTAGCTGTGAAGCAGGATACCGAGAATAAATAGATGAAATTCTAGACATTTCTAAAGAGGATCCAGCTACTTAATGGTCACTGAGGTCTTCAGTGAATAGGTGTGAATATTTCAGTGCAGTCCAACCTGAACTGAAAAGCAGTTCTTACTTCCAAATTTAAATACCTCCTGTGCACATAAAAAAAGAGTTTCATTTATTAGTCCAAAATGTTACTACAATTTGGGACCTTGAAAAAACATTCTCTTTTTCTTGGGCATGTTCTTCAGCGAAAGGAAGTTGGGAAGGGTAGGCTAGAGAGTGGAACTTGTGCTTGGAGACCATAAAGTTGAGACGTCCTGTCTTTCACCTCACAACAGGCGAGGCTGGGCTGAAGATGGTTGAGTAAGTACATTTCTCTGCCAAAGTTAAGATGATGAACCATGGGTGAACCTCAGCAAAATTCTATTCATCCACTGAAAAGCTGTTAGCATTTGGTTGTTGAGGATCGTCCAAACCATTTTCCTCGCAGGTTGGACCCATTCTCTTTGGGGGGCAATCGCAGTGACCATTAAGAGGGTCACAGTGAGCTGTGTGGACACACTGGCACTTCAGAGGGCAGTTGGGTCCGTACTGGCCTGACCTGCATCCTGTGAGGGGGAAAATAAAAATAAAACCAATTCAAATATGCATTTCAATCAGTCTTTTTACTACTATTTCTTGGAATTCAATAAGATAATGATAGGCTTGTAAAGAATTCTGGTTAACCATTGGTATCTTTTTCCCATGCTTAGAATGTTATATAAGAAAGTAGGGACTTTAATGGGAAACAGGAGGAGGCTGAAGAGTGTTAAGAAAGTCAGTGACAAAATCAAACAGATGAGAAGACAGGACAGCAACTGATATTTTCAAAATGCCTTCTCAAAATTAGATTATTCAATACAGCTTATAGTAGCGCTTTGTGAGGGACACTAGGAAAATGGATTAGCTGTCTTGAGGTCAGAAAAAGGCAACACTTACCCAAAAAACACAATATATGAAATTTGCCTTTAGGTTGAAAACACAATTACTTGTGCTTGTGTTGCTGAAAATGAAATGACTTTAAATTCAACTCTCATCCCTTAACATATGTTGGAAGGATTATAGATCTCATGGAGGATCCTGCTATATGTGCTAAAGGGTTATAACTATCTTTAACTTGAATTGCATTGTGATCACAATCAGTAGAGAAATGAAAAAAAGGAATTAAAAAGTGTTAGCTTAATCAAAATAACAAAACATGGACTAAAAAAAAGTCTCCCTTCCAAAATCACACCCCAACCTGCATATTTTGTCTTAGTCTGATATCCAGCAGAGACTTAGCAGAGAATTAACAGGTTCTGTTTCTGAAGGATTGTGAGCTTGGGAAGAAAGCCAAGCCCAACCCATGGAAACCGAAGATGGTTTCACATTTCTTAGGCAGTCAGGCAAGACTGGGAAATAACTCAATTTACCAACGTTTAAGGACCAGAGAAACTTAACTTTGCAATAATAACATTCATCTAGCTCTATGCCATTTTTCAAAATGGGTTCCTAATATATCTTAATTGGCTCTAACAAACACCTGTGAGGTAGGAAAGGTGGTGAGGTAAGCTTTCTCATTCTGGAAAGAGATGAACTAAGGTTTGAATATCTTAAGGGAAATCCTCAAATGTTAGACCCCTGGAAAAAGACAGAGGTGAATTTCTAAGTTCTCAAGTGTTCGTTCCTTATTCTGCACTACCGTGTAGAAAGACACCAGGTATTAGGCATATGGAAAAGAAAGCCCAAATCAGAAAGTGGAAAGCTGGAAGGTAGAAAAAATTAGAGATAGCAATATAAATATAAAGATACAGACACCTAGAGCAGATTCTAAGTCTGTGAGCAAAATTTTGTTAAACATTTCTTTCTAGTCTCAAAATTCTTTTTGCTGGGTTAGAGATTCACCCTAAATATTCCACAAGCAGTGCATGTTTATTTTAATTTTCTTTCTTGGATAATGAAGATAGATTTAGACATGGTCTAGCTCTCATCTTAACTAGTTGCATTTAAAATATGAGATAAAGGAAAACCTATGTCAATTTTACAATTAATTCTTTTGACAGAGTTTCAACATGAGCAAACAGAAATTCAATTCCTTCCTAAATCAAGGAACAACCGGTAGGCAGAAGGAACTCGGGAGGTGATGCAAATACTACTCTAAAATGAATCTTTTTTTTTTTTTAATCATCAAACTTTATGAACAAACAAAACAAAACTCTGTGTCATTTTGAATTTAACCTAACATACCCACCGCTGCCTAGTGTGTGGAAGGATTACTTAGTTTGGTCTTAAGACCTAGTTTTCTTGTTTGAAAAAGAGTTATGAGTCAGAATCTCTCCTGAGCAGTTCAGAATCTGATTTTAATTTACAAAAATACCACATTTTCATGTTAATAACGATGTATATTTAAGACATCTGTTTGAATGTCTGCAAATGTTAATTTACCAAGGGGGTGGGGAAGTAATCCAATAAAAAGCTGCTACATTCTTTTATGAATTAATATTATGGCTGTTTAATAGGTTCTTTACCAGAGTTCAAATTAAAATGAGGTCTTTTATCTTTATAGTGCCTGCATAGACACAGCTGTTCACAGTTAATATCGCAGATGAACTGTGCCTAATTGAAAATAAAAATGCAAATAAAAGAGCCCACAGTACGTCTGTGTAGGCTATGGGTACCCCAAAGAGCTCACAACAACAGAGGCCTTGAGGTGCCCACCTAGAATTAACAAGTTAATACAAAGCATCCACTGTCACATGGCAATTTACTTGTGGATGAAAGAGACTATGTGATAGCGAATCTAGTCCATAGAAACTCCATACAGTGAGGTTTTCATTTTCAGCTTGTCCATCAGCTCTCCTGGTTTAGTGGCTAGTTTTAAGTCATTGCTAAATGTTGTCGGATAGAACTTTCAGAAATGATGAAAATGTTCTATACCAAGCTATTCAATACTGTAGCCACTAGTCATGTGGCCACTGAGCACTTAAAATGTCATGTGTGACTGTGGAGGTGAATTATAAATTAAATTAAATTAAACAGCACTCACTCTGGTTAGTGGATGAGGCAGATAGACAACTGAAAGCAGTCCCTATCTCTTTCTTTTCCTTGAGAGGCAGTATCTACTGGGGATGATAAAAGTCTAACTCTGGATCCAGACTGATTGTATCAAATCCCTAAGCTCCCATTTACCAGCTATACCCCACGTCCAAGGAAAGAGAAACCAGAGTAAGACGGTAGCCAATTTGATCACAGGGACCACAGCCTTGTCTAGCTCAATGAAACTAAGCCATGCCGTGTGGGGCCAACCCAAGATGGGAGGGTCATGGAGGAGAGGTCTCACAGAATGTGGTCCACTGGAGAAGGGAATGGCAAACCACTTCAGTATTCTCACCTTGAGAACCCCATGAACAGTATGAAAAGGCAAAATGATAGGATACTGAAAGGGGAAATCCCTGGGTTGTTAGGTGCCCAATATGCTACTGGAGATCAGTGGAGAAATAACTCCAGAAAGAATGAAGGGATGGAACCAAAACAAAAACAATACCCTGTTGTAGATGGAACTGGTGATAGAAGCAAGGTCCAATGCTGTAAAGAGCAATATTGCATAGGAACCAGGAATGTCAGGTCCATGAATCAGGCAAATTAGAAGTGGTCAGACAGGAGATGGCAAGAGTGAATGTTGACATTCTAGGAATCAGCAAACTAAAATGGACTGGAATGGGTGAATTTAACTCAGATGACCATTATATCTACTACTGTGGGCAGGAATCCCTTAGAAGAAATAGAGCAGCCATCATGGTCAACAAAATAGTCTGAACTGTAGTACTTGGATGCAATCTCAAAAACAACAGAATGATCTCTGTTCATTTACAAGGCAAACCATTCAATATCACGGTAATCCAAGCCTATGTCCCAACCAGTAACACTGAAGAAGCTGAAGTTGAATGGTTCTATGAAGATGTCCTTTTCATTATAGGGGACTGGAATGCAAAAGTAGGAAGTCAAGAAACCTTGTTACCTGGAGTAACAAGCAAATTTGGCATTGGGTATGGAATGAAGCAGGGCAAAGGCTAATAGAGTTTTGCCAAGAGAACGCACTGGTCCTAGTGAACATCCTCTTCCAACAACACAAGAGAAGACTCCACACATGGACATCACCAGTGGTCAACACTGAAATCAGATTGGTTATATTCTTTTCAGTCAAAGATGGAGAAGCTCTATACAGTCAGCAAACACAAGACCAGGAGCTGACTGTGGCTCAGATCATGAACTCCTTTTTGCCAAATTCAGACTTAAATTGAAGAAAGTAGGGAAAACCACTAGACCATTCAAGTATGACCTAAATCAAAACTGTTATGATTATACAGTGGAAGTGAAAAATAAATTTAAGGGACTAGATCTGATACAGAGTGCCTGATGGACTGTGGACGGAGGTTCGTGACATTGTACAGGAGACAGGGATCAAGACCATCCCCATGGAAAAGAAATGCAAAAAAACAAAATGGCTGTCTGAGGAGGCCTTACAAATAGCCGTGAAAAGAAGACAAGTGAAAAGAAAAGGAGAAAAGGAAAGATATAAGCATCTGAATACAGAGTTCCAAAGAATAGCAAGGAGAGATAAGAAAGCCTTCCTCAGTGATCAGTGCAAAGAAATAGAGGAAAACAATAAGATGGGAAAGACTAGAGATCTCTTCAACAAAATTAGAGATACCAAGGGAACATTTCATGCAAAGGTGGGCACAATAAAGGACAGAAATTGTATGGACTTAACAGAAGCAGAAGACACTAAGGTGGCAAGAATACACAGAAGAACTATACAAAAAAGATATTCATGACCCAGATAATCACGATGGTGTGATCACTCACCTAGAGCAGACATCCTGGAATGTGAAGTCAAATTGACCTTAGGAAGCATCACTATGAACAAAGCTAGGAGGTGATGGAATTCCAGCTAAGCTATTTCCAGTCCTAAAAGATGATGCTGTGAAAGTGCTACACTCAATATGCCAGCAAATTTGGAAAACTCAGCAGTGGCAATAGGACTGGAAAAGGTCAGTTTTCCCTCCAATCCCAAGGAAAGGCAATGCCAAAGAATGCTCAAACTACCACACAATTGCACTCATCTCAGATGCTAGCAAAGTAATGCTCAAAATTCTCCAAGCCAGGCTTCAGCAATACGTGAACCGCGAACTCCCTGATGTTCAAGCTGGTTTTAGAAAAGGCACAGGAACCAGAGGTCAAATTGCCAACATCCACTGGATCATGGAAAAAGCAAGAGAGTTCCAGAAAAACATCTATTTCTGCTTTATTGACTATGCCAAAGCCTTTGACTGTGTGGATCACAGCAAACTGTGGAAAATTCTGAAAGAGATGGGAATACCAGACTACCTGACCTGACTCTTGAGAAACCTGTATGCAGATCAGGAAGCAACAGTTAGAACTGGACATGGAACAACAGACTGGTTCCAAATAGGAAAAGGAGTACGTCAAGGCTGTATATTGTCACCCTGCTTATTTAACTTATATGCAGAGTATATCATGAGAAACGCTGGGCTGGAAGAAGCACAAGCTGGAAACAAGATTGCCGGGAGAAATATCAATAACCTCAGACATGCAGATGACACCACCCTTATGGCAGAAAGTGAAGAGGAACTAAAAAGCCTCTTGATGAAAGTGAAAGTGGAGAGTGAAGAAGTTGGCTTAAAGCTCAACATTCAGAAAACTGAGATCCTGGCATCTGGTCCCATCACTTCATGGGAAATAGATGGGAAAAACAGTGGAAACAGTGTCAGACTTTATTTTTGGGGGCTCCAAAATCACTGCAGATGGTGATTGCAGCCATGAAATTAAAAGACGCTTACTCCTTGAAAGAAAAGTTATGACCAACCTAGATAGCATATTCAAAAGCAGAGACATTACTTTGCCAACAGAGGTCCATCTAGTCAAGGCTATGGTTTTTCCAGTGGTCATGTAGGGATGTGAGAGTTGGACTGTGAAAAAAGCTGAACACTGAAGAATTGATGCTTTGAACTGTGGTGTTGGAGAAGACTCTTGAGAGTCCCTTGGACTGCAAGGAGATCCAACCAATCCATTCTGAAGATCAGCCCTGGGATTTCTTTGGAAGGAATGATGCTAAAGCTAAAACTCCAATACTTTGGCCACCTCATGCAAAGAGTTGACTCGTTGAAAAAGACCCTGATGCTGGGAGGGTTTGGGGGTGGGAGGAGGAGGGGATAAAAGAGGATGAGATGGCTGGATGGCATCACCGACTCAATGGACATGACTTTGAGTGAACTCCGGGAGTTGTTGATGGACAGGGAGGCCTGGTGTGCTGCAATTCATGGGGTCACAAAGAGTCGGATATGACTGAGTGACTGAACTAAACTGAACTGAACCTTGGGCAACTTACTTAATCTTCAGCTCCCAGCTTCCTCACCAAGAAAATGGGCATGGTGATAATATTAAAGGCATCTAGTAAAAATGAAAATGCCTGGCTGATAATATGCATTTAATATACATTAATGGTTTTCTTGAGGATTTAGATGAAACCACAAATGCAAAAAGCACTGTCTTTAGTGAGCCTTTCATTGGAGACTGTGTCCTGTGCCTTCATCATGATGTCAGGTGGATGTTTATTGTGATGAATTTAGTTTAGATGTTACCAAGTTCAGGTACTTCTGTCTATCATGACTCCATTCAGAAAGTGGAAAAAGGAAGTGAGAATGAATTCAAAAATTTTTGCTGAGGCTATCATGTACTAGACCTAATTCTAAATGTTTTTGATAAAAGATAAGTAAACATTGATTTGACTCTCAAGAAACTTGTAGTGCAGTTTGTAGAAACAAACTTGTAGAAACACAAGGATTAAAGATACAAACGAAGCAGATTTTCAGAGAAGAAATGTCAATATCAGTAAGCTCCCGAGTTTGAAGATCCAAATGATTCCTAGTTAATACTCAAAACCTCTTGGCCTTATTCTGCAAGTCTGCACAGAAGGGAAGAAGGAGGGGTTGGAAGGAATGCAGGACTCTTAATGAGCTACTCAGTTCAGTTCAGTCAGTCGCTCAGTCGTGTCCGACTCTTTGCGACCCCATGAATTGCAGCACGCCAGGCCTCCCTGTCCATCACCAACTCCCAGAGTCCACTCAAACTCACATCCATCAAGTCAGTGATGCTATCCAGCCATCTCATCCTCTGTTGTCCCCTTCTCCTCCTGCCCCCAATTCCTCCCAGCATCAGAGTCTTTTCCAAAGAGTCAACTCTTTGCATGAGGTGGCCAAAGGACTGGAGTTTCAGCTTTAGCATCATTCCTTCCAAAGAAATCCCAGGGCTGATCTCCTTTAGAATGGACTGGTTAGATCTCCTTGCAGTCCAAGGGACTCTCAAGAGTCTTCTTCAACACCACAGTTCAAAAGCATCAATTCTTTGGCACTCAGCCTTCTTCACAGTCCAACTCTCACATCCATACATGACCACTGGAAAAACCATAGCCTTGACTAGACAGACCTCTGTTGGCAAAGTAATGTCTCTGCTTTTCAATATGCTCTCTAGGTTGGTCATAACTTCTTGAGCCACTGGACGTTCCTTATTCTGGACTAGATACAGATGTTTACATATACAGTATCGCCTTCTAATAGCATCACCCAAAGTCTGAAGCCAGACTCAGTTCAGTTCAGTTCAGTCGCTCAGTCGTGTCCAACTCTTTGCGACCCTGTGAATCACAGCACACCAGGCCTCCCTGTCTATCACCAATTCCTGGAGTTCACTCTAACTCACATCCATCGAGTCAGTGATGCCATCCAGCCATCTCATCCTCTGTTGTCTCCTTCTCCTCCTGCCCCCAATCCCTCCCAGCATCAGAGTCTTTTCCAACAAGTCAGCTCTCCACATGAGGTGGCCAAAGGACTGGAGTTTCAGCTTCAGCATCATTCCCTTCAAAGAAATCCCAGGGTTGATCTCCTTCAGAATGGACTGGTTGGATCTCCTTGCAGTCCAAGGGACTCTCAAGAGTCTTCTCCAACACCACAGTTCAAAAGCATCAAACTCTCACATCTATGCATGACCATTGGAAAAACCATAGCCTTGACTAGATGGACCTTTGTTGGCAAAGTAATGTCTCTGCTTTTGAATGTGCTATCTAGGTTGGTCAGACCTTTTCTTCCAAGCTCTGCCACTTTTTTTTTCTGTGCCTCCACTTCCTCATCTGTCAAATGGAAATAAGAACAGCAATGATTTCATGGGGTTGTGATACAGATGAAATAAATATAAGCAAAGTTTAGGGCAGGGCAAGGTGTGGTATTCAAAGCAAGTCATTTTTATTGCTATTTCTCAGCAGCAAGATGGGGTGGGGGAGATGGATGTTAGGTGACTAGCACTATCCTGTAGCGTAGAAGGTCGTCGTTGTATTATTTGTTCAGTTACGAAGTTGTGTCTGACTCTGTGACCCCATGAACTATAGCCCACCAGTTTCCTCTGTCGATGGGTTTTCCAGGCGAGAACCCTAGAGTAGGTTGCCATTTCCTCTTTCAGGGGATCTTCCTGACTCAGGGATTAAACCTGCATCTCCTACATTAGCAGGTGAATTCTTTACCAGTGAGCCACCAGGGAAGCCTGACCTGGAAGGTTACTGAGGCTTTTTCAGCATGATTGAAATTCTAGGTTACAGAATCACAGATGAGTGCTGGAAATGATGTTAGAAATACATAGCCTCAAACCTCCTTTTTTTTTTTTGCATTTCTTTTTCTTGGGGATAGTCTTGATCGCTGCCTCCTATACAATGTCACGAACTTCTGTCTATAGTTCTTCAGACACTCTGTCAGATCTAATCCCTTGAATCTCTTTGCCACTTGCACTATATAATCATAAGGGATTTGATTTAGGTCATACCTGAATGGTCTAATGTTTTTCCCTACTTTCTTCAATTTAAGTCTGAAGTTTGCAATAAGGAGTCCATGATCGAGCCACAGTCAGCTTCTGGTCTTGTTGTTGCTGATTGTATAGAGCTTCTAAATCTTTGACTGAAAAGAATACAATCAATCTGATTTTGGTATTGACCATCTGGTGATGACTTCTTGTGTTGTTGGAAGAAGGTGTTCACTAGGTGTTCACTAGTGTGTTCTTTTGGCAAAACTCTATTAGCCTTTGCCCTACTTCATTCTGTACTCCAAGGCCAAATTTGCCTGCTACTGCAGGTATTTCTTGACTTCCTACTTTTGCATTCCAGTCCTCTATGATGAAAAGGACATCTCTTTGAGGTATTAGTTCTAGAAGGTCTTGTACGTCTTCATAGAACTGTTCAACTTCAGCTTCTTCAGCTTTGCTGGTCGAGGCATAGACTAAGATTACTGTGATATTGAATGGAATATTGATATTGATATCAATGGATATTGATATTGCCTTGGAAATGAAGAGAGATCATTCTTTCATTTTTGAGATTTCATCAAAGTACTCCATTTTGGACTCTTTTGTTGAATATGATGGCTACTCCATTTCTTCTTAGGGATTTGTGTCCACAGTAGGAGATACAATGATCATCTGAGTTAAATTCACCCATTCCAGTCCATTTTAGTTCGCTGATTCCTAAAATGCCTTACAAATAGCTGTGTAAAGAGAGAAGTGAAAAGCAAAGGAGAAAAGGAAAGATATACTCATTTGAATTCAGAGTTTCAAAGAATAGCAAGGAGAGAAATGAAAGCCTTCCTCAGTGATCAGTGCAATGCAAAGAAATAGAGGAAAACAATAGAATGGGAAAGACTAGCGATCTCTTCAAGAAAATTAGAGATACCAAGGGAACATTTCATGCAAAGGTGGGAACAATAAAGGACAGAAATTGTATGGACTTAACAGAAGCAGAAGACACTAAGAGATGGCAAGAATACACAGAAGAACTATACAAAGAAGATATTCATGACCCAGATAATCACGATGGTGTGATCACTCACCTAGAGCAGACATCCTGGAATGTGAAGTTAAATTGACCTTAGGAAGCATCACTATGAACAAAGCTAGGAGGTGATGGAATTCCAGCTAAGCTATTTCCAGTCCTAAAAGATGATGCTGTGAAAGTGCTACACTCAATATTCCAGCAAATTTGGAAAACTCAGCAGTGGCCATAGGACTAGAAATGGACAGTTTTCCTTCCAATCCCAAAGAAAGGCAGTGCCAAAGAATGCTCAAACTATCACACAATTGCACTCATCTCAGATGCGAGCAAAGTAATGCTCAAAATTCTCCAAGCCAGGCTTCAAGAGTATGTGAACCATGAATGTCCAGATATTCAAGCTGGTTTTAGAAAAGGCAGAGGAACCAGAGATCAAATTGCCAGCATCCACTGGATCATGGAAAAAGCAAGAGAGTTCCAGAAAAACATCTATTTCTGCTTTATTGACTATACCAAAGCCTTTGACTGTGTGGATCATGACAAACTGTGGAAAATTCTGAAAGAGATGGGAATACCAGACTACCTGACCCGACTCTTGAGAAACCTATATGCAGGTCAGGAAGCAACAGTTAGAACTGGATGTGGAACCACAGACTGGTTTCAAATAGGAAAAGGAGTATGTCAAGGCTGTATATTGTCACCCTGCTTATTTAACTTATATGCAGGGTACATCATGAGAGATGCTGGGCTGGATGAAGCACAAGCTGGAATCAAGATTGCTGGGAGAACATAAAAAACCTCAGATATGCAGATGACACCATTCTTATGGCAGAAAGTGAAGAAGAACTAAAGAGCCTCTTGATGAAAGTGAAAGAGGAGAGTGAAAAAGTTGGCTTAAAACTCAACATTCAGAAAACTAAGATCATGGCATTTGGTCCCACCACTTCATGACAAATAGATGGAGAAACAGTAGAAACAGTATCAGACTTTATTTTGGGGGGCTCCAAAATCACTGCAGATGGTGATTGCAGCCATGAAATTAAAAGACTCTTGCTTCTTGGAAGAAGAGTTATGACCAACCTAGATAGCATATTAAAAAGCAGAGATATTGCTTTGCCAACATATGTCCATCTAATCAAATATATGGTTTTTCTGGTTGTCATTTATGGATGTGAGAATTAGACTATAAAGAAAGCTGAGTGCCTAAGAATTGATGCTTTTGAATTGTGGTGTTGGAGCAGACTCTTGAGAGTCTGTTAGACATCCTAAAGGAAATCAGTCCTGAAAATTCACTGGAAGGACTGCTGTTGAAGCTGAAACTCCAATACTTTGGCCACCTGATACAAAGAAGTGACTCATTTGAAAAGATCCTGATGTTATGAAAGATTGAAGGCAGGAGGTAAAGGAGTCAATACAGGATGAGATTGTTGGATGGCATCACTGACTCTATGGACATGAGTTTGAGTAAGCTCTGGGTGTTGCTAATGGATAGGTAGGCCTGGTGTGTTTCAGTCCATGGGGTCACAAAGAGTTGGACATGACTGTGTGACTGAACTGAACCTTCCTTTTAGCCAGATGAAGAAGGTAAATTCTGAGATTAAATGCTCTACTTTGGGTCATACCTGTGGCGCAGTCAGTCCTTCAGGACTATTGTGAATTTAATATAAAACCTATTCATCTAGTATGCATCCGTTAAGTTTAACAGCATGTGAAAAGTCAATGGTTCATTGAATCTATTTTCTCTTTTTTTAAAAGATAGTCCCTGAATATTTCAATTTTATTTAAGGATGTTCTTCCTGTAAGTAAAACAAAACAAATAGTATAAGTTCGATTTCTAAAGAATAGTTGAGAACTTTGTTTTTAAGGAAACCATCTGGATGTTACCTTGATTGCCTTATAAATCTAGTATTTTCTTGAATCACTTTGTGATCACAGTGTTTAACTGCATCACTTTGAGGTACTTACAAGGTATGCTCTCTCTGTTGTGGTGCTGGTTTTGGATGTCTATAATGTAACAACTACATACCCTGATTAATTATAGTAAGGCAAGGTAACAAGCAGTGGTGAGGCAATATTCTTTGAGTAATGCTCTTTGTATGAAAATGTCTATATATTTCCCCATAATCTATGAGTCAAGGAGACATCCAAAGGTGCTTTGGTTCATACCAGCATCACATCTCCCTCCAGTTTTCCCAGGTGGACGAAGGCATTTTCCAGTTACTGGGTGGCAGGAGCTTTCTCTTTCACAATCACAAAGTTGATGGCAATTGTCTCCAAACATTCCAGCTGAACAGTCTATCCAGGAAAGAGAAATGTTGAAAACTTAACTCCTTGAGCTCTCACTGATGCACCTAAGTTGAGATTTAAGATACAGTTTCTGCAAAAGCATAGTGGAAAGATTAAATGAGATTGATTGGTTGGAAGAAGGGAGGAAAGTTCTGGAATGAAGCTTCATTTTATACACAGGTTCATACCTACACCTTAAAATTGACTTACTTCAACACTGGTGTGCACCTGTTAGAATGTATGTAAGCTTTTTGAAGACAGAAATTTAAGGAATGAGACTGAGTCATCCAGCCAAGTACATTACTTTAAGTGTTGTTGTTTTGTTGCTAAGTTGTGTCTGACTCTTTTGTGACCCCATGGACTATAGCCTGCCAGGCTCCTCTGTCTATGGGATTTCCCAGGAAAAATACTCAGTGTGTTGCCATTTGCTTCTCCTGGGGATCCACCCAGGAATGGAACCTGCGTCTTCTGCATGGGCAGGCAGATTCTTTACCACTGAGCCACCAAGAAAGCATTACTTTAGTTTTCCTCATAATTCTATTTATTTATTCACTATTTCTCCAGAAGATGGTAAGCTTCACTATATTCCCAGACTTTAAATAGCAAGCATGTAATATGTGTACATTTTTTCAAATTGTTACATAATAAATGATTAAGTGAATAAAGCATGGACAAGACATACTATATGTAAAGTTCTAGTGACCTATGAGAATAGGATATGGAACTAACATATAGTTCCCTTTTTAAGACAAGAACTTTGATTCACATAAAGTCAAATGACCACTATCATTATATTATCTTTATAATTATTGGGGTTGCTGTAACCATATGCACAAGAGCAAACATAGTATAAACTAAAATGAAACTTGGAATTATTTATTGAAACCTGTGTGGTTCTGTATTGTTTTAAATGAACCAGGGCTTAATAATATTTTATTTCAAACTGAGTAGCCCACTTTCACACCTATATATCTTCATCCACATTCATGGCTGCTATTACTTCTGCTGATGAATGCCTAGTTCACATTTTTAGTATTTTCATAAAGCCCTTGAATCGGTTTCAGTACCACTGAACCCAATGCATGTCATCCTTTTCAAAGCATTTAATGAAATATTTCTCATTCAAAGCAGAATTCTTTTCCATTGAAGACTAACTGCTTTAGTGGTATTTTGAGATCCTAAATAGTTTCATTTAGGGCAGAATAAAAATTTTGACCAATCAGTAATAAAATCAGGACTCATTTTACTGCCTGTAAGAGTGAATTCTTGTCACTTTAATGTCCACATCAGAAGCTCAGGTGATTATTCCATGTTTGAGATTCAGGTTTACATGTTTTCCATCAGATGGAACGATCTCACAGTCACATGGAATTCCCACATTCAATGCTTAAAATCACCCTGGCTATACCTTTTTTACACTGGTTGCCATGGAAACCTGCTGGGCAAATGCACTGTCCACTGGCTGCATCACAATTGGCTTCATTTTTGCAGTCACAGATGTGAACACAATTCAAACCATAAAATCCAGGAAGGCATGCTAGAAAATGGAAATGTCAAAACACTATTTTGGCTTTAAGAATAAATAAGGGAAAAATTAAAGGATATACTCTAGGTAATCTCTTTCCCAGGACCAAAGAAAGAGAAAAGAGGCACAAACTGGAAAGCAAGGAAAAATTACATGGAGAAGCATAGTGACGGTACTTTAGTCATGCGGATATGTGAATATATCACTGCCGTTCTCAACCACTAGTCTAGAAAAGTCCACAAGAAAATGTAAGATATCTTCAAGTAGATAAAGTTGATTTGCTGTTATGTGTTATAGTCTGAGAAAGACTTCATCAAAACCCTCTAATAACCTAAACACCTATAGCAATGTTTTCTAACTTCAGATCCAGGCTAACTTTAGTAAGAATTTAAAATTCTTTAAATAAATAAGAGACTATCTGTGGAAGGTGATTCATATAGCTCTTGGTATTTGAAGTCCTGGGGATAGATAATGGAAGGGGATATAAAGAAAACAGGGGAGGAAAAAGAGGAAGAAAGTAAATAAAAGAGAATATGATGTATATGTATGGAGTAAGCTAACATCTTATGAAGAAGTCATGTTTTAAAGTCAGTGAAATTTAATCTTTAAGAAATTTATTTAGATAGCCCATAGAAGTACAATGTAGAATTGTTTCTTAGCAAGTCCAGAGCAATCTGTTTTTCCTCCATGGTTGGAGATATTTTTGTGGCTGAACATCAGAAATAATTGGTTTAGATGCTATGTGGTCCAAGCAGATGCATTTCTTGGATTGCTAAATGTGTCCTCTGCCCAGGGAGATGCTCACCCTGAGGGAGGTATGTGAGAGCTAATTTTGACAGCAGGCAAAGGATTCTCATTTATTACTTGGGTTTTGTCTATGGCTATGCTCACTACTCACCAGTGGGAACAGAAGGGGTATGCAATTTCCTTTTCCTTCAGTTATCTACTCTCTCTTTCTCTCCCTCTCACTCTTGCTCTTTACACTTTCTTCCTCTCTCTGTGTCCCCCAACCCCTCTTCCCAGGCACCTAGAGTTGGATTTGCCTAGGCTTCAAGTGTGTGACACTTCAGCATAAATGGAGTTACTCAGGACATATTCAACATTAGGAAAAACTGGCATCAGAGAGCAGAAAAAGAAAGTAAAACCACAAAGAGATGAGGAATGAATTATTTTGTATGATATACAATCTTCCATCTTCTAACCTCATTTTAACTCTTAAAAAATGAGTACTAAAGGACGATATAGTGCAAGGTTTCTTTTGTTCGATCTTATATAATTGTTGTTTTATGTATATAATACATAAAAAAGTCAAATCTCCTCTGTCCATCCATGGGTATTCTCCAGGCGAGAATACCGGAGTGGGTTGCCATACCCTCCTCCAGGGGATCTTCCTAACCCAGAGATCCCCAGGTCTCTCGCATTGCAGGCAGATTCTTTAATTCTTTACCGACTAAGCCATAGAATATTCCATAGAGAAGCCCTGGAATATTGGAGTGGGTAGCCTATCTCTTCTCCAAGGGATATTCCTAACCCAGGAATCAAACTGGGGTTTCCTGCATTGCAGGTAGATATTTTTGCCAGCTGAGCTACCAAGGAAGCCTCCTTTATCTCCCCTATTTTAATTATATAAAAAACTGAGCTCATAAATGTTGGTTTGCTCAACTTTTCCTTTTGTCTAAATGATATTATCATTCTTCCAGGTCCATCGGCTTAGAACTTTAGAGTCATCTTTGATTCCTACACCTTCCTCATCTGTATGTCCAAATCAATTGCTAAAATACAGTCAATTGCTCTTCCAACATATTTTCTATTCATCCACTTACATTTTGATCCCAGAATAGATTTTTGAAATCCTAGATCATCATTATAGCTTCCTGTGTGGACACAATCAATGGCTAATTATCCTAATAGTTAATAATGTATCTACTTTACAGATTTCTTTCGCCAGAGGGACGTCCCTTGTCTGCTCAAATTCTTCCTTGCTGCCCTACTGTAAGCGGGATGAAATTTGTGGGCCTTGAATAGATACTTTTTTTTCCCTCTTCTGTATCTTTTATTCCAATATTGAAAATAAAACAAACAAAAACTACATGATGTTTACTTTCATACACCCTAACCCGAGAAACATCAGAATGCTGGCAATAATGCTAAACCTAGAAAGGGTTAGTAGAATTTGTTTCTGTGAAATATGCTTTATAGAACCTAAAGACAGGTTGAAACAAGTGGGAACAATTTTAAATATTGTTAATATCACTGTACTGTGTTTAGTCGCTGAGCTGTGTCTGAGTCTTTGTAACCCCACAGACCGTAGTCTGCCAGGCTCCTCGGTCTATGGGGATTCTCCAGGCAAGAATATTGGAATGGGCTGCCATTTCCTTCTCCAGGGGATCTTCCCAACCCAGGGATCCAATCCAGGTCTCCTGCATTGAAGGTGGATTCTTTACCATCTGAGCCACCAACTACAGAGGCTTTAAAAAAGACTTGATTTGTAAGTAATTAATGTTCATCAGCTTTTACAACATGCATGCATGCTAAGTAGCTTCAGCAGGTCCAACTCTTTGCAGCCCTATGGACTGTAGCCCACTCGTCTCCTCTGTCCGTGGGATTCTCCAGGCAAGAGTACTGAAGTGGATTGCCATTCCTTCCTCCAGGGGATCATCCAGACCCAGGGATCAAACCCACATCTCTTATGTCTCCTGCATTGGCAGGCAGGTAATTGCCCACTAATGCCACCCGTGAAACCTTTTACAACATGCCTCAGTGCTAAATGCTTCCAAGTATCTTCTTATTTAATCCTAATGATCTTTTAAGGTGAGTTTATTATCTTCATTTTATACACGATAAAAAAACTGAAACTTACAAAAATTTTGTTTATACACATTTTATATGGCAGAGGCAGGCCATATACAACTAATTCTAGAGACTAAGCTCTCACATCTTAATCTCTTAGCTGTATTGTCCATCAGGGTTCTCTGATGTCAAAGACAAATTATGGCAGAATTCTCCCTTTTCCTAGTTTAGTTGAAAATATAGAGTCCAAATGAAGAAATGATATAAAGAAATATTAGTATATTAAAAAAGACCAACAGCTGACTCCACTGCATATGTCTGCCCGTATCTACTGTAGATAATCATAGAACCACAGACATTTGTTTAAACATTTATTCTGAAACGAATAAAGAAGTTCAATTACTTCATCATCATGATAATTCTCAATACCTAGAACTTAAATTAGAGCTATGAAATATATTGCAAGAATAAACATTAAAATAGTAACAGCTTATCTAGTTTGATATAATGTGAATATATTATTTTATGATTTAAAAATATTTTTTAAAACTTATCAACATCGTAACATGCCCACTCATTTTCTCTGTTTACCATGTTCACAGTCTCTTCCATAGTAACCAGGGAGGTATTCACATTCTTCCAGAAAACCTCCTGCAAACTCCATTGTTCTGACACGTGCAATTAAAATGGCAGCCTGGACCAAAATAACCAGGAAAACATTCTGAAAAAGAAACCACACGAGCAATAACTCTAGTTAAGACGATTGAACCTGTAATGAAGTTGAAGACAGAAATAAACAGTACAATTAATGAAAAAGACAGACAAATCATTAGCCAATGTGATCAAGATAAAAGAGGAAAAGTACAAATACACACATTTTTTTAAATGTGCAATGATCATCAAAAGGAATCAATATAAAAAGTATAATACAAATAAATACAAAAACCTAAATGAAATGGAAAAGTTACAGAAGACAACTTATCAACACTTTCCTAATTTGAAGCAGAAAACCTAGATAGGCTAGTTATAACAGAAAAACAATAAAGAAAATAGAAAACAGCTCCAATTAAAAAAAAAAATCACCACTCCTGAGCTTCACAGGTAAATCCTATAAACTTTTACAGTTCAGATCATCACCTTATTACTTATATATATTCTAGAGCATTGAAAAGGAAGGAAAATTCCAAATAGATTTTATTATGTAAGTATAACATCAATTCCAAAAACCCCCAAAAATGCATAAAAAACTATACTTCAATTTTATTTATGATATTGATGCCAAATTCATAAAAAGTACACAGAAGCCAACAGTATATTATAAAGTAATATATCACAACTAATATTTATTCTAAGAATATAAGGTTATGCAATATTAAACAAATTATTTGATAAATCCATCACACTTATCAGCCTAAAGAAAAAAATCATATCACTAATATAATAAATGCAGAAGAAACATTTGAATAATAGTCATTTAAAATTCAGTCAAATGATGACTAAATTACAAAATTAATAGCTATGTCATAATATGAATATTAAAATCCAGCATTTTACTTTATTAGGGAATAAAAAGCTTACACAAATGGAAAGATAGACCATATTTGTTCTTGGATAAGATGAGTTAATATCAGAAATATGCTAATTCTCCCTAAAACAATAATTCTTTCAGAGGACAATAAAACAGTGGAAAAAAAACTGATTTTTTTTTTCTGCATCTGGATGCTTGGTTATAAATTTCATTTTGAAGGACAAATTAACAAGAATAACACCAGGACATCCCCCCAAAAGGAAAGTAATGAAGGGTGGTTAGGTCTGTCGATATCAAATACATATAATAAAGACTTCCTAATAAAAACACGATTGCATTTTCACATAAACAGATCAACAGAATGGAACTTCAGGAACTATATCTAAGTGCATATTAAAGTTTAGTTGTCAATGAAGCCTGCATCTCAAATCAGTGGGAGAGAGAGACTTGTGTGATAACTGAACAGCCACATAAGGGGGAAATGAATCTATTCCTCACACCAGACACCAAGAAAAATGTTTTTAATTGATCAGAGAATTGAATGTCAAAAATGGTGTCATACGAGTCCTAAAAGAAAACATGGCTGAATTCTTTTAAAACCTGAGAATGGGGAGTCCATCCCAAATTAAGTCTCAACATTTTACAAAATAGAGAAAAGATAATTTTATAACAAAAAAGAAAAAACAAAATCTTTTTGAATCATGCATAATCTATAATTCAAAGATGCTTTTAATAAAGCATATCACCTGGGATTCATACTTTTGCATTGTCAATCCTCTTGTGGAATGTGGGCTGAATCCATAACTGGCTGTACCCAAGAGAATGTGGTGAAAATGATAAAAGATATGTCTATGTCTTAGGAAGACCTGACAACTTCTGCTTTAAGATGTCAGATGTTATGTAAGAAGCCCAGTAATCCTGGAGAAAAAAAGCCTGGCAGTGATGAGAGTGGCCAAAACTGTGCAACACATAGACCCTGAGCTCACCTCCTCCCCTGGGCACCTCAAAATGACAACTGTTTACAGTATAAGTAGACATGTAAAAGATTCTTAGCCATTAGAGAGGATGTTAAACATTATTCATAATAATAAAAATGAAAATGAAAACTCCACTAATATAATAGTTCTCACCAAATTGCATAATATACTCTTTTGATAACCATATATTGCTTATGAGGATGAAATATGGCATAATCTCACATGAAAGAGAATTTGTCCATATGTTGCAAAGTTATATTTGTATTTACCCCATGACTCAGTAACACTTGTATATGTTTGAAATGTTCCATAATAAAAGGTTTAAATGATAGAAACAGAAGTTAAAATATCCCACATCCCCAAATGCTTGAGAGTTAGCTAACTTAAAACCAAAAATAAAATCAAGAGCACATCTATTCTACACAAAATGCTATTATTCTGCATTAGGAGTCTTGAGTATCATAATGTTGATAGGAGCTATCTCCCATGAATTAAGAGAGGAGAGCTGTGGTTTTAAAAAGTTCATGAAAACTGGTCTTCCTTGAATGTTGGTTTTAGATGGGCTGTCATTTCAGTATCATCATCCTCACTTTCAGATGGGAAACTATTGGGGAGATGTTGTGAATGTCCTTATGGCCCAGAGTAGGGTATCAGCAGAGAGGAATTAGCATAAGGGCCTATGCAATCCCACTGCAAGGTGCTTTCACTGTGCTGTGCTGCCAAGTTTCCTGACAGTCAAATGAGTGGTGAAAGATGGTGGGTAATTACACCCATTATGAGAGTACGTCATAGTCCCGGGTCTAAGGAGCCAGAGATCCCATAGTTGGAACCACCTCAGTACAAGTTCACTGTGGATTATTCTTCACTCAGGGGGCCCCAAGGTTAGGCCCCAAGAACAGTGTTCTCATCCATGCTGTGTCTTACTACCCTTTCTCAGTGTTCTAAAAAATGCAACACTATCTTCTTTTTAATAGAGTGCTCTCTAATTAGGTGCATGCTTTCCAGTGCTGTACACAATAATTAACTGTGGTTTGAAAAGCAAACACTAGAACAACTATCAATATTTATTTTTATCCACTTATTATCAATTTTTCTAATGTGGAGCAGCACATGAATATCACTTCTAAATAAAAGTATTTATGGTGGGACATGATTAAATTTCTCCTGATGATGTACAGTTTCAAGACCTCTGGTCCCAGAGTCCTCCTCTTCACCCTTTGAAGCTGGGCCTACTCCTGATGGGAGCTGGGTCTGCCCAGGGCCCCACATCCCATGCTCTGCCTGCCTCAAGAATTGGCTGGAGGGGGAGTAGATTTAGGTCTCACAGGAGCTCTTTCACATTAATACTATTTCAATTACTTAAGAGTTTTAAGAGTTTTCATGTGGTATTCCGGTAAGGTAACAAAATCAATTGGTATTAACATAACACTATTTTTATTAGAAATGTAATCATAAACTATAAACAACTTGCATAAATGAATTGGAAAATAGCCCCTTCACAGGTTTCTACTATATTTTATCAATGAATGGCAGTAAGCTGTAGATTTTATTGAATAAAAGAAGGTAGTAATCAACTTACCTTTTTCACAATAATCTCCTGTCCATCCAAGAGCACAGGTACAGCTTCCATCTACAGGATTGTGAAGGCCACCATTTTTACAGGTGCATTTTAGCTCACAATTTGGGCCATATTTTGTTGGAGGACATACTGTAGTAAAAAATTCAAAAAATCAAACTAAGTAAAAATGTCATGCAAGTAAATATTTTTCTCTGCTTCAGATAAATTAATCAAATCCATATAGCAAAATCATTTTTTAAAATACTCAAAGCAAACAGCTACTCAGATGTATCCTTCAGGTAGTAAGCACATCAATGTCATTCATTTGTATTTTCATTCACTCTATAAATATTTATTGAGCTTATAACTATGTGCCTGGTATACTTTGGGAGCTGGAGATGTTCTGTGAAAAACAGAGATCAATCTTAGATCAGTGATGGGAGATTTTATGTGTTTAATCCCATAATTGATAAAGATGCATTAGTCATTTGCTCCTTAATGTCTCTGTGCTGAAATGTGAAAAGCACTTCAGTACAAAGTAGTAGGTGACACAAACAAAAATGTACTGGCAAGAGGAGTTAAGATACACATGAGTGAAGCTAATCAGACATAAGGGAAATTGAGCCTTCATTGTCAGAGGGAAAATAATTGAATGATGGGAAGTGCCACCAGTGGGAGAGTAACCATTCCTCACATTTATTTCGTTTTGCCATGAAGAATATGGGCACAACATAGCCAATGAATATGCTTTTTTTTTTCCCCCAGGAAAACTCAAAATCCATATTTTATATGAAATCATCTAATATTTGAAAGTTGGCAACTAATTAAAATTGTTTTATAGCACTGTGGAAGCCAAAACTATGTCAGCCAATTCAAACACATTTGTGGCTAGATTTGGCCAAAGGCCTACCATTTATACCTTCTAGTTTATAGTAGCTTTACATAATGATATTTTCCACATGAATTATCTCATTTAATGCTTATACACATTTCTCTGATGTGGGTAACAGTATTCTTATTTTACACTTGAGAAAACTGCAGCTGAAAAACTTAAGTCTTGCTCATGCTTAAGCAGCCAAAAGATAAGACCCAATATTCAAATCTAGAACCTCTGACTCTCTTGCTATTTTAGCTAGCAGAAGAGACATTAGAGGGATAAAAACGTTTTAACTTGCTCTAAGTGCATGCATGCTCAGTCGTGTCTGACTCTTTGTGACCCATGGACGGTCGCCTGCCAGGCTCCTCTGTCCATGGAATTTTCCAGGCAAGAATACTGGAGCAGGTTGCCATTTCCTACTCCAGGGGAGTGACCTGACCCAGGGATCAAACCCATGTCTTTTTTGTCACCTGCACTGGCAGGCAGATTTTTTTTTTACCACTGTGCCACCTGGGAAACCCAACTTGCTCTTGTATTTGGCTAATAAACAACAGAACACACACTTTGGTTAGTATGACACTTTCTCGCCTTTATTTAACTGAATAGGTGCACTTAACTTCAGTATCAAATGCTGCTGCTGCTGCTAAGTCGCTTCAGTCGTGTCTGACTCTGTGCAGCCCCATAGACAGCAGCCCACCAGGCTCCGTCGTCCCTGGGATTCTCCAGGCAAGAACACTGGAGTGGGTTGCCATTTCCTCCAATGCGTGAAAGTGAAGTCACTCAGTCATGTCTGACTCTTCCGGACCCCGTAGACTGCAGCCTACCAGGCTCCTCCGTTCATGGGATTTTCCAGGCAAGAGTACTGGAGTGGGTTGCCATTGCCTTCTCTGCAGTATCAAATGAGAGAAGCATTTTAATTAAAAAAAAAAAAAAGATATGGTTGTACAATTAATGTTTGAAACATCATCGTATATATTTTTGGTTTTTGCCTTTAAGGCAATTAAGCAGAATCAACACACCATGTCTTATACTATTAAGATTAACTTTATTTGTGTCCCTTTCACCCTTCCAAAACAACTTCATCACCCAGGAGGCCTATTCATCTTCCAATCTGAATGCTGAAGTGTACTCCTGAAACTGGTGAATCAGTTAAAAGATGGGACTTTAAGATAGGACTTTGGACAAAAAGCAATCAGAAAAGTGAGGAGTGCTTAGAAATGTTTCTTTCCATTGTTCTAAGTCCTAAACAATATTCACACAGAGTTGTGTGAATAATTTTAGAAAAGTTATTGTAATTATACAATGAGTATTTCAATCAGTATATCAAGGTATATTATGGAGAAAAATATTCCATCCTTCAACTCTATCTTTCAGTCTCCCTTCTAAAAAACATCATTGGTACCTGCTTTTTCCCTTGTAGGCTTCACTTCAAAGAGACTTACCCTGACCACTTGATTCAAAATTTCAATCCACCTAATACTTTCAAGGGGCTTGTCTGGTGGCAATCTGCCTGCAATGATCCCAGGGTTGGGAAGATCCCCTGGAGGAGGGAATGGCAACTCACTCCAGTGTTCTTGCCTGCAGAATCCCATGGACAAAGGAGCCTGGTGGGCTACAGTTCATGGGGTTGCAAAAGAGCCAGTCAGATACTACTTAGTGAATAAACAATACTCTCAAGCCATACATCATGTTCTTTTTTCTCTTATCATAGATCTTACTCCCTGTTAACATACATAAAAATCACTTATTAACTATAAAAGTTAACATTGATATTGATGTTATTGTTAATGCAAGTTCATGTGACCAACACACTGTAAGATCAAACAAACTGAAGCATCAGAGTTCGGACCAAAGAAAAGTTTATTGTAGAGCCTGCAAGGTGGCTCATGCTCTAAAAACCCCAGCTCCTCACAGGGTTTCAGCAAAGCATTTTTAAAAGCCAGGTGAGGACAGGGGTTCCAAGGTCTATGATCAGCTGGTGCACAACTCTATGACTGGCTGATTGTGAGGTAGCAGGGTGGTGCCAAAGGGATTAACATTATCAGTTCTTAGACTCCAGGAGGCCTGGAGCTGAGTGCTCAAGGTCATCAGATAGTTTGTTGTCTCCATTTGTTGGAGAGGGGAAGTTTTTCTTTTTTTCTTTTTTTAACATCTGCAAAACAACTCAGGAAATGGGCATCAAATACTTTTATTTAGGTATTTCAGAGAGGAGCTAAAGCAGAGAATATGGGGGAAGGCCCCTTGGGGTCCTGCTCAGTAATTGCATAACTACCGCTTTAGTTCAGTTCAGTTCAGTCGCTCAGTTGTGTCCGACTCTTTGCGATCCATGAATCACAGCACGCCAGGCCTCCCTGTCCATCACCATCTCCCGGAGTTCACTCAGACTCACGTCCATTGAGTCCGTGATGCCATCCAGCCATCTCATCCTCTGTCGTCCCCTTCTTCTCCTGCTTTACTTTTGCTCAAAAGTGCTTGCTATGTCTGTACCTATTTATTTACCTTGATTTTATTCTAGTCTGTTTTTTTTTAAAGGTAAGTGAAGTGAAGTGGCTTAGTCGTGTCTGACTCTTTGCAACCCCATGAACTGTAGCTTACAAGGCTCCTCTGTCCATGGAATTTTCCAGGCAAGAGTACTGGAGTGGGTTGCCATTTCCTAAGGTAGGTGTTATTTTTCTCTTGCTATGTTCAAAATTTGTTCTTTTTCAGTTTTCAGAATTTTGACATTGTTATGTCTTTGTGGATTTCTTTTGGTTTATCCTGTTTGGCATTCACACAGATTTTTTAATTCTGTAGGTTTAAACTTTTTGTTATGCTTAGGACATCTTTATTCATTGTTCCTTTGACTCCTTCAGTCCTGCTTACTTTCTCCTCTCCTCTAGGACTCTGATGACATAAAAGTCCGAGATTTATTTATTTATTTTTTTCCCTCCCACAGATTCTCCAAGGCTCTTTCGTTATTATTTGGTTGTCGTCATTTCCTTATCTGCTGTCTAAATTGGGTTATTTCTATGATCTATCTCTGAGTTCGCTAATGTGTTCCTCTGTCTTCTCCAAACTGAGATTTTTACAGTTTTGTTTTTTGTATTTTTCCAGTTCTAAAGTTTCCACTTGGTTCTTCTTTATGTCTCTTATTCTTTTTTGAACATTTCTATTAAAAAAAAATTTGTTGTTGTTGTTGCTCAGTGAATCATTTTTTATGATGGCTTCTTTAAAATTCTTATCAAATAATTTTGATGTCAGTGTCATCCAAGTGTTGGTGTCTTTCGATTATTTTTTCTTATTCAAGTTGATATTTTCCTGGTTGTTGTTGAATAATTGTTGAATAATTGTCTAATTAACCTGACATTTTGAGACTCTGGATCTCCTTTAAATCTTCTGTTTGAGCAAGTCTCCTATGATACTTCACTGGCAAGGAAAGAGGTTCATCCGTTAAGAGGCTGAAGCCCAAGTTCCCCACACAGCCGCCAAGGGGAGCAAGGGTAATGGTGCCTCATCCCAGCTGGGCCACGGCAAGAGTTTAGGCCTCCCCTAGGCTGACATCCAACCTGAAGCAGGGGTAGAAGTGTCTCTTTATGGCTTCCTACTCGTTCTTCACTGACTTGCCTGGAGTGGCCTCATTGCTGCTTGGTGTTTGTGAAAGTCCTGACTGCCCACTAGACTCCCTCTGACTCCATCTTAGCTTGGAAGGGTGTAGTTTCCTCATCACCTGGTGGGTGGAAGCTGGTGCTTTCCACACGGTTTCCACTGTCACTGCCAAGGTGGCTGGTTCTTTCCTTTCTGGCAGGAATGAAAGCATCTGCCCCACTAGGATTTCTCTTACCCCACCCTGGTGCAGGGTGAGGGGTGCCTTATATACCCCAGTGGAGCTTAAAGGCTAGAGCTTATGCTCTTTATATTACAATCTCAGCATTTTTTAGCAAGTAAAATATCTATATATTTATCATATTCCATGTCACCATAATTGCCACATTTGTTTTAAACTTAGCCTTAATTAAAATAGATTTAACACCCATTAAACATCCTTGTTGGAGAAGGCAATGGCAACCCACTCCAGTACTCTTCCCTGGAAAATCCCATGGATGGAGGAGCCTGGTAGGCTACAGTCCATGGGGTCACAAAGAGTCAGACATGACTGAGCGATTTCACTTTCACTTTTCACTTTCATGCACTGGAGAAGGAAATGGCAACCCACTCCAATATTCTTGCCTGGAGAATCCCAGGGATGGGAACCTGGTGGGCTGCTATCGGGTCACACAGAGTTGGACATGACTGATGTGACTTAGCAGCAGCAGCAAATGTCCTTTTTACCAGAGATTTTCTATGTATTACTTGGTTGCTCAAATTTATCTTCTAGCAGTTTCTTCAAAATATTTTATGGTTACTATATTGCCAGCAATTTTTGATGATTAAAAATTATTGTTTATTTCCCATCATGTTATTCTTGAATAAAAGTTTGTGTATAAAATACTTGAATCACATATTTCCCCTAGAACTTTGTAGGTTTTGATAGCCATAAACTAGCAATAAATATTGCTGTGAGGTATCAGGCTGTTTTCCCCTATCTCTTCATATGAAATCTCACATTTTTTCTTATATCCTCAATAGAATTTCCTCTCACATATGATCAAGCCTAACTAGTATTCCTAGGGACAGAATGTATTCATTCAATCTGTATCAACAGATCTTCTTTCATTTCAGAGGGGGAAAAACTTGATTATATTTGAATATTTTCTTTTCTATTTATATATCGACTTTTTTCTATTTCATTGTTTTCACTTTCCTCAGGTATATTCTCCATGTACATGGCTATCGCATCAGCAGATTCCATTCTCTCATTACCTGAGTTCAATGTGGTCTACATTTATATGATGTGAGGTTTAATTTTCATTTCCACTTCTTTCTGAGCTCTGCCAGCTTACTTTTTCATTTCCCTTTGTTTTTTTTTTTATTTATTCCATGAACCCATGTATCTCTGCATTGCACTCACAATTTATAGAGAACACTTTTCCACTATGTCCTTTGGATTCTTGGAATAAATTCAGTTAATATTTTCATGGGCTCCATAACAAACTCTTCTGCTCCATGTTCACCTTGTTTTTTGTTTTCCTATTCCTTTTCTCCTTCTTATAACAATTTCACAAAAACATCTTTGAATGGTTTCATATTTTGATTCTAAAATGAGGGAAGGTTTTCATGTGCACCAGTTTTTTTAAAAAAATCAGATTAGTTTTTGTGCACCTGTAATTTTTATGGGGGGATGGGCATAGTATGGATTGGGGCTTCCCAGGTGGCACTAGTGGAAAAGAGCCCACTTCAAATTTCAGGAGATGTGGGTTGTTTCCCTGAGTTGAGAAAATCTCCTGGAGAATGAAATGGCAACGCACTCCAGTATTCTTGCCTGGAGAATCCCACGGACAGAGGAACCTGGTGGGCTACAGTCCCTGGAGTGGCGCAGAGTCGAATACGACCTAAGCAACTTAGCATGCATGCGGTATGGATTAGAGGCTAGAAAAATGATCCTGGTTATTAGGATGCCTCCTTAGCCCAGAATATGACACAAAGTCATATGACACAAAGTCATGGGATGTGGGTCATGTACTTGTGTGGGTGAGTTTAGCCTCCCTTTAGCTGCAAGACTGCTTACAGTTCCCTTTTCTCTAGTGAAGACTTGAAATGATAATATATCTGTGCACTTCCTCATTTTATCCAATCTTCCTACATCTTTGTGATGTCCACTTTCAAGAAAGCTCCTGCAACCTGCCCACATACCCAATTTTTGTATTTCAACAAAGGATCTTTAGACTTGCTCCTCTGTGTGTGTCATTGAGAAACAGCTCTTCTGTTGGCCTCAACTCAGAGCTGTAGGGGCCCGGCATCCTCTATGTATGTATTTTCCTTGAACAATTCTGTTATTATGATAGTAATAATATTATTTAGGACAAACAAAGTTTGACAGTTTTAAACCAAGATCATGTATTTTTTCCTTCTCTCATTTTTCTTAGAGCTTTCAGTGGCCTTCTTGAACACTGATGAGGACATAAAACTCTTCAGTTGTAATCAGACACTTCCAACACACAATTTGAGGTAGTTTTACAAAAGTTAGTTATTTAAAAATTTGCTCCTAGTTAAGAATATGCATAAATTATTCTGTGTTTGTGCTCATTTTTTTGTTTACTCCCCCAGTGAACTATTTCCTTTGTAACTCTACAGGAGTGTGTACTTGCATATGATTAAAGCCACATTTTTTAAAGTGTCGTAAACAATTCCTACTTAATTATAAGCCCTGGCACTACATCTGCTTTTAGAATTTAGCTTAATTAGTGCCTGGACGAACAAGGTGACCCTGCAGGCATTGTTACCTTGCTGACACCTGGCCCCTGTTTGGCCAGGTGGACACTGGCACCTTTCAGTCACCGGGTCACACTGTCCTGAGACACAAGAACACCGCTGGACACAGTCCTGCCCATAGTAATCTTCAGGACAAGCTGTAGAAAGGAGTAAAACAAAAAGCTGAGCAAAAGGAAACCAGATTTTCCTTAATAAAGCATTTCACCAGTCAAGATTTGTAAGAATGTGTAGATACATAACCTATTCTTTTAATCAAATAGGTTTCCCCGACTTGCCCTCTGTTTTCGATTTAAATAGTCACTATGGGGGGGGGGGGGGGGGAAAGACCTGTTCAAATTGTTGCTTACTTAGTGCAATTTTAGTTGATATCAGGAATTCCATCCAAATATCTAGTGCCAGACACTTATGTATGTATGTGATATGAATGACACTTAACAGGCTCAGTCTTGCTTTGCTGCGTGACTGCCTTAGGCTGTGTGTGTATGTACTAATATTGAGTACAAAAGTGAAAGTGAAGTTCACTCAGTTATTTCAGACTCTTTGCAACCCCATGGACTATACAGTCCATGGAATTCTCCAGATCAGAATACTGGAGTGGGTAGATTGTCCCAACCCAGGGATTGAACCCAGGTCTCCTGTATAGAAGGCAGATTCTTTACCAGCTGAGTCACAAGGAAAGCCCAAGAATACCGGAGTGGGTAGCCTATCCCTTCTCCAGCAGATCTTCCTGACTGTGGAACAGAACTGGGGTCTCCTGCATTGCAGGTGATTTTTTACCAACTGAGCTATGAGGGATGCTTCCTCTTAAAGTGCACTTGGAAAATTTAGCTTACACTTCTGTGCCTTATGCTCATATCTCCAAATATTTATTTATGTATTTATTAATTAATTTCTAAATTTATTGTACATTTATCAAAACAAACAAATATGCTAAATTACTGCCAATAGATTATATCTAGTAAATTAATTGCATTAATTAACAAAATCAAAAATTAATTTATTCATAAATTAACACATTTATTAATTTTCTTGCTTGTTTGTTTTGCTGCAGTCACATGCTACCAGTTAATTGAGATGCTTACCAAAACAGAGATAAAACAAAGATTAAAATAAACATCTGTGAGGTTCAATCAAAGGGAAAATACTGTAACAGTGTATACATTGTGTGCTTAGTTGCTCAGTCAGGACCTACTCTTTGCGACCCCATGGACTGTATCCCGGCAGGCTCCTCTGTCCATGGGGATTCTACAGGCAAGCAAACTGCAGTAGGTTGCCATGCCCTCCTCCAGGGGATCTTCCCAACCCAGGGACTGAACCCAGGTCTCTCACATTGCAGGTGTTCTTTACCATCTTAGCCACCAGGGAAATGTGTATACATAAACAAATATAATTCTTTGAACTTGTAAGAGGTGACAGAAAACTTGGCTCTGATCTCCATAGCTGTCAAAGCCGAGAAGGAAAATTGCTCAAGTACAAGATCATGGCTTTCTGCAGACAAAACTCCGGACATTCAAGGAAACCATGATTTTTGAAGATTCTCTGGCCCAAGGAAATTTCTCCAATGATTTTCTTTGAAGAACAAACACAAAAGAGCCAGTTAGAACCTTCATTGGGAGATGTTTATGGGCTGGCTTTCACTCAAAGATAACTTGGCCATTGAGGCCTCGGAGGCAGTATCCATTAGGTTTCAATTTTCTGCCACTTGGAGCCAGGACTTTGCCTTATTCATCTTTTATTCTCGGAACAGCAGGATACTGAAGCAGAGTAATTAAGATTATTACCCTCATAAGAAGAAAACAGAGCAACTACCTGCCTGAAGAAGATAAGAATTCTGGATATCTTTACCACATAACCATAACTCTGCCTGATCACAAACTTCATTATCATTTTTCCAGATAAAAGAATCTCAAGTTCACAATCACAGTCCTTCAGTCTTTAAGATCTTTACTTTTATGTGGCAGCCTGGATGGGAGGGAGTTTGGGGGAAAATGGATGCCTGTATATGTATGGCTGAATCCCTTTGCTGTCCACTTGAAATTATCACAACACTATTAATAGGCTATACTCCAATATAAAATGAAAAGTTGAAAAAAAAATCTTTACTCTTTTCTAAAGTACAAGATAAAGAATGCCTGTGAAGTGAAGTTTCTAGTCATGTCTGACTCTCTGTGACCCTATGGACTGTAGCCCATAGGCTACCAGGCTTTTCTGTCCATGGGATTCTCCTGGCAAGAATACTGGATTGGGTTGCCATTCCCTCCTCCAGGGGATCTTCCTGACACAGGGATCAAACCTAGGTCTCCTGCACTGCAGGCAGATTCTTTACCACTGAGCCACTTGGGACATCCACCAGGGAAAATACAGAATAGTGCACAAAATATATAATAATAGTGAACAGATCAATAAAGGATCACCAAGCAAATACCCTCATCAACAGCACCGGGTTAAAGAATACAACATTGCCAGGATCACCTCCCCACCATGCCCTCTCCAACTCATTGCCTCCTCCATCCTTCCTAAAGACCATCATCATCTTGTGAACTGTCTGAATAGTTGGAAACTGATGGATTTGATCAAAGCAAAATGTGTTTGCTACAGACATTCCCACAATGTCTAAGCCAGTGCATTTGTATGGCATCTTTAATTTATATCTGGTCCCTTAAATTTTATGTCAGTAGTTACTTATATGATGTTGCTGTTCAGTTGCTCAGTCACATCTGATTCTTTGCAGCCTTACAGACCGCAGCATGCCAGGCTTCCCTGTCCTTCACCATCTCCCAGAGTTTGTATGATAGGTAGTTATTTAAGGTCTTTGGATTTTCAGGAAATGGTTACTTTTAGGTAAGGGGAAACTACTTAATTTTGAGCTGGAAAATTGCTGAGGATAAATGAACTTGTGGAAATTTGGACAATGAATTTGACATGGTGTACATAGGAATCTCCAGTCTGCTCTGATCTTGCCAAACACATTTTCTTATCCTGACTTGAGTCCAGCATTGCTGGGGCAAGAGAGGTTGTGACCAGAGGGCTTCCTGGCTGCCTTCACTGACTTCAGCTCTCAGTCAAATTCCTGCCAAAGTACTCCTCAACCTAGAATTTACTCCTGTTGCTGCAATGAATCATTATGTAAAATAAATGCAAAAACATGTACTCTCTAAGTGCAGTTCTTTAAAACTCTGCTTTAGCATATCAAATTCATAGTAGATAGAGCAACTTACTTTGACTGCAGTCAGCCCCGATGAAGTCAGGAAGGCAGTCACAGGTTCCAATCATGGTGTCACAGCTGCCACCATTCAGGCACTTACACTTTCTTTGGCAATAAGGGCCATAAGTGCCTTTTGGGCATCCTGATGAAAGAGAACAAAACCATATGTGGTATTGTAACTTGAAGCTATCAGTGCTTAACTTCATGCCCATAATCATGTGGTTAATTCAACATTCCGATTACTGTTCTTTGGTATTCTTATCACCTTCAAGATACTGATTCAAGGGATGGACTTATCTGAGGATACAAATGGATATGTATAGATGCCTTAGAAATACAGATGGGGATATAGAGTTCCTGAGGCTGTTCATTAATAAGATATAAGAAACTTAACCTTGAACTTCCTTGAAAATCTACCCACTTTTAGAGTATGCTCAGAAAAAAAGACAATTCACCAAAGAAGTTGGTTTTATTCCTGCCTAGAAAAAGTCATTCTTTCAGTTAATGTCTAAGTATAGTTTGTCTGATCTGGAATGATCTGGGTTTAATACCCATAAGAATTCAAAATGGCAACAAGCATGGAGGAAGCATCTTAATTTTCTATTAGTGTCTCAGTTTTCATTTCCAAGGATCTTGGCTGACCTTGATGATACTTGTGTAAGAGGTAGATATATGGCCAGACTTCAAGGCAAAAGGAGACTGAACAGGGCAAAGAGTGACCTGAAAATCATATTATCTTTGCAATGATTGAAAGATTGGGGGTATTTAGCTAGAGAAAATAGACCTAAGAAGATAAAACTGTCTTCACACATGAAAAGGAAGTCTTATGGAAAAGGAAGAAGGGAGATATTATCTTAATAAGGTAAGCTTATTTGAAAGAGCTGTCCAGAATTGGAATAAGCTTTCACCATGAGGCAGTGAGTCCCATCTCTGCAAGAGTTTAAGTAGAAATAGGATAAGTAACTAGAAGAGAAAATGTAGCAGGGATTCAAGCACTTAACTGACTTTGAAGCACTTCCAAATATGTTGCTGTCCTGCTCTATGAAACGTCTGGTACTTTAAAGTCTTAAAATCACAGAAGTTTCAGTTTCAAGATACCTCAGGTCCATCTGGCTCAACAATTATTTGAAGATGAGGAAGTAGAGTATAGTTACTTAAAAAATGTTATTACACAAAATTATGTTACCTGGTAAAGACAAGTTTCCTTTTTCCTGTCATATTTCTAAAATAAAAAGATGTAGAACGTTTTGAAATGACTGAGATTTGAACCCTGTATCTTCCACTTGCCAATGTTATTGAGAAGTCCTTCCTTTGAGCTCCTAGTTCTTTGCTCCCAAAGAGGATGATAACAGAATCACAGGCTTGTTGTGTGAACAAGTAGGGTGCCTCGCATATCACCAATCTCAGATAGCTCCCAAGTTAATGGTAGCCATTATTTTCTTTCACAGTGGCAAGATCATTGGTGGGCCTATGGCAAAACCCTTTCCCTATTTCCTTAACCTGAGTGCAATGGTTTCATTTTTGCCTGAGGTCCTTCCTCTTGCACAACGTTTTCACTTGGAAGCACAGTTCTAAAAATGACTAAACTGAGACTGAATGACACTGGCTTCCTTCCACTTTGTCCTGTATTTCTATGTAAGAATTGATGGTAAAGAACATTTTTGAGTGTTGCACATGTAGCAGGTTTTAGACACCAAAAAATGGTTTTTATTGAAACTCAGATTGTTTATAATCCCTATCTATATCCTATCCTAGAATCCACTGTCTCATCTTGAGCCTCAGAGTCAAATGGCTTCCCCTTCCCTCTTTCAGTTCCCTTCTCCCCTTCTCTTTCAGGTTTAAAATATTAATAAAATCCTTCAAGAAGGAGAATGAACAGAAAGCAGCTAAGACCATTCTTATCAAAGGTTACTTCTCTGTTGCAGCTGTTGTATTACTTTTTTCCTTCTATGAAAAATGACAAATGCACTTCACATTCTCTCCTATTGTTTCTTCCTTCCAACCCAGTTCTCATAGTTAACGGATACTTCTTTGGTATACAGCATTCTTTAGTCCTCCTAAGAAGTTACTTTTCTCCCTTACTAAAATTCAATAGAGTGTATCTAAAAACAGAACTAGTGGTTTAAAGAGTCTCTATCTCCTCTTATTCACCAAAATATAAAATGTTCTCATGTCTATCTGGGTCAGTCTTTCGGAATGTAATTTTTAATAGCTTTTATCATTATTATATGATGCTTAAAACAAATGTTTGGTTGCTTGATAGTGGAGAAAAAACACAAAGAAAGAAATTGGTATAGTTGGAAACAATGAAGTGTGGTGTGTACTGCTGGCATGTTGCTTCTAAAAAGGAGGTTAAATTAAGAATTGACGAATATAAAAAATTCTGCAATCCTGTGAGTAGGAAGTGAAAAGTGACATGGGTTTTTGTTCAAGTAGGGAAAAAAAACACCCCATAAAGTGAAATTTACATATTCATTAATTAAGAAAATGTTGAACTGTAAATATAATAATGGGTATAAAAGAATGAGCATCAGTTAAAAGGAAAGAAGAGTTAGATGCTGTTATCTGATGAATTTATATAACTGATATATGTAAAGATCTATATTTTAAGATCACTTTCATTTGAATTGAAGTGACTTGGAAAACATAATTTCTCTCTGACATATACTCATTTCAAACTGTCTGAATGGTGGTTTTGCACGTGAAAATATCATCTCTTGCTGTTTCTTCTTGGTATACAGAAAGAAAATAAGCCTTCAACTTAATTATCCTTTTAAAATCGGAACACTGAATATGATGAAATTAACCTTCTAATGAGCATAACATCTGTTGAAAGACAGTATATGCACTAACCTCTTAATCCTGCAACTCATTAAATTTATATTGAGTATGATATGTGTTTACAAAAGTACCCATAACTTTTTTTTCCTAAGAATAAGTTATTTTACTGACAGCTCTACTTTCTCATATAATTCTGTGACTATGTGAAATTCTAACTTCTAGAATCATGCATACATCTCTTGCTCAGATGTTCACTAAATTTAACAAGGAAACGTACGCCTGGGAGATAATGATTTCATTTGGCTTGTTGGGGTGTTCGGTCTCCCCTCTCTCATTTCCTAAAATTCCACTTTGATCATTTCTTGACCTCTGTTCTATTCTTTACAATTATTTTTCCCAGGAAATTTTGCTTCTTGAACAAGGGATATTTGGTTATTTTCTATTTTGTGTGTGTGTGTGTGTGTGTGTGTGCATGTGTGCTCAGTCGTGTCCAACTCTCTGAGACCCCATGGACTGTAGTCCACCAGGCTCCTTTGTCCATGGGATTCTGCAGGCAAGAACACTGTAGTGGATCGCTATTTCTTCTTCCAGGGGATCTTTCCAACCCAGGGATCAAACCCACATCTTCTGCATGTCCTGCCCTGGCAGAAGATTTCTTTACCACTGTGCCACCTGGGAAGCCATTATTTTTCATTCAGTTCAGTTCAGTCACTCAGTCGTGTCCGACTCTTTGCGACCCCATGAATCGCAGCACGCCAGGCCTCCCTGTCCATCACCAACTCCCAGAGTTCACTCAGGCTCACATCCATCGAATCAGTGATGCCGTCCAGCCATCTCATCCTCTGTCGTCCCCTTCTCCTCCTGCCCCCAATCCCTCCCAGCATCAGAGTCTTTTCCAATGAGTCAACTCTTTACATGAGGTGGCCAAAGTACTGGAGTTTCAGCTTTAGCATCATTCCTTCCAAAGAAATCCCAGGGCAGATCTCCTTCAGAATGTACTGGTTAGATCTCCTTGCAGTCCAAGGGACTCTCAAGAGTCTTCTCCAACATCACAGTTCAAAAGCATCAATTCTTCGGCACTCAGCCTTCTTCACAGTCCAACTCTCACATCCATACATGACCACTGGAAAAACCATAGCCTTGACTAGACGGACCTTAGTCAGCAAAGTAATGTCTCTGCTTTTGAATATGCTATCTAGGTTGGTCATAACTTTTCTTCCAAGGAGTAAGCGTCTTTTAATTTTATGGTTGCAGTCACCATCTGCAGTGATTTTGGAGCCCCCCAAAATAAAATCTGACACTGTTTCCACTGTTTCCCCATCTATTTTCCATGAAGTGATGGGACCGGATGCCATGATCTTTGTTTTCTGAATGTTGAGCGTTAGGCCAACTTTTTCACTCTCCACTTTCACTTTCATCAAGAGGCTTTTAGTTCCTCTTCACTCTCTGCCTTAAGGGTGGTGTCATCTGCATATCTGAGGTTATTGATATTTCTCCCGGCAATCTTGATTCCAGCTTGTGTTTCTTCCGGTCCAGCATTTCTCTTGATGTACTCTGAATAGAAGTTAAATAAGCAGGGTGACAATAACACAGCGTTGACGTACTCTTAGAAGATGATTATTAATATTTTCCCCTATCCTTGAACCACCCCCTCTACATGAAGGAGATTAAGAAGAAGCTTGGAAATGAATTCACCATTCTGATTTGTTTAAATATTAAAGGTTTCTGTATACCATGACGAAGTGAGTGACATTTGGGAAGTTTAATTAGGAAATTAGAACAAGCAAGGTTGTTACTGTATCTTGAGACACTTAGCTCCAAAGCAAATGAAAAGCATGAATCTGTTTTTCAGTCTGTTTTCCTAGTAGTATTTGACCAGTTTATTCACATATGCACCAGCCATTGTTACACAGTTTTACTTTATTCTTAAAAACAGACACTAAGATTTGGTCTGTCTGAACAATCATTGCTATGAGCAAGACCATTCAAGCCAAGCTTCCACTCATGTCTTGACATCTTCCTCTTGGCACAGGTGAGCTATCCTGTGGCCCATGTTTCTCAAAGCATCTTAAACCAAGTGTTATGGGTCTTCTTATAGATACTGTTAACAGAGTGGTCTATAGTTCTAGAGGATTCCAATGCCTTCAGTTCTCTCAGAGAGACTTTTAATAAATCATACTGCAGGTTGGAGAAATGAAAGATTTCTAGGATTTGTAATCACTTAACAATTTCATGTTGCTCATAAAATACATAGCAAGATGAGTTTACATCTATCAAGTTTGTTTTCCTCCCTGCTTGCTATCCATAGACTGGACTAAACCACCCAGTATAAATTAAGGAAAAGTGGTGAGATTCCTACTCTAAGTTTGTCTGCTTCCTCTGACCTCTACTGAGAGAAAATGTTGATTCTTCACTCCAAACCTGGGAAGATGAAAGCCCAGTTGTTTTTGGCTGCTGGAATGTTTGCTTTTGGGCCAGCTACACCTTTTAAGGATATTTTCTTGAACCCCTCTTTTGTCGTCCTGTAATTACAGTGCATGTTGCCAAGGAACCTTTGCAGCAACTTCCAACCACGTGTTGCCTGGAACTGAGCCCATCGGACTAGTCAGGGAGCAGCTCCCGGCCTCAGCCTGGCTTTTTCAAGGCAAACCTCTCCTCCTTCAGCCCAAGGTAGTTGGCTTTCTGAAATGGAAGTACGACCAGCTTTATGTAACTTAATTTTGATTTATTCAGATGAAATATCCTTGATATCAAGAAGAAATCCTTCCTGAGAAATGTGACAGCATCAAATGTGAGAAAATCACTCCATTCTTCCATTGCTTGAGATTTGCCATGACCGAAAAAATAATTTAAATTTTATTAATTTAATGCTTTAGTTCTTCATTGTAAGTTTGAATAATGCAATGGTTACGGGTTCTTTGGGTGTATGAAACCATTTTTGTACATGCTTAACTGTGTTTTTAGTTGGTAAAGTTTAAAATTAGGACAAATGTGAGAATTGATACTCAAAATATATATTCTATGGCTTGTGGAAAATGGGAGCCACTAGTTTGACCATGAGTCTATGTTTCATGGCTGGTGTTTTTTGGGAGAGATCCAAAACTCATCCATATACTTGCAGAATTAGGAAAGGAAAGTAGGGGGGGAAAAAAACCTGTTATAGGAACGACTGGGGAGAAAAGAGAGTAGCAAGGGCCAAGTTGGGGGGAAAATGAAACTAAAGCCAAATCATTTTATCCTTAAACCTATAAAAAGTACATTATAAATAATTACGAACTTAAAAATTAAGTAGCTGACTGAACATTTTAACATGTTGCTTGGGAGTTTTTATCATGTGTTCTCCTATAACCATTTCTATGTTAAAATGTCCTAACAAATGAATATAAGGTGTTTGGTCAAGGGACTATTCTTTTTTATTATACAACAATGAGCCAACTGGCATTTTGTCATTTAAGCAAGTCACTGTTTTCATTCCAGAATAACAATTTATTTAACTTGATTGTTCCTAAAAGCAGATTGTGGAACTAACTTACTTTATGAATCACTCTGAATATGTTGCCATTTGCTATATATCGATTTATAATAATTGGTTCATATTTTCTTCTTTCTTTCTCTTTAATTCTTATCTTTTTTGGGGGATATTTTGAATAGGAAAGGCAAATGGGAGAATGAGTTACACAGGAAAGTATGTTTTCAACCATTCTAATGAAAACTCCCATAGGATTTACAATGAATTAGAACCTTGAATTAACATTTGCCCTTTAGCATTCCGAGTGATGACCCACTCCAACAGTGTCTCTTCAATAAATTACAACTAAAGCACAGAACACAGTTATAGAGATGACAGCAGTTTCCATGGTAGCCAGGCAGACAGGTACATCTCCCTGTGACTGGGTGACACTCCTCATTCTCAGCTGAACACTGACATACCTGTTTACAGTCCTTCCCGTATGTGCCTGGTGGACAAACTAAGGGAAAGAGGAAATGTAAACCCAATGAATTAAATTTGTCTGTGTATATATAGCTCGAAAAGTGAAAGCAGGGAAAAATTTATTAAATAAGACCATTGCCTACAGAAGTGTTCTACCCATTGGGATTTAGGTTTCATTAAATTTACTTGGGGATTACTTCAGTGTTTGATTTTGTTTTGTTCAGTCAATTTGTGACCGACTGTCAAGGGCCGGCTGCAATTTTCTTGTCACTAAAGAAACTCATAGGGTGATGTCAGGTAAAATCAACGAAAATAATAGTATAATTCATGAGGGACCACATATCTGGATAAAGAATTTTTTTCTTTTTTGGTGCAGCCGGTTTAAATTCTCAAGGTTGTTTCTCTCTGTGCATTAGAATGTACTGTATTTGTGTCACTTGTCAGCTACTCTGCTGGTTTTGAATTGTTGTTTTTTTTTTTTTAACAGTCCAAGCAGTAAAAGGTTTCCTTCCCAACTTCTAAATAATATCATACCATTTTGTTAGGAAAAGAGAAAGCTTTCTAGATATTTCTCAGTTTCTCAGCTTACAAGTTTGAGTCAAGCAGACATTTTGAATTTCATGGCTGTATCTCATGACAATTCAAACAAATTCAGTGAAAAAAAAGATCAGATAATTTAGGTTGCTGCACCTAAAGTTGCATAACAATTTCTGGATCAACCTTTTATCACCCCGGGGGTGTAGCATCATGAAAGAACAAACCTTTTAGAAAACCCTTACACTGGAGAAGTTATTAGCTGCCTTGTTCATGGTATCCCTCTGTTTCACTGGCTGCTCTGTGTGCCTGTGGGGTTATTTGTTTTCTCAGCATCCACAGTCCTTAAATCATTTCATCTTCCAGTTTTCTTTTTAAGTAGAAATGATAGCAATGGTAGACAAACTAGATATTCTAGCTAACTTTAAAGGCCCTTGGTTGCTTGCTTAGTATTAAAAACAAAGACTAATGAAATATGGGTGATTAATTTTAAAAAAAGAGAATTTTTTTCCTTTCTTCTTGACTGGGACATGTACAAGTAAGAGAATTAGGTGGAATCTGACTCAGCATGTGAACAACTGTTTATACAGTCTGCTCTTGATCTAAAATCCTTTTTCTCTAAGAATCACTAAATATTCACATATATATCAGTAAAGCACTTATCCTGAACTTGCTAGTTATGCCAAAGAGCACATCTGGTTTGAGAAGTTGATTAAGTTTACTTGTTAATGAGTGGTAAAGCAAGAAGAACTGGCCATGGCATTTCAGAGGTGACTGGAAGTGGATGTTTGTGATATTCTTACTTCCTTCACATCGTTGTCAGTAAATACATAAGAGAATCAGCCCCATTTCACTGTGACGCGATGAAAGGTACTCCCTAATGAAAGGCTCACAATCAGAAAAATCAAATGTGTGTCTTTAAAGCCTTCTGATAAATTCAGAAGCCATGAGCTGCAGTTCTACAAAGTCTTCGCATCACTGGGAAGATCCGTTTTTGCCATGGCATTACTGAGCATAAAGCTTGACAGGGTCACAGCAAATACAGCCACAAAATTCTGTGCTCTTAGGAGAATAACAACATTAAGGAGTCAAAGTGGCCATGCTGAACACAGAAGTGTTGGTGTGCTAAGCTCCAGTCTCCCCATCTATTTAGCCATTTCCCGTCTTGACGTACGGGGCTTTGAGGGAAGCAACATTCTGTATGATTTGCTTTGATAGAGAGGGGCCACATGATTACCGTGCTGGTCGGCAAGATCCACTGAAGGTTGTGTGCTCTAGAGGAAATGGCATGAACTTTGGGCCAGGGAGGTTCAGCACCACTATGGACATTATCTCTGGCTTTAAACAATTGCTTAAGACCACAGTTCACTTCAGTTCAATTGCTCAGTTGTGTCTGACTCTGTGACCCCATGGAATGCAGCACACCAGGCTTCCCTGTCCATCACCAATGCCTGGAACTTACTCAGATTCATGTCCATTGAGTCAGTGATGTCATCCAAACATCTAATCCTTTGTTGTCCCCTTCTCCTCCTGCCTTCCATTTTTCTCAGCATCAGTGTCTTTTCCAATGAGTCAGCTCTTTGCATCAGGTGGCCAAGCTATTGGAGTTTCAGTTTCAGCATCAGTCCTTCCAATGAATATTCAGGACTGATTTATCTCCTTGCAGTCCAAGGGACTCTCAAGAGTCTTCTCCAACACCACAGTTCAAAAGCATCAGTTCTTCGGTGCTCAGCTTTCTTTGTAGTCCCACTTTCACATCCATAAATGACTACTGGAAAAACTATAGCTTTGACTAGATGGACCTCTATTGGCAAAGTAACGCCTCTGCTTTTTAATATGCTGTCTAGGTTGGTCATAGCTTTTCTTCCAAGGAGCAAGTGTCTTTTAATTTCATGACTACAGTCACTATCTGCAGTGATTGCAGAGCCCCCCAAAACAAAATCTCTCACTGTTTCCATTGTTTCCTCATCTATTTGCCATGGAGTGATGGGACCAGATGCCATGATCTTCATTTTTTTGAATGCTGAATTTTAAGCCAACATTTTCACTCTCCTCTTTCACTTTCATCAAGAGACTCTTTAGTTTTTCTTTGCTTTCTTCCATAAAGGTGGTGTCATCTCTGTATCTGAGGTTATTTATATTTCTCCTGGCAATCTTGATTCCAGCTTGTGCTTCATCCAGCCCAGCGTTTCTCATGATGTACTCTGCATAGAAGTTAAATAAGCAGGGTGATAATATGCAGCCTTGACATTCTCCGTTCCCGATTTGGAACTAGTATGTTGTTCCATGTCCAGTCCTAACTGTTGCTTCTTGACCTGCATACAGATTTCTCAGGAGGCAGGTAAAATGGTCTGGTATTCCCATCTCTTGAAGAATTTCCCAAAGTTTGTTGTGATCCACACAGTCGAAGCTTTGGCATAGTCAATAAGATCCTCAATTTCCTCTTCCGTACAGTGGGATCAATGAGAGCTATCTCACAGATTGTTAGGAGGAATAACTGAGTAGACACAGTAACATAGGGAAATCTCACTGTATTTCAGTAAAATCTGTTTCCTTTCCATTGAAACCCTTATACTTAAAATCAGGATCAACTATTTAACAGAGATGCTATACATGGGCAAAACCCATGACACATTCAGAATGATATGGGGAAAGTATCTAATATTTAAAGACCAATGTTTTTCTAAACAAATGTTCTATATTAATGCATATATATGGTATTGATGAACCTATTTTCAGGGATGGAATGGAGATGCAGATATAGAAAACAGACTTGTGGACACAGTTAGAGAAGGAGAGAGTGGGATGAATGAAGAAAGTAGCACCTACATATATACACTACCACAGGTTAAACAAATAGCTGGTAAGAAGTTTCTGTGTAATGCAGGGAGCCCAGCCTGATGCTCTGTGATAATGACCTAGAGGAGTGGGATGAAGAGAGGGGAGGGAGCTTCAAGAAGGAGGTGATATATATCATCAGGAGGTGATACTGGTTCTCATAACCAGTATAATTATGATTGGTTTGTATTGTTGTATGGCAGAAACCAACACAATATTGTAAAGCAATTTTCTTCCAATTAAAAAATTAAAAAGAAATAAAGATTGATATTTTTCTAAAAGCATTGAAATCACGTGGCATGAAGTCTCTGAAATACATATAAATAAAATGTATCCACATCCTCCTTAATTGTTTTGCATTTTGAAGCTTCACAAAAATGTTCACAAATGTTAATCACTTCTTCATCCCAAGAAGAGTTCAAGCAAATCCTTAGCTTTGATTCTTGAACTCCAGTGGAATCAAAATTGCAGAAACTATAAATAATTAGGCAGGAAAAATTGATCTCTTGAAGTTCTCAAAGTCAGTTCTTAAATGGATGTTTAAGTGTCTTTGAAGGAATTTACAATTTGGGATCGAACTCACATCTCTTCTATCTCCTGCATTGGCAGGCAGATTCTTTACCACTAGCACCACCTGGGGAACCCCATATTGAAAACCAATAAAGTGCAAATGGAAATAAAAGCAGCAAAAGCCCTTTGAATGTTATTAAAGGGAATTTTTGAGAAATACTATAGTATTTCTTAGATTATATATGCATCATGAAAAATATCTATCAATTGTCATCTGGCTGAATGACATTGACTCGGACTTCTGAGGAAATCAAATTTAAAGCAAAACCTGTTCCTTGTCCTCTGAAGGAGAAGGTGGTGTATTAGTTTGTTAGCTCATGATCCCTGATAGATTGCATTATGAGGCAGGCTTTCACTCCATCTTACAGAACTGAACTCGCAGAATTCCGGAACATTCTCATTCAGCCAAGAGATATTTCTTGGATACTTACTATGTGCTAGGTTCACAACAGTGAGCAAAATCAAACATGGTACTTGTACCCTTCAAATGTGCAACAAAAGAAAGAGGAAAACAATAAAATAATCACTCAAATAAATATCTAATTTTAAAATGTTGTAAGGGGTAGGGTGCTATGAGAGAGAATGACATCAGGGGCCCTAATTTAGACTGGCAGAGAGAGGATGGGATGTGTTTTGTGTTAAATGTTCTCTGTGAGGAGATTTCCATTTAACAGATCTGAAACACTAGAAAGAGGATATAGTAGTGGGAAGGGAAAGGTGAGGGAAAAGAACAGGGAGGAGAAAAAATTTCCAAAGGGTAAGATCCAAGTATGTATGAGTTACTGATGTGTGAAAGCCATTCAGCTGTGTCTAACTCTTTGCAACCCCACATTCTATACAGTCCATTGAATTATCTGGCCAGAATACTGCAGTGGGTAGCCTTTCCTTTTTCCAGGGGATCTTCCCAACCCAGGGATCGAACCCAGGTCTCCTGTATTACAGGCAGATTCTTTACCAGCTGAACCACAAAGGAAGCCTATGAGGTACTGATATAATTCTCAAATAGTGTGTGGGCAATGGTACCTGTGTATGTATGTTAGACAATGATAAGGCGTCTAGTCGAGGCTATGCTTTTTCCAGTGGTCATGTATGGATGTGAGAGTTGGACTATAAAGAAAGCTGAACACAGGAGAATTGATGCCTTTGAACTGTGGTGTTGGAGAAGACTCTTGAGAGTCTTTTGGACTGCAAGGAGATCCAACAAGCCCATCCTAAAGGAGATCAGTCCTGGGTGTTCATTGGAAGGACTGATGTTGAAGCTGAAACTCAAATACTTTGGCCACTTGATGAGAAGAGCTAACTCATTGGAAAAGACCCTGATGCTGGGAAAGATTGAGAGCAGAAGAAGAAAGGGACGACAGAGGATGAGATGGTTGGATGGCATCATCGATTCAACGGACATGGGTTTCGGTAGACTCCGGGAGTTGGTGATGGACAGGGAGGCCTGGCCTGCTGCAGTTCATGGGGTCGCAAAGAGTCAGACATGACTGAGTGACTGAACTGAACTGAATTGATGTTGTAATAAATGTTTCTCTATTGGTTTCCTATGCCTGTTGTAACAAACTGTCACAAATTTAGTGGCTTTTAAAAACAAACATTCTCTCACAGTTCTGCAGGTTAGAAGTCTAAAATCAGGATGTTGGCAGGGCTGCATTTTTTCTGAATACTTAAAGATAGGATCTATTTCTTTGCCTCTTCTAGTTCCTAGAACCCACCTATATTCCTTGGTTTATGGCCACTTTCTCAAATCTTCTAAGTCAGCAGCTTAGCTGCTTCTTTTTATTCCGTTTCCCTCTTTTTTTTTTCTTAATTATTTGTATTTATTTGATTCTGCTGGGTCTTAGTTGCGGCATGCCAGATCCTTAGTTGCAGCATGTGGGATCTAGTTCCCTGACCAGGGATCGAACCCAGTCCCCCTGCATTTGGGTGCACAGAATCTTAGCTGCTATACCCTCAGGGAAGTCCTGTTTCCCTCTTACAAGAACCTTTTTGATTATATTAGGTCTATCAGGTAATCCAGAAAAATCTCTCCATCTCCAGTCCTTAATCACTTCTGAAAAGTCCCATTTGCCATGCAAGATAACATATTAACAGACTGCAGAAACTGAGATATCTTTGACAGCCTATCATTCAGCCTATCACAATCCCTATATTCCCAAGTATTTTAAGTAGCTTCTGATTTATCCTTAGAGATCATGTTATTAAATGGTTATGTTACTAATAATAGCTTGATGCACAAGTTGTTATAGAAATCAACACAAAAATACAATTTTTTAAAGAAAAGAACTATATAATATAAAATTATGGAAAAACTATCATCAGTTATTTTTAAAAATTTTTACTTACTGGAACTAAAGGACATGTTGTAATGAATGTCACTTTGAGAATGACTTGGGATTCTTGAGAGGTCAGAGCCCAGCAAGAACCTGGGAAGCAGCTTGAGGGCCCAGATACACCTACATAAGACTCAAGAAGAGACTTCTCAAGGACTAAAACTGAGAGAAGTAAAAGACTAAATGCACATCACAGTGGATTTTTCCACATCATGAACTGCTTGTTGTTCTTAGTGCTTCATGTATAATATTATTTTTCTGTTTTAAGAAAATAATTTTGGGGTTCTCCTATCTATAGAACAGTGTTTACTTTTATTAATATGTGTAAGGTCTCCTTTAGGCAGGTGCTACTGTACACATAGTAAGATAAGCAGATATTAAACCACTTGCACAAATGGTAAGGTAACGAAGTGGAAAAATCGGAACAAAACTAAGATGGCCTTAGGATGAGCTCTGAGCTTTTTTCCATTCTCTCAGGGATTTTTCTTAGGAAGTGAGAAGGGTGCTAATATATTATTCAGTGTTTATATAACACTGAAGAGATTACAAAGTTGGATAATAGACCAAGTTGTGCTTTAACTTAGTAGGTATGAAAATCAGCCTGGACAGTTTTATATTGACAATTTCTTATTCACTTTGTTTACTAGTTAGACATCCAGGTCCCTGGAAGAACTGGTCAAACCAGTTTCAAGTAGCATAATCCATGCCACTTTCTAGTTTAAATCTTTCTGAACCACAAAACCTCTATGGGTGGTTTCTCTAGATTTAAGTTGTTTCTTCTATATTAAAGCTGAAGTTCCATTAATTTGTCCACCTGTTGCAAAGGGCCAACTCATTGGAAAAGATCCTGATGCTGTGAAAGATTGAAGGGAAAAGGAGAAGGGGGCAACAGAGGGTGAGATGGTTGGATGGCATTACTGACTCAATGGAAGTGAGTTTGAGCAAACTCCGGGTGACAGTGAAGGACAGGGAAGCCTGGAGTGCTACAGTCCGTGGGTCGCAAAGAGGCGGACACAACTTAGTAACTGAACAACACAATTAAAGCAAGATTTCACCCTTTGAATCAATCAGTGAATATACTCCAAAATATGACTGAATTGACAGTTACTATCTTTTAAAAATTTCTATCACTTTTACCATGGAGATATGACTTGAATAGAGATAAGTACCCAAAAAATTTTGGAAGGGGGAATATTGCATTTTTGATTTATTGCATTCTCAGCCATTTGAATGATTTTTATTAAAAACTGAGGAGTCATTTTGCTAAATTCAAATTGAAACAAAGTCAATTAGATAAGTTGATTAACCCTGAAAACCTCATGAACACTGCTTCTCACCTAATTTTACAATGGGTAAACTTTCTAATAGTGCTTTTTGCTTCTAAGAAATAAGGGTTATCTTCTTCAAAGTGATTCCTGAGAGATCATTCATATCTTTACTTTTTCCACTAAAATTTAAACATGAATGAGATCTCTACTAGAGAATGTGATGAATTTGTCTTTATTTAATTGTCTTGTCTACTGCCTTATATATTCATAATTATTTTCCATGAGCAATATATCTGGCTGGCAAATGTTTTCTGAGATGGCACACAGAATTCAAACCATACATAGAAGAAAATGCAATGAACTGACTTTTTGTCTGGAAATTTATGACTGTCTTAGTATTTGTCACGGCACAAAGTAATTTCTCATGGGAAGACCCTGTCCAGCCTAGCAAGGAGATACATTGTGTAGTCCCAAGATCACTGTGACAGTTACAAACTCCAAGGCCATCTATACCAGCACAGAGTTCCTGACAAGCTAAATAAACATAAGCAGAAAGATGCTTTAGACTGTCAAAACAAGTACCTACCCTCCCACTGGTTAAGAAAAAAAAAAGGAAGTGTATAGCTTTCATGATGGTCAGAGAGGTATATGCAAATTTCATCTAACACTTTGCTTCTTACAATTTGGGATTGACCTTAGGTGGTTCATGACAGCATATTTTGCTCAGGTCCTTATCAAAGGCCTTGTGATAGATCAGCTGTCATCCACCCGTTTCTCAGAATGTCTTTGTATTAAACTAATGGTCCAGCAGAACAGCCAGGCTGACAGGCAGGTTATTTATTTGCAATCTGGTAAAAGAACTGACAACTTCATTGTTTTAATTGTTCATTTTTCATGGCTTGATGCATTAGCTCACTCAGATCTTTGTGCCTCAGTCAGAGGATAAATATATGGGGATGAGGGCATCAGAATGGCTGAGTCCGTGGTAAAGTTCGAGAAGCTGCAGGGAGACCCACAGTGCCAGTTGTGATTACTAGCATCCCACAAGCATCTGGGGATTTTTTTTTTTTTGTCTTATCTGTGTTCTGCATCTCTTTCCTCTCTTTCAGGAAGACCTATGATGTCAGCTACTGATCTGATTGTTTCTTGAAACAATGTTCCTGGTTCTCACAGCCTATTAAGGGAGAAAGACCGGAGTGGCCTAGAGTCTCCATGTCTCAGTCAGGGTGGGGACCTGCCAGACAGAGGCCCAGAGACCTCAGATATCAAGATATTATCGAGAGCAGATATAGCTCAGTCAGAGCCTCTCCAAATTACCCTCAAGTTTGTTTGTTTTTTTTTTTGCTAAATATACACAACCTGGCCTTAACTTGGGAGATTTAATTCTAATTAATGATTCTTTGGTATGGACTGAAGAGATATATTTTTAAAATCCCATGATGAACTCCTGGTTGAGAGCTATTAATCTAGAGTATAGAACAACACACTCAATTTACAGACAAGATATCCAAATAGAGTGAATCATTCGCCCAAGGTCATAGCCAATTAAGAACAGAGCTAAAACTAGAACCCAGGGGTCCTGACCCTTGGATCAATGACCTTGTCATTCTCTGCATCAGATACCATTCTCTGAGCTACTGAGACACTTCAAGAAGGATCTCCCAAGACCTTCTGCACATCCTAAGGTGTCAGGGCATAAGATGGATGTGACCATGTGCAACTCAAGGCTTATTTCAAATGCTGGCTTATTTCTTCAATGCTCAGAGAGAAGACATGTCCGTTGTCCAGTAATAAACATAGAGGGGGTGACTGTTAAGAAATTGGTACCCAAATCATATTACTAATTTATTGCTTTTCCTTCATATTAAAATTGAAAGCATCTCCAGGGAAGAGACAATGTTTTATTATTTTTAATATGCCTGATGCCTCTCATATAACCTAGAACACAGAAGTTGCTCAATAAATATTTGTTGAAGGAAACAAAACAGAAGGAAGGGATACTTCTCTAGTCCAATATGCATGACTGTGTGCAAGGCTGATCCTACACAAAAACAGAACACTGGCCCCCTGGCTGGTATGTGTATACATTCATTTGCTCATTAAATATTTATTCAACATTTACATTATTCACAAGGTCCTGTGCTTGGCACTGATGATATAAAACTGAATAAGCCTATTATCTGTTTTGGAGAATCTAAGAGAACTGATTCAGGAAGACATGTGAAAAATTGATATAGAACATTCTAACAAGTGCTACATACAGACATGTAAGAAAGGCTAAGGAATCTAAAAGAAATGAATAGTTAATCCTATCAGGTGGGAATCAAGGTATCCTCAGAGAGACAGCATTAGAACTGAGTCTAGAAGAGTAGAAATTCATCTGTCAGGAGGAAGAGAATGAATGAATAAAGTCTTTTATTGAAAGTGATAGACATATAACTTCATGGTTACAGGACAGGGTTTAGGAACAAGGATGATGTTGAAGAGTTGTGCTGGTCCTTAAAAGTGAGGCATTTTTAATATCACACTGAAGCCTTGATCTGGGGCTTGCAAGTTGCCATAGAAACATCATGGTCAAACTGATGACAGTGTGCATATTGGATTGGAGGATGGGAGCCCATTGTGGGGGTCATTGTAGGCACCTTGCTGCTGCTGCTGCTAAGTCACTTCAGTCGTGTCCGACTCTGTGCGACCCCATAGATGGCAGCCCACCAGGGTCCCCCATTCCTGGGATTCTCCAGGCAAGAACACGGGAGTGGGTTGCCATTTCCTTCTCCAATGCATGAAAGTGAAAAGTGAAAGTGAAGTCGCTCAGTCATGTCCAACTCTTAGTGACCCCATGGACTGCAGCCTACCAGGCTCCTCCGCCCATGGGATTTTCCAGGCAAGAGTACTGGAGTGGGGGTGCCATTGTAGGCATCTTAGAGAGAGACAAAAACCTGAACTGGAGATCTGGAAAAGGATGGAGTTAAAGGGGTTGTTCCAAGAGACTTTCTCTGAGGTGGAATAAATAGGACCAGATGACAGATTGTGTAAGAGATTAGAGGAAATGCTCTTGGTTCCTAAGTATTTCTCTCATTGTTTGTTGTTATACGTTTGCTTGTTTTTGCCATATGACATCTCTCTTCCAAAATGGCCCAATATACTTATATTTGAGTTGCAAACAGGCAGGAAAATTTTAAGACATTGATTGCATAAGTTCATAGCAAATAAGCAAATCTGAATCAGCATGCAGTCATCCTTACATTTTTTGATAACAGGCCTTTTCAGTTTACCTTGGCAATTAAAGCACTAGTTGGAGAGGGCAGGCTGAGAGGGCAAGGTCATTGGAAGAGCTTCAGAGTGTGGATAATTCAGTGGCTCAGAACTGGAAAAAAGCGTGTGAAACAGAAAAGGGAAATGAGGCTAAGACCTGGGGCTCACATAGGTGATGAAAGCAAGCTCCGCCTGGCTCATTTTAAGGCTTGTTTTCTGAGTGTATGCTCATACATGACATAATCATTAAGGAAATGTTCAGAGTGTTTTAGTCAAAGTGACAGTGCTCCTTTTTGCAATGGAACCTTCTATGCCACGGTCAGCATGCTATCTCACTGGGGCCTTCGTGATGGCTGTCGCCTTTTTGTGGAACCTGGTGATTGCCATCCTCCACACGTGCGGACGGTACTAACAAATATCTGTTAACAATATTTCCTCCTTGTCAGTGCTCCAGATTAAAGTTAAACAATACATAAAATTTTTAGAACTTTACAATTTCAATTCACTGTGGATGGATTATATTAATACCCACAGGAGAAATAGGCATCTGTATGTACGTGCTAAGTCGCTTAAGTCATGTCTTTGCAACCCTCTGGACTGGAGCCCATCAGGCTCCTCTGTCCATGGGATTGTCTAGACAAGAATACTGGAGTGGGTTGCCATATCCTTCTCTAGGGGATCTTCTGGACTCAGGGATAGAACCAAGTCTCTTATATCTCTTGCATTGGCAGGTGGTTCTTTATGAACAGCACCATCTGAGAAGGCCCAGGAGAAATATATCCATTTTGAAAACCAAGGGTTAATTTATGCAGGCCTATTTTTTCAATCTTATGTTTTATTCAGGTACTAAAAGGTGAATTAAGTAGTATGGTTAAAATTGTGGTTAGGAGACTTTTACCCCCAGCAGATGTTCAGAATATAAGAATTCAAGCAGAGAGAGGGGAACAGTTTATAGAAATCAAAGAAGGTAAGAATGACCGGAGAGTAGGTTATGGCAAATTAGTGCATTGGAGAACTGAAGAAAGGCTCCTGACTAAAGAGCTGACATTCTCTGAGTACCTACAGTGCATCAGATCTGTTCTAAACTCTCTCCCTGTATTATTTCATTTTATAACCTGAACAACTCTGCAAGGAAATGGCTATTATTATTTTTATTTTACAGCAGAAACTAAGGAAACTAAAGTGAAGTCATTTGTTTAAAGTATGCACAGTCTGGGTCAGCACTGGTGACTCAGTATCACTTTCTTAGGCATGACTTTATACCTCTTCCCAGGAGTTATTACACTAATGGTGGGGTGGGGTGGGGGTAGGAACATGCCCTATTGGTTTATGGGCCCTTAAGAAAGGACCGGAGGGCTTCCCTGATAACTCAGTTGGTAAAGAATTTGCCTGCAATGTAGGAGACCCGGGGTTCAATTCCTGGGTGGGGAAGGTCCACTGGAGATAGGGATAGGCTACCCACTCCAGTATTCTTGGGCTTTCCTTGCAGCTCAGCTGGTAAAGAATCTGCCTGCAATGGGGGATACCTGGGTTTGATCCCTGGGTTGGCAAGATCCCCTGGAGAAGCAAAAGGCTACCCACTCCAGTATTCTTGGGCTTTCCTTGCAGTTCAGCTGGTAAAGAATCTGCCTGCAGTGGGGGATACCTGGGTTTGATCCCTCGGTTGGCAAGATCCCCTGGAGAAGCAAAAGGCTACCCACTCCAGTATTCTGGCTTAGAGAATTCCATGAACTGTATAGTCCATAGTGTCACAAGAGTCGGACAAGACTGAGTGACTTTCACTTTCACTTTTCAAGAAAGGACTTGAGATCCATGTTCTCACCTCATTTCACAGAACCTCATTTCCATGTTCTCACCTCATTACATCACAGGGTAATATGTAGAGAGAAGACCTGGATGGAGATTTGTGAATGATCAGTTCTTACCCATATTACCCTGGGAAAGTCACCTCTCTGAGGATCATGTTGTTTTTTTGTTATTTCCATAACTCTATTTAGTTTTATTTTTCAGAAAACTTTTATTATGAAAATGTTCAGAAAAACATCTACAATGATGGAAATCTGATACATTCTACTTTAGTATGAGTGTGCAAGTGGTTAGTTATGGTATATTCACAACCGCAGAAACTGATAAATAAGATTAGATTCCAGAATTTTCTGCTTCTCTAGAAATAATTATGTATTAAGCTTGAGAGGCTATGTCACCAATGACTGCTTTCCCCAAGATCCATAAAACTTATGGGGTAAGAATAGAATCTAGAAAGGACACCCAGGTCCAATCTTCTGTTTTGGTGGATAGCACTAATCATACTAGATGCAAGAATTCTCCTTGAAGAGGGAAACATTCAGTATTATCTGCTTAGAATTCACAGACTGGATCATGTGCAGTATGGAAGTTAGACAAAGGGGGCAGACCAGGTACAGGAGATGATTCCATACACTTGGCAAGGAACCCTGGAATCCCCAAAACCCAAGTGTTTCTGCTCCTACTCAAGTGTGTTAATACTCCCTTCAGAGCATACTCAAGATAAGTTTATAGAACCCAGAAACAGCACAGCTCAATTCAGTTCAGTCGCTAAATCGTGTCCGACTCTTTGTGACCCCATGAATCACAGCACATCAGGCCTCCCTGTCCATCACCAACTCCCAGAGTTCACTCAAACTCATGTGCATTGAGTAGGTGATGTCATCCTGCCATCTCATCCTCTGTCGTCCCCTTCTCCTCCTGCCCCCAATCCCTCCAGGCACCAGGGTCTTTTCCAATGAGTCAACTCTTTGTTTGCTTGAGGTGGCCAAAGTACTGGAGTTTCAGCTTCAGCATCAGTCCTTCCAGTGAACACCCAGGACTGATCTCCTTTAGAATGAACTGGTTGGATCTCCTTGCAGTCCAAGGGACTCTCAAGAGTCTTCTCCAACACCACAGTTCAAAAGAATCAATTCTATGGCACTCAGCGTTCTTCACAGTCCAACTCTTACATCCATACATGACCACTGGAAAAACCATAGCCTTGACTAGATGGACCTCTGTGGCAAAGTAATGTCTCTGCTCTTTAATATGCTTTCTAGGTTGGTCATAACTTTCCTTCCAAGGAGTAAGCGTCTTTTAATTTCATGGTTGCAGTCACTGTCTGCTGTGATTTTGGAGGCCCCCAAAAATAAAGTCTGACACTGTTTACACTGTTTCCCCATCTATTTGCCATGAAGTGATGGGACCAGATGCCATGATCTTAGTTTTCTGAATGTTGAGCTTTAAGCCAACTTTTTCGCTCTCCTCTTTCACTTTCATCAAGAGGCTTATTAGTTCCTCTTCAATTTCTGCCATAAGGGTGGTGTCATCTGCATATCTGAGGTTATTGATATTTCTCCCAACAAGCTTGATTCCAGCTTGTGCTTCTTCCAGCCCAGCGTTTCTCATGATGTACTCTGCATATAAGTTAAATAAGCAGGGTGACAATATACAGCCTTGACGTACTCCTTTTCCTATTTGGAACCAGTCTGTTTTTCCATGTCCAGTTCTAACGGTTGCTTCCTGACCTGCATATAGGTTTCTCAAGAGGCAGGTCAGGTGGTCTGGTATTCCCATCTCTTTCAGAATTTTCCACAGTTTATTGGGATCCACACAGTCAAAGGCTTTGGCATAGTCAATAAAGCAGAAATAGATGTTTTTCTGGAACTCTCTTGCTTTTTCAGTGATCCAGCGGATGTTGGCAATTTGATCTCTGGTTCCTCTGCCTTTTGTAAAACCAACTTGAACATCTGGAAGTTCTCAGTTCACGTACTCCTGAAGCCTGGCTTGGAGAATTTTGAGCATTACTTTACTAGCGTGTGAGTTGAGTGCAATTGTGTGGTTGTTTGAGCATTCTTTGTCATTACCTTTCTTTGGGATTGGAATGAAAACTGACATTTTCCAGCCCTGTGGCCACTGCCGAGTTTTCCAAATTTGCTGGCATATTGAGTGCAGCACTTCCACAGCATCATCTTTCAGGATTTGAAATACCTCAACTGGAATTCCATCACCTCTACTAGCTTTGTTTGTAGCGATGCTTTTCTAAGGCCCACTTGACTTTACATCCCAGGATGTCTGGCTCTGTGTGAGTGATCACACCATCATGATTATCTTGGTCATGAAGCTCTTTTTGTACAGTTCTTCTGTGTATTGTTGCCACCTCTTTTTAATATCTTCTGCTTCTGTCAGGTCCATACCATTTCTGTCCTTTATCGAGCCCATCTTTGCATGAAATGTTCCCTTGGTATTTCTAATTTTCTTGAAGAGATCTCTAGTCTTTCCCATTCTGTTGTTTTCCTCTATTTCTTTGCATTGATCGCTGAGGAAGGGTTTCTTATCTCTCCTTGCTATTCTTTGTAACTCTGCACAGTTAATAGTAATTATTTTCTTTTTGCAAATTTGCTACCAGAAGAGAGGAAATTGTTTTTTGAGTATTATCCTAGAGTGTTAATTTTTGGTATTCATGTCAAATAAATCCTTAATGAAAATTTTGTTCATATCAGTGTTAAGGTCAATGAAAGTCAACAAGTGATACTCACATATACTATTGAAACTTCTCTATTAGACATCCACTCAACTTCTCACCTGGCAAACAAATGTCTATCTTGAATATTATCTCCTCTTTATCAGCACAGAGAAATAAAGCATCAAATACAGAAACACAAAAGAACCTGTTAGTGTTATATTTGCACAATGCAATAAGATCAAATAACTGTAGCAGCGTTAAGTAGATTCTTGTCAGTTCAAATCAAAAAATCATTGCTTATAGGCCATGGCTTTTGAAAACAAATGCCTTTTCTTAATGCTGATATTTTAAAGACATATAAATATTCACTCATAAACAACCACTAAAGCTGCATTCATTTCACTGGCAAATATTAATTCAATGCTTCTATGTAGCAGGCATTGAATTTATTTATGAAAAATTCAAAATTGCTAGACCTCAGAGTTTTCTTCATAGTAAAGTCATCACCTTGTGCAAATTCCTTAATAACAAGATACTTGAAAGAAATTGGCCCCTAAATTTTACAAATTATTCCTCTCAACTTCAGCTGCTTTACCTGCCAACTTTCTAAAACAAACTCCAATTCATTAGTAATAAAATATTGCAACTCTTATGAAGCTCTTTCCCTTTCTAAAGGTTTACTTGGGCCAAAGTAAGGGACTGAAATGAACTACTGCATGTTATCCCTCTTGCCTTACACATTGTCCTGAATACGACACATTCTTTTTTAATAATTTGAAAGCGCTTTCATTTGTGCCCTGGGAATGGCTAGAAGAGCTTTTAATATTATTAAGTCTAGATCAAATCAATCCAGTCCAAATAGGGCATAGAACTAATGCTTCTTTAACCACTCCTACTTCTTACCAATTATTCACAACTATATTGGTGGCCTCATTAGGAAATCCTTGACATCAGTGATCAGAGGTTCCAGATGCAGGCCACTTTCATACATTTTGCTGACAACCTTTGAACCAAGCTGCCAAGTCAAATCTTACCATAGTCTTAAAACCCAAATGGTGATTCATTGTTTGCTTACAGAGAGACAGATTACCATTGTTAACTTGACCTCAGCCTCTAACTCCAAGTCAAAAATGCTGGAAGACATGGGCATCTTAACTAGAGCAAGACATAAATCAAATTACCTTCAACACCACAAAGAAATGAATGGCTGGCATCTCATGAACTGTAAAGTGCAGTGGGTTTTCCACGGAAGATGAAGTTGATGACAAAAGATCCCATTACTTAATTGAGTTTAATAAAATATGGAGGAACAAACTTTGCTATGATTTCAAATAGTTTGATGAATAAGTAGGGTCATGCTGAGAGCTTGCTAACTGCACAGTTCTTGTGACTGAAGTTTTTCTAAGAGTAGGAGCGAGAAAAGAGACAAACTATCCAGAGATGTGTATAATGCCTTCATTATTATTATTATTTTTACTACAACCAAATCAAACTATATTGTTTTAATCAGCATATTTGCAGGATTTTTAGATATGGGTAGAGGAGAGGGAATGAAAAGGCTGCCACGAGGAGACAGGGGAAAATATATTTGTTCCAGAGAACAGAGAAGACAAATTTTGGGAAGTGAAAGAGGTGTAGTGAGGTTATGGGAGAGCTAAAGCCAGGCCAAACATGATCATCAAGGAAGAATTTTACGAGCATGTTAAATCTCATCATGTCATGAGTTAAACTGCAATTTTATACAATGTTGGTTGAACTGAATTGAGGCAATGGATCCACAATTGAGGAAAAGAAAGACTTGGAAGTTTAAATAATAACAAATCATTATTGTTTTTGGTATATGACTCCAGTTCTACTTTTTCCAGTGAGTTTTAACTAAGTAAAAACTAAAAATGTGTCTATGATTTTAAAAAATACTTATAAAACCCAACCTTCAAGGTTAGCTTGAAACCAAAATAAATGAAAATTAAATGTTGAAAAATATCAAATATTGGCAAGAGATAATATTGAGCCTACTATTTTAGAAAGTTACAGTTCTTATTTGTCTTCCCTGGTAGCTCAGATGGTAAAGAATCTGCATGCAGTGCAGGAGACCTGAGTTCAACTCCTGGGGTGGGAAGATTCCCTGGAGAAGGGAGAGGCTACTCAGTCCAGTATTCTTGCCTGGAGAATTCCATAGACAGAGGAGCCTGGTGGGCTACAGTCGACAGGGTCACAAAGAGTTGGACACAACTGAGTGACTAACACTCACTCACTCATAGTTCTTATATACTTTCTGCTTCAGATCTGGGAGGAGACAGAACTCTACCAGTCCAGAAATGTGTGACAATCAGTATTATTAGTCTTGATATCTCCATAAAAGTACTGATTTTTTTCCAAACAAAATCTTTTTGAAAATTTCTGTAGAAAAACTGCACTTTTCCACACAAACAGCAAATAAGAGCTTCAGAGGTTCGTCCCAAAATGCTCTGTAAATTCAGCATTTCCAACAAAAGGTGATCTATCCCAGAAACACGAGAGATATTTCTCATTTTTATAATCTGCCAGTGTGTAAGCTCTTGTGACATCTGAAGGTTTTAAACATCGGCACAAGCCAGTTACTTAGAAACATATGAGCATTTTCACTTTTTTTTTGGGTGGGGGGGGTGGTTCCTGGAGAATGCAACTTAATACAAAGAGATACCCATGCGCACCTAAGGATACCAGCAAGACACATGCACACCTAAGGATCCTAATGCCTTCATGTACCTCTTACTGTGTGACCTCATCAACCTACTGTCCAAATTGCTGATGAAGAAGAGTTAAATTTTTTTGGTTATTTTGCTTACATTCACTGGTCTTTTTAAAATTTCTCTCGTTTTTGAATTAACTGAGCTGATGACGTATGTTCATACAATGGAGTTGAGCTTATGTCATCATTGATTGGAAATAATACAGTGTCTTTCCCAAAATATTAATAGCAACTTAAGGATAATGTTTTTAAAGTAATTACAAGTCAACACTAGAATGGAGTGTAAGAAATGGCCACATTTGGGTGTATGCTCATTAACCAGAATCTGAATTATTTTAAACTATGGGAATCTGTTGGACAAAAAAAGGTGCACGCGTACTGGCCCCATGTGCAAGGTGTGGGATAGAATTGCTCAGTCCACTTCCATTGTGGCCTCTGGCTCCAAACCAGCCAGGGAGAGAGAAGAACATCCCAGAGATGGACTGGCAGTGTGACACAGCTGGTGACAGTGACAATTCAACCCCCAAAAGTCCGTCTGGACAAGTTGAATATGGAAAAATACAAATCAACCTTTTCTCCCTTCCTTCCTTCTTTTCTTCCTTCTTTACTTTCCTTCCTTTCTTTTAAAAAATATCAGTCCGGTTTTCGTGCACTATTCCAGTGCTGGTCAAATGAAGCAACGATGTTTCTAGGCTTCTGGACATAAACTTTTCAACTACTGGAAAACTTTCTAATATTTTTAAAATAGATTCCCCAATCACACTGAAAAGCATTTGACCCTCTGTCAAATTATTCATTACTTGTCTAACACAGAGCATGGAGAATTTTATGCACATTATCTGTTATAGAGAATATACAACAATTTAAAAACATTCAGTCCAAAGGTTATCTTACACAGTTGATAAGAAATTACTGCTTAGCTGGAGCTTTATAATCTAAAATCACATTTTCAACACAGAAAGTTACAGCACAAGGCAGAAATAAATTCAAGTTTATCTACACAAATCTCTTTCTTTTCTGGTTTGTATAAATGAATTTTTATTAAATTATGTTTTTTACAATAACATTCACACTCAGGAATTCACCCCATATACATAACTCATTTCTCACAAACAAAAACCATATCTATGTATGTAGCTAACTCATTTTTCCTTATTCATATGTATTTTTCTTTTCTAGCAAAGCCGTATTTTTCAAGTTCATAAATTGGCAGCCAATAATTACAATTCTGCCTCATTTCATCTCCCTTATTTAAAATATATTAATTACTAAAAATGGAACTTACATAGAACAACCTAAAAATCCAGAGACCTCAAAATGAGAAATTATTGAGATAAGTCACACAGATTCCTAGCTGGTTAGAGAAAGGGGCAGGAAGGAGAGGGTTATTTCCTCAATTAGCACTGACGAGAGTCCAACAAAATTCCCATACCTAGGAAGGCTGGAATGTGGTTTAAAGTCTCCCATTATAAAGGCTGAGGTTGTGGGTACCCAAAACCAAACTGAACACATACACACATACAAAAGAGTGAAAGAAATAATGATGCCCTGGTACATCTATTTGTTCTCTGCCATTATATTTTTCTACATCTGGAATTTCACGTTTACACAGACCTAGAGAAGGCAATGGCACCCCACTCCAGTACTCTTGCCTGGGAAGTCCCATGGATGGAGGAGCCTGGTAGGCTGCAGTCCATGGGGTTGCGAAGAGTCGGACACGACTGGGAGACTTCACTTTCACTTTTCGCTTTCATGCATTAGAGAAGGAAATGGCAACCCACTCCAGTGTTCTTGCCTGGAGAATCCCAGGGATGGCAGAGCCTGGTGGGCTGCCGTCTATGGGGTCGCACAGAGTCGGAGACGACTGAAGCGACTTAGCAGCAGCAGCAGAGAGGCTCCATAGAAGCTGGCATAGAAACCACATGGGACATTCTCTATGCTGGAAAACACATCCTGCTCTCTATTCACGATCCTCTTAAGAAAAGCTCTCCTTTGAATCTCTGACTATTCTTCATATATATATACTCTCCACACCCTAGAAGACATAGTCAATTAATACCGAAGTTCAGGTATCTCCCTTCCAGTGTAGATTACTCAGATAAAGCTAAACACAGCTAGGTGGAGGTTGGAAGGAGGAAATAGGTACAGTGTAGGGGCAATATGGCGGGTTTGAAGGAGGAGGAGGTATGTGAACAAGCCTTGCCTGCTTTGCAATTTTCCAAGGTGGCCTTGTCCCTTCATAGCATATTTTTTGGGTCAGGTAGGATATATATAGCTACCATGAAAGGAACTGGCTTCTGTCAGAGCAAAATGAACAAAACTGGTACACCAAACTAGCCAACTTCTATTATAATTATTTTTAACCTACTACTTGGGTGTATATTTAACCTAGTAACAAAAATATTTGTTAGGGAAAAACTATTTGGCATTTCACTTCTAGGCATTTTGTTCTTTGCTAAAAACCAAGAGGAAAGGGTGGGTGCTATAATTTAGAATGGAGAGAAAAGAATGGGTAAATTGTGATAGGCGGTCTCTAAGGAGAAAGGGAGAAACAGGCTTAGCAGGTGAAGTAAGATTCACTTTAAGATTCCAGGTTCATTATTAAAGTTCTTTATGCTGGAAATCATAAGACTGATGAAGTAAAAAGAACACTGTTAAAGTTTCATTCTCATTTTAATGTTAAAAATAATAATATCCACCCACCCTTCCTTTTTATCATTTAAAAAATTTATAACTTTTAAAGTGATATGAAGTATGTGGAAAATTTTAAATATTTATTTAGACCTAGCATGGATTTTTATTACCACTGGTTTATGGAAGTCAGGTCAGTTTGTCCAATGATTTTTTTTTTTTTTTCTGGAACCATTAACAACTGGTAATCCTAATTCCATCTTCTGATCTTTTCCATTTTAAATTTAATTTATTCATTGAAGTTAGTTATCATGGACCTAGACCAAGATGTCATTTTTCCTTTAATAAACTGGCAAGGATTATAAAGTTTGACATACCCACTGTTTGCTAGGGTTAGTGCTAAAAGGTACTTTCACGCGTAGTATGAGTTTAAGTCACCGAAGCACATCTTTTTTCTTCTTTTTGGAGCTTGACGTGTGCTTGTGCTAGGCTGCTTCAGTTATCTGTGACTCTGAGACCCCATGGACTGCAGCCCACCAGGCTCCTCTCATCACGGGATTCTCCAGGCAAGAACACTGGGATCTTCCATACCCAAGGATCGAACTTACGTCTCTTATGTCTCCTGCCTTGGCAGACAGGTTCTTTACCACTAGCTCCATCCGGGAAGCCTGGAGATTGACATACTTTGCAATAATTATTAAAGTTTTAAATAAATAGCCTTGCTATTATGTAGCTAGGAAATTTAACTCCCAGAGAAACTCTCACATCCGTGCAAAGAAATAAATGAAAGAATGTTCACTACAGCATTTTTAAACACCAAAATCCTGAAAACAATCTAAATATCCTTTTATAGAGGATTTATTAAACACATCATTTCAGGGGCATATAATAGAGTATTCTGAAATCATATTGAAGAAAAGGTGTATCTGTGTGAGCTGACCGGAAAAGATGCATACAATACATAGTTTAGCAAATAAAACAGTCAAGCAAGAATAAAATTAATATTTGGTGCAATATCATTTATATTTAAAAAAAATTGCACAGCGGTTTGGGAGGGGAGAATTTTAAATTGGCAGGGAGCTTTCACTATACATACTGCTGTGTCATTATTTTTTAAAAATATTTTTACTTGTTATATATTTAAATATATTCTTATGTTATTATTTTCCCCTCAAGCTCAGTTTTATATGTGTATAACACACATAAAACTCATTGTTTTATGTACATACATATAACATATATGTAATGTATAATATATATATACATATATAAAAAACAATGAGCTTGAGGGGAAAATAATAATATAAAACTATTTACTTTTGTTTCTTTGAGCCCCATCCCAGACACACAAGGAAGGAGGGAGCTATGGCCCTCTAGTGGAGAATTTTAGCTACGAACTTCTATTCACATAATTCCACATTCTAAAGAAAAGGCAAAATCCGAATTTGTTTATGGGTAGACTCAACCAGAATTTTATATCAGGTAATGTCAAATATATATATATATATATATATATATAATCCAATGGACTTGAATTTAGTGCTTGCTTTAAAAGTCTTAGAAACATCCTAATAATCGAATTGATGATGCATTTTCAATGTGCGACACAGCAGTATCCACACAGTTGCATTTCATTGGAAAGGTCTGAGCACTTCTGTTTATTGTGAAAGCATATTTGCTAGCATAGATATTTCAATTACAAGAAAAGGTTGACTTCGAATAATTACAAAGAGCTTATTGCTAATGAAAAACCAGTCATTGCTTATGCCAGTCTCTGAACCAGGATCTATGTGGGTAGCTGTTCCCTCATAACTGAATCACTGTATGTGAATAATGAAGGTGCTTATTTTCATGGACTAATCTGAAACATTTCTAACAGGAGAAAGTATTTCAAACTATGTATGGCGACGTCAGCCGCCAGATTCCTTCGGTCCAGTTGAAGGCATGCCTGGTTTCCTGTCAACTTGTGCTCTGAAGCGGAACAGTCTCTCCAACCCCGCCACTGGGCTTGCTCCACATTAGGTACTGGCTACCTTGGAAAGGTACCGTCTCTGAGTGTGAAACTCCCCAGAGGGCAATTCAAATCACATTCAGAATTTCCTATTTACATTGCAACAGCCATGGCAGAAGCTTGAATGTCACAGTACAAATCGGGCACCAAATGCTGAGTGTGTTCAGCAGCGGATTTGGTTTCAGAACTCAGTTCACATGAGCATGCTTTCATCAAGCGAAAGAGGGAGGGAGTGTCAGGGGATAAGTTCATGGTATGAACTCTGGTCTTAATTCTATCATTTTGAACAAGTAAACTAGTGTTTTTGCCCTTGCAAAGAAAGTCTTTATCAGACTACTTTGCATAGGAACCTTACCTTTTAAATGAAATGCTTATGTAGAAATGTTATCAAGCAAGAACAGGCCACAGATATTTCCAGTTAAATTTCCCATGTGTAAAAGGGAAATTTGGTCAGAACAGCCTAGCAAATAGAGGCAACTTTCCTGAAGAGACATATTTTTCTCCACAAGTAATGAAGGTTGCTAATTGTTTTTCTTTCTTAAGCTGTGGCTACCCTGAGGGGAAATACGTTGAGATATCATGTTGAACTTCTGATTTCCTTTTTTTAAAATATATGAATTTATAGGGGTAGATTTTTCAACATAGATAATCTGATGCAATTTTAAACAAACTTTGTTTTGTGCGGTCTTTTTTTTTTTTTTTGTAAAAAATGAGCTGCAAGAAGAAAATGTTATTCCAACTGGACACAGTCACACACATGCATACCATCTCAATCTTCGGATTCCAAGTCCACCCAACTGAGGTGAACTTGAAAGAACTCTTCCAGACAAAGCTGGAAGGTAAACCTGGCAGTGAACAGTACTGTTTCATGTCACTATTTAATGACTGGCTAGTTGACTTCACATTTATCCAATGTTCCCTACTTCAGACACGAGCATTTATTTGCAGTAAAAGAGGATATGCCTAGCAATTTATTACCATCTAACTTCAAAATTATTTATTCTGACCTGTCTCTTCTGAAGTTTGTTTAAAAATAAAACAAACCTAAAGGCAATATGTATTACCATAGATTTCTAGGCTCAAAAAAAGAGTACTCATACTTGGCCTTTGCATGGTTATGGAAAAAATAACATAAGCATCCTTGGCTAAGGCTGCCTATGAACAATCCTGAATTGCAGACATAAATGTCTGCCTTCATTTGAAATGGATGCAACCCATTTGGGGGCTGGTATGATGGGCGTTCCATCACATGAAGCACACAAACTCACAAATACATTTGAGGAGAACAGACTTGCCACCTAGGGAGTATTCTTACTCAGGTAGAAGAAAATAAGACATTATTTGTTGTTCACAATCCACTGGGGCAGAGACTATTTTTCTTTCAAAAATTTAAATCCATTTGAACACTTTGAACTAGTCACTTATGCTGGGTTTTGATAATAAATTAGTATATTAGATTAGCATATTAGATTGAAACATCTACTTTCCTGAAGCACTAGGATAAACCTTCCCGGAGATCTAAAATTTATCCCATAAATGTGTTTCATTTTGCATATCAAAACAAATAGGAAAAGAGAAAACTAGCCCTTGTATTTTTTTTTTAATATACCAGCTTCAAAGAAGATAGAAGCTGAATACTTCAGAAGTCATATATGTTAAAATGATTATTTCTTTAAAAAGCCTTACGGTTGCCATATGTATTATTCAATGCCATTTTGTTTCAATACCCATTGCCATCTAGCTAACAGAGATCCTATAACTTCCCTGCTGCACACCATAGGGCAACAGAAAAATAAGGGACTTGGGGTTGAATAGATCTGACCTCTAGTCTAGCTCTGCCGAGATGACAGTGAAGATGACAATACGCTGTCCTGCCAGGTATCAGAGATGATGCTTAACAACAGCTGTCCCAGGGTCTGGCATAGGATTTTAACAATAGCAATAAGTAACTTTACCCCTGAGTGACCAATGCATAAGCTATAAAGCATCCAGGTCAAAGGCAACAGCCCAGAGCTTCCAGAAGGACAAGTGTAAAGCCACAGTTAGAACTCAGCTGCTGCTTATCCAAGTCCTAAACCTTAGTTGTTCATCCAAGCACAAGGAGTAATCCATTTCAACCTTTCCCAGTCTTAGTTGATCTTTAATTTAATTGTTCCCATTGGAAGAAAGATTTAGCCAAGTTCCTCATTATGTAGAAACTGTTGCATGTAAGCATTTAAAAATTTAATTCGAGTGCTCCTTTTATAACAAGCCAGGTCACGTTACTCCTCTGTGCAAAGCCTTTCAGTGGATCCCTCATTTTGTTCAACTAAAAGCCAGTCTTTCAATGGCCCACAAGGTCTGATAGAACAATCCTTTCCCTCTACTTTACTGATTTCATCTCTACAGTTTTTTTTTTCCCCCATTTGTCTCTCCATTCTTGATACACTGGTTTCTTAATGTTTCTTAACTCTCTCAGTGAACTCAAATCTTGCCTCTTCTTGACCACTCTTTACCACTCTGAACTGTCTTGCCTACCCGGCACCCCTAATCTGCTTTACTTGTTTTATTTTGTCTTTTTCCAGTAACATTTTCACCTTATCCTGCAATAAAATGCACTTAAAATAAGTCCATTTATTTATTGTTTATTGTCTATTTTTCCCTGCTAGGATGTAAAGTCTAAAGGGGCAATGCTCTTTTTTTTGTTCATGGTTATATCTCAGGAGGCTAGATCAGTGCTTGACCCATACAGACACGGACATAGGACATTACCAACAATTCACAAGACACTTGAAGAGGCAATGTATCAAAAGATGCCAAACCTCACCAGTAATCAGAGAAATGCAAATAAAAATAATATCTCCTTTAAAAGTCTGACACAAGTTAGACATTGAAGTAACACAACTGCAGCTCTCACATAACTAGTACCCTACACTGGAGAGCCGTTTGACATTATTAAACAAAGTTGCATATAGAATATCCTGTGACCCAACAAATCCACACTTAGTACAAACCCTAAAGAAACATCAATGTATGTCACAAGGAAACACTCACTGAGGTGTTCTTTAAACACTGATGGTAATGGCAAACAATCAGAAACAACCTCAGTGTCCCCTTTAGGAAAATGAAGAATGAAGCTGTAGCATGTTTACCCAACAGTATCCTTTTAAGTACTTAAAAGAAATGAACTCAGTCAACATACATCAAATACAAACTAACTTCCAAAAGAATGTTGGGTGGCAAAAAAAAGATGCAGGTGGAGAAACTCAGTATGATGGGCTTTGTTAATCAAGACATTAGAAACTTACAGAATAATATTACATGTTGTTAACTGAATACATTATTAACTCCTTAACTCTGTATAAGGCTCCCCACTTTATAAATCCTTTCTGCATATCCTACCACACTCTTTCCCTCACCTGTCTTTGACTCTGCTCCAAGTTTGGATGAAGTTCAGTGATTCTGCTCCAGGTACATAGAATAGTACGTTGTGGCTCTGAAATGTTTTCGTGTTGGTTTTACATAAGCCGGATTGTTTTAGTTGACTAGAGGGAGGGCTGCCTTAAATCTCCAAAATTGCACACAATGTTTGCATTAAATAATTTAGGTCATTAGAGTTCAGCCATGACTTTTCTAAAAGGCTGCTTTCATAGACTTTATCTTGTTCCATGTGACATATCTCCAGCAATAGACCATTTTAGTTGGTCTATTGCGGATATCTGCAGATATGTCTCTCAATTTTGGAGGAAATAGAAATGCACTATGGTTCCCAAATGCTAGATTATCAGAAAGAGACCAAGATTTTTAGATACACTGTAAATATGTGAGGCTTTAAGTATATAAACAGTTAGCTCATGTACTTTCTAGAATGCCAACAACTTCATTTGCTATTTGAAACAGGGCAAAACAACATATCAGTTTTTAAATGCCCAATAAATACTTTTTTTTTCTTTTGAAACATTCCAATTTTTCATCAAATGCTTTTTTTGGGGTGGAAATGACCAAGAAGCTTCCTGGCTCCCAGCATAAATTCTTCTCCTTTTAAATGTGAATGTATCTCTTTTATAGTCAACATGGTCAGAAAGAAATCAGGTTAGTCTTAGACAAAATTTTTAAGAAGTGATTTGTCTGTATTCTTCACCTGCATCTAAAAACCTTCTCTCATTAGTAACAGTGATTCTCATCTGACTTTCTATAAATTAGCTGTTAATCAGCTTGGTTTCAGGGGTTATTAACTTGAACCCATGAGTTAATCTCAGGGGTTTCATAATCTCTATAAAATTGTTAGTCAAAATGAATGTGCATATATATTTTTCAGAGGAGAGTTTCTACAGCTTTTGACAGATTCTCTTAAAATGATGAACAACCAAAAACTTTGAAAAATAATGTTTTAAGAATTGTGCCTTGTTTCTGGCAGTAGCTTTCAGAGTGCAAAAGATTTCTTGGCTTGATCTCCAAGAGATCTGATTCAGTTGATCTAAGAGCCAGGAACCTGCATTATTATAAAAAGCACTTCAACAGATCATGATGCAAATGGATCTTGACAGAAAAAAATGATATTAAAAACCTACAGAGTAAAATTTAGCTTCCCCAATGAAGCCTTCATGGTATCTGTCTCTAACCAATCTTTCTAGTCTTACCTTATTTCTCCATTACTCACACTGTCCTACAAACACAATAATCATTCTTCCACTCATTTATTCCAGCATGAAAAAAATAACTGTTGGATTCCTTATAGGGACCCTGTGCTGTATTTCAAAGATCTGATGTCTGACAAACACTCTAGTCACAAGAAATGACCAGCATTTCTTCACATTGTATCTCTGCCTCCTTCACCAGGTATGTGCCTATTCATCTTGTGAAACCCAGTGTAAATAGTAACTACTTGTGCAATCATTCTAGATCCTTTGGGACAGGTTTAGTTTATTTTCTCAGTGAGTCCCGAGCATTTTTTTTTAACACCTTAAGTATATTGTGGTACGATTATTTGTTTTTCTTTCTGGTCTATGTGCTTCTCCTGGTCAGGAACCATGTAGCACCTCTAACATACCCATGTTTCCCTCCACTTCCAGTGAAACATTCCCAAACATCATGTTTTCCTCCCTCCCAAGATGTGCATTTTAGTGAGGTACTCTTGAAACCCCAAATTCCTTTAAAGAAGCAAAGGAGTCCCATGGCCAGAATCCTAAGCATGGTGGCACACTGCTGGGCCAGAGACTTCAGTGAGGAAATCATTAAATTCAGCAGCACACCCGAAGAACTAGCTCTCCGAGAGTCTATTGTTACCCAGGATGGTAGGGATATATCCAGGCATTGGCCTCCAGCAACAAGAATGAGCTTCAGCTCAGAGTGAATATTGTAACCTACTCCAGAATGAGCTCTCCTATCAGACAATCTAAGAGATACTGTCAGTGGTGGGGTCACTGGAATTTTACTGTTTTTGGAAAGAAACTAGAGAGAAAAGCAGAGTCTATCTAAAGTTGGTTTTATTCTTAAAGTCATTCAAAATATCTATAAGTAGTAGTGAAATACATAAGGCAGCATTCTCTGAATCTTGGATCTAGTGACCAGAGTGAGGATCAGGCCAGGAGAGAGCATTCCTGATAAAGCAAATTCACTTGATAATACCTGAACCAATGCCTAAACTTCTATTAGTGCAGCAGCTATTCATAAAGGATTTCTTTCAGAGCTAAGAATAACATATGTGTGTACACACACACACACACACAAGTGGTAGTTGGTGGTTTAGTACCTTAGTCATGTCCGAGTCTCTTGTGACTCCATGGACTGAAACCCACTAGGCTCCTCTGTCCATGGGATTCTCCATGCAAGAAGACTGGAGTGGGTTGCCATTTCCCTCTCCAGAGAATCTTCCTGATCCAAAGTGAAGCCTGGTCTCCTGCATTGCAGGCAGATTCTTTACTGCTGAACCATAAGACCTGACTTTTTTTCTCCAAATGAGTACCTAAATTTATTGATGAGCTTTATATATTTGAAGTACTTTATATATCTCTAAGAATAAGTCACCCTCCAAGTAATTTGTATATCCTCATTACTTTTATTCTATGTATGCTGTGAAATTTATAACATTTCTTAATGTTGTAAAAGCATACTTCAAATTAGTAGAAATATCATTTGTTTATATTTTCTTCCAAAGCATGTCATTTTTAAATTTAGGCATCTTTCAGATTATTCATCTTTTTTCACTCTGAAGCTACTTCCTTGCTGCATAGAATATTTCCCTCATGTGTTGAGACACTGGATTTCCAGGCTTCGTATGTATGCATTTACACTTATAAAGATGAAAAGACATGGACACAGATCACTTAAGTACAAGATACGAGGGTGGTCTCAAATGTGTGTTGAAATTGACATCCACAGTTTTCCTTACCTGTGCATCTAAGAGATCACAATCTGGAAGGTCAGTAGACTGAATCAAAAAGCTAAATATGGTTCCACTTTTTGAGCTAGACATGCACTCAAAGTGGAACACACTTAAAAAATGGAATATTTCACATAACAATTCTGATTTTTGGTTCTTCTTGAGACTGTCAGAAATCCTGGCAGCCCAGGGCCCACCTTCCTACATGGCCACAGTCAGTGGAGTTGAGAAGCTGCTCTGACAGCCGGGGAGTCGTCATGCCATCCCAGTATCCCTTAGTATTTCTTAGAGCCTGCGGTACTTCCATGTTTTTAATTCCCCTTCTTGAAACTGTATTTTTAATGTCTGAAAAAGTGGATATTTACAATATTCACTCAGACTGCTGCTCCAGTATCTCCAATAATCCCCAAAGACTGAAAGATTTGTGCCTGATTGACTACAGCATCTTCATCAGCTAAAGAGTTGATACACCAGCTGTACAGCATCTTCATCGGGTAAAGAGTTGACATACCAGCTGATGAGAACGGGGACCTCACAGAGATGCTCTGCATCTTCCTTTCCAGGGGAGCCTCGGGGTGCTGGGCAAACATATTCATAGGAAGTCCTGGGGCCATTCTCTTCCATTTTCCTTCAGAATTTTTCAGATGACCAGGGGCAGGTTCTCCTAAAGTTAGCTCTATCTAGGGAAACATGTTAATCTACTGCAGGACAGGTACCATTCTCTATGGCAGTGGTTCTCAAACCTTAGCAAGCTTCAGAATCACCTGGAAAGGTTGTTAAAAATGCAGAGTTCTGCGCTCCACCCCCGGAGTTTCTGATTTGGTACAGGATGGAACCGAAGAATCTGAATTTCCACCAAGTTCTCCAGGGAAGCTGATGCTATTGTTTGGGGGACCTCAGTCTGAGATGCATTTGCCTGCAGATATCTACAGAGAATTTTTCAGATGGTTTCTGGATGCTGTAAATGCCAGATTTGTGCAGAAAGGTCAATAAACAGCATTTTGGGATATATCTTAACAAACTTCTTGATGACATTCACTGGGGAGAAGCTGAATCCTTGGCAAATTTTGAAGAATTATTAGAATCATACCCATACTGCCATCTCTATGTTATTATCCCCCTAGTTCCTACTACCCATGGCCATCTATGGACTATATGGTATATGACAGAGAACAAACAAATAAGAGACAGTACTTGGATTATTATAATTTGCCTTTTGCAACTAAGAGACTATTTCTTTGGATGTTTTTTAAAATTGAAAAGAATCTTTGAAACCACATGATGGCAGTGTAATCACATGAGTGACTGTCTCAAGGTGCCTGAATTGGGCTTTTGAACCTAAGTCTACATTAATAAATAATTCCGAAAGCTAAGCATCTGCAATTTTGGCTTAACAGCTATTGGCCCATAAAGTGTAAATGACAAGTTGTAGTTGGATACCTCCACAAAAACCCTCAGTCAGAGCTTTCAGTATTTTTACAATGCCTCAGACAGAATACAGTTTTCACCCCCTCTGCTGTTTCAGTGTGGCAACAACTTCACAAGAACAAGCAACAGATCATTTCATGCATGAGCTATGTAACAAATTCAATCCAAAATAACTCCTGCTTTAGTTTAGCAAATTACTGTGTGACAGCAAATTCGTTTCTAGACTTTAATCATCTTTGAAAAGTGAATTTATTTTTTCTCTAGCATTGCTTAATTTTAGATATTTACATGCCTATAAACTTCTTCCAAGCAAGTAAAATGGAACTTTTTCTAGATTTGTTTACTAAAGCATCTACTCAGAGCTTTGCTTTCTATGGTGATATTTTAAGATGGCATTAAGTCTTTGGTGCATTTTAATTTGGCTGGTTGGGTAATAATCTGTACTTTATAATCTACACCCCATTATCATATCAGATGTACAGCAGTTTTAGAACAGGATCTTGTTGAAGTGAAAGACATAATCCGCTGTTTCAATCCCTGTCCTGTCGCAAAATATTCTGTACTGTCAGTAGAAATGGTAGGTATCTGGTATGGGGAGGTGGGAAGAGGAAAGGTTGATTTAATATTAAATATTAAAAAATGCTCCTTTATTTGCCTCTTGATACAGTGCTCAGGTCACCTAAGCAATTAAAATATTTAAATAAGACCATTGCAAATGTCAGTAGATATGGGTGTCAGCAGATGGGACAAAAGACCCTACAAACTTCCCAAGCACACAGGGTTCAGTTCTAGTTTGATGACAGCAGTCTGTCTTTGCCTAAGATTATAGGACTTAAAAAATAGCAGCAACCAGACAGAAGTGGGGAAGAAGGAAACAATACCTTTTCACAAACTGTCCTTATCCGTCCTCCTGAACACATGCAGACTTTCCCGACCAACCACGGACACCCTGATTCTGGTTTTGGATGATGCCCGTACATTGTGGATCAAAGGTTCCCTCAGGGCATTACAAAGTAGATAAAATACTCTCTGGGAAATACACTGTGAAAGAGATTTCCCCAGATGCAGATATCTGAAGGGGAAGGTGTATTAACCTACAAAAAGAGAAAACCCAATGTCTAAGATCATCTCCCCAAATGCAGACAGAAGTCATTAAAATATTATTTTGAGGATGTAGCTATTGCTCTGATGTGGGTACCAGGTGCTGCACTTTATTGCCACGTGGATCAGGTGTAATGGGAGCTCAGAGAGCCCACCAGTGCTTTTGTGCTTCACAGCACAGCAATAGCATCCAGTTTCAGAGGTTACAACTCCCCAGGGCCTCACTGCAATTGATGGGCTGCACAGTGTTCAGAATTTCTTATTTGCCCCATGTCATCTGGGTTTTTAACCTGCTTTCCTAGTTGAGCTATTCCATATTCAGCTAGCTTGTTTTGCATTGGTGTCCAATTTATTGTCTTCCAGAATCTCAAATCAAGATCGTCCACTTATAGTAGGATAGATATTAAGATTTGAAAAATTACACTCTGCAAGACAATTGGCCTCATGCATACATTCAGCCATACAGAGCCAGGCTTGTATGTGGCAGGTATTATTATCCCCACTCTGGATATAAAAAGAAAAGTAACTTGTCTATGGATTAGACAGTTACTAACTGGCAGTGCTGGGATTCTTATGCAGGCTGGTTCGGTAACTCTAAAGTCTGTGTTCTTAATCATTAACAGAGATGGAAAGACTTATCAGTCATTACACTTCCTACTTTCAAAAGAGCTATTCCTTCTTCCCACTTTACTCCTCCACTGTGATGACTAAAGAGGAACAAATTATCTATTTTTTGGTTCAAGCATTTATTATAGGCAGTTTCTAAAAAGCAAACTCCACGTGAATGCTATGTATTTTTAATTCTGACACATATGTTAACATTTAAAGAACATTCCATGTAATATTTATATGCATAATACATATTGGCATGTGATGTTGGACAGTTATGATTTTATCAAAGTGAACTTATTAGGAGTACTATATGAGCTATCATTCTTTTTGACAATTCAATCAGGCTTCAAAATTCAAAAGAAGTTTAACTTGCCTCATTGATTGACTTATTCATTATTTATACCCTATTTCAAAAAAAGGATTTAAAATAACTTGCGCAAAAAGGAAAGACCCATAAAATAGAATCATTAAAGCAAGGATGAAAGAAAAAGGACCATGCAATAAAAAGGACAAAATTTTTAGATTAAAGAAAATTATTGTAATCGGACATACTTTATCCATGAGTTTTTAGATAGTAAAATCAAATAAGCAAATAAAAATATAGCTCTCTGATTAAAAAATAATATTTTTAAAATAAAAGACAGATATTTTTTAATATTTAAATTATGTTTTGGCTTGTGTGTGTGGTGTGGGGTAAGAGTGAAGATTCTTTTTTAAAAAACTTCCTATATGAATATTCAAAGGGCTTCTCTGGTGGCTCAGACAGTAAAGAATCTGCCTGCAATGCAGGAGACTCAGGTTTGATCCCTGGGTCAGGAAGATCCCCTGGAGAATGGAATGGTTACCCACTCCAGTACAAATATTCAAGGGATCCAATGCTGTTTACTGAAAAGGCCAGTACATGCCAACTGCACTCTGGGGTGATTTTTATGATAATCAATTAATTCTGTATGAAAGGGTCATTTTTCTGGACTTTTATTATGTTCCATTGGCCTACCAATTCAGTTCCGTTCAGTTGCTCAGTCGTCTCCAACTCTTTGCCACCCCATGGACTGCAGTATGCCAGGCCTCTCTGTCCATCACCAATTCCTGGAGTTTACTCAGACTCATGTCCATTGAGACAGTGATGCCATCCAAACATCTCATCTTCTGTCATCCCCTTCTCCTCCCCCTTTCAATCTCTCCCAGCATCAGGGTCTTTTCCAATGAGTCAGTTCTTTGCATCAGGTGGCCAAAGTATTGGAGTTTCAGCCTCAGCATCAGTCCTTCCAATGAACACTCAGGACTGGTCTCCTTTAGGATGGACTGGTTAGATCTCCTTGCAGTCCAAGGGACTCTCAAGAGTCTTCTCTAACACCACAGTTCAAAAGAATCAATTCTTTGGCGTTCAGCTTTCTTTAGAGTCCAACTCTCACATCCACACATGACCACTGGAAAAACCATAGCCTTGACTAGACGGACCTTTGTTGGCAAAGTAATGTTTCTGCTTTTTAATATGCTCTCTAGATTGGTTATAACTTTTCTTCCAAGGAGTAAGCATTTTTTAATTTCATGGCTGCAGTCACCATCTGCAGTGATTTTGGAGCCCAAAAAAATAAAGTCTGACACTGTTTCCACTGTTTCCCCATCTATTTGCCATGAAGTGATGGGACTGGATGCCATTGTCTTAGTTGTCTGAATGTTGAGCTTTAAGCCAACTTTTTCACTCTCCTCTTTCACTTTCATCAAGAGGCTCTTTAGTTCTTCTTCACTTTCTGCCATTTGGGTGGTGTCACCTGCATATCTGAGGTTATTAATATTTCTCCCGGCAATCTTAATTCTAGCTTGTGCTTCATTCATTGGTCTATTCATCTACATCTAAACCAATACTATTTTTATCTAATTACTATTCCTATAACTAGTAATGAAAGTTCTCTAATTCTATTCCTGTTCTTCAAGATTGTCTTGGTTCTTCTTAGATCTTTACTTTCTCCAGTAAATATTAGATCCAGCTTCTCAATTCCAAAAATAACTGGAGGGATTTGGATTCTGATTGAGTTAACACTATCAATCACTTTGGGTTGAATCTCCCAGTCCATGGCCAGAGTATATGCCTCCATTACTTAGTTCTTTTAAAATTTATTTCAATGATATTTTGTAGTTTTAAGTTAGAGGCATTAGAATAGCTTGCATATAATATATTTTTTACACTTGATATTCTCTAATGCAATTATAAACTGATTCTTTTAAAATATTCATTTTTTATTTGTTTGTTTTTTGGATACAGAAATACAATTAGCCTCTTCATTGATATAATGTCCAGGTGACCTTTGTAAAGTTACTTATTAGTTCCAACAGTATGCAGTTCATGAGGTGTCCTAAGCATGTGATCACATCATGCAGGAATAGTGGCAGTTTTAAGTCTCTCTTTCTAGTCCGTCTTTTTCTTGCCTTATTACAATGGACGAGACCTCAAGTGCAATGCTGTCAAGAAGTGGCGGCAGCAGCATCTCTGTCTTGGATTTCTAATCTTAAGAGGACGGTTTTAGCCTTTTACCACTAAGTATGTTTGCTGTATTTATTTTTATGGATTTTTAAAAAATTCAGACTTAAGTTCGTTTCCTCATTTTCTAAGACTATGTCTGTGAATATATGTATGAATATGTGTATATGTTTCATTATAATGAGCGATGAATTTTTCACATGCTTTTCTGAATCTATTAACATATATAATTGTGTCCTATTTTCCCCTAATCCAATGGTGCACCAGAGAGATGATTATCAATTGTAAAACTACCTTTGAATGCTTGTTACAAACCCTCTTGGGGAAAAAATAGTATGTTTTATATATTGCTAGATGGATTGTAGATTTAAATTTGAAAGATAAGACAGCAAAGTTTTTAGGGAAAATATAAGCAAATATATGTAAGAGCTTGAGTAGGCAAAGTATTATTAAACAACTCTCCAAAAGTTAAACACAAAGAAAAAAGAAAAAAGTGATGAAAATTTCAACCATATTAAAATTAAGAATCTCTGCTCATTGAAGGAAATAAGTATTAACAGAGTTAAACTGTATGCAATGTGGGAAAAGATATTTGTAATATGCATGATTATGAAGGACTGTACAAAACCAGCCATAACAGAGAATATGGATTCACAAAAGAAAAACTTCAAATCACAATATGTATATGAAAAAAGAATAAATATCATTAACTATCAGAGGGGGTTAAATTAAAATCATAATGAGACACCATTAAACATCCCCCTAGAATTGCTAAAATGAAAAATACACACAATATCAAGTGTTATCAAGGGTGGAGCACGTAGAGTATTGCTTATAAAAGAATAGTTTGACAAGCACTTTGGAAAGTTTCTCTGGGTATCTATCTGATGTAGGAATTCCACTACTAGGTATTTCTACTAGGTATAGACTGATAAACCACATGTAAAGGAATGTTCAAAGCAGTACTATTCCTTTTAGCCAAAAATGGAAAACGATTCCAATAACTGCCGCAGTAGCCAGCCTCTGAGACGGTATGCAATGTTGCTGCCTCCTGGCGTCCACATTCTTTTGCAGTCCACACTCACACTGAAACCATCTGTGTAACCACAGAATATGGCAGAAGTGATAGCTTGTCACTTCTGAGATTCAGTTACCAAAGACTGCAGCTTCTCTCCTGGATTTTCCTGTCCCCTCCTCCTCCGCTATCACTCTCTTGGGAAAGCCAGCCACCATATCAGAAGAAATGCTATGAAGACATCTATATGATCAGGAACTGAAGCCTTTTGCCAGTGGACACATAAGTGAACTTGGGAGGAGTTTGCCTTAGTCAGTTCTTCAAAGACTGAACTTGGCTGGCAGCTTAAACAAAATCTCCTAAGAGACTCTGAGTCAAAATCCCACAGTGGCATCACTCCCAGGCTCCTGATTCTCAGAAGCAATGTAAGATAATGTTTGTACTTTTAAGGTGCAAGTTTGTTGCCAATTAGGAATAATCTATATGCAGAAATAGATAACTATATCCATCATCAATAATAAAACTGAAAATTATGGATCACTTATCAAATGAAACACTGAACAGCAATAAGAATGAACAAACTACAACTATATCCAGCATTACAGATGAATCTCACGAATATGTTTATAAAAGAAACCAGATACTCAAAAGAGTATATACATCATTATTTAATTTGCATAAAGATCAAAAACCAGCTGGCAAAATGAATCTATAGTAACAGAAGTCAGTATACTTACCCTTCTATGAAGCATAAGGGGGCTTCTATGAATTTTGAAATTATATTTCATAATCTGAATATTGGTGACATGGATGTATTCATTTTGAAAAATGTACCACCCTGAAAGCTTATGATTCATTCACTTTTCTATTGTATGTTAAAATTGCACAGGTTAGTTGGGATAAAAGATGATGTATCATGTGAATTTCTGGATGAGTGTCTTTGAACAACATACTGAACAACTGTCTGATGATAGTTTCTTAAAAGTACAGAATCACTTCATGTGTTGTCATTTCTTATACTGATTCTTGATTACAAAAATCAAGCACAAAATAGTGAATCATTGTAACATGAAGAAAACTCTCTATGGAATTGAATGAATAAGGTCCCAGTATATAGTTTTCTAATAATTAAATTTAATTCTGGGATAAGGTTAGCAGTGTTTCTCAAACTTTAATATGCATAAGAAATATCTAAGAGATTGACTTAGAAATGGGAGATACTTTGTTTCTATTCCCAGAGAGTCTGATTCAGCAGGACTGAGAAAGAGCCACTAATTTGTATTTTTAACAGATGTTCCAGTGAAACACTTTGTAAAATCCGAAATAAAACTGTACAGGTGTTTTTGCAAACCTTGGTACATACATTTCTAAATTCCAAATAGAAACCATGGTTTTAATCACACACACAGTATTCGATACTTTTTTCTAACTTCTATCAAAATGAGGGTAGACAAAATTAAAGCTTGAACATAAAAGCTTGTATTTTAAATTTCTTTGGAGAATAAAGATGATATGAACTAAAAAGAATCACATATACTTTGCTGATTCTAACATATAACTTCTTTTGCACGGGGTGACATGTATAAAATACATATATGTGATGGACAATAAAATGTCACTCTCATATGAACACCACCTCTCATACACACACTTCCGGCCCAAATGACAACTGAATCCTCAGATAAAAACGCCTACAAAAATGTTTATAAAGCAAACAGAACAATTTCCAACAAGATCACAGGGTTTCTTAGAAGTTTCTCTCTTCCTAGTTTGTGTCCCTCACTACAGTTCACAAATCTGCACTTGGTTGTGATGTGACTGTAGCTGAGAGAACATGTGATTCTGACTTGGAGGGAAGAAAAAACAATAGCTCTCAGAGGACAGATATCCAAATAACCTGTTTTTATGCAAATACACTCATAACAAACAAAGCAAGGCAAGAGGTATCCTGAATATATAAGATATGTAGGCAGAATTATTTATAAACTGTATTATTGTGAAACTGCCCAAGAGGCATCAGCAAGTCTTTAAAGGTCCCTTATGATCACTGTTATAAGTACTGCTGGAAATAACATATAGCAGTAATAAACGATGGGTAGCTACAGAAGCAGGCATACCATTTACTTTACCAAACGGGGTTTATTTTTCCTCTGTAGTCTCCTCTTAATAATATGAGCCCCAAAGTGAGGTCTGTGGCTAGATTTATGAAGTAACTGAAAACAGGGAGGTCCCGGGTCCTCATGCACACCAGTAACTCTGTAATCAAGCAACAACTTACTGGGAAGGGGATACGGCTACCTCTGTGCTTTGTACATTAGCTAGGCCTGTTGGTGCTCATTAAATTCTTAATGGGGATGAGGACACTACAGCTGAAAGAAGATTATAAATGCAGCTACCCTAGGTGCAAAATTATGGGCCAGATTTCAAGCCCCCATTGCTGAGCCCTATAGATTTTTTATTAGAACTATCATATGAAGGGATTTATAAACCAGATTATTAACATCTTCCCTCTCTACAGAGTAACTATTTGTCCTGTTGAAGCAGGTAACATCTCCCCTTCTGGGCAGTGAACTTTAGGGTAGTCAGTAGTCAAGGTAGTGTCTCAAAGGGCCAAAGACTAGCAAGGATGCTAGCAAGCTGGCAGAAGTGGAATAGGAAATGTGTGCGTGTGTGTGTGTGTGTGTGTGTGTGTATACTTACAGATATATATATAAACACATATATGTGCAAATATACATCTATATAAGGCCATTAATGCACACACGCATATATATATAAACACTGCTGCTGCTAAGTCACTTTAGTCGTGTCCAACTCTGTGCGATCCCATAGACAGCAGCCCACCAGGCTCCCCCATCCCTGGGATTCTCCAGGCAAGAACACTGGAGTGGGTTGCCACTTCCTTCTCCAATGCATGAAAGTGAAAAGTAGAAGTGAAGTCGCTCAGTCGTGTCCGACCCTCAGAGACCCTATGGACTGCAGCCTTCCAGGCTCCTCCGTCCACAGGATTTTCCAGGCAACAGTACTGGAGTGGGGTGCCATTGCCTTTTCCGATATATATAAACACACACACACACACACACACACACACACACACACACACACACACACATATATATGAAAGAAAGAAGACGAAACACTTTCAGAACAAAATCAAAATTCCATTAAAGAAGTTATATCTATATTAAACTAAATATAGCAGAAATGTATTAACCAGCGCAAAACAGCAATCTGGAGCTACCTAGTTATTTTTCTCACATACTAACTTCACTGAAGGCTAGAGAGAATTCAACACCTCACATCTCACTTTTGACTGATGGAGAGTATCATGCATAAAAGAGTGGGTGAGATGCAGTATACGAGGGGTTCTCAACACTGCCCCTCATAATCTGAGAAAGGAATGGTGGCTGGCCGATCATAAAAATCATCCCCAATTCTCCTCCCATCCCTGAACCCCTGCCCTTGGCAATGTGACTTGCAGTTTCTCCCTTCGAGAGGTGAAGTTTTCTTCCCCATCCCTTGGACCTTGGCTGGCCTTGTTATTTGCTTTGGCCAGTGGACTATAGCAGAAGTGATGGTGTGCCAGTTGTGAGATTAGACCTAAGAGGCCAGCTTGCACCAGCCAGAAATGGCTGCCCTGCCAGCTACCCACTGACACATAAGAGAGTCCAGCTGAGTCTGGCATTGTCTGAGAGCATGACTGCCCAGTCTATCTGTGGACTCTAAATAAATAATGAATAGTTATTGTTTTCTGTCATTAAATTATAAGGCAATGTGTGAAACAGCAGTAAGTACATAATCTTGCCCAGCATTATCATGAAGAAATTCCCTCTCTAAAGAAAAGCTATTTTTTGCATCCCTTTTTTGATCCTAGATTATAGCCACTATTATCATTTTTGCTATCTCATGTGAGGTACAGTTCAAAGTAACTCATACAATTACTACAATTAATGGCTTTATAAATTCTGATTTCTGGTAAAGTGCTTTACCTAAATGGGAGGTCTGGCTCTAACCACAGAGACACTATTCTCTTGTCATTGACCCTTTGCATTAGAAATGGTAGTTCAAAGGAGCTGCAGCCAGTAGAGAAAAGCAGTGGGAAGATTAAAAGTGATCCTGGCATGGGGTAACTGGGGACCCAGATGAAAAGGGAGTTGCATCATGAATAGGCAAACTCTCTAGTAACCTTTTCATCCTCAATTGGCACTTTGAACTGAAATCAACCTCAAAAGCTCAGGATGAAATGCATTCAGAAAATGACAAGTATCTTTAAATCATCATGAACAGGTACCAAGTGGGACGTTGGTCCCAGGGTGCTCCTCTGTAAGCAAACAGAGACAAACATCCTAATATTCTTTCTTCCTAAAAAACAAATTCTAATTACTGAGCAGATTGTTCCCAGGCAAAGACATCTGAAACTAACCCAGTATCTAATCTATTACAGATTTGAATTCAAATGATAAAAGAAACCATAAAATTTTAAACATGGGCTCTCTAAAAACACTGGTGATCACAACATATTGAAAAATCTACAACTTGGAAGAGGTTGTAAAATATCATCAAGGCAAAAAATAAATAAATAAACATTTCTATTCCCTTGACTCTTGCAGATTTCCTGCTTTGGCCCAAGGATAGCTGCCACATAAAACCCTCTTCATGAAGACAGAAGCAGGAAGGGAGAGGTCACAGTTATTACTACTTTTAACCACCATCACATGTGTTTCATGGCCAAGTCTGCAAATACCAGCATCACTAGCTGCAAAGAAACACAAAATTTAAATGAGAGTGAATTTCACACTTGAGGCAACAGGCAGCTTTACATTTGGATATGACATTCAGAGCTATGTAAAAATACTACTTTGCATACAGATTATTGAATGCTTTGCCTTGGAAACGAGTTCATGGTCTGTATGCCAAGAACAAGGGAAAACTGGTGGTGCTGACTGGCAGAGTCTTTCATTTAAGTTATAGAAGTCCAAGAAGGAATATAATTCTCCCAAAGTTTTTTTTTTTTTTTTTAATGAAGAAAGGAAACCAGGACGCTTTGGGAATGGACTTATAGGCATATACAATGAAAGAAATGCACTCTTTGAAAGTCAGAGAAACTATCATTTCCCCCAAATTGGCAGTGAAAATGACTATAGAAATTCATCCAATCATGCTAAATAACATAGCACAGTTCATCAGATTATCTTGTTTAAAAAAATTTAAAGTTCTTGGAAAGCAATATCTGGATACTTCAAAAATTAACTATCACAATAAGAGTTACTCATTATTGAAGATCTAAATGTGAAGGCCATGTAGCTGATTTTTTATAATAACCTTGGGCCACTCAGCATCCCACATCAAAGGTATTATTGTTATTCCAATTTGAAAAATAGGGGAAATGAAAAAAAAACCTGATTCATCAGGAGTCATATTCTAAATACATGAATGATTTAAATAAATATTTTTGATTAGAACAATTTTAATGCTTTTTTTTTTGGTGTCTTTCACTTTTTTTCATTTTCTTCTGGCTCTATGAAGACATCAAAGTTGTAACAATACAGATTCCTCTAAGAACTTTCTTCTCTTCTGCATCTCCCCTTTCTATTCATGTCTCAGAATTCCTCTACTCTCCATTTAGACATCTGTTTTTCATTGATCATCTTATTCTCAGACTCTTGCTCCATTAAATTCTATGGTTCCACTCCATGAAAACAAGAAGCAGATTTTAGATTGTGAGGAAGCCTTCTTCATAACTAGTCTAACTGTGACTGGTCCTCCAGTTAGCATTGTAAGTCACACAAGTTTCCAAAGGTAATCGCTCTTTGAAGACATCTTTCTGTACCAAACTTCTAGACTAGTATGCATATGGCCATCATTTTCTCATTTAATTGTTGTCAAAGACCTTTGTTTAACGTCTTTGTGTACATGTTTTAACAAATAAGAACTTTAGATTGGTGAAGAAGGCAGAAAGTCTTATACTATGTGTCCTTTTCAGAGCAGATGCGTTTTAATTCAGATAACTAAAAACCACTCCAACTCTTCGACCTCAAAACTGACACATAATTAATCTTTAATGAGTTATTAATATTCTTTGCAAAGTTTTAAAAGGCCGTGCTAGAGACTAATAAAATTATTAAAATTTAAAAAATTAGTCCTGAACAGATGAGTAGGATATTTTACTATCTTGTCAGGTGGATAATGTATTTGAATACTAAGTATGTGGAATGTGCTACTTTACACAGGCTGGCCTTTGCAAACATTTGAACTTTTAAAACTATTTGTCCTCTAGTCTTTTCATATATTTTCAACCAAAATAGTCTTATTGTTCATTTTCAAAAAGCTAAAATAATAGAGAAAAGAAAACATAAGATTCAAGACAGTTGAATCTTAAGACTTCATATTAGATACCATAAAGAACACATATTTCAAGATTGATAGCAATAATAATTTGAGGCGAAATATAACTAGAATTGGCATCTTCACCATTTCAACAGAACTGTAGTATTAAGGTAGATACCAGTGTTTCTCCTTAGATAATTTTCCAATTTTGAACAAGATAATAGAGATGAAAATCCTTTGTAAAGCATAAAGTGCTAAACAACTTTTATGATGATATGATTATTCAAATACATCAGACTGCTGGACCACATAGTTTAAATTATAGACATTCTCTGCAAAATGCACACTTCTATGTATACTATATATGGGTATGGCTAGCACTATCACTTTGCATTCTCTTAAGTTTAAATGTAAATTTAGCAACACAGACTTGAAATATACAATGGAGATATTTCACGATTCTATAATATAAGGAAACATAATTTGCTAGTAATAGCCAACACACTTTATCCTTGTGGGAATACATAGGCAATTTCAGTGATACTACAGAACTTCCTCCTCAAGTTTACAAAGTTTCAGACTGAGCTTGAAAAACACTAGTTATGTGGAGCCTCTCACAAAGGTAGGCTTGTCCAGGAAGTCTGAGCTCCTTGCTGCTGTGCTGAAGTGAGACACATTTTGTTGTCTGCAAGCTTCCTTCCCTTTCTTCTCTACATTCAGACCATTGATTAATGATGGCACAAGAACACAGTGAGATCGACAGTATCTTAAAATAGGACAATTTCTTTTCCCTAGTTTCTTGGGCCTATCATTTTTAATACAGAAAAAAAAATTTAGATATCTCTCAGCCTGTGCATCATTATTGTTTCTGAAGCCAATAGGCAGCTTTTTATCCAACTTGGAAAGAGCTATTATGATCCATCAGGCACTTACAATTGAGTCACTTCAAGCTGCTTTAAAATTAATACACAGATTTCATTTGATTTTTCCCTCTATGTTCTATCTCCTTTTGGGCCCAGAAGATGGAAATTATTCATAATATAGTAAAAGACACTTGCCTTCAGTGTGTACTTAGACAATAGACTATGTTAGAAAGTTACAATATAATTATATATTGTTGTACTATCAGTTTATAAGATACTACCTAATTTTAGAGATGTTAAAATGTGAAAAAACTGTGTCTCAGTATATATGATATAAATAGTGTGTGTGTGTGCGTGTGTGTGTGTGTGTGTGTGTGTGTAAGAAAGGAAGAAGGAGAAGTTAAAATCTGACAATAGAAAAATTCAATGAGTTTTATAAGTTACCTATTTTTCTAAATACATATCAGCAGAATCATTTAAATATACTCTGCATGCTTCACATGAGAGCAAATATCCAGGTATTTGATTCATTTCAACATTAATAATTCTCAGGGATTCTGAATCTTTTCCATCATGACTACACTGGACCTGACCTTCAGGAGTAAAAGGGACCAAGAATGAATAAGATCCATCAACAGAAAATGATGTATGTTGATGGTCAGAAGGGATAATGTATCCTTGAAAAGGCAAGACAATTTTAAACATTTTGTTGGTAGAGAACAAAATGGGCTAAACATTTTGTTTCCTTCATTGTCAAGCTTCTTGGGATGCTATTTTAATTTACTCATTTACCATTCAATTTTAATCCTAAATTAAATTGATATTTCATGTATTTTCTTTTCAAAAATTACCAAGTCCTAAATCACAAATCCTGAAGTGGCCTTCTATTTTTTTTCCTTTTCTTTTTTGAACGTATGTAAGTCAGTGATTGTCCTTTTCCTCTTGAAAGTCATCTTTCTCTAGAATTATATCTAGGTCACTCTATTTCTTTTCTACCTTTTTCCATCTTTTTAAAGCAGGAGTCACAAACACAGGTCCTGCCCCCAGAAGAAAGTGGGTAGAATCCCTGTGGGTTAATTCCCACAGAGCTGTGGGCCCAGGACCAGTAAGAGAGGGCTTGCCCTCCAATAAAGAGGTGTGAACTGATCAAATGTAACTGTTTGTTCCCATACAGGAAGATGTGTCCAGAGTTCCTACATCTGATTTTTTTAAATATTGAATCATATATTTTAAAATGGAATTTGCCTGCCATTCAAAATACATCTGCAAGTAAAATTCAGCTCTAAGGCTGCCAGTTTGTAACATCTGCTCTAAGTAAATCTTTATCTCACTTGTCGGTTTCCCTTTCTCTAGATCCCCCTGAATGTAGGGAATTTAGCAAATTTCTCTCATAGTCTTCTTGGCTTTCCCCTTTAGTGTCTTCTCCTTAGTTATCTCACCCAAATCATCTATGCTGATGGTTCGTACCTCTACCTACTAGTTCTGATTTCTGCTTTGAGTTTTTAGGATCTGACTTTCAAACAAGTAATTGTTCACATATTTCTCATTCAGTATATTTCAAACTATATACACCAAATAATTTTCAAACTTAAAATTTTCATTTTCCATATCTATTCACTAAAACTTGCTACGTGAGTTCCAGTCTTAACACCCTCACTACCTAATCCTGTTCAGTTCAGTTCAGTTCAGTTAAGTTGCTCAGTCATGTCTGACTCTTTGTGAACCCATGAACTGCAGCTTGCCAGGCCACCCTGTCCATCATCAACTCATGGAGCCCACCCAAATCCATGTCCATTGAGTCGGTGATGCCATCCAACCATCTTGTCCTCTGTTGTCCCCTTCTCCTCCTGCCCTCAATCTTTCCTAGCATCAGGATCTTTTCCAATGAGTCAGCTCTTCGCATCATGTGGCCAAGCTATTGGAGTTTCAGCTTTAACATCAGTCCTTCCAATGAACACCCAGAACTGATCTCCTTTAGGATGGACTGGTTGGGTCTCCTTACAGTCCAAGGGACTCTCATCCTACTCATCTCAACACCACAGTTCAACAGCATCAATTCTTCAGCACTCAGCTTTCTCTATAGTCCAACTCTCACATCCATACATGACCACTGGAAAAAGCATAGCCTTGACTAGATAGACATTTGTTGGCAAAGTAATGTCTCTGCTTTTTAATATGCTATCTAGGTTGGTCATAACTTTCCTTCCAAGGAGTAAGCGTCTTTTAATTTCATGGCTGCAATCACCACCTGCTGTGATTTTGGAGCCCAGAAAAATAACATCAGCCACTGTTTCCAGTGTTTCCCCATCTATTTGCCATGAAGTGATGGGACCAGATGCCATGATCTTAGTTTTCTGAATGTTGAGCTTTAAGCCAACTTTTTCACTCTCTTCTTTCACTTTCATCAAGAGGCTCTTTAGTTCTGCTTCACGTTCTGCCATAAAGGTGGTATCATCTGCATATCTGAGGTTATTGATATTTCTCCCAGCAAGCTTGATTCCAGCTTGTGCTTCCTCCAGCCCGGTGTTTCTCATGATGTAATCTGCATGTAAGTTAAATAAGTAGGGTGACAATATACAGCCTTGACGCACTCCTTTTCCTATTTGGAACCAGTCTGTTGTTCCATGTCCAGTTCTAACTATTGCTTCCTGACCTGCATACAGCTTTCTCAAGAAGCAGGTCAGGTGGTCTGGTATTCCCATCTCTTTCAGAATTTTCCACAGTTTCTTGGGATCCACACAGTCAAAGGCTTTGACATAGTCAATAAAGCAGAAATAGATGTTTTTCTTGAACTCTCTTGCTTTTTCCATGATCCAGCCAATGTCGGCAATTTGATTTCTGGTTCCTCTGCCTTTTCTAAAACCAGCTTGAACATCTGGAAGTTCATGGTTCACGTATTGCTGAAGCCTGGCTTGGAGAATTTTGAGCATTACTTTACTAGTGTGTGAGTTGAGTGCAATTGTGTGGTAGTTTGAGCATTCTTTGGCATTGCCTTTCTTTGGGATTGAAATGAAAAGTGACCTTTTCCAGTCCTGTGGCCACTGCTGAGTTTTCCAAATTTGCTGGCATATTGAGTGCAGCACTTTCAGAGCATCATCTTTCAGGATTTGAAATAGCTCAACTGGATTCTATCACCTCCACCTGCTTTGTTCGTAATGATGCTTCCTAAGGCCCACTTGAATTCACATTCCAGGATGTCTGGCTCTAGGTGAGTGATCACACCATCATGATTATTTTAGCTCTGTGCTAAATGGCCTTCCAAAGGTATGATATGTATTAACCTATTTAATCCTTAAGAAGTTAGTGAGTTGAGTCTTTTATTAGTCTCACTTTATGGGTGAGAAAACTAAGGCAAGATAACTACATATCTATTCTAAGTGGAGAAGATATAAGGTCAAGACTTACAAAATTTTTGCTTATGAAGGAAATAATGGCATTTGGACACTTACACACTTCAAACCAAATTAGAACATAAATTGTTCTTCATGTCATACTAGTCCTTATATTTAAACACTAAAAAATTATAGTACTAGAATGAATACATGTTCAACATGTAACTAAATATTCAGTCATAGTAGACAAAAAATTCTAAAACATAGCGGACCACAAACAAAACTAATAACACACAAAGGGTCTGTGTATCTACATATATGAAAGTTGTGTGTACTGGAAAGTAGAGCTTTTTGATGACTCACTATGTAGAAATAAGAATTTATTTTGTGCTCTGCCGGATATTCAATTTAGGGCTCTGGAAGCAAGCAGCAAGTGTAATCATGGATTATGGTAGGCAACTAGCCAGCTATATTTACCAGCACACAAAGAGAATTTTAAACACTGTTTAGATTGGGCAGATCTATAAAAACAGAAAAAAACAGTGAGAACACTCAGCAAGTGCAAAATGCAAAGAAAATTCTTTGGGTCATTATTTATGTTAGGTGATGAACAGGACTTATCATCTGCTTCTGATTTACAGCTTCTGTCAGGGGGTTCAGTCCAGTTGGACAGGCAGATACACTGGCTGGTATCAAGGTCCTGCTGAGAACTATCATTACTGATGTGGTACAGCAGGCAGCTTAGGTTGTGGAAATAAGCTGGACATGCTGCATACAGACAAACAAAAAACATCCTCCCTCTGTTGTTAAATTGAGCATAGGCTCCTATGGCACTTGACATTTCAACAATGTTCTTAGCTATATCTGTCAACCTGCAAATTGAGGCCAAAAAAAAAAAAAAAAAAAAAAAGGAAGGACAACCTTAATGAAACTTCCTGACTTCTTAGGTTTTTCATAATTTTTCTCTATTTTCTTTAAATGTTTACAAGCAGGCAGCTACACTATTTAATATCGATAACTATAGTCTCACCTTATATCTAGCATTTGCATGAACTTTATTGTTTATCTAGTGCTCAGTTACTAATTGCATAACTCCTGACAAGTTACTTAATTCTTCCTAGAGTTAGCTTCCTCATTCATAAGATGGGGATATTGCTTCCCAGGTAGATCAGTGGTAAAGAATCTCCCTGCTAATGTAGAAGACACAGGAGATGCAGGTTTGATCCCTGCGTTGGAAAGATTCCCTGGAGTAGGAAATGGCAACTGGCTGCAGTATTCTTGCCTGGAAAATTTCATAGCCAGAGGAGACTGGCAGGCTACAGTCTATGGGTCACAAAGAATCAGACATGTCTGAGCATACACACACACACACACATACACACACACATACACACACACACACATACATTGAAGAAAAAGACGTATACCGTGAACACACAAATGGCACTCGACTAGCATGAGCTTTGAGCAATTTATTATCATTGTACAGCACATACCTATAGCTACTGTACAGTGTTACTACATATTAGATAAATATTATTACATAGATATTACATATTGTATATTATCTAGTTAAATCCCTTTTGTTTATCAAAACTAAAAGCCACAGACATTTATTCGCTATGCTAATGTGGCTCTGTTATATTCAGAAGAAATGATTGCATTCATTGGAGGTGAGTACAGAAAAGCATAAATCTAAAGTCTTGAGAAGAAGCAAAGAACCACAGAAAACTTCATTGGTGTTTGGTGGTGTCAGTCATTAAAACCTTTGAAAAAAATCTTCTGAAAAGTTCTTTCAGAAATGGAGTACCAACTAAGCTATGGTGCTGGGCAAAAGCTTTCCTTCTCCTTACACCACTGCTGTTATCTTAAAAGTTCTAGCAATTCAATCTGGTTTATTTAGGCTCGTGAATATTTTTTTTTCAGTTCCATAAATTCTGTTTCTCATGTCTATTTTTGACTTGATGGATTATTTCTATGAAACTTTCATTCCAAACTGCTCTACTGAGTTTTAAGAATGTTCTTTAATTGAATTCAGAAAATTTTTAATGAGCATCCCTTGTAAACCAAGACCTGGGGAATACAAAAAATGAATGATCATTTTAATCTTGTATAAACAGACAATTATACTATGATGGGCAATGCTACATAGGGCAATGAAAGGATTTAGTGGTTTTGTTTGTTTGTTTACACATACTTTAAAATAAAAATCGCTGAAGTATTTCAACAGGCAACAAAATGAAGGAAGAAAAACATTATTTGGGGAAAAAACAATGAATAAGAGCACCATATTTTAAAAGCACATGTGCTTGGGAGAATGCCAAAGGTATGTGGGATACAGGTGAGACTAGGCAAATTATGATGGGCTTAAAACTCCTTATTGAATTTTGTAAGGCATTAGTAATTTGTTGAAGGTTACAAATTTACAAGAGTTTGAATGTTTTTAAAAAGATCTAACTGAGACATTATGGAAGTTGATAAAAGCAGGAGAAAGAGCAGCCCCGGGACCCACCACTCTTCAACGTAAAGCTCTTCTATCACTGCACTGTGACTCTCTTCCGTTCTCATAGACGATGGGGAGGTGAACGCATTGGTAACGACATACCCAGCAGCCCTCAGCCACATCCCTATTTTAAAACTGAATTTGCACAATAGCTTTTTGAAAGGCCTGTCACTGCTTTGTGTCGCCTCTCGTCGCACCTCTCTGTGGGAGCTGACATTTTGCTGATACTTCATCAGGCTGGACCGCCTGCCGAGAAGCAGATTGGTAAAGGATATGCATCTCACTGCTGGGAAGGATGGGAAATGTATTATTTAAATACAATTTATTTTATAGCAACTTTAAAAATCAAAGTGAGGATTGCTTCAGAGAGGTTGGAAGTATATTATCGCATCTCACCTCTTTGTGCCTGGTGATGCTTAACACTCAAAATTGTTCTAATAGTTTTTTGTTTGTTTTATCTTATTTTACTTTACAAGTGTTCTTTTTCCTACCTTAGATAATTGTCTTTTTTTAGGAGATGCTAGCCCTAGTTTAGGGTAGGTATGTTATAGGAAGATGGAAAACAGCTTAGTGGTTGTTGGAGGCACCACTTGTTTCCTCATGATCTGAGTTAATATTCCAGTTACATGAACTGAGAGAAAAAGGATAAGGGGTATGAATCTACACAGAAAGCAATGCAATGGTTTTTAGTCTATTTTTGAATCTAAAATCAATTAAGCTAAATAATTAATTTTGTTCCAAAAAAATAAAAGAGTAGCTTGATAGCAAATTTTTGGTTGGTTGAAGCTATTTGTTGGTTAATTTAATTCAACCCAAATGTCAACTTAGTCACCTGCTTAGAAACAGGAAAAATCAACACCTGAAAAGTTACAAATTCTTAATATCAAAAGAGAAAGTAAAGATTAAGAAATCATTCAGATTTCTAGGATTTCCCTGATAGTACACTTGGTAAAGAATCCGCCTGCAATGCAGGAGACCCCGGTTCGATTCCTGGGTCGGGGAGATCCACTGGAGAAGGGATAGGCTACCTACTCCAGTGTTCTTAGGCTTTGCTTGTGGCTCAGGTGGTAAAGAACTGCCTGCAATGCAGGAAACCTGGGTTCAATCCCTGGTTTAGGAAGATCCCCTGGAGAAGGGAAAGGCTACCTACCCACTCCAGTATTCTGGCCTGGAGAATCACATGAACTGTATAGTTCATGGAGTCACAAAGAGTCAGACACCACTGAGTGACTTTCACTTTTACTTTCAGATTTTTAAGTTTTCAGACTATAATTATTTGCCAGGCACTGGTATACTGGAGCTATTAATACCAGCTTGGAAAGCCAATGGTTAATTTGCAATCTGTTAAATTTTGGGGAATTTTCTGAGACAGTTGATATCACATCGGTTGCTTGAAATTGCACAGGAAATTGTCAAATGAACCAAAACAGGGTTTTTATATTTCAGAGAATCAGTAGTTGAACATTTATCGATTTGTTTACAGAAGGTTCACACCTGTGTTTATTAGGGGTTTTGTGACGTTTAATGATTTTGACCATCATCACCTCATGATGAATCATCATTTCATGATAGTTGATCATATAATGTTTAAAACTTGTTTGATCATATGTTTAAAAGTTGTATTTGGAATTGCTATCTCCCTACCTGGGGCTTTCCAGGTGGCACAGTGATGCCAATGCAGGAGATGACAGAGATGCAGGTTGATCCCTGGTTTGGGAAGATCCCTTGGAGTAGGAAATGGCAACCCGCAAAAGTATTCTTGCCTAAAAAATTCCATGGACAGAGGAGTCTGGTGGGCTACAGTCTATGGAGTTGCAGAGTTGGACACGAACAAGACCAAGCACATACACACACATACATACACATCTCCCATTTAGTATCTTCTCCCTTATTCTCTTCTAACTTTCTCTTCTTCATAGTGAAGGGGTCTATTTTGTAAACACTCATAAAAAATCATGGCAGAATTTAGAGAAGTAATAACAACGACTAAGGGAAAGGAATATAGGATTTCTGAAAAAAGGGAAGTGAAGTGTCCAGAGGAAACATTTACTACTTTCTTAAAGCATTTTAGTGGTATTGTCAAGTTATGCTCAATATCCACCTCATCTGAAAAAGGAGAAAACAATCTTAAAGAGCAACAAGATCAATTGGACTGAAGAACACGCATCTTCACTATATGGGAACAGTTAAAACCACCAGATGATACTTTAAGAATAGACAACTATCTTACGTGTTTAGTGTGTGATTGGTCTGAAGATGATAAATTTTCTCCCTTTAAATTGGAAAAATAGTTAAGAAGTACATATGGGAAAGGCAGAAATGTAAAAAGGAGAAAAATATTCACTAATAGTCTTTAGAGATGGCCATTGTTAACAACTGCTTTCCTTTCTACTACAATTTCCCACACACATATATGTGTACAGGTTTTTACAAATTTGGAGCATTCTCTATATACAATTGTTAATGTACATTTAATGTCAATTCTCCTGATGTTACACATTCATCCAAAACATGAATCTTAATGGCCTCAGAATAGTCCATTGATGTGTTATAGGATTTGTTTGCTCATTCTTGTTCTGGGTGGCTATTTAGGTTACTTTTATTTTGTACTTTGGCTAGTAGAAATAATACTGGGGTAAAGAAAAAGCTGGGATCACTTCTGAGATTATTTGGCAACAGGCCTGATATATGAGACGAAACCTTCATAGAGATGGTACGTTCTCATCAAGGGTGTGTGTCTATTCAACCATAACTGTCACCAACCCTGACACTGACTATCAAGAAGAAAGAAAATGTATAGTCTACCATAATCCGGAGAGTTTTCTCACACAGTGAAAGCAACACTTTTAAAAAGGAATTATTTTGCCCAAGTATTTGTATTTATAACTTCTAATAATTGGAATTTATATAAAGCCAATATCTTTAGAAGTGCTTTTTGGTCTCTACTACCTCTAAAACATATTACCTTGTTTAGCCTACAAGTATTTTTACAGTTCATTATGCAGAATAACTAAGTTTTAAAATTCAGTAAGCACCATTTTCAGAGTATTTATAAAAATATATAAGCGTTTCTTCAAACATAACCCCCTTTTTAAAATGCCACACACAGTTCTTGTGGAGTACATGAAGCATTTTTAATGAGTCCTATGCCTTGGTTTCATTCATTTTCCTAAATATCCTATTAGGATTATTATATAATTTGTGTTTCTATCTGTGTGTAAAAAAATCAGATAATAGCATATAACATTAAAATTGTACTGGTCTAGAAGTTGGGGAATATTTTTGCCTATCCAAATCAATTTATTATCTTATGTATCAGATTGCCAATAAAGTTAGAATTGTCACCTAAAATTCTCTTGGGACTTTCATAATATATTCTCCTTGGTTTTGAAATCTTCGAATGGAAGATAGTTACAACATATTAAAATTAATATTTTAAAGAATGAATAGTTTTCTCTCTCCTTGTTTCTAAATAGTCTATTTATATCACCTGACAATTGAAACAGATATATCACTATCTGCTTAATAATTATTTCATTAAAATTGAGTTAGACAAGAGAAAATGTCACCACTTTGGAAATAGCAAGTTACTACCTTTTGAATATGTAAATTATTACCTTTAAGCTTTTTTTAAAGGAAACAAGTAGGCTAAGGATAGCCAACTGCTGCACTAGCAAAATTTATACCTTTTGAAAGGCTGTCAACAGTGCTAGAATGACAGTCCTAAAGTACAAATGATCTAGTTATATCCAGAAAAATCATCAGGCAACAACCCTGTTCTATCACTCTTGCTTGAGGGTTATCCTTGGGGCAGTCAGGCATTTCCCCAAATGATCAGATAATTAGCTAAGTGCTAAATACTAACCTAATGTTACACCTTATATTTACATTTAAGTTTCTGCTTTTATTTGCTTGCTGGTTTATAGAAAATTCTAAGCACTAGCAGTTAATTCAGATCAATGTTTACATCTCATAATATCATAGACAATCCAAACATTAGATTTCTGCTAACCTAGATCAGAAACATTTGAAATAGTAACGTAAAAATACTATTGTTACCATAGAGCCCACAGCTTTTCTCAAGTTTTCAAGTAACTGTTTCATGGTGGACGGAGCAGAGAAGGCAATACAGGCAGGGTTAACAGAGGTTATGCAAGAATTACAAGCAGAAAAGGGGATAGCAAAGTAGTAGTTCTACACACTCTTTGAAGCAGATTCAGTTGGACTAATCACTTTTTATCAGTCTCTAATCTTTTCCCACTCTGACAAGAATGAGAAATACAGTCTAGCAGATTTTTAAAGTGCCTTTCAGTATAACTTTAAATAGTATGCTATGATAGATGGGTTCCAAATATCTCCTAGCTTGCAGATCTTTTGCAATGAGATTTTGCTACCCCTCTCATCAGGAAGTAGAATCTCTTTCTCCTCCTCTTGAATCTGGCTGTCCTTATGACTTACTTTAAACAACAGAAAGTGGCAGAAGTAACAATGTGTGGCTTCCAAAGGTAGGCTTTTGGAGACATTGTCTTTTCTGCTTTTCCACCCTTGGATGCTCTTCCTTAGATTGCTGTCTTAAGGCTGTGATGCTTTGAGGAAGCCCAAGCTAACCTCTAGCAGTCATGTACGGATATGAAAGTTGGACCACAGAAAAGACTGAGGGCTAAAGAATAGATGCCTTTGAACTGTGCTGTTAGAGAAGACTCTTGAGAGTCACTTGGACAGCAAGGAGATCAAATCAGTCAATCTTAAAGGGAATCAACCCTGAATCCTCAATGGAAGGACCGATGCTGAAGCTGAGGCTCCAATACTTCGGCCACCTGATGCAAAGAGGTGACTCATTGGAAAATACCCTAATGCTGGGAAAGATTGAGTGCAGGAGAAGGGGGCAACAGAGGATGAGATAGTTGAATGGCATCACTGACTCAATGAACATGAATTTGGGCAAACTCCAGGAGATAGTGAGGGAGAAGAAGGCCTGGCAGGCTATAGCCCATGGGCTCGCAAAGAGTCAGACAAGATTTAGCAACTCAACAACAACAAAGGTAACCTTGTGGAAATGCTATGTACAAGAAAGGCTGGATATCCCTGCTTCCAGCTGATTTACTAGCTAGAAGCAGCCACTAGTGATTGCAGGTGAGACAAGAGGAAGAATCATCTTATCAATCCAAAGAATCAAATTAAAAGTTGTTTTTGGTAGGATTTGTTACCAAATATTGAGGTTTTTTTATACAACAGATAATTAAAACATACTCTTACACTGTAGCTCACAGAGCAGTTTTGGAAAAGCATTTATAAAGCTAGCAACTTTAATAACTTTGTTGGTCATCTAGTCTAGGTTAATAACTTACACAGGGTACAGGCTTTTCCTGTGTAACCAGGAAGACAGTCACAGTTTCCAGTTTCTTTGTTGCACTGACCTCCATTCTCACAGGGTCCACAGAAGAATTGGCATGCTGATCCCCAGAGGCCATCAGGGCAGGCTTGTAAAATAAAACGAGAAAGAAAGAAAGGAGCTATTTATTACCACCTTGTAATAAATCTCAACGTGGTCCCGGATTTCTGCTGTTGCCCAAGTGAGTAGGAAAATGTGTGTGTGTGTGTGTGTGTGTGTGTGTGTGTGTGTGACTGAGCTGCAAAGAAAGAAGCATTCAGAGTGGCCCCTAAGGATTTATCACACTTCCAAAATATTCCATGAAGAAACCAACATGAGGCCATATCTTGTCACTTTGGAAACACACATACAGAGGTTGGCTTTTTGCTGAAAACGTGGTTTTTCAGACAGTAACAATGGAAGCAATTTTGATGTATATTTTTGGAGGCAGTTACACAGAACAAAATCTGAAATGAGATGTAATTTATAAAGGAAGCTTGGAAGGTGCACTGCTTGGGATTTGTGCCATCTGAACCCTCTTTTCCCAGTCTTTGCTTATTTTCTAAGCCAGAATAATCATTCCAGAGGTTTGTAATTTCTGTATTTTATAAGAGTGTGCAATGTATAAGGGAGAGACAGAGAGACCTGTGCTGCTTTGTTGAATGTTCTTGAACTAGAAAAGGATGGCTAATAGTGCAGGGACCACTGAGGGCTTAGTTAGAGGTGTCAGTCTCCACTGAGACCACTGGAATTTGAAACCTGGTAGAAAGCATGCTTTTAACACAGGGAAGACAGTAAGACTTTCTTAAACATGTGATAATTATAGAAAGTTGCATAAAACCAAATTTGGCTGTGAAGTATCTTCGAGTCTTGGGCAGAGCTTCTGAATAACAGAATTATTAATTATTTTAGGATGTTCATACTATTCTTAGCTATTATCTATTGATCACTTCTTCTGTGCCAAGCATTTTACATAAATTAGCTGACATTTTCATAAAAATCCCTTTATGACATAGCAACTTTATCTCCACTTCCATAAGAAACGAAGACTTGGAGAGGTTAAGTGACTTATTCTGGGTCACAGTTAATAAGTAGCACAGTCAGTATTGGAATCCAGAACTGGTTTGTGAAATTGGTGCTCTCAATCACTATACCCAACTTCTGTAATGATACTACTAGTACTCGGCACTTTTCATGTCAATTAACCAGCTCTTAGGGTTCCATCAGTGTCCAAATTTTCAAGTTCATTAATACGGAACTAGTCTAAGAAAAATCGGTCCTTTTAATGGTGACACAAAGGCTGAACAGGCCTCTTTAGAGAGACTCAAGAGACTTGCTGGGCAAGAGTCCTCCATAGTCAAGTCTGTCTGCACCTGGGGTCCAAAATACCCCAGGCTACAAACTAATCAATGCAAGGCAAGGACGCTAGTTTTTTCTTTTTTTCTTTTCCCCTCTCTCTCTTTTTTGCTATTTCACAGATTAGTGTAGAAACCAGCTCTACTGCTCTTAAAAGTCATCACTGATGGGCTAAATGAGGCCTGGTGCTGATTATGGAGAGCACTGTTCATTAGTGCCATTGAAACAATTTACAGTCTTTAATTAAGTATTCATCTGCAATCTAGACACAGGTCTGGAGTCAAGATTTTTAAAGATATGCTTGGCTCTAGGAGCACTTGGGCTACTTCACTCTTTGAAAAAAGAGAAAGAAGAACAACAGGCCTGATTTTCATCATGAACAACACTTGGAGAGCTTTTCTTGCCTTGATTTTAGCTGCCAATCATGGTGATCCTGTTCACTCGCTCCAGTCTGAGTCATAATTTCATTTTGTGGTTAGACAAAAATATCAGAATTGGACAAAGTTATCTGATTAAAAAATAATATGTTTTCCTGAGACTACGGTGACCTCTCTATTTTGCTGATTTACATATACTTTCAACTCATTTTCCTTCACAGTGGGAATCTCAAAAGCATTTTCCAATATAGTATATTCAGCAGTTGCTTTGAGAAAATGTTATCAGAATAAATTAAATTTACACAGGTGTGTATATATGATATTGTCTCTCATGTGTTGACTTCTAGGGCACAACTTCTCTAGTAGGGAAATGAATGAGGGGCTGACTCTAGGCTTAAAATCAGTTGAAGCAGAAGGAGGTTTAGATATTGGAATGGGACCCACTCTCATACCATGTTCAATGCGTTTGTATAATGTCAGCCTTCTGTTCCCTCAAGTTCTCTTCCTCATTACCTAGACAGCCACAATCCAGCTACATAAAAAGCCCTCATCTCTACAAAATCTTGATGAACATTGCTGTTTACATACTCTAGTTCCACAACAGGGTCCACAGCCACAGGCCAACCTGGAAGACCCCAATTCCCTTTCAGTCAGCTTGGACAAACCCTGCAGACCCTGTGTAGATGATAATGTAAGGGCAACGTGTAACATACAAGCGTCAAGGACAGCCTTCCACCCCAGGCCCAGCCTCTGTAAGTGGACCCAACAGTATGATGGTTTCCATCCAAATCTATTATCTCCTTCTGATTTTAAACAAGACTGCTTTGGATCACTTCACAGGCAAAAAGTTCACTTGCCATTAGTTGTGGTAACTGTACTTATATGTTCAGACCTGCTGTGTGTGAAAAGGAAATAAACACTGTGATAATTCCCCCTAAATAAAAGAGTAAGAACTGCTTAATTCATAATGTATAATAATAAGAGAAAAAGAACAAAAATTACTGAATATATTTATTTAAGAAAATATAGTCATTATTGAGCAACCTCTATATGTCCTGATTGTTTTAGTAGTCTGCGGATACTTTGGTAAAAAATAAATAAATAACTACCCTTCCCTTGTTGGGACTCAGCTTCTAGCAGCAACTGTGCAGTCCATAAACATTAGACATAAAACTAATTAGAAAATATGGTATGTTAGATGATGGTAAGCACTTTGGAAAAATACAGATGTTCAAGGAGACTTGCAGGTTGCAATTTTGAGTAGCATGGCAATGACAAGATTCACTAAAAAGGTAACACAATCCATTTTGAGAAAATGAGAGAGCCATGCAGATGCCTTAGGAGAAGCATTCTGTAAGTCCACAATTCAGAGAAAGCCGTTACTAACATCTTGCAATACCTTTTTCCAAATTTTATGTGCACCTACACGTATGTATCTATACATGTTACTTATCACTGGAATTATGCTGCACACAAACTTTTGTATTTATAGATTTATAAAGAAATTATTTACAGAGGCTTCAGAGAGGAGCACACGAATAATCACGTTTAAAATTTTCAAAATGTTTCTATGGTTTCCATTGCATTTGTTTGAACAGTCCAGCTTTAGATGTAAAGAAAATTATTCTTTCACTCTCAAAGCTAGCAGCCCTTACTTGATTAATTCAGCTCTAAGAAGTGATTGGCCAGCTCTCATCTTCTTAGGATAAGATTCTCTGCAGTGTGATCTTTCTTCCCTTGCTCAAGCCAGCAAGGGGACAGCTAACATCACAGGCTAAGAAGACAAGGTTAAATGGCTTTATTGCCCCCCTGTCTCAGATTCCTCACCTGCAAATAGGGAATTGATAAAGTTTACTGATTTCCCAAGGACCTGGGTGGGGTGAAGTAACTAATTAATGATCAGATGGTGCTAAACCAAAGCTGAGCATTGTTATTAGAGAAGAAAGAAAATTTATCATCAGATTGTACCTCTCTGGCATCTGTTGCCTTGGTAACCAGATTTGCAGGTGCAACTGCCATTTCTGGCACTGCATTCCAGGGTGTTCTCCTCCACACACTGACATTCTGAAGAGCAGCCAGCTCCGTAGGCCCCCTTGGGACAGTCTGCAAGCAGATTGAGGCAAAGCGGTCACCTGAAAACCACGCTTTGTTTCTTTTACATTGTGAGTGCACAGGCATGTAGTTCTGTGGGGCCTGATTATGGGAAAAACAAGGGGATCATCCTGGCTGCCAAAAAAATAGGGAAACAAATGTCTTTCAAATCAAGCAATTCATTTGCTTTTTGGCAACTGGATGTGAACAGTGAAGCCTGAACTACTTAAAAGGCTTTGGTGCTTCTGGGAGAGAAATTGCTTCTCAATGTGCTCCATTGGTGCCTGTAGTTTATATTCTCCAAAGGCTGCTGACGCCTGCCAGGCCCCATATCCATCCTGTCGCAGTTTGGCAATTATAGACAAGCATTGACGGGAAGGCTCGCCATTGTTTTCATTCCCTTTCATTATATGGTAATCTGCAATAATTCTACATCATGCAGATGACCCAAAACCTTCATCCTGACAGCACCATTATCTTGGCCACATCTTTGGCAAATGGTGCTTGCCTTTCCTTCATCATTTTTCCCATGCTGTTGAGTTTTAGGGACGCTAGTCAGCACAGGAATTCTAATTTGAGAAAGTGCTACCTTTTCATTCTGGAAAACATGCCGTTATCTTAGTTATCTTTTTGAGGAGTTACTGAGCGACTTCACTTTCACTTTTCATTTTCATGCATTGGAGAAGGAAATGGCAACCCACTCCAGTGTTCTTGCCTGGAGAATCCTAGGGACAGGGGAGCCTGGTGGGCTGCCGTCTATGGGGTCACACAGAGTTGGACACGACTGAAGTGACTTAGCAGCAGCAGCAGCAGTGTTTCAATTTCCTTTCCAAAATATAACTGACAATTTTTTTCTCCCACATTTCAGGAGTCTGCTGCTGCTACTGCTAAGTTGCTTCAGTCATGTCCAACTCTGTGCAACCCCATAGACAGCAGCCCACGAGGCTCCCCTGTCCCCGGGATTCTCCAGGCAAGAACACTGGAGTGGGTTGCCATTTCCTTCTCCCATGCATGAAAGTGAAAAGTGAAAATGAAGTTGCTCAGTCGTGTCTGACTCTTTGGGACCCCATGGACTGCAGCCCACCAGGCTCCTCCGTCCATGGGATTTTCCAGGCAAGAGTACTGGAGTGGGGTGCCATCGCCTTCTCCATTACGGGAGTCTAAGGGACTCAAATAAAAGATCTTTCAAGTGCCCTGCAGGCTCAAATTGTATTATATACCTGAATAGGCTTTGCTGTCGAAAACTGCTTGGTGAGAACAAAATAAACCACTTGACTTTCTGATAGATGGAAATTATGAGCATTTGCTAATGTGTGCTATTATTAGTAGAGGTAATCTGAAGTGGTGGTTACAATCCACCATGGAGGATGGTCTTTGTCTCAGTTACCAGGGACAGACAAGAGTTACCCCTTAAAGCTGAACATAATTATCAACAGGGGCCCTTTTCACTGTTCATAGTATCCTATTTGGATGATACCTCCTCATTCTTCCTGCATTTTCTAAATGTTGAGTTTTTTCCTAAACCCACCAACCCCCAGCAGCTTTCAAAGCTATTGTCTTCCTTGATGTGGGCTTCTTGCTCACTCTCCAGTGCTCATTTTTCTAGATTAGTTTCCAGGCCCTGCTCTTCCTGGTTCAGCTTGTAGAACTGGGGTTCAGTGGACAACTTATACCATGGAATACTTAACTGTGACAATTGAGTATATTAAGAACATAGCACTGGGGAGGGAAAAAAAGGAAAAAGTGGAAGAAGAAATCTTTTGTTGGTAATCTAGCGTTTTCTCAGGGTTTGCCATGCATTGAAACGTGTCCTCCAAAAATGCACATGTTTAAGTACTTCCCTCTAGTACCTCAGAATGTGACCTCATTTGGAAATTATGACTTTGCTGATGTAATTAGTTAAGGTGAGGTGGTATTTGAAATTGTGCTGCTGCTGACATAATTCGTTAAGATGAGGTCATACTGATGTGGGGAGACTTACAGTCTTATATGACTACTGTCCTTATAAATAGGAGAAATTTGGACAAGAGGCACTCACAGAGGGAAAATGCCATGAGAATACTGGAGTTCTGCTGTCAGAAGTCAAGGAAGTACAGGAAATAAGGGAGAGAGGCCTGGGCTGTTCCTCCCCTGGTGCCTGCAGAGGAATGTGGCCTGCCAGCACCTTAATCCCAGACTTCCAGCCTCCAGAACGATGAGGCAATTAATTTTTGTTGTTTAAACCACTCAATTTGTGGTGCTTCACTGTGACAGGACTAGAAAGCTAATATAGGGTAGCAAATTCAAGCCTCTTAGGGCCAAGCAAGTGGCATTAATAAATGAAGCCTCAAGTCTGAGCAATGAGCCCTGAAGACCTGGAATGTGCATGTTTTTTCTAAAGAGGATCACATTCCAATTGCTAACCACCATTGCCACCACCACCATCTGCTTTTTAAATTTTTGAGCAGATGAGTTATGATTTGAATATTTTTCACAAAAATATCTGATATTAGCTTATGAAAAATTCAAGGATTATTACTTTAAAATGTGGTGTATCCTCTTACCTTGGAACAATAACAGAAATGATGCTATCTTTTTTCTTTCTGGGTTTGTTCTAGGAGGTATCCAGTGCTTTGTGATACATCGTCATTCTCATTTACCCAGGTCTTCTCTCCTTCTGTTCTCTGTTCCTTGTCCATACCTTTTCTCCTGTTGTTGCCATTCACTGCTATCGTGTCCTACTCTGTGACGTCATGGACTGTAGCATCCCAGGCTCCTCTGTCCTCCAGTATCTCCCGGAGTTTGCTCAAATTCACATCCATTGAATCAGTGATGCTATTTAACCATCTCATCCTCTGCTGCCCTCTTCTCCTCCTGCTCTCAATCTTTCCCAGCATCAGGGTCTTTTCCAATGAGTCGGCTCTTCCCATTGGGCGGCCAAAGTATTAGAGCTTCAGACCCAGGCTTGTTTTTCTGTGAAGCCTTCACTGGCTCTCTTACTGGAGAATTCACTGCTTATTCTGTTTTTAAGGGGCATGCTTTTTCTAAAATAGATAAGGTCCACAGACATTCAACTAAAAATACAATGTAAGACTGTAAAAGGTCTCTGATATTTTAAATAGGTCGTGATATTACTGAGGTTCCCTCAGGAAGGATTTTCAAAGGTGGGACTATGGAATAGGTGGAAAAGTGAGGTGTAGACTGTTTCAGGTTCACAAGGACCTGCACAGTTTCAAGGTGGGATGTTAAGGTGGGCACCCAGAGCTGTCCCAGTAGGAGATAGCTTAGAAGTTACTGATGAGCTGAAACACTTATTGGTGATTGTGTTTTCTTGCATCTTTGACAGTATGTGATTGCTGGTCACAAATGCAAAATGAATAGCATGATTTAGACATTTTAGGTCGTTTTTTTTTTTTGCACTAGAACTCAGTGTGTTGGACTTTTGATGTTTAATTTCCATAAAATGTGGAATGTCCACTTAAATGAACTATTAACATCTCCCTCTCAATAATTAAGGTAAACACTAACTAGGAAAAAGACTTCAGAATATTTTTTTCACTCATCAAAATATAGATTCTATAATGTAAGGAGGCTAAATAAAGACTAAAACAAAAATTATGATATGTATATAATATGATTGTATAAAATATGCTGTGCTTTTTACTTTCTTCCTTTGTCTAATGTAAACAAAGAACGGAGATGTGCTGCTCACCATTTTGTTCCACAAGCATTAAGTCCTAACCCACTGAAGTTGCTTATGAACAGTAAACTCTGAGAATTCAGGATTAAAAACAGGATGAGGCACTCTGTGCTTTGGATAAACACGCCCTTAAATGGTTAGATGCCTATCTCAGGGAGAATTTCAAAGAGCCAGATTCTTTTATCAACATGTATATATATATATATATATACACACACACACACACACACACACACACACAGTCAGACATGACTTAGCAACTGAGCAACAACATACATTTTTTAGTAGAGTGTTATTTTTTTTAATTACCTTAAAATATTTACAGAGAGATGGATTTACATAACTTGGTGATAACACTAAAAATGTACGGGGTATTTCATATTATTGCACTTCCTCTTTAATAATATATAAGGCATTTTACTTTACATAAATAAATAATAAGGTAAAATATCACACAACAGGTGTGGTGCCAATTAAGTCAACCCTAAAATTAGATGAGATGAGTATGGGCAGGTAGTGTACACGTGCACTCAGTGCTTGCCATGTCTGATTCTTTGTGGCCCAATGGACTGTAGTCCACCAGGTTCCTTTGTCCATGGGATTCTCCAGGCAAGAATACTGGAGTGGATTGCCATGCCCTCCTCCAGGGGATCTTCCCAACTCAGGGATGGAACTTGTGTCTCCTACATCTCCTGCATTGCAGGTAGATTCTTTATCCACTGAGCCACCTGGCAAGCTCAAGGGAGGATACAAATACATATAAATAAACTGACTTCTCCCTTACCTGCTTGGAGCAGTTTCCTCAGAACTAACTGAGTGGCTGTCTCCTGGGCTCTAGTCTTCAGCAAGACCTTGATTAAAACTTGAGCTCACAACTCTGATGTTGGATGTTTCTTTAAGTTGACATTAAATATTTTCAGTAATTTTCTGAGCTTTCTGACTTCACACACAGAGAAAATTGAGTGTCTTAGACTTACTCAAATGACAAAACCTCCCATAGCGCCCTGGCTCACACACACAGGCTCCACATATACCCTGTGGCAATGGCTATTGTTGGCACAGTTACATTTCTTTTTGCAATTCTTCCCAAAGAATCCTTCTGGGCATCCTGGAGGGTAGAAAGACAAACAAAGTGAATATTTGCCCACGTGCAAACCTCACTAGAGCTATTGTTATGTAAGATAAGGAGACTGCCAAAGGTAAGATGTTTCTGATCTGATTAATCAAGAGACTAGAGAGATCTTTTAAAAATGACCCCTATGATTTTATATCATTTGCCCCAAATTCTGCAATGACTTGCCATTGCTGTCAGGTTAAAAACTCCAAATGTAACAAGAAATGAGCCCCTGCGCTGGCTGACCTTATGTTGCAGTAGTTCTCCCTGACTTTGATTCTATCAGCAGATCCCTCTCAGGCACCCCTAAATCACCTCATTCTTTCTCACTTCAGAGTCCGGTCACATGTGGCCCCCAAATCTGCAGTGCTTTTCCTTCTCTCTTGCCTTGCTTCATGTTTCCTCATTTTACACACTTCTGCTAAAGGGTAACTTCTCTACAAGCCATTCCCTGGCTCACACAGTCTGCATGGCCCTCATGGTTCAACCTCCAAGCACACATTAAGATTTAACTTGAAATACCTACCCACATGTGTAACCTATGTCAAGACTGTGAGTTTCATGAGGAAGGACCAGGGTCTGTTTCATTTTTGTTCTCTTAACATATCATAAAGCCTGGCACAGTGTCTTGCAACACTTAATACATATATTTTGAATAAATGAATAAAAATTGGGGGATAAATAACTAGGGTGTGAGCATGAGCCTTCCTGCACCTCTCAGAGAGCAAACTAAACTTGGTTTTTCTATCTCCCCAGTTCTACAGTCTGTAAGAATCTAATAAACTCTCCATGATTTCTGGCAATCCCTGAAGACTTACATCTTCATGACTCTCTGCCTTCAGCTCCTGGGATTGTACAAGCAGTTTCTTTTTTTTCGCGTTTTTTCAGCCCATGTAGAAAATGTGGTCTCTTGATTGGTTTCTATGAAAAATCCACACACGGCACTCACTGGATGGGTATTTCGTAAGTTTTTCATGCATCATTTCTCCTCTCTGTCTCCTCTCCTTTCCTTTTTTGGTTTTTATCTCACATCCTCCCTGATTTATCCAAAGAGCTTCATTTTCTTCTTTCTTTTAGTATGCAGAGCAAATCAATTCACCCGAGCCCCTGTGTGCAAACCTGTACACACAAACTCAACATTTTGCTCAGTGGATGAGAAAGGTTTTATCTGTATCAGGATTCATCCTGCATGGATCACAGCTGGAGAGTTAAGTACCACTTATTTTGTTCTGTTATGCATTTGTCAGTCAAAGCAAATGTGTGCTTGTGTGTGTGTGTGTATACATATATACACAGTACTTTATGTCTTCAGAAAAGCCCACCTTGAAAAATACAGACTCAGCTTTTGTTCTATTTCTTATCAGAAACCTCAAGAACTTAAAGAGTTGTCTTACAGGACCAGACATTCCTACCGTTTCCACAGGTTTTCCCATGAACCCCTGGGGGGCACTTGCATCGCCCAGTCAGAGGGTCACAGGTGCCTCCATTCTGACAATCACAGATGTTATCATACTCTCTCACACTGGTCTCTGGGGAACGAGCTATGAAGAAAACAGTGAAGGTGAATATGCAGTGTAACACACTCATTGTGACACAAATAGAGAGAGAAAAAGATTGCCTATTAGAATTGATTCTCAGTAATTAAAGTCTCTGTAACTTGCAGACCCAGGAAGAGTCTCTGGCCTGTTCATCATTCCTGGGGGAATTACTGGTACAGGTAGTTAAAATGATGCTGACTAAAGAACTGCTAACAAGGTTTACATGCAAAATTTACCTTGCTCCTTAAACTCTTACCCTCACATTTTCGAAACTACATAAACACTTTTGTTGTACAGATGTCACTAACCCTAATGAGAAACAAACTGCACCTTCCATTTTGAAAAATAGGAAAAAAATGTAGGAAAAAAGAGCCATGTGTTTTTAACCAGAAATGAATGTAACTAAGATTATCTTGAGGATTACAAGGTATTCTGCACTGTCAAAGACTGATAAAGACAAGCAATTGTTTTCTTTGGTTTGCTATTTTGGGGGGAAGTGCTTAGTATTCCATTAGAAATAAATACAGTGTGGAAAATGTCTATGATTTTAAGCTTGAGTAAATACAGATGTTGAGATCATTTCAGTAGCCATTTAAATTGACATTTTATCATCATTGGCTAAATACTAAAAAACTACATTTTTATTACCTCCTCTATCTACCCCCCTTACACCATTCCAGATGCTAATATGGAAAATTGATTTCTAACTCACTTTTTTCTTTGCTTTCAAGCCATGTGGTTACTATGACAAGGAAAGGAACAGGAAAGGGAAAAAAAGGAGCAATAAAGAAGTAAACTGGCAACAACCATGGTTGAGACCTGCATTACTAATTTACATGTAGTAACTCTCTGAATTTTTATAGCAACTATAGACTACACATTTTAAATATATATATATATATGTATATGCTGATAAGTCACTTCAGTCGTGTCCGACTCTGTGCAACCCCATAGATGGCAGCCCACCAGGCTCCGCCGTCCCTGGGATACTCCAGGCAAGAATACTGGAGGGGGTTGCCATTTTCTTCTCCAATGCATGAAAGTGAAAAGTGAAAGTGAAGTCTCTTATTCGTGTCTGACTTTTAGCAACCCCATGGACTGCAGCCCATCAGGCTCTTCCGTCCATGGGATTTTCCAGGCAAGAGTACTGGAGTGGGGTGCCATTGCCTTCTCCATATATATATATATGTATATATATATAGCCCTGGAAAATGAAGCTAAGGAAGTTTAAGTAGCTTGAACAGTATCTGGGTTACAGCAAGGCATCTACATCAGCACACTGACACTATCACCTGCTACTCTCCCACAAAAAGAATATGGTATCACAGAGTATGTGCATGCAGGTGAGTGCTCAGTCATGTCTGACTCTTTGCAACCCCAGGGCTAGGCTCCTCTCTCCATGGAATTTTTCAGGCAAGAATACTGGAGTGGTTTGCCCTTTCCTAATCCAGGGGATCATGGATTTGCTAAATACTTCATTAACATCAAAGAGAACATTTATCAAGAGAAGAAAATTTGAAACCAAACATGTCCCAAACCATAACTGGATGATTTGGAAAAAGATATGAATCTTCCCTTCCATATAATACATAGTCCATTCATTTGTCATATGAGAATACTTTAGTCTTCTCTTTCTACTGGAAAGACCCCTCACAATAACAAATAAGATAGCCAACATGAAATTTCTTTAAAAGAAATGAAGTCCTAAAGTGTGCTGTTAAAATTAATATGTAGTAATTTTTTAGTTGTTTCCTTTGTAACCACTTGCCGAAATTCCTGAAACTTCCAAGTAGATGTTTTCATTATAGACCAATAAAGATACTGGGTTAGAAGATCTAACCAATGAGAAAACTAACTTTCCAGATCCCTGAAGAATTTTTTTTTTTTTAATGTCTCTTGCTGCATAAGAAGAGCTGGTACTCTTAGAAATACTAGTGATGAATGGTTGGTCATTTTCATTTTTACAGTTTATAGGGATTTTAAAGAAAATATCCTCACTCTCCCTTTTTGTTAAAGATTTAGTGATCATACTTTTTTTCTTTCCAATTTGGATTGCTCTGTTTTAATTTTTATAGGAAAAAAAATGAAAGAGACAGAGAGGAAATGCAAAGAAGATATAAATTTCTGCTTTCAGGGCCAGACTGCCCTTTACAGGACCATGTGAACACTTAAAGAATCTTAAGTTTTTCCAAAACCAAAGAAGGGGTTGTGTTATTTTCATTTTATCAGGAAGTTCATTTTCAACATTTGTATATTAATTTTGTGTCAGACATGTTTTATTCTCATGGATTTGCAATAGATTTCTACTTTTATTTCTCATGCTAACATGTTATGGATCAAGGGTGTGGAAGACACGTATTTACCAACAAAATTTACAATAAAGGGTATAAACATTTACTTCCTAATAGTCATGCAACAACATTGATTTGTGTGTGTGCTTAGTCCTTCAATGGTGTCTGACTCTTCTCAGCCTTATAAACTGTATGTAGCCTGCCAGTCTCTGTCCATGGGATTTCCCAGGCAAGAATATTGGAGTGGGTTACCATACCTTTCTCCAGAGGATCTTCCCAACTCAGGGATCAAATCTGTGTCTCCTGCAGTGGCAGGCAGATTCTTCACCACTAAGCCACCTGGGAAGCCCGAAATTTATTTGATCCATTTTATATAGTTGCCTATATGAAGTGGCCGATTAACATAGCTCAGTGTCTCAATATAAAGCTTCATTCATTCATGCACTGGAGCCTCCAATTTGGAAACACGTAAATAAGCTCTCAGGCTAGCAAGGAAAATAGAACAGGAGCATAGCTAACTTGAATCTGATGGAGACAGACAGACAGACAGATAGACAAAGAGAAGAAGAGAGAGAAGCTTTAAATCCACTGGAAATATAAATGGCTGTTAGACTAGGGCCTTCAAATAAAGCTTCATGCCATAAATGGCAATAGACAAAGATGGCAGTTTAGCAAAAGGCACAAAGCTAAAAAGTACAAAGCATGATAGTAGTGAGTAGTTTAGTTTGCTGGAAATAATAAGCTGGTCAGAGCTGTGGATAAAAAGAGAGAAGGATTTATGAGGGCCTGATAATAGATGGTTGTTGGTGACTAGATTAGAAGCGTAAGCTTTATGTATCAGGAAATGGGACACTTCTGAAGCTGTTTGGGCAGCAGGGAGACAAGATCAGAGTGATGCTTGAGGAAAGTCCTCAGCAGTCTAACTGAAACCACTTCACTATGTTATAATCCAGGTTTTGCTTCTCTTATATTTCATAATAGAAATAATATTTGTGCTCTTTCTTCCCATATTCAGGGGCTTCAAAAGAAAAATCTGCTCATACCATCTTCCAAGCCATTCACAAAGAAAACTCTTTTATTAAAAAATTTATAAGAGAAATTTAAAAAGAGAAAAAGGAAATAAAGGTAGTCAATATATTTGAGTTTTATTACTTGGCAGTTTTAGTACCTGCAAATATACCTCCATTTAAAATATAAAGGAAAACATTTATTGGAGGTATTATTGTACAAATCATTGACATTTTCTCATGAGAGGCTTATATAAAAAAATTGTCATTGCCTGTACTTACATAAGTTTTAAAGAAAAAGATAAGAAAACACAAACAAAAAGAGGCAACAGTTAAGCAGTTCCATTAATTATACTTCATAACAAAAATCATTTTACTTTTTTTTCTTCACAGGGAGTAGCTTGCCAGGGCCTAATGATTTATTTAAATGGAGGGATTTTTATAGGCTGAGGATATTAGGATCCTTTATTAAACAAGAGACAACACATCAAGTTTCCCAGGGAACACAAAATTTCCCATTTTAATCACATGTTCAGTTTGAAACCTCAGTGCTTCACAGACATTCTTTGCGCACAACAAATAAGTTGGTTTCCCATCCCTATCAACCGTTAATCTTGTTAAAACATTTTAGGGAGAACACGTGGAAAGAACTCATCACCAGTAGTTCACCAGCAGTAAAAGGAGAATTCATCACCCCCAACCAATGCTCCAAAGTATTACTTACTTTCATTAAAAAGAATGCCTCTCCAGCCATTGGGACAGGAACACTCACTCTTTCCTTCCTGGCATCGGCCTCCACTCATGCAGTCCTCACAGCTCAAACTGCATTCGTGTCCGAAGGTGTGATCTAAACAAACTGGAATGTGATACCACTTTAGTGAACCCTACATGTACTATCTACATCACTGAAAATGAAGATGAAACCCTTTACTTCCCCCAACAAATAGACATGCACCTTGAGCACATTTTCTAAAGAGTCCAGAAAAAGATAGTAGCAAAGAGATACCTTTTAAAACAGAGCTCGGAATGTAATCCCTAAAAAATATTTAGGATCTTTAAGAAAGTAGTGGTAAAGCGTCTGCCTACAACACGGGAGACCTGGGTTTGATCCCTGGGTTGGGAAGATCTCCTGGAGAAGGAAATGGCAACCCACTCCAGTATTCTTGCCTGGAAAATCCCACGGACGGAGGAACCTGGTGGGCTACAGTCCATGGGGTCGCAAAGAGTCGGACACGACTGAGCAACTTACCAACTTACCTTACCAAGAAAGTAAAAAAAAAAAGAAAAGAAATTACCATTGATTTCTGAACACTGAAATAATGTTCCCAGCACTTTAGTGTGTGTGTGTGTGTGTGTGTGTGTGTGTGTATGTTTTCTAGCATTTTTTATACAATTTTTTTTTCCAACTAAGCCTTTTTACTGAGATTTAATATACAGGTAAAGAAATGTGGAAAACTCAAATGTACCCTTCAGAATTTTTCCCCACATTGTCAACAACCTCATGTAAAAGCCTCCCAGATGAAGATAAAGATTATCACCAGCATCACAAAAAAATCAAAGGTGATTTGATGATTCTTAATCAATAATCTCAGATATGCAGATGACACCACCCTTACGGCAGAAAGTGAAAAGGAACTAAAAAGCCTCTTGATGACAGTGAAAGAGGAGAGTGAAAAAGTTGGCTTAAAGCTCAACATTCAGAAAACAAAGATCATGGCATCCGGTCCCATCACTTCATGGCACATAGATGGGGAAACAGTGGAAACAGTGGCTGACTTTATTTTTTGGGGCTCCAAAATCACTTCAGATGGTGACTGCAGTCATGAAATTAAAAGACGCTTACTCCTTGGAAGAAAAGTTATGACCAACCTAGATAGCATATTGAAAAACAGAGACATTACTTTGCCAACAAAGGTCCATCTAGTCAAGGCTATTGTTTTTCCAGTGGTCATGTATGGATGCAAGAGTTGGACTGTGAAGAAAGCTGAGTGCTTTTGAACTGCGGTGTTGGAGAAGACTCTTGAGAGTCCCTTGGACTGCAAGGATATCCAACCAGTCCATTCTGAAGGAGATCAGCCCTGGGATTTCTTTGGAAGGAATGATGCTAAAGCTGAAACTCCAGTACTTTGGCCACCTCATGTGAAGAGCTGACTCATTGGAAAAGACCCTGATGCTGGGAGAGATTGGGGCAGGAGGAGAAGGGGACGACCGAGGATGAGATGGCTGGATGGCATCACAGACTCGATGGACGTGAGTCTGAGTGAACTCCGGGAGATGGTGATGGACAGGGAGGCCAGGTGTGCTGTGATTCATGGGGTCGCAGAGTCGGACACGACTGAGCAACTGAATTGAACTGAACTGAATCATTAGCCTTACAAATTAAGCACCATTCTGATTTATACTGCCATGGAATATTTACCCTTATTTTTGAACTTTATATGAATAGAATCGTAAGGTACGCACTCTTTGGTTATCAAGCTTCTTTCATTCAATATAATGATTATGAAACTCAGCCATATTGTGGGTTCACTAGTTTTTAAGTTTTGCCCATTTCACAATGGGTCTTTCAGATGTCCCAGTTGAAAGCCTGTCATGTTTAGCGCGGCTTCTCCATCTTGGCAGATTCTGAATTTCAGTCTACCTCCTAGCACCACAAAACTGCTGGTAACTGTGCTAAGCTCCTCACCCTCTCAGCAGCTATCTATAGATTTCCTGGCTTCTCTATCTGCACTGCCCATCCACTAGCAGATGGCTCAAGGAGAAATGTGGCACAGACTGTCCATCTTACTTGTCTGAATTTCTCTTCTCTCTAGACCTTGGCCCTTCAAGTCCTAACTGCCCGGGTAGCCTTGAACTATTTCACTTGTGACTTTGAGTAGCCAAAGTATCAGAAGCTTGACTAAGAAACATTAAAGAATTTCTATCTTTATGTAGATGCAATTACTGATGCTATGTTTGACCATCACATATAAACAAATCTTCATTTTACTGATAGCATTCTAAGGCAATCATTAAGTTTGATGCTCTTAAAATACGAGGAATACAGGAAGAACAAAAAGAGCAGCTCTGTCTTACAAAGAAAAGAAAAAGCAGCAGCAGACTGGCTGCAAACTGTTACTTTTGAAAGAAGTTATGCTAATTTATTTTGATCAGAAGTGATTTGATGCTTGAGTTCTGTTGAGTGGAGATATAAGAAAAACTGTGCACATTTGTAAAGATATTTTTTCTTGGTCCATTTGAGCATATTGAACCATTGGTTCTCTGCATTTTACAATTTAAAAAGGATCTAGATTTTCAGGCTATTTAAAGTAAATTTTAACTATACAAAAATGACTTCTAGTTGAGTTTAAACTGTTAGAACTAAAAGGCCCCAATCCTTGTCTCCATGATGCTAATTCAAATATATTTTTCAGCTCCATTTCACTGTATCAAATTTCCATCACCCAGCACCCCCTTGTCAATGCATACATACATAGCAACCCTTTATTGGCAAAAGGAAGAAAGATAACAGATGATGAATTTGATAGGGAGCTGTAAAGAAGTAATTTTGGTCCCATGTCTCTTGTCAATATCACGTTAAACGCTTTTATTTGGCATTAAATATTGATAACAAAATTGTCTATAAAAGAAATTCTGTGAATTATCTAAAAATAGAGGGAAGAGGTGATTATAATGAAACACGTTCATTTACCCACCAACATTGTGCAAATCAGTCAGCTCTCCTGGAATTTCTTGTTCCTCTTCCTCATGGTCTTCATCTTCATAGGAAAGAGGCAGAGAGGTGGCCACATAATGAAGCAGTTGAGGTGGGCTCTTGCATAGAAGACCTGGAAACTTCACAATGTCTAATTCTTCTTCTTCCTCTGGTTCATCATCTAAAGTTAAGACCACACAGAGAAATGCCTAGATTCCACATGCTGGTTAAAAGAAGGAAAAACTGAGCAAGGGTTGATGAGAGAAATGAGAAGCGTTTGAACTAGATAGCCAAGGCAGGGGGTAGCCGAAAGGTAAAAGTCTTTGAGAAGACCATTTCAAACAGTCTATTGTAAATGAAGGTGAGACACAGCAAGCACAGAGTGGAAACTGCCACGTGGAGAACAAAAGGGGAAAAGAAAAGATCTTAGTCTGTGAAGAGAGAAAGGGGAGGACAGGTTGAGTTAAAGAATATATGGTCTCCGTGCTCCTAAAGAACAAGACAAGGGCTGAAGTCATTTAGAAGAGATTTGATAGAATTCTTCACAGAGACTTACAGATGCAAGTTTTCCCATCACTTCCAATTCTATAGCCTTCCTCACAAGAACACTCATAGGTTCCAACAGAATTGATGCACAGTTGGTCACAGATGATGCTGACGTCCAGACATTCATCCACATCTAGGAAAATTCAAACAATGTCTGCTCTTTGGTGTAGAGATAAAATAGATATTATGAACTTGTGGGCATATTTGTCACCTTTATTAACGAATAACAACGCACTGCTATACAGTGCTATACAGAGAGTGTGCGTGTCTGTGTGTGCTGTTTGCTCAGACGTGTCTGACTCTTTGTGATCCCATGAACTGTGGCCCTCCAGGCTCCTCTGTCTGTGGGATTTCCCAGGCAAGAATACTGGAGTGGGTTGCCATTTCCTACTCCAGGGGATCTCCCCGACCCCAAATTCTTCCTCAAGAATATCCTGCCAATTATTTTCCTTTTATTCATTTCCAAGTTTACCATCATTTATCTATATGCATAGACAATGTCTTTCTGAGATCTCGTTCATAAGATTTTGATGAAGAATTTAAAACTTACATAGTCTCAGGCTGTGTATCATTTAGCAGAATGTTCATTCACTCTTGAATTATTCAACATCTATGGCAAAGCATTTATTCAATGCATAATTTTGTACATGATTTGTGGAGAATTTTAGAGATGGAAGAATCCTAAGTTTTGATCTCATACAACTTACTGGTGTTAAATTCACATCCGAGCCCAGGCTTTGGTCAGTGTGTTCATGATTCTAAAAGTTCATTTATGAAACTGAGCTTCTAGGCTGGCCTCAGATTGTGAATACCTTTTCCATTTGGACGTGTGTACCCAAGTATGTATATTCTCGCCATATAATCATCTCTTGGCTCACTCTGTTTAACAGCAGATGGTACATAAAATTCAATTTTTTTTGGCCCTGTTAATTGGATGGGAGGTGTAAGTAGTAATATGTTCTACTGTATTTAGAATATATAGATATCATAGTTGTATGTTCTTTGTTGTTATCGACACTGCAAGGCTGGGGAGTTTGGCATCTAAGTGAAGAAACATACCTAGCATCCTTAACAGAATGTAAGAATTTGCTTCTTTAATCAAAGAAACACTATTTTCTCTGAGGCATTAAAGTCTTCTTATGTAATTTGAATGTTATTGAAATAGATAATAATATTCTCATTTTTTATTTCAAGAAAAATATGGTTCAAAATAATGGTAATAATGACCACAAATAAAAATTTAAAGATTATATATTCAGGGTAAACTTGGTAAAGTAATTTTTTTTAGCAATGGCTTATATGAGCCCTTCACAAAAATGTGAATTTACTAAGTTCAAACTCCTCTAGGATAGGGGCCTCCCTGGTGGCTCAGACGGTAAAAAAATTGCCTGCAATGCTGGAGACTTGGGTTCAATGCCAGGGTCACAAAGATTCCCTGGAGAAGGGGGTGGCACCTACTCCAGTATTCCTGCCTGGACAATTCCATGGACAGAGGAGCCTGGTGCGCTACATACATGGGGTTGCAAAGAGTCAGGTAAGACTGAGTGACTAACAATTTCACTTCACTTTCACTTTCATGATATTATAAAAATATATGTCAGCTAGAAATCCTCTAAAAGGTAAGCAACAAATCAGTTAGAAAATTATAGAATGACTCATCTTGAAACTTACATTAGCTAGATTAACATCAGATATATAAAGGAATCTGATACTATGGCTCAAGAAATGGCAATCCTTTTGCTGCTGCTGTCTAATTAAAATAACTTTCAATAATCAACTCGGTTTCCAGTCATGATTACCATAAGGGACTCCTGTAGCATTATGCTATGGCTTGCTGGAATCTCTCACTTGCCTATGTGTATTAGGTTAGGTAAAAGGGATTATGGACCAATGAATATAATAATAAAATAATAATAATAATAATAATAATAATAATAATAGCTACTTTTAGTTGAGTGATTTCTTGATGTCAATCACAGTAGCAGGCCCTTTACATTGATTACATTTCTTGATTTATCCGGTAATCCCATAATTGTCTTCACTTTACTGATGAGGATTTGAGGCTCAGAGCACTTAGTGTCACCCAGGTTCATACAATAGTATGTGACTGGACCACAGAGAGATCCAAGTTTCTTTAAGGTGAAAGCTTCTTTCTCACCCTAACCCTCTGCCTCAGATATTCCTCCTCCATTGATTGCCCCATCACATCAGGGATTTCATGTTAGAGCTCAGGAATTTACCATCACATCCACAACCGTCAGAACTGATCTGAAAGCCTTCCTGACAACTGCATTCATAGCCTCCTGAATAGTTGATGCAGAGCTGGGCACAGCAGGCTTCTCCACTGTCACACTCATCAAGGTCTAAAGGGGTGAAAGGACATTTTTGTTATTTAAGAGATAGGAATTTAATCCACCTATAGAGATGCTGATAAGCCCCACTTCTAAATTAAAACCATTTTTACTAATTATTTTCTATTTCTCAGGCTACAGAGTACAGGCACTGAATAAACGGTAACACAAAAAGAATGAGGCTTGCATTTAGGTTAATGTTTCTGACATGCTTCTCCTATGCCTAGTATTTATTTGAAAAGCATGTAAATAATCTCCAAATGCATTTATAAGCACAGGGAAAGAGCTCTCTGCTATTTTTCCCATTTAAACAGCAATCTGGTTGAATAGAGAACCTGAAGAACAACAATTAAAAAAAAAAAACAACCAGCTTGAGAAGCAGAGCTAAAATATTCCATTGAGTGAACATTTAACAGCTACAAAAAGGAGGCAGTCTTAGGCCCCTATGTGTGTGTTCTAAGAACTTTGGATGAAGGAATGCCTCCAAGGAAAAGAATTCACAAGACTGGGAAGACAAGTGGTTAAAGGCAATTCAGAGAGAGCACAGACAAGCATCTTAAACATTATGTATTAAATTACAGAATATTTCATGGCATTTGCTTGAACTTTTCGATGCTATATTGATGGGGATGAGTTTTTACTAAAATTGGTGACACTATTACCCTGGAATGTCCTATCAGATAGACAGTTTCCTAAATTATGATCTTTAAGTCTCCTTTGGCACTGTCTTTCTAGAATTCTACAATCTGCCATGTATCTTCCTTTATTTGCCCTAGGGAAAATAAAAATTAATCAGAATAGATCAAACTGAAACCTTTCAGCAAAGGATTATTTATTCTAAGTTTTGAGATAACCTTTTGTAATATATTTGGCTAAGGGATAGAACAGACTCATCGCCCACTGCTAGACATCAGGAAATTGTGTGGTCAGGGTTTTTGGCTATAGGCCTTCAATTCTACCCGCTTTGTTGAGCTGTTAAGTTGGGTGGCCTGTCAGTGCTGAGTTTACAAAAATCCCTTTGCTCCATAACTACGTGAACAGCCACATATATAAAAGATCAGTGTCTCAATTAACCTTAGAAAGGGAACCAATGTAAGAAAAGGCAGACAAGAGAAAGGAAAAAATGTGCAATCAATTAACCATCATTAGGGGTCACCATAAAATATCTAAATGAAGGTCATTTGGACACAAAACATTCTTTCTCCTGCAAGATGTCACAAGCAGTGCTACTCATAAAGTTCTAGATATTTTTTCCCCCTTTCTTACACTAAAACTTCCTTTGTCTTTTGGATTACATAGCATAGATATAGAAGGCAAAACACTTAAAACTTCAGTTTTTTATCTAAAATGTTGCTTTTTAATTTTTTTTTAAATTTTTTAATTAGAGGATAATTACTTTACAATATTGGATGGTTTTTGTCATACATCAACCTGAATTCGCATTAGGTATACATATGTCCCCTCCTTCTTGAACCCCTCTCCCACCTCCCTCCCCACCCTATCCCTCTAGCTTATCAAAGATCATGGGCTTTGGGTTCCCTGTTTCATAAACTGGGAATTCACAAACTGAATTCCCACTGGCTATCTATTTTACATATGGTAATGTATTAATGTATATGTTTCAATGCTAGTCTCTCAAATATTCCCACCTTCTCCTTCCCCCACTGTGTTCAAAAGTCTGTTCTTTATCTCTATGTCTCCTTTGCTGTACTGCATGTAGGAACATCATACCATCTTTCTAGATTCCATATATATGCATTAATACACAATATTTGTCTTTCTCTTTCTAACTTACTTCACTCTGTGTAATAGGCTCTAGGTTCATCTACCTCATTAGAACTGACTCAAATACACTCCCTTTTTATAGCTGAGTAATATTCCATTGTGTTATATGTACCACAAATTCCTTATCCATTCATCTGTTGATGGGCATCTAGGTTGCTTCCAGGTCCTAGCTATTGTAAATAGTTGCTGTAATGAACACTGGGGTTAAAATATTATGTTTTAAGTTTTTTTTTTGGGGGGGGGTGGTTTCTTATTTCAAGATTTTTTTTTGAAGTATTATATACTACCAGAGCCTCTAAATACATCTGTCTCATTATTCCTTATTCTAGCTAGTAAGAAGCACAATCACATCATATTAATGGGAAAAATAAGTTCTTCAATTTATCATTTTATGATCCATTTTGGATTCTTCTTCTATTTCCTCTGGGGCTATTTCTTGTCTCATGTATAGAACTCATTAGAAATCCCATGCATCCTTTCTTAAAATGCCCTGTCCCTTCAAGCCTTATATCATGTTTCCTTAAATTTCTTTATTCCTTCTCAGATCTTTTTTTTTTTTTTGTAAGATCTTATTTTTAATTCCTCTGCCTCTCTGGTGATCATATTTTCCCTCATTGGCCAATATACCAAATATCACAATACTGCAGAGAAATTCACCTGTAAATTTAGCCCTAATCAAAAATACAGAATCAATGATAGCAAGTAAAACAATTAAACATTTCAACTATGACTTCAGAAAAGCATCAAAAGTAAACCTTGAAAGGACCTGATCTTCTGTATCTGTCTCCCACACATAGTCACTGAATAAAGCACCAAAGAGTAGAATAATTTTTTTTTCTGATAACTACCAATTGTTAAAATCAGTCAACTTATTGCTGGTGAGACACTTGTATTTTGTATAGCTGTCTTTCAAACTGTGTTAACACATCACTAGGTTTTATCCCTAATAAATGCTTGCATTTGGGCAAGACTGACCATTTGCAGACTAGATAACTTATCTTCACATTTATTTGTATGTTCTCATGTAAGAAGAAGTTGATTCTAAAATAAGCTAAAAAGAAAATTATTTCTCTCATGCATGAATGTTTTTACAAAGCATTCATGCCCTTAATCTGTTCTCAGGCAAGTAGGCAGACTATATATATGCACACTCCAAACAAATCATTGCCTTTACTCTAGAGAATATTTGGTTTTTAGGAATGAGTGTTATTTATTGTTGGAAAATGAAATAAACTTGAGCCATCAACAAAATAATGTCATCATGATGACTGCTGAAATCTCATAAATATGTAATTTTCTATATTTTGACCCTGGCAGATGTGATTTTTGCTGGCTGTAAATATGAACTTTACCAAATTGTACTTTTCAAAGAATCAGGAAAGATATCAAATTATAAGCTTCAAACAAAAGCCTTAACAAAATTCCAGTTTCCCTTAACGAACAGTCAAAAGAAGAGGATAAGAAGGAAGGAAGGGAGGGAAGGAAGAAGGGAGGAGGGAAAAATAAAAGAAGTTCTTTATTTTTTCCAGAGATCCAAATGCTAGCAAGGTAGAAATCTATAAGCATATTTTTAATTACGTAAGAAGGTGCAAGGCAAGCACCTGGCTTCATTAAGCTAGCCACTGTAGACTCTGAGAAAAATGCAGAAGGTGATGTTGGATTAAGAAATAATAAGCAAAGACATTGTTTTGGTTTAAAAATTTATGAAACCCAAATACTTTAAAATCCCCTAAAGTTCACTCTGTTACATTAGTGCCAAACTAAAAAAATCCCAACAACTTAGGCTTTTGAAATTCACCTCTTTACTTATGGTACTTCAATTTATTTTGAGCTACACTGAGTAGCATTAGATGGTCAAAGTTTTGTTTTTTTTTTTTTTAGTACTCATATCATAATTTTTAAGAAATATTTTTTGATAAAATGTCACAAAAGAAAACATGCAAATAGGGTATCCTAATTTGCAAATGATGACAAATTGTTTTAGAGGCTTGTAGGTGCTCTCAGACCCAGGGCACATAGTAATTTAGTTTGATGTTCATGTTCAGTAGTTCAGTTGTGTCTGACTCCTTGCGACCCCATGGACTGTAGCCCACCAGGCTCCTCTATCCATGGAATTTTCTTGGCAAGAATAGTGAAATGAGTTGACATTTCCTTTTCCAGGGCATCTTCCTAACTTAGGGATCAAACCCGAGTCTCCTGCGCCTCCGGCACTGGCAGGTGGATTCTTTACCACTGTGTGACCTGGGAAGCCCCAACGTATTGCTGAATGACTACTGTGTGCTGATACCTGGCCACACCGAGGTCTGAGGTCTGTAAGGTTTGTAGGAAACATCACCTTGGGAAGTCTATTATGTAAATAAAGGAAAAAATGCTCTTTCTTTCAAGAGCTTTTTACAAAATGCAACAGTATACCAGGAAAGTCTGAGGCAAAATAGCTGCTTCCAACAATAGGGAGGCTAAGAAAGAGGGATAGAGTGATGTCAGGGAAATTTTTTGCAGGAGTAGGAACACTAGAGATGCTCATTCTCCCAATTTTTGGTAGATATTCCTTTTTCTCAGAAGTTCTAGATTAAACATTTCACTATGGAGCAAGCTGGGGTGGAATTTATTCTTCTCATTGTCTCCAGTGATACGTTTTAATAATATTTTGAAAAAGTTATCCTTTCCTATGGCTTTGAGCTGGGTTTCCCAAAGAATAATATCTTCTAATGTTTGCTTTTGGAATGTAGCTACCTGCCATGTCAAAGTTGAACATGCATCCAAATTATCACCAAGTTGAAAACCAATGAACATGATTTGCTTCTGCTTGAGGTGGAGAGAATTAGGATGGCAGCATTTGTTGTTTGAATCACAAATTACATTAGATGGTTAGGTAAGCTTTGGAATATTTTCCAGAAATAAAACTGTTAAGTCACGTATATCACTAATAAGTTTTAAATCTTCTTTAACTTCAAAGTAAGTATCTTGAAACACTATGATATCTTCTTTCAATAAATATTTCTTTTACATTATCCAGTAGCCAAAGACACTGTTCATTTTACTTGTAGTTTGAGAGTTGTGGCTACATTACAGCACCAAGTATTAGAGAAGAAAGGGCTAAATGAATCCAGGGCAACTTCTGAAGGAAGATAGCATTCACCATACATTACCTCTGCATGTTTTCTCATCTGAATCGAGCCGGTGTCCATGGTTACAGGAGCATCAGGGCCCATCAACTGCATGTTCACAGTGATGGGAACAACCACCATTGTTCTTTTCACAGCTATTGACAATTTCCAATTCAATCCCTTTCCAAAACAAGCAAAGGGAGGATTATTAGCATAACAACAGAGAAATATGAATACATGGCAATAATTGGTGCTCTCTCTCTGTTGGGAAGAGGACAAACTTTATTGGAAATTTGTCAACACTCTGAGCATATGAAAGTTTGAGAACTATTAAGCATTGTACATATCTGACAATGAAGTAAAGTGTTCAGTCATGTCCTACTCTCTGTGACCTCATGGACTGAGCCCTCTAAGGCTCCTCTGTCCATGGAATTCTCCAGGCAAGAATACTGGGTAGCCATTCCTTTCTTCAGGGGATCTTCCCCACCCAGGGGTTGAACCTGGTCTCCTGCATTGCAAGTAGATTATTTACCATCTGAACCACCAGGGAAGCCCTGTAAATATTTATATCATATCAAAATAATAATAAACCTATAAATAATATTAAAATGACAAGGTGATACAGAAAGGTAATGAGTCCACCAGTGGTTATTAAACACGTCTTAAAGGATACTTACCTATGGCAATTTTTGGTATTTTCAGAGTGTAAATATATATGTGTGTGTGTGTGTGTGTGTGTGTGTGTGTGTGTACTGAATCAATGATCAGAAAGCAAATAGTTTGACAGTTGACCTATCTGTTCTCAAACTAATGATACATTAACATGTGCCCCTTTCCTAGGCTGTGAGCAGTGTATGGAACAAAATAATGGAACAAAAGTATGAATACAAAACCAATGAGTTAGCTGATTATATGTAACTAGCATCATAGCTATGATGTATACAAGAGTCATTTTGTATATAAACATCCTATTAATTCAAACACCAATTTGCTGATTGTGGTACATGCCACTAATTTGGGGCATTTGAGGGGACATCCACCTCAATATATAGATGCCAATTTTCCTGAGCACACAGATATTATAATCAATCATTTTCTAAGTGAGAAAATGAAAAATAGAAGAATGCTTTGAATCATTGTGAAAAATATGGAATTAGATACTCTGCTATTTTCACCATTGGTCTCTATTGTTCTTCATTTGTGTGCTTGGACACACCTCTAATGAGAGTGACTACGTTGGTTCATTTCCTTCCATTTTTACCTCTTGAATCCTTTGTTTTTTTTTTTTTTTTTTTTTTTTAGTGATAGAAATGTCTTTATCAGTAACTTTGTTGTCAAATAATAAATTACATATATTTACATTTTCATAGTTCTGACATTATTATAAAATTTAAATCAAGAAATTTTTATTTAGTTTTTCAAGGTTCTTGCCGTTTATTTGAATACAGAATGCTAATGGAATAAACAGCATTCAAGAGAAATTGTACAGACTCAAAAGTTCACAAAAAGTTGCCGAGGACAAAAATAAATCTAAACTGAAAAGACCAAGTTCTTCCTATCCAAAGAATCTGAAGATAATTGGAATGCTTTTCTTTTTTTTTTTTTGTCTTTAAAATGTTTATTTATTTATTTTTGGCTGTGCTGGATCTTTTTTTTTTTTTTAAGTTTTAGTTTTTTATTTTTTAAATTTTAAAATCTTTAATTCTTACATGCATTCCCAAACATGAACCCCCCTCCCACCTCCCTCCCCAGAACATCTTTCTGGGTCATCCCCATGCACCAGCCCCAAGCATGCTGCATCCTGCGTCAGACATAGACTGGCGATTCAATTCACATGATAGTATACATGTTAGAATGTCATTCTCCCAAATCATCCCACCCTCTCCCTCTCCCTCTGAGTCCAAAAGTCCATTATACACATCTGTGTCTCTTTCCCTGTCTTGCAAAGGATCATAAGAGACTACTATCAGCAGTTGTATGCCAATAAAATGGACAACGTGGAAGAAATGGACAAATTCTTAGAAAAGTACAATTTTCCAAAACTGAACCAGGAAGAAATAGAAAATCTTAACAGACCCATCACAAGCACGGAAATTGATACTGTAATCAGAAATCTTCCAGCAAACAAAAGCCCAGGTCCAGATGGCTTCACAGCTGAATTCTACCAAAAATTTCGAGAAGAGCTAACACCTATCCTACTCAAACTCTTCCAGAAAATTGCAGAGGAAGGTAAACTTCCAAACTCATTCTATGAGGCCACCATCACCCTAATACCAAAACCTGACAAAGATGTCACAAAAAAAGAAAACTACAGGCCAATATCTCTGATGAACATAGATGCAAAAATCCTCAACAAAATTCTAGCAATCAGAATCCAACAACACATTAAAAAGATCATACATCATGACCAAGTGGGCTTTATCCCAGGGATGCAAGGATTCTTCAATATCCGCAAATCAATCAATGTAATTCACCACATTAACAAATTGAAAAATAAAAACCATATGATTATCTCAATAGATGCAGAGAAGGCCTTTGACAAAATTCAACATCCATTTATGATAAAAACTCTCCAGAAAGCAGGAATAGAAGGAACATATCTCAACATAATAAAAGCTATCTATGACAAACCCACAGCAAACATTATCCTCAATGGTGAAAAATTGAAAGCATTTCCCCTAAAGTCAGGAACAAGACAAGGGTGTCCACTTTCACCGCTACTATTCAACATAGTTCTGGAAGTTTTGGCCACAGCAATCAGAGCAGAAAAAGAAATAAAAGGAATCCAAATTGGAAAAGAAGAAGTAAAACTCTCACTGTTTGCAGATGACATGATCCTCTACATGGAAAACCCTAAAGACTCCACCAGAAAATTACTAGAGCTCATCAATGAATATAGTAAAGTTGCAGGATATAAAATCAACACACAGAAATCCCTTGCATTCCTATACACTAATAATGAGAAAGTAGAAAAAGAAATTAAGGAAACAATTCCATTCACCATTGCAACGAAAAGAATAAAATACTTAGGAATATATCTTCCTAAAGAAACTAAAGACCTATATATGGAAAACTATAAAACACTGATGAAAGAAATCAAAGAGGACACTAATAGATGGAGAAATATACCATGTTCATGGATTGGAAGAATCAATATAGTGAAAATGAGTATACTACCCAAAGCAATTTACAAATTCAATGCAATCCCTATCAAGCTACCAGCCACATTTTTCACAGAACTAGAACAAATAATTTCAAGCTTTGTATGGAAATACAAAAAACCTCGAATAGCCAAAGCAATCTTGAGAAAGAAGAATGGAGCTGGAGGAATCAACTTGCCTGACTTCAGGCTCTACTACAAAGCCACAGTCATCAAGACAGTATGGTACTGGCACAAAGACAGACATATAGATCAATGGAACAAAATAGAAAGCCCAGAGATAAATCCACACACATATGGACACCTTATCTTTGACAAAGGAGGCAAGAATATACAATGGAGTAAAGACAATCTCTTTAACAAGTGGTGCTGGGAAAACTGGTCAACCACTTGTAAAAGAATGAAACTAGATCACTTTCTAACACCGCACACAAAAATAAACTCAAAATGGATTAAAGATCTAAATGTAAGATCAGAAACTATAAAACTCCTAGAGGAGAACATAGGCAAAACACTCTCAGACATAAATCACAGCAGGATCCTCTATGATCCACCTCCCAGAATGCTGGAAATAAAAGCAAAAATAAACAAATGGGATCTAATTAAAATTAAAAGCTTCTGCACAACAAAGGAAAATATAAGCAAGGTGAAAAGACAGCCTTCTGAATGGGAGAAAATAATAGCAAATGAAGCAACTGACAAACAACTAATCTCAAAAATATACAAGCAACTTATGCAGCTCAACTCCAGAAAAATAAACGACCCAATCAAAAAATGGGCCAAAGAACTAAATAGACATTTCTCCAAAGAAGACATCCGGATGGCTAACAAACACATGAAAAGATGCTCAACATCACTCATTATTAGAGAAATGCAAATCAAAACCACAATGAGGTACCACTTCACACCAGTCAGAATGGCTGCGATCCAAAAATCCGCTAGCAATAAATGCTGGAGAGGGTGTGGAGAAAAGGGAACCCTCCTACACTGTTGGTGGGAATGCAAGCTAGTACAGCCACTATGGAGAACAGTGTGGAGATTCCTTAAAAAATTGCAAATAGAACTACCTTATGACCCAGCAATCCCACTTCTGGGCATACACACCGAGGAAACCAGAATTGAAAGAGACACATGTACCCCAATGTTCATCGCAGCACTGTTTATAATAGCCAGGACATGGAAACAACCTAGATGTCCATCAGCAGATGAATGGATAGGAAAGCTGTGGTACATATACACAATGGAGTATTTCTCTTGAATCCTTTGAAAGAAGAAAGATGGGAAAGACCAGAACAAAGACACTCAGGGTTGTGGCATTCTTTGAGAGCCTATATTACAATTTAACTGCTGAGGTATCTGCTATTTTTCTTGTATGGTTACAGTACAGAAATCATGCTCCCAGATCTCAGCCTCCTGTCTATGGTAGGTAGCAGCCTTATATATCCTGGAGCAGCCAGGACATATCCCTGTCTTTGTGCTCATCCCTCTCTGCCTTCATCATCTTATATTACCCAGCACATAACAGATGTTCAAAAATAGGTTTTGAATGATTGACTAAACAAAAGAAGGATTATGCTAATCAATTTATTGTTGAAAATAAGAATGCCTTTGGGTTTAGAAACAGCTAGTTTAGAGCTGAGCTAAATGAGAAAGCTAAAGGAAAGATTGAAATAATTAAGGGAACTGATATTTTTCACAATATGTTAACATATACTCTTTAGGGAGACAAATCTCAAATTTTGGCTCTGGTTCTTGTTTTTCTCCTGTGATCAATGTGGCTCTAAGATTGCTGGAGGTAATTTACTTTAAAAATAAATGGTATTATTGGAACCTCACAAAAACTATACGAGGCTAAAACAAGTACATACTCACCTATAACTTACCACCAGAAGTAAATGTTTTTGACATGGATGATACAGTTAAACTATCATACTTAAAAATATTCTTTAAAATGTTTAAAAACTGACCCCTGTGTTTTCTCATAGCAAATAATCATTATTTGCTCAATATCTTAAATATGCATTAAATATGTATGGAGTTTAAGTTCACTATATATTGTCTGGTAGTTGTAGAACGTTTTACTTAACCATGCTGGATCTGGAATTTTTAAATTACTAACCACAAGATAGTGATAGTTCATTCACAGAACACACTGAGGATTCAACATTTATGCTCTACAGTATTTGGAGAACTTCTGAAAAGAAATGACATAGGTACAAAATATCGTTGTCTTAGGAAAAAGTTAAAACAATATTTGCCTAAGATAGGCTGCTATATGAAGAATACACAATTTATTGTTAAATATGACCATGTTCTGAAAACATTTACTCCACCTACAAGTTTTGAAACATTCATTTTCACCAAGAGAGTTCTGTATGTCAGTTAGTAAATATTGAGGTCTGGTGAGAGCTACACAAAGAACTTAGCCAAATATTCACATAAGGGAGATAAATGTAAAAATACACTTCAACCAAATGTATTCAACTCTAGGGCAAATTGCTTTCCCAAGTAAATTCTATGAAAGCTTGAACCTCACGACTCATTAGCAATAATGGCCCCCTCCTTCATGATAACTGAGAATGCACCAGTCTGATCGCAGGAATTTTTATCTCAGGCATCTGTAAAATGTCCTCATCTCCTAAACCTCTGACCACATTAAAAGCCAAAATATTAATAATACAGAAAAATCCATCGACATTTCTCTCTGCCTGAAAGAACTCCTTGGGGCACCAAGAGAAAGACTCACTTTGGAAAAAGTTATATCCTAATTAGTAGTTAATTCTTCCCTCCCATCTTATTTAGTTTGCTCTTTAAAAGATAAATATCACCGCAGCAAAACTGCCCTGTCTTCCGTAGAAATAAACCAACAGAGCTCATGGCTACACTGGCAACCCAGGCATTAAATAAATGTAGAGCTTTATGCAGTGGAGGAGAATGAAGAAGTTAGTGACCTTAAGACTGAATCTTCATGAGAGAGCTTAGATAAGAACACTGGCTGATTTATTCTGCTTGTCACTATCTTTATTCTTCTTCATGATCAAAGCTGATCAAGAGATGTATGATGTACACAAGCACATAACAAAGTTAAAAGGATAATATATTTGGAGCTTAGAGACACTAGTTCAAGTCCTAGTTCAGTCACTCACTAATTTTGTATCATTGAACTTTGGGCTTTGGCCCTGATGGCAGAGAACTGGGAAGGGCATCTTTGGAGCTGAGATCAGAAATCAGACATGGTACAGGCATGTCTAGACAGGCATCTAGGGCTGCCCCTCACCTTGCTGGTTCTTTCCTTCTTGCTGGCTCCTTTCCCTTGAGTTTTACACTGGAGTTATTACTATCCAATAAATATTGCAGGACAGAGGTGGTGATAGATGACAGACTCCTCACAAAGGAGACCCATGGGTCCAAGAGAGCCCCAATCCAGAAGAACTGAGACTTAGTCCTGTGGTCTCCAAAGAGGATCATGATGCTGACCACATTCTGTGGACTCTGGGCTCCTATTTCATTGAATTAAAATGAGGGGGTTGGCCTTCTAAGCTCCCACTCCCACCCTACTCCAGTGGAAAACATTCTAAGGAGCTCTTACTTTGGTAAGTTATTCAGCACAATCCTTTTATTACTCTTGCTTAATACTTGTAAAATGCTACACATTCCTGGGCTGCGATCACTGTCACTTACTGTAACACTGTTTTCCATCAGCTCCCAGCTCAAAACCAGGTTGGCAAGCACAAGTGAAAGATCCCACTGTGTTCACACAGCGATGGCTGCAGGGAGCAAGTCTTTCAGTGCATTCATTTAGGTCTGCAGAAAGATACATAGGAGCTGTGTCTTTGGAGCTGGAATTAATACTTATTTACAAACTATAAACATGAATGAAAGCATCCCCTCCCCTTCAACCCCTGACAACAATGCCAACAAATATAACAGTAAAATATCACATAGGCTCCATATTTGCAAATAAACCAATGTAAAATGATAAGAACTCTGCGGCAGGTCTCATTCATGTTCTTAAACGCTTTTTCCTATTAGAACCCAGTTCTTATTGTTGTTTAGTTGCTCAGTTGTGTCCAACTCTTTGTGATCTCATGGACTATAGTCTGCCAGGCTTCTCTGTCCATGGGATTTTCCTGGCAAGAATACTGGAGTAGGTTGCCATTTCCTTCTCTAAGGGATCTTCTCCACCCAGGGACTGAACCCACATTGCCTGCATTGGCACGTGGAGTCTGTACCACTGAGCCACCTGGGAAGCCCCATGAGAAACTACTGCTATCCATTAATTTGAAGAAAGAGAAAACAAACAAAAATAGGCCTTTTCTATCCCACAACAATACATATAGAATACCTGAATTTGTCATTGTGAATATATATCAAATTCTTAACCAAAATTGGTATCTCTCTGACTTAAGACAGTACAAGTGGCCCCACACAATGCAGATTTGGAGTCTTCTTAAGTAGCAATCCATAGTATATGTTCCACATATGATCGTCACAGTGCCACTTAAAACCTGGTGCCCTCTTTTTCTCGACAGCAATAGACAAGTCTATTCAGTATAACATCATTTTGTGGCCCAGGAAATTTATGCTCCCCTTACTCCACCCCTGCCTTAAAAGGATAGGTTTCACCATCATTTTCCCAAATAGAACTTCCTCCTTATATTGTCCTGCATGTCACTCCCACCAGGACTCTTAATTTAAGAGAAATGCTTATCTTTCTAAGGTATTTACAAAACTCTAAGTATGCAGTAAATTTTGGGACAGTCTTTTTAGGAATAACACACTAGATATCAAAATAAAAATTTGAAAAAGATATTCTATAAATTATGGCTATATATATATTTCTCAGTCTTCCACAGGTATTTAATAAGATCCTATTTTGTGCCAGATACAGAGCAAGGTAGGTTCTACGTAAACAGAGGACTAAAGCATAAATGTTCTCTGTCACAAAAGTATGTTTAACAATCTACAGAAAGTTTTATCTTATTTTTGGCTTAGAGAAAAAAAAAAACTAATTTAACACTAATTTTTATGTCTAATTCTTTTTCAATTTCTCAAAGCATTTATCAGTCACATTAGTCAGGAAACATTTTGTATTTTCTTAATTAACCCCAATAAACTGTTTTTCATTTCATGGAAATGTCGTGATGAAAATGAAGGATTCTGTGATTTCTCAGAAGTTCTTGAAACAAAGACAGTCCCACAGGAATGACTTCATTTATTAGCTCTGGTCATGAAGTAATTTATCACTTTCATCTTTAAATTGAAGTATATCTGTTTTGCTATTTCTAGGAAATGGAAATATGTAACCTTGTATTTCTAGAGTTTCTTTCTCTTTGGTTTTAATTATTCCTAACTTCTGAGAACACTCATTTGCACATACTTGATTTTCAAAGGTTAGCCCCACCTTCTGTAGCCTATAATAAAAAACTCTCTGTGCAATTATGGAAGGTTTTAAAATATTAATTTTGGAATTCACTTCAGAATGAAAAACAGAAAACAGAAAGAATTAATTCTGAAACCACACCAGATTATTTTTTGTAACTAAAAATTTCACTGAGCTTTTGTATTGAATAGTATCATAAAAAATACCTTTCAGAATAATCAAATAAGTATATAAGTGTTTCTTTTTAAGCATAAATGAAAACACCTTTCTCCTAGCTGCTCTGACTATTCAAAACTGAATTACCACAAAATTGCAAACAATTACCCAATTAATCCATCAGCTTCAACTTCTTACCGGCACAGACCTTTTTGTCTTCAGATAGTTGGTACCCTGGGTGACAGGCACACCTGGCCACGCCATTCTCACTCTGACAGATGTAGGCACATCCATTCCCACCCGTGCAGGGGTCCATCTCTAAAAGCAATTAAGCAGTGAGAGTTTGTAATTCAATAACTGTAGAAAAATGTGCAGAGCAGAAGTGTAGATTAAGATACAAGAGAACTGGGAACAGAGGGCTTCTCACGTTAGAATGATAAGGCCTTTGGAAAGTCTTTCCCACTTTCAAATGATACTCATCTAACAAAAGGTTCCCCATTTTCTGATCTGAATTCCAAAATCTGAACAAATCTACACATGAATCAAGGTCAAAGAACTGGCTAATTTTACTCTTTTTAAAAGTCTATCTGCTGTGCTCTCGTACCCAAAGTTAAATAGAGCCAGCTGGAAATCCTCCACACACTTTTGCATTTTTTTTTCTTTCTCTCCCCACTTACTCTACTCATTTGCACAGCAGTTATCCTCATATAAACCTTTCACCTCTGCTCGATTTCCTCTGCCTTGGAATAAGCAACCACGGTGTGAAGAAAAGGCCAACTGGAGTAAAATGGAAGAGTCTTAGCTACAGCTACCATGGAGATGGAATAAAGAAGTTCACATCCCACTGAAATTAGTCAGTGACCTCCTTCTGACCTCCTCCCCTTACTTGCTCTTTTCTTAGTCTCAGTTATACTCTTTGGAAGACCAAAGTAATGTAAAGCCACACGTCCTATCCAGAGTACCTTGTTGAACTCATGAGTTAAGTGATCCTGGTCTAAGAATGAGAAACAGCTTTGTTTCTACATTATAAGCTGCTGGGGTGGGAATGTCTACTCTTGCATGCTCCCCTTTCCTTTTTTAAAATAATGCACAAAATACAAAAAAAGCAAAACAATGAATAAAGCTACCTTGTCCCCACATTTACCCAGTTCCATGCAACCACTATCATACATAAATGCTTACATGCTTTCATTAGTTTCTTGCAAACTGTTTCAGACTTTATGAAAATATAAGTGATACAAACATCTTCTATCACAGATACAATACACATTGTTCTGCTTCTTGCTTTTATGTAGGGAGAGATTGAATTAAATTTGTAGATCAATTTGGGGGAGTATTGTCATTTGAACAATATTAGGTTATCTGATCCATGAACACGAGATGTCTTTCCATTTATTTTAGGATCTAACTTATTTTAACAATGTTTTATAGTTTTCATTACATGATTTTTGCACTTCCTTTGTTAAATATGTTCCTATGTATTTTATCGTATTCAATGCTATGGTAATTAGAATCATTTGTTAATTTTATTTCCAGATGTTTTAGTTGCAAATGTATAGAAATCCAATTGATATTTTACATTTTGATCTTTTATCATGTAACTTAGCTGAATTTCCTTATTATTCTAATAGCTTTTATTTTTTAAGGTATATTCCTTAAAATTTTCTGTTACAAGTTCCTGTCATCTGCAAAGAAAGACATTTTACTTCTTCTTTTCTAATCTGGATGCCTTATATTTTCTTGCCTTTTTGCTTTGGCAAGAATGTCCAGTACAATGATGAATAGAAGTGGTATGAACAGATATCTTTGCCTCATTCCTGATTAGAGGTGGGGAAGCTTTCAGCATTTCACTATTAAGTAAATATTAGCTGTGTGTTTCTCATAGATTCCATTTATTGGCTGCAGATGCTCTCTTCTATTTCTAGTCTGATGAATTCTTTTATCATGAAAGGGAATTAAATTTTGTCATTTTTTTTTAATCTGCATCTGTTGAGATGATAAGGTTGGTTTTAATATGGTATATTTTTAAATACATAATTTTTAGATGTTGAACCCATCTTGATTTCCTGAGATAAATCCGATTTGATCATAGGGTATAGTTCCTTTTATGTGTTGTTGGATTTGGCTTACTAGTATTTTGCTGAGGATTTTTACATATATAAGCATACAAGATTATGGTCTGTAGTCTTCTTTTTTGTGAAATACTCGTCTGATTTTGGTATCAGGGTAATACTGGCCTCGTGGAATGAGCTTGGGATTATTTTCTCCTCTTATATATTTTGGGAACACATTTTTCAACTGATGAAAAGAAAACAACTCAGAATCCTATACCCAGCAAAATCACCCTGCAAGAATGAAGGAGAAACCAAGATATTCCCACATGATGGAAAACTAAGAGAATTTATCTCTAGCAGATGATTCTGAAATTATGTTATTTTTTTCTAAATAGAAAGGAAATGATTTTTAAAGAAAGGAATGGTGGAGCACCAAGAAAAAAAGAAAGAACAATAGCATAAGAAAGAGCAAGAATAAGAAAAATATGAATATATACATATATACAAAATATTATATATGCATTATATATACAATATATAGAGAAACATATAAATACAATAAACTTTGCTTCCCCTCATGAATCTTCTAAATTATACTTAATAACTGAATAAAACATAACATTGTCTAATATGGTTCTAAATGTACATAGAGAGAATAGTTAAATAATTATATAGGAATGGAAAAGAGTAGAGAGAAAGTAGTTAAGGTATCATACTTCACTTGAACTGGCAAAAATGATACTACTGGTAAATAGTTATACACAATATAATACCTGACAATCAGGAAAAAGCTAGGTAAAGATATACATTCAAAATTGTTATGAATAAAGGGAAATGGAATTCTAAAAAAATGTTATAGTATTGTATAGGAAGACATGAAAAGATTCAGAAAAATTTAATAAAACAGAAATAATAAACAGAAAAAAAGAAATGTCAAACAAGTTGTGTCATTACATGACTACATTCATGTAAATAACTTACTATGCCAATTAAAAGGCCTGGTTTTGAAGAATGACTTAGAAAACATGACCTAACTATATGCTGGCTACATGAAACTCACTCTAAATATAATGATATAGGCTGGTAAAAAGTATAAGGATGGAAAAAATACATATCATACAAACACTGATCAAAAGAAAGCAGGAATGGCACCATTAATATCAGATAAAGTAGATCTCAGCGCAAAGAAAACTACCAGAGACAGAAACATATAATAATAATAATAATAATAAAAGAATAATAAAAGGGCAATTGACCAAGAAGACACAACAATTCTAAATGTATGGGTTGCCAGGTGACACAGTGGTAAAGAATCTGCCTGCCAGTGCAGGAGATGCAAGAGACACAGGTTTGATCCCTGAGTCGGGAAGATCCGTTGGAGGAAGAAATGCCAAACCATTCCAGTATTCTTGCCTTGAAGGTTCCATGGACAGAGGGGCCTGGTTGGCTACAGTCCATGGGGTCCCAAAATGTTAGACATGACTGTGAATGCATGCATACACACACATATGCACCAAACAATCGTACTGCAAAATGTGGGAAACAAAAGCTGATAGAAATGAAGGAGAAATAGACAAATTCACAATTTTGTTGTAGTCTTCTTTATTTCTACTCTTCTACCTATTAAAACTGGACATAGAACAACAGACTGGTTCCAAATAGGAAAAGGAGTACATCAAGGCTGTATATTGTCACCCTGCTTATTTAACTTCTATGCAGAGTACATCATGAGAAATGCTGGAGTGGAAGAAGCACAAGCTGGAATCAAGATTGCCAGGAGAAATATCAATAACCTCAGATATGCAGATGACACCACCCTTATGGCAGAAAGCGAAGAGGAACCAAAAAGCCTCTTGATGAAAGTGAAAGAGGAGAGTGAAAAAGTTGGCTTAAAGCTCAACATTCAGAAAACTAAGATCCTGGCATCTGGTCCCGTCACTTCATGGCAAATAGATGGGGAAATAGTGGAAATAGTGTCAGACTTTATTTTGGGGGCTCCAAAATCACTGCAGATGGTGATTGCAGCCATGAAATTAAAATACGCTTACTCCTTGGAAGAAAAGTTATGACCAATCTGGATAGCATATTGAAAAGCAGAGACATTACTTTGCCAACAAAGGTCCGTCTAGTCAAGGCTATGGTTTTTCCTTTGGTCATGTATGGATGTGAGAGTTGGACTGTGGAAAAACGCTGAGTGCCGAAGAATTGATGCTTTTGAACTATGGTGTTGGAGAAGACTCTTGAGAGTCCCTTGGAATGCAAGGAGATCCAACCAGTCCATTCTGAAGGAGATCAGCCCTGGGATTTCTTTGGAAGAAATGATGCTGAAGCTGAAACTCCAGTACTTTGACCACCTCATGTGAAGAGTTGACTCATTGGAAAAGACTTTGATGCTGGGAGGTATTGGGGGCAGGAGGAGAAGCGGACGACAGAGGATGAGATGGCTGGATGGCATCACTGACTCGATGGACGCGAGTCTGAATGAACTCCAGGAGTTGGTGATGGACAGGGAGGCCTGGAGTGCTGCGATTCATGGGGTCTCAAAGAGTCGGACATGACTGAGTGACTGAACTGAACTGAACTGAACCTATTAAGAACAGAACAGCCAGAAAGAAAATAATCAACAAAAGTCACTATCAACCCATAAGATCTAATTGACACTTACAAAACACTACATTGAACAACAGCAGGATATATATTCTTGTCAAGTGCCTACAGAACACTAAACAAAACACATTTTCTATGTGCTCCATAGGCCATAAAAAATCTCAATGGAAAATAAAAATCAAGTTGAATAAAAATAAAAATTCAATACCAAAAATTTGAGGACACAGTTAAAGCAGTGCTGAGAGGTAGAGAAAGAGGGAGAAAGATTTGTGGTACTACATCCATTGGAAATGGTCTCAAATCAATAATCTAAGCTTCCACTTGAAGAACTCAGAATAAGAAGAGCAAAATAAATCCAAATCAAGTAGAATGAAGAAATAGTAAAAATGAGGGCAGAGAGCAATAAAATTAAAAACAAAAAGATAGATAATACTATTGAAGCAAAGAGTTGGTTCTTAGATCAATAAAACTGGCAATGGTGACTGACAAAGAAAGTAAAAAATACAAATTACCACTGTTTGGAATGAAACAGGGTATTACTATAAACCCTGATGACATCAAAAGTATAGTAAGACAACAAGTGTGCTGAATTTGGCAACTTGGATGAAATGGGCTAATTCCTTAAAAGAAATGCAATCACAACTCAATCACATGAAACAGAGAATGTATATAGCTCTATAAATCTGAAAAAATTAATTCATAATTTAAACATACCCCAAAGAGAAATTTTCCGGCCTAGATAATTTCACTGAATAATCCTACCAAACTTTTAAGGAAGAATTAACATCAATTCTAAAATTTCTTCTAGAAAATAGAAGAAACACTTTTTAACTTATCTATTTTATGAAGCAAGTATTATTCTGATACCAAAGCCCAGCAAAGACTTTCTATTTCTAAAAAAGAAAAAGAAAATAAAATACTATATACCAATATCACTCATCAATACAGATACAAAAAATCCTTCACAAAATTTTAGCAAATAGAATCAGTAATATATCTATGACAAACCCACAGCAAACATTATCCTCAATGGTGAAAAATTGAAAGCATTTCCCCTAAAGTCAGGAACAAGACAAGGGTGTCCACTTTCACCGCTACTATTCAACATAGTTCTGGAAGTTTTGGCCACAGCAATCAGAGCAGAAAAAGAAATAAAAGGAATCCAAATTGGAAAAGAAGAAGTAAAACTCTCACTGTTTGCAGATGACATGATCCTCTACATGGAAAACCCTAAAGACTCCACCAGAAAATTACTAGAGCTCATCAATGAATATAGTAAAGTTGCAGGATATAAAATCAACACACAGAAATCCCTTGCATTCCTATACACTAATAATGAGAAAGTAGAAAAAGAAATTAAGGAAACAATTCCATTCACCATTGCAACGAAAAGAATAAAATACTTAGGAATATATCTTCCTAAAGAAACTAAAGACCTATATATGGAAAACTATAAAACACTGATGAAAGAAATCAAAGAGGACACTAATAGATGGAGAAATATACCATGTTCATGGATTGGAAGAATCAATATAGTGAAAATGAGTATACTACCCAAAGCAATTTACAAATTCAATGCAATCCCTATCAAGCTACCAGCCACATTTTTCACAGAACTAGAACAAATAATTTCAAGATTTGTATGGAAATACAAAAAACCTCGAATAGCCAAAGCAATCTTGAGAAAGAAGAATGGAACTGGAGGAATCAACTTGCCTGACTTCAGGCTCTACTACAAAGCCACAGTCATCAAGACAGTATGGTACTGGCACAAAGACAGACATATAGATCAATGGAACAAAATAGAAAGCCCAGAGATAAATCCACATACATATGGACACCTTATCTTTGACAAAGGAGGCAAGAATATACAATGGAGTAAAGACAATCTCTTTAACAAGTGGTGCTGGGAAAACTGGTCAACCACTTGTAAAAGAATGAAACTAGATCACTTTCTAACACCGCACACAAAAATAAACTCAAAATGGATTAAAGATCTAAATGTAAGATCAGAAACTATAAAACTCCTAGAGGAGAACATAGGCAAAACACTCTCAGACATAAATCACAGCAGGATCCTCTATGATCCACCTCCCAGAATGCTGGAAATAAAAGCAAAAATAAACAAATGGGATCTAATTAAAATTAAAAGCTTCTGCACAACAAAGGAAAATATAAGCAAGGTGAAAAGACAGCCTTCTGAATGGGAGAAAATAATAGCAAATGAAGCAACTGACAAACAACTAATCTCAAAAATATACAAGCAACTTATGCAGCTCAACTCCAGAAAAATAAACGACCCAATCAAAAAATGGGCCAAAGAACTAAATAGACATTTCTCCAAAGAAGACATCCGGATGGCTAACAAACACATGAAAAGATGCTCAACATCACTCATTATTAGAGAAATGCAAATCAAAACCACAATGAGGTACCACTTCACACCAGTCAGAATGGCTGCGATCCAAAAATCTGCAAGCAATAAATGCTGGAGAGGGTGTGGAGAAAAGGGAACCCTCCTACACTGTTGGTGGGAATGCAAACTAGTACAGCCACTATGGAGAACAGTGTGGAGATTCCTTAAAAAATTGCAAATAGAACTACCTTATGACCCAGCAATCCCACTGCTGGGCATACACACCGAGGAAACCAGAATTGAAAGAGACACATGTACCCCAATGTTCATCGCAGCACTGTTTATAATAGCCAGGACATGGAAACAACCTAGATGTCCATCAGCAGATGAGTGGATAAGAAAGCTGTGGTACATATACACAATGGAGTATTACTCAGCCGTTAAAAAGAATTCATTTGAATCAGTTCTGTTGAGATGGATGAAACTGGAGCCGATTATACAGAGTGAAGTAAGCCAGAAAGAAAAACACCAATACAGTATACTAACACATATATATGGAATTTAGGAAGATGGCAATGACGACCCTGTATGCAAGACAGGGAAAGAGACACAGATGTGTATAACGGACTTTTGGACTCAGAGGGAGAGGGAGAGGGTGGGATGATTTGGGAGAATGACATTCTAACATGTATACTATCATGTGAATTGAATCGCCAGTCTATGTCTGACGCAGGATGCAGCATGCTTGGGGCTGGTGCATGGGGATGACCCAGAAAGATGTTATGGGGAGGGAGGTGGGAGGGGGGTTCATGTTTGAGAATGCATGTAAGAATTAAAGATTTTAAAATTTAAAAAAAAAAATAAATAAATAAATAAAAGAAAAAAAAAAAAGAATCAGTAATATATACACACAAATTATACAGCTTGACCAAGGAGGGTTTATTGCAGCATACACAGCTGGTAAAATATTCAGAATCAATGTAATTTTTCATATTTATAGAATAAAGAAATTCACATGATCATATTAATTAATGTAAAATATTTGACATAATTCAATACAATATTCATGACAAAAGAAAATGGGAGCAATGAGAACTTTCTCACCTAATAAAAAGCATATACAAGAAACCTATAAGTAATATTATGCTTAATGATACTGAATTATTCCCCCCTGGGATTAGGGAACAACACAAAAATGCTTACTCTCATTGCTCTATGCAACATAGTGCTACCATAGCTCACGCAATCAAGCAAGAAGAAATAAAAGGATCATAGATCAGATAGAAAGAAATAAAACTATTCCCATTTGCATATTACATGATTTGAAAAACATGTTTGAAAATCCTAAGGAATCTACAACCTCTCAGAACTAAAAAGTGAGTTCAGCAAGGTAGCAGGAGACAAGATACACATATAATGATAAATTGCACTTAGATATACTATTAATGGGAGAAGGCAATGGCACCCCACTCCAGTACTCTTGCCTGGAAAATCCCATGGACGGAAGAGCCTGGTGGGCTGCAGTCCATGGGGTCGCTAAGAGTCGGACACGACTGAAATGACTTAGCAGCATACTATTAATGAACACATGGACAGTGAAATTAAAAAGGCAAAACATCTGCAATCACCCAACTACAGGACCCATTCTATATCTTCGAATAGATTATATACAATTCTTTGAAGGCTGGAACCTGACTTATATACCTTGGTATCCTCATACATTTAGAATCTATATAGAAGACATTTTATAAACTGTAGTTTGTTGGAAAGAGGATACAGTTATCAGAAATTTGGTTTCAAGTATAGGTCTGTCAGTTGCTGAAAAACTGAAGAACACAATAGATACACGATGGTAGACTCTAGGTGCATTCAAGGAAATAGGACCATGCTCTTGCCCTCCCGGACTGTTCATTCCGCTGGATGAGGTAGACAGTGTATGAGTAAATCGGTGAGAAAAATCATCACAGATTATTGTGAGTGCTGTGAAGGAAACAAATAGGATGCTGTGAGAGACAGTAGCTTAAGAGGAAAGCCTTGACTGGAAAACAGAATTTGGGGCAGAGGTCTCAAGACACTGAGGTAGAAAAGGCACAGCATATTATTGCCATTGTTCAGTCCCTGAGTAGTGTTCAACTTCTTGCGACCCCACGGACTGCAGTGCACCAGGCTTCCCTGTCCTTCACCATGTCCTGGAGTTTGCTCAGACTCATGTCCAATGAGTAGGTGATGCTAGTCAATCATCTCATCCTCTGTCACCCCCTTCTCCTCCTGCCCTCAGTCCTTCCCAGCATCAGGATCTTTTCCAATGAGTTGGCTCTTCACATCAGGTGACCAAAGTATTGGAGTTTCAGCTTCTGCATCAGTCCTTCCAGTGAATATTCAGGGTTGATTTCCTTTAGGACTGACTGATTTGATGATCTCCTTGCAGTTCAAGGGACTTTCAAGAGTCTTCTCTAGAACCACAGTTCAGAAGCATCAATTCTTCAGTGCTCAGTCATCTTTATAGTCCAAGTCTCACATTCATACATGACTACTAGAAAACCAAAGCTTTGACTATACAGACCTTTGTCAGCAAAGTTATGTCTCTGCTTTTAATACACTGTCTAGGTTTGTCACAGCTACCATAAGGAAGCCTGTGGCTGCACATGCAGTCCACAGTGAAGATTTGGGAATTAACTAAGCTCAGTAGTAAGGCACTGAAGAGTTTAAACGGGTAAGTGGCAGGGTCAATAGTAAAATTTCCAGGTCTCCTGAATCTTGCTTCAGTAATCATTTTCTCTTTATTGGGTTGGTTAAAATATGTGTATTTTATTAAGAAAATACTTCATTACAAAATGGTAGCCCTGAAGCCACATAGGAAAAATCTCACTGACTGCAATCTTAAAATCTCTCAGTATCTTGCATTCTTATGCACAGTTAAGGCATTTCAAATTCCAAAGAAATCACTGTTTCTTTTTTACTTTCTGTGTAACTTGAAGAACAGAAATAAGAAGGTAATTTGGATGTATGAGTTGGCATAGATTTCACTAAATATGTTAGTTTAAGAACAGTTTAAAATAATACATTGCAATTTATCTTGAACAGCTCAAATTCTGGCCAGAAATCATTTTAAGGGTTTGATTATTAGTCACAATTTTGGAAAATGTTTAAGTAAAAAAATAACATTTATCTTATTTTATGTATTCCAGTACAGTTTAAAACCTTATTTAGATTTTTAACAAATATGATTTAAAAATTGATTGTGATTATAATATTGATTTCAAATGAATCTTTGTCATATACCTCTACTTTCCAAAGACTATATGGAATAAACAGCCACAGAGAAATTTCTGACTTATTTGTAAAAATTAAATTCATACTTATCTTGCACAATACATGAGTCAAATTACACCTCAAACTTTTTAAGAAAAGCTTCTTGCTGAAAATGTACACTGAGGAAGCTAAATGTTGCTTAATTATAAGTCAGTGATTCAGATTTCAAGCTCAATACCAGAAATTTTTGTCTCTTAAAGATGTTCTATTACACTTCTACAAATTTTCAGTCACCAGTTTTTCAACAATTAAGTACAGAAGAATTAAAGATGCCATGGAAAAGATCTGGCTACTTTTGTTCTTATTTTTAAGATCTCTCAATACTCTCAGGTAACACTTTCTCCAAATGACATTCTCAAAAGCACATATTAGTAACCTTCATGTTAGTTAGCAACCTTCCCATAAGCCACAAAGCATTTGCTAAAGGTATTCACTAGTCAGAGTCTTTTGACTTCCTCTCTCTAGATTCTTTTTTCTTGAGTTTCAAAGGTGCCTGAAAACCAAATGATTCTATTTGTAAGGTTAAGATGTCTGTGTTTAACAAAGTACCCATGTGGTTAAACAATGCACATTTTCATATACGGAGGTATATTAGCATTGTACCAGGAAATATGTTCTGGTCCAAGAAGTATATTCCTAGTGAAAATTAATTGGTTATATGTTAATAAAATCTCCACTCTATAACCCCAATAGCATCCCTAATTGTTGGTGTTTTAAATATGTGATTCTCTATATGTGAAGTAATTCTATGTGGAGGATTTCTGTGAGCTTGACACTGTTCTCTGGAGTAATTCCTACTCTTCTTTCCAAATTGAAGTTAGATATCATCTCTTAAAAGCTTTTTTTTTTTTTTTAAGCCCTTTAGTCTGGTTTACATCTGTTTACTGGGGTTCCTATACTATGTTTTGCACAGCTGTGAACTCTTCATGCATTTGTTTCCCCTACCAGACCATGATATTCTTGATGGCAGGGACCTTTGATTTTTGTATCAAAGAACTCTTCAGTTCCACCTCCAGTTCCTGGTCTATAATGGCAAGTTGGAATTGTCCCTTGCAGGAAGGAAACGCATGGCATAGCAACTTGTGAGAGAGTGGTGAAGATAAGCAGATATTTTTTTATCTGGTGAAATACCACATTATTATCCCAAGCCTGAAAGAAAAAAATCCTCAAAGCAAAAATGAGATAAAACAATCATTTGGTCCATGCTCTTGGAAAAGAGACAGAAAATCCCCCAAACCTTCAGATTTTCTTTTTATGTCTTGTTCATTACTAATATTATTCAATGCCTACACTCACTCTATCTGTTAAAGTCCCTCAGAGAGTCAAGATTTATTTCTAGCACAGCATTACACATCCCTTTCATCTAGTCCTAGATAAAATGCAAGAAATCTATTTAGTTCATGGCGAGAAGTGCGGTTGCCGTTGGAGCTTCTACATGCTTAATGAACTGCATGTTCACTTGAAAGGCTAATCCCATCCAACTAGAGTTCATGCCATTATGAGGCTTACACGGGCGCTCAGACATGAAATGCTGGCTAAGACTCTAACTGAGCTTCATAATAGACAGCATCCTGGTTTATGGGACAGGGATATTGTATTCATCAAAGGGCAATATAAGACTTTGTATTGACTGACCGGAGAAACTAGTCACATCTTCCTAGGCTGCTATAGTTTGGTCTAGCTGTCAATTTGGCAGTTCCTGGGTTGCAAATTGTGGACACTATTGCTTAACATTCATGTCTGCTTCACATCCCAGCAGTGGCAGCTCACCATTGACGATCGTGTTTCCTAACTGCAGTCCAGCCCAGCTGGAGAGCCAATTTCTAACACAATTGCAGCCTGCTCTGACAGGAGCTCTGTTAGTCAAATGCCACATTCTCTGAGGTACTTTAGAGACTATCACTTTATGGAGCACTGGTTGATGCAATGAGAAAGCCAATGGGCAGAAAACAACCACTTTTTAAAGATAATTATATTATTAAAAATTCTGTTCTTCCACAGAATTACTATAATAATTATTGTCTATAATATTCATGTTGACATTTAACAAGTTAAACTTTCTAAATGGCATATGAAAAAGACCCAAGAGGCATGAATTTGCAACCTGGCTCTACCAGGGCCACTAACACTGTGACCCTGGGACAGCCATTTGACTTCTAGAAGCTTTAAGCCCTGTTTCTGTAAAAACAAGCATAATAATGACTATTTCATGATATTGTTGCTAAATATGAAGTGAAATAAGGTATGTAAAACAACTAATACAGTGTCTGGAGTAATGCTCAAATGTTAGGCATTATAAGTGATAATACAGTAAGAAAAGGAAGTGAAATGGACAAAGGAATAATAACCTACCATCAGAAAGAGAATTTGGAATTTGATATATTTGACGTAAAACAACTGTGAGTGATATGAAATCCAGAGTGTGTTCAGGCTTGTGAATAGCTACAACTGACTGGAGGAGAGGAAAAAAAAAATCTTTATGTAGGGAGTTAAAAGAATCAAGGAAAATAATAAAATCAGGAATGATTTACCAAATTCCTACTAAGTAAAAGATCTCGGGAGAGGGGTTCATGTTTGGGATTGCCTGTACACCCGTGGTGGATTCATGTCAATGTATGGCAAAACCAATACAGTATTGTAAAGTAAAATAAAGTAAAAATAAAAATAAAAAAAAAAGACCTTATGAGAGAAAGATAAATAAGAACTTCTATGCGGGGAGATGAACAAGTATGTACAAATGGGGAAGGATGCAGAAAGAGAAGATCAATTATTAGCAAAAGAATCAGACCAGGTAAGAACAGGGTCTCAAAATCTAAGGAAAGAGACTTTCAAAAAGGAAGTCAAGTGTAAGCTGGGTCAGCTACTGAAGGGTGACAGTCAAAAGAAAGTTATGAGTGTTTCACTTGTACTAAGTACTGTTTCAGGCACTTCACTCATATTCATTCAATACATCATGAATGTAAGTACAATAATTTGAAAGTCAGATGAGGAAAAGTCTTTATTGAATGGTATCAGGGAAAAAGGAGATGACCTGAAGGGATAATAACTCTGAACTATGCAACATTTGGAAATCTTCAACAAATAATAATTATTATTATAATTGTGGATTAATAATTGTTAAAATTAAGATAATATATGCTTAATATATTCCAGGAACTATTATAAGCGCTTTATGTGTATTCATTCCTTTAATCTTCATAAGAACTCAAAGAAGTAAGTACAATTTAAATATCCATTTTATAGACAAAGAAACTGAGGCAGAAATTGTATTCAAGTTATCAAAGCTAAAAAGTTACAGAAGTGGGATTTGAAGGGGAAAGGAGGGCTTCAAACTCAGGAGGCTGGATTCAGAAACTTGTTTCTTAACTCCTACACTATACTGGAGGAGAAGAGGTCTGGAGTATCTCATGATAGCTGTAGAGATGAGATGGTATACCCAGAAGATAAGTGATGAGATGACAGAATTAAAGGTGGATAATGATGATAAATACAGAGGACAGCCACAGGGGGAATGGAACTTTTGTTCCGGGGAGATGGGAGAAATGGCATTAAAGAAAATTTTGAGAATCTACAGAAACTGATTCTTAAAATTCAGTAAGCAAGAACTGGGAGCTGGAAAAGTGAGACCCGGGAAGACTGCACTGGATAGATCACATGAGGTTTGAGAGCAAGGCTTGGGGACATCAAAAACTGAATTCTAGCCTTGACTCTATCAAGAAACTGTTATATCACCCTGCAGCTGAAAATGTACTCCTCTTTGCGTTAGGGTTCTAGCAATAACTTCTGTGAGCCAGGAAATTTAATAAGCCTTACACGCATTACTTATTTAACCTTTATTCATAACCTTATGACATATATATGATTATTATGCCCAGATCACAGATGAGGAAATACTAATGAGTTTAAATTCACAGCTCATCTTCACAGTGAATGAGAGAGCTGGGATTTTCAGCCAGATCTAGCTGATCCCCATAGTCTTTTAAAACACTGGGTCATACTGATTCTTTCCAGATGTTATCGAAGAGAAAAAATAGGTTTGAGAACCTAATCCACAACAATGGTGTATAAATATAGGAAGGCAGGAAGTTGAGAGCAAAAACAACTGTGGAAATTGGGGATCAGTTATTTGAAATCGGATATATGTATAGCACCCACCCCAAGGACACAGTTGGAGTGCTGGCCAGGAAGAACTTAACACCAAAGTTGTGAGCAATTTTTTAAGTGGGGGCACTTGCTGGGTGGGTGGTAAAGGTATGAGATATGTATGAGTGATTTGAAGATAATTCAATTACTTTGAATCATTTTAAAAGTGAGAAGACAATGAAAATAGATCTTCATCAACTTGCTTTTTGTAAATGTAGACATTATTTCACACGAATTTTCCTCTTTAATGATGCAGGAAGGATTTGGGGATACTGATTTACAAATTGGGATACACATTTTTCAAGGAAAGTCAAATGTTCAAATATACAGATGCCATCCTTTTCATTTAATTTTTGGCTTAGAAAAAGTTAAAATACAAAAAGCTCAAATTGTTTCCAAAGTGCTGCTGTAACTTAATATCTGCCATCAATAATTTCCATGTATAAAGGCATTTCCAGACATACTCACATTGCAAACAGGCACAGTTGGAAATTCTATTAAAGCAATGGTAGCTATAATTCCTTGATGTATTTGCAAAATGTACAATAGGTCAACTAAGACCATTTAAACTCAATGCTCCAATAATCATTTATTCAGCTTCTAGATGATCTCTGTAATTCAAAGGATTTAGGCAAACTTTTCTTTAAAGCAAATATCACAAAAATAGGAAGCGCAGGACACTTTCCAGATCTGGACTAATCAATCATCAAACCCTTACTGAAAGCCTATAATACATGCATGGTACTTGTGTCTTAAAGATTTTGCCAGATTTGAATTCATATGAATTATCTTTTAGACTTCAACATATTTTATAACTCTAAGATCAGAACAGAATTATTAGGCTTATTTCCCAACAAGATACACAGTGGTGATGTGTTTTGCTAGAAAAGAAAAAAAGATTTGAATTTAGTGCTTTATTGCTTCCAGTTTTCAGTCTATGTGTGTCAGGCTGAGCTGCCTTAAGATTTAAGTTTGCATGAAAATTTGATGCTGTGAGTGTGCAAATAACATCTGAACCCTAACAATTTTAATCAGTGAAATTTATCTTACAGAAATTATCATTTTGGGAACAAAGATTTATCTACAAGAATATTTTTTGGTTTTCTTTAAAATAAAAAGTGCAAATCTATTTATTCTATATCAGGATTATTGGAGTGCAAGTATAAAAACAAGGGTAGGCTATGCATAATACAGTCAGCTAGAAAAATCTTGGGTTCCAGAGTGCCAGTTCCTGGGTTCAAATGCTGTTTCTGCCACTTTCATGCTATGAAATCTGGGGCCAAATACCCAACCTCTACTGTGCTCCATTTTGTTTTTTGTAAAGTGCCTACTGTATAAAGTTGTTGTAAAGTTAAATGAGACAATCCATATAAATGTTCTTTGCAGTGGTGTCTGACTCAAAGGTAATTCTAAGTATAAGCTATTATTATAATGCAATCATTAAATATTATATGTAAAAATTAAACTTTAAATGTTTGTAATTAAATATATTACATAAAATAGTATATTACATATTTTAATAGGGCAAAATAGATAATAGACACTGTACAATCTTATGTCACTTATTTATGCAAATAAAATGCTTGAAAAGATATATACCAATACATAAAAAACTGTTACTTTTGTACGGTGGTATGGATTGTTTCTACTATTTTTCTTTTGTGTTATTTTATTACCCTTTTTTCCCAGATTTCCTTCAATGAACATGTATTGTTTTTATAATAGAAAGTGTAAAGCAATAAAAATAAAATAAATTGCAGGCATATATTGATCCATTACAAAGTTAAGAGGACTTCAGGAGAAGTTGCTGCTTTCAGTATGTCAATAGATCCTGAGGCGAGAGATGTTAATGACACCAAAAAGACCACAGGGAGAGGAGAGGGGTGAAGGGGACTCAGTGTATTCAATATAAAGAAATAGACTTCGAGGTTGACGACAGTAGGGCCAAAAAGTCAATGTCCGCTGAAAACAAAAAATGTGCAATTTCAACCTCAAGATCACGATCACTGAAGTAGAAAATAATTGTTTCTAATAATCTGGAAATAGACTGGTCTTACCTTGAGTTAAATATGTAAGGCCCTGATTAAATTCATTAACCTCCTTATGCTTTCTTTGGGCTTATTTTTATTTTCAGTTCAGTTTCAGGTGTTATTTCAGTGACTGAGACTATCCACCCCCATGGTAAGAGACAAAACTGGAAGGACCTTTGATCATTCCAAACGGTGTTTCTACACCTTCAGTGTTGGTTTCCCTAATGTACCTTCTTTAACTTTGATTTTTTTTTTGGTACTCCTTTTATGATGCCAAATTGTTTGGTAAAATCACTGCTGGTTGCTGGTTTCTAAGATTTCATTATATATATATACACACACACACACACACATCCACATATATATAATATATATATACACACACATATATGAATATGTATATATACGTAATATCTCCCCAGTGGCTCAGCAGTAAAGAATCCACCTGCAAGAACCGTAGGAGATGTGGTTTTGATCACTAGGTCAGGAAGATCCCCTGGAGGAGGGCATGCAACCCACTCTGGTATTCTTGCCTGAAGAATGCATGGACAGAGGAGTCTGGTGGGCCATAGTCCATAGGGTCTCAAAGAGTCGGACGGGAATGAAGTGACTTAGCGTCCACGCACACATAATATCACATTCTTGTTGCCTTCTCTTTATTGCCTTGGACAGTGATGTGTTATCAGCAAAATCACAGTCCTGTGTCCATGAGCACTGCAAATGTCCTTCTGACTGACATATGATTATTTGTGGGTTCTTTATAAAAATTTAGCTGAACTGTGAATCATCCCATAGGCTTTAACATTTTCTAAAGTCAACTCCTTTGGCATAATTAAATGATTTTGAGCTTTTATTAAAAATGGTACAATGTGATTAAATCCATGAAATTCCAACGACATGACTTCGTAACTGGAAACAGAAGAATGTTTAAATAATCCCAATAGTTTTTTGTAGAAAAAAAAAAAAAGTATGTGTGACAGTAAAGTCCCAAATATTAACTTGAAATAAAGTAAGTAAATAATACTGAGACAGTCTAAGTCAGTGCTTGGGAAAAGGCCTCAGTTCCCTGTCCCCTATTATTGGGTATTCCATGAGTTCAAGAAAAAGAGGTGCTAGTTTCAGTTTACGGCTGAACTAGCTTTTCAGTCAAATTAATAATCACCTTCCTAGGGACGGAAATATCACTCTCATGCTCCCTGCCAAACAACAAAAAAAGAAGAGATCCATAAATGTTTGTTGAACAAATAAAGAAGAGCCTTCCCATCTTTTGCTGGATTAGGATTAGATGACTGTAGGCAGAGAATCTGCTTCTGTCAACAGAGAACTTAATTATTCACAGTGATTGCTAATGTCAGCTGTGGGAAGGCAGCATTTTCTAAGGACTAATGGAATTTCCTACTAAGTGTGCCAGAAGAAAATGACTCTGCATCCTGATTTTATCCCAAGTACAACGAAACAACTGGCCTGGGAAGTTTGTCTACACATATATCAAGCTTTAGTTCACCCACATAATTTTAAAAGCAAGAAACTTTAATATATTTGTTTTCTTCTTCCTACTTCTATCCAAAATTACCAGTTGTTACTTATTCATTGCTGGCAAACTGTTGACTTTATAGATGCTGAACATTAGCCAGCATAAGACCATGAACTTGGCACTTGTAACTTCAGACCTATCTCTGTTGGTGTCCAGCAAAATGGCCTCTGTTGCTTTCCTTTGATTACACTGAATGACTCAGCAGAATCATTCACAACTTAAAATGTGCACAGTCGCTGAAATAAAACATGCATAATTTCAACTACAAAGATCACTTTTTGTAAATGGTGTTAAAATAGGATAGGGAACTTCGCTGGTGGTCCAGTGGCTAGGACTCTGTGCTCCCAATGCAGGGGGCCCGGGTTTCATCCCTAGTCAGGGAACTAGATCCCACATACTGCACCTAAGAGTTCACATGCCACAAATAAAGATCCCATGTGCCACAACGCAGATCAAAGATCTCACGTCCTACAACTAAGACCTGGCATAGCCAAATAAATAATTAAATGTATATATAAATACATTTTACATATACATACATATATATACACATACATACATACATACATAATACACACACATACATACATATACATTTGTATATATACATACAATTAATTAAATGTATATATAAATATATATATATATATATGAAAATGAAGTCGCTCAGTCGTGTCCAACTCTTTGCAACCCCATGGACGGTAGCCTACCAAGCTCCTCTGTCTGTCAGATTTTCCAGGCAATAATACTGGAGTGGATTGCCATTTCCTTCTTCAGGGGATCTTCCCTCCCCAGGGATGGAACCCAGGTCTCCTGCATTGCACGCAGATGCTTTACCATCTGAACCACCGGGGAAGTCCATATATATATATGTATGTAATTGGTAGGGTATCTTTTCTTTCAGTGTATAATGGGTATCTTTCCCTTACCCTACCCATCTTGTAGTATTTTAAACTTGATCCCAATTGCCCTCTAGTCTTAAGAAAATAAAATCTAGGGTTCATTAAAAACTGTCATTCTTTTCTATAATTTAAAGTGGTCCAAGAAAGATTTCTAAAGAATCCCTGGAGTATATAGACTGAAGGGAGCTCATGTCTTTGACAGTAAGATGCCTGTGACAGAGAAGCAGTGTGCAGCACTAAATCCAGTTAGGCTGATACGGAGAGCTTGGTTTTCAGGTTGGAGATATGTTGACTAGGAGACTTGCTGTTGTTTAGTCAGTCAGTCACGTCCAACTCTTTTTGCAACCCCATGGACTGTAGCCAGACAGGCTCCTCTGTCTATGGCAAGAATACTGGAGTTGGTTGTTGTTTCCTTCTCCAGGGGATTTTCTCAACCCAGGGGTCAAACCCATGTCTCCTGCTTGGCAGGCAGATTCTTCGCCACTGAGCCACCTGGGAAGCCCACCCACAAATTCATACATGTGATCAGACTGCATGGAACTAAATATACAAAATGAAAAAAAGTTCAAGCAGCTGAGCACAAATATTTTAATTCTGTAAAGTGAAATTTTCTTTAAGAGTTATCTACAGTTCAAAGCTCACTTCTATGAAGTATCAAATCCATCAGCCTTTTAAGAGACATAAAATTATGAAAAGGTATCACCAGAACCTACCTTAATATTTCAGCTAAGGGTCAAGAGAAAGTTAAGTGTATTGTCACACAGAAATCCAAACAGAATATCAGAAGGAAACAATTTCAATATAGTCATATTAATGTTGCTAAAAGAACTGGAGTGGAAGCCCAGGATGGTGAGCAAGTGGGAGAAAGAAAGAAAACATGGTTTAAACAGATCCTGGGAGAAAACCCAGGACAAATTCTGCCTTTGGCATTATCTAGGTAACCCTTATTTTTTGTTATAGGGAATAATTGTAATAGACTCTAATTATAGTCTTCTTGTTGCAAAACCAGTCCAACTCCTACCAAGTTAAAAAGAAGTCTGTCTTTGACTTATTGAGTTTAGGTGGTAACCCATATCCTTCCATAGCAAAGAGATCAGTTCTGGCAAGAACCTGATCTAGGAGACCAGAAGGGGAGAAACAATTGAGATGTTAAGAAACAAACAAACAAACAAAAATACACTTAATTTGAAGAAAAAAAAAAAAAGCTAGAGCCATTTAGGGAATAGGCAGTGATTCCAGAATTTCAACAGAAGGATCTTCAGACAAAAACACCCAGTTTGGAAGAGAAGGGCTTCCCTGGTGGTTCAGCTGGTAAAGAATCTGCCTGCAATGTAGGAGACCTGGATTTGATCCCTGGGTTGGGAAGATTCCCTGGAGAAGAGAAAGGCTACCCATTCCAGTATTCTGGCCTGAAGAATTCCATGGACTGTATAGTCCATGGAGTTGCAAAGAGTTGGCCAGGACTGAGTAGCTTTCACTTCTCACTTTTGGAAGAGAATGCAGTCTTAAAGCTGCATTTTCATAAAAGGAAACATGCCATTTATATTTAGATGTTATGCTAGGGGTTAATAAAAATATGAAAAGTTGAAAGGATGGTTTATTTGCATTTTCCTTAGGACTGAGAAAACATATATTGCTCATATTTAAAAAATATTTATCATTTTTGGGTACAATTGGAAAATGGATAAAAATTTTGGGAGGAGGGCTAAAGCCTCCCCTTGACCCTCCCCTGCCTCCCGAACTGAAAGAATTGAAGCTAGCATGCACAGTCTCTTCAGGGAATTTTAATTAAATAAATATATTAATACAAGTGAGATGTGTTTTTTATCAAAAACATTACCATGGATACATATAGCTTTTTCTATTGGGTCTACAGACCATTTCCTCTTGATGTATAAGTAACAAAATATGCAGTGGAGAATAAAAGCCCTCACTTATCTTGCTTAGTTTGTGCATCTCCACATTTTCAAGATATCTTTGTTTGTGATTCTTCTAAACTCAGTGGGATACTTCACATCACTTTAAATTCTTGAATTCTGTCACATTTCATTACTGTGAATTATATTGCTATGTCTGGCTGCCCCGCCTTAAATGTGAGTATATGTGAACCTAAGGACACACAGGGTTTCAGAGACAAAAAAGGCAACAGCTGTTTATGGAAAGCGACGTGTGAAGTAGATTGTAGGGGGGGAAAATGATTGTTTCAAACACACAGTCTTGCAAAATGGTACAGAAGGCTGGAAAAAGTTTTACTGCTCTCAATACGTTGCTCCTTTGCAGCAGGTAATATGTGTTCACTGTGACTTCCTCTCATAGTAGCTGCCATCTCATTTCAGCTGGTGGTGTGAAAGGCTCCAGGGCTGGTAGTGTTCATCAGTGATCTGAATACATCACCGCTCATAGCCCCCATTGTTAACAGAGCAAGAGCTGACAGCTTGAATGCTGGAAGAGGCAAGAAACAAAGTAAAACAGATGTCAAAATATCCTGTGCTTGTCTGGGCATAACTAGCATGCTGAGGAATCAATTGCTAAAGAAAATCTATTTCTATCTATTTCCTACCTACTCCTGAGGTTTTTGGCTAAAATATTTTGATATGACCCCACTCCCCCAAAGAAAACGCTCACATATGTAATAGTCCCAAACTCATGAGAAACCATACAATCATTATCTACAACATTCTCATTCTAATAAGATGTATTTCTTCCTTACTGACAGAGTTTCTCACATTTGGAGGACAATATCCTTTCAGGGAGTCAGAGTAATGAGAAGAAAATTTCCAGCTGCTGCTACAATTCATAGTACACACATGTCCACTGGAAATACGAAAAAATGCTCTACAAAGGACCTTTATACTGCCTTACTGGAAATGATTTTTTTTAATGATAAAAATAAGTTTTTAATTTTATTTTATCTTCACCTAGGTCATAGTAGGGTGTCTTGCACACAGTGGTCATTTAACAAATCCTGCAAAATTATATCCAAGGACCTGGCAGTTGAAAAACTATGTTGGGGACTGGGAAGGAGTGTAAAGTGATCAGTTTTCTAAAACTGATTATGAATTAAAGAAGATACTAGAGAACTGCTCAAGGAAATGAATTAACATTCTTCTGCTTTCAACTTCATTGCATCTGTGAGTTGCTGAGGGCAGTAACCACCATGTCAGTTTCCTCCCAGCACTAATGCCTCTGCTTAGAACAACGTATGGGTTATGTTTAGTCATATTCAGCTCTGTTGAGTGTTAAAAGCTTGTGTGGCTTCAAAAGGGCCCCATACTTGGCTGAATGCTTCTCTATCATCATCTTGAAATTCTTAATACTTTTTGAACAGGTATCCCACTTTTCAGTTTTGCACTCACCGTTGCCTGTTACGTAGCCAGTCCTTCACTCAGTACATGTGTGGAATGAATAAACACAAGTGAACAAAAACAATGACTACATGGCTTTTCCATCCTATGAGTTCCAAAATTTTCAATTAAGTTTGGAGGTCCTCAAATTTAGTCTCTAGAACTTCCCTGAAAGTAAATCCAGCTTTAATATTCAAAGTTTCATGAATGGCATCCCTTTAGAAAAATAAACGGCAAGTATAGCACACATCTAGTGTTATTTCAGTGTATTTCAACATAACACTATTAAAAAATATCTGCCTGAAAGTAAAGTGAAAGTGTTAGTCCCTCGGTCATGTCTGACTCTTTGCAATCCCATGGACTGTAGCCTGCCAGGCTCCTCTGTCCATGGAATTCTCCAGGCAAGGATACTGGAATGGGTTGCAATTCCTTTCTCCAGGGGATCTTCCTGACCCAAGGATCAAACCCTTGTCTCCTGCATTGCAGGCAGATTCTTGACTGTCTGAGCCACCAGGGAAGTCCCAATATTATCTGCTTACCACATTGTAAAGTGTTCTAGACATGAGAACCAAGGAGTTGACACAGAAAGGAAATGATCTTATTCATCCAACATGTGATAAATATTTAAGTTGTATCATGTGTAACAGAAAACAGAAAAATACAAGGAATTTAAATGAAACATGCAGCTAAATTATTGTTCAAAAATTGACTGTAAAGGAAAAGCAGAGGGAAAAAATAGAGGACAAGAGTGTGACATTTTCTTAATGTATTTAATATTTATCAAATAGCAAAATGCATAGACCAAAGGTCAGAAGTGAAGAAATACGGATATGTTCATAGAAGCTGAAAAAAGTAGACATTTCAGCATCTAAGATAGTCATAATCATCTACTCTTGTGTCAATAACTTTGTCCCTCTGATAGGCTGGTTCAACTAAGTAGTTCAGTTCAGTTCAGTTGCTCAGTCGTGTCTGACTCTTTGCGACCCCATGAATCGCAGCACACTAGGCCTCCCTGTCCATCACCAACGCCCGGAGTTCACTCAGACTCGCATCCATTGAATCAGTGATGCCATCCAGCCATCTCATCCTCTGTTGTCCCTTATTCTCCTGCCTCAATCCCTCCCAGCATCAAAGCCTTTTCCAATGAATCAACTCTTTGCATGAGGTGGCCAAAGTACTGGAGCTTCAGCTTTAGCATCATTCCTTCCAAAGAACAACCAGGACTGATCTCCTTTAGAATGGACTGGTTGGATCTCCTTGCAGTCCAAGGGACTCTCAAGAGTCTTCTCCAACACCACAGTTCAAAAGCATCAATTCTTTGGTGCTCAGCCTTCTTCACAGTACAACTCTCACATCCATACGTGACTACTGGAAAAACCATAGCCTTGACTAGACGGTTAGTCAGCAAGGTAATGTCTCTGCTTTTGAATATACTATCTAGGTTGCTCATAACTTTTCTTCCAAGGAGTAAGCATCTTTTAATTTCATGGTTGCAATCACCATCTACAGTGATTTTGGAGCACCCTAAAATAAAGCCTGACACTGTTTCCACTGTTTCCCCATCTAGTTCCCATGAAGTGATGGGACCAGATGACATGATCTTCGTTTCCTGAATTGAGCTTTAAGCCAATTTTTCGCTCTCCTCTTTCACTTTCATCAAGAGGCTTTTTAGTTCCTCTTCACTTTCTGCCATAAGGTGGTGTCATCTGCATATCTGAGGTTATTGATATTTCTCTCGGCAATCTTGATTCCAGCTTGTGTTTCTTCCAGTCCAGTGTTTCTCATGATGCACTCTGCATAGAAGTTAAATAAGCAAGGTGACAATATACAGCCTTGACGTACTCCTTTTCTTATTTGGAATCAGTCTGTTGTTCCATGTCCAGTTCTAACTGTTGCTTCCTGACCTGCATACAGATTTCTCAAGAGGCACGTCAGGTGATCTGGTATTCCCATCTCTCTCAGAATTTTCCACAGTTTACTGTGATCCACACAGTCAAAAGCTTTGGTATAGTCAATAAAGCAGAAATAGATGTTTTTTTGGGAACCAGCAGAGGTTGGCAATTTGATCTCTGGTTCCTCTGACTTTTCTAAAACCAGCTTGAACATCTTGAAATTCATGGTTCATGTAATGCTGAAGCCTGGCTTGGAGAATTTTGAGCATTACTTTACTAGCCTGTGAGATGAGTGCAATTGTGCGGTAGTTTGAGCATTCTTTGGCACTGCCTTTCTTTGGGATTGGAATGAAAACGGACCTTTTCCAGCCCTGTGGCCACTGCTGAGTTTTCCAAATTTGTTGGCATATTGAGTGCAGCACTTTCACAGCATCATCTTCCAGGATTTGAAATAGCTCAACTGGAACTCCATTACCTCCACTAGCTTTGTTCCTAGTGATGCTTTCTAAGGCCCACTTAACTTTACATTCCAGGATGTCTGGCTCTAGATGAGTGATCACACCATTGTCATTATCTGGGTTGTGAAGATCTTTTTTGTACAGTTCTTCTGTGTATTCTTGCCACCTCTTCTTAATATATTCTGCTTCTGTTAGGTCCATACCATTTCTGTCCTTTATCGAGCCCATCTTTGCATGAAATGTTCCCTTGGTATCTCTAATTTTCTTCAAGAGATCTCTAGTCTTTCCCATTTTGTTCTTTTCCTCTATTTCTTTGCATTGATCACTGAAGAAGGCTTTCTTATCTTTTCTTGCTATTCTTTGGAACTCTGCATTCAGATGCTTATATCTTTCCTTTTCGCCTTTTCTTTTCACTTCTCTTCTTTCCACAGCTATTTGTAAGGCCTCCCCAGACAGCCAGTTTGCTTTTTTGCATTTCTTTTCCATGGGGATGGTCTTCATCCCTGTCTCCTGTACAATGTCATGAACCTCATTCCATAGTTCATCAGGCACTCTGTCTATCAGATCTAGGCCCTTAAATCTATTTCTCACTTCCACTGTATAATCATAAGGGATTTGATTTAGGTCATACCTGAATGGTCTAGCGGTTTTCCCTGCTTTCTTCAGTTTGAGTCTGAATTTGGTAATAAGGAGTTCATGATCTGAGCCACAGTCAGCTCCTGGTCTTGTTTTTGTGGACTGTATAGAGCTTCTCCATCTTTTGCTGCACAGAATATAATCAATCTGATTTCAGTGTTGACCATCTGGTGATGTCTATGTATAGAGTCTTCTCTTGTGTTGTTGGAAGAGGGTGTTTGCTATGACCAGTGCATTTTCTTGGCAAAACTCTATTAGTCTTTGCCCTGCTTCATTCCACATTCCAAGGCCAATTTTGCCTGTTACTCCAGGTGTTTCTTGAGTTCCTATTTTTGCATTCTAGTCCCTTATAATGTAGTAAGCCATACTAAAAAACTATAACAATTTAGGCAATATGTTTCTGATATTAACAAGTGGATTGATTCAAAATCATATCTGATAGACAAAACTTGGTACATAAAAGAACTTAATGTACTTAATATTTCACAAAGATAGCCTAAAATCATTAAAGAAGAGAAAGATCATTCAAAAATGATGCTGGGATAATAGTGAACTATCTGGAAACACATATAATTTAAGTCCTTGCTTAATATCATACACCAAAGTAAATTCCAGATGGATTAAACATTCAACTCTAACAAAATAAAACTACAAAATCACTAGATAAAATTATCTATATTTATTTATAAGCTAGATTTAAGATTCTTAAAACTCAAATGGAAGAAACAAATGCCAAAACAAAACATAAATATTTTGTGCTATATAAAATTTAAACATGAATATACTGAAAAACAAAATATTTACCACATATGTGACCAAAAAATCAAATCAATGATATACTGACAGAAAAATGCAAGAAAAAAATATGCAAACAATTTTTAAAAAGTACATTAATACACAGAAAATAATATATTAATAAATTTCAATAATAATGAGATGCCATTTTAAATTGCTATAATGGATACTATAGTGTGTTGCCCAGATTCCATTTTGGGACTGAAATTCTCATTACTTCAGCTCCTAGGGGTATTGGCAACAGACAGATTTCAGCTGTGTCCCTTTCCAGAAAGGTCATTAGATGAAGAGAGACACCCTGCCCTAGGTCGCATGCCCTGCTCTAGCATGTCTCCACCTAATGACTAGCCCAATGTTAGAGTACAAAGTCCTGCTGCCTTGTGCAAAGCTGGGACCGATCTGAAAAGCTACTCTAGTTCTGACATTTCCAGAAAATTGCCTGAGGCTCTTTCAATTGCATCTCAATTCATTCACCCACTTACACAATTCTGCTTCCCTCATCTCTCACATGTGTTGTCCCCAAGAGCTCTCTTCAATAAATGTCCTATATGCACATCTCAGAGTCTGTTTCCCAGAGTTCTCTACCTATGATACTTGGTAAAAGGAGGGTGAGAAAAATTTAGACCTGCAATGAGAAAGTGTTAAGCATCAATTTCAACCTCAAGACCAGCTTCAGTGCAGGGACTATAGCTCATTTCACTAACTTTACTCTTGCCAGTTTTCCTGGAAAAGACAGCAACCATAAGCCTAGAGGACTAGTCATTATACAAAGCTAGCAGATCTGAGTGGCACAAGACATAGTGTGCAGTAGCAGCTCCAGCAACATCACTCAGTTGAACCACACTCATTCCTCAACTGCTGGACATGGAAGCACACAGCTCACAACCAAGTTCTTCTCCAGAAGAGTAGCCCTCAGCTAAAGGGAAACTCCTCATTTAAGGTCATGCCTCTCCCAGGTCAGGCTGCAGATTGTTATAGGCTATTGAGTCCCAGTTGCTTTGCCTCAAGACTGGACAATTTTGAAGGGATACCCCAGCTCTCAAATTCTCTTGAAAGGTCAGTAGAACCCTTGTTGAAGTTCCATTGTACTTCAATTTCTCCCTCTGTCTTATCTTGCTGAACTTACCCCTCACTTGTGTTGTTCTTAGTAAATCTTTTGCACAAAAATCTTGGAGTCTGTTTTTAGAGAACCCAAGCAATGACACCAATCACATTAGGAAATGATGAAAAAAAAAATATATTTGGGCATAATGAAATTTGCATAATGTTTTATTTGGGCATAATGAAAAAGGGCAGGTTTTCCTAAAATATGGCTGATAGAAACTTAACTTGTTATTTTCTGGAGGACAAGTTAACAATAAATATCATTTCTGAGGTCATCATTTTTTGTATCTTGATTCATACTAAAGAAATAATTATGGAAATATTCAAAGATGTGGCATAAATGTGCTTAGCAATTACTGTGTTCACTATAGTAGCAGAGAGAGAAAACACACACAAAAATCTACAAACAGGTAAATCATTAAAGAAATTATTTTACAGAAAAAAGGAATATCAGTCATTGAAATGATTTTATCAAATACATAATAATATGGAAGAGGGTACATATTAAATTTTAAAAGAGTTGCTGAAAGTTATATAAAGTATGATTGCATTTCTGTTGGGAAAGAAAAAGAAGTGTATGTTAACTCACATTTAAGAATCTTCCTCTTTGTCATTTTTCTGCATTGTAGGAAAAGGTTGAATTTAGCAAACTGAGGACAACTGTCTCCTGAAGGCTTACACGGCTCTCTTAAGAAATTGGTTTCCAAATCTATAGCCAAAAATTGGGAATTCTGTATCATCTTAATAGCCCCTTTTGAAGATTGATGATTATGCTTGTCTAATTGTTCTCTTCAAAATTTTCTCTTTAAGATCAATACTTTTAGGCTCTTAAAATTATGCATTTCTGCATAATATCATGGAAATGATTATTCACTAATGTCCCAAACTTTAAATATATATCGACTTAATGTGGTCACAGACCCTTTCTGAATAAAAGCATATGAAAGGTCAGAAGTGTTTCTCTGAACAGTTGCTTGGTTATACCGGCTAGAAAACCTCAGTGTTTAGCATATCCTCTGCAAACAATTTCTTCTGCACTAGCGCTGAGGCCCTGGAGAAGACTCACTGTCATGTAGCAGGTATGTCAGTGCCGATGAAGCATGGTGTTGTTAGAATTAGGGAATACGGAGAGCTGGAACCCTCTGATGAATCATTCCCTCGGAGTTCTGGTTTTCCCTTATGTTACACTTATTGAGACAGAATCTCACCTGCTGAGAAAGGAGGACAGGCGGTACTAGTTCAAAAATTCTTAAGACTACCTAGATAATTGATTGATACTAGAGAAGTAGACAGATGATAGATACAGGTGATAGATTATAGATAGATAGATAGATAGCAAAAATGCTGAAGTACATGGAATCTCTGTTAGGTTTGTTTCTAGTCTATTCCAATTAGCTTTCTAGGACCCAATACCCAAATTTCCAACAGTATAACAAAAATGTTGACAATGGTAAATTCTGAATAATGATATTGATTTTTTACTCATTTCCATTTTTTTCTTATACATATGTATTCTAAGTTGTGATACACATATATTGCTTTTATGCTCAGAAAAATTATGACAACATATTTATAATAAGTATAACAGACAATTATTATACTTGCTCTATAAAGCGCTATATACACATATATTTATATATGTATAGGACAAAATTCACAAAAAATTAAAATTAGAAAAAGTACCATTAAAAAACTGATAAAAGACACAAATTACACATATATTCTTCGAATCTGAACTAAATGAAGGAAGTAAAAATACACATGGTTTACTTATCAAATTAGTGGACACTAAAAGGGACAATAAAATGTGATGCTAGTAAGAATAAGATAGGAACTATCATACTGGTAATGGATCAAGAAATCACATTAAAATTTTGAAAACATTTTGACAAGAGATTTCAAGAACTTTTAAAAATATGCTTTCTTTTAACTTCTTTTACTTTAATCCTCCTGCTTGAAATCTTGCCTAGAAAACAGTAATAGTTAAAAATATCCAGATAATATATGCAAATATACAGTCAGTATTACTTAGAAAAGAAAAACATTTCATGATATGTATATTTATGTAAATATCAAAAGATATTTGCCTTAAAGTCAGTTACAAATAGTTTTAACTTATTATACATTAAGGTTGCATGTGTGTATATGGGTATATGTGTGTACTATGTGTGCTCTTATAGGAGTAGATAGCAAAAAGTGACATGGTCTCAGTAAAGAAGAGAAAAAACTGAAATGAAAGAAGTCCAAATAATAAGAACTGTTTCCAAGTTAGAGGGTTTGTGATTCCCTTTATTCTCTCCCTATTTATAGTTTTTCACTTCCAAAAAATTTTTACCCAAGGTATGTAATCCTTAGGAAATCAGAAAAGAAAAATAAAACAATAAAATAAATCTTAGGTTCCCACAGAATCTTTCATTAAATGTATATTATTCAACTAAAGATGGTATCATATGGTACTGAGCTCAACAGAATATTATTCAAAATATCTGGATTTAAATCCTTGCTCTAACCATTTCTAGCAGTGTGACTTAAATCTTGTCTATTTACTGATTGCTTGATAATGGGAGATTTATTTAATTCCTCCAAGCTTTAGTTTCACATCTTTAAAATGATTATAATGTGAATTTCACAGCATCGTTGGGGGGATTAAATAACTTTAAAAGGGATGCATCAAGCCATGTGTCTGACACCCTTTAGGGGTTCCATCAATGTTTGTTGAAGGTAAAACAGTTGGGTGGTTCCATCATTGAAAATCACATTTTTAAAGTGTAGAAACAACCTCACTTCACAGTTCTGGGTCACAATCCCCTACCTAGACAAAAGAATATCCTAAAAATAATTTAAGCCTCTCAATACTAACCAACAGAGCAATGGCAGTGTGACTATTAGTTCTGGCTTCAAATCATTTTTCTCCTTTTTACTTACTCTTATTTTTTATTTTCTTTTAACCTTTTTGATTGTTTGCTTGCTTGATTTATGGAGTTATTCAACTTAAATTATAGTCCCAAGATTTGTCCAATTCTTTATGTTTAAATTAATGGTGAACTTTCATCATTCCACATTTAAAGCAGTATCACTCTATGCATTAAACTCATAAAAGAAACTTTTTTCCTAAAAAGGAGAAATAAGGAAATAAAAAAGGACGGATATCTGTATTCATTTTGGACATTTTAGATATGGTAGTTCCAAAGGACTGCGAAGCAGAAATTAATCCCACTGCCTGTGGAGTTCTGAGGATGTGCAGGGCAGCAGATCTCATTTAGAATCCTCCTTTGCCATCTATTAAGAAGTGAGCATGGCAGAGTTGGCCATGGGGAGGCTTTTTGATTCTCAATTCCTCTGAACATTGTCAGTGTTTAATCAATAGCTAGTCCAGGCATCATTAAACATATGCTCTCAGTTCAAGGTCTTCTGATCGGGATGGTTGAGGGAATTGCTCAGTTTTGCTGTAAAGTGCAAAAAAGGGGGCCTGCATCCAGGTTAGCCTACTTGAAAGAGAAACAGTTTTAAACAGTATTGCATTAAATGAGACCTGTTTTAATGGGTCACGTGCAAGATCAATTATTCTTGTTCTCCTAATTCTTGCTTCCAAGGTAGGATGTATCGTACTGAATTCGAGATTCAGCACTTATTAATTTATGCTTTCTACAAGGAGAGGGGTTAGCAAATATGTCAGTCATTGGAATGAAGGAAGCCTGTTCTCCCACATTTTATATTTTCTATTTCAATGATTCCATACAAATTTAAATTCCTTGTACTGTGAGTTTAATCAACTGTTTGAAAAACCAAGACAGTCTATTTTGACATTCAGAGTGTGGCTTCAAGGACTAATACACAAATTTTTCTTTCTGGTTTTAATTCATTGTTCTGATACTTTTGTGATATGTCACTTAGTAAAAACATCACTAGCCTCATGGAAATACTAAGAGATGAAATAGTGTACTTCTTATACCATGGGGTCTCATAAAAGTTATAATGAGAAATACATAATATTGTTAAATTATTTTCTTTTGGAAATAAGGCCAGGTTGAAACTAAACTGTTTTCAAACTTAAGAAATTTTAAAAATGTGAGTTGTAGGAATCAGAGCATTCCCTCTAGACAAAGAGGACTAATTAGTCAGTTTGAAAAGTAATAAAATTTGCATTCTTTTCCCTTGAATTCAGGAGAAAATTGAAATTATAAATATTTTTCCAACATATGACAGAGAAAAATATTAAAGGCAGACAAATCAATCCAACCATTCTACTGTAATTACTAAAAGTTTGAGCCATATACTATATTCACTTCTCAAATAAATGAATGTGAGCACTGAGATTATGGCAAAGTAACAGGCAGAGCTACTTTGCCTGTTATAACAAAAAAACTCAGTCACTCTTATTGCTATTGGTTCATCAGCTGTGAATTTCATTCGGTAGGGATCAACATAATAAAGGCTTCTAGCACATGTGAAACCATACAATACAAACCCTTCAAATCAAAATTTAAACAATGTCAGACAATAACAAACCTTGGAATCCCTTTCTTTTTAATTTGTTACAAGTCATTCAGTTCAGTTCAGTTCAGTCGCTCAGTCGTGTCTGACTCTTTGCAACCCCACAAATCGCAGCACGCCAGGCCTCCCTGTCCATCACCAACTCCTGGAGTTCACTCAAAGTCACGTCCATCGAGTTGGTGATGCCATCCAGCCATCTCATCCTCTGTCACCCTCTTCTCCTCCTGCCCTCAATCCCTCCCAGCATCAGGGTCTTTTCCAGTGAGTCAACACTTCCCATGAAGTGGCCAAAGTACTGGAGTTTCAGCTTTAGCATCATTCCCTCCAAAGAACATCCAGGACTGATCTCCTTCAGAATGGACTGGTTGGATCTCCCTGCAGTCCAAGGGACTCTCAAGAGTCTTCTCCAACACCACAGTTCAAAAGCATCAATTCTTCAGTGCTCAGCTTTCTTCACAGTCCAACTCTCACATCCATACATGACTACTGGAAAAACCATAGCCTTGACCAGACGGACCTTTGTTGGCAAAGTAATGTGTCTACTTTTATCTAGATTGGTCATAACTTTCTTCCCAAGGAGTAAGCGTCTTTTAATTTCATGGCTGCAATCACCATCCACAGTGATTTTGGAGCCCCCAAAATTAAAGTCTGACACTTTTTCCACTGTTTCCCCATCTATTTGCCATGAAGCGATGGGACACGATCCCATGATCTTCGTTTTCTGCATGTTGAGCTTTAAGCCACCTTTTTCACTCTCCTCTTTCACTTTCATCAAGAGGTTTTTTAAATCTTCTTCACTTTCTTCCATAAGGGTGGTGTCATCTGCATATCTGAGGTTATTGATATTTCTCCCGGCAATCTTGATTCCGGCTTGTGCTTCTTCCAGCCTAGCGTTTCTCATGATGTACTCTGCATAGAAGTTAAATAAGCAACGTGACAATATACAGCCTTGATGTACTCCTTTTCCTATTTGGAATCAGTCTGTTGTTCCATGTCCAGTTCTAACTGTTGCTTCCTGACCTGCATACAAATTTCTCAAGAGGCAGGTCAGGTGGTCTGGTATTCCCATCTCTTTCAGAATTTTCCACAGTTTCTTGGGATCCACACAGTCAAAGGCTTTGGTTTTGTTATTAAATAATACAGCAAAACTTTATAATTTGATGCAAATCTTATGTTCTTAGAATGAATATACAAATTGTTAAACTGATTTTGATAAAACTAATTTTAAAACCGAAAAATCAAACTACAAATTTGTATATGGTTTATATGACTTTTTTGGTAAAATAAAATTCATATAGCTAATACCCTGTGTTAATCTATATTATTAGGGAAAAGAATCTGAAAAAGAATAGGCATATGTATATGTATAACTAAATCCCTTTGCTGTACACCTGAAATTAACACAACATTGTAAATAACTATATGTGTGTGTGTGTTAGTTGCTCAGTAGTGTCTGACTGTCACAACTCCATGGACTGTAGCCCACCAGGGTCCTCTGTCCATGGGATTTCCCAGGCAAGAATACTGGAGTGGTTTGCCATTTCCTCCTCCAGGGGATCTTCCCGACCCAGGGATTGAACCCAGGTCTCCTGCATCGTAGGCAGATTCTTTACTGTATGAGCCACCCAGTAAACCCCCAAAATAAAAACTCCAATATAAAATAAAAGTGGAAAGATAAATAAACATTTTAAAAGTCTGTAAAAAAGAGAGTCATCAGAATAATTTTTTGTCTTGATAGATTTCTTTTAAAAATTCAAATGGCTGAATATACATAGGTAAAAGTCCTGTAGCTTCCGAGTTTCTTAACTGTGACAGTCCAAAGTGCCAGGATCGCTCACCAGCCATAAGGCAATAAGCTCGACTTGTTCTCCTTGATTTATAACCCATTTTCCACATAGAACTCCATTATGAACGCTTTAAGTTTTAATTGGTGTCTTTTCTTTCCTTAAAATGCTTTAACAATAAGTCCGATCATCCAAACATCTTCCTTTTGAACAGATGTTTGTTTTCAGAACTGGATTCAATTCATCAGCTCCGTCTAAAAGGCATATCCCATACCTACCCCTTACAAGCTGAGTGTCCTTCCTCAAGGTGCTTAAACGTTCTAAACCTCATTCTTTACATTTCTAAAAGAGTAATAACAGGAGTACCCACCCCACAGTGTTTTACGAAGCATAAATGAAACAGTGAATATAAACATAACACTGTTCCCCAATAGATAACATACACTATGGATATTAGTCATTATTATCATGTAAAAACAGGCCCCACATTCACACAGCTTGCTAGGTGCAAATCTGGGATTCTAACTTAGAGCTGTTTGGTGCCAAGCCTAATGATCTTCCCACTATGCACTCTGTATATCAGATGTCTTAAGGGAGATTTGGATGAATGTTGGCTCCCATTCAGTTCACAGTCAAAATCCTCTAACACAGGCCTGTAGAGCAGCATCTTTACATTTTCAATTGAAGTGAGACCCCTAAGATTTGGACACCAGACACTGGGGAGGCAAGGTTGACATTCTGTTGTGAACGCTTAGGAGTTTGACTTGTTTTCTTGCCTAGACAGAAGGCCAGCCCACCACAGCCCAGACCAACCAGTGTGGGAGTCTACAGAAGGAGCCAATTTTTATTTTCAAGAGGGAACACAGAGAATCTTCTTAAATTCCCAAACTTGGGATGAAATAGGACTAAATTACCATATCACATAGCTGAAAAGAGAAAAGCTTAGCAAAGGTTACATGGCAGATGTGCTCAACTTCTTTTCCCCTTCAAAAAGTATAAAGCACACTGCAGTCTACTTCCTCATGGTGCTTATTGATTTCAGAGCAGTCCTCCATAGGGCTGTAAACCAAAGCCTGTGATTCCAAGGCTGTATTAACCTCTGTGAACCTGGGTTTCATTATCTTTAAAATGAGAGTAATAATATCTACCTCTTAAGGTTGTTGTGAGGTTTAGAGATAAAATTTTAAAAATCATGGTCATTAGTATTACTAATGGACACAACCAAAATTACTCCCAAATTGTAATTACTTAGATTCTATAATTTGATGTCTCAATGAATTAATATGTCTGAAGAAAGACTAGGCTTGATCAGCCTCTGGATGAATGTCAACCCAGAGGACCAAGCTTGAGGAGACTTGCCTTTCCCTGGGGATGTTCCACATTCTAGTAACCTTAATCCACCCAACCAGCAAGCCTGCAGGGGCAGGAGTCATGGGATCTTGATTGTTAGGTCAATGGTTATATTATTGTCTTATGACTACTAAACAGATGATCCCTGACAAGTTTTCTGTGTCAGAGTTCAATTCCTTTCCTGCCTATCTCCTTCTTTGGCTCAAACATGAACCTTATTCTGTGCCTATGCTTATAGACAACACCTCCACTTGCCTTCAGAACTCAAATTCAGAATATGTATGTATCGCCTGAAGATTCCGTACACAGCCTGACTTCCAAATAGTCTCCTAGCACTTTCCCTTAGGTTTTGTGTCTAATTCCTTGTCCTCTGAAAAGGAAATGATTGGAAATGACACCCTGGATTCTTACCAGAGCTATGCCCTTCACTCCCATGTATAATCAAACATATATCCTGTCTTTATGAACTGGCTGCTTTGCATCAAGGTCTATAGGTCTACAAAGCCCTAGGTACTCTGCCCACCCTTGTGTGAAAGCCAGTCTGATCTCCTCACATGCTCTGACACTGACAGCAAGACCTGGGATTTCAGAGAACCAACAGGCAGACCATCCCATTGAATTGCAGGTTCATATCTTTGCTAAATCTGGGATTTAAAATTCTGTCCATGATGCTTTTACAAGAAGCCTGGTGATAAATCTAGGCTTGAATTTAGTTAGCTTTATTACATTTATGCAAAGATGGACTTGATAAAGGACAGAAATGGTATGGACCTAACAGAAGCAGAAGATATTAAGAAGAGGTGGCAAGAATACACAGAAGAACTGTACAAAAAAGAGCTTCATGACCCAGATAATCATGATGGTGTGATCACTCACCTAGAGCCAGACATCCTGGAATGTGAAGTCAAGTGGGCCTTAGAAAGCATCACTACGAACAAAGCTAGTGGAGGTGATGGAATTCCTGTAAAGCTATTACAAATTCTGAAAGATGATGCTGTGAAAGTGCTGCACTCAATATGCCAACAAATTTGGAAAACTCAGCAGTGGCCACTGGACTGGAAAAGGTCAGTTTTCATTCCAATCCCAAAGAAAGGCAATGCCAAAGAATGCTCAAACTACTGCACAATTGCACTCATCTCACAGGCTAGTAAAGTAATGCTCAAAATTCTCCAAGCCAAGCTTCAGCAATACATGAACCACGAACTTCCAGATGTTCAAAGTGGTTTTAGAAAAGGCAGAGGAACCAGAGATCAAATTGCCAACCTCTGCTGGATCATGGAAAAAGCAAGAGAGTTTCAGAAAAACATCTATTTCTGCTTTATTGACTATGCCAAAGCCTTTGACTGTGTGGATCCCAAGAAACTGTGGAAAATTCTGAAAGAGATGGGAATAACAGACCACCTGACCTGCCTCTTGAGAAACCTACATGCAGGTCAGGAAGCAACAGTTAGAACTGGACGTGGAACAACAGACTGGTTCCAAATAGGAAAAGGAGTACGTCAAGGCTGTATATTGTCACCCTGCTTATTTAACTTCTATGGAGAGTACATCATGAGAAACGCTAGGCTGGTAGAAGCACAAGCTGGAATCAAGTTGTCAGGAGAATATCAATAACCTCAGATATGCAGATGACACCAGCCTTATGGCAGAAAGTGAAGAGGAACTAAAAAGCCTCTTGATGAAAGTGAAAGAGGAGAGTGAAAAAGTTTGCTTAAAGCTCAACATTCAGAAAACAAAGATCATGTCATCTGGTCCCATCACTTCATGGCAAATAGATGGGGAAACAGTGGAAACAGTGTCAGACTTTATTTTTGGGGGCTCCAAAATCACTGCAGATGGTGATTGCAGCCATGAAATTAAAAGACGCTTACTCCTTGGAAGGAATGTTATGACCAACCTAGATAGTGTATTCAAAAGTAGAGACATTACTTTGCCAACAAAGGTCTGTCTGGTCAAGGCTATGGTTTTTCCAGTAGTCATGTATGGATGTGAGAGTTGGACTGTGAAGAAAGCTGAGCACTGAAGAATTGATGCTTTTGAATTGTGGTGTTGGAGAAGACTCTTGAGAGTCCCTTGGACTGCAAGGAGATCCAACCAGTCCATTCTGAAGGAGATCGGTCCTGGGTGTTCATTGGAAGAACTGATGCTGAAGCTGAAACTCCAATACTTTGGCCACCTCATGTGAAGAGCTGACTCATTGGAAAAGACCCTGATGCTGGGAGGGATTGGGGGCAGGAGGAGAAGGGGATGACAGAGGATGAGATGGCTGGTTGGCTTCACCGACTCGATGGACATGAGTTTGAGTGAACTCCAGGAGTTGGTGATGGATAGGGAGGCCTGGCGTGCTGTGATTCATGGGGTCGCAAAGAGTCAGACACGACTGAGCAACTGAACTAAACTGAACTGATTCCATTTATATTCCATTTACTTCCACAGATAATTTGTGGCTGTGTATGGTCTAAACATACCTATAATAGATCCACCAAAGCTATAGTTTAAAAGAAAGGGGAAAGGTACAAAAAATAACCACTGCAGCAAATTAAGAACCATGTTATGAATGGAGTAGAGAAAGCTACATTAGGAATATAGGCTGAAAAGTCTCTGCAATTAACCCTTCAAGTTAATGCTGGGTTTTCTAGGAGCCAAAATCATGCACTATATAATTCTTCTTATCTAATAAAGAAAAACGGGTCATAAGAGGCAAAATGCTCATACTTCTAAACAAAGCATAAGTTTTTACAAGGATCTTCATATTTTAAACACTGAATAAAAAGCGTCATTTAATAAAAGTAAACATTTTAGTTACATGCTAGTGGGAGAGATAGACAATAAGCCTTTATAATCCACTGTGAGAGGCTCTGTTAGAGACTTGTCTTTGACTCTATGTGGTGTACAATGTAATATTTCACAAATGCTGTTTTGAAGTCATGGCTGAAAACCCTCTTCCCCTTCACAGACTAAGCCCCCACCCCAACTACTTCCCTTATCAGATATTCCAGAGTTAAGATATACACAGAGTCAACTGCTAGAGGTCCCTAGACTCACAGTCTTCCTGGGGGCTAGTGGAGTTATTCAAAACACCTAAACCCCAGGAAGACTGTGAGTTTAGCCTGACCACCTGCACCATCTGCCACATATAGAGCTTCCCTGGCGGCTCAGATGGTAAAGAATTTGCCGGCAATGCAGGACATGATGATGAAGTGAAGTTGCTCAGTCGTGTAGGACTCTTGGCAGTCCCATTGACTGTAGCCTACCAGGCACCTCCGTCCATGGAATTTTCCAGGCAACTGTGCTGGAGTGAGTTGCCATTTCCTTCTCCAGGGGATCATCCTAACCCAGGGATCGAACCCAGGACTCTTGCACTGCAGGCAGATGCTTTACCGTCTGATCCACCAGGGAGTTTTTATTTGGGGCGGTAAATAACAAAGGTTCTTCTTGTCATCTATCTGAGTGTCTTGATATTGTGTCCCACCATTGAAAGGATCTATCAAGCTTATAAGACAGGTGACAAATGTGGATTCTAAGTATGAGAAGAGATCTGGAAAGTCTCCTCAGAGAAGGTGATTCTAACCTTTGCCTTGAAAGACAGAAGTCAGGTGAGGGGAGTTAGAGACAAAATAAATGAGAAAGGGGAAAGTGTGGACTGCACTCAAACCCGGCAACAAGTACGGGCAGAAACAGGGAGTGTCTGACAGATGGAACACTAAGACCAAGGTGGAAGAATGTGGAAACTCCTGGCACACTTTACATACTACACATTTTCAGTGTGTCTGAGCCTGGAGTATGAGATGCAGAGTCTATAGAGAATAAAGGTTTTAAGGATGGTAAAATAATTTTTAAGTTATAGTTTCCAAAGATATCTCTGGCATTAGTTTAGATAATTGATTGAAGGGGTCAGTTATGAAGAATGATATCAGGAAAGAAGCAATTACAGTAAACCTTTCTGTAAGAAATGATGAGGACATGAATGAAAATAGTCACAGAGAAGCCAGCTCTTTGGGGGATGTTGAGGAGAAACTGCCCATTGGTTTTACTGGAGAGCTTGATGTGAAGAGGAAGAGAGAGGAGGAGTCATGAATAACTTCAGATACACTAGACTGCCCTGGAGAAAGGGTGACCTGAGCTGTCCTTACTACTCAGAGAAGAAGAAATTTGGGAGGTGGAGGGTAGGAAAGAAGATAGATTTAATTTTAGGTCCACTAAGTTTCCGATGCTCGAGACGCCCTCAATGAGAGCCTCAGATCCTCAAGAAGGGCTTCAGGCAGTAGCTGGATCTCTGGGTTCAGAGAACAAGGAGAGTGATCTGATTTAGTAATATTGATGTGGACCTCATCCAGATATAGCTAATTAGAGTGGGTAAAGTTTTGCCAGTGGATATGATCACAGAGGAGGGAGCAAAGAAATGGCCAAAACCAGAACTCTGAAGACCTAGAAAAATTCTGGAGTTCAACAGAGGGGAAAGACTGGATGAGAAAGATTAGGGAGTCATCACAGAGATGGAAGAGAACCAAGAGAAAGCTGTTTCCTACAATACAAGGAGGAGAGAAAGTCAGGAAGAAATGAAGGAGCAGTCACTACTTTCAGTATGTTCAGCAGAATGTTTGAAAAGTATTCCTTGAAATTATCAGTGGACAATGTAAGAACAAGCCTGGTAAAAGTAGTTTTAGGGAGGAACTTTGTTTTAAGATAAAGAACCTTGCTCCTAATATGCCCTTCTTTCTCTTCTATCATCAATATCTTTCTATCTTCAAACTCCCCTCTAAAGCTGGTTTTGCCAGGGTTATCCATACATTATCCATTGAGCGTTTCAAGGAACATTTTTCAGTTGTTTTCCTTAAACCTTGAATGTAACAACCTCTCTTTCCTTCCTGACATTCTCTCCTCTGTGGATTATAAGACACAACTCCCTCCCAGCTGCCTTCCATTTCTGTAATGACTCTATAAGCTCTTTCGTATAAAGAAGGCTGAGTGCCCAAGAACTGATGCTCTCGAACTGTGGTGCTGGAGAAGACTCTTTGACCCTTAGACAAAAGATCAAACCAGTCAATCCTAAAGGAAATCAACCCTGAATATTCATTAGAAGGACTGATAGTGAAATTGAAGCTCCAATATTTTAGCCACCTGATGTGAAGAGCTGACTCATTGGAAAAGGCACTGATGATGGGAAAGATTGAGGGTAAGAAGAGAAGGAGGCAACAGAGGATGAGATGATTGGATGGCATCATTGACTCAGTAGACAAGTCTGAGCAAACTCCAAGAGACAGTGAAGGAGAGGGAAGCCTCGCGTGCTGCTGTTCATGGGGTCACAAAGAGTTGGACACAACTTGGTGCCTGAACAACAATAGTCTTTTCCTTCCATATACCTCCAAAATTTTGAGCCAGGTTCTAAGTTGGGGCAGGATGGGATTAGCTTGAAATAACATCAGAGTGCTTTCCTTCTCAGTGAAAGAGCAAAGCAGACAGTTTTGAGAGTTATTAATATTAATAATACCAAAAGTTCTAGATGGGAGTAAAAGCTGGGTGGGCTCTTAGCTGAAATTTTCTGTTTTCTCTTCAAAATGAAAGGAATGCATACCTTAGAGATTTTGAAATCACTGGATTTTCTAAAAAACGCCTCTATGATTATTGTTGTAAGAAAATGCAAACCTGGTTTAAACCATGCAGCTCTTGTCAGTCACTAGAACGCTATCCCAGGTTACTAGATTCGGATTTAAATGTTACGCTCATATCTGGTATTTGCAAGCACTTAATCCTTTCACTTCTTTTAGATGGAGGCAGTCCTATTCTCTGTTTCCGTGTCATTTTGCACTTTGGACCCTGTGAAAATGCATAAGCTGCCTAAAGCTTGCTGCCTCCAGTGCTTTTGGAAACAGGGAGATATAAATCTTCAACCCAGTGATAAATGAGAATATTTTACCATACAATGAAAATATAATTTTGAATATTGCTTTAAAACTCCAAAATGCAAAAAAGAAAGAAAAGTGACACAGGGAGTTGTTGAAAAAATGGGGGTGGGGTGGAAGTGTGGTCCAAGAGGTAGAGGATACATGTATGCACATGGTTGACTTACTTCACTCTACAGCAGACACTAACACAACACTGTAACGCAATCATATACCAGTAAGAAAAAAAAAAAAGAGTCAATATATGTTTGCTAAAAAGCTAGCAACCAAGATGCCCAACGGAAGCCATCTTATCAGCAAAGTAAGCTTATAATAATAACTATAGTGTCTGGCCCTTCATAATTTTATTTAGTCTGGTGGCTCACCTGGTAAAGAATCCACCTGCAATGTGGAAGACCTGGATTTGATCCCTGGGTCAGAAAGATGCCCTGGAGAAGGGAACAACTAACCACTCCAGTATCTGGCCTGGACAGTTTCATGGGCTGTATAGTCCATGGGATTGCAAAAAGTCAGACATGACTGAATGACTTTCACACAGCCAACTGCAAGTATAGAACTAATATCAATATCATGATCAAAGTTTTACTGATTACTTGCTCTGTGTCAGGCACTGCACTAAGGATTTCTCCTGGGCTGTAATTTTTCCTCACCAATCCCTACATGTGGAGAAATGGAATAACTGAACAGTTAAATGAAAGTCCGAAGTCACACATGTCTTCCTAAGTCTGAAGACTATAGAAAAACTGTAGAAAAGGAAAGATTTCTAAATGCATTCTTAAAATCCATTGAATTTGAGAAAAGGTTTTGAATTGGGCTGCCACTGCTGCTGCTGCTAAGTTGCCTCAGTCGTGTCCGACTCTGTGCGACCCCATAGATGGCAGCCCACCAGACTCCCCCATCCCTGGGATTTTCTAGGCAAGAACACTGCAGTGGGTTGCCAGAATTGGGTTAATCATAAACAAAATGGATAAAAACTTGGAAAGTTCATGGTATTTTTTCAAGGCCACAGATGGGGACAAGGAGGGAAGAAGAGATACGCTCCCTAAATTCAACTTTGGAGAATTAAATTTATTACCTAGCACACAAAAGTGATTAATATTGCGAGGGCGATGAATTTCATAATGACTGAGAGATGCCATCCACCTGACAAACTAAACAATTTTTTTAACCTGACATAGCCCTATTCAAGACATCAGCTGTCATATGAAATGAATTCTGTTTCTAATTTGTCTTCATAAATAATGCAATTAATTGAAAGGTAGTTACAATGAAAGTCTTTAACTTCTTTCATCTCCAATTTGAGGGCAATCTCTTTGCATTCCCTAAAAAGAATCTTCCACTCCTTTTATCAAATAAAACCTAGACATCATGGATCAGAACATTGAGATAAAAAACAAAAGAATCTATTATGTGAAGACCACCACATCTAATTGTGTTCTCAATCCTTTTCTAAGGTTGCTGCTGCTTCTCCTAAGTCGCTTCAGTCGTGCCTGACTCTGAGACCCCATAGGTGGCAGCCCACCAGGCTCTTCTGTCCATGGGATTCTCCAGGCAAGAATATTGGAGTGGGTTGCCATTTCCTTCTCCAAATGCGTGCACGCGTGCTAAGTCACTTCAGTCATGTTTGACTCTGTGCAACCCTATGGACAGCAGCCCACCATGCCCTCTGTCCATGGGATTCTCTAGGCAAGAATACTAAGGTTAGTATTATCTTAAAATATGAAACATAAAAATCCGATGAAAGAAAATTTATTCAAGCTCAAAATTTTACTCAGAATATCTGTTTAATCAAGCTTCCAGGCTGTACATCTATCCTCTTCATGACGACACCTAACTTCTGTTTATTTAGAATTAAAATATGACCTCTGATTCAACTATGTTTCACATATCAACACACAGAAACACCTTTGGTTTACAGCCTCCAGGTAACCTTACTTCTTCCTTTCCCCCAACTCATTTTGTGAGAACAAAAAGGAACCATTGAACAAAAACAGTTCCTGACCATTTCCAGCAAGTGGAAATAAAGAATTTTAGTATTGAAGACTAAAATAATTAAAATGTTGTTTATCTGAGGTTTCTCTCTGCAGACACCAGTGATTCCATTTGCTTATGTGTGAGTACACATGTTAATAAACCCATGTGCTGAAAGCATGAAAGAGAGGTAAGAGAACTATGCAAGCATTAAAACTTTCAATCATTTAATTATTTCACCCCTCTGAGAAGGCTAATTTCAACAAATATAGCAGAAGAAGGACATGATTATGAATGGAGATTTGAGCTGAGCATTTTTAACAAGGTTGTTACAAAAAAATAGAAAGACAAAGACTTTGTGAGGTACAACAAATTATAGACAAAATCTTACAAGTTACTTTAAATGCAAATTACACAGCTAAATACAAAAATTGGGGATAATTAAATTATTTTGGTATCTAGCCCCTGGCTCCTAAAAAATATCCTCTGGCGATAAAAGGAGTTTAGTCTACATTATCTGTACTTATTTTTAGTCATATCTACTAAAGTCTGCCTGTCAACAATGAGAAAATCTGCAAAGCTATCAAATATAATGTATTTTTTTGTCCAGGGTCCAAAAGCTAGAAATACTGCAAGTTTGAATTTTTTCCCCAGCAAGCAAATCCATCTGAGTAAAGTCCTTATATTTTTTTACATTTTGTTATGATAATAACCTAGAGGAGGAAACGGCAACCCACTCCAGTATTCTTGCTTAGAGAACTTGTGGACAGAGGAGTCTGGTGGGCTGCCAACTATGGGGTCGCACAGAGTCGGACATGATTGAAGCGACTTACCATGCATGCATTGGAGAAGGAAACGGCAACCCACTCCAGTATTCTTGCCTGGAGAATCCCAGGGACAGAGGAGCCTGGTGGGCTCTCTGGGTGTGTCTATGGGGTCACACAGAGTCGGACACAACTGAAGCGACTTAGCAGCAGCAGCATGATAATAGCTAACATTTAGACTTTTGTCTAAAGATGGAATTAAACGGAGATAGACTAGAGAAGGGGGAACAAAGGAGAAAAGAGAAGTACATTAGTCTGCTTGGGCTTCTGTAACAAAATACCCCAGCCTGGGTGGCCTAATTAATTTTCTCACAGTTTTGGAGGCTGGAAAGTTCAAGGTCAAGGTTCTAGTATGGTTTGGTTTCTGGTAAGTGCTCTCTTCCTGGCTTCAGATGTCTGCCATTCAGCCAGATCCTGGTATGGTGGGGAGCCCAATCTCTCTGGTATCTCTTCTTATTCAAGCACCAATCCCATCATGAGATCTTCCACATGCATGAGCTCATCTAAACCTAATTATTTCCCAAAGGCTCTACCTCCAAACACCATCATGCTGAAACTTGGGGCTTTAAAACATGCATTTGAGGGACACAGTTCAGTCCATAGTGATGAAAGAAGATAATCAAAAGTCAGAATGAGGTAACAAGAATGTAAGTAGAGAGAAGCAGCAGTCAGAGGTGAAAATTGTGCTGTCAAGAAGTCAAGAGGAAGATTTAGAAAAATGAGTGGTTAACAGTGTCAGAGGCCATTGAAAAAGGCATGGAAAAGACTTCTGTGAAAGCTGATAATTAGAAGGTCATTAGTGTCTTTCATTTGGTCTGAAGCCCAACTGCACACATATAAAACTATATGGTATAATGTGTCATTCAGGCAACATTAAATTATATGGTATTAGAAGAAAAAGAAGGAATGCGTTTGGCTGGGGTCACCTGAGAAGGCTTAACAGGACAATTGACCTTGAACCTGGAACTTGGTAAGTAGAGTTCTGACAGGTGGAGACTTGGGGGTTAGAGTCTAGGTTGAGTAAGGTAAGGTGTGGAAGCGGAAAAGGCATAACTTATTTGCAGAACTGAGCGTAGTCAGGTTTATTGCAGCATATCAATGAAATATAAGAGAGAAGTGATAAATTTGTACTTACAGGGTGATAATATAAGGTGGATTTCTTTCATCAATCGCTGTCATGAAAATACATTATTTTAACCCTGAGCTCCACTAAAATAGAATGTAAGAATTTCATTTCATAGTACTTTTATGGTTTTTCTTAGTCTTTAAAAATATTTATCAGAAATTATTTTAAGGCATTTGATAAAAAGTGAAGTTAGCCAGATTTTTCTGAAAATTAATTTCATTTCCAAAGTAAAATTTACTTGATTTCTTTGGATCTCTGATCTTTTATCTCTAAGGTAGACTAGGCTGGATTAGTCCTTGAATTCCTCCAAAATAAGATTCTATGATACAGAAAACAGTATTTTCCAAAAAGGACCAGAATATAATTATTGTTTTTTTTTAAGAACATTTAAGTTAAACTGGATATAAAATTCTCATTTTATATTTTTATTAAACTGGATATAAAATTCCACAGAATCCAGTGGATTTTAACAAATATAGGTTAACAGATGATTTGTAATAAGTTAGTAATTTGGGGAACTCCATAAAATTAAAATACTCTGGAGATGCAGTAACTTTGTCATTTTGTCCAATTTCTACACGTATCACATGAGGAATACAGGATGAAGGGAGATTAAGTGACTTGCTAAAGGACACACGACAACTTGGAGTCCACTGTGCCACTGTTTCTAGTCCATAGATGAGAGTCAATGGTGGACTAATATGAATATTTCTGTTTTTCAGGTGGTCGCTAAATCTAGTTTCTATTTTTTAAGCTGTTGGTTTCCAAGCAAAGGGAAATTTAAAGGTATATGCATTATTTGGTAATAGCTGTGTTAATATAGAATACTGATAGCAAAGCAAATCTGAATGCAAATACTGATAGCAAAGCCAAAATTTTATTTTAACTGCTTTCTTATGCTGGGTCTGGACCTTCATCAACCAGGTGTAACTGTGCTGCCCAAGGTCACGGACCGAGACCTCTGGTCCAGAATTCCATTATAAAGGAAGTTATAAGAAGAAGCGGTCATTGACAAGCTTTGCCTCACATTGACAGAGTTGTGTGACTGTATCATTATATAACAGTATCATGGAATCCTCCCACATATACACCTTTTAAAGAAGCACCATCTTCAGGCAAAAGTATATGGGAGATATTCCGAAGCATTATAGATGTCTTTAAAAATCTGATGAAAATAATAAGTCCTTACCACCAGAAAAATGACATGCACTCCAAAAATTTGCAAACAAATTCAGGTACTCAAACTGAGGGTCACTGAGGCCAAGATTCCAGTTTTACCGGGATCATATTTTATCAGCAGTCCAGGCTGTACTACATGGGGAGCCAAGTGGCCTGGACACTGTAGCTGGATATTATGGACCCCCTCTCTTAACACCACTTTGTATAACTTTTTCTGGCAGAGGCTGACCAGTAACTGCTGGCCATATGCCACCACAAGTGCACAGTCCTTAGAGACAGCATGTTTTCTTGAAATGAAGTCATCTTAAACTCTGTAAGGGTTTGGAGTACAAGAAGTTTGCTGTAGCTATAATTAAGAGAAAGTGCAAAAAACACCAGAGGCTCAAAAATTCACACTAACCTAAGCATCTGACTGATGGGCAGAACAGGGCAAAGGAAGAAAAAGAAGGTAGGGAGGAGGGAAGAACTGACACCTAATTTCAAGACTCTAAGCAGTGGAATCATAAAATTCTATAACTTCACCTTCTCCTCTGTGACTCTGCCACAGGTCATGATTAATTTCTGTCTACACAATATCCTGGTAAGCATCAGCTACCAGTCTCGGTTCCCTGCCAGGTAAAAAAATCCCAAAGGGGATGTGAGCCAGTTTGATTTTCTTGTGCTTTAAAATATTTGACCCTTCCTACAATATTACACAAAATAGGAACCAATGTAAGACTCAGTACTCTATAGAACATTCTTTCTTTCAAAACAAATGAGCAAACAAACAGTTCTTATCCTCCAGCTCACAGAACGAGTGTTTAACTACAAACTGCTTAAATTCTTCTTGAGTTCGTTTTAACAAGACTGCTGTAGTTGTGTCCACTGAGATTTTTAGGACCACTCTTTGAAACCAAAATTTCAATACACTCATAGGAGAGAGACTTGAAAATATCCATAAAGGTCACTTCCTGGGCTCTCAATCCAGTCCTTCTGGAGAATGATATCCAACGGGTGAAAAGCTTTAAAATGATGCAATCATGAAATCCATACTTCTTGTTAACTTAGTTTCTAATTTGTACACTGCATTTAAATTCTGCATAAAAGTCTGTGTCACTTCAGTCTCATCAAACTCTGTGTGACCCCAGGGACTGTAGCCCACCAGCTCCTCTGTCCATGGAATTCTCCAGGCAAGAATACTGGAGTGGGTTGCCTTCCTCCAGAGATGAGGACTACCCTCTTGCCATAGTATCCATGTATTTGTACAATAGAAATTGGCTTTTAAGGAATAGAAACAGAAAAGATAAACCATAATATTCTTATCCAAGTCTACTTTTGACCTGATTTCACTGAAACAAAAATTGAAAACTTCCAGAGCAATGATGGTGAGGAACAAGGAAAGAGCTTAATAATTTTATTAAGAAAAAGATAATAAATACCCACTCCAGGGTTCTTGCCTGGAGAATCCTAGGGACGGAGGAGCCTGGTGGGCTGCTGTCTATGGGGTCACACAGAGTCAGACATGACTGAAGCAACTTAGCAGCAGCAGATAATAACTGCTAGAGTTTAGAAAATCAATTACACCTGAAAAAGTACTTTAGTTGGGTACTAGAGTGTTCATTTTGCTTTTATTGCAAAAATCAGATATCATAGATGTATATAATGCATTACTTTGCAAAGTATTTTTATATAAGACACAAAAACTCACCAAGTCAACCTTTACCAATAAATGCCACATCTGCTTGTTTTGGTAATCCTGTTCCAAAACATTTTGTGCCTAAGAGAAGTTAGAGCGGCAGTTTAAAGATGCAATAGCCGACGTCCTTACAGGTTGGGGCTGGAGATGGAGATGGGAAAGGGATTCCTATTGCAACAAGCAGTCAAGTTGCAAAAAAGAAGGGAGTAGTTCAGGGACTAACTAAATATACATGAGCTGCTGTCCCACTAGGGTGCTTGCTGTAGACACAGTTATCACGATACTGAGTTCCCTGGCTACTATGATATGGCTTCTATCTGCAAGTTCACTCAACTTTGGAAAAGTCTTTTTTTGCTCCCCAAACCTCTATTCTCTCATATCAAAATCAGATCTATGTCTAGGATATCTTCACCTGTTTCCTCTGGCTTTCTCTCATTTCCTATAAGATATGTTACAAAAAAGAGAGAGTATATACAATGAAGTTAAGCAAAACTGGCTGTTTTCTCTTTGAAACGTCATAATTATCGAATATCCATAAAATGCTAATACCTTTGAGTAACTGGGCAAGCTAACAAGCCCTATACCAAATAAACCAGGAATTAAATGTTATTGTATAACATGTTACTCTTTCAATGTAATAGATATTTTTTAAAGGGACCTGGAGATGAAATCAAAATGCGCTTGCTCATCATTCAGTGAAAAAAACACTTCAATTAAAAAACATTTATAAATCATACAGGAAGCACTGTATTTTAAAAGTTATTTTTTTCTTGTGTACAAAGTCATTTTAGCAAATTTATAAAATTCAAAAACATACCGAGACTTAATAATTCTACCACCCCAAACTGATATCTAAGAACATTCTGCTATACAATAAGTATATAGTAACCTCAGATTTAATGTGTGTAGTTTTAACTATTCTTGAGCAACCATAAGCTCCTTGGTGTATAATCTGTTATAATTTTTGCTATTATAATCACAAGTCCAATTCTGAATCTGGTTTGAAATGAGTGAGCATTGCAGCTAGTGACTGTTATAGCCTCCCCTCTTCACTGAAAGTCTGTGCTGAACTGGTATATAAACAACAACTAACAAATTTATACTTTACAACATGTGGCAGAAAAGATGCCCTATGGAAATAGCCACACGTTTGGAAATCTGAGTTTTGCTCGTGAATGTTAATTTCTCTATTTCCTTCCCCATCTTTTTAGTCTTTTAATAGCAAGATATCTTTTCTTTTTATTCTAAGAGAGAGAATTGTACTTGAACACTGTCAGCTTCTATAGGTATTTTTACAATAGAAAGACCTTTTCTTTCTGCCCCTACAAGAGCAGGTCGATTTTCATTGAAAACGACTTCAAGCTGGTTCTAATATTTACTCACTTATGCAGGTGCGTTCATCAGCATGGAGTCTGTATCCCGTATCACATTCACAGTGGAAGGTGCCCAGAGTGTTAATACAGCGCTGCTGGCAGCCTCCATTCACCACCGCACATTCATCGACATCTAGAGGAGGAAGACAGATGGCCAGGATTACAATGTCATTCCAATGTCAGCTTCATAGAGGTGGTACAATATTTGTTTGATACACAGTATGTGTTTTATTGCGCAAAGGCACCATCTCTGTTGCCACAAATCTTTGCCTGTTTGATCCATTTTACTCCACAGTATAAACAAGAAAATGTAGACAGAAACTTTATTGAGCTTTTTAAAGCCTAGCTGCGATGAGCATAGGGACTGTTTCACAATTTTCTATTCTTCACATCCTGATTAATTAGACAGATCCGAGATATAGATATGTCCTTAGGGAAGGAAACCTGGAGGGGAGAATTACAATGAGCTACTTACTCTATCTGGAGCAGCACAGGCAAGTAGATAAACACATATTATTGGTCTGATGCTGCTGAAAAAAGTCAGTAATAAAGTTAAGACCTTGACTCTCCTTCTTATGTGCTACAGTGGACATTAGGGCAGAGTGAGATAAATTCATATAAAACCATGGTTTGGAGTTCTTAAAAACACATCAATATATTTGCTCCATTGACTCAGCTTCTTCCTTATCACTCAAGGTTTCATTTTCTGAAATACTTAGTATGCTTATGCATGAATTGATATTAATTTAGAATAAATAGAAACAGGTCAAGACTCATGGTCACCGATGTATTTGGATCAGTCAAATTCATGATAAATGAAGATAGTGTTTGTCTTCCTTTGGAAAGGAACATCGATTTCAGAACCTATATTTTCTCGTATCCTATACAGTCAGTACTTACATATCTAAAATCACAAGAAGACAACCACAAACATAGGTCAAGTTTTTCAGATAATCAGTGAAATAAGATCTTCTAAATTTTCCTGTTTGGGGAATCCATTTTGTGACGTGTTAAAGTAAAAATCAGGCTGCGGTCAAGATTGAGTATGTGTGTGTCTCATGCAGATAATGTCCCTGAGTCCCCTGCCCCCAGTTCCATTCCAGCAAAGAATGTGGAGTATGAATACGCTTCACTAAAATATGTAATCATAATAGATAATTAGCTTTACATTGAGTGAGACTTAATTCCACAGGGCAAGACCTTTATTCAAGACATCAATATTGGGAATGAATACTACTGCAGTGTCTTATCATAGGACCTTGAAATCCTAATGGATATTTTGTACTGTGGTAAAAATTAGGGCATTTGTACTGAGGAAAGAAAAAGAATTTCCTTCTGCTTGCCATTTTATATGAAAAGAAAAATGTAAATCATAAAATGAGTCCCACATTTAAAAATTACTAGTTTACTGTATTTTCCTTCTAAAATTAGCTATGCTGGGTTAATTTCTGATATTTTTTAAAGGAATCTTATTTTAGAGATAAGAACTATGGACTTTTCATAGTATTAGAATTTTTATTAAATTTTGAGTCTGTGATCATCAAAACACTAAGTTTTCCCATATAAACCAACATCAAATCAGAATTCTCCATTTGTTACTCATACTTTGTGCAGGGCTTTAATATTTATGCTAGCTAAATTTTTATTCTTTCTAGCTTTAGGGAATTATTCCGCAAGGTTGAGATATAATTCTGAATCTCAGTTCTGTCAGCCACTGAATTAGATCTCCTTCCCAGGTCTTTGATTTTAAACATACAAATAAAACTCTTAATTCTCAAGAGTCATATGTTTTTCCAGTATAATGATCAACACTTCAGCACTTGCAATCATCAAAAATTTTCATAATATATCATATATATATATAGATAAATAGATTCATACAGATATAGATACAGATGCATGTGTGTGTGTGTGTGTATGTGTGTGCACTCAGTAGTATCCAGCTTTTTGAGACTTCATGGGTTGTAGCCTGCCAGGCTCCTCTGTCCATGGGATTCTCCAGGCAAGAAAACTGAAGTCAGTTGCTATTTCCTTCTCCACATACATAAGCATTATAAATTAAAATGTCTTAAAAAGTGTGCACAGATAAAATGATGACTGCCGAGGGAAGGAAGCCATGTAGATTGGGTGGGGTACAGGATAAGTGTGTTGGACAAGAAAGTTTATCCACATTTTAAATGTTCTGTTTTGTTTTGTTTCACAAGAAAGGTGTTAAGGTATTATGTGCAAATTAAAAAGGAATTTTAAAGAAAGAAGCATAATAAGACCACCTCCCTTCCTGCTTAAGCTTCAATAATTTTCTGACCAAAGAAACCAAGTAAGCGTACAATTAAAAAAAAAAACAAAACCACTGGGCTCACTCCAAAGATTAGAGTGGACATTGATTTTAAGGATGAGTTCTCTTTTACTATGTTTTAGTGTGTTCATATTCTGAATCTGCCCCCAGAACTATAATTAAAGTGCCATAATATATTAAAATATACATAACACTCAAAGAAAAGCAAATCAAACTTCCTCTGGACATTGGGTCAGAGAGCCTTGGGGAAAATATCTTAGTGTCAAAGCATATTAGCCTGTTAACCTTGCCTCTCTGTTCTCATCTGTAAGATGTAAGAACAATGACTACCATAAGTTTGAATAGGAAAAAGGAGTCCAGAATGGCGGTGGCTAAAAACACAAGGAAGGGAAAAGCCAGCAAAAATAGAACAAAGGAAGGTCCGAGGACTGGAGTGAGGACCTCAGGTAGAACAAACAGCATTCCTGGCTAGCCCAATTTACATAGGGCAGGCCTGGGGGAGGAAAAAACATAAAAAGAGGAGCCAAAGGGCCAGGGGTCTCTCTCTCTCCCACGCACACGCTCATTCTCTCTCTCTCTCCTCTTCGCATCTTTTGCGTCGACATGTCCTCAAGCCTCTGCTAAGTCTAAGTCACTTCAGTCGTGTCCGACTCTGTGCTACCCCATAGATGACAGCCCACCAGGCTCCCCCGTCCCTGGGATTCTCCAGGCAAGAACAGTGGAGTGGGTTGCCATTTCCTTCTCCAAGAACAAAAGTTCAGTTCAGTTCAGTTCAGTCGCTCAGTCGTATCCCCCCCTAAATATTGCTCAACAACACTATGTTTTAATAGTTACACTGTTGCAGGGAGGAAGCCAATCCTGACTCCATGTAGGAAATGGTTTCTTTGACTTGCTTCTGTTTGATCACACTTAATGATCATACTTAATGGCTTGGCTGGAGGAGCCTGGCCCTGTGCTGTGCTTGCCTATAAACTAAAGTGCCTTCGATGTATTTTCCTTTATTTTCTAAATAAAACTGTCCGAGAACTATAACACAGACTGTCTGAGAGCTGTGACGCACCGAAGGCTTTAACGTCCGTCACTTCAAATTTTTGTTGTGACGAGACAGAACCGAAGAGATTACACTCCCCTGACACTATGGTTTATGTCTTTCTTTCTGATTCATATATATGATTTTGGAATAGATTACTCATACTTGAGACTGTATGTAGGAATCAGTCAATTGTATTCCACTAACTTGAACCAACAAGACAAAACCATAAAGTGAAGGACTTCCCTGATGGTCCAGTGGCTAAGACTCTGTGTTCTCCATGCAGGAGCCCAGAGAACTAGATCCCACATGCCACAATTAAGAGTTCACATGCTCCAACTAAAGATCCCACATGCTCCAGTGAAGACTGAAGATTCCTTGTGCAACAACTAAGAACTGGCACAGATAAATAAAATATTTTTAAGAATCCATAAAATGAGAGCACATGATAGAGGTCCTGAGCAACATGGGAATTCAGGGAAGGGAAAATGCATTTGGGTGGCAGTGATAAGGGGATGCTTGAGATATAAACTGAAAATTGAGTTCATGGAGGAAAGGATGAGCAATACCTGAAGAATTCCATGGACAGAGGAGCCTCACAGGCTACCGTCTATGGAATTGCAAAGAGTTGGACATGACTGAGAGATTGAGCATGCACACACAATCCAAAGGTGCAACTGTTTAAACATGCTGCAGCTGCTGCTGCTGCTGCGTCGCTTCAGTCGTGTCAGACTCTGTGCGACCCCATAGACGGCAGCCCACCAGGCTTCCCTGTCCCTGGGATTCTCCAGGCAAGAACACTGGAGTGGGTTGCCAACATGCAGCGTCTGAGATTTAGTATTCAGACTTGTCAGGTTGGAGAAGAACGTTGACAAAAGAAAGTAAAGTAAAAAAAACAAATCTAAAGTCTTCTTTTAATTAATTGAGATAGCAACATGTTCCTTTTCTTGATTTGCAATACAATACACTTGTGGGCAGGTGGAGACATAATAGGCTGTGTTCACACAGTAGCTAAGCAAACTTATTAAAAGTTAAAAAAAATCAATCATTTATAAAGTGGTACCAACTGCAGAGTAATTGGTTTGACTTTCTTACTTTTTGTCCTTTCAGAATACACTGAATTTACAGATTGCTTGGGCATTGTGTGACCTACAGTTTGCAAATCTGGCAGGGCATTAGAATAATCTGGTGAGCATTTAGAATTATCCATGCCTTGGTCTTGCCTTTAAAAAATCTAATTGGTGGATTCATGTCAATGTATGGCAAAACCAATACAGTGTTGTAAAGTAAAATAAAGTAAAAAAAAAAAAAATCTAATTTAACTGGTCCGGGGTAGACTTGAGAGTCAAACATTTTGGATAAAATCAGCTATAAGGATATATTGTACAATGCAGGGAATATAACCTATATTTCATAATAACTATAAATGGAGTATTATCTTTGAAAGTTGTGAATATTACATATCTGCTGTGGTCATGTATGGCTGTGAGAGTTGAACTGTGAAGAAGGCTGAGCGCCAAAGAATTGATGCTTTTGAACTGTGGTGTTGGAGAAGACTCTTGAGAGTCCCTTGGACTGCAGGGAGATCCAACCAGTCCATTCTGAAGGCGATCAGCCCTGGGATTTCTTTGGAAGGAATGATGCTAAAGCTGAAGCTCCAGTACTTTGCCCACCTCATGTGAAGAGTTGACTCATTGGAAAAGACTCTGACGCTGGGAGGAATAGGGGGCAGGAGGAGAAGGGGACAACAGAGGATGAGATGGCTGGATGGCATCACGGACTCGATGGACGTGAGTCTGAGTGAACTCCGGGAGTTGGTGATGGACAGGGAGGCCTGGTGTGCTGTGATTCATGGGGTCGCAAAGAGTCGGACACGACTGAGCGACTGAACTGAACTGAACTTACATAATATTGCATATCAACTAAACTTCAGTATAAAAGATTGTAAACAATAGACTACAGGAAATGTTTAATAAAAGTTACTTATCATTAACAAAAAAAAAAAGCACCTTTAGTGATTCTTATGTGGAGCCAGAGTTGAGATCCCCTGATGTTGTTTCTGCTTTAGTTGCCTAGTGATCTTGTTAGAATGCAGAGAGCCAAGGGGCTGGATTTTAGCATTTCTAATAGATCCAAGTTTATTCTAAAGCTGCTGGTCTGGGGACCACACTCTGAGTAATGAGTCTGCAGACAGTCCTCTGTTCAACTGTAAATGTCATATGGATCATAGATGTCATGATTTGACTCAACTTCTCAGCTGCTTGACTAAAGCATACCAATTCAGTTTAAATAGACACATCAATACTCCAACCAAGTGTGCATATACACCTACACAAATGTATACATATATATTGTTGTTGTTTAGTTGCTAAGTCGTGTCTGACTTTTTGTGACCCCATAAACTGTAGCCTGCCAGGCTCCTCTGTCCATGGGATTCTCCAGGCAAGAATATGGAGTAGGTTGCCATTTCCTCCTCCATGGGATCTTCCTGACCCAGGGTTTGAACCCATGTCTCTTGCATCTCCTGCATTACACACAGATTCTTGACCACTGAGCCACCAGGGAAGCCTTATATACATACACACATACATTAAATTATATGCTGAAATCATCTGAAAATAAACCACTAATATTTCCCACCATATTCTCTCAGTAATAGTTGATAGCTTTAAGAAAACTTTAGTATTATCTGTTATGAGGAATGACTTTCTTCTGTAAAACATGAGGGATATTTTAGTTCTTTTCTGATGAAGTACCTCTGATATAGAATAAAACTGGGCTAAATTGCCAAGATATTAGACACTCATGCTGAAGCTGTCACAAGTGATTTTCTTTTCTATCAAGATTCTGCCCAACAGAGTTAAAAACTAGAAATGTCAATATTACATTAAAATGTTATTATCAAGTATACTTCATGTGAAGAAACCATTTCTTCAAAATTTCTCTCAGTTATATCTTCATGTTAGATGCTTACAGAAAGCCCTGCCCTTAGAATTGGAGCTCCAGGACACTGCTGGGAATAATGATAAAATGATTAGAATTTTTTCAGCATTATCACTGAGATATGGACCAAGGATGATGATTTTTATACTGTAAAAAATGTCAAAAAGAATCAACTATGTCTGCTATTTTTCCTTTTTAGTGTCCTTTCTCTTAATACTTCTGCTGTATTTATCCCCCAAATTATTTCCCCAGATGGTCACAGAATATAATAGCTTAAAATAATTCACATCATTATCCAATGTATTTTGCACATAAAAGCCCCCTGAAACAACAATGATCCATTTTTTTTCCTAAACAATTCAGGATTATTTCATATTGTTTTTTTAGAGTGTGCAGCCAGAGTAAGATAAATTATTCTTCCATTTGCTTTTTAATGCACTGTTCTCAGGAATCTTTTGATTGGAAATAAGTATTCCTGGGTTGCTTTATATTAAAGATTGCATTATAGAAGTGTTAGGTGTGGAGGGAATATTAAAGGATGTGTTGAAGACCCCACTAGATTTTACATGTGGCTTTATTTTCACTCTGTTTTACTATTCTACTTTTGCTCTGATATGCAATACTGCTGACTTTTCACTTGTATTTTAATTCTATAATTCCTAATCAAATTAACTCCTTAAGGTCAAGGATCCTGTTATATTAAGCATATTCTGGCATAGAGTTTATACTCCATAAATGATAAGTGAATGAATAAATGTGTGGTTTGAGAGCCCTCCACATCATTTAGTCTTCGAATTCACTCATATTCATTAATGGATTTTCTTAGGAATGGGCTCTGTTCCACTTGCCTTCTCTTTACCCTTGTAATAGACTATTGGTTTGTTTTTGACCCTTCACAAGTTTCTTTAAAAAAATCCAGGGCACAGAATAATTTTGGTTTGCTAATGAACAAACTTAAACTGTGTCTGTAGTGAATATTCACTGCTTGACTGCTTAGGATTCATCCATTTTTCTTCTTCACTAATACTCAATAGCTATGAGGTTTTCATTTGGGGAAATTTATCCCTGTGATTTTAGAGAAACCATGTAGATTACATGGGACTGATGAATTACATTCCTCTCTCAAATCTGAGGTGGATTTTTCTTGGCATAAATTTCCCTCCATCTGTCACAGTGATTGGACCAGGGACTGTCTTCATTAGCATATGACTGTCTCAGGAATGAATGAATTCCTTGAGATGTGATCCAGTCACCATGAAGCTCAACATATAGGTCCAGAACCTGAAACACAGAGACCCTGTTGCTCTAGAATTGTAATGTGTCTATATGAGCCATTTTACAGTAGCCAGTTTGCTCCCATGAATGAAGCGACACTAAACATAAAGCCAACCAACAGGAAAGAACTGAAGGATAGGCGTATAGGAGTTGGAGTCCTGATTGAACTATGCCCGAAGCCTTCCCACCTCTGGCCTTCTCAGTTAAGTGATTCAATACCCTCCCTTTTATTGTTTAGGCGTTTTAAATCACATGGTCCTATTGCTTGTAAAATAAGTCATCCTAACTGATGCATGCATACTGTAAAGTGGGTTTGCAGGAGGAAGTCACCAAATACAACTCAAACTAAGCACACACTTTCCAAAAAGATTTATTTTCCTCCAATCAGTGAAATGTTTTAATCTATGTTTTGTCAAAGATTGGGAAAAGTGATGTAGTTCTTCCTCTTAACATTACTGGAGCAATTATACTCTGTTAAGATTCTAATGAATTTGGGGATTTATCACAATTTTGGTTCAATTTTATTACAAATATTAAGAGTTTATCAAACTGCCTGTGCAAAGCTCTATTATATCTGATAGTGCCTACAAGGTTGAAGGTGCCATCTTGCATGATTTCCTTACAATTGCTCTGAGAGATTTTCCTGATTTGGTCTGTTGAGAATAAGGATTAATGCAAAAAAAAAAAAAAGAGAGAGAGAGAGAGATTATGCTAAAGATGTGGCTAGGGCTTGATTATTGAGGAATTTTTGGCCATACTAAAGAATCAGGGGTCTACTTTATAGACCATGGACACCAGCAGGGCAAAGGATAGGTAAGTGGGAGACTGAAGGCAGGGAGATCAAGGAACAACAATTGCCAAAATCCAGCTGAATGATGTTGAAGACTTGATCTAAGCTAGTAGCAGTGGAAACAGAGAAACATGGGCAGATATAAAAGAGAAGAGAAAATCAAAATGATTTGTTTATTAGCGTGGCAACCCAGTCCTGTATTCTTGCCTGGAGAATCCTGCGGACAGAGGAAACTGGCAGGCTATAGTGCATGGTGTTGCAAAGAGTTAAACACAACTGAAGCGACTTAGCATGCATGCATGATGAAGAACAAAGGCTCAAGGTGAAGTGACTTGAACAACTGGATGGATATTTGTGGCACTTACCACATTCATTAAAATAGCACAGAGGAGGAACACTTGATACTAAAAGAATATAGCTGCTGAATCATATGTGTGATTATTTGTTTTATATCTGTGTTCCTTGTTCAAGAATAATTCAGTGAGAGTAGGAATTCTGCTGGTTTTACTCACAATCCTATCTCAGTGTTTGGCACATGAAGATGTTATAAAAATACCTGTTAAAAAAGTAAATGAAAAGGCACAGAATATCGAGCATCTCCATATAGATAGTAGCTCAGAGCACAAGAGTAGGGATAATATCAATAAGCAAAAGTATGTAGATAAAGAAGATAAAAGAGGTTAATAGAGAACTCTGAGAAGTATCAACATTTAGGACAGAACACACAAATCTAACCAGACGGCCATCCAGAGAAGTAGGAGGAAAACTGAGAAAGTCTGGCATCATGGAAGCCGAGGGAGGGCGAGTTTCAGGAAGGAAAATGTGGGCAACACAGGGATTTCAAATAGGAACTGGGTAGTGAGGATACCAATAAAAATAACCCACCTGACAATTACTGAACACGAACAATGTACCAGGCACTGCTCTAAACCGTCCATATTAACACATTTAATACTCAAGACAGCCCTAAGAAATAAATACTAATATTACTCCTACTTACAGAGGAGGAAGCTGAGACTTAGAAGGCTGTTTTAATAGAGTGCTAGATTGATCCCAGGTTGTAGTGTGTTGGGTTGAAGAAAAAGTGGGAGACAAAGAAAGGGAGACAGAAAGTTAAGACACATATTGCAATAATTTTGACTATTGAGAAAGGGAGGCTGTATTTGGACTGGAGAGCATAGTAGAGGGAGTTTTTAAGGTGGACCAGATTTGCAGTAGTTTAAATATTGATGAGAAGGGACCAGTGGAGAGGGCTGACTTGAAGATATGAGAGGGATTTCTCAAATTATTGAGAATCTCAAATCGTATTAGTGCAGTCCATGAGAAAGTATATTCTGGGAGAAGTAATCCACCCTGCACATGGAACATCCTTACATATTTTATGTCAGATTGCTCTTTACCCAAGCCATTTTTCAAGGCTCTGTTTGCACAGAGAGACAAGCTAACATATTCCCTGAGAAAACAAAGTGGCCTGTTTCTGCTAACTCTAAAAGTGGTGGATTCCCCAAGCTCAGTGTTTCCCTTGTTTAACGCAGCCAGTTGATGTGTAGGCATCCATAATGAGCCCTTTGTGTCACTGCTACGGCATCTGGGGGGACACGGGGAATTGACACAGATATATAAAGCTCTGGCTACTGGCTATGCCAGGAGTAATAAAGCCCTTTGTTTCTGACCCTGGAGCCTCATGTCTTGTGTCACCATCTATGAAACAGTTACAGCCTAACTGGTTAGTATATAGTAGGGTATTCTAGAATATGAGACCCTGCACACTTTGTAATAGTACACAGAAACGAAATCACACACACAAAATCACCTGTTACTCTGAGCAGCTACAGAGATGTTACTGTTTTCTCCCTGTTTCTTCTTATGCCTTTTGATTGCTTGTAGTCTTGAAATGATTAGTAAAACACAGTACAGGAAAGATCCCTTATCTTCCTGGGCCTGATTTGATAAGCTGATCCTTTGTGTTAGCTCAGGAAGGAAGAAGGAAAAGATGTCATGCATGTGGGCCCGCATGAGATTTTATTGAGCAGTGAGAGCACAAATACCTAATCCAGGGAACCAACAATTTTACTATATTGTTAGCGCCTTGAGGACAGAGATGGTATATGTTTTGCTTATTGCTATATTTCTAGTACTTAAGGAAGTGTTTGTCATATAGTATGCACAATAAATATTTGCTGAAAAAGAGGGAAAAAACCGGGCTTCCCTTGTGGTCCAGTGGTTAAGATTCTATGCTTCCACTGCAGGGGGCACTGGTTCAATCCCCGGTCAGGGAACTAAGATTCCACAGATGAAAGTGAATAAATGAACAGATAAGTGATGGGTAGATAAAACTGCAAAGGGAGAAGGCTCAGCAAAGAGACTGAGAAAGGGGAATCAGGAAGGTGGAAAGGAACAGACAGTGTGGAATCCTGGTACCCAAGGAGGAATGTCTTTTTAAAAGGGAATGAACAACAAAATCAATGCTGGTGAAAATCAAATCAAATGAGAACTGACAACAATCTGGTAGATTGGTAAATTATAAAGTCTTTCTGCCACATAGTAGAATGTGGGTAGCAAGTTAGCCTTTGGGGATGACTATTTTTTACAAAAGGTTTTTCAGAGTCCAGAATAATCTATTCTATCTTCTTATTGAAACCAATAGTATCCCTGAAGACCACAGTGTGACAAGGCTCGGGTATATAGTGATACAATATTGTTACCACAGTTTCTCTGTGAGGGGCTGCAAACAATGAAAATAAAGCATGTACACAGAGGCTACTGAAAACATGAACTCGACATACACTTAGTGATATGCAAAATCATTTCCATACTTTATAATGTTAAGCACAAATGGAAAAGAAAGGTGAGTGAGCCAGCAAACTGAGCTAAACAAAAATTCATCTATCAATAGTTCATTTTGCTTAGTTACTTTTCTCTATAACCATTTCAACCCACAGTCCAAATACATTGATTCTCTTTCAGTTGTCAAGAAACAGCCAAACTCACTATAGGCTGAGAGCTAAGGATATTATTTCCAGAAATGGATAAGGCATTCACTCTGGACACTCAGTTAGAAAAAACAGAAAAAACAGAAACAAACTCCAGATTCACTCTCTATAATGAAAGGTATCATCCTCTGAGAAATTTTTATCTTTTGGACAGTGACTGGTTCAGCTTCTCCTTTTTTCCTTGGAGGTCTAACATAACTAGCATTTAGACACTACTGCAGTTCAGTTCAGTTGCTCAGTCGTGCCCGACTCTTTGCGACCCCATGAATCGCAGCATGCCAGGCCTCCCTGTCCATCACCAACTCCTGGAGTTCACCCAAACTCTTGTGCATTGAGTTGGTGATGCCATCCAGCCATCTCATCCTCTGTCATCCCCTTCTCCTCTGCCCTCAATCCCTCACAGCATCAGGGTCTTTTCCAATGAGTCAACTCTTTGCATCACATGGCCAAAGTACTGGAGTTTCAGCCTCAGCATCAGTTCTTCCAATGAGCACCCAGGAATGGTCTCCTTTAGGATGGACTGGTTGGATCTCCTTGCAGTCCAAGGGACTCTCAAGAGTCTTCTTCAACACCACAGCTCAAAAGCATCAATTCTTCAGTGCTCAGCTTTCTTCACAGTCCAACTCTCACATCCATACATGAACACTGGAAAAACCATAGCCTTGACTAGACAGACCTTTGTTGGCAAAGTAATATCTCTGCTTTTAGAACTAACACCTAAACAAGATGTCCTTTTCATTATAGAGGGTTGGAATGCAAAAGTAGGAAGTCAAGAAACACCTGGAGTAACAGGCAAATTTTTCCTTGGAGTACAGAATGAAGCAGGGCAAAGGCTAATAGAGTTTTGCCAAGAGAATGCTCTGGTCATAGCAAACACCCTCTTCCAACAACACAAGAGAAGACTCTACACATGGACATCACCAGATGGTCAACACTGAAATCAGATTGATTATATTCTTTGCAGCCAAAGATGGAGAAGCTATATACAGTCAGCAAAAACAAGACTGGGAGCTGCCTGTGGCTCAGATCATGAACTCATTATTGCCAAATGCAGACTTAAATTGAAGGAAGTGGGGAAAACTACTAGACCATTCAGGTATGACCTAAATCAAATCCCTTATGATTATACAGTGGAAGTGAGAAATAGATTTAAGGGCCTAGATCTGATAGATAGAGTGCCTGATGAACTATGGACAGAGGTTCGTGACATTGTGCAGGAGACAGGGATCAAAACCATCCCCGTGGAAAAGAAGTGCAAAAAAGCAAAATGGCTGTCTTAGGAGGCCTTACAAATAGCTGTGAAAAGAAGAAAAGTGAAAAGCAAAGGAGGAAAGGAAAGATATTCCCATCTGAATGCAGAGTTACAAAGAATAGCAAGGAGAGGTAAGAAAGCGATCAATGCAAAGTAATAGAGGAAAACAACAGAATGGGAAAGATTAGAGATCTCTTCAAGAAAATTAGAGATACCAAGGTAACATTTCATGCAAAGATGGGCTCAATAAAGGACAGAAATGGTATGGACCTAACAGAAGCAGAAGATAGTAAGAAGGTGCTACTTAATGTTTCCTAAATGAATGGTGAATGGAGACACATCTAGAGAGTTAGAAGAGGGGCCGTGGGAGAAAGGAGGACTAATGCAGGGCTTGGAAATCAAAGGTGGGTAATGAAAAATGGCTGACTGACTGCCTGCTTGATCGAGATAACTAGGTTGGTCTAGAAATTGTTCAAAGACCTTGGAATATCTAACTCTAAGGGTTAGATATGGAAAGTGGGGGGCACTTGGCTCTGGATACTGTAGAAATCACTGCTTGAGAAGTGCATCTTTTCCTAAGTATTGGGATACAGGACAGAATACAAACTGGGGTTCCATTAATGGAGTATTGATTGACTGAATGATCAACTGATAGATATACAGAGAAATGATAGATGGGGAGCCTTTTCTCTCCCAGTAACTATATGAGTGAATGGGAAAACTTTTATGGGAAAGTGAATGTGAGGCTGGATTCTCCTCCTAGAGTGGATTTTGATTAGCTTTATCTTCACATATCAGATTCAAGGAAAGAGTAAGATCTCTTAATGGCAGTGAGCGAAGGAGACAAAAGTTGAGGCAGCCAGCAGAGAAACTAGGAGAGTGCCTGCCTTGGGGCCTTAAAAACCTCTAGATCCCAGGGTAAGCTAATAGAGTGGAGAGAGGATTCAGAAGCTGGGAATTAAGACTCAGAAAATGAGCTCACCTCTGTCTCTTCCATACATCTGATTAACCCTATCCCCTTTTAGTCGACTTCATCTCTAAACCCCAACCCCAAGGGTCAAACCAGCTAAAGGGAACTGGCTGTTATAACATACAGAAACCTCATGGTCCATGAATGAGAGTCTGATAGAAACTGTGTCAAGTTGGTATTATGACTTTGGAGGGTTCTAGTCATGATTATAGTCAACAAGAGTCTGAAATGCAATTTCAAAAATGACAGAATGATCTCTCTTCATTTTCAAGGCAAACCATTCAATATCACAGTAATCCAAGTCTATGCCCCAACCAGTAACGCTGAAGAAGCTGAAGTTGACCATTTCTATGAAGACCTACAAGACCTTCTAGAACTAACACCCAAAAAAGATGTCCTTTTCATTATACAAGACTGGAATGCAAAAGTAGGAAGCCAAGAAACACCTGGAGTAACAGGCAAATTTGGTCTTGGAGTACAGAATGAAGCAGGGCAAAGGCTAATAGAGTTCTGCCAAGAGACTGCACTGATCATAACAAACACCCTCTTCCAACAACACAAGAGAAGACTCTACACATGGACATCACCAGATGGTCAACACTGAAATCAGATTGATTATATTCTTTGCAGCCAAAGATGGAGAAGCTATATACAGTCAGCAAAAACAAGACTGGGAGCTGCCTGTGGCTCAGATCATGAACTCATTATTGCCAAATGCAGACTTAAATTGAAGGAAGTGGGGAAAACCACTAGACCATTCAGGTATGACCTAAATCAAATCCCTTATGATTATACAGTGGAAGTGAGAAATAGAGTTAAGGGCCTAGATCTGATGGATACAGTGCCTAATGAACTATGATATGGACAAAGGTTCGTGACATTGTGCAGGAGACAGGGATCAAAACCATCCCCATGGAAAAGAAATGCAAAAGAGCAAAATGGTTGTCTGAGGAGTCCTTACAAATAGCTGTGAAAGAAGGGAAGCAAAAAGCAAAGGAGAAAAGAAAAATGTTCCCATCTGAATGCAGAGTTACAAAGAATAGCGAGGAGAGATAAGAAAGCCTTCTTCAGCGATCAGTGCAAAGAAATAGAGGAAAACAATAGAATAGGAAAGACTAGAGATCTCTTCAAGAAAATTAGAGATACCAAGGTAACATTTCATGCAAAGATGGGCTCGATAAAGGACAGAAATGTTATGGACCTAACAGAAGCAGAAGATATTAAAAAGAGGCGGAAAGAATACACAGAAGAACTGTACAAAAAAGAGCTTCATGACCCAGATTATCACGATGGTGTGATCACTAACCTAGAGCCAGACATCCTGGAATGTGAAGTCAAGTGGGCCTTAGGAAGCATCACTACGAACAAAGCTAGTGGAGGTGATGGAATTCCAGTTGAGCTATTTCAAATCCTGGAAGATGATGCTGTGAAAGTGCTGCACTCAATATCCTAGCAAATTTGGAACACTCAGCAGTGGCCACAGGACTGGAAAAGGTCAGTTTTTATTCCTATCCCAAAGAAAGGCAATGCCAAGGAATGCTCAAACTACTGCACAATTGCACTCATCTCACATGCTAGTAAAGCAATGCTCAAAATTCTCCAAGCCAGGCTTCAGCAATACGTGAACAGTGAACTTCCAGATGTTCAAGCTGGTTTTAGAAAAGGCAGAGGAACCAGAGATCCAATTGCCAACATCCCCTGGATCACTGAAAAAGCAAGAGAGTTCCAGAAAAACATCTATCTGCTTTATTGACTATGCCCAAGCCTTTGACTGTGTGGATCACAATAAACTGTGGAAAATTCTGAAAGAGATGGGAAACCAGACCATCTGACCTGCCTCTTGAGAAACCTATATGCAGGTCAGGAAGCAACAGTTAGAACTGAACAGAGAACAATAATAGACTGGTTCCAAACAGGAAAAGGAGTATGCCAAGGCTGTATACTGTCACCCTGCTTATTTAACTTCTATGCAGAGTACATCATGAGAAACACTGGGCTGGAGGAAGCACAAGCTGGAATCAAGATTTCCAGGAGAAATATCAATAACCTCAGATATGCAGATGACACCCCCTTTACGGCAGAAAGTAAAGAGGAACTAAAAAGCCTCTTGATGAAAGTGAAAGAGGAGAGTGAAAAAAATTGGCTTAAAGCTCAACCTTCCAAAAGCTAATATCATTGCATCTGGTCCCATTACTTCATGGCAAATAGATGGCGAAACATTGGAAACAGTGACTGACTTTATTTTTTGAGGCTCCAAAATCACTGCAGATGGTGATTGCAGCCATGAAATTAAAAGATGCTTACTCCTTGGAAGGAAAGTTATGACCAACCTAGATAGCATATTAAAAACCAGAGACGTTATTTTACCAAAAAAAGGTCTGTCTAGTCAAGGCTATCATTTTTCCAATGGTCATGTATGGATGTGAGAGTTGGACTGTGAAGAAAGCTGAGCGCCGAAGAATTCATGCCTTTGAATTGTGGTGTTGGAGAAGACTCTTGAGAGTCCCTTGGACTACAAGGAGATCTAACCAATCCATCCTAAAGGAGATCAGTCCTGGGTGTTCATTGGTAGGACTGATGTTGAAGATGAAACTCCAATATTTTGGCCTGATGCGAAGAGTTGACTCTTTGGAAAAAACTCTGATGCTGCTAAAGATTGAGGGTAGGAGAAGAAGAGGACGACAGAGGATGAGATGGTTGGATGGCATCACCAATTCAGTGGACATGGGTTTAGGTGGACTCTGGGAGTTCGTGATGAACAGGGAGGCCTGGCGTGCTGCTGTTCATGGGGTCGCAAAAAGTCGGATATGACTGAGCAACAGAACTGAACTGAACTGAGTCATGATTTTATCTAAATGCAACTTTTTTCTCTTTTCCTCCCCCTGATTACAGAGCTTCTTTCTTGTGGACTGGGGTAACATGAAGGCTGTTGGCACCCATCTGTCCCATGACCACCGTCAAACTACAGGACTGGCATAGGACCCCAGCTGGGACAACCTGAGAATTCCATCTTCTGAGCCACATGGTTGGGCTTCCCATTGGCTCAGTAGTAAAGAATCTGCCTCCCAAGCAAGAGATGGAGGTTATTCCCTAGGTTGGGAAGATTCCCTCGAGAATGCAATGGCAGCCCACCCCAGTATTTTTGCCTGGGAAATCCTGGGGACAGAAGAGCCTGGCAGGCTGCAGGCCATGGGTTCACAGAGTCACAAATGACTTAAGGACAAAATAACAGCAGCAGGAGCTACATGGTTAGATTAAGGAAGGGCATGTGACCCAGATGAAATAGTCACCAGTGACTTTTGCACAGGCAACAGAGGAAAGAAGCACTACTTTTTCTATACGATGCTTGAGTTTCTCTTTATATTACAAAATCTTGAGTTAACGTTATATTTTCATGAATGTAAATTGTGTGCCACTTCTGTTACCTTTAATTCTTTTCTAGGAAATTTTTCGAATTAAATTGCTAGAAATAAATTATTTACCTAATTGTAAAATTCAAAAGAACATTAAAAGATAAACAAGTCCCAACTCTTATACCATCAGTTCAGTTCAGTTCAGTTGCTCAGTCGTGTCTGACTCTTTGCGACCCCATGAATTGCAGCACGCCAGGCCTCCCTGTCCATCACCAACTCCCGGAGTTCACTCAGACTCACGCCCATCAAGTCGGTGATGCCATCTAGCCATCTCATCGTCTGTCGTCCCCTTCTCCTCCTGCCCCCAATCCCTCCCAACATCAGAGTCTTTTCCAATGGGTCAACTCTTCACATGAGGTGGCCAAAGTACTGGAGCTTCAGCTTTAGCATCATTCCTTCCAAAGAAATCCCAGGGTTGATCTCCTTCAGAATGATCTGGTTGGACCTCCTTGCAGTCCAAGGGACTCTCAAGAGTCTTCTCCAACACCACAGTTCAAAAGCATCAATTCTTCAGTGCTCAGCCTTCTTCACAGTCCAACTCTCACATCCGTACATGACCACAGGAAAAACCATAGCCTTGACTAGACAGACCTTAGTCCGCAAAGTAATGTCTCTGCTTTTGAATATGCTATCTAGGTTGGTCATAACTAGGAGTCCCTTCAACATTTTTAACAAATGGCCATTCATACTCCAATTACAAAGTTTCAACTGCAGAGAACACACTGTTTTATCTTTTGTATTACCTCCTACTCTTCCTTTCTTCTCCTCCCTTTTGTCCTCTTGTATTTATGTAAGGTTGTGTGTCTGTGTGTGTTAGTTGCTCGGTTGTCTGACTCTTTGTTACCTCATGGACTATAATTCTCCAGCTCCTATGTTTATGGAATTCTCCAGGCCAGAAACTGGAGTAGGCTGCCATTCCCTTTCCCAGGGGATTTTCCCAACCCAAGGATTGAACCCATGTCTCCTGCATGACAGGCAGTTTCTTTACCATTTAAGCCACCAGGGAAGCCCTTATGTAACGTTACCACATACAAAATATTTGGAAGATAAAAATCAATAATTATGTATTTTTTCCATCACAGTTATTTTAAAACAAAAAATTATAAACATAATTGTACAAATAAAATAATGTGACATTTTGCTACTTTACTTTTAGTAAAATTGGTCTTTTATTTAATTTGCTCTACATTGAGAATAAACATTTTATGTTTGTTTGTAGATTATTATTCTTTTGGAAAAATATGTATTAATGTTTTACACCCATTATTAAATTACATTCTCCGGTTCTTTCTCTGTACCTTTTCTTTTCTGATGTTTACCTAAACATGTACCATTTATCATAAAGCATTACACACTAAAAATAGAATTTTTTTCCAATTTTTTTTCTCCTTTGCCAACAGCTTTCAACCAAATTTCCAAGAAAGATCAATTTAATTTAAAGTGCACCTCTAGACTATCCAGGATTTAAGCATTTAATTAGAAATCCATTAAAATAATTGTATTCCCTTTTAATGTAGTCACTTAACCTGTAGTTAAAAGTGATTTCCATTATTATAAAATAGGTCATATATAATCTGATGTTATATTGCTTAAATTTATCTCAGAAACATTTGCACTTGTAAATTAAGTAGAAATGTGCTGAATTCAAAGCCTGAAGTTCCTATTCACAAAAATTGGTGATGATACTTAAAAGTCTCAACTGGAACAAACAATATTCCCTTCTTTCATATTTTTCAGTTCAGTTCAGTTGCTCAGTCGTGTTCGACTCTTTGAGACCCCATGAATTGCAGCACGCCAGGCCTCCCTGTCCATCACCAACTCCTGGAGTTCACTCAAACTCATGCCCATCGAGTCGGTGATGACATTCAGCCATCTCATCCTCTGTTGTCCCCTTCTTCTACTGCCCCCAATCCCTCCAGCATCAGGGTCTTTTCCAATGAGTCGACTCTTCACATGGTGGCCAAAGTATTGGAGTTTCAGCTTCAGCATCAGTCCTTCCAATAAACACCCAGGACTGATCTCCTTTAGAATGATCTGGTTGGATCTCCTTGCAGTCCAAGGGACTCTCAAGAGTCTTCTCCAATACCACAGTTCAAAAGCATCAATTCTTCTGTGCTCAGCTTTCTTCACAGTCCAACTCTCACATCCATACATGACCACTGGAAAAACCACAGCCTTGACTAGATGGACCTTTGTTGGCAAAGTAATGTCTCTGGTTTTTAATATGCTGTCTAGGTTGGTCATAACTTTCCTTCCAAGAAGTAAGCATCTTTTAATTTCATGGCTGCAGTCACCATTTCTTTCTTTAATCAAGTCCAAATAAACTGGAACTGGGAGAGTATAATTTAGTGATTTTCCTTCTTAAAATTAAAAATCATCTGAAAAGATTTCTTTCCTGCAGAATTTATTTCTTAGGGAATACTTACTGATAACTTTAAAAAAAATTATTTATCTATTTTTGGTTGTTTTGAGTCTTCCTTGCTATGTGCAAGCTTTCTCTAGAAGCAAGCAAGGGCTACTCTTCGTTATGGTGATCGGGTTTCTCACTGTGGTGGCTTCTCTAGTTGTGCAGCACAGGCTCTAGAGTGAAGGCTCAGTAGTCATGGTACATGGAATTAGCTGCCCAGCAGCATGTGGAATCTTCCTGGACCAGGGATCAAACCTGTGTCCCCTACACTGGCAGGTAGATTCTTAACCACTGAACCACCAGGGGTGTCCTACTGATGACTTAATATATTGTGAGCAAATTTAAATGAGTAAAATTAAACATAAAGATAAACTCAACATTCAGAAAACTAAGATCATGACGTCTGATCCCATCACTTTATGGCAAATAGATGAGGAAACAATGGAAACAGTGACAGACTTTATTTCAGGGGCTCCAAAATCACTGCAGATGGTGACTGAAGCCATGTAATTAAAAGGTGCTTGCTTCCTGGAAGAAAAGTTATGACCAATCTGGACAGCATATTAAAAAGCAGAGACATTACTTGGCCAACAAAGGTCCATATAGTCAAAGCTATGGTTTTTCCAGTACTCATGTATGGTTGTGAGAGTTGGACTATGAAGAAAGCTGAGCGCTGAAGAATTGATGCTTTTGAACTGTGGTATTGGAGAAGACTCTTGAGAGTCCCTTGGACTGCAAGGAGATCCAACCAGTCCATCCTAAAGGAAATCAGTCCTGAATATTCATTGGAAGGACTGATGCTGAAGCTGAAACTCCAATACTTTGGCCACCTGATGTGAAGAACTGACTCAGTAGAAAAGATCCTGATGCTGGGGAAGATGGAAGGTGGGAGGAGAAGGGGACAACAGAGGATGGGATGGTTGGATGGCATCACAGACTCAATGGACATGAGTTTGAGTAAGCTCTGGGAGTTGGTGATGGAAAAGGAAGTCTGGTGTGCTCCAGTCCATAGGGTCACAGAGTTGGACATAACTGCATGTCTGAATTGAAACTGAAAACATGAAGATAAAACATTTTGTGGCCCATAACTGGTCTTTATCTAGACCAAAGCTTTTAATCTTTATATTTTTTGAATGTTTCAACACCCTAGGACCTAGATTATTTCCCACTCTGACTCCAAACTTTCATTTACTCTTTGATATATTCGTAGTGACTCTTTCCCTCTCCTTTCTCTGTGACTCCAGGCCCTCATCTAGCAATTCCTCATTCCCTAGAGAGTTCCCATACTCCTCTCCACCCAGCCAGGATCTCATGCTGTCCCCAGTGGCTCTCCAGAATCCTTTACCAGATGTCATCCCATACTTACTATGCCAGTTCTGAATGACAACCACCATCCAAGAGGAACCAACTTATCTGTCAGGCACAGTGCCTAGAGCCCATAATACTTTCTGATGACCACATAAATTTTTTACTAGTGTAACCTTTTAGGTTGAAAAAATATTTTAATGTAGAATATTAATATCATTACAATCATAAAATATACATTTTTCTAAGACTGAAAGGGTCCATTAAGGGAAAAATGCCTTTGGTCCATGAAAATCATAAAATGGCTCTATCATCTATTTACTCTGCTTTTCCTCCAAAGACAACAACAAAGGACAGCATTGATGAAGGAACTCTCACAAACAATTTGGCTTATGCTGATGCTTCACTGAATTCAACAGTGAGAACTGTAAGCTTTTAATATGACACACACACAGGCACTTGTGCACACACACATGTGACAACTGTAATGGCAAAGGATGTTGGGCTCAGAAGGGTTGAACATTTAGGGTTTAACGTTCCGTGTTCACCATCTGGAAATATCTAATATTATTAATGTTGGTCTTTGTGTTTTGTAAGTGAAGGCATGTGGGACAATAAGGCAGGACCCAGGGACCTGGAACCTCAACTCATGTCTTTTCATCTTCTATGAACTCATTTTCTCTTTGGAATGCTTCTACCAGGCTGCCCTTCCCCCTGCCATATCCAGTGACCAGTGCTACTCTCTGCTCCCCTCCCCACTCAGTAAAGGCCTGATCATGGGTTGGGAGAGGGTTAAGCGTTTGGTGAACAGTTTCCATGACACTTTGGTGAGTTTTAGCAGCAGCTGGCCACAGTTCAGGCTGGCAGATGCAGAGCACACCTGGAGGGTGACTTTGCAGGGCTGAGCCTCCCACTTAGCTCTGATCCAATACTGAACACGTCCAAGCATAGACATGGGGTTTGCCCATCCACACTGGGTAGGGTTGTAAGCAAGTAGGAAGGGGAGATTGGTTTCCTGGCCCCCAGCCAGGGCACTGTGTGAGTTCCCAGGTGCACACACGCTGAGCTACATAGGACAACAATAGGCCTGTGTGAGTATCTGCCATTTCCCCGAGTATCTGCATTTCCCCAAGTATCTTGTGCCCAGAAGCACAATAGTAAATAAAAAACATCCTAATAGGATAAGACATTATTTTTTTTTAAAGCCTTACATTTCAGTGCCTATAACATTTTTTCTTACTTTTTGAACAAAAACTACACATTCTCATTTTTGCTCTGGACACTGACTTATGTAGGTCACCCTGCACACATTTCTCAGGTTCCAAGAGCTACAACTTTTTGATCTTATTGTGAAACATGAGCTAGTTGATGAGAATCCCTTTGACTTTTGTCTTTCTGTCACAAAATGCCTCCTGTTTCCACTTCCCTTTCTCTCCTTTTTATGGGTTCTAAAATCAGTTTCTCTACATGATGCCTTCAACTGGATTCCATTTCCATCCTTCAGGTTTCATAACATCAGTTATTCTGTTGAGCTTAACTCTTCCTCTCTCCCTTGTAATCAGTTGTTTCCCCCTGTGTCTTCAATTTTCTAACCTCTCTCTTAACCATTCTGCTGCTCCTCCAACTCTAAAAGCCGGTTGGAGTTGGCTCCAATTACTATCTCTGCTTCATTGACATCCTCTGGCCATCATTCATCATATTGCTAAAACTGCCTAATCAAAGGTTACCTGAGATGGCTTTACAACCATGGTGCTAGTAATGTGTTGCCTTTCTTTTGTATTTTATGTAGATTTTAAAATACGATGTAGAGCTTTATATTTTGACATGCAAAGATTTCTATCATATATGAAAAAGCAAGAACTGTACATAAAAGAAAATTCCATTTTTGTTTTTGCTTTTTTAAAAAATGAATATGAAGATACCCAGGAGGCTACACATTAAACAAGCAATGTTAACAATTTATCATTATATGTTTCTGCTGAGTCACTTCAGTCGTGTCTGACTCTGTGCGACCCCATAGATGGCAGCCTACTAGGCTCCTGCATCCTATTAGTCAATATCAACTTTGTCAAAGGAAATAAATCCTTCAAGGAAAAGCACTGTGTTGATGCTAGAATAAGCAGATTCAGGGTGTCCCAGGCATATCTTGTGGCAACCTATAGATGTGGCAACCTATATCAGATGGCTAGTGCCTGGGATGGGCCCTCTAGACACCCCCATGGAGCCCTCCAGGCCTGGGCTTCAGCTTTGCAAGCTCAAAGGGGCTATTTGGGTTTTCACATCCAGAAGATATTTGTCTGTGGGGAAATGATTAAATTCAGAATGAAGAAATGGGTAAATTAGAATTCAAATATTCTGAATTAGAATGATAACACCTGCCTTGCAGTATGCCTGAAAATGAGGACCTAGTACCCTGGACCTTTCTATAGATGTCAATAGTACTGACCACCTCCAGGCTTGGTTCTCACTCCTACCTTGGATTTGTTGTCCTGGCACTTCAGTGCTTCTCTCTCACTTTCCTGAAGACTTCTTCCTAGTTCTGGGTATTTTCTATTCTCCATTCTATTGGTCACCAAAAGGAGGTTTAACAGGATGTCCAGTAAAGATCTGAACATATCTGAAGTTGGAATATGCCATTTTCTGGCCTACAAGTAATGCATGCTTTTCAGAGTAGAGACTGTAATTCTCCATTGGGGTTAATATTGCTTTCTTCCTAAGAGAGATTTCTTCAGTGTCTGTGCTCTTTTATTTAAGAAGTCCTTCAGGAATCTCAAAATCAATGAGGTAATTCAAATGCAGATACTTTTGACTGAGACATGAAACATTCAGTTTAGCCATGTAAATTAGATGCATTGGCAGAACTGTACTTCTGCTATCACATCAAAAAATTGTAGGTTAAATACTTTGGCCAAAATCTGACAGCATTGATATTTAAATATCAAAGCCAGGATTCAAACCCACAGTTTCTGATGTTGAATCCAGTGCTCTTTCTCCTTCATACTGTGCTGCCTACAACTATTCTTATGTCGTCTAAAATAAATGACCCCTAGCCCTTAGTATCAGCTTCCCTGGTGGCTCAGATGGTAAAGTGTCTGCCTGCAGTGTGGGAGACCCGCGTTCGACTCCTGGGTTGGGAAGATCCCCTGGAGAAGGAAATGGCAATCCACTCCAGCACTCTTGCCTGGAAAATCCCATGGACGGAGGAGCCTGATAGGCTACAGTCCATGGGGTTGCAAAGAGTCGGAGGCAACTGAGTGACTTCACTTTCACTTTTCGCTTTCATGCACTGGAGAAGGGAAATGGCGGCCCACTCCAGTTTACTTGCCTGGAGAATCCCAGGGATGGGGGAGCCTGGTGGGCTGCCATCTATGGGGTCACACAGAGTCAGACACGACTGGAGTGACTCAGCAGCAGCAGCAGCCCTTAGTATAATATTTTGGGCATAATAGATGGCCTAAGAGAGATTTATTAATAAATGAATGATAATATACATGAATATAAACAAATGTACTTACATTGAAAAAAGATACCTTGCTTAACATAAAAGAGATCTAATAAGACAACTTGTTTATCAAGAGACGCATCTTCAATCAAAAAGAGTCACCAATGCCAATAATACAGTTGATAATGTTAGGAATATTCCAACAAATGTCACAGTATGGACTTAGATTTAAGTCATTCATTTTAGAGAGTGGATCTGATTTTAAAAGGGAGAACTCTATTAGCACCTGGTGTGACAGTACAAGAAAATACATTTTCAGGTTTATCATTTAAGACTTTCTGACTGTGGGCAAAAGACATAGATGAGGTTCTCACTGAGAATTGAACAAGGAAGAGAAACCTGTAGGGGCTGAAGTACATTAGTAAAGAAAACATGCGTTCTGGCCCCTATGCTCTTTCTTCCCCCAGTGTTCTGAACATGATTTTGTGGATTCACAAAGGCAGCACAAATGAAAGAGATGGAAAAGTACAGGCTAGTTACATTCAAAGGGAAGCAAAAGCTGTCTGGATTCAGGCTGATAAGGCTGAATTTGTCTAGGGATGGATTCTCTTGAAATTCGCTCTTGATGCTCAAGAGGCTGTACCAAGAATTATCAGCGGTAAGAAGGCACTCTAATTTAGCTTATGAAGCAGTTATTGCTCTGGTTGAATGGACATTGATTAGAAATTGGAAGAATGTGCTCCAGTAGGTCAGGTTTTCATAATGCATGTCTCAAAACTGGGAAGTTTAACCCCAAATACAAACTTTATTTAAAGCTAGGCTTTAATTTTTAAGATTGCACCTATTTTTGAAAAACCTGGCATTTATTATTACACATTACACAGTGTCAGAGAGGAACTTACAGTCTCAGAAAAAAAGAAAAGTACAGAAGAGGCTACTTCAGAGAAAAGAAATTTATGAAGAAGAAGGATTTAAAAGCATTTCTAAAATATAATAGGTCTATTTTATAATTAGTATGAATATCTAAATAAAAATGCAATATTTAAAGTTTTGCAAAATTTAACCATCAAAAATGGAGAAAAGTATATTGCACTGATCTTAGAAGGAAATAAAATTATTCACCTATTTAATAAAATAAACTAACTGTAATAAAACAAAAATAGCGTCAACAAATGGTTATCTCCATGCTTTAAACTGGTTAATTAAACCTGCTAAAGCAACCCTATGGAATACTATGCAACAATTTTTAAAAAATCAAAAGTTATATTTAAATGGGAATAGAGATACGGTCACAGAGAACAGATTTTTTGGCCACTGCAGGGGTAAAGAGAGGGTGGGGCAAACTGAGAGAGTAGCATTGACATATATCAATACCGTGTGTAAAACAGATAGCTAGTGGGAAGCTGCTGTATAACACTGGGAGCTCAGCTCTGTGCTCTGTGATGACCTAGACGGGTGGGATGGGCAGGGTGAGAGAGAGGCTCACGAGAGAGGAGATATATGTATACTTATAGCTGATTCACATTGTTGTACAGAAGAAACCAACAAAATATTGTAAAGCAATTATCCTCCAATTAAAAATCAATAAAAAAAATAAGTGGGCTGTCATGAAAATATGTTGATGTCATAAACTTAAGAGAGGAGAGAGATAAAGTTCCTGAACAATATATATGGCATGATATGAAGGTGTTACATATGCATATACATTTATGCAAATGTTCATAATCTATGAATATACATAGATATTTTCATGCAGATACATATATATGTATATTTTTGCAATGCTTAGAAGAAGACCACTAAGGATGCACATAGCACTGATTCCAGTGATAAACTGGTGTCATCTAAAGAGAAAAGCAAGCACAAAGAGTTACCAAACAGCACTGCACTTTCTCTTTTTTATTTATACATATTATAATCAGAATGAATCACTCCCATATTTTAAAAATTACATGCATTTTTATCTCCAAAACTGATAACTGAAATCACCAATGGCACCTGGCTACTAATCTCTGTTTATCAGAGAGTGAATGCATTTCATATTCTATATTAAATATCATCACTACCACTAAACCTTGCCTAGGGTTGCTTTAAACTTCCTCAGTAACTTAAGATGACTCACTAAAAAAGTCTATAGCACACATTTCAAAATCTGAACTTATAGAAAGAGCATCAATATTTATGCCACATTTAAGATTTTTCAAGCTTTTGATATAATTTTAGAACAAATGCTCTTTCAAGGTGTAGTGTATTCACACATAACTGCTACAAATGCATGACAGAAATAAATCACAGCTGATCACTATAAGGGACATGAAATTTTAGGGGGTGTCTATGTACTGTTGTATGAAGGTTTTACCTACAAATTCTATAGAAAATATAAAGATCAGAAAAGAACCATTACATGTAATTTAAAACCTATTACTTGTTCTTTCAGTTTGTCTTTTACATCTGAATCACATTTGATAGTTGGCATGGAACATTCTTTTAGCTATTCCACAGATAATAATTACCCTCCTATTCTTAATCTTTTATGCAAACCATATGGCACATTTAGAAATTTTGCCAGCTCTAATTAAAAGTGTCCATTCAAATTAAACAAGGTCAAAAGAGACACTATATTAAGATCTACTGAATACGTTGAGGGGAACTACATGTAGAGAACAATAACACAGACTCATTGTCAGTTAAATCTATCTGCAGTCTTCATGATGATTTTTAATACACAAAAGATGAGAAAACAAAGCACATCACTGGTTGGTCTTCTAAATATGCAAAGAAAGCTAAAATGTCAGGGAAGCAAAGAGGTAGGAAAAGAAAGCGGCATCTGCTCAGTGATTTCTTGGCCAGGGTTGTGAGAGTTCAGCTCAGTCGCTCAGTTGTGTCTGACTCTTTGCGACCCCATAGACTGCAGCACACCAGGCCTCCCTGCCCATCACCAACTCCCAGAGTTTACTCAAACTCAGGTCCATTGAGTCGGTGATGCCATCCAACCATTCCATCCTCTGTCGTCACCTTCACCTCCCACCTTCCATCTTCCCCAGCATCAGGGTCTTTTCCAATGAGTCAGTTCTTCACATCAAGTGGCCAAAGTATTGGTGTTTCAGCTTCAACATCAGTCCTTCCAATGAACACCCAGGACTGATCTCCTTTAGGATGGACTGGTTGAATTTCCTTGTAGCCCAAGGGACTCTCAAGAGTCTTCTCCAACACCACAGTTCAAAAGCATCAATTCTTTGGCACTCAGCTCTCTTTATAGTCCAACTCTCACAACCATACATGAGTACTGGAAAAACCATACATTTGACTAGACAGACCTTTGTCAGCAGAGTAATGTCTCTGTTTTTTAATATGCTGTCTAGGTTGGTCATAACTTTCCTTCCAAGGACCAAGTGTCTTTTAATTTCATGGCTGCAGTCACCATCTGCAACGATTTTGGAGCCCCGCAAAATAAAGTCAGCCACTGTTTCCCCACCTATTTGCCATGAAGTGATGGGATCACATGCCGTGATCTTAGTTTTCTGAATGTTGAGTTTTAAGCCAACTTTTTCACTCTCCTCCTTCACTTTGATCAAGAGACTATTTAGTCCTTCACTTTCTTCCATAAGGGTGGTGTCATCTGCCTATCTGTGGTTACTGATATTTCTCCCGGCAATCTTGATTCCAGCTTGTGCTTCATCCAGCCCAGCATTTCTCATGATGTACTCTGCATATAAGTTAAATAAGCAGGGTGACAATGTACAGCCTTGATGTACTTCTTTCCTGATTTGGAACCAGTCTGCTGTCCCATGTCCAGTTCTAACTGTTGCTTCCTGACCTACATACAGATTTCTCAAGAGGCAGGTCAGGTGGTCTGCTTTCTTGCGCCAGGGTTGTGAGAGTTCAAAACATATTGATGGAGATGAATGTGTCTAACTCTGCTCGTGGTAGTGACTAGTGTATTGGATGCTAGGATATGCCACCCAGATCAGCCTTTATGAGTGAAGGACTTACAAATTAGTGGCCAGGAGTGCAGCCAATATCTAGCCTTCAGCTGCCGCCCCTCTTCAGGAAATTCCTCTAATGAAGACAGCCTCTTTATCCAAGAGTATGTAAATTTGTGGGGGCAGCCTAAATCCAATGACTGGTGCTTGCAGAGTAGAAAACCTAGACCTTGAAGTCAGCACAATTCTGAAGGGTCATCCTAGTTTCAGAACTTCCCATGAGTTCCGCTAAAATTTTTGTGTGACTGCATCACACAACACACAATTTTCTTCTTTCTGCCCCTTCCTGTTACCCTTCCTTGCTTTCCACATTTGTTGATCTTTAGGGTAGCTTCTAATAAAATTCATGCACATTAATCTCCATCTCAGAGTCTGCTTCCTGGGGACCTCCTTGTGACAGTTTAGTTAAAAATCAGGCAAGAAATCAAATTTGGAACAAAACAATTCACTAGAAGAAACATTTGAAAAATATGGTAAAATGTGAATGTTGGAAATAATTTTTATCCTATTTCTGAACATGTAACATTTTATCATTAATTTTTGAGAAGGAATCTTTGGGGAAAAATTATTAAATTTCCTTTATGAGTATGGCTCTTACAAGGTGAAAACTAAATATGTTTATAATGAGAGATAAAAGTGCAATAAGGACTAGATGTTTATTGCTATTAAATGTAAATAAAATTATTGATACTTGAAAATAAGTGCCATAGTCATCATTAGTGGAAATTTGTGTTTAGGATCCTGGATAACTATGGGTATTATAACTGAAAATGATAAAACACAGCCAAAGAAGGACAAATTTTTAATGAAAAAATACATAAAACACCATTTAGAAAAAAAGTATTTTCAATAGACATTGTTAAGAAACACCCCAAACTGTAGATTTTATTTTGAAATACGTTTTTGGAAATAATAATGGCAGATAAATTTCTGGTTAAATGAACCTATAAAAGATAATTGATAGTAATCACACTGTATGAAATTTTGTGGAAGATACAAAATATAAACACTTATTCCTCACTGTCATGAAACTTAAAACGTAGTTTATCAAAACTTCCCTAAGAAAAAATTTTTTGAAGAAGAATAAATCCAAAAAAATTATGAGCTGTAAATTCACTTTTAACTAAAGACACAATTTTTTAAACTGATTTTAAAGCCATATAAAGGAAAGATATGTTTTCTCCATTTTTAGTTATTAATTAACATTCCAAGGAGAAAGAGTTATACTTTCTTGCTTATTGGAATTGCCATTATTTTGACTTACTAAAAAATATCTAAGTGCTTTATGTGAATCATCCACTATAAAAGCATAACTATAATTGTTATCAACTCTGAACATAATAATTCAAGATCTCCTCAAAAAATTCTTGAAATAAAAGTAATAACATTTGGTAAAAGTATAAAAATTATATAATAAGGATATTAAAGATTTATTTTAAAAATATATTATTTGAAAGTGAATTCTAATATTTTGTGTCATTTTCTTTCCTTTATTAAAAATCTAATAATAGGGCTTGACAAATTTAATTATTCAGTAATATATTTTCAGCCCAGAAAAATACCTTGGATTACTTTTAAATATCATTACATCAAAATGTATGTCTAATATTTTCATGAATAACTTCACAGAAAGTGAATGCATATCTTTCTATTTTAAATCACATATTATCAGAATGTCATCTCAAAAGTAATATGCTGAATCTTTCTATTATCAATTTTTGAAAGCTTTTCTTTTGATTAGAAGCAACTTGAATATTAAAAAGCTATCTGTTTATTCTTTCGTACCAAACTTACAATGTTCAATACCATAAACATAATTATTTTTTAATTAACATGGGCAAATACAACAGTAAGGTAGCAACTGGTCTTAAAAATATTTCTAAACACAGGAAGGGAGAAGAAAATTAGTTTGCAATACAGTGAATAGAGTTTATTTTAGCATGCTCATTAGCATCTTATACAAACCTCTTAGAATACTTTATTAAAAACCCTGACAACATCCCTAAGGGATGGAGATAATGAATCATTTTCTATACTCATTTTCTGAAATGGTAAGGAACAGCAGAGGGAGTTAATTCACTTTCCTCCTCCTCTACTATTCCCTCATCCATAATATGAAAGACACTGACAACTCCAGTTGATAAACTCTTGGATGGTTCTCTTTCAAATGTTGTTGGTAGTATTCATTCTAAAATTTACTTACTCTTCAACCTAGATAGCATATTGAAAAGCAGAGATATTACTTTGCCAACACAGGTCCGTCTAGTCAAGGCTATGGTTTTTCCAGTGGTCATGTACGGATGTGAGAGTTGGACTGTGAAGAAGGCTGAGCACCAAAGAATTGATACTTTTGAACTGTGGTGTTGGAAAAGACTCTTGAGACTCCTCTGGACTGTAAGGAGATCCAACCAGTCCATTCTGAAGGAGATCAGCCCTGGGTGAATCTCCAGTACTTTGGCCACTTCGTGCGAAGAGTTGACTCATTGGAAAATACTTTGATGCTGGGAGGGATTGGGGGCAGGAGAAGAAGGGGACGACAGAGGATGAGATGGCTGGATGGCATCACTGACTCGATGGACGTGAGTCTGAGTGAACTCCGGGAGTTGGTGATGGACAGGGAGGCCTGGCCTGCTGCAATTCATGGGGTCGCAAAGAGTCAGACACGACTGAGCAACTAAACTGAACTGAGAACTTCTTTGGTATAATTGTTCTCCAGTTTGCGGGCCTGCTAACTGGCTATCTGGTGGGGCTAATGGCAACCTCCTCCAAGAGAACTTATGCCACATACTGTGCTTCCCAGGTCTGCTGCAGCCAGAGCCCCTGTCCCCACAGCAGGCCACTGTTGACCCATGCATCTGGAGAAGACAGTCACTCACAGGTACCTTACCTACCTCCTGAGAAACCTGTATGCAGGTCAAGAAGCAACAGTTAGAATCAGACATGGAACAACTGACTGGTTCAAAATTGGAAAAGGAGTACATCAAAGCTGTGTATTGCAAGCAACTTATGCAGCTCAATTCCAGAAAAATAAACGACCCAATCAAAAAATGGGCCAAAGAACTAAATAGACATTTCTCCAAAGAAGACATACGGATGGCTAACAAACACATGAAAAGATGCTCAACATCACTCATTATCAGAGAAATGCAAATCAAAACCACAATGAGGTACCACTTCACACCAGTCAGAATGGCTGCGATCCAAAAATCCGCTAGCAATAAATGCTGGAGAGGGTGTGGAGAAAAGGGAACCCTCCTACACTGTTGGTGGGAATGCAAACTAGTACAGCCACTATGGAGAACAGTGTGGAGATTCCTTAAAAAATTGCAAATAGAACTACCTTATGACCCAGCAATCCCACTGCTGGGCATACACACCGAGGAAACCAGAACTGAAAGAGACACATGTACCCCAATGTTCATCGCAGCACTGTTTATAATAGCCAGGACATGGAAACAACCTAGATGTCCATCAGCAGATGAATGGATAAGAAAGCTGTGGTACATATACACAATGGAGTATTACTCAGCCATTAAAAACAATTCATTTGAATCAGTTCTGATGAGATGGATGAAACTGGAGCTGATTATACAGAGTGAAGTAAGCCAGAAAGAAAAACACCAATACAGTATCCTAACACATATATATGGAATTTAGAAAGATGGCAGTGACGACCCTGTATGCAAGACAGCAAAAAAGACACAGATGTGTATAACGGACTTTTGGACTCAGAGGGAGAGGGAGAGGATGGGATGATTTGGGAGAATGGCATTCTAACATGTATACTATCATGTAAGAATCGAATCGCCAGTCTATGTCTGATGCAGGATACAGCATGCTTGGGGCTGGTGCATGGGGATGACCCAGAGAGATGTTATGGGGAGGGAGGTGGGAGGGGGGGTTCATGTTTGGGAATGCATGTAAGAATTAAAGATTTTAAAATTAAAAATAAATAAATAAATAAATGGGGAAAAAAGGCTGTGTATTGTCACCCTGTTTATTTAACTTATATGCAGAGTATACCATGCAAAATGCCAGGCTGGATGAAGCACAGGCCAGAATCAAGACTGCCAGGAGAAATAACAATAACTTCAGATATGCAGGTGACACCACCCTTATGGCAGAAAGTGTAGAGGAATAAAGAGCCTCTTGATGAAAGTGAAAGAAGAGTGAAAAACCTGGCTTAAAACTCAACTTTCAAAAATCTAAGATCATGGCATCTGGTCCCATCACTTCGTGACAAAAAAATAGATGGGGACACAATGGAAACCGTGACAAACTTTATTTTCTTGGGATCCAAAATGACTGTAGATGGTGATTACAGCCATGAAATTAAAAGACACTTGCTCCTTGGAAGAAAAGCTATGGCCAACCTAGGCAGAGTATTAAAAAGCAGAGAGATTACTTTGCCAACAAATGTCCATATAGTCAAAGCTATGGCTTTTCCAGTAGTTAGGTATGGATGTGAGAGTTGGACTGGAAAATGGCTGAGCACTGAAGAACTGATGCTTTTGAAATGTTGGGATGGAGAAGACTCTTGAGAATTCCTTGGACCGCAAGGAGATTCAACCAGTCTATTCTAAAGGAAATCAGTCCTAAATATTCGTTGGAAGGACTGATGCTGAAGCTGAAACTCCAATGCTTTGGCCACCTGATGCGAAGAACTGACTCATTTGAAAAAACCCTGATGCTGGGAAAGATTGAAGGTAGGAGGAGAAGGGGACAACAGAGGATGAGATGGTTGGATGGCATCATCAACTCAATGGACATGAGTTTGAGCAAACTCCAGGAGATGGTTGAAGGTGTGCTGCAGTCCATGGGGTCCCAAAGAGTTGGACATGACTGAGCGACTAAACAACAACAATATATCTATTTATGAAACAGGAGGGGAGGGGACAGGGCGCAACATTTAAAGGAACTTCATAGCAATTAAAAAAAAAACTGGTTAGAACCATCTAGGTCCAAGATAGAGGGAAATTCCACTTCCACTAGAACTTGAGCCCTATTATAGCCCATTGTAATACATTAGCATGCTAAATGACACACCCACCAGAGCCCTGACAGATTTGAGGCTAACCAGAAAAGGTCAAAAAGTGCACTGTGGCCCGATTCCTAGAAATCTCTGCCCCTTCCCTAAAATAATTGGAGTAATCTTCCTACTCATTAGCCTGTGAAATTACCCAGCCCATAAAAACTAGCCACACATTTCAGAGCTCTTTCACCTTCTGACATGGCCCATACTCTGTTTGTGGAGCGTGTTTCTCTTTAAATAAGTCCACTTCTTACCTATCACTTCATCTCCAGATATTTTCACAATGAGGCAAGAACCTCAAATTCACTGAGAAGATCTACACCCATGTCTACTTTAATTTCTGCTTTATTTTTCAACCTCTGGGAACATGTATCTATCAGACAGTGAATCTTAGGGTGAACCCCAAGTCATGCTTCCATTTCCTTGCATCTTCAAGGCTTTCTTTGAGGAAATTTTCTCTCTACCACCTTCTCCCTCTTTTTCTTATAAGCTAAATTCTCCCATCTCGTGCCAATCAATTGGACTTCAACCTGGCAAAACCCCATCACTAGCTAATCAGAGTTTCTCAAGTCCATTTCAGTCTTGCTTGAGGTACTAGTTATATCTGCTCTATTTTCTTTCCAATATTTCAAATCATTCTGCATAAATCTGTATTCTGCTTTTTTTGCACTGAACAGTCTCATAATCATTTTCTGAATGTTGTAAGTATATTTTCAAAACTACTCTTTAATATTCCAATGTGTTATTTATATTTATAATTAAGTTTATTGTCTAAAAGTAAGTCCAGAGCTAAATAAGAGGAACTGATCAGAAATTAGGAAACATTTACTAAAAATGAAGAAGAGGTGAAATAACTACAAAAAGCTAATCCAAGACTTCTAAAAAATAGTGTCATGTTACATTGTTTTGTAAAGGTGAATATATGTGCATATACGTAAGGTTCATGGATAGGCAAAGGTAAATCATTCCATGCACTGCAAAGAAGCCAAGCAGGGGTGTTTTCTGTTCATGTTAGATATTCACTACAGAAAGTGAAAGTGAAGTTGCTCAGTTGTGTCTGATTCTTTGCAACCCCATGGACTACAGCCTTCTACAGGCTTCTCTGTCCCTGGGATTTTCCAGGCAAGAGTACCAGGGTGGGTTGCCATTTCCTTCTCTAGGGGATCTTCCCGACCAAAGGGTCAAACCCGGGTCTCGCGCATTGCAGGCAGACGCTTTACCCTCTGAGCCACCAGGGAAGCCATTTACTATATATCCCCACCACAAAAGATAAAGCATGTCAGTTTTACTTTCTTTGCTAAACCAAATATAACCTGTACTGATCTCCATCAGACAGGAAATTCTTTCTGGGTCCTTTGGTTGGGGAAAATTCTTCTTCTCTTCCTTAGACTTACACAACTGCCAGGAAATGGTCTTGTTCTTTGGTCCAGAACAGTCACCCCAATACAGGGTTCTCAAAGGCCTTTTGCAGGCAGCATTTCTGTATTACCCCTGTGCCAGGTGTGGGAATAGGATGGGCCCTTTTGCCGAGACTTGGAGTCTCCACACTAAGAGGCCACTTTCTGGTGGCACTGTCAAGTGCCTGGCATTCTGCAGCCATGGGGCATGATGCTGTCTCCCATGGCAGACACTAATGTGCTCATGTCCTCCCCAAGTGCTTTGCAATTTCTTCCCTCTTCTTCCTCAGGCTGCCTCTGCCTCTTCTTCCTTTTTATATTGCCCTGCATTCTCTCCACATTCTAGAGTCCCAGTAACATTGCCTTCAGGTGTCTAGTCTTTCAAAAGGCACAGCATGGCAACCACTTTATGAGGTGAAGGGGTCCAAACTCTGGGATCAGGGTATCTTTACCTGATCCCCCTGAAGCCAGGGGAAAGCAGACAAGGTAAAGGAATGGATGGAGAAGTCCTTTCTTACTTTCTTGACTTCTGAGGCCATGGAAACAAGAAATGCAGTCCTGAAATTACTGGTGCAGTGTATTATTTTCACTTCCTCTAATTTTAATTTAGAAAAGTTTCCATAAAATTAATAAGATTTTGTGCATAAAATAACAATACCTCTAGAAAGCTGGCTTATTCAAAATGACTAACTGTTGGAGACATTAAGATTATCTTGGTATCGCTGTAGAATTTGTATAAACAGTAGTATAACAACTGATTTCTTTAATCTAAAGATATGTCCCAATCACTCAGAATAGAATTTAAAGATCCCAAATAGTTCATTTGACTAATAGTCCTTAAGTCATTCAGCACACTCCCATTTGCATTTTTTCTAAGATTCAATGAAAAATTCATAGAAGAATTGATTGCACTGATGAATTTGGTTATGTTTGGTCCTCATAAACTTAGACATAATAATGCTAATAAAAATAGCCTACTTGCATTATGCGCTTTATAATACTTTAAAATACAGCCTGTTTAGTTACAAGTGTTCTTGGGAGAATTAGCTGATAAGATATTGGTACATAAGGGAACTGGGTCAATTTACTGTGATTGGTTCAGAAATTTTATAGCATATTCGTGCTTTGTTCCCCCAAGTTCTAGGAGCTAAATATATACTACACAACTGAAATACAGAAAGTATGGCAGTGTTCTGTGGTACAATAAGCAATGTCCATTCATTCTGTATTTTTCCTCTTAACTTCCTCTTAAATCCACATAGGATTATCCACCTACTTGCCCTTGAAATCATGTACCCATGCACATGGTATACTTTGATCTGTTCTCATAATTCAAAGGCTCCAGCACCTTCATATTCCTTTTTCATCAAAATACCATTTCTCTCTGTTTTCTAATGTAACTTCCTATACTTATTGCGGGATTTTGTTTTTTGGAATTTAATTGGTCTTTTAAACTACAGTAGTATTTTTATGAGTTTGGTTGTTTTCGGCAGAGCTCAAATTATAAAACTGCATTTGTTTTAGAACTGTGCCCTTCTTATCTTTAAAGTTGAATTATTTTTTATGGCTATGAATGCTTTTATGAACATATGCTACAGTGGGATGACCTAGGCACTATGCTTTTTGATTCTCTTAATACAATTATGAGGTAAGTAGGGCATTTTACACCCACACCAGTATTTTTGCCTGGAAAATGCCAGGGACAGAGGGGCCTGGTGGGCTACAATCCATAGGGTTGCAGAGAGTTGGACATGACAAGTGACTTAACACAGGGCATTTTATGGGTTTCCCAAATGTTGTTAGTGGTAAAGGACCATCTGACCTTGCAGGAGGACTATAAGAGATGTGGGTTCAATCCCTGAGTTGGGAAGATACCCTGGAAAAGGGCATGGCAACCTACTCCAGTATTCTTGCCTAGAGAATCCCATGGACAGAGGAACCTGGCGGGCTGCAGTCCATGGGGTCCCAAAGAGTCAGACAGGACGGAAGTGACTTAGCACACAGGCCATTTTACAGATGAAATGAGGTGAGGGGAGTTTGAATGACTCATCCATTAGCATGCGGTGAGCACATGGTAAACAGCCACCCTTGTTTGTTGATTCATAGTTGAGTGCTCTAGACACCCAAGATGGGAGGGTGATGGTGGAGAGGTCTGACAGAATGTGGTCAACTGGAGAAGGGAATGGCAAGCCTCTTCAGTATTCTTGCCTTGAGAACCCCATGAACAGTATGAAAAGGCAAAATGATAGGATACTGAAAGGAGAAATCCCCAGGTTGGTAGGTGCCCAATATGCTACTGGAGATTGGTGGAGAAATAACTCCAGAAAGAATGAAGAGATGGAGCCAAAGCAAAACCAATTACCAGCTATGGATGTGACTGGTGATAGAAGCAAGGTCCGATGCTGTAAAGAGCAATATTGCATAGGAACCTGGAATGTCAGGTCCATGAATCAAGGCAAATTGGAAGTGGTCAAACAGGAGACAGCAAGAGTGAACATTGACATTCTAGGAATCAGCAAACTAAAATGGACTGGAATGGGTGAATTTAACTCAGATGACCATTATATCTACTACTGTGGGCAGGAATCCCTCAGAAGAAATGGAGTAGCCATGATGGTCAGCAAAAGAGTCCGAATTTCAGTACTTGGATGCAATCTCAAAAACGACAGAATGATAACTGTTCGTTTCCAAGGCAAACCATTCAATATCATGGCAATCCAAGTCTATACTCCAACCAGTAACACTGAAGAGGCTGAAGTTGAACAGTTGTAAGAAAACCTACAAGACCTTTTAGAACAAACACCAAAAAAAGATGTCCTTTTCATTATAGGGGACTGGAATGCAAAAGTAGGAAGTCAAGAAACACCTAGGGTAACAGGCAAATTTGGCCTCAGAGTACAGAATGAAGCAGGGCAAAGGCTAATAGAGTTTTGCCAAGAGAATGCTCTGGTCATAGCAAAACTCTCTTCCAACAACACAAGAGAAGACTCTACACATGGACATCACCAGATGGTCAACACTGAAATCAGATTGCTTATATTCTTTGCCGCCAAAGATGGAGAAGCTCTATACGGTCAGCAAAAACAAGACTGGGAGCCGACTGTGCCTCAAATCACGAACTCCTTATTGCCAAATGCAGACTGAAACTGAAAAAAAGTGGGGAAAACCACTAGACCATTCAGGTATGACCTAAATCAAATCCCTTATGATTAAACAGTGGAAGTGAGAAATAGATTTAAGGGACTAGATCTGATAGACAGAGTGCCTGATAAACTATGGACGGAGGTTCCTGATATTGTACAGGAGACAGGGATCAAGGTCATCCCCATGGAAAAGAAGTGCAAAAGAGCAAAATGGCTGTCTTAGGAGGCCTGACAAATAGCTTTGAAAAGAAGAGAAGCGAAAAGCAAAGGAGAAAAGGAAAGATATAAGCATCTGAATGCAGAGTTCCAAAGAATATCAAGGAGAGATAAGAAAGGCTTCCTCAGCGATCAATGCAAAGAAACAGAGGAAAACAACAGAATGCAAAAACTAGAGATCTCTTCAAGAAAATTAGAGATACCAAGGGAACACTTCATGCAAAGATGGGCTCAATAAAGGACAGAAATGGTATGGACCTAACAGAAGAAGAAGATATTAAGAAGAGGTGGCAAGAATACACAGAAGAACTGTACAAAAAAGAGCTTCAAGACAAAAAAGATAATCACAATGGTGTGATCACTCACCTAGAGCCAGACATCCTGGAATGTGAAGTCAAGCGGGCCTTAGAAAGCATCACTACGAACAAAGCTAGTGGAGGTGATGGAATTCCAGTAGAGCTATTTCAAATCCTGAAAGATGATGCTGTGAAAGTGCTACGCTCAATATGCCAGCAAATTTGGAAAACTCAGCAGTGGCCACAGGACTGGAAAAGGTCAGTTTTCATTCCAATCCCAAAGAAAGGCAATGCCAAGGAATGCTCAAACTACCGCACAATTGCACTCATCTCACATGCTAGTAAAGTAATGCTCAAAATTCTCCAAGTCAGGCTTCAGCAGTACATGAACCGTGAACTTCCAGATGTTCAAGCTGGTTTTAGAAAAGGCAGAGGAACCAGAGATCAAATTGCCAACATCCACTGGATCATCGAAAAAGCAAGAGAGTTCCAGAAAAACATCTATTTCTGCTTTATTGACTATGCCAAAGCCTTTGACTGTGTGGATCCCAATAAACTGTGGAAAATTCTGAAAGAGATGGGAATACCAGACCACCTGACCTGCCTCTTGAGAAATCTGTATGCAGGTTAGGAAGCAACATTTAGAACTGGACATGGAACAACAGACTGGTTCCAAATAGGAAAAGGGGTACATCAAGGCTGTATACTGTCACCCTGCTTATTTAACTTCTATGCAGAGTACATCATGAGAAACGCTGGGCTGGAAGAAGCACAAGCTGGAATCAAGATTGCTGGGAGAGATATCAATAACCTCAGATATGCAGATGACACCACTCTTATAGCACAAAGTGAAGAGAAACTAAAAATCCTTTTGACGAAACTGATAGAGGACAGTGAAAAAGTTGGCTTAAAGCCCAATATTCAGAAAACTAAAATCATGGCATCTGGTTCCATCACTCATGGCACATAGATGGGGAAACAGTGTCAGACTTTATTTTAGGGCTCCAAAACACTGCGGATGGTTATTGCAGCCATGAAGTTAAAAGACTCCTTGCAAGGAAAGTTATGACCAACCTAGATAGCATATTGAAAAGCAGAGCTATTTCTTTGCCAACAAATGTCCATCTAGTCAAGGCTATGGTTTTTCCAGTGGTCATATATGGATGTGAGATTAGGACTGTGAAGAAAGCTGAGCGCAGAAGAATTGATGCTTTTGAACTGTGTTGTTGGAAAAGATTCTTGAGAGTCCCTTGGACTGCAAGGAGATCCAACCAGTCCATTCTGAAGGAGATCAGTCCTGGGTGTTCATTGGAAGGACTGATGCTGAGGCTGAAACTCCAGTACTTTGGCCACCTCATGTGAAGAGTTGATTCATTGGAAAAGACCCTGATGCTGGGAGGGATTGGGGGCAGGAGGAGAAGGGTATGACAGAGGATGAGATGGCTGGATGGTATCACCGACTTGATGGACATGTGTTTGGGTAAACTCTGGGAGTTGGTGATAGACAGGGAGGCCTGGCATGCTGTGATTCATGGGGTTGCAGAGTCGAACAAGACTGAGCAACTGAACTGAACTGAACTGAGACACAATATCAGAGTATACATTTCCAATGACTATCTGCATAAATTACTGTATTAATTATGACCTGCTTTATAATATGGCTTCTCTTATTGCTTTAAATTAGTATTTCAAGTTTAATGATTATTTGCTTTGTGTGTTCACAACTCGTCTCCCTGGCTGCTCTTATTTGTGACTCCCTGGATAGCTAGAGTACAGGAGAAGCCTCTCCTCTACCCTCCTGATCCCTACTCTGTCCAAACACAAACACAATGAATTACATGCACTGCACTGCTCAGGCCTTGAGGTCTTAAGGAGAATGCTCCAATTCACAAGTAAAAACTCCATCACTGCACACTGACCCTGGCGTTTCAGTAGTCCTGATGTTTGCTTGAAAGGAATTACAGATTTTTCTACCTGTGAGAAGAGAAAATACATCTGGACAAAGTGAGCTTGTGAATTAGTGAATCATCTCATCCCCGCTTAGAACTACCTAGGATAGATCATTACTGATTGATCTGCAACTATAAAGGGTGTATTGATTGAACACCTCTCATGACTCAGGCACATTTTTAGGTACTAGAACACAGATACAAACACAGCACAGCCTCTGCTATATCAGCACAGGTGAAAAACACCCTGATGAGTTTCACTGGAAAGGCACCATTTAGGGCAGTGTTTCTCCAACTTTAGAATATCTGATGTACCTGGAGGAATTGCTAAAATAGTTGCCGTTTTAACTCCCCAGTTTGTGTTTTTTTAGGTCTGGGTGGAGCCTGAGAATATGCATTTCTAACAACATTCCTAGTGATGCTGAGGCTGTTGGTAATTCAAGTCCACTAAGCTTTTATCAGGCTTCCCTGGTAGCTCAGACAGTAAAGAAATCTCCCTGCCATGCAGGAGACTGGGGTTTGATCCCTGGGTTGGAAAGATCCCGTGGAGAAGGCAATGGCAACCCACTCCAGTATTCTTGCCTGAAGAATCACATGGACAGAGGAGCCTGGTGAGCTACAGTCCATGGGGTTGCAAAGAGTCAGAAGCGACATAGCATGCACACAAGCTTTTTTTGTCTGTAAAAATGGATCTTTGTAATAGTGCCTAACCCACGGGTATGTCTTGAGGATAAAAGCAGTCAATAGCACGGTGCCTGGTACCTAGTGACAAGTCAACAAATGTTAGCTTCTATTATTATTTTCGTTATTATTAAGGGGTTTCAGGAGGATTTATCCAAATTCTCTCTCTCCTACTTCCGAATGTCTGAAATCCCTTTAGCCAAAGACAAACTGATAAAAATTAAATAAAATTCTCTGGGAGAGTTTACTTCCAGTAATACTAGGAATTAAATCAGAGGAATCATAGCCTTCCCTTATTCTGCCTTTGATAAGGTAGAGATCACTGAGGCTCTAGCAGGTGTTGCTAAAGGTGAAAGTATTATCGTGCAGAAAACCAGAAGCAACAAAAACAAAAAAAAGCTTAAAGTAACAAAGGGAACTTAGAAAATTTTCTGAAGTCTGTTCTATTCCCACTTAACACAAAAATGTTGGACTCCTCTTTTCAGTTGAAGGTCTGTAGCTTCAAAACTCAAGCTGTGTCCAGTTCTATTACATGACAGGCCCCCTGAATGTCCCCTCAGCAGGACATGACACATTGAAAATAAGGTTATTAAATAAGAAATACAGAAAATAATGATTGATCTCCCATGGAAAACAGTTGCCTCTTGTTAACAACTAACCAAGGGCTCTCTCTCCGGGTTTTGCAGAAATCTTAATACCTTTGGAAGTTGAAAAATGCCAATGGAGGTATATATAGTCCAAAAGGAATACATGAAGTGCTTTTTATTAAGGTAACTTGTTTTAAATTTAAAGTATATTAAAATCTCTTAACAACAATTAAACCCAAAAAAGATGATGTCTACCCTAGGTTAATGTAAAAAGGTGATGTTCTTATAGGTGGGCTCTTTGCTACATATATGACAATGTGGGAAATAAATCTAAATCCCAAATTATTTAAACATTAGGTGATACAATCAAACTTATAGAATGTCCATGTGCAAAGTGACTACTTTTTAGTTTCTTGCTAAGAATGTGATGCCCTGCTCAAGTGTATGAAGAATATACTTGATTCTTTGGATTTTAATTCCTGGGGGAGATTTAATTATATTTCCAAAGGGGAAAATTAGGTTAGCTTTCTGCAAGCCTCTGGTCACAACATTTTCACCAACCAATCAATACATAAAACTGTTTTTTATATGTGTTTCTGTTTTAAGACATCATATTCAATACGTATTTTTGGACTATTTTGAACACCAAAACCATCAGCTAAAATCACGTATACATGAAAAAAAAAATGTGCCATTAAACAGACCAAAAAAAAAAAAAAAAACCCACATTTTACAAGTTTACAGTTTGAAAGCTAAAGCAAGAAGGCAGAGTGTTATTTTGTTTGACTTCAGGTGGGAACATATGCATTGGGTGACTCAAATTTTTAGCTGCTCTGTGCATGTCCTTGAATGACTGGGAAAGCACGGGGAGTATTGATTTGGGGGTTACAAATAAATTTTAGTTAGTTGGTGAACTCACAAATAATGAAGATTGACTATATATTCTCCCTATTTTAAAGATCTTGCTCCATCTTTTTTTCTAGATTCTTCCGTGACAAATCATCTGTCATTTTAGGCCATTTGTCTTTTCTATCTTGCTGTTTTTTAGATTTTTCTCTTTATTCATGATGTTTTGAAGTTTCACCAAAACATAGAGAGGTATGAGTTTAAATTACTTCCACAATACTTGTTCATCTCCAATCTGGAGATAACTATATATGTGTATATGTCGAGTTCTGGAAAAAACACCTTTCAACCATTATCTCCTTAAAAATTACTTCTCTGCCATTTTCCCCTTATTTCTTATTTATGGAACTTCCCTGGTGGCTCAGAGGATAAAGTGTCTGCCTACAATGTGGGAGACCCGGGTTCAGTCCCTGGGTTGGGAAGATCTCCTGGAGAAGGAAATGGCAACCCACTCTAGTATTCTTGCCTGGAAAATCTCATGGACAGAAGTACTTGGTAGGCTATAGTCCATGGGATTGCAAAGAGTAGGACACAATTGAGTGACTTCAATTCACTTCACTTCTTATTTATGAGACCCCTAATATACAGATATTATAACTCCTCAATATAAATCTATACATCTTAACTCTTCTTTCATGTTTTTATCTCTTCATATTATTTGACTATATGCTAAGTGAAATTTTCAGAACTATTTCAGTTCTTAAGACACACAAATACCGCATACCCATGCACATTCACAGTTTTTATGAGTTTTAGTTTATGACCCTTTTTTTCAGATTCACATCTGCCATTTTTTGTCACCCTGTTCCTTTTAAGTATTCCCTTTTTTTCTTTTTGATGATCTTGAACATACTTATTTAAAACCCATTTATGACTGGTTTGTTATTTTTTGTTGATGAAACTAAAGGGGATCTTCCTGACCCAGGAATTGAACCCAGGTTTCCTGCATTGCAGGCAGATTCTTTACCAACTGAGCTATGAGGGAAGCCCAATGAAACTAAATTCAGTAATTAACTGTTGAGCTTTCTTAGCTCTTTTCCTTAACATTTTTTTTTTCCCTATGGGATTTAGAATTTTGGTTGACAATTTTAATTTGTGTGAAAGCGTTTTACTTCCTTTGCTGGAAGGAAAGGGAAAATGGCAGATGTGAATCTGAAAAAGGGTCATAAACTAGTGTTCATAAAAATTGTGGAGATTATTCTATTGGATTTGGGGTTACCTGCACCTAGACTCTGGAGAACAGGTGTTACGTTAGCACATATGCATCCCTGGGGCTCAGTTTGAAAGAACTGGCCTGCCAATGCAGGAGATTCAGGAGATTTGGGTTCAATCTCTGGGTCAAGAAGATGCCCTAGAGAAGGAAACAGTAACCCATTCCAGTATCCTTGCTGGGAAACTCTATGGACATAGGAGCCTGGTGGGGTAAAATCTATGGGATCTCAAAGAGTCAGGCATGACTTAGCAACTAAACAACAACATTTCTGGAATGGGGCTACCATAGAAACATTCTCTCAACAAGCAGATGGTCTAGTTTTGATTACTCCACATCTGAGGTATGCAAAGTAGAACAAGGAGCTAGAGTCAGCCTCCTTTCAAAGGTAGGGAAATCCTTTCCAACTCCTGGTTTCATGCCAGGAGAGTGACCTTGGTATCCTGTTGTTGCAGGTTGAGTTGTATTTCTCCCTAACACCCCAGCACCCCAGAATGTGATCTTACTTGGCAATAGGGTTGCTGCAGATGTGATTAGTTAAGATGAGATCATACTGGAGAAGGACTGGCCTCTAACCCAATACTTGCAAACTTTCCAAAAGAAATGCCACGTGACAAGAATACAGTGTGTCATGTGATGATGAAGGCAGAGATGAGCATGACGCTTCTTTTCTACAAGCTGACACACACTGTATATTGCCAACTAAGTATGAGAGTTAGGAGAGAGGCCTCCTCTAATGCCTGTAGCATGGCCCCGCTGATATTTTAAATCTCAGAGTGCTACCATCAGAACTTAACACAATAAATTTGTTTAAACCACTCGGCTGGTGGTATTTTGTTAAGGTATCCCTAACAAACTAATAAAATCACTATTTGGTTTTTTCAGTCTCTAAGTCCAGTTCCTCTTATCTTGCCTGTTTCCAGACTTGGAACTTCCAAAGTCTGAAGTTAGCCAATTCCATCCACACCCATTTACACATGTGTGAACTGGTGTCTTTTGTCTTTAATATGGAAAAGTTTGTCTTTTCTTTAAGTTTGTCTATTCTTACTTAATTAAAAAAAATATAGTCTACTTACCAATACTAAATCTCTGGAGAAGACGACATTTAATATGAAAATTCACCATAAAATCTTTTCTGTAAATGTCTATTTTCTAAGTATTCTGTGAGAAACATATATCCTTTGTACAATAGGGAAAGCTACATATAACAAAGTATATCCTTATCCACAGATTTAAGAATATTTCACAAAGGAAAAGTAAATATTAGGAAGGAAAGAAATGAGAGGGAGCTTGAAGAAATAAAGAAAAAAAGGTACTATTCCTCTTCAGAGTATAAGTCAAGATGCCTCTCTATACAGAGTTAAAGGAGCAGGTAAGGTGAAAAATGTCAATAATCAAAATCTATACTTATTTCTGTCTGTCTTTAACTAAGTAAAATTTTTCTAATCTGCTATTTTAGGTCCAATGGTTCCCTTACCTGCTCTCACTGACAAGCTTTCACCCACATGTCTAGAGAAAGAAATATACAACATTAAATCAGGCTCCCTAAGAGATGGTATGGGTGGCACCAAACTTCTCAGGTCTTTTGGGATGCTAGGAATTATGACATGCTTTGTAACCCAGAGACAAACATCCATATGCATTTGTGCTATTTTCACTGATGAACAGCTTGAGAAGGATTCATTAATAAAATCTTTCAATGATCCCAGATTCAGAATGTCTGTAAACAGCAGTCGTGACCCAGAAACAAATCAAAGCAGCCTAGAAAATTTTAAATAGACTTGAACTTAGTTTGGAACCTGCGTTAAAAAATGTTCATAAACCTGGGATCTAGGTCATACTCATAAAAAATAGACTATAGTTCCATCCAGTAAAGCAATGGAATATCTTCTCACTAAATTCTTATTTTTATTGTTTTTATTAAAGGGAGCATTTGTTGGATATTAGCTTTCACATTTTCAATTTAGATTTTTCACTAGAGAGATTATAAATATCTTTGCACAGTAAGTACAGAGATGCAGGTGGCCTTGCAGAGAGAGAGTCAGACTTAGAGAAACAAAAAAAGACTGACTCTACCATTTACTGATCAGAAGCAAATCTTTTAATCTTTCCAAGCCCCATTTTCCTCCCAACTGGTAATAGCAATAATAATGCCTTCTACCTAGATAGCAGATTATATGAATTACAAAGTGTTATTCAACAATCTGTTTATCTACACTATTATAAATATTAGGCCAAAAAAAAAATCTGAAAATCTGAAAACAAAAATGAAATTTGGCATAGACTAATGATCCTTTTGAAGAGTAAAACCCCACAGTGGCACTGTTATTTCCACTTGGGAAAGGGTGTACATGTGCCCAGTAAGAATATCCTGGAGACTGGGGTGAGTAGACTGGGCTCAGAGAGCCTGGGCCTGATCTTTCTGCTTCATGTTCTGACCTGAGCATGGCCCACTCAGAGTCTGAATGCGTTGGTTCACATGGAGGGGCTGGGAGAACAAGGACATGGAGGTTCAAATAAATTCCTATTTATGGCTATATTAGCAGCTGAAACACCAGGACTGTTCTTCACAGCGAATTGGGTGCCTGGAGAGTAGATGTACTCAGGAAACCAAATTATAGATGAGAAGCTGCCAATGTCCATCTGAACAAAGAAAGTCATCTGCCTTTAACACTTAGTGCCCTCAAGCTCAAAAACCCAGTGAATTGCCATCCTCCACTATGTATTATTTCTCCTTTTCAAAGTGGGATGGCTAGAAAAGTAGGCTCTTTGGGGAGCATCAGAAACATCAATTAGCCAGCATTTATTTTCTGTGATCCAACAATGTGCTGGGCCCTGGGTAGATAAAAGGATGTGTGAGAAAAGACCTGTATTCAAGGACCTTTGAGTCTAGAAAGACAAACATGTGAAATACTAGTTATAATAAAGATAAGGTGAAGTGAATTTGTGTAAATGTTGTGAATGTTTGGTGAGTGGTTAAAAAAGAAGGAAAAAGATGCTGACATTTTGGGGGCACTAAGATTGGAAGGACAATAGGCATTTTCCACATATTATCCCATTCAATTTGATACTTCCAACAAATTCCAGGATTTAGAGGTGTAACCCACACATCAACTATGTCACACTGTTCTCTAAAATCTATAGAAGATTGACTCCAATAGTCTTTTCGCTCTAGCAGGCCCTCAGTTGACAGGGTCAGTGGAAAACCTGGGAAATCATAGGCTCGTTCATGGGAGGCTGAAAAGTCCTGCCACAGAGCTTAGAGAGAATAGTATGAATGTCCTCGCTACTCTTGTGTTTAATCTATTATATGCTATAAATCACATATATCTACCTTATGGCATGCAATGATTTCTTTATGTTTCAATATTTATAAAATTTTAATTATTTAGGTATTCCTCCCTTTATTCTACAAGTTTTCCTAGTTTTGGCAATAAATGTAATGATTATCTTACTATAACCACAACACTCACCTGGCCCACTGTCTATGGCAGCTACCTACAGGGCCACTCCTGGAATCATTGCAACTATCCTTGAAGTCCCCTCCAGTCATCAGCCATAGGATTCTCTCTATTGATATTTAAGTGGAGTACACAGTTTCCAAGCAGTGCACCAAAACTCAGCCAGGATGAGAAGCGGTTTTGATCCTCAAGAAACTCCCAGCGGCTCCCTGTGGAATCTTAACCCACCATCTCACTGTGTGTGTGTTAGTCACGCAGTCATGTCCGACTCTTTTCAACCCACAGACTGTAACCCATCAGGCTCTTCTGTTCCTGGAATTCCCCAGGCAAGAATATTGGAATGGGTTGCCATTCCCTCATTAATAGAGAGTAAAAAGAAAGGCCTTTAATGCCATTAAATGCCCCAAATTAATTTATTATAATCATATTTCATATTGCCTGTCTGCCAGAGAGGAGGAAAATATGGCTTATATTTCCTGAACCAAGATTTGGTACACATTAACTAAAAATATATTTTACATATAAAATTTATTTAAACAATAAATGTTATAAATAAATAAATATTTAGTAATGCCCTTAATGCTGAAGCTGAAGCTCCAATACTTTGGCCACCTAATGCGAAGAGTCAGTTCATTGGAAAAGACCCTGATGCTGGGAAAGATTGAGGGCAGGAGAAGAAGGGGGTAACAGAGGATGATGACATCACCAACTCAGCAGACATGAGTTTGAATAAACTCTGGGAGACAGTGAAGGACAGGGAAGCCTCATTTGCTGCTGTCATGAGGTCACAAAGAGCTGGTTACAACTTAGCAACTGAACAACAAATGCCCTTAATAAATTGCTTTCATTAAAGTGAATAAGCTCATTAACTCAACATACTCATAGAAAATTTGGGTAATGTCTTCATTTGTGTTAAAAAAAAAAAAAGAATGCCTGAAGTAGTTCCAAATTACAAATCATCTGATGGATATTCCAAAATGATCCTAAATTATTTTCCTCTAGCTTTAGAAAAAGAGTAATGATCTTGATATAAAAATAAATCCCCAAATCATCCTGAAAGGGTGTCATTAACCTGAAAGAGAGTGTTTCTAACTCCCTTAATATTGAAAATAGCAAATTAAAATTAGCACTAACTGAGCAACAAAATTTTAAAAAGGGATATTGCTGATTTGGTCACAGAGAAAGCCATGAGCAGAAGTGGGAGTGAGTCATACACAGTCTAATTTGAAAAGTCCAGGTGCTGCTTGGCATATAGAGATATTGTATAAGCCAGTGTTCGAAATTCTAAGTTACAGTAATAGCCCAGAAGCAATATCCAAAAAAACCAAACAGATACATCAAAGTGAAAAACAAGTTAGGTAATTATTACCTTTCATAGTAAGGTAGGGTGGCACTTTCTAAAGTAAAAGAAGTAATACTTCCAAGGAAACTAGATTGTCTCTGCAGGGCAGGTAAAACTGTCATTGACAGAACTGTACCCAAGAGCCCAGGATGTTAATTTATCTCATTTCATCCTCTTGTCTCATCCAGGATAAGGTAGTCATTAGGGATGAAACAATGAGGACAGCCAATGAAAGCCGGAGGAGAAATGATTTCAAATATGATATGTTTGTAACTTTGCCCTACATCTGGTCTAATAATTCTTTGGGAATTTAAAATTATTTTGGATCAATGATCAGAACTCTGAAATAAATGGATTCAAGAGTTAGACACCTGTGATTTTAAAACTAAGAATTGTGAACAAGAGTAAATTATTAATATTCATTCTAATTTTGTAATTCCAAATCTTAATACCTGATCCAAAATTACTTCAGTGGCTCAACCGACATACTAATAGCTGAATATGTTGCTGAGCTTAATGCCAAAAGTATACAAAAATGGTGTCTAATGTCTAAGTTGTACGATAAAGAATGAATATTGGCTAAAATTCCACTAATATGTGTAGCAGAGAAGGATAACTGGTTGTAGGTGTATTAAGTCTCTTTCTGTATTTTTGCTGTTAAATCCTCTGTGAGTCCTAGTCATCTAGTAATTATGGTCTGGATTTCCTTTCATTGTAGTTAATAATAATAATTAAAATATGCTTCTGTGTTTTGAATGTAATAGTGTATATTTTATCAACTTTTCTTTGAATATTTTTACTGGATGTAAAACAGTGAAATTTAAGGAAACTTAATAGTGCCATTTTGAAAAGGCTTTATTTTCATTAAAAATATTAAAGCTCAAGGTAAAAAATAATAAATAGTATAGGGGAGAAACAGTTGAAAATAAAACTTCTTCCTTTTCTACTGTCCTCGCCTCCCCTCTCAGATCATGAAACCATATTCCTAATAATTTGCTGCAAATTAATTCACATGTTTCCAATACCTATACACACACACACACTTGCACACATACTCACAAGGGTTAATATAAGGCAGAATACATTTCACTGCAACAAAGATAACTGTTATTCTTTTTGATGATTATCTCATTTTTCAATCTGCTAATATCTTTTACTAAGGTAGGAAAGTCTTGGTAAGTGAATATTTGGTAAACAGTTTCTGAGACCCAAAGGATAGCCTCCCTAGATAGAGTAATCAATAAAAAGACAACTGCATGTGTTGAATTTGCTCATTGTTGGTCCTTTCTGTGGATATCAGGTGGGGCAAAAACTTTGGTCTTTTTATTTTGTAACATATAGTTAACTGGGTAAACATTGAGTGAGCATGGTGTCATTTGTAATACATTTATGCTTTAACAAGCTATGGGATCTTTTTCTTTTAATCAACTATTTCTTTTCATGCAGAATCACTTAGTTGGTATTTTCAATGAACTACATATTTGAGGAGACTAATACACATCTGTACTTTGAAAATAAGAACAAAATTTAATTTTGTTTGTTAAATTACTCTAAATAGCAATTTAACTGGATTTTTTTTTTAATATTTGAGCCTCCTGTCCCTTCAGCTAGTCTTTTAATATTAAACAACCCCACTAACATCATTTGGCTGATAATCATGCCTAAAGTCAAGCTTCAAATTGGGCTGTTAATGAGAGTGCTGGCAGATTTGAGCTTTTTGCAAAATCTATTATGGATTGTTTTAAAACTTTATTAAGGGTCTATCAGATGGGTCCATAAAATACAGGGATGTTTCAATACAGAATGTGACTTTTATTAGTCCTCTCATGATAAATGACATCAGTTTGATTTGAGATGGCAATAAAAAATATATAGCCTGTTCTAGGGAACTCCATTTCCCAGATCTGGAGATTTGTGATTAGTAGGCAAAGAATTTAAATCACATAGCAGACAATGTAAGACAAAGCAAGATTTACCTTACCAAACATTTCCATAGAAAGTCAAATCTCTCCGGCCTGCCAGATATTATATTCCTCCAAATATTTCTTGCAAGCACATCCAAGGATTACACCTACTCTTTCATCATGCTTAAGATTAAGAATGAGATGACCATTTATGGGCTTCCCAGGTGGCTCAGTGGGTAAAGAATCCATCTGCAAATGCAGGAGACACAGGAGACAGGGGTTCAATCCCTGAGTCAGGAAGATCCTCTGGAGGAGGGCATGGCAACCCACTCCAGTATTCTTGCCTGGAGAATCTCATGGACAGAAGATCCTAGAGGGCTACAGTCCATAGTGTTGCAAACAACTGGACATGACTGAAGTGACTGAGTATGTACATAACACCCATTTATAGATAGTTAACAGGCAAGCTTGCTCAAATATAAAAATACTAGAAAATGTTTGAGAGTTTCACATTGTCTTTAAGACACCTGAGAAAAATGAAACTTAATGTCCTACTATAATTTAGAATATGTTCAAGCCAATTTTAAAGCTTACTCTTCTTTTACAAAATAATTACAGTATTCTGTACCTTATGACAAAAATTCCTAAGCTTCTGAGTTTATATGGTGGGCATACCTCTCTAAGTTTATAACACCTCCTCCTCCATCTTATTCTAACCTAGAAGTATATTCCTTTTTTTAAAAAAATAATTGTTAATTTTTGAATAGGATATCATAGTTGTTTTAAGTCTATTTTTAAGAAATTCATTAACATAAACATAGGAACTCAGATGATGAGTTGGATGAGATGGTTGGATGGCATCACTGACTCGATGGACATGAGTTTAAGCAAGCTCTGGGAGTTGGTGATGGACAGGGAAGACTGGCATGCTGCAGTCCATGGGGTTACAAAGAGTGGGACATGACTGAGTGACTAAACTGAAACATAGGAACTAAGACATTAGAAATTAATCGTATTTTCCAGGAGTCTTACCCCTAAATATCTGCAAATTGATGGACTCATTTTCTACTCAGTTTTAATATAAAATATGTATTGGACTATGTTATGAAAAAAGTTCCTTAATATTTAAGAAGTGTGATGCTTTGTTAAAACTTTACTAAATCCTGTTAATTTACTATGATCTATTTTCTACCTATTCATCTCTCCATCTAAAATTCACTGAATATCTACTATATGCCAGGCACTTTGCAAAGCATCAGTCAGGACTACTATAGAATTAAGAGAGGATTCTCAGCTTCAAGGCATTTATGGTCTGATGGGTGAGACAGACAGTTTAGCAAACAAATACAGTATACCACGTGACATTCTAATAGAGGGTTTGCCCAAAGGACTAGCAAATTGCAAGAAACAAAGAGATGAAGTGTTCACTAAATTCTTGGGAAAATGGAGTCCAGGAAAGTTCAAAGAGAAGGTGACCATGGGCTTCAGGTTTTCCTTTATCCCTTCCCTCCCCCAACACCAATCTGCCATGAAGTCTCTGTCCAATGAAGATTCCTATGAAGATTCTCTCTCATCCCATTTGAGTAATAATACTATACAACTTGGGCTTCCCTGTGGCTCAGCCAGTAAAGAATCCGCTTGCAATGTGGGAGACCTGGATTTGATCCCTGGGTTGGAAAGATCCCCTGGAGAAGGCAAAGGCCACCCACTCCAGTATCCTGGCCTGAAGAATTCCATGGAATGCATAGTCCATGGGGTCGCAACGAGTCAGACACAACTGAGTGACTTTCACTTCACGGCTTCCCTGGTGGCTCAGCAGGTAAAGAATCTGCCAGCAATGCAGGAGACCTGGGTTCGATCCCTGGGTTGGGAAGATCCCCTGGAGAAGGGAACAGCTACCCATTTCAGTATGCTGGCCTGGAGAATTCCACAGACAGAGGAACCTGGTGGACTATAATCCTTGGGGTCACAAAGAGTTGGACACAACTGAGTGACTTTCACTATATGATTATTAGGGAGCTTATTGGCAGTGAATTTCTCTACTGCTTGACCACATCTTTACAAAATGGGACTTTGACAAATATGATACTTCCCTATAGTCAAAATTATAATTAGCTTATTGATGACTTCAGAAAAAGGAGAAATTACTTTGCTACCTATACTTACCTTTAAGGCCTATCCCAATATCTTATCTTTTTTGTTTGAAGAGGATATATTTTGAAAATTACTCTTCTGATTGACTGTTATCTTCTGTCTATGCTCCAGGTTGAATGGGATTTAGAAAGATACCAACCTATCATCAATCATTTCATAGTATCAAAAATTTCACATTTGCAAACATCTTGATAATGTACATATCCTTTTCACTGACACATTTTTATTTGATTCTTAAAAAACAAATCCCATCATATTATCCCCATTTTAGAGATGAGAAAAAAGATTCTACAGTCCAGGGGCAGAGACCAGACTAGACTTTGTGACTTTTTCTACTTCCTCATGATTCCATTCATTCGCTTGTCCAATTAAATTAATTCTAGAACTGATCATTAGCACAGAAAGGGGATCGGAAAACCATAGCCAATATTTTTTTAATATCCATGGGACTATCCCTCACACTCAAAGAAAAGTATTAGAACTATTTAATTTTTTTTGAGTTATACATTTGTTGCTGTTCAGTCACTAAGTTGTGTCCAAATTTTTGTAACCCCACACACTGCAGTACTCCAGGCTCCTTTGTCCTCCACTATCTCCCAGGGTTTGCTCAGATATATGTCCACTGAGATAGTGATGCTATCTAACCATCTTATTCTCTGCTATCCCCTTCTCCTTTTGCCTTCAATCATTCCCAGCATCACTCTCTTTGCATCAGGTGGCCAAAGTATTGAAGCTTCAGCTTCAGTCTTTCAATTCAGGGTTGATTTCCTTTAGGATTGACTGATTTGATCTTGCAGTCCAAGGGACCTCTGAAGAGTCTTTTCCAGCATCACTATTCAAAAGTATCAATTCTTTGGCCCTCAGTCTTCCTTATGGTCAAACTCTCACATCTGTACATGACTACTGGAAAAATGATAGCTTTGAATATATGGGCCCTGGTCAGCAAAGTGATATCAGGTCATCACCAAAGTGGTGAGTCATACATATATTTTACATGTATGTTAGTATTTGGCCCATACTTTCAAATAGTCAATGATTAAAATCAGAGCTTGTGAATGCTTATTTCTGATTTTAATTTAAAAAATCATTGAGTAGCATGATTTTGCAGTTATATGAAGCCTGAAATATCTATTATTAACTGGCTGCTTGTGTGTGTGTGTGTGCGTGTGTGTGTGTGTGTGTGTGTGTGTGAGAGAGAGAGAGAGAGTATATATGTGTACATGTGTGCTTGTGTATGTGTGGTTGGGGGTGCTTTGAGATTACCAAATATAATTAATAATTGCAATGTAGTAAGGGGTCAACTATAGTTATAATGGTTAGCAGAACAGTGAGGTAAAATATAATTTATTTTCCTAATAGATCAATGAGAAAAGAGAAAGTTCATGTGAAGATGAAGTTGTCAGATTTAGTGACAGCTGAAGAACAATTCAGTCTCTGTGGGGTCTCTGGGTCCTCGTGGGCACAAGGTATGTTTGAGCCCTCTGAGTACCTCTGGCAGGGAGGGGGTTTGATTCTAAATGTGATTTCACCCCTCCTACCATCTTGCTGGGGCTTCTCCTTTGCCCTTGGACATGGGTATCTCTTCAAAGACGCTTCAGCACCGTGCAGCTGCCGCTCCAGCACTGTCTAGTTAGTCCAAGGTCTGTCAAAGGTCAGTCAAAGCTCCACAAAGGTCCATCTAGTCAAAGCTAGATGGGTTCCAGTAGCCATGTATGAATGTGAGAGTTGGACTATAAACAAAGCTGAGCGCCGAAGAATTGATGCTTTTGAACTGTGGTTCAAAAGTCTTCTTAGAGAAGACTCTCGAGAGTCCCTTGGACTCCAAGAAGATCCAACCAGTCCATCCTAAAGGAGATCAATCCTGAATATTCATTGGAAGGACTGATGCTAAAGGTGAAACTCCAATACTTTGGCCACCTGATGTGAAGAACTGACTCATTTGAAAAGACCCTGGGAAAGATTGAAGGCGGGAGGAGAAGGGGAAGACAGAGGATGAGATGGTTGGATGGCATCACAGATGCAATGGACATGAGTTTGAGTAAATTCCGGGAGTTGGAAATGGACAGGGAGGCCTGGCGTGCTGTAGTCCATGGGGTTGCAAAGAGTTGGACAGGACTGAGCGACTGAACTGAAGAATAAGTTTTCAACATCATTTGTCAGAAAACCACTTCCTTCACAAAAAGTTGTATGGAAGTCTATCAAGTCTAGTTAAGAATGACAAGTTATCCAAAGATAAACCACAAGCCAGTATCCCAACTGATTTGCAGACATTTGATTAAGATAAGGTAAAAGGAAGTAAATGATAATCTTGACAGTGGATCAACAACACTGGCAAAAAGACAGGTGTGATAGCAGTGCAGAGGAACCTTTTTTTATTAAAGCAACAGTTAACTGTAACCTTTCCACCTCTACTCTTCCACCAGGGAGTTACACCCAAGAAAGTGTCATCTGGCAAATACCAGCTAGCAAGCCTCTGGAGACTTCTCTCAGATGACACTGCTGGGATGAATTTCTTTCAATCCAAGGACAGGTCTTGTCTCTCCATGCTATTTTCTTAAGGCAGGTAAATATGTAAAATCAGAAAATAACATAATGGTTTGAACTATAGTTTATGCAGCATGATAATAATTAGCCAAGCCAAAATCAGAGTTGTTTGTTAAGCAACGAGACTGTATTAGCCACCTTTTTTGGGGGGTGATAAAAAACAAGCAAAATCTCAGGCATGTATCCAGACCTTTTTTTCTTTTAGTGGTCTATAGGTTGGCTGTGCTTCTGAAAGGTTGTTGTTGAATCACGACGGTGATTCTCGGCCCCCGGAGGAGAAGAATTCAATTCGGGGCCAGAGACAAGGCTTGATCACTCAGAGCTTTTGTGTAATAAAGTTTTATTAAAGAATAAAGGAGATAGAGAAAGCTTCTGACATAGGCATCAGAAGGGGACAGAAAGAGTACCCCTTGTTAGTGTTAGCAATGAAGTTATATACTCTCCAATGAATCCAAAGAATGTCTGGAGGTTGTAAAGACCTCAGCAGACCTATTTCCATAATTTACATCTTAAGATAACAGAATTAGCCAGAAGGCTTAATCCAGAGACTGTACTCAGGCAGAATACATTGTTGTTACATAATCCTTGTAAAGAGCCAGTCTACTCCCATAATTTACAGAATTAGCCAGAAGGTTTAATCCAGAGACTATCCTCAGGCAGAATACATTGTTGTTATATAATCCTAAGCAATGTAGAGAAGGAGAAAAAAAAGTTTGTCCTTTCTTCCTCCTTTTGAATTCCAGACCCCTCTCTCCTTGGGGACCCCTAGACTTCTTATCAACCTGCCTAGGAAATGACTCTCTCAGTTCCACTCAGCTCTGGGACCTTACCCTGGGACCCAGATGAAAGAGTAGCCTCTGCTTTGCAGATAAAAAATCATCTATACCACTTTTCTAGATTCTATTTACATGCTGGGAGGAATTGGGAGATTAGGATAGATACATATACACTATTGATACTAGGTACAAAATAAATGTGAAGAGCTGACTCATTGGAAAAGACCCTGATGCTTGGAAAGAAGGAGGGCAAAAGGAGAAGGGGGTGGCAGAGGATGAAATGGTTGGATGACATCATGGACTCAATGGACATGAGTTTGAGCAAACTCCAGGAGATGCTGAAGGACAGGAAAACCTGGTGTGCTGCCATTCATGGGGTCACAAACAGTCAGACGCAACTTAGCAACTGAACAACAACAAAACAGACAACTAATGAGAAAATACTGTATAGCTCAGGGAGCCCTACTCAACACTCTGGTGACCTGGGAAGAAAGTCCAAAAGGGAGGGAATATATGTATATGTATGGCCGACTCGTTTTGCTGTACAGTAGAAACTAACACAACATTGTAAAGCAACTATATGAAATAAAATTAATTAAAAAAAAAAGAGTATCTTCTGTCTGGGACTCAGTTTCTATAGGGCAGAGGGCAATGATGCAAGAGGCCTTGCTGAACTGCACATTCACATTAAAACCCTGCTCAGAACTGGCATTGTATCATTGTATCATTGTATCATTTCCACTCAAACACAACTGGCACCAGCAAGTCACATCATGTCAAGCTGTCAATGAGCAGGGCAAGTATCTTTGCCTTCAGGGGAGTACCCACGTCTACGCAGTGAAGGACATTTATTTATAGCACCTGTATGGTGTGGGATGAGCATAGTTGGGAACTGTGCTGATTGTTGATTTATTACTCTCCAGCTCCAACTGTACTTTTTGTCCTCTCTGTGAAAATGGATCTGGGCCTTTTAAACGATTTTCTTTCCTGAGCAGACATGATGCTAAGCTTTGCAAGTAGAGGGCACTGGAGAGACATTGTAAAGAATGGTTTTTTTCCTTCCTGGTGGCAGCTCCCTCTCTAGATGCAGCTTCTCCACTGCTTGGCTCCCTTAGCACAGAAGTTTCCACCAGCATCTGGCTGTTGCAGGGTGCAGGCTCTCTTATTGCTCAGTTTTGTACTGCAGGCTGTTTGTCCAGCATCACACTTCTGCAGCACAGGCAGCTTCTCTAGCATCAGGATGCTGCATTCATGCACAGCTCTGCCAATGCAGGCAGCTTCTTCAGCTCCAGCTCCCGCACTGACTGGTGGTCAGCAGTCCCCAACATCCAGCACTTCCCCTGACACACACTTTGGGTGACAGTGTAGAGAAGAGATGCCTCTTCATGAACAGTTTTCTCTAGCACCCTAGAGCAGACTTCAGGCAAGTTCCAAAGGTCATATTTCCAGCAAGTTCTATAGCAGTGGCCTCTTTGCCATCCAGTGAGCCAGGAACTCTCCCTTTCCAACAATGTCTGAATCTCAGTCTTAGGGAGTCTCTCCCATAGTTATTCTACTTTTTAGCTTTGGGGTAGTAGTTGTAATCCTTTATTCTTTAAAGTTCTCTATTATTTATCAGTGACCAAATTCTTTGTACTCCAACCTTCTGTTAATAATTTTTTGTATTAACATTCTCATGTTAAATTACTGTGTGGTGTCTTTCTCTCCTAATTGGACCCCTTCTTACTGACCTCTTCACTCTAACCTCCTCTTATGGTTAATAATTCTTTGCATTAAACTCCTCATGTTCAAATTTTTGCTTTCTGTCTCTTGTAATTGGACCCAGGCTCATACAGGAACCATATTATAATCTATCATAGAAATCTAACAAATGGGATTGAAGTGACATGAAAGTGTTTTACAGATGAGGAAATGGACCCATAGAAGGGAAGGTATATATTCTGAGTTCCCAGTAGGGGGATGTGAAGTGGTCATTAAAGTGGTTTCCTAATGTCCACACCAGCAATCTTCAATTACTCCTGTGGGCAACAAGGGAAAATCTCCACTGATACTGGAGAGCACCATTTGTGAAAATGAATGGAAACTTACATAGCTATAGCTGAAGAGAAAAATGCTTGCCGGAGGCTGTCTGCAATGCTGTGTATGTGACACTGTCAACGTGTAGCTATCCTAGAGATCCATTTTTCTGCTAATTTAAGAAATGTGACCCATATTTGTTATACATTTCCTGTTATAAATGAGATGATGTAATTTACACTCATATTATGCCTGTGTTTTTGTTTTTTAAGATCTTTTTTTTTAATTTGAGCTAACGTTCTTTTTTGTTTGTTTGCTAACTTGTTTGTATATAAAGAGTCTTTAAAAAAATGTTGTTGCTCAGTCTTTGCAAACCATCTGGCAATTCCAATTTCAATGACAAACGAAAACAGTGACTAAACTAAAAGAAACAAAAGTAAAGGCAGGTCAGCTCTTCAAAGAGAGAACATATTTACAACCAGATTTGAGCAGTGCTAAATAGTGTGCCCCAACAGCATAATTAATAATAACATTCAGAGGTAGTTTTCATCTTTAATCTTATTTCTCATTAATTTGAAATTGGCGTAACTTAGGATTTAATGAAGAAAATTAGGAATCAGCATAAAGAAATACTAGGTCCATAATGAAGATGATAAGCAGGCTCTGCCAGATGGCAATATCAAAACCCATGGCAGGTCATACACAGAAATCAAGTACTGATTTTCAAATAAGAAATGGTGGGGGGGAGGGGGAAAGGACTGAAATTTTCTTACTATAGTATACATTTTTATACAGATATGCTAATAAATCTGGTTTACATGTGATATCCCTGTTCACTATTTTTTCTATTACATTGCAAGTGGCATTTCTGCTATCAATAATTTATTCCATATTACTTAACACCTTATTTACAAAGAGTATTGTACTCCATTTCAGTGATCTCCCTACCATTTCCATATACACTTGTCTTTCCATTTCATCCTATATACTTTGGCCAGAATAACTTTCATACCATTATTTTTCTATTCAAATATCTCCCATTGAAAAAATACTTCTTCCCATGTACCTATAGAATGTAGTTCTTAAATTGAAGCCATTTGCTCTTTAGCCAAAGAATTTATTCTTGAGTTCCCTGAATATACTCTCTGCCCCATCCAAAAGTTCTTCTATATCTGGAAGAACAGTTAATCTATGTCATGAAAGTGAACGTGTTAGTCACTCAGTTGTGACCCACTCTTTTCCACCCATGGACTGTAGCTTACCAGACTCCTCAGTCCATGGGATTCTCCAGACAAGAACACTGGAGTGGGTTGCTGTTCCTTTCTTCAGGGAATCTTCCCAACCTAGGTATCAAACCCAGGTCTTCTGCATTGCAGGCAGATTCATTACCATCTGAGCCACCAGGGAAGTGCAATCTATATCTCTGAATTAAACAATTGCTCAAAATGCATTCTATAACATACTACATCCTTGAGATACAAATATTTCACTTTTAAAGTCTTCCAAACATGTTTTCCCAACATGTTTGGGAAACCTGGGTTGAACAAAGTTAAATGATTTCTCTTTTGCCTGATTTTCCTGAAAGGAGTATTGGTATCAGTGTTCCTCAAAATTATTTGACCATGGACCTCTTTGCATGAAACCAATTGTTTGATATGTATCTATCCATATAAGTATATATATTTCTAAATCTTGTCTAAAAGAAAAATAAATACATTAAAAGTTTCAGAAAAATTACACACAGACTCACTATATAACCTGTAGTCCCATTCCTATGTATATACCCAAGAGAAATGAAAATATGTACATGAAAAAGCTTGCATATCAATATTGATAGTAGTATTATTCATAATAGCCCAAAGGTGGAGACAACTCATATGTCCATCAATTGACAAATGGATTTGTAAAATGTGGTAAAAATGAATGGAATATTATTCCATAAAATAGAATATCATTTAGCCTCAAAAATGACATTCTGACATGTATTATAATTTGTATGAAAGAAGCCAGTCACAAAAAACCACACATTATATGATTACATTCACATAAAAGTCCAGAACTGAGAAATCTATAGAGACAGAGAGTAGGTTTGTGGGTGCTTAGGTTTAGAGAGGAATAAAGGAGAGATAGGAACATGATACTAAATGCTACAGGTTTTCTTTTTAAGGTGATAGGAATGTTCTAATATCAACTGTGGTAATAACTATATATTTTTCAATGTTTTAGACACTATGAATAGCACATTTGAGAAAGGTTAATTGGAAGGTATGTGAATTACATTTCAATAAAACTGGCTTTTAAGAAAAGTTTGTTATACTGTATAAAGTGCTACACAAATGTAATATATCACTATTATCGCCTTTTATCTTTCTATGTGAAACAAATGTCATCACTGTTAACAATAATAAGAAAAAAAAGTTTTTAAAATATTGAGAAGAGCAGGTATCACACCATTTCGTAACCCTTCCTATGGCCTATTTTAATTAGCGAGGGCTTAACAATTATTAACAATTCCCACCAGGGAATTCCCTGGTGGCTCAGATGGTAAAAGCGTCTGTCTACAATGCAGGAGACCAGGGTTCGATCCCTGGGTCGGGAAGATCCCCTGGAGAAGGAAATGGCAATTCACTCCAGTAGTATTGCCTGGAAAATCCCATGGACAGAGGAGCCTGGTAGGCTACAGTCCATGGGGTCTCAAAGAGTCAGACATGATTGAGCGACTTCACTTACTTACTTCACTTAACAATTATTAAACAAGTAAACTGAAAGAAAAGCTAACAAAAGGCTTTCTACTCAGGGTGGTCTATGATGACAGAATCACTTGCCTTGAGAGCCTGTTAGAAACACAGATTATCAGGGTGATCTCACACCTGCTGAAACAGAATCTGCATTTTAGCAAGATTTAAAGTTATTCTTGGTGGCTCAGATGGTAAAGAATTTGCCTGCAATGAAGGAGACCTGGGTTCAATCCCTGGGTCAGAAAAATCTGCTGGAGAAGGGAATGGCTACCCACTCCAGTATTCCTGCCTGGAGAATCCCATAAACAGAGAAGCCTGGCGGGCCACAGTCCATGGAGTTGCAAAGAGTTGGACACAACTGAGCGACTAAGCACACAAAGTGATTCCTATAGGCATTTCAGGTCTTACAGAACGGTAGTATCTTCTCTTTGTTGAGAACACTAGACTTTTGCATAGCCATTTTGCTTTCTCATGCCTTAAGGCTTTTAATAGGGATTAATCAGCTCACTTTTAATAAGAACAATGTCTAACAAATTATAATTAACCTAATTTTCTCAGCCATGGTTTTAATATGTTTCCAGTACTCAGTCAAGCCTCCAAAATGTGATGATTATTTAAAACAGTAGAAATCATATAAAAATAAATAGATGACTTGTTCAGGTCTTTTGGTCCCTTGAATTTTACAGTCATGCCATCTTTTATGATCACTGACTTAAATGCAAAAGATTATAGTTACCTTGTTCAAAGATACATAGCAAATTGTTTTTAACCAGCTTATTTTCTCATGAGCGAAAAGCAATTTATAATCACCTTTTTTTCCCTTAGTTTGTAAAAATTTTTTGATTAATTAGCATGGGTCATTTTGGTCATGCTCAAAATATATTAAATATACATGAAGCAGAGAACATATATATATATATTTTAGAACTATACTGAACAGTTTGTGCTATTGCTGGGAATACTGTAAGACTTGAAGTGCCCCATATCTAAACGCTTGTTAGAATTTAGAGAAATTTATAACTAAGAAGCATTTACTTAATTATAGCATGATGGTGGTGGATGTTTAGTCATTCAGTCATGTCTGACTCTTTGTGACTTTTTGGGCTGTAGCCCACCAGTCTCTTCTGTCCATGAGATTTCCCAGGCAGCAATAGTGGAGTGGATTGCCATTTCCTTCTCCAGGAGATCTTCCTGACCCTGGGATCGATTCTATATTGCATATGCTTGGCTGCACTGCAAATGGATGTTTCACTGCTGAGCCACCAGGGAAGCCCTAATCACAGAATAAATATACATATAAAATGCACTCCTTTCAAGGATTTTTCTCATTTATCCTCCTTCCTGCTCCTGACCTTTTATACCCACACAGACAGGGAAGCCTTAGGAAGCTGGATTCTGTGGGTCTCCATCCCAACCCAGAAACGGGGGTCAGTAGGACCCAGCGACAAATTTTAATCAACCAAGGCTAATTCCTTTCCCCATCACAAGTGTGTGCTAGGGAAGTGAAGGTCTCCTATGACAAGCAGGACCACTCAGCATTGTCAGATTGTCTATTATTGGAGAGTTAACAATAGGTTTTAGAAAAATCTAGCTGCCTTTCTCAGTCCACAAGACAGCTGCAAATAACAATTTATGATCAATTATCCTGAGTATTCAGAAAAACAATCACAGAACCATAAGCTTTCATAATGCCAGAGGTCCACGAAACCCCTTTTAACAAAGATAATACTGATAATTAGAAAAATTCTCAGATATGATTCTTTTAAATATATCTTTACTACCTGTGGGGAATGGTAAAGATGTTAATGTTTGTAATAGTATGGCACACTCTATATATTTACAGTATTTCCTATTCTTAGGCATATACTGTTATCAGTGAAACACATGTATAGAAGATATAAAGTAAAAATACAAATAAGTATGCATCTTTCATGTGCTTGGTTTCTACTGGTGATGCATGTGGAATTATCCATCAAGTATCCACAATAAATAAAATGAATGATGTCTTTTTATATTGATATTACCTGTATTCAAGGGAATGCAGACTAGGTCTATGAATAAATGAAGAACTAGAATAAATAATAAAAACAAAGTTAATTTGAATTTATGAATTAAAGTATACATTTTTTTTTTTTCAGAAATGAGTGGTTTCAATTCTCCCTATGAGGTCCTATAGTAAGGAAATTCTGATCTTTAGAAGGTCACTGAAAATAAACACATGAAAGCCAACAGCAAAACAGCAAGTCAATTTTAACTGGCTTATTTCCTGATTAAAAATTATACATATTCAGGGTTCCCCTTAATGAGTCCTTCCATTATTTAGAAATTGATGCTTCTATGTTTTAGAAATTGATGACAAATTTTGTATAGCAAATAAATCTTAAAATTTAGTTATCCATTACTCTTTATGACAGTAACAGAAATAATATGGGTCTTGACAGGTAGGAACCAAACCTCCACATTTCATAGGTTTAAAAAGACCACTCTTTAGAATACAGGATCATATCGATCTTTTGGAGGGTGTGATTCCATATGGCCAAATATATATATATATGGAAAACAAAAATCTGAATTCAGGCAGGGGGCTTCAGTTGGGGATTTTTTCTTAGAAAAAAAGGAAAAATGTTAACTACATTTTTTCAGAAAGACCAGCTCATTTTTAAGAGGATCAAATAGAGAAACTCAAAATAATTGTGAATGAAACTAAAAGCTTTTATTCTTAAGAATGATAAATTTATATTATGCTTCCTGATAAACAGTAAAATTTAAGAAACATGAGCCAAACTTCTTGAAGAGAACTCATCTTCCCCATTCTGTTGTTTTCCTCTATTCCTTTGCATTGATAGCTGTATGCAGAGTACATCATGAGAAATGCTGGGCTGGAAGAAGCACAAGCTGGAATCAAGATTGCCAGGAGAAATATCGATAACCTCAGATGACACCACCCTTATGGCAGAAAGTGAAGAGGAACTAAAAAGCCTCTTGATGAAAGTGAAAGAGGAGAGTGAAAAAGTTGGCTTAAAGCTCAACATTCAGAAAACTAAGATCATGGCATCTTGTCCCATCACTTCATGAGAAATAGATGGGGAAACAGTGGAAACAGTGTCAGACTTTACTTTTGGGGGCTCCAAAATCACTGCAGATGGTGACTGCAGCCATGAAATTAAAAGACTCTTCTTACTCCTCGGAAGAAAAGTTATGACCAACCTAGATAGCATATTCAAAAGCAGAGATGTTACTTTGCGAACAAAGGCCCGTCTAGTCAAGGCTATGGTTTTTCCTGTGGTCATGTATGGATGTGAGAGTTGGACTGTGAAGAAAGCTGAGCACCGAAGAATTGATACTTTTGAACTGTGGTGTCGGAGAAGACTCCTGAGAGTCCCTTGGACTGCAAGGAGATCCAACCATTCCATCCTAAAGGAGATCAGCTCTGGGTGTTCATTTGAAGAACTGATGCTGAAGCTGAAACTCCAGTACTTTGGCCACCTCATGCGAAGAGTTGACTCATTGGAAAATACCCTGATGCTGGGAGGGATTGGGGGCAGGAGGAGAAGGGGACAACAGAGGATGAGATGGCTGGATGGCTTCACCGACTCGACGGACATGAGTTTGAGTGAACTCCAGGAGTTGGTGATGGACAGGGAGGCCTGGCGTGCTGCGATTCATGGGGTCACAAAGAGTCAGACACAACTGAGCGACTGAACTGAACTGAGCCAAACTTGGGAAGGAAGGTCCTTTGCTGCCCACCATTCCTAGACACTCCCATACAGACATTTGTCCTGATTGGCTGTTCTGTTTCATCATTTTTGCAAGTGGCAGGAGCTATTGAGGCAGTAGGTTTGCCTTAGGATTTTTGTCCTGGCATATTACCAACAAGAAGCCCCTGTAAGCAATGTCTTGCTTATCTGCCTTATACTTTGGAGACTTCTTTTTTTCCAGTGTCCCTCCTTTGGCATCACCTATTGGAAAGAAAATGTTAGTTGTTCAATTGTGTCCGACTCTTTGTGACGCCATGGACTGTAGCTCACCAGGCTCTTCCATGCGTGTGATTTTCCAGGCAGGAATATTGGAGTGGGTTGCTATTTCCTTCTCTAGGGGATCTTTCTGACCTGGGGATCAAACCCAGGTCTCCCACATTGTAGGCAGACTCTTTACCATCTGAGCCACCAGGAAAGCCCTACCTATAGGAGTTATGCCATAGATCTGTGCCTGTAATGAAATTTGGGTAGTGGGTCAGCTCATCTTGGAGAATCTATATCAGTTACGGTTTCTTCCAGCTTGTCTCACTTCCAAATACACTTTTGACTGTAATATGTATTAGCTGAAAGCTGAGGTGTTGAAATGATTACTCTGAATTACTAGGGGAGAAATGATGGGCTTTAGTTAAAAGATTAACTTCAAAAGAGATAAAGTGGATTTCCATTTTCATAGCAAAGTTTCAGATTTGAATTATATGTGCTTTCTCTCTAGATGAAGAGACACAGATACTTAAGAAAACATCCAGAGCTTCTACAAAGAATGATTGTGGTGTGGCAGTGGCAGTTTTGCTGTTCAAATCTCAGATGTCTTCCAGTGTCAAACAAGAAGGAAGAGAGACAGCAGGACAAGTAGCATGAAGTAGTACTTTGATAGGAATTTTTTTTAAAGGAAATTAAAGAAGTGGAAGGAATGCGGTTCAGTCCCAGGACTGAATGATTAGTGCCTGTCCCTGTTTCCTGATCCACTGGAGAAGGGATAGGCTATCCACTCCAGTATTCTTGGGCTTCCCTTGTAACTCAGCTGGTAAAGAATCGGCCTGCAATGTGGGAGACCTGGGTTCAATACCTGGGTTGGAAACATCCCCTAGAAAAGGGAAACAGTATCCACTCCAGTATTTTGGCCTGGAGAATCCCATGGACTAAGTCCATGGGGTTGCAAAGAGTTGGACACGACTGAGCGACTTTCAATTTCATTGTTCCCTGTAGCCCCTTTTGATTCAACAGTGGGTTATCTCATTCTCTGCTTAATTCCCATAGCATTTTCCTTGTGCCTGCACATAGTTACTGGAGAAGGCAGTGGCACCCCACTCCAGTACTCTTGCCTGGAAAATCCCATGGACAGAGGAGCCTGGTAGGCTGCAGTCCATGGGGTCTCAAAGAGTCAGACATGACTGAGCAACTTCCCTTTCACTTTTCACTTTCATGCATTGTAGAAGGAAATGGCAACCCACTCCAGTGTTCTTGCTTGGAGAATCCCAGGGATGGCGAAGCCTGGTGGGCTGCCATCTATGGCGTCACACAGAGTCGGACTCAACTGAAGTGACTTAGCAGCAGCAGCAGCACATAGTCACTCCTGTTATCTTACACTATCTTATGCTCGTCTCCTTTATTGAGTTGGAAGCTCCTTGGAGAGAAAGATAACCACCTCACATATATTTTTATATTCAACAACATATAGCATAGGAGGAATTTTTTTTAATGAAAAAAACTTGAACACATATTATGTATTAGGCTGATGCAAGTTGTTAGTATATAAAAAGATACATTAACAATCCCTACTTGACTTTTGAATTAATTGAGATTTAATCCAAAATAGGTGGGGGTAGACAAAATAGCAACTTGATTTTTGTTAAAGTGGAACCCAGAGAAAAGGATTTAGAAGTTTCCTAAAGAGGTATGCAGAATTAGGCAAATGCTCAGAGCTGGTTACAAGTGTAATGGGAAAACCTATGTCTTCCCGACCTGACGTCCTGACCTACTTAAACGTGCATCAGAGCAGACCAGCATGGCCATTTCCTGAAGGCCTTTTGCAGATCCTAAAGAGAAGACATGAAGGTGAACTGAATTCCGGATTCCTTTCCCCAAACTCCCCAGAGACGGAAGTAACTCCTTCCCTGGGAAGAAGGGAATAAGTGATCTCAGGATTGAGAATATCCCTCTTCTTGTGGTCATGAAGTAGGGGAAAGGAGCCTTATCACCACCAAGTTATTTGCTTACAATATCTCATTTAATTTCCCAGTTCACATCAGGTTAAATATTGTTATTCTGATTTTATAGATAAAGAAAGGACAGCCTGTGGATATTAAGTAACTTCCCCTAAATCTCGCAGTTAGTGAATGTCAGATTAAATATTCAAACCCAAAGTGGGTGTTTTGTTCAACATGGTCCACAGTGTATGGGCCAGACACATAATTCGTTAGATGGATGAATGGATGAAAAGAAAGATATTTGTATATAGCTTTATGTTTCAAATATGATAACTCCCAAGAATTTTAAGTGATTCATAGCTTTTTTTCAACATAATAAATTCCATATTATAAATGTGTTGATAAATTCAAAACAGACCATTTTTTAATATATGAGGATACACCATATGGGAATTTTCTCAAATTGTTCTTCATTTTATATTGCTCCCCATCCCCCCACCAGACTGTCAGCTCAAGGAGGTCAGGGAACTAGTATTACTATCTTTGTGTTGTGCAGTGCTTAGTCGCTCAGTCATGTCTGACTCTGCAAACCCATGGACTGTAGCCCACCAGGCTCCTCTGTCCATGGGGATTCTCCAGGCAAGAATACTGGAGTTGCTTGCCATGCCCTCCTCCCAGGGATCGAACCCAGGTCTCCCTCATTGCAGGCGGATTCTTTACAATCTGTGTATCTGTATATCCACCCTAATACCAGCAGAAGTTCAAGAGGCCCTTTATAAATGACTGTTAAAAGAAGCAACATAGAAAAGTAGATAAATCCTTAATAAAGATTTCTTCAAGTGGAGCTTTATGAACTCTAAAACTAAGATGTATTATGTATGTAGATAGATGGATAGATACATACAGGGATGGAAAGATAGATGGGTGATATTTTTTCAAGTGCCAACAGCTTCCAGTATTTGCAACAATGTTTTTAGTAAGTTGAGGAGGGCACAGAAATGCTCCATAAGCGTGTAAGGAATTAATATAAAGACTTGTTAAGTCTTTCTGAGCTAAGAAGAACATAAAATGTAGGCTTAAACTTCAGCAGGAGGAATATAGATTACATATAAGAAAAGCTTTCTTGATAGACAGGCTTATCAAAACTGTGAAAGGACGTGCAGAACCTCCCTGATCCGAGATGTCTAATATCAGGATAAACAAGGAGATCGTTTAGATTTGGTGCTGCTTGGAGGCAAGAAGCAGACCTAGGTGAGCTCTCAAAGCATATAGTATAATTAGTCGTGTATGTGTCCTTAGTCACTCAGCCATGTCCGACTCTTTGTGACCCTGTAGACTATAGCCCACCAGGCTGCTCTCCAGGCAAGAATATTGGAGTGGGTTGCCATTTCCTTCTCCAGGGGTTTTCCCAACCCAGGGATCAAACCTGGATTTGCTGCATTTCCAGTGTCTCCTGCATTGCAGGCAGATTCTTTACTTGCTGAGTGAGCAGGGGCTGTATCTCGATGCTTAATGATACTGAAACACTATGATGAAAGAAACCAAATTTTGCATTAATTTAGTTACTCTTAGGGCTTCCCTGGTGGCTCAGATGGTAAAGCGTCTGCCTGCAGTGCGGGAGACCTGGGTTCCATCCCTGGGTTGGGAAGTTCCCTTGGAGAAGAAAATGACAACCCACTCCAGTACTCTTGCCTGGAAAATTCCATGGACTGAGGAGCCTGGTAGGCTACAGTCCATGGGATCGCAAAGAGTCGGACACAACTGAGTGACTTCACTTTCAGTTACTTTTTTAAAAAAATTTATTTATTTTAATTGGAGGCTAATTACTTTACAATATTGTATTGGTTTTGCCACACACTGACATGAATCTGCCACGGGTGTGCATGTGTTCCCTATCCTGATCCCCCCTCCCACCTCCCTCCCCATATTATCCCCAACACAATGCTGAACAGTTACTAGTTACCCAATAAATGCTTATTGACCATAATTGGAAGAATGGCAATTGGAAAAAAGAGAGCTTGATTTCGTTCTTAGCTCTGTAAGTAAACCATCTGGGAACTGGAAGAAATCAATCAGTTTCTTCAGGTTTTAATTTCTCTCCTCTGTAGACTGTAGTCTCTATGAGCTGAGGGTTTCTGGGCCTCTGTAGCAATTAGACTCCATGGTTCTGATTAATCTGCTCTGTATGCAGTTCATACTGCCTATCAATCTCACAGAGGGGAAATATGAAAGCCTGGTTTCCAATATCACTTCATCTATCAATTAGCATTTTGAGACTGTTCAAATAATTTAATTTCCTTGGGATTCCACCTATAAAAACTTTTGTTTTAGTCAAAAATTCTATAGTTACATATATAGCAACAGTTTGCTGAGATTCATTGTTTATTCACAGTATTTCTAATGTGTTTCAGAAAAAAAATTGGCTAAAATATTATCAAATTACTTTAAAATATTTTGACTGTCAATTCATTAAATAATATACCCTTAGGTTCATTTATTTCTTCCAAATGGAAAACTATATCCCAACAATCCACTCAGTATTTATTATCTTTGTCAGTTCACTGATTATAATGTACAGCAATGTTAATTACCATTAATTTAGAAAAAGTCCTTGACTCCGTGGTACTATCATGCTCAGTCACACTAGTTATGTTGCCATGCCAATAATTTAGATATTGCACAAGGAGAAATGTCAGAATTTTCAAACTAAGATTTTGATTAGCCCTCTAAAAGTAAAAATGTGATTTGCCCTTTCAAATGAAACAGATCTGTTATCAGCAAATATTTACACAGACCTACTAATAACCAAATGATTTAACTAGTCAGATTTTAAATGACAAACCCAGCATGATTAAAAGTTGTACATAAGGAAATGAATAAGAGGTGTACTGACTATGTCTGTATGCATTTCTGACTGGTTGGACATGTACTCTTTCATCTATTTATTCATTCAGTAAGCATTTATGGAATTCTGCTAGGCACTAGACACCTGTGATGTTATAAGACATGGCTCTTACCTAGGAGATAGTCTCGATCTTCTAAGTAATTCTAGATAGTCTAAATGTTAAAACAAATGCAGTGCTCTGGGAGAAGTTTTATATGAGAAGCATATGCAACATGAAAGAAAAAAGAATCTAACTTGTAGCCTGGAAATAAGAAGCAATAGGTTTAGACTCCCACACAAGGACCATAGAAGTTGGCATCAGACACAGAATATAGAATAGCTACCTGCAAAATATCAAAAGAAAAGAATACAAGTTTAAAAACTGAACATACGACATAAAGGAACTTACTGATTTGAGAAAAATGAGACTTCTAAAGATATGAAGTTAAATTGTTGATATTTGAAACTCAATAAGACTGAGCATATGTAGTAAAGAGAGAAAGAAAATAGAACATATGAAAGCAGCATGTGAGATAGAATAAGGTCCAGCATATGTACAATCAGAGTAACAGAAGAAGACATTTAGCAGTATCCTGCCTGGCCTCAGCCCAATAGATGCCAATAGTATTCCCTCCCCTCAGTCGTGAAAATCAGTGTCTTCAGACACTGCCAAATGTCTCTGGGGGACAAAATTCCTCCATTTGAGAACCACTGCCATAAAAAGCAAACGAGAAACACAAACTACTGGCCTATTTCATTCATGATTATGATGCAAATATGATAAAATTATAGCAAAATGGATTTAATAGCAAATAAAGTGACAAAATCCAGTTCTATTTTTTTCCTGAAATGCAAAGATGGTCGCAGTTTTGAAAAGCCTTAAATATGTTACCTGATATTAACAAATTAAAGAAGAAAAATGTATGTCCTTCATATATATAAAGGTTATATATATATATTCTTAGTGTTCAGTGGCATTTGTACATTTAATTTACACATTATAATAATCTATCTGCAGAGTGAGTTAGAAACTGTGTTTTAGGTTCATTGCTATGCTTGAGAGAAGGGGATACTCATGTACCTGAGCTAATCAGAAACCTATTCCACAAGTTTATAGCTCTTTAGAGAAAAGGTTAAGGAATAAGATTAGCCATTTATAAATGCTTCAATTCCATTGAAAGGGTAGACTCTAGATGTATTTTAATGCTACAATAAATGTCTGCTAAAATTCTGATCTGTATTTTAAAAAACAATTCAAGTAGTTAAATACAATTTATATAAATGCAAAGAAAAAGTCTCTTTAAATGATTGTTTAATTCTATATCTTCAGCATTCAACAGAATAGCCTTTGAAAGCAACCAACCTTTACTGTTAGCATCAAGTAAATACATATGAATGACTCATTAGTGCCCTCACATGAATTGAAATGCCCATTTGCAATGGCTTTAGGATAGGTTTAATTTCAAAACAACCTCTATTATTTTTATTAAATTATGATCTGAGATCACTGCATGTTCAATAATCCACCAAAATGAATCATTAACATCACTATATCTATCAAATGGTCATTCAAAGAAATGAATAAGAAAAGATGCTAGGAAGTAGGGGACTGAGAGAGGTAGTTCTTTATAGGCAAGTTGCTCCAACCCACACCATCAATCCCAGTTCTACATCTCAGTAAATAGGAAGTCAGAGTTAATTCAGTGTCAAACTCTTAATTCTCACAGATAACCCAAGTTATTCTTATATATTGTGCAGAAATGAACATCAGTTATATGAAAGCATGGAAATCACTTCTCTAAATATGTTATTTATATGAAGAGTGACTAATTTCAATTAAAATGTGAGATAATTGCATATAAATAAATCAGTGGATATAAAGTTTATCATGCCTTACCAGACTAATAGTTGCTATAAAAATAACAATAATAATTGTCAAACGTAACACAGCTAATTGCTCTACTGGCATTTCAAATGTATCATAATAATGATCATGTTGATAATAATAATACTAGGCCAAAAAGAAACAAAGAGTTCACTGCTTCTCAGGCAGTGGAGAGGTTTGTGAAAATTATATTCTCATCAGGCAGATCATGCTAACTTCAATGGGCATTAGCCTACCTATCATTTGGACACCATGAGGTGGTGATCCCTCTGGTTCTCTGATATTGAATCCATACTGAAAACATCATTTCAGTCTCACCAGAAATAAAGATGATCTCACTTGAATGAAAAAGGACCTGGTTGAATTTAAGACTTGCGTTTATAAATGCACACCCTTACAAACAGAGGACCATGCCTGAAATGAAACTTGTCTCAGAAAGTTCCAGATGTAGTCACCCTCAAACATATGGTTGTCTACTTGCAGCCTGTCCTGTTGCTATGTGCCAGAGATGGTCCAGAAGAGAATGAGCTATACTGCTTCCTGAGAATCTGAGAAATTCTCCAACCTACTCACATCCACAACTTGTGTTGTCTTGGCAGTCCCAACAATCCCACAGCCCCAGTCCCAGACACTTTCAGTGGAATGACTTTTATTCCTCTTGTTTTCTCCCATTAACTTACTCATACATGTCCCATTAGGAATAGACATTGTCAGGGGAAAAATTGAGTTTGATTTTGTAAGGTCAATGGGGAAACCAAATAAATGCATTTCTATGTGATCTAAAGAAAAAGGCTGAATACATTAAATGCTCAAGCATTTAAATGGTAAAAACAGATAGGGAAAAAGTCAGAAAGAACAGTTAAAAAAGCATGGTACAAGAGATCATTATATTTTGGGTATTTCTTGTTTTTTAGAAGAAGACAAGGAAGGGGTCTCTGGTCCCAGTTACTTTCCCAATCTGGGAAACAATGTGGTCATAAATTAAAGTACAATTCATAGTTATCATTTGAATACCTACTATAGCCACTCACTATGCTAAGGGCTTTAGATGCATTATCTTATTTAATTCCCACAGCAACTTTTGTGGTTTTTGGAGCTACCATTATCCTAAATTTTACAGATGAGGAAAGAGTCTTAGCAAGATTAAATAACATGCCCAAGGTTACAGAAATTGTAAGTGACAGAGTTGAGACTAAAATCCAGGTCTCTTTGAATTCAATGCACTTAACCTCATTCTATAATGTCTTAAAACACTATTCTGTAAAGTTTTTGGCTTATGTTTCAATCTTTGCCTCTAATCAGTGAGCTCCTTCAGGGCAGAATTTATTTCTCATTAATTTTTATATCCCTAGAGCATGGAATAATGCCTGATAAAGAGCAGCAACTCAATGACTGTCAGATGAACAAAATGATGAATTAATAAATAAAGGAAGGAGGGAATTAATTTTAAAAGGATTCAGAAAATGGAAGTTTGTGGGGGAAAAGCTAATTCTATATAAAAAATACTGTTCCTGTGGTTGCTTTTGCGGCTCTTTATTTCTATTGTAACAAGACATGAGTATTTTCTGATAAGCACCATTTTCCCTTTAGAATTAAACAAAATGCTTTCACAAATATGTACTTTACCCAGGGATTTAAATGAACGATTGAAATTCCATAATCAGAACATGACACAGCCAAACCAGTGTATAATCATATGTTTCTTATAATAAGCTACTTGAAGAGTTCTTAGGGTTACAATTTTGTAATCTAGACATGAGAGGAAGATCTATGCTCTTGACAACATTCAGCCCAGGCATTTCAACTGGCTCTGGATCAAAGCCATCCCCCTCTTTTGCATTACATATATGTTCTCTCTTATCAGGAAGCAGACAGTCCCAACTGTTACCTCTACGTCCTCTGCCATCATCCTCCAGCTTCTGGCCAGCTTGACACTTGCAGTAATAACTGCCAATTGTATTACAGCATTGGTCCTGACAGCCACCATTGTCAGCGCTACATTCATTTATATCTGCAATTGAATATATAAACAGAAATTAGCTTCCTGTAGCTAGACACACAAAAAGACTTCAATGGCTCTCCTAAAAATATACCATCACAGCATGACATCACCATTTGACCTCAGAGGAAATGAGATAAAATTATAATACCTTATTCTAATTAACACACTCCAATTTTGGTGTAAAGAAAAAGACAGGTCATAATCTTTGGTATTTGATATATTTTTGAACCATGTCCTAAGGGCTTGTCTAAGTTTAGGGAATTTGAAGGCTTATGGTGCAGATCAAGAAATTTTGCATCCGAGTCATCATTTCAGGATGAGATTGAGAAGAGGAGCTAGCAAGTTAGAACACAAGGTCACTTATTTATCCATTAAATGTTTGGTTGTAGGCTTCTCAGATAAATGATTATTGAAGTACAAGCTGGAATCACGATTGCCAGGAGAAATATCAATAACCTCAGATATGCAGATGACATCACCTTTATGGCAGAAAATGAAGAAGAACTAAAGAGTCTCTTGATGAAAGTGAAAGAGGAGAGTGAAAAAGTTGGCTTAAAGCTCAACATTCAGAAAACGAAGATCATGGCATCTGGTCCCATCACTTCATGGCAAATAGACGGGCAAACAGTGGAAACAGTGGCTGACTTTATTTTGGGGGGCTCCAAAATCACTGCAGATGGTGATTGCAGCCATGAAATTAAAAGACGCTTACTCTTTGGAAGGAAACTCATGACCAATCTAGACAGCATATTAAAAAGCAGGGACATTACTTTGTCAACAAAGGTCTGTCTAGTCAAGGTTATGGTTTTTCCAGTAGCCATGTATGGATGTGAGAGTTGGTCTATAAAGAAAGCTGAGTACCGAAGAATTGATGCTTTTGAACTGTGGTGTTGGAGAAGACTTTTGAGTGTTCCTTGGACTGCAAGGAGATCCAACTAGTCCATCCTAAAGGAGATCAGTCCTGGGTGTTCATTGGAAGGACTGATGAAGCTGAAACTCCAATACTTTGGCCACCTGATGCAAAGAGCTGACACATTTGAAAAGACACTGATGCTGGGAAAGATTGAGGGCAGGAGGAGAAGGGGATGACAGAGGATGAGATGGTTGGATGGCATCACTGACTCAATGGACATGGGTTTGGGTAGGCTCCAGGAGTTGGTGATGGACAGGGAGACCTGGTGTGCTGCAGTTCACGAGGTCACAAAGAGTCAGACATGACTGAGCGAGTGAACTGAACTGAACTGAACTGAATTGAATTAAACTGAACCACTGTATCTTTAGGCCTTCCCTGTAGCTGAAGGGTTAAGAGTTCTCCTGCAATGCAGGAGACCACGGTTCGATTCCTGGGTCAGGAAGATCCTCTGGAGAAGGGAATGGCAATCCACTCCAGTATTCTTGCCTGGAAAATCCCATGGACAGAGGAGACTGGCGGGCTACAGTCTGTGGGGTCGCAAAGAGTTGGAAACGATTGAGCAACTAACAGTACTACTATATCTTTGGCATTGCACTAGACAGTGTAGGGGAAGGTAAAAGGGTAATTTCATGATTTCCAGTGGTTCAAATCCAGCTGGGGTGGAGGACTAAACAGAAGTGTGATGTGATTGTGTCCATGTGCTGGATATGTCCACAGCCCACTTCTTAACTTGTGGTCAGAAAGCATCCTTACAGATAGGGCTTGATTTTATGTACACCCCAACCAGCTTGCAGTTGTTAAGCATTCCAAATTATCTATAGGTTTGATAGTGAGTGCCCTGTTCTGCTCATAGTAGCCACTTCTGTACGCTGACTTGCTGACAACGGTATTTGTTTTATGAGGTAATAGTGGCTGGAAGAGAGAGAGGGTGGAGAGGGCAGAAAGGAAGTGGGAGGTAGCAAGTAAAGATGGGAGAGTGAAGAAGAGAGAGACGGGAGTGGGCAATGAGTTAAGTCAGGACCAGCTGAAGAAGCTGACAATGTAGAAGCATTGCCAAAGAGGAGATGAGTCTCCATAATGGTAGAATCAAGACTGCAGAGCCCTGATAACTGAAAAAAAATGACGCAGAGTGGGGTTTGGTGCACAACTCGATAAAAGTGATTTTGCCTGAGGCTTGGCTCTGCAGCTGTATAAATAAATTTAATTAGATTATAGGTAAATTTTTGGAGAAGGCAATGGCACCCCACTCCAGTACTCTTGCTTGGAAAATCCCATGGACAGAGGAGCTGGGTAGGCTGCAGTCCATGGGGTCACTAAGAGCGACTTCACTTTTACTTTTCACTTTCATGCACTGGAGAAGGAAATGGCAACCCACTCCAGTGTTCTTGCTTGGAGAATCCCAGGGATGGGGGAGCCTGGTGGGCTCCCGTCTATGGGGTCGCACAGAGTCGGACACAACGGAAGCGACTTAGCAGCAGCAGCAGCAGGTACATTTTTATTGAAGTGTGCCATACACATACAAAAGTAAACTTGTCTTAAGTTTTGTTAGGGGAAGCACACTGACTGAAGCTGCCCACCCTGGCCAGGCCCCTACTAACCATTTGCATGAGTTGTTTTACAACAGGAGGTCCTGGCAAGGAACATGGAACTAATAAGCCACCACCAACCGGAAGAGTTCAGGAAAGGTCAAAAGGAGACACCATGAAACTGACCACTTCCCAGAATCCTTCTTGCTGGTATCCGTCTTGGCTGAGTGATGTGTGCACCACCAGGAAGGACTCTGAATCAGAATGATTGGCTAAAGACAACTGGGAAACTAATCCCATCACCATATAACCCAAACTGCAAGCCACATGGCAGAGCAGTCCTTCTGGGTTCCCTTACCCTACTGCTCTCCACCCTGGTGCCCTTTCCCAGTAAAATCTCTTGCTTTGTCAGCACATGTGTCTCCTCAGACAATTCATTTCTGAGTGTAAGACAAGAGACCACTTTTGGGCCCTGGAAGGGGTCCCCTTTCCTGCAACAGTTTGGTAAGTTTTCAAACATAAAATATAGCAATGCAACCCCAAGAAACAGACCATTGCTAACACCCAGAGTGTTCTGCCTAGGTGAAGGTACAACCGTCCTAATCTTTAACACGATAGGTTAGCTTTGTCTTTCTGAGTTCTACATAACTGATCATACTGTGCGTATTTTTGTGTCTGTCTTCTTTTGTCCAGTATTCTGTTTGAGATTATGAGACTGTACCTGTAGTCTGTTCATTTTTATTCCTGTATATCATTCACATATATGAATATACCATATTTTTTATTTACCCATTTCATAGTTAATGGAAATTTAGCTATTTTCTTATTTTTGTTTATTGTAAAGTGTCTTGATGAACATCGTCACACAAGTCTTTGATAGACCTACATATACATATCTGTTGGGTAATATATCTAGGATTGGAATTGCTGGGTCAAAAGCTATGTTAGATTCTGCTTTAATAGTACAGCCAAATAGTCTTCTAAAGGGGCGATTCTAATTTACACTCCCATCAGTGGTGTGTTATAGACCAGATGCTACTCGTCCTTTGTAGTGCTTGGGATATTCTATTTTGTTTTGTTTTTCATTTTAGCTCTTCTGGAGAGTATACAATAGCATCACATTGTAATTTTAATTTGCATTTTCCAGATGATTAATTAGGTTAAGCACCTTTTTCATGTTATTGGCCATTTGGATAAAATTTTGTTTAAGTGCTTATTCACATATTTTGTCCATTTGTTCAATCAGTTCTTAAAATACTGGTTTTTTAACTAGTGAATCACATAGAATGCTAGAGAAATTGTAGCAGTGTTTATCCTTGTCTGGCTTCTGAAATTATAAAGATACATTTTAACATTTCACTGTAAGGAATACTGTGTACTGTAGGGTGTTTTTTTTAATAGATTACTTTTATCAGATTAGGAAAGTTCCTGTCTATTTTAGTTCTTAAGTATTTGTATCACAAAGAGGCCATTTCTCCACTTTTTTGTATTATCTGAAAAATTTTAAGGTTTTTTCTTACTTAAATGTTTGGAAGAATTCAGTTATAATACTGTCTGGGCCTGGGATTGTGTTTGGGTATGTGTGTATGTGTGCATTGACTTTTAATTATTGATTCCACTTTTAAAATAAATAAGAATAAGAATATTCATATTTTCATTTAAGCATGTTCAGTTCAGTCGCTCAGTCGTGTCCGACTCTTTGAGACCCCGTGAATCGCAGCACGCCAGGCCTCCCTGTCCATCACCAACTCCCGGAGTTCACTCAGACTCACGTCCATCGAGTCAGTGATGCCATCCAGCCATCTCATCCTCTGTCATCCCCTTCTCCTCCTGCCCCTAATCCCTCCCAGCATCAGAGTCTTTTCCAGTGAGTCAATTCTTCGCATGAGGTGGCCAAAGTACTGAAGTTTCAGCTTCAGCATCATTCCCTTCAAAGAAATCCTAGGGCTGATCTCCTTCAGAATGGACTGGTTGGATCTCCTTGCAGTCCAGGGGACTCTCAAGAGTCTTCTCCAACACCACAGTTCAAAAGCATCAATTCTTTGGCACTCAGCTTTCTTCACAGTCCAACTCTCACATCCATACATGACTACTGGAAAAACTATAGCCTTGACTAGACAGACCTTTGTTGGCAAAGTAATGTCTCTGCTTTTGAATATGCTATCTAGGTTAGTCATAACTTTTCTTCCAAGGAGTAAGCGTCTTTTAATTTCATGGCTCCAAAAGCACTGCAGTTGGTGACTGCAGCCATAGACTGCAGCCGAGCCGACAGACTGCTCGGGCACCTCTCTTTATTTCCCTATGCCTAACTTTGAATTTCTCATTGCTTGGTGGTCTGAGGATAGAGACATTTTACCAATACATGGTGGTTATCATTACCCAGAGAGACAATTCTAAGAGATCTAAACAGAGGCTATAACGCTTCTAATGACCTAGCTTTGAAAGTCACATGGCGCCCCTTCTTAGACATCTGTTGGATAATGCAGGCACAGGTGAGCTGAGATTCCAGGAGATGGAAGAATTTCTTCTCACAATATGGGCTTTGTAGGTGTTCCAGTGAAGCAAGAAATTGATGGTAGCCTTCTTGGAGAGAGTGTATCACCCTGATATGTTCATTTAAGGCTTTATATTTTCCTAAAAATAAGGATTATCTGCATCCCACAGGCTTTGCTGTGTTATGACTTATCATTCAACTAAAAATATTTCCTAATCTAAATTAACATTTTTTTGGTTTGGGTCATTTTAGGGGGGGTGGTTTCAAACATTTGAGGAACTTCGAATCATCTAGTTATTATGAAATGATAGATTAATTCTCCTGTGTACAAAGAATATGTTCTTCATGACTTCAGTTCTTCAAGATTTGTTAAGTCTTGATTTATATTCCAGCATATGGTCAATTTTGGTTTAAAAAATCTATATTTACTTGAAAGTAAAGTATATCTTACAGTTGCCAGGTGCTATGTTTTCTGTACGTATATATGAACATATAATTATGTGTGTATGTTAGTTGCTCAGTCATGTCTGACTCTTGCGACCCCATAGACTATACCCCACTCCAGTACTCTTGCTGGAAAATCCCATGGATGGAGGAGCCTGGTGGGCTACAGTCCATGGGGTTGCTAAGAGTCGGATACGACTGAGTGACTTCACTTTCACTTTTCACCTTCATGCGTTGAAGAAGGAAATGGCAACCCACTCCAGTATTCTTGCCTGGAGAATCCCAGGGATGGGGGAGCCTCATGGGCTGCCGTCTATGGGGTCGCACAGAGTCAGACACAACTGAAGTGACTTAGCAGCAGTAGCAGCAGCAGCAGCAGCAGCAGCAGCAGCAGCAGCAGCAGCAGCAGCAGACTATACCTCACTGGGCTCCTTTGTTTATGGAATTTTCCAGGCAAGAATACTGGAGTGGGTTGCCATTCCCTTCTCCAGGGGGTCTTCCCAAACCAGGGATTGAACCCAGGTCTCCCACATTGCAGGCAGATTCAGATGATATATGTATGATACTTATACATTTAGGAAATCAGGTCAAGTTTATTAATCATGCTTCTCATATATTTGTATCCTTATGAATTTTTAATGTTTGTCAATATATCAGTTAGTGAGAGGCATAGTAAATTCTCTCTGATTTTACATTTGTTCTTCTATAACTGCAATTTTTGGTTTATTTATTTTGAAGCCCTATTATGAGTGGCAAACAAGTTTAGAACTGCCACATCTTCCAACAGATTAAACCTTTGCTGTTGTAAAATGTTCCTCTTTAGCTCCAGCTACATTTTTTCAATTAAAATTGAGATATTATAAAATATGGTCCTGTCTAAGACATGCCTGAGATACTTTGTCCATGCCAAAAAATTCTTGATATTTGGTCTTGTACAAAAACTCCATTAGACATCTTGTCCATAAGACATCTGGTTCACACCAAAAGGTCCCAGATACTTGGTCTTGTCTAAAAACATTTTATTTTCTAAATTTTACTTTTAAATTTTTGTGTATTTGCTAAATTGAGAAATTATATTCATGTATCTTTGTATGTGTTATTTTAAATAACTAATATCTTTAAACTATAGTACTATATCATTGACTTTTAATGTAATTACTCACATATTTTGATTAAATTTACCATTTATTTTCTTATTTTTCTAAATTTCCATATATTTACATTACTTTTACTCTCTTCTCTATATCCTTTTAAACTTATTATTTTTAGTGTTTTATTCACACTCTTTATTAGGTTCTCAGTTAAATATTACTTTATTATCCTTTTAGTGGTTACTGTAGATATTATAATATCTATTATTAAAGTCTAATATAAATTAGTATTTTAATCACTTCCCTAACAATCCTAGAAACTTATACTTTAACATCTTTATACTTTTCCTGCTGTTTATATTATTTTTATTATGTTTTTGAATTTCAGATATTTAGAAGGCATAAGGATTTATTGTTGCTATTTTACACAGTCAATAGTAATTTAGCTTTATCTACATATTTGCCTTTTCTGATATTTATCATTGCTTCTTTTACTTCTTTGCTTCCTTTTGGAATAATTTCCCCACTGTCTGAAAACGGCTTTTAGTGTTTCTCTTCCTATGGATTTGCTGGCAATGCTATTTTTTCAGATTTTGTTAGGAAATGACATTTTTTCACTTAATTTTTAAATAAACTTAAAAAATTTAGAACATTTTCAGATTTATAGAAAAATTGCAAAGATAGTTCCCATATACCCCATTTACTTCATATTCCGTTAGTAAACATATCTACATTAGTATGGTACACTTGTTTTAATTAATGAGCCAATATTGGTACATTATTAAATAAAATCCACACTTCATTTAGTCTTTCTTAGTTTTTAACCTAATGTCCTTTTTCAGTCCCAGGATCCCTTCCAGGGTAACATATTATATGTAATCGTCATGTTCCCTTAGGTTCTTGTTGGTTTTAACAGTTTCTCAGATTTTCCTTGCCTTTGATGACCTTGACAGTTCTGAGGAGTACTGCCAGGTAGCTTACAGAATGTCTCTCAATTTGGATTTTTATGATGTTTATCTTATTGTTTCACTGGAATGGTGTGTTTTGAGGAGGAAGACCACAGCGGTGAAGTGCCATTTTCATGATCGTATCAAGAGTACACACTGTCAGCACCTGACTTAGCCCTGTTGATGTCAGCCTTGATACCCAGGCTGACAGTGTGTGTCAGATTTTTCCACTCATTCTTCTTCCTTTCTGCACCAGTATTTGCTGGAATGAGGTCACTGAGCACAGCTGACATTTAAGGAGTGCAGATATCCTACCTCCTCCTTCAGGGTGAGGTATATATGTAAGTTATTTGAAACTCTTCTGTGTAGATTTGCCTATTCCTCCCATTTATCACACTATAATTTTTGAAAAGTATCTTCAGCGGAATAGAATCATAGATTGACAGCCATTGTCTTTGAGCATTTTGAAAGTGACATTTCATTATCATTTAAATTTCCTTTTGCATGTAATGTGACTGTTTTTCTCTGCCTACTTTTAAGATTTTCTTTTTGTTCTGTTTCTGATGTTTTACTATGATATGCTTTAACGTGTGGTGGTTCTTTTTTTAATAACTTTCCTCCTTGGAATTTAAGGTACATCACAATTTTATGGTTTGATGTCTTTAAGTTTTGCAGAAATTGTTCTCACAATTTTGCCCATTTTATCTCTCTTCTTTTTAGCACTGCATAACTCTCATTTGTGAGACTTTTGATTTTTATGTCACTTATGATACTTTGTGTTTTGTTCTACTTTTTTTTTTCTTTATTTGCTTCCATCTAGATATGGTCTGCTAAGTCACTTCAGTCGTGTCTGACTCTGCTGCTGCTAAGTCACTTCAGTCGTGTCCGACTCTGTGTGATCCCATAGATGGCAGCCCACCAGGCTCCCCCGTTGCTGGGATTCTCCAGGCAAGAACACTGCAGTGGGTTGCCATTTCCTTCTCCAATGCGTGAAAGTGAAATTGCTCAGTCGTTTTCCAACTCTTAGTGACCCCATGGACTGGAGCCCACCAGGCTCCTCCGTCCATGGGATTTTCCAGGCAAGAGTACTAGAGTGGGGTCCCATTGCCTTCTCCAAGATATGGTCTACTGACCTGATATTTAGTCATTAACTCTATAAACAACTGTTCATAATATACCTTTAGTTCCATCTACTGCATTCTCCATTAAAGTTATTATATTTTTAATTTATAAAATATATAGTTTATTATTTTGTAAATTCTACTTAGGTGAAATTTTTCATTTCATCAACAATTTGCTCATTTTTACAAATCTACTCCTTTTTGACTTGCTTTATAATATTGAAGCTGGATCCTGTAAATATTTTTACTTTACCAGGTGGTACAATGATAAGCCTTAGTGAAGGATACTGTAGGAATGCTGTAAGGGGAAGAGACATTAGTCTGACTCCAGTGTTTTCTGTTTCAAAGGCATGTACACTGCAGTTGTCAGCAGGCTACTTCCCTCTCATTGGGAAGCTTACCTATCAGCAAGCAGCTATTTTTCCAGTGGTCCATACCCTTCAGCAAGTCTCACCAGTGCTCCATCAGCTTTCCATTGAATCTCACTGCCACCCCAGTCACAGGTTTCTGCCCACCATCCCTGGCCAGCAGCACCTCACCAAGCTTTCATACCACCCATTGGGCAACAGCTAAACCTCTCCAGTTAGATGTAAATTTCAACCTGGTGTGAAAGCTGGGAGACTGTTTCTAAGTTTGTTCTTTTCTTGGGCATTCTCTTTCAGTCCTGGACATAGTGACTTTTCCCTACATCTGCTAGTCCTATATTTTTTTAACATTCTTTTAACAATTCTTAATACTTTATCTCCAGTTTCCAATTAATAAGTTGTATAGCATGTTTTCTTTTTGCCTGATTATTTCTTTGTTGTGGTTTCACAGTCTTACTCAACTCTGGGATACCTTATCTCCAGAATTTTGAGCTCTCAAACTTAGGATTCCATGATAGGCCTGAATTTGAATTTACATCTTCCCAACCTAGTGAGGCTGATGACTCTTCTTTCTACCTTTCTTCCTATTAGCAGTAATTTTATTCCCATCTTTAGGAATTTCCTACTATGTCACTAATGAATCAGTCCCTCAAGGGCAAACCTTGTCTCACTGATATTCCTGGCTGCCGTGATAGTCTCTAATGTCTTCAGATGAGTGATTTTTTTTTACTATTACATACCACTTTTCTATTTGTTCTCAGCTAGAGAATTGGCCTGTTACCATATAGACCACTGTAGCCAGTAAAAGAATACCTGTTTACACTATTTCTTGGTCCCCATTACTTTTTCTTGCATTAAACCAAAGAAAGCTCCATTAATGGAGGCATTATGTGCTTGTTTATTTTTCTTACAACATGAATCAGTCAATAAGGAAGGAATTCATGATTAACAAAGAATACAAGTCTCTAAAAATAGGTCCAGAGCCTTGCAAAATATCATAGAGAGAAAGAACAGTGAAAGCTGATTTCCTCAGAAATATCTCAGTACAAGTTTACATATTATTCTCTAAACTTAGTTTACTGAAAAAAAAAAAAAAAGATGTGTTGGGATAGGTTAAGTATCAAGAGTTCTGTGATTTCACATTTAAGAATTTGTCCAAAAATATATTCCAATGGAATTCAACTCTGTTAGCACCTTTCCGTACTTAACATCACACAGACCTCATAAAGAACTGATAAAATCATTAAAATTGTGCTTATTCAAAAGAGCTATGGTCATTAAAAAGAAAACTGAAAGTCACATATGTGTTAAACAAAGCATTTATACAACTGCAATGTTCATCACTATGGAAATAAGTAAATTAAATGTATCCCTTCAGTGCAGTCATTACAAGTCATAACTGTGATGGCTATAAATCAACATGGAGAACTATTATATTGAAATAGATTGCAAATTGTTTCTCTGTTTTAGTTACAACTATAAAAGCTACATATTCTTATGAAGAAAGCTTGGAAAGATTAAAAAATAAATAATTTGACATAATAATAGTAGGGTTATATCTTTTAAATTTTAGTTTTGGATATAATATTATTTGTGCCATCACTACTTTAAAAAATAGGTGTGAGATATATGTCAAAACCAATACAATATTGTAAAGTAATCAGCCTCCAATTAAAATAATAAATTTATATTAAAAAACAGAATAAAACAATAAAATATAATTTTTGGTAACCATTCAAAGGGAAATGATTTCTTTTTTTGGGAGGGATAGATTTTTGCTGTTATTAAATTCTTATGGAAATCTGTTTGAACATAGCAACCATTGGATAAGACAATGAACATTTTCAACAGAGGCTTTTTCAAAATCTTAACATTTTCTGGACTTCCCCGATAGCTCAGTTGGTGAAGAATCTACCCGCAATGCAGGAGATCCCAATTTGATTCCTGGGTCAGGAAGATCCCCTGGAGAAGGGATAGGCTACCCACTTCAGTATTTTTGGGCTTCCCTTGTGGCTCATCTGGTAAAGAATCTGACTGCATGGCAGGAAACCTGGGTTTGATCTCTGGGTTGGGAAGATCCCCTGGAGAAGGGAAAGGCTACCCACTCCAGTATTCTGGCCTGGAGAATTCCATGGACTACAGTCCATGGGGTTGCAAAGAGTCAGACATGACTGAGCAACACTTTCTACAACAATTTTTGACTAATATTGACCTGTACTTAAAGATAAGGCCTAACCTGTGAGTGTTAGTCATTCAGTCCCCTCCAACTCTTTGCAACCCCATGGACTGTAGCCTACCAGACTCCTCTGTTTATGGAATTCTTCAGGCAAGAATACTGGAGTGGATTGCCATTCCCTTATCTAGGGGATCTTCCCAATCCAGGGATCGAGTCAGGATCTCTTGCATGGCAGACAGATTCTTTACCATCTGAGCCACCAGGGAAGCCCAAGACCTAACCTAGAACAGCATAGTATGACAAAATTACTTCAATTGAAAGCTGAATCAATATGGTCCAAATTGCCTCTGCCAGATTTTTACCTGAAATAAATGTAGAATTTTTAAAAGAAAAGTAATGCTGGTTTGCATACCCCAAAGAGGGCTTTGAAAAATAATCTATGCTTTTGGACCACATTTATACTTTCTATGTGTTTTCCAGTTCAACACAATCTTTCCCACAACCTATCCCTTCTCACTCATTTATTTTATTTCATTCATTTATTTTATTTAACTGGCTCTAAAGGTATCCGACTTGACCCTTCCTGGTCTTAAGACCTGGCTTCAAATCCTTGAAGATTCACATATCTCTGTCAGGGAAGGCCTGGATTGGAATGGAGAGGAGGACAAGGAGAAGGAACACTGGAGCATAACTTCTCTAATTCAGTAAGTGGGTTGACTTGCTTGTACTGCTTTTATATTGGGTAGCTCTCAACTTAAAATCTGTTTAAATAAAACAGTGGAAACAGTGTCAGACTTTATTTTTGGGGGCTCCAAAATCACTGCAGATGGTGACTGCAGCCATGAAATTAAAAGACGCTTACTCCTTGGAAGCAAAGTTATGACCAACCTAGATAGTATATTCAAAAGCAGAGACATTACTTTGTCGACTAAGGTCCATTTAGTCAAGGCTATGGTTTTTCCTGTGTTAATGTATGGATGTGAGAGTTGGACCGTGAAGAAAGCTGAGTGCCAAAGTATTGATGCTTTTGAACTGTAGTGTTGGAGAAGATTCTTGAGAGTCCCTTGGACTGCAAGGAGATCCAACCAGTCCATTCTGAAGGAGATCAGCCCTGGGATTTCTTTGGAGGGAATGATGCTAAAGCTGAAACTCCAGTACTTTGGCCACCTCATGCGAAGAGTTGACTCATTGGAAAAGACTCTGATGCTGGGAGCGATTGGGGGCAGGAGAAGAAGGGGACGACAGAGGATGAGATGGCTGGATGGCATCACCGACTCGATGGATGTGAGCCTGAGTGAACTCTGGGAGTTGGTGATGGACAGGGAGGCCTCCGTGCTGCGGTTCATGGGGTTGCAAAGAGTTGAACACGACTAAGCGACTGAACTGAACTGAAGAACTGTTACTAAAAAATTTGAAAATCTTTTTCCTAGATTGTGACATCTGATCATGGGACAATTGAAGACAAGGCTTTTTACTCCTAAAGAATGTAAATAAATGTATCTCTAGGAGATAATATGAGAGAAAAGTGTCAGTAAAGATACCCAGTCTTGATTCTGAAATATCAACATAATAAATATGTGGAAGAATCCTTTTCCACTTATGTCTATTTACAAATGTCAAACTGAATTTACCATTCAGAAATCTCATAATCAGATTGATAAGACAGAGTTTACACATGAGCAAGAGTTAAAGAAATGAAAGACAAAATAATGAGTATGTAAAATAATTGGTCAAAATAGTATGTAAAAATAACATTAAAAGGGCTTAAAATACCTTCTGCTCAGGAAGAATTTTAGTAGCACAAAAAACAGCTAATGATACTTTACAAATATGTTTTATTTTTTGGAACTAAAATAACAGCAGTAGTAAAATAAATAAATAAATAAAAGAAAGAAGCTGATAGATAGCCCTACATAAACTTTAAAGTCTATCATTCTGAGACCAAAATTAAAAGACAAACAAGAAATGAAGACAACATTGACACATAAAAGGCAAAAGGGCAGAAATCAATAATATATTAAAAAGCTAGTATAAATCAAAAGGAAAAGGTGAACTATTCCAAACAGAAATATGGTACAATGAAATAAACTGAAAAAAAAATCAAAAATACAGATGTCTAATAAATGTCAAATGTTTTTGAACCCTATTAATAATCAAATAAATTAAAATGAAAATAAAGTTAATATTATTCCGTCTCTGTTAGATTTACAAAGGTTAAAATCAATGCTAATGTGTAAAATTATAAGGGTGTGATAAAGGAATACACCATACATTCTTTGCTAGTAAGAGCACAAACTGAGAAATAGTTTCTGAGATTCAAGGGTCCACAAAAATCTGTATACGCATGCATATATTTTTCCACCCAGCAATTCTTTCCAGAATATATCTTAAGGAGACAGTCAAAAGTGTCCATAATGATTCCTTATTTTTCAATGCCAGAGTAGGAAAAATAGAAATTGAATATGAACAGTAGTAAGTATGTTAGGACACATATGAATCAAGGACCACTACACAGCAATCATGTTCCAGGAGAAAATCTATCTCTGCAAATGCTATGACACACAAAGAGTGTGTATATTTACATATACATATATAATGGCCATCCCACATATCTACTTATCTGTCAATACAGTTTTTAAAATGCAAGGACATACTCAAACATGCTAGAGTGCTTATCTTTGATTGAAGTGATTGCAGATGGCTTTTGCTTTGTTTTATTGCTATGCACTTTAGTGTTTCCCAACTTTTTTACAACAAACATACTTTCAGAAAAACAGCACAATAAAATGCTTCCCTGCTGGCTCAGAGGTTAAAGCATCTGCCCGCAATGTGGGAGACCTGGGTTCGATCCCTGGGTCAGGAAGATCCCCTGGAGAAGGAAATGGCAACCCACTCCAGTACTCTTGCCTGGAGAATCCCATGGACAGAGGAGCTTGGCGGGCTACAGTCCACGGGGTCGCAAAGAGTCAGACACGACTGAGCGACTTCACCTCACCTCAAATGCAATATATATATATATATAAAGTTAAGGCTAAAAGGTTCCTACCATCTTCCTTTCCTTTTTTATATACTCTCTGCCATGGTGCACAATTATATCATTTTTAGTGTTTTTACTTGAATTTTAGAATATGTAGTGTGCTATTAAAAAGTAGATGAATGAGCCTTATAATTTTGCTTGTTAAGCTGCTTTGTAATGAGTTTAAAGTGCTCAATGATATAGAATGTTGGCATTCTATTCAGTCTGTTTTCTGTGGCCAAGGTTGTAGCAACCATTGAGTTGGACGGTCCCTACTTGAGAAGGCAACAATGCATGTGAATGCTTCTGATTTCTGGAGTAATCGTCATGTTCAAATGATAAAGATAGCATTTTAGAATATGCTCTGTGGAAGTTAAACAGGAGATCACTATCCTCCTGAAAACTAGACCCATGTTTATGTACTGAAGAGTTGATAAAAGCAGAGGGTGTCACAGTGTTTATACCAAGAACCTCCTACCAGGGCTAAAGTAGAAACCCTTTAAGGACAAGCAAATATAACAAGCAGGTGAGTTCTCTGGGCAGGCCACACTTTCAAAAGCAATGGCTCAACGCATGTAAGAATTAAAGATTTTAAAATTTAAAAAATAAAAAACTAAAAACAAACAAACAAACAAAAAACAAAAGCAATGGCTCTTATTATCAAGCTTAAGTCTGGATCTGCCAGGGCACAGATAAGAACAAAAGCAAACTCCTTTATGAGATATTTGAGGCTAACCCTACAGTTCTTGGGCTCTGATGGCTCAGATGGTAAAGAATCTGTCAGCAATACGATAGACCTGGGTTCAATTTCTGGGTGAGGAAAAGAGCCCCTGGAGAAGGAAATGGCAACCAACTCCAATGTTCTTGCCTGGAGAATTCCATGGACAGAGGACCCTGGAGGGCTACAGTCCATAGGGTTCAAAGAATCACACACGACTGAGAGACTAACACTTTCACTTTCTATTCATAGTTCTTAATTTTGTTATCTGTACGGTAAGCAGGAAAGGTACTTTATTAAGACTATTTCGAGGATCAATTGATATGAAACATTTAAAATAACACAGTTTCTAGCTTAAAATAAGCTCTTTAAATAGTAGCTTTTATTATTAACTAAACATTAGCTATTATTAGCTAAACATTAGCTATTATTTATTTATACTTGAAAAGTCAAGTGTGATTCATAGAAAGCACTCGATTGTTCTTGTTTAATTTGTATTGAACATGAATTCAGTCTTAATGTGGATGGAATTATAAATTTATAGTAACATATATCATATTTCTTGCTCTACAGACAGAAATCTTAAAAACAATTTTGCTCTTCTTCCTATAACACTACTTTTGTATAATCCTGTTGTATTTATATAAAATTTGAGGTTGTTTTTTTTTAATTGCCTAAATAATCCAACCAGAAGATAAGCTTCATCACTAGTTCACTGGTCAGTTACATATTGACTTAGTAAATAAAAAAATATAAACATGCATTTCCAACTGTATTATTTTTTCACCTTTCTTTAAAAAGTAAAAGAAAGCAAGGTGTACATTTGGTGACCTCAAATACTCAGAAAAAATATATATGAAAATATAAAATTTTTACCCACTGAAAAATCAGTGTTCATAAGTAAAAAACTTGAAAGTCATTGGATTTGAAGATGGTTCTGAAAACCAAGTCAATACTTAAGGACTTAAAATTGCAGCTTTATAAAATACTCACTGCATGATAGATTTCAGGCTGTTTCATGTGTCCAATGTCATTCAAGGTTGCAAATAAATTTGGCCTTTCAAAAGCAAGATGAATGACAAAAATTCTCTGACATATAGCATGTCTTCCAGGTTAGGCATGACAAAAGTTCAATGATATCATCAAGGCTATCAATCCATCTGTAATGACATACTGCAGTCTCTTAAAGAATTAAATATGATGTTTGCAAGAGCAGTATTGCATTTCTGGTTGTAGGAAAAAAAGAGAATTGCAAACACACAAAAAGATCTGTTAAATTATATACACAAATAAGCTATTAATTTCTATATTTAAACAAATTTGTGAATCTGGATTTTTTACATTGACCATTCTCCTAAAACATGCTTTTACTTTGAAAATCACATGTTCTATTTAGTCTATAGTTATTGGGTTTCAGTGATTGCTTATACTGCTTTCAAGAACTAGCAAGTGCTGAATAGAGTTGGCCACAGAACAAAGTAAAGAGGCAGAATCAGAAGTGTGTCAATTTTTACTCACATCTTTCTCTAAACTAAATGTATTTGGTCCAGTTTAGCATGCATATTTTTGTTCTTACAGGACTGTTTTATGAAAATTACCCCCAAAATTCAGACATATCTTACATATCATAGTAATTTTCAAATCAATAGATCTCCTGGAGTGAAGACTTAAGCTCCTTACTGCGATTAGCTTTTCCAGCACATTAGTCAATTCCTCTTTAGGTCCCAGACTTACTGTAATTCTGTATAGGTTAAGATACGACAGTAATCAACATTTCTGGAAAATTCATACATGCCCAGATATAATTGGGAAATGTATTTAAACAATGTACTTGGTCATTATGATCTCATTTTGAGATTACAGAATTATGAATGAATTATATTAACAATGCGTGTGTTCTGAATAATTTTGACAATGCCAATGGAATAACTAGTATGTATGGTTTTAATTCTAGGACTTTCCTTGAAATAGTGCATCTGTGGCTCCAGTTCAAGACTTCAGCACCTTGTTCAACTCTTAGACACTAGGGAACAAACTGAGAACCTCAAACAAATGTTTTGACCTTCATGAGTCTCCTGAGGCCCAGCCAAGCTCCTTCTTCTACTATTCATTATTGGCAGTGGAAAGAAAGGAGGAATGTGGAAATGTGTTAGACTACCACAGAGGAGGATCAGTCCTTATAGTCCAGTGACCTCATTCCTTACATGACCCCTAGACAAAAAGGAAGAAACAATCACAGCTATAAGGCAACATGCACTGAACTTCATTCAGCCTCTGAGGCTCGAAGTTTGAGTCCAAGTTCTAACTCTTCTGTGAGAAACCGTGCAAGTCACTTCACATTTGTGAGCTGCCTCTTATTCATTTGAAAAAGAATATGATGACAATTCATAAAAATGTTGACAAATACAACTATGATAACATCTACAATAATGCTTTGCAAATTTTGAAGCCCAATATAAATGCACTCATGTCCTATACACAATTGCTTTTTCTTTCATATTTCTACTAAAAAACTTCTTTAAAATATTAATCAGAAATTTGAAAAAAATTGAAAAAAATGAAATTCGTATAGCAAGAGGAGTTGTGAAACAATTAATTAGATTTTTTCTCGAAATATAGTTGATTTATTTTGTTGCTGTTATTTCGTTGCTAAGTCCTGTCCAACTCTTTTGCAACTCCATGGACTATAGCGTGCTAGGCTCCTCCGCCCATGGGATTTCCCAGGCAAGAAAACTGAAGTGGGTTGCTATTTCCTGCTCCAAGGACTCTGCAACCCCACAGACTGTAGCCTGCCAGGCTCCTCTGTCCAGGGGATTTCCCAGGCAAGAATGCTACATTGGGTTGCTATTTCTTCTCCAGGGGAGCTTCCTGACCCAGGGATCAAACCCACATCTCTTGCATCTCTTGCACTGGCAGGTGGATTCTGTTACCACTAGCGCCACATGGGAAGCCTTCTAATTTACAACATTATGTCATTTTCAGGTGTACAACATAGTGATTCTTCTTTTTGCAGATTATATTCTATTATAGGTTATTATAAGATATTGGGCATAATCCTCGGTGCTATCTAGTAAATCCCTGTTGCTTATCTAGTTTATGTATAGTAGTTTATATTTGCTAGTCTCAAACTTTTAGTTTGTCCCCCTCTCTTCTTCTTCCCCGTTTGGTCACCATAAGTTTCTGTTCTCTGTCTGTGAGTCTGTTTCTTTTTTGTATATAAATTTGTTTGTATTATTTTTTAGATTCCACTTATAAGTGATATTATATAGTACTTGTCTTTCTTTGCCTGACTTATTTCACTAAGCTTAACATTCTCTAGGTCCATCCACGAGGCTGTAAATGGAAAATTAGATTTTTATAGGAAAAACTTACATTAAACAATGGCTACTTTAAATAAATGAAACCAGAGACATTGAAAAAAGGCCATTATAGCACATCTTACATTTCTAGAGATATATTTATTTTTCGAGAATTTTTCAAAATGTGAAAAAATATTAAAATCAATGTCATGCTGACATTAAATAACTATTCTAACATTACTACCCTCTTATTGCAGTCCTCGTGTGTGTTCAGTCGCTCAGTCATGTTCGACTCTTGATAACCCCATGCACTGTAGCCCGCCAGGCTCCTCTGTCCTTGGAATTTTCTAAGCAAGAACACTGGAGCAGGTTGCCATTTCCTTCTCCAGTGGCTCCTCCTGACCCAGGGATTGAACCCATATCTCCTGTGTCTTCTCCATTACAGGTGGATTCTTTACCTGCTAAGCCGTCAGGAAAGCCCAATTATAGTCCTATCTGTTAATAATAAGATATGTTTGAAATATTTGGGTGTATTTGCAAAGCAATTTTAACTGAAAATTTTCTATTGAAACTAACTATCACACTGCTTCCCAGCAGGCTCAGACAGGTGAAGAAACTGCCTACAATGTGGGAGACTAAGGTTCAGTCCCTGGTTGGGAAGATCCCTGGAGAAGGAAATGGCAACCCACTCCAGTATTCTTGCCTGGAACATCCCATGGACAGAGGAGGTGGGCTACAGCCCGTGGGGTCATAAAAGAGTTGGACACGACTTAGTGACTAAACCACCACCACCTCCAAGTGCAATTGCCTTTAATTCAAATTCCCTATGTAATTTATGTATAACTCTTACCAAGTGGCTGCAAAAAAATAGCTTCACAGTATGATATGTTGGAAAGCTGAAAGTTTGTACAAAACACAGTCTTCCTGAACTGTTAGCTCTTATCCAGGAAGACAAAAAGTTATGACAAGTCTACAACACAACCAAAAAATCAGATGAGGAACTAAAACCAATTTGCTTGTTTGGTCTATATTCCCCTTATGCTATCAACAACACAAATTAGTCACAGTTAATAATTATAATTACCAATTATATATTGCTTCACATAACTAACATTTGTATATTTATATCATATTCTCATATTCTGGGTTACATCTAAACTTCACAAACCAGGGAAGTAGAGTAGGCTTTATTTTTAATGATGGTATAATACAACTTTCTAAATTAAGATAGCCATTGTTGAGAAACTCCTATCCCAGTAGAGTATTAAGAAATCACATGAACCTCTGTCACCTAAAATAAAATGAGACAGTCATCTGTCTTTTAGCCAGATTCTCAAATCCTCTTTCATTCATGCCTCATTATAGGACAATGGGAGAAACAGATGTCACATTAGTGCTAATAATGTTTGTTTCTTCGTAACATTGATCCATCCTCCAATGTGTCAAGAAGACAGATTTTATTTTATTTATTTATTTTTTAAAATTTTCGTGATGTTTATTATCTGTATTCTTCTCCTAATACATAAAGCACATGCAGTGAAGATTTCATTTTTGGCAATTTTCAGTCTTCAAGACCAGTGGTCTTAATCTTTGATTGGTTTTCTAAATTCTCCACAATATTTTTCAGATACTCTTCATCTTCTAAAAAATATATATATAATTCTCTTTCCACTTGATGCAGCTTATTAGATGCCAACAGTTTTCTTTTTGTCTTCACATCAGCAAAAATATCAGTAAGAAGATGATTTAGTTTATTTAGCTGAGATTCAACTTGATGAAACTGCTCTGTTATCTCCTGATCACTAAGCAAAAGCTGATTTCCTCCTTGATATAAAATTTCACAAAGCATGTTCACATCATTGTTTAGTTTGGACAGAAACAAAGAATGTTCTTGAGCAGATACTTCCAACTGCTCTTGTACCAAAGAAACATCCTGTTTTAATTTCTCAGCTACTTCTTCCAGGTTTCCATGGGTTATAAACAATTCTTTTTTCTTATTCTCTCCTTCTAAAAGTTGATAAAGCCTATGGGTAGAATAATCCTTGGTATCAATGGTATGTATTCCTTGCATTTATCTGCTGAGATACTGATGGATCTGTTAGCATTTCTAATTGCTGGTGGAACATCAAATTACTTTGATTAAGTAGGTGAACCAAGTTTTCCAGCTCATGATATATGTCCCAATGCTTTCTCAATTCAATTTCATATGATAAATGAAGAAGTTCAAATGATGCCTTTTGCTTTATCAACTGATTTAAAACTAACTCTTATCTTACTGTGTAACAGTCTTGTTTAGCAATCTGTTGATCAAAATTTCCCTTTACAACTGGCATATTCAATAACTGGGCATTCTCTTTTACCATAGCAGGCAAAATTTTGTCTTTTATATGAGTGATTTGTTCTTCAAGTTTCAGAATTTCACTGTTCAAGCTAGAAATTTTAGCATCCAAATTATCTTTGCCAAGAGCCTTGCTAGTGAGGCTATGAAGATTCTCCTCTGCCCACTTTATCTTGACTTTAGGCTCAAATTATTTGCTTTCAAGTGAATTAACTGATGTTGAGCACAAATGTATGCCAGCCGCAGCCTAGCCATTTCTAGCCGTCGCTCCTCAAGAACTTCTTGATTATCACAAATAGATGGTGCCTGCATATCTAAAAGTTGAAAATTTTCTTCATTTGAACTTTCAACTACTTCATGTATACCCTGAAAGAACTGTTTTTTGGTATATAAGGTTAATGCTGCCGTACTTTGCTCTTCTTGGCTTAGATAGTTTTGCAATGAAAACTGAGATAAAAACACTAGTGGATTTGTTCCTTGACCCAAATTAGACCGTCTGAAGAATATCATTAACTTTGCAACTCCATCACTAAGAGTGTGAAGTTCATTACTGTATCTGTAGCATTTAGAATTCCTTGACTCTGTTTCAGCTTTTTATTGGTTTTTTCTTCTTTAGCATTTAACCTCAGAGATTTGTGACTAGTTACTGAAGCCATCAACTGCATTTATTACGTCGCTGAATTTTTAGGTTCTTTAATTTCTGCGGAGTTTGAACCTCATCCTCTAATTTCTCTAGTTCTTTGTCATTCAAGGTAGGTGTCTTCAAATCAGAAGTTTTACAGGTTTTAAGAACTTCATCCAATGCTGCTCCTTCTAGGATGGGCTTGCCTGATTTTTGAAGAACGCTAAAAGCTTCCAATTCCCTTTCAGACAATATGTTCTGTTCATTCACATTCCCACAAAACCACTTCAAAAACAGTTCATTTTCAACAAACCACCAGTCAAAATCTTCCCCATTAAGAATATCAGCTTTGGGATAATCCTTTTTTTTAATGTTTCCACAAATTCTTTTCCACAGCTCATGGTTTAACTACCCAAAATTTTGTAATTGATAAGGCTTTAATGGTGTTGCTATTTAGAAAATAAGTCCAACTACATACAAAACTAATTTTATGTTAAGTCCATAGAGAAGGGGGAAAAATATTTTTAGAATCTATAATAATTTATCCTGAATGACTCAATCAGCAGCCTCCTTCATGCAAAATGCAAAGTCAGACACGACCATACTCAGTAAGCTCGGCTAGCACCCCTCAGAAGCCCGCCACCCAAGAAGACAAATTTTAAATGGAACTATTTATTTATTTATGAAGTACAGGTCCCTCTATGACCTAGAAAATTTCCCAATCCAAGGTATGACAAGTGCTGATAATTTCTGCATTGCAAACAAAACTGCTGACTTATATTCTAGAAATAAGGCAACTGATAGTCTATGAGTTATAGTTACACCTTTTTCCTAATAATTTATTGAGATATCTTTTGCAAATACAAATTGTACATATTTAAGGTATACAATTTGATGTTTTGATGTATATACATACATTGTGCAAAGATCAGTCAACATAAAAAAACATATTCGTTATTTCTATATAATTGCCATTATGTGTGTGTGTGAAGATTTACTATATAAAGAATTCACACAACTCAATGGCAAAAATAAAAATATATCAATTTAAAAAATGGGCAAAGGAACTAAATAGAAATTTCTCAAAAGAAAGCATAGGAAAACAAGTGATGAAAATGTACTCAACATCACTGATCATCAGGTAAATGAAAAGAAAAATCTCAATGACATGTCACCTCACACTTGTTGGCATAGCAAATATCACAAACAAAACAAGTAACAAGTGTTGGTGAGGATGTGGAGAGAAAGCCACCCTGGAGCACTACTGAAGTGAAGTGAAGTGGAGTCGCTCAGTCGTGTCCGACTCTTTGCGACCCCACGGACTGTAGCCTACCAGGCTCTTCCCTCCATGCGATTCTCCAGGCAGGAGTACTGGAGTGGGTTTGCCATTTCCTTCTCCAGGGGGTCTTCCCGACCCAGGAATCGAACCCGGGTCTCCCACATTCCAGGCAGACGCTTTAATCTCTGAGCCACCAGAGAACTAGGGGGAGTATAAACAGGTCTAACCATCATGAAAAACAATACTGAGGTTTCTAAAAAAATTAAAAAGATAGAATTATCAGATGATCCAGTAACCCTACTTCTGGATGTATATCTGAAGGTTGTGAAATATGAATCCTGAGATATCTGCACTTCTAAGTTCTTTGCAGCATTTTTCACAATAGCCAAGACATGAAAGCCACCTAAATAAACATTCATCAATGGTCTAATGTAGCAGTCCCCAAGCTTTTATGTACCAGGGACAGTTTTCCTGGAAGACAACTTTTCCACGGCCCAGGGGCTGGGGACCCCGGTCTAATAGATAAGGAAAATATGGTATATATGTAGAATGGAATACTATTCAGCCTTAAAAATAAGGGAATCCTGCCATTTGCAACAAATGGATGAATCTGGAGAACATCATGCTAAGTGAAACAAGCCAGGGACAGAAAGACAAACACTACATAACCTCATTTTAATGTGAGATCGAAAATAATGAAACCGTGGAAGCAGAGTAGAGTGGTGGTTGCCTGGAAAGAGAAGAGTGGGAGATGAGGTGATACTGGTCAAAGTAAAAAGTTTTAGCTGTATACAATGCATGGTTTTTGGAGATCTAATGAACAGCATGATGATGATGGCTAACAATATTATACAATCATTTCCTTAGTAAATATTTACTCAACAGCTTCTTCATGTTGGGCCTGGAGGATCCAAAGATAAAACCCATTATTTTTTTTTTTTTTTAAGATTAGCCTCATTCCCATACTAAGTAAGCTTACTGGCTAGTGTGGGAGATATGATTCAAGTTGCTGTAAATAAACTAAAGGCAAGATTGAAATTTAAGCTCACTAAAATCTAAGTTTTCTGGCTCCAAAGCAGTTTCAGTCTTTTCTACTCCAAGTTGCCTATTCAGAAATTATTGCACCATTAGAAAAAAAAAATCACTGTTTCCCCCTCTATCTAAACTGCCATGTCATTTTACTATAGTTAGAAATCATTACTTAGATGATGCAACATATATCTACCAATCTTTGGACAGTCAGCTTTTACAATGATGATAGTTGATATGTTTATGATCCCATTAAACATTTTCTTATTCTTCCATCATTTAATTTTAAGTCATAAAAGGAAAAGTTCACTATGCAAAAACATTTTCTGTTCTCTTAGAAATAATGATTTGTAAAGAGAGATTTTTGCAGTACATTCATGTAACATGAAGGCTTTACTTAAACCTGAGTGTGATTGTTGCATGTCCAACTCTGCAACCCCACAGACTGTGTCCCCTCAGGCTCCTCAGTCCATGGAATTTTCCAGGTAATACTGGAGTGAGTTGCCATGCCCTCCTCCACGGGATCTTCCTGACCCAGGGATTGAACCCATGTCTCTTGCATCTTCTGCTCTGGCAGGCAGATTCTGTACCCCTATGCCACCTGGGAATCCCTTTAATCCTGAAGGAATGTGCATAAATCTTCTTGAACTTCACTTTCTGGCTAAGGAGTAAGAGTGGCTCTGGACTCAGAGTGGGTCCAGATTCCGGCTCTAATATTTGTCCACTGTATGACTGTTCCCAATAGCGTTGCTACATAACAAAAAACGTCAAAATCTGGTAGTTTAAAAACAACGGTTATTTTATTGTCTCAGTTTCAGAGGGTCACAGATTTGGGACAGGCCTGGAAAGGTCGTTCTGGCTCCACCCGTGCAGTTGTAGTCAGATAGCAGCTGGAGGTAGAGGACAGAGGGGAATGGAGCTGCTGGGACTAGCCAAGCACACCTCACTCTCTGTTTGTGATCTCAACATTGCCCAGAAGGTCTCTCATTCAGGCTACTTCGGACTTCCTCAAAGCATACTGGTCTTGGGCAGGCAGACTGGCAGCATTTTACCTCAGGGCTCCATTGCAAGTGTTCCAGTGATCAAGGTGGGTACTGCATCTACTTTCTGGACCTAGCCTTGGAAGTCACTCACTGTCACTTCTGCCACATTCTGTTAGTTTCATCAGAGTCCCAAACCCATCCAGATTCAAGCAGAGGAATTAGACCTCCTCTTTTCACATGGAGATGGCAAAGTTCAGCAAGAACATGTGGAAAAGGAGGCACTGCTGGAAAATAAAATCTTTGGAAAATACAGCATCTATGGAAAATAAAATCTGCCTCAGTGCGCTTGGTAAAGTTAGCTAACGTTTTTGTGCCTCAGTTTCCTTATCTATCAAATAAGTATAATATATGGCCCTTCACAGTATTCTTGAGGTTTAAAGGAGTTAATTTAGTTTAGCTGCTCAGAACAGTGCAAGATGTCATTTTCATATATTTTATTTTAAATTTAATTTAAAATTTAGATTTTAGCCCTTTCCGGCGGTGACGACCTCCTCACGAGAACATGCCTCTCGCAAACGATCTTCTTCATCCCTCTCCAGAAGAGGAGAAGAGGAAACACAAGAAGAAGCGCCTGGTGCAGAGCCCCAGTTCCTATTTCATGGATGTAAAATGCCCAGGATGCTACAAAATCACCACCGTCTTTAGCCTTGCACAACAGTAGTTTCGTGTGTTGGCTGCTCTACCGTCCTCTGCCAGCCTACAGGAGGAAAAGCAAGGCTTACACAAGGATGCTCTCTCAGACGGAAACAGCACTAAAAGTACCTTGTATCAAGATGAACGGGAAATCATCCCAGTAAACATGTTTTTGATAAAAAATAAAGTAAAATAAAATTTAGATTTTATTATCATTAGTATCTTCAGGTCTCAATTCAAGTATCACTTCTTCTGCGGAGCTTTCCTACTATTCACAGTGACTTTTCATTCTCTCTTCAAGCTTACTATGACTTCATATTGCTTCTTTTATAATCTACAGATTGTGGATTAGAGATTGTATTGTAATTGTTCAGTTCAGCTCAGTTCAGTTCAGTCTTTTAGTCGTGTCCAACTCTTTGATTGTATTGTAATTCTATGTTCACAGGCCAAGATCCTGCAGTGTAAGCTGAACTTCCAGGAGCAGGAAACAAAATGGTTGCTCAGAAACACAGGTTTGTTTATCAGGGATTGACTTGGACCAAATTACAGGCTCAAACAGCAGCAATGAAAATGTAGATTTTAAAAGACGGTGAAAACAAGGTAGGAGAACGCAATATAAAGAAGGTAGGATGGACACAGGTAATGAGTGTCTGACTTCCACTTGGGTTTACCCTTCCACCAAAGCTTTAACGGTTACAATTGCCTTAATAAGGGGTTGTAGGAGATGGTGGGATTTACAGATGAGAAAACAGAGGAGTAAGTTGAAAGCTTTGGGCTCCAACAGCTAGAAAGTAGATGAAATTGGTTGTAATACACTAGCTAAAATTCAGCTAGCTTTCTTATCACTGTAATTTCACATTTAAAGTGTCCATAATTAAAAACATTTGCTGAAAGAAAAATTCATTTGAGAATGAACATAAGCTTTGAGCCTATAAACGATATAAATCTATAGCATTCTATTCATTTTAGAAGATTAAATCAACATTAATGTCAAACAAATACAGCAAAAATGTCTGTCCTCAGGTATCATATAGAAATCTACAAGATCCTGAGTAATGAGGAAGACTGCCAGTGCCTTTACCAACAAGAATGTACTTGTAAGTCATAGAATAGTCATGCAAAATCATGTAGGACTTGGTCTCCTGAACCAAGAGTAATCATTTAAATCCAATAAAATAAGAAACTCATAATACATTAAAATTTCAAAAAGCCATTTGTGAATAATACAGCTCTAGAATTTTCTTTTTTTTTTTCCTACAGAGCTCAGAAATGTTTAAAAATGAATCTTGCAGTTGAACCCTAGGAATGTCAGATCTCAGAAACAACAGACAAAGAAACTCTAATTAGCTGTGATGAATGTTGATTATAGAGCACGGATATAACAATGATTACAAAAGAAAAAAAAGAGGTGATGCATCAGGCCCACATACCAAGTGTGGTTGTGTAATTAGTGAAATTTAATCACAGTAGGCAAATGTGATGTTTTAGTATCTGTACCATTTTGCGGATTTGCAGGCAGAACTTTTGTATTTGGAAAATACAAAAGGAATAAAAGCATCTCTTTTTAATATACTGTATCTTTAAACCATTTAATACATGAAGGTCCTTTCTTCTTGTTCTTTTTCCACCTCCTCCCCAATCCCCACAGAAAACCTATTTATTTCTTTTTCAGCAAACACTCAGTACTATTGCCTTATGAGGCTGTTCTTTACAGAATGTCTCTAGCTCATTAAGGTTAATAGGAGATACACATATGCTCATAGAGAAAAAAATAGGCTCTGTTTTATCTGATATCTTTGAATTTAAAGATATGGCACCTCATTTGAGTTTCTAAAGAAAACAGAATATAGCAGCCATGCCTAAAGATGAAGCCAGGAATAGAATTTACACTCTCAGGTTCTGTGACATCAGCCAAAGCTTTGCTGGTTCATGAAGTGAAGGTGCCAGTCACTCAGTCGTGTCTAACTCTGCGACCCCATGGACTGTAGCCCACCACCTCCTCTGTCCACGGAATTCTCCAGGCAAGATTACTGGCATGGGTTGCCATTTCCTCCTCCAGGGGATCTTCCTGATACAGTGATCAAATCCAAGTCTCCTGTATTGCAGGCAGATTCTTTACTATCTGGGCCACTAGGAAGCCTGTGGGTTCATGAATAAATCCAAAAAATATAAAAAGTCCCTTGGCCAGCTGAACTCCCACAAAATATTCAGTAACCTGTTAAGAGGTCACAGGGTTTATCCTGAATGAGGGTCTGTCTTGCAGCTTGCCATCTTTTGATTTCCTGATTAAGTGATGGATGAGAAGAGGTCACCCAGGCAGTACCGAACCAAAAAAAAAAAAGAATTTTTAAAACCCTCACAGAAACCTTGGCTGGCCCACATTATTCCCAGCAAGAGATTTCTGCTTTGCACTGATTACTTATAAAACCTTTTCCCTAAGCAAATCTTTTTTTTTTTTTTTAACTAATGTTGTTCTATAATTAGGTATTTTTTCTGGAATTAGGAGCAAACATGAAAAAAGCTGTTTTTGAAATACATTTGTAAAAGGTATGTGAGTTATCACTGGTGAAGTTGGATTAAACTACATAATTTATCATTACAACTGTGTATATATGCTTGCCCTGGATATTCCACTTAACTATAATAAAATAGAGAAATAACATGAGTCATTAGAAGGTTTCACAGACACACACACATCTTATACATTAGTACTTTGTGTAGTTTCTTTAACATGTATATATTATCATTTTTCTAGACTCAATCTGATACAATGCAAATTTATTCACCGATATGGTAATTTTGCCTAAGATATTCAGAAATCCATCATCCTGCAACTTTAACTGTAGGAAAGTTTCTCTTTGATGACAAAACTGAACCAAGCAAAATAGAACCCTATTCCCAACAGCCTCATGGGGAAACCTGGTTGGAGTGGGAGGCAATTCAAACTAAGTAAGCCAAATGAGTCACTTGGAGATCACTGGATGGGCAAATGGCAGAGGGAGATTGGGGTGAGAGGAGAGTTATCAAGAAGAAGGTGCCAAGAAAAAGCTGGTGGTTATAGAAGACACTGGTCAGTTCAGGGACTCAGAGAAAACTGGTTTGTCAGACAACCAGCTACAAGTACTATTCACAGAGGAGGGAACAATAAAGTTCCAGAAATAACATTAAGAATGAATGAACTCTTTATACATCAGTTACACTTTAAAAAAAATGAATGAATTCTGACAACACTTACACCAAAGTGAAAAATCTTCAAGCCATCTGTTTTGACTTCTTAAAATCATAGGTACCAGGATGGGCCCCAGATAAAGGGCTTAATGGAACACAAACCTCTACGAAGAATTTAACTGTCATAGCAAATGCATGTTTTTGTTGGCTGATAAATCAACAGAGGGATAAAGAAGCTTTACAATTTAAGAGCTGACGTAAATTGCTGTGCTGTGATGGCAACTGAAATGTGTAAGAGTTTTTTCTAATAATCGGCAATTACCCACTTAACTGGTATCCTCTGGATGTTTAAATATGAGGGTGAGAATGAAAGCTCTGTTTTATCATAATGCCTTTCAGCATTCTCACCTTCAGCTACAGTAATATGGCATAAGATAAAAGAGAAATGGCACAAAATCTTCTACGCCACCTTTAGAACTATTAAATGTGAAGAACAGCTTTTCAGTAATTTGAGAGCTTTTCATGAACCATGGTTTCAGTGCCTTGACAGTGTGAGAGGGCTGAAGAGGACAGCTTGCTGGGGAGGAATGCTCCCAAGCAGGAAGAACATGAGATCACCAGGAGGATGGATTGGACAGAGTTTCTGTACTCAACTTAGAAGACAACCAAGGGCAAAAATAACACCATGGCCATTTCCAAGGTAAGAGAAAATGAGACTCTGTTTTCTGAAAGAATCTGCTATTTAGAGAGTGAAGGATAAGTGAGTACTTGGATTGAAAAGCAAGGTCAAGCTAATAAAAGCAGTAAGTGGAAATTGTCACTCAGCTTAAAAAATAGCACCTAGATTTCAAGCCAAATTAAGGGTAAATTCTAAAGCTACCCCTGCCAAAGCCAAACTCTAAAGAAAGAAAGAAAGAAAATCAGATTCCCTATGACCCCTCTCTAGCTAGCTTTAGTTTTCTTCCACAGTTACAGCATAATATGGCTTTAAGAATAAATGGTATTCAAAGCACTGTTTGCATAAGGATTCACACTTGCATTATAGTAATCCTGGCAAGCTGCTATGATCCAGACATTCCAAGAGGGAAAATGAAATCCGCTGACATTAAGTGCTTGTGGTCACCTAGCTGGTAAGCAGAGATGTTAGGATGGAAGCCCAATAGGTCTTCAAACACTCAGTGTAATGGCACTTTAAATGCAGTCAGATTTTTGTGCTCTGTTAAGTATATATTCTTTCAGTGTTATCCAAATTGATCATAATTTTTTTTTATCTTTACCAACATCTGTCTGATTTCTCTGACCCTGTGATTCTTGGTTAATTGTCCCCTACTCAGTCTAAGGCAAAATCCTTCTCTGATCCTGTTGTTTCAAGCCAAGGTTACAGTGAACTGCTAAGAGATGTTTTGGGCTTTTTGGCCAAAAGTAACAGTGCAGAGGCAAAGACAATAGGAACCACAACAATGAAAACAAATCTTCCAAATGAGGAAAATAAAACATTAAACTGCCACAGTAACAGGACTGCAGAGAAGTCAGGGGATTGGAGTCAGGACAATCAGAGGTTAGAGCCTAGCACTGAAGACCAGAAAAAAAATATCTGGAATCTTCAAATTTGAAATAAAACAGTGAATTTCAAAGAATAAAGGCATGCATATAGTAAGACCTAATTTCCATTTACCATAACCATATGTCCCTAAAGGAGAACCAGGGAGAAGCAGCAATTTGGCAAACATATCTTTCGTGTTTAAGCATCAATTTTGATTTGTGATAGATACATGTCTTTCAGATATTACATTTTTCATAAGTAGAATGATCAGGAAAATAAACTCTCTAAGCTGTTTATGAGCTAAATTCTATTTTGACATCTAAAATAGAGAAGAATTTCAATAAAAGATCTTAGATAAAAGGAAAAAAAAAATTAGACACTGCGCTTAGTTCATTTTATTTAAGGACCAGAGTCTCTCAAAAACAGAATCAACTACAATTTGGCATATCACAGATCCCAATTTAAATTACTTTTATAAAAAGGAACAAACGACCTAGACTAAACACTTATACAGGCGGGCACACACACCACTAGTAGAGCAGACCAAGGCTGGGAGAAGAGACTTGCTTTTCTGAAGCTTGGGAAGTAAGAAGTGCCTCTCACCTTTCCCCTACAGCTGCATCTCCCAAATGGCAAACCTGCTATTGATCCTGACATCCTGTCTGGTGCCCGGAAGCTAAAATTCGAGTAATTACTGCTGGTGGTTGACGAGTCCTGTTTGGGTGAAGGGAGGGCGCTAGATTGAGATCATTATCCAACAGCTTGCCATTCTTTAAACTGCTGGTCAACCTGTATGTCTTTGAAATGAAGCATCTAAAGCATTTTAATTGCTGAGAAACTCTTGGTATAAAAATCACCTCCTGATAGGTAGGCAAATTAGTTCACTTTCTCAGACACGTTGTAACTATCCTTCCCTTCCATCTCCTCCCTCCACTCTGCCCCCTCCCGATTCTATGAATCCCCTCCTGTTGGGGACAGTGATAACCATAAAACCTGTCTCATGAAAATATTAATGAACTTTCTATTTTCCTTTCATGCTTTTAGTTTGTTGATACAATAAATAACTGTCTCACTCCTGCTTTTAGAAAGAGAAACCAAGGGATCTCCCAGTTTACCTCTTTTATGGGCTGTCTTGAAACATCTGTGCCTTGAAAAGTAGACTCGTTCACAAAATTTATCATCAGGAAATTGAAACATGTGCTGAACCCTCCAATACAAGATATGCCCAAACATATAATTCAATTCCCCAGGTTTGGGGACCACTTGGGTGAGGAATTGATTTTTTAGGATCTGTACTCTCTGTCACATGAATTCCTCCCACCATCACCAATTTCACTATTGACACACTCATGGTTCATTGTGCATCACTCTTGTATTGTAATAAATTGCTCATGGATTTAAAAAATTAGAAATAACATTGCTTCGTTCTCTGGTTACTTTTTTTTTTTCTACTTTCTCTTCCAGCCCTCATTCTCTATTATATCTCTCCATTACATCTCTTTACATCTCCAGAAACTTCATCAAATTCTTTTTAAGCTGACAGCTGTTTCTATAATTTTCTATAAAAATACATTCTTAAGTCACCAAGAGCCTTCTGATTGTGAGCCCAGTGGCCTCCTCCACTGTAATTTGCCTTGAGCCAGACTAGGTAAAAAGGATTCTGAGATGATGCCAAGTTCTCCCTGGGATACAACACTGCCTCTTTGTCTCCATCTTTTCAATCTGTCATTTCTATTTTACTCTTGATTTCCACACTAATTGCGCTTAAAAGGCATTTGCATATTATCATTCTCTTGCTCTGATACCATCAGTAACTCACCCTCTATCACTACATCAGAACTATACTCCCCTTATTGCCTCACATGAACCTCCATCAGTTTGTGGACAGAAGCTGAGGGCTCAATTTAAACAAGATTAACCTGGCACCTTAGGTTATTTCCTGTGAAGAATGAGAATATATAGTATATGAGAAGAGATGTAATATTCTTTATTTGATTTCAGTTGTATTTATAGTTAATGTCAAGTTTCAGGTTATAATGTATTAGAACTTTAGTCCTTACAAACAAAAAAATAAATTGCTTGAAGGGAAAAAAGTTTTGTAACAGTTGGAAGTATTCATAACCTCATTCTGGTAACAAATATTTCTTATGGTTTTCCCCAATCACCTTGTTTAGAAATGCATTGATGGCATTGATCAGATGCAAAGCTCCAAACTACTGGTACCTGCGTCTGTGGTTATCACATATAACATAGGGACATGGCTACCATTATGAACTCAGTTTATTTGTTAATACTTCATTAGTTTCATGTTAATATTTCTTCCTTGAAGCCTAACCCACAGAGAATTTCATTACCACTACCATTCAGGTATCAAATCCCTTTCTAAAACACAACAAAGGAAAATCTTTTATAAAAGTGGATCTTTAGTTTCGCAGACAAAAGAGACCATAAAAAAGGAAGATTAAATCTTCATCATCTTAACTCACAAAGCAAATGCATAGGGAAATAGCATTATTCACCATTTAAACTGCCTAATTAGTCTTGGGAGTTTTTTTAGTCTGCCCAAAGTAAGGGAATTCTACACCCAGTTATAATGCTAAATGCCCAAAAAGTAGATTTAAGTAAATCCTTCACTGAAAGAAATAAATCACTTCTGTGCTGAGGAAGCTCTATTAAGATAACATCTGAAAGATCTATTGAGCCCTGAAGTGAAATACATACATTTTTAAGAGGATAAACATAGGAAAAATGTCTGTCGTGCTCTATGGTGAATCAGTTCAGTTCAGTTCAGCTCATTTCAGTCGCTCAGTCCTGCTGACTCTTTGCGACCCCATGAATCACAGCATGTGAGGCCTCCCTGTCCATCACCAACTCCCGGAGTTTACCCAAACTCATGTCCATCGAGTCGGTGATGTCATTCAGCCATCTCATCCTCTGTCTTCCCCTTCTCCTCCTGCCCCCAATCCCTTCCAGCATCAGGGTCTTTTCCAATGAGTCAACTCTTTGCATGAGGTGGCCAAAGTATTGGAATTTCAGCTTCAGCATCAGTTCTTCCAATGAACATCCAGGACTGATCTCCTTTAGGATGGACTGGTTATATCCACCCAAATGTTCAAGAGCTCCCTGATTTATTCTCAAGTAACAACCTTGAGTCTTCAAACATTGTTCATGATAGTTGAATGAGAGCATGCACAGAGTTTCAATATAAGATATCTGCTAGCAGACTTCCTTTTGAGAGTCACACATTCTTAAAGCCTCATTTACTTTCACAAACAGCATATGCTCACCACGTGGCACCATTCTTGTTAACACCGAAGTAGTAATTTGAGCTGAACAGCTTGGGAGCTCTGTTTATAATAATAATAGTATGTGATGTCAAGTCCTCAGGGTCTCAGATGTCAAAGGTGACCATGAACATAAATGCAAATTCCCAAAATCTGCTCTGCTGGGAATATTATTCTTAGCAAGCCCAAGGAAGCCAATAGAAATACAAATGCTTAGTCTCCAGCTTCAAATAAGTTCAGGAATTGTCCTTCCAAATTTACTGCATCACCTTCATCTGGTTCTAATGTACACACATGTCTAGTGAATTAGTTCCCCTTGGGGGAAAATTTTGTTGTCTCAAGAGCTTGAGATTTTCAATGAAGTGCCAATGATTTTATACAAATTGTTGAAAGTTTTATATTACAACTGTTCTCTTCCTTTCATATGAGCCGACTGTTTACTTTTTGAGTACCTTCAAACCTTCTAGCATTTCAGGATAATGTTTAAAACATGGCATTATTAAGAAACTTTAAGATCGCAGCTGTGAAAACAGACCTATGTCATTATAATCAGTGAGAAAGTCCCTTAAGTGGGATTTCAGAATATAAAAGGAGCCCGTGCAGAGAACTGGCAGGGTAAGAGCCAAGGAGTGAAAAGAGGGGAAAAAAAGTGAGGGTGGGGGGAATCCATCAAGCAAAGAAAGGGGGTGTTTCTATTCTTGACAGCCCATTTTTAAAAATGTAAGTAATTCAGTATTTGAGTAGAAGACTTCGTTCATGAGGGAGAATATATAGTTACTCACTGCATTGGCTTGCATAATCATTTTATATATTACATCTATTAAAGCACTGATTTCTTTCTATTCCAAATGGCTATTTGCTTATTTGCTTATCTGTTTTTCTTATAGACTGTGAGCTATTCAAGTGTCTTAACCCTATTATATGTATCTTACAAACTAGGACCTAGTACATTGCAGATACTCAAATTTTGTGGTTAAATAAAAGATAAAGACTAGAAATAGTAATGAAAACACATTTTTGGTCAGACTATGATGCAGAAATGGGAAAATATTTAGGGAAGGAAAACTATTCCATATTAGCACTGTATTAATGGAAAGAAATATCCAATATACATTAACATGCTATAAAGTAAGATGACCACAAAAAAAAAAAAAAAGCAAATTACACAACACTGATTTGGGAATCCTTCATCTCTCAGGACAGGCAATAGTCCCAAAGTAAGTGTTTTTCCTCTTTGTCCTGATCTCCCAACTTTGCAGGTATAGAGAAGGTAGACAATTATATATTATTCGTGTGATATGGTTTTGTAGCTTGGTGTCCTGATAAGTGAAGATAAAACACTTAGAGGTCCTCCAGCAAGAATAGCTCAGATAAACCCAAACTGGGTAAGAGGGATGAAATTCCAAAAAGGGGCTCAAAGGGACTGATGGACTGGTGACAGAGGTATCCTATTTCAGCTTGGCTCCAGGCAATGCCTCTCAAGTCTCTTACCCTGTCTTTTCTTGTAAAATTTGCCAGTTCTCTTCCTGTCTGAAAGGAATTTTCATCTCTCTCCTGAAGGTCTATAACCAGTATCTGCAACTCTTAACCTTCTCCCATCCTAAAACAAAATGCCTTCCGTTTAGTCTCTTTCTATTAAAACATTGTCCTTTTCTTTCTTATCCGTTTAATGCAAACTCCTTTATCTCCACTTCCACACCTCTGGCTTCTCTATCCCCTGGACTCTAGCTTCCAGATCCATCCCTCTACAGAAGCTGCCATCCTGACTTCCAATGGCTTTCCAATTGTCAGTTTATGAACACCTTTAGTCCTCATTGTATTGAAAGTTTGATATTGTTGATCCCTTCTTCAACCACTGTTAAAAAGAGCTGGTAATAATAGGCTGCTGCTGCTGCTACTAAGTTGCTTCAGTCGTGTCCGACTCTGCGTGACCCCACAGACGGCAGCCCACCAGGCTCTGCCATCCCTGGGATTCTCCAGGCAAGAACACTGGAGTGGGTTGCCATTTCCTTCTCCAATACATGAAAGTGAAAAGTGAAAGTGAAGTTGCTTCGTCAAGTCCGACTCTCTGCAACCCCATGGACTGCAGCCTACCAGGCTCCTCTGTCCATGGGATTTTCCAGGCTAGTTACAGACTAATGTAAATAAAGTGCTTAGTACAGCTTTTTGCATATAATATGGACTCCTTAAAAATGTTTACTAATGTTATTGTATTAATATTTTCCTCAGTTGCCCTTGTGAGTTCTTCTGTGTCTCCTTTTAAATGCCAGCATCCCTTACCCAGTGTCCTGATCATCTACACACTGTTGCTGGGTAATCTTACCAGTCTTTTGATTTCAACAACTATCACATTATGACTCTCACATCTATATCTCCAGTCCAGTGCCCTTGCTGTTGTTCAGTAGCTGAATCATGTCTGACTCTTTGTGACCTCATGGACTGTAGCACACCAGGTTTCCCTGTCCTTCACTATCTCCTGGTGTTTGCTCAACGCATGTCCATAGAGTCGATGATGCCATCCAACTATCTCATCCTCTGTCGCCCCTTCTCTTTCAGCTCTCAATCCTTCTCAGCAGCAGGGTCTTTTCTAATGAGTCAGCTCTACACATAAGGTGGTCAAAGTGTTGGAGTTTTAGCTTTAGCATCAGTCCTTCCAATGAATATTTAGGATTGATTTATATGTATACATCTAACTCCTGAGGGAGATCCCCATTTAAATTGGCAATATGTCATTGAAGAATAAAATCACTCCCAACTGAGAAAAGGCTGCTAACTTCTCTATGGTTATTTCTGTCTTTCTTCAGGTGACTATCAACTTCCTGTAAGCCAGCTCAATGTCTCATTCATTCTTGGGTCTCTCAGAAACAGTAGAGGGCTCCCAGACAAACTGCAGCCACAAATCAAATTCTACAATTATCAACGTAGAAGGTTTACTTTAATGGGAAATCATATTTATCCCCTCCATGGAACAACAGACTGATTCCAAATCAGGAAAGTAGTAATACAAGGCTGTATATTGTCACCCTGCTTATTTAACTTATATGCAAAGTACATCATGAGAAATGCTGGGCTGGAAGAAGCATAAGCTGGAATCAAGATTGCCAGGAGAAATATCAATAACCTCAGATATGCAGATGACATCATCCTTATGGCAGAAAGTGAAGAACTAAAGAGCCTCTTGATGGAAGTGAAAGAGGAGAATGAAAAAGTTGGCTTAAAACTCAACATTCAGAAAACTAAGATCATAGCATCTGATCCCATCACTTCATGGCAAATAGATGGGGACACAATGGAAACAGTGGCTGACTTTATTTTTTGGGGCTCCAAAATAACTGCAGATGGTGATTGCAGCCATGAAATTAAAAGAAGCTTGCTCCTTGGAGGAAAGGTATGACAAACCTAGACAACATATTAAAAAGTAGAGACATTACTTTGCAAACAAAGGTCTTTCTAGTCAAAGCTATGATTTTTCCAGTAGTCATGCATGGATGTGAGAGTTGGACTATAACGAAAGCTGAGCACTGAAGAATTGATGCTTTTGAACTGTGATGTTGGAGAAGACTCTTGAGTGTCCCTTGGACTGCAAGGAGATCTACCCAGTCCATCCTAAAGGAAATCAGCCCTGAATATTCATTGGAAGGACTGATGTTGAAGCTGAAACTCCAATACTTTGGCCACCTGATGCCAAGAACTGACTCATTTGAAAAGACCCAGATGCTGGGAAAGATTGAAGGCAGGAGAAGAGAACGACAGAGGATGAGATGGTTGGATGGCATCACAGAATCTATAGACCTGAATTTGAGTAAACTGCAGGAGTTGGTGATGGACAGGGAGGCCTGGCGTGCTGCAGTCCATGGGGTCACAAGGAGTCAGATATGACTGAGGGACTGAACTGAACTGAACTAAACCCCACCTCACAAATGTCCCTGTACAGACTGTTACATTTAGTCCTGATTTCTTTCACAAGGAAGTGTCTGGAATATTTCAATAATGAAAAAAATACATGTTAAGTGGATAGTGACTAAAATTTAGAGATAAGAGCATACTGTTAAATTTAGAAATCAGATGAAACTTTAGAAAAGGTTTGAATAATAATATACTCTATTAAAAGCATGATTTGCTGGTTATTTTTAAAATAACCCAGGGAAACAGGAACTTCTAAAAATTTCACAGCAGCCTAAGTCTAAGACTTGAAAAAAAATAATAAAGTGCTGGGGTTGCTACATCTGAAGCCATCACATCCATGGCTCCATGTCAATTTATAATGGTAAATGTGCCACAGAAACAAATTTGTCATGGGAATTTTCACAGCAATAAATATCACAGTCTGGTGTCAGTAGATGGAGTTATGGATCACACCCTCACAAGTCTTAGGCCTAGTCTGTGGAATGTGACATGTGTAATGCACATTAGCTGAGACCTCAAATCTTTTCATGCTTCACAAACAAGACCAGATTGGCTGCATTGCAAAGTATATTTGCTGCAACACAATAAGTTGTCCTCGCAAATCACAGCCCAGCTGATTGTGAAAGACAAATTAGCTGAAATCAGATCTTCAAGCCAATGTGATACAGTGGGAATGGGGATCAATATTAAAGTCACTGTGATCCACGAAACATAATCTTCTCCATCACTCAAAGGCATGAAACTACTTAAATGAAATATGACTTACTAAGAGTATCATTAATTAAAATATAAAGTATTAGAAACTCTAGGTTCCCAAAGTGGGATACTACTGTCCTCTAATGTTAAAGTTTTATAGTTGTGGCTATTATCTAACATCTCTCTTGTGCTTCCTTCTCTTCTCTTCCCTCATCCTCCTCGCCTGAGAAATATAACTCTTTATTTCACTCGATTAGGGATGATCTCAATGAAGCATCGTTTTCTGGTTCAGTTCAGTTCAGTTCAGTCGCTCAGTCGTGTCCGACTCTTTGCAACTCCATGAACTGCAGCACGCCAGGCCTTCTTGTCCAACACCATCTCCCGGAGTCCACCCAAACCCATGTCCATTGAGTCGGTGATATCATCCAACCATCTCAGCCTCTGTCATCCCCTTCTCCTGCGTTCAATCTTTCCCAGCATCAGGGCATCCCAGCTCTATCACACCTTATTTTACCCTCATGATTCTGAGAGACTGGTATCATTTGCATGTCAATATTATGGATTGCAAATGTGAGGCTCAAGGAACCTAAGTAACACAAACACATTTCAGGAGTAAGCAACAGAGTGAGAAAATGAAGGAGGAGGAGCAGTTAATCATGACTAGATAAATTCAGCCCAGTTCAGTTCATTTACTTAGTTGTGTCCAACTCTTTGTGACCCCATGGACTGCAGCATGCCAGTGTTCCCCGTCTGTTGCCAACCCCCAGAGCTTGTTCAAACTCATGTCCATTGAGTCAGTGATGCCATCTGCCATCCAGCCATCTCATCTTCTGTCGTCCCCTTCTCCTCTCACCTTCAATCTTTCCCAGAATCAGGGTCTTTTCAAATGAGTCAGTTCTTCACATCAGGTGGCAACAGTATTGGAGTTTCATCTTCAGCATCAGTCCTTGCAATGAATATTCAGGACTGATTTCCTTTAGGATTCACTGGATTCAATGCAAGGATTCCCTTACATTTCAAGAGACTCTCAAGAGTGTGCTTCAACACCACAGTTCAAAAGCATCAATTTTTCGGTGCTCAGCTTTCTTTATAGTCCAACTCTCACATATACATGACTACTGGAAAAACCAAAGCTTTGACTAGATGGAACTTTGTTGGCAAAGTAATGTCTCTGCTTTTTAATATGTCGTCTAGGTTGGTCATAACTTTCCTTGCAAAGAGTAAGTGTCTTTTGATTTCATGGCTGCAGTCACTACCTGCAGTGATTTTGGAGCCCAAGAAAACAAAGTCTCTTACTGTTTCCACTGTTTCCCCATCTATTTGCCATGAAGTGATGGAACCAGATGCCATGATCTTCATTTTTCAATGCTGAGTTTTAAGCCAGCTTTTTCACTCTCTTCTTTCACTTTCATCAAGAGGCTCTCTAGTTCTTCTTCACTTTCGGCCATAAGGGTGGTTTCATCTGCATATCTGAGGTTATTGATATAGACCTAGACAGTATATTAAAAAGCAGAGACATTACTTTACTGGCAAAGGTCCATATAGTCAAAGTTATGGTTTTTCCAGTAGTCATATATAGATGTGAGTGTTGGACCATAAAGAAGGCTGAGCACTGAAGAATTTATGCTTTTGAACTGTGGTGTTTGAGACTCTTGAGAGTCCCTTTAACTGCAAAGATATCAAACCAGCCAATCCTAAAGGAAATCAATCCTGAATATTCACTGGAAAGACTGATGCTAAAGCTGAAGCTCCATTACTTTGCCCATCTGGTGTAAAGAGCCGATTCATTAGAAAAAGCCCTGATGCTGGGAAAGCTTGAAGGCAAGAGGAGAAGGGAACGACAGAAGACTAGATGATTGGATGGCATCACTGACTCAACGGATATTAGTTTGAGCAAGCTCCAGGAGATGGTTAGGGACAGGAAATCCTGGTGTACTGCAATCCATGGGGTCACAAAGAGTCAGACATGACTGAGTGACTGAAAAACAACAAGCCATCCAATCTTTGTTGCTTTGTTATGGCAGTCCAAGCAGACTAATATAAGGGGCCACTGATTATAGGGCTAAGATGATACCTTGGATCTCTTTTGTCAAGGAGATGAAGTTTGGGGACATGATTTTATAGTCAACAGAAAGTCAAACAAGGTTTGTAAGCTGAGACTGTCCCAAAGACCTGAGATTGATGAAAAGATTTGGCTTTTTTGGTGTTTAGATTGTGATGGTGGAGGAGACAAATTTGGATGGTCAGTTTGGATCAGCCTAAGCACAAAATAGTTGCGACTTTAACTGGCTCACTGATAGTGAGAAGGACAATTGAAGTAAAGTATATTTAACTTAGCAAATGATTTTATAAGGGAGAGCCAGGTAATAAGAAAGCTCAATGATACCAAGTGCTTAGCACCATAGAGAGATTAATAATAAGGATGTTAGTGTAATTTTTCATTTTAATTTGAAAAACATGACTCTGCTGTACATATAGAATATATATGGTAAAGATTTCATCATATTCAACTTGCTTGTTAATAAAAAAAACAGTGATATACATATATATACATAGCAATGGGCAATCAGGCAATGGGCAATTAATTTACTAATAATTGACAAACTGGTTAATTTATTATAAAGGGTAATAATATTTTTGGGGTCATGTTTTTCATTGTGCAGTTATCAAATGTTTACTTGTAGGACAAAATACCTTCACTGTGGAGAAAAATCATTTGCAAGTTATCAGTTTTCTACAACTTCTACACCTTTACAGTTGTAAAATAATCCAGTCAACAGAAAGACAAGAAAATATGCACATTTCTATAGAAATAGATAATACCCATATGGTCCCTTAGGCATGTCCAATACTCAGTTAGAGAATGGATACCTGTAATCCCTTTGGCTGATTCCCAAGCACTGTATTGTTTTTTCTGACAATAAATATGGAAGTTATGGTTCATGTTAGGTAGATTAAAGATGTAGTGTTAAAGAAACAAGGGAGAAAGTCCAAAGTGCATTTTCAAGGGCTGAGTATGCACATCAGTAGAGGAGCAGCTATGAATTCTTTTATCACCTCTGCTTGATCATTGCACATACGACATCAGCAAGCTCATCAAATTGAGACTCTATCACAGGCTAGAATTAGAGGCAACTATCCAGGACTCAGCCCCTTCCCTCCTCCTTGCTCACCAACAACCTACTTTACTATGATCTCAATCCCCTGGAGTAGGAAATGGCAACCCACCCCAGTATTCTTGCCTGGAAAATCCCCTGGACAGAGGACCCTGGTGGGCTATAGCCCATGGGATCACAAAGAGTCAGACACAACTGAACACCACCACCTGCATCTAATGGGCTTAAAAGCTTGGTTCTGAATTCTTGACATGGCTTTACTTTCCTGGACTTTGACATATGGTGTTTATGATTCTCTTCTGGTGTCTATATCTGTTTCTGCCTTCTGCAAGACTGACACCTTGATCCAAGATTTCAGCTGATATATCTGGTAGGAAATGCTTGCTCCAGTCTAGAGCAAGTGGTCTTAGGGAGATGGTCCAGACCTCACTTTCTCAGTGGCGCTGGTCATCGTGAGATGAGTGTCTTCTTGTCCAGATGAAGTCCTTGGTCTTAAATTGCAGGTTCCTCCTCCTCAGGGCCAGGCCCACATGCAAGATTGATGCCATCCATCCCAAGTAGTCAGGTCAGTCAACCAATAGAGGTGCAGCAGAAAGAATACTGGTACCTGGGTCAGAAGAATTGAATTCAAAGCCTGCCTCTGGCCCTTACAAAGCATGGGATTTTGAGCAATTCTCCTTTCCTCTCTGGGCCTCAGTTTGCTTCTTAAGTGCCAGGAGCTAGGCAGGACAATTGGGGAGATGGTGCTAACTCCACATAGACCACTTGAAATTTCTGAAACTTCCTAAACAAGAACCCAAGTTTCATTTTAATCATTTGGTTGGTGCTCAGGAGAGCTACCCAAAAAGAGAGGGTAGATCTGAGTCACTGCACAGAGATGAAATTCTTCATATAAAAGTCAAGATTTCCAATTTTCTCTTTGACCTTTAGTCTCTTATGTGACTCACTGACAGAGGCTCCTTTTCTTTACTGTCTATGTGCTGGGTATTTGTCATGGGATTTGAAAACAGCTCTGGTAACCTCAAGTAAAACAAAGTTTTCATTCACTCATTCATTCACTTGTCAAAAAGTACTAAATGCCTCATATGTGCTAAGCACTGTACTAGGAACCAGAAGATATACAGATAAACAAAATATATCCTTGCCCTCTAAAAACTCAACCACTGAGGGATATAAAGCAATGATTTTTTTTTTAACTTTTCCAGCACATTCCAGTGCTAGAGTAATAGTAGAGTACACCGGTACATTCTTCTATCACCCCAGTATCCCCTCTGCCAAGGAAGAAACAACTACAAATAAGGTAAAAATAGGGTAATAAATATATAGTAGATATCAATATGGATACAGATAAATAGCTTCCCTTGTGGCTCAGCTGGTAAAGAATCCACCTGCAATGCAAGAGACATGGGTTCGATCCCTGGGTTGGGAAAATTCCCTGGAGAAGGGAAAGGCTACCCACTCCAGTATTATGGCCTGGAGAATTCCATGGACTGTATAGTCCATGGGGTAGCAAAGAGTCCGACACAACCGAGTGACTTTTACTTCACTTCACTCATACGTAAAGGATATATATATATACAGTGTGTGTGTGTTGCCTTGGGTGGTTGTACATTTTGGGATAAGCCAACAAAAGATTTTAGAAAGAAATTTCTGTTTCAATTCATCATAGGAAGAAAATTATAATGATAAAAAAACATTAACACTGAAACAGACAAACAAAAATATGCTCTGGAACCATGTCTGTGGAAAGTTTTGGAGAATGAACTCTAATATGGAAGAAAACCCTCAAAGGGTCATATTTATCTTGAACAATGCTCTTCTGCCTCTTTTGCCTATAGGTAACTTTTAACACCTACACAATTACTTATTGTTATGTACTTATATAACAACATAAACCCCCATATTTTCAGAATTTCATTTTAAAATTATCTCCAAGTAATGAAGCTGCCCTATGCCACTCTATCCTTTGGTATGCACAAAGAACTGGTAGGTCACTTTGAAAAATATATGTACATGTAATATGGAGGTACATTTTCAAAATTTACCAAGGTCATTAAGGCACCAAATGTAAATGGTCTTTCATTTATCAAATGCCCTGGAGAAATCAGGAGATAAGTGAAGTGATAGATGAAGAGATGAAACCCTACGCTAATGGGCTGTATATAAATGAATCAATGTCACATTTATGAAAGGTTTTAGAAAATGACTTCTATTCTTTGCTTATTTTAAGAGTTTTAAATTTCAGGAAGGTACTTGTAGGGGAACGAAAAACTGAATTTAAAAGACACCTATCAGAAGCACTTCTCCTATGATTTTTCTTATGATAATTTTCATTTCCCTATACTAATTTCAGGAGAATTTATCACTGTTTCCACTTTTGTATTTGTATTTTTTGTGTGTGAAATCATCAGTTCATAAATTATCTCAGCCAGGGGTTGTTTCTTTTACTTCTTTCTCCTAGAAAACTTGTAGGGACTTAATATAAGATTAGCATGCTAAAAAAGATTTAAAAAGAGAAGAATCTTTCCATCTAGTTAATCAAAATAATTTTTTAACTGCAAAAAGTCATTAAAATGATGTAGGGTGATTCAGATTTAAATTTGACAAAGAGAAAACTTATTTTTTAGGACAAGTTATTTAAGATTAAATCAGACAAAGTTCCATGGGAAACAATGGATACTCAGAAACAAATTTTCTCTTCTCCCAAAAGTGACAAAGAATTGAGATGGGAATCCAAATTCTGAATAAAAGGAGATATGTTAAAACACAAATGTAAAGTCAAACCATTAATGGGTTTCAGGAATGACAAATGTGTCTTCCCTGGGCCAGTGGGTTTTTTTCTGTCTACTGGACAAATGTGTGTTTTGACACCTCCAAACGATAATTTAGAAAGATGCCTGTGATGAGTCATGTTTCTTCCAAGTCAGGCTAGATGCTGCGGCTCAGTGCGGCTATCAGTGCCTCTGGGTGAATGAAAGAGAGGCACTGATAGGTGACCGTGGGTACAAGGGACTGGCCTCAGAGGAGGGGTTCAGGGGAAGAGATCTCCTCCAATCCTAGGACAAGGTCAGTGCCTTGACAGTTGTTTCCATCAAAAGCCACACAGGAAATGATCTTGCTGATGGTTTTACCAGACCAGTAATAATTGACCCTCTTAGGACTTGAGCTGGGAAGCATGACTAACCAAGGTCAGCCATTAAAATAAAATAAAAAAAGAAGAAACAAATCAGGATTTTGTGATTCAAAGGGAAGAGATAGCAGAAAATGCTTAGAAGAAATCTCTTAGAATCAAAACTGTTACACTTTCAAGCACAGAATAATACTTAGGAATCTGAAATCCTGGACAAACTCCCCAAGTAAAACACCATGAAAGAATTCAGTCACTGATATGCACACTGATTGTTAAAATACTGATGTATTTCCACACTAGTTGGAAAACAGTCTCTGTCCTGAAATCACTGAGTGACCCCACCCACTGGATGGCCTCCCTAGTCCCCAGGACCTCTCAGACTTCTCTCAGTTCAGATAATAAATGATTAAAGCAGGGATCCTTGAGAACCCTGGTAGCTCTGGCATCTGCTCTGAATTTGTAAATTTCCTGTCTCATACAGGTTACTAAATAACTTTTACTGCCACCTTTACAGGAATCCAACACTTAAAATGAATTGTATTGGTTTTCCCATTCCCTCTTCACTGCAACCACCCTTCCTTTTATACTAGTCTTCCATACACTTGTATCTATAATATTAACCAAAGGGAATATTAATCTCACTATTTGTTACTGAATGCAAAGCTCCAATTACTGTTTCCAATACCAGCGGCCCTTTCTGAGGCTGGCACAGCATGGAATAAAGGAAATACAAGATGTGGCTATAATGTGATGAAACTGATGTTCCCATGTGGCTTGTGGGATTTCCCTGATTACTTCTTAGTCATGCCTTGTATTAGCCAGTAGGTAAAAGCAGTCTTCTGAGCAGGAAGATTTCTTACATGGCTCAAATAAAATATCCATTCTTCTCCTCACGCTCACAAGGATCTCTACCTAGGAAAATTTAGTGCTATAGCAAACTCCAAAGTCTAATTAGTCTTTTTTTTTTTTTTTGCACTGTTAATCTACTCTTTTAAAATATTTCGCTTTGCTAGTATTACACAGAATTTTGTCTGGCATAATAGAATACTATCAGTGTCCCTATTGGTCAGCAAATCAATTAAGGACCAAAATAGCAAAATCATTCTCGGAATAAGTTTTTCTGAGGATAGAATTTTCAAAGGATGACAAATCAATTATGTTACGTGGTTTGGTCTTGTCACCACCAGTCATTCATATAACTCCTCAGACAGTGGCCACAATGTATGTAAGAAGGCAAAAGTAGCAACAAAAGAATTTTGCATGGATCCTTCAATTTACCCTGGAGTTTTATTTATTGGGAGGAATCTCTCCATTCTCTTCTGCTGAGTTTAGAAATTAATGGCATGATGTTTTGGAGTGTGTTTGAAAGGATGCTGAGTGCTTCCTGAAAATTTATTACTGAACTTTGATAATAGTACAGCCAAAGAAAGATAAGATAGTAGCATTTGTTTCCAGGGTTTCATTTTCCTATCTGATCAAAAACCTAGTATCCTAAAAAAGTGAAATGTGCCATTTTTATTTTTATGTTGTGGAGGCAACCTCCTTAGAATAATTTCATCTAAAACCAATTGTCTATTTATAGTAAAAATCAGAGATAATCAAAGAAAGGATCCATGCAGACAGCTGCTTAATCCTTGTGTGTTTCTATAGATATATGACATATCCACATGGAGATAACTAGGTAATCTTCACTAACATCATGTTGGATATCTTTCTACTATTTCCTCTCTGTAGAGCAAAGAAAATAATATATTGCTGTAATACTATATGCATGTTGTTTTACCAATATGTGATCACATTGTACATTCTCTTTAATGAACTACTTAATTTTATTAACATAATAATTTCCAAGAATATCTTCCAGATTATGACCATTCTATAATGATTTAATAATTGTAAGGCAGTTTCACGATTTACACAGAAAGCTTTCTATTAATGGAGTTTAGTCTATTTCTATTTTTCACTATTTAGAATACTCCTATTAACATCCTCCTAGCTAAATATTTCTGCCTATTCATGCTTATGATAAGACTCGGTTTAGTGCTGCTGAGAACAATCAGACACAACTGAGACTAACTTGTCATTTGTATGCTGGTCTGAAAGTTCTGTCTGCAAAGGAAATACTGCAAGCATGCTCTGCACTGGATACTGTAATAATGATTTCAGTGTTCTCTCATCAGAGAGCTATTTCAAAGTGTCTGCCATGTGTACCTTGCATTAGAAATGAATATCACAATATTTTGCATTTTTTTAAGTGTTTGACTTTAAAATTTTAAACTTAAAATAAGTCTTTAGACCAGAAATAGTTGTATTCTCAGTAAAATGTGAATCATAGATAGGGCATCACAAATCACCAGGGAATGGTAAATTATTCAATAATTTGTGTTTGAATAAATGATAAGCAATCTTGAGGAAAATCCATTTATGGCCTCACCTCACACCATTTACCAAAATAGATTCGGGTGGATTAGAGTTAAATATTTTCTAAAACAAACTATTAAAAAACTGGAATTGGATATCTATTGAATCTCTGAAGAGGGAAAGAGTTTTACAATCAGCAGTTAGAAAAATCACAAAGAAATTAATCAATGACTTTCTACTCAGGAAATTGTGTTTTAAACTTTCGCATGCTATAAAAGCATAGATTGAATAAGAGAAAATTGTGTTTAAAAACAGTACAAAATAACAGATTACCATCCTGACTAATAAGAACATAATTGTTGATAAGAAAATCACTAAGGAGATTTTTAAAAAAATTCTATAGAGGCAACTCAAAAGCTGGCAATTCCCAACATTAAAAAAAAAAAATCATCACTAGAAACCAAACAAAGCAAATTAATACAATGATGAAACATTATGTCTTAACTTACAAAATATGACTATTTAAAAAAGAAGATGGGGTACAATAAAGGAGTGTTTGCTTTTCCAGGTATTAGTACAATGGTCACCCAAACTTCTGTAAAGATATACATTAATATTAATCAGATGCTATTAGAAATGCATATGCCTTCATTTATTGAAAAAATAACATAAATAGCTAATAATATTGTGTAAATTTGAATACATTCATGTTGAAGTGAATATCAAATGATGAAGCCACATATATACAAGTATATAAACATAAAACCTCATTAAGTGAAAACAAGTAACTGTTCCCATGGCTGGCTAGCACAGTGTACTTGGCTTGAGAATTCATGAATGAAATACAAATATATTCTAGCAATGCTAAATATAATAGTATTCCATGAATATTTTCCAGGTTATGACCAGTCTATGTTTTAATAATTGCTCTATAATGTTTTAATAAAAAAAAAGTTTGGAAAGAAATATACCAAAATGCCAAAGATATGTATTATGTGGTGGTATCATGGGTGATTATTTTTCATGTCCCTATATCACTTTTAATTTTTAATTAAATTAATTTTAAAAGCAAAATTATGATTCAACAAACAATATTTTAGATTTCCTGTGTGTGTGTGCTAGATCACTTCAGTCATGTCTGACTCTTTGTGACCCTACGGACTATAGCTCACTCGGCTTCTCTGTCCATGGGATTCTCCAAGGCAAGAATACTTGAGCTTGAATGGGTTGCCATGCCTTCCTCCAGGACATCTTCTTGGCCCAGGGATCGAACCCATGTCTCTTATGTCCCCTGCATTGGCAGGTGGGTTCTTTACCACTAATGCCACCTGAGAAGGCCATTAGACTATCCTAGAACAGTTTGAATACTTCCAAGTTGTTCTATTTAACAGTGGTCTCTCCTAATTCCGAGAATGTTCCTTGTAGAAACATGGAAAAAGTTGCTTTACAATCTATTTTTTATACTTCTTCAGTAAATGAATCCCCTATCTTATTTGGGAGGTAGAAAAAAATAAGAATGGATTTCTGGAAAGAACTCTTGGAAGCGTTAATGTTTGAGACATGGCTAGCATTTCCAAATTTCTACTATATATATCATTAGTTTTACTTATCTATAAGCACCTGGGCTACTTAAACAGGTAGCCTTAAGAACAGTCATATCAAAGCCCAGAGAAGCAAATAAATCATTGTTCTGGGATTACTGACAGGTTTGCTAGAGTGTATGGTTTAGAGCATTTGTTGGAAATCCAGACTGAATAACAAGTATATGAGAACCCACTGGGAATGTTTGAGGAAGGGACATGTGTGACCTCAAACCAACACACTGGAGAGTGCCCTCACCACCTCTCTGAGGTTTCTTCCCCCTGCCTTTAAAACATAATTGATTTGTACTTTAACTCCCTTAGTACTCCTCTTTCTGCCATGTAAGCTGCTGGTTACACTGAACCGACGTGTCAGTAAGTCTCCCCTTTCACATAACCAGCAATATTTTAGCAAAGGTCTTCTGAGATAATACCTAACTAAAAAGGACAAAAGAATTTTATCTGTCAGCTCCAGTGGGTTGAATGTGACTTCCTACATATCGTGCTGGGATAGGACCTGGTACCATATCTGGTCTCAGCAATAAAGAATACCATGAAGAGTAAGTTTATCATGGGCATAGGCTAAGAACAGTGATGACACACAGATAGTGTTTGCCATTCCAGACTTCTCCTGAAAACTAGACAGTTACTTTAGACAATGGAAGGAAAATAATTTGCCACACACAAAAATTCACACCAAGCATGTGACTGACAATGAGCCAGTAAAACACAATGGCTACCAAAAAATTATGAATTGCATATTTGCATGTAGAAGATGCAAAAACAAGCAGGTCTCAAGGATGTCAAATCCTTCAAAATATGTCAGTAGTCCCTAAACACCCATCTGTGGACTGGTGCTGGTCTGTAACCAAGTTTTATGCTCATTTGGACCAAAATGAGAGAAAAAATGAAAAGCATGATTTTTTAAAAAATAAACTTTACCTTTTTCTAAATTTAAATATGATTTAATTCTTAGACTGTGTCATTCCTTTCTGAAGTACTATAATGCTCTTCTGTATAAATGATGCTAATCATTTAAATAGATTTTTTCCCCCTAATACCTTTGCTAGGTTAATTCCTCATTTTTTTTTTTAAAGTAGAGACTCATGAAATCTAACTCTTAGAAACCATTTACTAGTTAACAAAGTATTTTAGATAGCCTATTGGAGTTTGCTCCTTTACTTACCATTAGATTTTCAACTATGAACACATAGATGATAAATCTCTTTGCCTTCTCTTCCTTATTAGAAAAAAATACTCAATATAATATTGCTCTTTTTGAGAACTCAGAGGCCATCTTTATGCTCATTATTTACTGTTCTCTACTATAACAAGAAGGAACTTAAGTCTATCTTAAATGAATCCAGGCTACCTCATTACTTGAATATTTCTATAAAATTTTAGCAAGATAGTAGAAGGGGCGAATTCACGTTTAGAATCAAACCCTATTCCCGCCAGAGATGCTCGGAGGGCTCAAACAAACCTGGTGCGCACCAGGACCCAGAGACCCCACAGAGACTGATACAGAACTGTGTTTGGGTGTCTCCTGTGCAGGTACAGATCAGCAGTGGACTGCCGCAGGGGCTCTGGGTGCAGCAGACTTGGGTATGGCATAAGCCCTCTTGGAAGAGGTTGCCATTAACCCCACCATAGTGCTGCCAGAACTTATGCAGGACTGGGAAATGGACTCTTGAAGGGCACAGACAGAACCTTGTGCACACCAGGACCCAGGAGAAAGGAGCACTGACTCCACAAGAGATTGACCCAGCCTTGCCCGGGAGTGTCCAGGAGTCTCCAGTGGGGGCATGGGCCTGCTGTAGAGTTGGGGGCACTGAGTGTAGCAGTACATGCATGGGCCCTTTTGAAGGAGGTCACCATTATCTTCATTACCTCCACCATAATTTGGCCCCCAGGTAAATCAGTTCAGTTCAGTTCAGTCACTCAGTTGTGTCCGACTCTTTGCAACCCCATGGACCGTAGCATGCCAGGCCTCTCTGTCCATCACCAACTCCCAGAGTTTATCCAAACTCATGTCCATTCAGTCGGTGATGCCATTCAACTATCTCATTCTTTGTCATCCCCTTCTCCTCCTGCCTTCAATCTTTCCCAGCAACAGAGTCTTTTCAAATGAGTCAGCTCTTTGCATCAGGTGGCCAAAGTATTGGAGTTTTCAGCTTCCACATCAGTCCTTCCAATGAATACCCAGGACTGGGTGGATCTCCTTCCAGTCCAAGGGAGTCTCAAGAGTCTTCTCCAACAACACAGTTCAAAAGCATCAATTCTTTGGTGCTCAGCTTTCTTTATAGTCCAACTCTCACATCCATACATGACTATTGGAAAAACCATAGCCTTGAGTAGACAGACCTTTGCTGGCAAAGTAATGTCTCTGCTTTTTAATATGCTATCTAGGTTGGTCATAACTTTTCTTCCAAGGAGTAAGCGTCTTTTAATTTCATGGCTGCAATCACCATCTGCAGTGATTTTGGAGCCCCCCAAAATAAAGTCAGCCACTGTTTCCACTGTTTCCCTATCTATTTCCCATGAAGTGATGGGACCAGATGCCATGATTTTGTTTTCTGAATGTTGAGTTTTAAGCCAACTTTTTCACTCTCCTCTTTTGCTTTCATCAAGAGGCTTTTTAGCTCCTCTTCACTTTCTGCCATAAGGGTGGTGTCATCTGCATAGCTGAGGTTATTGATATTTCTCCTGGCAATCTTGATTCCAGCTTGTGCTTCATCCAGCCCAGTGTTTCTCATATTGTACTTACTCTGCATATAAGTTAAATAAGCAGGGTGACAATATACAGCCTTGACATACTCCTTTTCCTGTTTGGAAACAGTCTGTTGTTCCATGGCCAGTTCTAAATGTTGCTTCCTGACCTGCATACAGATTTCTCAAGAGGCAGGTCAGGTGGTCTACTATTCCCATCTCTTTCAGAATTTTTCACAGTTTATTGTGATACACACAGTTAAAGGCTTTGGCATAGTCAATAAAGCAGCAATAACAGGGGCCAAATAAACAGGGGTAAATAATTACAGAGGGTGACTGCAGCCATGAAATTAAAAGATGCTTACTCCTTGGAAGGAAAGTTATGACCAACCTAGACAGCATATCAAAAAGCAGGGACATTGCTTTTGCCAACAAAGGTCCATCTAGTCAAGACTATGGTTTTTCCAGCTCATGTATGGATGTGAGAGTTGGACTACAAAGAGAGCTGAGAGCCGAAAAACTGATGCTTTTGAGTTGTGGTGTTGGAGAAGACTCTTGAGAGTCCCTTGAATTGCAAGGAGATCCCACCAGTCCATCCTAAAAGAAATCAGTCCTGAATATTCATTGGAAGGACTGATATTGAAGCTGAAATTCCAATACTTTGGTCACCTGATGTGAAGAACTGACTCATTTGAAAGGACCCTGATGCTGGTAAAGATTGAAGGCGGGAGAAGGGAACGACATAGAATGAGATGGTTGGATGGCATCCCCAACTCAATGGACATGAGTTTGAGCAAACTCTGGGAGTTGGTAATGGACAGGGAGGCCTGGCGTGCTGCAGTCCATGGGGTCACAAAGAGTCGGACATGACTGAGAGACTGAACTGAACTGAATATTTTTTATCCTTTACTTCTGGTTTACTCGCTATTAGTGAACCTGTTGGAGCTGGCTGCAGTTCATTTATTCTGGTTGCCTCCTCACATGGCAATGATTCCAGTAAGAACTTGGCAACATACTTGATGCATGAAAGCAAAGTTCATAACTTTTAGTGTTTGACCTTTGAAACATCTAATATTGCTTGGGGGAAAAATGTTTGTGATAATGTTGTGGTTCTAAGGAATGTTCTAGAGAGATATGTGGACAATTTAATTTTTGGAGACAAGATGATTCAACATCTATTCCCCGCCATGTTGCTTTTGTCTTCTGTTCGCTAAATCATATTCAACTCTTTTGCAACCCCATGGCTCCTCTGTCCATAGGATTTGTTTTCTACAGATGTCCAAAAGCTTTAATGATTCTGGTGGTGGCCATGTGACACAGTGGCAGCTTATGGGATGTAAATAGAAGTCTGTACAGGATTTCTAGGGGCATTTCTTAATATAAGCACTGACCCACCCTACTTTATGCACCATCTTTGGGAATAGAATGTAGATGAGACGCCTGGAGATGCAAAAGCCATCTTGAAACCATGAATGAAATGGGTGAAATATAAGTGAGCGTTCTATAGATGCTGAAGTGGGAAAGTTAAAAGAGCCTGGGCACTTGGAGGCATTCTTAAGCCATTTTAATAGTGCTGTGTGCCTTCCCCTAAAACACGTGCAATGGGAGACAAACTGCTAACTGTATAAGCATCTCTCAGTTCTTTAAAGTTGAACATATTCTACACCATACCTGAGTATCTTACAAATGATTTCTCTTAGAGGTAGATTCCATTGAATTTGTTTTATCCTTGAAGTATTCCCCAAGGAGATTTCAGATTTACAAAATACAGTCAAGGTCACTGAAAAATGAATTCTTTCATCAAGTTTTATGTGAACAAAGTGAAAACATATATTTAAAGTACCTTAATAAATCATATCTTAATTTTCATTTGAAAAATGAGAGGCCTTATAAGCAAGGGGCTTCCCTGGTAACTCAGCTGGTAAAGAATCTGCCTGCAATGCAGGAGACCTGGGTTTTACCCCTGGGTTGGGAAGATCCCTTGGAGCAGGGAGAGGCTACCCACTCCAGCATTCTGTTCTAGAGAATTCCATGGACTATATAGTCCATGGGGTCACAAAGAGTCAGACAGGACTGAGCAACATTTTCTACAACAATTTTTGACTAATATTGACCTAAGGATTTTCATATTGCTGTAGTTTTATAATCATTGTTTTCATGATTATATCATTCACATTTAATCCAGTATAATTTTTTTATTTATCTTGGATATTTAAGTTGTTCTCTGCTTTAGATTTCTGATTTTGGATATATTTTCCAATGTGGGTCTTATGACTGGGTCGAGGATATGAACACTTTAATGGTTTTCAGTAGGTGCTGCCATATTCTTTCTAAAATAGTTTTAACAATGACACTCCATCAAAAATAGGTGGGGGATATTTATTAAGAATTTCTGCTAGCAAAGGGAATATGACATTTGGTACCCAAGCAGGTGGGAACCTTTCAAATATCATTTTCTACAATTGTATTTCTTTTCCATAGAGCATTCCTAGAAACACTCCTCTCCTTTGCTGCTTCCTGAAGAAGTTTGAGGGTCAAATATAAGGAAAGTACATTCTCACTAACCTCCTAGAGATCTGCTTTACACAATAGCATATTCAAAGTTCTGTAATACCCATCAGAAAGACAATTGTTTAACTTTGTTAAACCACATATTTCTCAAATACACTTGTCACTGAATACCTCTATCTTTTTATAGCACCTGATCTCATTCTGACTTATAAACATGCTCTAAAAAACATATCTTAGGAAAAGATGATGCACTCAGCCTATGCAATTGACTAACAGACACACAAGAATCTCCTTAAGAGCTTGACTTGTTGCTCTGTGATGATCTAGGGGGCGAGATCGGGGACAGGAGGGAAGCTCAAGAAAAAGAGGATACATGTATACTTATAGCTGACTGGCTTTGTTGTACTGCAGAAACCAACACAACATTGTAAAGGAATCATCCTCCAATTAAAAATAAAAATGAAACAAAATAATCTCCCTCAAATCTGAATCTATTTTAGAAAATGATGGCAGGACCAACTTTAAAATGATGGCAGGCAACTTTCAAAAACCTGGGCCTCTCTTGTGGTTCAGCTGGTAAAGAATCCGCCTGCAATGTGGGAGATCCTGGTTCAATTCCTGGGTCAGGAAGATCCCCTGGAGAAGGGAAAGGCTACCCACTCCAATATTCTGGACTGGAGAATTCCATGGACAGTCCATGGGGTCACAAACAGTTGAACATGACTGAGCAACTTTCACTCACTCATTCACTTCAAAAACCTAGGCATTAGCAGATCTGGCTTAGCCCAAACCTAGTCTATATAGCCTCAAGATTTCAGGTTCCTTTAGATATTTGGGGAGGGCTAGAAAAAGATTTCTCTAATCGGCTGAGTGTGTGTTCGCAAAAGGAATTCTCTTTCTCCTGTTCTTTCTTTATCTCTCTGGTATATTGAAACTACTCCCAACTTCATCTACTGCAGTGAAGCTGCTGCTGTGTCACAAACAAGAACACAACCCTTGGGTAGGAAAGATTGGCTGGAGAAGGGAACAGCAACCCACTCCAGTATTCTTGCCTGGAGAATCCCAAGGACAGAAGAGCCTGGAAGGCTACAGTCCATGGGGTTGCAAAGAGTCAGATATGACTGAGAAACTCAGCACAGCACACACAACCCAGGAAAAAGAGAAGCCCTAGGGTAATAGCAACTCTGATAGAATATTCCATGTGAGCCACTTGGCACATGGCAGGGTCATTGAGCATGGTACCACTTGTTACCAACAGTAGCATCTACACTTATTCCTGGTTAATAAAAAGTCTAAATTTCTCTACAAGATAAATTTTTCTAAGAATTTTCTTTTCATTTGCTATTGCCCCAGTAACAATAGATAAGTACCCTTTTCAGGTAGTAATTTAAAATTGCTTGCTAACAACACTGCCTCAGATACTTCACAAAAGCTTGGCAACTGAATAAACTACAAGGGATAAACATAAACAGGACATTAAGAGCAGAAAAAGTGAAAATGTCAACAGAATTGAAGCAACAAAACTGAGTAAAAACAGAACAATGTAATCTGAATAAATTAAACGACATCATCCATGAGGTGGATGTGAGAATTGTTCTATGTGAGAATCGGAGTCTCTGTACTATAGATCTGCAAACCTGTCAGTAAGAATTTCAACCTTATCCTGTCCCATCCTGGGGCTTCCCGCCAATGCAAGAGTCATAAGAGATGTGAGTTTGATCCCTGGGTCAGGAAGATCCCTTGGAGAAGGTCATGGTAATCCACTCCAGTATTCTTGCCTAGAGAATCCCTATAGACAGAAGAGCCTGGTGGGCTACAGTCCATAGGGTCACAGAGTCAGACACTACTGAAGTGACTTAGCATGCAGGCATGTCCCATCCTAATAAGTGATTTAACTGATAAAGAAATGAGGAACACAGTCCAAATAATGTTAATAGCAACATTTGTAATCTGCTTAAAAATGTGAACCTTGAAGCCAAAAAAAGATCTGGATTCTCACTTCATAAACTTTTAGACTTTGAGGAAGATGGCTATTTTCTCTAATTTTTTCTTCAGTTACAGAATATGATTTACCTCAAAAGGTTGTGAGGATTAACTGAGTTAATGCATACGAAGTACTTAACACAGTGCCTAGTACATAGTAAATATTAATATTATTACAGCATTGTAAAAATTATTTGGAAACACAAATGACAAAATTCAAGACTAATTTTGAGTTGAGACCTCAACTGAAGTAGTAGTAATGAAAAGAGCTGTTCTTTCTTTATCTCTCTAGTTTATTCAAACTACTCCCAACTTCTTTTGGGGCTGAGGTCCAGGAAGACTGAATGGTTTTCTAAACCAGTAGAAACCAAAAAATTAAATTCTTAATTTGGAGTCTTCTGACATGACTCTCCCGGAACTCTTGATTCCAGCTTGTGTTTCTTCTAGCCCAGCGTTTCTCATGATGTACTCTGCATAGAAGTTAAATAAGCAGGGTGACAATATACAGCCTTGATATACTCCTTTTCCTATTTGGAACCAGTCTGTTGTTCCATGTCCAGTTCTAACTATTGCTTCCTGACCTGCATATAGATTTCTCAAGAAGCAGGTCAGGTGGTCTGGTATTCCTCATCCCTTTCAGAATTTTCCACAGTTTCTTGTGATCCACACAGTCAAAGGCTTTGGCATAGTTAATAAAGCAGAAATAGATGTTTTTCTGGAACTCTCTTGCTTTTTCCATGATCCAGCAGATGTTGGCAATTTGATCTCTGGTTCCTCTGCCTTTTCTAAAACCAGCTTGACCATCAGGAAGTTCACGGTTCATGTACTGCTGAAGCCTGGTTTGGAGAATTTTGAGCATTACTTTGCTAGCATGTGAGATGAGTGCAATTGTGCGGTAGTTTGAGCATTCTTTGGCATTGCCTTTCTTTGGAATTGGAATGAAAACTGACCTTTTCCAGTCCTGTGGCCACTGCTGAGTTTTCCAAATTTGTTGGCATATTGAGTGCAGCACTTTCACAGCATCATCTTCCAGGATTTGAAATAGCTCAACTGGAATTCCATCACCTCCACTAGCTTTGTTCGTAGTGATGCTTTCTAAGGCCCACTTGACTTCACATTCCAGGATGTCTGGCTCTAGGAGAGTGATCATACCATCATGGTTATCTTGGTCATGAAGATCGACTCAATGGACATGAGTTTGGGTGAACTCTGGCAGTTGGTGATGGACAGGGAGGCCTGGCGTGCTGCAATTCATGGGGTCGCAAAGAGTCAAACACGACTGCATGACTGAACTGAACTGAACTGAACTGACATCACTGCACTTTTGTGCCTCTGGCAGTTATGTTAGGCCTGACTTTTAATGACAGAAGTCTCACGATGTCATCTCTGAGCTATACTTAAGAGGGCAAGGTTGGATCACCAACATGTAATAAGATCTTTAATGAAATTGGTCCTCCTGGATTAAAAGGTTGTTTCCCAATTTTCTTAAACCAGCCTTAAATTGAGAAGGGGCTACCATACAATATCAAAGGAAAAGTTGCTATAATGAATTAATACAGGAAGTATGCAGAGAAATGGCAGTGTCTTGTTGAAAAGACCTCTTAAATTTTTCTTTTATTACTGAAACTTGATAGTTAGAATACAAAAGTTGAAGAAGTTCCAGTCTGTATTTGAAACTTTTCCTCATGGGTATTTCCCCTCTTGTTTAAAAAAATAAAGTTACGAACTGAGGCTGTATTTTTAAAGACCTGAATCATTAAACATAACTTTCCAAATAAGACTCAATATCAGCTACCTTTTCCTCCCATGAATGTTGGGATGAAGGAAGTAAACAAAGGATAAAACAACTTTTTCAAGGGTAATAATAATAGGGGAGAGGAACCAGGGAAAAGTTGACTTTACACAGAACCAAAGAAGTCCTTGGATAAGAATTATACAGAGTCTGTGTCCTGTTTTCAGAGAAGCTACAGTTGATGACACATTTCTGCCATTAATATAATGATGGCTCTTTACCTATTGCTTGTCTGATCTTTCTCTTAGAAACGTAAAAAATTGGTGAAAAGAGCCAACCAGTGATATAAGTGGATCTCTTTGCATCATAATCAACCACAATCATGCAATATACTCAGATATGTGAGAGGAGACATGGGGCCAAGAGTGCAGGAATGGGGGATTAATGAATGGAAACTTCTCCATCTTATCCTTTCTGCCTATAAATCTAATAAATAAACATATTTTTTTAAAAATCTGTTATTAAAGCATATTTAATGGGCTTAAATTATATACATGTAGGCTGAGAAAACTATAATAGGCTAGTCTTGTAATTATCCACATACACATAAGTCATTCTGCATGTGTTCTTAATGACAATTCCCAAGAACTCCTTAAAAATTAGTTTCATACCAGACTCAGAGGTAAAGAGTGATAAATCAGATATATAGTACCCAAAGAAGGAATGGCATTCTTGGGCAGCAGTAGAAGGGAATGAAATAAAGAGAATTTCTAAAGTTAAAAAGACTATGATAAGTAAACTTGGCTTCCAACTATTGAATTTGTGACAAGTTGAGAGATTTTTCCTCATACCCTGGAACTGGTGACTAGCTCCCAAACTAAGACCAAATAACTATTGAACATCTTTTGTTCTGAGAAGAACTACCAACAGCTGGGGCTTCTTAAGAGGTTCTCACATTCTCTTTGCTACCCATTTGTTCTCAACCTTTATAAGCAGAAGGCTGATGGTGGATAGAGTAGCCCGTCTTCCTGCCACTTGGCTCAGCAATGTTATGATTGCTGAGAGAACTTGAAAAAAACAGCATCGTGGCTGCACAGTCAATGCCTTTCCAAGTCTGTGGCCACATGCTGAGGAAACCCCAGCTAAAGGGTTCACCAGTTAAGAGGAAATATGGCAAGCAAGAGTGATACAGAGTCAAAGACGTGACAGAAGCTGTAATTTCCATCCAGGAACCAGGCTTTGGGGAATTCCCGTTGCAACCTCCCCCAAGAACTACATGCCCAGGTGAAGGGCTCCTGCCATACAGTCCCTGCTTTTCCCACCACTACCTACTGCGTTGATCCCCTGTATGTGGTGGAAACCCCAAGTCTGGCTTTCTCATGGAATTCTTGCCTTCACCCCAAGAACTCTAATGCCTGTCTCTATGCCAGAAGAGTCAACACCTAAAGGAAGAATGAGATCTTGCCTTATTCTTTACAGTAGTTTCCTGAAATCTAGGGTCAAACCTAGAAGAGAAGAGATGGGATTAGAATTTTTAAAAATCTTAGATGAATTTTTTTGAAAAACCAACATGACTAGAAAAGATGGGCTTTCACTGAGATAATACTATAGCTAACACTTTCTGAATATTCATTGGAAGAACTGATCCTGAAGCTGAAACTCCAGTACTTTTGCCACCTGTTGTGAAGAACTGACTCATTGGAAAAGACCCTGAAGCTGGGAAAGATCGAAGGTGGGAGGAGAAGGGGATGACAGAGGATGAGATGGTTGGATGGCATCACTGACTGAATGGACATGAGTTTGAGTAAACTCCGGGAGCTGGTAATGGACAGGGAGGCCTGTTGTGCTGCAGTCCATGGGGTCGCAAAGAGTTGGACACGTCTGAGCGACTGAACTGAACTGAATACTTCTCAAAAGTTTAATGTATTAGGCACTGTGATTTAAATAGGGTAATCGAATGAATCCTCACAACAATCTCTTAAATCATTATTTTAATTGTAAAAAAGCTAAATTCAGTTCAGTTCAGTTCAGTCGCTCAATCGTGTCCGACTCTTTGCGACCCCATTGCCACCTCAAAATATGTCTTTTCTGCATGAGGATTATTTTAGGCTGGTTGCTTTTGAAAAACAAAAATCTCACTAAGAGCTTTTACTGCCTTCCCCTGAATAGCTTTGTAGGATATAGGTAGGGTCTTATCCCAGGAAAAGACCCTGGTGCTGGGAAAGATTGAAAGCAACAGGAGAAGGGGGCAGCAGAGGATGAGATGGTTAGATAGCATCACTGACTCAATGAACATGAGTTTGAGCAAACTGGGAGATAGTGAAGGACAGGGGAGTCTGGCATGCTGCTACAGTCCATGGGGTCATAAAGAGTAAGACATGACTTAGCGATGAAACAACAGCAACAACTTATCACAGGAAGGGAGCCATCTCCAGAGCCACCCATAACTATAAGGAGTCAGACAGGTACTCAGCAAGGCCTGTTTGACCAGCCATCTCTGCATCCCATTATCTCTGCATCATAATAAACATTTGTTGACCAAACATTTGTTTTTTCCCATTTTCCCAGAAATTGCTTTCTTCCCTTTTAAGGTCTAAAACTCCTACCCCTTCACCTTTTAGATACGCTATAAGCCTCAATTGCCTCACTTATCCTGGGGTGTCATTTTTCTTATGGGACCCCTGTATGTGCATAATTAAAATATTGATTTTCTCCTGTTAATATGTCTCATGTCAATTTAATTCTTAAACCAGCCAGAACGTAGAAGGGTAAGAGGAAAATATTTTCCAATACAATTATTACTCCCATTTTATAGATGTGGAAACAGATGCATTAAAAGTTAAGCAACTTTTCTGTAGTCACACAACTAGCATATGTCAGAACCAGGCAGTTCAGGTCTTCCCTATTAATCACCACAGTCTTCTACCTCTACAAAATAAGAGTTACAAAAGGAGACACAAATGAATGTTTAAAGGAGAAGACTGGAAAAACAAAACCGTTTCATATTACTGCCCTACTGAGCTCAGCTGTTCAATAAACTGATTACATGTCAACAGGATAGGCTTAATCAATTTTTAATAAAATAATGTTAATTATGAAGGGACTAGGGACCACCTACTCATCATTTTTACTATTCTCATATTTCTAGACATAAAACATTGCTATTTACCTTATCCTTTGTGTTGTATTAACTGAAAATAATATAAAGTTAAATACAGACACATTTCTTATTTAATGCTCAGTACATGCATTGGAGAAGGAAATGGCAACCCACTCCAGTGTTCTCGCCTGGAGAATCCCAGGGACAGGGGAGCCTGGTGGGCTGCCGTCTCTGGGGTCACACAGAGTCGGACACAACTGAGGCGACTCAGCAGCAGCAGCAGCAGCAGATGCTCAGTAATTTTCTTAAAAAATATTTAGTTAGTTCATCTAATTTTCTAATGAAAACCCTAAATTTATTACTAATTAAGACATGAACACTTGACTTGGGAATAAATGGTCCAGTTTCTTTCTAAGAATGGAAAAAAAATTTGGCTAAAAGGTACATATTCCAGCATCTCCTACATTTAAAGTCAGTTACAATGGTTTTTATCTCTAGCTCGTTGATAATAATGGGTGAGTTTTCCCAAAAGGTGTCTCAAACCTCTGATTTGCAGAACTCTGTCTGAGCTTAAACGACTCAGTTAAAAATGTTCTCTTCAGAAAGAATACTCTCATCCATGTCCCTGATTATCATAGATAATCTACTGCACTTAGCTAAAATGAGAAAAATTTCAATTGCTTGATCATTCCTGTAATGCCTACCTGTGAGCCTCTATTTGTGGGCTATGTTAAGTCTCTTAGTGTAGATGTTTATTTTCTTGCTCATAATCTAAAAATAAATAGATATAAAACCTAAGGCTTCTCGTGTGTTGTTTCCTCTCCTTATTAACTGGTGAGCCAGTACTTCTTCGGCTTTGCTCTTGTTTCAAATGTGTTATGAAAGGCAGGTTCCTTCTCCTCCTCACTGACCTGCTCTAATTGGAACTCATTTTGTGTCCCGGCCTCTCTGACCATCCCCCAGGCTTCTGCTGTTTCCTTCCTCTTGTCCTTGCTGATCCGCCCTTGTTCTATCCAGCTGATAATTGCTTTTTGCATTTCAGATCTTAAAAACAGTCCAATGCTCTACAGGCGACCTCCTACTGTTTTCTTATCTTTCTTCTCATCAGCATGGCTATTTATATGCTTTGCCTTTAATACTGTCATTTTTTTTGTTTGTTTTTTACTTTTAAAGAAATTCCCAGAACTGGTTTTCACCACTTTTTCCTCTGAGTGTTAGTGTCCAGCGGACAGTCCCCTCAAACACGCTAAGCTCAGCCATGACTGTTTTAATCCCTCTCTGAACTGTGATCTTTGGTACCTCCCCTTCCTTAGTATCTGTCATCAGCTCTACCTCCGACTACGAGTGTCTGAACAGCTAACCCAGGACTGTAATTACTCTACTTGCCATGTACTGAATTACTGATGTGCCTGTAGCCTCTTCCACGGAAAGTCATTCGTGTAACTTCAACCAAATATTATTCCCATTGTGATAAGTCCAAGAAAGTACAACTAAAGCTATATAACACAGAACATTTTCTCCTAATGGCTGTATTTTCTAAAATCTGGTTATTTTTGCTAATAAATGTGCTTTTATAAAGGTCCCTTTTCTTTATCCCAGTTCAGCTAATCATGTTATTTTTATTTGCATACTTATAAGCAGCTTTAGACATATACAGCACTGTCAGAGCAGTAAAGAAAACTGAAATCAAAACATGGTATGGCATTTTCCCCAAGAGCTTACAATCTATTTTTGAATTTCCAGTATTTTTCAAAACTGCCCTAAATAAGCCTTCTAGGAGAAAGCCTGAATATACGATAGTACTAAAATTGCAATAACTGCAGAACCCAGACAACTCAGAAATAAATTTATTTTATCCCAGACAGAGCCATCAGGGTTGTGAATATGTAAATAGGTTCCGTCCTTTCATACCTGAATGAGTGGATTATATCTTGCAGAAAACTACTTGGTTTGAGAGATTTAACTAAGACGGGAATGCAAGAATTTTCTTGGGACAAACAGGATTACACCATATCAAAAATGTATGAATATATCCCAGTTACCAAACTTAACATTAGTTGGTTGGATTTTCTTGCTGTATTTCTGGGTGACTTTTGAATACAGCAGTGAATAAAAATCATAATCATGATGGAATTCTTTGGTGGAGGGGGATGGTGGTATGTAAACCCAGAAATCCTGGGACAAACAAGCAAGTGGAAACCCAGGATTACATACCCAGTGTTTTTTTTATGAGAAACATTGCTGAAGCCACTCAGGGCCAAAAATATCTCCAAAGATGACTGCCTAAAGCAGATGACTGCCTGATGCGTAAAGCATACGCATTAAAATTTAAGAGAAATAAGAATTTTAAGCTCTCTGAGGGCAGGAAATACTTTCTATTTTGGTGGGGACTATGTCTGGTCACCATTAGGTACGTAATCATCCTGTCTTCTGAGGCTCTCACCTAATCTGTGACTTACAGCTACACCACCTTCCTGCCCTGGGTGCTCTCAGCCCCCAATCCTCCCGACTCCAGTCATCCCCCAGCAGAAATACTATGCTACCCTCAGGTACTGCAATGACATCTCTGACTTCATCGCCAGACTATGAGTTCTTGGATGGTGTCTTTGAGTCCTCAATCCCCAGGGCTTTGCACAGAGCCTGACACAAAATAGGTTTTTCAATAAATGCCGGTTGATTGAATAAATGAATTAAGGGATGGATAGATGGATGGAATTAATTGAACTGAACTAATCATAAATGGTAATTTTATGTTCTAAGCTTAATCACTGCTCGCTCTAACTCTCTCAGGAAATCTATTCATGTTCCTCATTTCTTTTCTCCCTAAACACACAGGCATCAATTGAATGATTTTAAAGGGTGCTGTGCTGATTAGAAATCCTTCTTTTGCTCCCAAAATAGAAATTGTAAAAGTTCTGCATGTGCATCACCAAATATTTTATTGTACAGTGTTAGCTACTGTGGTGCCACTTCAGATTTAAAATATATAAACTTTGCTATTTGGTCTTATTGTAATTATTCAGATAGCATTAATGTCTTTTTTTTTTCTCTCTCTATGAACATGTCTTCTATCAAAAGAGAATCATCTTTCAAAACACTCTGAAAGAATTTACATTATCTCAGAGATTAAAAAGAGATTCATTTAATTCCACTCTGCATCTTTAGAATGTTACTTCTGCTTGTATTAACAGTGAGCTTATTAATAGAATTTTTCTATGCCCCATCCCAGGTATCCTGTCAGATGTATGAGCTATATGAGGACAAGAACAAAGGCTAGTATCTAACCTCATGGATCCCACAGATCTAGTGATCTTGAATGGCTAGATAATGTTCTGGAAGCTTCCAGGTCAGGGGCACAAACGTAAAGGCATCCATCCCTCTCTCCGTGTGCCTTGCTTTTCACTGGTGTTTGGCATACTATTTCACCAGCCCCACGCATAGGCTACCACCTGCAAACTACGTCTGTCCACCACACACCAAGTCTTACATAAAAGGGAAAATTGAGCTCTCATTCAACAAAATAATTATTGAATAACTCTTAGGGCAAAATGCAGAGCACCAGAGGCATAAGGCAGTTTTACATCAGTCTTTTAATGTCTTCCTGTCAAGCTACAGGATAGGAAGGGGGGTGACTGGGGGATCAGGAAATAGGTGCTTGTCAAGAAGAACACAATTGAAGTCAGAAACCAGAATCAACTATTAAAAACAATTAAATCAGAATTTTTAATGTTACAAGGAAAATCATTCATGCTTTACCTTCCCGTAAAAGAAAAATCACAATGAATATAAATTTATGGTAACACAGATAGATGGTAAAAGAAAGACATGTTTTCCATTTTTTTTCCCTTGAAGCATACATATGAATTTAATTGTACAAAGTCAGTGGTGTCAAGAAAGTAGTAAGTGAGTTTTGTTTGCAAAATTTCAATTTGCAAATGGAGCCAATTATAGGAACATAGAGGGATTTATTGAATAACCTTCTAGATAACTGAATGATAGTTAAATTTCAAGTATATATATAGCCATTTTCTCACAAAGAATAACTTTCTTTTCCTTGAATATCTGGAACACTGTGCTTTTTGGTCATTAAATAAGTAGAACGTACAAATGGTTCTTGATGTTTTACAAAAGGCAATTCACCAAAAGTCTTAAAGAAATAAAGCAGTGACCTGTAGTAAAGTGTCATATTTTAACACAAGACTTCGTTGCCATAATGGGGAAATTTATCTTGCTTTAAACCATAGATTATCATGGATTCATTCTCATCAAATGACATGAAACATGATCCAGGACTCTCCTTGGCCCTCCTATGGGAAATTCAGTTGAAATGAAATCAGTTACTGTCTTCTTATTCAATTTCTAAAACTCAAGAAAAGGTTAGATTTGGGAGTGGTCTGCTTTCACTTGAAACACAGTGTATGTGAAATATGAAGGGAATAAAAAAGACCTTCATTTGAAACTTTTATACTGGAAGATGAGGGCTCTCAGATATTTACTAATGGTAGAGCAGCTTTCATTGTAAGGTTCCTCTTTTAAATTCTGCCTAAATCAGCAGTGATCAGAATTGCTACCAAGCAGTGAATCCATGAAAAAATCTAAGAAAAATAATCATCTCTCACACTGCTGAATTGTTGGCACAATGGGCAACCCACGTGGCAAGGACAGAGTAAACACAGACCCAAAGAAGGAATTAACCTTTTAGAGATTTTTTTTTTTTTCCTTCTACAGCACTCAGGGATGGCAGGACAGTAATCGTATCAGTATGGCTTGGTTAAATCTAACATTTCTAAATTTAGACCTAAATTTAACTATTCAAGTGCAATCATTTATCTCATAATCATGTTGCAAAATACTGGGAGAGAGGTCATTCTATGGGTCAGTTAAGCAGAAACTTAAGACATGTATGTATTCTAAAATATGAAAAGTAATCAGGCAATAAAATTAACAAAAAATAAATTAAAATTAAAAACAATGGAAACAGTGACAGACTTTATTTTCTTGGGCTTTAAAACCACTGCAGATGGTGACTGCAGCCAAGAAATTAAAAGATGCTTGCTTCTTGGAAGAAAAGATATGACAAAACTAGATAGCATGTTAAAAAGCAGAGAAATTACTTTAACAACAAAGGTCCATCTAGTCAAAGCTATGGTTTTTCCAGTAGTCATGTATGGATGTGAGAGTTGGACCATAAAGAAAGCTGAGTGTCAAAGAATTGATGTTTTTGAACTGTGGTGTTGGAGAAGAATCTTCAGAGTCTCTTGGACAGCAAGGACATCCAACCAGTCCATCCTAGAGGAAATCAGTCCTGAATATTCACTGGAAGGACTGATGTTGGAGCTGAAACTCCAATACTTTAGCCACCTGATGCTAAGAACTGAGTCATTGGAAAAGACCCTGGTTCTGGGAAAGATTGAAGTTAGGAGGAGAAAGGGATGACAGAGGATGAGATGGTTGGATGGCATCACCAACTTGATGGACATGAATTTGCGCAAGGTCCAGGCATTGATGATGGACAGGGAAGCTTGGCATTCTGCAGTCCATGGGGTCCCGAAGAGTTGGACACCACCAAATGACTGAATTGAACAGAATAACATTTAAAAAGAAACCTCTAGGAAAGTTTAGAGTAAGAAAAATTACTTCCACCTCTCATGCTTTAATAAATGCAACAGAGAGAAAAATCTAGGTTGTGTCTTCAGTTCAGTTCAGTTCAGTTCAGTTGCTGAGTCATTTCCAACTCTTTGTGACTCCATGGACTTCAGCACGGCAGGCCTCCCTGTCCATCACCAACTCCCAGAGTTTACTCAAACTCATGTCCATTGAACTGGTGGTTCCATCCAACCATCCCATCCTCTGTTGTCCCCTTCTCCTCCCGCCTTCAGTCTTTCCCAGCTTCAGGGTCTTTTCAAATGAATCAGTCAAATTCACATCAGGTAGCCAAATTATTGGAGTTTCAGCTTCATCATCAGTCCTTCCAGTGAATATTCAGGACTGATTTCCTGTAGGATGGACTGGTTGGATCTTCTTGCTGTCCAAGGTATTCTCAAGTCTTCTCCAACACCACAGTTCAAAAGCATCAGTTCTTCGGTGCTCAACTTTCTTTATAGTCCAACTCTCACATCCCATCCATACATGATTACTGGAAAAAAACATAGCTTTGACTAGATGGATCTTTGTTGGCAAATAATGTCTCAGCATATTACTAGACAGTAATATGCTGTCTAGGTTGGGTTAAAACTTTTCTTTCAAGGAGCATGAGCCTTTTAATTTAATGGCTGTGGTCACCATCTGCAGTAATTTTGGAGCCACACCCTGAGCCAGAAAAAAAGTCTGTTACTGTTTTGACTATTTCCCCATCTATTTGTCATGAAGTAATGGGACTAGATGCCAAGATATTAGTTTTCTGAATGTTGAGTTTTAAGCCAGCTTTTTCACTCTCTTCTTTCATTTTCATCAAGAGGCTCTTTAGTTCCTCTTCACTTTCTGCCATAGGGTGGTGTCATCTGCATATCTGAGGCTATTGATATTTCTCCTGGCAATCTTGCTTCCAGCTTGTGCTTCATTTAGCCCAGCATTGCTCATGATGTACTCTGCATATAAGTTAAATAAGCAGGGTGACAATATATGGACTTGACCTACTCCTTTCCCTATTTGGAATCTGATCACATAGACCACAGCCTTGTCTAACTCAATGAAACTATGAGCCATGCCGTGTAGGGCCACCCAAGATGGATGGGTCATGGTGGAGAGTTCTGACTAAATGTGGTCCACTGGAGATGGGAATGGCAAACCACTTAAGCATTCTTCCCTTGAGAACCCCATGATCAGTATGAAAAAGCAAAAAGATAGGACTGAAAGATAGACTCCCCAGGTCAGTAGGTGCCCAATATGCTACTGGAGATCAGTGGAGAAATAACTCCAGAAATAATGAAGAGACAGAGCCAAAGCAAAAACAACACCCAGTTGTGGATGTGACTGGTAGTAGAAGTAAAGTCTGATGCTATAAAGAGCAATATTGCATAGGAACCTGGAATGTTAGGTCCATGAATTAAGTGTATTGGAAGTGGTCAAACAGGAGATGGTGAGAGTGAACATCAACATTTTAGGAATTAGTGAACTAAAATGGACTGGAATAGGTGAATTTAACTCCTATGACCATTATATCTACTACTGTGGGCAAGAATCCCTAAGAAGAAATGGAGTAGCCATCGTGGTCACCAAAAGAGTCTGAAATGCAGTATTTGGATGCAATCTCAAAAAAGACAGAATGAACTCTTTTCATTTCCAAGACAAACCATTCAATATTACAGTAATCCAAGTCTATGCCATGACCAATAATGCTGAAGAAGCTGAAGCTGAAGACCTACAAGATCTTTGAGAACCAACACCCAAAAAAGATTTCCTTTTAATTATAGGGGACTAGAATGCAACAGTAGAAAGTAAAGAGCTACCTGTAGTAACAGGCAAATTTGGCCTGGGAATACAGAATGAAGCAGGGCAAAGGCTAACGCACTGGTCTTAGCAAACACCATCTTCCAACAACACAAGGAAAGGCTCTACACATGGACGTCACCAGATGGTCAACAACAAAATCAGGTGGATTATATTCTTTGCAGCCAATGATGGAGAAGCTCTATACAGTCAACAAAAACAAGACTGGGAGCTGACTGTGGCTCAAATCATGAACTCCTTATTGCCAAATTCAGACTTAAATTGAAGAAAGTAGGGAAAACCACTAGACCATTCAAGTATGACCTAAATCAAATCCCTTATGATAATTCAGTGGAAGTGAGAAATAGATTCAAGGGATTAGATCTGATAGACATAGTGCCTGAAGATCTATGGATGGAGGTTCATGACATTGTTCAGGAGGCAGGGATCAAGACCATGCCCAAGAAAAAGAAATGCAAAAAAGCAAAATGGTTGTCTGAGGAGTCCTTACAAATAGCTGTGAAAAGAAGAGAAGCGAAAAGCAAAGGAGAAAAGGAAAGAGATACCCAATTGAATGTAGAGTTCCACAGAATAGCAAGGAGAGATAAGAAAGCCTTCCTCAGCGATCAATGCAAACAAATAGAAGAAAACAATAGAATGGGAAAGACTAGAGATCACTTTAAGAAAATTAGAGATACCAAGGAAACATTTCATGCAAAGATAGACACAATAAACGACAGAAATGGTATGGACCTAACAGAAGCAGAAGATATTAAGAAGAGGTGCAAGAATACACAGAAGAATTATACAAAAAAGATTTTCACAACCCAGATAATCACGATAGTATGATCACTCATCTAGAGCCAGACATCCTGGAATGTAAAGTCAAGTGGGCCTTAGAGAGCATCACTACAAATAAAGCTAGTGGAGGTCATGGAATTCTAGTTGAGCTATTTCAAATCCTAAAAGATGATGCTGTGAAAGTGCTGTACTCAATATGTCAGCAAATTTGTAAAACTCAGAAGTGGCCACAGGACTGGAAAAGGTCAGTTTTTATTCCAATCCCAAAGAAAGGCAACACCAAAGAAGGCTCATTCAGTTCAGTTCAGTTCAGTTCAGTTCATTTCAGTTGCTCAGTCGTGTCCGACTCTTTGCGACCCCACGAATCGCAGCACGCCAGGCCTCCCAGTCCATCACCAAATCCTGGAGTTTACTCAAACTCATGTCCACCAAGTCGGTGATGCCATCCAGCTGTCTCATCCTCTGTCATCCCCTTCTCCTCCTGCCCCCAATCCCTCCCAGCATCAGGGTCTTTTCCAATGAGTCAACTCTTCGCATGAGGTGGCCAAAGGATTGGAATTTCAGCTTTAGCATCAATCCTTCCTACTGCACAATTGCACTCATCTCACACGCTAGCAAAGTAATGCTCAAAATTCTCCAAGCCAGGCTTCAACAGTATGTGACCTGTGAACTTCCAGATGTCCAAGCTGGATTTATAAAAGGCAGAGGAAAGATCAAATTTCCAACACCCATTGGATCATCAATAAAGCAAGAGAGTTCCAGAAAACATCTTCTGCTTTATTGACTACACCAAAGCCTTTGACTATGTGGATCACAACAAATTGTGGAAAATTCTTATAAGATATGGGAATACCAGACCACTTGACCTCCTGAGAAATCTGTATGCAGGTCAAGAAGCAACAGTTAGAACTGGACATGAAACAACAGACTGGGTCTTCAGAGACTTAGAGCAATGAACTGTTTGTGGATGGAGGAAATGCAGGGTAAAATGGGGGTATTATGGTCAAGGTTACTATGTGGTTTCTATGGGCTTATTATGCAGGACAAAAACAACAAACATTTAAAATTTCTTCATCTCCTACCACATGATTGTCTTTATCCCTATTCAGCTTCTCTCTGCTCCTTCAACCTCTAAGTAAGATTGCCAAACTGGAGGATGATAAGTTAAGTTAACAGAAAAGAGAGGGAGAGAGAGAAAAGACCAAGGAAACCGAACAGCAAAGTTCGGAAACAGCAAAGTCCAGGACCATTAGGAGAAGGAAAGCACTTTCTCAGAAGCTTTAAAGTGAGGGCAGAGCCCTATGAAAGCTTTGAGTAAGAGGCATTTATTCCCCCAACAATCACAGGAGGTTTCACTCTCTTCTACAGAGTATGATGCTAGGGTTCCAAGAAGTGAGTAAGTAACCTTGTTAAGGTTGAAGGGAATCAGAATACATCACCCTAAAATACACCACTTCAGTGGAAGGATTATTTTGAGTGGAAGGCAATTGAGAAGCAACAGACTTAAAAATAGCTCTCCACTCTGCCCTCCTCTTATTCACATACACTGGACTTTTCATCAGCCCAGAGATGGGCACCAAGGGGTATCATAACAAACCTTACAGACAATTCTTCTCTTCCATTAGTGTTCTTGTATATTTACGTTCCCAAAGTTGGCCATCCCAAAAGCATAAACCTCTTTTCCTTTTTCTTGTAACTTTTCTCAAGTTTATTGTTCTTGGTTATAATGGTATATAAGCCCCAGAGCCCAGCCACTTCTTTTGGGTCTTCACTCTTTTTCTGTGAAGGTTCCATATGTGTATTATGTAATAAACCATTTATCCTACTAATCTGCCTTTTGTCAGTTTAATTTGCATTGTCCCAGACACTGAACATAAAAACCTAGAACAGAAAGTAAGAGAAAGTATGTTCCCTTCTGTACAAGTTTGTGTACCTGGTAAGTGCCCAGATTCAAGCACAGATTAAACTGATTCCAAGTCGATGACTTTCTCTACACTAAATGTCTTCCCTTTGCATGGGCAAGAAAGTATGTGGTGTGTACTGTGGCTGAAGCGCAGGGTAAAACAAGAACAGAAGTATTCCTAAGAAGGGGTCAATAACAGAGGGTCAGAATATCTTAGTAGGAATAAAAGGGAATGTTGTCAGGTGTGAATGAAGTAACTAGTCTTTATCCAGCATCCTTAGAAAGGAAGAATATTAGATCCTAAAAGTTAGCAACGGGAAATGGTGTGCCAAGTGGTGATTTAAGTCGCATAATGGAAAAACCAAAGGAAATTTCTTGCGATTATGATGGCATAGAAACCTGCTGGAGCCAAGCTGCAAAGGTATGAATAAATGTTCCCCAGTTTGCCAACCTAGGCTCCACTGGTGCTGTTTCTCAGACTCATTTTCCACATGTCTGGGTACCAATCTGTTGCTTGCAGTGGTCCCAAGATGATACATCTGGAGCCTGCCTTTTCAGTTGTACAACAGGGGGACAGCACCTCCCCAGTGTTGATGCAGCAAGTACAATAGACACATTAGTGCCTAAGTGAAGCCTGCTCTTTTCTCTCATGTAATCAGAAGAATCAGGGGAGGAGGTAAAGGGGGAAGAAAGCACTGAAAAAGTGAAAATTCAGGAGACCATTACTTCAACTATCTGAAGTACTTTGCAAAAGACATAAGTACATCTAAAATACATTTCCTAATATTTATGGGCTATTTAAAAACACATCTCTTAGGAATCAAGAGAGTAGCCTTTTCAGTAAAGCTGTCTCATTTCCATCTCAGCAATTATTGTCTAAGAATGAGAAAGAGAGAACACCACATTCAGACGTGTTTTGATTGCATTTATTTTTTCTGTTTTCATCTGTCATCTTCAAGCTCACCTCTTGTGATTTAATGACTTAACTTTGCTTATGGCAAAGGTTCAATGTACCTTTTATTTAAACTGAGAATTCAGTGCTTAAAAAGAGACCTAAGCAAAACATTTTACAGACTATTCCTGAGAGAGTTCAGAATTAAACTGTTAAATGTTCTACTATAATGAAATTTTGTTAAAATCAGCAGGGAATTTGATGTTCACCATTTACCAGTTTTTCTAGGTGCATTTTTTTTTTTTTAATGCATGGCAAGCATAATTAGAAGCCTCTACAGGCGGAAAGTCTTACAGCACATTTTATCAGAATGTGAGTGCTCAGTTGTGTCCAACTCTTTGTAACACCATGGGCTATAGCCTACCAGGCTCCTCTGTCCATGGAACTCTCCAGGCAAGGATATTAGAGTGGCTTGCCATGTCCCAACCCGGGGATTGAACTCTTGTCTCCTGCATTAGCCAGAGGATTATTTATCACTACACCACCTGGGAAGCCCTATTTAATCAGAATGGTGCACTTTAATTTGAAAAATTTTAGAGCATTTTACAGAGATGATCTATTAGCAATAATAACTAGCACAACTTTACATACTTTAACAAAGAACTGTGTGTCAAAGAGAGAAAGCACTTTAAAAATTCACTAGACTTAGAGAACATTGTACCCATTATCTCAATCACTGGAACGTGCATGCATGCTAAGTCACTTCAGTCATGTCTGCCTCTTTGCAACCCTATGGAGTACAGCCCACCAGGCTCCTCCATCCATGGGATTCTCCAGGCAGGAATACCAGAGTAGACTGTCATGCCTTCCTCCAGGGTCTCTTCCCAACCCAGCGATCAAACTCGAATCTCTTATGTCTCTTGCATTGGCAAGTGGGTCCTTTACCACTGGCGCCACCTGGAAACTGCCTCAGTTCCTGGTAAACATGTGCAAGTAGGTCAACATTTTGGACAAGGCAATGGCACCCACTCCAGTACTCTTGCCTGGAAAATCCCATGAATGGAGGAGCCTGGTAGGCTGCAGTACATGGGATCTCGAAGAGTCGGCCACGACTGAGCGACTTCACTTTCACTTTTCACTTTCATGCATTGGAGAAGGAAATGGCAACCCATTGCATTGTTCTTGCCTGGAGAATCCGAGGGATGGGGGAGCCTGGTGGGCTGCCATCTATGGGGTCGCATAGAGTCGAACACGGCTGAAGCGACTTAGCAGCAGCAGGTCAACATTTATATCTTATATGTTGGAAGGTATACAAGGATCGAAAAACGTGTACTGGGTAGAGTGATTGGAATTTACATTATAAGAGTGCTTTTTAGTCTTACAGAGAAGTTTACTTGTAGTCCATCTTTTAATTCTCATTACAGTTCTCTCCTTACATTAGAGATAAGGCAGCTCAGATTAGGAAGAACAGAGCTTTGCTTGAGATCCTCTATTAGGTGACCGTCACCCACACCCTGAGTCCAGGGACTATCCTCTGCTCCGTGGCTACCTGCTGGGCTTCCCCATGAAACTTCTGTGTGATGGAGCCAGTCACCTCAGTTTTCTGAACTGCCTCTGTGAATTGAGGTAGTTTTTCCAGATAACTAATTCACCTTCTCCCAAAGCTATATGAACTTTACAAAGTTGTCTAAATTCGACTCTAATCAGGAGGAAAAGTGTCTAAGTTGCAACCTAAGCAAAATGTGTGCTTTGTGAGAGAAAAGAATTATGACTTTTATAAACAGCCATACCACTTTACAGAATGCTGAGGTCCCTGAAGACAGCTGGCTGAGGCTCTTTCCTCTTCCCTCCTCCTTCCTTTTGATTTTTATTCACAAGACAGAGCAAAAAACTTGCCTCTTTCTGAAAATGCTTAGGGGTATCCTATTTGTACACTGGTACAGTAGTATTTAAACCAAGTTATGAACTACTTATGGCAGATGAAAATAATTTAGGGAGATATATCACCTTTTAAAAATAAAATAGAAAATAAAAATATCAGAGTATATCTTATTAGAAAAGTTGGTCAAATTTAGAAAAAATGAGTAAAATATTTGGGCACTATGCTTTTCAACATTATATGAGGGTATCGTTTCAAAGGTCTGAACAAGTATTGCCTAAAGGAATAAACTTTGACTCTGCTACTAATGTAAAGTCCCAGATTCAGTGAAAGTACACATTACCTTGTAGGTTTTGTACAGTAGCTACACTAATAATTTCTGTCCCGTAGAAAAGATAACTCTTAAAGTTAAGAGTTGATTGTACTATAGCACATTGGCTAGTTTTATATCTAACTTAGCCATTTTAATATCTTATTGTCTATAAATACTCAGCTCCTCAAATAATCTTTTAACCAATCTCAACATTGTATTGGTTTCCTCAATAAGTAATAAGCTGAATGAAATATATATATATATATATATAAAATTAGGGGTTAGGGTTTCATTTTATTTTTTGTAGGAAAATTATATCTTTAACTTTAAAAATATTACACTTTGACAATCCTATGAAATAAAGATAAGTATTGTTTTGTAAAACTTTGGTTTCAATTGTAGTGAAACTGTAGTCGTGTCCGACTCTTTGCAACCCCGTGGACTGTAGCCCACCAGGCTCCTCTGTCTATGGGGTTCTCCCGGCAAGAATACTGGAGTAGGTTGCCATTTCCTTCTCTATACACAACTGTAGTATAGAGATGAATATGAGAGGTCACACTGTAAATTGTACTTCTTTGTGGATCTTGTTCAAAAGAGTTGGAAAGCTTCTGAATTAGAAATTTTATCCCATGACCTCTTGAATCACCTCTATTTCTCCAATTCAAATGATTCTGCATTGTTGCTTCTCCTTATTTTTCATTTAAGCGTCAAGCAACCAAGATTTTTTTCATGTTTCCCTAATAATTACCTGCAAGAAGTCAAAATCCTGGGAGTAATTTTTAAAGTAACCAAAGTGTCAGACAACTGAGAACAAATCTCTTCCTGGGGTGGACAGTGCCCTGCGGTGTGAATTGGTGGTTAGGCCTGCAGCAGCAGCAGACTGTCAATTGCTCAAAGAAAGCTCTGCTCTATGGCCAGCTGATTTTCAGGGAGAGGCTTGGAAAATGTCAGAAAAAGGGTAAGAGCCCAGAGATTACAAACCCAAAGTAAATACAGTGGTGGCACAAGTCGTTTATTGACTTAGCACAAAATATCATGTGGCATTTTACAATAACAGTAAGATAACTACATGGGAATTCAATTCATAAATAACTGGAACCCCAGTAATAAAGACAGGAAATCAGGACACAAGTAGGCTATATTAAAGCCACAGCAAGAGGCCTGGTTTGGGATTTTCTCATTCAGACTTGGATTCCATCTGCCTGTTGGCAACATTTTAACTTTGGCTTCTACAAAAAGCCTTCCTTGTGGCTTTTCTACTGGGAACACAGTTTCTCTTCTTTGAGTTTCAACCAAAACAAGTGGGATGCAAAAAGTTGATGAAATTTTGATTGAAAACTCTGTGGCTTTTTCAGTTATTTGAGAATCTGCAATCAGAAATTACATTGTTCTAAGGAAGAAAAAAATAATACAGTGAATTGCAACTGGTAATATGGTGGATGCTTTGGAATTTGCTCTGATTTGTCATAAAATAGCATTGTTTTGAATACAGTCATCTTAACATTTCAGTTGAAATTTGTCATTGTTGCTGTTGTTTAAGAAAAAGTTCTCATTCACATTTTCTTTTTTCATGAGGTAACCCAGAACACCTGTATCTGCGATAGGACAGACTCTAAATCTGAAATTTTGACAGTGGGTAAACTGGACAGATAGTATTATGTAAAATTCTTCAGCATCATGATTCATTCCTGTTATCAGAAAACAATAAATAGCCATAATTATTGAGATAGGAAGCTTGACATGTTATATAAAATACCTTTCTGATAACAGGAATTATGTATTACTTTCAGTATATTACTGCAGAGATGATATTTAATGACATCTATGGTTCTAGTTGCTTTTCTTTTGCCAATGACTAGTCATATGACCTTTCATTGATCAAACCAACCTTCTCAGTTGAATCTGCTCAATTCACAGATGAAACAAATAGTTCAATTTCCACACTTAGACAAATAATAATGAAGTGAAATCATATAACTGAATGTGTTTACAGGTTATAACATGCTGGAAAATATAAAATGTTTTAACACATATCTTAAGAAACATTTTATATTCATATTTGATGTTTCAATTAATGTGTTTATGGTTTACATTGTTAAACTTCAAGATTATAATGGATGTCCATCAAAACGTTATTAGCTTGGCAATATAAGGTTTAAGCAAAATTCCTGATTTCTTAGAATTCATTAAAATTTGAACAGCTATTTAGGAGTTAAAGGTCTCAAGGGCAGATTTAATAAAATGTACATCTAATCAAGTCAACAACCCTACATGGGATTCCCCAAAGTCAAACATTCTTAAAAGGAGAAAACAAATCTGGTGACAAACCTAGTGAGTTTCTCATGAAAACTGAAGTTTTTGCAGTTTTCACAGGTTGGAAAAGGAAGATTATATGAGGTTAAAGAGCATTTGAGGGCACAGAATTTAACATAGTATCTTTCATTATATATATTTTAAAAGACTGAAAAATTACATACGATATCCAATTTATTACCTAACAGCTTGGAGAAGAGACAGCGACAGTTAGCCCTCTGACAAGCCACTCCCTAACTAAGGAAACAAGCAATAAAAGGAAATTAATGCTCTCAGGTGGCAAGCAACGGTTTGGAACTTTATAACCCATAGAAACAACCAATTTTCTACTTCTCTGAAGACAGAGCTTCCATTAGGCCAACAAAGCATGACTCCCACAGCTGCCCCACAACCACAGACTGACCAGAGGGCATCTGCCATAGAAGGATGTGTGTGCAAAAGGCTTCATATAGAAACAAAGATTTCACAGGCCTGTAAAATATGGGATGTGGCAGAGTAGCTCAGTGTCTGCTCCCTAGATTTGCCATAGATTCGTCAAAGTTTCTTGAATAGTGAATAAACCACGTACTGCCCAGCTTTAAAGCAAGTACCATTGATCCATTACTGCATTTTGAAAAACAAGAAAACATATATATGAATATCTCTGCTGGTGATGGTTTGATCTAGACTAGGTTGAAGTGTTAAGAAAAAGGTATTTACAACAAAATCTTTAAGAAATTAACGTTGTAAATATACCTGTGAAAATGCTTGTGGTGCATAAAAGAACAATTTTTGACTTGGCTGGGACTCTGAAAAAAATCAGATTTTATTGGTTTCTTAAGGTAGATAGGACAGACCTTCTCTCAGAATACATATATATATATATATATATGCATTAATTTTTTCTCTTTGTACAGATACATGCCAAAACTATATCTCTTTAAAAGTACCTCATAATAATTAATAATATTTACATGACTGTGGATAAGCCTCACAACAACTCTGTAAAATGAGTACTACAGCCTATTTTATATACCTCAAAACTCAAAATTTCAAAAAGTACAATAATCTTCCTTATGATTACTTAGCTTATAACTACTAGAATCAATTTCAAATTTCATTCAAAAGCAAATGAGCTTTAATTTAGAAAATAATTTTGTATATGTTAATCTGAATTACTAAAGTTGCACTATATTTATTTGGGATATTTCAAGGATACATAGTGAACTATAAACCTGGTAATTTTCAAATATTTTTACCCTTTGTCAAAGACAGAATATGCATGCTTCTCTAGAAGAAATATTTGAAAACAGCACACCAAGCCTAATTATTAACACCAGTGAGGCAAAGAGTTGCTACAATTTTTTAAGAATGTGTCAGTGGCCAGAGTATCCAAAAGAAAACCTTAATTTAATGACAATCAATTTCTTCCAGCTTCTTCCTCTCAGAAGGTATGAGAAAGGTCTCTCTTGTTTCATTGTTCCCTTCCTACAATAAGCAGAAAGGATATCAATTATTTTTGCCAGACAGGCTGTCACTGCCCCTGGTAAGTAAATACGTTTTCAGAAGGCTTCATCTGAAAGGAAGTAAAATATATGTCACTTTCCTAATCAGCTGTCAGGAATCTTTTATTCTAACATGTTTTCAGAGAGGACGATAGAATTGCCATTTTAGAAAACTGATGGAAACTTTGGGTATTTTCTGGAAAAAAAATTCAAAAAAAGATGGTCTTCAAACATGTGGCCACGGAGACAAAGTGCTTTTCCTTTTTCAGTGAAGAATGAAAGAAAATGAAAAGACTTAGAGGGAGTGTCTCATTTTATTCTGAAGTGTGACAAAGTGGTAAACAGTAAATCATTAAGTATCTGATTTGGTGAATAACTAAGAGAGGACCAAGAGATCTTATTACTAACTGCATGGGTAATTATTATACATTTATGGTACTGGGTCTGGGGTGTTTCATTCACAAAAGGCAGGGTTGAGCCAAACTGTTGAGGGCTCTTCATGCCTGGATAACCTGAAGAACAAACAGACAAATAAATGCAAACAGTCCACTCCATGTCTCTTGTGCCCATAAACTGTGCTCTATATTTACATGTTCAAGAACGAAATGTGAATATGTTCCTAAAATACAGATACTCAGAGACCACCCAAGAAAACAAAATAAACACAGAAGCTCAATGAATTGTTTCTTTTGATCAATCTTATTAACAGTGAGCAAAATGAGAGCTGACAAGAAAAATATTGACAACTGGCATTCTGTATACCTAACACCCTTGGTGCTTCATCACACATTGAACAGGAAAAAAAAAAAAAAAAACCAAGAAAATTAGGAGCCCATTCTGGTCAATCTAACACACACACACAAAAAACAAAAAGTAAGGGCAAAGACAAGAAGGAAAATGGTAAATATGAATTTGTAAGCAATGCTGCCAATATCTGGTTCCCCTTCATATTTTGTTTGCCTATAAAACAAAATTCAGTTTTACTGTGATTCTGTTACTTAAACCACTTTAATAGGAGAGTGATTTTTTGTGCTGCTCTGTGACATGAATATGCTGTGAAACTGCAAAATATCTGCTCCCTCTCTGGTCTGAATTCTTTCATGGCTTTAAAGTGGCTGATAACTTCTCAGGAAAGTGGGCTAAGGACAAATGAAATTATTTTAGCTTGACATATTTATTTCTAAAACTAGAAATATAATTTTTCTCTTTGCTACGTCAGGTTGGTTTTCCTGCACTTATCCATTTAATCATTGATTCTGTTCTATTCCGGACAGTCACAGCTGTCAAAAATACTCTTAAAATTGTCAATCTTTGGTCAAGATGAAAATCTGAAGATTAATGAAAAGAGCAAAACTATATTTTTAAGTGGAAAGAGGAAATGATGAATGTTCTGGGTCATGCTGTCAATATATTTAAAGGACATTATATTCTTAGTGGAATCCAACAAGAAAAGCACAATGCCTAAATACCTGACACGAAGCTAAAAACTTTCTTAGAGAAACAAACCTTTTCTATACTCCAGAGAGTTCATACTTCACATATATATGTGCATGCTCAGTCACTTCAGTCATGTCCAGCTCTTTGCGACCCTATGGACTGTAGCCAAACAGGCTTTTCTGCCCGTGGGATTCTCCAGGCAAGGATATTGGAGTAGGTTACCATGTCTCATCCAGGGGGTCTTCCCCACCCAGGGAGCAAATCTGCATCTCCTCCTGCATTGCAGGTGGATTCTTTACCACTGACCCTCTGGGGAAGCCCACTTCACATACTCATACACATAAACTCCTGATGAAAAAAAAACTCCTTAACAGAGCTTAAAAGAAAAAGTAGGGTAATGTACTTTGGTGAATAAAACTTGCAGCAACATTGATGAGAATTCCTTTTAAAAAGAAGGATTTCTGTCTTTATTGACATTTTACCCAGTTTGGTTTATTAACTGACCATTCAGTTCAGTTCAGTCTCTCAGTCACGTCCAACTCCTTGTGACCCCGTGAACCGCAGCACACCAGGCCTCCCTGTCCATCACCAACTCCCAGAGTCCACCCAAACCCATGTCCATTGAGTCCGTGATGCCATCCAACCATCTCATCCTCTGTCGTCCCCTTCTCCTCCTGCCCTCAATCTTTCCCAGCATCAGTGTCTTTTCCAATGAGCCAGCTCTTCACATCAAGTGGCCGAAGTATTGGAGTTTCAGCTTCAACACCAGTCCTTCCAATGAACACCAAGGACTGATCTCCTTTAGGATGGACTGGCTGGATCTCCTTGCAGTCCGAGGAACTCTCAAGAGTCTTCTCCAACACCACACTTCAAAAGCATCAATTCTTTGGCTCTCAGCTTTCCTTATAGTCCAATTCTCACATCCATACATGACCACTGGAAAAACCATAGCCTTGACCAGACAGGTCTTTGTTGACAAAGTAATGTCTCTGCTCTTTAATGTGCTGTCTAGGTTGGTCATAACCTTCCTTCCAAGGAGTAAGCGTCTTTTAATTTCATGGCTGCAATCACCATCTGCAGTGATTTTGGAGCCCAGAAAAACAAAGTCAGCCACTGTTTCCCCATCTATTTGCCATGAAGTGATGGGACTGGATGCCAAGATCTTAGTTTTCTGAATGTTGAGCTGACCATTAGAAATCAAATAAAGACTAAAGGGAAAGGAACTGACAGTCTGAGAACATATCTGAAGAACCATATTGCTATTGTCAGGATGCCAGTGATAATTTTAATTGTCCAACTTAGCATACTGGCCTACATTATAGCTCACAACTGGACATAAATAACCAGTGGTTTCTGGTGCCATGTCTCCAGTGATGTTAGGATGCTGAATTCCAACTGCATGGCTCTTCTGTGAAGACAACAGTGAACTTACTAGCTGATCACAATGCATAATAAGCACTAAGGGAAAGTCACACCACACAATTCTGCCACTAATATTGTATACTCAGAATGAACAAATAAATACCTTTTTATTTTAATTAGCATGTTCAGTGGGAAAGCTAGTTTTGAGTTTCATTCCCATTTTCAAAGCTTCTACCAAATAGCACTAATGGCAAATTGATGATTCCATGTAATGTAGACTGCCTATAATTATTTTTTAATCAGTAAATAACATGTAACAGCAGTTTCTAACCTAATAAAAGAGCTTCAGTTGGTTGAGGAAGTCTTCACAGACAAGTTCACTGAAAGAGAGTACTTAGCAACAGCAAATCAAATGGAACCCTTCAATGAAGCTGTTAGACACACAACATCAGCAGCTGCTGCCATACCGAGGGCTTGTTAAAAATCGATTCATTCTAGTGATCAAAGCTGAAAAATCGTTCCACAGCCTGCTTCATATCAATAGACAATTTTGTGCAGTACATCACACACAAAAAAATAAAGTCTAGTAGCAGTGGAGAGTATCAGAAATCTGGCTTCCAAACAATATTTAAAATGGATTTTTGTCAGTTGATAAAGGATGAGCTTAAATAGAACACAATGTCAGACAGAAAGGGTGAGGCTTTTAACATAATAAAAGCAATCAATGAAGTTTCTTTGCTAGTTTCAATATGCAATAAAAGAGGAAGGACTTATTTTTCAGATGGGGAATATCCCAGACCTTGATATGGGATTTAAAAAATATATGTTTTTTTTTTTTTTTCAATCAAGGAACACTTTGCTTCCAACCTCTGGACATATTTATATATGTTACTGTGTGTATGTATACGTGAGTATGTGCATGCACACACACATATAATATCAATAAATTAAGCACTGACATGAATAAACATATTCCTGATAGGTTTCATTCTTTTTTCTTTTAAATACAACAAAATTCAAATTGTTGGAGCTGCTAAGGTACAGCCACAGAATAAACAGACAAATTATTTTCCACAATTCAGTAAAGAGAAATAATATATCAGGTACCCAAGTCTGTAATTTTAATTCTATTAATAAAATTAAGTATCTTATACAGATATGTGGGAAAGATTCCCTGGTTATTATTGTAAAGACCTCAACTAAAATTAAAATGCACCCTAGCCATTCCAGTAAGAATTGAGAAATCAGTCATAATTACAGCCAAAATAAATGAATTGGAAAATAGCTGATTTAAAGAGGTCATACATAGTCTTAGTTTTAATTTGAAATTAATAACAGCATGACTTGTTCTGGTAAGAATTCTTTATTAAAAATGAATGAAGGCAGTGCCTGGGAGTGAATGTGTCCCATTTCCTAGCCTCATCCTCCTGATCACTGGAAGGGGTTTGGAGAGAGCAGGCAACATGGATCTGGCCTTCTGGGGCCCCTCTCCTGCTACAAGGTAAGGGGGATTGTTGGAGCAGACAATGGATTGGGAAGCCACAGAGAAATCCCAAGGTTAGTAACAACAGTTTGCTTTATTTGGTTATCTCTCCCTCTCAGGAGATCCCACCTACATTCTATAGTCCTCATTATTTCAAAGCCTGGATAGAAGTTGTTATGATCTCTGGGAATACTTCAGGAAAATCTACCCACTTTGGAGAACCACAGTCTCCTCTCTACCAAAGGAAACCTGAGCCAATCCCCCGTAACCCTGCAAGCATTATCTTTGCATTAAGGTGTATCTCTTTACAGAGCAGTGTAAATGCCTTGAGCTGTAATGCCTGGTGCATAATGATGCAACATTGACTTTTGTTTTTTGTATTTTCCAAAATAAGGATGAATCCCAACTGTAATTAACTCTCCCTTCTAACACTCCACATTTCATATGCCTTATGATTAGATACTAAAAACATGACTCTTGGAATTATGTGTCACATATTAATCATAGATTGGATGTATCATAGAAACCACTCTCTAATAAACATTTTTTCAACCCCCTGATTAGTTTATATACATATCATAGGAACCACTCTTTGATGAATATTGTTCAAACCCCTGATTAGTTTAAAAGTAATTAGCTTTCACTCTATAAAATATTAACCAGAATATGTGTTATGGAATTTTCCCTTTCAGTTTGGGCAATTAGTTACTTCTAAATTATGATATCGTCTCATTAATACTAACTGTGTTGCGTTTCTATTCTGTTTATCTAACCCTTTTGCTCTACCTCAATTTCACAAGTAAATAGAAGACAGAAGCTGTACCTACTGGTCCTCATGGAATTAGCACCCAGGGTAGAGTTTACATATAACAGGTCATCAGTAAATATCTGAGTTACTAAATGACTTTACCTTTCATTAAGCTTTTCCAGCAAAAGAAAAAGTCTACAATTTTCTTGTGATTCATCACACCTCCCCCCTTTCCTCTTGAGGCGTTTCTAGTCATCAATGAGTCACTTAGAGCTCCCCTGGTGGCTCAGAGGGTAAAGTGTCTGCCCCCAGTGCAGAAGACCCAGGTTTGATCCCTGCAATGCGGGAGACCCGGGTTCGATCCCTGAGTCGGGAAGATTCCATGGAGAAGGAAATGGCAACCCACTTCAGTACTCTTGCCTGGAAAATTCCATGGACTGGGGAGCCTCATAGGCTATAGTCCATGGGGTTGCAAAGAGTCGGACACGACTGAGCAACTTCACTTTCACCTTCTTTATGGGTCACTTACTCTTTGGAAGGAAAGTTATAACAAACCTAGACAGAGTATTAAAAAGCAGAGACACCAGTTTGCCGACAAAGGTCCATATAGTCAAAGCTATGGTTTTACCTGTAGTCAGGTACAGATGTGAGAGTTGGACCACAAAGAAGGCTTAGCACAAAAGAATTGATGCTTTCAATTTATGGTGCTGGAAGATTCTTGAGAGTCCCTTGGAAGGAAAGGAAATAAAATCTGTCAATCCTAAACAAAATCAACTCTAAATATTCATCGGAAGGACTGACACTAAAGCTCAAGCTCCAGTACTTGGCCACCTGATATGAAGAGCTGACTCACTGGAAAACACCCTGATCCTGGGAAAGATTTAAGGCTATAGGAGAAAGATGTGGAAGAGGATGAAATGGTTAAATAGCATCACTGTACATGAATGGACATGAATCAATTGAGGTGAATTTCAGCAAAATCCAGGAGATAGTAGAGGACAGAGAAGCCTGGCATGCTGCAGTCTATGGGGTTGCCAAGAATCAGAAATAACCTAGTGACTGAACAACAACAACTTTGGTCCCTCAATTTTCTTTGGAACATTCTAGTGGCATCATTTGCCTTTCACTCCAATTTATAGATAATCTCCACTCTCTACTTACTTTCTCAAGGCTATAATATAGTATATCCCTACATATACTAATCTCCTTTCTGCCTAGAAATGACACTGCAATAACTGAAAAGGTAGAATGATAATAAAACAACACAGACACACAAAGAGAATGAGGAAGGGGCCATCTCTTGATGAGAGCTCTCATTAAATTCTGGAAATTCTTTTGAGCAGAGAAAAAAATAGGAGTGGAAGCAAAAAGTGGTCACTGAAAGGAGTGAGTTGCCAGACAAAAATCTAAAGAGATTTAGGACTTGTAGAATCACATAAGGGAGCTTTCCAGGTGGTGCTAATGGTAAAGAACCCACCTGCCAACGCTGGAGACATAAGAGATGTAGGTTCCATCACTTGGTCAGGAAGATCCCCTGGAGGAGGGCATGGCAACCCACTCCAGTATTCTTGTCTGGAAAATTCCATGGACAAGGAGACTGGTGAGTTAGAGTCCATAGGGTCACAAAGAGTAGGACAAAACTGAAGTGACTGAGTATGCTTCCAGACAATCAGATAAGAGTGGATGATTGAAGTTAACTAAACAGAGGATTCATTGAATGGTTGCCAATAGAAGTGTAGACCCCACACTCCATTCTCAGACACAAAACAGCAAAGAGATAAATAAACTGGATGCCCAAGGAGGGGAAGAAGACAAGTTGAACATCTCGGAGATCATTAGATATAGATCCCTTACTTCTAGAGATGGCCTCCTGCAAATAAGATCACTCACACACCAAGTCATCAGCAAATGCAAGAGCATAGGACATTGATCTCAACTCTGGAGTGCCTTCCATTGCAGCACTAGGCTGATAGTTTAAGGAGCTATCTATCCTCAAGGTTTGACATTTCCTCAAGAATGAGGACAATGATTTTCATGGTCTCCTTGTTACAGGAACAAATCACATGAGATCAGAAAGAAGTTATTTCCTACTTCCCTGGAGAGCTTTTCAATAGCTGTGGTCCACAAAACCATTCTCAAGAGGTCCTTCTAGAACTTAAAAGAAGGAGAAATATTGCTACTTACTTTTCAGTGAACACATTCATATTCTTGACGCTGGCATGATATACTAGAAAGGATACTAGATACTTAATTTCCATGAGTTTCAGTTACAAGCATGATACCTACCCGAGAGCATAATTGAAGAGAGTGAAAATCCACATGAAAATATTTAAAGACATCCTTAACACATGGTGTGTTCTTAAAATGCCAGTTTTTGTGTTTCTGTGATCTCAAAGAGTCGGATGCGACTGAGCGACGTTCCTGTTCCTGTATTATTTTGTAGCACTCTGGGGCTTTTTATAAAGTGAGCTTATTTGATAAATTAAGATTAACATTGCTAGATGGATTTTCTTTAAGAAACCACAGATCTTTATCTCAATTCTGTTAATGTGAGATCCTGGATAGAAACAAAATAATGTTAACTCTTAAACATTCCTATTATCTAGTGCAACTTCCTCCCCTAAATATACAGAAAAATTCCCCTAAGAAGTAAAGTGACTTATGTAATGTCACACAGTCAATAAGAGGCAGTAACAGGGGTTGAATCCAACTTTTTAAGCTCAAGTACAGAGCTGGATATTTTCCTTTGGTTAAATTGACAAGGTCTCAGGTTTTTCCCCAGTAAAAAAAAAAAAAAAAATGTTTCTACACCAAAAGTTCTGTCCAGTACAGAAATTCGAGTGTTTGAGCAGAAGTAAAGGAACATTTTCTGAGCATCCACCAAGTAACAGATACTTTGCTAGATGACTTGGAGGATAAACTTACTCCTTTATATATTGAAATGATAATCAAGAGGGATGTTCCTGATTAAGGAACAATGAGTAAGTCTTTGCCTTTCAATGCAGGGGATCTGTGTACAATACTTGGTCAGGAAGCAAAGATCACACATGTATCACAGCCAAAAAAAAAAAAAAAAAACCAAAATATAAAACAGAAGCAATATTGTAAGAAATTCAATAAAGACTTTAAAAAATTATTCATATTAAAAATATCTTTTAAAATGATAATCAGGAAGACAATACAGTAACATGAAAAAAAATGCTGAAAGTTCAACACGAAGTGAAAAACTAGTCTATAAAATCACATGTTACAACTTTAGGTACTAGTCTCAGAATTTCTTTAGTGCAGAAGCAAGTCTTCCCCCTCATCTCTCTGTACCTGTGCCTGGTCCAAAAAGCTTATGGTGAGCTAAATCACATAAGGATAAAAAGAAAAAAAAATTATGAGGCTGTACCAAGTAAAAGCTTGAACTAATATACAAAAAATGACAGTGGTTGCTGCTGAATTATCATAATAGATTATGAATTAATGTTCTCACTGTTTTTAGCTTTTCACTAAATTAGATGTAGTTTAGATGTTAGATGTAAGTTAGATGTTAGAGAAGACTACCCTTGATTTCTGACTCTTGGTTCAATCCACTAACGTATTAAAAAGACTAGGGTATGATGTCATCAATACCATATTTCCTTATAGAGAATGTGTCAGCTTTCCTTAACTTCCCAACCAGAGAGGAAATTTAGTCAGAAAAAGTGTGAGAAATCTCTGCTTGACTAATATCTCTTCTTTCCTATTATTGTGCATCAGCCTTTACTTCCTTTTCAAGAATCATAAGTGTCAATCAGGAAAATATAGAATCAATTGAGAAAAATATCCTGTAGAAAATGGAATGAAGCCTTCATTAAAATGGTCATCAGTTCAGATCAGTCACTCAGTCATGTCCAACTCTTTGCGACCCCATGAATTGCAGCACGCCAGGACTTCCGGTCCATCACCAACTCCCGGAGTTCACTCAGACTCATGTCCATCGAGTCAGTGATGCCATCCAGCCATCTCATCCTCGGTCGTCCCCTTCTCCTCCTGCCCCCAATCCCTCTCAGCATCAGAGTTTTTCCAATAAGTCAACTCTTCTCATGAGGTGGCCAAAGGACTGGAGCTTCAGCTTTACCATCATTCCTTCCAAAGAAATCCCAGGGCTGATCTCCTTCAGAATGGACTGGTTGGATCTCCTTGCAGTCCAAGGACTCTCAAGAGTCTTCTCCAACACCACAGTTCAAAAGCATCAATTCTTCGGCACTCAGCCTTCTTCACAGTCCAACTCTCATATCCATACATGACCACTGGAAAAACCATAGCCTTGACTAGACGGATATTAGTCGGCAAAGTAATCTCTCTGCTTTTGAATATACTAGCTAGGTTGATCATAACTTTTCTTCCAAGGAGTAAGCGTCTTTTAATTTCATGGCTACAATCACCATCTGTAGTGATTTTGGAACCCCCCAAAATAAAGTCTGACACTGTTTCCACTGTTTCCCCATCTATTTCCCATGAAGTGATGGGACCAGACACTATGATCTTTGTTTTCTGAATGCTGAGCTTTAAGCCAACTTTTTCACTCTCCTCTTTCACTTTCAACAAGAGGCATTTTAGTTCCTCTTCACTCTCTGCCATAAGGGTGGTGTCATCTGCATATCTGAGGTTATTGACATTTCTCTCAGCAATCTTGATTCCAGCTTGTGCTTCTTCCAGCCCAGCGTTTCTCATGATGTACTCTGCATAGAAGTTAAATAAGCAGGGTGACAATATACAGCCTTGATATACTCCTTTTCCTGTTTGAAACCAGTCTGTGGTTCCATGTCCAGTTCTAACTGTTGCTTCCTGACATGCATATAGATTTCTCAAGAGGCAGGTTAGGTGGTCTGGTATTCCCAGTCTCTTTCAGAATTTTCCACAGTTTCTTGTGATCCACACAGTCAAAGGCTTTGGCATAGGCAACAAAGCAGAAATAGATGTTTTTCTGGAACTCTCTTGCTTTTTCGATGATCCGGCGGATGTTGGCAATTTGATTTCTGGTTCTTCTGCCTTTTCTAAAACCAGCTTGAACATCTGGAAGTTCACGGTTCACGTATTGCTGAAGACTGGCTTAGAGAATTTTGAGCATTACTTTACTAGCATGTGAGATGAGTGCAATTGTGCGGTAGTTTGAGCATTCTTTGGCATTGCCTTTCTTTGGGATTGGAATGAAAACTCACCTTTTCCAGTCCTGTGGCCACTGCTGAGTTTTCCAGATTTGCTGGTATATTGAGTGCAGCACTTTCACAGCATCATCTTTCAGGGTTTGAAACAGCTCCACTGGAATTCCATCACCTCCACTAGCTTTGTTCATAGTGATGCTTTCTAAGGCCCACTTGACTTCACATTCCAAGATGTCTGGCTCTAGATTAGTGATCACATCATCATGATTATCTTGGTCATGAAGATCTTTTTTGTACAGTTCTTCCATGTATTCTTGCCACCTCTTCTTAATATATTCTGCTTCTGTTAGGTCCATACCATTTCTGTCCTTTATTGAGCCCATCTTTGCATGAAATGTTCCCTTGGTATCTCTAATTTTCTTGAAGAGATCTCTAGTCTTTCCCATTCTGTTCTTTTACTATATTTCTTTGCATTGATCACTGAAGAAGGCTTTCTTATCTCTTCTTGCTATTCTTTGGAACTCTGCATTCAGATGCTTATATCTTTCCTTTTCTCCTTTGCTTTTCGCCTCTCTTCTTTTCACAAGCCATGACTGCAGGGCAACCCAAGACGGGCAGGTAATGGTGGAGAGGTCTGACAGAATGTGGTCAACTGGAGAAGGGAATGGCAAGCCTCTTCAGTATTCTTGCCTTGAGAACCCCATGAACAGTATGAAAAGGCAAAATGATTGGATACTGAAAGAGGAACTCCCCAGGTCATTAGGTGCCCAATATGCTACTGGAGATCAGTGGAGAAATAACTCCAGAAAGAATGAAGGGATGCAGCCAAAGCAAAAACAATACCCAGCTGTGGATGTGACTGTGATAGAAGCAAGATCCGATGCTGTAAAGAGCAATATTGCATAAGAACCTGGAATGTCAGGTCCATGAATCAAGGCAAGTTGGAAGTGGTCAAACAAGAGATGGCAAGGGTGAACGTTGATATTCTAGGAATCAGAGAACTAAAATGGACTGGAATGGGTGAATTTAACTCAGATGACCATTATATCTACTACTGCAGGCAGGAATCCCTCAAAAGAAATGGAGTAGCTATCATGGTCAACAAAAAAGTCCGAATTGCAGTACTTGGATGCAATCTCAGAAACAACAGAATGATCTCTCTTCGTCTCCAAGGCAAACCATTCAATATCACAGTTATCCAAGTCTATGCCCCAACCAGTAATGCTGAAGAAATTAAAGTTGAATGGTTTTATGAAGACCTACAAGACCCTTTAGAACTAACACCCAGAAAAGATGTCCTTTTCATTATAGGGGACTGGAATGCAAAAGTAGGAAGTCAGGAAACACCTGGAGTAACAGGCAAATTTGGCCTTGGAATGTGGAATGAAGCAGGGCAAAGACTAATAGAGTTTTGCCAAGAAAATGCACTGGTCATAGCAAACACCCTCTTCCAACAACACAAGAGAACACTCTACACATGGACATCACCAGATGGTCAACACCGAAATCAAATTGATTATATTCTTTGCAGCCAAAGATGGAGAAGCTCTATACAGTCAACAAAAACAAGACCAGGAGCTGACTATGGCTCAGATCATGAACTCCTTATTACCAAATTCAGACTCAAATTGAAGAAAGTAGGGAAAACCACTAGACTATTCAGGTATGACCGAAATCAAATCCCTTATGATTATACAGTGGAAGTGAGAAATAGATTTAAGGGCCTAGATCTGATAGATAAGAGTGCCTGATGAACTATGGAATGAGGTTCATGACATTGTACAGGAGACAGGGATCAAGACCATCCCCATGGAAAAGAAATGCAAAAAAGCAAAATGGCTGTCTGGGGAGGGCTTACAAATAGCTGTGAAAAATGGTCATAGTGACAGATAATGTATCTTTTAACATTTCTTCACCACTTATTTTCAGATTAAAAAATTAAAATGTACAAAAGCAACCAGAGAATGAAAGAGAAAGACAATATAAAAAAGGAGACCTCGAGCTTAGCTCACAATGTCTAGGTGACAATTGTCTTAGCTCACAATTCTCTAGGTGTGTTCAGAAAATATAAATCGTATCCTTCAAAAACTTGTACTGCATGGAAAATCTCTTTGCATTGTTGAGAAAAATTATCCAAAACTTGGAAAGAAGGCTAAAGGATGACTATGGGTTCTTTCAATGTCATACTAGAACAATAACAGGACAAACAAAGGTTATTTAATTTCCTAGGGCAGAATTTCTCAACTGGAACACCACTGAGACTCTAGACTGAATGATCCTTCACTGGGGGTATGAGAGGGGCCAGGGAAGGCTTTTTGTGTATTGTAGGATATTTAGCAGCATCCCTGGACTCAACTCATGGGATGCCACTAGCACCCTACAGGTTGCCAGGAACAAAAACATCTCCAGACTTTGCCAAATATCCCCTGGAGGCAAAATCACTTCAATTCTCAACAATTACTGTACTTGAGAAAGGCACCTTGATTTGATTTACTATACATTATAGTTACCAAGTCAGTCAAATTGCTTGTAGTGGGCTTTCCGTTTGTTTTTTTGTCTGATAGAGATACAAATAATTTCTCTCTGGTAGAAAAGATATAATCAAAGTTTATGATTTTATTGCCCTGTTGGCCTTTTCTCTAATTTAGCAAACTTATTTTATCTCCTTTCCCAAGTAACTATATAATCTTACTTCTTTAAAGGTTCCTTAAACCACTTCAGCCATCCCAAGGATTCTCTCATGGATGAGTTAAATAAGCTATAACGAATTCTTGGGGCTTTCTAGGTGGCACTAGTGGTTTGATTCAGTTCAGTTCAGTCGCTCAGTCGTGTCCAACTCTTTGCAACCCCATGAACCACAGCACGCCAGGCCTCCATGTCCATCACCAACTCCCAGAGTCCTCCCAAATCCATGTCCATTGAGTCTGTGATGCCTTCCAACTGTCTTATCCTCTGTCGTCCCCTTCTCTTCCTGCCCTCAATCTTTCCCAGCATCAGGGTCTTTTCAAATGAGTCAGCTCTTCTCATCAAGTGGCCAAAGTATTGGAATTTCAGCTTCAACATCAGTCCTTCCAATGAACACCAAGGACTGATCTCCTTTAGGATGGATTGGTTGGATCTCCTTGCAGTCCAAGGGACACTCAAGAGTCTTCTCCAACACCACAGTTCAAAAGCATTAATTCTTCAGTGCTCAGCTTTCTTCACAGTCTAACTCTCACATCCATACATGATCACTGGAAAACCTATAGCCTTGACTAGATGGACCTTGGTTGGCAAAGTAATGCCTCTGCTTTTTAATATGCTGTCTAGGTTGGTCATAACCTTCCTTCCAAGCAGTAAGCATCTTTTAATGTCATGGCTGCAATCACCATCTGCAGTGATTTTGGAGCCCAGAAAAACAAAGTCAGGCACTAGTGGTAAAGAACGTACCTGCCAGTGCAGGAGACATAAGAGACACAGGTTTGATCCCTGGATTGGGAAGATCCACTGGAGGAGGGCATGGCAACCCACTCTGGTATTATTGCCTGGGGAATCCCATGGACAGAGGATTCTGGTGAGCTATAATCCACAGGGTTGCACAGAATTGGACAAAACTGCAAACAAATATGCATGAGATATCCTTACTTGATATCTGAATAAGGGCCATGTTTTCCAAGATATTTAAAACTATGTTTTGAAAGCCCTTTCCACCTTCTAAAGAAATCATGCATGTCATCTTTCTGCCTAATAAACCATTTCCATAAATCACAGGTTCCTGTGACTCCTGACAGCTCCACCATCAACCATAAAAGTTGTTTTCAGTTAATGAAAAATAGGATCATATGGTTGTAGATGGAGAGATAATCTATCTAAATTCCATTAGTTAATATTTTTAAAAGATTAGTTAATTATACAATTATTACTTTCCCTGTAAAAAATAACAACACAAAGACATCATCCAATAGATCAAACAATCTTCATTTCAATAAGGAAAATAATCAGGAAAGTTACATAACTATATAATTTGCAAGTATAAGCAAAATTAACCCCATTTCACTAACCAACACACTTATACAAATTTATGTCAACATGTATATATGTGGTAGAGAACTGAGGATCCATGGCTCATTCCTTTGTAACATACTCTTAAAGAGCCATGAGGCATTAGATTCAGCAATGAGACCTCGTAAATTCCAGTTTTAAAAGTGAAAGTGAAGAAAAGGATTACTCTTTATAGTAATGGAAGACTACTGCTTCTAAGGCTTTCCAGCACTTTCTAATATTCTTAAGAAAACTGTCCTGTGGCTTAGGTGAAGTGTCTGCCTAGGAATTTATATACCACAGCTTAGCTTTCATTTTTCTTGTATTTATTTCCCAGTTACCATTTATATATGATAAATGATATTGGCTTTCCATTTTCCTTGTAATAAATTTTAAATTGAAATAAAAGAAGTATTTATAAATAACAGTTGAGGTGGTAAAATGATATGGCAAAACTTATGAATGTGTTAAGTGAACAATAAGTTTGGGAGACACTCTGCTAGAGGAAACTGGGTATTTGAAATGGAATTTGTTTTATAGTTGCTTGACTTTAAACTTTTTTTTTTAATGAACTGTTTAAAAACAATCTCCTCTAGGAGGCAGTCTTAAAGGCAATGTGGAAAGAATAAAAGACTGAGGGACAAGAGAACCTTCACTCAAGTTCTGGGCACGTGTTCAGCTGGTTGTGATATCTTGAACAAGTAAGCCCACTAGAATACAATGGCATCATGTCTGCAATTGAGAATACATGATTTATAAGCAAATTTGGAAAACTTAACAATGGCCACAAGACTGGAAAAGGTCAGTTTTAATTCCAATCCCAAAGAAAGGCAATGCCAAAGAGTGCTCAAACTACCGCACAATTGCACTCATCTCACACGCTAGTAAAGTAATGCTCAAAATTCTCCAAACCAGGCTTCAGCAATATGTGAACCGTGAACTTCCAGATGTTCAAGCTGTTTTTAGAAAAGGCAGAGGAACCAGAGATCAAATTGCCAACATCCGCTGGATCATCGAAAAAGCAAGAGAGTTCCAGAAAAACATCTATTTCTGCTTTATTGACTGTGCCAAAGCCTTTGACTGTGTGGATCCACAATAAACTGTGGAAAATTCTGAAAGAGATGGGAATACCAGACCATCTGACCTGCCTCTTGAGAAACCTGCATGCAGGTCAGGAAGCAACAGTTAGAACTGGACATGGAACAACAGACTGGTTCCAAATAGGACAAGGAGTACATCAAGGCTGTATATTGTCACCCTGCTTATTTAACTTCTATGCAGAGTACATCATGAGAAACGCTGGGCTGGAAGAAGCACAAGCTGGAATCAAGATTGCCGGGAGAAATCTCAATAACCTCAGATATGCAGATGACACCACCCTTATGGCAGAAAGTGAAGAGGAACTAAAATGCCTCTTGATGAAAATGAAAGAGGAGAGTGAAAAAGTTGGCTTAAAGCTCAACATTCAGAAAACTAAGATCATGGCATCTGGTCCCATGACTTCATGGGAAATAGATGGGGAAACAGTGTCAGACTTTATCTTTTGGGGTTCCAAAATCACTGCAGATGGTGACTGCAGCCATGAAATTAAAAGACACTTTCTCCTTGGAAGAAAAGTTATGATCAACCTAGATAGCATATTGAAAAGCAGAGATATTACTTTGCCGACTAAGGTCCGTCTAGTCAAGGTTATGGTTTTTCCAGTAGTCATGTATGGATGCGAGAGTTGGACTGTGAAGAAGGCTGAGCACCAAAGAATTGATGCTTTTGAACTGTGGTGTTAGAGAAGACTCTTGAGAGTCCCTTGGACTGCAAGGAGATCCAACCAGTCCATTCTCAAGGGGATCAGCCCGGGGTGTTCTTTGGAAGGAATGATGCTAAAGCTGAAACTCCAGTACTTTGGCTACCTCACGTGAAGAGTTGACTCATTGGAAAAGACCCTGAGGCTGGGAGGGATTGGGGGCAGGAGGAGAAGGGGACGACCGAGGATGAGATGGCTGGACGGCATCACAGACTCGTTGGACGTGAGTTTGAGTGAACTTCGGAAGATGGTGATAGACAGGGAGGCCTGGGGTGCTGCAATTCATGGGGTCACAAAGAGTCGGATACAACTGAGCGACAGAACTGAACTGAAGGATCCTTTAAAGTGAACTGAAGGATTGGCTGCTATGCTTACAGCAATCTCACTCTCTTCTTCACTCCTATTTTGCATAATTAAGTTTAGCACTGATTGATTTTTAATTATTTCGTGCCTGCCAGTTTTGCCTTTTTAGCAAGACTGTAAGATTGTTGAGGAGAGGAGTCACATGAAATCATTTTTTGAAACTCATGGAGATTTTATGCAATACTGGCCAAAGACTAACACCGAATTATTGTGTTGGTCACTGTTTGGTAACTGTCCAGCTTTTAGTTTTCAGTAGAAATCTAATGAGTGTTTTTATTAAAAATAAAGTAGCATCAACAGAATTAGTTTAAAACTTGGAAAACTGCTTTATATCACTATTTCGTGGACAGTTCATTGTATAAGGACATGGTAATGAATTAAAACTACTCTAAAATACAGCATATAAAGCTAGGCTATTAATCAAAACATATGAAATTCATAAAATAACTGATAAATTATGCATTTAGTGAATTTTTAATATAGAAGAAATTGTCTAAATGATTAATGTACTCTAGAACTCTGCCATCCAATGCAGGATCCACTAGCCATACGAAGCTATATTAAGAATTTAATTCTTCAACAGCACCAGCCATATTTCCTGTATCCTTTGGCTATTGGTTATCATGCTGCTGCTGCTGCTAAGTCACTTCAGTCGTGTTCGACTCTGTGAGACCCCATAGATGGCAGCCCACTGGGCTCCCCCATCCCTGGGATTCTCCAGGCAAGAACAGTAGAGTGGGTTGCCATTTCCTTCTCCAATGCATGAAAGTGAAAAGTGAAAGTGAATAGGGTCACTTCCATCACTGCAGAAAAATCCACTGGACAACACTCCTCTAGACCATCCAAGAGAAGTTCTTTAGTTGAAATAACAGTTTAAAAGAAACTGAGTTTCTCTTAATTCATTTCAGAACAAACGAAAAGTCTAAGCAAAGAATTTGCTTTAAGTATCAGAACTCAACAAAACGGTGATGTGTCCTTTATTAATTTTGCATATTTATAAATTAAACTATCCTAACTGGGATAGAGTAATACTGCTTATAAATTAAAATGTACAAATGTGAAATTAAATTAAGGAAATACAGAATAAGTCTTTATTGGAAACAAGTTTCATATTTCTCTAAGGAAGCCTACCAAAATCCATGGCCAAGAGGTATCTAGTATATACTTGGCAGAACTTGCCTTTCCAGTTTAAATTTTTATGCCAAGGATTCAGGTCTTCAGAATTCTGACTGAGAAAATAAAAAGAAATTTTGAACCGTTCCTCTGGCCTAGGAGATGATAAGACATATTCACACTACCATGCCCAATCCACCCTTTCAGCAACATTAAAGAGTATAAGACAAACAAATAAAAATTAACAGATACCAGCTCAACAGATACAGTCTACAAATAAATTGTGAGTCAAGATACAATGCATGCAACCAAGTATTTAACAATACATATTTTATTTACCTCAGTTTCTTTACTTCTCTTCATCCTACCAGATGGGTTATTTGAAACTACTCCAATCTCCTACATAGAAAAGTAGAATTCTGGCAGATCACTAACTAAAGATTTTTGGCCCTATAGGCAAGCAGCTGTGAGTGGGGCTGGGTGTGTGAAAAATATGCAGTTAGAGAAAGGGTGGGTAGATGCCAAAGTGTAAACGGGACCCCCGTGAAATCCTACTCTGTCCATGCATCTCCATCCATCTCTCCTAGCCCTTAAAGAGCTACCACAAAACCATGGACAACTAACAATCACAGCTGGACAGGTCAGGGAATAGGAGGTATGTACTTAAGGAGTAAGGAGCTTCATACACACAATGCTTTAAAAATCATCAGCAGAATTTCTTAAAATTATGTCTTTCATGACCAAGGAAGGGAAGTACATGACGGGGAGGGGAGGAAAGTTGATGTGAGAACACCATTCAGGTGCAGATTCTAAGGGTTATATTGTTGTTTTGTTGCTGCTAGTCACTCCTTCAGTAGGCACTGGAGCAGTGGCTCTGTGGCACTGGAGCAACTTTGAGGAGATACCCCATGTCCAGTGGCAAAGAAGAAGCCTCAGCAAGATGGTAGGAGGGGCAAAATTGTATTTAGAATCAAACCCCATACCCGCCAGAGATGCTTAGACAAACCTTCTGTACAACAGGGCCCAGAGACCCCACAGAGACGGAGACAGAACTGTGTTTGAGTGTCTCCTGCAGAGGTATGGGCGAGCAGTGGACTGCTGCAGGGGCAGCGGCTGAGTGCAGCAGACCTGGGTACGGCATTGGCCCTCTTGGAGGAGGTCACTCCTTCATGTCCAACTCTTTTGTGACCCCCATGGACTATAGTCCTTCAGGCTCCTCTGTGCCGGAGTCCAGTTTGAGCAGCTGGGGGAATCAGCCTGAAGGGGTAAGTGGCGTTGGCAGACAATGGTGTAGCCTCTGACTCAAAGTACGGGACTACATATTTATTTCAAGCTTCAGGTTTTCTTTTATACTTTGACAAAAGCATTAGGTCAGAGGTTTGACATTTTTAGTTCCCCTCATCCAGATTTATTATCTCCAGAAATCGTTGTTGCCCTTCAAACAGAGCTCCTGCTTCAGCGATTCTCTCAGAATTGGCTTTACTATCTATTACCTACTTCCTCTTATGTGTCCTATACTTGACTTGTGATTACATTTTAACTCATGCTTATGTCTGGGCTGCACACCACATTCCTCAGTTTACTTCTTACTTTGAGTCAGAGGCTACATCATCGTCTGCCAACACCACTCACCCATTCAGGCTGATTCCCTGGCTGCTGGAGCTGGACTCTGGCACCTCTGTCCATAGGATTTCTTAGGCAAGAATACCAGAGTGAGTTGCCATTTCCTTCTCCAGGGGATCTTCCCAACCCATGGATTGAACCTGCGTCTCCTGCATTGGCAGGTGGATTCTTTACCACTGAGCCACGAGGGAAGCCCTGTATTTTCTTTAGATAATGTTAAAAAAAAAATAACATAAGCAACTCAAAGTGAGGTACAGTTTTTCTTATTCTTGTGGTCAAGAATGACCACACTCACTCGTGAGCAGAGAAGATCCTCATGAGTCAAAGGAGGGAGGGGTCACCAGCCCATAATATGTCCTGCTAACTTCCCAGAAACCCTTGCAGTGGAATCCATCCTGGCTGAAAGATGCACATATATATTGAGGAGTGCCCTGAGTCAGACCAAATATGGGCATGAGCAAGATAACTGGCCATAGACAATGCAGATGACTGCCCCACATAAGTGACCTAAGTCACTTCCATTCCATGCAGCTCACTCTGAGTTCACCCCTGTGTTCTTTCACACATAGTTTGCCTCTAATAAAGGCTTTATCTGCTTCACACATACAAAAATCATTAGCATTGGTGTCAAATCATTATCTGTCAACCTAGTTTCTGTCCTTTAGAAAGTTCTGAGAAATTCCACTGGAATGGAATTATAGAAAGGTTATGAATTATATCTGTGTTTTAGTTGTTCCTATCTATAATAAGGCAAGATTAATTTGGAAGTCTTTGTTCTCTGAAAGACTTACATTAACATAAAAGCTTTTCTCTCTAGACTGTAGGTATTCTCACAGCCTCTGAAACCAAGTATGGGTCGCCTTCCTGTTCTGCACCAGGTCTCACCCACGCTTGATTTCTTAGGCCAGGAGAGCTTCTCTGGCAGATCTTACAGAGGTCCAATGTCAGAAGAATCAGCAGAAGGAGGTAGAGTAATAAAGAGAAGATACCATAACAATCACTGGATAAATAACATTTTACAGAATAGCTGCTAAAAATGCCCCAGAGGAATTTTCCATTAAGATTATCTGTACTGTCACTTTTAGTGACAGGTAGACATTCAACAACCTTGAAATTTATTTTGTATATGTTTCTTTACTACCTATTTTCTATCATTTGGGAAATTCAACTGCATGGTCTTATCCATTGTACTTTACTCCAATCAATCTAGACTTTAATGTCTAACTTTCTCAATCATCTCATTGTGTTTACAAAGTATACACTTCTATATAGTTCTTCTAATGCTGAGTATATTTGTATGAGGGACCAAAAGAAAAAGATCTTAAAAAAACACCTAAGATATATTGTTAATACATAAATCCACTGAATTTTCTTCATAAATATAGAACTTCATCTAATAAATTTGATTTAGAAAATGTAGAGCATCTAATTTCAAGAAATTCTAAAGATAAGTAATTTCTGTTAATTTAGGATGTTACAGATGTATCACAAGATTTCAATATAAAAAGGAAAATAGAAATGAAGTAATAGAAAAAAACATGCTGATATGACACTTACCCCTAAATTAGAAAAATACAATTATGGTCCACATAAAATAATCAAATAAAAATAAATCGAGATTTGTCACACAGAAAAGACCCTGATACTGGGAAAGATTGAGGTCTGGAGAAGGAGGTGATAGAGGATGAGATGGTTGGCTGGCATCATCAATTCAATGGACATGAACTTGGGCAAACTCTGGGAGATGGTGAGGGACAGGAAGGCCTGGCATGCTGCCGTCCATGGGCTGGCAAAGAGGTGGACATGACTTGGTGACTGAACAGCAACAACAAAGAGCTGAAAAATACCTGAGAAATAAATCTGTAGTCCAATTCCAAGTTCAATCATTTAGAGACCACAAAGCAGGAATTGTTAGCCTTCATTATGAATTTAGAAATTGGGCAGGAGAGGTTTGCTCAAATCAGTGGCCTGTGCCTGTCCAAGGCACCCAAGAAGTAAGGTATGTGCTTCCATGTACCCTCCAAAAACAATGACAGTCAAATAATATTCCATGCCTGATCCTGACAGTGGCCTAGAAACCACCTTGTTCTATTCCCTCCCTGAGTTCCATTTCTACCTGACTCCCCATTCAACTTTATCTCATTGTGTCAACCCTTGCATCAACCTTTAAGCCTGATTACCAGCATTTTGTGTCTTAGCTTTGATCTTTAGTGCTCCCTAAAGACTATCTTATACTATCTCTTTGGCTTTTACCTTTCTGGCTTCCTGCAAAGGAAAGACCCATCCTGTCTGGGTCTTTCCCTTCCCCTTCCACCATGATCACTCTCCACAACCCCCAACACACACACATGAACTCAGCCCCCATATAGACACCATGCCTTGCAAGTATATCAGGCTCAAGAGAGATTGCAGCATTGCTAACAGTTTCTAGTTCTTTATAAGGTCACTGGACTGTACTTCTCAAAGTACTATGCTTTAATTTGAAAGTGGAATTTTAACAACATTAACTTTGTAGAAAGTCATGTCAAGGTAACACTTGCTCAAAGGGCACAGGTCACAATATAAATTGATGGGACCACCACTAATGCATGATATGAGGTAGAAAAGTGATGCACAAAAGATGAAAAGGGGTTTACCAAGACTATGATTAAAATAGAAAAGGCCTTCCAGAAGGAGGAAAAAAGGTGTACAAAGCATGAGACTTTGCCGACTAAGGTCCATCTAGTCAACGTTATGGTTTTTCCAGTAGTCATGTATGGATGTGAGAGTTGGACTGTGAAGAAGGCTGAGTGCTGAAGAATTGATGCTTTTGAACTGTGGTGTTGGAGAAGACTCTTGAGAGTCCCTTGGACTGCAAGGAGATCCAACCAGTCCATTCTGAAGATCAGCCCTAGGATTTCTTTGGAAGGAATGATGCTAAAGCTGAAGCTCCAGTACTTTGGCCACCTCATGTGAAAAGTTGACTCATTGGAAAAGACTCTGATGCTGGGAGGGATTGGGGGCAGGAGGAGAAGGGGACGACCAAGGATGAGATGGCTGGATGGAATCACGGACTTGATGGACGTGAGTCTGAGTGAACTCTAGGAGTTGGCGATGGACAGGGAGGCCTGGTGTGCTGCGATTCATGGGGTTGCAAAGAATTGGACACGACTGAGCGACTGAACTGAACTGAAAGCAAGAGACATGAATGACTCAGGAGCTCCAAGAAATTCATTAAAACCAGAGAACAAGTAAGAGAGAGAGAGGCTTGCTGTGAATCATACAAAATCAATGAAAGATTAGGCTTGCAAGGGCTATTCTATGAATTACTCTGAATGCAATGCTAAAGAACCTGGATGTTTTTACCAGTAACTGGTTGGATACTAGAGACTACTTAGACAGCCGTTACAATGTTTAGGTAAAAATGCTGCTGTTGCTGCTGCTGCTAAGTCACTTCAGTCGTGTCCGACTCTGTGCAACCCCATAGACAGCAGCCCACCAGGCTTCACCATCCCTGGGATTCTCCAGGCAAGAACACTGGAGTGGGTTGCCATTACCTTCTCCAGTGCATGAAAGTGAAAAGTGAAAGTGAAGTCGCTGTCTTGTCCGACTCTTCACGATCCCATGGACTGCAGCCTACCAGGCTCCTCCATCCATGGGATTTTCCAGGCAAGAGTACTGGAGTGGGGTGCCATTGCCAAATGAGGAGGTCCTAAATTTAGACTTGTGGTAGAGAATGGGAAAAGAACATTGCACATCTATAGAGCTTGAAGACTGGGTAAAGACAGAATACGTGATGATACCTGGAGTTCCAGTCTACCTGAACATGCGGATTGTGATGCTGTTTATTGAGAGTAAGCAACAAAACATAAAGAAATTGAAAGGAGGTAGATAATTTGATTTTGAAGAAGTGAAGTGAAGTCGCTCAGTCGTGTCCGACTCTCCGCGACCCCATAGACTGTAGCCTACCAGGCTCCTCCTTCCATGGGATTCTCCAGGCAAGAGTACTGGAGTGGGGTGCCATTTCCTTCTCCAGGGGATCTTCCCGACCCAGGGATCGGACCCAGGGATCGAACCCAGGTCTCCAGCATTCCAGGCAGATGCTTTAACCTCTGACCCACCAGGGAAGCAAATTCGAAATAAAAGATTTGAGAATCCTAGACTTGAAAACCAAAAGAATGGTCAAAACAGCCCAAGGACAACATGCAGAGACAAAGTAACGACTGGAGGACAGAAAAACAGGTACTTCCAATTTTAGGAGACAGTAAAGGAAAAAAAAAAAAACAAAATTGAGAGGAAGAACATGCCCCCTAAAGGGGGGCATGGCAACCTACTCCAATATTCTTGCCTGGAGAATCCACATGGACAAAGGATCCTGGCAGGCTACAGTCGATGGGGTCTCAAAGAGCTGGACATGACTGAGCAACTAAGCGCAAAGGGAAAAAAAAATTGAGAGAAAGAATATGCCAACTTTTGTGTAGGCCATAGGAAGTTATATTATCTTATTAGACATATTTTGACACATAAATTTTTTTATATTATTTTATTAAGTCTCAGTTTTTAACTATAGTTGGCATCACCCTAGAAGATATTCATTTTTTTATCTTGAAAGCTTAGTTTATAGCAAGATTGAAATCATTCTCAACCATACACACACAGATTCATAAGCAAAATAAATACTGTAATATAGTTTTATATTGATTTTCATGTTATATAATTACTTTGAGCACCTCTAGTAATCATTTACTTTACACTAGGGCTTGCTGTAAAAATTGCTTTCTCCATATTTACGCAATAAGATTCTTCCATGAAATCAATTAGAGAAATAAAGTAAATTTGTAAAGCTCATTTACGCATACACGTTACAGAAAATGAAGGTTCTTCCTTGTTCTAGTTTATTCATCATCTTTACTTTAAGATCTCACACTGTCCATAATCAGTATAATCAGTATAATCCTTGATAAATATAACAGCCGAGCAGGTATCTTCCTTTGCCTAGGCCTCCATCCTCCCCACTTCATTGCCATTCACAATACTGCACAGTTCACATGCAGACCAGTCTCATCAGCCTGCATTAGGCTTTGGAGCCCAGCATTAATTCCAAGAAAGTCTGATACAACCTTTTGTAAGAACAGGTGGCCACTATACAGAAAAATAGAGCTTTAATATAAGCCCCCTAGACACACATAAAAGACACCACAGGGGGCTGTCAGTATGTGAAAAGTAATCAGTCACATAATCTTTATTAAACACAACACAGACCCCACCTCAAAGAACAGGGAATCCTTAAACACAAAAGGTCTTTTGCTGCAGATTACTTTAGATTTAGCTTCAGGATCAAAGGGGTAGTTTTATTGTATTTTATTTTTAATCCTCAGCCTTAACACTGAGTATTTTCCTTAGATGGAATTTTTCATCTCCATGCTGATTTCTCTATCATAAAGACTTGTGTTGAAGCAAATGGTCTCAATATACAAAGATGGCTTCATGGAATCATTTTTCTGAATCCTTTGGTATAAATCACTTTTATAACTCTAACTCCAAAGATTTCACGTCATCTTAAATCTTTGAATGCCTGAATGTATTTTTTACTCCACCAGTAATTACCTTTTATGAAAAAAAAAATTACCTACTTGATGGTTTCACCCAGTCTAAGTCATTAATCTTTCACTTCAGGTACAGTATTAGATTACAGTCCCCACTCACAATCAAGTCTTGATTTGGGATGACAGGATCGAGCCATCCAGACACTGTTTTTAATCAGCAACTTTTAAAGGTCGATAAATGAGTAGTCCTATTATTTCAGCCCATTGTGAATAGCTCAGAAACAAGCACTCTGTTCACTATGGAAATGTTAGTGAGAAAGGAGCTTTGCTAGTAACAAGCAAAACTGCAGTGGCATCAATATAGGACTACATTTCTATCCAACCTAGATTACTCAACTACTACTACTACTACTAAGTCGCTTCAGTCTTGTCCGACTCTGTGCGACCCCATAGATGGCAGCCCACCAGGTTCCGCTGTCCCTGGGATTCTCCAGGCAAGAATACTGGAGTGGGTTGCCATTTCCTTCTCCAATGCATGAAAGTGAAAAGTCAAAGTGAAGTCGCTCAGTCGTCTCCAACTCTTAGTGACTCCATGGACTGTAGCCCACCAGGCTCCTCCATCAGATTACTCTAGATTCTTATAAATTCCCCAACTGGCTAACAGTTCTCTCCCATATATTACAGTCCAACTGGACAAATGATTTGCATACTATTTTCAGATCTTTTTTTTCCATTTCCTGGGGGTAATATATTTAAGAATTATTAAAAGAAGAGATAGCATCGTCCCTTGCTCCTCTGAAAAGCCTCAGACTTTTAAACTATTATATACTTTTGATTCTAGTTATAAGTGAATGAAGAATAATGTCATTGGGGAAAGAAGGTGCAAATTACAAATCTCTAGTTATGAGTTCTGTTCTGTTAAACAGAGAGCATAAAAATGCATTAGGTATATGAAAATTATTTCACCATTATTTTATCTCTAGCCACTTCCACTATGAAGTTTCAATTACTCACATTAGCTCAAAATAATGTCCTGCCATTGATGTTATTTTGCCTTGTAAAAATATATTAAAAAATTAGGCATCCCATCAGAAAATTAGGACATTTTCTCTCTTATACAATCAAACAGGAAGGTTAATAATTTTTCCAACTTGAGGCACTGTCAATTTATCAGCTCTGACTGTAGGCTCCTGTCCAAGTCCAGCCTTTCTATCCTATATCCCCAAACCTCATTATTTCAAACCACTCTTCCAAATCTCTAACCTTTATAGCAGTGAGTGGTCCTAAATCCTGGCTGCATATCAGACTCTCCTAGGGAACTTCCACAGAATATGGATACCTGGAAATTCTAATGTAATTGAGTTGGGATAGGACTTGAGCACTGAAGTTTTTATAAGCTACCCAGGTGACCTAAGGTGCAGGTGGGTCGAGAACTGCTGTGCTACAGCAATTTTCTGGAATTCCTATCATCTATTTTCACAGCCTACCTCCCCACACTGTAGATTTAACCACATTCCCTTCACAAACATACAGAACCAGCAATCAAAGGACTCTGATTTCAATACATTTCTAACAAGTAATTTAAAAAAATCACAACATTTTCTGTATACAAATATTAATAGAGTATTTCTATATTCAAAGAACATATCTGAACAAAAGTGGTGAAAAAAAGCAAGGGAAAAATGCCCATTATATATACCCTCAAGTATTCAATGAATTTGCTCTTCCCAACCAAATTACCACAGTCCTTTCTCCCATACCTACTATTTCTTACTCTTACTCATCACTGATTAAGTGGGAAAAGACAAAAATAAGGACCCACCTTGTCTGGGTAAAAATAAAAAGTGATTATGTGTTTTAGGATCCATGGTAAATTATTACAGTAGTATTTCCTAATGAACCATACTATATTATATCCACATTCTTTGCAGAGTCACTTTACACTCTGTCCATTCAGAAGTGAACATTATTTTTCTACTCTTCGTGACTTGTTTTTACCAAGAGAATGTGATGGTACCACTGTGTGACTTCTCAGGTTAAGGCTTAAGAGAGCTGCAGCTCGTGTTGTTTTTTTCCTTTTGAAATGTTTCCAGCGACGAAATCTAGTCTAGCTTATCAGCTCATAAGAGGCCACACAGAGGAGAACCAGGGTGCCACAGCCAATGCGTGCATGCATACATGCTCAGTTATTTGTGACTCCTTCCAAACCATGGATTGTAGTCCGCCAGGTTCCCCTGTCCATGGGATTTTCCAGGCAAGAATACTAGAGTTGATTGCCATTTCCTTCTCCAGGGGATCTTCCCAACCCAGGGATCAAACCGTATCTCTGTCTCCTGCACTGGCAGGCAGATTCTTTATCACTGTACCAGCTGGGAAGCCATTGCCACAGCCAATAGCCAACATCAGCTGCCAGGTCTGTCAATGAGATTCTTCTGGACTCCTCCATCTAGGCTGGGTTGTCAAGTTTCTCCAGTTGCAGGGGTGAGCACAGGCAGGATTCTCCTCAGGATCAGCAAAAAATACCCACCAATTGAGTTATACCCAAACTGCAGAATCATGAACAAAGAAATGGTTATAGTTTGGGGCTAATAAGTTTTGGGGTGATTTGTTACAAGAGATAACTGATATGGAAGTTTATGTAATATTCAAAAGAACTGATTACTGTGCTTGCTTTTATGTATGTATACAGCATGCAATTTATAAGTAACACGTTTTCGAAGTTTCTTCTTCATAAAGTGCTTTGCAATTCAATCTCTCTCCATTACATTCCATAAAATCATACATTTGGTTCTCATTTTCTTCCATCATTACTTGTAGAGGAAAAAAAAAAAAAAGCCCTGCTATAGTCATCTCTTAAAAAATTAGGCAACAAATTAGCCTGAAGTTCCTCTATAATTACTAAATTATATAATTCACTTCATTTCTCCCTAGAGAACAGGTTTAAAAAGGAAAATTCCAGGAGGGATTAAAACAAAATTGTTCTGCTGCTGAACCTAAGGATATGTCCAAGATTCGCTACCTCAGATAACTTTAATAAACCATTTCCCTAAATATTCCACCTAATGGAAAACCCCAGAAACCTTTCTACAAAAACAGTGGCAGTGGACCATTTTGTAATTTTTCCTTTGGAATCTTCCTTCAATAGAGATCTAGGTTCTGACTGAAGGGAAATGTGACCTTGTGGCTTTTTTTCTATTTTTTGTTTTATACAGTTTGTAGTAATTTGGGGAGTAACTAGCTGTATTAGTCTCCCAATTGCTGCTGCAACAGATTGCTGCTGCTGCTGCTGCTAAGTCGCTCAAGTCATGTCCAACTCTGTGCAACCCCATAGACGGCAGCCCAGGAGGCTCCCCTGTCCATGGGATTTTCCAGACAATAGTACTGGAGTGGGGCGCCATTGCCTTCTCCAGCTGCAACAGATTACACTTAAACAATACAAAGTTATTTTTTTGTAGTTCTATAGGGCAGCAGTCTGAAATCAGTTTCATGGAGCTAAAGCTAAGGCTTTGGAACTTGAGGAGCGAATCCTTTGCCTGGCCCTCTCCAGCTTCAAGAGTAGCACTCTTTGTTTCCTTAGCGCATGGCCCTTTTCTCCATCTTCAAAGCCAGCAGCATAGCATCTTCACATCCCTTTGCTTTCATCATCACATCCCCGTTTCCTCTTCTGTAGTCTCATCTTCCTGTCTGCTTCCACCTTGTCAGGACATTTGTGATTGCACCATTGAGCTCATCTCGATAATCCAGAATACATTTCCTACCTCCAGACCTCTAATTTAATAACATCTACAAAGTCCCTTCTATGATAAAAGGTAACATATGCACAGGGTCAAGGGATTAAGATGCAGATTTAGGGAATATTACTTAGGTTATTACACTGCCTTTGATTTTGTACTGTTTGGTCCTGAAGTCAGGATTCTTCAAGTAAGTTTTGTCTTGAACTAGCTCAATGGAGGTATAGCAATGGAAATCCTTAATTTATGCATCCTACACAGTACAGAATAAATATCCTGTTTAACACAAGCAACAATTAAATCATCAATTAAACTTAGCTAAAGCCAAAATCTGACTAGTTAAAAAGAACGGTAAAATTGGTCATTGAGATGGAGCTGTTCCCTTTTCCGGCAATTTATTCTACCTAAGAATATGACTGTCATCAGTCATTTGCCAAGTTCAATAAAAACTTCATCTGGAATGGTTGCTTCAGGGAATGCTGGGTAAATACTGTTTTTTGTTTCAATCTAAACACAAACACAATTCAGTGCCATCCTATTTAACTACCATTTTTAATGTATTCTTACCTAACCTAACATGCTTTCATTTTATTAGCAGTATAAAATCTAACTCATATTATAATTTTTCCACTGACAATGTGGCCTACTTGAAGGCATCATAAACTTATAAGCAAAGATTCATAATTCATATATTATTTTTAAAAAGCACCCCTTAATACATTTTATCTTCAAAAGAGAGCAATATATTTCAATTGAAAATTAAGTTAGCAGAGAGAATGATTCAAGCATGTAAGCAGAAGTGTTTTGACCCTATAACTAAGTTCTAATATTTACATGTATGAAATCTCATTGACTCAGAAAATAAGTAACAATCTCTGTCAAAGGGAATATTTCATAAGGTAGATCAAATAAAGAAAACAAAGCATTAAATGCAAATACTTGTGAGAATGATAGGGAATCATATATGCATTAAAACATCTTATTATAGAATAAGATAAAATAAACTAGAATATAATCTAAACTAACATTCAAAAGAAACACTGTGCAAATTAACTGTTTTCACTTTAAGGTAGCTCTTAGACTGTTTATTTTTCAAGTTATAAAAAGTTACAAAAATAAATGATAAATGGTTTTAGGAGTATATAATTTGGGAAAGTTAATAGCCAAAGTCAAAATACTATTAACTCATGGTCAGAACTGATAAATGAATTAACAGCAGTTACTATCAATATATAATGTATTTAGCATTTTAAAAGCAAATATTGAACAGTTTCCTCTTACTAGTGAGAGAAAAAAAAAAACTCTCAAAATCTTTATCTCATTCTTTCCCTAAATCTCACTAAAATGAAAATAAAGGAATCAAGTATAAATACAGAAGCACATAGACAACAGGAGATGGGGTATCATCAGATAAGAGATGGCAGCAAATTTTGGAATAAAGAAAGTGAGTGGAAGTCAGGCTACCCAGTTAGCCAAACAGACTTCACTGCCTGGGAAGGGGAAGTAAATTTACCAACAGAATGAAACCAAGCTCAGAGGAACAATCCCTGCTAGGTTTAGGAATTAGCTATCAGGACCTTGGGAGTCCAGGGTTCAGAGAAGGACTGAAAGCAGGATTGTTTGCTGAAGTCCATAAAAGCATATGCAGAGCCTCAGATCCCGTGGCCTACATGGAAGACTAGTTAATTACTCTTTCTACACCCTCACAAAAGACAGGAAGGGTACTTTGGGAAAGATTCTGAGAGTGGGGGTGAAATAGGATCTTCTCCACACAGGAAATTGAACCCGGGTCTCCTGCATTGCGGATTCTTTACCTACAGAGCCACCAGGGAAGCCCATTATACTGAAAACAAAGATTAAAAATACTTGTCCATATTGAATGAAATCAAAGAATTTTTTTTCCCCTGGGGAAACCAAGTGGTCCAATCAAAAGATCCTGAGATTCTAAGTGACATTTGAAGGTCCTCAAAAAAAAAAAATCTGGTTCTTGTCCATTTACCCATTTACATACACATACACACACACACACACACACATTTGTCAATAGCCTTTTCTGTACTGTTTGGTACTGAAGTATGGATTCAAAACAACAGAAAACCTTATAAACAAACACTGCAAGAAGAAACTAAATAAATGTGTATTTGTGAGTGTGAATGTATTTGTGTATCTTTAGACATAAAAGAAGAAAAGGTATTGCAGATACTATGCTTATATAATTTGATTCAGTTCAGTTCAGTTCAGTCACTCAGTCGTGTCTGACTCTTTGCGATCCCATGAATCATAGCACACCAGGCCTCCCTGTCCATCACCAACTCCTGGAGTTTACCCAAACTCATGTCCATTGAGTTGGTGATGCCATCCAGCCATCGCATCCTCTGTCATCCCCTTCTCCTCCTGCCCCCAATTCCTCCCAGCATCAGGATCTTTATCAATGAGTCAACTCTTCACATGAAGTGGCCAAAGTATTGGAGTTTCAGCTTCAGCATCAGTCCTTCCAATGAACACCCAGGACTGATCTCCTTTAGGATGGACTGGTTGGATCTCCTTGTAGTCCAAGGGACTCTCAAGAGTCTTCTCCAACACCACAGTTCAAAAGCATCAATTCTTCGGCACTCAGCTTTCTTCACAGTCTAACTCTCACATCCATACATGACCACTGGAAAACTCATAGCCTTGACTAGGCGGACCTTTGTTGGCAAAGTAATGTCTCTGCTTTTTAATATGCTATCTAGGTTGGTCAAAACTTTCCTTCCAAGGAGTAAGTATTTTTTAATTTCATGGCTACAGTCACCATCTGTAGTCATTCTGGAGCCCAAAAAAATAAAGTCTGACACTGTTTCCACTGTTTCCCCATCTATTTGTCATGAAGTGTTGGACCAGATGCCATGATCTTCGTTTTCTGAATGTTGAGCTTTAAGCCAACTTTTTCACTCTCCTCTTTCACTTTCATCAAGAGGTTCTTTAGTTCCTCTTCACTCTCTGCCATAAGGGTGGTGTCATCTGCATATCTGAGGTTATTGAGATTTCTCTCAGCAATCTTGATTCAAGCTTGTGCTTCCTCCAGCCCAGTGTTTCTCATGATGTACTCTACATATAAGTCAAATAAGCAGGGTGATAGCCTGCTTATACAGCCTTGATGCACTCCTTTTCCTATTTGGAACTAGGCTGTTGTTCCATGTCCAGTTCTAACTGACCTGCATATAGGTTTCTCAAGAGGCAGGTCAGGTGGTCTGGTATTCCCATCTCTTTAGGAAACTATAAACAATAGCACTTAGAAAACAACAAAGAATGCTTACAAATTGAATGACTGTCAAAAAAAATCCATAAAAAAGTTGAAGAAATCACTCAGGAATGTAAAAACAAAACAAATGGATGGAGTCCAAAACTTACGTTCATTAGAGAATCAATCCAGGAGATCAGTATCTGATGAATTAGGGTTCCGGAAAGAGAAAACAGAGGATCAGAAATGGAACCCCTAGAAATAAGAGTGCAATTATCCCATACTGAAAGCATGCATTTCTGGTTTAAAAGAGTGAGCCAAACACAGAGCACAAAGGAATGAAAAAGACTTATATCAAGTGAGAGACTGTGCAATTTCAGAACATCAGGTAAAAAGAAAAAAGTTGGAAAAGCTTTTAAAAATAACCAGTGAGATACAACAGAGGCTATAATGCTTATCAAACTGGAAGATAGAGAATAGAATGGGGCATTACTTTATAAAATTCTGAGGGGCAATTAAAAAAAAAAAACCCTGAATCTTATAACTGGTGATATGATCAATTTCTTATAGGGGTACAGGAAGACTTTTTGAGACAATGAACATTTCCAGGAATTCACCCTTCAATCAGTTTTTCTCAAGTAGGTACTGGAAAGTAGTCTCCATAAGAAATAACTACCTAACCAGATTCAGAAATCAAGGGACCCAATACAAGAGAAAGGCAGAGGAAATTCCCAGAGCAATGACAAAGAAAGTGAAAGTGAAAGTGTTAGTCACTCAGTCCTGTTCAACTCTTGAAATCATCCTGCAATGCAGGAGACCTATGTTTGATCCCTAGGTTGGGAAGATCCCCTGTAGAAGGAAATGGCAACCCAGTCCAGTATTCTTGCCTGGAAAATCCCATGGACAGAAGAGCTTGGCAGGTACAGTCCATGGGGTCACAAAGAGTCAGACACGATTGAGCAACATCACTTTCTTTTTAAGTTTTCTTAGAAAGTTTGCACTGAATTAGTGTTAGTTATAGAGAAAAACTGTGGTGTTGGAGAAAACAACACAGAAAAAAAAGCAGCTGTGGTGTTGGAGAAGACTCTTGAGAGTGACTTGGACAGCAAGGAGATCAAACCAGTCAATCCTAAAGGAAATCAGTTCTAAATATTCATTGGAAGGACTGATGCTGAAGCTGAAGCATCAGCTTGGCCATTTGATGTGAGGAACTGACTCACTGAAAAAGACCCTGATCCTGGGAAAGATTGTAGGCAGAAAAAGAAGGAGACGACAAAGGGGATGACAGAGGACGAAAGTTGGATGGCATCACCAACTCAATGGACATGAATTTGAGCAAGCTCCAGGAATTGGTAATGGAGAGGGCAGCGTGGCAAGCTGCAGTCCGTGGGGTTGCAAAGAGTCAGACGCAACTGAGTGACTGAACTAACAGAGAAAAATAAACAAATGAGAAAAATTAAGCAAAATCTGGCTCCACAAAAAAACTCAGAAAAAAAAATGTAGTCATTACAGTACACTAAATAGTACACGAAATGGCTTATCTACGATCAATATTTATATAGTTATTTACATAACAGAATATTGATTGAAGTAAACACTGGGGTAAGGTTGGGGATAATGAAACAAACAAAAAAAATGTATATAGCAAGAAGTAGAGAAGTAAGAAAGCTCAATCCTCATTTTCTATAGTAAGGAGACAGACAATTGGAATAAAATATCAGAAAATAGAAATATTGTCATATTATTTAGAGATACAGAATTACATATGAGAAGAGATAGTTATGAAAGAGTAGAAATTAGGTCCAGTCTAGGGACTAGAGATGGAGGAATGAGAGTAGTGGCTTAGTAGATAGCTTTAAAAAAAAAATCGGTCTTTCATTACTCTTTGACTTTTAAAACTATGAACGTGTACATCTTTCACAAAATACAAACACATTTTTATATAAAGCTAACATCTAGTAAAATCCTATAAGCCACTAATGACCAGCTCTTTTCAATGCTTGTTTTCCAGGGAGAAATCCAAACATGTTTTGACATTGCATTCCCAATGTCACTTGATTCATTTGCTTTCTAGTATTTCTATGACTGCAATTGCAGTGGCTTCAAGATGGCTCTAAGACAATTCCAAAGCTTTCAGCATAAATTGACCCTCTTAAACAATTGCGCATAAATTTTCGCAGGCTCAAGCTGACCGAATGGCAATCAACATGAAACACAAATAGGATGTTAATATTGCCTTATTGCTCAGTGAGCGAGAGAAAACCAAACAAAATACAACCACCACTCACACCTGCGGAGGAAAGTTTCCCATTGGGATGATTGTGTGTTGTCAAAATGTATGAACTCGAACGAAGAAAGAAATGTGTATGTTTATTATATGCCAGTCACTGTGCTGGATAAACAGGAAATAGGAAGATGCAATAAGATGCAGACACTTCTTTTGAGGAGTTTGTAATCAAAGAATCTAAAACACTAGAAGCTCTCTCAACTGAGCTCCATTTATGTGACTTGTCAGACTAACTGTCACTAGCTGTTTTCTCCTTGAAATATGACTGATCTCCATGGCATGCTGCACACTCAAGCTAGCAGCTACTCTTTCACCATTAGCTTCTTCAACTACCATTTGAACTGTTTGCCTATGGAGGGAAGGAAGAAGTCTCCTCTAACTTCTTAATTAAGTAGTTGAGGCTGTAAAGTAATCTGACAAAAGACAGACTAAAAAGAGAAAAATACACAGAATTTATTAATATGTACACTGCACATACACATAAGAGAATTCAATGATGAGTAACTCAGAGGCGATTAGAACTTGGGTTTATACGGCATCTTAACAAAGAGCAAAACTTTTACAGGGAAGTGACAAAAAAAGAAAAACGGATTTAGACTTAAAGGTGGCCAATTTGTTGTTGTTTTGTTGCGAAGTTGTGTCTAATTCTTTTGGGACTCCTGGACTGTAGCCCACCAGGCTCCTCTGTCCCATAGGATTTCCCAGGCAAGACTACTACAGTGGGTTGCCATTTCCTTCTCTAGGGGATCTTCCCAACCTAGGGATTGAACCCTCGTCTAGGATTTCCCAGGCAAGACTACTACAGTGGGTTGCCATTTCCTTCTCTAGGGGATCTTCCCAACCTAGGGATTGAACCCTCGTCTCCTGCATTGGCAGGCAGATTGTTTGTTTACCACTGAGCCACTAGAGAAGTCTGACCAGTTGAAGGAAAGTAAATATATGGGGAAACTAATGGTGGATAAGGGCTAGTTAGTAAGGTTTGTTTGCTTAAATTCTTTCTTGGTGCCATCTTGCCTCCAATGATAAGGCTGTTACCCCTTTTTTTTGTATGGGAAATGGGGAGGGGACACCTTCACAAGGAGCTTTTATGTTCTTCTTTTAGAATACATTTATAATTACATACATTTGATTAAATACTATAAAAGTCAATCAAATCTGAGTGTTAAATTAGAACTAGCTGAAAGTTTTGAGTGGACTTGCTAAAGTTGAAAAAACTGTTGAATTAGGTATGAAAAAAAATTCATAAAAACCTAGAAGGATTTTTCACAGATAACTTTTGCAAATATCTTTACATTCTTATTCCTTTTTCAAGAAAATGAAATTGGATATAGAGAGGAGGATACTAAATGAATGAGGCTTATACTAAAATATATAACACAAAACAAATAAGAGAGCCCATATTCAAAGAAAAGTCTTAGTTTTTCATGACTAAAAATACATTTCTATGTCTTAGATTAAAATAAATGCAATAGTTTGTATGTATCACTGACTTTCAATTCCATATTCTAACCAATATGCCCATTACCCAACCAACTACTGGTCCTTATCTTATTGAATGAGAGACCTTCCTCTGCCTACACAAGTCACTTGGGCCCCACGGGATGTGTTTAGAACAGATTCCCTTAGAATGGTGATAGATATGCTGTTCTAGTCACATTCTTTCCCCTAAGGGCCCCAGCTGTGTTCAGGAAAACTAACTGATAATGTACATTTCCAAGGTGGCTGGTTATGTTTAACAAAACATACAACCAACCAAACAAAAAAACTGGCCCGATATTAAAGATTTTACGTAAGAACTCATCCTTCTGATAACTATTTTCTAAACCACTGAGAAGAGCTCATCCTTTTGATAACTATTTTCTAAACCACTGAGCTAACTGTTAACATAGAAAAAAGTAAATTTTAATACATAAAAAAAAGATTGATGCAGATCCTCAAGAAAAGAAACATAGAATAGAATATTAGCACATGAGTTTGGAAAGGTCTTTAGATGTCTTCCCTGGTGGCTTAAACGGTAAAGACTATTCCTGAAATGCCAGAGATCCACCCAGACTGGATTCCTGGGTAGGGATGACCCCCAGGAGAATGGATTGGCTACCCACTCCAGGATTATTGGAGCTTTCCTGGCGACTCAGACAGCAAAGGATCTGCCTGCAGTGCAGGCAACCCAGGTTTGGACCCTGAGTCAAGAAGATCCCCTGAAGAAAGAAGTGGTGACCCACTCCAGTATTCTTCCCTGGAAAAACCCAGGGACAGAGGAGCCTGGCAGGCTACAGTGCAAGGGGTCACAAAGAGTCAGACAGGACTGAGTGACTAACACTTTCTCTTTCTCTCTTTTTTTTAGATGTCACATGACTTGGAGAATTCACTAAGAATAGAGACATACCCAAAGCTGAAGAGTAAAAGGGGACAGTTCTAAGGACCCATGACAATGCGAACTACTTTCTGAAGCCAATGGAAAATGTGTCATTTCAGAACCTTACCTCATAGGTCAAAGGCTTTGATTTTAGCCATTATAAGGAGGGTTTTTCAAACTATAGCATATCCCATTTGACAACTTGCTTTTCCTCAAAATTATTTGAAAATGAAAATTAAATAATATATTATGGTAGACAGCTTATATTTTACTTTATTTGAATTTTATTTAGTTGTATTTCATTAAATTTGAGTATGTTGACTCAGGTAACTCATTAATTAGAATTAAGGAATGACAATTAAATCCTGCAACACAAAACAAAGGTCCTCCAATTTTATAGACTATATCTCAGAAAACTTGGTTATAATTCAAATATTCTATTAAGTTTTTAATTATAAAATCAAGACATTGTCCCACATGGTTAAATGCATAAATATTTTTGTTGTTTAGTTGCTAAGTCGTGTTTGACTTTTTTGCAACCCAATGGATTATAGCCTGACAGGTTCGTCTGTCCATGGGATTTCTCAGGCAAAAATACTAGAGTGGGTTGCCATTTCCTTTTCCAGAGGATCTTTCTGACCCAGAGATCAAACCTGCATCTCCTACATAAGCAATATTTTTTCTTTATTACTGAGCCCCAGGGAAGCAAATGCATAATACATTGTCTTAAAAGACTGGAAAAATACGTGTTGAACTGGAAAGGTTATGACAATTGTTATGTAAGTTTACATGTGGTCTAATGAGAACTGGAATTTTGATCTAACATAGGTTACTTCACTTTCTGCAAACAGTTTTACCAGCATCTGAAAATTCACCTTCCTCCTTTGCCATTTCTCTCATCTGGGAGATCTAGTCCTCTTCTCACTCTACTCCATTGTTCCAGATTTTTCCTTACTTTAGACCTCCTAATAGAGCTAACTCGAAATATCACAATCCCCTAGTGCAGCATCACATGAAATAGTACTCTGAAAATTTGAGTACTCTGAAATAATGAGTTATATAAAACACAGGTTTCTTTTTAAATATGTAAATATTAAATTCTGTGTATTGGAGTATTCTTTTCAAAAGATTGAAATTTATATTTATATCCTGTGACCTAGGTTAACTAGTCAGGTGTTTTATTATACCCTTGTAAAAAATGTTTTAATATAGAAAGTGAAAGTGAGATCACTCAGTCGTGTCCGATTCTTTGCGACCCCGTGGACTATAGCCCACCAGACTCCTCTGTCCATGGGATTCTCCTGGCAAGAATACTGGAGTGGGTTGCCATTTCCTTCTCCAGGGGATCTTCCCAACCCAGGGATCAAACCCAGGTCTCCTGCATTGCAGGCAGACACTTTAACCTCTGAGCCAATAAGGAAAGAACCACCCAGATAGAATTAACTAAATAATAAAAGCTCAGATGATAAGAACAGTTAATAATTGTCTAGTCCTATCACATATATTTGAACCCTCTTTACAGTTCTCTGACTAAAAAGTTGTTCATCGGTTTCAACATTGCCCAGAAATAAGGACTTCTACCTTCTGGTACAGTCCCATTCCATTGTTAGGAAAACTACTACACAGTTATTATGAGAGAAGAAATCTGCCTGCCATTCTTTAGATTCCTATTCAGAGGCCACAGGTGTCTTAAGCCCAGGTACAGAAATTCAAAGCCAACTACTCATTTCCCGACCTGTCTTCTCTCTTCCTTCGTCCGTGCCATTTACTAAAAGAAGCAAAGAGCAAGCCACACTCCCCAATCTTCAGTCTCCTGCCTACATCTTTAAAAAGAACAATGTTTTCTTTGAGTTTTCATATATTATTATAAGAGGTAGTAGCCCCAATACCTAAATATGTATTTCAGCAAATTCTGCCTCCTGATGTTACCTATCTGACATGCATGCCATTATCATAAACCAGTTTTGTTATATGTACCATTGCATCTATGTCTCCCACTTAACAGAGAAACTCCAATTATTGCAATCTGTTTCTAGCATTGAGAAAAAGAAAATGTCACAAGGACAAGTTTTTGAGTCTTGAGCATTTCACTAACAATTTAGCATTCTGTTTTTAACCAAGACATAAAAGCAACCTAAAACATATATAAAGCTTTTCACCTTGCAATCAATTCAGATGGTTACCAGAGTAAGTGATAACTAATAAATCTGGATCACTTAAATAGAAAACATTTTAACAAACTGAAATAGATGGTGGTAAAAAGTAAGTATTCAGTTCAGTTCAGTTCAGTCGCTCAGTCGTGTCAGACTCTTTGCGACTCCTTGAATCGTAGCAGGCCAGGTCTCCTTGTCCATCACCAACTCCGGGAGTCCTTAGGTTGCTTTTAATAGACAAAATTTCTCTTCATCAACATAACAGCTTTGCATTAAAAATTGTCCAAGTTTCTATATCAAAAATCAAATAATTGTTATTACACAATAATCCAAAATTACATAATGGTGCAAAATATAATGATACAATATTATCAAACATTAGTATTTTATTTTAGAGGAATTATAGTCACTTATACAAGGGATAACAAAGTTGTTTTCTAAGAAAGAAAAAATATCTGTCACTTTTCTGGTCTTTGCAGTAACAATGTTTTACTAAATGTTCCCTTTTAATCTATAAAGTAACACAATATTCAATTATTATTATCAGTTCAGTTCAGTTCAGTCGCTCAGGTGTGTCTGACTCTTTGTGACCCCATGAACTACAGCACAGCAGGCCTCCCTGTCCATCACCAACTCCCGGAGTCCACCCAAATCCATGACCATTGAGTCGGTGATGCCATCCAATCATCTCATCCTCTGTCGTCTCCTTCTCCTGCCCTCAATCTTTCCCAGCATCAGGGTCTTTTCAAATGAGTCAGCTCTTCACATTAGGAGGCCAAAGTACTGGACTTTCAGCTTCAACATCAGTCCTTCCAATGAACACCCAGGACTGATCTCCTTTAGGATGGACTGGTTGGATCTCCTTGTAGCCCAAGGGACTCAGAGAGTCTTCTCCAACACAACAGTTCAAAAGCATCAATTTTTCAGCTCTCAGCTTTCCTTATAGTCCCAACTCTCACATCCATACACGACCATTGGAAAAACCATAGCCTTGACTAGATGGACCTTTGTTGGCAAAGTAATGTCTCTGCTTTTGAATATGCTGTCTAGGTTGCTCATAACTTTCCTTCCAAGGAAAAAGCATCTTTTAATTTCATGGTACAATCACCAACTGCAGTGATTTTGGACCCCAGAAAAATAAATTCAGTCACTGTTTCCCCATCTATTTGCCATGAAGTGATGGCACCAGATGACATGATCTTTGTTTTCTGAATGTTGAGCTTTAAGCCAACTTTTCACTCTCCTCTTTCACTTTCATCAAGAGGCTCTTTAGTTCTTCCTCACTTTGTGCCATAAGGGTGGTGTCATCTGCATATCTGAGGTTATTGATATTTCTGCCTGCAATCTTGATTCCAGTTTGTGTTCCTCCAGCCCAGCTTTTGTCATGATGTACTCTGCATATAAGATAAATAAGCAGGCTGACAATATACAGTCCTGACATACTCCTTTTCCTATTAGGAACCAGTCTGTTGTTCCATGTCCAATTCTAACTGCTGCTTCCTGACCTGCAAACAAGTTTCTCAAGAAGCAGGTCAGGTGGTCCGGTATTCCCATCTCTTTCAGAATTTTCCACAGTTTATTGGGATCTATGCAGTCAAAGGCTTTGGTGTAGTCAATAAAGCAGAAATAGATGTCTTTCTGGAACTCTCTTGCTTTTTCAATGATCCGGCAGATTTTGGCAATTTGATCTCTGGTTCCTTTGCCTTTTCTAAATCCAGGTTGAACATCTGGACGTTCACGGTTCATGTATTGCTAAAGCCTGGCTTGGAGAATTTTAAGCATTACTTTGCAAGCATGTGAGATGAGTGCAATTGTGCAGTAGTTTGAGCATTCTTTGGCATTGCCTTTTTTGGGATGGAATGAAAACTGACCTTTTCCAATCCTGTGGCCACTGCTGAGTTTTCCAAATTTGCAGGCATATTGATTGTAGCACTTTCAGAGCGTCATCTTTCAGGATTTGAAACAGCTCAACTGGATCACTGCAGATGGTGATTGTAGCCATGAAATTAAAAGACGCTTACTCCTTGGAAGAAAAGTTATGACCAACCTAGATAGCATATTAAAAAGCAGAGACATTACTTTGCCAACAAAGATCCGTCTAGTCAAGGTTATGGTTTTTCCAGTGGTCATGTATGGATGTGACAGTTGGACTGTGAAGAGAGCTGAGCACCAAAGAATTGATGTTTTTTAACTGTGGCATTGGAGAAGACTCTTGAGAGTCCCTTGGACTGCAAGGAGATCCAACCAGTCCATCCTAAAGGAGTCAGTCCTGGTTGTTCACTGGAAGAACTGATGCTATAGCTGAAACTCCAACACTTTGATCACCTCATGCGAAGAGTTTACTCATTGGAAAAGACTCTGTTGCTGGGAGAGATTGGGGGCAGGAGGAGAAGGGGAAGACAGAGGATGAGATGGCTGGATGGCATCACTGACTCAATAGACATGAGTTTGAATGAACTCCGGAGTTGGTGATGGACAGGGAAGCCTGGCGTGCTGCGATTCATGGGGTCACAAAGAGTCGGACAGGACTGAGCAACTGAACTGAACTGAGCTGAACTGAGATTACAACTAGAAATAGTTTGCATTTAAATCTCCCATTCTGGTAAAATTCAAAATGATTTTGTTTATTGAAGGCTCAAGGTACAGCAATTTGTTCTCCAGTGTTTATAAAGGGTTTGTCATGATTAATTTGCCTCAGGCTTTTTGTTTTGCTTTGTTTCTCTGATTTGGCTTCATTTTCCAATCCCTACCCCTCAGAATGCTCTCTTTCCTGTCTTTTGTGGATTGATCTACAGAAAGATGCTACCAGGCAACTGCTCAGGTTTTCTACCTGCCATTGTACAAGTCATTGAAGCAAAACATGTATTGGTTGGAAATTTGATAGAAGAAAAAATCTTTTTATATTTCCATGTCTCATCCATAAAATAAAAGAAGTATTCAGCCAGAAGTGCTCCAAAGTATCTGTATCAAGGAGAGGCACAAATGCCTTCATTCTAAGGATTTTGGGAAAGAAAAAAAAAAAAAAACCCTTTTCAATGGAGTTATCTATCATCTGCTCTGTTGGTGGCCAAGAAAGCAAGAAGCAGTGTATACAATCATGGTCAGGAAGAAGACTTGGAGTTCTATCCAAAACCAAATAAACTCATGTGAATTTATTAGGAAAGCCTTTGGTTATTCCTTAGTAACTCTATTCTTCAACTTGAAATTTTCATTCAATGAAATGAAATATTACACCGTGATAACATTTTCAATTGAACTTGAGCTTAAGAAAGCCAAATATCATACGAAATTTCACATTTTTAAGAGTTGCAGCAAGTTGTTACTGCTTAAAAATGTTTCCATCTCTTTGAATTATTTAAGAAAATTATCTCCTTACCTGGGTAGATATATTTTCAACTTTACTGTGAAGAACACAATTCAACCACTCCTTTTATGAGGCTTTAAGAAAAATGAATATGCAGATATAGTTCTGCTCTCACAAAAAATGTAAGGAGAGAAATCTACTTCAAATTATATGCTTATTCTGGGTATATGTCTTTCTAGAGAAAAAATAATACATTAGCCTATTAGCATACAGATCAAGCTAGGAGATACAAGAAACAAAATTTGCTCTATGGAAGCAGGCAGCGTAGGTTAGTGTCCAAAGATGGGCTTTGAATCTATATAGACCTGAATGAGAATTTTATCCCTGCCTCATACTAGTATGGTATTTACTAGTATGGTAAATTCAGACACGTCACCGAACCTTAATAAGCCTCAGTTTTCCCCTTATAAATTGAGAATAACAATGTAAACCTCAACAAGTTATTATAAAGACTAAATTATATTATTTTATCCATTCAACTTTCATTCATTTAATATAAATTATGACATACACCAGACAATATTCTAGGCACTAGGGACACTGTAATGAATAAAAGACACAGACCACTGAGGAGGCAACATTTGTGCAGAGATAAGGAAGGATAAAAAGGTATTATCCAACAGAGCTTTCTAGGGTAAGAGACCAGCGTCTCAGGAGTCTGACAAGCTGGAGTAACTGAAAGAAGGCCAGAGAGGAGGACAAGTCTGCAGAGACAGGTAGAGCAAACACTACTAGGCCCCTTGCCTACTTAGTAGGACCTGTAAGTTTACTGGCATGAAGTAAGTCTAATACTATCTAATATTTCATTTAGCACAATCATATTTTCTCTCTCCAGAGCTAAGACTACCTGACCCTTAGCATCAATTCTACCTAAACCTGTAGGATCAATCTTGAAAATAAGAACTGTGAAAAGGCTACAGAACATAGAACATCATGATGAGTGATGCTTGGCTGGACTACAGATTCCAACGACGGTATTAATATTCCACTCAAATGTCCAGATGGGACAAGTCATATCCCATTGGTACCTGCTTCATGAGCAAACCAGACGAGCCACACTGTTACTAATTAGTTATATCCTCACCACAAGCAGCAAAGCCACACATAACCAGTGGGAGAGAAGCAGGGTCAGGTCAGGGGGTATCTAAAAATTTAAACATCTTCTTAAAAGATACTCAGTCATTCAAAAAAGGTTATCAAAATTGAAAGTATCAGTAACGCTCTAAGTGGACAAATGTAAAGTTTGTTGCATAACTATGAAGGGGTTCAGAGTATACCACCCCCCAAAATACTGCTCTGGCCAAAGGATTATTTTGAGCAGAAGGCAATTGAGAAAAAGCAGACATAAGGTCTCTGCCCACCCATCCATCTGCCAGAAAGCAGAACATAAATATGTGAGCTCCTTTTGTGAAGGTGTCCAGGTCCCCTACTTTCTGTCCCAGAGATAACAACCTGATTCCTGCAGAAAAGATGGCACCAAGAATCTACACAAATAAGTCTTGCTAACTGCCTCTTATCTACAATTACTTTCCCCATATATTTTCATTTTAACAACTCGCCACCCCTGGAAACTCAAAGAGCTTTTCTGTTGTCCTGTCACTTCTCTATGAATTTGCTGTTCTTTTATTAAGATGCTATATAAGCCCAGGTTCTAACTGCCCTTTTGAGTTACCACTGTGATCTGTATCTACAAAGGATGCACACATTAATAAACTCTGTGTTTCTTTCGATAATTTGTCTTTTGTCAGTTCAATGTACAGGGCCTAGCCACTGAATCTAAAATGAATGTAAGAAAAAAAGTCAAGCATTTCCATCCCGGCACGCATCTATCATATGTTCAGTAGGATGAGCGCTCATTAGTTCTTTAAAATAAAGTTAGAAACAGTTCCATTTATAAGTCTGTTAATAATTTCTAATACTTCAAGTCATTTCGATCTTTATGTATATTATAAAACAAAATAAAAATACCATGTAGTGTTTAAACAGGATTCTGTGCTGAGAATCCATAAACAAAAAAGGCAGAGCATATTAACTGCAAGCAGATCATTTGCATTAAGAATTTTCAATTAAATTTTTATTTTGGTTGCTTATTTGTAATGAAATGCTTCAGAATCACTTGTGAGTGAGTGAGTGAGTGAAACTCACAGTCATGTCCTACTCTTACAATCCAGATCCCATGGACTGTAGTCCACCAGGCTCCTCTGCCCATGGGGATGCTCCAGGCAAGAATCCTGGAGTGGGTTGCCATGCTCTCCTCCAGGATATCTTCTCAACCCAGTAATCGAACCAGGGTCTCCTGCATTGCAGGTGGATTTTTTTGCCTTCTGAGCCACCAAATTTAAAAACAACAAAAAGAACTGATGATTCAATTGTTAATGTTTCAGATGTGTAAACTCAATATATAAAAATGGGGTAAAAAACTTCTTAAAGAATAAAATATTTATTTTAGTTTATTTCCCTAACCAATCCAATCCATCCTTTACTCTCTCATCTATAATACTGATATTATAATTATTGTAGTTATTATTTTTCAACTTCCTCTGAAGTAACCCTTTTCTGGGAGAGAGAAGATAACGTAATAGATTTTTCTATGTTTAATTTCATGCATTCTGTGAATTTTTAATGTTAATGCTTTAAAGAATTCCTCTTATTTAAATAAGATATTTGATAAAAAGTATTCCAGATAATCTTTCTACTAAATCTTTAACAGCAAAGCTTAAAAAAAACTTATTACCATATGCTGTTTAATGCCTAAAGCAAAGATCTAGTATGGAATTGAGCATCATAATGAGGTCAATCTCAATTCCATCAATGTTATGTTCTATTAAAATCAAATGCAATCACATTCCTCATTTCAACCCAGCATGGCTTGGCTTTGAGGTATGTTCAGAAATGCACTTAAATTAGAGGGAAACATTAACATTTTATCGTATGAATGCCACTAATGGCTCAGAAGATTAGCAATAACACTTTCTGGAGACTTCCTCTACTGAAAATGTACTGTTAATAATATTCTTACATATCTAACAGTAACTGTTGGATATGCATTTCCAACTAACAAAGTTCAGGAGCTCCTGGTTAAAAATAAATAAAAGGGCCTTCCCTGGTGGCCCAGTGGTTCCCTGGTGTCTGTGTTTCCTCTGCAGGGGGCATGAGTTCAATCCCGGGTTTGGGAAGTTACACATGCTGTGAGTGTGCAAGTTGCTCAGTTGTTTCTGACTCTTTGTGACCCTATGAACTATACACAGACCAGGAATTCTCCAGGCCAGAATACTGGAGTGGATAGCGATTCCCTTCTTCAGGGGATCTTCCCAACCCAGGGATCAAACCCAGGTCTCCCACATTGGCAGGCGGATTCCTTACCAGCTGAGCCACCAGGGAAGCCCCTACAAGATACGAGATGTGGCCAAAAATAAAATAAAATTTTAAAAGTGAAAGAAAGAAAAACTACTGCCAGTGAAAATCCCTGAACTAGAAATCTAGTCCCATTTGCGATTTTCAGAGCTGATTGTGGCTCAGATCATGAACTCCTTATTGTCAAACTCAGACTTAAATTGAAGAAAGTGGAGAAAACCACTAGACCATTCAGGTATGACCTAAATCAAATCCCTTATGACTATACAGTGGAAGTGAGATATAGATTTAAGGGAATAGATCTGATAGAGTGCCTGATGAACTATGGATGGAGGTTCATGACATTGTACGGGAGACAAGAATCAAGACCATCCCCAAGAAAAAGAAATGCAAAAAAGAAAATGGCTATCTGAGGAGGCCTTACAAATAGCTGTGAAAAGAAGAGAAGTGAAAAGCAAAGGAGAAAAGGAAAGATATACCCATTTGAATGCAGAGTTACAAAGAATAGCAAGGAGAGATAAGAAAGCCTTTCTCAGTGATCAATGCAAAGAAATAGAGGAAAAAAATAGAATGGGAAAGACTAGAGATCACTTCAAGATACCAAGGGAACATTTCAAGAAAAGATGGGCTCGATAAAGGACAACAATCGTAGGGACCTAACAGAAGCAGAAGATATTAAGAAGAGGTGGAAAAATTTTAAAAAAAAAAGACAGAAAGGAAAAACAAAAAAAAGAAGAGGTGGCAACAATACACAGAAAACTGTACAAAAAAGATCTTCACGATCCAGATAATCATGATGGTGTGATCACTCACGTAGAGCCAGACATCCTGGAATGTGAAGTCAAGTGGGCCTTAGGAAGCATCACTACAAACAAAGCTACTGGAGGTGATGGAATTCCAATTGAGCTATTTCAAATCCTGAAAGATGATGCTGTGAAAGTGCTGCACTCAATATGCCAGCAAATTTGGAAAACTCAGCAGTGGCCACAGGACTGGAAAAGGTCCATTTTCATTCCAATCCCAAAGAAAGGCAGTGCCAAAGAAGGCTCAAACTACCTCACAATTGTACTCATCTCACACACTAGCAAAGTAATGCTTAAAATTCTCCAAGCCAGGCTTCAGCAATATGTGAACTGTGAGTTCCAGATGTTCAAACTGGTTTTAGAAAAGGCAGAGGAACCAGAGATTAAATTGCCAACGACCACTGGATCACTGAAAAAGCAAGAGAGTTCCAGAAAACCATCTACTTCTGCTTTATTCACTATGCCAAAGCCTTTGACTGTGCAGATCCCAATAAACTGTGGAAAATTCTGAAAGAGAGATGGGAATACCAGACCACCTGACCTGCCTCTTGAGAAACCTGTATGCAAGTCAGGAAGCAACAGTTAGAACTGGACATGGAACAACAGACTGGTTCCAAATAGGAAAAGGAGTATTTCAAGGCTGTCTATTGTCACCCTGCTTATTTAACTCTATGCAGAGTACATCATGAGAAACGCTGGGCTGGAAGAAGCACAAGCTGGAATCAAGATTGCTGGGAGAAATATCAATAACCTCAGATATGCAGATGACACCACCCTTATGGAAGAAAGTGAAGAAGAACTAAAGAACCTCTTGATGAAAGTGAAAGAGGAGAGTGAAAACATTGGCTTAAAGCTCAGCACTCAGAAAACTAAGATCATGTCATCTGGTCCCATCACTTCATGGGAAATAGATGGGGAAACAGTGGACACAGTGGCTGACTTTAGTTTTTGGGGCTCCAAAATCACTGTAGATGGTGATTGTCGCCATGAAATTAAAAGACGCTTGCTCCTTGGAAGGAAAGTTATGACCAAACTAGATAGCATATTAAAAAGCAGAGACATCATTTTGCCAACAAAGGTCCGTCTAGTCAAGACTATGGTTTTTCCAGTGGTCACGTATGGATGTGAGAGCTGGACTATAAAGAAAGCTGAGCACCAAAGAATTAATGGTTTTGAACTGTGCTGTTGGAGAAGACTCTTGAGAGTCCCTTGGACTGCAAGGAGATCCAACCAGTCCGTCCTAAAGGAGATCAGTCCTGGTTGTTCATTGAAAGGACTGATGTTGAAGCTGAAAGTCTAGTACTTTGGCCTCCTAATGTGAAAAGCTGACTCATTGGAAAAGATACTGATGCTGAGAAAGATTGAGGGCAGGAAGAGAAGTGGATGACAGTGGATGAGATGGTTGGATGGCATCACCGATTCGATGGACATGGGTTTGGGTGGACTCCAGGAATTGGTGATGGACAGTGAGGCCTGGCATTCTGTAGTTCATGGGGTGCAAAGAGTCGGACACGACTGAGCAACTGAACTGAACTGAACTGAACTGAACCCGAAAATGATGCTTCATTGAGATCATCCATAATCTAGTGAAATAGAGTTACATTTCTCAGGCAAGCAATGGATCATCCTCCATAGATTATGTATGAGTTATAAATAAATTTGTTTAAGAGGGTTTTGGGTGGGAGTGTATGGTAGGCGGGGTTTACATTTTTTCTGCTGCTAAATAGGAAATAGTGCAAATTCATGGTGATCCACTACCCTCTCTATCCTTGATCTGTATAGACATATAGCTCACGAGCCCAAAACATCATTACTACAATCTTTCATCTTGAGTCTAAAGAAGGCTTATCTCAACAAAAACAATTTCAGAGTTAACCCAATTCCATATACCAACAAAACATAGCACTGAGAACAAGGAAATATGATAGTCCTTAACTTACACTAGGAATGTATTCCTTAATACCTTATGTACTTTGAATGCATTCAATTTCTTGAATACCTAAATTATAACCAGCACGATTTTAGATATGTCAGATATAGAGTCATGACCTAATGGAGACTGTAAGATATACCTGAAGACCAGACGTGCAAGGAATTAAAGACCTTTAAACTGTAAATTCTCTTAAAGGTCATGAAGAAGGAGTCATTTTACATCTGTAGAACTAAAGCCTGGAGAATTAAAGTGCCTTTGTACAAACTACAAAGCTAATTAACATTCTGCTGGGACTAGAATCAAGAAGCCTGACTCTCAGTGTTGCTCATCTTGAATATGAACAAAAAGAAAATCTGCAGGCAGGGTTGGTGGGGGTGAGGGTGAGTGATTGGGTGGCATGCTGTGACACAAAGTATGCAAATATCAACACTGTGAAAACTCCAAGTTTGGGGAAGACTCAGGGAAGGGTCAACATTTTTCTCCAAATTTAAATTACTGCTGATATCACCTGTTCCTGGAGCCTTAATCCCTAATAGTTTAGAACAGATCAGGTGTGCATTATTCCAAACCATTTTGAAATAGGGGCTCCATTTGTGCACATGAAGGAAACAAAATATGTCACCCCAAAACATGCCTCTTTGACATAAAAATTATTTTGAGCTGAAGGCAATTAAGAGGCAGCAAAAGTAGGAACAGCTCTCTCTACCCTCCCCCAGCTCTGCCTAAAGGGAGGATATAAATTCTCCTTTTACTCGACAGACTCCTATCCAATCTAGAGATGGCAGCAGAGGAATCAGTAAACAACCAAATTCGGTAAGCTCCCACCTATATATTTATGTTCCCACGGTTCACCACCCTTGGGAGCCTAAAGTCACTTTCCTTTGTCCTGTTGTTTCTCCATAGATGTATTATCCTTTGTTGAAATGATATATGAACCAGAGTTTTAAATCACCATTCTGAGCTTCTCTTTATAATAAATTTTTTTCTCTTGTGTGATACATGCTGCTTGCGTTAATAAACTCTTTTCCTTTGTTAATCTTTGTTTTTCTTTGAGTTGCAGCTTAAAATCTAAGATGGGGGAGATAAAGTTCAGCTCCCCTATGAATATAAATTCTTTAAAAGCTTGAAAAGACTTTAACCATCCGTGAGCTCTGTAGAGCTATGAACCAAAAACCTAAGCACTGAACAGGACTCCTCTGGAATGCAGGATACCAGTTTTAGATGAAGCTAGGGGCTTCACCAGTTCTGGGACCCTTTCAGAAATGTCTTCTCAAAGGAGTCATAGCATTTGGTGGGCACAAATTGGCCACAAAATTCCATATTGCTTTATGAAAACAAGTGAAAGTGTGGCAAGAGAATGCAGTAAGAAGAAGGGAAGCAAAAGAATCAGAATTAGGGAACTCTAACAATGGGAACAATTTCAGGAAAAATTTAAAATTCCATAATTACTGACCAAATATTTAAGAGTATATTCAGAACACAGTACTTGAACTTAAAATAAAGAACTGGTTGACAACAGGGTTTGGTTTACGGTTCCCTAACAACTCTGTTGTCAACCAGTTCTTTATTCTAAGTTCAGGCACTGTATTGTGAATATACTCTTAAACATTTGGTCAGCAATTATGAAAAAACAGTTCAAATATGCATAAATTCCCTGACTTAACAAGTGGGGATAATTAGGATGAGATCTCTGGACACTCTTTTTTTAAAAAAGAAAATTTAAAAAAATAAGGAAAACTAGAGTAAGAGGTTTTCTTCTCTGACTCTCTACCTCCATGAAGTCTTAGAAATATACATATTTCCCAGAGAGAAAGAGACAGAGATAGAGAGACAGAGAGATAGAGAGGGAGAGAAAGAAGGAGAAGAGAGGAGAGGAGAAGGGAGGGGAGGGGAGGGAAGGGAAGAGCCATAGATCCTGGGACAAAGAGTTAGCAACTCTCAGTGATTCAATCAGAACCCATTAAATGTTGAGAGGGTGTTTGGAGGAGCCTTAACCTCATAACTGAAAAGGCATAGGATATTTACAAGCAGTTTCTTAAGACATAAGATATGAAAATATTTAATATGTCACACAACAATGAAAGATTATTAATGTCCTGTTCTTCATAATGGAAAAAAATTTGAAAATACCCCAAATATAAAAAATAATAATAAAATATTTACTATGGGAAAGGAAGGGCTTCACAGGTGGCTCAGTAGTAAAGAATCTGCCTGCCCACGCAGGAGATGCAAGAGAAGAGGGTCCAGTCCCTGGGTCAGGAAGATCCCCTGGATAGAAAATGGCAGCCCACTACAGTATCTTGCCTGGGGAATCCCATGGACAGAGGAGCCTGGTGGGCTACAGTCCACAGGGTTACACAGGGTTGGACACAACTGAATAACTGAGCACATGGGAAAGGAAATGGTAGATGGAAATTCTGAAATACTGTAAAAAGCTTTACTAATTTTAAGGCCTATATATTGCATCGATATGATGCATATTTAGTGTGCTGCCATAATTGTCTACCTCAATGCACATAAAATATTTATATAAAAGCATTCGGTAGATTACTCCTTACCATTATCCCCCAATCCTATTTTTTCTCATTAGATCTCAAGTAACTCAAACTCTAGGCTGGCTACTTGAGAGACTTTCACAAACCTAATCATTATGATAAATATACCTCACATATCTTCTGGTTTTTTTTTTTTGTAATTTATCATTATGGCCTTTAATAAGTTGTTTCTGAAATCCAACTGTTCTATTAAATGTTCCACAATGTATTAGAAAATTATTATTTTCTCACCCCAGTTAAGAAAGTTCCATTTCTCTCCCTCCACTGCTTTACCTGAAAGACACTCAACTCTTTCACTCTTACCAAGCAAGACCTTTATAACTTGTGTTACTATTTCTGCAATTTCATATCTAGACCACATATATTTTTGAAAGCCACTGTATATTTGTTTTATTCAGGGTAGCCTTTGTTAACCTAATCATAATGACAATGTTCAAGTTGACACTTCAAAGCACATTTTAATACCAATTACTACCTCAGATATGCAGATGACACCACCCTTATGGCAGAAAGTGAAGAGGAACTAAAAAGCCTCCTGATGAAAGTGAAAGTGAAAGTGAAAGTGGAGAGTGAAAAAGTTGGCTTAAAGCTCAACATTCAGAAAACTAAGATCATGGCATCTGGTCCCATCACTTCATGGGAAATAGATGGGGAAACAGTGGAAACTGTGTCAGACTTTCTTTTTTGGGCTCTCAAATCACTGCAGATGGTGATTGCAGCCATGAAATTAAAAGACACTTACTCCTTGGAAGGAAAGTTATAACCAACCTGGATAGTATATTGAAAAGCAGAGATATTACTTTGCCAACAAAGGTCCATGTAGATGGTTTTTCCATTGGTTATGTATGGATGTGAGAGTTGGAATGTGAAGAAAGCCGAACGCTGAAGAATTGATGCTTTTCAACTGCGGTGTTGGGAGAAGACTCTTGAGAGTCCCTTGGACTGCAAGGAGATCCATCCAGTCTATCCTAAAGGAGATTCAGTCCTGGGCGTCCATTGGAAGGACAGATGCTGAAGCTGAAACTCCAATACTTTGGCCACCTCATGCGAAGAGTTGACTCATTGGAAAAGACCCTGATGCTTAGAGGGATTGGGGATGACAGAGGATGAGATGGCTAGATGGCATCACCGACTTGATGGACATGAGTTTGAGTGAACTCCAGGAAGTGGTGATGGACAGGAAGGCCTGGCATGCTGTGATTCATGGGGTTGCAAAGAGTCAGACACGACTGAGAAACTGAACTGAACTGAACTCAACTAGTTCTCTATCCATTAATGTGACAAGGCTACAAATTCAATGCTCTATATTATTTTCCTCGTATTTTGGATGCTCACAAATTTTAATGCTTCCAAAACTTCATACCTTACCATTATCCATGACTTCAAACCTAGATTTTTACTATCTAAGAAAAATGTTTATAGGGCAAGATGAAGAATATAACCTTTAATGGTAAATTTTTAACAAACTATACATAAGATGAATGAGATAAGATTAATTTGCAAATAAATATGCTTGTTTGCCAAAGAATGAAGATTTACTCAAGGACCTATAAGCAACTTATGGGAATAAATGTACAAACAAAAGAAAAAGCAAAAGGAAGAGATGATAAAACCACTTGTTTTCTAAAACTCTAAAGGCATGTTCCACACACACACACACACACACACACACACACACACACACACTAAAGACATAGAAAGACACTTATACACACCTATCCACCTATCCTCACATCACACACTTCTATACCCTGTTCATATTAACTTAATGTCCTTTGAATTAATTTTATGACATAGTGTGTTAGGGATGGGAGACAATGGAACCCTTCAATACAGTAAGCAGCTCTCTGCTGGAATTGTAAGCAACTCCTAAGTCTTCAGAGAGCCACAAAGCTTTGCAAATTTTATTGATTTCTTTGACTGATGTAAATTGCAAGTGACTCTCTATTGTGTCAGGCAGCTCTCAAATGGTTCCAGCTGACTCTGCAATGAGCCTCTACATGGTCCAAAGCACTAGGAGGAACATGTCACATCTTTAACCTCAAGCAATAGAGCTCAATCTGCCTTGTTTTAAATTAAACATACCGTAAGTAATTGTACTCAAGATTTGAAAAGTTTTTGCTTCCTTAAACAGCAAGAACATGCACTAATAGCATTGCCTTTTATAATTTTGAGAATAAAACCCATTTGGGAGACCTGAGAAAAAAGGCAGCCTTCAAGGTGGAGGCCTCAAAGCAAGAATGAAAACATGAAAGCTGTTCTGGTCGGCTTTTGACATCTTAGAATACAGAATAATGGTCTCAGCTCCTGTCCTCCTTCCTCCTGTGATCAGAGCTCCATTTGCAGTTAATGGCAACTCCTTCTATAGGAGGCCTTTCTGAACAGTGAATTCTGAACAGAATGAGAGAACTGAAAAGCATCACTGAATATAGTCTCTGGGTTGTTCACCACTTGCATGTTCATGGACAAAGGGGAAAAGAGCAGCAATACAATCAGGTATTCCAAGAAGCAAGCAGGCCTGAGAATGTATCCAAATGATAGTGAGCAACAAAGACACAACACTCAGGCCATGAGGTTCAAATCCTGGCTACCTTGCTTACTAGCTACACAAGCGTGGGAGTGTTTCTTAATCTCTCTGAATCTGGCTTCTGATTTTTTTTTTTTTTTGGCCTGAGTATGATGATAATTCCTACATTGCATGGCCATTATGATTATCATGTGAGACAAAGAAGTCTATAAGACACCTAGGACTGGACCATGAACTCAGAAAGTGTTCAGTAAATGGTAACTGTGTGATGACAGAGGCAGTGATGATGATGAAGAAAATGATGACATATGATGACCGCAGTCATTAAGACTATTCACAGTCCAGGCTATTATGCTGCTTCTGACCCTGGCACTTGTATACACCCTGTTTGCTTCCTCCTATCAGTTTCCAAAAAAAAAAATCATACTTCATCATGAGAAAGTGGCCCAAACAGTAATTCCTTCAGGGAGATGGCACTAAACACAACTGATCTGGATACCCTGCTCCTATTCTTCATATTGACTAGAGCAAAGCATAGATGACTTGGTGAAAGCCACCCAGAGAAGCTGAGTTCTAAAACAGGATTTAAAGATGCTTGGGTTTCCACATATTCCAGACAATGTGCAAAGGAATAAGGCTTGATTTAAGACACCGTTATGGGCCATAGAAATGTTCTCAGTCTAGACTTGAAGCTACACCAAAATTGTGGCAAGAGCTGTAACAGAAATATGTACAAAATTCTGTGAGAACACAGGAGGGAGACATTAATTAAATCATGGGGAAATGGAAGGAGACGTTTCATGGAACATTACTGTTATAAAATAACATCTGGGTTGGACCCAAAGGGTGAGTACAAAATGTTCCCTGGGAGGATCTTCCCACAACAGTCTGTCATCATATTAACACTAGCAGACCATCTCCAAGGAGTGCTCCCCAATATTCAGATGGCTCCCACTGAAATGGCAATAGATTATTATACTTACAAGCCAATAAAGGACAAAGAAGTAGAGGGGAGTAGCGTGCATTTAGTGATTTATTTGTCCCAAGGGCGATTTTTAATCAAAGCTAGGCTGGACAAAAATCAATATCAATAACCTCAGATATGCAGATGACACCACCCTTATGGCACAAAGTGAAGAAGAACTAAAGAGCCTCTTGATGAAAGTGAAAGAGGAGAGTGAAAAAGTTGGCTTAAAGCTCAACATTCAGAAAACAAAGATCATGGCATCTGGCCCCACCACTTCATGGGAAATAGATGGGGAAACAGTGTCAAATTTTTTGTGCTCCAAAATCACTGCAGATGGCGACTGCAGCCATGAAGTTAAAAGACACTTACTCCTTGGAAGAAAAGTTATGACCAACCTAGATAGCATATTCAAAAGCAGAGATATTACTTTGCCAACTAAGGTCCATCTAGTCAAGGCTATGGTTCTTCCAGTAGTCATGTATGGATGTGAGAGGTGGACTGTGAAGAAGGCTGAGCACCAAAGAATTGATGCTTTTGAACTGTGGTGTTAGAGAAGACTCTTGAGAGTCCCTTGGACTGCAAGGAGATCCAACCAGTCCATCCTAAAGGAGATCAGTCCTGGGTGTTCATTGGAAGGACTGATGTTGAAGCTGAAACTCCAGTACTTTGGCCACCTGATGCAAAGAGCTGACTCATTTGAAAAGACCCTGATTCTGGGAAAGATTGAAGGTGGGAGGAGAAGGGGACGACAGACGATGAGATGGTTGGATGGCATCACTGACTTGATGGACATGTGTTTTAGTAAACTCCGGGAGTTGGTGATGGATAGGGAGGCCTGGTGTGCTGCAGTCTCCAAAGAGTTGGACATGACTGAGTGACTAAACTGAACTGAACTGAGGCTGGATAATGTGAGCACAGAGGCAATTTGGGGTGCTAACACAAGCCCAGGTGGTGGTCAGACTACATTTGTTTCTCAGTGCTGGCATTGCTGGGTGGTTAAATGAATTGATGATTGCAAATTGCTTTGAAAATACACAATACTGAATAAAGGCCATGAATTACTGTTGTTCAATTTACTCAGACAAACTTGTCTCCAGACAGAAGGTCCCTGAATGGCAGACTATGTTTAAGGACATTTAGGAGCTTTCTTTTTCACAACAAAGATGATTTTTTAAGCTATATTTATTCTAAAACCATCATAAAGCCTAAGGATAATCTTTTTTAAATGCCATTACAACAGAATAAATCTGAAATTGCTCGTAAATGCCACTTACAGGGAACTTTAGAAAAAATGCATTAAACTAAAACAGTTTGTCGTATCACTTAAAAATAAATTACCAGAAAATGAAGCCTCCCATGGGAATGGTAGCTGTGATAGCTGAGAGGAAATAAGAAGAAACAAGTTACAGGTATATAACCCATGTAAACATATAGAGAACATTCTCTGCAAAAGATGATGGAAAAACTGCTAAAAGAAACTCACATTTGATAATAATCAACCATTGGCTTTCCTGATGGCTCAGATGGTAAAGAATCCCCCTGCAATATAGGAAATCCAAGATCGAACCCTGGGTCAGGAAGCTCCTCTGAAGAAGAAAATGGCAACCTACTCCAGTATTCTTGCCTGGAGAATTCCATGGACAGAAGAGCCCAGTGAGCTTCTGTCCATGAGGTCACCAAGAGCTGGACACGACTGAGCGATTTACACTTTCACTTTTTTCACTGTATTTCACATGGTTTTCAGCAATGTTCCTACACCTCCATCACCTGTATCCAACATTTATAAAAGGTTAAGGAGAATGTGATTAGCTATATAAAAATGGTAGTTATATTGGTATGTCCTACATTGTTATACTTTCTAGTTTACACACTTGCTGCTGCTGCTACTGCTAAGTCGCTTCAGTCGTGTCCAACTCTGTGCGACCCCATAGACGGCAGCCCACCAGGCTCCACTGTCCCTGGGATTCTCCAGGCAAGAACACTGGAGTGCGTTGCCATTTCCTTCTCCAATGCATGAAAGTGAAAAGTGAAAGTGAAGTTGCTCAGTCGTGTCCGACTCTTAGCGACCCCCTGGACTGCAGCCTACCAGGCTCCTCTGTCCATGGGATTTTCCAAGCAAGGGTACTAGAGTGGGTCGCCAGTGCCTTCTTCAAGTTTACACAGTAAATTTAACTAATTCAATATAAAATGTACTGTAATAGGACAGGAATAACACCTTTTTTAATTTTAAATTTTAAAAATTTAAACAAGCAATTGAGGTGGCAAGAGGTTACATGTCTAGAAAGGTTGGAATCCCAGAGCAGGTAAGTGTCATAATCTAGGCAATAAGTTATTCTGATTTCTAGGCTACTGACATAATGGCATTATTTTCATACACTGAGAAGATTTTGTAAAAAGTCTTTATTCAAATAGCAGACAAGTTCTAAAAGAAATAACAAGATAGATCACTTTGGATGTTATAATAGACTTAGTATTTTAGTATTTAACTTTTTAAATAACAAAAACTGTTTTAAGAAAAAAATATATTTACATAATAAAATGAAGAGGTAACACAAGTCTTTCTCAAGCTGTGTTCCTTGGAACACTCATTCCATAAGATGCCAGTAAGTGTGTATGTGAAAAAGATTTTACAGTAAAACATGCTTCAGAAATACTGCTTAGTAAGTCTTTTCTTTCTCTCAATCTATATTAATATGCAAAAAATGCTGGGAACATCTGTAACCAGAAACCTATGGCCTCCAAAATTCACATATTCCATCTCAGTGTTTCTTAAAATGAAGTATAAATTTACCTGAGTTAAAGTTGGACTACCATGTGACAGACATATCCTCAATTACAAAATAATTATGATACCTACCTCTAGTGTAACAATTTTGATTGTTATTTTTCTAAAGAATAAGAAATGTAAACATAATTTTTTAATTAAAACAAAGAAAAGGCTATTACTTCAAAACAACTTTGCTCAGGAAAAGTGCTCTACCCAACAACTAGAAGCCACTTCCCTCTGCCATAAAGATGACTTCCATGGAAATCTTTGAGAAGGAGTGCAATCTCCAATCTGGGGAGAACTAAATGGCAGCCCAATCCAGTGTTCTTGCCTGGAGAATCCCAGGGATGGGGGAGCCTGGTGGGCTGCCGTCTATGGGGTCGCACAGAGTCAGACATGACTGATGCGACTTAGCAGCAGCAGCAGCAGCAGCATGTCCAACATTGAAAACAAGTTATATGCCTTCTTAGGTTTGGATTTATCAGTTACAAATAAAAAGAAACAGAATATGCCTAAAATAACACACTGTGTTAAAGAAAGCTTGTTTGCCCACTCTGTCTTCTGCAAGAAGCCACATATTTCACTGTTACCATGAATGCATACTGTAGTCCTAGTCATCCAGATTTAAATAAGTTCAGGTATGAATCTTTCTTATTTGTTTTAGGGTAAGCATTGAATTCTGTCAACTAGCAATTTGCTTAGGGCAACTTGAAGATGAATTAGCAACACTGAAAAGAAGTTTCGACCATTCCTAAGGAAGCTGCTTGGTAATCTAAATATTGAGAGAAATGGATCCCTTTGTTTCTTGAACACGTACCTTGGTATTAGAAATTACAGTGAGCATTGTAATGTATGTGAAGTTGTCCTGTATGTCTCCAGTTTGAAATTTTTGAGTCTGGGATTTTTCTGAACCAAAAACATGTAGAAAGAAAAGGAAATGCAAGTATAATGATGTACACTGAAGTCCAGAGATCTATAATTTGATTCCTGCTTTGCCTTAAACTAGCTGTCATTTAATTTACTCAGTTCCTTTAGCTAAAATGTGACAATAGTAGTTGATATGATCATACAATTCATTGCTGATGCCCGGCAACACACACATACACCGAACCTAACATCAGAATGGAAAGCACAATAAAGAGGCTTACCTAAGACTTGGATTTTTCCAAAATATGACTCAAATATTAAGTGATGTCTCACATACAGTAGGCATTCAACAACTAACCAGTAGCTGAACTGATATGGTAATAATGGAACAAATATTTTTAAAAAGAGGCACCAAATCAAAATGGCTGAAGAAATGGTAGCTAGCAGGCATAAAAGAAGAATGGCAAAGAAGCAATGTAAATAGAGATTAGAAACAAAATGAAGTGGGGCCTGCTAATTACTGATAAGGAGACAGAAAGAACACTGAGAAATTGTGAGTGAGTATGTGGCTTGAAATTTTGCACACAATAATAGCTTCAGGACCTCAGTTGATCTGAAAGGGATACTTTAACATCAATAAATACATAAATGTAAGAACTAAAAGGGGGAGAACCAATTCTTGTTTGAAGAAATGTTAAAGATTCCATCAGATGAAGAAGGCAGGAGATTAATTTTCCATAGATTGAAATTTTTGTACTGTCTGACCTTTTACCTTATGTGTGAACTTCTTTTCTTTCTATTTCTTTCCTTTCCTTCTTTCTCTTTAGCTTTTTTTAAAAAAATTTTCTGATAAGACAGTTTTTAGAAAGAAAATTTTCAGTATTATAGCCTCAGTTGACTAGTTTCTTTAAATAAATGCATTTATCTTAATAAATGTGGAAAATAATTAATTTAGGAGTGAAGTCTGGCATAAATATGCCAAATTGAATCCATAATTAGTTTCTTTTATAAAATAACTACATGATAGGATAGAATAGGAAAATGAGTATCTTCAGGATTTCAATACTATAGTGATTCAAAAAATCTGACAGATTAGTACATTATTGTGAGGGTTTAGACCAATTTCCTGGGAGTTCAGGCAATTGCAAAATTAGAGGGCACAGTCTCCAAATATGCCCTCACTTCTGACACTAACTGCAAGTTTGGGGTATTATGAAACCACCCACAGGCTCAGTAATCCTCCAGAAGGGCTCTCAGAACTTCCTGAAAGAAGCTATACTCATAGTTACAGCTTATTACAAAGAAGGAAACAGATGAACACCACTCAAGGGAGGAAGCAGGCAGGGTGGAGTACAGGCAAGTATCAAATATGGGGCCCCCATTATTTTCTCTCTGTGTTCCTCTCCTGGCAATGGTGGGTGACAATATGCATAGTGTTGTCAACAAAGGAAGTTCACCCAAGTCTCAGTGTTCAGAGATTTTATTGGGGCTCCATTATGTAGTAAAATTAATTGATTATTCACAAGGTTGACTCCCATCTCCATGTTGACTGGTACCATGTGACTCAAAGCCCCAACCCTAAATCACCTGTCATTCCCATATCACAGATATGACCAAAATATTAAGCAATATACATAAAAGTACTTCAAAATGTAATTACACTACAAACAAGAGCTAGTATCAGGTTTTTTTGTTTTTGTTTTTGTTTTTCCTATAGACTTCTTTTAAAAAATTGGACAAGTTCTACCATAAAGAAAAAAAAGAGGCATCATGCTATAATTTAATCATGATTTAAAATACAGAATTTCCATGTCCTGGCTATTATAAACAGTGCTGCGATGAACATTGGGGTACAGGTGTCTCTTTCAATTCTGGTTTCTTCAGTGTGTATGCCCTGCAGTGGGATTTCTGGGTCATAGGGCAGTTCTATTTCCAGTTTTTAAAGGAATCTCCAGATTGTTCTCCATAGTGGCTGTACTAGTTTACATTCCCACCAACAGTGTAAGAGGGTTCCCTTTTCTCCACACCCTCTCTAGCATTTATTGCTTGTAGACTTTTGGATCGCAGCCATTCTGACTGGCGTGAAATGGTACCTGATTGTGGTTTTGATTTGCATTTCTCTGATAATGAGTGATGTTGAGCATCTTTTCATGTGTTTGTTAGCCATCCATATGTCCTCTTTGGAGAAATGTCTGTTTAATTCTTTGGCCCATTTTCTGATTGGGTCATTTATTTTTTCTGGAATTGAGCTGCAGGAGTTGCTTGTATATTTTTGAGATTAGTTGTTTGTCAGTTGCTTCATTTGCTATTATTTTCTCCCATTCTGAAGGCTGTCTTTTCACCTTGCTTATAGTTTCCTTTGTTGTGCAGAAGCTTTTAACTTTAATTTGGTCCCACTTGTTTATTTTTGCTTTTATTTCCAGTATTCTGGGAGGTGGGTCATAGAGGATCCTGCTGTGATTTATGTCAGAGAGTGTTTTGCCTATGTTTTCCTCTAGCAGTTTTATAGTTTCTGGTCTTACATTTAGATCTTTAATCTATTTTGAGTTTATTTTTGTGTATGGTGTTAAAAAGTGTTCTAGTTTTATTCTTTTACAAGTGGTTGACCAGTTTTCCCAGCACCACTTGTTAAAGAGATTGTCTTTTCTCTATTGTATATTCTTGCCTCCTTTGTCAAAGATAAGGTGTCCATAGGTGCATGGATTTATCTCTGGGCTTTCTATTTTGTTCCATTGATCTATATTTCTCTTTGTGCCAATACTATACTGTCTTGATGACTGTGGCTTTGTAGTAGAGCCTGAAGTCAGGCAGGTTGATTCCTCCAGTTCCATTCTTCTTTCTCAAGACTGCTTTGGCTATTCAAGGTTTTTTGTATTGCCATACAAATTGTGAAATTATTTGTTCTAGCTCTGTGAAAAATACCGTTGGTAGCTTGATGGGGATTGCACTGAATCTATAGATTGCTTTGGGTAGTATACTCATTTTCACTATATTGATTCTTCTGACCCATGAGCATGGTATATTTCTCCATCTATTAGTGTCCTCTTTGATTTCTTTCACCAGTGTTTTATAATTTTCTATATATAGGTCTTTAGTATTTTTAGGTAGATATATTTCTAAGTATTTTATTCCTTTCATTGCAATGGTGAATGGAATTGTTTCCTTAATTTCTCTTTCTATTTTCTCATTATTAGTGTATAGGAATGCAAGGGATTTCTGTGTGTTGATTTTATATCCTGCAACTTTACTATATTCATTGATTAGCTCTAGTAATTTTCTGGTGGAGTCTTTAGGGTTTTCTATGTAAAGGATCATGTCACCTGCAAACAGTGAGAGTTTCACTTCTTTTCCAATTTGGATTCCTTTTATTTCTTTTTCGCTCTGATTGCTGTGGCCAAAACTATGTTGAATAGTAGTGGTGAGAGTGGGCACCCTTGTCTTGTTCCCGACTTTAGGGAAAATGCTTTCAATTTTTCACCATTGAGGATAATGTTTGCTGTGGGTTTGTCATATATAGCTTTTATTATGTTGAGGTATGTTCTTTCTATTCCTGCTTTCTAGAGAGTTTTTTTTTTTAATCATAAATGGATGTTGAATTTTGTCAAAGGCTTTCCCTGCATCTATTGAGATAATCATATGGCTTTTATTTTTCAATTTGTTAATGTGGTGTATTACATTGATTGATTTGCAGATATTGAAGAATACTTGCATCCCTGGGATAAAGCCCACTTGGTCATGGTGTATGATCTTTTTAATGTGTTGTTGGATTCTGATTGCTAAAATTTTGTTAAGGATTTTTGCATCTATGTTCATCAGTGATATTGGCCTGTAATTTTCTTTTTTTGTGGCATCTTTGTCAGGTTTTGGTATTAGGCTGATGGTGGCCTCATAGAATGAGTTTGGAAGTTTACCTTCCTCTGCAATTTTCTGGAAGAGTTTGAGGAGGATAGGTGTTAGCTCCTCTCTAAAATTTTGGTAGAATTCAGCTGTGAAGCCTTCTGGACCTGGGCTTTTGTTTGCTGGAAGATTTCTGATTATAGTTTCAATTTTTGTGCTTGTGATGGGTCTATTAAGATTTTCTATTTCTTCCTGGTTCAACCTAGATATCCATCAGCAGATGAATGGATAAGAAAGCTGTGGTACATATATACAATGGAGTATTACTCAGCCATTAAAAAGAATACATTTGAATCAGTTCTAATGAGGTGGATGAAACTAGAGCCTATTATACAGAGTGAAGTAAGCCAGAAAGAAAAACACCAATACAGTATACTAATGCATATATATGGAAGATAATCCTGTATGTGAGAAAGCAAAGGAGACACAGATGTATAGGACAGTCTTTTGGACTCTGTGGGAGAGGGAGAGGGTGGGATGATTTGGGAGAATGGCATTGAAATATGTATAATATCATATAAGAAATGAATCACTAGTCCAGGTTCGATGCAGGATACAGGATGCTTGGGGCTGGTGCACTGGGATGAACCAGAGGGATGGTATGGGGAGGGAGGTGGGAGGGGGGTTCAGGATGGGGAACACGTGTACACCCTTGGTGAATTCATGTTGATATATGGCAAAACCAACACAATATTGTAAAGTAAATAATAATAATAATTAATAAATGATAAATGGTTAAAAATAAAATACAGAATTTATTTTAATTATTAGTGATAAATTGACAATTTTATAATAAAATATTCAATGTTAATTAATAAACTACTAATTGCATTCATCATATGATGACACAACTTTTAAAAAGTAATTTTTTGTATCTAATACAATATCTTGATTGTGCAAAAAAAAATGTTACTGTATAGGACATAATAATTTCAGAGTCTATGATACCTTCTCTTTTCATGTTTACCAAGAGGCTACCTTTTACTATGTATATTCTATATATTAGCACTCTGTAGAAAATATCTAACTTTTAAGAATGAGGAGGTTAATGTTATCTAGAAGTAATATGGAAAATATAGAAAAAATAATTTTTTAACAACTTCACGTATTTTAAGAAATTCCATTTAAAAAATTTAGCTGGTAAGTATAATATGACAGCACATTACTTTGAACACATGACTAAAGGGAATGCATAATAAAATTATTGTAACTCAGTTTTCAAATCATGCACAAATTCCCCTTGTTAATAGAATTCTATCAAAACTAGCAACTTTGCATTGTCATTTATTCCCTTAACTTGCACAGCAATCCAGTAGATGCCACAGAGATATAAAATCTTATAATAAAACCTCTAAATGGAGAAAGCCATAGGATGATCTATAAGTAAATGCATGAAAGAGTAGTCAAGCTCTATGCATGTTTGCTTGAATAAGAAATGCAAAACAAAAGACAGTGAGATAGATCCAAGAACACTCAATGGATTGGTGATGCTATCACTGTACCTTTAGATGTGTGGAGTCTGAAGCAGCATAGAGGAAAGAGGAGGGCTTAGAGGTAGGGCTATTTGAAGTCTATTCACTCGCTGGTCCCAGTCATGAAGGTAACCCTGATCCAGACGCTCACTTTCCCTTGTTCAAAAGTGAATACAAGACCTGAGTTCAGCTCTAGAATTTGAATCTTGAACCAAACAACACAAAGAACAAAGACTTTTCTTATTAATAACAGTTATGTGTAATCTCAGGGCTGCTATAGGCCCACCAGTTTCCAAGATTAGGTTTCCTGTTGTTCCTTCAATTTTCTGGGCAACCCTCATAACCTTTCAGTGTGTGTGTGTGTGCGCATGCGCCTGCTCAGTCGTGTCTCTTTGCAGACCCATGGACTATAGCCCATCAGCATGGAATTTTCTAGGCCAGAATACTGGAGTGAGTTGCCATTTTCTACTCCAGGGGATCTTCCCAACCCAAGGACTGAACCTGCGTCTCCTGGATCAGCGGGTGGATTCTTTACCACTGCGCCACCTAGGAAGCCCCCAGCAACATTCTCACTTTTACTTAAGTAAGAAGTGGTTTCTGATGCTTCTAATTAAAGAGCCCTGACTGAAACAGTTCCTTTATCAAAAAAAAATGATACTGATATCTTTGGTCAAGAATCTGTCAAGCAAAATAAATAATGCAATTTTTTACATGCATTTGACATTCACCTCAGTTCTGTAAGAGGTCTGAAAATTGCATGAAGACATGGTTTCCACTACCCAGTATGGTTTAAATATGGCCAGGGAGACAGAAATCACACATAGGAAATGATTACAAAACTATGAATAACTGAACTACTAAAAATATAAAATACCCAATTTTCTGTGCAATAACAGTTTTGGAAAGGAAGAGAATGAAATACAATGGAATACTGGGGACTTTCTAGAAGATCAAGATTGAGTACTATGAAAGGAAAATCAAAATGGAGTTGCTGTTGCTAAGAGCGCTCTCTTAAATGGAGCCAGGAGGCCATTAAGGACGTGTGACTTATGCACTGTCTCAGCCTACCGACATGATGAAATCACCCAGAACACCTGCCAGAAATTCAAGATACTTATCTGACCCTTACCCTAAAATAACTCATGATTCCTTAAGGACAAATATTTTCTGACTAGCTTTAATAAAAATTCTCACCAGGCAACTTTTAATAACCTAGTGCTTTCTGTCTTTACAAGCCTCTGACTTACTCCTTTCTTCAGAACAAACTTTCAGCTTACTGAAATCTGGGTCTTTCAAGCTTCAATTCTTAAAACCCCAAATAAACTATTCTCTCTTTTGCAGCCTCCCACATTATTTTGGTTGACAGTACAAACTGGAATCTAAATAAATGACCCCTGTTATTAGGAGTATTACACAAGTTGTCTCTCAGTACCTGTGGGGGATTGGTTTCAATTCCCCTACAGATGCCAAAATCTGTGGATGTCAAGTGCCTTATATAAAATGGCATAGTTTCATTTTTATTAATGGCCGAGAATTTGCAGCAACATGGATGGACCTTGAGAGTGTCATACTGAGTGAAGTAAGTCAGACAGAGAAGGAGAAATATTATATTACATTATATTCCCTTATACGTGGAATCGAAAAAAGAAATTATAGAAATGAACATACAAAACAGAAAGAGACTCACAGAAAACAAACAGGGTTGCTGAGGGTAAGAAGCATTTAGGGACTTTGGTAAGGTCATGTAGATACTGCTATATTTAAAATGGATAATCAGCAAGGACCTACACATGGAAGTCTGCTCAATGTTATGTGCCAGCCTGGAAAGGAAGGGGTTTGGGGGAGAATGGATACATACATATGTGTGGCTGAGTCCCTTCACTGTTCCCATGAAACTACTACAACATTATTAACTGACTAATCCCCAATACAAAATGAAAAGTTTTAAGTTTGGAAAAAATGCCATAGTATCTGCATATATTCTCTGTACATCCTTCAGTCTACTTTGAATCATCTAGACTACTTATAATACCTGATACAAATGTAAATATTTGCCAGTGCAGCAAATTCAAGTTTTGCTTTTTGGAAACATCTGGGATTTTTTGGGTATATTTTTATTTGTGGTTGGTTGAATCCACAGATGCAGAAACAGTGGATACAGAAGGCTGAGTGTAAATTAATTTCAATGAAGAAAAATATATAGTATATACATTTAAAGAAGCTGATAAAATCCATACTGTCAAGAAATGGCTTTGGAAGGATATATTGAAAAGTCAAGTCTCCATTTTTAAAATGCATATTAGGACCACAGTTTTGGAAAGGAAGAGAATGGTTGGCAGTGCTTGGGTTCTCTTGAAAAGGTACACATAAACAATCTTACCTCTGCTCACCTCCAGACACACCTTGATCAAAAGCTCTGCCCAGTCTTCAGAAAATAAATGAGCCAGAAGCTAGCATGGAAAGATAACAGGAGAGACACCCGGAGATGAGACGGTGAAAAGAGGACCTACGAGAGAAGAGTGAAAGGAATGCGCTTGTTAAGTGTAAAAGAAAACAGAGGCAGTAATTCAACAGCTTAGAAAGTTAATATATCAAGATGTCAGAAGTGACAGATTTGCCATTGATGCAAAATACAAAGTAAAAAATAATGACAACTGATAACAATGAATGTTGATGAACACCATTAAGTCTTGGTTTTGAAAGTACTTAATCCCTTTAATTTGCAGAGGAGAGTTTTTTTTTTTTTTAATTTGTTTTAAGGGTTCTACCAGATATAAATTTTCATGGCCTTTGGATTTTATACAGGGCTTGATTGAGGGATGGGCCACTCCCTGGGGAATCTGTCTACAAAGGTTCAGAGCAGGACAGGACAATCTAGGGAGACTGAGAAAATTTCACTCATAAGATTTACTCTCAGGTTCAATGTTGTTTGTGGTTCAAAACACATACAATAATGGGTATGGTGACTATATAATCTATTATCTTATTCTAGACTCTTTTGAGAGTACAGGGGGTTGTTAACCCAGGTGGCACAGTGGTAAAGAAGCCACCTACCCATGCAGGAGACGCAAGAGATGCAAGTCAGGTAGATCCCCTGGAGTAGGAAATAGCAACCCACTCCAGTATTCTTGCCTGGGAAATCCCACTGACAGAGGAGCCTGGTGGGCTACAGTCCATGGGGCTGCAAATAGTGGGACACAACTGAGTGACCGAGCATGCATACTAATAATTTTGTTAAAATAAGGAACAAATCACAGAGATATATAGTCATGTTGCATGCTTCCAAGGAAGGGAGGAGGAGTAAGGCTCCCAAAAAGGATTCCCCCAAGAGTAATAGTAGTTTGGGCAGGTACTTGATTTACCAAGTATTAATATTATGTAGGCTTGGGGGCAGAGTCCATTGCTCAGGACAGCTTCCAGAGGGGGTAGACCCCTTCTCTGCAGCCTTTGTCCCTCAGCTTAACTTGTCAAAATACATTGAACACATAGCTCAAGAGTGTCAACAGGGCATTAAAATTTTTGTTGAATTTACAATTTCAAAATAGATTTTGAAAGTAAGAAGAGATTCTGGAAAGCAAGATATTTTCTCTAAATCTCCCGTCTACATAACTAAGCTTTTCCTCTCTCACAAATTTTTCCCCTGAAAACCCCCAACTTTTGTCCTCACCAAGATTTTGTCAGAGTTGCCTTGCCCTCATTTCATTACGGCTCTTAAATCCTGAAGCTACTGAAGAAAGCCTCTTATATATTCATAGTTGTACCAAGTCAGGCAGAGCCTCCTGGAGCCCATATTATATTAACCTAAGAAAGCATCTGAAACACATCTGGCTCCGTCAGTGAGCCTGGGTGATGCAGGGAGTGGGGGCTGAATCGCCCAATCTGATTACAGTTAACTGCAGGTACCAGGCCACTTCCAAACCACGACTTGTGCTGTTCATTCTATATTTAGCCAGAGACAAAGAGATAGTGTGTGGAGACATGTAATTTGCCCCATAGACAGAGACTTGAAAGGTCAACATGACAGCAAAAGAAAACTCTGAGGAGGAAGTTTAAAGCTTTGCTTGTCTCTAAGGCAAGAAAGTGATCACCTTGTAGTAAGGGATCAGGAAGTGATGAAATTTAACTTTTCTCATCTCTCCCCGGTGAAGATTGAGGCAAATGAGTAATCACAGGAGGGCTCCAGATGATGGGGTAGTGATCACTTGAGTGGTAAGCAAACAGACTTGCTCCTGAGCCCAAAGAAAGCTCAGGGCAAGGAGATCTCATAATACCAGGAGCCTGCGATTTCACTACCTAACAGTTCTGTAGAAAATCCAAGGCAGGAATGGCAGAGGTCGGGTGGCTGGCTTGTGCCCTCCCTTGGTGACAGCTCCAGGCAATTTCACCATCCAGCTGTTCTGTTTTTCAAAACTAAAGTAATTGGAATTGAACTACAGAGCTTTGCTAAAACCCTAGCAATTAACAGTGCGATTTCCCAAATTGCACTGTAACGGGAAAATGTCCATCAATCAACCCAGTGAAATAACACATTTTCTCACCAGATGTGAGATTTAATATCTTCATAACTCTCTGGATTTACCACTTATGAATTGTCAGCCTTGCCTGGAGCTCTGAGAATTAATGGACTACATCTCTGCTATGCAAGGATAGTTTACAGTTGTAAAATATCCCCACCTTCTCTTTAGATATATTTACCAAAATAGTCTTCTTTAAGATGTAATCAGAAAACATGCTAGAAGGGAAAATTTCATTTCTATTTGCAGCGTTATATATTATCATTGTCTAGATAAATACAGTTTACAGAGTCTCAGCGCCACATGCTCTTGTAACAGGAATAACCAGTTTATCACTGGCAGCGGACAATAAATTACAGTGCAAAGATGCAATGGCTTCAAGTTTGAAACTTTAGAGTATTTTTATAGCTTTTTTGGGAGAGAGACCCAAAATATTCTAAGTTTCTAACTCGGTATGTATACACAGGTCCTGCTGTTCCTCCTGGACTAAGAAGAGAGATTAAAGCGTCCACATATGTTCATCCTGTCACTGTGGTTATCAGGTATTTCAGTTCTCATTTTAGCTTTCACTCCGATCTTGAACATCTGAGCCATAGCTAGGATAAAGCTGCCTCCTGAAAGCAACTCAGGAAGATTCCTGTGATGCCTGAACCTCCAACTTTTCAGGTCTGGAAAATTAGTCTTGCTTCCACCCACAGGGGAAAATATTATAAGTGAAGGTCATTCCACAGGCCTTGCATGGACTGAATTCATTTAAGAAATCATTTTTCTTCTACTGTGTTGTTCCAGGGCCTGTGCAGTAATACCTGCAGGATACCAAAGGGGTATAGAGGGGGAGAGGCTGCAGGAGACTTGGGTATAGGGGTTGTGGTGGCAGTTAGGGATGGTTTCCTACGGGAGACAATGTCTCAGCTTGTCTTCCCATCACAAAGCCTATATGTTGTCAGACACTGGAGGTGTTGAAATGATTATAGTATTTTAGAAAAAAAAGCCGTAAGATTTCTAGCATTCTAAGGAGCTCAGAGACCACAGATTTCATTTCCTAATTTCATAGATACATAAAATGATTCAGTGAAAACTGTCAATCACACCATTGCATCAGCTGATAAAACTCACTTGGCATACTGTGTTATCCTAAATAATCTGTCATTCATTCCCAACTCATAACATTTAATTCTCCTTGACCATTTTAGTTGGTTTTAGAAGTTAATATAACTTTTTTCTTTTTCTTGGAAGAAGGAAACAGGAGATGTGAATGGATCATATTTTCCAAAGAATAAAATAATTTAATACATCTCTGCACGTTTTATTCTATTAGAGATTAAAATCACAAAGCAATAATTATATATTAAAAAATAGTTCAAAAAACAGGCTGATGGAATAGGACCAAGATTGATAAAATTCAAGATTGATATAATTCAAATGATTATAATAATCTACAACAATAGAGAAAGAAATTACTGTTTAGTAAATAGCATTGGGCAAATGTGATATCAGTATAGAAAAAAAAATCTTAGAGTCATTTCTCATACTACACAGTGTATTAATTCCAGATGAGTCAGAGTTGAACATTTTATTGAAAACTAGGGGGGGGACGGGAAACACAGTTCCTCTTCAGCTACCAAGAAGAGATAAATTCCTAACACTGAAAAAATGGAGTCTATTAGAATCTCATCAGAGGCAAGATGGATGAGCACAGATATATAAAACTAAAATATCTGATCTACAACACATAAAAGAATAAAGCAACATAATGAGATCATGTAATAAATACACTGATATCTGATTAAAACATATTATCATACACACCCACACACTCACACACATACATTTGTGTGTGTATAAAGAATTGACCTGTTATACAAATCAGTACTCAGGGGCTTCCCAGTGGTTGGGACTCCATGCTTTCACTACAGAGGGCTCGAGTTTGGTCCCTTATCAGGGGACTAAGATTCCACATGTCATGCTGTGCTCAAAAACAACAACAACAAAAAAAAACAACAATAAATAACAAATCAGTACCCAGGCAGTGCCTCACAAATAAAGGGGCTACACAAAAGTTCACAAGAATAGTGAGGTAGAGAACTATCATAAGGGGGGTTAAAACATAGCCATACAAACAATTAAAAATAATAACTAAAATAACACTAAGGTATCTTTGCATAATTCTGCTTCCCAGGTGGCTCAGTGGCAAAGAATCCACTTGCCAAGGCAGGAGATGGGGATTCAATCCCTGGGTCAGGAAAATTCCCTAGAGAAGAAAATGGCAACCCACTCCAGTATTCTTAACAGAAAGATTTCATGGACAGAGGAGCCTGGTGGGCTACAGTCCAATGGGGTTGTAAAGAGTCAGACACAACTGAGTACGCAGGCACATTTTTTGCATAACTACTGAGATGGCAAATAAGATTAAAAAATACTAAAGCTCAGTGGAGATGAAGGCAAAAAGAGAAAGGGGCAACAGAGGATGGAATAGGTAGCAGCACCAATTCAATGAACATGAATTTGAGCAAACTCCAGGAGATAGTGGAGGACAGAGGTACCTGGCATGCTATAGTCCGTGGGTCGCACAGAGTCAGACACGACTTAGCAACTGACCAACAATAACAACAAAGTTCAAAGTGGGACTTTTAGAAATTTGAATCTATACTTCAGGGTCACCGAGACCAGTCTATGGCTGGATCAGACCAGCAACATATTTTTCCTCACAGTTTTCAAAGACTTACAATGTTTTGTCAATGCGGAAAAGTTGTGAGATCTCCTCTAAAACCTGGATTTCTAGAGTCCCCATAAATTTTTGAAATTCTGTACTGATACTAAGAAGACAGAGTGCTAAAGAATTGACACTTATGAACTGTGGTGCTGGAGAAGACTCTTAAGAGTTCCATGGACAACAAGGAGATCAAACCAGTCAATGCTAAAGGACATCAGACCTGAATATTCATTGGAAAGACTGATGCTGAAGCTGAAGCTCCAATACTTTGGCCACCTGATGTGAGGAGCCGACTCATTGGAAAAGACCCTGATGCTAGGAAAGATTAAAGGCAGGAGAGAAGGATGGGACAGAGGGTGAGATGGGTGGGCCACCACCAACTCAATGGCCATGAGTTTATGCAAACTCCAAGAGATAGAGAAGGACAGGGAATTCTGCTGCATGAGGTCGCAAAGATTTGGGCACAACTTAGCAACTGTACAACAATAATAATAGTTTCACTTTATTTCAAAGAAATTTACATGTATCTCTTTAAACTCTCCTTCCCTCCTCCACTTCAGCCAAAAGAAACAGTACATACTCACTCAAAAATAGCAAAAAGCATGGAGAAAAATCTACCTTTCCCACAGTATATGAATAGCTGAATAAATGAAAGCAAGAAGAGACTTCCACACAGTTATAACAAATGAAAGAAGATGGTGTGCCTAGTTTGATGAGAATATGAAAAGAGTGATTAATGAGAAAAATGATCATATTGGGGCGTGCCAACTACTGAACGTTCTAGGGCTTTATACTGACAAAGGTGAGAAGCGAATGAGGAATGATGCTGACTGAGTTCAATATGTATGAAATATATTTCACATAAGGTGTTTGCACTCATAATAAAAATCTCTAAAAGGAGATACTTGTGCAATTCTTTATGTTCTAAAGACTGACCCACATAACTAGGAAAGTAGTTATGACCCCTTGCTTCTTGAATATCTTTCATTCAGATCCACAAGGCCCTTTTTAGTTTCCTCACTGTTTTTGCACCCTGAGGATTTAGACCTCCCTCCATGCATCAAATCAAAATTGTTCTTGAGTTCATTGAAAGCATGCTGTGCTGTGCTAAGTTACTTCATCATGTCCAGCTCTTTGCAACCCCATGGACTGTAGTCTTCCAGGCTCCTCTGTCCATCAGATTCTCTAGGCAATAATACTGGAATGGGTTGCCAAGCCCTCCTTCAGGGGATCCTCCTGACTCAGGAATTGAGCCCACATCTCTTATGTCTCCTGCATTGGCAGGCATGTTCTTTACCACTAGCGCCACCTGGGAAGCATACTTTCCCTTATAATTTGAAAGGGTGGAACAACTAACTGAACTATACTTAAATAACAATATTACTTAGGTTTAATGCCAGTCGTCAGATTCTACCATTCTATGCTCCTCTAAGTCAGTGGCTTCCCAGGTGGCACAGTGGTAAAGAATTTGCCTGCCAATGCAGGAGACACAAGAGATGTGGGTTCGATCCCTAGGTCAGGAAGATCCCTTGGAGGATGAAATGGCATCCTACTCCAGTATTTTTGCTTGGAAAATTTCATGGACAGAGGAGCCTGGCAGGCTACAGTCCATGGGGTTGCAAAGAGTTGGCCATCACTGATGTCCAGTGATGTATATTGAGCCAGGGATGTATACTGATTGGTCTCAGGCTTTGGAATAAAAATCTTAGGTCTAAATCCTTTCTGATTCTCAGCGATCCTTTCTGTTAACAAGCAGGATAATGATTTTTGTCATATTAGGAACACTGGCAGCATGAATGAGCTAGTAACTAGGAAGGGCTTAGTTTAATATTTAGCCCATGTAACAAGTTAGAGCAGTATCTTTTATCTTTACTAAAGTTACTGAAGCTTTGGCTTTGTTTTCCGTTGAACATTTGATATGTCTTAGTTTCTTCTCTGGAATATTTTTTTCTTCTTAGAACCTTTTCAAGATTTTTATGCCTCCTCTCAAAGTATGACTTTGGCTATGTGAGGGCAAGCATTCTGCAACATCAGCTTCCAACAGGGTTAGTGTCCTAAAAGATGAGGCAAAGACTCCCTAATAATAGTTGTTATGATCAAGGCAGTAAAGAATTTACTCTAACCTTCAGCAATCTGTCTTACAGTCACCATAAACTACCCTAAAGTCTACCCTCCAAAAGAAATCTAGACCCTGTGAACTCTGAGAATAAGAGTTTCTCAGTAGGGGCTCATTATCACCATGTTAAAAATCAACTAAGCTATCATTTTGCCCACTTATAGTCCAATCTTCTAAATCTTTTGAAAGAAAATCTGGTGCAAGTGCTAAAGATAGAGGCATGAAATCGTCCATTAAATCCCCTTTTGTTTATTTACTTAGCATCTATCATTTAAAACCTGTTTTTAAGGAAACTGATAGCATAACTTTAATGTTTGAAGAAGTAACATGTATTACTTTGTATTTGATCTAAAATAATCTAATGAATCAGTGTTTTACCTGCTTTAAGGAAAACTGAATGGTTTCACAGACTCCAGTGAAGTTAACTTGAAGTGACAAGACTATAGTGGTAACTTTTCCCATCACTAAAAAGACTAAGGAGACCCAAGGCTCTTTGGTGGGAAATATGCTTCTGACACATGTCCAGATCGAGGTATCAGAGATTTTCTTTCAAATGGAAAAGTATGTCCACTTAAAACTTAAAATGATAATGAAAACAAAAGGGGGGTTATGTTATTCTGATTCTTTTTAGTCTTCAACTGTATTTTACTTTTTTATCCCAGTTTTATTGAGAGACAACAGACATACAGTGCTATATAAGCTTAAGATACACAGCATAATGATTTGACTTACATCATGAAACGGTTATCAAATAAAATGAAATGATTATTACATTTAGTGATTGTTTAGTCCAATGATCTTCTTATATAGGTACAAAACTAAATAACAGAAAAAAAAATTTCCTTGAGATGAAAACTTTTAGGATTCACTCTCTAAACAATATTTACATATAATAACATTCACTGCTGCTGCTGCTAAGTCACTTCAGTCGTGTCCGACTCTGTGTGACCCCATAGACGGCAGCCCACCAGGCTCCCCCGTCCCTGGGATTCTCCAGGCAAGAACATTAATTATATTTATCACATTGTACATTACAACTCTAGTACTTATCTTATAACTTGGAAGTTTGTGCCTTTTGGCTTTTCAGTTGTATTTTTCATAGTTTATACTCTACAGAGATTTTAGCAAAAAAAAATTAGGAGGTTAAAATCAGTTTTGTTACATCTGGAAGTGGGAGTGGGGGTAAGCATGTACTTTTAAGTATTAGTAGTGAGTGTATTCACATCCAAATAGAGCCTTGCTGTGCTGTGCTTAGTCACTCAAGTTATGTCCAACTCTTTTCAACCCCATGGACCCACCAGTTCCATGGAGTCCATGGGGATTCTCCAGGCAAGAATATTGGAGTGGGTTGCCAGGCCCTCTTCCAGGGGATATTCCCAACCCAGGGATCGAACCTGTGTTGCCCGCACTGCAGGCAGATTCTTTACTGACTGAGCCACCAGGGAAACCCAAATAGAGCCTTAGAGGAGGTAAAATTATACTTACTACTAAGAGTAAGAAACATGATAGGGTGTTTTTAAATTACTTGAAACCAGCTACAGTTAATACATAAACCAACAATATACGTTCTGTGATGGTGGAAATTAAGCGACAAATTTATTTTTGTCAATTGAAAAAAAATAAAATAAAATAAAGAAGGGAGAATGAGTGCCACCTTGTGGAGAGACCTACAACCACCACATCCAAGTTAATCTGTTCCTGGCACCTCTCCTTGTTCTTTGCATACAAAGCTCTCATCCACCCTGCTATTTCCTTAGTAAACACTTTACCTTTCTAGCGGAAATTATATTGTAGGTTGAAATGTTCTTGGATAAATCAATACTGTAGTCTGGACAAGAGTAAGAGAAAAGTCCTGGATGGGATGCTAGGGGCATTCAAAGGAACGTACTGATATTTTACAACCTTGTACACAATTGGCTTCCCTGGTGGCTCAGAGGTTAAAGCGTCTGCCCGCAATGCGGGAGACCCGGGTTTGATCCCTGGGTCAGGAAGATCCCTTGGAGAAGGGAATGGCAACCCCCTCTAGTACTCTTGCCTGGAGAATCCCACGGAGGGAGGAGCCTGGTAGGCTACTGTCCATGGGGTCGCAAAGAGTCGGACACGACTCAGCAACTTCACTTCACTTCACAAAATTGCCAAGGGGCTTCCCTGGTGGCTCAGTGGTAAAGAAACTGCCTGCCAATAAAGGAGAGTTGGGTTCAATCCCTGCCTGAGGAAAATCCCTGGAGGAGGAAGTGGCCACCCACTCCAGTATTCTTGCCTGGGAAACCCCATGGACAGAGGATCCTGGCAGGCCACAGTCCATGGGGAGGCAAGAGTCAGACACAGCCTAGTGACTAAACAACAAAAATACGATTGGGAGAGCACCAATACTCACTTTAAAGAGGGCACGTCCTAGAGGTGACCAAACAACTCATGCTTTGAGAATCTGGGTCCCTCTAGAAATTTCACCCCTTCTGTCTTATTAGGGAAATTGAGACAGCTAACTAGATTCAGCATTTCATAATCAGCCCCTGGCTACACTGACGTATTCAAAGTTCATTTGTTTATTTTGTATTGGATATGTTTAACCTGATACCTTCATTAGAAAGGAGTTTACTTTCAGCAAAAGGCTCAACTGCTAAATAATACAGGAATAATAACCACTTTGTGAGTGATAGTGGTAATAATACTAGTGGTTGTAATAATAACAACTAAGACTTATTGAATATAGCATGACAAGTACTTTAGATATGATATACAACTTCCTAACAACCCTGCAAGTTATATATCACATTATTAAGCAAATTGATTAAGATCACTGATCCAATAGTAACAAAGCTGGAATTTGAATCAAAGCTCACAACATTCCTCAACACCAAATTTACTCTCAGGTCTGAAATTTTTGAGACTTCAGAAGTAAAGCATTCACAAATAACAATCTTGAAAAATAGAAGCTTTCCAAAATATGGCTTTAAATCCCATTTTAATTATTTTTGCTATGCACCATTTTCCCAACATCCTAGCCAGGACTAGAATTATGAAAATCACTGTATGCTTCACTGAAAAGCAGTTTCATTAGCATAGAATGCAATCCAGCTATTCCTCAATGGGGGACAAAAATTAGTCTTAATTGTAAAAGCTTATTAACTAGAGATCACTTTTCAGTTAACTATTTCTATTCAACATTAGAAAAATGCTCATTAGCTATAAATCATGAAGTGATTCAATATTAACTTCTACCTCAAAGCAAAATTTTCCAGGTTTCAAGTTCTATATCTGACCATAAAATGTTTGTTTTAGAATGAAAATATTTCCTCTTCAATTAAAAAAAAAACAAACTAAAAATTCAATAATATAAATTAAAAATGTACTCTATAATTTTAATTCTTTCACATCTGCTGGAAGTGTATGTGAAAGCTTGGTTTTATTGATATTGTTACTGTCATTGTGTCTTTTTTTGTTTATTTTGGTACCAATTATCTGCATCAGCAATTTTTAATAATAAACCACATATTTCAAACACCATTCATAGCAGCAGTATAGAGAGATTTCATCTGAAAAAATAAAATCTGTATTTTCCAGGGAAGTATTTGTCTAAAAATAAGCATACAACTTTCTATCCTTTTGGGCTCTCCCTATTGGTATCTAAGGATATCAATAAAGGCAAATTATAAATACATTTTTTATTCATTCTCTTTTTTATTTTTATTGTTTTGCATCTGACCATTTAAATGAGTAATTCAGGGATTCCTTTGAGCTGCATTTGCCTCACCTGATTGATAGTGATCTTTCAAATTTTAGAGCAATGGTTTTCAACATGTGAGTTTCAGACCACACAGATAAGTAGAATGATTACAAACAGTCTGGCAATTTTTATGGGGAAATTTTTTGTAGATTGAATACATGATAGGTTACATATCCTCATAATATACATAGAAATCTACTCTTTATCAAATGTATTGTTGCTTTTGATTAATACGATAGAAGTACATTTATAGGTTATTGGTGTCATCATTGTCATTATTCTGTATATTCTGGTACACTAGATGAAACATACAACCATCATAGATGGGGTCAGGTTGGGAAACATTTTCCAGAAGCTACAGAGTTGCTTTTTTCCTTGGTGTCATCATCCCAATGTCTCTCAGAACAAAGAGATGCATGGAGCTGCCCAGGTGTAGCTTGATAAAGACCACAGAGAACGAAAAGGAATGCCACGTATCAAGTAGCAGTGTCCCTTGCCTGGTTCATTACTTTTCCATTTCTTCTTCTAAGATGATCTGAAGGTCCACCCAGATCAAGTGCTACAATGCCAGCTAATCGGATGCAGCAGTCATTACAGGGGAAAATGCCCCAATTTTTTCTCTACTCCTTTCACACAGTGCCCAAAAACAACCTTTGGAAACTTTTCCTAAGGAAGAAAAGAAAAACTTCTCCATTAGCCTCAAACTTCTCCTCTTTACCTCCCCTCACCACCTTTATTTGAAAGCACAGACTTTTGGTTGTTTTTGCCAGGGAATGATCAGTGGGAAAGTGCAAGAGAACCCAGAGAAGGCGCTACTCTTCGGTTTGGAAACAGGAAGGCAGGTACCCTTCGCACAGAGATGCAGAGACCATTGAGCTCTCCTGCCACCACGTGCAAGTTCAAAAAGAATAATTTCAATGTAAAAGTTCAGTTGGCTGTTCTGTAGTGAAATAAATTATTTCAGCTGCTACATTTTTGAAGTTACTCTATCAGAATTTTAAATCCTTTTCCATACATCCCCTAAGGGCGTGTGAGCTGAACCAAGCCTCCTTTCTGTTTTATGATTTCTGGGCTGACGGGAGTTCACAGCAAAAATAACTTTCGAACATCAATCAGGCCCTGTCCGTCTGCTCTTTTATTTGACATGCTTCCTTTTCATTGTGATAATATACTCTGTTTTTACATTTAAAACATGACATTCAATACAAATCATTTGTTAAGATGAACTTCATATGAAATGCAAACCTTATCAAGTGCAGGAAAATTAATAGAAATTATAAAGGCAAAAATGAAAGAGCATAATATAGATTCAGTGGAATTATCTTTTATTGTACTTAAAGGGAATACAATCTAATTCTACAGTGCATTTGAGTGCTTTTGTTCTCTTATTTTAAATAAAGTACCTTTAACCAATGTGAAAGAGTGATCAGGCACAAAATGGAAAATACTTTAAAAGTTCATAAATATTTGTAAGATTTTTCTGGGCGTTTCAAACAATTCCTTGGTTTGATTCTGGAAGGGATTCAAAAATGAAGTGGTTACATCTTAAAATGAAATGTTTATCAAACTGCAGGTAGCAACATTTTAGTGGCTTGTGAAGCCAATTTAGTGACATTAGTTAATGAAATAGAATAGATCAGAAAAAACAGAACATTGCACACAACAAAGATGAACTTTTTTGTTGTTGTTAAGAATGCATATGTGCTAGCTAGCAAAATAAAAAATGTATTAACTCACTTTGTGCCAGACTAGACCAAAATGCTTGAAAATTACACCAGTGTATTTTACATCACCCTAATGAAAGTGAAAGGGAAAGTTGCTCAGTTGTGTCTGACTCTTTGCGACACCATGGTCTATACAGTCCATGGAATTCTCTAGGCCAGAATACTGGCGTGGGTAACCTTTCCCTTGTCCAGAGGATCTTTCCAATCCATGGATCGAACCCAGGTCTCCCTCATTGCAGGTGGATTCTTTACCAGCTGAGCCACAAGGGAAGCCCAAGAATACTAGAGTGGGTAGCCTATCCCTTCTTCAGGGGATCTTCCTGACCCAGGAATCAAACCAGGTTCTCCTGCATTGCATGTGGATTCTTTACCAACTGAGCTATTAGGGAAGCCCACATCATCCTATCAGCACAGAGCAAGTCAGGTTCTAGTGACAAAACAATACCTACAATGTTGCTCTATATGCTCAGAGTATCATGGTTTGAGAAGTGTTGTAGAATTCTTCTACAGAAATATAAATTACAGATCCTCTAGTGTATATTACTTAATATAAAGACAGTGTGTACAATTCAGCAGGGTATTTTTGGAAATGGATTAGCCAAGGATCATGACTCTTCATTTATATTTTAGCTCATATATCTCTGGTTATTAAGAATATGTTGATGTTGCCAACAAATATACTTAATATCATGTTTGATAACAAAAGGACAAAATAGCCTTTTTTTGAGTCATAAGCACACTTCTAATATCTGCATATTCAGAATACTAGTCGCACGTTTCCATCACATCCAAGAGTCTCAAACTATTTGTACAAGGAGCCACTTAACAATCAACAGAACACCAGTGTTTTCTGTTATGTATAGACTTTTAAACACTCTAATTTTTGCCAAAATTTTTGGGTTAAGAACATTAATGATAATATAATTTGCAAAAAATGAATAATGGTTATATCTATTATATAACCCACTATATGACTAGACACTATAAATATATTTCCTTTAATTTTCAGAATAATTCTATGAGGTAGATGTTATGGCTTCTATTTTATGAGGAACAAAGTTCAGAAAGATTTAATAATTAGTGGAGTATCCTAGGATTTAAACTCAAAAGCAAATGTATCGTCTCATTGTCTCTCAGGATAATGAGAAACAATAAAGAAGTTGTCCATTTTCTGTATATTTCAGATTTCTTAGTGCTGATGATAGAAAGATGAAAGGAAGGAAGGAGGAAAAGCAGGGAGGAAGAAAGCAAGAATAAAGGGAATAAACAGATTCAAGATTAACTTTACAAAACTAAAACGAAGTGTCAGAATCTGAGATTACATATGTATTGTAATAACTCATGAAAACAATGAATATATAATCTTTCATTGATGCAGCCCTATTTCAAATGTGAGCCTTGGTAAATGAGAGGTAACCACATACATGAACGAAATAATAAAATATTCACTCCAGCTTCTCAGAAGAGAAAACAGGAAGAGGAAACAGAAAAGAGAGAATGGTGAAAGAGGAAGGGGAGAGCTGGTCAAATACCCATCTCAAGGGTGTTAAGAGATGACTGAGAACCTCACAGCTTACTCCTCGCCTGGCCTCCCATGCTCACGTGGCCTGACTACCACGAGCAGCGTGGCCAGTCATGTGTCCTAAGTGGTGAAAGGAAGCCTGACACAGAGGACACGGCAGGGGCTTAGAGGGAAGACAGAGACCTGGACTCACAAGCTGGCTTTGCTCTTTTCTGGCCATTTTGATGTCAGGGGAGTTAACTGAGTACAAATTAAAAGCAGTAATAATATATGAAAGTGAAAGTCTCTCAGTTGTGTCTGACTCTTTGAAACCCCACAGACTGTAGTCCCACCAGGCTCCTCTGTCCATAGAATTCTCCAGGCAAGAATATGGAGTGGATAGCCATTTACTCCTCCAGGGGATCTTCCTGACCCAGGGGTCAAACCCTGGTCTCCTGCATTGCAGGTGGATTCTTTATTGTCTGAGCCACCAGGGAAGCCCCAATAATATATGCAGAAGTGCCTATATCACTGTTTCTGAGCACTCACTGAGTGCCAAACTCGTGGCTCTCAGTAATTAAAAAGATTTAACAGCTCATTGCCCTCCTGCAATACATTAACTTTTAATATCTAAAGATTAGTCAATTACAACCTATGAAAGAGTATTTTCCATACTTTTCTTAACCCTACCTAACTGTCATTATATTTGTCAACCTAAGTAACTTCCACATTATGGTATTCTTAGTATTTTTCTTTAAATCAATATTATTTTTACTGAAACAATTATATTTTTACAACAAACACAAATAATTATGTTTTCACAATAAAGTTAGTCATAAAAATTAAAAGTTCATTCTTCCCAAAATAATTATATAACCATTACAATTAAATAACTTAATTATCCACATTACTGTTTTAAATAATGAAGAGCCACATTTGGAGAAATGATATTTTAGCAGCCACAGAGAGAAAAGCCTTGAAGGTACTAGAAGAGCATAGTAGTAGAACAACTGCATTTCTACATGCAAAAAAATGAACCCAGACCTCTACTTCATGCCATATGTAAAAATTAATTCAAAATGAATTAAAGAACTAAATATAAAAGCTAAAACCATAAAACTCTTGGTGGAAAACATAGGTGTAACACTTCATGACCTTAGATAAGGCAGTGGTTCTTTAGACCTGACACCAAAAGCATAAGCCACCAAATAAATAAATAAATAAACTGGAACTCAACATGGGTAAAGACTTTCATGCATCCATTCAGAACGAAAGTGGAAAAAGACAGCCTACAGAATGGGAGGAAATATTTGCAAATCACATAACTGATGAGGGTATAGTATCTGGAATATATAAAGAACATTTATAGCTCAACAGCAAAAAGATAAATAACTCAGTTTTTAAGATAGACAAATAATTTGAATAGACACGTCTCCAAATAAGAAATACAAATGCCCAATAAGTATATGAAAAGATGCTCAACATCCTTAGTCGGTAGAAAATGTAAATCAAAACTACAAGATATCACCTCATACCAACAATGATGGCTCTAATTTTTTTTTAATGGAGAAAACGTTTGATGTGAATGTGGAGATATGGGCACTTCATACATTGCTGATGAGAATGAAAAATGATGCAACTGGTGGGGAAAATCAGTTCCTCCAAAACTTAAATGCAGTTATCATATGACCCAGCAATTCCACAACAAGGCATCTTCCCAAGAAAAATAAAAACATACGTTCTCAAAAATTCTATACACATATTTTCATAGCAGCATTATTCATAATAGCCAAAAAGTGGAAAACCCCAAATGACCATCACTGATGAATGGATAAAATGTCCATTAACTAATAAATAAATAAACAAAATGTGGTATACACTTACAATGGAATTATTCAGCCATAAAAAGGCATGAAGCACTGATAAAAGCTAAAATATGGATAAAACTTGAAAACCGTACCCTAAATGAAAGAAGTCAGGGGTGGAGACAGGGGAGAACACCCACATATTGTGTTATTCCATTTATATGAAGTGTCCTCAATAAGCAAATCCCAAAAGACAGAAACTAGATTAATGGTTGACAGGAGCTAGAGGGCGGGAAGAATGGGGAATGGCTATGAATGGGTAGAGGTTTCTTTTGGGGGAGAAAAAAAATATTCTTGAATTATATGGTCATGATGGCTCCACAACTCTGTGAATTTACTAAAAATTGCTGAATTGCATACTTTACAATGGTGAATTTATGGCATGTAAATTATATCTAAGTGGGGGAAAAAAGCACAGTTTGGAAGGCAGAGGTGGAAATAGGGAGAGAATCTTGGAAAAGAAAGTTTGAACAGGAGGTTATGGTTTCAGTCACTTAACGAACATGCATGAGCACCTACTCTGTGCCAGGTACTTTGATAGTCACTAAAGACATTGAGACGTGCTAAACTGGTGCAACTATCATGTAACTTTAATGTCCTTATAAATACTCTGAAATTTTAACAAGTCAAGTTCACTGGATAACAAAGATAATTTAAAGAACAGGATAGAAAGTTTCCAAAGGTGAACAGTTCAGTTCAGTTCAGTCACTCAGTCATGTCTCTTTGCGACCCCATGAACCTCAGCATGCCAGGCCTCCCTGTCCATCACCAACTCCTGGAGTTTACCCAAACTCATGTCCATTGAGTCGCTGATGTCATCTAACCATTTCATCCTCTGTCGTCCCCTTCTCCTCCTACCTTCAATCTTTCCCAGCATCAGGGTTTTTTCAAATGAGTCAGCTCTTTGCAAAATACTGGAGTTTGCAGTGGTGGCCAAAATACTGGAGGTTCAGCTTCAACATCAGTCCTTCCAATGAACAACCAGGACTGATCTCCTTTAGGATGATTGGTTGGATCTCTTTGCAGTCCAAGGGACTCTCAAGAGTCTCCTCCAACACCACACTTCAAAAGCATCAATTCTTTGGTGATCAGCTTTCTTTATAGTCCAACTCTCACATCCATACATGACTACTGGAAAAACCATAGCCTTGACTAGACAGACCTTTGTTGACAAAGTAATATCTCTGCTTTTTAATATGCTGTCTAGGTTAGTCATAACTTTCCTTTCAAGGAGTAAGCGGCTTTTAATTTCATGGCTGCAGTCACCATCTGCAGTGATTTTGGAGACCAAAAAAACAAATAAAGTCAGCCACTGTGCCCACTGTTTCCCCATCTATTTGCCATGAAGTGATGGGACCAGATGCCATGATCTTAGTTTTCTGAATGTTGAGTGTTAAGTCAACTTTTTCACTCTCCTCTTTCACTTTCATTAAGAGGCTCTTTAGTTCTTCTTCACTTTCTGCCATAAGGGTGGTGTCATCTGCATATCTGAGGTTATTGATATTTCTGCCGGCAATCTTGATTCCAGCTTGCGCTTCCACCAGCCCAGCGTTTCTCATGATGTACTCTGCATAGAAGTTAAATAAGCAGGGTGACAATATACAGCCTTGACATACCCCTTTTCCCATTTGGAACCAGTCTGTTGTTCCATGTCCAGTTCTAAATGTTGCTTCCTGACCTGCATACAGGTTTCTTAAGAGGCAGGTCAGGTGGTCTGGTATTCCCATCTCTTTCAGAATTTTCCACAGTTTATTGTGATCTACACAATCAAAGGTTTTGGTATAATCAATAAAGCAGAGATAGAGGTTTTTCTGAAACTCTCTTCCTTTTTCCATGATCCAGCGGATGTTGGCAATTTGATCTCTGGTTCCTCTGCCTTTTCTAAAACCAACAAGTTTACGGTTGGTTGGAAGTTCATGGTTCACGTATTGCTGAAGCCTGGCTTGGAGAAGTTTGAGCATTACTTTACTAGCATGTAAGATTAGTGCAATTGTGCAGTAGTTTGATAATTCTTTGGCATTACCTTTCTTTGGGATTGGGATGAAAACTGACCTTTTCCAGTCCTGCGGCCACTGCTGAGTTTTCCAAATTTGCTGGCATATTGAGCGCAGCACTTTCACAGCATCTTTCAGGATTTGAAATAGCTCAACTGGAGTTCCATCACCTCCACTGCCTTTGTTCTTAGTGATGCTTTCTAAGGCCCACTTGACTTCACATTCCAGGATGTCTTGCTCTAGGTGAGTGATCACAGTATCTCTACACTAAATTTTGCTTATGGCCAGTGAGACCAATAGAGACAAATCAGGTTAAAAAAAAAAACAAAAACATAGTAAGTTAGAATTATGTCTTAAATTTTTCTTTTTAAAAACTTATTTACATATTCTTGTACCATTTGTAGAACTTAAAAGATAAATGAATAAAACAAACCTGTATAATGTCCTTTTCTGACAGTGCATTCACTTCACTGTGACTTGACTGGTTCTGTCATTCATGTTGAAAGCCAATGCTTAGAGAGGGAGAGAATCAAGTTCTGAGGGTCTCTGACCTTTCAGTTCCATTCCATACATTTTGTAGAATGGCTACTGGCTCTTAGGGCACTAAATAGGGTAACCTGAAGAAGGCTGTGGGGAATGTGTGTGTGTATGCTAACACTCAACTCATTTTTCTCAGCTGTTGATTATGAATTTTTGTTCCTGGATTCCTCACATTGATATTTTTGCTTTCCTCCTTAAAGGATATTTCTTAGAGAGTGAAGAAATGGACCATTTTCTCTGTTGCAAGGAGATAAGAACACTCTATTAATATCATACTATCAGCATTTAGTTATGCACAATCAATGCAAAAGAATGTTTTAGCTGTTCGTCAATTGCTCCTGATAATGAAGCCAAACACTGTTGTCCTATAGATAAAAGTGAGCTTCTCTCCAATCCATAAATTCCCCACAATAATGCATCTATAAAATAGCTGATAAAGGATTATTAGGCAAAAAAGGCTTTAATGTAGATTTCCTAACAGATGGTTCTTGTTCCCAAAGTCATGTCCAAAGACACTCTATCATAATCACTGTCACTTTCTGGAGGGAGCATCTATCTACCTGTAGATACTCATTCAATGTTAGTAGTAGTAGTGTCACGTGCTTAGTCATGTCCAACTTTTTGCAACCCCATGGACTGTAGCCCCGCCAGGCTCCTCTGTCCGTGGAATTTTCCAGGCAAGAATACTGGAGTGGGTTGCCGTTTCCTCCTCCACGGAATTTTCCCGACTCAGGGGCTGAACCCGCATCTTCTGTGTCTCCCGCATGGTAGGTGGATTCTTGACCCACTGAGCCATTGGGTAAGCCATTGAATGTTAACTAACAATAAAAGAAACCATTGAGGCTACATACAAGGAATAGCTACATTATGCTAATAGTAAAACTAACAAGAGCAGAAAACAAAAACAAAAACCTAAGTTGAAACCTATCTTAAATTGCCTGTGTAGTTAACACAACATTCTTGCGGTCTCTGGACCACTAAAAAGCCAGAAAAAAAATTAAAAATAAATCCACGTCAAATGTAAACTATTGCCAACTGTGTAAGACTGTTTGATTAATACAACTAATTTTGTTTTATTCCCCTTCTAAAATGCTTAGATTTCCCTACATCCATCAGTTGCGATGGATATAACTGCACTTCTTGCATTCGTAGTGTGGCAAAGCAAGAAGAAAACAGATCTCTATTATTCTTTCTTTCTGGCAATAGCATTAACTGTTAAATCATAGGAGAAGAAAGAATATTAAAATAAGAATTATAGAAGCAGCAGAAAGTGGAAGTCACTATAAGTCACAAGAGTTGAAATCTATGGTCAACGCTAATGCTAGCTTTGTTGTGAGAACGTAGGCTACTGCCAAGCTGGGCTTTTCTCACACAGAGAACAGATTAAATACAAGGATGCTTTCACCAACTTACTAAGACTATTTAATTAGATTTAAATTATGAAGTGAAAACATGCTATAAAACAGAAGAACATGCTAACTAGATGCTAACTGGTCATAGTAATATGCAAGATAAACAAGGAAAAAATCCATCTCTGTGCTCTATTTCTTTAATTGTTCATGGAATTTATGTTAGATGAGAACAGGGGTTTCTGTTTGATTTGTCCTTAGTTATATCTCTAGCACCTAGAACAGTTCCTGGCACAGAGTAGGAACTCAGTAACAGTTTACTGATCTAATGAATGAATGTTTTATATATATGTAACTTTCCCTTTTGCCTTTTCCTAAAATATACATATCTGATACAAAGTATTCTATATTTTTATTTCTGCTACATATGCATCATAAAATATTTTATCATTTAATCTAGTCAATTACCTGAAAGTGAAAAAAGAGCACATATTCAGTACAGAAAAGAAAAATTCAGTACTATGCATAAATCACAACTGACTGAAGACATGTTACACAACTACACTAACAAGAAAGGAGAGCCTGAAATATTTCTAATGCTTTCTCTTGATTTACGTATTAGAGTTGACTACGGACCTCAAATCAACAGACAAGGAATGACAAAATTAGTAATATCTGGAATCTCTAACTCTATACCTCATCCCTCAAAAAACAAGCATTGCTTTTTTTTTTTTTGACAGCTTATTGAAATCACACAAGAGAAGTATAACCAGGGTCACTAAACTTTTTAAAAATTATATTCTAGGAAAGGGGATTTCTGTGAAAAATTTATAATGGCAGACATCTTTCTTAATAAAGGGAAACGCTTTATTTTAAAATAAGATTTGAAAATACATTAGGCAGCCCCATGTATCAATCATATTTCAAAAGAATTTTTTCACATTACCACAGTTAAAAATTACATCCGATAGGCATTCTAGTTCCATTTTATACAGGAGATGACAGACCATCTAACCCGCCCAAGACCCCATAACTAGAAAGCAGTAGGGCCACACTTAAATCCAAGTCTCTGCTCTAGCTCCCATACTCCCTCCTCTGCTTCTCTCTTGCCTATATATACTTGGAGTAAAAGACCCAGAGCAAGTCACCAAGTAACCACCACTATGGAAATTCTCCCATGCCTGGAAAAATAAAATTCTCTCATGAATTTTATTAGCCAGTGGGGATCCTGGCTGACTGTGAAGCTACCAGCAGCTAGATGGGGAAAATACAGTGCGTAAGCCTGCTCTCAGAACATAGAATGGTGGTCAGTAGCTACAGGTGATCTCGAGCACAGGTAAGATGCTTTTCAAATTGCCTCTGGTCCGTTATGCATTCATTCAGCTTCTAGGATATGGAATGTCCAGATATCAGGAGAAAAGGAGTCATGAAAATAGGAGCAAGTAATTTTAAAATTAAGTGCTATAAGAAAATGAGAGCAGCAATAGACCCTTCATTTGAGTAGCTGAATAAAAGAGTTCATGAGTCAGGAACTGGAAGGGAAGTTAGGTGTGTACCCATGCTTCCCCGATGGCTCAGCAGGTAAAGGATCTGCCTGCAATGCAGGAAATGCAGGAGACATGGGTTCAGTCACTGGGTTGGGAAGATCCCCTGGAGGAGGAAATGGCAACCCACCCCAGTATTCTAGCTTGAAAAACCCCTTGGACAGAGGAGCCTGTCCAAAGGGTCACAAAGAGTCAGACATGATTGAGTGACTGACGCAAACACAATGTATTAGCCTACAGTTGATGCAGAAAGAGGAGGGGAGAGGCATGAACAGTATTAAGGCAAAGAAATAAAATTAAAAAGGACCCTATAGACAGGAGCAATGAAACCTAGCCAGGAAGCAAGGAACCCTCTGCGAGCAACAAAAGGGACACAATGAATGAAGAGAAAAGGAGTGAGAAAGGCTTGTTGGGCTGTTGTTCCTGATGGTGAATTTAACCCTCATTGTTGGAGTTGGGAGAGTAAGAAGGATAAAAACATATATATAACTTCAGGCTCCATATTATTTCTTTGAGATACAGAAACATTAATAGTCATCTCTATCCCATGAATTGATGCTTTTGAACTGTGGTATTGGAGAAGACTCTTGAGAGTCCCTTGGACTGCAAGGAGATCCAACCAGTCCATCCTAAAGGAGATCAGTCCTGGGTGTTCACTGGAAGGACTGATGTTGAAGCTGAAACTCTAATACTTTGGCCACCTCATGTGAAGAACTGACTCATTTGAAAAGATCTTGATGCTGAGAAAGATTGAGGACAGGAGAAGAAGGAGATGACAGAGGATGAGATGGTTGGATGGCATCACCGACTCAATGGACATGAGTTTGGGTGGACTCTGGGAGTTGGTGATGGACAGGGAGGCCTGGCGTGCTGCAGTTTATGGGGTCACAAAGAGTTGGACACGACTGAGCGACTGAACTGAACTATCCCATGCATGTGCTGGGAAGTTCTGGACTTCCAAGAACTTCTTTGACAGGTGGGCAGTCCTTATAATTATCCCAATGGGTAGTCAGTTGGTCCTTGGCTCAGTCTATGAGGTCTTAAGATTTCCCTGACCCCTTCAAACGTGCTATTGTCTAAGAAGGTAGAAATATAGAGCAATAAACAGAGCCAGAAAACTGGCCAGACTAGAGTTTAGATCCTGGCTCCTGCATTTAGATCTCATGTTTGCTGTATGACCCAAGACACTTCCTTGAGTCTCAGAATCTTCCACGTTAGAATGCTGATGACACATATAACTCTGGGGAATCAAGGATACTAAGAAGATAATGCCTGCCAGGTGTTTGATACTCTGCTTTCTCACACAAAGCAGATGTTCCATTGGTGATAACAAGATCATCTTTACCACCATCATTATGAATTCTCAGTAGATTTCCATCTTGACTGAATATTAGAACTAAATGGAGAAGGGGGGCTAAATAATACCAATGACTGAGCACAAACCCAGACTTTCTGGGTGGAAATCTGGAGACCAGGCAGGTTTTATTTCAAAATCCCCCAGAGGACTCTAATATTCTGTCCTGCCTGAGAACCACTGATTGAACATGAGTAAATTCCTTGCCTGTTCCTACAGCAGCCCTTTCTCTCTCTGGAATGACTTGCCTTTTTTTTTTAACTGACAGGGGCACTATCTCTACACTCAACAGACAAATTTAATTTACAGTTTCTCAAAGTTAAGCTTCAAGCTTCCTCATTCCCATTAACCCCTTCTAAGGACCTGGGTCTAATTTTGTATTTATGCTCAATTGCTCAGTCCAACCTTTTGCGATCCCATGTAGCCTGCCAGGCTTCACTGTCCATGGAATTTCAGTCAAGAATACTGGAGCAGGTTGCTGTGTTCTACCCTAGAGCATCTTCCCAACCCAGGAATTGAACCCATGTCTCTTGCATCTCCTTCACTGGCAAGTAGATAATTTCACCACTGTGCCATTTGGGAAGACCTTTGTATTCATAATTTTGTATTATTTTTATTAAATACAGTTTCCATCATTTAATTAGTTTTGCACTCCAAGAAACCCAAATTCTGAAAACTTTGCTCAACTTCTCTTTGATGTAAATAAGCAGAGAGCCCCAAATGCTTAGCTTGTGCCTGGATTGAATCTGCTGTTCAAACTTGGCATTCTTTGAAGTATTTATTGGCTCTTTCTGAATAACTGAAGAGTTGACATTACCTTGAATTCCTATTAACTACCATTGAGTCCTTTGTCCCTTAAAACTGACTTCTCTGGCCTATTTTTAGCCTGCTAAACAGCTGACTCAGCTGCACAAACTACCTCAACCACCAGCTGAGACTGACCCTGCTAATTCATAGTTGTACATTATACACCCCCACTGGGGCCCTGAGAAAATCTGGAAGACATTTATAGCAAGCTGACTATTATGTCTGGTCTTTTTCCCTGAACTCTGAGTAAAAACTAACATTTCTTAAAAGTAATGCTATCCGTTGAACTCCAATCCAGTCTCTTATTTTGTTATCTAATAAAAATAACCATGTTTTTAAAATTTTTATGAGAAATTACTTTCACTATTTATCCAGAATCAAAGCAACTCTCTCTCTCTCTTAATCTTCTGCTTCCCCCAAAGCTTAATTATCTTGCTGTCCCATTAGTGTTCTTGAGAGAAACTTTTACCTCAAATGTATGACAGGAACTATTCACTTTATTTATAAATGCTGTCTTGAAAGAAGCACTATTCTTACTCATCTGTTAGAATTTTGGGTTGTTTCTCTATATAAAGTAGTCTTTTCTTCAGTATGATCCTCCTAGAAGAAAAATAAATAAATAAAACCTCATCACCTAAATTATGCTGTTATTTCAAAGTGTGACAGTTCAATTCTCTGCAGAGAGATGTAGGGTCAAGCTGCACAAGCAAAAGTAGCAGATTTCAACCCAGTGTAATTTGGTGAGGACAGAGGGGAGAAAGACCAGCAAATCATTTCACCAGCTCCTGTAGGGATCAACACATCCACTGATACCTTGAACTTCATTTTTTTTTTTTTTTGTAAGGAGACAAAAGTTCACTGCAGAAAGGTTTCATTTTGCCACAGAAGCAAAAATGAATAAGCAGAAAGTAGAGAATTTAAGAAATGGATCCCAAATTGGAAAGGTTGAATAGGGAGCCAAAGGTCAGGAAAGGTTTGGAAGCAGGACTCTGGTACCCTGGGAGAAGACAGCATTGGGAAAGCCAGGGAGCAGATCACAGTAGATGGTGGTTTGGTACAGCATGACTGTGACTATTTTCCTATTTCTTCTCTTTGGAACAGAAATGAATTTTGAGGGGATTGTAAGAAATAGGCAGTAATTTCAAAAGTATACAATTTTAAAAATAGATTTTCTTTAGGTAATTCCCAAAATGTCACTTTAAGCAAATGGCTAGGGGATTTTTGTTTATTTGTTTGGGCTTCCCTGGTGGCTCAGTTGGGAAAGAATCTGCCCGCAATGCGGCAGACCCACGTTTGATCCCTGGGTTGGGAAGATCCCCTGGAGAAAAGCATGGCTACCCACTCCAGTATTCTTGCCTGGAAAACTCCATGGACAGAGGAGCCTGGTGGGCTATAGCCCATGGGGTCACAAAGAGTCAGACACAACTAAATCATCATCCTGGGTTTAAACTATTGACAACATACTAATTCAGACAACAAATATCCCTGTAACTTCACTGAGAAGCTTTTTGTTTAGCAACAAAGAAATCAGAGCGAAACCTTGAAAACTAAAATGAGATTTATCAATTCTGGACTTCCTCGGTAGTCCAGTGATTGAGAATCTGCCTGCAAGTGCAGAGGACATTCGTTCAGTCCGTGGTCCCGAAAGATCCCATAAGTCTTGTGGGCCCATGAGCTGCAACTACTCAAGCCCATGCCCTAAAGCCTGTGCCACAACAAGAGAATGCACCATAATGAGAAGTCTTTGTACCACAACTGCAGAGTAGCCTGCTTCGTGCAACTGTAGAAAGCCCACCTGTGGCAAAGAAGATCCAGCACAGCTAAAAATCACTTGATATTAAAAAGTATAAAACACTTAAAAAAATCTACCTATTCCAATTAATCATCTCTCCCACCTTTTTCCTCAGTGTATATCTTTTTGAAAAATAATTTCCTATTTTTCATTATTTTCATTTCATGTGTTATCTTCTTTGACCATCTCTTAGTTAAGAGTGTTGATTTTCCTTGTCTTAAAAGCTTTTCAATACCTTGGGAGCCGCTAAATATCACAGTTACTGTCTGTTCATCCATACCCAATAGAAAGTGGCTACATCTGTAGGAAGCAGCATTCTGAATTTTGCTAAGTCTTGATGAAATTTTCTAGGTTGTTTAATTTGCAAACAAACGTTTTCATCTACTTTGAAAGGCCTAACTGACAGAGCTGCAGCATTAGCTCAGTGAAAATAGGACCATTTTTGCAAATTTTCCTTTTGTAGCTCTTCCCGGTTTATCACCAGGTGACAAAATTATGCACTTACGTGGGGAAGTAGCTTAAATATGGTGCCAGCTGTGGCATATGACTGCCTCGGGCAGCTAGAAATATTTCTACTGATACCTCTAAGAGAGAAAATCATCATTCAATCGAACCATAAAAGCTACAGAGAGACAAAAATCAATCATTCTAAAAGAGCAAAGAAAAATATCATGTATCATAAATAAACACTGGAAGCTATATATTAATGATAGGTACATATTTATTTCCTAGACTTACAGTGCAGCCTGTCTCCAAGGACTGTGCTTTTAACATGTGTACATACATATAATGAGTATGATGAGCAAGCGTTAAGCAATAACAAACATTCTAATACCCAGGCACAAAATAACTATTAAATAGAATTTTATATTTTAAATCCTTTTGCAGCTGAGAATAACAAACTTGGAGGCATACAAAGTTGGTGCTTAAATGCATATCATTACAGCACACTGTGTGTGACTCCGCATTTTAATAAGATCACTGAAGACTCAGAAATGTTTTACAAATTGGCTTCAGCCTACGAATCTTTAAAATTTATGGTCATATTTGCTTTACTCTATGTACCCAGGTACTGTTTCAACTTTTTAGGTGTTTGCCTCTGTTGTTCTCCAGAGGTTACAGATTTCAGAGTTTTGCAAACTTAGACTTAAAACTAAACTTCCATTACTATCACCTTGTAAATCGTAACCAAACTTTCAAAAAATAGTTTAGAACTTAAAAGTACTGAGGTATTCCAAATCTGTACTTCCACAATATCGAATTTCAATGATACCCCATTCTCCATTTTCGTCTTTGCATTGGATAAGATGATATATTAATTCTTCAAGTTATTTTCCTGTATTTTAACAATGTTAAAAATGCAAAAAAAAAAAAAAAAAACAAACCAGAATCACCACCAACGTCAAGGAACATAGGAAATACATACATGCAAACAACATATATACATACATACTCAAATTTGTGGATGGTATAAAGTTTTGGCGAGTTTTTTTTCCCCTTTATCTCAAAACCCAGGTTTGCTTTCCTGTCTATCACCTATTAATATTAAATAAACAGGCAACATCAGTAAAAACAGAATAGAAGAATATCTTCAGCTAGAATTGACTTTCCTTCCTACTTCTCAGAGTTATCCAGAAAGGTGCATCAACCATGCTCAAAATAACCATAACATTGGAATCCCCTGTTCTTACAATGACAGACGAGGTTCTATAATAGGAATTAATATCATACATGATAAAATCTGCTCTCAAAAGTACTTCTATGGGGACTGCCCTGGTAGTCTAGTGATTAAGAATCTGCCGTGCAGTGCAGGGGATGCAGGTTCGATCTCTGGTCAGGGAACTAAAATCCCCCGGGCTGGGGGCAACTACTGAGCACATGCACCACAACAACAGATCCTGCATGATGCAACAGAGATCCCATGTGGCACAACTAAGACCCGATGCAGCCAAATAAACGAAAAAACAATAATACTAAAGCATTTCCATGGGCAAGTTGCACCCTCCCTCCCACCCTTGTGATCGTCACATGAAGCTGAAAAAGACAAAGGACTTGAGGAAGCAGAAGTACAAGATCATTCTATGTGAATTTTACTGCTGTAAAATATATACTTTATTAGTGACTTTCACAGGCTCTGAAAAGAGTGCTCATTCCTTATTTATGGAGTAGTATGTTGTTGTGAAAAAGCTGGTTTAAAGCTCAACATTCAGAAAACGAAGATCATGGCATCTAGTCTCATCACTTCATGGGAAATAGATGGGGAAACAGTGGAAACAGTGTCAGACTTTATTTCGGGGGGCTCCAAAATCACTGCAGATGGTGACTGCAGCCATGAAACTAAAAGACGCTTACTCCTTGGAAGAAAAGTTATGACCAACCTAGATAGCATATTCAAAAGCAGAGACATTACTTTGCCAACAAAGGTCCATCTAGTCAAGGCTATGATTTTTCCAGTGGTCATGTATGGATGTGAGAGTTGGACTGTGAAGAAGGATGAGCACCGAAGAATTGATGCTTTTGAACTGTGGTGTTGGAGAAGACTCTTGAGAGTCCCTTGGACTGCAAGGAGATCCAACCAGTCCATTCTGAAGGAGATCAGTCCTGGGATTTCTTTGGAGGGAATGATGCTGAAGCTGAAACTCCAGTACTTTGGCCACCTCATGCGAAGAGTTGACTCATTGGAAAAGACTCTGATGCTGGGAGGGATTGGGGGCAGGAGGAGAAGGGGATGACAGAGGATGTGATGGCTGGATGGCATCACTGACTCGATGGACACGAGTCTGAGTGAACTCTGGGAGTTGGTGATGGACAGGGAGGCCTGGCATGCTGCGGTCCATGGGGTCACAAAGAGTCGGACACGACTGAGCGACTTGAACTGAACTGATGTTGTTGTTTAGTTGCTAAGTCGTGTCTGCCTCTTTCGAGACTCCATGGACTGTAGCCTACCAGGCTCCTCAGTGCATGGGATTTCCCAGGCAAAAATAGTGGAATGGGTTGCCATTTCCTTCTCCAGGGGATCTTCCCAACCCAGGGATCAAACTCCAAACCCTGGAGTTTCCTGCATGGGCAGGTGGATTCTTTACCATCTGAGTCACCAGGGAAGCCCGTGGAGAAGTAGAAGGCACATTAAATTGAAAACCCTCTTCCCTAAAGAATATTCTCTCGGTTTCAATCAGGTTACAACAAAAGTAATACTGAAATATTCCCACTACATTTAGAAACCTCTTACAAGAAAGTCATACTAACCTTAAGTGAATGTGGACTTCCCTAGCGATCAAGTGATTAAGACTCTGCACTGCCAATGCAGGGATCATGGGTTTGATCCCAACCCTGTTCAGGGAAGATCCCACATGCCATCAGGCAAAAAAAAAATTAAGTGACTGTGTCCATAATTTTCAATAATTAGAAACAGTTACATCTCCTTAGGAGCAATGGAAATGCATCAGTCAAACTTGAGGGAACATCACTGCTACGGTTAGTATTGCTTACTCTTTATAATTAGTGTTAAGCAGTATTACAGATTGCTATCACTCCGCATTTTCTATAAAATATGGTTAATTGGGGCTTCCCTCATAGCTCAGTTGGTAAAGAATCTGCCTGCAGTGCAGGAGACCCAGGTTGGATCCTTGGGTCAGGAAGGTTCCCCTGGAGAAGGAAATGGCTACCCACGTCAGCATTCTTGCCTGTAAAATCTCAGACAGAGGAGCCTGGTGGGCTGCAGTCCATGGGGTCACAAATAGTCGGGCACAACTGAGGGACTAACACTTCACTTCATAGTTAATTGGTGACAATCTTTCTTCCAAAGGGTACACAAGATTTATTATCTGGGTATTCCTCTGATCTCCACTTACAACACACCAGCCTCTGCCATCACTGTTGCCTGTCTCAGAATCTCATAGTTCATGGGGGAAAGCATGGATGCAACAGACACTAACACGTTCATCTTCTCATCACTAAACATGCCAATCTCTCTGCATCTGTACCTGCATTCTTTCCATTCCTTCTCTGGAAGACACATCCTGGTCCCGCTCAGATGGAGGCTCTGATTGCCAGCTGATTGGCTCTCTTCATTTGAGCCTTAGTTCTCCACCCAACTTCCCTGGTGGCTTAGACGGTAAAGCGTCTGCCTACAATCTGGGAGACCCAGGTTCAATCCCTGGGTTGGGAAGATACCCTGGAGAAGGAAATGGCAACCCCCTCCAGTATTCTTGCCTGGAAAATCCCATGGATGGAGGAGCCTGGTGGGCTAAAGTCCATGGGGTCACAAAGAGTTGGATATGACTGAGCGACTTCACTTTCTTTCACTTTCTCCATCCAACATACCTCTTGGGAACATCATTCTAGCAATTATCCCCCTCTCTTCTGCATCTTCATTTATTCTCTTTCAACTGGAATATTCCATGAGCACACAAATTGTACTAAGGTTTCTGTCTTAGCAAACTCATTTCTGGTCTTCTCATCCCTTCCTTCTTGACCACTACCTTTCTCTGCTCCATTGTTTTTTTTTCAGTAAAATTAATCAAAAGAGTGGTCTACTGGTATTTGCATTTCATTGTCTCCCATTCACTCTTCTGCAATCAGGATTCAGTTCCCTCTCCTCCATTGAACTGCTTGTACCAAGCCTACCAGTGTCGTCTTTTTAGCAGCCCATATCATTTGGTAGGAGCCTATACCAATACCTTTGACTGTCTTCTCTTGGTTGAATTAAAAAAAAATAGATTTCTGTGACAGTGTACTCTTCTGGTTTTCCACTGAGCTCATTACTTAATTAAATGTCACTCTGTGACACACCTACACTGAAGGGTCTTTCCTGGACTCTTTTCTTCTGCCAGACCTCTGGAAGACAGGCTGCCTCAGCCTTGGTCTTGAGCTGTGTTCTTTATTCCTTTATTCTCTGTCTGGAGATGATACCAGTCAGTCCTGCAGTATTAATTAGTATTTATCCACTGAAGAGCCAGCTGATTGGAAAAGACCTTGACGCTGGCAAAGACTGGAGGCAAAAGGAGAGGAGGTGACAGAGAATAAGACAGTTAGATAGCATCTCCAGCTTAATGGACATCAATCTGAGCAAATTCTGGGAGATAGTGAAGGACAGGGAAGCCTGGCATGCTGCAGTCCATGGGGTCACAAAGAACTGGACATGATTTAGTGACTGAACAACAGCAACATCCATTGAAGACTGCTAGATTTATAACTTTTTCTCAAACTTCTTTCCTTCAACTCCAGACAAAGCCAATAGCATCTCTAACATCAGTACATAAGAACATCTGGCTTCTTTGCACAAAACGGTTCTTTTCACTGACCCTCATTTCCTATTGTACTCTACAAGCTTCCTCACTGATGAAGTTGAAAACTGAGGACTGACCTCTTCCCTTATCTCCAGATAAGGGAGCCATATCCACCGGATTTGCTTCCCAAATATGTTTTAAATTGTTCCTCTCTCCATCTCTACTACCACCACCTTAGTCTAAGTCACATTCATGTTGCTTCCACCAACTGCCAAGTCCTTCTAAAGAGCTTCTTGCTGCTCCACCCCATTTCCCCTTTAAAATCTATTCTTCCATCAGCCTGTGATTTTTGAAACCAACCATCAGATCAGCTCACTGAGCTACTTAAACTTTTCAGTGCCTTTCCAGTGCTCTTTGAATGACAACATCCTTTCCATGGCTCCCCAAACATGTCCCAAATTACTTCTCTCACTTCATGTCCTGCTAGTCACCATATCACTTACTGTGCTTGAGCAAAAACTGGTCTTCCTTCTGCCTCTCAAACACACCCAGCTTGTTACTACATGGGGTAGCTGAATTTTCTCATCCCTTCACCCTAAAATATCTGCCAGATGTTCACATAATGCCTCCTTCTTCCTGTTCAGTTTCCAACTCCCCTGTCACCTTGTGAAAAAAGCTTTCTGTGTCTCTCCTCTTAAATGCTGCACACCCCATCACACTGAGCACTCACCTCCACACTGCCCTTTTTATTTTTATCTGTTAATCACTAAATGAAATGACTTTATTTCGTTTGTTACCCAGTAGTTTATTATCCTTTTCCCTTGTTGAGATGGTAAGCTTCCTGAGAAGGCAGGGAGCTTTTCTGCCATGTTCAGAACTATACTCCAGCACATTAGGAGAGTATCTGGCACGTAGTAAGTACAAAAAACAAAATACAATTGAATGAGTGATTGGATGAATAACAATGTTTTGCATAATGGATATCTAAAGTGATATGCTCTGTGCCAAGACATCCATACAGTGTATCCAGAACCAGCTGGAATTTGGCTGTTGTCATCGTATAACAACAGCATACACGCATTTCTGAATTGACAGAAACTCGACTTTGCCATGTTGCTTCTCTGGTAGTTCCCAATAATGAATCTACTGTTTTTTAGGAACTGTTTGTGATGAGGAGAGCCATAGGGTTGTAGTGTCCCAGAAGAAGTGTGATTCATTTGTATTTTGATTTATATAAACTTAATCAAATCACTCTTATATAATAGGCTTCTGAAACCTGTTCCTTTTCCAATATTCTCCATCTTAGTAAATTACACCACCATTCACTTAGCCGCTCAACCAGGAAATGTGGATAATATTCTTATTCCTTCCTCTTATTCACTCCACCACCACCCAATCCATCACCAAGTTCTACTCAGTCTACTTTTAAATATAATTTGAAAATATATGCTTTCTTCATATCTATTACCATCATATCTAAGTCATCATTTTATTTTCCTTGAACCATTAGCAATGCTCTGACTTTCATTCATATGCCTACAAAACCCATTCTCCATACAGTAATAGCAGTTGCCCCACTGACACTCTCAGTTACTTCAATGACTGGAGCTTTTTCCCAATTGGAGGCCTTTGCCCATGATGCTTTATCTGTCTAGAAAGCACTTCTCCTCCATTTCATTTTGGCTTTCTCCTTCTTCGGTATTAGTTATATTATAGTGGATGCTCTAGTGTGCTGCTTTGATTCCTCTTTAGAACTGAGGTTTTTGCCTGTGTTGGTGGGAATGAATGAGTTTCTAACCAGACATTACTCTCATTTGAGAAGAGCAATCTTGCCCGAGATGATCTCTCTTGAGATCATCCCCATACCCAATGCCTGGGAAGGTATTTGGTGGTGGTGGATACTGTAGAAAGGCCAAGCCAGCCCCAATTGCTTCAAAGCAGGGACAACTCAGAAGAACATCCTCAGCTCCAGAGCCCTCCATTTGAATGGCTAAGCCTCCATTGCAACGGCATCACAGTTCAGCCTCTGCCTGTGGTTCTGCTTCCCGCATCCTTCATCATGTCATCTTCAAATCAACCTCTTGACTTCAAACTCTTGACCTCAAATCTCAAGAGTTTATTTCCCAGGACCCCAATCTATGACAACATCTACTCAAAATGCTCTTCTCTAGGAACTTTGCTAGAGAGCCAGGACTTTCCTGATGGTCCAGTAGTTAAGAATCTGCTTTCCAAATCAAGGGATGTGAGTTCAATCTCTGATCAAGGAACTAAGATATAATGTACCATGTAGCAATTAAGCCAAGGTGCCACAACTAGAGAAGCCCACACACCACAACGAAGAGCCAGTGCAGTAAAAAAAAAAAAAAAAGTTCTTCTCTAACACTTGTAACCATTTCCCATTCCCTCTAGCAAAATACCCCATTTCCCCCTAGCTCCACCCTGTCATTATTTTCCCTCATAAACCCTAATTCACAAATTTGAAATTCTGCCCATAGAGGCAAGAACCACCTCTATTACAGCGCTTGCTATACGTGGTGAGAATCCCGTGGACAGAAGAGCCTGGTGGGCTGCTGTCCATGGGGTCACACAGAGTCTGACACGACTGAAGCGACTTAGCATGCATGCATGAATTCACAAACCACACCTTTTTTCACGGTTCAGTTCAGTTCAGTCGCTCAGTCCTGTCCGACTCTGTGACCCCATGAATCGCAGCACGCCAGGCCTCCCTGTCCATCACCAACTCCCGGAGTTCATTCAGACTCACGTCCATCGAGTCAGCGATGCCATCCAGCCGTCTCATCCTCTGTCGTCCCCTTCTCCTCCTGCCCCCAATCCCTCTCAGCATCAGAGTCTTTTCCCATGAGTCAACTCTTTGCATGAGGTGGCCAAAGTACTGGAGTTTCAGCTTTAGCATCATTCCTTCCAAAGAAATCCCAGGGCTGATCTCCTTCAGAATGGACTGGTTGGATCTCCTTGCAGTACAAGGGACTCTCAAGAGTCTTCTCCAACACCACAGTTCAAAAGCATCAGTAAACTACTGTGTGTTGGTTTCATCTCCGATCTCCAGATTCTTTGAGAATGCCAAGGGACCACTGACACTCCTGAGCAAGAGTGACAGCTGTGACATTCAAAGACAAGTACTGGGTTGGCCAAAAAGTTCATTTGGGTTTTGGAAATGAAAAAAATCTTATGGAATAAACCTGGACAAACATTTTGGCCAAACCAATAGAACATAACAAAGTAGGGCTTGACTGTTGCAAAGTAGTCAGCTTAATAAAGATATTTTCTCCCCATTTTCATAAGTTGTGCAAATATTTAAGACAATTAAAGACTAAAGGTTACATATGAAAATGCCCCCAACAAAAAAAGAATATATTTCATTTTTCAAAATGCTTCATGGCTGTGGGCCATAAACACATAGGTTCTTTGTAATACATTTTCATGCTTCTTTGGATTAGAACCTATATAGTAGTATCTACAGAGAAAAAAAATCTGGAATCCAATTTTGTCAAAACTCAAGCTCCCAAGACACAGGTGAATTCTGTCTCTTACATTTCTGAATTTAGACCATACAATCCTAAGCAGAGGGGGAAATATTTCCATTTCAGCTTATTAAAAAGATAGAAAAAACAACAACAACAAAGAATCTCCCACTCACCAGAGAAATGAAATAAAAATACTTCGTGTATGTCTTCTCAGATTTCAGTTACCAAGGTAATATTCTTGCTGAGCAGAGTGACTTTATTCCTGACCCTGATCTAAGCCTTAAACATAGCCCACAGCTATTGGTGAATCACATTTAAAAAGTTTTCCAAGGTAATTATTATGAAAAGTCCATTTTAGAAGTCATCCTAAAGAACAAAAATATCATATTAGGATAATAACTTGACTTTTTTTTCCTTCTTTAGAGAATTTCACAGAGTAAAGGTCTTTGGGTCTACTTTTTTATAATTATCATGTAATCACTGGCACTATGAATAGCATTGTCTATTTAAGTATCTCAAATGCCTTATCCTCATTAAGTTTAATCAACTGAAATTTTTAGGCCTTGACTCTGAACTTGAAATATGTTTCCAACATCTGTAAGTGAATAAATGTCTGTGTGTGCCCGTGTGTAAATGGTTTAAGTAGATTTTCTGTGAGTCACACATATCTTGGAAAATAAATTGGAAACTGGTGATTTCACTTGTAACTTCTAAATAATGATGACAATTTAAGCAAGTAAACTCAAACTCTTAAAAAATTAGAAAGCACTAACATTTGAATAAACATAAGCTATTGTAAAATAAAAAGAATGACATTCAAAATATGAGAATCACAAAGGGCTGATACTTTCCTGCCTAACAAAACTTATTAGTAAGAAACCATCTTTTTTCCAGTTTTCCCTTTAGAAACAATATAGTTCAAAGAATTTTACAATTAATCCTAAAATTAGTGCTCTCAGTTTAGTAATGCTTTCCAGTTGCCAAGAAAAAGAATTATTTAACAATTAGTTTTCACAAAATCCAATTAATCAATTGCTCATGAAAAAGAATAAATAAACTTCACACATGCCAGGGAAAGATATAGAGTTAAATGAGAATCTGAAGTGATCACTTCATTTAACACTATATTAATTTCTAACATTTTACTGCTGAAAGTATATTTTTTAAAAACTATTTATAATGTTGACATGCATGCAAAACACAAAAAGGAAAAAGCACATCCCTTGCCCCCAGTTAAGAAAGGCTCACACATAGGATGAACCACTGGATCAAAAATACTTCATGGCTGTGGGCCAGAAACACAGAGGTTCTTTGCAATACATTTTAGATCAGTGGTTCATGCTCCTTTGGATTAGAACATATGTAGTAACAGGGATGGGGGAGCCTGGTGGGCTGCCGTCTGTGGGGTTGCACAGAGTCGGACACAACTGAAGCGAATTAGCAGCAGCAGCAGCGGTAAGTATCTACAAAGAAAGAAAGCTGGAAGATTTTACGCTAAAATTTTAATAGTGATTATTACCACAGACCTGAACTTTCTACTGTATCGCCAAATAATTTATATTTTTATAATTAACATTTTTGCAAGCAGGAAAATAATAAAGAAATGTTTTTGTTTTATTTTTTATCAAAATGGGTACTCAGAAATGGGCAATCTGGGGAAATGTATCTCTTAGTATGTGGTGTAAAGTGAAACTTTCTATTCAGGATTCCTTTTTTTTTTTATACAAAGAGTATGTGTGTGATTTTACAGTATCTGAATTAGGGTTTCATTAAGATCTCATTTTCATCAAAGATACATTCATCTGAAGAAAAACCTGCCACCCAAAAGGAAAATCCTTAAATCACAAGACATCACTGCCAAAGTCAAAGAGCATATGGGTAGTGTGCATTCTCTAGCCAAGCTAAAACCAGTCCAAGTTGTGTTCTTTGTCATATCATGGGGGGAAAAATCCAGAAAGCTTGAAATGTAAAGATGTTCTCTAACTTTCCTATTTCTTCTGGCATAAAATCAGAAGTGCCCTGCCAATTCTCTCCCACATCAGTAGCAGTAGCAAGAAACCTAGTTACAAAATTGGTAAATTAGGGGTGACTATTACCATCTTAAGAGTCAACACTTATAAAAAGAATGTTCTGTAGGGTTCAAATCTTAGAAAGATGAGCATTTCCCTTAAAGGCATAATTTGTTTGACTAAGACTGTAATTAGTTACAACTTTTTAGGGAGCTATACTTCATATGATGCAAAGCACACTTATAAAACACATATTTAGAGTTGGAAAATATATTTCTGCTGTTTTCTTTTGATATTAGATGTTATAAGAAAAGGTGGCTTGGTGGTAAGGAATCCATCTGCCTGTTCAGGAGCCATAAGAGACGCAAGCTTGACCCCTGGTTTGGGAAGATCTCCTGGAAGAGGAAATGGCAACCCATTCCAGTATTCTTACCTGGGAAATCCCACGGACAGAGGAGCCTGGCAAGCTACAGTCTATGGAGTCACAAAAGAGTCAGACATGACCGAGAGACTGAGCATGCACACATGTTACAAAGGAAATTACAATAAAAGCCTCCATTATCAGTAGTAATGTTGGAGATAGCTTGAAAACATGTGAAATATTCATTCACTTATTCACTCATTCATTTAACAAATATTAATTTAATATTACCCTATATATTCTAGGCACTGCAGTGGACAACAAACAGAAAAAAACCTACAAGGACCTCAGATGAGCAGATGTAAGTCAAGCTTTACAGAAGGACTGGAATGACCATATGACCCAACAATCTAATTCCTGGGCATATACCTGGAGAAAAGCATATTCAAAAAGGTACATACACCCCATGTTCACTGCAGCACTATTTACAATAGCCAGGTCATGGAAGCCATCTAAATGTCTATCAACAGAGGAATAAAGAAAGAAGATGTGGTATATATACACAATGGAATATTAGAAAGGTATGAAATTGTGCCATTTGCAGAGACATGGATGGACCTAGAGACTGTAATACAGACTGAAGGAAGTCACAATGAGAAAAACAAATAGCATATAATATATGTAGAGTCTAGAAAAATGGTGCAGATGAACTTTTTTGCAAAGCAGAAATAGAGACACAGATGTAGAGAACAAACATATGGATATGAAGTGGGAGAAGAGGGGGGGTGAATGAGGGGATCGGGATTGACACATACATACTACTCTGTATAAACTGGTGGCTCAGCGGTGGAGAATCCACATACACTGCAGGAGACCTAGGTATAAAACAGATAACGAATGAGAACCTACTGTCCAGCAGAGGGAACTGTACTCAGTACTCTGTGGTGACCCAAATGGGAAGGAAATCCAAAAAAGAGGCAATATATGTATATATATAACTGACTCATTTTACTGTAGAGCAGAAGTTAACACAATATTGTAAAGCAATTATACTCTAATAAAGATTAAAAAAAAAAAAAGAATGATGATGATTCACCAAGTGGGAAAAGGGGTATTGCAGCAGTTGTTCAAGATGCCCAAAGATGAGGAATCATGAAGTATCAACCCTTATACAAGGAACTGCACATAGGTTGAGCCTAAATATGCTATGAATAGAATTTGCTATTTTGTAGCTCAAAAATGATAGAATATCCATAACTTTCGTAGCATGAGGAAAAAGGCAGAAGAAGGAGCTGGAGGTGTAGGTAGTAACTATTATGTTGAGCCTTGTCTTATGAATTTGGACTGAACTGTCAACATAGGTGTTTCTCAGACGTTAGCGGAGAAGGCAATGGCACCCCACTCCAGTACTCTTGCCTAGAAAATCCCATAGACAGAAGAGCCTGGTGAGCTGCAGTCCATGGGATCGCTGAGAGTTGGACACGACTGAGCGCCTTCACTTTCACTTTTCACTTGCATGCATTGGAGAAGGAAATGGCAACCCACTCCAGTGCTCTTGCCTGGAGAATCCCAGGGACAGGGGAGCCTGGTGGGCTGCCGTCTATGGTGTCGCACAGAGTCGGACACGACTGAAGCGACTTAGCAGCAGCAGCAGCAGCAGCAGCAGCAGACTTCAGTGTTAGTTGTTCAGTCATGTCCGACTCGTTGCAACCCATGCACTGCAGCCCACCAGGCTCTCTGTCCATGAAATTCTCCAGGCAAGAATACTGGAGTGCATTGCCATTTCCTTCTCCAGAGGATCTTCCCTGATCCAGGAATTGAATCCTGGTCTCCTGCATTGCAGGCAGATTCTTTACTGACTGAGCTATGAGGGAAGCCCATGGATGGGTCAACTCTATATTCTTAACAAACTCTTCCTTGTGGAAGTATACAAGGAGGCCTTCAATTAGAATTTTTTTTAAAAAGATGCCCAAAATGACAGTAACAGACTAATGTCTTTGAATGGTACCAGTAACTGACTGCCTGCAGTTTCATGATTCTCTGCTACAGTTAAATCTTGGCCCATAAAATGAATATAGCAATTTATACTTCAAAACTGGCCTAGTGATCTATTCCAAGGAAGCTGCTACTAATTATAGCTCAATGTTCTTGGAAAGAAAATATGACATAAGCATAAATTTACCTAGGAAAAAAACAAATGCACAGATGTTTCTGTAGCCTGCATTTAGTGCTGCTGAGTGTGCTCTCAGCAAAGATGAATGCTCCTTAGAGTCACATAAAGTATCTTTATATTATGTGTACTGTACACTGAGTTTAGGTTGCCTAAATGGTTTTCAGCTACTCAACAGATATTATAAATATGCCAAATGAGGAAACTTTATGTTACTGTTTTCTAACTTTGGTTGAACATTTATAACATTAAAACAATACCATCATGCTTCTACAAACTGAACTTAAGTATCTTCTTCCATGAAGTTCCAGAACATGACCATGTCCAGGAAAGACCTAGAGCGAGGCAGATATGGATGAACACCTGTTGCCACATAAGCCTGGTGGTTGGGGTCGATCAAGTTGGACAAAGGATTAGCAATCCTCTTAATCAAAGCGGTAGGTACCGAGAGGTAGTGCCAAGGTGAAGGTTGATAATTTTGGCTTTTCAGTATTCTGGATTTTTTAACACACAGATATAAAATTGGAAATTTAGATTGATTGTCCAAGTCCTAGGTTTTATACACTGCCATTTATGAAGTAAAGCTGGGAAGAAAAATGTAGTAGTATAGTAGTATAAAGGAATTTTGCTATCTATCATGTGTTTAATTTTTTTTAATTCAACAATGTACTTTCACCATCACAAATATCTTTAAAAATGCATAGAATTTTTACAGATTTGGGAATCACTGGCTGATAACTCTTCAAGGAAGGCCTAGCTTGTGAACTGAAAAAGAAATGGAGAACAAAGCACACCTTGGGCTAGTTTCTTGATGTTGTTAATATTGCAGTCCTGCCTAAAATGACTTTCAAGGGTGCATGACTTCTGTATGCCCAAAGATAGTGAAGTGAAAGTCATTCAGTCATGTCCAACTCTGTGCAACACCATGGACTATATAGTCCATGGAATTCTCCAGGCCAGAATACTGAAATGTGTAGCCTATCCCTTCTCCAGTGGATGTTCCTGACCCAGGAATTGAACCGGGGTCTCCTGCATTGCAGGTGGATTCTTTACCAACTGAACTATCAGGGAAGCCCAAAGATAGCTGCAGTGATAATCTTCATTCCACATGCTTGTCTCAACTGCGATCCTGACACTCCACCAATAAGAGGCAGAGTCTAATCCCTCTCCTCTAGTATCTGGGCTGGCCTTAGTGACTTGTTTAATGAGTAGAATGTGACAGAAGTGATGCTTTGGGATTTGGGGGACTGGAGTAGAGAAAGCTTTAAAGTTTCTACCTGGGTCTCCTAACATTTGCTCCTGGGAGACTCTTCCTCAGAACCCAGATGCTAGGCTGTAAGAACGCCAAGCCCTAGTGAGGGCCTGATATAGAGGCTCTGGTTGACAGCCCCAACCCACAACCAGGATTAACCCTGCCCACATTCTCCTTTCGTTCTGCGAGCTTTTGAAAAGCTCTAAGGAACAGCTCTCATCTTCTGGTCAATTAAATGAGAATCTTAGAGTGAAGGGCCCATGCAACAGTGTTTATAAAATGATATCCAGGTGATTGTAATCTGCAGCCAGGATGGAAAGCCACGGACTAACAGCATGGCACAAGCCTCAAAGGAAAATAAGCAACCTCTTTCTAGTCTCTCTGGGCCCTCAAACCCGAAAAGGGATATAGTACTCAAGCAGATATTAGGAAATTGTATACATATTACCCTATTCCTGAATTAAATAATCTAGAAGATAGGATTAGGTAGCATTCATGTCATATATTTTTTGTTTGCTTTGCTCGTCTAATTAATAAACCTATTATATGCAATATTGCAACTATAAATATAATAGGAGAACTCCAAGAATGATACCATTTCTTCCAGCAGACTGCTCATCAGTGAATAATCTAGTGGGGAGATATGCTTGTGAATAAATATTTATAACATTAAACAAAAAATACAGTAATTTAAGTAAGTAATTCACAGCAGAAGCAATTATCTTTCAGGGAAGGTTTCAAGGGTTTGCATCTAGTATAGTTTTGCAAATGGCTTTAGTGGTCTGTGGTCACCATCTTGAAATTCTTTCTTTTAAAAACATTTATTTATTTGGCTGTGCTAGGTCTTAGTTGTGGCATGTGGGATCCAGTTCCCTGACCAAGGATCAAACCCTGGCCCTGAGCATTAAGAGTGTGGAGTCTTAGCCACTGGACCACCAGGGAAGCGCCCTCATCTTAAAATTCTTACTCACTTTATTTTTGAGCTTGTGCTTTGTAAGTGAAATTCAATGGGCCAGTGGAGCGGCACCAGAGTTTGGAACTTTAATTCACATAGTGTCCTGCATCCCCTGAAGGTTCTCAGCCTCTTTCTCCCAGACCAGCCTCTGCTCCGCTGTCGGCTGCTACTGCTCTCTCTCTGGGGTGAGGGGGTAATTGGCCAGGTTGGCCCCCGGTAGGGAGCCTGAGTATTATTGCAGGGAGGCAGGTCAGGTATACCCCAGTACTCAGGTAGCCTGCCAACTCCATGATGTACTCAGCAGTCCACCTGGCAAGAATCTATTACCACCTCCTGAGCCACCTCTTGTCCACCCTCAATCCTTTGGAAGTCATGTGGCCACTAGACTGAGGGGGAAAGACTGACTTCCTCACCTCCAGATGGAACCAGGTGCCTTTTTTGGGGGGAGGGGGCACTTAGCTCCACAAATTATGTACCTAGACCTAGTTATCTTTGTTTCAGAAGAAGTGATGCTTATAGCAACACTGTGTGAGAAATTACTGAAGTACAGAATCAGGCGAGTCTCTCTGCAGCATTTTGTTTCAATAACGTATGTGTGATGTGTCAGACAGTAATATAAAATTGGACTAATCACTCAACCACATTTCTCAACAGAGGTGACAAACAAAGCTGATGTGCATTAATTGGATGGCAGACAAGGGATGAGAAATTACAAGGCAGGTGGGAGAAAGATGAAAGAGAAATAACTTCTCTTTGGAAACTCCCCAACTTTTTTCAGGTGGGATTTTGACCTTTAACTTTTTGAAGGCTGAATAAAAAGAAATAATCTCCAGGCAAAGAATAAGTGAACAGGCTGGAATAATGGTTTTAGAAGATCTAAAATAACCCACAAGTCATTAAAAAAAGAATCTTGTGATTTAAAAAGCTGTTATTAGAGTTGGAAATTGGCATCTAATTTCTGGTTTTAAGAATACCCATCTTATCACAAATGACCCAGTTACACAAAGATCCCCAAGATAAGCATTTACCATGATCAAAGATCAATAAGAAATTTGATATAACAACTAAAGTGAGGTTAATCTTTGATGAGAGAATGTCTTAAATATTTGAAAGTCTTTATATGACTTATTACAGGATAAAATTTTATGTTATAGAACTCTGATCATCTTTGGAAATGTCTCAAGACTTTCTGTGACTTAAAGATAACTCATTACAAGACAGTTTCACTTACCAGGGCAGTGTTAAATTAAGGTTTCAGCATACCAAAATATTTCATTAACATTGTATCACAGAAGTTGGGGATTGGATGATTTTTTTTTTTCAAATTCTCTTGACAAGTTCCCACTTTTAAAACAGTTGCCATTTGTGGTATTATTTTGGAAAGGAAAATACAGTAGGAAAAAAGTTAAGAAACATAAGTTACATTTTTCTAAGTATCATAGCCAATAAACTGTCTCTAAAACAGACTGGGAGACATTCTGAAGTGCTACTAAAACAGGAGGCAGGGGAGCATGAGAAGCCATACAAAGATGCTGAGACACTTAGAAGGAAGAGAGACCATTCATTGCCTTTCTCACTCTCTCACTCTTCAATGTGAACAGCAAGTAAAGAAAGATAAGAGACACATTTCCTAATGTGTAACAGAAAACTATCAGTCCCTAAGCAAAGAGATGTTTGCCCTTGCCTTTGATTAATTGGCTTATGGATCCTGGGAGGATAACCTGTATATTCAAGGACTGCTCAGGACCACAGAAGAGAGGATGGAAAGGTTCAGAGAATATATGATTCAAAAAAATCAAAGAGACTCAAAGGTCTTCCCCTGAATCTGATAGCAAGTATCAGAATTGGAATTTGGAAAACTGAAAGAAGTTTCCAAGATTATTTTCTCTATCCAGTGACACTAAGATAGCGGCCTTTAACCTGCCTAATTGCTTTCTCTAAAAACCAGAGCCAGAATAATAAAAGTCTTTACAAACCCTTTATCAGTGTCAACTCTTGCCATGGAAAAAATATCACAACTTCATGAAGAATAGGCCACTTTTAATCACCTGGCGTGCCTCCACCTCATTCCAAGTCTTCCTATTTATTGGAAGTGTAACACTTAAGAATATTGCATGGAGTTTCTGGTATGCCTTAATATATATTAACTGGATGGCTTTGCCAAGGTGCCATGTTTTGTTAAACTAAAACCACCAGTGAATGTAAGTAAGATATACAAGTAGTTTATGTGCCACTCAGTAAAACAAAACAGAACTGCCACTTGCCTTCATAAAATACATTAATAGTACAACAGTCCCATTTGAGAGATGGGAAAATGTGGAAAAAATGTATGCTATGGTCTGAATGTTTGTGTCCCATCAAAATGCACACTTGAAAACCTAATGCACCAGTGATGGTTTAAGGAGGTGGGACTTTTGGGAGGCTCTGCTCTCATAAATGAGGTTAGTGTCCTTTTATAAGGGGGCCTGACAGATCTCCATAACCCCTTCTGGCACAGGAGGACACAGAAGTCAGCAGTCTGCAGGGCAGAAGAGAGAGCCGTCATCATGACCTGACCATGCTAGACCCTCACATTGGACTTCCAACATCCAGAACCATGAGAAATAAATATTTATCATTTACACAAGCCTAGCAACATGAATGGACTAAGACGACGTATATCTCAAAATTGATGAAATTGGATGTTAATGTTTCTAATTCACAGCTTCCTTGTCTGTAGTCTGTGGCTAGGAGGTAATTAAAATTATTGAGAATTTAACGAGATGAAGCAGGCTGCACAACAGCTGGCATTTCTTAACATCTCAATCAGGTCTAACTATTACTATTTTTGCTATTTTTATTGCATCTAATCAGACCAAATCATTTAAAGGTAATGTAGAGTCAATACACACTAATTGGTAATGTAGGATCAATACACATTGACCACAACAGATGAGCAACAGTCTTGTGAAAATTTCTACTAGAAATTCAGCGAGGATACATAGCTTCTTCAGAAAGGCAGAGATGCAAGAGTGCCAGAATGCAGGGCCACAAACAGAACCATGAGAAGTACTTCCAACCACCGCATGGCTCTCCCACAGGGTCCTCTATTTAAAAGATGCAAGCAGCTGGGCCCCTCTCAGACAAGAGGTCTGAGATGATCATAGCCAAAGGTAGTACGACTGCAGGTCATGATTAATTTTGATCCTTTCTTTTTCCCATGATACAACTGTTCTCTGTGTGCCTTACATGAAACCCTTCTCTTTTCACTTGCATATCAGGCGAAAAGGGAACATGGGGAGCTGTTGAAAGTGCATTTACTTTTACAAAAGTTCTTGAAATTTTAGACTAGTGCTCAAATGAAATCAGCTAAGTGAATGTACACTGCAGATACAAAGGAGAGATTCAGTGTTATTTTCCTGTGAGTGAAACACCAGAGGTTCAGCGCCTTTGAAATGTACTTGTAAGAAGTGTGATTGGCATCAGCTGTAAGGACAGAGTGACCAATACAGAAATAATGAGAAGGAGAGGCCTGCAGGCAGAAACACCACGAAGAGTATGATGAGTATGTGCATGACTGAAGATCAATACGTTCAGAAGATGATGGAATGGGTTTCAATGAGGGAAAAAAAATTGATTCAGATAGCTCGAGTGCGTACAGGAAGACCCAGATGGACTGACAATCTAATATCTGCCAGCCCTGACATGCAGCAGAGACAAGGAAGGCTTCTGCCTTAGACATCAGCTGCTTTCTAGTGCAGGGTAAAGGCAGGCTGTGGAGATAAATGAATAAATGGGTTATTATCTTTAGAACCAAGGACTCTGCATCTTCAAAACTGTTGTCAAACACACAAGTCAACTCTGCTAAAATTAGTTCTTAGGGGGTGGTAAATTTGTCTGTGACCTATGGCATGAGTCTATAATGATCGAGTCCTGAAAATAAAGGTTAAGCTTACCATGGTTTTTATACCTTAAAAATCCAAAATAATCTATGCAAGATTCAAACTATGTCCCTAGTCATACCACTATTATACTTTCTCCTTACTATTAAAGGTCTCTGGCCTTAATGTGAAAAAGAGCTACATGTCAACTTCTTCTACTTTGAAATCATTTGAGGAGTAAGCAATGAACATGAAGACCTGCTTGAAAGGGAGGGATTCTTGATCCAAAGCTTGCAAAAGCTGGATGCTACTAGTACTGACCAGTGAAGTGCCCAAACTATTTAAAAGGAGATAGCTGGTTATTTCCTTTCTTGATTTGTTTTTTTAATCACATTCTCTTTAACTACACATCCTATACCTTAACAGATTTTCTGCTAAAATAAATCATCAGGAGCCTTCTGTCTTTACCTTTCCCTCTATATTAGTATTTAGAAGATCTAGACCCCTAAAAATCATCGAGTAATAACATCTTGAGATTTATTTATTACCATTAATTACTTTCAAAACAAATCAACTATTTTCAAAAAGACTCTAAGTAAATTAGTTTAAATACTTCATAATTGTAATAACATATTAACATATTTACCATCTTCAAGCATGTTCTCATGATAGTGCATGATTCTACTCTAAATTTCTATTCTAAACATTTTAGGGAAGAGCTGTTTCAATTGTGCAAAATGGAAAAGTATTGGTCTCTCTGGGATGATATGAAATATTCTTAACAAATGTACATGGTCCCTGGCTTCATGGGGCTTAAAGTCTGGAGGTTGGTGTAGACAAGTGTACCCAAAACTATTGTTGTTCACTGACCAGGTCGTGTCCGACTCTTCGCGACCCCATAGACTGCAGCACATCAAGCTTCCCTGGCCCTCACCATCTCCCAGAGTTTGCCCAGGTTAATGTCCATTGAATTGGTGATGCCATTCAACCATCTCATCCTCTGTCACCCTCTTCTGTCTTCAAACTTTCCCAGCATCAGTCTGTTTTCTAATGAGTTGGGTCTTTTCCAGTGAGTCGGCTCTTTGCATCAACTGGTTGAAGGACTGAAGCTTCAGCTTCAGCATCAGTCCTTCCAAGAATATTTAGGGTTGATTTCCTTTAAGACTGACTAGTTTGATCTTTTTGCTGTCCAAGGGACTTTCAAGAATCTTCTCCAGCATCACAGTTCAAAAGCATCAATTCAAAAGCATCAAAGAATCACTCTGCCTTCTTTATTGTCCAGCTTACACATCCATACATGACTACTGGAGAGACCATCACCTTGACTCTATGGATCTTTGTCAGCAAAGTGGTACCTTTGCTTTTTAACACACAGTCTAGGTTTGTCATAGCTTTCCTGCCAATAAGCAATTGTTTTCTAATTTCATGGCTGCAGTCATTATCATCCACAGTGATTTAAGAGCCCAAGGAGAGGAAATATGTCACTGCTTCCACATTTCCCCTTCTACTTGCCATGAAATGATGGGACCAGATGCAACTTAAATACAGTATAAGAAATGCTGTGCTGGGGACATTCTTGTGGGCGATAATATATGGAAAGGGCACCTTAACTAGAATAGTGACTTAAAGAAGACTTCTCAGAAGTATTTTTAAAGTCAGTCTTGAACTAATTGTAGGGTAAAGAATGAAAGCTTCCAAAGTACCATTTGTGGTTTTTTGGTTTCCCAGATCTTTCATTGTACCAACTCTTCTCTTCGCTATTACTTGAGGAAGAACTATTCTCAAAATGTCAATGTTCTAGATTTAACCTTTCCTAGTGTCTTATTCCTCATCATCTAAGCCAGTGTCTTATTCATGGCTCTTTTGGTTTAAAGTATTAGAATTCCCTCAACCTATTCTAAGCCTATTCTAAGACTTGGGGCATCCAAGTCTATGCCCCAAATAGTAATGCTGAAGAAGCTGAAGTTGAATGGTTCTATAAAGACCTACAAGACCTACTAGAACCATTCAACTTCAGCTTCTTTGCCAACAAAGGTCTGTCTTGTCAAAGCTATGGTTTTTCCAGTTGTTGTGTATGGATGTGAGAGTTGGACTATAAAGAAAGCTGAGCACCGAAGAATTGATGCTTTTGAAGTGTGGTGTTGGAGAAGACTCTTGAGAGTCCCTTGGACTCCAAGGAGATCCAACCAATCCATCCTAAAGGAAATCAGTCTTGAATATTCATTGGAAGACTGATGCTGAAGCTGAAACTCCAATACTTTGGCCACCTGATTGGAAGAACTGACTCATTGAAAAATACCCTGATGCTGGGGAAGATTGAAGGCAGGAGGAGAAGGGGATGACAGAAGTTGAGATGGTTAGATGGCATCACAGACTCAAGGGATATGAGTTTGAGTAAACACCGGGAGTTGGTGATGGACAGGGAGGACTGACATGCTGCCATCCATGGGGTTGTGAAGAGTCGGAGACGACTGAGAGACTGATCTGAACTGATTGTAAGCCAAGAAGAGAATGTGTGGGAAAGGTAACAATTAAACATAGAAAACCAGAGGAAGAGGGAAAACTTCAGATGTTCAAAGTAGAGAAAAGAAAGCCAACAGGAACAGAGTGTTAGCATTTTTCTCCCTGACTCTCTGCTCCCCATCTCTCTCTCTCATCACTGGACTGATTCTCACTGCTGTGATGTACGTATACATAGTTAAATTAATACCTTCAGAACCTATGGTTAAGTGTCCACATTCCTGATCATCCACAGAAATAAATGACACATTTCTCCAGCTCCCCGAGGAATTTTGAGAAAAAGAGATTGTGATTGACCTAGGTTGAGTCAGGTGCCCATTCCTTCTCTCTGAAAATATATTTCAGCCAGTAGGGTGAGGTCACAGACCAGACATGGTGTCCTGGGCTCATCCTAAAGGCAGGCGAGCACGTCTGAAAGATGCTGTCAACTGGCACGTACTTCAAAGTATCTCTCACATCTACCTCATCAGGAACATCACTCTCTGCTCTCCCATGGCCTGTTTCTATCTTGCAACCATTTCAAGATGAACAAATCTAGGAACTTCTCTTCTCACCTTTAATGAGCATTCCATTTCTACCTGAAATTCCATTGCTGACTCTTTTGAACAAGTTTTCTTTATCTTGCCCTCACCTTCTCTATCAAACAATTTTCATGTTGGAAAAAAAACAAAACAAAACTGTATTTGTTATCACAGAATACTTTTTTTCTTATCAGAAAACTACCCACCTCCCTGATTGTCCAGGCACTGTAATATGATGGTTCTGCTTTCCCTCCTTCCTCTACTCCCTCATCTTTTTCCTACTGCTCTAATACAGGCATGACTTAAAGCCTGGTCCTTGGCCCCATGTTCTTTTCCCTTGGGAGGAAAAAAGCCATCTAATCCAATGTTTTTAATTACCTAAATCTATGTATCTCAGCCCGTGATTCCATCATCCTCCTGGTCCCTGGGCTTGAAATCTTATCATTACCTTTATCTCATTAGTTCCTCCAAGCCAGTCATTCACTAACCCTGCTGATCCTTTCTCTGAAATGGCTTTTAGATGTTTTTCAATCCATATCAAGCACCTCAGTATAGATTTCTCCTTATTGCACACCTGGATAAGTGAAAGAGTCATCTTTCTGGTCTTTATGCTTTCATTTCTGTTATGATAACTCTCAAAATAACTCTTAGCCAGTGTTATATCTACCTGTTTCTTTTGCCCAAGAATCCAAAGCAACTTAATGTTTATCAAAATAAAGCCAAACTCTAAAGAAAGCCTTGAAGCTGTGTATTACCCATGTCGCTGCATCATTTAATCTGCCCCAAACTGATCCCTCCTACCCCAGCAAGCTCAGCTTCCAAGTGTACCTATCAATACACACCCTGTTCTTCCCTATGCCTGCTGCTTAGAGGCTAACTCTGTCTAATCATAACATCTTTTAAATTTCCCTCATCAATACAGATCCTTATTTTTTTTTCCCAAGAACTACCTTATTTTACCCTACCCTGATCATTTCCTCAGCACCCCCCTACATAATGTTCCTCATACCATGTTGTTCACACACTGTTGTGCAGACATGCTTAAATTTTTTTTTTTTCTTACTTCCTAAGTTGTATTCAACTCTTACAACTCCATGAACTGTAGCCCACCAGATCCCTCTGTTCATGGGATTTTCCAGGCAACAATGCTGTAGTGGTTTAAATTTCCTTCTCCAGGGGATCTTCCCAACTAAGGGATCAAACCTGTGTCTCCCATGTCCCCTGCATTGCAGGTGGGTTCTTTAGCTGCTGAGCCGTCTTCTTCCTCAGCTAGACTGAAAAACCGTAAGTAAAAAAGGCATGATGCTTTGCATAGAGTCAGACATGAGATAGACAACTGGTTGTAAATAGACAGCCTGTAGACTTAAATGGTCCTACTGAGATCCCATATATGGTATAGTTTTTAAAAGCTATAATTAGTTTCAAATATTTAAATATCAAGATATTTTACCTGAAACATCACTTTGAGGCTTATTTTAAAATGGAAATACATTCCATGTTGGATAGAATAATTGCCATCTTACCAATTTGCTATTGTTTAGTCACTCAGTAATGTCTGACTCTTTTGTGACCCCATGGACTATAGCCTGCCAGGCTTCTCTGTCTGTGGGATTTTCCTAGTCAAGAATACTGGAATGGGTTGCCATTATCTCCCCCAGGGGATTTTCCACGCCCAGTCTTTTGCAGTGACAGATTCTTCACCAGTAGCCACCAGGGAAGCCCCAACCCCACAAATATCCATGCCCTGATCTCTAGTACCTGTGAATATATTACATAGAAAGCAGGAATCAAGGTTCCATATGGAATTAAGGTTGCTAATAAATGGATGTTAAAGTAGATTATCTTGGATTATCCAGGTGGACCCAACATAAGCATATGTGTCCTTCAAATATGGGAAAGGAAAGAAAAAGAATCAGGATCAGAGTGGTATAGGGTGAGAAAAGCTTGACTGGCCACTGGTGACTTTGAGGATGGAAGACAGCCAGGAGCCAAGAAATGCAGGCAGCGTACATAAGATAGAAAAGGCAAGGAAAAAACTTTCCCCTAGAGCCTCCATATCACTGCCAACACCTTGACTTTAGCTCAGTGAGACCCATTTCAGACTTCTCATCTCTAGAACTGAAAGAAAATAAATTTGTGGTCAACTCACCAAGTCTGTGGCAATTTGTTACAGCAGCAACAGGGAACTGATACATATGCACACACGAGACCCCTGCTGCTACACTGGAACAGTTCCAATTCTCCATAATTATTTCTTCTTCCTGCTGTTGATATCACAAGCATTTGATTTCATGACACCTAAAACAGCCATTCAATGACTAGATGACCAAAAGAGATATTAATATTATTAGATCTAATATTAAAGGCAAAGGTTATAATTTTTTAAAATAAAAGGTAATGGGGAAAATGTGTTCACAATTGAATAAAATTTGCAGAATATTATATCTTCAAAACATAGCCCATAAAATTGTAAGTTTAAGGTATGGGTATAGCTTTATGTGATAATATTATTGCTGAGTAGAAATATTTTGATGGACTACAGCAGGATTTCATTAGGGCTGGATAATTTTATTAAAGCACAATGTACAAGCTTTATATGCTAGAGCAAATTTCAGAGAGAATTTCCAAGGCATCATAAACTTGAAACTGAAAGGAAAGTTGAGCATCACCACAGTTATCCACAGACAATTGAGCTAATTAAGCATGTGTTCCTCATCCTGTTATTTAAGAACATCTGATAGCAAGTGTTCTGCAAAATGAACAACTCCATATGTCAAATACTATCCATTTCTCTGCGCTTTACAAGTCTGAAAAGATATTACACAGTACTCTTTCCCAGACCCAATTCAGATGTTTAAAGCTTTTTATGATCATAGAATTGCTTTGTTTTATAGAGTAGTGTGAAAGTCTTAGAGAGTATTTTGTGTTGTGATTGGTGAATGATTATTTCAGAATTATTGCAACTTGAAAATAGGTAAAAGAAATCTAGGCTGCAATGATTTTAAAAACAAAATGGACTCAAAGATGCATGATAGAAAACCAGTAAGTCTCTGCTTTTACAAGCTGGATTTAACTGTGGTATCATTGTGAACCCCAGAAAAAGCCTTCACCTCCATGTCTTCTTAGCTGAATAGATGTTCCATCAGAGACTTCACCAGGCACAGATACTGCCCTATCACTGAATTTTTTAGATAAAGACTTGGGTAACAGTCACCATTCAGACTTTCTGAATGGTTTAAAGGCAAATTACATGTCAGAGAGAGTACTGTTTTATACACCACTTCAGAGGATGTACTTTCGTAAAGCTGTTGTAGCATTTCCTTTCCCCTACAAAAATTGTTCTTTTGAAAAGTTAGACATGATTTTTTTTTCTTGATGTAAGAATTTTTGTTGTTGTTGTTGTTCAGTCAATAAGTCATGTCCAACTCTTTGCGACCCCATGGACTGCAGCACTCCAGGCTTCCCTGTCCCTCACTATCTCCTAGAGTTTGCTCAGATTCATGTCCACTGAGTCTATCCAAACATTTCATCCTCTGCTGCCCCCTTTTCCTTTTGCCTTCAATCTTTCCCAGCATCAGGGTCTTTTCCAGTGAGTCAGCTCTTCACATCAGGTGGCCAAAGGGACTCTCAAAGAGTCTTCTCCAGCACCACAATTTGAAAGTATCAATTATTTGGAGTTCAGTCTTCTTTATGGTCCAATGCTCACATCCATACACAACTACTGGAAAAACCACAGCTTTGACTGTATGGACTTTGGTTGGCAAAGTGATGTCTCTGCTTTTTAATACAGTCTAGGTTTAATACGTTGTAAGGATGATGGAAGTCAAATAGATTTCACAATGATGAAATTCCAACCTAATTTCCTTACTCAACAGTTGGGTCTTTAATTGCCACCACCTTGTTATTCTGCTTCTGATCTCTCCCTTAGAATGGTTGCCAATCAACCTGCTGGATATGAAGTTTCTATGATGAAAATTCAACTTGTTCTCAAGCTGAAAGAATCTCTGCACTTGTGAACTTATCAAAGTCAAATATGAACCCAAACAAATGAGAAAAATTTTTTAAATTGCTGTTCCATGGCCATTTGGTACTAAATTGAATAAATTAGCCCAAGACCTGTTCTTGGAGTTCTGTGAAAGAATAACTGCTTGAGTTTTTTCTCCCTGCTGTGAATTCACTCTCTAAAATGGCTACTTTTGAAGCCATTAGCCTTTTCAATAATTAAATTTGAATCACCAAGGGAGACTCCAAATTCAAGTACAGAGCTTATATTCATTGAATCACTGCTTTCTGGCAAGCATTTCCCTAGGCACCTTAAAAATGCTTTTTATTTAACAACTTTAATAGTTATTTATTATTATTTTCTCCAATTTTCAGATTAGAAGCTCAAGGTCCAAAGAAGTCACACAATCCAATGAAGTGAACAGAAAGCCACTCTGATTCCTTGTTCTTTCCATCACCTCCAGACCAACTCCCAGAGTAACCATTTTTAAACTGCGGTGTTGTGAGCACCTCAGCCAATTCCCCCATAAGCTGAAGCTGTCTTTGCTTGCATGATATTGTTGGTTCATGAAATAATTTTTATTATAAATATTTTGTATTACAAATCTTTTAAAACAGTTTTATACACAATAACATACTCCAATTTATCACCTCTAAAGAATTGCCATGTGATTTTGCTTTCAGGTTATGAAACAACTGTGGATTCAATTATTTTTTGACTTTACACATTGATACTGTTTCTACATTTCTTTCACAATTACATGTTCTTGGTCGATATATGTTTCTCCTTTAATATCATTTTATTTGCAAAGAGGCTTCTGGAAGGCTCAATTCTTAGGAAAAGTGTAATAATACAGTTGGGTAATTAATTAAAAATATACTGTAATCAGCCTTTCCTGCTTTCTAATTTCTTTTTGCTTATAAGCATGATTTCTTTGACATGTACGTACTCTTTTTAAAAGTTATTTGTTTATAATTTTCTCATAACTTTATTATAATTTCTTATAATTCATACTTGTTGAAGGTAATGAGGAAAGCAAGGAAGGCAATGTCAAATCTCATCACCAAAAATTTACTGTTACTATTATCTGCATATTCTAGCTGTCTCATTTCTTATACATAAATATTTTTTTAAAGGAACAAAAACTACTATATGGTCTTTTACTCTTTGTTTTCATGTAACTTATCAGGATGTAATTAAATATTACCTGAAATAACCATTTTAATGCTCTCTTGGTATCCCAGTGTTTGAATAGAGCATAGGCCAATTAACCTGCTATGGTTGAAGATAAAAGTTGTTACCAAATTTTAGCCATTCATTATAAAATGGAATTGCTGGGAAAAGTGTAATGCTTCCTACAAAGGCTTCGCCCCCAGCAGCAATCAGGAGAAAACAATATCCCACAGCCCAACAAAGACTGGAAATTGTATTTACTTAAAATACCTGTCAATGTGATCATCTAAACAGTAGTTTATTTAATTCACTGGTCCCCACACATTCTCCTCCCCCAATTCATCTTGTCCACTCTGATCTACACCTCAGAGCAACAAAAGGGATTTGCAGTGAGTCACTACCAAAATACATTTTAGCAGCCCTTCCTGGACTTCAAAGTAGAGTGATAATGGGGCTAGCAGGCCTGCTGACTCAATGAGGTGGACGGATTAAAAGGAAAGCAGCACTTAGAAAAACAGATACTTTCGGGGAGAAGGAGGCACATATGACTAAGTGCACACCATGCAGTCAGCTCACTCTCCTTTCTTTCCCGGAGCAGTGCTTTTACTGAATTGACAAAGAGGGCACAGGTTCATAAATAGACTCTCTAACAGCACTTTCCCAGCACTTCAGTTCAATTATCATGAATTAACTTTAAAAACAGCATTAACTTTTCAGCATATACAATGTGCCCAAGAAAAACAACATACTTAAAAGTCCAATCTCTATTATTAAACTTTTCCCCCTTTTGTTAAAACCAGTAAGTAGTCTTCGAGAAAGGACTTCTCATTCCACTGATGGGATGTCATTAAAACTATGCCTAAGACTATCTCTGGTTCGAGATGGCTGGCCAATTGGACAGTGCAGATTTCAAGGGGAAAGTATAGTCCATTTCTGGGCAAAAAAGTAGGTTAAAATAAGTGAAAGAAAAAAATCAGTTCCCTGGCCACACCACATTGATGTTCTGAGTCCTCAAGTCTACTGGCTTTAATCTTAATAGCTCACCTGAAGATGATGAGCGATTAATTTATAATCCGCAATAATAATGTGACAATTACACTGTGTATATTTCTAGAGTCAGACAAATTGTGCAGTTCATTCACAGGCCCTCTTCTTGTCATCAATGTACTTCAGAAAAAAATGTGTAATTATGCTAACTTTCCAATTAGAAAGAATCATAGCAGAATCAGTTGAGAGGCTTTTTTCAAATTGCACATCTTTGTAGCTTTCACTATTTCACCCAGATAGATCAGCATCATCCGGGAATGCTAGCATATGTCTCTGTTAGTAATATGATAGGAAGTGGTACCTCTATGCTGTGGTGAAACAGACAAGGATGGCTCTCACAGTATCAAAACAAACAAACTGAATTGTTTCATGGGTCATTCCAGCCAGATTTTAGAAAGAGGTAATGTCAATAAATACTTAATGAATGCTTCTTATATGCTAGAAATGAAGTCACATTGTATTTAATTTATCCCTAACTATCCTATGGTGGTATCACTGACTTCACTTCAAATATGAAGATAGAGGATACCGTTTCACAATATTCCTAAGGATAAATGGTTAACAAGTAGCAAGACAGCATCCAACAGATGCCTCCCAACTCCGAATCGAGTATCAAATCACTTTTATGCTACAGAGACTTTCCTATTTGCCACTTATATTCACTAGAGAGGATTCTCTTCCCAAATTGAAGGTAAATTATTTCATTTTCTATATTACCAATCAACCAGAACATTTATTTTAACATTACCTCAAGAGGAAAGAAGAATCTTACATAGATGATATTTTAGTTAAAAACTGAGGATATCATCTTTTTTCCTGAGGTGTAGAAAATATCTCTATTTCCTCTAATTCCTTAAAGTCCATCAGCAACATATGTGCAAAGTTCTCCTTTTTAGGTTACAATACACCTGCAGATTCAAATCTCACATATATTTAATCAATTCTTATTAACTATCTTTTTAACAAGTGACAATTTTTAACTGAGTCTATTAATTCTATAGCCATATCTTCAGTGCTCAAACATACTGGAATTTCCAGGAAATCTGTTTGCAAAAATGTTTATCTTTAATCTTGTATTCTTTCTTTTGTATTAGAAAATGCAAAGTTTATTAACAACAACAACAAAAAAGAAACCTTTATCTAGAACTTGTATCCTGTCCAGTCAAGAAGAACATTGCAAAGTTAGGAAATGACAGTCTGAGAAATATAAATCAATCTCCATGCTGGACCAAAGTGTCTCCAAAATACTTAGCCAGCAACTTAGGGACTATAGCAGCAGAGTTTTATAAAGAGGAAGAGTATAATAATCAGTATGTACAATTTTATTTTACATAAATAAGATTTATTGATGTCATTAGTTTAGAAGGAGTCAAAATTGATTTCTTAACTACCTCTATTTTATTCATTTTGGTAATTTTTTGCATGCCAGTTAAGGAAAGAGATCCCAAGTATTTGTGTTCAGGACACTCTAGCAGCAAGCATAAGAAAATTTAGATTCTGATGAATAGGACATATTAGAGGCTCTTTATCTTTTAAAATGAAAGACTTTCCCTCAGAAGCGTATCTTAAAATAGCAGTGATTTTTTATTGTAATTTAGAAGGCAATGGCAACCCACTCCAGTACTCTTGCCTGGAAAATCCCATGGGCAGAGGACCCTGGAAGGCTGCAGTTCATGGGGTCGCACAGAGTCGGATACGACTGAGCGACTTCACTTTCACTTTTCACTTTCATGCATTGGAGAAGGATATGGCAACCTTCTCCAGTGTTCTTGCCTGGAGAATGCCAGGGACGTGGGAGCCTAATGGGCTGCCATCTATGGGGTCGCACAGAGTCAGACACATTGAAGCGACTTCGCAGCAGCAGGAACATCTCTCAGTAGTCCTGGGGAATCATCTGTCCCTACTAATGAGTAAGACAGGACTCAACTATTATATTTGCTACTTTGTAAGTCCCTGAGCTCAGTAAAGTGACTATAGGAAGCTTTCAAACTTTGTTACAAAAAAAGAACATGGTTAAAGTTTGCTATAATAAATTTTGATATTAATGTGCCAGCAAAAGCAAGATGAATACACATATAGCCTAATGAACTCAATGATACTGTTGCACACTAAAAACTACTTTATGTAATTATTGACTTTTACTAAACTCTTTCAGGAAGCATTCAAATTTCCCTCTCTTGTGAGAAGATACAAGGCTACAGTCTTTAATTCCCCTAAATGCTTGCTCTACTATATTCATCAGGTTCACTGGCAGCCTCATCCACTGGTCTTCAGACATGCCCATACTTGTAAGATCCCAGTTTGGGCACAGTATTCTTCAACCTGAGTTTCTGAGCTTCCCACTTTCCATTTTTGACCTTTAAAACATTTTTTTCATTCATTACATTTTTTTCTACATCTTCAGAGTAGGTGTAGTATCTTGGATCTAGAAATTCTCCACTTGGAGTACCTTTGCATTAAAATTTGTGTATATATTTGAGGTACAGCACTACACACTTGATTACCTTCACAAAGGAAAAGTCCTCAGTTGCAGTAGTTACACATGAGGAAAATCAGATATGGATGATGAAAGATCATTTTTTTACCTGAAGATCCCTTTCGGGTGCCGTGAAGTCAAAAGTTTAATATCATTAAAGGCTACCTCTCTGATCCACCCAAGTTAACACTTCCACCAACATTCACCCACACTTTATAATTTACACAGAGCATATAACATGTCAGACCTTGCTGATCTCAGTAGGTTAAATGGCCTCTGGTGGCAGCAAGTGTACTCTACTCATTTTAAGAATCATAGTTCTTAATAGCTGCCCTAAAATTATTGGTTTGAATCTAATTGAACTATTTTTGCCAGATATTTTCTCATAAAAAATAACAGAAAAAAATGCATGACTTTCACCTAATGAGAGAGCTCATGGGAAGAGGACATGTCAACAGCTTAATTACTTTCAGGAAAAGTTGGGAAAAGCTTTAACATGGCGAAAAGACTGCTGAATGCCCTGTTTGGTGCATCTTTCTTGGTGACTTCTGCCTTTCATTGTTCTGGAGCTATCTGACAACCCTGTAAATTACTGAAAATATGTCCGATCATTCCTCTCTATAGAAATGCAACTGAAAAATGAGACCTGTGAAATGCAATTCATTATTGCCTCATGGACAGAGCACTTTTGCATCTACTTGTACATTCATTTTTGCTTTCTTTATTGCTCAGATACATGTTCCCGTAAATTCTCCTTTGAACTAGTTGTAGCTTCTTATTGGTTTACTCATTGAGTCCAATAAAATCTCTGAAATACGTTCAGTTTATCTTTATATAAGAACTGTGATTTTATCTTTTTAAAAAGTTATACTTTAGCAATACACTTTGAGTTTTTCTCTAGCCAGATCATTCAAGTATCTTCATAAACTTAAGAGGTTATCTTGAGGCTTCCTCAGTGGCTCAGGGGTAAAGAATCCACCTGCAATGCAGGAGACATAGGTTAGATTCCTGAGTCAGGAAGATCCACTGGAGAAGGAAATGGCAACCCACTCAAAAGTATTTCTGCCGGGGAAATGCCATGAACAACGATGCCTGGTGGCTACAGTCCATGGAGTCACAAAAAAAGAGGCAGACACGTCTTAGGAACTAAGCAACAACAACAGGTTATCTTAGAGACTTACTCACTTTTTTAGAGACGTATTTTCTGACACTTAGCTCTTAACTGTACCAGGATATAATAACTTAATATATATTAAGAAAATAAATTTAGAAATTAATAAAATAAAGTATCTTTAAAATGTATCCTTCACACTACAAATAAGAGCTTGGAAATCAGTATTTTAAAAATCAAAATGAAAAATACAAGAGGAAAAGATTTACTGCTACTCATGCTTACTGGAAGACATTTGCCAGCATCATCTCTCCTATTTAAACACCAAACAGATTTGGATATTATTTTCTCCTTATTTCCTTTCTCTAAATCAAAAATTACATTTCTAAGTTTTTCCTTTAGACATTGATCTTCATGAGGAAAATCAGAATTCTTTAGCATCCAACACTAATGGTCTGGCTGTGAAAATTGTATACGGAGAAAATCTGCATAATAGGGAATGGATCTGTTTTTTAGAAATCTTCTGTATAAGAAAATGCTAATCATCAAACTCTTAACCCATTCCCCAAACAATTATGCTGACGATGATATCTGGCAAATTTCCAAAAGAGGAAATTAATACTTTGTTCATCGCTGCTTGAAGTATTGTCTCCTTGGAGCAGTTAACGTGATCTAACAGAGGTGATGGAGCTGGTGTGTGTGTGTGTGTGTGTGTGTGTGTGTTTAAGGCACTCATGTAACTATTCCCTCAGGTCCAGTTTCACCCATGCTAGAAATAAATCCATCATTGAAACTTTGCTTAAAATTGGAACATACTTCGCAACTTTATAAAGCACACAGAGTACAGCAAAGGTGCTGTACAAAACTTTTTCCAACTTGCTTCATTAAGCCAATAAATCATAGTGGTCCTTCAGGAGATATAGAACTTTATTGGACACAGGCTGTAAGACTGAAGACAAGAGGGGTTTATAAGTGTGCCAAAAGTGTTGGCATATTTTCACTTTGAAAATATCTATTAAAAGTTTTCAAATTCATGTAAAAACTTTAGCACAGACACATAAATATTAAACCACAGAACTGTTTCTATATTTTATTACTTATTTCATCAAAAGGAGTTTTTGAAGGTCTCTATCTAATCTCCAGACAATGAAATTACTACAATTAATCTTTACAATAAGAAATGGTTTTAACATATACTTGTGAATGGCCTTGGGAACCATAATTTAAAACTAAATTTGATGAATGATGAGGCTTTTCAGAAACCACTCATTAAAGCCAAACACTAGTGTTACCTGCTTCATTGTTTAACACAAAATATTAGACTAGAAACAGGAAAAACAGTAACTCTGAAGGAGAAATGGTCAGTCATAAAATGTTAGATATATAATTTCATTTCTACATATCATTTCTAAGCAGAAGAAGAGAATGTTGTCTTTCACCAGGAGGTGGAAGAGGTGTCTCTATGCTTTATGCTGTCTGTTTTAGATGGACAATCTCTCTGAACACTAAGTCATGAAGCATTTCAGAGGCAGTCGACCTCATTAGGCAAAACTTAGAGAAGGCAGTAATGACTCAAGACATGAATGCACCAGGCTTCATTTTCTGGGATTATAAACTTTAATTAACAGAAACTATCCAGCAGAAATGATAGCTACCTAACACATAAGAATGTACCTAGGGAAAAAAAAAATCCAAGACAACAAACTTACTCCTTTTGCTAACTCTCTATGCAGAGATAATCATAAATTGCAGGCAAGGATTATCGTTTTTGGACTACGCTATTTATTCTATAAGAAGTGGAGTTGTCCTTGGCTAATTAACATAGGCAAATTCAATACTGAAATACAAAGATTATGTGAATTTCAGTGGAAACAATTTCAATTTGACCTGTTTGCTATTTGCTTGACAGAAGAAAAAAAAAATGTAGTTTACCTCTTTAAGTATAATTAAAGGAAAACTCAATTCGTATCTTAAAAGATGGCCTTTGTCTGAGTTCAGGAACTATGTTTACTGACCTGTACCCCCACACTTAAGGTAGTCTTTCTTTTCTGGCCCATAAGGAGTGACATCAAAGAGCACAGAAGATTTAGAGAAAGAAGAAGACATGAAATTAGCTATTCCTTCTTTGATCTCCTTTCCTGATAATTATCAAGTTACAGGGCACAGTTACTTTGTTCTTATTACAAAGAGAACCATTTATCAAGGTCAGTAAAAAGAATGAATAAGTTACATACCGAAAAAGAAAGTGAGCAAGTGAAATTAAGAAATGATTATAAAGCTGACATTTCAACTGATGGAAGGAGATAAGAATCCAAGAGCAACAGTGCTACATACATTGTTTCAAAATACCTCAAATGAATGGGAAGATCATACTGTTCCAGATGTGATTCTAACTGCAGTATTTATAGCATTTATGAAAAAGCTATTTCACTATAGCCAAAAGATACCCATTTGAATTGAATCTCAACATACAAAACTATGTGGTTTATATACTTTTCATAACATTTGGCAAAGAAACATCACATTAGTAAAAGAAATGAAAATCGAAATAAAGTATCTCCGAAGAGTTTTATATAAGTCCAGAAAAAGGGATGATAAAGATTTTCTCATCAAATCTATATTAAGAAATTGTGCTTTCAAAAATATATAGTGGTTTTTGTAAGATCTAAGAAATCATAAAATCCAGACTAATTTAAAGGATAAACAGTTAATTCAACAATGCTTTAATCCTATAAAGTGAAATTTTATTACATTACTTGGAGATATGTTTTAACTCACAGAAATCCTCTAAAACTACTTAACTGACCTCCTGGCATTTTCAATCACAAGATTCCATTAATAAGCTCAATTTATTTAAGTATTTTTGCACTTAAAAGTGAATTAAAGTTTCTTGCCACCTTTCACCACTATCAAAGGGATCTGGGTTTGAAGTAAATTATTAATTGGCTGAAAAGTTAGAGCTTAGATGGTTACTTAAACTCAATACATAAAATGTTATCACAAACAATAACATAATAATCTCATTAATACTGGAAGCTTGTGATGACCTCAGAGCCCATGCTATAGAATTATCCATGAGTTTGTACTTTAAAATAGCACATTTGACAGTTCAAGTAGTTAACTTCATTCGGATAAAGCTCTTCTCCATCATCAAAACAGAAATACACACAAAAATTAACAGAGTTAATCATCTTCTAAGCTAATGGGGGGAGAAACCTTACCATGCTTGCTACTTTCTAGAATTTTTCAAATCTTTTTTTTAACTGCTACAAATTCTGACTAAAATTCTTACCAATATAATGATAACTTTACAAATAGAAGCATGTGGTTTTCTTCAGAATTAGAAATTTTTATTAAAATTAAAACTGTCAAATCATTGGTGTTCAAGTCATTAATAAGTTAATCAGCCAAATAACTATTAAATATTTATAGCAGTGAAAGGACACTCCAACATAGACTTTTAAAAATTATTTTTTCATAATACATGTTCAACACATTTTAAAAAGTATAATCACATTGTTGTTCAGTCACTATGTCCAACTCTTTGTGACCCCATGGACAGCAGCATGCCAGGCTCCCCTGTCCTTCACTATCTTCCAGAGTTTTTTCAAATTCATGTCCATTGAGTCGGTGATGCTATTTAACCAACTCATTCTCTGCTGTTCCCTTCTACTTTACCCTTCAGTCTTTCCCAGCATCAGGCTCTTTTCCAATGAGTGAGCTCCTAGCATCAGGTGGCCAAAGTATAGGAGCTTCAGCTTCAGCATCAGTCCTTCTAATGAATATTCAGGGTTGATTTCCTTTAGGATTGACTGATTTGATCTCCTTGCTGTCCAAGAGACTCTCAAGAGTCTTCTCCAGCACTACAATGTGAAAGCACCAGTTCCTCAGCCCTCAGTCTTCTTTATGGTCCTACTCTCACATCCATACATGACTACTGGAAAAACCATGGTTTTGACTATACAGACCTTCACTGGCAAAGTGATGTTTCCACTTTCTAATATGCTGTCTAGTGTCTCAGACTGTGAAGAATCTGCCTGCAATGCAGGAGACCTCAGTTTGATCCCTGAGTTGGGAAGATCCTCTGGACACAGGAATGGCTACCAACTCCAGCATTCTTGCCTGGAGAATCCCCATGGACAGAGGAGTCTGGTGGGTTACAATCCATGGGGTTGCAAGAGTCAGACATGACTGAGAGACTAACACTTTCTACCTTCACTGGTTTGTCATCACTTTCCTTCCTAGATATAATCACAGTACACAAGTGACCAGACTGTAACTTATTTTATTTTGAATAACTAATCAGAAATTGTAGGCAATTCATGAATTCTGGGGTAGAAAAGAGATATTTCCCTTAAGGGAAAACTTAAGGGAATTTTCATTTTGAAAGAGTCTATTTTGCAAGCCTTTTAGCTAATCAGGGATTTGGTTGGTGCCTTTCCATTGTCATTGGGAAACCTGCATCAGATTGAGGGGATGGGTGTTCTTGGTAGAGTTAAAAAGTTCTACTGGCAGGATTGTACCTTTGCAAAATTAGAAAATATCTTGTCTCCTAAATCCACATTTGGTTTACCCTATGATCAAATTTATCTTTAGGATATGGTGTATTCTCAGGCAAACATGCAGTCACAAAGAAATTGGGACAGTCAATCCTGGCAGGTAGGATATGTCTTCAGGAAGACATATGGAGAAGACATATGGCATTGGAGAAGACTCTTGAGAGTCTGATGGCTTTGCCTACATCTGGAGGCACTGTCCTATGGGGTGTTAGGAAGAGAAGAGCCCCACTCTGAGACTGGAGCCACAGCGCTGGCCACAGTAGTCATGAGATGGCAGCCAGCCCTGCGGAGATCTCACAACATCCATTAAGCAGCAAGGTCAAGACACATAGATGTGAACAAAGGCCAGAGAAGGGCCTGTTACAGAGCATGAATAGATCTGATCACAAGAAGCTCTAAGAGATAGTGTAAGGGCTTGCTTGCTGGCCAGTGGTTGGTATATACAAATAATATACAATCATATTTTAGGCTGGTGAGGCTGATGGGAATGCATATGTAAATACGTCACTATATCCACTTCCAGTTTTGTATTCTGCTTTTGCTTTAACATATGAGCATCTGTATATATCACTAAACTGTCTTTATGCTACTGGTTGTATAATATTCCTCTGTGTGAATACTACAAACTAACCATTTCTATATATTGAGGATTTAAGTTATTTTTGTTTGCTATTAAATAATTGTGTTATGCATATCTTTGTATATGAATATTTTTCTGCAACTGAGTTTTCTTACCTGAATCAGAATTACTGATTCTGCCTAAAGAGAGGAGGGATGTTATCCCAAGTCCACATCTAGGACAGGAAATATTGATATTCAAGGACATGAAACAGAAATTTGGCTGTCTATAACACTGTCTGCCCCTTCAAGGATCACTGCCTTGTTGTGATAAAGGGGCTGGCATAACTCAATCAAATTATTTTCTATGCCATGCAGGGCCACCCAAGATGGATGGGTCATAGCAGAGAGTTCTGACAAAATGTGGTCCACTGGAGAAGGGAATGGCAAACCACTCCAGTATACTTGCCAGATGTCCAAGCTGGGTTTAGAAAAGGAAGAGGAACTAGAGATCAGATTTCCAACATTTGCTGGATTATAGAAAAAGCAAAGGAATTTCAGAAAACCAACTATCTCTATTTCATCAACTACTAAAACCTTTGACTGTGTAGATCATGACAAACTGTGGAAAGCTCTTAGACAGATGTGAATACCAAACCATCTTACCCATCACCTGAGAAACCCGTACGTGGATAAAAAAGCAATAGTTGGAACCCTGTATGGAACAAATGATTGGTTCAAGATCAAGAAACGAGTACGACAAGGATGTCTGCTGTCACCCTGCTGTTTAACTAATACACTGAGCACATCATGAGAAATGTCATGCTAGATGAGCTACAAGCTAGAATCAAGATACGCGGGAGAAACATCAACAACCTCAGATATGCAGATGATAACACTCTAATAGCAGAAAGTGAGAAGGAACAAAAGAGCCTCTTGATGAAGGTGAAGGAAGAAAGTTAAAAGAGCCAGTTAAGACTAAATATTAAAAACAACTAAGATCATGGCATCCGGCCCCATTACTGCACGGCAAATGGAAGGGGAAAAGGTAGAAGCAGGGACAGATCTCCTCTTGTGCTCCAAAATCAGTGCAGACGGTGACTGCCCACATGAAATCAGAAGACGACTGCTTCTTGGAAGGAAAGGGATGACAAACCTAGACAGGCTGCTGCAAAGCAGAGACATTACTCTGCCAACAAAGGTCCCTACAGTGAAGACTATGGTCTTCCCAGTGGTCACGTACAGTTGTAAGAGCAGGACCATAAAGAAGGCAGAGTGCCAAAGAACTGATGCCTTCAAACTGTGGTGCTGAAGAAGATGCCTGAAAGTCCCTTGAACAGCAAGGAGATCAAATCAGTCAACCTTAAGGGAGATCAACCCTGAATATCCACTGGACAGACTGATGTTGAAATTGAAGCTCCAGTATTTTGGTTATCTGATGTGAACAGATGATTCACTGGAAAAGTCCCTGATGCTAAGAAAGACTGAGGGCTGAAGGAGAAGAGAGCATCTGACAATGAGATGGCTGGACGGAATCACCAATGCAATAAGCATGAGCTTGGGCAAACCCTGGGAGATGGTGAGGGACAGGAAGGCCTGGCGTGCTGCAGTCCATGGGGTCACAAAGAGTCAGACACAACTGGGTGACTGAACAACAGCAACACTGTCTGAAAGGGGAACTCGGCATGGAAGCAATGTCTTATCCCCTGATAGCACGGAGCATGCCTTATTTCTGTTTCTGCTGCATTGTCCTGAGTTTCCCCTCAGAGCCATTTATTGGATTTCTTGTGACTCTTCTCCCCTCAGATTGGTTTTCCAGTGATTCTAGCATTCTTGCATGAACCCAAGCCCCATATTAAGACCAACTTTCTTCTCCTTCCATATAACTGGAATAGTTTCTTTATTACTTAGTCAAAATCACACACTAAAGGTGGTAAAGAATCTGCCTGCAATGCAGGAGACCCGGGTTCGATCCCTGGGTCGGGAAGATATCCTGGAGAAGGGAATGGCTTCTTGCCAAGTAATCTTGCCTGGAGCAGTCCAAGGACAAAAAGCCTGGTGGGCTACATTCCATGGGGTTACAAAGAGTTAGACATGACTGAACAACTAACATTTTGACACTAAGCACATTATTGATTTTATACGGGTCCATGACAAGTCCAATAATTTATGGGCAGAGAGGGGTGAGGTCTTATATTTGATAAAGTTGTTCCTACCAATTGTTTTGCCTCATTCTGATTCTGCTAAAAGGCAAAATTGAGTATCAATTTAAATTGGATAGAATGCTTATTACATTCTGTCTTTGGATATAAAGACATAGTATTTCTCCATTTGTTTGAATCTATGAAAAAGAAATCTACAAATATTTGTTGAAAGATATGCGCCACATATTACATATAAGGGCAGTAACTGGATTTTTCATACAATTTAGAATAAACACTTTATCATGATTATTGATTATTAGTAGTATATTTAAAAATATAATTATTTTTGAGTTACCATAGTCTTAAATTCCCTTATTCCACTTCTGTGAACTTTCATGATGATTCTGTTAGATTTTATAGGTAAAGAATTATGTTATCCTCATATGATGTTAATCACATAACTCCTTTTCAATAACTGTATATCCATTCTTGGTCTCTTATTTGAGCTCCAGAACTGGATAACCAACTGATCACTTGAATCTCCACTAGAATACTTATTAAACATACATCAAGTGCTGTTCCCATTCATGCTCCTCACAGTGCTTTCTTTCTCATTAATGATATCATAATCTATCTAATTGTTTAGGCCCAGCATGCAGGAGTTACCCTAGGTTTCTCTTCGATTCCTCATATCTTGCTACCAAGCCATCATTCTGACCTGTTAGTTATCCTCCAAAATACATCCCAATTGAACAACTCTCATCATTTCTAACTATCTTATGTCAAGTCACCATTATTTCTCACCAGAATTATAGTAATAAAACTTCTTATCTGGCGTCCCTCTTTTCCCATCGTCTTTCCTCCACCCATCAAACAGAGGAGCCAAGGTGATTCTTCTCAGATGTAAACAGATCAAGATACACTCTTGCTTAACATCACCAAATATCACTTACTAAAAATCATAATTTTCTACACTCTAGCTAAGGAAAGACTTCTAAGACGACGCAAGGAATGGCAAAACTGTGAATTATGAAGCACCAGACCCACCCTGTGTAGGAAATGTGTCTAGAGAAAAGAGATCACTCAGCCAAAAAAGACAAAAAAAAGGGAGACGGAGCGAATTCTGGTGTCACTTGGTTTCTCCAATCTTGATATTCCTGGTGCCAGATGTGTGTGTGTTCTCCTTACCATCACTTGATTACATAGGCTAGTACAATCTACACCTCTGCCTGAGTGGTTCTGAATTGGGTTTTTCTCTCTTGATGGAACCTCAACCATTCCAATCAATGTGTAATACTGCAGGATGAACTTTAAAATCAAACACATAAAGCTTTTTCCTTCTCAAGTAAATTCTAACGAGTAATAGTTTTTCTTTCAAACAATAGAATCTATTTTGGATAATACACATAAGCAAAACATCTAGATAGTGTATTCATTTCTGGTTCTGCTTCTTGTCCCAGGGTCAGGTCCAGCACTATTCAGGTTTCTGGCACCTACTGACCAGGTGGCATAAGTATAGCAGCAGCAATGAAAGTAGCCAAGGATTGAGGTCTTAACTACAGGTTTTCTAGGACTGGCAGCAGAGACCAACAACACTGTGACAACAGGAAGACAGAAGCTGGAGGACCAAGGCCTGTAACTGATGGGCTTGGAGTGGCAGAACTGGGGTGGAATAAAAGTAGACAAGAATGAACCTGTATCAAAGGGCTCAGAAAGTTGATCAGAGGAAACAGATCTAGACTGGGGACTCATAATTCCAGCCATAGTAAACAGAAAGGGTAACAATATGTACATCATTAATAAATAGCATTCTGAACAGGGCTTTAACCAAGTTAACAGGTATTCAGAGACACATCCAACATATTTTGTTCTTATAAGTATTAGGAGTATTAAACCCTAAAACTTAATCACTATTAATAAGAGTCCCAGTTCTGGACTTTTAGAATTAGGATGGCATGACTGATGCAAAACATCTTGGATTATGATTATTGTGTCCTTTGATGTTGTACTTGTAGATTAATTCTAGAAGGCTGTTCATCTGATTCTTGGGCTTAAATGACAATAAAAAGAATTTAGGCTAATGATGAAAAAATCTTTTTTGACAGTTCAGTTATTAAACACTGAAATAAGTTATAAAAGAGATTACTGAATCATTTTCTCTCAAAGCCTAAAAGAAAGCATAGATTCCCATCTCACTGGGATGACTTAATAATAACGGCTTTTATTGGAGGTAGATGAAGGACTGAGTAACTGCAAAATTCCTTCAAATTTGATGATTCAAAGCCTATACAATTCAAATGAGATTGAATGATATGACAAAGTTATTAACAGGTACCAGAAGTTTACATCTGAAAGGCACCCTATAGTACTCAATCACTTCTGTATTTTCATTTCTTATTTTATTTTTAAAATTTTTATTTAAAAAATTATTGGAGTATAATTGGCTGGAGAAGACTCTTCAGAGTCCCTTGGAGTAGAAGGAGATCAAACCAGTCAATCCTAAAGAGATCAACCTTGAATATTTACTGGAAGGACTGACACTGAAGCTGAAGCTCCAATACTTTGACCACCTGACGTGAAAAGCTGACTCACTGGAAAAGACCCTGATGCTGGGAAAGATTGAGGGCGGGAGGAGAAGGGCACGACAGAGGATGAGATGGTTGGATGGCATTACTGACTCAATGGACATGAGTTTGAGCAAGCTCCAGGAGATAGCGAAGAACAGAAAGCCTGTTATGCTGCAATCCATTGGGTTGCAAAGAGTCAGACACGACTGAGCAACTGACTGAACAAAGATAGTTGATTTTCAACGTTGTGTTAGTTTCAGGAGCACAATAAAATGATTCAGTTAAACATATACACATATTCATTCTTTTTCAGATTTTTTTTCTTATATAGGTTATCACAGAGTATTGAGTAGCATTCTATGTACTATACCGTAGGTCCCTGTTCGTTATCTATTTTATATATAGCAGTGTGTTTGTTCAGAGAAGGCAATGGCACCCCACTCCAGTACTCTTGCCTGGAAAATCTCATGGACAGAGGAGCCTGGTGAGCTGCAGTCCACGGGGTCGCTAAGAGTCGGACACGACTCAGAGACTTCACTTTCACTTTTCACTTTCATGCACTGGAGAAGGAAATGGCAATCCACTCCAGTGTTCTTGCCTGGAGAATCCCAGGGACGGGGGAGCCTGGTGGGCTGCCATCTCTGGGGTCGCACAGAGTCGGACACGACTGACACAACTTTGCAGGAGCAGCAGCAGTTTGTTAATCCCAAATTCCTGACTTCCTCCTTCCCTCCATGTTCCTCATTATGTAAGTGTAGTTTGTTTTTGATATCTGTATGTATTTTCATTTCTAACTCAAAACTATATTTAGGATCAGAAGAAAGAAGGAAGCAGAAATAAACAAAGAAGAAGAAATAGAAGGATATTAATTACAGTCTCTGTATTTACCTACCTGGAACTATCAGAATTAGAAGTTATATGTCATGAGCACAAATTACAAATACTATATAGGCTTCTACGATTCTGCCTGTGGTTATCATTCCCTGTATTGTTCTACATAAAGCACTATCATAGTGGCACAATTCTTTCTTTGAATTTAATAATAAGCAATAGATTTCTCATTTGGGAAGACAGAGAAAAAACTTTCTAAGTAAACACAAAAAAATAGAAAAACTAAAATGTCACAACTTACCTAAAGTCACCTAAGACTACTCAAAGAAAAAAAAAGTTTTAAGTATCATTTTAATAAGTGGTTGCTTCAATGTTTATCTAAAACATGTGTGAGAATTTCATTTGGTTTTTTAATGGAAATTAAGATAATTTTTCTTTAGTTTTTGGAGAGGTTTTTCTAGCAATATATTTTCTCAGACCCTGGCTTCATTTTTTCTTTTTTATACACACTTAGTGTTTAAAAGTTTATTCTTAAAGGTATATCACATCTATAACTGAGATTTTGATTTTATTGATTTAGTGATTGAATGGAGAAAGATAAAATCTAAGTTTAATAATACCAGTGAAGAAAATGCTTGAAACATGTGAATTGCTTTGAGACTTAAATATTGAGTTGGGCCACAGAGATAATATAAATGCAAAGGCAAAAAGTAGAAGAAAGGGGATTTCTAAGAAAAATAATTTCAAATTCTCCATGAAGCTACCCACCAAATTATAAAAGATACATTGCTTACTGGAAGGAAAAAAAAAAGCAAGAAAGAAAGAAAGGGAAGAAAGACTGGAGGAAGAAAAGAGAGGAAGGAAGAAAAGGAAGATGCTGATACAACTTGAATCACTGAAATTTTAGGAACAAAAATATAATTTGTTTAGCAACTTTAATATACAGTGTCATCACTGATGACTACTTGGAAGCAGACAAATGACTAGTAAATCGTAAGTACACAAGCTGCCTGAGAGTATGCCACTGTAGTGACAATACATAAAGCACACACTGTAAATGGCACGTCATGCTGATTCAGTGCTTACTGTCATTTTCACAAAGATACATACACAACCAAAGGCGATATATGAGTGATTCTAGAATGATATTGAAGAGACGCTGAGCAAATATACACAGCTATATAAATCCACTCTCATCCGAAGATAGTTTAGAGACAGAAATAAACCATGTTATTATAACACAATGTAGCTACTCTCGGTACCATAAAGACAATAAACATCAAAAAGACACTTTGAATGGCTCTATGAAGTCATAATGGAAATAACTTTCATATGGAAAATGCTCAAGCACTGTTTTCAAAGATTAATTCACTTGAAATTGATTTATTTAAAACCATTTCCAACTCCTGCATCCTGACATGCTTGGTTCCTGGTCATTAAGCAGTGAACCCTTTTGATGTTAGACCACATAATCACATTAGTAAAACTGAAATGTACAGCAAAGAATTTTATTTTTAAAAGTATAACTGCCAAGAGAAGATGGAAATTAAAAGCATTTCTACCCAATCACTGAGAATTGTACTCTCAGTAATTTCCTGGATTAAAGTGCCCACAACTACAATATCTCTGTACCAGTATTTTAAATAAAGCAAGCATCATTCTATTACTACTAGCAGCTAATAAACACAGAAGTTTGTTGTTAAGTAAAATAAATCAGTCATTATAAATAAGTTGATTCAGGTCTATGAAATGTTATCTTAGAATTACAGCCCAGAGGTAGACTTCAGGTCAGACCAGTACAGTTACCTTGCTTTGTCACTTCCTCATTGTATAACTTCTTGGAAACATTACATAAAGCCTCAGTTTTTTCATCATCAAAATGGGAGACAATTGCATTTACATTATAGGTTTTTTGCGGGAACTGAATACAGTAACAAGTATGGAGAACTGATGGCAAAGACTTACGTAGAGACAGCCCCAAAGAAAAACCTTTAATATGAAAATTATTATGAACTTAGTTTTTCTATCATATAGCAAAAGTAACAGAATGTCATTGGTTTGTTTATGAGTGAAATGGGTAATAACTAAAATGCAAAGAACCACAGTAAACTTTATGGTTTCTTTCTTTAGGAGTTCTTTAGTAACTGAGGGGTAAAGCTACTCTAGAGAATGTGGGGAGACAAGAGGAGGGGGGGAAGAAAAAACATAAAGTGAGGAAGTAAATATTTACCAAGAATCTGTGCAGCCCCTGTGTCAGGCACTCATATATGATTTTACTTAATCCTTGGATCAGTCTGGTGAGATGCTACTCATTTCATGCATGAAGGATCTCAAAGAATACCATGGATTTTAACCCCTTTCTCTATCCAATGGTGCTTCCAGAAAATAAGCTATAAGTACGGAATACTAATAGTAGCAAGAAGACTATGTCAGAGGAAGTTTTGAAGCTCACAAGTCTTACATTTAATGCCAGGGATCAATTCATCTCCTGATACAGTTATAATTCTAATAACATAAAGCTACTGCAGCTTTGATGCTGCTGTGCTCAGTCGTATCTATCTATTTGTGACCCCATGGACTGTAGCCCACCAGGCTCCTCTGTCCATGGGATTCTCCAGGCAAGAATCCTGGAGTAGGTAGCCATTTCTCCCTCCAGGGGAATCTTCCCAACCCAGGAATCAAACCAGTGTCTCCTGCATTGCAGGCAGATTCTCAATAACATGAAGGCCTCTGCTAAATAATTAACTTCAGGATAAGATTCAGAGAAGGCAATGGCACCCCACTCCAGCACTCTTGCTCGGAATACCCCATGGACGGAGGAGCCTGGTGGGCCGCAGTCCATGGGGTCGCTAAGAGTCGGAAACAACTCAGCGACTTCACTTTTACTTTTCACTTTCATGCATTGGAGAAGGCAGTGGCAACCCACTCCAGTGTTCTTGCCTGGAGAATCCCAGGGATGGGGGAACCTCGTGGGCTGCCACCTACGGGGTCACACGGAGTCAGACACGACTGAAGCGACTTACCAGCAGCAGTAGCAGCAGCAGGATAAGATTGCAAAGGGAAGTTCCATTTGTAAAAACACTGTATTTCCACAAGAGACAATGTTTAACAACAAGAAAAGATAGGTAGGAGGAGTATTCTTAAACAGCGTTCTACAAAGTGTGCTCCATAGATGATATACCAGATTCTTGTGGTATCTGCTGGGGCAAATTTCCCAAAAAGCTGCTGGTCAAGCTTAACTTTCTGGAATATTTATTGTGACACTGTGCCTAATTTTATAAGTTTGTGTTATTTTCTTTCAGAAGAGCTCTTTCAAATGTGCATTAAGTCCTAGCCCTACAAAACATAGTTGTTTTTTTTTTTTTTTCCTGGTCCTACAAAACTAATATTTCCTCCTCTCTGTCTATCCAAATGCAGACTCCTGGGTCCCACACCAGATTTATTAAATCCAATTCTCTGGAAATGAAGCCCAAAATGTCTTTATTTTTAATAGGAGACCCAGGGTGACTTTACATGAACATTTCATTTTGAGAATCAATGTCCTGAAGACAAACCATGAATTGCAAAATAATCAGCAACTTATGTTTATTCATTTCCATGCCAACTCTCTATGATTCACCCTATGGCAATGTAAATAGCCCTCAGACCACCTGTCATTTATAGAACACAGTTTGTTTTGGGTCTTATACTTGAACATGATTTTGTATGTGGTAGTGAGTGAAGTCATCCTTCCCCTAAGACATGCCCATCCAGAATTTGTCAGTGCGACCTAACTTGGAAAAAGGATGAGATGGGATCATCCTAGAGTGCCAGAGTAGGCTCTAAATCAAATGACAAGAGTCCTTACAAGAGAGAGAAAGAGAGAAAGCGTGAATAAAGAGGGAGAAGCCATGTGAATGCAGGCAAAAGATTGGAGCAAGGCAGCTACAAAGAAAAGGAGAACCACTAGACCTGGAAGAGGCTAGGAGAGATTCTCTCCAGAGACTCTAGAGGGAGGGTGGCCCTGCTGCTGCTGCTGCTGCTGCTGCTGCTGCTGCTAAGTCGCTTCAGTCGTGTCCGATTCTGTGCGACCCCATAGATGGCAGCCCTACTAACACCTTAATATCAGACTTCAGACCTCCAGAACTATGAGAAAACAAGTTTGTTTGTTTGTTTGTTTTAGGCCACCAAGTTTATGGTAAATTGTTGTAATAGGCTGAGGCTTCCCTAGTGGCTCAGAAAGTAAAGAATCTGCCAGCAATGCAGGAGACCCAGGTTTAATTCCTGGGTTGGGAAGATCCCCTGCAGAAGGGAGTGGCTACCCATTCCAGTATTCTTGCCTGGAGAATTCCATGGACAGGAGCCTGGTGGGCTACACTCCATGGGGTCCCAAAGAGTCAGGTACTACTGAGCGACTAACACTTTCAAGAACAAATATATATGTGCATTCCAATATTTTATATAACATACTCATATCACATTGTCCTGATATCTGTGTATTCTCAACATCTCTCTCAAATCCCCACTGACATGACCACCACACCCTTTACTTTCTTCCTCAGAAAAAGGAAACTATATCACCTGGTGAGAATCAAATCCTTTTTGGAAATTATTGTAGTGGAAAGATCCTGAAGAATAGAAATTATTCTAGTCACAAATACTAGGAATATACCTGTGTTAAAATGTGGAATTGCTTTTGATCCTGTTATGACCATACTATTTATATGTTACCATTTAGATGTTATATTAAACTAAATAGGTAAAATAAATTAAAAATTTGACTTCATTATGGCCATTATTAATTATATCAAACCAAATGAGATTATTTGTGTTAGATATATATGTCAGTCAAGTGTTAACAGGTAATTTTTTCAAAGGTATCATTAAGTACAAATAAAAAATTAATCCCATCCAAATCAAATATTATCAGACATTTTGAAGATGTAGAATATTTTTAGTGAGAAATATTTTAGTAAGATGTAGGGAACGCTGAGTCATCATCTTCTTTTACTTTGCTAATAGTAAAGCAATTATCTTACCTTTTTAATGGTAATCTTACTAGTTAATGGTAATTAAACAAGTGCCATTAACATATCTAGCACTGGTATTCATTGACTACTTAATAATATCAAGAAAACAATAAAAGTCATGCCACAGGAGCAGAATAGCCATTATGGTGTATAAGGAAAATGTTTTTAAATATATATTTAAAAATTTTAAAAACTAGCTTTGTAAGGATGAATAAAATAGGTTGATGCTACTGGGGATATTTTATTATGCATAAGATATTAGAGAACATGTCAGCTCTCTACTGTTCTATGTGTTGATGATAGCATTTCTGGCAGTTTCATTTCCAGCTTATTTATTCACCCAGCAAATATTTACTGATTGACTTTCGAAATGTGTTAAGAATCACAGTAGGCCTGTGGATTTCAAAGCCTTTTAGCAGTGAAATCACTACCACAGATTAAATTGTACAACAAATAAAATTGGAGCTACTATAATTCTAAAGCCAGGACACCTAAATTGCAGAAGAATGTTGGTAGAAACCCTTAAGTGTGGTCAAGGAACACAGTTTACAAACCAATGAACTTGGTGTATGAAGTCAAAAAGGATCTGATCTCTACCATTCATGACCTGCAATAAATAGTAATAATAATACCATCCACTGATTTACTCATTTGTTCATTCAAGTAAAGTATTTAAGAACCTACCGTAGGTCAAGCACTATCCTAAACCTGAAGATATAGCAATAAACAAAAGTCCTGACAAAGTCATGACATTTACATTGTAGTGAGTGAGAGAGGCCGAAAATAAGCAGAATGATTAGCACGTCAAGCAATGGTAAGTGTGATGAAGAAAATGAAAGGTCAAAGGAGAAGGAAATAGCCCTTTCAGGTTATTATTATAAGTAAGGAATGAAATGAACTTGACCACAGCCAGCCAGAAATGGGGAAATGCGGTCGATGAAAAGATCTTGCTGACTGACGCTGTTGTTAGAAAAATGCAGAAAGTAAAAGTGACCATAGGCAGGCCACCAAGTGCCTTAATTTGTCATAAAATGGCAATAATAATAGTACTCATGTCACAGCACTGTGTGAGGATTAAATTCAATCCCAGGGACAGGGGAGCCTGGTGGGCTGCTGTCTAGGGGGTTGCATAGAGTCGGACACAACCGAAGTGACGTAGCAGCAGTAGCACAGTTTATCTAGTGACTGTCGTGTGCAGAACACACCTGGTACATGTGTTATCTCGGGTAACTGCTTCAACGGAGATGTCAATACCAAGATAAGAATGACCAGGGGAGAAATAAATGTGCAAAAGAAGGAGAAGAAGTCTAACTTCAGAGAAGATGAATCTGGGGAGCCTGGAGACCCCTGTGGAGATATTCAGTGAGTAGCAGGATATTGCTACGTGGATTGGGAGCTGGCTGGAGATTCTATGAGACTGGACACGAGGCGAGCAGTGAGAGGATGAGCAGTGTGAGGAGAGAAGACAGTCAGAGCTAAGTCCTACGGACCACCATCCCTTCCGTACACGCATAAAAGGCTGACAAGGAATGGCCAGAAAAGTAGGAGAAATACCAAGAGAGGAGCATTTCCCAGGAAATAAGAGAGCGGGGAGCTTCAAGCAAAAGAGTATGTCCACAGTGTCAATCCCAGAAACAGGTCAGGTCCAGTGAGATCTGGCAGTTAGGAGTGGAAGCATAAATTGGGGATGTTGAAGAGCAAACAGAGGCAAAGGAAGTAAAAACAGACCTTGTAAAGAGGATGCCTGGAAAAGGGAGGAGTAGAATAAGGTGGTATTTTCAGTGGGTTGTGGGTTTGAAGAAGGGTTTCCTAAGATTCAAAAGACTTGAGCAAGTTACAGGCAGTAGAATCTCAGCCAGTAAGGAGACAGAGTGAAAAATGCAGGCAACAGAGAGAGAGAGAAAAAAAAAAAAAACAATGCTGGTAGTTGTTCCAGGTCCCAGTGGAAAAGGGAAATGCTGGATCAAGAAGTGAGATGGCAGGTAAACCTCAGAAGGAAGCAGGGACATGTTTCCTGAAGCTGCGTAAAATTTGTAAAAGCCACAAGTATTACCATAATGTTTACTTCCCTAGAGAAAATCCCAGACATATGCTTATTTTATGCCTTGCAACATTGCAATTATACCTACTATAGAGTGAGTGAGTGAGAGAGAGGCTTTGAAGTCAGATACAAAATCATATGCTGTCCTCTCTATTTGCTTGCTTTGGGTCCTTAAGTATGGCCCGGTTTCTTCATCTCTACAGAGATAACAATATTTCTCTCTCTCTTGCGTCAGTCTAGATACTCTCCTTATATATTTTTGGTATATATTTATTTATTTTTTTTGTTTTGAACTTTCTATTTTTGTATTGGGGTATAGTCAATTAACAATGTTGTGATAGTTTCAGGAGAACAGAGCAGGGACTAGGCTACACGTATACATGTACCCATTCTCCTTCAAACCCTCTTACCATCCAGGCTGCCATATAATATTGAGCAGAGTTTCGCATGCTATTCAATAGGTCCTTGTTGGTTTTTAAATACAGCATTTAAAATACAGCAGTGTGTACATGCCCATCCCAAACTCAATAACTATTCCTTCCCCCAGTCCTTCCCCCTAGCAACCATAAGCTTGTTTCTGAAGTCTGTTAGTCTATTTCTGTTTTGAAGTTCATTTGTATCATTTATTTTAAGATTCCACATATAAGGGATGTCATACAATATTTCTCCTTCTCTGTGTGACTTACTTTACTCAGTGTGACACTCCCTAGGTCCATCCTTATTGCTGCAAATAGCAGTTTTTCATTTTTTTTTAATGACTGAGTATAGACACTCTCCTTATATTGGCAATAATTAACACATGATGGGCACTCAATAAATAAATGATGCTTAATGTTACTTTAACCATCAAAACAACCCTATGAGCTGAGTGCACATGGGGAACTAAGGCACAAATAATGGAAATGACTTGTCCAGGGTCATTTTTTGAGCAGTCTTGTCAAACTTTTTTCAATACCACCCTCTAAGGATCCTGGGCTTCCCAAGTGGCACTGATGGTAAAGAACCTATCTGCCAATCCAGGAGATATAAGAGATGTGTGTTCAATCCCCGAGTCAGGGAGATCCTCTGGAGGAGGGCATGGCAACCCACTCTAGTATTCTTGCTTGGGAAATCCCATAGACAGAGAATCCTGGCAGGTTAGAGTCCATGGGGTTGCAAAGAGTTGGACACAAATAAAGAGACTTAGCAACCATGCACAAGGAGCCTATTTAGGCTTTTTTTTTTTTTCTTTCTGACACAGACCATCCACATACCTATGAAATTTTAACATCACAGATATACTGTATATGTGTGTATATATATGTGTGAGTGTGTGTATACATATTTTTATTTTATTGAGTAGGATTGAGTTTCGGAGGGCCTAAGGCAATGGCACCCCACTGCAGTACTCTTGCCTGGAAAATCCCATGGGTGGAGGAGCCTGGTAGGCTGCAGTCCATGGGGTCACTAAGAGTCAGACATGACTGAGCGACTTCACTTTTACTTTTCACTTTCATGCATTGGAGAAGGAAATGGTAACGCACTCTAGTGTTCTTGCCTGGAGAATCCCAGGGATGGGGGAGCCTAGCGGGCTGCCGTCTATGGGGTCACATAGAGTCAGACACGATTGAAGTGACTTAGCAGCAATCCACAATAATATCTAAACATTTTTTTTTGCACACCAAGGACCAGTTATTGGTCCCTTGAAAACCATGTTGCCCCCATTGAGAAAGCATGGTTTGACCCACAGACTTTGAACACTGTAGCATTTACTTTAATCAACCCATAGACTAAAACAGGGTTTCAATCTCAGCATTATTGACTTTCTGAGCCAATAATTCTTTACTGTGGGGAGCCTGCCTTGCACACTGTACAGTGCTTTACGGAATCTCAGGCCTCTGCCCATTAGAGGCCAATAGCAGCTCCCACCAGTCACAGAGCAAAAAATGTCTCCAAACATTGCCAGATGTCTCTTTTGGGAGTGAGGGGAGCAAATTCTTCCCTAGTTGAGGATTTCTGAGTTAAAAAAAAAAATGGATATAAGGGAATTATGTTTCCAAGGACACAAGAAAAAAAAAGAAAATTCTCCACTACAAACAAGTAGTATTCCATTTACCAAAAATGTTCTCAAAAAGAAAAATAGTATACAGTTTATAGCAAATGTTGCAGAGAAATGATTTTTCCTAGCAAATTATCAGCTTCTAAAAAGCTAATAATCTTCAATTTTTAAATTCAGTACAAATTAATCACCTTGTTCCTCTTATAAACTGTATTCTGAATATCTGACCTGGCTTTTATTTAAGAGGTCCTATAACAATATGTAATTTTGAATGTTTTTACCACAGTCCTTCACCTATATTTATGTCTTTTAAGTCATCTGTATAAAATTTCTAGGACTTAGATAACCTAAATAGATTAAAATTATATGTTTGACGCAGAGCAAATATGTGAAAATAATGAGACTTTATAGTAGCAATAATATGTATAAAAACAAATCTAGGAAGAAAGATAATGATTGCCCTTTATTATGAATTATGTTACAGATATTTTTATTATGTTTTCTAATTATATATGGTTCTGCTGCTGCTGCTAAGTTGCTTCAGTCATGTCTGACTCTGTGCGACCCCATAGACAGCAGCCCACCAGGCTCCCCCGTCCCTGGGATTCTCCAGGCAAGAACACTGGGACTGGGTTGCCATTTCCTTCTCCCAAATGAAAGTGAAGTCACTCAGTCATGTCTGACTCTTAGCGACCACATGGACTGCAGCCTACCAGGCTCCTCCGACCATGGGATAGCAATTATTATACCCATTTCACAGATGGAAAAATCAGTTCAGAGTGCTAAAATAAGTTGTCCAGGGCATAAATCCAGCTATATTCAGCTCCAAACTTTCTGCTCAGTTCATACCAGGCTCCTATATTCAGTTTTCCTATCAAATAAAAGTGTTTTATTTTTCTTCACTCTAATAAATTTCACAGGAAATAATGGAAAAGAATTTTGCAAAAAATCTTGCAAAGGATGTTTTGACAAGCCAAGGCTTCCTCTCAATATGAACAATGCCACTTTATTGATGCTTTAGATGGATCAGTCTTAGGTTAAAGCCACTAAAGCAAGAAAAAGGCAAAGACTAAACTTATATCCATCAACAATGAATCCAGGATAATTTTTTTTTTATATAGGAGATTAAAGACCCCCAAAATCTTCAAAATCAGCATTCTGATACAGATTTAATTTATGCAATAAACAGCATTGTATGGCCACTGATGCTGCTAAGTTGCTTCAGTCATGTCCAACTCTGTGCGACCCCCTAGATGGCAGCCCCCTAGGCTCCTCTGTCCCTGGGATTCTCCAGGCAAGAATACTGGAGTGGCTTGCCATTTCCTTCTCCAATGCATGAAAGTGAAAAGTGAAAGTGAAGTCGCTCAGTCGTGCCTGACTCTTAGTGACCCCATGGACTGCACCCTACCAGGCTCCTCCGTCCATGGGATTTTCCAGGCAAGACTACTGGAGTGGGTTGCTATTGCCTTACTATGTTCCCTTTAAAAGGAACTGAAGGTCTGGAGAGTCCCCTGGACTTGCAAGGAGATCAAACCAGTCAATCCTAAAGGAAATCAGTCCTGAATATTCATTGGAAGGACTGATGCTGAAGCTGAAGCTCCAATACTTTGGCCACCTGATGCGAAGACTTCTTAGAAAAGACCTGATACTCGGAAAGATTGAAAGCAGGACGAGAAGGGGATGACAGAGGATGAGATGGTTGGATGGCATCACCAACTCAATGGACATGAGGCTGAGTAAGCTTCAGGAGTTGGTGATGGACACAGAAGCCTGGCGTGCTACGGTCCATGGGGTTGCAGAGTCAGACATGACTGAGCTGAACTGAACTGAAGGTCTGGATTGGGCAAAAGATCTCTAGTTCAGTTCTCTAAAATTCTCTTCTAAGTTTGGGATTCCATGATTTGAGATTTTTTTCCCTTAAGAAACTAATGTTTCAACCATACACATAAGATTTTAAACATACATTGTAATACATTAACAGAGAAGGCAACGGCAACCCACTCCAGTGTTCTTGCCTGGAGAATCCCAGGGACAGGGAAGCCTGGTAGGCTGCCGTCTATGGGGTCGCACAGAGTCGGTCACTACTGAAGCGACTTAGCAGCAGCAGCAGCAGCATAATACATTAAAGGTAGTGTATACGTATAAGTGTGAATAGTATAGTATGAACTACATGATCTAAAAGCTTATTAGTCAAAATACTGTGACTCCTGGGACCTGAAGTCTTTTTTAAAATATCCTGTCCCCAAACTGCTAAACCAGAATTGTATGGTAACAAGAACCCCAGGTGATTTAAATACACATTAAAGCTTGAGAAATCAGGTCAAGAATACTGTTTCTCAAAGGCTGGGTCTCAAAAATCATCCTAGTGGCCACTTAATAAAAACATAAATACCTGGGCCTACTTCAGATCTATCAAACAAGAATCTTTGAAAATGGAACAAGAAATCATGATTATTCATCAGCAGTACAATTTTTTGGTGGATGGTGATACCTATCCAAAATACAATTGGAGAACCACCATTCAATCTAACTCAGAGGGAGCAAGAGAGACAGAAAAGGCTATGAATTTTAAAGCAGAACATTGAATATTGGAACATTGGTTTCCAAGTTCAAGAGAGTGGGGGTAAATTAGCGTTAATTATCAACAACAAGCAATTAAGGAGAGGTTAGCTTCAGGGGAAGAAGTTTGTCTGGTTCACTTGGATGCAGGTTTTCCAAGAAGTTAACAAAAAGGAGTCCCAGGGGAGCCATAAAAGGCAGTTTTTTCAATGCTAGACCTGGGAGATAGGGCCACTGAAGGAAACCTTTCAGTGACCAGAGTTATATTTATCTTTCTGCCTAAGGCACTCACCAATTATGTGCACTATAAATGCAAGCTGGCCTCCCTACTAGGAAAAAAAAAACCCACAAGGTTTGAGAAATGCCTCTCAGTGCCCTGGTTTATTAGAAAAGAACACATCCTTAGAAAGAGTCATGAGCAACAACCCACAAAGTAGGGAAGAAAAAAATTCTAGGAAAGCGGTATAAGGTTAAACTGGCATCAAACTTCTGAATGGTGCAAAAATATTACACAGAAGGAAAAGAAAGAGAAATTCTAAGGCCTAAAACTCACAGTGTGGTCCATGAACCAGCAGCATCCACTTCCTCTGTCAGCTTGTTAGGAAGGCAGACTCTTAGGCTCCATGGAAAGACCTCTTGAGAGGGAGTCTGCAAGCTTAACAAGATCCCCAGGTGGTTTTGTCACCACCAACCAAGTCATATTCAACTCTGACAAGCCCATGGACTGTAGCCCACCAGGCTCCTCTGTCCATGGGGTTCCCAGGTGAGAATAATGGAGTGGGTTGCCACTTCCCTCTCCAGGATCTAACAAATCCAGAGATCTAACCTGGGTCTCCTGCATTGCAGGCGGATTCTTCACCAACTGGAGCTACCAGGGATGCCCCAAATTTTCACTCTAGACTATCTGGAAATAGATCCAGGCACCAGCACGTTTTAGAGCTCTCCATGTATGGCCAGGGCTTTCCTGGTGGCTCAGTGGTAAAGAATCTGCCTGCAGTGCAGGAGTACCACGCTCAATCCTTGTTTGGAAGGATCCCCTGGAGAAGGAAATGGCAACCCCTTCTACTATTCTTGCCTGGGAAATCCCACAGACAGAGGAGTCTGGTGGGCTGCAGTCCATGGGGTTGCAAAAGAGTCAGACACGACTTAGCTACAAATGTATGGCCAAGGTTGAAAGCCGCACCTTTATATCCCTGGAGTTCTAAAATTACATTACAGGTATAAGACTTAGGCTTCTTTCAAAGTTGGCCACTGACCTTTTTGGTTAAGCCCCAATATTCTGTATGCCACAAAACTTTAAGGTGCCAGTGGATGAAAAGAACTGTGGGTGATGATTTAGTGAATGGCTAATTCAGGGACAGCACCACATATTATTACAGATTTGACTAATAGAGAGGTTTGTTCTCTTCCTTCCCCAAGTGCGAAACCCATCAGATGCTCATCAATTCAGGTAATCCTCTGAGAATAAGTGGAAAAGCCTACAGAAATCTAAAATGCTCCTTTAATGGCTTAAGTATTTTTTGAGAACAAGTGGTATTTGCATCTCTTCTTCCAGTTAAAGGTCATGACATTATAAGAGAACTGAGGATTTGAGAAGTGAGTGTGTTTTAATAATCAGATAATCTGAGTCTGAGGTGAAAGGTCTTTGCTCAAATCCACAATACACATGTTTTAACTTCTTGTGTAATGAACGTACACTGTCACTTTTACATGCTGGAAGGCATCTTTTAAATATGTGAACCCCTATAGTAATTCTACTGTGTTTCTTATTGTAAAAGCTACTTAAAATTCAAAGACATGAGATCATAAAGTAGGCATTCTGTAGAATCTCTTACACTGAAATGAGGCAGAGGAGTAATAAAATGATCAAATAAACTATACAACTAGATGTTACGAAGGTAGCAGACACAGTCTGAAAAGAATACCTTGGAACTCATCCATTCTCACTTACAAATAACTGGAAAGATGGTCAAATACAATCCTTAAAAGTAAAGAAATGGAAAATGAAAGTTTAGCTAATATGAATCATCAATAAATTAAGTTGAAGATGCAAGACTGTTAGTGAACAAACTCGTTGATTCCCCTAATGCACTGGATAGAACTCACAACTCAACAGGAAGTGGCATCCTGAATGGACTACTGCATATGCAGAAGACAGGCACTGAAATCTACATACCTGAGGGAGAAAACGTGGGTAAAAGAAGGGAAGAAACAGAAGAGGTCTCAATACACTGAAGACTGGGCTAGAGTCAGTGATTCATTACACTATCCAACAAGAGTTTATGGAGCAACTATGTATCACACGTGGCACTATTACAGGCAGTTGGATAACCTGGATTTTGTGTCCACAGTGCTTCCCTAAACATGATGAGATGAACTCAGATGTGGCTCCAAATGAAAAAAAAAAGCTTTCCATCTAGCTTGATGTTCTCATCCAGCTAAGAGCAGAGCATTTTACTTGTCTAGCTGACAACTTAGTATCTCAGGGAGTTGATAAAGCAATGAGAAGTACCTCTCACTACACTATTTTGACTCAGTGGTTGATTGAGGAAATAATTGAATATTATTATAAAATAATAATATTCTTTCCAAACAATAATTTGGGAGAAAATAAACTTAAAATAGTCATGGGTATCACTTACGAAATTTACAAAAGTTTCAAAATTCAGGAAAATATTTAGAGGAATATTTCATAGGAAAAGTAACAGAAAAGGGAAAAAAAGGAAAGATTCAATATTTTTCAGATCATGTTTTAAGTAATGATGTCTTAAGTAATGTTTAAGTATTCTCTCTCCTACCAAGAGATTATGTGAACTTCACAAAACTGGTAAGAATATATATGACAAGAAATTCAACAGATTGAAATGTTGAAATTAAAATTCAATGAAGAAGAAGACAAGTAGCTGGCAAAAAAAATGAGGATAATGTGTAATGGATCATAATAAATATATGGGGAAAACAACAGGAAACAAACAGTTGCTTAGGGATTTCTCCATATTGTGATAAAACTATCCTTAATATGCAAAGATGGTAAGTATTAAAAGTGTGGTGTTGTGATGAAATAAAAAGTATGTATTTGGTCCTTTATCCACAGTTCCTGATACAGAGTTCATAAATTCCTTGTATAATAATTTCTTGAGTGATGTGCTTAGTCGCTCAGTCGTGTCCAACTCTTTGCAACCCCATAGACTGTAGCCCGCCAGGCTCCTCTCTCCAGAATAATACGGGTGAGCAATTGCTCTTTTTTACTCATAATAACCCACTTTCTTTTTGCCTTTATGCCATACTGCATTATTTTTTTTAAATTGAAGTATATTTGATTTATAATAGTATATTAGTTTCAGGCATAAAGCACAGTGATTCATTTTTTGTACAGATTGTGCACCATTAAAAGTTATTATAAGATAATGGCTATAATTCCTTATGCCATATAATATGTTCTTGTTGCTTTTCTATTTTATACATAGTAATTTGTATCTATGAATTCAACACCCCTATCTTGTCCTCCCTTCCCTTTCCCCTCTGGTAACCACTAGTTTGTTTGCTATGTCCCTAGTCTCTTTCAGTTTTACTGTATACATTAGCTTGTGTTATTTTTCAGATCCTACATATAAGTGATAATGCACAGTATTTGTCTTTGCCTGATTTATTTCACTAAGCCTAATATTTTCTAGATCCATCTGCTGCTGCTGCTACTAAGTCACTTCAGTCGTGTCCAACTCTGTGCACCCCATAGACGGCAGCCCACCAGGCTCCCCCGTCCCTGGGATTCTCCAGGCAAGAACACTAGAGTGGGTTGCCATTTCCTTCTTCAATGCATGAAAGTGAAAAGTGAAAGTGAAGCCGCTCAGTCGTGTCCGACCCTCAGCAACCCCATGGACTGCAGCCTTCCAGGCTCCTCTGTCTATCAGACTTTCCAGGCAAGAGTACTGGAGTGGGGTGCCATTGCCTTCTCCATCTAGATCCATCTATCTTGCTGCAAATGGCAGAATTTCATTCTTTTTATGTGCTGAGTAGTATTCCATTGTGTGTGTTCCTTTTATAGATTTTGAGGAACCCCCACACTGATTTCTATAGTGGCTGCCCTAGTTTACATCACCACCAACAGTATAAAAGGATTCTGTTTTCTTTATATCCTTGTCAACACTTACTATTTATATAATTTTTGATAATAGCCATTCTGACACATATGATGTGCTATCTCTTGCATCCTTTCATGAGCCTGTTGGCCATCTGTATGCCATTAAGAAAAGGTCTATTCGGATCTTCTGCCCATTTTTTTGTTTGGGTTGTGTGTTTTTTTTTTAATACTGAGTTGTATGAGCTGTTTATATATTCTGGATATTAACTCCTTGTCAGTCTTGTCATCTGCAAATATATTCTCCCATTCCACAGGTTGTCTTTTCATTTTGTTGCTGGTTTCCTTTGCTGTGCAAAATAGTTCCTATTTGTTTATTTTTGTTTTTGTTTCTTTTGCCTTGTGCTGTACTTAGTTGCTCAGTTGTGTCTGATTCTTTGTGACCCCATGGACTGTAGCGCGCCACACTCCTCGGTCCATGGGGATTCTCCAGGCAAGAATACTGGAGTGGGTTGCCATGCCCTCCTCCAGGGATCTTCCCAATCCAGGGACTGAACTCAGATCTCCCACATTGCAGGCAGATTCTTTATCATCTGAGCCACCAGGAAAACCATAGGAGAAAAATTTTAAAGTTCCCTCTCTTCCAGGAACCGTGGATTCCTGTTTTTCCCTGAATATGTTGTGACTTCAACTCTACCCTTTAGAAAAAGCAAAATGAACCCTATCACACTTTACTATGAGATATACCTTCACTCAAAATGCTAATAATCTTGTTTTAAAGAGAGTCATTTTAACTACCCATACTTTGATTAACCTGAACAAGAGCCCATATACCATAATTTTTTTTTTTCTAGTAGGCTTTCATATGCACTTTAGAAAATATTTTGGGAAATGGTTAGACATAAGAGTTACCATAAGAGATGGATGAAACCTGGCATTTTAAATTCAGGCACAATTGAAATACAAAAATAGATTGAACTTATATTAACTTCTAAGAGAAGACTAGGCAGAGTGAGTTTTTACAGTTTTCATTTGAAAAGAATAACACATTGAGTTGTCATTCCTCAAAATTATTCATTGAGATGCCCATAGCCATTCATATGATTTGGCAATATGTATTGAGTCAATGAAATTTTAATATGCTTTAAAGTGTGATACTTCATATACAGAGTAAAATAGCATATTTCATCCCAATTTAATAGTGAAAAATAAAAAAAGCTGTTTTTCTCTGCAATATGTAGAGGTCCTCTCACCTCTAGTGGTAAGTGAAGTACCAAATTTTTAGTCTCTTTGAACCAGTTCCTGAAACGCAGATCATTTAGAATTATCACCTTATGATATGAAATGGTAAACAAAGTTTATGGTTTGACTTCAGTGCCCCTTGGAAAATCTTAACCTTCCTTTCAACTATGCATTCAAAAATCCCAAAAATGATTCAGCTAAACTTCAAAAACATTAGGTTGACCAATGTTTTTAACAAAATTTCACAGTCAGTCTGTACACATTAATAACTGTTTTATCTAGCAAGTAAACTAACATCAACTAACTTCAACTCTTTCCCTATTACCATAAAGCTGAAAATATATATGAATGTAAATTTATTTCCCTAGAGAACTTTTTTAAAGAAAATAAGCTCTTCTAAAACATTTAAGAGAGTAGGAGGATGGGATCTAATTAAAATTAAAAGCTTCTGCACAACAAAGGAAAATATAAGCAAGGTGAAAAGACAGCCTTCTGAATGGGAGAAAATAATAGCAAATGAAACAACTGACAAACAACTAATCTCAAAAACATACAAGCAACTTATGCAACTCAATTCCAGAAAAATAAACGACCCAATCAAAAAATGGGCCAAAGAACTAAGTAGACATTTCTCCAAAGAAGACATACGGATGGCTAACAAACACATGAAAAGATGCTCAACATCACTCAGTATTAGAGAAATGCAAATCAAAACCACAATGAGGTACCACTTCACACCAGTCAGAATGTCTGTGATCCAAAAATCTGCAAGCAATAAATGCTGGAGAGGGTGTGGAGAAAAGGGAACCCTCCTACACTGTTGGTGGGAATGCAAACTAGTACAGCCACTATGGAAAACAGTGTGGAGATTCCTTAAAAAATTGCAAATAGAACTGCCATATGACCTAGCAATCCCACTGCTGGGCATATACACCAAGGAAACCAGAATTGAAAGAGACACATGTACCCCAATGTTCATCGCAGCACTGTTTATAATAGCCAGGACATGGAAACAACCTAGATGTCCATCAGCAGATGAATGGATAAGAAAGCTGTGGTACATATACACAATGGAGTATTACTCAGCCGTTAAAAAGAATACATTTGAATCAGTTCTGTTGAGATGGATGAAACTGGAGCCGATTATACAGAGTGAAGTAAGCCAGAAAGAAAAACACCAATACACTATACTAACACATATATATGGAATTTAGAAAGATGGCAATGATGACCCTGTATGCAAGACAGCAAAAAAGACAGAGATGTGTATAGTGGACTTTTGGACTCAGAGGGAGAGGGAGAGGGCGGGACGATTTGGGAGAATGGCATTGAAACATGTATACTATCATATAAGAATCGAATCACCAGTCTATGTCTGATGCAGGATACAGCATGCTTGGGGCTGGTGCATGGGGATGACCCAGAGGGATGTTGTGGGGAGGGAGGTAGGAGGGGGGTTCAGGTTTGGGATCGCATGTACACCTGTGGTGGATTCATGTCAATGTATGGCAAAACCAATACAGTATTGTAAAGTAAAATAAAGTAAAAATAAAAATTTAAAAAAAAAAGAGTAGGAGGGGAAAAACATGACATCACATACACAGTTTATTTTGGATTCCACCTGAGTTATTGTTCTTTTCAAAGATCAACTACTGTTACTTCATATCTGCAAAAGACATATATATTGAATAATATCCTAGATGGATCAGCGGGTAAAGAATTTGTCTGCAATGCAGGAGACATAAGAGACACAAGTTTGATCCCTGGGTCAGGAAGATCCTCTAGAGGAAGGAATGGCAACCCACTCCAGTTTCTTGCCTGGGAAATCCCATGGACAGAGGAGCCTGGCGGGCTATAGTCCATGGTTTCACAAGAGTTGGACATGGCTTAGCAATTAACACACACATGCACGCACAAATAGGCTTCTAATCAGGGCGGTTAGAGTGATTTGGTAAATGGGAGATTAGCCATAAAACATATCAAGGGGATATCTGCTACTTCAGCTCTGGCCAGCTACTTCCTAGCAGGGATTGGGGAGCTATGCTGTCAAATTCTGATTCTTAAAATTTCCAATCATTATGTGAACCCTCTGAATTTTAAATGTCCACAACTGTAGGAGTCGTGAGATTCTAAGCACATAGTAGAACTGGGCTGCCTAGCTTCTCCTGGATGGCACCATGTGAGTAGTTCTGTTTGGTTACTTGTAAACCAGATTTTAATCGTGGATGTAAGACCTTCTAAAGCTCTTTTCTTTCTACTCTGTCAACTATTAGTATTTCAGATAACGACTCCTTCATCAAAGTAGGTCCAGAGTGAAGACAATTCAGTACAATTGTCATGATATACGTGCCACATGAGTGAGAGAAAACTATTATTTTAAACTGCTGAGATGTGTGTGTGAACATGTGCGTTCCTGTGTCTGCCATAAATAGCTTCTCCTGACTGATACAGCCACTAACTCAACTAAAAACACAAATACAACACAATGTCAATGAACAAGGATTCACACACCAATGCAGGGCAGAATTTACCTACTGGCCACAGGTCATACTGAGCACACCCATACAAGAGCACAAGTACTTTGGGTTCTTTGAACAAATCATACAGGCTAATAGAATGTATGGTCCCAGTATTAATTAGTGTAGAAGGATAGGAAAGGCCACGAGAAGAGAGGATGGAGGAGATGAGAAAAGGAGAGGATGAGGGAGAGGAGAACAACAAAATTAATCAGAAGGAAACAAAGTGGAAAAAAGCCACAGGTTGATTAGAGTGGCCAGACCTGGTTCATATCTGTTCAGTCTTACTTCCCACAATTCCCTTTCCTAGAGAGCCCTGGAAACTTTCTGAAGTCTGCTCACTCCACTCACATCCTGGGGTTTTAAACCTTTCTTCCTCTTCTTCCCTGCTTCCTTCCTCCCTCCAATAAATGTCTAGGTCTCAATTCCCCTCTGGGAAAGCCAGTCAGCTCTCTACAAGACCTCTGCACTCTTCAGAGTTGTATATTTATGTTTATTAATATATTCTCCCTCTTCACTATGGCATTTTCATCATTAATAATCACATGTATAAACACTTAGTTTGGTTTCCAAGGTGGCACAGTAGTAAAGAAGACACCTGTCAACGCAGGCGATGCCAGAGACGCAGGTTCGATCCCTGAGTTGGGAGAATCCCCTGGAGTAGGAAATGGCAATCTACTCCAGTATTCTTGCCAGGAAAATTCGATGGACATAGGAGCCTGCTGGGCTACAGTCCAAGGGGCTGCAAAGAGTTGGACACTAGTGAGCGACTGAGCAAAAACACACACAAACACTTAGCTTAGAAAAACTGAAGCTTAGAAACTGAGGATACAGATTCTGGAGTCAGACTACCTGAATCTGGATACCTACAGTGTGTGGTCTTGGAAGAAAAATGTTTCCCTACTTTGTCTCCATTTTCTCATCTGCAAATTAAGAATAATAAGAGTATCTATCCTGTTGGGTTCTCTTAAGACTAGATAAACATAAGAGCATATAAACGTTTGTTAAATAAACGAGCTAACAAATAAAAGTATACACATATTGGGAACATCAGGATTTAGACTGCTGTGAAATATTGGCCGTGTAAGAAGGGAGTGGGGTAACTTTCAATTTCCTTTAAATTTCATGGTATACTGCTTACAAGGCCCGATATGCAACTTTATCATCAGTTTCAACAGTAAGAGTCAGAATTGATGTTGTTGTTTCATCTAAGTCAATATTCCAACATTAGGCTTACACCATTGGTAGTAGGAACTGAGTTACTGACAGCCATTTCCTTTTTGATAAAATGGATAGGAAATACTACTTAACACTAATACATAAAAAGAAAGACAATCTACTCAGAAGCTAAACAAAACATCTCTATTGTCAGTATGCTTGAAAAGCTCTAACCCAGCACTCCAAAAGCCTTGTCTTATGGTGTGAACTCCAGTGCAAAGGATAAAAAAAAAAAAATGTGTCATTTCAATAAATCTTTGCTCTTAACTTGGAAAATGACTTGGTCTTTCAGTTTATCTCTTTTTATACAGTAAAGCATAAAGTTTAAGGGATGCCTTCCATCAAAAAACTCCTTCCTCATAAAACATCCTTCCCAGTGTGTTCTGTATTCACAAGTTTTGCTATAAAAGACAAGTCAGCATTGACTCTTTCTACACCCCGAGCTGCATTTACAGATTTTGACTTGACCATCATCAACAAAAGTAACAGAAGAAGATGCTTCTTTGCCCCTCACCCTTCCTCAATCCTGTCGGTTTGGGGAATGCTTGCTGCTGTTGTTTCCACATTGGGATAATCACTACAGGATGGGTCACAGGTCTCAGCGATAAATCTGGGCTTCTGAACCCTGTCTTCTACTAGATGCCGCTTTTTTCAGGATGAGGAGATACATAAACAGAACTTAGAGGCATGTTGGATTTTTTCCAACAGATTTAAAAAAACTGACTCTGTTTGATTTTTGTAAATTTAAGTCAATCTGGGTGGTAATCTCAGTAAACATATTTACAAGACATGAAGGAGACAATTCTGAAACAACCCGTGGGAATTTTCAGAGATGAGAATTACTTCAAAGGTTCAGAAAAGAAACGATACAAGGAAATTACAAACTAGTCATTCAGCATATTGCGCTTAATGCAACATGTGTATCCACTTGTGAATCCCATCTATCTCCTGGAATGAACAAAGTCTCATTATGAAAGTCACTACTTTGTCTTTTGCTTTCATTCCTACCACTCTGGACATTATCAGCAATGTCTTGGAGAATTGGTAGCCTTGAAAACCTATTCATCTTTCTTCAAAATACTGTGTTTAAAACTGAAAACAATTCTGTGGAGTAACTACGTCCAATCCTTACAATACCATAGTTATCTCTCTTTGCTTTATGAAATAGATTTTCTATTTGTTGTCTGAAATCTTTACAAATGTCTTTAAACCATAAACTTTTCAGAGGTAAAAAGCATGGAGATAAAGCTTTTTGATGATAAACACTGAATTACACAAGCATCAATGTAATTGCTTATTTTGTCCATTTGGAACACTGTATGAAATATTAAAAAAAGCTAACATATTTCTTGTTTTATTCTAATACTTCATGCTAATCAATATCCAAATACAAGAAGCTGTAAAGCTACCGATCAAAACTCAAATGACCAAAAAACCATTGGGATGTTTTGTTAGATTAATAGCCTAGTAATACATTTTGGAAACTAGATGTTTGCTCCGTTTTTATACAGTATTTCACATTTTATGTATATACAGCAAGAGCCTCTTCTGCTTTTCACTCTTCCATTCCACATTCAAAAGGATGGCCCTATTAATTCTTCTTCCAACCTGCAAATACATTCATTTTAATGAGAGGAATCGTGAGTCCAATGGGAGGTACTGAAATAAAAGCTATTTTTCTTCAGTGAAGCAAATATTTAAAGAAGTGATTCTACAACTATGTGTGGGGGTAAGAGGTACACAGGGCTTAAATTTCTGCATCATTCCACTCGCCTTCTTTTTTAAAAGTCTAACTAATAAATTCAACTGTTTAAAGGAAGAATCAAAAGAAATTTACAGAAAGCTTATAAAACTGTCTGGGCTTTTCTTTGGCTGTTAAGCAAGAGCCATTGCACAGGTAAATGTTTGGTTTCTCTTTATGTCCATTTGCAAAGAGCATCACCTGAAGGGTGATACAGAATAATAGGATCACAGCATGAAGACTAGGTGCACACAGAGCCCTTACCAGTCACAGAGTGAGTTCAAGTCCCACGGCCTTTGGAGATCAGTCTAAGCAGCCATCCCTGCTGCTGCTGCTGCTGCTGCTGCTGCTGCTGCTGCTGCTGCTGCTGCTAAGTCGCTTCAGTTGTGTCTGACTCTGTGCGACCCCATCGACAGCAGCCCACCAGGCTCCCCTGTCCCTGGGATTCTCCAGGCAAGAACACTGGAGTGGGTTGCCATTTCCTTCTCCAATGGCCATCCTTGCTAAAAGGAGGCAAAAGAGCAAGAACAACTATGAAAACCAGAAAGAAAAGCACGTTAAGTAGATGGCAGAAAAGCAGGTATAAGAAAAGGCCATCTGAATAAGAGGACCACCAGTACTGCCTCAGTTCAGTTCAGTCGCTCAGTCGTGTCTGACTCTTTGCGACCCCATGAATCGCAGCATGCCAGGCCTCCCTATCCATCACCAACTCCCGGACTTCACTCAGACTCACGTCCATTGAGTCAGTGATGCCATCCAGCCATCTCATCCTCTGTCGTCCCCTTCTCCTCCTGCCCCCAATCCTTCCCAGCATCAGAGTCTTTTCCAATGAGTCAACTCTTTGCATGAGGTGGCCAAAGTACTGGAGCTTCAGCTTTAGCATCATTCCTTCCAAAGAAATCCCAGGGCTGATCTCCTTCAGAATGGATTAGTTGGACCTCCTTGCATTCCAAGGGACTCTCAAGAGTCTTCTCCAACACCAGGTACTTAATACTGTCACTAGCTCTAGGCATGGAAGAAGCTGGGTCAAATGAAACACAGGCAGGGAATTTGAAACATATAAGATCTGGGGGTTCTTGGAATATCTGGAGCAGATAGAATTCATGAATTCATTCAACATATTATTCAGTACCTATTATTGCACTGAGTATTGAGATGACAAAGATAACACACATGTGGCTTTATATCTGAAAGAACTATCAGTGAGTTAAGAAAGTCAGCTTAGTGAAGGGATATACTTAAAATATAGCCCAATAATATCTATGATGAAAGAAGGTACAAGATGCTCTGAGAACCAAACCAAAGCAAACTGAGATTATGGAAAGTTCTTATTAAAGGCTCAAGATGTCCTAAAGCACAAAACACTATTATCTTTATGATACATGATTACTTGTTTCCTCTGCAAAAAATTGTGGTGGAATTTCGTCAGACCACAAAGAGGCTTAAGGCCAGGACAGTCTAGGTAGAGGAGACCAATGTGAAGACATGAAAGTGAAAATATGTGCAGATCCCATGGGGTCCCGGAGAGACTTTGCTGTGTCTGGACACAAGACGGGCCTAATCAAAGAATCTGAAGGATTATTAGGACCAGGTTATGAAAGGTTTGGCTTCCCTGTGGCTTAGTTGGTAAAGAGTCTGCCTGTAATGTGGGGATACCCAGGTTCAGTCCCTGAGTTGGAAAGATACCCTGGAGAAGGAAGTGGCAACCCACTCCTTCTTGCCTGGAGAATTCCATGGACAGACGAGCCTGGTGGGCTACACTCCATGGGGTCACAAAGAATTGGACACGACTGAGTGACTATCACTTTATGGAAGGTTCGGTGCACCAGGCCCCATAGCTTGTATTTTATTCTGTAGACTATGGGGAAACATTGAGGAGTGATATGATTAGATTTGGTTTCACAGCAACTCTTCTGGAAGCCTCAGGAAGAACAGAGAGAGGAGGAAGGGGATGAACCACAGAGTGATATGTTAAGAGGCTGCTTCATGGAAAAGACTTGAGAGCTTAAACCAAAGCAATGACAGAGAGGGTAAGAATGAGAGGACAGACTCACAATCTTTAGAAGACTGAATCAATAGGGCTTGGTGATGGATGGTGTAAGGGAAAGACTGAGGCTAGTATGACTATTGGATTTCTTATTAGGATATGTCATCCCTTACTTAGAATATACATAAGGAGGAGCATGCTGGAAGGGAGGATAATAAAAGATTGATTTAGAAGTCCCTATAAAGTATTCAAAAACGTCTGGTATTGAACGTATGGATACGGAGATTCAGAGTCCAGAGAAACAGTCTAGGTTAGAGATTTTTAAAAAAATGGGTGGTATTTTAAGCACTGGATTTGTGAGGAGAAATAAAGGAGAACATGAACACAAGAAGAGCAGAGAGCCTATTATGAAGTCAAGCAAAACGAGAGCATTTGAAGGCAGGTACCTGTGTCTAGTGTGCCTGGATACAGGCATGTTGTGAGGCCATCTTGACTCGAAAAGGCATGAAAGGGCTGATCACAGTTACCATATGATTCAGCCATTCCCATTCCTAGAAATATATTCAAGAAACATGAAAACATAGCCTCACACACACACGAAATTGCACATCAATGTTCACAGCAGCATTATTCATAACAGTCAAGAAGTTGAACCAACTCAACTGAACTGACAAAGAATAAGTAAAATGTGGTGTTTCCAAACAATGAAATAGTAAAGAAATAAAGTAATGATACAGGTTATAACTCTGGATGAACTTAAAACCATCATGCCAAGTGAAAGAAGCCAGCAACTTATTACATGATTCCAGTTCTATGAGATGCCCAGAACATGCAAACCTATAGAATGCAGCTTCTTCACTGCCCAGGGCTGAGGGGATGACAGCTGAAAGTGCAGGGTTTCCTTCTGAGATGATGAAAATATTCTAAAATTGATTGTGGTAATGGTTGCACCATTCTATGATGATACTAAAACTCATTGAATTGTTCACTTTAAATGAGTGAGTTGGATGGTATATGAATTATATCTCAATAATGCTGTTAAAAGATAATATGAAAGGACAGTTGAAAGCATAGATGAGATGAATGTAAGCACAAAGGCTTAAAAGTTATTAAAAATCTCTCCAGAAGTTTATCTAAAGAAAAGTACTCTTCCATCCATTGCAATAGGCATTATACGACACAAGTGATAGGTAAGTATGAGTGATAGGTAAGTACTGGAGTCAAGAAACAAAGGGGTCAAATCAATTTAACTCCCCACCTCCTTGGTGAAAGCAAAGGTCAAAGGATAGGTGGACTACTTAGAAATGCATATAAATAATCGAGTAACATTTTCAGACAATTTATTTCACATGTAAATATAAAATGTTTCAGAACAGCACAGTCTTTGCATTTTTGTAAATGTTAGTTTCTGTGGAGAAAACCCACACTAGGAGTCTATTCATTGTTTAGGTTCCCACAGGCTCCCCATTTCCTTCCCTGCAGTGAGGGTTGCCGTATGGAAGGGAGCAAAACAGATATTTCCAGTTAGGCCTAGTTTACAAATTTAGTTCTCAAGATTTCTGTAAGGAAAATGACAAAACACTTAACAGAATAGCCATTTGGGGAGGGTGGGAACTTTCTTTCCTCTTTTTTTTCCCCTTCTTTCCTCTTTTCTTCCACTAAGGCAGAGTCATTGGCTCAGTCTGGCTGTTCCTCCCCAAAGGGCCTTGCTCTTCACATCTCCCTAACTCTGCCCCCAAGCTCCACCCCCCACACTCCATCCTATCCCCCACCCCCAACTCTCTCTCCTTCTCCATAGTCAATACTTCTTAAGGAACCAACTAACCACATCAACCTCATCTCGGTTTAGGGTCCATAGTTTCTCTCTCCACCAAACTCCTGTTGTTCTTCCAGGTAGAATCTCACAATTCCATGTTCTCTATCTTGTGTGTATATTTTATCTTCATAACCAGGACATAAGAGGCTCATAGGCAGACAGGATGCTTTCGTACATTCTGTACATTGTCTGTGATATCTAGCATATTGCTGCAAAAGTAATAGCTTGTTGTTAAATCCTTAATCATGATATAATTTTAGAAGAATGACTAATGTCCCTAAATGATTTCCTATATATATTAAAAATAATTTACAGGTGTATCAAATGCATTCTTGCTCTGATCTTTAAAAAAAGGCTGAACACTTGCTGTGTGCAGACATTGTTAAGTTCTGTAAATTCATTTACTACAAATACACACTCTCTTAATAATCCTATAAGGTAGTTACTCTTACTATCTTCAATCTGCAGATAAAAAAATGAAAGATATAGAGGCTTGGTGAAGCAATGTGTCTGAGAATTTCCACAAGGATTTCTCCACATTAAATGCAATAAATATGTTACATTATTTGTTCTTTTACTTTCTAATGTTGGCTGAAAGTTTCCCAGTGAAATGCTGAAAGATGCAAAGGCTCAGAGTCAAGGAGACCTGTATTTAAATCCTAAACTCTCAAGAATCACAGTTTACTCAAACATACAATGAGGTTACTAATACCGGACTCACAGGTATTATAATACAATTGAAAAGAATACAATCAAAAGCTTCCATAGAGAGCAGAAAAGTTATATTACTTCATTTTCAATCTACTTGAATCATAAATGATTCCAGAAGTTTACTATTATTTTGGAAGGAAACATGTCAATAATTCCAGAGGTGTTAAGGCATTTTTCAGGGTACTATTACAGATATATATTTGCTATAATCTTAGGATGTTAAACTTTTCCTCAAAGAGATGATAAGGGCATCCCAATTATGGCATCTAGTCCTTATTAAAGGCCATGTTGAAGGTTTTACCAGTCATATTACATATCATTCCTGATTTGTTCATAAATGAAGAGCTCTTCAATTTCTTTAGCAAGTAACTCCAAAATAGGAGCTTGAAAATGAGAAGGTAAAGTGTAAGAGATTTTGAAAGCGTTATGGATGAGTGGGCCAGTACATGCTCAGCAATGATGAGTGACAAAGTAAAGATGAGGGCACAAGTTTATTAATCTAGAAAAATTATTTAAGGCACATCTCTTTGGCACTGTACTATTATATAAGAAATATCCTTCACAATCTAAATTCCAGATTCATTGATTTTGCTTAGGAAAAAAAATCATATGGACTGACCTACCTATAATGAATAAAAGTATGAATAGTGATTATCTTTTCAAAATAGAATTAGGCTTGTAGAGCAATGACAGTGAAATGCATTTAGTTGTGGGTATAACCAGTCTATTCTCTTCACTGAACCTGAGCAAGGTGATCTGGCTGAAACACAGCCAGAAAACCCCAGTATCCTCTAGAAAGGACTTCTAAACTCCACTGTCACTTAGAGCATGTGACTCCTATACACATGCTTGCCTCATTTTCTTAGCATTAGTCACTCAGTCGTGCCTAACTCCGCAACCTTGTGGAATGCAGCCCATCAAGCTCCCCTGCCCATTGGATTCTCCAGGCAAGAATACTGAAGTGGGTAGTCATTCCCTTCTCCAGGTGATATTCTCACAGGGATCAAACCCACATCTCCCGCATTGCAGGCAGATCCTTTAATGGCTGAGCCACCAGTGGTGCAGTTTCTTAAGGACCAGGCCAATCCTGCTGATGGAGCACATAACATAATTTAGCTTTATTTTCACTGTAGGTTTGACAATGGATCAGATGATTCCCACCCACATCAGGGAAATGAAACTACTTTGAGTAAACAGATTCAAATGCTAATTTTACCCAGAAATGTCCTCACAGACACAGTCCAAAGTTTAATCTGGGCATCCCTTGACTCAGTCAAGTTAACACATAAAATTAGCCACAATGACAGTACCATAGGGATCCATCAGCATACAACAAAGAATTAGCTTCCCTCTTGATGCCTTTAGGGTAGTTGAGAAAATAATATATGACCATGTCATTTTCATCCAAAATGGGACACTTGTGAGAATGAAAGGAGGTTCTGTTAATAATTAAGCTAGGACAAAACTACCTGGGGCAGATTAGAATATATATTCATATATTTACTCTTCATATAAGGAAATAAGTATAACAATTTTATGCAAAAGATGACAAGAGGAGGGGGACAATCCTTACAAAAACTCTTTTTTGCACAGATCTTTTCAAACTTTGCTTCCCTACCACCGTGTGAAGTTTTGGCAGATCCTATAACTTTTCCTGTCTTCTTTAGTTACCAGGAAATTTCACTTTGGTAATCTATAGTGCAGTCACTGATTCTCCAAATTTCATTTCCCATGGTAGCGGTTCTCAGCTAGGAAATAAGTATGAAAGGGGAAGGGTATTCTGCCCTCACAGAATATTTGGCACTGTCTGGAGACATTTTTAGTCGTCACAACTGGGTAATGTGGATACTACTAGCATCAACTGAGTAGATGCCAGTGCTGATGTTATGGGATCAATGCACAGGATAGCCCCCACAATAAAGAATTCTTTGTCCTAAAATTTCAGTAATGCTGAAGTTGAGAAATTCTACCTTAAGAAATCTCCTGTCTTCTTGCTGGGACTTTGAGACCTGGAAATATGCAAAGACAATGAGGGAGGAGGGGATTAAGATTCTTCCTTCTGTCTTACATTCATTTCCCTACCACTCCTATCAGTAGTTTCTGGCCCTCATATTTGGGCTTGGGGAATAAGGGATTGAGGATCAAAACATATTTCTTAAGAGCTGTTACAGTGATAATTTGGAATTTCTCTCTTTTGGATATGGTAGACACACAATTGCTCTGGGTGTTTGTGTGGGTGGTGGTGTTTTAGACAAGGTGGGAAGAGTTAGCAGTGGGCAATATTGCTCAAGGTCTAATCATTAGGACATGTTAAGTTAAAAGAAAAAGACATGTTTAATGACCTCAGTTGGAGCTGTGTAAACGGTGAAAGTGTAAGCAGAGGCCAGATTAACAAATGAGCGAGAAAATATAGGCATAGTGATTGTATAGCCTCATTTTTCTTAACAATTGTCTTAAAAGCACAGAGGAGAGGGAAAGGTCATAGGTCTTATGTGAGGAAAGACGGGAATAAGTTTAAATGGAAATAGGCAAAGAAAGCAGACTAAGGGGATAGAGAGAGAGACAAAGGCTGAATTTTGGTAAAGCGTGACCCTTGAATAAATAGGAACAGGAAGTGAAGGAGGAAACAGACAGAGCTGGACTCCATCCTGGCCAGGCTGCAGACATTAGGCTACACACATGGTCACCCTCCCAATGGACTCTGAACTTTGTGCCCGGTGTCTATAGAAGTGGCATACCAATGGGAAACCAGACCCCCCAGATAAAAGAGCCTCAGGACTTGTACTTGGACTCTCTGTTGCTTAAAAGAATATGCTAATTATCTCTGTAACAGAACAAAGTTTTAAATTCCATTATGTGTATCGGGATATGACCACAGTCCTATTGATACATGCCCACTGTTTATCTAGTCTTGTGACACATGAATCATGGGTTAACGTTGATCGTATCTCTCTTTTACCTTGTCCAGACTAGTTTCAAGGAATCTGGGGAGGTGGGTTTGAGCAAGTACACTTAGGGTATATAGTTCAGTTCAGTCGCTCAGTCCTGTCCGACTCTTCGCGACTCCATGAATCACAGCACGCCAGGCCTCCTTGTCCATCACCAACTCCCGGAGTTCATTCAGACTCATGTCCATCGAGTCAGTGATGCCATCTAGCCATCTCATCCTCTGTCATCCCCTTCTCCTTCTGCCCCCAATCCCTCCCAGCATCAGAGTCTTTTCCAAAGAGTCAACTCTTCGCATGAGGTGGCCAAAGTACTGGAGTTTCAGCTTTAGCATTATTCCTTCCAAAGAAATCCAAGGTCTGATCTCCTTCAGAATGGACTGGTTGGATCTCCTTGCAGTCCAAGGGACTCTCAAGAGTCTTCTCCAACATCACAGTTCAAAAGCATCAATTCTTTGGCACTCAGCCTTCTTCACAGTCCAACTCTCACATCCATACATGACCACTGGAAAAACCATAGCCTTGACTAGACGGACCTTTGTTGGCAAAGTAATGTTTCTGCTTTTGAATATGCTATCTAGGTTGGTCATAACTTTCCTTGCAAGGCTTAAGTGTCTTTTAATTTCATGGCTTGCAGTCACCATCTGCAGTGATTTTGGAGCCCCCCAAAATAAAGTCTGACACTGTTTCCACTGTTTCCCATCTATTTCCCATGAAGTGATGGGACCAGATGCCATGATCTTCGTTTTCTGAATGTTGAGCTTTAAGCCAACTTTTTCACTCTCCTCTTTCACTTTCATCAAGAGGCTCTTTAGTTCCTCTTCACTTTCTGCCATAAGGGTGGTGTCATCTGCATATCTGAGGTTATTGAGATTTCTCCCGGCAATCTTGATTCTAGCTTGTGTTTCTTCCAGTCGAGTGTTTCTCATGATGTACTCTGCATATAAGTTAAATAAGCAGGGTGACAATATACAGCCTTGACGTACTCCTTTTCCTATTTGGAACCAGTCTGTTGTTCCATGTCGAATTCTAACTGTTGCTTCCTGACATGCATACAGGTTTCTCAAGAGGCAGGTCAGGTGGTCTGGTGTTCCCATCTCTTTCAGAATTTTCCACAGTTTATTGGGATCCACACAGTCAAAGGCTTTGGCATAGTCAATAAAGAAGAAATAGATGTTTTTCTGGAACTCTCTTGCTTTTTCCATGATCCAGTGGATGTTGGCAATTTGATCTCTGGTTCTTCTGCCTTTTCTAAAACCCAGCTTGAACATCAGCAATTTCATGGTTCATGTACTGTTGAAGCCTGGCTTGGAGAATTTTGAGCATTACTTTACTAGCATGTGAGATGAGTGCAATTGTGCAGTAGTTTGAGCTTTCATTGGCATTGCCTTTCTTTGGGATTGGAATGAAAACTGACCTTTTCCAGTCCTGTGGCCACTGCTGAGTTTTCCAAATTTGCTAGCATATTGAGTGCAGCACTTTCACAGCATCATCTTTCAGGATTTGAAATAGCTCCACTGGAATTCCATCACCTCCACTAGCTTTGTTTGTAGTGGTGCTTTCTAAGGCCCACTTGACTTCACATTCCAGGATGAGTGATCACACCATCATGACTATCTGGGTCATGAGGATCTTTTTGTACAGTTCTTCCGTGTATTCTTGCCACCTCTTGTTAATATCTTTTGCTTCTGTTAGGTCCAGACCATTTCTGTCCTTTATCGAGCCCATCTTTGCATGAAATGTTTCCTTGGTATCTCTAATTTTCTTGAAGAGATCTCTAGTCTTTCCCATTCTGTTGTTTTCCTCTACTTCTTTGCATTGATCGCTGAAGAAGGCTTTCTTATCTCTTCTTGCTATTCTTTGGAACTCTGCATTCAGATGCTTATATCTTTCCTTTTCTCCTTTGCTTTTCGCCTCTCTTCTTTTCACAGCTATTTGTAAGGCCTCCCCAGACAGCCATTTTGCTTTTTTGCATTTCTTTTCCATGGGGATGGTCCTGATCCCTGTCTCCTGTACAATGTCCTGAACCTCATTCCATAGTTCATTAGGCACTCTATCTATCAGATCTAGGCCCTAAAATCTATTTCTCACTTCTACTGTATAATCATAAGGGATTTGATTTAGGTCATACCTGAATGGTCTAGCGGTTTTCCCTACTTTCTTCAATTTAAGTCTGAATTTGGTAATATTGAGTTCATGATCTGAGCCACAGTCAGCTTCTGGTCTTGTTTTTGTTGACTGTATAGAGCTTCTCCATCTCTGGCTGCAAAGAATATAATCAATCTGATTTCGGTGTTGACCATCTGGTGATGTCTATGTGTATACAAGGTCCATGTGTATATATAGGGTATATAGCTGCTGCTGCTAAGTTGCTTCAGTTGTGTCCGACTCTGTGCAACCCCACAGATGGCAGCCCACCAGGCTCCACCGCCCCTGGGATTCTCCAGGCAAGAACACTGGAGTGGGTTGTCATTGCCTTCTCCAATGCATGAAAGTGAAAAGTGAAAGTGAGGTCGCTCAGTCGTGTCCGACTCTTCACGACCCCATGGACTGCAGCCTACCAGGCTGCTCCATCCATGGGATTCTCCAGGCAAGAGTACTGGAGTGGGTTTCCATTGCCTTCTCCATAGGGGAGAAGGTTTTCACAAAAACTGGTCGGGGTCCTTGGCTAAGAGGAGACTCTGCCTTGGGCCTGCTGGTGTAATAAACTGCACGCCACTATCTGCATTGTCCTTCTGAGTGAGTTGCTTCCCAGAACACGTGGCTACAAGAGAAGGAACAGTATCCAGGTACATGTGTGTTGGACATACTTTTTATGACTTTGACCAGAACTAGTTTGGATCTGTATCATTTATAACTTGAGATTGGTTGTTTCTGGACTTAAGTCAACAAGACAGCTACCTACATGATAATCTGAGAAGGAAAGGGCCTGAAATTTTTGTCAGTAGTTGGTGTTTTGATACTTGTTGCTTTGAGGCTTTGCCTTCTAAAGACTCTCTATCAAAATGTAAATAAGTTACCTGAAAAGTCATGATATGCAAATCCATTAATGTATTTGTAAGGATGACTTTATCAATTCCCTAACTCAGGGCTGGGCCAAGACAAGTTCACCACAAGTGTGAGTGTGTGCACACAGGCACAAGCTCAGAGTTCTATGTAAGAGGATGATAACATAGATAGTGATGGAAACAAAGCCTGGAAAATGAAACACTGTCTGAGAGGATTGCATCAGAGACCATATAAAAATGCTAAGAGAGACATCCTGGTGGTCCAGTGCTAAGATTCTGCACTTTGAACGCAAGGGGTGTGGATTAGATCCCAGGTCAGGGACCTAAGATCCCACATACCATGTGGTGAGACCAAAACAATAAATAAATAAAGTATAAAAAATGCCAAGAACCTAGAGAGAGAATAAAAAGTCACCTTCGGAGACAACTACAATATGAAATCCAGTCTCTTACCCCTTGGCAAGTTTACCCCAGATGGCTCTCACAGATTCTATGGTTCTGCAGGGGAGAAGTCAAAGTCCTGAGATCCATCAGATTCCATAGTGGCATATCTAATCTCTTACTTCCTAGGAAGCAAGGTTGGCTCAGGGTGTGGCTGGCTTCTTCTAGAGGTCATCAGGATCTTCTATATGCCATCTAAACACTTGACTGGCTGTCTAAGCAGAGACCATAGCCCACCTTCAGGTCCCTGACTATGCTTGAAGTCTTGGACTCTCAGACACTTAAACCTGGAGACCAAATACTTCCACTGTACCTATTCTCCAACCCCTGCCATCCCATTGCTATAACACCATCTGTCCTCACCTGTATGCTCGCCACAAATTGCTGTCCTCATGTTACCAGGGTGGGGGCTTCTCATTCCTTGTGTTTTGAATCCAGTAAAAGTGGGGTAGAACCAAGTGGCATAGTTAGCTCAAGCTGCTATAACAAAATACCATAGACTGGATGGCTTAAACAACAGAAATTTATTGTCTTACAGTTCTGGAGGTAGCAAATGCAAAATCAAGATGCCCACTGATTTGGTTTCTGGTAAGAGCTCTCTTTCTGGCTTCCAGATGGCCCCCTTTTGGCTATGTCCTTACTTGGCCTTCCCTTGGTGCATGTGGAACAAGAGATCTCTCTCTTTCTCCTCATATAAGGCCACCAATTCTACCGGATTAAGACTGCACCCTATGGCTTCATTTAGCATTATCTTCTAAAGGCCCTATTGTCAAATACAGTCACAATGAGGAGTAGAGCTTTAATGTATGAATGGGGTAGGGGGACAGGAACACAATTTGGTCCATAGCACCAAGGAAATCTGCATTTTCAGCCAGCATCCTAGGAGAGTCTGAGGCAAGTAGTCTAAGAACCTGGCTTTGAGAGGTCCTGCTTTAGAACCTATTCCCAAAACATTATTCCTAAAAGGAAAACAAACTTGTCACTGATTGCAACTCTAAGACATGTTCTATAACACCATATGTGAAAGTGAAAGTACTAGTCACTCAGTCATGTCTGAGTACATGCCATGGAGTGTAGCCTGCCAGCCTCCTCTGCCCACGGAATTCTCTAGGCAAGAATTCTGGAGTGGGTTGCCATCCCCTTCTCCAGGAGATCTTCCTGACCCAGGGATTGAACCCAGGTCTCTTGCATTGCAGGCAGATTCTTTACTGTCTGAGCCACCAGGGACGCCCCAGGACACCACATACATAACTGCAACTGCATGACTGTGCTGGTGAGACTATTACCCATTACCGAGTGCAGATGAGGAAACTGAAGCCTATGATGCTGAGTAATTTAAAAATGTTCTCCTTGAGTAGTATACATTTAGATAACCTTTGACAAGCACTGAGGTGTGGCAACATATTTAAAAAGTTACTAAATAAGACAAACACATTTCCAAACATTTACTTTAAAGAAAAATTACAGTAGCAGAAACCGTTGCTAATTAAATGCAAATAGTTGGTTAATATGCAATGCAATTATCTCTTACTCAAGGAATTACATATGGAATATTGCATGCACCATTTCCTTCTTGAAGGAAAATAAATTCTCTTAAATCCACCATAAAATTACCCAACACAAACGGTCCAAACCTTTCACCAGTAGGCTGGAAGCCAGCTGACATACTTTTATCCACACCACACAACCATCCACCTTAGATACTCTGCACAATGTGCTCATTATCACGAATATTTGTATCACCCAATTAACAATGTCATTGTATGTTTTCTTCCCTCTGAATGTATTACCAAGCAAATAATTTAACACATGAATGTATCTTCTGTTATTTTTCAGAAAAGACTGAATGTGCTTTGGTAGCCTTCAAAGCTAAGGAGCATTGCATATTGGAATGATGTTTGCAATTGGGCAGCCCAGCAGTGCCTGGATGCAGTGAGTAATGAAAAGTGTTTTGAAGTACTGAGCTTGCCACTACAACGTGAAATCGAAAAATTTCTAGCAAGACATATATTTCTATGCAAAAAAATGTTTGTTAATAGCTTTTTCCCCAATTGCCCACCTAGTTTAAAAGCACACAATAGGTTTACTCAAAGGGGAATGGAGGGCATGAAAGGAATATACATTATCATCTTTTTCTATCATATCATCCATGATACTACAGCCCAAGAAAATCTGAGAAAGAAACTATAAAGTACATGAATTCCAACAAAAGCACAAATAATAATAATTCTTTTCACTTAGGTCCTTCATCTGCCACACCACTCAGATCCTATGTCTCTTTCCTCAATAGCTGCAGGTGGCTCTTAGGCACGACAGTGGTCTTTTAAGCCACCAAATGATTTTTAAAGTCAGATCCTTGACCACTACTCTTTTCTCTTTGTAAGCTGTTAGTTGCTCACTCACATCTGACTCTGTGACCCCATGGACTATAGCCTACCAGGCTCTTCTGTCCATGGAATTCTCCAGGCAAAAATATTGGAGTGAGTTGCCATTCCTTTCTCCAGGGGATCTTCCTGACCCAGTGTTCAAACCTGGGTGCTCTGCACTGCAGGTAGTTTCTTTACCATCTGAGCCACCAAGAAATCCCTCTATTAGGCTCCACAAATGTTTGAACATCAGTCCAGCAAGCTTGTCCTCAGTGGAGAAAACAGTCAGTCCTTATCTCTGGTCTCCTTTTCTCTTCCCTCTCTCATTCACAGAGAAGAATGAGCCATTCTATCAATTTTCACTTTTCTCTGGGGTCTAGTTGCCTTTTAGACTTCTAGCAGATGACTTTGCAAAGCTCCAACTTACTACACCACACACACACATATCCTATTTTCTCTGTTCAAAAATGCAGTTTTCTCATCATTTTAATATCTCTGAAATCAGGGTAGCCTTTGGTGGCAAATGCAAATTGCTCTAATATTGCTTTCCTCATATTTCCGTCTGTGAGATTAGAGCTGTTCCTTTTTCCATCCTTCCCTTTCTGAACCGCTGGACTATAAACTTGGGAGTTGTATGCCAAGTACACACACTGCTGGAATGGATAGATTTCTTCACACCATTGCTGGGTTTTGGTATCTGCCAGCTAAGGTGCGTGAATGCTTGTAGAGTTAGACTCTTTGGGACGCCCTGGACTGTAGCCCACCAGACTCTTTTGTCCAGGAGTCAGTTGCCATTTCCTCCTCCAGGGGATCTTCCTGATCCAAGTATCAAAACCCATGTCTCCAGCGTCTACTGCATTGCAGGCAGATTCTTTACCTGCTGAGCCATCGTGGAAGCCAAAGACTCTTCTTTAAGTTCAGTAAAGCTGAATCATAAAACTTACCTGGCACATGCCTTCTAAAGAGCTCTTTCAGTACATAGAAAATAAAGTGCTAACAAAAGCCTAGTTTACTTGGCATATTTTGCTTTTTTGGTGATACCTGAAATAATGACATAGTCTACATTTAATGAGACTTATTTCTGATTTAAAAATAGGTGGTAGTGGCAAATTTTATACATGGCAGGCAAGTTGAATCCTTGGGAAGGGCATAGCAAAGGATGTTTTGGCCCTCTTAAATGGGCTGTGACACACATTAAAAATTTTAAGATCATTAATTTTTTGTTTTGTCTCCGCTGGTATAGTACCCGAGGGCTCCCACAGAAGTTTCACTGGCCTTGATCTCATTTGTGGGGTGTTGTCTTCACAGCTAGTAATCCCATCATGCCACTTCTGTATTCATTAATGCTGCCCTCACAGAAAAGCAGACCTTCCCTTTCCACCAGTACAGCAGCTCTTCCACTGCTGATGCTGTCTCTTTTTTTCAGTTCTCTCTCTCACTCTCTTGATAAAACTGAGCTTATCTTTTCAGAGCTAGGTTAGAGGACATTTTGAGGGGCAGCATCCAGAGTCACACCAAAATATCTGTCAATTCTAAAAATTGACATGCTTTTTAAGATAAAGAGCAGGCATCTATTTTATCCCAGGATGAGCTCCTTGCCTTTTTTGAAAACTCCTATCAAGAAGAATCTTACAGCCAGAGGGTCAGACCCTAAGTCTTTTCATCTGTCTTCCCAAAAGATGTGTGAGGTCCACAGGCTAAGAAACCTCCTTAGGTACTTATCTCAGAAGTAGACAAGCAGATAGGTCTTACCAGTATCTGCCACACACTGCTTGTCTGTCTTCTTCTCTAGGCTATAAGCTTCTGAAAGGGAGAGTATGTTGCATTTCATTTATAACCTTCTTAACAGGTACTAGCAGATAGTACTCTGGGCTTCCCTAGTGGCTCAGTCGGTTAAGAATTCTCCTGCAATGCATGAGACCCAAGATTGATCCATGGGTCAGGAAGATCCCCTGGAGAAGAAACCCACTCCAGTAGTCTTGCCTGGGAAATCCCGTGGACAGGAGCCTGGCGGGCTCTAGTTCATGGGGTCACAAGAGTCGGACACGACTTACTGACTAAATACCACCACAGATAGGACTACAGAGTAAAGTTCTCATACCCAGGTGACTCTAAATATTGTCTACTGAACATATTAACAAATGATTGCAGTTAATGGCCACTAAAGCATAGAATATTAGAGTTAGAAGTGATATTAAAGATAATTAAACACAAAAATGTTATGGAATACATCAGGAGACGATATTCTAAAAGTCAGACAACTGTCTCATGATCACACAGCTAATACATGACAGAACCACAAAGACTCAGACTGGGTCTACTGATGACAGTTAATCAGTTCTCTCCCCTTTAAAACACTAAGGGCTGCTACATTGAAACTCACAATTTTAATAAGCTTTTCCTATAAATAAGGATATTAAATCAATGCATGTATTACTCCCTCATCCTGCAGTAATATGGACCAGGAACTGAAAGACCGCCAATTTTCTTTCTCTAACCATTAGAAGCAAATAATGAGCTTAAGTCTTTTTAGACCTCTTATTTTTGCATCACTGCTATAACAAAGAAAACGTGTATATTTTAAAATTAGACTTTGGTCCAAGAAGCAAACAGGACACACAAAACTACAGGGAGATTAAAATTTATCTCAGTCCCACACCTCTTAGAGAGTTATAGTTACTAGCTCCAATATTTCCAGCCAAAAGAGAAAAAGAATGAGATGACAATACCCAGGTACTATCCATTGTTAGAGATCCTTAACAGTTTTTCAATGGGATTCACTGGCAGTATTTCTGGAATGTGGATGCTAAATACTAGCTTTTATAATATACATTTATAGATCCTCAGCATCAACTTCTAAATAGCATCACCATCACTTTATTATAAGTGCAAACAGTAAAACTACAAGAAATGATGGCCACAATTTTCAATCATTTTACGATTTAGAAAAAAAAATAACTTTTCACCTCTACACAAAAACATTTCCTCCCTGAGGTTCCATATAGCAAAGAATTAAAATTGCTGATGGTTACCTATTCTATAGCTGACTGCGATTCACAAAGTGGGAAACTGTCGAAATGTAACTCTGCATCTTTGCCCCATATTCACTTGACTTCTCCTTAAGGCACTAGTTGAATTTCTCTGACAGTAAGTCTTGATTTGGGGAGGAGAGGGTAGGAAGGCTGAACATTATGTTGCTGATATAAAGTCGGAGCCATCTCTCAAGCTGCATAAGACACTGATTTCCTTGCAAAATAAAATGTGCAAAGGCATATCAGGATCATTCATTTCAGCTTCATTACTGGTAATTGATCACACTGCCCAGAGGAAATCAGTCCATTTGTTTTTCATGAGCCAGACTGGACAGAGGTCACCATTCACATCTCTCCTCTATAATGAACTAATTATCAAAACAATAGGCACTTAATGAAAGGCAGTCAAGGAAACATGTCTGTCCTCTTTCTTTTGGACTTTCAAACTGTACAGATATATGGAACTCAGATCATTTTCTCTACTAAATCCTCTACTAAATCTACTAAAACAAACTTGGTTCTTCCCTTCATCCTAATTTTCCTCCTGAAATTGATCGTACAGTTCTTGATCTCACTCTCCCCAATACAACAGATGCCCACGCCAAACATGAAAAGAAGTATCCACCTCCTCAGAAATGTTCTAAGAGAGCCACACTCTAATTGGTTTGTATGCCTAGCAAAGAAAACACCAGCACACGTATAAACAGACTGACAGGTTGCCTGATTCCACTGTGAGGAGGCTCACAAGTCTCTGTTCAGTGAGCTTCCAGTACATCCTCGGGCAACGCTCATTAGCAAAACACAGCTGATACCTCTCCAAAGGTAATTGGTTGGGGGTAGCGTGAGAGGAAAAGGGCATATCCTTTCTCTCCCTGGATCCAAAAGGCCAAAGACTAAAATCCTACATATACCTCAACTCTTCAACATTAAAATACTCAGAATCATTAAACAACAACAACAACAACAAAGAAGCAAACTGAAAAACCCAGAAACTTCTCTCCACTAAGAAGTTTGGCAATCTGGTTCACACCCCTTCAGCTAAAGTTTCAGATCTCATTTCCTGAGCTGAACCCTGGGAAAGATAAGGGCCAACACATATTGGCACTATTCAAGGTACTGACTGCAGATATTAACCCATAGTCAATGATGACCTTTTCTGACAGATTTTCATATACTGACTACTCATAGACTATACACAGTCTTAATATACTATTACCCTATCCCCCAAAAGTTGTGATTTGTTTAGTTACAACCACTTTAAAATGAATCCAGTATATATTGCAATATGTTCAGAAGTGGCTTTTGGCACCAGGGAGTGTAGAATTATTCCCTCCCAGCTATTCAGTTTTGCTGAGAGCAGATAATAATTGTGTAGACCTCCACCATACATAACCCTGGCGGGGGCCGGGAGGGAAACACTTTTCCAAGTGACAAATTTTGAAAAAAGTATTTAGTGAAAAATTTTCTGAAAATGGCAGCAGCCCCAACCAAGCAGAGAATACTTAAAATACAAATCTGAGTTTTGTCAGGAAGGATGTGAGGATGGAGAAAAAGAAAAACGTACATCTCTCCATATACATGCATATATGTGAGATTTAAAAGCTAGCATTGCATATGGTGATTCTCTGAACTTCGATGTGAATTGCTAAAAATTTTATTTCCTTTTGTAGGAATACATTAAAGATCATAAAATGTCCTCTAGGAAGAGAAAGAGAGTATGTATTAGATCGTTCTTTACTTAGCTCGCCTCTTCCCTCCCCCTCCCACACTGTGACTACCAAGGTTACAAATAAGTCCACAGAAATGTCAAGAAACAGGCGAGAGGCCGGTACCACATGTCCCCAGAGGTACGCAGTAGGCTCATCACTCACAGCTGTGACTTCTCACTCTGATCTCCTTGCTAGGAAGCTTTGATAAACACTTAACTCTTATGTACCCTAGTTTTTATAGTTTTTATATATAGATAAATTTCCCCCAGAATGGATACATGTGTATGTATGGCTGAGTCCCTTTACTGCTCACCTGAAACTACGGCAATATTGTTAATCTGCTATACCCCAATACAAAATAAAAAGTTTAACGTTTGAAAAAAAAATTTCTCCCATTTTTCTTCACAGAAAATAACAATCAACTTCTTAAAAAATCATATAAGCCGTGGCATAAAGATCACAGGACAAATTACCTAAGAGCTGCAGCCTCAGAGAAAGTCCCTGGGCCTTTTAAGAAGATGTGGTTGAAGAGGAAAAGAGAAAAAGCAGTAGTTTCTTCTACAGCTGTAAAGGGATTCATAAAGTTGAATTAAAATGTGGCAGAGAGAAAACAAGTGCAGTCTTTAAACTCCCTATGCAATAAGACAGTTAGTACTGACAAGATCTAATCCACTCCACTAATCATCATATACAGCTTTTTTTGAGATGTTTTTAGAAAGAGATTTAAATAATGTATGAAAATATTCTCATACTGATGCTGGTGACTGTATATACACCTTTATACACTCCGGGAGTTGACGATGGTCAGGGAGGCCTGGCGTGCTGCAGTCCATGGGGTCGTGAAGAGTCAGACACGACTGAGCGACTGAACTGAACTGATACACTCTAATGCCACAGCCATCTCCACTAGGTCTGTGACTTTGCAAGAGCTGCTTCCTACCACTTCTTCCTTCTGTGACATTCCCTCTAATGGCCAAGCAGGTTAGGCCAGAAGGAAAAGACTTCAAGGGAAAGCCACCATCTTAGTGTACTCCTCAAGAGTCCAGACAAGAGGCCTGTAGTGCCACTGAGGGGGATGTCAGGCTGGTGGAAACACTTCATGTGTTGCTGACAAGATGATCTGCAGTTATACTGATTATTACTGGCCCAGATAAAATTAGCTTATTTTCGTATCTCTAATTTCCTTTAATTTCTCTGAACCCGGCAGGGTCTCTATAACTATATGCTATTTTCATTGCATAGCTCCTGTTCTGATTTTTTTTTTAATATTTCTGTGCTTTTAGGTGACTTTAGGAATGAGGCAAAGCATAAAATCATAAGAGTAAGTCATCAGCTTGAATTAAGGAATCTCATAAACATAAAACATAAAGGTATCAATAAACCTAAGCTAAATATACCTATAGAAAAATGATACTAACATATAGCTCTATGCTTCTTAGTAGACAATGCAAAGCATGGTATATGACAGATTAGTTGCCATTAATTATGTAATAATTTGCAAGTACCATTTCATTGTGGAAGACATACTTCACCCAGCAAAATATGTTAAGATTAACTTATCATGTGGATGTTTATAGAAAGATGACCAAAAAATAACAATAATTACAATGGGTCAGGTGTTCTCATAGCAGTGGTAGTGGTAGTTGCTCAGTTGTGTCCGACTCTTTGTGATCCCATGGAATGTAGCCCACCAGGCTCATGGAATTCTCCAGGCAAGAATACTGGAGTGGATTGCCATTCCCTTCTCCAGAGAATCTTCCTGACCCAGGGATCAAATGGGGGACTCCTGTGTTGCAGGCAGATTCTTTACCATTTGAGCTATAGGGAAGACTCAAAAATGGTATTAGTAAAAGCTCTAGGAATCTTCTCCATGTGAACATATCTTAATCTAACTCTCAGTGGAGTCAAAAGCATTATGTTAAAGCAGAGTATAACTATTTACATGAGGTCCAAATAGATGGCTATTTGGAAGTCTGACTTCACCCAGACTTGAGCATACAGAAGAATAGAGATTTGGTACCTCTATATTCACATAGAGAAGCTATCCTGATAGCAGGTTGCCTACCAGAAAGCATTTATGAGGGAAAGACATCAGACCTTCTGCATGAGGATAAGGTTGCCAACAGAAATCTCCACATAAATTTGCTAGGTGGAGAAATCCAAGATCAGGAGGCCATAAGGATAGAAGAAACTGTCAGGATCGACATAACCAATTGGGAAGGGTCTGAGCAAGCAAGGGCTGAAGCTGAGAAAACAAGCAATGCATCAGCAGAGAAACAGGACAGAGAGAGGACACAAATGATGGTTAATCCCGAGGACATTCACTTTATTTAAGCTCCACAGTATCTTTTAACTGACAAAATGATAGCTAGATTTTTTGGTAACATTCTGGAAAGTAGGTAATTTGAAACTAACATCAAAGGGATTGAATGCTTGAAATACACAGTTATTCTGTATTGAAGTATCACATCTTTTTCTGCAGAGACCAGATATGCATTTTCTTTGGAAAGTTAGAGTATGGTTTGTGTTCTTACATAGAAGGTGGGAGACAACTATAAGGCTCTGGAAATGATGATGTTCAGAAATCAGTGTCACTGTCATTAAACTTCTTGTTCCCAGCATGACCTCCCAGAGGTGTTCAGAGTCGAGGAGTGTGGTTTCCACAATGGCCTGGCAGATGGCATGAGGGGTTCATGTGTCTCTGTTTCCGGATTATATGTGCCAGGAGGAAGGGGTGCCATTTTCTTATTATTACAAATGCTCTAAAAAGCTGGCAGAGTTCTGGGGGCCACAAAGAGAGAGCCGAGTCAGAGTCCAGGCAGAGAGAAGGGTTTGGCAGGAAGAGAGCAAGTGATCCACCTGGGATGGAGAAGCTACAGACAATAAATTCCCAGAAGAGCCAGCAGTAGCTACAGTGCTGCATAATTCATGGCTTGGGAAGAAGGCCATATTGGTGGTACTATAATTTGGCATATTTTTAAATGAAAACTGAAACTATGAATAAGGGAGTGCTATTACATTGGAGAGTGAACTGTCAAATGAATGCTGTATAGGAATACTGAAATTTCAATCCCAATTGTTAATATTGCATGAGATATATTAGAATAGTGATTGGAAGCATATTATAGAAGCCACTTAACAATATCTGTTTTCCTTGTAACCTACAATAGCAATCATTAACAACAACTGTGATAACAATATGCTAAGAACTGAGAGCATTCAAATCTGGAAGAGACAAAGAAATGAAAAAAAAAAAAAAGTTTGTAGAGTGTCTGAAAACCTGAATAGGCACAGGTGTGATAACCAAAAGTCAGCCCTATCCAAAGAAAAAGTGGTTGATAACTGCTGGCGATGTCAAGGATATTTCAGAAATGTATACAAGATTCTTCAAAAGTTCTATTCAGAAATACATTCCATCAATTCTCAGAACCTGCTGGATGCCAGACTGATGAAAGTGACAATCAAGCAAGAAATTATTCAGGATGAGATATTGACAGACATCTGAAAAAAAACCCATTAGTTCTCAAACCGAATGCAGAAATATTTAGAAAGAAGAACTTTGGAGCAATCAGATATTAGTTCAAGGTTTGCCTCTTCCCTTCAGCAGCATGTTGTTTTGGGAAAGTCACAAAATATTGTACAATGTTACAAGTCAAAAGAAGCTGTGGATATATTGAATACTTCTTTACATTTTAAAGATTATTACAGAACCCACAGAGTTTCATTCTATGGGTATAGGTGTGCTTAGTCCTCAGTCGTGTCTGACTCTTTGAGACCCCACGAACCATAGCCAGCCAGGTGCCTCTGTTCATGGAATTTTCCAGGCAAGAATATCGGAGCAAGTCACCAGTTCCTACTCCAGGGGATCTTTCCAACCCAAGAATTGAACCTATATCTCCTGCATCTCTTGCATTGGCAGGCTGATTCCTTAACACTGTGCCACCTGGAAAGCCCAATATTCACCATACTAGAAATTTAACTTGAGATTTAAAAAACATTATTTAGTCTTTATTTAAATATAAAAATAATAAGCCCATTACATATTATGATACATGTTAAAAAAACAAATATATTGTCCAAAAATGTAAGAATAATATCATGTTTATATTGATATTTTGTAAATATCTTGAGTGTTCTGACTTAATAGAAGACAGTTGGATTCTTATATCTGTTTCTTCATTCAATAGGCTGTTTTTGAAAATGGAAGAAAGGCTGTCAATTTCTTCCATATATTTGAGAAATTCTGAAACATAAAAATCAGGTACAATCTGATTATAGGATATACCGAGAAGAGAAAACCACAGCATCAAACACTACTGTTAGCAGGATTCTCCTCAAGGGAGCTCTGTCGAGTTCAAAGTCAGTGCGTACAATAACAGAAAGGAGCTAGGATACATGACATGAGTCGATTAATTAAAGCATTTCTTGTATTTACTTAAGAGAAGGGACCAGAAACCCCTTTCTGTTCCTTTGCAGACAGAGGCTAGTGTCCTTTTCCTCACAGCTACACCCAGAGAACCTTTCTCTGAAGAAAATGGGTCATCTCCCAGAGGACTGTTCTGCATGTGGGTGTCAACATCTGAGAGAAAGAACATGGCTTAAGGTCATGTCAAAGCTCTATAACATATGCCAAGAAAGAATATACTGACTCAGAAATGAGTTTCACTAAGATTGCTTCTCCCAAAGTAACTCTCTTGACAATAAGAACGTCACAGGACAGTAGACGCTGCCAAACAACAGTGTTGTGTGGTACCTCCTGTCCAACTGTGCTTTCATTTTTATTTTATATATATATATATATATATTTTTTTTGGCACACCACATGGCTTGCAGGATCTTAGTTTCCTGAACAGGGACTGAACCTGGGGCCCTGGCAGTGAAAGCATCTAGTCCTAACTACTGGACCACAAGGATATCACCCAGACTGTGCTTTCAGAGTTTTAAATTAGAATCTCACACTCAAGGGCTGTTGGGAACAAAGACATACAAAACTGCATAATAATCCCATGCAAACTAACTCTACTAATTAAACTAGTTCTTTATTCCAAAATCTAAACAGTCAAATAAGGGTCATCAAATATTAGAGGAATATTAAAAGCATGGAAATAAGGAAGCAAAACAAAGAAATAAACTAGTAAATCTGGGATAAAACTGAATCAAATTAGAGAGAAAATACTTCTTAAGAATATTAGTGTCTTCATGGGGTGGGAGGTGGGAGGGGGATTCAGGATTGGGAGCTTGTATACACTCATGTTGGATTCCTGTCAATATATGGCAAAACCAATACAGTATTGTAAAGTAAAATAAAGTAAAAAAAAAAAAAGAATATTAGTGTCTTCAGAGAGATACAAGAGGATATTATATACATCCATAATTTAAGAAGAATTTTGCATGACTAGGAAGCTCTTCAAGGGCAAACAAGGTAAGATTTGAAAATTCTTTAGCACAGCTAATTAATTACACACTAAATCATCGGTTTTAAAGCTTTCTTGACCAATAAATACATTTACCATTATGACGCATTGTTTATATGTAGGCATATGTTATATCCAGCCATTATTTCATGTATGATCATTTTTATTTTGTCAAAAAGACTTGTGATTTATTGATGTGTTGTGATCAGGGTTTTAAAATAGTTGGTTTAATTGTAGAATAAAAAAAAATCAGAGGATTAGTCTGTAGGATAAAAGTTAAATAAGAACACGTCAAAGAATGAAAAGCAAAGAAATGGATAAAAAAAGTAATAAGTAAGAGTCATAGATAAAAAAAAATCCAAGAGGCACAATATCCATCTTTTTCTTTAATATATATATATATATATATACACACACATACATACATAAACTTGAGGCTTCCCAGGTGGCACTAATGGTAAAGACCCCCGCCGGCCAATGCAGGAGACATAAGAGATGTGGGTTTGATCCCTGGGTCAGGAAGATTTGCTGCAGAAGGACATGCAATCCACTCCAATATTCTTGCCTGGAGCATCTCATGGGGAGAGGAGCCTGGTGGGCTATAGTCCAGAAAGAGCTGGACATGACTGAGCACAGCACAGCACATACATACACTTACACAAGGGTAAAAAACCCAAATAGTATAGAAGAAAAAAAAATGAAAGATTTTTTTTCTCTATTTTTCTAACCTTCAAGTCCTACTTACTAGAGATAATCACTATTATCAGTATTTATAGTTTTTAGGCAACTACTATTAAAATCTTAATGCCCTCAAGCCCTTAATTTTAGACAGTATTTATCACCACCCATTATGAAAAACGAGAAGTTCAAAACACCCAAACTTCCTGCCAATTTTTGGAAACTCTTATTATTTTCCATTCTTCTAGGTCTCTTGATTTATTTTATACATATATGTAATTTATTACAATCTAAAAATATGATTTATCTTCATTACTTTCCCCTCTCTTTCATCCTTCATTTTATAAAATTCACTACATTATTATTATTACTATATTGTCAAGTTTTATAATATTTGTATTATCCTCTATATTTATTTTGTGCTTTGCCTGTAGATTGATTCTAAAAACTAAAAATCAGCAAACATAATTGAAATGCTGTAACTCTTTCAATCATGTTTGCTGATTTTTAGTCTAAAGTGAATAAAGATATGGAAAGTTTTCAGACACCCTACACTTTCATAATTACATGCTGATACCGTTAAGATGGACTTCCCAGGTTGTGCTAGTGGTAAAGAAGCCACTGCCAATGCAGGAGACACCTGAAACAAGGGTTCGATCCCTGGGTCAGGAAGATCCCCTGTGGGAGGACATGGCAATCCACTCTAGTATTCTTCCCTGGAGAATCCCATAAACAGAGTAGCCTGGTGGGCTATGGTCCATAGGATCTCAAAGAGTCGGATGAGAATGAAACAATTTAGCACACAGGCATGTACCGTTAAAATGCCTTTCCTATACCTGAATCTGCATTTTACACATTAAGTGGTGAAGGATGCTTCTGAACCATTCAACAGATCTGGAATACCAATTCTAGGTACCCAACATGGCATCTGGACTGCCAGAGTAGGACAGGGAAGACCTGCTTTTGTGACATTAAATATGGACAGAATTTCATCCAGACCTGTCTCAGGCTAAGCTTAGATGAAGGGGTGGTGGTCTTTCACAAAGCCTCCGGATATCTGGGTCTTCCAGCTAGCTTACTCAGGCAGGATCACAGGTCATACCCAGGAGACTCAACTTTCTTACCCCTCTCCTCATGTTATTCTTTTCTTCATTTTCACTGTGGGGCAAGACCACAAGGACAAATGCGTGGTGACAAGGAAGGGTTCAATAGGGCACCTTCAACAGCCCTGTTCTACGGAAAAATGCTGGGGGAAGGCTTCAGGGAGAAACTCACAGTATAATCCATTGAGATGCAGAAAGTCCTGTCTTTCCCTCTCTCCTTGCTCCAGGCACCTAGTAGGTCCTGGCACAGAGGTTTAAAAATTGAGGTTTTATCTGGTCTTTGACTGTGAAGGGATGAGGGGAAAGTCATGGATAGGAAAAGGGGATGTTTGCCTGACTTGAATCCTAGATGAAAAATGATTGATTACAGAACTTAAAAGCAGCAGCCAAAGAATCCCACTGCTTGTAAAAAGTTTTTAGAAGTCCTTGGAAGATCTCAGAAGTCCTCCAGGTTTCCTGGCTCCAAGAGGGCCAGGCAGTGCAGAAACCATACTGGGAATTTTATCATTTTTTTTTTTTTTAGCTTCACAAGAGAAGACATTCTTTCCTAAAATAAGTTGGTCTACTGGACTACTTTAGGGTATTTCAATTTCAAATACACTTCTGGTGAATATTATCTATTGAATACTAATCTAGGAAAGGTCTCATCACACTTGACATCATTTCCCAATTGGGAGATTCTTCCTAAACCTGGGATATAAGTTAAATCTTCATGTATATGTTCTTTCTAGATTAAAAAAAATTCTTTTTATTTATCTATTTCTCTTAAAATTCTCCATTTTAATTCATATAGAATTCATGCTGCATGTATACATATAAAGGTGAATATACTATCTTGACTTTTCTCCATAGAATCAATTTTCAAGATGCCATTTATTGAACAAATTCTATCTTTCCTGGTCTATTGGGGTTAACTAGAATTCCAATTTTTTAGTGTATTTTCAGGACTAAACCTTTATCAGTAATGAAAATACTCAAAGACTTCATTCACAGGACACACACGTTCATACCTTCCCAGGACCAAGATATATGAGAAGTCAAATAATTCATCAGAATGTGGCTAGGTGCAAATGAAATCAGGATGAAGGATGATAAATGTTCTTAAGGATATTTCATCTGAGTCTTGATAGAAGATGATAAAATAGTCTTACAACATAGCTCAACAGACCTTCATAGTGACTGAATCACTCCCCTGGATAGAAATAGATGCTCATTACAGCTTTTGTCTCTGGATAAACTTCAATGTTAGATGTGTTGGTGTTATCATCACTATATTCTATGGGATCTGTGTATATTCTATTAATCCCCTTAGATGAGACAATATCTATTTCTCCTGGGCCACTTCCATGAGCACCCTTATCAATTCAGTGCATTTTCTTAGGATTTATAGGAACATGATCATGTTTGTTTCAAATAACAGTCCTATTTTCCTTTTCAAAATTTATACTTGTATTTCTATTTCAGCACATATTCTATTGACTAGAAACTACAGAACAGTATTTAAATTATAATAATGACACTTAGCACCCTCAACTTGCCCCAACTACATCTAATGGATGTAGAATCTTACTCTTGAAATTTATCACCTTTCTTTCAAATTTATTTACATTTTAAAAAATTAGTAATGGTTGTTAGTTTCTGTAGCATCATCAAACTTAATGATGTGCTATAATCTTAATAGAGTTCCTAATATTGGACCATCATTGTGTCTTAAAATAACTTTTCAGTTTTGAATCATTTTATTATAGTGAATGATTCTTTGCAAGAATTATTGTTTTATTTTTGTCAGTATTTTAGCTTGGATTTTGGCCTTTATTTCAGATGAACACTTCCAGCTATAAGAACAAAAATACTTATCACAGTGACATGTGGTGTGTTTGTGTGTGTGTGTGTGTCTGCGCGTGTGCACACATGCCTGTGTATATATATGTTAACTAACTTAATAAGAAAAACACAGAGGTGACTTCAAGCTGCTTCAGTAGGTCAATTATGTCATCAGTGATCTAAGTTTTATATCTTTCTCTCCTCTGTCATCTTTAACAACAATCAAAGGTATTTGTTTTTCACACTAGACATCTCATATTTGCAAAATGTCTGCTCCCATTCCAGACAACACTAACAAGCCTTCCCCTTCCATTTGATCCTGCTATTAGGACATTAATTTAGCTATTCCAGATGCTCACCAGCAAAGCTTCTCTTAAGTTCCATTAGCTAGAACTGAATCAGTCAGCCATACTCATGCTCTAAGGAGGGCTGGCAAAGTGAACTGCTGGCAAAGAGGAACATAATTGTCATCTTTAGTTTAGAGTTAGACCAATCATAATTAATCACCTTGGGTTGGAAAAATCACAGCACAAAGAAAATAAGGATTCTATTAGCAAGGAAAGAGATGGAATGAAGATGGTTCAAGGATAAAACTAATAATATGTCTCCCACTCTCCCAATTTAATTTTTGTGAGTAGGATCCATACTCTTTTCGTACTGAATTTATCATTTTCAATAATCAAAATTAATGCTGATTTCCTAAAATTCAGTGTTCAGTATTCTAAATGTTCCATGTTCTGCAATGGTATACACAAGGATATCACCAGAACTAAGGTAAAATCATGTGATTCTAGAAACTTTTGTGGAGGGAACAACCTTTTATTTGTATGACTTTGTTAAGATTATTGGTCTATCTAATCTTTGATTTCTGCTACAGTAAACTTTGATAATTGGTATGTTTTCAGAAATGCTTCATTAATGTTTTCAAGTATTAAGCTTGGAGTTTAATATGATATTACTGAAAAAATTTAATATTTCATTTATAATACATGTATGCTCCCTCTAATATAAATATGTATGCTATTTTGTGATTTTTAATAGAATAATTTTCTGAATGTATTGTTATTTTCTAAAGAACAAGTTTTTGAATGTTCTATTTTCCTTTTCAATAATTCATTGATATCTGCCTTGAGTTTCATTATTTTGTACTTAATTTTTTTCAGCTTGCTTTGTTTTACTATTTCTAAATTTGTTATTTTAATCCTTAATTAATTTATATTATTAATTCTTATTTAATAATGAAAAGATCTAAAGCTAAGATAGTTTCCTTACATGCAGTTTTGGCTACATAGCTTAAATTAAAATAGTTCTAGTTCCCATTTTCCTTATCTATGGTATAGCTTTCTAGTATTGGGGAATTGCTGTTTTCTCAAAAAAACATCAAAAGAAAGAAACAACCCAATTATTAGGCAGAAGATCTAAAGAGACATCTTTTGCAAAAATGATAGGCAGATGGCCAAAAGGCACATGAAAAGATGTACAACACTGCTAATCATCAGGGAAATGCAAATCAAGATCACAATGAGATATTATCTCACACCTGTCAGAATGGCTCTCATCAAAAAAGCACAAATAACAAATGTTGGCAATGATGTAAAGAAAAGCAAATACTATTGGTAGAAATGTAAACTGGTGTAGCTACTGTGGAAAACAGTATGGAATTTTCTCTAAAAACTAAAAATAGAACTACCATATGATCCAGTGGTTCCACTCCTGATAAGAAACCAAAACACTAATTCGAAATGCAGTACTTGGATGCAGTCTCAAAAATGACAGAATGATCTGTGTTCGTCTCCAGGGCAAACCATTCAGTATCACAGTTATCCAAGTCTATGCCCCAACCAGTAATGCTAAAGAAACTGAAGTTGAACGGTCTTATGAAGACCTATAAGATCTTTTAAAACTAACACCCAAAAAAGATGTCCTTTTCATTATAGGGGAATGGAATGCAAAAGTAGGAAGTCAAGAAACACCTGGAGTAACAGGCAAATTTGGCCTTGGAATGTGGAATGAAGCAGGGCAAAGACTAATAGAGTTTTGCCAAGAAAATGCACTGCTCATAGCAAACACCCTCTTCCAACAACACAAGAGAAGACTCTACACATGGACATCACCAGATGGCCGACACCAAAATCAAATTAATTATATTCTTTGCAGCCAAAGATGGAGAAGCTATATACAGTCAGCAAAAACAAGACCAGGAGCTGACTGTGGCTCAGATCATGAACTCCTTATTACCAAATTCAGGCTTAAATTGAAGAAAGTAGGGAAAACCACTAGACCATTCAGGTATGACCTCAATCAAATCCCTTATGATTATACAGTGGAAGTGAGAAATAGATTTAAGGATCTAGATCTGATAGATAGAGTGCCTGATAACTATGGAATGAGGTTCAGGACATTGTACAGGAGACAGGGATCAAGACCATCCCCATGGAAAAGAAATGCAAAAAAGCAAAATGGCTGTCTGGGGAGGCCTTACAAATAGCTGTAAAAAGAACAGAGGTGAAAAGCAAAAGAGAAAAGGAAAGATATAAGCATCTGAATGCAGAGTTCCAAAGAATAGCAAAAAGAGATAAGAAAGCCTTCTTCAGCGATCAATGCAAAGAAATAGAGGAAAACAACAGAATGGGAAAGACTAGAGATCTCTTCAAGAAAATTAGAGATACCAAGGGAACATTTCATGCAAAGATGGGCTCAGTAAAGGACAGAAATGGTCTGGACCTAACAGAAGCAGAAGACATTAAGAAGAGGTGGCAAGAATACACAGAAGAACTGTACAAAAAAGATCTTCACAACCAAGATAATCATGACGATGTGATCACTAATCTAGAGCCAGACCTCTTGGAATGTGAAGTCAAGTGGGCCTTAGAAAGCACCACTACGAACAAAGCTAGTGGAGGTGATGGAATTCCAGTTGAGCTGTTTCAAATCCTGAAAGATGACGCTGTGACAGTGCTGCACTCAATATGCCAGCACATTTGGAAAACTCAGCAGTGGCCACAGGACTGGAAAAGATCAGTTTTCATTCCAATTCCAAAGAAAGGCCATGCCAAAGAATGCTCAAACTACTGCACCATTGCACTCATCTCACATGCTAGTAAAGTAATGCTCAAAATTCTCCAAGCCAGACTTCAGCAATATGTGAACCGTGAACTCCCTGATGTTCAAGCTGGTTTTAGAAAAGGCAGAGGAACCAGAGATCAAATTGCCAACATTTGCTGGATCATGGAAAAAGCAAGAGAGTTCCAGAAAAACATCTATTTCTGCTTTATTGACTATGCCAAAGCCTTTGACCATGTGGATCACAATAAACTGTGGAAAATTCTGAAAGAGATGGGAATACCAGACCGTCTAACCTGTCTCTTGAGAAATCTGTACGCAGGTCAGGAAGCAACAGTTAGAACTGGACATGGAACAACAGACTGGTTCCAAATAGGAAAATGATTACGTCAAGGCTGTATATTGTCACCCTGCTTATTTAACTTATGCAGAGTACATCATGAGAAACGCTGGGCTGGAAGAAGCACTAGCTGGAATCAAGATTGCTGGGAGAAATATTAATAACCTCATATATGCAGATAACACCACCCTTATGGCAGAAAGTGAAGAGGAACTAGAAAGCCTCTTGATAAAAGTGAAAGTGGAGAGTGAAAAAGTTGGCTTAAAGCTCAACATTCAGAAAACGAAGATCATGGCATCCGGTCCCATCACTTCATGGGAAATGGATGGGGAAACAGTGGAAACAGTGTCAGACTTTATTTTGGGGGGCTCCAAAATCACTGCAGATGGTGACTGCAGCCATGAAATTAAAAGACACTTACTCCTTGGAAGAAAAGTTATGACCAACCTAGATAGTATATTCAAAATCAGAGACATTACTTTGCCGACTAAGGTCCGTCTAGTCAAGGCTATGGTTTTTCCTGTGGTCATGTATGGATGTGAGAGTTGGATAGTGAAGAAGGCTGAGCCCCGAAGAATTCATGCGTTTGATGTGTGGTGTTGGAGAAGACTCTTGAGAGTCCCTTGGACTGCAAGGAGATCCAACCAGTCCATTCTGAAGGAGATCAACCCTGGGATTTCTTCGGAAGGAATGATGCTAAAGCTGAAGCTCCAGTACTTTGGCCACCTCATGTGAAGAGTTGACTCACTGGAAAAGACTCTGATCTGGGAGGGATTGGGGGCAGGAGGAGAAGGGGATGACCCGGGATGAGATGGCTGGATGGCATCATGGACTCGATGGACGTGAGTCTGAGTGAACTCCGGGAGATGGTGATGGACAGGGAGGCCCAGCGTGCTGCGATTCTTGGGGTCGCAAAGAGTTGGACATGACTGAGTGACTGAACTGAACTGAACTAAACCCCAATGTCCATAGTAGCATTATTTACAATTGTGATGATATGGAGGCAATCTACATGTCCATCAATGGCTAAAGAAGATGTGAGGTAGATATGGACAGTTATGTATATATCTATATAGAGATCCATATAGATATATAGATCTCTATATATATACATATATCTAAACATACACACAATATATAAACATACCCACAATATACATATAGAATAGAATATTAATCATAAAAAAGAATGAAATTCTGTCATTTGCAGCAAAATTAATGGACCCCGAGGGTATTAACCTAAGTAAATGAGTCAGACAGAAGAAGACAAACACTATGATATAACTTACATGTAAAAACTAAAAAATAAAACACTGGTAAATATAGCTTCACTGAGATTGTAATTTGTCTCTAAACCAAAAATAAAGTCTTCTTGGAAAATAAATTTGTCTGAAGTTGATTTAGCCATCTCTGTTCTCTTGCTGTTTGTATTTATTAGGATATTACCCTAACTATTGTTTCTCTTTAAAATTCTCTTTCCTTCAACAAGTAGGAAAGCATCACAGTTTAGTTTTTAACCAAATGTGCAAGACTTATATTTTAACTATTATATTTAATCTTCCATTTTATAGTCATATGCTGTTTCTAAATGTTTACTTTGATGTACAACTTGTAATACTTTTTATGTTCTCCAATAACCTGTGAATTGGACTAAATATTTATGTAACTCCACTAATGCTTACCTTTATTTATACTTATACTATAGTGTTTATACTTAAACTATGAAGAATTGATGCTTTTGAACTGTGGTGTTACAGAAGACTCTTGAGAGTCCGTTCAACTACAAGGAGATCCAACCAGTCCATCCTAAAGGAAATGAGTCCTGAATATTCATTGGAAGGACTGATACTGAAGCTGAAACTCCAATACTTTGGCCACTTGATGCAAAGAACTGACTCATTTGAAAAGACCCTGATGCTGAGAAAGACTGAAGGCTGGAGGAGAAGGGGACGACAGAGGATGAGATAGTTGAATGACATAACCAACTCAATGAACGTGAGTTTGAGCTAACTCTGGGAGTTGGCGATGGACAGGGAGGCCTGGCATGCTGCAGTCCCTGGGGTCACAAAGAATCGGACACAACTGACCAACTGAACTGAACTGAACAGATAGATTCCAAATTTCCAGTAATCTAAAGACGTGTAGTTTTGCACACTTCACCACACAAGATAAGGAATAGAAGACCTGTTTACCTCTCTTTATTCCTCTACTCTCTCCATTCAGATCTTAGTTAACATAATCTCTTGGTTTAACCTAGTTTCAATTAAGTTGCCATGTTTACATTGCCCATAGCACTTCTAAAATGCTTTAGCTTTTCCACTGAATTTTGTTATCAAATTTTTAAAAATCATTTTTTTTAGATTTAAGTTTTAATTAAACCTTAACTCAAATTTAAGTCTTTAATAAAAAATACAGATTTCCTCATTTTTAACATCTCAATTTTAGGTCATTTCAACTGGCAGAAGTTTTCCTTAAAGTGATTAAATTTTTCAAAACAGTAATTTCTATTTATCTTTCCAAAATTTTTACTAGTGAATAGCTAGATTTACATATCTCAACAATTTTGTGAATTGCAAAGAGCCCTATCCAAGTGAAATCTGTTTATTTTTTCACTTTAGTAATTATCACAAATTGTTCCCATATTCTGGCAATAGACTGACTATAAATCTTGGCTTTCACTGTTCCGAATTGGCTTTTTTCCCCCACTATGTCCTTTTGGGAATTTTAATGGAAATTCAGGAACTGCTCACATTTTCCCTCATAACTTGAATATCTGGTTCTTACCTGACAATTGATCACGTTGCTGAACATTCAGTTTTTTCTTTTGAAAATAAGCTTCAGAAAAAGAAGTAACATAAAGAAAATAAATACCAAGCAAAGGAAATAAAAACTCAGAATCTGATGGCAGTTCAACTATGAAAAATAAGAGCAGAAGTAGACTTATGAATGGGATGAAGATGGGAGGGAAAGACATTGGTAAAATTACCAGTTTGTTGGCCTGGAAAATGTTTAATTTGTACTAGAACAAACTGACATTTCTTAACAAAACTGTCCACTTCCAAATCTTACCCACTCAGTCCAAATTCCAACCCTCATTATTTCAAAGCTCTGGTTAGTGGGTATAATCATAAAAACATGTGCAATTTTCTCTAATTTCATTTCAAAAGTTAACAAAAACCCACTTGGTCACTAGTAGAAACGCAATGTCCTTTTTATGGTCTAATAGAGCTTAAGCTTCCAGGTTGCCAGAGTCTATTTTAATATATTTTCCTAAGCAGTGTGGATAATGATATAAGATATTCGGGGGAATCAAAATGTCAATTATGTGTACATCTTCGTGAATACACTCAGTGATTTGAACTGATTCATTATATGGGCTTAAATTATTATTGCAACAGTGAATGTCAACCATTCATGATACATACCTTCATCACAAAATATTGACAACCAAATTCACCCATGTATTTCCCCAAAACCAATAGCTACTATAAAATTATTCTCAATTTGCTCCTAAATAATTTCATTATAGTTCTGACACTGTAAGCATTCTCCAAAATATGTGTGCCCAATTTCTCTTTTATCTAAAGAATTCAAGCGAAACCTCAAGTAATATAATATTTGAGCTTAATGACTAAGTATTTGCCCAAGGTCATGTAGCTAATAAGGCAAAAATAAAACTTCCAAATGAACTTAATACCAAACCTTAATATAGGTTTCTTTCTGTTATTATTTTGATTACTTTTGTATAAATAACAAGAGCTAAGAATACTGAGTATTTGCTATACTTTAGCCATATGATCATAGTTGATTTTCACAACTCTTCTAGATACAGTTTTCCCATTTTTTAGAAAGGAAATTGAGGCTCAGAAAATTTTAGGTCCATTAACAACTCATGAAAGCACAAAAAAATGTACATTGCTTCAAATCACTATGTCTGTGACTTAGCCAGATAGTTAAGTGTGAAATCTACCTTGAAATACCTTTGAAGAACAACATTATTATGGAGAATTGGATATATGAAAAATCAAGTCAGAATTCTTATTTTAGAAAGCAAAAAAACAAAACAGCGCTCACCTCGTGGCAGGGGCCAAGCAAGGATGGCCTCAAGGAGATGCTTATGTGAACTTGTATTCTGATGTAGCTTTTTCATGCGGCAGTCAAGGTAGGACCCAACTGCACGCCAGCACTTCTCATTAATAAATACTGTAAATCATCCTTCTCTATATGGTTATCTTCTCAGCTGCCCTCAGCATTTTGAGAAATGAAAGGTCCCAATGAGCCAGTTACCTTTTTGCTCAGAGCTAAATGTACACTCTTTATAGCCCTACTTGCTTGTCCACAGCCCATGACAGGTGCCAACTTTCTTTGTGTGAAACACAAATAACTCCCTTGATTCAATTAAAGAGCACCAGTAAAAATTAAAGAGCACCAGACGACAGGATGAAATCCATACCATTATGGGGAAATAGTACCACCATACCTTTTACTGAGTATTAGGGAAAATAACAATGCTAGCCTAACAAGGGGTAAAATACGTTTGATTTTTCTAAAAGATATATGCTCTGAGTTCTAATTTTGTAGTTTAATGTAAAATGCTTATGTGGAATATAAACTGTTAAATCTGTACACTTATCAATTCTTGAGTCACATATTTTCTACATTTCTGGTTAATCATGTATGAGGTCAGCTTTGCCCACACATCTGTTCACTTCTTAATTACCAGATATCATCTGACCTGTTTGGATTAAATAGAACCCCCTTTTATTTTCCCTGGTGGTACAGAGCCATCATTATTCTGTCAAAGATTCTATTCTATATATTTATTAATTTTATGATACATGACATCTCATCCTTCAACAGGTCACAATCTCCATCAACACTGAGACCTCATCTAAACAACGCCACATAATTCATGACATAGCCACCCATCCTATGCAGAAGCAGCAGCTACACAGCTGTTATAGATGTTTTATGAGTACCACCTCTATTTTAAACCCTTTCAAAGAGGAAGGCATTTTAAGAGAACAAGCAATTGTTTAAACATTAAACACCTGGGTTTATCAATGTGCACCTAAAGTTTCTGTTTTTGAGATATTCATTGAGTCTGAATTTTGACCTCTCAATTCCCTGGAAGCAATGGTAAAAAAAATTATAGACCAGTCCTTGCCTACCCCAGAGAGTTGTTGTGATGATCCAAAGAGGCCGCATGAAGCATACCTAAAGATGTGAGTGGAACATTATTTATAGTGCTTAAAAATTGAAACAAACCTACATATTCAATAAAAGGTGTATGATTTTCTAAATGTTAACATATTTAGATGATGGATGATATTTATTAAGAGACTTTCATCACACTGAATATTATTCTTAAATGATAAAATATATTTTTCTTAATATATCTTTTTCTTAATCCCAAAAGAAAACACACCATAATGTTAACAGTAGCTATCAGTGGACACTAATAGTTGAGTTATTACATAATAATTTTTTAATAAAGTTGGGAAAATACATAAATGTCACATTCAACATAAAATAATAATAACTTTCTTTGTTTTATACTTTTCCAAAATAAATACATTTTTCTATAACTGGAAAAGTATTTAAAATATATGGGGAACACTTTGTACATCAGAATATGCTACCAAAATATATGCTAGTTAAATACTTGAATAAAGATTAAGGTAAATAAGAAAGTCTATTTTCTGCAGTTCGTTTCATTTCCAAATAAAAGTTCAAGTTTCTTAACAATCTAGAAGGAATCAGTTCCATTATTCCAAAATTTCAATTTGAGATATTTAACCATTAATACCTATCAAGCATAAGGTAAATATAATATGACTCTAGTCATTTAACTAGCTCAGATGTTAGTATACAATTTTGGTGATAAAATCAGAGAGTTCAAAATAACAGCTATCTAAAAACATGAATGTTTATAAAGTGCAGTGGTGAGATTATTTAGATGGCTTTATTTTCTCATAGAAAATTTGTTAGTGTTATATTCTTTTAGAGAAAATACTACACACTCCTAAGAAATCTTCATTAGCTAACAGTGTCAAAATTTTTAAAACAAGCCTCTAAAAAATAACTAAGAAATTGGGATCGTACAATTATTTTTAAAAATGTAGTGTTACAAAATATTATTTATGTATAAGATGTATTTCAAACTTTTTGGTTCAACTCATGAATAATTTTAAAATTAGCTAAGATTAAGAGAACAATCAAACACTTTATTTACAATATTTATTCAATGAGCTATTACTTATAATGGGAGTCAGAAGAATCAAAACTGAGAGAGGTAATTCTTCATTTTTAAAACTTGACCACAGTATTCATATAGTCTAATTTTTTGTATAATAAATATTTAAAATACAGCTACATTTTGAAAATGTTAATTTATATTCAAAATTATTTATGTGTACACATATTTTTAAAATTATAAATGAAAGAAAATATGTTTGACCACCCTCTTCCATGAGTCAAGTTGAGATAAGAAAACAATCTGAACACCCTGAGATGTATTTCTTATTCCTCTTAATCAGTAAGGAATATGAACTTTGTCCAAGGTCATAAATTCAGGAAATGCAGTCAAAGGGAACTCACTTTCTACTATATCACACAACCACTGAATTACTGCAAAAAACATGAAATAATCACCATTAGGAAATTCCCTATGGAGAAATAAAGGCATAAATTGATAATGGAAAGCTACCATATCAACAATTCCAAGATACCAGTTTCCTCACATTTTAACATCTCTAAAGTTGAGATACATCTTAAAATTGGTGGAACATTTATCAATCAAGGACAACTTACAATAGTACTTGGCAAATTACCTGGAGGAGGAAATGGCAACCCACTCCAGATTTCTTGCCTGGAGAATCCCATGCACAGAGGAGCCTGGCAGGCTACGGTACATAGGGTCGCTAAGAGTCAGACATGGCTGAGTAGGCATGCACAATTCTTATATAGCTCTACCCTGTTCCATATGAGTCCACTTGCTTTTGAACTGTGGCACTGGAGAAGACCCTTAAGAGTCCCTCAGACAAAAAGGAGATCAAACGAGTCAATCCTAAAGAAAATCAACCCTGACCATTCATTGGAAGGACTGATGCTGAAGCTGAAGCTCTGATACTTTAGCCACCTAATGTGAAGAACTGGCTCATTGGAAAAGACCCTGATGTTGGGAAACAAGGAGGGCAGGAGAAGAAGAAGGTGACAGAGGATGAAATGGTTGGATGGCATTGCTGACTCAATGAACATGCGTTTGAGCAAACTCCAGGAGATAGTGAAGGACAAGGAAGCCTGGTGTGCTGCAGTACATGGGGTGGCAAAGAGTTGGACACAGCTGAGCAACTGAACAACAACATGCATGTGAGTTATTTGAAAAAGGCAAATTGCTATTAACACTTCTAAATGTTTCTCTCCAATTCTTTTAATGCATGTTTAACAGTTTGTGAACCACATTTTTAAGCAGCACTATGTTAGAGTCAATGAAATATTTAAGTAACTAAAGTTTATTGAATATAATTTTGAATGCTTTATAATCAATATTTTATTACACACAATTTTTAATCATGATTTTCAACATATTTTCTTAAATTGGGACAAGTAGTATAATCAACTATTTCACTTTCTTTGCCATAGATGAATTAAATGGCTGAGGGCAGGGATCAAGAAGAAAGAAAGAATACTGGATAATCCACCAATTTGAAACATGGTTCATGAATAATCAACAATTAGCTGTGTCAGTTAAATTAAATATTTCTGACTTGCAACTGCAGTCATTTAGTAACTCCTGCTATTTTCGGTTATTTTGGTCCTTGAGTTATCTTATGGATAACTTGCTTCTGTTCTGCAGTAAAACTTATATGTGAAAAATGATTCGGTCACTCATTAAAAATAAACTGTAACTGATGTTTAGTTCCTAACAGTAAAGCTGAATAACTTATGCCATAAAAAGAACAAAATATGCCTTATCTCACTCTGTGCTAAACAACCCCATAAAAAATGAAAGATCCTGTAAGTAAAAAAGTAAAATATGACAAACCAGTCCAGGAAATGTATTTAGGAAATGAGGAGAAAGTGGATTAATGCCATAAACATAGGTAAAACCCAAGCCTGTCATTAGTTGTAAGATCTTACAGTTTAAATTACTCTTCCTCTATTATGCATTTTTACTATGGCAACTTCTTATGAATATTGTGTTTTTCAAATTCCTTTGTATGCAGAGACTGTCAAAATACTGTACAGGTTTTCCATTGAAAAGGTTCAGAATTTGGACTTGATGTAAATGGAGATGTAACTGTTTTCTCAAAGGAACAGTCTTATTCACTGCTGTATCTACCCACCCCCCAGGGTACTACTTGGTTGCACAATTCATATTTGTTGACTCCTGAATGAATTAAAAAGAGGTGTCTTCAAAGAAAGAAATGAGCACACGTACGCTAATTGCTCTGTCTCTAGAATAGTGTGGCTTGCCCCAATCACAAAGAAAGAAAAGAATTCACCACTTCCAGTATGGGTGGCCTCAACAGGAAAAAGCAAATAAAAACCCAATCCTGGCAACCTGTTCAAAACAAAGGTGGATTTTGCCATAACATGTCTCTCCCCACATCAGGCACTGAAACTGAAAAATAAATTCTTCTACCTGTTAGAAAAGACAAACTGGCCTGACTGGCTGGTGGGAATCCCAGCTATATCCACAACATAGTGTAACTCACAGCTAGGAATGTGCTCTGGAGGCTCATTATTCAATTAAGAGTAGAAATTACAAGAGCACTAAATGCAATGGAGCAGCACAATTTGCAAAGGCTCTGAATTTATGGTTTTCGTTAATTAACATAAAGTAGTGTAGGCAAGCAAAATCAAGTGATCTGCTCAGCTATTAGAATTTTGAGAGTTAATTAATATAACAGCACAGATCATTGAGCTTAGAAATTATGAGTAACATATAGAATTTTAAAGAGTATCATGATGTTTTATAATTACAAGATACTCCTCTGCTTCCTCAAATTGTATTCTTTTGAAGCTTGGTCCCTTAACTCAATTCAAGATCAGATATGGTTAAACCTATATGACGGGAAAACAATTAGAAAATTTGTGAATTCAACTCTGCAAACTCTTCTCATAAATGATTTATTTACATAGTCAGCTGTGATGATTACAGGCCATTAGTAGCCATTAATAAATAAAACTATTTGCATTTGGAAAATGTATTTGAATTTCCAACTTCTTAAATTCCTCACTAGGGAAAGAACCAAAAATAACTGTTCCTATGACCCCAGCTTAAAATGCAGTGGTGCAAATTTTCATTTCTCGTCTAGAATGGAGGTAAACACGAATGAAATTGAAGACTGTGCCAGTTGCCACCACTGCCACCCTATGCATTCTGCATACCCAGTGCTCCTCATTGGGCATCGTAATTGGAGTGCTCTAGAGAACTGTGTGCCATTGTTCCTCTTCAGTTGAGCAAAGAGCTGTGTTAAAAGTTGAGTCATGCCATTGCCATTAAATTCAGCCTGCTAAAGATAATAAACATGCACTGTAACCTGAATAACATTTTCCATGATGTCTTTATAGATTCCTTTTACCTCTCAGTACATTCTACAATCAGGATATCAATGGTCTAAATAATATTTTCTCTATATAAGCACAGATTTATACATTTATTTCACAATTACAATCGTCATCATCATCTACTAAGTAGGTAAAATGTGCCAGATGCTTTACTATTGCTTTATATGGATTCTCTGATCACTGCTGAAAAGAATCTTAAAAAAGCAAGTCTCCATTTTATAAGACATTAAATTGCTATGGAATAAATTGTGTTGCCTTCCCAAATTTATGTATTGAAGTCCTAATCCCCAATACCTTAAAATGTGACTGTATTTGAAGATAGGAACTTTAAAGGGATAATTAAGGTAAAACGAGGATACATAGTGGTCCTTAAGCCAGTATGACCAGTCTCCTTACAAGAGGAAATTAGGACACAGACAGTATGCAAACTGTGAAATAACCACATGCAGATACATGAAAGGATGGCCATCTGCAAGCCAAGGAGAGAAATTTCAAAAGAAACCAAACTTGTTGACACCTGAGCTTGAGTTTCTCACATCCAGTCAATAATTTTCTGCTGTTGAAGCCATCCAACTGTGGTGTTTTGTCATGGCAGCCAACGTAAACTAATATAGAAACAATGTTGATGTAGCAACTCTCAATGCTAATAGCTGATTATTTCACCTAACCTGGCTTGCTGACATGGCTAATGTGTAAAATATCCATGTAATGTATGAGAAAGACATAAATTCATTTTTCTCTGCTCAAAGAACAAGGTCTTTTCACAACTCCAGTGATTTAAAAGAAAAAAAAAAAGAAAACTTGCACAAAAGCAGGGTATTTAAAACAGATCAAAATAAGTCTGCTTTGAATTAAGCATGTGTGAGAGTCAGGAACCCATCACCCCATTAGCTGGGCCATTCCCCTGAAACTCCCCACACCAAACATCTCTCTTTAGTGGCAGTTAAAGAGGGACACCATTGGCCAATCATTGCAGCATATTGCACTGCTGGTTTTAAGATTTATCTCATTCTCAGATTTGGGCTTTCAAATATCAAAGATTTTCTTTAACAATCTGTATTTTCCTCCCAATCAATCAAAACATAAGTAGAAACTTGTCAAAATACCCAAGAAGTTTCTAAGTGCAAGAACTGTCCACGCTATTATATACTCCTGTTAAGGAGTGAGTTCCCTGTTCAAGCATAGCTGGAATGACAAAGCACCTGGCAAAGTGGTTGGTGAGGACATTAAGGTCTCATGCATGGGGATTAGAAACTGAATTTGCAGAGTTGGTTTTTTTTTTTTTTTTACTACAAAAACTGTATTACAGAGTCACATCTAAAGATGAAAAATAATTCAACAGAGAGTAGGGCTGCTTGGTACTAAGCAACACCAATTATGCATCTTTATTCATTTTATTCAAAGCTAAAATTGGCTGCTTGGGAAGATATTCCCTAAGAGAGCTGGCAAAAGGTAGCGGAAAGCCTTTACAATTAGCATTTTAACAGTGTTACTGACTTATAACTGATATGCAACAAACTGCATGTTAAGTATGCAATTTGATAAGTTTTGACATATGAATATGCCTCTGAAATCACCATCAAAATCAGCAAAATGAACACAGTCATTACCCTCAATAGTTTCATACTGCTTCTTTACAATTTATCCTTTTAGTTTTGCTCCCCACCCTATTAGCCCCACCAGGCAAAAACTGATCTACTTCCTGTGATTAAATATCAGTTTGCGTTCTACATAATGAAATCATGCAGTATGTTCTCTTTTTTCCTGTTTTTTTTTTCATTCAGCATAACTATTTTGTGATTCATCCGTGTTGTGTATCAATAGTTCAATCCTTTATACTGCTGAGTCCTATTGCACTGTATGACTATATTCCAGTTTGTCCACTCATCTATTGATAAACTGTAAGGTTTTCTCCAGTTGTGCCTAATATAAATAAAGCTGCCATTAACATTAATGTATAAATCTTTGTATGAACATATGCTTTCATTTCCCTTAGGTAACTGTCCAAGAGAATGGATGGGTGACAGAACAGATGTGTGCTTTAATTTTTAAGAAACTGCCAAACTCTTTGCAAAATGATTATACGATTTTACATTTCCATTCACAGCATGTGAAAGTTCCAGTTCCTCCACATTCGTGCCAACACTGTCAGCTTTTTTAATTGTAGACATTCTAGTAGGTGTGTAGTGATATTTCCTTATGGTTTTAATTTGAATTTCTTGAATGACTTATAATGTTGGACATCTTTTCATGTGCTTATTTGCCATCTGTATATCATCTTTCATGATGTCTCTATTTAAATCTTTTGCCAAATTTTAAAATTAGGTTTTCTCATTGTTGATGTTTGAGAGTCCTTTATGTCCTCAGGATTTTATTGTTCAGTCACTAAGTCATGTTTAACTTTTTGCAACCCCAGGAACTGTAGCACGCTAGTCTTCCCTGTCCTATACTATCAATCCTGGAGTTTGCTCAAATTCATGTCCATTGAGTCGGTGATGCTATCTAACCATCTCATACTCTGTCTCCACCTTCTCCTTTTGCCTTCAATCTTTTTCAGTATCAGGGTGTTTTCCAATGAGTAGGCTCTTCACATCAGGTGGTCAATGTATGGAGCTTCAGTTCAGTATCAACCCTTCTAGTGAATATCGAGGGTTGATTTCCATTAGGATGGACTGTTTTGATCTCCCTGCCATCCAAAGGACTCTCAAGAGTGTTCTTGACACCTTCATGAATCACAGTTTTATCATGCCAAAGGGGCTTGGGTAACTCAATGAAGCTGTGAGTAGGGACCCCCAAGACAGCAGGGTCATAGTGGACAGTTCTGACAAAACATGGTTCAGTGGAGGAAGGAATGGCAAACCATTCCAGTATTCCTGCCACAAAAACCCCATGAACAGATTTTAGGATACATATCCTTTAATTAGGTACATGCTTTATAAAAATATTCTCCCATTTTGTGACTTTTCTTAATAGTGTCTTTCCAATAGCTAAAGTTTCTCATGGTGGTAAAGTCTAATTTATCAATTCTTTTTAACAATTGTGCTTTTTGTGTCATATCTGGAAATCTCTCCCTAACCCAAGATCACGAAGATTTTCTCCTATGATTCTTTTAAGAAGTGTTATATTTTTTGCTTTACATAGAGGTCTGTTATCCATTTTCAATTAATTATTTTTCCTTTCTGTTCTTGTTGGGCTGTATATGCATATCCAATAGTTCCAGCACCCTTTTGGGAGAAGGAAAAGACTTATCCCTTATCCACTGGATTGGTTTTGTAGCTTTGTATAAAATCAACTCTTTGTCTTTGTGTAGGCCACTTTTGAGTTCTTTTTTTTCTGTTTCATTGATGTATTAGTCAATCTTTGTGCCAACACAATCCTGTCTCTATTATTATAGATAATCAGATAAGCAGAGGTTTCAAGACATTGAGGTAGAAAAAGCATAGCATGTTACGGTTGTTGTTCAGTTCCTAAGTTATATTTGATGCTTTGTGACCCCATGGACTGCAGCACACCAGGCTTCCATGTCCTTCTCTATCTCCCAGAGTTTGCTCAAACTCGTGTCCATTGAGACGGTGATGCTATCTAACCATGTCATCCTCTGTCACCCCCTTCTCCTCCTGCTTTCAATCTTTCCCGGCATCAGGGTGTTTTCCAAAGAGTTGGCTCTTCACATCAGGTGGCCAAAGTATTGGAGCCTCAACTTCAGCATCAGTCCTGCCAAGCAATATTCAGGGTTGATTTCCTGCAACCTTATGAAGCTCTTATGTTAGTTTTAGTATTGTTTTCCATTGATTTTATCAAATGTTCTACTTAGCTAATAAAACCATCTGCAAATAAAGTTTTACTTCTTTTCCAATCAAGACACTTTTTCTTACCTGATTTTAATAGTTACAGCCTCTATAATATTGAACAAAAGTGGTGAGGTGAACAGTCCTCTCTTGTTAATCATCTTTCTAGGAAAACATTCAGTTTTTTGCTTTTGTTTCTTTTTTTTACCATTAATTATAACATTAGCTGCAGGAGGCTTTTTGTAGATGCCATTTACAAAGCTAAGGTGTTTTTTTTCTATTCTTACTTTGCTCAGAGTTTTATTAAAAGGAATGTTGGATTTGTCAAATGCTTTCAGTATATCTTTTTAAATGATGATTTTTAAAAAACTTAGCCATGTGGTGAGCTGCATTATATTACAATCCTATTTGGCATTTTAGATTATCTTTCTAATTTACTGTTAGATTAGATTTTCTAAAATTTTTATTTAGAATTTTTGTATCAATGTTTATGAAGATATTGCTCTTTCAAGTTTTTTTTTTTTTTAATTTCTTTGAATGTCCTTGTCTGGTTTTGATATTTGGGCAATACCGGCCATAAAGAATGAGCCAGGAAGTATTCTTTCAAATTTTTTGAAATAATTTGTGCAGAATTGGCATCACTTCCTCCTTAAATCTTTGGCAGAATTTACCAGGGAAGCTCTATGGGCCTAGAGTTTTCTTTGTTGGAAGCTGTGAATTACAAATATAATTTCTTTATACATAAAGAACTCTTTAGGTTATTTGTTTCTTCTTGATTGAGCTTTGGTCTTTCATGAAGATCAAATGTAACATGCTCATTATATTTAAGTTGTTGAATATACTGGCATAAAATTATTCAAAATATGCCACTTCTGTTTTTTTAATATGTGTAACTTTTGTAGTTATGTTACCTCTCTCATTTTTGATATTGGTAATTACATCTTCACTCTTTTTTCCTTACAATCTGTCTAGAAGTTTAACAATTATATTGATTTTTTTTTTCAAAGAACCAGTTTTTGGTTTCATTGATTGCCCCTATTGTTTTTCTGTTTCATTGGTTTCCTCTCTGACCCTTAGTATTTCTTTTTTCCTACTCACCTGGAGTTTAATTTGTGATTTTTTTTTTTTAGGTCACTGATTGGAGACCTTTTTTCATGTCCAATATAGGCACTGAGTCCTAAAACTCTACCCCTAAGTCCTGCTATAACAGCATCCTTCAAATTCTACTTACGTTATATACTTATGTGTGTGCACGTGCTACGTCGCTTCAGTCCTGCCTGACTCTTTGCGACCCCATGGATTATAGCCTGTCAGGCTTCTCTGTCCATGGGATTCTCCAGCCAAGAATACTGGAGTGGGTTGCCATGCCCTTCTCCAAGGGATCTTCCCAACACAGGGATCAAACTAGCATCTCTTATGTACCCTGCACTGGCAGGTGGGTTCTTTACCACTAGTAACACCTGGGAAGCCAATGTTGTATACTTATTTATATTCAAGTCAAATTACTTCTTATTTCCCCTTTTGATTTCTCCTTTGACCTTTAGATTACCTAAAACTGTATTACAATTGCTTTCCGAGTGTTTGGGGGGGATTTCTCCAATATCTTTCTGTTACTGATTTTACATTAAACTTCATTGTTCTCAGAGAACTCATTTGTTACTGCCACTCTATCTTAACCCGAAGTGGAAGTCTCTCCAATTAACATTTTTAAGTACTTTAAAAGTCAGTTACCCATTAGGAGAGTTATTTATAATGTAGTATTACTTACTGTGCGGACAGCACTGATGGGTTTTTAATTTTGATTAAAGAAAATCAAAGAAGAAGATGTTTGAGCTTGAGGCATTGCAATATTAGAGAAAACTCTAAAGAGAATCAATATTAGGTTTTATTAGTAAGAGGTAATACCTTAAGCAATTATCAACTTAAAGTCAGTCCTGTCAACTTAATAACTAGGTTAGAGATGATATTTAATGTCTCCTATTAAATTCAATAATTTAATCCTTTGGGAAGTCCAGGAATGGAAGAACTGGGTAGAAAACATTGGACTTGGAACAAAGTAACAGAAACGGGTAAGTGGAAGAAGGAAACAGGAGGAGGGAAGTGGGAAAGGTGCCTAGAGAAGAAAGCAGAAAGACACTCAGGGTATACAATTATATCTACTGCCTCTGTGCATTGTTAAAAATCATCTCCATGCTGCTTCTGCCATTGTCACAGGTTGTCAAAACCAATGTTAGGACATCGGTTATAGCTGGAAGTTAGTAACAGGGCTGTCTCATCTCCCAGGCGTGTCCAATCCATTCCTCATTACTGAACTCCTTCCTCTTCCGTGCAATGTCATGTCGTTTGTTGGCCACAGAGGAAAAGGGAGAAGATTTTTTTTTAAGATATAAACCTATAACTTTATATAGGGAGAAGACAGGGTCCAACAGATTGATCACTTAACCTTTCAGAAAATTATTCTAGCCTTCCTTGCTACTTTTTATAAGTACAGAACAATATTTGCAGATATTCTCATAAAAAATAAGACAAGCTTCTTTTTTCTGATATGCTCTTGGATTATCAAGAGTTGATATATTTGTAAAAGGCATATACCTGTACATCAACTGAAAAAAAATCATTAAATCATTGTTTAGGATACCTTTCATACTTTCAATATCCTTTCCATCTAGAAAAACAAAATTATTTTAGAATTAAGAGCAAGGAAAAGGTCTTCTCTCTTAATGAATGTGAACATTTCTTTTTCTTTAGATAGTGAATATAACCCACTATGTAAAATGCTTTTCCTTTGCTGCTGGAAACTCAGAACCAGTCTAAGAGTTGATGGAGGAAAATACCTGGCATGCCTGCCACCCCACCTGCTCCTCTTCCAGACATCATTAATCAACCATGACAGGCTTTCACAAGCTGAACCCACTTGGGCTGAAAATCTTTCTCAATATTTTTTCTGGGTGTACTTGACCAATTGAGCAGAATTTATACATGATGTGAAAAGTCTTCAACTAGCCTAGATGATAACTATATTTGCTACTCCTCCTGCATGTGATTTCTTAAATTTTTCCTGTGTTTATTTGATAGCTTTATTGACATATGTCTTTCATCATAAGTGTAACCAAATTCTTTTTGAAAATTAACTCCCTTAACTCTCATGACTGACAAAACTTATGAGTCAGATTGTGAATGCACATGAAAAGGTCTCAGGATAATTACAAATAAAATGAGTTTCTAAAGCTTTATACTTCTTTACAGTAAGAAACTTAAACATTTATGTATATGCATACATATATATACATACACACATACATACATATACATATATATATATTTGTAATTGCAACTGTGCACTATTTAAAGCAAATGATGATCAGATCAAATGTGTTAAGGGTGAGAGAACACTGTTACTTTCTCCAGTAACATTGATTGTTAAACTATGGAACCTAATTTAGGGCTACACAAATTGAGGACTGGTGCCAATGCATCACCTCATACTTTTCCTGGTCTACAGCAAGATATATACAGGATTGAGAGTAGATATTTAGAAACTTTTACAGTGATTGGTGGTATTTTTCTTGCATTTTACAAAAGTATTATTTAAAGAAAAAGAAAAAGGTGGTCCTTTGAGAACCATTAACATTTCTTTTGATGTTCACAGCAAAATCATAACAAGCGTCACATTTTCAAAACACTTAGTTCCCTGACTTGAGAAACTGTCAAGCCTTTCCATGCCAAAGTAATCTCATCTATAATACAGTAATAGCAATGGCACCTGTGTGTGTGTGTGTGTGTGTGTGTGTGTGTGTGCGCTCACTCGGTCTAGTCTGACCCTTTGGGCCCCAGTCTGGGGGCTGACTGGCTGGCTGGCCTGCCAGACTTCTCTGTCCATTGTACCTACTTCATAAAATTATTACAAGGATGGAATAAAATGACTCCAGAGGGGCAGAGCCTTCTAGTGGTCACCTGGGCATCTGGCCAGCAATAATAAATACTACACTTTGCCTCCATCCTTGCATCCAGAGGTGGCCAGGGGATTAAGTACTCAACAGTGTATAAAAGCAAAGGTGATACATGAACTTCCAGTGTGGACACTTGAAAGTGAAAGTGAAAGTCACTCAGTCGTGTGAGACTCTGCAACTCCATGGACTGTATAGTCCATGGAATTCCTCAGGCGAGAATACTGGACTGGGTAGCCTTTCCCTTCTCCAGGGGATCTTCCCAATCCAGGGGTTGAACCCAGGTCTCCCACATTGCAGGTGGATTCTCTACCAGCTGAACCACAAGGGAAAGGGAAGAAAACGGTGACTATGAGAAATGTACACAGAGCGAGAGTTCTAGGATTACACCCCTGACATAAGCACTCTAAGAAAACAGAGAAACAGCATGGAAGGAACCGGGTCTCCAGAATTTTGCTGAGCAGAACAACAATACCAGTTAAGGCTAAGAAAACTTTCTAGCTTATCTACAAAAGAGTTAGTGTGACCCTGTGCCACACTTAGCCAAACTAATAGCCCAACTAAGACTACATGTCAAGCACTTGGAATAGCCCTCAGTATATAGTATACATTAGTAGTGGATAACTTTTATTATTATTAATTAGTATCATAATAACTTATATTATTATTAATTTTTGACATTTCAACTTGGACTTTAAGAGCACCATCTATGATCATCCACGGTGGTTTTTCTCTCCTTCAAATAATAACCAGTATAACTCTGCCAGACAATTGTTTGTTAATAACTTTGAGGGTGGTTCAAAGAGTTCTGCAGAAGTGCTTTTGTGGACTTCATGAAATCTCATATCTTTTTGAATGATGACTATTTTCATTTAGAAATGATTTACCTTTTGCAGCTCAGTACAGCCACATCTAACAACATGAGATATACTGACTAAAAAAGAGGGTGACAGAATCATATGGGAAAAGACATCTGTAAGAAGGGATATCTGAGTGGGGGTACATTTTATAAGGCGTTGGCTCATCAATGGATGGTTCACATTGTGACTCTTGTTCTTCTTTATTAACTAACATAGTTCTATATCAAATCATTCTTCTTGTCAACCATTTAGTTATCCAAAGATATAACGGGTTTACTAATCAGTTTTCTTTCTGCTTTATTGCTTTATATTTAAATTTAATTCAATTTAATTTTAAAGTATGATCTATTTCCAACATTGTACTAGTTTCAGGTGTATAGAAAAGTGTTAGTTGTACATATACATATATCCATCAATTTTCAGATTATTTTCCCATACAGGTTATTACAGAATATTGAGTAGAGTTCCCTGTGTTAAATAGTAGATCCTTGCTGATTATCTATTTCATATACAGTAGTGTGTATATGTTAATTTGCAACTCCTATTTATCCCTCCCATCCCTCTTGTCCCCTTTGGTAACCATAAGTTTGTTCACTATGTGTGTGAGTCTGTTTTGTAAATAAGCTCATTTATATCATCGTTTTTAGATTCCACTTAAATGAATCTGTTCAGTTCAGTCGCTCAGTCTTGTCCAAATCTTTGTGACCCCATGAATCGCAGCACGCCAGGCCTCCCTGTCCATCACCATCTCCTGGAGTTCACTCAAACTCACGTCCATCAAGTCGATGATGCCATCCAGCCATCTCATCCTCGGACGTCCCCTTCTCCTCCTGCCCCCAATCCCTCCCAGCATCAGAGTCTTTTCCAGTGAGTCAACTCTTCACATGAGGTGGCCAAAGTACTGGAGTTTCAGCTTCAGCATCATTCCTTCCAAAGAACACCCATGACTGATCTCCTTCAGAATGGACTGGTTGGATCTCCTTGCAGTCCAAGGGACTCTCAAGAGTCTTCTCCAACACCACAGATCAAAAGCATCAATTCTTTGGTGCTCAGCTTTCTTCACAGTCCAACTCTCACATCCATGCATAACCACTGGAAAAACCATAGCCTTGACTAGACGGACCTTAGTCGGCAAAGTAATGTCTCTGATTTTGAATATACTATCTAGGTTGGTCATAACTTTTCTTCCAAGACTTAACTGTCTTTTAATTTCATGGCTGCAATCACCATCTGCAGTGATTTTGGAGCCCCCCAAAATAAAGTCTGACACGGTTTCCACTGTTTCCCCATCTATTTCCCATGAAGTGATGGGACCAGATGCCATGATCTTAGTTTTCAGAATGTCGAGCTTTAAGCCAACTTTTTCACTCTCCTCTTTCATTTTCATCAAGAGGCTCTTTAATTCCTCTTCACTTTCTGCCATAAGGGTGGTGTCATCTGCATATCTGAGGTTATTGATATTTCTGCCGGCAATCTTGATTCCAGCTGGTGCTTCTTCCAGCCCAGCGTTAACTCTGCACAGAAGTTAAATAAGCAGGGTGACAATATACAGCCTTGATGTGTTCCTTTTCCTGTTTGGAACCAGTCTGTTGCTCCATGCCCAGTTCTAACTGTTGCTTCCTGACCTGCGTATAGGTTTCTCAAGAGGCAGGTTAGGTGGTCTGGTAGTCCCATCTCTTTCAGAATTTTCCAGTTTATTGAAATGACATCATGTGAATGTAAATTAGTATAACCACAATGGAGAATAGTAAGGATGTTCTTTAAAAAACTAAATATAGAACTACCATATAACCCAGCAAACCCACTCTTGAGCATATATTCAGAGAAAACCATAATTCAAAAATGCATGTGCCCCCTCCCCAGTGTTCACTGTAGCACTATATCCAATAGCCAAGAAGTGGAAGCAACCTAAATGTTCACTGACAAACGAATAGATAAACAAGATATGGTGCACATATGGAATGGTATACTACTCAGCCATAAAGAAGAATGAAATAATGCCATTTGCAGCAACATGGACGGACCTAGAGATTATCATACTAAGCGAAGTCAGAGAAAAAGACAAATACCATACGCTAACCAATTTTCAAAATTCTATTTAACAATGGTTAAACACACTGAAGGTTGAGAAGCTTATATCTTGAGTTTTAACTTCCCCTAGAATCTCCATAACCAAAGATTTCTTATGACAAGATTTTCTTTATTCTTGTAGTATTAAATGCAACAAAACAAATGATGAATTCAGAACTCATAATAACACATATCAGCCTGAGCAGCCCTTGCCAGAGACCTAAAGAAAAGATATAAACTTTCAAGTCAGATTTCCTGAAAACATTTTCCTACTAGTGTGACTATGTTGATATCCCTAAGAAAATGAAACATTTTAATTTATTCCTATAGTTCTATGTGGTGTCATCTGCATAACTGAGGTTATTGATATTTCTCCCAGCAATCTTGAAAGCTGAGAGCCAAAGAATTGATGCTTTTGAACTGTGGTGTTAGAGAAGACTCTTGAGAGTCCCTTGGACTGCAAGGAGATTCAACCAGTCCATTCTGAAGGAGATCAGCCCTGGGTGTTCTTTAGAAGGAATGATGCTAGAAACTCCAGTACTTTGGCCACCTCATGCAAAGAGTTGACTCATTGGAAAAGACTGATGCTGGGAAGGATTGGGGGCAGGAGGAGAAGGGGACGACAGAGAAAGAGATGGCTGGATGGCATCACCAACTTGATGGACGTGAGTTTGAGTGAACTCCGGGAGATGGTGATGGACAGGGAGGCCTGGCGTGCTGCGATTCATGGGGTTGTAAAGAGTCGGACAGGACTGAGTGACTGAACTGAACTGATAGTTCTATGACATCTGCCTCCAAAGTATGAGCTCCCCTCTGTAAGAAACTACCTCGGTCTATTTCAAAATGCCTTTATGAGAGCTGATATATGATCCTGGCTGCCAACAGCCCTATAGTTCTTCATGCTCCTAAAAGCATGATGTAAAATATAGGCTAGATCAGAGTGCATGTATCACTTGTTTTTGTTCTTATACCTAGTAGTAGAACTGCTAGGTTATATGGAAATTTGATTTTTAGTTTTTAGAAATCTCCACAGTCTTTTACACAATGGCTGCACCAGTTCACATTCACAACAATAGTATGAGGGTTCCCTTTTCTCCACATTCTTGCCAACATATCTTATTTGTGCTTTTTTAACAACAGTCATTCTGACAGGTGTGCATTCCAACGTTCATAGTAATACTATTTACACTTGCCAAGGTTGGGAAGCAATCTAAGTTCCAGCAATAGATTAGTGGATAAAGAAAATGTGATGTGTGTGTGTGTGTGTGTGTGTGTGTGTACACAATAGAATATTACTAAGCCATATAAAAGAATGAAATTTTTCCATTTGAAGCAACATGGATAAGCTTAGATGGCATTATGCTAAGTGAAATAAACCCGACAGAGAAAGATAAATACTGTATGCTGTTACTTATATGTGGAATCCGAAAATACAATAAACTAAAGAATATAACAAAAAAATAAGCAAGTTCAGATATAGAGAACAAACTAGTTGTTAGCAATGGTAAGGGAGAGAATCTAGGGGTGGGCAAGTGAGAAGTACAAACTATTGGGTTTAAGATAGGCTCAAGGGTGTAATGTAAAACATCGGGAATATAGTCCATAAACAGAATGTAACATTTAAAATTGCATACAAAATAAAAATAAACTCTTATATAACCTAAAAAAAATGTAAGCTAGATCATGTTATTTCTCTGCTCAGATTTCTCCAATGACTTCTTATCCCACTCAACAGAGAAGCTAAATTTTTTATAATGATCTACAAGACCTCCACATCATGCCTAGCACCACCTTTCTCCAATCTTACACCCTCCTACTTATGTTCTGTCCCCTCTGCTCTGTACATACTAGCCTGTCCTGGTGCTGATGTCAGACATTTTCCTGGCTCTGGGCCTTGCTTTGGTTGTTCCTTTAGCCTAGAATGCTCTCCCGACCTTCTTGGAACGTTTGTATCAAATTCCACCCTCTCTGTGATACCATTTCTGACCACCATCATCCCAGTTGCAAACTTTCACCTGCCCTAACCCATATTCCTACCCTCTAGCTTATTTGAGTTTTCTCCATCACACTTATTGCCAATTAACTGACGGGAAATATTACCCACATACAGTTCATTGTTGGTCTCTCTTCAATAGGGCGTGTGCTTCTTTAGGATCCTGGACCATTATCATCTAGAACAATAGCTGGCACACGAGGATACTTCATTAAACTGATTGACTGAACACATACGTGGCATGTTACTGATTCCTCATAAGGCTGGGAAAAACATTGCTTCAGCACCCCTATTAAGTTACTGAATTTAAATAATTAGATACAGACAGGATGCAACATAGGTCTTCCCTGATAGCTCAGCTGGTAAAGAGTCTGCCTGCAGTGCAGTTGACCTGGGTGCAATCCCTGGGTTAGGAAGATCCCCTGGAGAAGGAAATGACAACCCATTCCAGTATTCTTGTCTAGAAAATCCCATGGACAGAGGAGCCTGGTAGGGTACAGTCCATGAGGTCGTAAGAGTCGAACACGATTTAGCGACTAAACCATCACTAACTCAAAGGCAGCCTCAAAATTAGAACAACATAGAAGATGTGAGGGACTGAATATACAGACATGGAAAAAAAAAAAAAACTAGTTCAACTACAGTGTTGTTTGCCTGTCTTCAATTTCAACTTTATGCAGAATTTTCCAAATAGAGATTCACTTAATCTTTCTTAGCACCTAAATTATGACAGGAAAATAAATGCCTCCCCAAAACGAAAAGAACAAAAAATCAACTCCTATCTAAATAACTGGTACTTTAGGAAGATTAATTATTGCTAAGAAAAAATTAGAACAACTCCTCATGTCTCTTGACATTCCAGTTTTCAGTAACCTCAAATATTCAAAATAAAGTCACAGAGCTGAAGGCCCACAGAGAACACCTCAGCTCTAGGCTTAAGTGAAACTGTTTATTAAGGAACAGAAATTTTCCCCTTTATGACAGTGTTCCTCAAAGCGATTTCTGTAGAAACTCGAGATCTTCTGTGCTCAGTTGCTTCAGTTCTGTCCAACTCTTTGCAACCCAGCGGACTGATTCCACCATGCTTTTCTGTCCGTGGGCTTTTCCTGGTAAGAATACTGGAGTGGGTTGCCATGCCCTCCACCAGAGGACCTTCCCAACCCAGGGATCCAATGCAGGTCCTCCTGCATCTCCTCCATTGCATGCAGATTTTTGACCACAAACCAGCAGGGTTTCTCCAGAGTGTATTTATGGACCAAATACAATTTGGGAAATTATGAACTCTTAGAATTGAGCCGATAAACTTAGAATTGTATGTAAATATCAAGAACTGATTTAACAAACTTAGGTGGGTTGGTTTTTTCTCCTGGAAACGTGCAATACTTCTTAAAGTATGACAGTTATATAGACACAGAGAGGAAGAGGAAAAGGCAAGTTATATAAAGAAATATAATAGCCAATGACCACAAGACACAAAGACCAGCAAGAATATCAAAATTGCCTTATCTACTTTCTTTGAGGGGCAAGGTAAATCCAGGACACTTCAAAGGCCCCTTGGAACACTCATGGCATTAAAACAAACTCACATTGTTTACGCCATAGATAAAAGTTGAGTTATGCTCAGTAAAACATGCTATGTAAAAAGATGTATTAGTTTCCTAGGGTTTCTAGAACAAAAGTGCCACAAACTGGGTGGCTTAAAACAATAGTCTGCGCTCCCACATTTTTGAAGATAGAAGTCCAAAATCAAGGTATTAGGAGGGTTGATTCCTTCCGGAGGCTGTGAGGGAAAACCTATCCCATGCCTCTCTCCTAGCTTCCAGTGACTGCTGGTAATTCTTGGCATTTCTAAGCTTATAGATACATCACGCCAACTTCCGTCTCTGTTTTTACATGTCATTCCCCTTTCTGTGTGTTGGTGTCTCTTCTTATAAGGACATCATATTCTCCCATTATAGTAGCCCACCGTAATACAATATGAACTCACCTTAACTTAATTACATCTACAAAGATCCATTTCCAAATAAAGTCTCATTCACAGGTTCTAGCAGAACATGAATTTTGGAAAGAACACTGGTACTTCTGTACCCAGTACAGAAGGCAACATTTATATCATGCATTTTAGAACCATTCTACCAAAATGATTATCTTCTATAGAGTAAATTTTTGTTTGTTTGTTTAAAGAAGGAATTATTTAAAAACAAGTAAATGCACTGGGGAAGTTTAATTTTAAGTATTTTAATAAAGGAAAGGCTTCTATAATAATGTGGAAAATTATCCCTGAAATTGTTTTCAATGTTTTGATTCCCTATAAAAATTTTTCTCATGTGTGATTGGAAACACTTAGCAAAAGAAGGATGAAAGAAAACCTAATCTTAAAAGTAAAACATAATTCCATTTCTGTGAGTGCTCCTTTGGAAAAATATTGCATTTTATATTCTATCAACTTCAGAGATCTGGCACCTGAAGGCTCACCAAAGCAGCATGAGAGAGTCTGATTTTCATCTCACTCACAGTAACACAGAAAATGAATGTACAATAGCATAACCTCTTCACTTGGCTGCTACTGACATTTTATTAAGTGATTTTACTTTAGATGTTCACATGCCTTTTCATTTATTTTTTTACTTAAGTTATCATTAATTCTACTATTGAATGAAGGGTAAAACAAATATGGGCAGACTGAAAAGCTTAGTTAACCCACACTCATTGCCTGTAACAAAGGAGAAAGCTGAGTGGAAGGTACATTTAATGATTCTGACTTGGCTGCTCAGATGGCCTTTTGGAGTCAATAAATTGCCCCGCCCCACACCAAAAAAAAAAAAAAATCCCTCTTCTTTATCAGAAAATCTTTTTAAAAATCAAATGAAAACCACTGGGAAGGAACTAAATCAAAATGAAATCTCTGTAATTTGTAATAAAAGAAGGATCACCATATGATGAGTCAGAAGTTTAATCTCATTTAAATTAAAGTCTCTGACTTTTTATTAAGACAAAATAGTGAGTTCAGGTATAAACACTCACCACCTCTGCTTTGAACCCATAGTAATTAAGGAAACACACACACACACACTCACAAATTTATAATTTTATGTTATATACTATATATTTAGTATTTAGAAACACAAAACTGGATTTAGGAACAAGGTAAAGATCTTGGAATAGAACACACAGAGTAAAACTAACCTAATAGGTTCCTGGGTAAAATTAAGATATTGCAAAATGGGGAGGGGTACTAACAGGAGCCCAAAGCACTCCTCTTCTGTCAGGGCACCAGGGCCAGACTCTGGCTATGAAACCTGAAGTTGGGTTTAATTTCCCTGAGCTGTGAGAAAGGAGTTTCAACAAAATGGTGACCATTGCCAGGAGCTGAGACTCTATTCAGGAAAATGAGTGGGAGCCAAGACTCCTTCCCACTTCAACCAGGGTTCAAGCATCCTCAGACTCAGAAACAAGACTTGTAACACCAATAACTCTGCAGAACTGGAGACCAGACATGGCAATATGTGATCTAGTTCTGGACAGAGAGCTCCAAGGAGCTAGAAACAGGTAATGGCAAAAACCAGTAGGCAAGGTATATAAGCCCAGAGAGAAGAGCATTGAAAATAAAATACCAGCAACATCAATAAAATTCCTACTCAAAATGAGCCAGCAAACAAAAATTTCATACCATATGAGGCGAATGCCACAAAAGACAGCTGAAATTCTAGACATTTTGAAATAATTCATTTTGGAAGAAGGCCAAACACAAAACTATTATCTGAAAATGATTTGCAAACAAGTATGTTCAAAATACCTATGGAAATAAAAAAAATAGTATATGTAAAAATTACAAAATAAAACAAAATGTTGTCTGGTTACTGTAATAATTCCCTTTGTATTTAATCAATATGATGTGTTTAGGACTGGTTGACTAAATAAAAAAGTGTTTAATGCTAGGTAATAATAAATAAAAAGTGAAGTAAGGCTCTACTTTCCATGACAATATTCACAAAATTAACATTACAAGGTGGTCTGCGGAATAATGATAATACTATACTGTGAGTTCAAAGGAAGGAGACATACCAAGAGCATTCACTTGTGGGAATCAGTTAATGGAGGTGGTGTCTGAGAAGGGAAGGGCAATGAGGTATACGGCAGGAGGCAGGATGAAGGGGAAAGCAGTCATTCTGGGAGGAGAAAAATACCAGTCAAAGCAGCAGCATATAAGGGTGAGGGATGGGAAGTAGCCTACCCTGGGCACAGATAATTAGGGGGTACCCTAACTGTAGCTACTGTAAAAACTTTAACAAGGTCGGTTTTTTGTTGTTGTTGTTATCCCCATGCATCTACAATTTAAAAACTCTCAGTGATAAAAATACACTGAAAAACATTATTTTATTGGTCTAATTTCTAAACAACAGCATGTTTATGGCTGATTTTGAATGATATATGCAAGTTTCAAGGTCACATACTTTTGTTATGGATTCTTTCAGAAACACTGGATTCCACACAATTTGGAAAACTTACAAGCATACAACTAACCTCCAATAGATAAGGACTAAACTATATACACATGTGCATGCTAAGTCACTTCGGTCATGTCAAACTCCACGATCCTAAGGACTGTAGCCCGCTAGGCTCCTCTGTCCATGGGATTCTTCAGGCAAGAATACTGGAGTGGGTTGCCATGCCCTCCTCCAGGGGATCTTCCCAACCCAGGGATCGAACCCACGTTTCTTTTATCTCCTCCATTGGCAGGTGGAATATTTACCACTAGCACCCATGGGAAGCCCAAGCTACACATAATCAAGTGTAATTTTATAAAAGTTCAGAATCATTTGAGCCTCCTTCCCAGGTGCAAATCATTTCTCCAGTATATGTGGTATTATATATTTCTATATATAATTGGTAACCAAAATATCAGTCTCTGCAATGAGAAAAAGAGAAAAACTTTAATTCTGTCCTTCTAGACAATGACTTGGAATTTTTATGCTTAAAACAGGGGAGCAGTATAAACAATACAGTTTAATATTTTCATTTGTGAACTACTTTATAATATTTGCATTAAAGTTAAAATATATTATAATTTAATTGTTTAAAGTACAAATAGGAAAAAAACTATATTACTGATTAACCCATAATTCTTACTGAAAATAATCTTGTTATATATCAAAGAGAGTGTTAAAAAACACCAGTGTGCTCTAGTGTCAAATGCGCAAGATATGCATGTTATGAAGACAGAAAGTCATAGCAGTATGTATTTACCTCAGATAGTTGTAAAGTCAAAGCTTTGTAATTCAAAATTCTGGTTCATAACTTATTTGTGTAAAATAAAAATAATTTAATAAACTGAAAACTGCCACATTTACTTTTTCTATAATCTTCATAAATTTATAAAGAACTATAGTTCCTCAAAACACTGAGTAAACAGAGCTACAGTGAAAATTCTCAGATGAGATCCCTCAAGAAGCCTTTGTAAAGGTAGCCAAAGAAACGTGAGGTAAAGCAAGGAGAACCTGGGCCTCAGTGGGAAACAGTCACAGCTGGAATTCTCTCCAGTCCCCTTCTTTCCTGATTCTATCTCATCCTAGCTCAAGACCCCTTTGAACTGGTATAATAACTCACTATCTGGTCTCTTTTCTTCTTCCTCTTCACTTCTGGTCAGTTCAGTTCAGTTCAGTCGCTCAGTCGTGTCCGACTCTTTGCGACCCCAAGAATGGCAGCATGCCAGGCCTCCCTGTCCATCACCATCTCCCGGAGTTCACTCAGATTCACGTCCATTGAGTCAGTGATGCCATCCAGCCATCTCATCCTCTGTCGTCCCCTTCTCCTCCTGCCCCCAATCCCCTTCAGCATCAGAGTCTTTTCCAATGAGTCAACTCTTCGCATGAGGTGGCCAAAGTACTGGAGTTTCAGCTTTAGCATCATTCCCTCCAAGAAATCCCAGGACTGATCTCCTTTAGAATGGACTGGTTGGATCTCCTTGCAGTCCAGGGGACTCTCAAGAGTCTTCTCCAACACCACGCATAATAGCATTGTTTCCTAACACACAGGACGGTCATACCTTCTCTACAGCCTACAGAGCCAGGACCTGATGACATGATCATAAAAGAACTTCAGGTTCTGGTGAACAGGATATGCTAGAAGTTCTTTATCTTTTAAAATGGAAGAGTTTCCCTTAGAAGCACATCTTAATAAAGCAGAAATGTTTAATTGTATTTATTATTACTAAGAATATCTCTCAGTAGTCCTGAGGAACCATCTGCCCTACTAATAAGTAGGAGAGGACTTATCAATTACATTTGCTACCTTATAGGTCCCTGAGTTCAGTAAAGTGACTACAGGAAGCTTTCAAACTTTGTTACAAATCTGAGGTTACTGATATTTCTCCCAGCAATCGCATATATCTTAATAAACTCAGTAACTCTAGTAGCATCCTGAATACTACTTTAAGTAATTCTTAATTTTACTTAACTCTCTTGTGATGCACTCGAAGTTTCCTCTACAAAATAATTTTAAAGGTAGCTAAACTAAAATGACTCTGAGATCGAATCCCCACCCACAGGGGATGGCTGGCCACAAGACCAAAAGAGCCCTGCTTCTCTACATTTGAGATTTTGGTTTCCACAACTCATCCAGCCAACAATGTCCTCCCCTTATTATCTTGGGCTTAAACCTCACTTAACTCCTCAAATGCTAATTCATACATTTCCTTCATGAAAGCCTTCCCAATTTATCTAGATTCTTAAAATTCTTAAAGAGATGGGACTACCAGACCACCTGACCTGCCTTCTGAGAAATCTGTATGCAGGTCAAGAAGCAACAATTAAATCTGAACATGGAACAACAAACTGGTTCCAAATTGAGAAAGGAGTATGTCAAAGCTGTATATTGTCACCCTGCTTATTTAATTTATATGCAGAGTACATCATGTGAAATGCTGGGCTGGACGAAGCACAAGCCGGAATCAAGACTGCCAGGAGAAATATCAATAACCTCAGATATGCAGATGACACCATCCTTATGGCAGAAAGTGAAGAAGAACTAAAGAGCCTCAATGAAAGTGAAAGAGGAGAGTGAAAAAGCTGGGTTAAAACTCAACATTCAAAAAATGAAGAACATGGTATCTGGTTCCATCACTTCATGGCAAATAGATGGGGAAACAATGGAAATAGTGACAGACTTTATTTTCTTGGGCTCCAGAATCACTGTAGATGGTGACTGTAGCCATGAAATTAAAAGATGCTTGCTCCTTGGAAGAAAAGTTATGACCAACCTAGACAGCATATTAAAAAGCAGAAACATTACTTTGCCGACAAAGGTCCATGTAGTCAAAGCTATGGCTTTTCCGGTAGTTATGTATGGATGTGAGAGTTGGACTATAAAGAAAGCTGAGCACCAAAGAACTGATACTTTTGAAGTGTGGTGTTGGAGAAGACTCTTGAGAATCCCTTGGACTGTAAGGAAATCAACCCAGTCAATCCTAAAGGAAATCAGCCCTGTATATTCCTTGGAAGGACTGATGATGAAGCTGAAACTCCAATACTGTGGCCACCTGATGCAAAGAACTGACTCATTGGAAAAGACCCTGATGCTGGGAAAGATTGAAGGCTGGAGGAGAAGGGGACAACAGATGAGATGTTTGGATGGCAGATGGCATCTCCAACTTGATAGACATGACTATGAGCAAGCTCCAGGCTCTGGTGATGGACAGGGAAGACTGGGATGCTGCAGTCCATGGGGTTGCAAAGAGTCGGACACAACTGAGCAACTGAAGTGATATGGACTGAACTTATCTAGTCATGATTAAGTGTTCCTCCTTCATTTTCTCACTCTGTTGCTTACTCCTGAAATGTGTACGTGCTACTTAGGTTCCTTGAGCCTCACGTTTGTAACCATAATACTGACATACTAATGATAGCAATCTCTCAGAATCATGAGGGTAAAATGACATGTGATAGTGCTTTTATAACTATACAGTATTCAGTTCAGTTCAGTTCAGTTCAGTCACTCAGTCGTGTCCGACTCTTTGCGACCCCATGAATCGCAGCATGCCAGGCCTCCCTGTCCCTCACCAAGTCCCAGAGTTCACTCAGACTCACGTCCATCGAGTCAGTGATGCCATCCAGCCATCTCATCCTCTGTCGTCCCCTTCTCCTCCTGCCCCCAATCCCTCCCAGCATTGGAGTCTTTTCCAATGAGTCAGCTCTTCGCATCAGGTGGTTAATGTTCTACTTCTATGTGTGTACCAGAACCTTGATTTTAGACTTCCTAGCCTACAGAACTGGATAATAAATGCTTGTTATTTAAGTCAATGACATTTTTGTTACAGCAGCTTAAAAGAACTAAAACATCTACGTAATTCTGACTTGGAGGAAAGTTAATGCCTGCCTCTCTCAAGGCATTGGTCTACCTTCCTAATACCCCTTTTCTCCTTACTTTTGCCCTACATCAGTACCATGTGTGGCCCAAGGGATGAAATCAACTTTCTAACGAGAAATAAATGTGATTCCTTAGACTACCCAGTTTTCCAAAATCTCATCATCCAGTATTGCCCTAGTAAATAAAAAACTACTGTTTTTAAATTCAGAGCTCTTTATCTGACCATCTCTCACTTCTTCTCTCTCTCAACCATAAGCTTAGAAGCAATAAGGCCAACACTAAGAGAAGCAAGTTCCTAAAATGAAAAATAAATATGTCCAAGTTTACCTGTTTGACTTGTCTGTGAAATAGTACTAACTCTTTAGCTTTTCTAAACTTTGGGTTAAAGCAATTTGCTGCTTTTATTTGATGCTGTCTGAGTTCTATAAATTTTGAGTACAGATTGAGTGCGAAATATACTAGTAATGACAACCATTCATTACCATAGGAAATGAAAGTGAAACGCATAAAGAAACTACCTGTCCCCAACATGAAAATTGAGTCCAGAGTTTGAAATCAATAACTTGTCTCCATGTGCAAGTGTGATGGTGTGTTGGAAGCTCCTCCTCCTTTGAAGTTAAACAGAGCAGAATTCAAATCCACACATGACCGACCTGCTATAAGACCTTGATCAAGCTGCTTGATTTCTCCAAGTCTCAATTCCTCCTTAGCACACCAAATAACTGGGATAATAAGCACCTCAAAAACTGGTGAAGTCATTAAATAAGCAACCTACTTCAAACACTTAAAGCTATTCCAGCATAGGAGATATACTCCATAAGTGACTTTTATCATCACTTACAATAATGTGAAATGATGTTGAAAGATAATTCTCTTGCTTTATGGTTTTGTGAACTTTTTAAAAATAATAACTTATTTAACTTTAGAAGGTAATTCCTTTTTCACTTTTCAAATTGAAGAATGATATTCAAATAGAAAAGTACATAAAGTACTATTAATATACAACTTGATAAATTCTAATTCAACATGTAACTATAACTGAGATCAAGAAAAGGGGACATTACTGGCATCTCCAAAGACCCATTCTGCCCTACCCCAAGAGTAACCACTAACTTGATTTCTTAGATCATACAATAATTTTGCCTGTACATGAACTTTCTGTAAATGGAATCATACTGCAACTACTTATATGTATATGGTTCTTTTATCCAACAATGTTTGAGATTCATCCATATTGTTGTATATAAATGGATATGTTTTAACATAACATTGTCAATTATATACTCATAACAGTTAAATGTTTCAAACCATAGTTTATCTGGAAATATAGTTATAGCCCTATATTACTTATCCTTACCTACTTACCTACTTATTAAAAGCAACAAATATAGTGCACTCAAATGTTAGATACTAGCATTCTTTGGCTCTCACATAACATAATATCCTAAAAAGCACCTGTGGTACCATCTCTTGCTGATTCTACTACTCAGTGCCATGTACACTGGGACCCATGTAAGGGGAGATGGGAGCATGAAACAGGAGAACACCACAGGAAGGCCATATGAATGGTAATTACCGTTCCAGTATATCCAAACTGTCATAACAATAAGACCCCTGGGTCTTGTTTTGACAGGCATAACAAGTACCTCCAATGTCACCAGTTCCAAAGCTGACTCTGACATGGGACAGCAGAGACTGGTGACAGATGGGGAAAATTTAACATGCAGCTTGGACAGTCTTTGGGATGGAAGTCGTTATCTCTAGCTTGCTGCCAACTCCTGTACGTTGCTTTATAACAGACACCACTGGGAAACTCTGGAGCCTCAGCCAAAACCACGGACTTGAAAGAACCAGATTTCCTCACCGTTGGTATTTTGCAACATCTAACCCACACCAGGTTCTGCTGAAATAATGAAACAGTCACTTGTATATCTCTGAATATGAAACTTTGACACACCAGACTGATATTTTTTAGACATTAGGACATGGCTTATTAAATATAAAATTTGACATTCTTAAATGAATTCTTCCACAGTCTACTGAGGTATTTCAAATTCATTAAGACTTCATGTCAAGTCTTTCTCCAAATATAGGATCGGTTTTAAATAGACACTTAAATATCTAAAATATATTCTCTATTTGTTAGTCATTTATCAATGCATCTTCTGTCCATTATGGTAACCACCATCTACCTTGCTGCCACTTGGCCTCCATCACTTTGGGATCCAATTACTCTCATTGCATTTTGCTTTTGAATTGAGTGGCTGTAGTTCTCACTGTAAGGTCTAACCTACAGAGAAGAGTAAACACGGGGTTCTTCAAGGATGCTGGGGCACTCCTCTCAAATTTGAACATGTTTTACTTGTTCCCAGTGGGCCATCTTTTGGTCCAACCAACCAAACTGTTACAGCCTTTCCTGAAGCTGCTCAGAGAGCCTGATACAAATTCATGTACCTTCCTCCCACAACCTACATCCTTAGCATTCACTCCCACATACCTGCCCTGGATTTCTGATTGTATAAATTAGAAAACAAGCGGTTCTTTTGGACTGTGGCACACTTTTTCATAGGTCACCCTTGTTCCTTACTTTTCGAGTCTAAATATGGGTCTAGAAGCATGGCGGAGTGGATCCGGAGGAGAACTAGCATTGTTTTACATGGCAACTGCTTCAGAGGAGGCGAGTACAGTGTCCTTAGACCAAGCAGGACTAATGCCTTCATTCAGATCTCAGCAAAGAGATCTCTTCTCCTGGGAGTAGGAAAGCAGCACAGCGGATGAAAGAGGCAACTTCTAAAGCAAAAGAGACTCAGAATTTAAGGATTCAGTGTGTGTGTGTGTGCGTGCGTGCGTGTGTGTGTGTGTGTGTGTGTGTGTGTGTATTAATCACTCAGTCATGTCCAACTCTTTGAGACACCATGAATTGTAGCCCACCAGCCTCCTTTGTCCATGAGGATTCTCCAGGCAAGAATACTAGAGTGGGTTGCCATGCCCTCCTCCAGAGGATCTTTCCAACTCAGGGATCAAACCCAGGTCTCCCACATGGTAAGCAGATTCTTTACAGTCTGAGCCAGCTTAATCAGGATCTTCCCATACATACTCATCTCAACCTACAGAATACCATTACCCTCACTTTAATAGTGACACACTTTGAGGCTGAAAGTTCAACTTGTGTTATCATATAGTCATCCACAGGATGAGGTTCAGCCCTATAGCTATAGGAGATAAGGTTCTCCCTTCAAGGCACACCTAGAAGCTCTTAGGTCACATCTATGCCACTAGTGCTTGAGTTGGGAATTTGAATGTCTGAGCTCATCCTTTTCTTTCACCACTTTGTCCAGAGACATTAGAAGAAATCAATGATTTCATGATATTTCTAAGTTTTCCAATAATGTTCAAAAGTATCAATATAAAAATCACTTGTCTCTTCTTATAAATGGTTGGTTAGGAGTAACCAATGCAGATATTTTATCTATCTCTATGAGCAGTTCACATCATGGACTCTCCACTCTCTCTTTACTAATAGATAAAGAGCCATTAGTGTCTTTCAAGTCTTCAGTCCAACAACAATAAACCCAAGAACCAGATGATCCAGTGGCATAAATCCCATTCCAAATTCAAAGGCCCAAGAACCAGGAATGTCCATGTCTTCTGAGGGCAGGAAAAGATGGATGTTCCAGCTCAAGCAAAAAGAGAAAATTCACTGGTCCCAGCTCAAGCAAAAAGAGAAAATTCACTGGTCCTCAGTCTTTTTTTTTTTTTTTTTCTGTTCAGGCAGGCCCTCAATGCATTAGATGATGCCTGCCTACACAGGTGAGGGAGATATTCTCTACTCAGTTGATTCAAACGTTAATCTTTTTCAAACCCAGTATCAATGACACACTTAGAAGTAATGTTTTACCAACTATCTAGACATTCTAAGTCCAAACTGACACATAAAATTAACCATGAGACACACTATTAACCATGTTTCAATGCCAATATTTTATGTATATTTTACTACATATCAGCTCATATTTTAGGCATATTTTATGAATAATATATATCAGTATTAAACAAATATCTTACTATATGTCATATCAGTATTTTATAGTTGGCTCTCATTTCAGGGGACCCTAGATTATCTCCACTATCCCAGGTTCTCTCTGAATCTTTAGGGCCAGATGAAGAGTGAATCTTTAAAAAGTCTCTTGAGCCTGATGCATTCCTACCCCATCCCCTAAGCACAGTTCAAGGCCCCTGAAGTTGACTCAGTTCAGTGCAACCAGCCAGTGAAAGCTGTCACGCTGTGCTGGTAGCCCCCAGCATCCTCTGGAGATGGCTAGATTGACATGAATCCACTACCTGCTAGAATAATCTAATTATGCCTAAAGGTTTCCACTGAAAAGCCTCTACTACTCCAGGTCCCTGTCACTTTCCCTGTGGGTGAAGCTAGCTATCCAGCGACTTTCAAACACTCTCAGCAGGTGGCTCTGTAACACATGAAGAAGCTCCTGAAATGTCAATCCTAAGGGACACGTGTTCCTGTCACTGAAGTGATACATTATAACCTCTGCACTTTCTGGATCTTTCAGACAAAAGCCAAAAGTTAGGAAGGCCATAATGAAATTATTCTTGCTACCCAAGAGCTGATATTTCCAAAGAGAAATTTACGTGCATTGGGAGAGTTTTGGGGATGAATTTGCACTACAGTAGTTCCTGCAAAGCCTGTCCTATGAATAAAAAGCCTTCAGTTTCTAAAGCCTGAAAATCTGATAACATTCAGAGCATATGGATATTCATTTAAATAAGAAAAAAAAAAAACCTTAGTGTGACATTTCTTTTAACCCACAATTTTGCAGCTGGAAAAAATCTTTTCCTCTCTTAGATAGCAAAATGTGACAATCCAAGCAACCGAGCTTAAGGTCTGTAAATTCATCGCTTTTCTTCTACTACCACATTCCAAGAGTTTTTAAACATCTCTCATCCTACTCAGGTCTTTATAAGCAAACCAAATTTGATCTTTAAAAATGGTAGCAGCCTGTGAATTATTTCAACTGATTTTCCTACTGGCAGTTTCTTTAGTTCCTTCTTATATTTTTGCTATCTATCTAACTCCACACATAAAATATGCAGGGAAAAGTGTGAAGGATGCATGCATTTCAAATTTTTAATACCTTAAGATATGTTTAATTAAAAACACCTGGCCCATAAGTACTGATGCATTACCATACTAGATTTCAAAATGCTCCTTTATACGAGGTTGCTGAATGACTTTACTATTCCTGATTTCAATTCATATTCCTCAATCTCTATCTCTCTCAAAAATGCTCTTTCATACTCCAACAGCTGTTCTAAGAGCATAACTCCATTCTGGCCCAAACTCAGATCATTAAGATCAAAGATAGATAAAAGGAAGCTTGACTTTGGCCCAATATTACACTCCTAATGATACACATTCAGGGTCTTTATCTCAAGATCTCAAAGGGAATCTTCTTAATGGGGTTCCATAATCATAACAGGTCCAGGGGAATGCCAAAGAGTCACAAGGCACTGTTGAAAAGTCCAGCTCAAAGTCACCAGTCCATCATTGACTTTCAATAGATGAAATAACATTAAAACTCTGGATGACAAGCAGCTCCTCTGGAACAGAGTCACATTTTCTGGATACTAAAAACTGGTTTGTAATCCCAGGTCATCTATTTTTTTCCTAGTCTCACATTTTCTGAAAATAAAACAGAAAAACTGATGCTAACTGTCTCACTCAGTATTTTGGATTCTCGCTATAGATGAGTTAAAAAAGTGATTTTTATCTCATGTTTTATGAAGTCACCATAATGCAACATGTCCATGAATTTAGGTCACTGTGAGAAACAGAAGCTTAAAGAATTACGGAAAATATGAACAAGTAGGCTAATTTGGATTCTAGTTCCTACTCAACTATTCACTGATGTTGTCACAAATAAGATGGGTTTTTTTTTTCCCTAGTGTATTGACAGCTGATCTTGTGGAATCCTTTTCATTCATTTCTCCAGCCAATTATTCATCCCTTCATTCAGCAAACACAAGGCAGAGCTGTTGAGTTTAGTACTGTGCTGAGCAATGAGGAAGCCAATTTATGAGATATTTCTACTGAGCCATATTCCTCTGTCAACAGAGCCAACAAAGCATCTCAGCTTGACTGAAACAGACAGAAAATACATTTAGTTTGTCATCATCACCAAGTTCTTGTAAAACGAAGACAAGTATATTTTATTTAATTTGGGACTATTTACAAATACTTTTCCAAATTATCTATAAATTATATATCTATATATTATATAAATTATCTATATTTATATGGCCTGAATAATAAAGATGAATATTTATCTTGAGCATATTAAGCTCTGAACACATCTGTTTCAGTGTCTTACATGCATTATCTCATTTTATCTTCATAACACATTATAGGGTAAATGGCATTTGTATCCCTGTTTTATGAATTACTCCACAGAGATAAATTCAAGGAGATTCAGTAGCTTACCCAAGTGGTAAAGATTTTTATCTAGGCCTGTCTGACACCAAAGCCTAGTTTCTTTAGTTTGGATATAAAATAATTTCAAGTTTTCTGCACTTCTCAACAAAGTTTGCTTTAGTCTTTGTGAAGATCCATGTTGGTATTCAGAGAACAGATTTAAAAGACATACAAATAAAGAAATGGAAGAGATTTGAGAAACCACCTAGTCTGACCCTATTCATTTACAGTTAAAATGTAAGTCTTTACATTAGGGATAAAAATACAGATTGAATGAAAAGCTAAAGGAAGCATAGGGCAAAAAAAAACAATAGAGAAAAGGAAGTGAGGAATCTTGAATCATACATCTTTGTATTCTTAGTACTTAATACAGCCCTCTAGAAAAGTGAAAACTCAATATATGTTTGGTCAATTGGATTATATTACATGTTGTAGATTTTTTAAACTAGAGTTTCCCAAATGTCAAGAGAGGCATGAGGTACTTTCATTTGTTTAAAACTTATACTATATGAAAAATGGAAAAGTAACAAAACTGTGCCATATTTTAAATGTTCAATTTTATTAATCCATTTTACTAATTATCCCTACAACTTTATTTGGACATAAGGCCTAAAAAGTATGAGTTTTAATGTGTATGATAATGAAATACAAAGAGATAATATCTCAAATAAGCTTTCAGTTCTGTGGCTCAGAGGGTAAAGTATCTACCTACAATGCAGGAGACCTGGGTTCGTTCGATCCCTGGGTTGGGAAGATCCCCTGGAGAAGGAAAAGGCAACCCACTCCAGTACTCCTCCCTGGAAAATCCCACGGTCTGTGAAGCCTGGTAGGCTACAGTCCATGGGGTCACAAAGAGTCAGACACGACTGAGCAACTTCACTTCACTTCACTCAGTTCGGTTCAGTTCATTCGCTCAGTCATGTAGGACTCTTTGCGACCCCATGAACTGCAGCACGCCAGGCCTCCTTGTCCATTGCCAACTCCTGGAGTCCACCCAAACCCATGTCCATTGAGTCACTGATGCCATCCAACCATCTCATCCTCTGTCGTCTCCTTCTCCTCCTGCCCTCAATCTTTCCCAGCATCAGGGTCTTTTGAAATGAGTCAGCTCTTCACATCAGGTGGCCAAAGTATTGGAGTTTCAGCTTCAGCATCAGTCCTTCCAATGTACACCCAGGACTGATCTCCTTTAGGATGGCCTGGTTGGATCTCCTTGCAGTCCAAGGGACTCTCAAGAGTCTTCTCCAACACCACACTTCAAAAGCATCAATTATCCAGCACTCAGCTTTCTTTACAGTCCAACTCTCACATCCATACATGACCACTGGAAAAACCATAGCCTTGACTAGATGGACCTTTATTGGCAAAGTAATGTCTCTGCTTTTGAATATGCTGTCTAGGTTGGTCATAATTTTCCTTCCAAGGAGTAAGCGTCTTTTAATTTCATTGCTGCAATCACCATCTGCAGTAATTTTGGAGCCCAAAAAAATGAAGTCTGACACCGTTTCCACTGCTTCACCATCTAGCTGCCGTGAAATGATGGGACCAGATGCCATGATCTTCGTTTTCTGAATGTTGAGCTTTGAGCCAACTTTTTCACTCTCCACTTTCACTTTCATCATGAAGTTCTTTAGTTCTTCTTCACTTTCTGCCATAAGGGTGGTGTCATTTGCATATCTGAGGTTATTGACATTTCTCTCAGCAATCTTGATTCCAGCTTGTGTTTCTTCAAGCCCAGCGTTTCTCATAATGTACTTTGCATATAAGTTAAATAAGCAGGGTGACAATATACAGCCTTGACATACTCCTTTTCCTATTTGGAACCAGTCTGTTGTTCCATGTCCAGTTCTAACTGTTGCTTCCTGACCTGCATACGGGTTTCTCAAGAGACAGGTCAGGTGGTCTGTATGCCCATCTCTTTCAGAATGTTCCACAGTTTATTGTGATCCATACAGTCAAAGGCTTTGGCATAGTCAAAAAAGCAGAAATAGATGTTTTCTGGAACTCTCTTGCTTTTTCGATGATCCATCCGATATTGCAATTTGATCTCTGCTTCCTCTGCCTTTTCTAAAATTAGCTTAACAACAGCCCTATTGTCTTGATACATCATGACCTTCAATTACAGAGCAACAAAGAATTTAGGCAACTTCTCCCCTGTTCATAGAAAAGCTATGACAACACTAGACAGCATATTCAAAAGCAGAGACATTACTTTGCTGACAAAAGTCCATCTAGTCAAAGGTATGGTTTTTCCAGTAGTCATGTACGGATGTGAGAGTTGGATTATAAAGAAAGCTGAGCGCTGAAGAATTGATGCTTTTGAACTGTGATGTTGGAGAAGACTCTTGAGAGTCCCTTGGACTGCAAGGAGATCCAACCAATATATACTAAAGGAAATCAGTCCTGAATATTCATTGGAAGGACTGATGCTAAAGCTGAAACTCCAATACTTTGGCTACCTGATGCGAAGAACTGACTCATTTGGAAAGACCCTGACCCTGTGAAAGATTGAATGTGGGAGGAGAAGGGGACGGCAGAAGATGAGATGGTTGGATGACATCACTGACACAATGGACATGAGTCTGAGTAAACTCTGGGAGTTGCTGATGGACAGGGAGGCCTGGTGTGCTATAGTCCATGGGGTCACAAAGAGTCAGACATGACTGAGCAACTGAACTGAACTGAACTGATCCTGTTCATGGCTTCCCAGTGGCTCAGTGGTATAGAATCTGCCTGCAATGCAGAAGCCGGAGGAGACATGCGTCGGAGCCCTAGGTGAGAAAGATCCCCATGAGGAAGGCATGGCAACCCACTCCAGTATTCTTGCCTGGAGAATCCCATGGACAGAAGAGCCTGACAGGCTACAGTCCTCAGGTTGCAAAGAGTCAAATATGACTGAAGTGATGGAGCAGGCATGTACACATCCTGTTCACACTTTTGAAAGTGATGCAACACTTTAGATTCTATACCCCTTTAACTTTCAAAAATCAAAAAAAGCACTCATGTAAAATTTTTTAATTAGGAAACACCAAAACACACTAATTTCAGAGACATTAAAATCATTAAATTGCTATTACAGTAAACCAATGAAATTTGAAGTAATAATTTAAAAAATTCTCCCCTGGAGAGTTCTGAGTTCAGTGATTCTAACAGACACATTTAGAGACATTGTAAGACCATCCTTTTAAAATATTCTTAATAGATATAATACAAAACAATGTGGATCCTTAGAGTTTCCTGTGTTGATTATCTAGATTCATGTTAGAGTTTACAGGAATTAGATTTGATATTATCTCCCTGTTATGCAAAACCATGGAAAACATTTAATTAAAACTTAATTAAAATTTCCATGATGCTTCAACCCCATGGAGTCCATTTTTCAACAGCAAGCAAAAAAGAAAGCCATCAGGACAAATGATTTTTTTGAAAATGGTGTATAGGTACTCACTTCTCTTAGAACCTAAAATGGTAACCCACTCCAGTATTCTTGCCTGGAGAATCCCATGGATGGAGAAGCCTGGTAGGCTACAGTCCACAGGGTCGCAAAGAGTTGGACACGACTGAGCAGCTTCACATACCTTTCTAGCTGGCTCAGTGTTAAAAAATCTGCCTGCCAATGCAGAAGACACAAGTTCAATCCCTGGATGGGAAAGATCCCCTACAGAACGAAATGGCAACCCACTCTAGTATTCTTGCCTGGGCACTCCCATGGACAGAGGAGCCAGTCCATAGGGTCGCAAAAGAGTCAGACACAACTTAGCCACTAAACAACAACAACATACCTTTCTAATAAATCTTGGATCTTCTCAAGCAATTTTCTTTTTCATTTTCATCAGCCTACAAAGTAACAGATTTGTACTAAAGTTGATGATCATCAATTATAAACAAGTATACGACTTAGATCACTTACTGATGCTTCATTTCTTCTAGCAGTTTTATATACAATTTCAAAACATGTGAGAAAATACATACAGTATTATGTCTGGCACACAGTGTGCTCCTGACAGGAATTCATTTAATTAAATTAATAAGTATTAGATAGGTATCACTTGAAAACACCAAGGCTATATACAAGACAGCAAAAGAGACACAGATATAAAGAACAGACTTTTGGACTCTGTGCAAGAAGGCGAGGGTGGGATGATTTGAGAGAATAGCATTGAAACATGTATATTACCATATATGAAACAGATGACCAGTCCAAGTTTGATGCATGAAACGGCACTCAAAGCCGGTGCACTGGGACAACCCGGAGGGATGGGATGGTGGGAGTAAGGGGTGAGGGAGATTCAGGACCAGGGGACACATGTACACCCATGGCTGATTCATGTCAACGTATGGCAAAAACTACCACAATATTGTAAAGTAATTAGCCTCCAATTAAAATAAATAAAAACACTAAGGGTCTGGTACAATTTTTCCTAAAATATTTATAGCGAAACATGTGAACTATTAGTTGTCCTGACGATTGACGTTATTAAATTATTAAATCATTATTTATTATTAAATTCATTATTAAATTATTCCTTCATTATTCAACTATTTAGAGAGAAATACTTTGTATAATAGATATACTATAGTAGAATTTGTCTACATGGAGAAGAAAATACTTAAGTGTGACCTTGTTCTCTAAATTCTAAGAAGATAGTCTAGTCTTACCATATAGTTTTAACTTACATTATAAAACAAGCAGTCATAACAAAAGCATTCTTAATCGGCAATAAAGAGGAAGAAACTGCCAAGACACACAACATCATGGATGAACCTCGAGAGTGAGGCAGAGAACCAGGAGCCATAGAGGGATGATTTAATGATGCCATTTATATAAATTTCTGGGACAGCATAATAAGACTATGGTAAAAGATATCAAAACAGTAATTGCCTGTGTTGCGGTGAGGTTCAGTTCAGAGACCGAAGGAAAGGAGCAGGAAAAACCTCGGGTGATGGGACTGTTCTGCACTCTGATGGGGGTGTGGATTACACAGGTGCGTGCCATTGTTAAAACTCATTCAACTTCATATTTACTATCTGTGCATTTCACTGTGTGTCAATTACATCTCAAGTTTTGAAAAGTAAATATTTACCAGACATAATTCATCTTAAGATAGTCCTCCTAGTCTGATGTTACTGTAGAACAGAGTTTCTGGAGCTCCTCTTTTGGAATTGCATTCAGTGGCTACAACACATTTCTTTGACATCAATGGCCACAAACTTCATAAAAGTGGAATTAACTTTCAGAAACAGCCAGCATCATTCAGGGTCAAGTCGGTTCACTCGAAGTGATTAAACTAGAGAAGAAAACTTCTGTTTGTCACACTGGGATACCGACTAATATAATGAGGCTGATTTTTCTCACACACTGATGATTTCTCTCACAAAAACATAAACAGTTGTAACCAACTGATACAGTAAATTCAATTAAAGCATTTTCAAAACTTTTTGACTAAATGTGGAATCTTGAATGTAAGTGTCAAAACCTCCCTGATGCACTACTTTAAAGGGGGCAACTTTAATCACACACAGAAGCAATGATAGCACATAACTGCCATGATAAGTTAATTATACCTATTTCGTGATGTACTCTCTACTAAAAAAAGAAATATCTCATGTCTTTTATCATTATATAATATCTGAAAGACATAGATTCTCAAATAAAATTTCAATTTGCAATTATGCTCAATTTAATCCCTACTGACAGGGAAGCAGTCTTCTCTACTAAATTTTATTTATCATCTACTATGTATAACACATTGATCACATCTGCCATGGATTATTCTTCCTCCTCAGTAAGACTGTAACAGGATAGAATGAATCTTTAACTCATCACATGGGATAGTAGTTTCTCCTCTCAGACCTTATTCTATTCTATTATTGGGATGGATAGCATAGATTCTCATAATGCAAAACATCCACTGAAAAAATAAAAGAAGCACTTGCCAGAATGACCATAGAACAGTCCTGTTAGAGGATTTAAACTTGAACAGGTTGTATACAATGATACTGTTCATGGGGTTCTCAAGGCAAGAATACTGAAGTGGTTTGCCTTGAGAGTCCCTTGGACTGCAAGGAGATCCAACCAGTCCATTCTGAAGGAGATCAGCCCTGGGATTTCTTTGGAAGGAATGATGCTAAAGCTGAAACTCCAATACTTTGGCCACCTCATGCGAAGAGTTGACTCATTGGAAAACACTCTGATGCTGGGAGGGATTGGGGGCAGGAGGAGAAGGGGACAACAAAGAATGAGATGGCTGGATGGCATCATGGACTCGACGGACGTGAGTCTGAGTGAACTCTGGGAGATGGTGATGGACAGGGAGGCCTGGCCTGCTGTGATTCATGGGGTCGCAAAGAGTCGGACACGACTGAGTGACTGAACTGAACTGAACTGATACAATGATATATTTCTTTTGCTAAGTAGATCTATGAAATTTAAAATTACTGTCTTATGATTTAAAAACATTTTGGCCAAAAACAATGCCAAATTGAATTAGCTTTGGGGAATAAGCAATATATTTGACATTTTAGTTCTCGCTCAGGAGCAAAGAAACCCAAGGCAGGCTTATAGTTTCTCTGTTTTAAATATGAACGGTTTGAACTAGAAAGTCTGTGCCAAAGTCTGTGCCAACACTGTCATAATATTTTCCTATGAATCTATTTGACATAAGTGAGATAGTAACCTGAAACCAATTAAATTTATTGCAATTACTGTCTTAAGTTAGTGACACACAATGTGACCAAATAAGAAATGAAATATAGGTGTATACCTTTGATTTCCCCCTTTACAAAATCACAAGTTTCTGCACAGGTAACTTAATAGAATAGGCAAATGAACTCTAGAGATTTCAAAAGAATTTAAGGATAAATCTGTTACATAGATATTTTATCTGATATTTAAAACTTTAAAAAAAAAAACAAAAAAAACTCATGTAGCACTTTACAATCATTAGACACACTGGTAATAGTTTTATTAGATGTTAATCAACCATGTTCCTCGGAAAATTATGTTTTTCTAATTCCTTGCCTAAGAATACAAGTGCATCAAGTACTGATATAAATAACAAAATTCTGAATTGTTGGTTTGCTTCCGTCCAATCCTGTTCCAACTTTATTTGCAAAGAGAGTTCTACTTCCAAGTTGTTCATCTCCCAATGACTATAGATTATCCTTGTCCATATTTCTATAGAAAGCTATCTGAGAAAGATGAAAATTCATACTATTTTTACAACCTTTCAGGGAGACTCCACAAACTGCCCTATTAATTCACTCTCAAATATAACCACTCTCATTTATTTTTGTCCAACATAAATTATGTCATCTAGCTGCCTCCTCTCGGTAAAGTTAAGCAATCCCAGATCACTTTTCCTGTGGGTCTTTTTTTCTAATACATCCTGTGTTAGCACTCTGTCTTAATCTTTGCGATTACTCTCCAAGATTTTTAAACCCCTCTGAAGACTAGACTCCATATTCTAATTAGCACTTAGCCCAGGGGCTGGCAAACTACAACTGGGCCAAATCTGCCTATTTCTGTAAATAAAGTTTTATTAGAACACAGTCATGATCATTCATTTATATATGTATGTATTATATAAAGTGATTTATGTGCTTACAACAGAGACTGTATGGCCTAAAAATCCACAAGTGTTTACTCTCTGGCCCTTTACAGAAGTGTGTGGGCCCTTTACAGAAGCTGATCTGGTCCATGAGGCTTTTTTTTTTTTTTTTTCAAAATTTAAACTTTCCATTTTGTATTGAGATATATCTGGTTGGGTCTTCCCTTGTGGCTCAGTGGTAAAGAATCTGCCTGCAATGCAGGAGATGCAAGAGACACAGGTTCAATCCCTGAGTTGGGAAGATCCCCTGGAGAAGGAAATGGCAACCCACTTCAGTGTTCTTGCTTGGAAAATTCCATGGACAAAAGAGCCTGGGGATCTATAGTCCATAGGGTCACAAAGAGTCGGACATGACCAAGGTGATTTTGCATGTACACATGCATAGCTGATTAACAGGTTAACAGCAAAGGGACTCAGCCATACATATACATGTATCCATTCTCCCCCAAACCTCCCTCCCATCCAGGCTGCCACACAACATTGAATAGAGTTTCATATGCTATACAATAGGTCCTTGTAGGTTATCCATTTTGAATAAAGCAATGTGTACATGACCTTCCCAATGAAGTTATTTAAAATGCACAATTACTTCAGGTTTCATCTTATGTGTGAACAACTAGGGCATAAGCAAATTTATCATATCCTTTCCAACTTTTTCAGACTTGCTCTATGGTCTAATCTAGGATCTATTAAAACTGACCAAGAATAATATCTTAAAATGTTGTGTGTGTGTGCTTAGTCATGTCCAACTCTTTGCAGCCCCATGGAATGTAGCCTGCCTGCCCTCTGTCCATGGAATTATCCAGACAAGAATACTGGAGAGGGTTGCCATTCCCTTCTTCAGGAGATCTTCTTGACCGAGGGATTAAACCTGCATCTCTTGTGTCTTATGCATTGGCAGCAAAGAATAGCAAGGAGAGATAAGAAAGCCCTCCTTAGCAATCAATGCAAAGAAACAGAGGAAAAGAACAGAATGGGAAAGACTAGAGATCTCTTCAAGAAAATTAGAGACACCCAGGGAACATTTCATGCAAAGATAGGCTCGATAAAGGACAGAAATGGTAAGGACCTAACAGAAGCAGAAGATATTAAGAAGAGGTAGCAAGAATACACAGAAGAACTGTACAGAAAAGATCCTCAAGACCCAGATAATCATGGTGGTATAATCACTCACCTAGAGCCAGACATCCTGGAATGTGAAGTCAAGTGGGCCTTAGAAAGCATCACTATGAACAAAGCTAGTGGAGGTGATGGAATTCCAGTTGAGCTATTTCAATCCTAGAAGATGATGCTGTGAAAATGCTGCACTCAATATGCCAGCAAATTTGGAAAACTCAGCAGTGGCCACAGGACTGGAAAAGGTCCGTTTTCATTCCAATCCCAAAGAAAGGCAATGCCAAAGAATGCTCAAACTACCGCACAATTGCACTCATCTCACCTGCTAGTAAAGTAATGCTCAAAATTCTCTAAGCCAGGTTTCAGCAATATGTGAACTGTGAACTCCCTGATGTTCAAGCTGGTTTTAGAAAAGGCAGAGGAACCAGAAATCAAATTGCCAACACCCACTGGATCATGGAAAAAGCCAGAGAGTTCCAGAAAATCATGTGATTTTGCTTTATTGACTATGTCAAAACCTTTGACTGTGTGGATCACAACAAACTGTGGAAAATTCTTCAAGAGATGGGAATACCAGACCACCTGACCTGTCTCTTGAGAAACCTGTATGCAGGTCAGGAAGCAACAGTTAGAACTGGACATGGAACAACAGACTGGTTCCAAATAGGAAAAGGAGTACGTCGAGGCTGTATATTGTCACCCTGTTTATTTAACTTCTATGCAGAGTACATCATGAGAAACCCTGGACTGGACGAAACACAAGCTGGAATCAAGATTGCTGGGAGAAATATCAATAACCTCAAATACGCAGATGAAACCACCTTTATGGCAGAAAGTGAAGAAGAACTGAAAAGGCTCTTGATGAAAGTGAAAGAGGAGAGTGAAAAAGTTGGCTTAAAGCTCAACATTCAGAAAACGAAGATCATAGCATCTGGTCCCATCACTTCATGGCAACTAGATGGGGAAACAGTGGAAACAGTGTCAGACTTTATTTTGGGGGGCTCCAAAATCACTGCAGATGGTGATTGCAGCAATGAAATTAAAAGACACTTACTCCTTGGAAGGAAAGGTATGACCAACCTAGATAGCATATTCAAAAGCAGAGACATTACTTTGCCAACAAAGGTCTGTCTAGTCAAGGCTATGGTTTTTCTAGTTGTCATGTATGGATGTGAGAGTTGGACTGTGAAGAAAGCTGAGCACTGAAGAACTGATGCTTTTGAACTGTGGTGTTGGAGAAGACTCTTGAGAGTGCACTGGACTGCAAGGATATCCAACCAGTCCATCCTAAAGGAGATCATTCGTGGGTGTTCATTGGAAGGATTGACGTTGAAGCAGAAACTCCAATACTTTGGCCACCTCATGCGAAGAGTTGACTCATTGGAAAAGATCCTGATGCTGGGAAAGATTGAGGGCAGGAGCAGACGGGGATGACAGAGGATGAGATGGTTGGATGGCATCACTGACTCGATGGACATGAGTTTGGGTAAACTCTGAGAGTTGGTGATGTACATGGAGGCCTAGCGTGCTGGAATTCATGGGGTTGCAAAGAGTCCGACACAACTGAGTGACTGAACTGAACTGAACTAAACTGAGCATCGCCTGGGAAGCCCATCTTAAAATACAGGTGGATGGCAAATGCTTGACAGTGTCATATAATATGAGCAGTAAAGTTCATGAGCAGTCTCTAGCATCTTCCCTAAGCAGGTGGAATCTTTTCAGTTAAAAAGTGGTAAGTCTTCCTCCATAATCAGGACATACATTTGAATACAGAGAACTTCAGAATTCTTTCAGTAAAGGCACAAGGAGGTATGGTGGCCTGACACTGGCCACCTCTCTATGATCTGTTCTCCTTCGCCAGCTAAAGAATATATTATGAGGACACTATATAAAATGCTTCCAGGGGCAGGAAACCAATACTAATGAGTGGAGCAGGCTGGTGTGAGACTGCAGAGCAGGACAAATACTGTGGCAGACCTGAGTTCATGCATTGGTCCAAATATGTTAGCACTGACCTCCAAACTACTGCTGGGCCACAGTGTGAGCCCTAATCCAACAGATCGTTGAAATTTTCAAGGGAACCTGAAAATCAAGATTCAAATTTCTAAATATTAGGTTGGTGCAAAAGTAGTACTAGTTGTGATTTTGCATTGTTGAACTCTGCTGTTTGATACTGGAATACATTCTTAAATAAATGTGGTTATGCATGCTAAGTCACTTTAGTTGTATCCTACTCTTTGTGACCCTACTGACTGTAGCCTGCAAAGCTCTTCCGTCTGCAAGATTCTCCAGGCAAGAATACTGGAGTGGGTTGCCATGCCCTTCTCCAGAGGATCTTCCCGACCCAGGGATCGAACCTGCACCTCCTGTGTCTCCTGAATTGGCAAAATGGGTTCTTTACAACTAGCACCACCTGGTAAGCCCAAATGCATTTATGTTATACATCATTTTAATGCGCATTTCTTGCTTTATGTTTTCTTGCTGATAACTTATTACTTGATGTTTATTTTATTTCTATTTTAGATTTGGGAAAAGATGTTAGACAAAAAACAAATTTAAGTGATTTTCTTATTCAAGTTCAAAATGGGTCATAAAGCAGTGAAGACAACTCGCAACATCAACAATGCATGTGGCCCAGGAACTCCTAATGGATGCACAGTGCAGTGGTGGTTAAAGGAGTTCTGCAAAGCAGACAAGAGCCTTGAAGATGAAGAGTGTAGTTGCTAGCCATCGTAAATTGATAATGACCAATTGAGAGGATCACTGAAATTGATTCTTTCACAGCTACATGAGAAGTTGCTGAAGAACTCAGCATTGACAATACTATGGTCATTTGAAGCAAACTGGAAAGGTGAAAAAGCTCGAAAAGTGGGTGCATCTTGAACTGATCAAAATTCAAAAAAAATCATCGTTTTGAAGTGTCATCTTCTCATTCTACACAACAACGAACCATTTCTCAATCAGATTGTGATATGTGATGAAAAGTGGACTGTATACAACAACCGGCAATGACTAGCTCAGTGGTTGGACCAAGAAGCAGTGCTTTGGAGTCAAAGCACTTCCCAAAGCCAAACTTGCACCCAAAAAAGGTCATGGTCAATGTTTGGTGGTCTGCTGCCCATCTGATGCACTACAGCTTTCTGAATCCCAGCAAAACCATTACCTTTGAGAAGTATGCTCAGCAAATTGATGAGATGCACTAACAACTTCATTGTCTGCAACCAGCAACAGAAAGAGCCCAATTTGTTCCATGACAATGCCTGACTGCACGTCACAAAACCAATGCTTCAAAAGTTGGATGAATGGGACCATGGAGTTTTGCCTCATCTGCTATATTCACTTGACCTCTCGCCAACCGATTAGCACTTTTTCAAGCATCTTGACAACTTTTTGCAGGGAAAATGCTTCCACAACCAGTAGGAGGCAGAAAATGCTTTCCAAGAGTTTGTTGAATCCCGAAGTATGGATTTTCATGCTACAGAAATGAATAGAGTTATTTCTTGTTGGCAAAAATGTGCTGATTGTAATGGTTCTTATTTTGATCAATAAAGATGTATTGGAACCTAGTTATAATGATTTAAAATTCATGCTCTGAAACCACAATTATCTTTGCATCAACCTATATTATATACTGTGAGGGCCAACACTGCAATGGCTAAAAACCCTCACCTGCATCCACCTAGCTTGCAAAATTCTTTAAGAACCATGTTGATTGAGATATATCTATTGAGGAGGCTTGACATTAATTAAAACTCTTATTTTAGAAAAGAAGAAACTGAAAATTAGAAACATTAAATTACTGGTCTAAGATTGCATGGAGTATAGCTAATCTAGGGCTATAATTGTGGTCTAATTCTACGTTCAACATTCCACTTCACAAATGCTTCTTAATTTAGAGGGATTCAAGGAAGCCACTGAGAATCTAATAAAAGCTATAGTCCCTATGAGAGAAAAATATACATAAATGTGAATTCACAAAAAAAGCGGCTTATAATTTAAAGGATTTCATACACTCATGAAGTTTATCCTAGCCCATCTGAAAGGGAGCCATAGTCACAAGGCTCAGTATTTTTCAAGTCTCCAATATGAAAAATTCATAATCGTCCAATTATGGCATATAAAAATATTAAAAAATCTTTATAATCTTTTGGATAGCTTTCCTTTACTACTTCCATTCACTTACATGACCGTTAACGTCACCTTATTATACAAGAACAAATATTTCAGACTAAACAAGTTCATACACTCAGAGCACTGGTTATATAACAGTCTCTATTATGATTTAAAATGATCAGAACATCTGTTCAAATAAACTACAGCCTCTTTTAGCATAAATTATCAAACCTTCAACCACTCAAAAAGGTATGGAGAAAAATATCTCCTTTCTTGGACACATTGATTTGCACTTATTTTCAAAAGCATCAAGGTAACCAGTTCTCTCTGGGCAAAGTGAACCCCTTTCTTTTGATCTCAGAACATTGTAGATGTCGCCCTTATTGCCTCATTTTCAGATTTTTTGCTTATGTGTCTCTCTAACTATACTATGAGCTTTTTGAAGATGGACAGTAACTTATTAAGATCTGGGCACAATGCCTGCACATAATGAGCACTCTATTAATGCCAGATGAGTTAACATTGCTTTTTCAAGAGATTTCACTAAGTCTGGATGAAGCTGAAGGCTCCCTTGAAAATACTTTTGGTATTTGGTATTTTATCCCTTTGACAACTTCTTATTTTTTATAAAGGAAATAAGAGGTCAACGATGACTAATTTTGAAAACATTAGGCTATGAAATGAACATGGGAAATTAGGTTTAAAACCATTTTCAAAGGGATGTCTGGCAGGGCAGAAGTTAATCATGGAGGAAAATGTCTGTTGTCATTACCCACCCCCAAATTTCCCATTACCCCTTAGGATGGCAAATGGACAGATAACACACAAATCACTTTGTCTGAAAGTCATTTTAGACAAGGGATCCTTACTCTAAACTTTGCAAATGATCTTACATTATGTAAAATGAAGAATATATGTAAATACATTATTAATAAGAAAATCAAATAAAATGTAGATAAAATTAAAATAATACGAATGTTATTCAAGTCACAGTGAGAATAATAACAACAACACAGTTTTATATATTCTCCTGAGTTGGTTTCCTAAAAAGTTTATTTTACAAAAGGGTAATTTTACAAAATGTTAAGACTGAGAATTCTAGAGGAAACAATGCATGAATTACTGGCAAATTCAATATAATTGTTACAAAGCATCTGTGTTGTACAACCCACTCCAGTGTTCTTGCCTAGAGAATCCCAGGGACAGAGGAGCCTGGTGGGCTGCCGTCTATGGGGTCGCACAGAGTCGGACACGACTGAAGCAACTTAGCACGCATAGCATGCATGTTGTACAATGCACTGTGAAATTCAAGCACAATATCTTCTTACCTAAAAGAGGCAAAGAAGTATAGACACCCACCAGAGTCATTTTAAAAGAGCTGTGTGTGTGTGTGTGTCAGTCGCTCAGCCGTATCCGACTCTGCTACCCCACCAGGCTCCTCTGTCCAAGGGATTCTCCAGGCAAGAGTACTGGAGTATGTTACCATTTCCTTCTCCAGAGGATCTTCCCGGCCCAGGGATTGAACCCACGTTTCCTGCATTACAGGTGGATTCTTTACTCTGGAAGATTTTGAGCATCGAAATAAATAAATGAGAGTAAAGGATTACATAACACAATAAACAAGCGTCAGTTAGTCCACATTACTTATGCAAACGCCCCCCAAAAAATTCTTCCTTACAATAGGAGTACAACTAATAAATGTAGAAGAAGGAGAAGAGAAGCCACTCAGTCGTGTCCGACTCTTTGCGACCCCATGGACTGTAGCCTACTAGGTTCCTCAGTCCATGGGATTTTCCAGGCATGAATACTGGAGTGGGTTGCCATTTCCTTCTCTAGGGGATCTTCCCGACCCAGGGATCGAATCCAGGTCTCCCGCATTGTAGGCAGATGCTTTACCATCTGAGCTACCAGGGAAGCCCAATAAGGAACAATCAAAATAGAAAAATCAGTATTTGGCAAGAATTATCCATAGAAGCTAAAAGACACAAGTTTGAGAAGCAACGGATTATTTCCATTGCTTCAAAACACTTCCAATCCAAATATTTACTAATCACAAAGGAACAATATAGTGACTTTATAGCGGTGACACTTGACAGACACCACCCGAAGCAACTGGTTAAAGTTAACATTCAGAAATAGGCAGTGACCTCATGAACCTTCTGAGATGATGTACTGAGAACAGATCACTTTGCAAATCTCCTGCCCAAACTACCCTAAATTCATTAATAAAGAAATCTACAAGAGAAAGCCAAAATGAGAGATAGTCTACAATGTGATAGCCTATATTGTTCAAAAATATCAATCTTAAAATACAAAGAAACATTTTCTTTTCAAATTAATGAAGGAGTATTCCATATTACAAAGACCAAAGAGATATGATAACAGAACATAGGATCAGAGACTCCAGTGAGCCTCGGTAGCATAGCGGTTAGGCGGACGGCCAGGTGAACAGGATCAGAGACTCCCTTATGCTATAAAGGACATCTGGCCAGTTGGACATCTAGCCACTGGAAGAATAAATGAGATCTACAGATTATAATACCATATCCATGTTAATTTCCTGATTTTGATATTCATCCTTGGATATATAAAATAATTTATTTGTTCTTAATATGCACTCAGTGTTTAAATACATCAGGCCTGTATGTCACTAAATAGTTAAAGAACTTAAACAAAATATATAAATATCTACATATGTTTGTATACATATGCATATACCTGCCTATATCTTAATCAATGTTTCCTTTTGATCCTAATCTGATTTGACTAAGAAAAACAAAGACTTTTTTGTGTTCCCAGTTTCCTTTTTGCTAGTAATTTAGGAGGAGCAGGCAAGGAAAAAGTAGAGCAGTTCAGGAATAATTCAAAACAAAAGTTTTGGGTGTAGTACTGTAGATCACCCTGAGTTACTATAGGCAGACAGTTAATTTGGTCTGTATCTTCATTTTTCATTCTAAGCCACAACTCTTTTTCCTCAAGAAAAAAAATAGCTAAATGCTATATGGACAGGTATATTGATATCTTAAACCAATTCACAAAGGGAAGAAACCCTTACCCCTCACCATGTGCTGTGCTGTATTTAGATGCTGAGTGGTTTCTGACTCTTTGTGACCCCATGGACTGTAGCCCACCAGGCACTTCTGTTCATGGGGAGAAATTCTCTATGCAGGAATACTGGAGTAGGTTGCCATGCCCTCCTCACCCCTCATCATATCAGTCACTTACAAAAAAAAAAAGCAACAAACAATAAAAAGCCCAAAGTAGTATATACAGGTCATCTTGATAGATTTCAGCCTCTCCATCCCAGTCCCCAATATCTATGGACACTGTGGTCTCTTTTTAAGATAAACAATCAATTTGTCACGGGCTTCCCTGGTAGCTCAGTGGGAAAGAATCCACCTGCCAGTATAGGAAATGCAGGTTCATCCCTTGGGTCAAGAATATCTGCTGGAGAAGGAAATGGCAACCCACTCCAGTATTCTTGCTTGGGAAATCCCGGGGACAGAGGAGCCTGGTGGACTACAGTCCATGGGGTCACAAAGAGTTGGACACAACTCAGCAACCAAGCAATAAGAACAATCCATTTGTCATAGTCTTGGCAGTAGAACCTACTTTGTAGTGTGGCCTTTCTCTAAGAAGAAGACAAAGTTTTCCATCGCCCATTCCCTGGTAGCCTATCAGGCACTTGCTTCTAGCAGTTGAATTGTGCACAAAACAGACCTTCTACTCACTGACTGTATTTCCTGCTTCCCCAGGAACTCCTTGGCTTCTGCAAGTTTTCCCTCCGAGACTCTGCTCCTCCTCCATCAATTTGTGTGCCTTCTCCTCCCCCACCAGCCATCCAGGGAAATCCTTTTGGGTTTAAAATACCAGCCAGTTTCTTGCTTGGAACCAAGAATCCTAACTGACAAAAAGTTATTAGAATTTCTAAAATTCTCAACTTGAAATAAGTTACTGTTAGCACTACTAATAGGAACCCAACAGGGGTCTGTTTACATGTGAGCAAATCTCTTTGGGGCACTTGCGAGTGTGGAGAGAAGATTGGCTTCACATTTGGGCATGGCCTTTCTGGCTATTTAGAGATAGGCTGCCATACAGATTAATTCCTATAAGAGGCAATTAAAGCTAAATTCTTTTGATGTGCTGGAAGTTGAGATAAAGATGAAAAACTACCCGACTCTCACTAAATTTGTTAAAACATTTTAATTGAACATGTGGCTGTTTCCAGAGACTGTCCACCTGTTAGAGGCTCTCTTTACCTGGAAAAAAAATGCAATCATGGTTGGCAACCAACATATTATCTCTAAAATACCATCCTCCAACACTTCCTCCAAAAATAAAATTTCTTCCTCCAGGGGCTATTTTTCTGCCAATAAGAAAAGTCTTTGTTTTCACAAAGCAAGAGGATTTCATACTGAAAACTTTTAGCCAGTTTTTCTTTACAGATGTAGAGTGAAAAGTAATTGAAAACACTGCTAATTAAAAAGAAAGTTATCGTTTGCCCTTTAGCTGCAAATAATATCAAAGCACGTTCAACGATAATGAAGTGCAGTAATAACCAGCCTGTTGTGATGGTAACACAGGAACATTCACATCAGTTCTTAAAATTCCTAAAACTGTGATAAGGTCCAAAGGCATTTATTTTACATAGGCCATACAAGCCCTTGTTCATGCTCAGATGTGCAAATGTAGTTGTGTCTGTGCCTTTGATCCAAATTTATTAAAGTTGTAAACCTTTCCAGGGTACTGTTTCATGATAATTATGTTGTGAGGAAAATTGTTCTCTATTTTCATCTATACATTTGAAGATTTAGCAGGTTTTCAAAGGAATGTATACTTCAGTGATTTTTCTTTCCCAAAATGCTAAGCTGAGCAAGTCAATCCCTGTGTAATCTTTTCATGATTCCCTGCTGCCTCTGGGATAAACCTAGGTGTGCTGACCCGACATACGTGTGCTCTGACCATCTACCTGCTGTCACCCTCCCACTGCTGCCCTACATTGTAACAGCTCTTCGTACCCAAATGTTCACACTGTGCTCTCTCACTTCTTGTCTTGCAAACTCTCTTCCTGCTGTCTGAATGTCTCCTGTTTTACTCTATCTGTTCAAAGCAAGTCAGGATTGAACTCTTCTTGTTCAAATGGTCCCAGCTGCACAGAGCAGACTTAAGTTAAAGGATGAAAATGAAAATTTATCCACAGTGAGCAGTAAGAAAATAGAGTGATTATTTTTTATATGCAATGCATACTATGATTACATGCTATGTGCCAAGTACTGCTCAGGCTGGGAGTGTGACTCTTTGTGACCCCATGGACTACAGCCCTCCAGGCTCATCCATCCATGGAATTCTCCATGCAAGAATACTGGAATGGGTTGCCATTCACTTCTCCAGAGGATCTTCCTAACCCAGGGATCGAACTTGGGTCTCCTGCATTGCAGACAATTCTTTACCATCTGAGCCACCAGGGAAGCCCCTATGACATTGAAAAAAAACAACAAAAATTCCTGCCTTCATCTAGTCAGCATTCTAGTTAAGTGATGACAGAAACTCTAAAATAAGCAAACTGTATATATAGTCTGCTAGTCAGAGGCAAGTGCCAGAGCGAAAACAATTGAGCAGAATAAAGAGGACAGAGAGTGCCAGAAAGCAGTTGTGGTTTTTAAGACTGTTCAGCCCATCATGCAGCATCTAAGCATGTAGGACCCATGCGGGTGGAAGCAAGAGCCACTGCTCAGCCTGAGGCAGGAACACGCCTGGCTTCTGAGAAGCACAGCAACGAGGCCAGTGTGGTCAGAAAGGGGCGAGGGAAGAGAAGTCAGGGGAGAGGGGAGTTCAGAGAGAGAACAGGGTGGTAGGGGCAGATCACAGAGAGCCTCACATGCAGCAGGGCAGTGGTGGAGTGGGGGGCAGGGGTGTGGGGTGGCGGGAGGCAGCGCAGTTGATCAAAGAAGCTGAAGCTCTGGCTATGCTTTCACCAGGATCACTCCAGCTTCTTTGTGAGAAGAGAAAGGAGAGCAAAGGTGGAAGCAGGGAGCCAGGGAGGAAGCCACTACAGTAATCAAAGCACAAGATGACTGCAGTTTAGAGGAGGGTAGTAGCAGTGCAGGTGGAGAAAAGTGATGGGTTCTGGACATAAGCTGAACATAGCATCAAAAGTATATTTTTCAAAGACTGGGCAAGAGATGTGAAAAAGATAAGTCAAGGCTGCCATCTATATGTTTGGCTGGAGCCACTGAAAGTTGTCACCATCAAGGAAAAGAGGAAGCCCCTGGGAGTAGTCAGATTCAGGAGGAAGATGGGGAGCTTACTTTGGGTCATGACCAGCTCTCTCTATAAAACCAAGTGTAGGGGAAATGGTCGGTGAAGACTATTGCAGTTTTTAAAATTTTGATGCCCAAGAAAATTCTAAATACCATACGTTCCCTATCTTTAAAGAAATTATTACAGGCATACTATCATTCCCATGCTATTAAGAGGAAGCAAACTTCAGTTAAAATGACTTAAGAATAAAATTAAGGGCTAGTGCTCAATAAATAAAGTGCTGCATTGAATATCAAAACATATGGCACAGATAAGTTTTAGGATGTCTGAGAAGGGAAGATACCACTAACTTCAATGATACAATCATTTTTAGTTAGCTCCTCCAGTTATAGACATGAAAAGTAATACTTTAGATTTTCTTTTTTTTAAATCATTAACATTCCAGTAGAGAATATGACTCAGATCTGCTCACAAAACCCTTTTGGACAATTCTAACATGTTATCATCCAGTAATGTGATACCTTGGGGCAAAGAAGTAAGCACAGATACCCTTTTCCAGAACACATTGTAGCCTAGATGAGGAATAAATACTAGAATTCAGATGTAAATACTTATAACACATATTCTGAGCTTGATTTCTGCTCTACCAAGTAATTTACACCTGAACTCAAGATGGCCTCCTTGGAGAATCTCAGTCTGTCGGGCTGTTAATCAACAAAGCAGTTCTCACCTAAAGAGCCAGGCCTTACAATTACTTATTTGAAAAGCCCAGTCATTTCTTAAACAGCAAGTTGTTACACATGTTATGTTCTACTTTTTCCAAACTTCTATGTTTTTAGAGGTTTTTTTTTTTTTTTTCAAAACTCTAGACATGTTTTTAGTCTTAAGCAGTTAAGTGTAAAAATTGTTGCACAGAAAGATTTTAGGGAGTAAAAATTATGCCTGTGTATACACAGTGCCCTACCTTCCAAGTGCTATCAGTCCAGGCCATCAGATAAAGTGCGGAAACCAGCTGACTACATAAGGAATCATAAATTTTTACTAAAGTTTGACCTTATAAATTTTAGAATTTCAGTGGATTACCATATTGATTAAATCATGGATAAGTTAACTTCTTTATTATTTTCATCTTCCTAATCTATTTGCTATCAAATTTTCAGGGCTGAGGCCTACTAGTAGGAAAAAAAAAGGTCTAAGTGCATAAAAAATTCTGATTTATATCCATTTTAAATAGGGACACAAAGGTGCTCCTTCAGGTGAAATCAACTTTTACCACTTCCTTCTTTCTCATCAAACACGTACACAAGCACACAGAAACACACAGACACGGAAGCATTTACATCTTTCTGCAGGTTGAATGGGTCAGGAAGCATACAGGAAGGCCTTCCTATGAATCTGCTGAAAATGTACCACAACCAATAAAAAATTAAAATATGTGTCCCCCAGGACTGAGAAGTAGAATTAAAGCTGGAAAGACATCATTATTAATGCAAGGAGTAAAGCACAAAGCCAGGTATGAGGTGGGCCCTTTTTTAATATAAAGTGACATTTCCTATAACCTCTGGATCATGAGTCTACATGTCTGATATAGATAATTTCTTCAGAAATGGAGAACATGAAATCTGTGTGGGACAGCAGTAAATTGCGGTCGGAAATGAAGGTTCCTGTTTGTCTCTGAATCATCTCTGCAACGTTTCGATTAGATTTTCACATATTGGCCCCCACTTGGGTATTAATAGGATTTTCTGACAATTATGTATAAAGATGCAACAGTAGCACTCCTAGTCTGACTGATGCATATTGTCTTTTCAAACTCTGTCAGTTTTCCTAAACTTGGAAACAGCACAAGATTACCGAGAAGGAAACCAGATTCAGGTCAGCAACCCTGAATATAAAAGCTCCACTTGCAATATATTTGTAATAGTGAGAAAAGCAATTGCCCATGAATTCCTGGTGAACCAAAAGCAATTAGATTTACAAAAAAAGAAAAAGAAAAAGGAAGCTGTTAGAAATAAGTTTTCCACACAAAAAATAGCACAGATACTATTCCCATCACTGAAGTATATCAGAACTGATAGTGTTTGTAAGAGAATATTCCAAACTTGTTAAAAAATAAATGGCATCATTTTTATTCAAGGTGACTAAAAAATAAAGTTGGTATTTTCAACTTTGTTGATACTCTGACTGGGGCTTGTAGGAATGCATTTAAGAGGTGAATTCAGAGTCTGTCAGACAAGGTAGGGTTTAAATCTCTCAACAAAATGAATCTAATACTGTTCCTTGAACGCATGTTGGGAAAGAGTGTGAGTAACAGTTTCATCAACCCCCAGCAGCAAAAAGGATGGATGAGAATAGACAGGGAAGCAGAGCCACCTGGCAGAGAGAGGAAGAGGAAGAAAAACCCCAATTTTTTCTTCTGGTGTTAGAGAGAGTACTTTTCTTCCAGGCTTTCAAAACACTTCATGTGAATTTTCTAATTAATTCTAACAAGATTTATGGACCAGTTTTCTGAGGCAAGGGGAGTTATCTTCCTTTAGACCTAAGAAAGCAGAAACAGTAAACCCCAGAATGCTAAAGATCAGACAGGTAAGAAACTCAAGATCAGTGCTCAGATTTCTGGGTTCTTTCTCCTGCATTCAAACTGCCCCAAACCTATGTTCTTTAGGTAAGGCTTTGAAATAAATAGGGATTACACATACGACCAAAAGCAAACAAAAAACATCCATGTGGGGCTTAAGGGGCCCTTTTTTTTGAATCATACTTTTAAAAAACAGGCAATCATTCTACTGCAATCATTCTTTTGATTTATTCATCCACACAATGCAGGACAAACTCCCTCAATATTTTTGAACCTCAATCTGGTAACTAAGCTACATGCAAAGGGAACTGTGATTCAGTCAGCTAATGTTATCACACTTCAAAAAAAATGTATTTATTGAATCACAGAAAGAAATTAAGAAAACGATTACCAATTATCTTGCCAAGGATTCCTTAATTAATTGCCAGCACTAATAACATGTTATCATCCCTATTATTAAAACAATGTGACTTCTATTAAAAACTATTCATTAAAGATTCATTCATTCCTTATTGCATCCTGCTGTTTCATATCTTCTGTAGCTAAAGGGCTGCTTCTGAGAGTACGAAGGACTGCTGTGCAGAGAAGCAACACCAGCTACAGAATTTATGTTGATAGACATTATGCTTCTGAAAGCTTTGTCTAGAGTATTGTAAGGATATTACTTATAAAAGCAAACAGAGCTAATGTATAGAGGTCTGAGATGTGGGTATGTCTGTGTGTGTAAAAACTTGTAATACCATCCAAAAGTAATTTACCCATACCCCTCTCATAGATGTACGGCAGTGATTCAGAATGGGGGTGATTTTGCTCTCCAGGGCACTTTTGGCAATATTTGGAGACATTTTTGGTCTCGACAATTGGGGGAGGCAGCTGCTGGCATTCTGTGCATAGGAACCAGGGAGGCTGCTAAACATGTACAAGGCACAGGACAGTCCCCCACAACAAAGAATTATCTGGCCCCAAAATGTCAATAGTGCCGCTATTGAAAAACCCTGATTTAGAGGGAAAATATTGGATTTCTGCTACCACTAGCCACTGTTGCTCTTAGCCAGCTCTGTCACATCTGTGACAGAATTTAAGTTGGTACTTAGACAATGCTACTAAGATAATTAGAACCTAAGGATTCTTTTCTACATTGCTCTCATAAGTGAGCCGAATAAGGGATGGATTCATTAGCTAACTAACAATTTTTGTAGCTGCCACAATGCCCCACCCTCTCTCCCCCAATTCACCTCTCATGCTAAAGAATGGCTAACATTTTAAGTTAGAAAGAATAAGATCCTGTGTCGCTGACATATTTGAATTGAAGCCAAGGAGACAAAACCAAACCTTAGTCTGCAACCTCCCTTGGGAAATCTTTGTTCATTTTAATACTTGTTCAGTCAGCTGTCTGCCTGAATGACAAGGTTTTTATCTCTAATGTAAGTGGCTTTGAAGGCTACTTGCATTATCCATTCCTCAGCAATTGCTGCTGAAACCACAACACTGCAAGCTGATAATTAAATCCAGCTGCCTCTACTATGAATTCAATCATATCAACATTAGCAGCAATCTTAGTGGTTGTTGGTGGGTTTCTTTTTCCATTTCTAGACAACATAATTAACTTCACTAGCCTTCTCAGATTAAACAAAACTGAGAGCTAAAGAATACTATGAATTAAAACTCCTGTGACTACTACTCATGCAAAGGAATGCAGGTGGATCGTGAAGATAGAGGATGAGTGCTAATGCATTACTTACTTGTGTCTAACCATTTGATCTAACACACATTACGTTCAATCCATACGTGTAGTTTCAGATTTCACTTGCAAGCTCTCACGTTAACCAACCATTTACCACTCACGAAAAATCAACTCTGGAATATGTAAACAAGACATAGTTCACAACACAAAAAGTCAGCTTATCAAACATTGAAACGTACCCACTAAAATGATATCGAAGTGCTTTCACATCATCTGAATGAACCATGCAAAAGAAATACGTTTCAGCTGACTTAATAATCTGCCACAGTTCAGGTATTTCTAATCCATCTGATTTTTAAATTGTGATGGCACCATAAGAGTACCCCAAATGCACTTAATATAATCCTTTTAATTAGCATTTGACATTATTAGTGAGGAAGTAAAATTTTTCTGTACCAAGGAATATGTTTAAAGCATAAGCGCAACAACAGTTGCTTTATTTATCCAGACTCTCAGACAGACTGGTCCCTTTCACATAAAGGCAAACAAAGAATGTGGCTGGCTGCCAGATGCTGCAGTCCAGCCACCTTCCTGCCAAATCAGTGACGATGGCAATGAGATGATGATGATAACGATGATGACAGTAGCATTGACTGGGTGCTTGCTACAGTCAGGAACTATATCAAGCAATTTATATAGATGCTTTCCTTTAATTATTCAATAATCTTATCAGGTATGAACTCTTTTTCCATTTTATAGGTGAAGAAATTAAGGTCAAGAGTATAAATAACTCTTCCCAAGTCATTAAAAGAAAATCGCAGAACACACTAAAAATTCATACAGTCTAATTTAAGGACACCATTCTAACCACTTCACTCTATGCCCCAAATTAAAAGATGAAGCAGTCTTTAAATGGATGTTCACCTTCCAGAAAGTAATTCACTTATTCACTGTTGTCTTCTGCTCACCACATTGAGAGGCGCAGAGAACATTAGCTAATGTCGATTAGCTAATGAAACCAATCGAAGACAAGCCCTCAGGGGCTTGTACTCACCAGGAGAGACTATGTCAGTGAGGAGCTTGGACTCTGGGGACAGGCTGACTTTGAATCCAGGTTTTCTTCTACTTACTAGCTGTGTGACCTTACTAACTGTTGACTTTTACTTCATTTATAAGTTACATAACCACTCTGTGTTTCAGCTTTAAGAACTGATAGAGTATTTACTTTCTACAGACATGGCAAAGACTAAATACACAGTTTATATGCAAAATATTTTAAACAATGCCTGGAAAATATTATGTATTCAATGAGTTATTAATGTCTCTTCTGCACTAATGAGGAAAACACTCTGTCATTTAAAAAATGCATGCCATGATATTGTGGGGACAGTTTTCTCCATCAGATTCAGCAACTGGAAAATCTCAGCAGCAGAGAAGGAAATCAGAGCACATCTTTATTTGGGATTTCAACAATGTGAGATCAAGTCTCGTCTGTCACTAACTGCCAGCACTCAAATGTACCTCTTCTGAAAACTAGTAAATGATTTAACATTCCACAAATTATCATGTGTCTTTGCTGATTAGCCTGTTCTTAGCATTCTGTAGTGACGTGTCTGTTGTTCAGAACAGTCAATGAAATACACATTGCAGATAATTTCATTTTGGTGCTAAAACTTTTACTTTTACTATTTACAGACTTTACCAAAATTAGTTACATCATTTTCAGCAAAGATACAGTCACAAATAAACCATGAACTTTCAAGTGTCAAGCATATACTGTGAGGAGAGAAAAGACGTGGAAGACATGATCTCAGGCTTAAAGAGTTTATATCCAGTTGGAAGGACAAGACTCATACCACAAATAGATTACAGACCACAGAAGGGGGTAAGTGCCAAATAACAGACAGACAGGAAGTGCTATAGGATTTGAGAGAACAGAAAAATAACTGAGTTGGTGAAATTGGAGTGAATGTCATAGAAAAACTGGACTAATGCCTAAAAACTGACAACTTATAAACTTGAACTCATTGCCTGATCCCAAAATGCAATTTCTTCGTAAAGTGCTCATCCTGTTGACAGTGACTTTGTGGAACTGTGGGTTCAGAAGGATCCTGAAGCCAAATGTGGACTCAGTGGGAAAGAATCCTGTAAGTGATATTAACATCTGCTATTGGGAGAGGAAGGGGCTTCCCTGGTGGCTCAAAGAGTCTGACTGCAATGAGGGAGACCTGGATTTGATCTCTGGGCCAGGAAGATCCCCTGGAGAAGGGAATGGCAACTCACTCCAGTACTCTTGCCTGGAAAAGCCCATGCATGGAGGAGCCTGGCGGGCTACAGTCCATGGAGTTGCAAAGAGCCAGACACGACTGGGAGACTAGTACATCATACATCGGGAGAAGGAGGAAATGAAGAGGGGCCAGCTCTGCCCTTTCCTGCCCAGCTCTGCTTCCTCCCCACCCTTGTGCCCCCTACTCCTATTCCTCCTTTGGGGCCACTATCCACTAGTCTCCTTCCCTCGCTGCCTCCTCTTTCCTCAGTTTCTGTCATTCCTGGCTCTTTCCAGCAAGTCAACAAAGCTACCTTTTTTCCCCCTTAGGGAACCAACCAAACACCATATCTTATCCAACTGAAGCTCCAGATTTTCTCAGTACTGTTAAGTAGCTAGTTTCTTAGCCCTGGTTTCGCAATTTGGAAACTCAACGGTTTACCACTGTGATCACCACAATGACACCACTACTTAGGCTTACTTAGGGTATGGTCTCAACAACATGAGAGGGGCATGAAGGTTGCTGATTTGGACACAGCAAATTGCCAGTACTATTGCCTGCCTCTCTCAGATCCATAGACTCCACAGAATGTGAGAACAGAAAGAAATAGTCGAAGTCAAGCTTAATTTCTTCTTTGTACGAAGGAGGATGAATCATGCCCAGGAAATCAAGTCATTTTCTCAAGGAAAACACAAAGATTTTATACCAGAAACGGAGCTAAGGCTTAGAAGTTCTAAACACATGCTCTTTTGGACTGCTCTAATCACCCATCACCTCTCCAAGCACAAACAAAACAAAACCAAGGGATACAAGAAGATATATCACCTTTCTGGTCTATCCAACCTGCACTGGTTGCCCTCTCCTTCACTCAATCTGTCCAAGAGCTCCTGCAATGCACTTGAATATTTACAGGTGTCTATCTCTGAATGTTTTCTAACTTACTAACATATTTTCATATATACGTTCCATGTTATATGTGCCTACTTCTTAGCTCCACAACATTCAGAATGAAACAGATTATACTAATAGTCAAAGAATTATTTAAAACCTTGCTATCTGCTACCATACAAGTTGTTGCTGTTGCTGTTTAGTCATAAGTTGTGTCCAACATTTTTGTGACCCCATGGCCTGTAATCCACCAGGATTCTCTGTCAACGGAATTTTCCAGGCAAGAATACTAGAGTGGGTTTCCATTTCCTTCTCCAGAGGATCTTTCCGACCCTGGGGTCGAATTCACATCTCCTGCATTGGCATGCATGCTCTTTACCACCAAGCCACCAAGGAAGGACATGCCAAATTCCTGAGATCCATAAAATCCAGGTATTAATGTTCTGTAAATAAATAGCAATTCTTGTTTTCATTAATCCATATCAATGCTCCAAAGTGGTGTTTGGGGTATCTAGTTAACAATGACATTTGTTGGAGATTTCTGAAAATAATAATAGGCACCATTTATTGGGTACTTACTATCTGCTACTGAAGTGGGTGCTGTCACATATTATCTTATTTAATCCTTCAACAACCCCAAAACTAGGCATTAGTAGCTCCATTTTACAGATGAAAACAAGGCAGAAGCAATTCAAGAAGTGTGCAATACTTTGGAGTGATTTTGTGAACAGATTTCCTAAACTAATTCAAACGAAACCACATTATAAAGATGTCCAGCGTTGTTTACGCCATGTGCATTCCACTGTGTGCAGCTTCTCAGCACAGCTGCCTCTCTTCCTGAACACATATAATTTTATTCAGTTCTACCTATTAGGATACAAAGGATGCAACTATCATGCAGGGTGAGGAGTGGGATAAGTTTCCTGGAAAAGGAGTTTGATTTTAATAAGTCCTCAGTCCTCTTGTGGCCAAAGAAGGCCAAGAGATCGCAGGGCAGCCTCAGAGACGCTTTCTGGGCTGTACTAAAGGCTCTCCCCACTTGAAGTGTACTGGCCCAGAACACGGTTGAACCCATGACCCATCATTTCATTAATACTGGTTTCTAACTGCTGTAACTGTCCCAGGAAATTTTACATAATTACACAGTTGCTGAATACATGCTTGAAAAGCCTTAAAAGGAAACAGTTTACTCTCTATAAACATCAGTTTTCACACCTCAAAACTATTTCCTAGACCTTTTATTCCAAAGAAAAATTGCTTGAAAAATGTATACAGGACATTTAAGTGGTTCTTGTTGAGGCTTGCAATGGGATGTTTATGCCTATTTATAAACTTCTGCCATCAGAAATCTTGGTGCTACTATGGGATCTCACTCAGCCTGTCTCTTCCATTTTGATTAGGAGAAAAATGCAAACTACTCTCGTCTCTGCTCCACATTTACAAGGTTAGCTAGCACTTTGAGCCAGTAGCAATTGAAAGCTAGTAGCTAGAAAGTAATTTACCTCTTTGAGTCTCACTCTTCAGAGCCAGTACAATCTGAGCACATTTTTGCACCAAAGACATTAAGGGAGAATTCCTTTTCAAGTGGTTATTCTTGAATTCATTTACTTTTGACACACACAATGAAATCCCAATTCTCCTGCAGGCCGCAGTGCCTTTGTTTGCTATTTTGTACACTGTCTATCTCCCTGCATCTTTGAATGAACAGTATATTTCATGAATAGAAAAGTATATTTTCAATATTAGAAAACTCACATTTTATGATAAAGCATGTAGCAAGGCTTGAAGATTTCTGCTCTTTTAAACTGGCATCTTAGCAGAATCTAAATAATTATCATCTGTCTTTAGCATTCACATTTTGACCTGAAAACTGTCAACAAATAAAACAATAAATAGAAATTTTGAAAAATAATTACAGAAACGTGGGATGAATTTAAATTGCCAGCAGTAACTAGTGAATGTATTGTACTTATGCCTCTTTGAAGAGAAGCCCCCTAAAGGGGCAGAACTGAAGATAAAGAATGCCAGTGGGGTGGCATGGGCAGAGATGCTTTCCAAAGGCTTATGCCTACGGATATAGACACACACGTTTAATGCAGGCAGGCATTTGTGAACAACGATCAGGCAGGGGCATCTGGTAAACCAATCCCTTCTCCCCCTCCCTCCATTCACCCCTAATCAAGTGAGCACAAGAAATGAAAATGTCTCCCCAAATACCAGTGTGCCAGAAGACATAATGAGAAAGAGGCACAACTAGACTATGAAACCACAACATCAAAGGCAAATTTATACTAAGAAGATTAGATAGGCAGATTTGCATCCAACTAGTTTCAGTTTGAAATAAGCCAATTTGGAAAAAGATTTCATTTTCAAATGTCCATTACAATTTCATCTAAGTACCAAGATCACCTCTAGAGAAATATAAAAAGAAGTATAAACCATAAATGCATATTCTCTTTCTTTAACCCAACAGTCTCACTCTAAAGTCAGTAAAGAGAAATACCGAAAGTATCTAAGATTCTCACTCTCACTGAGCCAATAATAAATATATACTGAGTTTCTACAGAGGGAGAGGAATCATCCAGAATTTTCATTTAGTAATCCACTCAATCTACATTTTAAAAGTTAGTCTTATTCTACTTAAATGTTTACAGATAAAAGGAAGATCCGATTTTTTTTTTAATTTGAGCTTAAACTCATCCATTACAACTACAGTAATCTGCAAGAGTTGTTAAAATGGAATCCTAATTCAATACATAGTAACTTCACAACTCCTGGCTACAGGGTTAGGAATAAGGCAAGAGAAATAGGTAAAATGGACTAAAAATGCTAATACAGAGAATCATAGGAATGCTTCTGTAATCCTCCTCCATGTTAGGGAAGCCAAGCGCATAGTGTCAAAAAAGACTTTCTCCTTATGAAGAGAAAAATAAAAGTTGCAGAGTAGACAAAGAAACAAGAGAATGAAATTGGAAGTCTTCCGATGGCAAATTATTAATGCCTTCTCTTTGAGAAATTGCAAGCAGGCAGAAAAAGGTCTAACCTGAAGAGAAGGATCAAAGACTGAAATAAAAGCTTTGATGCCCAAGTTGCTCTGTAGCCCCAAAGCGCTGTGGAGCCATGAATGCAGCTGGGAAGATTGTTAATTCCCAAATAATTGTGGAATGAACTGGTTACTTAATCCCTGGGAGGACAGAGGAGTGAGATTAAGTAGTGTTTAGTTGCTTCTAAAATGAAATAACAGCATTTAATTTGAAGCCAAATATTTATATTTATTTCAGTTTTCTTCCAGAGTTTTTACATCTTATGTCAGTGTTAGTGACTGGTTGATAGGAATATTTTATTTGAATACAATGTTTATTTCTCAAAAGATAACTTTATTGATTGGGTCATGAAAGTGAGACGAAGCTAAAACAAGCCCAGTGGGGCTGATCAGACAGCCTCAGCCTGGCAGCACTGTTCATCCCGAGACAAGGACCCAAAGGCTGACATAGTGACTCAAAGAAAAAGAAACCATCTCTAAGCCTCACTTTGCAGCCTCCAAGTTAAAGCTACACAACAAGCTAAATAAAATTCTTACTAACCTATTAATTCACTCATTCAAAAAGCACATTTAAAGCTCAATTCGTTTCAGGTTCCTTGCTGGGGACCAGACATAAAGTGGTGAAGACTCAATCCTGGAGTTGAAATCACCATGTAAAGATCACAGAAGCTTGGACTTTGAAGTGCACTGAAAGGTCATTTTTTTCCTCTAACTTTGCAGCCTTCTCTCTGGCAGTCCTACCACATGGTCATTCATAATCTAGGTGTACAGCTTCAACAAGAGGAAACTTACTACCTCCGTGGGAAGAAAGTTCTTCCATTTAACTAAAAAAATTAAGCAGGACTCAATGACATGCCCCAAAATAAATAAACTGAAGTAGCCACGTTAATTAAGCCTCTGCAATTGGATTTCATGCATTTTCTTTTTGCTTAGCAAAAATGTTGTGTACTTCAATAAATAGCACACATACATTCTCTCAATAACCAGATTTTAAAAACTGTCTTTAACATAAAAAGCTGGTTAGAATCACAATATTTAGTCTCACCTACTGATCCCAAGCTGGTTCTCACAGGCAACATTTCACAACAGAGATAAATTGAAGCCAGAAGGATCATAACATAGCTTAAAGTTACAAAGAAATCTCCTGAAAGTTTGTTTTCTGTCTTGATTACTTCTTCCAGGACTCAAGGCCAGGATGAAAGTGAAGTGTTATTCGCTCTGTTGTGTCCTACTCTTTGCAACCGCATGGACTCTAGTCTGTCAGGCTCCTCTGTCCATAGAATAGTATGTACTATATTTCTACACAACCGAGTAAGGAAATCAGACAATACCTTTGTAGACAAAGGGGGAAATTTTTGAGTGTAGTAATGGTGTACCTTTGGGTATGATGGGGACTAACTTTCCTGATTTTTGAAAGGCTATTTGGTTGTTGTGCGTGTGAGCTAAGTCACTTCAGTCATGTCCAACGCTTTGCCACCCTACAGACTGAAGCCCACCAGGCTCCTCTGTCCATGGGATTCTCCAGGAAAGAATACTGAAGTGGGTTGCCATGCCCTCCTCGAGAGGATCTTTCTGACCCAGGGATCAAACCCACATCTCTCATGTCTCCTGAATTTGCAGGAGGGTTCTTAATGCTAGCGCCACCTGGGAAACCCATTAGGTTGCTACTGTGATATTTTTTTTCTTGAATATAATCTTTACATTTTATCACAGTAAAATACAATTGATCCAGAATAGTTGAAGACTATCCTTATTCTCTGAAAAATATTATTATCTTAAGGTCACATATGATTACAGTTTGCTTCTTGGGTTGGGAAGATTCCCCTGGGGGAAGAAATGGCAACCCACTCCACTCTACTTTGCCAGGAGAATCCCAGGGACAGAGGAGACTTGGCAGGCAACAGTCCAGGGGTTCACGAAGAGTCAGACATGACTGAGCATCTGAGCACAGAGCACAGGGTCACATACATTTCAGAGGGATTTCAAAATGTTTAAGAAGGCAATATAAATATTTACTACTGCTACTACTGCTAAGTCACTTCAGTCATGTCTGACTCTGTGCGACCCCGTAGACGGCAGCCCACCAGGCTCCCCTGTCCCTGGGATTCTCCAGGCAAGAACACTGGAGTGGGTTGCTGTTTCCTTCTTCAATGCATGAAAGTGAAAAGTGAAAGTGAAGTCGCTCAGTCATGTGCAACCCTCAGCGACCCCATGGACTGCAGCCTTCCAGGCTCCTCCATCCATGGGATTTTCCAGGCAAGAGTACTGGAGTGGGGTGCCATTGCCTTCTCCGAATATTTACTACTAGTTTATGCTTAAAGTTTCTAAAGGCACTGAACCATTTCTCTTAACCACTAAGAAAATTTCTCAACTCTAAGAGTATTTAACTCTTGTGGTCAAAAGATTTAGCTACATATCTAAAATAATCATTTGCTGAATGAATAAATATGTAAAAACACAACACAGTAGCAGAATACCGTTAGGTATTATGTCAGTGATTCATGAGACTTCTTCATTGCTTTTCAGTACAAAAAATGACTTGGAATCATGCAAAATATCAGCTATCATTTCCTGTTTATTAAACTATTATACTTCCTCAGCTTTAATTTTCTTATTACCTAACTGCTCTTATTTGTAAGTTGGCTACGAACCTAACTTCTCTTATTTGTAAGTTGGCTACAAACCTGTCAAGGACAGTATTTACCTGCTGTAATTATACATTTTTAATCACTGCTGGTAATGAAAAAACAGTTTTCAACAGACACTCATAGAAAACACATTTTGTCCTCCTTTAATTGTGTCATTACAATAATATGGGACTATCTAAATGAGGGGGAAAAAAAACATGAAAAAGAAGAAACTTTGAACACATTTTTCAAGATATGCTTAATATAGTAATTTTTATATTCCTTCAGTTCAGTTCAGTCGCTCAGTCGTGTCCAAAATTTGCAACCCCATGGACTGCAGCATGCCAGGCTTCTCTGTCCATAACCAACTCCCAGAGCCCACTCAAACTCATGTCCATTGAATTGGTGATGCCATCCAACCACTGCATCCTCTGTCATCCCCTTCTCCTTCTGCCTTCAATGTTTCCCAGTATCAGGGTCTTTTCCAATGAATCAGTTCTTCACATCAGGTGGCCAAATTATTGGAGTTTCAGCTTTAGCATCAGTCCTTCCAATGAATATTCAGGACTGATTTCCTTTAGGATAGACTGGTTGGATCTCTTTGCAGTCCAAGGGACTCTCAAGAGTCTTCTCCAACACCACAGTTCAAAAGCATCAATTCTTTGGCGCTCAGCTTTCTTCACAGTCCAACTCACATCCATACATGACCACTGGAAAAACCATAGCTATGACTAAATGGACCTTTGTTGGCAAAGTAATGTCTCTGTTTTTAATAAGCTGTCTAGGTTGGTCAATCTTTTAATTCCATGGCTGCAGTCACCATCTGCAGTGATTTTGGAGATCAAAAAAATAAAGTCTGTCATTGTTTCCATTGTGGCCCCATCTATTTGCCATGAAGTGATGGGACCAGATGCCATGATCTTTGTTTTCTGAATGTTGAGCTTTAGGCCAACATTTTCATTCTCCTCTTTCATTTTCATCAACAGGCTCTTTAGTTCTTCTCTTTCTGCCTTAAGGGTGGTGTCATCTGCATATCTGAGGTTATTGATATTTCTCCCAGCAATCTTGATTCCAGCTTTTGTTTAATCCAGTCCAGCATTTTTCATGATGTACTCTGCATATAAGTTAAACAAGCAGGGTGACAATATACAACCTTGACATACTCCTTTCCCGATTTGGAACCAGTCTGTTGTTCCATGTCCAGTACTAACTGTTGCTTCTTGACCTGCATACAGATTTCTCAGGAGGCAGGTTAGGTGATCTGATATTCCCATCTCTGTAAGAATTTTCCACAGTTTGTTGTGATCCACACAGTCAAAGGCTTTGGCATAGTCAATAAAGCAGAAGTAGGAGTTTTTCTGGAACTCGCTTGCTTTTTTGAGGACCCAACGGATGTTGGCAATTTGATCTCTGGTTCCTCTGCATTTCTAAATCCAGCTTGAACATCTGGAAGTTCACGGTTCATATACTGGTGAAGGCTGGCTTGGAGACTTTTGAGCATTACTTTGCTAGCATGTGAGATGAGTGTAATTGTGCAGTCATTTGAGCATTCTTTGGCATTGCCTTTCTTTGGGATTGGAATAAAAACTGACCTTTTCCAGTCCTATGGCCACTGTTGAGTTTTCCAAATTTGCTGGCATATTGAGTGCAGCACTTTCACAGCATCATCTTTTAGGATTTGAAATAGCTCAACTGGAATTCCATCACCTCCATTAGCTTTGTTCGTAGTGATGCTTCTTAAGGCCCACTTGACTTCTTATTCCAAGATGTCTGATTCTAGGTGAGTGATCACAACATCGTGGTTATCTGGGACATGAAGATCTTTTTTGTATAGTTCTTCTGTGTATTTTTGCCACCTCTTCTTAATATTGTCTGTTTTTGTTAGGTCCATATCGTTTCTGTCCTTTATTGTGCCCATCTTGCATGAAATATTCTCTTAGTATATCTACTTTTTTTAAGAGATCTCTAATCTTTCCCGTTCTATTTTCCTCTATTTCTTTGTATCGACCACGGAGGAAGGCTTTTTTATCTCTCCGTACTATTCTTTGGAACTCTGCATTCAATTGGGTATCTCTTTCCTTTTCTCCTTTGCCTTTTGCTTTTTTTCTTTTCACAGCTATTTGTAAGGCCTCCTCAGACAACCATTTGGCCTTTCTGCATTTCTTTTTCTTGGGGATGGTCTTGATCCCTGCCTCCTGTATAATGTCACAAACCTCTGTCTGTAGTTCATCAGGCACTCTGTCTATCAGATCTAATCCCTTAAATCTATTTGTCACTTCTACTGTATAATTGTGAGGGATTTCATTTAGGTCATACCCGAACGGTCTAGTAGTTTTCCCTACTTTCTTCAATTTAAGTCTGAATTTGGCAATAAAGAGTTAATGATCTGAGTCACAGTCAGCTCCCAGTCTTGTTTCTGCTGACTGTATAGAGCTTCTCCATCTTTGGCTGCAAAGAATATAATCAATCTGATTTTTATATTGACCATCTAGTCAATTATGTATTCCTTAAATTAGTATATATTAGTATAATAATATATATTTTACTAACAGTAATACTAGTATATATTAGTACATTAGTATATTAGTCAATTCCCATATCCTCCTATATAAGTCTCTTGATTTGCTTCAAGTTTAATTTCCATCTTGCTCACTCTTCCAGTATTCTTCCATAACATGGCTTCCCCTATAGCTGCCATCAGTATTTAGCCATAATGCTCTAAGTTAACAATGAGGTTACCATTGAGGTTATCTGATATTCAGACCTCCTCCAACTCACTGCCAACCATACATTTATATAGTCAAGGCATTTGAGCTTCTCATTGTGTATTTATTTCTGGGTCAGTGAGGATGATCTGAGAATCTCCTCCTCCGTATACATGAGTAAGCCAAGTGCAGCAACCATGTGCTTTACCTATTCTAGGAGAGTGCTCTGTCCATGATGGACATTTACTCACATTAGGGCTGAAATGAAGAAGAGTATTTCTCTATTAAACTCTAAGTAGACAGAAGAAGAGTCGCATCAAATCATACACAGGCTGCAGGGAAAAATAGTTTCTGTTTTCTCTTCAGGTATTCCTGACACGCTCTTCAGCCAGCTATAATGTATTCTTACTTAATTCACAGATTTATTTTGACCCTTCACCAAGGTTAGATGTAATATAAGCAACTCAACAATGCAGCAATTGCGGTATCCTGGAGAAGATTATTTGTGATAAATGAAAGCTAAGCAGGGGTCACTGGAACTCACAACAGAACAAAACATATCATCTCCTCTGTCAGAATGAAAAAAAAAAAAAAGGTTTTATTTAAGTTACATAACTAAATCTCCAGTTGTTAAATATTCTTCAGCAGATAGTTTTAAAGCCATTTGAAACCATTACAATGACTTAAACAAATGTTCATAAAAAATGCGGGCAGGTTCTTAAAACTTCAGGTCTCATGTACTGTATTCTCCTACTCCTCCACAGTCCCTCAGTCTCCTGCGTTGTTCAGAACTAACAGATTAGAAAAATGTTATTTTTGTACTTGCCTTCTGTGGTTTACCATCTGATTCAATAAATGGATGGATTAAATCATTACTTCCAACCCACACAGGCAGTCCAGACACTATTGTTCTTCACCAGTGATGAGGAAAACCCTCATCCAATACCATGCTGCACAAGTGAGCAGCCACCAAGTGCTACATAATCTTCCCTGTGCACCCCGCACACTGGGAAGAGGAGAGACTCAACGCATTTCATTCTTGAAGGAGAAGAAAAGGGCAAAGAGATTCCTCTTCTGAGAAAGTTTAGTCCAACTGAGAAGTTAGAGGGAGCAATCCCCACAAGAATCACCCTCATTTCTGACACCAAGTTCACGTTCAGAGGGTTCACGAAATCACTCTCAACTTTCAGTAATTTGTTAGAAGGACTCACAGAAATCACTAAAAGCTACTGTATTAACATCAGCCAAGGAAAGAAGTACATAGGGTGAAGGCAGGAAGTATCAAAAGTGGACCTTCCATCATCCCCTCCACAGAGAATTAGAAGGCATTAATTTCCTAACATCAGTGGGTAACAATACACACAGACGGCTGCCAGTCAGGGAAGTCCAGTGAGCTCTATGTCCAGAGTTTTTATTAAGAGTCCATCACACAGGCCTATTGATTTACTTACTAATTGCCCACTTGTGGGATTTCAGTCTCCAGTCTCCAGCCTCTCTAAAAGTGGCCCGGAGCCCTGACCCTAGATCATGTTGGTGGTCTTTCTCTGGTAGCAACCTAAGACTATCTACATGTGTCCAGCCCTCCAGTGATATTCAGGGATAGTGCTATTGTCAGACAATCCAATGACCTAAGGTACCCAGGGAAATAAAATGCTCCGATCAGAAAATGATATTCCAAGAAGTTAGAGATTACCTTTCAGAAGCTAAGGTCAAAGGGCAGAATTCTTTCTGCATAAGGTTAAAGCATTTATTACTCATCTTTTTCTCATAAGCCTTTGATTTGGATTTCAATGGTAAATATATTCATTATGATTATAACTATGCCCCAGGGCTTTCTGAGGTTCAAGGTAGATGTATGTAATACAACAGAGATTAAGGAACTTCAATTCATTTCAGTCACTCTGTCGTGTGCAACTCTTTGTGACCCCATGGACTGCAGCACGCCAGACCTCCCTGTCCATCACCAACTCCCAGAGTTTACCAAACTCATATCCATTGAGTCAGTGATGCCATCCAACCATCTCATCCTCTGTCACCCCCTTCTCCTCCTGCCCACAATCCCTCCCATCATCAAGGTCTTTTCCAATGAGTCAGCTCTTCGCATCAGGTAGCCAAAGTACTGGAGTTTCAGATTCATCATCAGTCCTTCCATTGAATACTCAGGACTGATTTCCTTTAGGATGGACTGGCTGGTTCTCCCTGCAGTCCAAGGGACTCTCAAGAGTCTTCTCCAACACCACAGTTCAACAGCATCAATTCTTCAGTGGTCAGCTTTCTTCATGGTCCAACTCTCACATCCATACATGACCACTGGAAAAACCATAGCCTTGACTAGATGGAACTTTGTTGGCAAAGTACTGTCTCTGCTTTTTAATATGCTGTCTAGGTTGGTCATAACTTTTCTCCCAAGGAGTAAGCGTCTTTTAATTTCATGGCTGTTGTCACCATCTGCAGTGATTTGGGAGCCCAAAAAAGTAAAGTCTGACACTGTTTCCATTGTTTCTCCATCTATTTCCCATGAAGTGATGGGACCAGATGCCATGATTTTTGTTTTCTGAATGTTGACCTTTAAGCCAACTTTTTCACTCTCCTCTTTCACTTTCATCAAGAGGCTCTTTAGTTCTTCTTCACTTTCTGCCATAAGGGTGGTATCATCTACATATCTGAGGTTATTGATATTTCTCCCAGCAATCTTGATTCTAGCTTGTGTTTCATCCAGCCCAGCATTTCTCATGATGTACTCTGCATATAAGTTAAATAAGCAGGGTGACAATATACAGCCTTGACATACTCCTTTCCCGATTTGGAACCAGTCTGTTGTTCCATGTCCAGTACTAAGTGTTGCTTCCTGATTTGCATACAGATTTCTCAAGAGGCAGGTCAAGTGGTCTGGTATTCCCATCTTTTGAAGAATTTTCCACAGTTTATTATGGTCCACACAGTCAAAGGCTTTGGCATAGTCAATAAAGCAAGAAGTAGATGTTTTTCTGGAACTCTCTTGCTTTTTTGATGATCCAGCACATGCTGGCAATTTGATCTCTGGTTCCTCTGCCTTTTCTAAATCCAGCTTGAACATCTGGAAGTTCACAGTTCATTTATTGTTGAAGCCTAACTTGGAGAATTTTGAGCATTACTTTACCAGCATGTGAGATAAGTGCAATTGTGTGGTAGTTTGAGCATTCTTTGGCATTGCCTTTCTTAGTGATGGAATGGCCCTTTTCCAGTCCTGTGGCCACTGTTGAGTTTTCCAAATTTGCTAACATACTGAGTGCAGCACTTTCACAGCATCATCTTTTAGGATTTGAAATAGCTCAACTGGAATTCCACCACCTCCAGTAGCTTTGTTTGTAGTGATGCTTCCTAAGGCCACTTGACTTCACATTCCAGGATGTTTGGCTCTAGGTAAGTGATCACACCATTGTGATTATCTGGGTCATGAAGATTTTTGTAGAGTTCTAACTTTATAAGGTAAGTAGTTTATAGTACAAGATTTATGGAGGCAAGGGACTAGGGGGTGAGGGTGATAGGTGTAAAGGGCTGTATGTGTGTGCATGCTCAGTCAGTTCAGTTGTATCTGACTCTTTAGACCCTATTGACTATAGCCCGCCAAGCTCCTCAGTTCATGGGATTCTCTGGGTAAGAATGTGTTTCCATGCCCTCCTCCAGGAGATCTTCTAATCCAGGGATCAAACCCATCTCTTCTGTGTCTCCTGCATTACAGGTGGATTCTTTACCACTTAGCCGCTGAGGAATCTCCAAAAGGCTGTATAGTAAAAGTGAAAGTTGCTCAGTCATGTCCAGCTCTTTGCGACCCCAAAGAAGTGTGACTCCTATACAGTCCATGGAATTCTCCAGTCTAGAACACTAAAGTGGGTAGCCTTTCCCTTCTCCGGGGGATCTTAACAACCCAGGGATTGAACCCAGATCTCCCACATTGCAGGTGGATTCTTTACCAGCTGAGCCACAAGAGAAGCCTAAAAGGCTGTATCATGCTTGTCAAAAACCCAGACCTTGGTATTATGGCCTAGAACAAACACTGCAGGAGTTCTTTCACTTGATGGCAATACTGAAGGAGTAGACTGCCACCAAGATCTAGTGTTGGCCTAGGAGGGCAAGCTAGTTCTGCACCTCAGGATGAAAAGAGCGTGGACAGTAGCCTACACAATACATATAGAGCATAAATAGTAGCCTACACAATACATATTCTTCAAAGCTCCCCTAACTAACAAGATCACCTTACCTTCTGACTTCCAGAATTCTGTTACCACTTATGTTAAGCTACTCTAGTCATATCTCTACTGGGCATTGGTTCCAGGACTCCACCAAAGTTACCAAAACCCGTGGGTACTAAGTTACTTATAAAATGGCCTGGTCCAATTGGCCCTCTGTACCTGTGGATGCAAAACCCACAGATACGGAGGGCTGATTGCATGTTAGACAGGAGTGTGAAGTTGTTTTTAGGAGAAACAATGGAACTAAATTCTGACAGATGAAGGAAAGAAAAGAGAAATATTAATATATACATCATGAAAACTCCATGAGGGCCTGATAGAAAAAGATGAGAAAGAATTCCCAACCCCACTTTGCCTCTTCTATTTGTTAGTCCAGCAGAGCTCATAGTATGGTTCAAAAAACAAACAAAAAAAGACTCATGGGAAGTCTTGCTTACTTGCTTATCCTTAGGCAACTATACAGAACAGAGAATACCATAAACACTGGAGTTAAATATCTGGGTAAAAATCTGCTACTAATACCCTGTGAATAGGGTACCTCAACAAAGCTTCCTGAGTTCCTGTCACTTCAATTCTAATTTGGGAATAATATCAACTCCCTCAAAGAGTAGTTTGAAGCTTAAATGAGATAACATATGGGAAAGCTTCTGTTAAATGTACATTTTCTTAACTATTTTACAAATAGGCTATTATCAGTTGAGTAGATTGGAAAACATAGCTTTTAACTTTTTATTTCCAATTTTTGATAATGTGTGAGTGCATGCATGCTCAGTAGCTACCATCATGTCCCACTCTTTGCAACCTCATGGACTGTAGCTGGCCATGCTCCTTTGTCCATGGAATTTTCCAGGCAAGCATACTGGAGTGGGTTGCCATACCCTCTTCCAGGGGATCCTCCCAACCCAGGAATTGATCCTGCAGTTCCTGTGTCTCCTGTATTGCAGGCAGATTCTTTACTGCAAAGTCAGGGGGGAAGCCCATATATATATATATATATATATACATATATATATATACATATATATATATATTCTTTTATTAAAATAAGACATAGGCTAACTCTAAATTTTAAATAGTTGTTCCAGTTGCTTTTTCAGGATAAAAAGATGGCAGTTCATTAAAATCCTGATGTATATTCACAAAAGCAATAGAAATTAATGTTAGGTGACATGGATGAAATAAAGATATCTTCAAAGATATTCAAGGAAAACATACGCAAACTTTTCCTGAGAGGTTATAAAAGTAGTGTACATAGATTTACTAAATAATTAGACTCTATTTTGTAAGCCATAGAAATTGCAATTGGCAGATCAGAAAATTAAGAATGCTTCTAAATTCTTGTAACCTGTACTTTGATCTAGGATCATGCAGTATATTATGAAAGGGCTTATTTAGATTATTTGTGAACTTAATATATGTTAATTAATAAAACTGAATGGTTTTGAACATGAAATATATATATATTACATGTTACATACATATGTTTTATATACATATATATGTAATATCTCCTTCAAAGCAACTGAGTCCCACAAAATAATAATACTTGAAGAATATTATCAAAAACAAATACTTCAAGATACCTCCATAAAAGGGCTATATGGTCATATGCATTTGGGAAATGCAGGAATCTAGATACTCCTCCGAGGGAGTTACAATACACTAATTAACACATTAAGGGCTTCCCAGTCCTGGAGGAGGGCATGGCAACCCACTCCAGTGTGCTTGCCTGAAAAACTCCGCAGACAGAGGAGACTGGGGTGGGGGGGCTACAGTCCATGGGGCTGCAGAGTCAGACATGACTGAGTGACCAAGCGCGGCACAGCACAGGTGATGGAGTGTAAAGAATCCACTTGCCAATGCAGGAGACAGGAGATGCGGGTTCCATCCCTGGGTTGGGAAGATCCCCTGAAAGAGGAAGTAGCAACCCACTCTGGTATTCTTGCCTGAAAAATTCCATGGACAGAAAAGCGTGGTGGGCTACAGTCTACGGGGTCACAAAGAGTCGAACACAACTGAGCACACATACACACACACAAATATACACACACACACACAGGCTCTAGAAAATCCTACAAGAATGAACACAATATAAGGTTATTCGACCTAGAATTTCCTGAACTTGTTAAACACAAAAACTTCATTTCCTTCAACACTTCTTAAAATCCAGTGGAAATAGTGATCCAGAGAATAAATTTTAAGAAATGTATACCTGTGGCAGATTCATGTTGATGTATGGCAAAACCAATACAATATTGTAAAGTAATTAACCTTCAATTAAAATAAATAAATTTATATTTTAAAAAGAAATATAATAATTCATATTATTCAGATTTTAAAAATATGTGTGTGTGTGCTTAGTCACTCAGTCATGTCTGATTCTTTGTGATTCCATGGATTATAGCCCACTAGGCTCCTCTGTCCACAGAATTTTTCAGGCAAGAATACTAGAGTAGGTTTCCATTTCCTACTACAGGGGATCTTTCCCACCCAGGGATTGAACTCAAGTCTCCTGTGTCTCCTGCATTGGCAGGCAGATTCTTTACCACTGCACCAACTGGGAAGCCCTTGAAAAATATAAGGCATTACATCCTGCACATCCAGCTTTATACTAGTTCAACCAAGAAGGAAGAGGGCACCCTGCACAAGATGCTCCAGGTTGAGAAAAGAGCTAAATGTGTGCAGCTAAATTTCTAGCTTCAGTGTCATCTAGTCTCTCAATTCTCTTGATTATCACTACTCTTTACCTTTTATCTTACCTAGAATTTGACTTTTGACTGTATTTCCTCTAGTCTTGTACTTTGCTTCTTTCAGGAAATGTACCTTTAAATAAGTCTCGAAGATGCCCACAACCAGGTTAACTGGGTCCCTAGGACCATCCTATTTGGTGAACATCACCGAGGTAACAGACCCACAAGATGCTTCCTTCTATCTCTTACTCCTACTCTCCAGCGCAGTGTTACTAGACTAGCCTGAAAGCAGAGAATCTTGTAAAGAAATTTCACTTTTTCTTTTCTCAACATAAAACACCCTAATCATTCTACGGTATTTTCGTGATTGACTATCATACTGGTAGTTTCTAACAGTGACCAGCCTAAATTCTAATACAGAAGTGTGGAAAATTCCATTCCATTCCATCCATTTTACAGTAGATTAAGGAATTTATGGTTTCAAAAATGACTAAGAAATGAAGCTGCACTGTCCAGGCCAACTGACCCATCCCAGTGGCCATTACTGGTGGTGATGCTATGGGTGTATGCCCAGTTCACTTTGCCCAGAAACAAATAACTTTGAGTAAAATTTTACCCTTCACACACACATGCAACATATACTTAAAATTCAAATGGCAAGCAATAATTTGTTATACTATTTCAAAAAATACCAAACAGTATTGATTTTTGTTATGGATTTTTTAATCCAGGATTTCCTTTTTCAAATTATGCTTATCAAATTTCTTAAGGGAAAAATGGGACTTTATATAATCAAAAGCCTAAAAGGGGCATTTTAAGTTATGTACATGATAAAATAAGAGAAGTCTGGTATTTTAGAAACAGCAACAAAACCTTTCGGCAGCAAGCAACAAAAGTGAGTGAAAGTCACTCAGTTGTGTCCAGCTCTTTGCAACCCTATATAGTCAATGGAATTCTCCAGGCCAGAATATGGGAGTGGGTAGCCTTTCCCTTCTCCAGAGGATCTTCCCAACCCACGGACCAAACCCAGGTCTCCCGCATTGCAGGTGGATTCTTTACCAGCTGAGCCACAAGAGAAGCCCAAGAACACTCGAGTAGGTAGTCTATCCCTTCTCCAGGGGATCTTCCAGAAACAGGAAGCAAATCGGGGTCTCCTGCACTGTAGGTGGATTCTTTACCAACTGAGCTATGAGGAAAGCTCCAGCAAGCAACAGAATAGAATGACAAATGACTGCATGCAAGATTTGGCCATTTGAATGATATAACATTTCTTTTCCTTTGGATTTTTAGCCTCTTTCCCTGGTGGCTCAGAGGTTAAAGCGTCTGCCCGCAATGTGGGAGACTCAGGTTCGATCCCTGGGTTGGGAAGATCCCCTGGAGAAAGAAATGGCAACCCACTACCAGTATTCTTGCCTGGAGAATCCCATGGAGAGAGGAGCCTGGTAGGCTACAGTCCATGCGGTCGCAAAGAGTTGAACACGACTGAGCGACTTCACTTTCACTTTCACTTTCCATTGTATTATGGCTATATCTTTGAAACACACTTCTACACATAAAAATGCCCATCTTAAAATCTTCAATGACATTACATATCCAAGGAGTTGAAACCCAAACTATTCACTTGGCAATAATGAGTGATATGGAGTTAATACACATCTTACTTGCCATAACCCCCCAAGTCCTGCTCCCCACTATGACTTAGTCCCTGGATTTCTTTTAGGGTATTTCTGAGAACACCATTCATCACATTATAATGATTTGTTTTACTATCTCTGTAATGAGAATGCAGCCTTTTCAATAGCAAAGCTATGTATTTCTTACACAGGTTCTAAAAATCCCTCAATACATGTATAACAAGCAAAACTTTAAGTGAAAAAAAGTCATTTAGCTCAAACTTTTTGCAGGAATATTGTTTTCTCAGCATACTGAACAGGTTTAAACACTAAAACTAAACTATAAATCCTTTATGTCCCTTTCAGGGAAATGATATAAACATTATTTCTCATAAACAAGAGATCTACTATATTTTAAAGAAACAACATCACATAGTGACTCAAAGGACAAATTCAGGGGCCAGACTGCTTGAGTTCACACCCTAGCTCTATTGTTTATTACACGTATGACCTCAAGTAAGTTAATTTCTCCTTACTTTCAGTGTGTTATTGCAAAATGGGACTCACCTTAGAAAACTGTTGTGAGTAATTAATGAGCTGACATGCATAAAGCATTGAGGACAGCACCTACCATGTAAAAAGCATGATTTCTGAGTTAGCTCTTACAGTCATTACTATCCATCTTCAAACTTTCCTAGCCCATCACTAAGGATATCCTGTAGAATCAGATGACCTGGATAGTGCTAGGTCATCCTCTTCTAAGGCTGCCATGCTTGTAATATTAGGTAATTCTCATGCAGCCTTTTTTTTTTTAAGTGAATCTACCTTATGGTTGCTAACAGTGGCCATGCAAAGCATACCTGGAAGGCTATTTTAGTAAAAATCACTGTCAAAGCTTCTATTTTTAAATCAATGTCAGGGTAGTAAACCTTCTGTGTGGATTTATAATAAGATGTCCCTTTATTATGCTCACAGGAAGATGTCAGTTATTGCTTTACTTTCCTCATAAACAGTCTAGCTGTCCCTTTCCTGTACTTGTCTCAATCCTTGTCAATACTGCCATATCCTTCTGTCAAGTTATGTAAAGCAGAATGCAGTCGCCTTGACATGGACTTGGTAGAACCCTGCCGAGGGCTTAAGGCTCTAACTCAGAGCATCTTTATGCAGTGAACAAAATAATACTGAATTTTACACTGTCAGCTCATGTTAAGAATGCCTATCAATTTATCTCCATAATACAACCTGTGTTTCATCTCAGACTATCTCCTAGTAATGCTCATTTAGGACTGCAGATTAATAGGCATGTTCAATTAATAATTTTGCATTTTTTCCCAATTAAATCTTCTTCCCCCACTAATTTTATAATTCAATTAAAATAAGCCATCAAGTTTTCTTAGCATGATTTGCTCTTTATAAACCCCCTGCCACTTTTTCCCCATTTTCGTTGTTTCAGTAGGCCTACCGCTGAAATGAAGCTGTGGAGATAGGAAATGTTTTCTAAACTTTCTAGATTAGATCACCAGGGCTGCTGTAACAAACCGAGCAGTTTAAACAACAGAAATGTATTGTCTCTCAGCTCTACAGGCTGGAAGCCTGAGATCAAAGTGTCAGCAGGGTTGCTTCCATCTGAGTGCTGGGTGGAAAAATCCTTTCCATGACTCTCTTCTAGCCTCTTGTGATTGGCTAGCAATCCTTGGCATTCTTTGGATTATTAATGCCTCACTCTGATTTCTGCCCTCTTCTTCCCATGGTATTCTCTCTGTGTGCATACCTGCATGCCCAAATTTCCCCTTTTAATCAGTATATATTGGATTAAGGGTCCACTTTACTTTCATACAATCACATCTTAATTAATTATACCTACAACAATCATATTTTTAAATAAGGTCACATTATAAGCTACTGGGGATGAGAATTTCAACATACAAATTTAGGGTGACACAATTCAACCTGTACCACTTCTCAAATTAAAAATGCTCTTGGGGACAAGCCACTTTAAGGAGAGTCTTTGTTCTGATCTCCTATCTGCATAGAAGAGATATATCCTGCAAAGAGCTTGCTGGGCTCCTTGATTGGAATCCACTGGTTGGCTGAAAATCACACCTGTGACCCAACACCCAAAGTTTGCTCAGATTTCCCACAGAATGGGAAGTGAAACAACCACAGGCGCCTTTCCCCCTTCACTTAGTGCATTTCCCCTACAGATTTTCAGGGAATATACAATCAATAAAAAGAAGCAATGCATTAATTACCATATATTAACACATATATGTGGAATCCAGAAAAATAATACAGATGAACCTATTTCCAAGACAGGAACAGAGATGCAGACGTAAGGAGCAGACATGTGGACACAGCAGGGGAAGGAAAGGGCAGGACAAATTGGGAGATTATGATCAATATATATACACTACCATCCACAAAACAGATAGCCCCTGGAAACCTGCTATAAACCACAAGAAGCTCAGCTTGGTGCTCTGTGATGGCCTAGAGGGGTGGGAATGTGGGGGTGGGTGGGAGGGAGGCCCAAGAAGGAAGGGATATACATATGCATATGGCTGATTCATTTCATATGCTTCAGCTGGGTACAAATATGGACAAATAAGAGTGTTTGCCTCATAGACTTGTTGTAAGGATTAACAATTTGATCCATACAAATTGTTTAGAACTGTGCTTGGTACATGGAAGGTACACAGGAAAATTAGAGCTCATTATTTTACAACTGATGACAATAAGCTGTAGAGCTATAAAATGCCAACTCCAAGATATTTCAAATGGTCATTGGTAAGACCCAACCTCTAGCCCAGAACTTCAGAGGTTTTCCATGTCAACAGACAGCATTCCAGCAACATTCTATTTTTAAAGTGCCTAAACATCACACTTGAAGAAAATGAGAGGTCTGGGGACTCTGGTATAGGAATAAAGTACCAAACAGTAGGGTTGTATATTCAAGAAACTCTGCCTAAAAGCCTACCTGCTCAGGGATTGATTTTAGGGAAGGCAAAGTCCTTGAAGAATCAGTAACCACCTTTGTAAGAGGTTCTGGAAAAGCTAGTTTGACTGGACAAAGAAAAGCTAAGGAACTGCTGCCCTGGACATAAGAAAAGCTGTTTTTGCCATGTCCCATGTGCATCTCTTCTTGAAGCCAAGAGAACTACTTGTATTATTATTATTATCCCTTGAGTTTGCTCTGTTTTTAATATATCTGGGAAATATTCTATCTCCTATGCCAAATTTCACATTATTGTTCTGTTCCTCTTTAAGAATAAGTTGTACTTTGTGTTTTCAAATCTTTTCCTAAAACTTCCTTTATTTCTGAGCATCACCTTTAGCAACCCTCTCTTGTTTTCTTTAGGACAGAACTATCCTCTGTCATAGCATTCGTGAGCTATATTAGAATCACTAATTTCCTGGTCTCTATTTCCTATCACACTAAGGATACCACATTTGTTTTGGAATCTGCAGCACTTAGCACACAGACTAGGCGTGAGATATTAATATCTACTGACTAACTGAAAGACTGGCTAGAAGAATGAATGAATGAATATATAAATGAAAGGAATAAGAAGATGTCTGAACCTTAGCATCTCACTATTAGGCACATTATAATCTAACTTGACCTCTGACCAGGGAAAAGGAAGATGGAATAAGTGATGAGGAATAAAAGGAGTGACTCTGTGTGTGATATTAATCAGTTAATGGAGCTCCAAGTTGTTTTGCCTGGATCCATAGAATTAAAAAAGAGAAAATTTAACCACTAGCTATCTAGCTTGATTTGCATGTGTTCAAATCTTCAAAGTACTCCCTTTGATTCCTTTAATCAATAGCTATTTTAGAAAGCTCTTCATTACGTCCTAATTGTCCAAATTCATTTTCTTCATTTTTCCTTATTAGAGGCAGATTTTTCAAATGAGTTAAGTAGATCAGCAATTTTAGAATCATTATCAACTTCAAGCATTTCTCTCAGTTATTAGCATGTCCCTTCTCTCTCTGGACTAGATTCTTTTCTCCATTTTTATAAGGCCCATCTGGCTCATTTTATTGACTTTTTTTTCCCATACATATCAAATAAAGTCAACTTTATTCTATACTGAGAGCAATCCATGTTTACAATAACACTGATCCTAGATATTTTATCAGACATCTCATTTTAGATGAAGATGCAAGTGATTCTCCATTATGTTACCATGTCAAAAAATAAGTAAATAATTAGCACTCATCTAGGTTTTAATCCATCCCAACCAAATAAGCTTATAAAGTCATTGTCATGGCCCACAAAACATTTCACAAATAATTTAAATGAATATTTTGATCCTTAAGTACATTGTAATTTAAAAAAACACATATTCATTGAACCTAACAATCCCACTGCTGGGAGTCTGTTTCACAGAATTAAAAGCATCATACTATTGCAGCACTGATATTGTGTCAAAAAGCTGGAAACAAAATGAATGCTCATCAGTACATGGGTGGTTGAAATTTTAAGGCATATCAATACCATGGAATGGTATGCAGCTGTTTGTATATGTTTCCAGATGTGTAGGGAAATATAGAAAAGAGTATTGAAAAGATTGTTACTAGGGAGGAGAGAAAATACTGGATGGGAAGAGCAAAGCAGAAAAAGTAATTAAGAAAAAAAGGAGGGCATTTATGATAAAACCATTATATAAGAGATAATCTCATCTATGCAAAATTCCATATGTTATATGAATATGATTAAATATACATAAAAGGATAACCATATGATTTTCTAAGGGCAATAGGACTATAGATTTTTACTTTCTTATATTGTATAAACTGCTAATTTTTAATAATTAAAACATTTTAAATTTGAATTATTTTTATCATTTGAATCACTATTTATATAATTTGAAAAACATCAAATTAATTTTCATTTTGATATATATAATATATCTAGAGGGAGAGAGAGTAATGCCTATCAGACCAAGGTTTATATACTCATAATTCAGAACTCAAATCCAGCCACTGGATAAGAGATTGGCTTCAAGCAGTGCTTCCAAACTAAAATCCACCTGATTGAGAGAATATGTATATATATATCTTATCAATTCTGTTCTTTTTAAAACAATCTTTTCTAATTTCTATTTTTAATCTACTCTCAAGACTCATCTAATATATTAACTGTATTCTTAACTGTATTCTCCACTTGTCTCACCAAATATTTGATTTCCTAGAACGTCTTCAAAATTCCCCCATCAAACTCCTAAACTTCTATACTTTAAATATCTCATTTTGCTGGATGAAATGTGAAATCATGTAGGAGATTCCTGAACTTCTACTTCAGGGTATATATCCCTTGGGGTTCATCAATTTTTCTTTTTACATTCAACAGGAGTTCTACAGTGAGAGATGAAACACTGTCAAAATCCATAGGTAAACACACTTGGACAACAGTACTTAAAAGAGCAATGCAGAATCCTAAATGGTATTTTGTGTGGTCTACCTTTCCTCATGACTTCTGAACCTTTCTGTATAAAGACAAACTTGTGAAAATATATACTTATTCTGCATGGGTTTAAAATCATCCAGTATTTTCACCAACTCCAAATTAAAGAATACATCTAGCTACTTGAATTTCAAAAAGCATTTTAATTACTTTGGTAAATAAAAGTTGTTAAGAAATTGGAATAATCAAAATATTCAAGTACTAATGTAGAAAAATAAAGAATAAATTAATCCAGGTATAATTTTGAGGCTATTATCATTACCATATGTCTCTTTGATTACCTTTCTCCTCAGGGATTTGATGTTTTACAAAATCTAGTCTACCAAAACAAATGAATTAATAAAGTAATAATTGATTTTTAAAAATTTTAATGAATCAATGACATGTGTAATTGCCCATCACAGATAATGATCAAGATGAGGAAACCAGTGTGGCACAAATAGTTCAAGCAATGTGTTTAGGGGCAAATAATTTGGTCTCATGGAACAATGTATAGCTTCGGTTACCATCTTAAAATTAATAGAAACAACTGAAGACACTCTCCAGAGCTCAGACCTCTGTTTTCAAATCAGTGTTCCATAGTCAAAGAATAAATTGGGATAGAAAATCAGCTTTATTTTAATTCACAATTTTTAAAAAAGGAAACAACCTAGAGAAGGATATCAAGATTAATTTAGAAGAAGAATAGCTTTGAGGTGCCCAGGAAAAAAATGTGAGCCTGATCCTTATGCCAAGGGCAGAGGAGACAAATGAATATGAGTGATGAGCTCTCAGCAACCTGCCAGCTTCACTGACAAAGATTCACATAATGGACAAGAGAAGGCAAATGTATCAGCAGAAGATAATGAAGACAATATTTTTGTTCACTTTTTATACCTATTTCTTTAACTTCTATGTGATAGGTTTGGTTTTGTTTTCCCTGCCTTGAAAAGATAAAGGCAGATGGATTCACATCCTCCAGAGACTAGAATCAGATGATCAAGTCGAAACAAATCCTTCTGAAAGCACCCAATCTCATAGCAGATGCAGTAAAAGACACATCATTGGCCATTTTGAGAATTTCCTGCCCAAGAAACATCTTAAACACACGTGTCCAAAATTGTCAGTTGTTAAGCTCCAACCTTGAAAACTAGGTTACCAAGTTTTGACACATTGAGAATCATGCAAGTGTCAGGTTTTTTGTGCTTTTTTTTACAAAACACAAAGGATAGAAAAGTAGTAAATATCACATCATGTTGAATTTGTCTTAATCCTCACTTTATTCATTCATAAATCACATAAATCTCACAGAATACTGTACCAGCATTTTCAAACCATGGCTCCATTAAAGATTTAACTTCTGAAAGTCAGAAAGAGGTTTTCTTATTAAGCTGCCATTTCCCTTACAAAATAGACTATTTTATACTTACTGCTACCCTTTGAACTCTTATAGTGAATAATTAAAACTAAACTGCAGAGCATAATTTTGAATGCTGAGTACACTGTAGGTTGTAGGTTTTTGCTTAGTGGCTGATTTCAAATGCTCACCAATCCCCAGAGGGATAACCCTGCCATTAGTTTGAATCGACAAAATTGGCTGGCCCCTAAAAGCAAGGCAGACAGCTCCAAATCATAATAAAATGGTCTTGTTGGCAACTCACCATATTGACAGTGGGGTCCCTGAAAACCCTCCGAACACTGGCACCGCTGGACTTCACCCTCTGAGCATCTCTTCCCATGGACACAAGTCCCCACTGCAGAGCCAGCTAAAACAAAGGTAGGCAAGAAGGTTGGAGAGAACAGAGTATAGGGAAGGAAAGAAAATCCTCAGTGTGAGCATCAAGTTGCTAATATAGACACCATCTAGAAATTTCTACCAGCTCCTCTAGCCTCTCCATCAAAAACAGTTTTTTTCATTACCAATTAAGGCCATTGCCTTCTAAAGCCTTGTAGAACTCTGTATGTGGTAACATCTGTATCACTTTGAAGCTGGTAGAAATGCCCCACCCCAGACCTACTGAATCAGAATCCATACCTTAACAAGGTACTAGCTGATTTGTATTCAGATTCAAGTTTGAGTAGTAATGGCCTTTATGGGAAACAAATTTGTTAAGGAGTGGATATATGTATATGTATAACTGATTCACTTTGCTGTACACCTGAAACTAACAGAGCATTGTAAATCAACTCCACTCCAATGAGAACTAAAGGAAAAAAAAGAAGCACTAGTCTAGAGGAACTCCATGAAGATGGCTGTGCCACCCAAGCAAATCTAAAACACAAGCAGGAAATACACTTATCAGAGGCAAAGGACTGCGCTAGGTGCCACACAAGATAAAGAATTCATCTCACAGTCATTAATTTCCAGGAGTCTATAATATAGTTGAGATGACATGTGGGCAGATATATTTACTGAGCTTAAGCCACTGATCTTCAGTGGCCTAGCACTGCATGAGAATACAATGACCCCCCGCAGTGTACCCCTCAACCCTAAGCCTGCTTAATATGGAAAGCCTGAGGCAACTTCACCAAAATCATTCAAGAGCAGAAAGCATGGTGGGGAAGGGAGCAGGATGCCGACAAACTCCCGAAGGTTCAGGATAACAGGAGAGATGAATGGTTGTGCTGTGGTCTGCATTGATTGCAACACACTGAAGCATTTTAAGTGACTTGGCAATAACCATAAACACATAGGTAACAGAGTCGCTAAACGGATTCGTTTCTCTGGTGTGGATGAACTATACAATGCTGCTAGTTCCGCTGCTCAAGGGCTGTCAGAGAGACACCAAAGGTCCTGAAATACCCTCACTAGAGGTTTGTGAAAGGACTGCATACTTCATCTTAAAAAGTAAACGGCCTCCCTAGTTCTGCAATTAATCACGACAAGCACAAGTCAAGAAATCCCATTTAGATTTCCCTCTGGACTTTTGAATCAGCCATGGATTACAAATCTGATGATATGGGAAAGGGGCAAACAGCAAAGGGAGATGGAAGCTTACTAGGCGTAACCTGTCTGGCTTTAAATAAACTGCCTTTTACATAAAGAGACAGACTATAAAGCAGCAGTTCCGTGGGTCCTGAGTTCTGACCTATCATTAGCGATGCTTAACAGAAAGGCTTTCTGCAGATTTCTGTACATGCCATGTGTGCATCTTCAGTCCAAAGAGATGCTCTGAATCTGTGGTGAGTCTAAAGATGCCTAAAGCTTGACAAGCATGATATGATTGAAGCCCCAAACAGAGTGAGACCATTACTTCTAGTGACAGAGAGTTAGACAGGAAGAATTATAACTTACAGCATAGGCAGCCAGGTTCATTGTCCCACCGGCTCCAACCAGGGCAGCACTTGTAGACGGTCTGCTGCTCCAGGCTGTATGCCTGTCTGTAGATGGTGTAGTATCAGGGCCTAAGGAATAAGAATGAGATTGATCCTATTTTCCTCTTAAGGTAATGCTTCGTCTTAAGGCCAGAGCTGTCACCTGAAACCCACTATCAAATTCTCCCTGGAACCTAAATCCTGACATTTATACACACATACACACTATGTACATATATATAATAGAACAATATATAATTTGTATGCATTATACATGCACGTGCACACACACACGCACACACACACCTCACTAAATACATAACCAAGATTCAATGTAGATACAGGTTACTGAAAATTAAGAGGGACTGCAAGTCCTGTAGTATAAACTACCCTAAGGGTCACTGAAGCTATGAAAAATGGAACCCATGATTATGAAGAGAATAATGAAATCTAGAAGGATAATAAGTCACACGCTTTCAATTTGACAGTGAAATCCCCTCATCATGAGTCCCATGACAGTGTGCATTCTCATCAGTGGTGACATCACCCACAAGCGGCGAACAATTGGTTCTTGGGTAGGAGGGGTGAGAAAAATCTTAGTAATACAATGGTCTGTGGTCCTACACGTGAGCAGAGAACAGAAACAGAAACAAGCATATCTGTGATACTGAACCTTCATGGGGAAGGAGGACAATTACTAAAAGAAAAAGAAAAAGTTTACAAAGTCTCCTGGGGGGGAGGACAATAAGGAACAAAAGATTGAACAATGAACAAAAAAATGAACAAAACGCTACACTATTTCTGCTGACCTCTTAATAGACCTGCTGCTAAGTCACTTCAGTCGTGTCCCACCCCATAGACGGCAGCCCACCAGGCTCCCCCGTCCCTGGGATTCTCCAGGCAAGAACACTGGAGTGGGTTGCCATTTCCTTCTCCAATGCGTGAAAGTGAAAGGCGAAAGTGAAGTCGCTCAGTTGTATCCAACTCTTAGCGACCTCATGGACTGTAGCCTTCCAGGCTCCTCCACCCATGGGATTTTCCAGGCAAGAGTACTGGAGTGGGGTGCCATTGCCATCTCCATCTTCAGTGGAGTTCAGTTCAGTTGAACAGTCGTGTCCGACTCTTTGCAACCCCATGAATCGCAGCACGCCAGGCCTCCCTGTCCATCACCAACTCCCAGAGTTCACTCAGACTCAAGTCTATGGAGTCAGTGATGCCATCCGGTCATCTCATCCTCTGTCATCACCTTCTCCTCCTGCCTCCAATCCCTCCCAGCATCAGAGTCTTTTCCAATGAGTCAACTCTTCCCATGAGGTGGCCAAAGTACTGGAGCTTCAGCTTCAGCATCATTCCTTCCAAAGAAATCCCAGGGCTGATCTCCTTCAGAATGGACTGGTTGGATCTCCTTGCAGTCCAGGGGACTCTCAAGAGTCTTCTCCAGCACCACAGTTCAAACACATCAATTCTTTGGTGCTCAGCCTTCTTCACAGTCCAACTCTCACAGCCATACATGACCACAGGAAAAAACATAGCCTTGACTAGACGGACCTTAGCCAGCAAAGTAATGTCTCTGCTTTTTAATATGGTATCTAGGTTGGTCGTAACTTTTCTTCCAAGGAGTAAGCGTCTTTTAATTTCATGGCTGCAGTCACCATCTGCAGTGAATTTGGAGCCCCCAAAAATAAAGTCTGACACTGTTTCCACTGTTTCCCCATCTACTTCCCATGAAGTGATGGGACTGGATGCCATGATCTTCATGTTGAACTTTAAGCCAAATTTTTCACTCTGTACTTTCACTTTCATCAAGAAGCTTTTTAGTTCCTCTTCACTTTCTGCCATAAGGGTGGTGTCATCTGCTTATCTGAGGTTATTGAGATTTCTCCCGGCAATCTTGATTCCAGCTTGTGTTTCTTCCAGTCCAGCGTTTCTCATGATGTACTCTGCATATAAGTTAAATAAGCAGGGTGACAATACACAGCCTTGACATACTCCTTTTCCTACTTGGAACCAGTCTGTTGTTCCATGTCCAGTTCTAACTGTTGCTTCCTGACCTGTATACAGATTTCTCAAGACACAGGTCAGGTGGTCTGGTATTCCCATCTCTTTCAGAATTTTCCACAGTTTATTGTGATCCACACAGTCAAAGGCTTTGGCATAGTCAATAAAGCAGAAATAGATGTTTTTCTGGAACTGTCTTGCTTTTTCCATGATCCAGTGGATGTTGGCAATTTGATCTCTGGTTCCTCTGCCTTTTCTAAAACCAGCTTGAATGTCAGGGAGTTCACGGTTCATGTATTGCTGAAGCCTGGCTTGGAGAATTTTTTGCATTACTTTACTAGCCTGTGAGATGAGTACAATTGTGTGGTAGTTTGAGCATTCTTTGGCATTGCCTTTCTTTGGGATTGGAATGAAAACGGACCTTTTCCAGTCCTGTGGCCACTGCTGAGTTTTCCAAATTTACTGGCATATTGAGTGTAGCACTTTCGCAGCATCATCTTTCAGGATTTGAAATAGCTCAACTGGAACTCCATCACCTCCACTAGCTTTGTTCATAGTGATGCTTTCTAAGGCCCACTTGACTTCACATTCCCGGATGTCTGGCTCTAGATGAGTGATCACACCATCGTGATTATCTGGGTCATGAAGATCTTTTTTGTACAGTTCTTCTGTGTATTCTTGCCACCTCTTCTTAATATCTTCTGCTTCTGTTAGGTCCAGACCATTTCTGTCCTTTATCGGGACCATCTTTGCATGAAATGTTCCCTTGGTATCTCTAATTTTCTTGAAGAGATCTCTAGTCTTTCCCAGTCTGTTCTTTTCCTCTATTTCTTTGCACTGATCACTGAAGAAGGCTTTCTTATTCTTTGGAACTCTGCATTCATATGCTTATATCTTTCCTTTTCTCCTTTGCTTTTTGCTTCTCTTCTTTTCACAGCTCTAGACCATAATACCATAATTGGAGATGGACAGGGAGGTCTGGTGTGCTGCAGTCCACGGGGTCGCAAAGAGTCGGTCATGACTGAGCGACTGAACTGAACTGAACTGAACCATAATATCACTAACCCAGATAACTTCCTTCCTATCAAACTGATGTCTTATTTATTCTTTATCCCCAAAGTATTATATTGTCTTCCTCTCACCTATCTTCATATCCCCAGCCCATATCACCTTGTGATATGTGCCTGTGTGCTCATTTGCTTCTCTCATGTCTAACTCTTTGCAATCCCATAGGCTGTAGCCCTCCAGGCTTCTCTGTCCATGAGATTTTCCTGGGAGGAATATTGGAGTGGGTTGCCATGCCCTCCTTCAGGGGATCTTCCCAACCCAGGGATTAAACCCATGTCTCCTGCATTTTAGGTGGATTCTTTGTCACTGAGCCACTAAGGAAGCCCAATCCCCTTCATATTCAAAGCCAATTTCAAATTTCACATTCTCCAGTTTCTCTTTTTGCATCATGTCAATGTACAGTGTTCTTTCTCCTCTCTTGAAAATAGGATTTAATGTCATTTTTATAACACTTGACTATTCACCATCTTGAAGAAAGAATAGAAAGAAAGAAAGTGAAGTCGCTTAGTTGTATCCGGTTGCGACCCCACAGATTGTAACTTATCAGGCTCCTCTGACCATGGGATTTTCCAGGCAAGAATACCGAAGTGGGTTGCCATTCCCTTCTTCAGGGGATCTTCCCGACCCAGGGATTGAACCTGGGTCTCCTGCATTGCAGGCAGACGCTTTACTTTACTTTCTTTCTTTCTTTTTATGACACTTGATTATTCACCATCTTGAAGTGCCCCCTAATATTTTGGAGGTGCATCTCTGTAATAAGAATATAAGTATACGTTTGTTTACTTACATACAAACAAAAGGGATGTTAGTTTGGCATGCCACAACTCCAAACACAGTTTCATAAATACTTGCTGAACAAAGGAATGCATAAAACTATTAAGCTCTTGAAAATAAACATAAAACATGTTTTATTTATTCACGTTTGCTTTCCCAAATCTGAATGTCTAGGTAGTAGTTGACTTTCTTTGGTTTGGACTAATATCAACAGGAGTTAAATCTCATGGAAGTGAAAAAAAAAGTGAAAGTTTTAGTCACTCAGCCCTGTCTGACTCCTTTTGACCTGATGAACTATAGCCTGCCAGGCTCCTCTGTCCATGGAACACTACAGGCAAAAATACTGGCCCTGTTAGCCATTCCCTTCTTCAGAGGATCTTCCCAACCCAGGGATCATACCCGGGTCTCCTGCATTGCATTGCAGGCAGATTCTTTACTGTTTGAGTCCCCAGGGAAGATAAGCTTCATGGAAAGGATGCCAAATATCTAATCGAAAAGTCATTTTCAAAATCAGGGACTCGAATATCTACTGTGTACCAAGAATCGTGTCACATGTGTTAAATACGTTTTTAGTTAATCCTTGTAATATCCATGTACAGTATTATTTTTCTAACTTTACAGACTAAGGAACAGGAAAAGTAGAAACTTTTTCAGTGTCACACAGCTAGCAAAAGCCAGAAGTTTTTTCTGATTTAAATTAATTTAAAGGTCCTGAGTATAGACCAAAAAAAAAAAAAAAACCAAAACCCACTACTCACACACGCAGTGTATATGTAAATATCCACAATTATAAATGATTTAGTCTTATTAAATCTAGTCATATTACCAGTGTTCTGCCATTTCTATATAGTGGCAAATGCCCTTATTTACACATGCCATCAATTTTCTTTAAGTAATACTAGTGATATTAGTAATAATAAATTCATTAATCTAAAGTTACATTTTTAAACTTTGTTTCCTGAATTCAGACAAAATTGATTCATTTACGTAAAACTTGAACCCCTTAGCAAATATTTAAGAAATGCTTAGATATTTTATAAATCTGTTTTTAAAAGTCCCTATGAAGTCTTCACGCATAGAAAAAACACATTTCTCTCCTCTCCCAGGCAGCTGAGTTATTAACCCTAATTCAAAGACCATAATGAAGTTAAAGAAGTTCTAGGTTTCAAAGTGTTACAAGAGAACCAGGGGCAGGTCAGATGGTAGTTCAGAATCATAGATGCCTTGGATCCAAGGTACACTAAATTTAGCAAACTAACACAATATTTCTTGTGTCTCTCAGCCTTCTGATCCACGGCTTTCAGTGTCTAGCCTGTCAAAAAGTAAAATTAATGGCATCTAACCCAAATACCTCACAAAGAAATGAGGTTTGAACTAAAGTAATAATATATTATGTTTCTGAAGGAAAATATATACCTTTAAAGTTCCTCATGGGCATATCTTATGCTTGTGTACTTATATAATTATTTTCTCAAATGTATTGGATGAAATCTTTAGATGCGGTTTAGGCTTTGGCTTTGATTTTTAGAAACAAACACGAAACAGCAGAACACCTTTACCTTCTTTCATAACCCACACTCCACCGTGGGCTGGTGCAGCCCTGTTTCCAGATCTTGATGGCGTGCGTGAACGCTTGGACACATGGGCATCACAGTCCCACCACAGTCAGCTGCTCTTCTTCGCAAACATTTGGCCTTGAAAAAAAAAAAAGAATAATAATGCAATAAAAATAGATTACATCTTTATGTTTTATTCATGAATCATTTGTTCCTTCATTTTCCACAAAAAGCTTGTGGTGACTTACATAAAGTGAGAAAGAAAAATACAGGCAAAGTAGAAAAAAAAAAAAACAGACCCAAGAAAAAGAAAAATCAGAACAGATTTTAAAAAACAGGAGAAATTTAGAAGACAAATGTGAAAGTCATAAGCTCCCATGTACTTGAGAAAACCGAGCTGAAAATTAAGTTCTAAGCTCTTTGGTAGCCAAAATGTATAAAGAAACACAAGTCCAGGATTCTCAATATCCATGAATAAAAAGACAGGCTGATTCAACAAAAGGAGTTAAATTTTTCCTGGAAATTATTCCTGAGCACTATTTTCCATTGGCATGCTTAGTTAATTCAGTTTCACCCATAATATTGGGTGGTCCAAAAAGTCAGGTTTTACTGTAAGATGGTATGGGAAAAACCCGAGAGACCCTTTTGGCCAACCCAATACTTCTTTAAACGCAAATACTTTTCAACCAGCACAATTATATCAACATTTCCTTATGGAAAGCTTATACAAACATACAGGATTGTAGACATATTATCTTTAATTTTTAAATGTCTGGGGATAGATAAAACTCAGGAATTCCTAAGTGGGACTAGTGGTAAAGAACCCGCCTGCCAACTCAGGAGACATAAGAGACGCGGGTTCAATCCCTGAGTCAGGAAGATGCCTTGGAGGAGGGCATGGCAACCCACTCCAGTATTCCTGCCTAGAGAATCCCGTGGACAGAGGAGCCTGGTGGGCTATAGTCCATGGGGTCACAAAGAGTCAGACATGACTGAAGTGACTCAGCACAGCACACAGATAACACTTACCACTTAGAGTGCCAGAATCAAATTCTTTTGTAATTTGAGGAATGCTTCACTTAGTGATGAATGATTTACTAGTCCATACCAATTGCGTGGCCTTTGAAAACAATACTCATTATAACAGCCAGCTGACCAAACACTCAGACTTCTCTTGCATTCAAAGTCACCTGTATGGCACACATGAACCTCCCTAGGGTCAGGCTTTGATGTTCTTTTTTATGAGTCACGAAACTCATAGCCTAGCCAACTCTCCATACTCATAATCTGCTGAAAATAGAAATGGCTCCTGATTCAGGACGCTAGTCTGTCTCTAAACAGCTCTGTGAACCTGTCTAGTGATAACACTGATAACAACACCTAATATACTGCCTGCACTAAAATCAGTTACTTCACCCTCCACAGCTGCAGTCCCTTTTTTGTGATCACTTCATTCCGGGGCTCTGACTAAATCTCACCTTCTGGTTTCACTTACAGTCCAATTCTCACTTCCAGATATACTTTTGAAAGGTGATTTTGGGAACTGTTAACATTACCTAAATGAAATAAAAATTTGTGTTGAATGTTATTTATGAGTTTGTATAGCACATTTTAGTGCTTTAGGTAAATACTGTAATAAAACAATAAATGTAAAAACGACACATAAGTGAGGCATCCATAAAATCCTCAATAATTGGGCAGTGGGCCTAAAGAAAACCTTAGCTTTTAAAAATGCCATACTGGGGCTTCCTTGGTGGCTCAATGGTAAAGAATCTGTCTGCCAATGCAGGAGACATGCGTTCAATCCCTTGTCCAGGAAGATCCCATATACTGTGGCGCAACGAAGCACATGCATCACAACTATTGAGCCCATGCTCTAGAGCCTGGGAACTGCAACTACTGAGCCCTTGTGCTGCGGTTACTGAAGCCCCAGTGCCTTAGAGCACGTGCTCCAAAACAAGAGAAGTCACCGCAAAGAGAAGTCCACCCACCACAACTAGAGTGTAGCCCCCGCTCGCTGCAACTACAGAAAAAAAGCCTGCACACCAAGGAACGCCCAGAACCATCAGAAATAAGTAAAGAAAGAAATAATTTTGAATGTCATATTAGATTGTCCTATATCTTCACCTTCACGTGGACTTACGTGTTGGGGGGAAACAGACTAGCCCTGTTAGAATGAGTTCACCAAACATTTACTTTAGCTGTCCATAATTTGAATTTTTATACCTAATATAGTCTTGACCTCTAATTTATAACCTATTTTTTAAATCTATTATTCCATTCATCCAGCCACCCACCCATCTAGTTATTCATCCATTCAACAAATACTGCAACCTACATGTGCCAGAAGCATTGCTCCACCCCAATCTCCACCCTCCACCGCCCAGCTTGCACCCACTACCACCAAGGATTTGAGTATAAGTAGTTTCTTTGGAAAGTGAAGAAAACACCAGTGAGGAAGTGACGAAATGAGACAAGGAAAGAGAGTTAGCCAAGAAAAAAGATATATTATCAAGCTAGGCAACACTAGCTGATGAGCTCCCCAAAGTCGGAAGGAGCCTGGGTATTCATACACTAATTCCTATCAGTTTTTGGTTGAGAGCTACATCTTCTCCAGCATTTCAGGCAGAAGCCCAGGTAGGCAGAGTCTGCTTCCAGAAGCCAAAGTCTTCAGATACAGAAATGCAAACACTGGCAGTTGGAAGCGTCGCGGGTGTGCAGTGATAAAGGAGAGGGACAAGGGTGCTGTGCGGACACTTTCAGCTGCAGGTGGTATGAATGAAAGGAAGTCCACGGTCCCTTTGCACTGACCATCTAAGTAGAACTACTGCCTGGTGGCTCAGACGGTAAAGCGTCTGCCTACAATGTGGGAGACCCGGGTTCGATCCCTGGGTTGGGAAGATCCTCTGGAGAAGGAAATGGCAACCCACTCCAGTACTCTTGCCCGGAAAATCCCATGGACGGAGGAGCCTGGTAGGCTATAATCTATGGGGTCACAAAGAGTCGGACACGACTGAGCAACTTCACCCCCACCCCATCTAAGTAGAAAGGACAATAAATAAAAACACTTTAAAAATACGAAAGGTAAACTGCTAAGATGGAAACAATCAGGGAACTGAAAAAGAGAATGGAATTTTACTAAGATTCATTGATTAGGAAAGGCCTCACTGAAGAGGTGACATTGTGACCTGAAAGGGTGAAGAGACACCAGAATCACCAGGGGATGCCATTCAGGCAGAAAGAAGGAGAATGAACTCAGACTCTGAAAGGGGGAAACACTTGGCCTCCAGAGATCTGAAAGGAGGCCAAATTGACTCAATTGATGAGATGTTCGGTAGGGCAAATGGGGCCTTTCAGGCTGAGGGATTCTGATTTTATTCTCAGGGCACTGTAAGCCACAGAGAGTTTTTAGAATTTTGATTTTTGGTCTTTTTTTTTTAATACAGACAGGATCTGGAGATGGATCTGTGATTCTCTCTGACACCCAGGTCCCCTCCTTGATAATGACTTAAGTTATATCTGCTCTTGGGCACTACAAGTAACAAGTCAGCCCAATCCAGCAATTGACCCACAAGTCCCAGTAATCTACCAAAAATTCCTTGAGGTTTTCCTGATTCCTACAAAGAAGTCCCCAAGGAAACTGTACCTTAAGAAGACTCAAACCTAGCAGCACCAGTGAATAAGAAAAGGCACAGCACAAACTTTATGCATCACAATGAAAAGGTATTAGTCTAAAGTTTCTAGAAGATTTTATGTAATTCAGGTGGTCACCAAATAATCTCTCTAACAAGATAAGAAACATCAATGTGACTTCAGAACTTCACGTTATATATAGTTTCACATGTCACAGCTAGCAAGCAACCTTTGGTTGAGATGAAATTTTAGTTTAGGTTAACTCATAGTAGAGAATGTTTGGTAAAGCAGCAGCAACCTTGACGCCCCTAAAGATGCGGTTACATAAAATCAGTCACTTGGGACTTTCCTGGTGGAGCAGATAAGAATCCTCCTGTCAGTGCAGGGGACACGGGTTCGATCCCTGGTCCGGGAAGATTTCACATGCCATGGGGCAACTAAGCCCAAAAGTCACAACTTCTAAGCCTGTGTGCTGCAACTACTGAAACCCAAGAGCATAGAGTCTGCCGTCTGCCGCAAAAGAAGCCACCTCCATGAGAAGCCCTTGCACAGCAATGATAAACTGCCCTCACTAGCTGCAATCAGAGAAAGTCCTCACAGCAACAAAGACCTTCTAGTGCAACAAAATAAATAAGCAAATTTTTTTTTTAATCAGTCACTTGGTTATTCTGCAGGTGTTGAGTATATCTCAATTTTTTAAAATTATGCTCCTTTCTTAAGGACAAAAGTCATAAATACTAACAATATAGAAGCCCGAACAATGAACAAATACAGAAAGTTAAGTTTGTCCCTAGACATGCTACCAGATGTAACCACTGCTAGTAAAATGATAGATTTATATCCAGTTCTTTCTGGGCATGCATAAACATACTTTTGTATACATGGAATCATAATCTACTATTTTTAAAATTATGTAAAAAATATTTTTTAACTTAGCAAATAACATGGTATGAATATTTTTCCTTTTTGAAATTTGTAGCATTACTTTAACCTTTTTTTTCCCTAGAGTATGAACTTAGGATAATATAGGAGAATTAATTCAGCCAACATCCTATTGATAGATATACAGTTGTTTCTAACAGTTTGTGACTATAAACAACTCTAATGTCAGTTGCCCTATAGAAACAACTGAATTACAGATTAATCTTTTTATTATATCTCCCTATGAAATATTTGTTTTTCTCTGAGTTGTTTCAGTTCAGGATTTTTTTAGCCTCTCCTGTGTTTTCAGTTCAGTTCAGTCACTCAGTTGTGTCTGATTCTTTGCGACCCCATGGACTGCAGAACTCCAGGCTTCCCTGTCCATCACCAACTCCCAGAGCTTACCCAAACTCACATTCATTGCGCCGGTGATGCCATACAACCATCTCATCCTCTTGTCATCCCCTTCTCCTCCCGCTTCAATCCTTCCCAGCATCAGGTCTTTTCCAATGAGTCAATTATTTGCATCAGGTGGCCAAAGTACTGGAGTTTCAGTTTCAGCATCAGTCCTTCCAATGAATATTCAGGACTGATTTAATTTAAGATTGACTAGTTGGATCTCCTTGCAGTCCAAGGGACACTCAAGAGTCTTCTCTAACACCACAGTTTAAAAGCATCAATTCTTTGGTGCTCAGCTTCCCTTATAGTCCAACTCTCTTTCTCAAATAGCAGTTGTCAGTGCTTGACTACATTTTAAGCATGAAGCACTGGAAGCTGATTGGGAGTTCTGTGTGATAGAAAGGGCTTACAATTGGTGAGCTCACTGTTAGGTGATTAGGGGTGAACCTAATGGATGTCCCTGTATGGAAATCTGATTTTTAGGGCCATTCCATTTTTCAGGAAAGTAGCCCCAATTTCCTGCCCATGGAGGCAGACAGCCTATGGCTGCTGCTTCAGGACCAGAGAGCAGAAGGGAACCCCTACCCTTAGGCAGTATCAGTCTGCATCCCTACTGAACCTTCTCTGTTTCGTCTCCTTCACTGGAGAGAATCCAACCTCTTCCTTTCTCTCTCTCTCTCTCTCTCTCCTGAGTGGGAGTAAAGCATGGTATTTATCCAGCTCTACAGTTTGGAGAAAGGAACCTGGGAATTCCACCAGGTCCGCCAGACTGAATTTACATTCAGTCTTTCAAACAACTCTCTGCTTCCATCCCCACACATCACCCCTGGTACACTGCTTACCTCCACTCTAAATGCTTAATGCTGAACCTCTCTGGGATTCCATGTGAAAGGACCAACAACCTGTCAGAATGGCATAAAGATTACATCAAATTAAAAATATCTGAGCTACAGGTCCAGAAAGAAATCTTTCCTGAACTTCTATCTGACTAAAGATGAGATACACCTGAATCACCTGCCTCAAGTACCCCTCCCAACCTCCTCACCACCACTCCAGGGAAGTCTCTAGTCAGGAGGTCAACTGATCTTGGGCAGTGGGACATTTCAAAGCCAATCTGTGTAAACAAACTTCATCAGAACCTTCCATTCTCTGAAGCCCTGCTGCTGCTGCTAAGTCACTTCAGTCATGTCCGACTCTGTGCGACCCCACAGACAACCCACCAGGCTCCTCTGTCCCTGGGATTCTCCAGGCAAGAATACTGGAGTGGGTTGCCATTTCCTTTTCCGTTTGAAGACTTAAACTGCCTTAATAAGCTACTATGTAAATCCTCACGAGTTTGTATCCCAAGTTGTTCAGGGAGCTACTCCCTATAGCATACTCTTGCATACAGGAGTAATGAATTTTTCTCCTGCTAATCTTCTAGGAGATTAATGTTCAAAGCTCAGATGATAAAGGAAAAGGTTTTCCTCCCAACAGTTTTGCAACAAGGATTGAATGGTTAGAAATCATTGGTTCCTTTGGATTCTGCAGTTGAACTCTTGGGAGCAAAAGTGACAAGACCTTCTCATACTTTTAGAAAGAGATTTTCCAAAATTTAGGTTTACAGGAGAAAGTGTTTTGGCTAGGATTACTCTTGTTCTTTTGCTTCCCTGGTGGCTCAGCTGGAAAAGAATCTCCCTGCAGTGCAGAAAATGCAAAAGATGCAGGTACAATCCCTGGGTTGGAAAGATCCCCTGGAGAAGGAAATGGCAACCCACTCCAATATTCTTGCCTGGGAAATCCCATGGACAGAGGAGCCTGGAGGGCTGCAGTGCCTGGGGTCACAACAGAGTCAGACACAACTGAAGTGATTTAGCATATGCACACATGCTCAACTTAGAGTGTTGCTTGTCCTAAGAAGGACAGTCATAGCAAAGAACACAGATAAAGGTTCCATAAGCCTGTCTGAGCCACCCTCGTAGACGGGTGAGTTTGCATTTCTCACTGGACCAGTAACTGCTTGGACAAATTTGCTTCAGGTCACCAGTATATCCAGGTAAGCCTTTCCTTCTGTCTCAATTTTGTGTCCTAAGAGGTTGACTTGGAACCAAAGAGAGAACTGAGACACGAGGTACACTAGCAAAGCTTCCTGCCAATCACTGCTGACTCTCAGGGAGGTTGTCTAAGCCTAAATCCTAAAGGGTCTCAACTCATAAGGACCCTTGTCACCTCCTTCCCAATGCCTTCATAGCACTGAGACTTCCAATTCTGTATCACCATCTGGCAGCATAGCGTTGAAGGTCTGTGATTAGACGTGCCTCACTTCTGTGGGAGGACGGGGACTAAACATTCTTAGCACCAGTGGCAACTTGGTTTCCTTCGTTTCCTCTGGTTGAGAATTATTTTGAATCATAGAGGATGCATCTCCTGTGCCCTCTTCAAAGATATCTATTGTGTTCATATAGACATGTGCCTAAATAACCTCAGATATGCAGATGACACCACCCTTATGGCACAAAGTGAAGAAAAACTAAAAAGCCTCTTGATGAAAGTGAAAGAGGAGAGTGAAAAAGTTGGCTTAAAGCTCAACATTCAGAAAACGAAGATCATGGCATCTGGTCCCATCACTCCATGGGAAATAGATGGGGAAACAGTGGAAACGGTGTCAGACTTTATTTTGGGGGCTCCAAAATCACTACAGATGCTGACTGCAGCCATGAAACTAAAAGACGCTTACTCCTTGGAAGAAAAGTTATGACCAACCTAGATAGTATATTCAAAAATAGAGACATTACTTTGCCAACAAAGGTCTGTCTAGTCAAGGCTATGATTTTTCCAGTGGTCAGGTATGGATGTGAGAGTTGGACTGTGAAGTAAGCTGAGCGCCGAAGAATTGACGCTTTTGAACTGTGGTGTTGGAGAAGACTCTTGAGAGTCCCTTGGACTGCAAGGAGATCCAACCAGTCCATTCTAAAGGAGATCAGTCCTGGGTGTTCTTTGGAAGGACTGATGCTAAGGCTGAAACTCCAATACTTTGGCCACCTCATGCAAAGAGTTGACTCCTTGGAAAAGACCCTGATGCTGGGAGGGATTGGGGGCAGGAGGAGAAAGGGACGACAGAGGATGAGATGTCTGGATGGTATCACCAACTCGATGGACATGAGTTTGAGTGAACTCTGGGAGTTGGTGATGGGCAGGGAGGCCTGGCATGCTGCAATTCATAGGGTCGCAGAGAGTCGGACACTACTAAGCGACTGAACTGAACTGGACCGAAGCCACAAAAGAGCTTAGGGTCACATTTGGGATGAGTATACCTATGTGGATCCTAATCATCAATAGCCAGATGATGGACTTTTTCTGAAAACCTTTTATATTTAAATAATTTTTAGAGGATTTTCTTTCTAAGCAAATGTCCTATTACTACCTATAAAAGATGAAATGGAAAGAACACAAAAAGCATCAGTGCTAGTCTAAAATGCCCCTCTAAACAAAATTAAAGGGCAGAAGTCATTCAAACTAATTTTGGCCCCTTCCCCTGCCCCCCTCAGGGATTCTTAAGAACTCAAGAAATCCCAAAAAGCAACAGTCTGAAGCTGAAAGTGGGAGGCAAGGGGGCCAATTGGAAACAGACTAGTTATTTTATCCACTCAGAAGAATCTGGAAACACCCACATAACTTCTTGATATCTCTTCAATCCTTTGTCCAAATTCTAGTCTACAACTTCTATGAGATTATATTATAGATCAAGGCAAAAAAAAAAAATCTTAAGAATCTTCTCTTTAAATATTGGTGGGAAGATTCTGCTCTCATATTGAGCAGTTAACAATTGGTCCCATCTGCCAGAAATGTAATTAGAATAAAACATAAAGTGGGTCAAAGACAAGAACCCAACTCTAAATTAGTGCATTCTGCAAGACTGTACTATGCCTGACTCACAGCTAAAATTTTAGAATGAAAGCCATAAGATCTCGATTTGCATCTGTTTGTATAGTTATGCTTGTTTTATGTTATCTACAGGTCATATTATCCCATCTCTGGATGATATTATCAACCTATAAAATCCCTCAAGAGTTCTATTATAACTGACTTAGAGAAAAATAAGCTCTTTAATAAGTAAAATATTTCTAAATCTCCCATAAGTATAAAGACTATCCCAAATATTTGTCAAATTCATGCAATTTGGATAAATCTTTGGTAAATAAGATTGGTATAATATTATTATCAGTTTAATGAAAATGAGTTTGTCTTCTGAGTTATCAGCATTAACTATAATATAAGCATGAATTTTATCTTACCACATTTACTAGTCAAGTAAGCTAATATTATACCTACTAGGAGAGGCTTCCCAGGTGGCACTAATGGTAAAGAACCTGCCTACCAATGCAGGAGATGTAAGAAACATCCAGAAGATCTCCCAGAGGAAGGCATGGCAACCCACTCCAGTATTCTTGCCTGGAGAATTCCATGGACAAAGGAGACTGGTCAGCTATGGTCCATAGGATCTCAAAGAGTTGGACACGATAGAATTGACTTTAGCTTTAAGTATCTACTAGATACTTAAAATTATAAACATAATGAATTTCATTTTAATCAAACTGAGTCATTATTTTGAAATTTTATTGTAATAATAATGATTTATAACATGTATGCCTAAAAATAATTTCTAAAATCTCTTTGCCTTATAGCCTTAAAGTTTTAAGTAACAGATATTTATTAAATAGACAAATCAATTCTAACTAAGATAAAATGCTGACACATTCATTATTAGCATCAGATAAACTCTATGTAATTTTGCCTTTTTATTTTCACAAGCCTCTTAAAGAAGCTTAAAGATATGAATCTATAAATATAATCTTTTACCACACTAAGAAATTACACTATAAAGAAGCATATAGGTTTAAAATTGTAAGATGGTATATTCATAAATTTTACTAATCTGCTACAAAATGCTGGTATATGGCAGACAATTCACAACTGCCTACTTCCTAGATGTCTTCATAAAAGAAAGTCTTCTGTATTAGTTCAGGTTGTCATAACAAGATTCCACGAACTGGGTATCTTAAAAGGCAGACATTAATTTTGTTGCAGTTTTGGAGGCTAGAAATCCAAGATCAAGGTCCCAGCAAGGTTAGTTTCTCGTAAACACCCTCATCCTTGCTTAGACAGCTGCCATATTCCAATGTCCTTACACAGACTTTCCTCTGTATACACAGAGAGACTTTGGTGTCTCTTCTCGTAAGGACACTGTTCTATCAGATTAGGGCCCTGCCCTTATAACCTAGGGGCTTCCCCGCTCAGATGGTAAAGAACCTGCCTGCAATGCTGGAAACCCCTGGATCGAGAGGATCCCCTGGAGAAGGGAATGGCAATCCACTCCAGCATTCTTGTCTGGAGAATTCCATGGACAGAGGAGCCTGGCCGGCCATAGTCCATGGGGTCGCAAAAAGTCAGACACCACTGAGAAGCTAACACACTACACTTATAACTTCACTTAACCTGGGTAACTTCTCTAAAAATCCTATCTTCAAATACACTCACATTGGGAGTTAGAACTTCAACATGTGAATTTGAGGGAGGGAAGGTGCATAACAGTTACTAATTCAGTCTACAACAGTTACTAGTAATGAAAATAAAGTTTAATAAAAATATGAATAGAAATAATAGAGAAACAAAAAGCAACTTTCTATGAAAAGTATGCAAGGAACGTAACACACATTATTGTTAAAAGAAAAACGAGAGTAATATTGTCCCAAAAGTAAGATGACCAGTTGTTCCACAATCAGAAAGAAGAAAAGAACAGGACAAAATCTGAATGGTACAGAAAGTTGTACAAGGTTTGTAGAAAAGGAATCTTATGTTGAATGGTCAAATCTGTATACAGTTGAATGGGTTTATTTAGACTTTTCTAATATGCTTCTGCTAAGCCGCTTCAGTCGTGTCCAATTCTGTGCAACCCCGTAGAGGGCAGCCCACCAGGCTCCGCCATTCCTGGGATTCTCCAGGCAAGAACACTGGAGTGGGTTGCCATTTCCTTCTCCAATGCATGAAAGTGAAAAGTGAAAGTGAAGTCGCTCAGTCCTGTCCGACCCTCAGCGACCCCATGGACTGCAGCCTACCAGGCTCCTCCATCCATGGGATTTTCCAGGCAAGAGTTCTGGAGTGGGGTGCCATTGCCTTCTCTGTTTCTAATATGAGATTTATTATTAACAGTACCTGAATGCAAAACTAGAACTTGGTTTTTTCTCTCTAATAAAACCAGATTCTAGTTTTTGGATTGGGCTACTGGTCTGCTCTTCTTGATCCTTTAAGTACCCTTTTTCACCTAGAAAACAAAGATTCTGTGTCTTTTCAGAATAATTTCCTATGTTTTCATTTTATTCCTGACTGCTTAAAAGAACCAAGTCTTTTCACTACCGAAAGAGCTAACCTTTATCTTATAATCATGTAACTTCTTATCATTATTTTTACAGTCTTTCTTTGTCACTTTGTTGAATAGGTTAAGTATTGCTAAACAGTGCCCTATGATCCTAGTATTAATCAAGTTTTCAAACCTTTTGACATTTTTAAATTTGGGTATTTTACATTCTTAAAGTCAACTCCTAAATAAAATCTTGATCTTGAACTGACTTTGAAATGTCCCAGAGGGACCCAGACAATATCAAAGGATTTGCTCTTCACCTTGTAAAAAGAGAGATGTTAAAAATTAATTAGGTATGTTGAATTGCATAATAAGTATTGTCAAATAAGAAGAGATGCTTAACCTTCCTTAGGTTATATTTGTATGAGTAAATATTATTAATATAAGTATTCAGAAACTGCATGAATTTTCTAGAGATTTATCAGTGCCCTCATTGCCCATGATATGTCCTAGTAATATTTAGCCTGATATTAGAAAACAACAGTAAATGTTATTAATCTCCAGTTTTTATTTTAAAATATTGTGTGTGGAGGAAACAACCAAATTTCTCTGCCAACTGCATTACTTTTATAGAGAATTCTCAACAGAACTTTTTAACCTCAGCTATTTTAAATCCTTTTCAGACATAGATAGTTATTTTGATGCTTTCCTGAAAGCACTTGCAAGTAGCTACAGGCTAGAGTGTTTAACAAAAGGAATATTCTTAAAGATTCATGAAAAGGACTATGCCAGGTACCCTGGGATACAGGATTTAATGGTTTTGCTTAAATAACTATGACATCATACCACTGAACTAAGTCACAATTTCTAGAACTCTAGTGGAAAAGTTGTCAGGTTCATAAAACTGCTAATCTAAGATCAAGCACAAGAATTACATAAGACGAAATGAACTCAGCAATACATAAACCGTGAACTTCCAGATGTTCAAGCTGGTTTTAGAAAAGGCAGAGAAACCAGAGATCAAATTGCCAACATCTTCTGGATCACCGAAAAAGCAAGAGTTTCAGAAAAACATCTATTTCTGCTTTAATGACTATGGCAAAGCCTTTGACAGTGTGGATCACAATAAACTGTGGAAAATTCTGAAAGAGATGGGAATACCAGATCACCTGACCTGCCTCTTGAGAAATCTGTATGCAGCAGAGGAAGCAACAGTTAGAACTGGACATGGAACAACAAACTGGTTCCAAGTAGGAAAAGGAGTACGTCAAGGCTGTATATTGTCACCTTGTTTATTTAAATTATATGAAGAGTACATCATGAGAAACACTGGGCTGGAAGAAGCACAAGCTGGAATCAAGATTGCTGGGAGAAATATCAGTAACCTCAGATATGCAGATGACACCACCCTTATGGCACAAAGTGAAGAAGAACTAAAGAGCCTCTTGATGAAAGTGAAAGAGGAGAGTGAAAAAGTTGGCTTAAAGCTCAACATTCTGAAAACTAAGATCATGGCATTGGGTCTCATCACTTCATGGGAAATAGATGGGGAAACAGTGGAAACAGCATCAGACTTTATTTTTGGGGCCTCCAAAATCACTGCAGATGGTGACTGTAGCCATGAAATTAAAAGACATTCTTTGGAAGGAAAGTTATGACCAACCTAGATAGCATATTAAAAAGCAGAGACATTACTTTGCCAACAAAGGTCTGTCTAGTCAAGGCTATGGTTTTTCCAGTGGTCATGTATGGATGTGAGAGTTGGACTATAAAGAAAGCTGAGTGCCAAAGAATTGGTGCTTTTGAACTGTGGTGCTGGAAAAGACTCTTGAGAGTCCCTTGGACTGCAAGGAGATCCACCAGTCCATTCTAAAGGAGATCAGTCCTGGGTGTTCATTGGAAGGACTGATGTTGAAGCTGAAACTCCAATACTTTGGCTACCTGATGCGAAGAGCTGACTCATTTGAAAAGACCCTGATACTGGGAAAGATTGAGGGCAGAAGGAGAAGGGGATGACAGAGGGTGAGATGGTTGGATGGCATCACTGACTCAATGGACATGAGTTTGGGTGAACTCTGGGAGCTGGTGATGGACAGGGAGGTCTGGCGTGCTGCAGTTCATGGGGTTACAAAGAATCGGACATGACTGAGAGACTGAACGGAACTGAACTGAAATGAAATGAACTCAGAAAGGATGATTATGGTGTTTGTTTGGAATATTTCTTCTGGATTTAAAGAACATCCTTCTCTTTTCTCTTAAGCCATCTATACCTTACAAATTTGTAAATTATACTTTTGTAAACAAAAATGAAACATTTATCTTTTTCTCTCTCTGATCCTTTCAGACTTTAGAAACTCTCATTAGGTATTCTTAGTTTCATGGCAATATAGTTACTTGCACAAATTTGATAAGAATCTATCTTCCTTGTAACAAAACATAATTGGAAACATGGGTTATAAAATCAAGGCTTTGACTAGAATTTCACATTTTAAAATGATTCATAGAATCACATAGGTCCAGACAGTTTGCATTAATAAGTCTGACTTTATGGAACCAAAGCTTGAAAGCCCTGTTGGAAAAACTGACCTGTCACCTGGCTTAGAGTATTCCCAGCTATACAGGTAAATCAGGACATTCACTTCCTCACAGGCCTTCAAATTAGGGGGACCTTGAGAACAGATGAATTTACTCATGTATATAATGTAAATGAAGTCTAGTGACAAGTTTCTGTCTTGGTTTCCTAGCCTTCAGAGACTGTTAAAGGCCAAAGTGAGATTTCTTATAAAAGTTCCAGCAAAGTAAATTCTAAAAAGGGCTATGTGGTAAATTACCATTCTTGGAGCACTTATGTAATTAATCTGGCCAAATGTAATAAGATCAGACTCATTTTGTAACCAAGACTAATCTTACTTTTATTATTTCTGATTGAGATTATCATAGAGAAAAATTTTATGTTTCAACGGAAAACTATAACCCACCCTTGTTGGTTTCTCAGGGGACATTCAACTTTAAGGGATCCAATATGTTGCATTTTCCTTTGTGTGCCATTTCTCAAGGATTCTCTGTTCCTTATCAGTTCCTGGAATACAGGAATGAGTAGAGCTGCACACAGTTCTCAGGACTGAGATCATGGGAAAGAGCACCCACCTGGATTCCTTTCAGTGACTCCCTTCCTTGTATGTATTCAGTTCAGTTCACTCTCTCAGTCATGTACGACTCTCTGTGACCCCATGAATCGCAGCACGCCAGGCCTCCCTGTCCATCACCAACTCCCGGAGTTTACTCAAACTCATGTCCAAAGAGTCGGTGATGCCATCCAATCATCTCCTCCTCTGTCATCCACTTCTCCTCCTTCCCCCAATCCCTCCAGCATCAGGGTCTTTTCCAGTGAGTCCACTCTTCACATGAGGTGGCCAAAGTATTGGAGTTTCAGCTTTAGCATCAGTCCTTCCAATGAACACCCAGGACTGATCTCTTTTAGAACGGACTGGTAGATCTCCTTGCAGTCCAAGGGACTCTCAAGAGTCTTCTCCAACACCACAGTTCAAAAGCATCAATTCTTCAGCATTCGGCTTTCTTCACACTCCAACTCTCACATCCATACATGACCACTGGAAAAACCATAGCCTTGACTAGATGGACCTTTGTTGGCAAAGTAATGTCTCTGCTTTTTAATATGCTATCTAGGTTGGTCATAACTTTCCTTCCAAGGAGTAAGCGTCTTTTAATTTCATGGCTACAGTCACCATCTGCAGTGATTTTGGTGCCCCCAAAAATAAAGTCTGACACTGTTTCCACTGTTTCCCCATCTATTTCCCATGAAGTGATGGGACCAGATGCCATAATCTTAGTTTTCAGAATGTTGAGCTTTAAGCCAACTTTTTCACTCTCCTCTTTCACTTTCATCAAGAGGCTTTTTAGTTCCTCTTCACTTTCTGCCATAAGGGTGGTGTCATCTGCATATCTGAGGTTCTTGATATTTCTCCCGGCAATCTTGATTCCAGCTTGTGCTTCTTCTAGCCCAGCGTTTCTCATGATGTATTCTGCATATAAGTTAAATAAGCAGGGTGACAATATACAGCCTTGACATACTCCTTTTCCTATTTAGAACCAGTCTGTTGTTCCATGTCCAGTTCTAACTGTTGCTTTCTGACCTGCATATAGGTTTCTCAAGAGGCAGGTCAGATGGTCTGGTATTCCTATCTCTTTCAGAATTTTCCACAGTTTATTAGGATCCACACTGTCAAAGGCTTTGGCATAGTCAATAAAGCAGAAATAGATGTTTTTCTGGAACTCTCTTGCTTTTTCAACTATCCATTTTCTTGCAACTGGTGGAATTTCATTCTTTGTAATGGCTGAGTAATCATTTTACTGAAGATATATAAGCATGCAGTTCTGCTAATAAAATACTCTTGTTCCACTAGGGACTTGGTTCCCCCACAACCTTCTCTCTCTCTCTTCATTCTCTTTGGAGCATGGAAGCCTACCGAACTCACTCTCTCACCTGGGCTTCCAAGACCTCCTGGAGAGGACGCCCTGTCCCTTCGTGAGCAGTACAAGTCCTATACATGGGCTTTACTGGTTTTCCACCTAACCCAAGAGATACTGCTCTCTCTCTTTCTCTTTCTTTTCGCCGACTCTGGTCCCCAGGTCCCAGTCTGTAAAAGACTACAACATGGGTTATATTATAGCTATATATTATAGTTATAGTCCTGTTCAATGTCTTTGAAGTTTTACTCTCTATCAGTCAACTGGACTGGATCCTGCTAACTTGGACATTCTGTCAATCCTTACCAAATTCTGGATTCTTCTAGTTCCCTTTAATATCTAGCTCTTCCTCTCCTAGTTAACATTTCCAATTTTATCCCATCTTCCTGACTGGAAATAACTGAGAACTAAGGGCCTCCCTAGTGGCTCTGTCAGTAAAGAATCTGCCTGCAATGCAGGAGACCACCTGCCATACAGGAGACCACCTGCAATGCGGGAGACCCAGGTTCGATCCCTGGGTTGGGAAGATCCCCTGGAGAAGGAAATGGAAACCCACTCCAGTATTATTGCCTGGGTAATCCCATGGACAGTGGAGCCTGGTGTGCTACAGTTCATGGTTCACAAAAGAATTGGACTTGACCTAGTGACTAAATCACCACCAACCACCACCAAAGCCTGACTAACCCAGACAGTTCTAGAAAGCTATGCTCTTCCCACAGGATCCAAAGAAGCCCTGTAAGCTGAAGCTGAATGACGTGACATAAACTTCAAAGGACCCATCATTACAACAGGTCGTGTACGGGCAATCTTTGCGGCTGGAGCTCTGCTGTATGGACTGCTCAGGAAGTTCACCAAAACACCTTCATTCTTTCATGCTCTGCTTCAGGAAATAACCATGACTGTCACACTGACACCTATGCCATCACCAAAGACATTCGATCTTCAAACCAGGAAATCCGTCAGATTGCCATTGACATCCTCCCTCCACTACCTAAAAATACTTCAAAGCTAATATTTATAATCTTATTGACTAGCTGCCCCATAGACTCAGAAACTGGATTTATAGTTTGTTTTAGATATCATCTTTGATTTTCTTTCTTTTTCTTATTCTAATCTATGCATTTCTCTCCTTCTACAAACCAGTCAATCCTAAAAGAAATTGACCCTGAATATTCACTGGAAAGACTGATGCTGAAACTGAAGCTCCAATACTTTGTCTACCTGATATGAAAAGCCAACTCTTTGGAAAAGCCCCTAACACTGGGAAGTATTGAAGGCAAGAGGAGGAAGGAGCGATGGAGAATGAGATGGTTGGATGGCATCACTGACTCAATGGATATGAGTTTGAGCAAACTCAGAGAGTGAAGGACAGGGAAGCCCAGTGTGCTACAGTCCATTGGGTCACAAAGAGTTGGACACAACTTAGTGGCTGAACAACAACAACAGATCTCTTACTTCATAATTTCTAACTCGAGTCTTCTCTCCTGAGCCACCAACCCAGCTTCTCTCCAAGAAGTTTCAGAAGGGAGAAACGAAGCAATCAACAACCCACTAAAATGATGATACAAAGATTACTTCAAAGTGAATGCATCTGAGCTACAGATGCAAAAAGTAATCTGATATGAGCTTTCCCTATCTGTCTAAAGCAAAGATTTAAAGAGACATCTGCCACAAACCCCACCACCTTTACTCCTGAGTGATCAGGAATGCAACTAACCTTGGGCATCAGGACATTCCAGGAAAACTTGTGCAAACAAATGTCATCAGAGCCTTATATCTTTGAAGCCTTAAGCCCCTCCTCCCCACTTATTAACCTGGTATATAAACCTTTACCCCTAGCTGTTCTGTGCTCTGCTCCCTACAGAGGACTACTGCATGCATGAATAATGAACTGTTCTCCTGTTAATCTGTCGGTTGTCAATTAATTCGCAGGTCCCCAAACCCCCAAACCTAAGTTGATAGAGAATAGATTTTTTCCTGCCTGACACATGGAAGAACTGACTACCGTTGATATCTAATTAAATCATACAGATGTCAAAGGTTATCATCCAGATGATGGTGATCCTTCAAAATCTATGAATATGAAAATACCTATCATTCTTCTGTAGTTGTGTTTAAAAGTTTTGTGTACATGTATTACATGTACACTTAATATGCATTCTTTGTTAATAAGGACATGGATATGTACTAATGTACACACACTACTCAGATTCAAGCTTGTGCATTTTATTGACGAAGTCTCTATAGTTAGTATATATAAATACTTTTCTCTGCCTGGTTTTGGATTCTGAATGATGCATATTGAAATCTTTCATTAGTTACCTTGAACATTATTCTTTGTAATTTTGACAGTTCAGTTCCTAAAATATTTTGAGGCTATGTTGTTAAGAGTTCACAAGTTGATGATGACAGTTGACCCTGAACAATATGCATGTTAGGAGCACCAACCCTGCTGCTGCTGCTGCTAAGTCGCTTCAGTCGTGTCCGACTCTGCGACCCCAGAGAGGGCAGCCCACCAGGCTCCCCCGTCCCTGGGATTCTCCAGGCAAGAACATTGGAGTGGGTTGCCATTTCCTTCTCCAAAGCATGAAAGTGAAAACTGAAAGTGAAGTCGCTCAGTCGTGTCCAACCCTCAGCGACCCCATGGACTGCAGCCTATCAGGCTCCTCTGTCCATGGGATTTTGCAGGCGAGAGTACTGGAGTGGGGTGCCACTGCTTTTACAACTTTTGCTGCCTTAAAAAAAACAATTTGTTAGTTTCTGTCTTTTAATAGGTACAGTAAATATAGTTAATATATTTTTTATTACAAAGGTACTTATTTTTCCTATTATTCTATGACTTCTATATACCAGCAATTTGTATTGACTCTTTTCCCCTCTCGCTCTTATGGCTATTGGATGGAAAATATTTTCTGTATTCTCTGTTTTCCACAATCTATGTGACCTAGTTCTAAATTATATTTCTACTATTTCAATGGTTTTCTTTACATTGGTAAGTGCATTTTTGGAAGTAATTAGTGCTAAGGAGTCTTATGTAAATAACAGCCTGACTCTGGTCCATAGATGTGAGATCCAAATCTGGGAGACTCTGCAAAGTAATTCAAAAAGTAGGGCTTGCAAGTACCAAGCGGCAGATATCCCACCCCATCACAATCCTTCACAAAGCTGGAAGGTCACTTTGATTTCATGCAAAGAGACTGAGATGAGAGGAGGGGAAGAAGTCATCAGGCTTCATGTGGCTACTGAATCAAGTGATCACACACCCAACCAAAGAAGCTGTTGGGCATGTGGACCACTGGGAGGACCCAAAGGGAAATTATGTAGGCCCTCTCTGCAATGACTTTTGAAGTTAGCCTCGGTTGAAGATGATTACTTTCTCCAAGAACACAGTGCACCTAAAACAGAGCACCCCAACTTCAGACAGAACCACTAAATCCAAGTAACACCAGGCATCACCTTCATGACTAGCAGGAAATCAGCCCCCTTGCCTCTTTGTTCCTAGCCTTCCCAAACCAGGAGACAGAGCTGTTGGAGGACAAGGGGAAAAGACAGCATGCCTTGGAGCCAGACCACAAGCAGCCTTTGCTCTTGTTGATTACTTCAAGTTCCCAGAGCTACAGTTCTAGTTTGTAATGGCAGAAAGAGGATGACAGATTTTGAAGATTTGAGTTTTACACTGAGCTGGATTAAATTAATATTAATAAATGAAAGTAACTGGAAAACTTTGGAGTCTGCTAGTTACTTGTAAGGATGGAAAGGAGGAAACAACATAATTGAAAGTAATCATTAGAAAAAAATAAATACAGTCCCATATATGCCATATACCCCAGCACACTGAGATGTCTTCAATACCAGTAGCCCTGGTTGAACTGTAGCTCCCTCCACCTGTCGTCCTAGGCACTCAGGCCACAGGCAGGTGTCTTATCTTGTTAGTTCAGAGTGACTGCCCCATGATATGGCTGGGCCTTCTAGAGACCCATAAACCAAGGCAGCAGGTGGCTTGGCTTAAATCCTGGTCACAGACTGATTTTGTCCTCCAAGGGTTAGACACACAGCCTCCTAGAAGTCAGTGTCCCCAGCAGCAGTTGGGAGGAGGGGTCAGTTAGGAAGGGATGGCTCCTAGTTTCATGTTGCTTTCTAATTCTGGCCTGGTAGCACTCTTACTTTCCTTTCCTTGTGGCTCAGCTGGCAAATAATCTGTCTGCAATGCGGGAGACCTGCGTTTGATCCCTGAGTTGGGAAGATCCCCTGGAGAAAGAAAAGGCTACCCACTCCAGTATTCTGGCCTGGAGAATTCCATGGGGTTGCAAAGAAGTTGGACATGGCTGAGCAACTTTCACTTTCACTTTACTCTCCTTCAACCCTTCCAGTCCCTAAGCTCTCTCTATCTGCTTTTAGCCCTAGAAATTAGAAAGCCCACACTGGACTTCAGTTCACCATTGCTTGGCATTTCTGCCCCCTCTCTGGTCCACCTAGAGATCTAATATTAAATTTTCACATTACATGTTTATTATTATGTTTTTAAAATATTTTATCTAGCTTTGGTATATACTTTAAGCAGAGGGTGCTCAAAATATGAACTTACAACATTGTATCAATCAGATTTGACCTATTTCTTATAAACTTAAATATGATCTCTGTTCTCCACATTCCACTAAAATATTAATGCTTCGAATCTAGTTCCAAGGTGGACACTGAAACAGAATTTAGTAAGTAGAACCTGAAAGAGTAAATGCATCACATTGCCTAAAAAGGGTTCCAGTACTCAAGATAATATAAATGAGTAAAGACATATAAAGCATTTAAACAAATGTCTTTAGTCTTTCGTATTCTTACATTTTTGTATTTACTCTTTTTCTCTTTCACTCAAGTTTTTTGGATGGAAAATGCTTTCTATATTCTTTCTTTTCCACAATCTATTTATATTCATATAATGCATTTATATGGGGTTTCCCAGGTGGGGTTAGTAGCAAAGAACCTGCCTGCCAATGTGAGCGACATTAAGAGATGCAGGTTCAATCCTAAGGTCAGGAAGATCCCCTGGAGGAGGGCATGGCAACCCACTCCAGTATTCTCACCTGGAGAATCTCATGAGCACAGATGCCTAGCTGGCTACAGTCCAAAGGCTCTCAAAGAGTTGGACAGGACTAAAGCCACTTAGTATAGTACACATGTAATTTTTAAGCTCATAAAATCTGAGGCCAGATTTAGGAAAAAACTTATAGACTTGATCTTCAATGGCATTGTCAATTTGTAGTTCTGTGAAACAAATGAAAGTAGATAATGTGTAATTTTTGAAAAAATCAGAATCTAATATGACACTTTCTAATGAAAACACTAATTAAAATTAATAAAAGGCACCATGCTGCTACTGCTGCCATCTGACCCTCTATTCCCTCTGGGTATGATTAAGCTTGTGCTTTCCAATATTATGACATAATTTGAGAACTTGTATCAACTTTCCTGTTCCTTAAGCTATTCATACAATGTTCTGGTCTCAACAAACAAAAGTGTGGTGACCTGAAGGGCACTGTAAGGTATTAAGAAGTTACAGAGAAATCAAAAGGAGGAGTTAAAAATGAAACTATCCTTATGTTCCAAAGTGTATTACTATATGGCACTTTCCTCTTTGTTTTAATATGCTATATCCCACCACAGCCACAAATTAATTTTCTCTGCTCCCTAAATGAATTACATGTAACTGTTTCTAAAAATGACTACAGACATGAAAGTCATTTTCACTTAATAACTATTAATCTCATATTTCTTGGTGTCACTTCAGTATGAAATGCAAAAGAAAATTATGCTAAACATTGCAAATTTATGGCAAACACCAGTCCTTGATTTATATTATTATAGATGGTTTATCACCAGAAGCAATCTAAACAAAACTCCATCAGATAGATGTTACAATTTGTACTTATTTCCCCCAGCACTAAATAGCTCTTCAATTTCAGAACTATCATTAATTTCTTATAAATGCAAATCTTTATTTCTTATTTTAATCTACAATAATTTCTTCCAGTCTTCAGAAGATTAACTTTTACATAAAATATTCAAATAGCAATTATAAACAATACTTTGCTTTCCCTGGGCAATCTATGAGCTATTTATGCATAAACTATTTAAAAGGAATGGGTGGTCAGTATTGATCAGGAATATAGTGGACCAGTATTCCATCCTCCTTCCTTTTAAATGATCTCACAACTCCAAATTCAGGCATTAAGGAAAACCTTGTCAATGGGTGTGACTATCTTTAAATTGTTTTGCTACCTCCTTAATCTTCTACTTTTACTCTATTTCCTTTCAAAATCTCTGCAAAGACCTAAGCCACCCTATTGACCTTAATGAAGAGAAAGCTGCAACTATACACTCTTCACTTATTTTTTTACTTCCATCTCAAAGCAGAAACACTTATAAATCTTCACCTGATGACACATCCTCGAGGGCAAAGAAGACAAACAGTCCTGGCCACACTCCAGGATGACTTTTTCTCCTCCTGCCAGTCCAGCCTCACCTGCACCTGGCCTGCCAAGCCCACTGCAGTAGCCAAGTCTCCACTAAAATCATGCAGAAATTATGGACTTCACTACAGCAAATTCTCCACCATTTAAAACTTCACTCTGTCTCCTCTAAAAATCAGAAGACAAAGCAATAGAATCTTGAGAATTCCAAGCTGACCAGCCTTAAGTGCTATTTACCAGGTCTATCCAGCTGACATCCTTCCTGCCCTAAGCCATTCATCATCACTGTTTTGTCTTTACTGCTAATCTCTTTAGCTTAAGATGGGAGGTCCCTTATGAATATGCTATTGATTCTACATAGAAAAACACTGATTGATTGAGATTCTCTGTTTTCTTTATCTCTTTAAAAAAAAAAAAAAAAAAAACCTAGTGCAAACAGCAACCCACTCCAATATTCTTGCCTGGACAAGAGGAGCCTACAGTCCACTGGGTCCAAAAGAGTTGGACATAACGACTAAACAACAACAAAATGCTAATATATCTTCAACATCAAGTCATAGACAGTGGCATCAATACCTCAAAAATAATGGAAATCACACTGCTTTGAAGATACTGTGATGAAGAATTCATGAATTCACTCTACAAAATTTCCTTAAGCATCTGCAATGTATTATCAATTGTGGCAGGGCCCTGTAATACAGTCTGAAGTGAACTGTCCTTGAAACTAATGAAATTTAAACTTCAGGACCCCTCACTAGCCTTGAATACTACCAGCTCTGGAAGAAGTTAAACTGGTATTTTCACTTTAGCATAAGTTTTTGTAAAATTTGAAAATGTAAGATATATGTGTACTCTTTAAGAAGGCGTCCTGGATTTTATGTCTCAGGCTACATAAAAATTGAAATGTACCCCTGATATCCAAGGAAAAGTTATACAACTATTCCATAGGCTAGGTGTTACATGGGATATTCATTCACTAACTAGAAAACACAAATGGCACTGAAGTGTATCCAAATAAATCTCTGATATAAAGCCTTACTTGAAAGAGGCAGGCTAAATAGAAATCACTTCTGCCTGTCATGTCTGGGTCAGATAAACTTCTTTTCAGGAACCTGGATGTCTGCCGTACAATTTTTCTTGAACAGGTTGAAAGAGTTCAGCCTTTACCCATCAAAGATAATTGGTCTTACTATTCAACATCCTTTTGTTTATAACAATTAAATTAAGGTCAGTATTAGGGTACTAGAGCAATATATTACTTAGACTGGAGATGTGGGATGGGAGGAAAAAGAAAAGACTGATAATGACCTTTAATTATCAATGATGCCACCTTTCTAAGGTCAAAAATTCTAAGACAAAGATGAGGGAAGTTTCAGGTAAAAGTTTTTTAATAGATTTTTTCACTAAAGCACTATTTCAATAAGTTATGAGGGAAGATATTGTCTCCCTTCCCAAAAATACTTGAACACAGCAGATTTTCTAATCTTCCACAGAATCATGACTATTCCAAAAAAGAACCCAATCTGCAATAGTTTTGTTTTTTTTTTTTTTCTTCTTCCCATTTATATTTTTTAAAAGCAACCATAGTTTCACACAGTAAGGGAATCTCCTAGATTAGAAGTTCTCAACACATGGTCTCTGGACCCGCAGCAGCAATACCTGGGACTTGCTCAGTTCAGTTATGTTCATTTCAGTTGCTCAGTCAAGTCCAGCTCTTTGTGACCCCATGGACTACAGCACGCCAGGCCTCATTGTCCATCACCAACTCCCAGAGCTTGTGTAGACTCATGTCGATCGAGTCAGTGATGCCATCCAAACATCTCATCTTCTGTCATCCCCTTCTCCTCCTGCCTTCAATTTACCCAGCATTAGGGTCTTTTCCAATGAGTCAGCTCTTCACATCTGGTGGCCAAAGTATTGGAGCTTCAGCATCAGTCCTTCCAATGAATATTTAGAACTGATTACCTTAAAGATTGGCTGGTTTGATCTCTCCACAGTCCAAGGGACTCTCAAAAGTCTTCTCCAACACCACAGTTCAAAAGCATCAGCTCTTTGGCACTCAGCTTTCTTCATAACCCAACTCTCACATCCATACATGACTACTGTAAAAACCATAGCTTTGACTAGATAGACCTTTGTTGGCAAAGTAATGTCTCTGCTTTTTAATATGCTGTCTAGGTTTGTCATAACTTTTCTTCCAAGGAGCAAGCGTTTTTTAATTTCATGGTTGCAGTCAACATCTGCAGTGATTTTGGAGCCCAAGAAAATAAAGTCTGTCACTGTTTCCACTGTTTCCCCATCTACTTCCCATGAAGTGATGGGACCCAATGCCATGATCTTCGTTTTTTGAGTGTTGAGTTTTAAGCCAGCTTTTTCACTCTCTTGTTTCATTTTCATTAAGAGGCTCTTCAGTTCCTCTTCACTTCCTGCCATAAGGGTGGTGTCATCTGCATATCTGAGGTTATTGATATTTCTCCCGGCAATCTTGATTCCAGCTTGTGCTTCATCCAGCCTGGCATTTTGCATGATGTACTCTGCATCCATGGCCCGCTTCTCCACATACTGAGTTAGAAAGTCTCAAGGTGGAGTCCTGCACTCTATGGCTTAACCAGCCCTCCATGTGATTTGTATGCATGCTACAGCTTGAGAATTGCAACCCTACAGACCTACCAAAGATCAACCCCATCAGTAGCACACATACTTTCCCTATGGTCATAAGAAAACTAGCTAACTTCCATCAACTAAACATTTTTATTTTACTCTAAAAATGTTAAAAGCCAGATCTAGTTTTGTCTAGAGTGACAGATTCACAGTGTTATGCAATTTGGAGTCATGAAATATATGTTTTATTGACACACACCCAGCAACAATCTCAGTTGTAGCTCCACATCCCCAAAGATGCTCCAGCTGTGACACTGAGCTGATCATCTCAGGCACCTGACAAACACCAAAGTGGAAAATCATGGCTCAGAGAATCTATTCCACTTCAGAGTCTCTGGAATTGGCACTATAATACTGAAACCTGCCTCTAAAGATCGTTAGAGAAATAATAGAACTGGCAACATCCCAAGTTCTTGGTTTACTGTTTATAAATGAAATAAAATGTAGAATTGAGGAGAAAGCAGTACATGAAGAGGACTAGGCCAAAGAAAGCACATTGTAGAAACAGTAGGGAAAAAATGACAGTCATGCATTTGCTCAGGTTTCAAAACACAAGTAATAGCATGAGAAGCTCTGCATAAATGAAGCTATGTGCAAAATTCTGCTTCTGATGAAAGAGGACAGTCAGTAGGTAAATGCAATATGTATATGCAATGTCATCCAACCATCTCATCCTCTGTTGCCCCCTCTCCTTCTGCCTTCCATCTTCCCCAGCATCAGGGTCTTTTCCAATGAGTCAGTTCTTCACATCAGGTGGCCAGTGTATTGGAGCTTCAGCTTCAGCATCAGTTCTTCCAGTGAATATTCAGGGTTGATTCCCTTTAGTATTGACTGGTTTGATCTCCTTGATGTCCAAAGGACTCTCAAGAGTCTTTTCCAGCAACACAGTTCGAAAGCATCAATTCTTCAGCACTCTAGCCTTCTTTATGGTCGAGCTCTCACATCTGTACATGACTACTGGAAAAACCACAGCTTTGACTATGTGGACCTTTGCTGGCAAAAAGATGTCTCTGCTTTTAAATACACTGTCTAGGTTTGTCATAGCCTTTCTCCCAAAGAGCAAGTGTCTTTTAATTTCATGGCTGTAGCCACTGTTTGCAGTGATTTGGGAGCCCAAGAAAATGAAATCCAACAGTTTCCACTTTTTCCCCATCTATTTGCCATGAAGCAATGGGACTGGATGCCATGATCTTCGTTTTTTGAATATTGAGTTTTAAGCCAGCTTTTATTGCATATTTGGATGACATCACTGACTCAATGGACATGAGTTTGAGGAAACTCAGGGAGACAGTGAAGGACAGGGAAGCCTGGTATGTTGCAGTTCATGGAGTGGCAAAGAGTTGGACTCAAGTTAGCAACTCAACAGCAACAACAAACGCAATATGTAACCGTTCAATAATCATTCATTAGGACTCACTACTGAACTCCCATGACTGGACAAAAAGCATAAACCCACCTCTAAGTAACTCCAAGGCTTATATCAATCTCCTTACAAATCTACCTCTCTATATATTGTTTCCTGGGTATAAGGACTGCTTCTATTAGCTTTTATATCCACAGTGTTCTGAATAGCTTCTGATAGATTGTTGTTGCTTAATAAATATTTATTAAATCTAGGAATATCTGCTATCAGTCATCCAACATAGATGGATATGATTTTCTAGACCACCATGGACCTAGGGACTTTGTAAGGAATCCCTAGTCTGTTCAGATGAAAAACATCTTTCTCAAATAAGGCTTCAAGAGTTCGCCTGAGATAAAGGTAGTTCTTGAGCTCCAAAGAAATAATCAGTAAGGACACTAAGTGGTATTTGAGGAAGGAAGATTAACATTCCCTTCCCCCCTAATGTCCACAAGATGCTTCAAAACTCTCCTGCTGCTGCTGCTGCTGCCAAGTCGCTTCAGTCATGTCCAACTCTGTGTGACTCCATAGACAGCAGCCCACCAGGCTCCCCCGCCCCTGGGATTCTCCAGGCAAGAAGACTGGAGAGTGTTGCCATTTCCCTCTCCAGTGCATGAAAGTGGAAAGTGAAAAGTGAAGGTGAATTCGCTCAGTTGTGTCCAACTCTTCGCGACCCCATGGACTGTAGCCTACCAAGCTCCTCCGTTCTTGGGATTTCTCAGGCAAGAGTACTGGAGTGGGTTGCCATTGCCTTCTCTATGTCAAACTCTCCTAAATAAATATATATAAGTGAAAGATCTGGGTAAACACCTTGTCTCTTTTTCAAACATGTTGACACCCTAACTGTTCATATGCCTGAGTTCTGAGCCACCACAGTCTGGCATAAATGTACTCAGTCACTTTAATACTCAGAGAGGACCCAGAAAGGCTGCTAAATATAGAAGTCTTCTGTCTGTCCAAAGATGATACTCTTGGAACGTTTCCTCTGCTTCCATCTCTGTGTCAACCCCACAAATTCACCAACTTCAGGTGCTATAGCTCCTAACTTGTCATTCTACTTGAACACCAGTCCTAAGACATGTGCTAATCAACTCGTGTTTCCTGTTTCTGACCTGCCCAGTCAGCCCTCCAAGTACTTGTGTGCCTGCCAGGTGCCACATTCTATTCCCAGACTGAGCAACTGCCCTCATAGTCTGCCTACCCTCCCCAGGCACAGAGCAGAAGCCCCTCCTAGGCCACTCCCTGGCCATCCACACTCTAAGGGATGACATTAGAGGAAAGAGTAGGCTTGGTATGGAGCCCGGTCAATTTCAATGACAGGCCTCTTCTCTATGCCCTGCTCAGGACTATTGTGAAAATGAGAAGTGACCTTAAACTGAATCACACTAAAAAATTCTGCAGCCAAATTTAAAAGGTATAATAGCAACCAAATACATGTAATACCTATATTATTATTTGTTGTCTTATTTGTCTTTGCTGCCTACTTGCTAAATCATGTCTACCTCTTTTGAGACCCACAGACTGTAGCCTGGCAGCTTCCTCTGTCCATGGGATTTCCCAGGCAAGAATACTGGAGTGGGCTGTCATTTCCTTCTCCACAGGATGTTCCCAACTGAGGGACTGAACCTGCGTCTCCTGCTTGGTGGGCAGATTCTTTACCACTGAGCCACGAGGTAAGCCTTACCTATATTATAAATAAGCATCAAAAAGACTAGAAGAACTTGGAACCAAATGCTAACGATAGTTTTCTCCAGCTTGTAGGAATATATCTTTTTGTTTGTTCGTCTGTTTATACTTTATTTATTTTACAGATTCTCCTTGGTGAGAGTGCATACTTATAAAATTTGAAAAATTATCATTTAAAAAAAATGCTTGGATGGGCTGAGTCTTAAGTTCAATCTTTAATTAAAGAAGTATGAATCATACTGACTATGAAAGATTTTTATCTGTTTCAGAATGATTAAAAACAAAAAAATAGAAAAAGTTAATATGATAGAAATATCTTTCAAAAATAACCAACCCAATTACTTACCAGCATCTGTGGCTTGCTCTAGATGCATATGCATTTTTAACATACTTATATTGTTATCGTCACTCTAAGAAGTCCGTACATGTGTGCTCAGTCACACAGTCATGTCTCTTTGGACCCCACAGGCCCTCTGTCCACGGGATTTTCTAGGCAAGAAAACTGGAGTACATTGCCGTTTCCTCCTCTAGGGATCTTCTTGACCCAAGGGTTAAACCTGGGTCTCCTGCTTTGGCAGGCAAATTCTTTACTGCTGAGCCACCAGGGAAGCCCCTAAGAAGTCCAGAGCTGCTCAATAATAATTGACCCAATCACTGTAATATTGAGACAGTGGCAGGAACTGACTATTGACATCAGAACTCTTCCTAATATGCAATTCTCAGTCTTATTTTCTAAAGTCCCTCCCACATGGGTTTTTCTCTCTTCTCCCCAGATTGAATTTGGGGAGAAAGGCTTGTAGAAAGGTGGAAGAAGTGGGCTGAGAAGAGAGCTAATGCTTACTAAGCATCTAGAATGTGCTAGCACTGTGCTAGGAACTTTATATACACGATCACAGTACTCCCAGAAGGATCCAGAACATAGGTTTAACATCTGATGAAACTCCCTGAACAACCAGCTCTTCTACATTTCCAGTCTCCTGTTTTCTAAGGCAGAAATCTCTCTCTCTGCCTTTTTCTTAACCAAGTGTGCCTGATCCTATGCCGAATATGTTAGAAATACTAGCAGAAGAAAAAGGAAAGAAGCGGGGGAGGAAGAAGGAAGAAGGGTGGAGAGAGCAAAGGAATGAAGGAAGGAGAGAAACCAGAGAAAGGGAAACATCTGTGATCGTGATTTATGTGAAATAGCACACAAATGCATGTATGTATGTGTGTATGTGTGTGCCCAGTCGCTCAGTCATGTCCAACTCTTTGTGATCCCATGGACAGTATCCACCAGGCTCCTCTATCCATGGGGATTCTCCAGGCACAAATATGAAGCAGGTTGTCATTTCCTACTCCAGGCATGTATACGTGTATATATATATAAATTAAATTCATGGGCTATGAATGGATTGAATTGCTATTCAGTTCCTTTTTTAAACAAGGGTTAGAGAATGAAGAGAGACTCCACTCAAAGGCCAGTTTCAGCTTGCAGACTAGTATCCCTGGCCACTACTCTTTCACTAAGCAATTGCTAAAATACTGATACTTGCAGAAAAAAATACTGGTGCTATAATTTCAGTTCAATTCAGTCGCTCAGTCGTGTCTGACTCTTTGCGACCCCATGAATCGCAGCACGCCAGGCCTCACTGTCCATCACCAACTCCCAGAGTTCACTCAGATTCACGTCCATGGAGTCAGTGATGCCATCCAGCCATCTCATCCTCTGTCATCCCCTTCTCCTCCTGCCTCCAATCCCTCCCAGCATCAGAGTCTTTTCCAATGAGTCTACTCTTTACATGAGGTAGCCAAAGTACTAGAGTTTCAGCTTTAGCATCATTCCTTCCAAAGAAATCCCAGGGCTGATCTCCTTTAGAATGGACTGGTTGGATCTCCTTGCAGTCCAAGGAACTCTCAAGAGTCTTCTCCAACACCACAGTTCAAAAGCATTCCTTATAAAACCCTCTTCTACAGTTGTTATGTAGAGTCATCCCCCCTTTCCTGAATTCTTACTTCATTTAGGGCCTAACTTACATTACAAAGTAGTCAATTACATACTATTCCTGGCTTTTCTTAAAGAGCCTCTTGATGAAAGTTAAATAGGAGAGTGAAAAAGTTGGCTTAAAACTCAACATTCAGAAAACTAAGATCATGGCATCCGGCCCCATCACTTCATGGCAAATAGATGGGGAAACAATGAGAGAGTTTTATTTTTTTGAGCTTGAAAATCACTGCAGATAGTGACTGCAGCCATGGAATTAAAAGACACTGGCTCCTTGGAAGAAAAGTTATGACAAACCTAGACAGCATATTAAAAAGCAGAGACATTACTTTTCAAACAAAGGTTTGTCTAGTCAAAACTATGGTTTTTCCAGTAGTCATGTGTGAATCTGAGAGTTGGACTATGAAGAAAGCTGAGTGCCAAAGAATTTATGCTTTTCAACTGTGGTGTTGGAGAAGACTCTTGAGAGTCCCTTGGACTGCAAGGAAATCCAACCAGTTCATCCTAAAGGAAATCAGTCCTGAATATTCATTGGAAGGACTGTTGCTGAAGCTGAAACTCCAATACTTTGGCTACTTGATATGAAGAATTGACTCACTGGAAAAAACCCTGATGCTGGGAGAGATTGAAGGCAGGAGGAGAAGGGGATGACAGAGGATGAGACAGTTGGATGGCATCACCGACTCTACGGACATGAGTCTTAGTAAGTTCTGGGAGTTGGTGATGGACAGGGAGGCCTGGTGTGCTGCAGTCCATAGGGTTGCAAAGAGTTGAACACAACTGAGTGACTGAACTGATTATTTTCTCATGTGAAAATATTCTTTCCTACAACATGACATAGTCTTTGAGGACAGAGACCATATATTAGCATCTTCCATCACACCCAGCTCCGAGACACTTTGTTGTTATTCAGTCATTAAGTTATGCCCAACTCTTTGTGACCCTCTGGACTGCAGCATGCCAGTCTTCCCTGATCTTCACTATTTCCTAGAGTTTGCTCAAATTCATGTCCACTAAGTAGGTGATTCTATCTAACTATCTCATTCTCTGACACCCCCTTCTTTTGCCTTCAGTCTTTCCCAGCTTCAGGGTCTTTTCCAGTGACATCCATCCAGGTACCTAATAAATTATCACATGAGCCTTAGCCTTATAATTGTCCCCTCCTAAATGCCCTGAGACACATTGTTTTTCTCACTGTTACCACACCGTAAGACATGAAGCTTTTGGATATGAGTATGTCAGTTCATGATGCTTCAAACACCTTAAGGGCAGAGTCAGTGACTTACTCATTTCTGTAGCCTCCTCTGGGGTTTACAGTGCAACTGGTGCATCAGAGGGACTCAGTATATACTGCTTGGCTAAAACAGATTAAGGATGGAATTCTGTTGTATCCTTAAATCAGGTATGGATAAGCAGGGTTTTCTGAGGACAAAGGGAGGTCACTATACCCTTTCATGGGATTTTTTCTTTTCCCAGCATTAGTCAATTTGTAAAAGCCATGTTAGTTTAGAAGAAACACAAATGTTGGGGTTAGAGAGCCCTGGCTGAAATCGGACCTGTGACCATTTTCTTAATATTCTCATTTCCAAATGTTCACTTTGGCAGCAGAAATCCTTTCTGGATCTTTAAGTTTGAATTACCCAAGTGATATATGAATTAAAGATTATAACATTGCAAGAAATTAATGAAAAAACTTGAAAAAAAATTGTTCTACTTGTCCCTCCCCCCTTCTCAGCCACTTCAAATAATCATTGTCAGCCATCTAGTGTGTTCAATTCTGATACTTTTTATCTGCATTAATACACACATCTCTTTGCGTGTGTGCATACATCTATACATAGTTTCTTTTGTATTTTTTACATAATAGGTCCATATTTTAAAAATAATTTTATTTATTTATTTATTGTTGGCTGCGCTAGGTTTTCACTGCTGCTCAGAATTTTCTCTAGTGGCAGAGAGTGGGAGCTACTCTATAATGGCAGTGCACGGGCTTCTCATTGAGGTAGCTTCTCTTATCGCTGAGCACCAGGTCTAGGGTGCGCCAGCTTCAGTAGTTGTGGCTCCCAGGCTCTAGGGCACAGTTTCAATAGTCATGGCGCATGGGCTTAGTTGCTCTGCTGCATGTGGGATCTTTCTGGGTCAGGGATCGAACCCATGTCTCCTGCATTGGCAGGCAGATTTTTTACCACTGAGCCACCAAGGTGGCCCCTAAATAGGTTCATATTAAATATAATTACTGTGTTACATTTTTCAGATAACTTTTATCTATTTCAATATTCAGTGACTATACTATATATATGCATACTTTAACCTTGCATTTTAACAGCACTTACACTTTGCAGTTATATGCCTTTACAAGGATGACACACGCCCTGGGTCTCAGTTTCTGCATCAGTAAATTGGAACTAGTGTCTTCTTCAAAGAGATGGGTAAAGATTAAATCACATAATGTTTGCAAGACATGTGGCTGTCAAGGGGGAGGGGGTTGGGGAAGGAAGAATTGGAAGTTTGGGATGAGTAGATGTAAACTATTAGGCATAGGATGGATAAATAATAAGGTCCTACTATACAGCACACGACTGAGCGACTTCACTTTCGCTTTTCACTTTCATGCATTGGAGAAGGAAATGGCAACTCACTCCAGTGTTCTTGCCTGGAGAATCCCAGGGATGGGGGAGCCTGGTGGGCTGCCGTCTATGGGGTCACACAGAGTCCGACACAACTGAAGCGACTTAGCAGCAGCAGCAGCATACAGCACAGGGAACTCTATTTAATATCCCATGATAAACCATAATGGAAACAACTATAAAATAATATACATATATATACATATATATGTATAACTGAATCACTTTGCTGTACAGAGTGTAAATCAACCATACTTCAATAAAATTTAAAAAAATAAAAATAATGTTTGCCAATCAGTTGCTACACAACTGGTGCTGAATAAAATATAACCATTGTTACTGTTATTAACTTGAACCACACGGAAATTCCTAGTTTCTTAGTGGGATTTTAGAGAATCTACAGGAGAACAAAAACTGCATTATCCTCAATGTTCTAATTCACTGTTTGCAGGAGGGCGTCTTTCCCTCACTTACAAAACAGGAAGTCCCTTGGCTCCTTGGGAACTTGGATTTGCTCCTGGTTCCTCTGTTCCCTCAGGGCTGTGTAAAGACGAGGAGAACCATCTCCCTCCTAATCTCCCTCCAGGGAATCAACCCAGTGAGTTCACCTTTTCATTAACCAGAGCCTAATATACAAAGACCTACTCACAGCCTTAGTGGCCTGACATTAAATTGTGACAAAAACAATACCCGCTGGCGGCACCAGTCCGCAGCTGTTCTGCCTTCCACATCTGCCTTCCTGCCACAAGAAGCGGAGCCCTGCACGTCTATCAAGTCTGTATTTAAAACAGCATCTCGATACATACATTTTAAATCAGATCTGAATTGCTGATCAAAACTGTTTGAAGTTTTCCAGATGCAAGACCATTTATTCACCAACACTTCTAAAAATAAGGGGGAGGAAAGCCCAGAGCCTGTCAAAGTTAATTAGATTCACACAAAAAGCTTAACAGTCCCTTGCAATGTTTTTACTCTATTACACATAAATGTACAATAATTCCGTGAACACTGGGTTTAATTGCTCATAATATTTTAATTAAGGTTATGCTTTGTATAAATATCAACTCATCATTTACTGTGACTACAGTCCTATTTAAATGATGAAGTCAATTTGACAGTACATTCATGAAAAAGAGAGCCTTTTAAGAGTTTTGCTCTTATGTGGTCTAGAATACTAATGGAGGTTAATTGTCAAAACAAACTGAGCAAAGACGTCAGAATGGTCTTCACATTTTAGTGAGAGAACACCATAACCACATTTTTATGTGACCCGCTGACCTAATACTGCGAATAACATAATGGCTATTATAAATCTCCATGTCTGCTTCCTGAAAATCAGACAGCTCTCCTTTTTAATATTTACATTTTGCGGCTGCCCTTTAAGCAGACACCCTTTAACTACTGTATTTGCGATTCAGATGATCAGATAATTAGATGTAAGATTAGATGCGCCAGAAGAGATGGCTGCCTCAATTAATCTTACAGTCTGTGCCTCTGCAAATCACTACTTGGTGTGTAACAGAAAATATCAAATTAAGTTTTCAGAGGCAGGGAAATTTCAAGTCTGCAGTCATTTTAATTCCATCCGAGGCAAGGATATAATTTATTACTGTATTCAGAATTCATGTTCTCTTTTTCCAAAACACCAATTTTAATTAGAGAACAGAAACCCGAAAGAGGAGAAAAGAGTGGGGGGAAAGGCCTGCCAGTGCCCACAGGGATCACTATCTACTCCTCCTAGAGACAGTACCTGTTCTGAAGTCTGCAGTTTCCCCAAGTGAATATCAAAGCTTAGATTCAGGGAGCCTTTTCCTAACAAGTGGCTCTCCTGGCCTTCGAAACAGCAGTGAGGCATCTCCCATCTGGCAAATACCCCCACTGCTTTTCTTCTCTTTGCTACTGGTTTTTCACATTCAAATTTCACAAATCGCTATGTTTTCCAAAATGATCTAGTAGTTTGTCTCATCGGATACACGAAGATGCAAAAGAAACCTCATATTGCCAACTACATGTACTTTTTTATAAATAGAAAGGAATTTTTAACAGAATAGACCAGGGACACAAAAATAGACAGAGAAACTAGAAAACAGATGGCAACGAAAGACACCGGTATTTATCCCTGAGTGCTATTAAGAGGGAGGTGCAAAATAACCAGCCCATTTTGAATTATTTTAAAATTTGGGGATAAAATAAATTCTCAGAGTTTCTACTGAAGTCTCAGGTCCTTTAAAGATAGGGGATGGATATGTGGTGTGGTATTTAAGAATTCTAGTTCACAGCTGTCAGATGTGAAATCCAAAGCTGGAATCCTACGTGAAGATTGGAGCATGATAAATCCAACCCTGAAATGATTTGAAGGCTTTACTTCACCCAGGAATGCTATTATTTGAAAATTGGGGTTAAATTAATTTAAAAAGTCATTCTGTTCATTCAGTCAACAAATATTTTTGAAATACAGAAAAGCTTTCAAAACGAAGCACCTGCAAAGTAATTCCTGGGGGAGAGAAATCTCCATAAATAACAAGAGGGCAGGAATAGCTTGTCATAAACTTATTTAATATTCTTCTGATCTCTGAATATAAAGGTGACAACACATGGAGACATACAAGTATCTTCAAGGGTACCTGAAAGAGAAATCTGTTCACAGCAAACTGGAACTGGAACGGATGAGCTTGACCCCATTTATTACCCGATGAGCAAATGAAATAGAGCACACTTTGCATATTTGCATCTAAGCTTAGCTTCTGCAGGACAGAGACTTCAACCCACAATTTTTCTCTTTTGCAGTCACACAGTAGTTCTTTAACTGGGTGCTAATTATTTGCGAAGTATGCACAGATCCTATTCCCCAAACTAGATGGCAAGCAATGAAAAGGCAAAGGGATGTATTTAGCATCTCCCTTCATTACACTGGGCAGAGCCAGACACAAAGCAGAGGCTTCATGCAAAGGTATGGAAGGAAGGATGGAAAGGAAGAAAAGAAAGCAGCCAGAGAGAAGCAAGTTTTGAGTTCAAGGACCTGCTTATCAATATCCTTTCCTTCTCTCTAGTTGTTATCAGTGGCCTCAATATCCCACCAAGCCTCCTCCCACCTTAGGTTCTCTTTGCACTCCTTAGGTATTTCTCACAGATTCTCCCACAGGATTCTCATTTTCATTTCCTTACCTAGTGCAAGCAATTATTCCTTTGCCTAAACTAACTCAGTAGTTGGCTAACGGGGGTTCTTGTCTTATCTCCCTTCAAGGTTATGGTACTCTTTTCTCCTCAAAAGCTTTCAGAAAACACAACACATTAGGCATACAGCTTCTCTGCACTACTATCCACCGTTCTCTGCTCCTAGAATGCCTGCCTCCCTCTGCCCACACAACTCCATCAGTCAAAACCTCCATCTCGTCTCAAAGGCTTAGCCCAAGTGCCACCCCTCCAGGAAAGCCTTGTATGTTCTCCTGGAGCCTAAACTCACTGCTGCTGGCTCTTGGCTCTTATAAAAATCCCCTGTATCTCCTGGGGGCCCGTATGGCATCTGCTACAGTCAAATCTACCTGAGGATCTTGCAAGCTCCTTTTGAAAGATGCATCACATTTTTGTATCCCAGGATGTTCTCCTCGGTGGTTTGCTTAGTAAATATTTGTCTAATGATATCCACATGTACTTGGAACCTCAAAGCACACTCAGCACCAAAATTCATAATAATGATGAAGAAATCATAATTTTAAAATTGATTCTAGGAGACGGTTAATTTTATCCTTCTCTTTGAAGACACAGAAATACCTCAGTCCATTCAGAATCTATTACTATTTAATATTCTTCAAAGAAAGTAATTCAAATAAATAAAGAGATATTTACATTTTATACATATTTTCCAGGTACCAAACCAAAACATTTCTACAAGCACGTAACTGTTTCCTGTAAATATAGCAAGCTAGCTTTTTAATTCCCCTCCCTTTTTCTTGATCCTTTTTTCACAGTGTGTTTTGCTTGTCTAGACAGTTCCCTCTGTGCCTCTTTTATATTCTGATGTGCAATAGCACCCTCACTCTTCCACCATCCCTGAGATGATGTTCTTTTAGCCTAGGAGTGATTCTTTGCTCTTCCTCTTACTTTCTAACAAGTTCCAAAAATTCTTTGTAACCGTAACATATGTACCTCTTTCACGTAACTTTGCTGACTGCCCTCAAACACTCTTTACCATGATGCATTCAGGGGTCAGATGTGCCAGCAACTCCTCTGCCACACCATCAGGCCTGCAATGTCTCATGTGTAACTCTTTCCAATGTTTAACTATCCTAGCAGAATATTATCCCTTGCATCCAATCTAAATCTCTTATGTTGTACGCTGCAGTTCAAAGACACTTTCTCTTCCTTTTCTAATCTTGGTAGATGCAAAATGCAGTAATCCTCTGTATAATAGGCAAAGGGGGAGCTCAAAGTATGACCCAAGAAACATTTTGATATTATTTTGGTTTTCTCGTGGATAATATTGTCTTTTATATCACTTATTTGTTAGAAAGAGTGAATATGTCATATTTTGTCCTCTTTTATCCTGATCTGCACAGTTATCCTATCTAAGGTGATGGCTCTTATTTCAAAAGTCTATGAAAGATTTAAACTTGGTGGATTGTGGTTGCTAATCAACCTCCACACAACAAGGCACACACTATATCCAGCTCTGCTTAAGATATATGCGACCTTAATGAAGAAATGGAAAAATCCAAAAGAGTTTATTAGCTTAGAGGATTTACATGTGCTAGCAGCACATTCAAAGATTAACACTGTGTTCTCATGAAATACATCAACCATGCTCTACTCACTGACCTGAGTCTAGAGATTCTGTCCCAGACAGCCCTGGACACTGTATCATGAAGTGTCCTCACAAGATGGGGAGAAAGTCAGAGGATGCACCCTGAGAAGTTCCTAAAGAGCACCATGGAAGACCTATGACCAGGTTTAGAAGGTTTCTCATCTTGTTGCCTCGAACATGACATGGTTACAAAAGGATCCTTTTCAAACAGTGGCTCATTCAACTCTCTTCCCTCAAACTGAGAAACAAGGAAAAGTTAGCAAGAGCTAGAATTGTTCCCAATAGATTATTTGGAATGGAGCAAGAAGAGACTTTGCTGATGACACCCATAAACTTAGAAAACAAACAAACCAATAAAAACTCTCACAGGTAGCCAAGATCTGCGTACAGCTCTTGAGGTCTGTTAGAATGGACTACATGTTCTATTCAGGTATGTGTCTAGATCACAATAGCAGTCAAGGATGAGCCCTGTCATTGTTTATCCATCTTCCCAGTAAAGAACAAGGCCAGTCTGATAGACTTAAGCTTCTGAAAAATAACCTATCTTCTGCAATGTTGCTCTCATGCACCAAACTGTCCACTCGTTCATTGGGAATGTCCATTCAAGTTACAAGCCCTGATGTCCACACCACCACTCACTTACTGCGCCACATAACTCCGAGGCTAAAGTATCAACTGAACACTTATTTAGCAGCCTAATCCCCCTTCATTTTTCAAGCTACTCAGACATGTAGGAAATGTCTACACATTTTTATATTTTCACAACCAACTGCAGACAAACTGCTTGTCATGTCATAAAAACATTAAGAGATAAAAATAAAGGATCTCATGATTTCTCCAAAGCTAATAAAGCAAATGGTGGCTCAATGAAGTAATTATTTCCTACTTACTCGCTGCATAGCAATTTATGAGATGTCTAGGGAAACTTATACAGACACACACACACAGACACACGCGTGTTTTTTCTATTTTAGTTACTGATAATTTTGTTTTCCATTTTAAGTACTGGTTTTACAGATGTTTTATAAGAAAAAAGTCAACCATTTGGGGCAACCTAATATATTACTGCTAGCATTTTAAGGTTTGCAGAAGGACAACAATTTAAACTAGACAGAAAGACTGACTAATAAATAATTGAATTTAATTTATATATACACATGTATCAAGAATTCCAAAAAATTTGATTCAAGAATTCCACTTTCAGAAATATATTCTCATGAAATTATGAGACTTCCACTCAAATGATGAGGTATAAAGATGCTCATCATATTTTATAACTGTAAAAAAATTAGAAATATCTTAAAATACCCAAGGATAGGGAGAGATTAATATGCTATAGGTAAAACTACAAGATAAAATAGCTAGCAACCCTAAAACATATATTTTAAATAATATTTGACTTGGGGAAATGCTGATGGTTGAAGTAAGTTAAAGTAACAGATACAAAGCACTGATTAAATGGGATCCTGATTTTTTGAAAAAGAAACAAAGATACATGTTTTTCACTCTGTATGAAGATTCTAGGTAGAAAGTCATTCACTTAAATATTAACAGTTGCAATCTCTGTGGAGTATGTTTACAGGTGATTTATTTATGTTTTTATATATTCCCACTAGTGAGTAGTGAATGTGTTTTATTCATTTTAATCAAAGATATTTCTACACCTTCTTAAGCCTTCACACACTAGGATTCTGACACCTCTATATACCTAGAGTTTGGGACACTATATATGGAACTTGTTCAGAAAAGGCCCTTCCATTTTTGCTTGTCATTAACCACTTCCATATTCAAAGGGGTTCTGGTTTACATCACATATTAATGATGACCCTATCTTAACGGAATTTGCAGGATTAGGAATATAAAGGCTTGAGGAGGGGTAAAAAAAATCTAATATACAACCAGTCTTCTGTCTAAAGATGTGCTAAAGCTCTAGGCCAAGTCCAGAGAAGAGGTTGAGAGAGAGAGGACTCATCTCTATTTACCTATATCTATCTCATAGCTTTTTATTCACCTTGAACTGTCCTGTAAGCTGAATGATATTAGTAAGGACACCAGTTATTGACACAGTCAAAACCTGCATCATTTTTACATTCAAGAATGAGAGTTTTCAAAGTAGAACAAATAATCTCTATTGGTGTATGAAGCACTGGTACTGTTTTAGTGTCTTAAGTTTGTGGTAAATTTGTGGCTGTTGTTCAGTAGCTCAGTTGTGTCTGATCCTTTCCAACCCTATGGACTGCAGCATGCCGGGCTTCCCTGTCCTTCACCATCTCCCGGAGCTTGCTCAAACTCATGTCCATTGAGTCGGTGCTATCATCCAACCATCTCATCCTCTGTCATCTCCTTCTCCTGCCTTCAATCCTTCCCAGAATCAGGGTCTTTTCCAATGAGTTGGCTCTTCGCATCAGGTGGCCAAAGTATTGGAGTTTCAGTTTCTGCATCAGTCCTTCCATGAATATTCAATACTGACTTCCTTTAGGATTGACTGGTTGGTTTGATCTCCTTGCAGTCCAAGGGACTCTCAAGAGTCTTCTCCAACACTACAGTTTAAGGGCATCAGTTCTTTGGCACTCAGCCTTCATTATGGTCCAACTCTCACATTCACACACAACTAATGGAAAAAACCACAGCTTTGACTACATGGACCCTTGTAGGCAAAGTAATGGCTCTGCTTTTTAATACACTGTCTAGGTTTGTCATTGTATTTCTTCCAAGGAGCAAGCATCTTTTAATTTGATGGCTGCAGTCACCATCTGCAGTGATTTTGGAGCCCAAAAGAAATCTGTCACTGTTTCCATTGTTTTGGACCCAAGAGAAGTCTGTCACTGTTTCCATTGTTTTCCCCATCTATTTGCCATGAAGTGATGGGACTGGATGCCATGATCTTTGTCTTTTGAACGTTGAGTTTTAAGCCAGCTTTTTTGCTCTCCTCTTTCGCCTTCATCAAGAGGCTCTTTATTTCCTTTTCACTTTCTGCCATTACAGTGGTAACATCTGCATATCTGAGGTTATTGATATTTCTCCCAGCAATCTTGATTCCAGCTTGTGCTTCATCTAGCCCAGCGTTTCTCATGATGTACTCTGCATATTAGTTAAATAAGCAGGGGGACAATATACAGCCTTGACACACTCCTTTCCCAATTTTGAACCAGTTCATTGTTTCATGTCTGGTTATAACTGCTGCATCTTGACCCACATACAGATTTCTCAGGAGGCAGGTAAGGTGGTCTGGTATTTCCATCTCTTTAAGGATTTTCCACAGTTTGTTGTGATCCACACAGTCAAAGCCTTTAGTGTATTCAAGGAAGCAGAAGTAGGTGTTTTCTGGAATTCTCTTGCTTTATCTTATGATCCAACAGATGTCGGCAATTTGATCTCCGGTTCCTCTGCCTTTTCTAAATCCAGCTTGTACATCTGTCAAAGCCTAGCTCGAAGGATTTTGAGTATTAATTTGCTAGAATGTGAAATGAGTGCAATTATGGGGTAGTTTGATCATTCTTTTCTTTGGCACTGCCTTTCTTTGAGATTGGATGAAAACTGATCTTTTCCAGTCCTGTGGCCACTGCTGAGTTTTCCAAATTTGCTGGCATATTGAGTGCAACACTTTCACAGCATCATCTTTTAGAATTTGAAATAACTCAGCTCAAATTCCATCACCTCCACTAGCTTTGTTTCTGGTGATGTTTCCTGAGGCCTACTTGACTTCACACTCCAGGATGTCTAGCTCTAGGTGAGGGATCACACCACTGTATTTATACGGGTCACACAGATCTTTTTTGTATAGTTGTTCTATGTATTCTTGCCACCTTTTCTTAATATCTTCTGCTTCTGTTAGATCCATACAATTTCTGTCCTTTATTGTGCCCATCTTTGCATGAAATGTTCCCTTGGTATCTCTAATTTTCTTGAAGGATCTTTAGTCCTTCCCATTCTATTGTTTTCCTCTATTTCTTTGCATTGTTCACTGAGGAAGGCTTTCTTATCTCTCCTTGCTATTCTTCAGAACTCTGCATTCAGGTATGTTTAGCTTTCCTTTTCTCCTTTGCTTTTCGCTCCTCTTCTTTTCTCGGCTATTTGGAAGGCCTCCTTAGACAACCATTTTGCCTTTTTGCATTTTTTTCCCCTTGGTGATGGTTTTGATTACCACCTCCTGTCCATAGTTCTTCAGGCACTCTGTCTAATCTCTTGAATCTAATCCCTTGAATCTATATGTCACTTCCACTGAATAATTGTAAGAGATTTTATTTAGATCATACCTGAATCATCTAGTAGTTTTCCCCACTTTCTTCAATTTAAGTCTGAATTTTGCAATAAGCAACTCATGATCTGAGCCATATTAGGCTCCCAGTTTGTTTTTGCTGACTATATAGAGCTTCTCCATCTTTGGCTGCGAAGAATATAATCAATCTGATTTTGGTATTGACTATCTGGTGATGTTCTTGTGTAGAGTCATCTCGTGTATTGTCAGAAAAGCATGTTTGCTATGACCAGTGAGTTCTCTTGGCAAAACTCTGTTAGCCTTTGCCCTGCTTCATTTTGTACTCCAAGGCCAAATTTGCCTGTTACTCCAGGTATCTCCTGACTTCCTACTCTTGCGTTCCAGTCCCCTGTGATGAAATAGACATCTTTTTTTGATCTTAGTTCTAGGAGGTCTTGCAGGTCTTCATAGAACCATTCAATTTCAGCTTCTTCAGCATTAGTGGTTGGGGCATAGACTTGATTACTGTGATATTGAATGGTTTGCCTTAGAAATGAACCCAGATCATCCTGTTGTTTTTGAGACTGCACCCAAGGGCTACATTTCAGACTCTTTTGTTGACTATGAGGGTAACTCCATTTCTTCAAAGGGATTCTTGCCTGAAGTAGTAGGCATATTGGTCATCTGAATTAAATTCGCCCATTCCTGTCCACTTTAGTTCACTGATTTTTAAAACATCAATGTTCACTCTTGCCATCTCCTGTTTGACCACTGCCAATTTATGTTGATTCATGGACCTAACATTTCAGATTCCTACACAATACTGTTCTTTACAGTATCACACTTTACTTTCACCATCAGATACACACTGTTGCAAATAATCAGGTATGTTGCACACAGTCTCCATTGCCATAGAAATTAGAAAAATAATTATGATCCTGTATATTGATACATGGTTTTATTTTCATTATCCTTTATCCAGGAATCTAGAATCCTAGGTTGGTCTAGAAATATATATTTCCTTCTGTTTTCTAGCCAAAGTTAAAATTAATAGATTATAGATTATTATTAATTATTGTGACTAAAATAAGTTATCTGCAGAAAAATATATTCAAAAGTCTATTGGAATTTATTTGTTTGTTTCCCCTTTCTCCATTCCTTTCAGAAGGTACTCTGTGCAACTAATCATTTGGCTAGATCTTCAGAAAAGTTCTTCTTGAAGTAAACCAATCCAAGGGAATTTATTTCAGATTTTTTTATTGCCAACTTGCAGCGCTGGTGGTAAAGAACCCACCTGCTAATGCAGGAGACTCAAGAGACATGGGTTAAATCCCTGGATTGGGCAGATCCCCTGCAGTACGAAATGGCAACTCACTCCAGAATTCTTGCCTGGAAAATTCCATGGACAGAGGAACCTGGCAGTTGGGGGTCACAAAAAGTCAAACACAACCAAGCGACTGAGCACAGATAGACCAATACCACTATGGCCAGGCAATATGATAGTAGCTTTCCAAATCTTTAAACAAATTACTTCTTTTATGATTTGTCACATAGTCTTTAGAGGAACTATGTAAAAAATATTTTTATACATAAACAGTGTGTGAAGTGAAGTGAACTGAAAGTTGCTCAGTTGTGTCCAACTCTTTGTGACCCCACGGGCTATAGAGTCCATGGAGTTCTCCAGGCCAGTATACTGGAGTGAGAAGCCTTTCCCTTCTCCAGGGGATCTTCCCAACCCAGGGATCAAACCCAGGTCTCCTGCACTACAGGCGGATTCTTTACCAGCTGAGCCACAAGGGAAGCATTTTAAACAATGTAAAAAAAAATAAGTAAAGCTGTATTGTTTTATCTCACCTCTCAAGTCTTTCTCTTCCCTCACTCCTTCACCCAACCCAGTGCCCCAGCAGCTCTATAATGAGCTCAGAGATTCAAGTTGGTGGATAAATAAATTATGGTTTTCCTTCTGCTGCTGCTGCTGCTGCTGCATCGCTTCAGTCGTGTCCGACTCTGTGCGACCCCATAGACGGCAGCCCACCAGGCTTCCCCGTCCCTGGGATTCTCCAGGCAAGAACACTGGAGTGGGTTGCCATTTCCTTCTCCAATGCCTGAAAGTGAAAAGTGAAAGTGAAGTCGCTCAGTCGTGTCCGACCCTCAGCAACCCCATGGACTGCAGCCTACTAGGCTCCTCTGTCCATGGGATTTTCCAGACAAGAGTACTGGAGTAGGGAGTTTTCCTTCTAGGAGACTTATTTTACCAGATTCCTCACTTATTTCTAAAGCATACTGATCTTGCTAAAACTCCCAACTGAAAATATTCCTATCCCTGTTCCTTTCTGAATTAGAACCTATTATCCAGCTCCTCTCAAAGTCTGGCTAAGAGAAGAGACCTGAGAAACACTGTCAAGGATTTACAGTCAAACTTTAAATCAAACTTTGGATCACCTCAGACCACGTGACGTTCACATATGTAGACAAAATTAGTTTAGCCTTTCATAATAGTGCCTTTGCTGAAATGACAGTTAATAACAACTTCTAAACTTTTTTCCTAAGGTTGCTTTAAAAAGCCCAGTTGCTTCAAAAAATATTATTGAGGGAATTGCCTGTTAAATCAGTGCTCATTACTTATGCTCATTATTTATGTGATAAAGCTCTTCTAAAAGTCATACTAGGAAAAACTCCCCTGAGGAACCTATTTACTTTCTAGTTTGGGATAATGACAATGAAACAACTGATCATATCTCCTTTGTCATCTTGGCTACCAAGAACCTCAAAGCTCAGTGTGAACTTCAGGGGTAACATGCAACGTTAGATCTCAGGTCCCATGCTTGGGCTCTGCTGTGCCGTTGTGTCAATTTTCTACTTTTATTTACATTTTATTTCTTCCGTTGTTGGTATTTTAATCATAAACCCCTTCAAATTCTTAAAGGGATAAAAAATGTTCATGAGCCATTCATTAACACTGTAATTGTATGAGTACAAATCTGCAAATTCAACTAACAGTATTATAATCAAGTCCATCATGGCCACAACATTAGCATTAGGTTTTGTTGGATGGCTTCTGAAAATATAATTTATTTCCTATCTGTCTTCAAATATATCTCCAAGCTCCCAAGATAATTACCAAAAATGGTCCTATTATAACCTACACACATCATGTTAAGAATCTGGAGTATAATTAGTTTAGGATTGAAAACCTCAAACTGGGAGTTTCTTACTATCTCCTGACATCTTGAGATTCAATTCCCTTTCAACTATTGCTCTACCCTTTCTAGTTTGAAGACCACTGTCCTCTTTTAATGGTAAGCCTAATCTAATAACGATCATTTAGTGCTTATTGTGTACCAGGCACTGTTCTAAGTATCTTATATATAATACTTCATGAAATTGTCATACCCAGTTTTAAGTGAAATAAACTCTATTACCCCATGTCACACAGCTGTAAGTGGCCAAGTCACGATTTGAACCCAGGTGGTCTAACTCTAGAATTCATGCTCTTGACCACTGTTTCATGTTGCTTCTCTTCAATAGGGTATAAGAGAACAAATCTGATTTCTGCTGTAAGAGATTAAGTAAAATATTAATAAGAAAGTTCCAATAGCTTGACTTACTATATTTTGGAAGAGGATACCAGGAAGAAGTTCTGAAAATAATTTTAATGGCTTCCAAAACAGGACAGCACTTCATTTTCTTGAGCTGTCTTAAGGGTGAGGTTGCCTAAAGATAAGATTGGGGAAGACATTCTAAAGGTTCCTTCTTACTCAGTCACTGTAACTTTTTTTTTTTTTTTTAACTTTTGGATGAAAAGAGTTTTATGCAAAGCTTGGGCAATTTCCAAGCTTCTGTTTTTTCAGCTCTAGTCTTGTGTAATTTTTGAAAATAATTAAGTATGGTTACTACAGGGCTTCCCAGGTGGTGCAGTGGAAAGAATCTGCTGGTCAATGCAGAAATTTAAGTGATTTGGGTTTGATCCCTAAGTTGGGAAGATACCATGGAGGAAGAAATGGCAACCCACCTCAGTATTCGTGCTTGGAAAATTCCTTGGACAGTCCATGGGGTCACAAACAATCAGACACAACTGAGCAACTGACCACGCATGCACACACACGTGGTTACTGTTGCTGTTCTGTTGCTTAGTCGTGTCTGACTCTTTGCAACCCCTTGGACTGCAGCACACCAGGTTTCCCTGTCCTTCGCTATCTCTCAGGTTGCTCAAATCCACGTCCATTGAGTCAGTTATACTATCTAACCATCTCATCCTCTGCTGCCTTCTTCTCCTTTTGCCTTCAAACTTCCCCAGCATCAGGGACTCTTCCAATGAGTTGGCTCTTTGCATCAGTGGCCAAAGTATTGGAGCTTCAACTTTAGCATCATTCCTTCCAAGGAACACTCAGGGTTTATTTCCTTTAGGATTAATTTGTTTGATCTCCTTGCAGTCCAAGGGACTCTCAAGAGTCTTTTCCAGCACAATTCAAAAGTATCAATTCTTCAGTGCTCAGCATTCTTTATGGTCCAACTCTCACACCCATGTATGGGACAGTGTGGCAATCACTCAGTCATGTCCAATTTTGCAACCCCATGGCCTGTAGCCCAAAAGACTCCTCTGTTCATGGGATTTTCCAGGTAAGAATACTGGAGTGGGTTGCCATTTCCTTCTCCAGGGGACCTTCCCGACCCAGGGATTGAACCCAGGTCTTCTGCATTGCAGGCAGATTCTTTACCATCTGAACCACCAGGGAAACCCCATTCATACATGACTATGGAAAAAAACATAATTTTGACTATGCGGACCTTTGTCAGAAAGTGATATCTCTGTTTTTTAACATGCTGTCTAGTTTTGTAGCAGATGATAAAATATTAATATTGCTACAATTCAGATGATAGTTTTATGCAAGGGTAGGGGTGACAATAAAAGGCAATAAAATGGGGGAAGGCCATTCTCAAGAGATAAAATTCTTTCTGAAAATATTTTCTGCAACCAGGGAAAATACACCAACACCCAAAGGAATATGGGAAACTTTACACTACATTTAAGCACAAGCACATTTTCCACTTCTTAATTTAAAAAAGGAAAGGGTAGCATTAAAATGTGCATACAAATAAACAAGCCACTTATTTACTCCTACTAATTAACATCTCTTGAGATCTCCAGGGTCTCTTAACTACTCTAGGGCCTGTCTCAAAGGATGTTCTCATGGCAGGAGAACCAACGATTCAAAAACTTGCTGAGTCCAGAGGGAGAAATGTCAGAGAAGAAAAGACACCCGAAAAACAAACATGTTAATTAAAAACACGAGATAACCACCAGCATCTTCTACCTCTACCCACTACCCTTGGGAGGCCAGGGAAAATAGTCTTCCTGCTTAAAACATTTAAAGGGCCAAATTATCAATAGTATGAATTCTCTAGAAACAGTTAACATTTGCTCCACACAATAATTACCTCCAAGAAAGGCAGCTCTTAAAATGAGAATTAAAGAGCAGGAATAGAAATTTCTAGTTGCTCAGATTTAAAATATATGATGCTAAATGAGTGTCACCCCTCACCCCCAAAAAGAGGGTCTGGAAATTTACCTGGCTACTTCCAGTGGAAGAGAAGGAATAAACTAAGATAGGTGGGAGGCATCCAAGAGGAAATGGCCAGCATATGCAGAAGACCATTCAGGAACAGAGGAGGAGGGGAAGGCAGATTGGGTGATTCAGTTATTCCCCAAACCATGGTCTTACCAGAAATACGGCTCTTGCTGGTTGAGAAGTGAAAGTTCAGGACACATAATCCCAAAATATAGCATCTTGGCATATCAAATATTTTAAACTGAAGAAGTGTGAGAAAACAGTAGAAGCAGAAGGTTCTCTGACCTTAGCCTCCCATCTTCCCTTCTTCCCTAAAGCAAGTCTTAAGACCCTCCTGTGAGAGTATCCTCCCTATACCTGGAGAAAAAAGGAACATCCAAGATACCAACATGCCAAGTTGGAGAGACCTTGAGAAGAACCTGAAGGAACCAACCTAAGTTTCCACATTTTTTTCACACTTATCTCCTCTTCTGTCTTATACCTTTCCACAACTATCCACTCTTCATCAAACTTAGCATAAAAACACCTGGGTTTACCATTTTGGAGGTTCTTTATTTCCCTATGAAGGCTCATGGAAAACTGATATAAATGTGTATGCTTTAGTCTTATTAACCATTGCTCATCTTATCTTCAGACCCAGTCAAGGAACCTAAGAGAGTCAAGGAAGACCTTTTCCTCTTCTACAAAAATATGGAGAAGGAGGAAAGAATAGGAAAAGAAAGATAAAAATGAGTGAGTACAGGAAAAAAATGAAGGTAGAAATAAAATTAAAGTTGAACAACTTTAGTCAAAGAAAAACATGTGTATGGGACCATTCTGGATTTCTCATTGATTCTCCTTATAACTGGTATGTATATTTTCATGTCAAAGAAGCAGTGTTACAAGTTTACTATAATGTTAAAGCATGGTCTTGGGAGACAGGCAACACTGGGTTCAGGTGCAGCCTCTCTCAGTATGTGACCCTGACAAGTTACTTAGCAGCACTAATCTGCAAAATGCTGATAATAAGAATAACCAAATGACTCCTATTTTCTAGAATATTTTCTATTTTCATATGTGTGTGTATGTCTGTGTAAAAACATACAATGGCTATCTACAATGTGTGTAACATAACTTTTCACCTAGCATTATATCAAGCAGTCTCCATGTTGCTAAGACCTCATAAACATAACTTTCAGTGCCTCCCAAATTCTGTCAAGTGGACGCATCATGTCCTATAGGCTTCTTTCAGCTTCTCCTTTCTATTAATATAAACAAAGTAGTTAGACTATGTTCATGCTGACACAGTTTCCCCATAGTTTGGGTTACTCATTTAGAGAAGTTGTTGTTCAGTCACTCAGTCATGTCCGACTCTCTGCAACCCCACAGATTGCAGCACACCAGGCTTCCCTGTCCTTCACCATCTCCAGAGCTTACTCAAACCCATGTCCATTGAGTCAGTGATGCCATCCAACCATCTCATCTTCTGTCATCCCCTTCTCCTCCTGCCCTCAATCTTTCCCAGCGTCAGGGTCTTTTCCAAAGAGTCAGCTCTTCGCATCAGGTGGCCCAAATATTGGAATTTCAGCTTCAAAATCAGTCCTTCCAATGAATATTCAGAGTTGATTTCCTTTAGGATTGACTGATTTGATCTCCTCGCAATCCAGGAGACTCGCAAGAGTCTTCTCCAACACCACAGTTCAAAAGCATCAGTTCTTCAACACTCAGCCTTCTTTATGGTCCAACTCTCACATACATGAATACTGGAAAAACCATAGCTTTGACTAGACGGACCTTTGTCGGCAAAGTAATGTCTCTGCTTTTTAATATGCTGTCTAGGTTGGTCATAGCTTTTCTTCCAAGGAGCAAGCATCTTTTAATTTCATGACTGCAGTCACCACCTGCAGTGATTTTGGAGCCCAAGAAAATAAAGTCTCTCACTGTTTCCATTGTATCCCCATCCATTTGCCATGAAGTGATGGACCATCAAGATGAAAAGAGCTTCTCTGTAAAGAGCACTAATTAAACAAAGGGTATAAACATTGTTCTTTAACAAGAAAAAGAAGTAGAAACCTTGTTCTGCCCTTACTAGAGGGTCTGATTACACTAATATTACCAATTATTATGATTTGTAACCAGCTCCAACTTATGTCATTTTGTTATCCTTACAGAGGCTCCTATGTTCCTCAAAACTCTCTTGAGTGAATTCCAGATTCCAGACCAACAGTTAATTCGTGAACTTTCTCAGCATTCTCACCCTAGCTTCACAGATAAACATACTTGTACATACACAGTATGGGTTGAGTTTCACTAGAGAGCTATTTACAGCCCCTATCTGCAAAATCACAGGGCTAACCAATCAATATAAAGTAAAAAACCAAAGTTCAGTGTATTCTGCCAAAATTCAACTATGAGATGTTTGTCCATGGTAGCTTGTATATTATTTAATTGAGATCTTTATGGCAACTTTTTCCATTGTGGTTTGAGATAAATGCCATTAATCAGCACATACACACAGATCGATCGTCTAAATACTTTGGATTGTCTGGAAACTCGAATTGAAGTGCAAAGAAAAATAAAAACTATAAAATCAGTGTAATTGGTAATGCTGGAGGGAAATCAGACTTGGATGTTTAAGCATGCAGGTGTGAAACACGACCTCCCCTCTATTCTTTGTGGTCCCTGCTGGATTAACTTTAAGTCAAAAGTTCACTTGATATTTTTAAGGAAGCTGTCACTTCTCATATTAACATCTTCTCCTTCATATTCCTAGTAGTTAAATGCAAGGATTACATCTACCTCCTGTCACATATATAAATCTCATACTAACAGCTTCTCAGGCAAATAACATTGGGAGTGTGTTACTCTGGGCTTAACCACAAACCTCTGAAAGTTCATGACATGCAAGAGAGAAGTCATACAAGGAATATAAAATCAATTTCTGAATTTATAAAACTGTATGCCCATCTGGATTTTGCCTAAGATTATCTACTTTAAAGCACTTCAAGTTACTCAGTGAGATGGAGAGGTATAATTCCATTTAACAGATGAAAGAAGGATAAAATATAAAATGTGATTTAACATGCATTTGAGTCTTATTAAACCATATATGAAAGCATTTTGAAAGAAGAAAATATGAAAAAACAATATACAACTCCTTTTGCGATATCATCAATGGAGTACTTAAGTCAGAGTCTTACACAAAAGTCCTGACACAAAAGTCTCCTGTTCTGGAAAGAACATGGTATAGTGGAAGATGTCCAGGATTTGGAATCGGGAGTTTCTGTGTGGACTCTATAATTTATCTGTAGACTTGGTCAAGCTCACAGTTATCTAACTCTTTGAAGATTCCTTGTCTGTAAAACAGGATTATATCTCTCTATCTCACTGAATTTTGTGATAATAAATAACATTTGTGAAAGCATTTGGTCAATTATAAAGCAAAATGAAAGAAATTTTGCTTTAATTTTCTCCTGTCAATAGCATTTAAGTTTCTCCTAATGTCAATAGCATTTCCACTTTAGAAATCAATTTTTCCTACATCTTGTTGTTGTCCAGCTCAGTGTGGATGGTTCACAAACATAACACAATTTTCTTTGGTCCCCAACTCCTGCTTTATTAGACAGAGATTAAGAAATACCAGTTTCAGCCCATAGTGGATGCTTTCTGAGGATTTATAGGTTGAACTGTGGATTCTTTCTATGGATTTGTTTTCCTTAAACATTTCAAAAGCACCAGGCACAGAGAGATAAGATAAAAATTCCACCTTCAAGACATTTTCCCATCTGATGGAGGAGATATCTAAATAAAAGTACATTTACCCCAAAATCTGATAATGAATAAGTATGCAAGCAACTACTGCAGGTGCCTGGAGAACAAAGCAGTTGAACTTTACCTAGAGGTTTCAGAGGCTGCACAAAGAAAACCCTTAAAGAATGAGTCCCTAATGTTCCCATTCATAAAGCCCTTGTCACACTATTTAGGAATATTTAATGATTAGAAACAATTAGGAGAATTTAAACAATCTCTACCCTAGAAACGCTGAAGGTTTTTATGCTTAAGTCTTCTAAAAACACACATTGCCACCTGCACTGGGACTATCAGGAAAGACACAACTGGCATTCGTATAAAGTTAAACACTCCTCTGGGCATCCCTGGTGGCTCAGTGATGAATCCTCCTGCAATGCAGGGGACATGGGTTTGATCCCTGGGTCAGGAAGATCCCCTGGAGGAGGAAATGGCAACCCACTCCAGTATTCTTACCTGGAGAATCCCATGGACAGAGGAGCCTGGTGAGCTACAGTTCATGGGATCACAAAGAGCCTAATACAAGTTAGCGACTAAACAGCAATACCAAACACTCCTCCATCAAAGGAGGCAAAGTGACATCTGTAGCTTGGGCTTTCAGACTAAACACAGACACTTTTTCTCCCTTTTTCTCTCTTCACAGGTTTTAAATTTTGACCTCAGATTTTTAAGCACCACCTTTTCTCACACAATCAAACCTCACACCTATATCCCTCCCTCACTTCATTTCTTCTCAAAGGCAAAGGGATAAAATACAGAGTGATATGTTATTTTGTGATAAACAATTATGCACAGAGAGACAAGTGAGGGCAAAGTACATGCAGAGCCTAAGGAACCATTCTAAACCAAGCCCGTGTACTCAGCACCCAGGTCACTTATATCACCCTAGAACCACCTCCTCCCATTACATTTAATAAGCCCTTCCCCTCTCTCTAGAGTAACAGTTTTCCTGACTCTATGCTAATTACTCCTTGTATATCTTTTTAGTTTTATCAGCTTATTATATATCCCTATACCCTGTAGTTCGGTTTTGTTTTTGAACTTTCGGTAATTATACATCAGAAGAAAAATGAACAGACCAGAAGAGGCAAGTTCCATACTGAGATGCTTCTGCAATGCTATAAAGTGACACTTCCATCTCACCCTATAATGTTCTCCGAGCAGACTGACATCAGAATTCACTCTCTGGGAAACAGCACAGAAACAGCTTGGAGAGTTTTAAAACACTAAAAGAGGATGGTTTTAGGAGAAAAAGAAAAAGACTAGACAGAACCAGTCTTAACTTCTAACCTTCAGGTTGCACAGCCTTGGGAAATCTATGTTACCATACTGAAGCTGAGCTTTGTCATCTGAAAAACAGATCTATTTGGAAGGTAAAGTTCATGGGTTTGGATATGGGGTGCAAGACAGGAGTCAAAAACTAATGTCTAAATACTCTGAGAGACAAATAATTTAATGAACTATGAGTTATTCAAGGTTCTAAAAATTAAACTATAGGTGCCAACTTCTGAAGAATCAAAGGTGACTATTGGCCAAGACCTAAGGCAAAACACAGCAATCACTACAAAGAAGTAATCCTATGACCACAGCCTAAAAGCATAAAAGATACTGTAAAATGGAGCGTGTATTCACTAGAGTTTAGTGACCCCACATCCCTAGGAAAGGATGTAAGAAGATACTCCTGTTCAAATGAAAACCAAGATCAAGGGTGACAGAAGAAGCGATACAAGGCATTGAGGAGTGAAGGGACAACTGGAAGGAGGAATACTCCCAGTCAAAGAAACGGAAGCCCAGAGTTCCCTAAGGCTGCTGGACACAATGTCCCTTGGCAGTAAGGGCAGGAAGAGCAGTAAAGAAATGCAAAATGTCCTCATCCTAGGAAAGGCGACCACTGATTGAATTCTGGAAGCAAAGGGGGTCTTGAACTGCTTTTAAGAGAACCTCAGGGAAGCTGGTATTCCCCCCAGCCCTCAAATCTCATATACCAGCATATAATATTCCAGAGGGGAGGAAAGTAAAATCAGATCTAGCCAAATCATCAAAAGTCCCCATAAAATGTTGTATGTGTATGTATATACTCATATATATACTACGTTTTTCACTCTGAATAGAGTTATAATCACATCAAAGTAATTTCCCCCTCTCCGCATTTTAGTTTCTTTGTCCCTATGGGAATGATATAGTGGAGACAAACAGTAAATGTGAATGAATGAGAGAATGATATGTTACACGACACACTTCACAATTCACCTCAACAAAGGTGCACGTCACTTAATAATGACAGATAAAAAGAATCTATTCCTTCCTTCTCCAAATGGAAGAAGCCCGCGGCTGGGCGTGGGGACATGCACACACACACACACACACACACACACACACGCACGCACATACACACACACACACACAGTGTTGCAGTGTCCAAGAACCTAAAATATACTAATTTTCAAATTTTGATTAACCAGTTCCCATAGAAACCATAAATCAGTCTTCTGAAGGACACATAGGAAGGCTTTCCTGGCTGGAAACAACGTTCTTTGACCACTGAGGAAAATGAAACCAGAGCCAAATCATAGCAACCCAAGATGGCATGGTTTTAAAGGTCTCACGTTTCTTCCCTCTTCAGTGTTAATGCTAAAGCAGGCAGACGTCTATCCGCACGCTAAGGAGATCTCTGAATTCCAAGGAGCGCGCGTCGCGGAGCGCTGCCGCCTGGCTGGCCGCCAGGGAGCCTCCCCGCGGCTCGGTGATTGCCTATCGACCCGCGTGCGCCCGCCTCCTGTCAGCACCCGGTGGATCCCCAGTGAACTTGGACCAGACTTGCCCATGCTGCCCTGGGCAATCCTATTTCCTAACAAACGCAGCGTAGTGCATTTTCACAGTATCCTTCATCTCTTTCAGAATTTAAAAGCACATTAACAGAGCTCTATTTCCACACACTTCACTGCAAATAATTGCTAGAAAACCTTCACACAAAATTCCAGTGTCTCTGGATTTGCTCAGGAACACCTGTACTAAGGAATATGAGTATCTCCTGCTATGTTACCCTCCCCCCCCCCGCCCCCAAACAGACTACTGAAAATTTTAGCTAGTAGGCACCAACTGGCAATAAAAATGAAACAGACAAAACCAGGTCTAAAGTTGCTAGAGCAGCATCTAGGACTTGTCTTTTGGGCTTGCTTCTGCCAGCTGCAAACACCACTTGGGAGTTCTTTAATGTTAAGCTTAAAATGCCCTCCAATTCACTAGGTTTAAAAGAGCATTCATCAAAGGAATGCTGAAATTCAATCTAATTCTTTTAAAACACTCCCTTCTAAAATTCCTTGACACAAATTGAGTTCATTCCATGGTGTACCCTTTTGTGTCACTTCATTGATTTCCCAGATTCTGTCCTCTGCTCGGTCCTCTAAAATTTATCCCTTTGAAAATGCAGTTCATTTCCACTGCAACACCATGACCCTCCTCAAATGAGCCTCCGTCCAGTAATTTCCAAGGAATTGCTCATCCCAGCACCTCCTGTTCTTTAGCAAACTGATTTCTTCTTCCAGTCCACTCCTTTCTCCACTTACATATCCAGGCCAGTAGTCTCATCAACAGGTAACTTCCCAACAAACCACCCTAATTCTGGTTTCCGCCTTGCCTTCCCTGTGCTCTAGTCCATCCTACACACGTGGTCCTCTGGGGCCTTTCCCACAAATCTTGTTTTATCTCTGAAAGTGAAAGTGTTAGTCTCTCAGTCGTGTCCATCTCTTGGCAACCCCATGGACTGTAGCCCAACAGACTCCTCTGTCCATGGAATTTTCCAGGCAAGAATATTGAAGTGGGTTGTCAGGCACTCCTCCAGGGAATCTTCCAGACCCAGGTCTCCCACATTGCAAGCAGATTCTTTACCATCTGAGCCACTAGGGAATCTCAGTACTTTTTGAGAACAGCAGCCTCCTGGAGCATCCTTTTCCCATTTACACCTTTAGAGAGCAGGAGATACAAGATCGGTGTCACTGTTGCCCAATATCACTTAACTTGTTGGAGGGAGAGCATATTCTAGCCTAAGCAAACTTCTCATGCATTTTAGGAAGTATCAGACTCTTTCATAAATCCATCATTGCCACGCATGCTGGTTCCTCTACTTAGAAAGCTCTCCTCTTGTTCCCTTCACCTGGCTAATCCCAACCTATCTTCCAGCTGAATCTTGCCAGCCCTTCCTCGGGAAGATGCCCTGACCTCTCTGCACAGAACTATGGGCCTCTGCTCTCCCTGGAGGAGCCTGATCACTTGTTTCATTGCTGGTCTCCTTCACTGGAATTCAAGCTTTTGTGGGGCAGGCACTCCAGCTCTCCTGACCCCATTGTAATTCTAGCCCATCGAATATCATCTGACACACAGGAGGTGCTCGATACAGTTTTGAATGAATGAATGAACCTAATACCTTTTCTGTTATCTAGATGCATATTCTTTCCAATACCCTGCTGTGCCTTTGAAAAATGAGGTATTCCAATGAAGGTGTAGTCAGCATGACTGCAAGTAGCCAAGCTTGGAGAGGGGATTTCCCCCAACTCAGGAGTTTCCCTGCCTGGTAGTCTGACCTGCTGAAGAAACTACTGAGATGATCTTATATACTTCAAGCCAACACCATGCCTTACCATTCACCCAGTGATTCCAGCACCCCTAACCCAGACAAATACTCTCAGGAGAGGGCCTCAGCCGTGAAGAAGCAGAGTCCCTCTCAATGCAGTACTTCATCATCAGCCCGAACACAAGGATGTTAGAATTCTGGCCTCTCCCCTCATCCACAGCTTCAGACTATACTTTCTTGAGAGAATACTCCGATTATGGTCCATGCCAGACACAGAAAATACTGAGGGAAATCTGATTAATTAACGAGGGGTTACTTTAATCCAATACTCCATCCTCTCCCCTGTCCTAGTTCTTTCTTAACAAATATAAAATGCTTCTGATTCACCCATGCTTCCCTGATGGTTCAAATGGTAAAGAATCTGCCTGCAATGCAGGAGACCTGATTCGATCCCTGGGTTGGGAAGGTCCCCTGCAGAAGGGAATGGCTATCCAGTCAAGTATTCTCGCCTGGAGAATTCCATGGACAGAAGAGTTTGTTGGGTTACAGTCTATTGGGTTGCAAAGAGTTGGACATTACTGAGCAACTAACATCTTCACCCATAATTTAAAACACCACAAATATTCTCTCAACTCTCCTTTTCCCCCTGACCACCATCCTAACTCTTTGGCTTCAATCAAGCCCCTTGGAAAAATGGTCTCCACTTGTTCACTCCACTCTCACCCTCTGTTCATTCCTCAGACCAGGATCAGGAACTGGGCCCCAACCCACCAAAGCCACCAGTAAACTCTTGGAACAAAACACAAAGGACACTTCCTAGCTATCATGTGGCCTGTCTTTCCTATAACATTAATACAACTCATCTTCCTTCTGCATGCGTGCTAAGTCGCTTCAGTCATGTCCGTGTTCAGTTTGTGACCCCATGGGCTGTAGCCTTCCAGGCTCCTCTGTCCATGGGATCCTCCAGGCAAAAATACTGGAGTGGGTTGCCATGCCCTCCTCCAGGGGATCTTCCCAACCAGATATCAAACCACACCTCTTATGTCTCCTGCATTTATAGGCAGTTCTTTACCACCAGTGCCACCTGGAAAGCTCATCTTCCTTCTTACCTCATCTTCTTTCTGGCCCACCTTAATTTTTATGAGTTCCTCCCCCATGGATGTCCTTCTCTACCCTTTTGACAGTACCTATTCTGTCTTCTTCGCTTATTCATTTTTTTTTACCAAATTTCTCTTAATCATTATAGAGTAAAGCTACATCTATCATTTTTTTAAACTACAAGCCCATCCTACTACATGTATTTTAATATATAAACTCACTTTATGATTCACAAATACCCATAACCAAAATATGTGTCATCTCCACATTATGGATGAGGAAACGAAAGGACATAGATTAGGTCACTTTCTCTGGTAACTGGTGGAACTAAGATTTGGACCCAGGCAGCAGAGAATACACCCTTATTCTTTGCTGATTCTTTCAATGATGGTGGTCCTCAGCAACCCCTCTGAATCCACAGATACTTCCTGAGTGACTCTACTCTGCTCCCTGGTTTCATGTTGGTATTCCCAGTGTTCTCGTCCACAGCTTCCTCTCATCTCAAGATGGTACACATCCAGCTGCCAGCTGAGCACATTCTAAACAAACTCATCACCTTCAACCTGTCCTCTCAATCTGCTCCATTCTGCGCACTCTTCCCTTGTAGAATGTACCCAATCACTTAGCCTGGAGATGATGCTCAGTTCAGTTCAGTCGCTCAGTCGTGTCCGACTCTTTGCGACCCCAAGAATCGCAGCACGCCAGGCCTCCCTGTCCATCACCAACTCCCAGAGTTCACTCAGACTCACGTCCTTTGAGTCAGTGATGCCATCCAGCCATCTCATCCTCTGTCGGCCCCTTCTCCTTCTGTCCCCAATCCCTCCCAGCATCTGAGTCTTTTCCAATGAGTCAACTCTTCGCATGAGGTGGCCAAAGTACTGGAGTTTCAGCTTTAGCATCATTCCTTCCAAAGAAATCCTAGGGCTGATCTCCTTCAGAATGGATGGTTGGATTTCCTTGCAGTCCAAGGGACTCTCAAGAGTCTTCTCCAACACCACAGTTCAAAAGCAGCAATTCTTCAGTGCTCAGCCTTCTTCACAGTCCAACTCTCACACCCATACATGACCACAGGAAAAACCATAGCCTTGACTAGATGGACCTTAGTCGGCAAAGTAATGTCTCTGCTTTTAAATATGCTATCTAGGTTGGTCATAACTTTTCTTCCAAGGAGTAAGCGTCTTTTAATTTCAGGGCTGCAGTCACCATCTGCAGTGATTTTGGAGCCCCCCAAAATAAAGTCTGACACTGTTTCCACTGTTTCCCCATCTATTTCCCATGAAGTGATGAGACCAGATGCCATGATCTTCGTTTTCTGAATGTTGAGCTTTAAACCAAATTTTTCACTCTCCTCTTTCACTTTCATCAAGAGGCTTTTTAGTTCCTCTTCACTTTCTGCCATAAGGGTGGTGTCATCTGCATATCTGAGGTTCTTGATATTTCTCCCGGCAATCTTGATTCCAGCTTGTGTTTCTTCCAGTCCAGCGTTTCTCATGATGTATTCGGCATAGAAGTTAAATAAGCAGGGTGACAATATACAGCCTTGACATACTCCTTTTCCTATTTGGAACCAGTCTGTTGTTCCATGTCCAGTTCTAACTGTTGCTTCCTGACCTGCATTCAGATTTCTCAAGAGGCAGGTCAGGTGGTCTGGTATTCCCATCTCTTTGAGAATTTTCCACAGTTTATTGTGATCCACACAGTCATCCTATTTCCCACCCACTCCCTTGCCTCCCACATCCAACAATCAGCAAGTTCATCAATTCAACTACATTTTCACCTTAGTTCAGAATCTGATCATTTCTTATCACCACCACGGAGAGCTTCTTCAAACAACGGCCAGAGTGATCTCTCAGAACCACAGCTATTCTCAAGACTCCACTGACAATATCTTCAAAGACTCTTTCCTTCAGGATAAGATTCCAACTGCTCATTGCAGCATACAGTGCCTCTTTGATAGGCAATGGTCATGTCTCAAGCTTTGTTCCACCTTAGACCCTAATCTCCATGACTCTAAACACAGCCTGTTTGTTCTCTAGTCCCCAAAACCTTTTATACATGGCAGTCCCTCCATCTGAGGCATACTTCACCCCTTCCCCTTACTACTCACCTATCTTCTTTCTCTCAAGCCACTTGTCTCCACAGGCATCTCTATGGCCACAGAACCTTGCCCATGTGCTCCTATAGCCCTCTAAGCTCACTTCTCTCTTTGCACCTATTATACTAAATAGTAATAATCTTTTTGGGGTTTTTTCATTATCAGATTGGACTTCTCTGAGTACAGAGGACAAATCCTATACCTCTTTGCATTAAATAAGCATCTAACATAGATAGGACCCACAGAAAGCAGATGCTCAATAAATCTTTGTCAAAGGAAATAGCAAATGAAAACACAGCTTTTGAAAGTTGGCCCTGCCCCTCCCCCTGAATTAAGTAGGCTGATGGATACAAAGCTGACTGCATTTCAAGTGAAAGAAGCAGATGGCTTTAAATCACATCAGCTCCAGCCAGGGAATATATACTCTTCCTTTCAAAACACTCTTAAATTATCACTCTCATTATTGATCCTTTTTTCTTTACTGAAAAAAAAAAAAGATTACTTTAAAAGGTTTAATCTAAATAGAGGAGAACAATGAGAGCTCTGTAGCATGAAGATAACTGAAGTACATCAGTGCTTCATTGATATAGCATAATTAAGAAATGAATTGATTCACATGAAACAGTTTTCTGGATTAATATTCATTTTTCCTTAAAGCATTAAATAAATGTTTCGTGGGGTTTTTTTTAATCCTTTCTGAAAGAAAATCATTCTCAAATATATTAGACACTTCTCTACTTTCATAATCAAAGAACATTTTAAAAAATGCTCACAAGATAATAAGTGAAGGCAATAATAAAGGTATTTTGTTAAAACATAAACATATATATTTACATCAATACTTATATTTGTATTTATATTGTGTAACTCTTTCAAAATGTTAACAATGGAAATCTCTGGTTGTGAGTTTATAAGAGATGTTTATTTTGTTACCACATCTGGACATTCTAATATTTCCACAATAAAATGTATATGTTATATAATAAAACTAGAGATTTATAAATAAAATTAGGACTATATTGAATTTAACGTGCTATTGACAAAATAAATCTACCATGATCAAGTTCTATATTTACTCACTGGTACACAATAAAGTAAACATGATGCCTTATCTAACCAATCCAGAATATAATGCTTTCAGAGATTTTGAGAATATAGTTTTTTTCAGGTCCTCTTACTATCAGTCCAAAACTGTATATTCTTTTCTTGCTATCGATTCTGACTTCTAGAAGCCCCCTTTTCTTCTTTTCAAATACGTTATTTGTAAGTCTGCTAAAGTCATTTGAAAAATAGAGTGCTCATTTCTTGGGAACCTGAAGTTTAAAATCCAGCATTTTCTGAATAGAGATTCTGTGACATCCATTTGCCCTTTTTATTTACTGTAACAGTTAGGTGTATGTTGGGCTTTGGAATATAGTTCAGCTTCCAGCTCCAGAATAACTAGCTATGTGACCTTGGATGAGCTACTCAACTTTTTTGAGCCTCAGTTTTCTATTCTGTAACTTGGGAGAGCAATACAATTGCACCATTTTTGTAAAGATTAAATGAGGTGATGAGGTAAAGAACCCACAGAGTTTAAAACAATAGCAAGTATACAATATAGGTTAGCTATTATTATTAATAGCTAATTTATATTGGGTTCCTGGTGGTTCAGACAGTAAAGAATCTGCCTGCAATGCTGGACACCCCACTTCGATCCCTGGGTTGGCAAGATCCCCTGGAGAAGGGCATGGCTACCCACTCCAGTATTCTTGCCTGGGACATCCCATGGACAGAGGAGCCTGGCAAGCTACAGTCCACGGGACCACAAAAGAGTCAGACACGACTGAGTGACTAACACTTAACATTGTAATTCATGTTACTATTATTATTTACCTCTGATTCTCAGTGATTTTCCAGGTAGAAAGGCTGACCGAAAATTGAGTTCTAGGTAAGCAAAATATTTCTACCTGTATCAACTGGTTACAAAAATAAGAGTCATCTAAAAGCCAAGGCAGGTTAATCTCACCCTTTGGAGCAGGAACCAAGGTCATAAATTTGTTAAGGTAATTTAGCAATTTAGAGTTAGTAAATTAAATGTAAAACTCTAATTCTGAAGAAGCCATGTTTATGGCCTACTTGTTTCTAAATATGCCTATGTCCGTTAACTATGAACCAGATTACAAAATTGGAGCCCATGTGGTAAGCTACCTATTCCCCCCTGCTCTGCAATGCTTCCAAAACCTTTAAGCAGAGGACATTTGCCTATATATTTTTCAGTCTTTTTTTGGATCATCATTGGAATAAATCAGAGCAACCCAGATAGAGAGCACACAATAACATGTTTTTAATGAAAAATACAAATGAACCATAACAGTTCTTACCAGAAATAATTCAGTGGTACTGGTGGCCTTAACAATAGTCTTACATAGTTGTCTTCAAGTGGCTCTGGCCAGTAATATATGCCAAGTCAGAAAACTATTTCCGAAGCAAGTTGAATTTTTTAAAGTATCTATCCAAATAAAAAAGTAATAGATGTTCATTACAGAAAAGTTGGCAAAAACTGAGAACTATAGATGAGGGGATTACAAATTATCCATAATTCACCACCAAGAGATAAACACTATTAAAACATTTTGATGCATTTCCCTCCTTTTGTGCTTATTGTCTTTATATTTATTCATTTCTATATAAAACCATGCTGTTACAGACATTTGTATGCTGCTTCCTTTTTGACTTATTATAATATAAGCATTTTACAGAGCATTAAAATTCTTTGTAAACATCGTTTTTAATAGCTGCATAAATGTTCCATCGTAAGGATATACCATAATTTACGTACTGTTTCCTCACTGTTGGACATTGAGGCCATTTCCAATTTTTTTGCTAACACACAGAAATTTTAAAGATGGTTTTCAAGAGAAAACAAGTTTTATTTCGTGGGCAAATGAAGTACCCAATGAAACAGACAGTGATGATATGTTCGTGTAATAGATTCACTACCAGCCTCAGGTTCGATCAGAATAGGCATTTATCTTTCCTTCAAGCAATAATTCATTTTAATTCAGACTTCCCCTTAGTACCTGCTTCCTCACAAATGTTTTCCATCTCTCACAACTGCAAAGACTCAGCCATAAAGCTCACTTTTTTGACAGGTGGCATTTAATTTGTCTGTGGGTCAAAAGCCATACTATCTCTTGTTGCCACACTGAACAGAGGCAGGAAGTGTCACCTGCAGTCCTACCTATGTGTAATCCTCCTCCTTTGTGAGACAATTTACTTCTTCTTCATGTTCAATTCTTGGCCAGTCTGTCAGATGTTAAAGTGCCTTGCTTGGGCTTCTGGGGTCCTTTAAAATTAACTTTTGCTTCTGGGCCATTCGGCTCTCTTGAAGAGTCTATCTCCATGGGGACCAGAACGCCATACCAAGGGACTCCACCCCACCTTGCTGCTGCTGCTGCTAAGTCACTTCAGTCGTGTCCAACTCTGTGCAACCCTATAGACGGCAGCCCACCAGGCTCCCCCATCCCGGGGATTATCTAGGCGAGAATACTGGAGTGGGTTGCCATTTCCTTCTCCAATGCATGAAAGTGAAAAGTGAAAGTGAAGTCGCTCAGTCGTGTCTGACTCTTAGCGACCCCATGGACTGCAGGCTCCTCCATCCATGGGATTTTCCAGGCAAGAGTACTGGAGTGGGGTGCCATTGCTTTCTCCACCACCCTACCTTAAGAGGATTCTTATTTTCTTCAGAGCAGGCCTCTTTCCTGCTATGCTAGAGAGTCATGTCAGAAACATAAATGCCCCACCTATGCTACCTGATGAAGAGCTTAAACCCTGAGGTAACTGAAGTAGTCACAGCAAGAAGCAAAGCCTTGGGGAGGCCATTACTACTGCAACACGTGGTCATGCGGATTCCATGTTCGAAAGAGAATACCATAAGCATATTTAATATGAAATGCAAGGACTACAGCCAAGTGAGTTAAGAATTTCGACTGACTGTTTTTGGAAACTAATAGCTTACCAGACTCTAAACGGATATGGAGCTATCACAGACACAATCTAAAAACTGTAACGGCTTGTTGGAGTCAAAATTAGGACTTCACAATACAAAATAAAATGTATGAAGACAGTGAAATAGGAAAGTTTGTGAAGCAGAGGGGAGCAAAAGACTTCAAAGTCCACTTCTATTAACATTAATCTGGTACTAGGGGGTCCCTCAGACTGAGCTTAACCAGACTGCCTTACCCTTCAAAAGACTAGTTTACCCTCTGGAATTAGACATCAGTAAAAGTAATCAAGAGTAGAACCAAAGAAGTTTTATCCTTTCTGCACAGAGAATGAAATTGAAATGAATAAAATATCTAAATTTTAGAAAGGAGAGGACTTTTGGCCTTATCGTAATCCCTAAATAATGATTTTTCAACGTTAGAGGCATAGTGCAACTGCACAGTGTTTGTTGTTCAGATGAAATAAAATGAAACAATACAGGAAACCCTTGCCACATTGCTTGGCAGGAAGATCCTGCTCAAAGGATGGCACCAATTCTGCTACTTTCATACAGAAGCAATGGGCTTAAAAGAACGACAACAGAACTCATTTTCACCCATTACCCTTAAGGAACTTTCTAATCTTTATTTCCCGATTATTAAAATGAGAACATTTTTAAATGATAAAATCTGCTATATAAATTTTTTTACTTTTGGCAAGGTATATTATAAAATGTTGGGATTTCATCTAAAAACATCCATTAATATTGATAATGGTCTTTTTTATTTTGATGGACACAAGAAGCTAAAACTTCCTTCTTTACACAAACCAACATCCAGAATTTAAACAAACAAAAATAGGTGGGTATTTCTTTGCTAAAAGGCAATTCCTCATTTATAAAAGAATGGTCTAAAAATTCTAAAAAACAAATGTCTAAAAATTTACTCTGTGAAAATCAGCATGATCTTCAAATATCTTATTTACCCATACTGGTTAGAATTCCTTGGGGCCCAGTTGCTTTGGAGTTCAGAATTTTTCAGATTTTAGAAAGACAGTATGGCACAGATGTGCCCAGAAGTGTCTAGAGTCACACCCTAACCAAATCCATTAACATTTACTTAAAGAAACTTAAGGTGAAGTCGCTCAGTCGTGTCCAACTCTTTGGGACCCCATGGACTGTAACCAACTAGGCTTCTCCATCCATGGGATTCTCCAGGCAAGAATACTGGAGTGGATTGCCATTTCCTTCTCCAGGGGATCTTCCCGACCCAGGGACCGAACCCGGGTCTCCTGCATTGGAGGCAGACGCTTTAACCTCTGAGCCACCAGGGAAGCCCATAAAAGAAACTTAAGGATTTTCATATTGAATAAAATAAATTCTATAATAAGACTCACATCAGCTCAGTGTAGATTTTCCTACCAAATTAATTTGTGACAAATAGCAACAATGAAAAGTACCTGCCAGTATTTAGAGCTTTTGGGATTTCAAAATTTAGAATAAGGGATTTTGAAACTATTTTTGATTTGAACACACACAGTCAAATCAGTCTAGTGTGTAAATTTAAGATGGGTAATTTAACAAATAAAAAGGGTAGCTTATGTGCTGATATCATGGAGACAAAATGCTAGTTGAAATAGAAATACCTTTTAATGAAAAGGCACAAAAGAATTGGTGAATCTGAAGCATGTACCTTCCAAAGCAAAAGAATTTCAAGAGTTGCTAGTACAGATCAGGCCTGCAAAAGTACCACACTGACCTAAGATTTCTTAAAATCTACTCTGGTCATTATTCACTACCACTAACCAAAATCTTCTGGCAATGAGTCTGAAACTATTTTTCGAAGGCAAAAAAGAGTCCTTGGAAACAACACACAGTGTAGGCAAAGCCCGCAGGAGACACATCCAGAAACTGAGACATACATAGGTTTATAAACACACAAAAATTACATGGTAAAAATACAAGAACCATGCTCCCTCTCATTACCGCTGTTGTATAATCGGAACCTAATATCACTGCCAAATCCCAGGATTAGGAACAGATCTTTAGCACCCCAAATACTAATTTATAGTGAGACGATCTTGGATCTTCCTAGTTTTTAATGCACGTTGATGGTATAAGGCTGCTGGATCATTTTGGTGTAAGACTTTGTATCTCTCCATCTCAGTTTTCCCTTAGAAAATAAAATTATTATCTCTCTCTAAGCAAATGAGAGTGTTTCATTATATCCAGAAACATGCTTTAGAGAAAAAGGATCCTTTAAACTACCAAGTAGAGAAGAAAATGGCTACCCACGCCAGTATTCTTACCTGGAGAATCCCAGAGGAGCCTGGAGGGTTACAGTCCACGGGGTCACAAAGAATGGGACACGACTGAGCAACTAAATAACAACAAAAACTACCAACACTCCTTGTCAAGGAGGGCTTAACATAGAATAAAGCCAAAGAGCAAAAATAATGTCTTAGGCAGACATTTCCCTACATTTAAGTGACCAATGTTAAATTATTGTACATAACAAATCAGATTAGGAATGTATTTTAAGGCTGATTAATCCTTGAAGAACGTGTATCTCTTGGAACATTTGTTGTAACAGATCCATTAGAAAATAGACACCAGAGAGTTTACCAGTCTCACTGAGCTAATTTGTAGCCCAGCCAGAACAAGAACTCCCAATGCTTACAAATAATATAAGTTTGGGGTACATTTTTATCAACAAGGGAGCAATAGAGGGACATGGATTGAAGGTTGATTATCAGTGACTAATTTAAATTCAACAAATAATTATTGGGCTCACACTTTGCCCATAATGCAGTTAAAATCTAGCTACAGAATTAACATGAGCAACTAAATAAAAATTGACAGAAGGTGCTCAACAGGACTTTAGGAGAGAGACCCTGGAATTCAGATGAGGGAGAAGCGGAGACAGTTTTCTGGTGGGATTGAAATGGGGAGATACAACAACTTATGGGAGCATATCTGGCCACTACAAAGAATCCCTCAGTTGTACAGTGAGCCAAAAATACATTTAGAACTTTTACAAGGATCGCTGGGTCATTAGAGTAGACTGTGAACTCCCTGGTCCCTTAAATTTTAATGAAACTGAGCCCTTTTAAGGGTGGCACTTTGAGCAAGTTTAGCTGTGAAACAATTAAAATGTTAACAGTGTTTCTACTGTAAATAGATTTATGAAAGAGAATGCCGACTGAGTTGTTTCCTAGCCCTAACTTGTTACTGTCAGTTGAATTCAAGCAAGATGTGCTTTACAAGAGATGTAAGGCATACCTTTTAACAGCTGCTGCCTGTTGTGTTTCCTATTTCAAAATTCATTTCATATTGCATATAACATGCCTAAAGCCCAGTACAAATACTATTCTGTTATCACATAATTGGCCAGTGTGTATTGCTGTGTCTTGAGTTTCTACTTGTTTTATTTTACATGTGGTATTTTAGTACATTGAAAGGAAACCCGTGTTCATTTTTGTGCATCCCAATACAGAGAGAGTTCAAAAGTTCAAAAGATAAGAAGTGGTTCTCAGCATGAATAAACCGTGAAAGGCATTAGAAAATAAATTTTTGATGTCAAGATACATTCCCAGTTTATTCACACTGAGAAGACTTTGGGACTTTGTAAGCTGGGCTAGACAAAATTTGTTTAAACTCCACAATAAATAAAAAAGTAATATAATTTGACTGTCATTCTATTATCACACACTTGTCTATAAATCAAACCCTTTACAATGTAACAAAAATTTGGAAGTACTGCAAATGCAGATTAGTGTTTTGAGCTCCAGAAAGAAAAAAAAAATCAAAATTATGTTGCCTTTCTCCTGATACTGATCTGAATCTACTATGCTAAACCAGAAAAATGGTTTTCTTAATAATTCAGAGAAACCAAACTTCAAGTCTCCTGGGACTGCCTCTTCTCTCAAGAGTCAAAGTCACTAAAGCTCAGAATTACTGTCAATTCTTAATTAACCATGTCAGTGAGAAGAACACTTACCACCATTGAAAATTGTCTATTGAGGAGTGACAGCACTTCCCACATCATCAGTTGACAAGCCACATAATTTATATACCAGGAGCTGACTTTCCAAACAGCTGGTCTGGAAAGCCTTTACTAATCTCAAACATGTTCTCATCATTATCGCATGGTTTTCAAATAGATTTCTTAAAAACAAAAATCTAGAGATCTTTGCATACCTATGAAAATTCAAATGTCAATTCAGATTGCTGGGACAGTCAACTAACCCTGTGTGAGGGACCCAGAACTTATCTGTGAAACAGATGACTTTTGTGCTGGGTCTTAAGAGATTGACCTGGAGGAGGCAAGAAGTTCACTGAGAGTAAAGTATAGAGAGCACTGGGGGGCCCTGCAAGGGCGGGGGGGTGGGGGCAATGATGACAAACAGTCCAACACGAACTCAGACACCTCCAGCTGCTCTCCAGGAGTCTATACTTCTTGTCAAACATGACCAAAAGTGATGGATACCAGAGTTTTCTCAACTAAAACAAGGTTCTTCCATTGGGTTTGTTGGGGGTAACTAAAGGCACCCCACTCCAGTACTCTTGCCTGGAAAATCCCATGGAAGGGGGAGCCTGGTGGGCTGCAGTCCATGGGGTCGCGAACAGTCGGACACGACTGAGCGACTTCACTTTCACTTTTCACTTTCATGCATTGGAGAAGGAGATGGCAACCCACTTCAGTGTTCTTGCCTGGAGAATCCCTGGGATGGGGAAGCCTGGTGGGCTGCCGTCTATGGGTTCGCACAGAGTCGGACACGACTGAAGTGACTTGGCAGCTAAGTCAATTACTTTTCAGTAGCAACACCCTCTGCTTTCCATACCCCTCTTTTATTTAAATTCACTCCCTCCCTCTTTCCTTCTTCTCAGGCAGTTTCTTAATCTCCTCCTTGGGTCCTTTCTCATCTGTGCTCCTCATGTGTGTAGCTGCTAAGTCGCTTCAGTCATGTCCAGCTCTGTGTGACCCTATGGACTGCAGCCCACCAGGCTCCTCCATTGATGAGATTCTCCAGGCAAGAATAGAGGAGTGGGTTGCCATGCCGTCCTGCAGGGGATCTTCCCCACCCAAGGATTGAAGCCGGGTCTCTTACATCTACCTGCATTAGCAGGCAAGTTCTTCACCACTAGTGCCACCTGGGAAGCTCTCCTCTCATATACTAAAGTACCCCAGGTTTCCTTCTTCAATAATCTTTTCTCCTCATTTTTTATACATACTTGTCTCCTGACACTTCAATATCCCAATATACATCTAGCCCAGACCAATCTCCTGGCCTCAGACACTCCTGTGGAGCTTCCCCAGAAGGTCCCCATCTGAGAGCCCACAGATGCGTTAAGTGTCGACAGGGTCACAGTGGAACTCACCTTCTTCTCTTTCCTGTGTCTCTGATTTTCTCTGTTACCCAGATGTCCCCTTCTTTCTCTCTCACTCCCTTTCCACCGCACATTCACCAACTCCTTTGGAATCTAGCCTTCCTTTCATCACCACCACCGCTTCCTTTGTTTATGAGACTCATACCACTTCTCCTACTACTGAAGCAATCTCCTCATTGGGCTCCCCACCTCTGGCCTCTTCCCTCTCCAGCCAATTCTTCATTCAATAAACACAAATCTGACTAGGTTCCTCCTCCGCTTTCAGTCAAGCTCTGCTTGGTTCTTCACTGGTGTACTGTGAAGTCCAAAGTTCTCACCTTGAGATTGTGAGACCCACCCTGAGTTAGTCCCCCTTAACTGCCTTAAACTCATCTTCTACTGGGGCTCCTTTTATATCCTCCCCTCCAGACATACCATTAGGAAAATGATTTATGGTTTTTCCTAAATGAGAAAAGACTTCCTTCTTCTTGCACATGCTCTTCTCATCAACTAGAACGCCACCACCACTTTTATCATCCATCTAACCTTTACTCAGTGAATTAGCTTAAGAAAAATGCACTCTTGAAAACCTATAACTGAAGCCCTGGATTCTATCTTCCCTCCAGTTAGGTTATATGTTACATCTCTGCCAACTTTTTTTTTTTTTTTTTGATAGGTTCTGATCTGTTCATTGATCTCCTTCCAGGTCTACGAGCTGCTCGATGACAGAGAATCAGCTTATCCTCTTTGTATCCCCAAAGCCTAGCAAAACACTGGACAAGGAATAAACATGTGTTAAACGGAAGTAACAAGAAATCAGCTACATACTAAGCAGCTGGGTTAGTGACTTAACTTCAGCTTCAGTGGAGAGAAGACAGATACTTGGGATTTGAACATAGCCCCTTGAGTCCGCTCATTAAACCTCTGTGTTCAACTAGTTCCAGAGTCTTCCCACCTATTGAAAAAGAAATGGAAACACAAGTGCTGGATTTAACAAGAGAACAAAACTAGATTTAAGCTTTAGCAAAGCCCATGCCGGTGAAATGGGGAAAGAAAATGTTAGAGGTGTTGGGACTCATTTCTACATATCTTGTGAAGACGTTTCAGGGCTTTTGTTCCAGAAGGATTTTTGTATAGCAACAGCCTTGGAAGATTTAGAGGGTGTGTCCTGCCAGGGCTGAGGTCAGAGTTGTTTCCTGAGCAGGATAAGAAAGATGATGTCTCCCTCTAAGGCCAAAAGTTTAGCAAGGTTGCTAATGTCCCCCTTATAATACTGGAGATTTTTATAAGGCCTGGGTTCCTCATCTGTGATTTAACCCCACTGTGTACACAGTTTCCATTTGGGCCACTCCTCATTGCCTCATGGAACTGGTGGGGGGTGACTGATGCAAACCTGAAGCTCCAATTACCTGCTATGGCCTGATTGATTAGTAAAGTTCTTTGTCTCTCATCCAGGGGTCTCATGTCTTCTGCCAGCAGTTATGAACTCTGGCAGACTAACTTGTTACCCTGCAGGCAGAGTAAAATCTGACACAAGAACACCTCATCAGAATTCTTGATGACGAGAAAAGAATTAAAGGAAAATTTTAAATTGTCCTATAAAAGTTTATGAAATTGAATAATACCAGAAAGATAAAATCTTGAATAGAGTGTAATAGTTAAAAGCACAGATTCTACAGTCAAACAGTCCGGGTTCATAGCCTAGCTTTCAAAATTGTTAACTACATAAATTCTCCTGAGCTCCATAGCCTTATATGTAATTTCTGAGAAAATCGTAACTTCTCTAAATCTCAATTTCCTCATTATAAAATGTGGATACTAATATTCTGATAGGGTTGTTGTGAGGATGAAATGAGTTAAATATGGAAAGTACTTATATTGTTCCTGGCATTGAATAAGTGCTATTTAAGAATAATATTCTGATGCTTGAACTTTACTCCATGGAAAATCAAAGTTTTTACAAAAGGAAATGATGTTAATAGGTCTTTGTTTGATGAAATTGTATATATAATAAAAACCAACTTTGATGAAATTGAATATATAAGAAGAATAAAGAGGATCCATGAAGCGGAAGACCAACCAAGAGACAACCATAGCAACCTAGGAGTAGAACTAGCACGGCTGGGCTTGAGTGCTGGCAATGGGAAAGAGAACTAATTCAAGAGATTTCATTGCTGGTGTTTCTAAAATTTGACACCTGAGAGAAATATAAATATTCATTTCTAGTTATCCAATCACCATACACAAAGGCTTGTTCATGATCATCTTATACCTAAAGCTCATAATGTAACTACATGATAAACTAGGAGAAAAGTGACAGATAGGAATTCAAACACGAAGGGAAAAAAGGTGAGTCAAGTACCTTGGAGGGAAAAAACGTTAGGGAGACAAAGATAACTAAAAATGATCTAAGGACATTTTGAGTCTTGACCCCACAGTGATAATAAATCTATTATTAGAAATGCAACTCTGTAGCTCTGAAGAGAATGGGGCTAAATGTGCAGATCTAGGTTTCACCAGAATAGAACACATGGTAGGAGCCAGGGAAAGAAATAGCTAAAGCAGGGAAAGTATATAGAGTGGAAAGGGGATTAAAGATACAAGGTGAGAGAAAGCAGCAGCTAGTGCAGGAGAACTATGGATGAAATTCAGTGTACAAAGGAAATGCACAAGCGAAGAAGTGAAGTGGGAAACAGGGGTAGCCAGTGGAAAAATGGGAGTAGGGTGAGTTCTGGAAAGAAGGCAGCATCTTGGGAAGGAATTTCAGCAGAGGAGGACAGATTGCAGTGGGTTAAATGATCAATGATAAAATCATTGATATGCATCAAAGAACTGTTCTTGAGAAATTAAAGGCGAAGGAGAGAAGAAGCAAGGTCAAAACAGATCCACATATAGACACAAACATATCAGAAACCCGGAACAGAGGGAGACGTAGACAGGAAGACATGAACACATGGGGGAGGAAAGGCAAAAATAGCAGGAAGGAAAGAGTTGGCAATAAAAGGAGAAAAGAGATGACTAATAAAGAACACTGTTCAAGGTAGGATGTGGAACCTGCAGGGAAAGAATTACCTTGAAAATCTGGAAAGTTTTTCCTACAAGATACCCAAGAAAGAATGACCCAGCAATCCCACTGCTGGGCATACACACCGAGGAAACCAGAAATTAAAGATTTTAAAATTTAAAAAAAAATTTAAAAAAAAGAAGTAAAAAAAAAAACAGAAAAAAATATTGAAGACAGGAAGTTGAGGATTCCCTGCTGAGGACAGAGAGTCTGTCAAAATATTACATATTAAATAATGCAATGTCAATGTCATCAATAAAGTATGGGTTGAAGTTGGTTCCTAAAATTCCCTGGCAGAGGTGAGGTTCAGGTTCACTTGGGGCAATAGGAGAAAGAGTAAGCCACTGCTGAAAATATGCAGGAGAGCCTGGGAGGATGGCGATTTGAAAGCCAGGGAAGCCTAGGAAGGAAAGGTCAAGGGAAGAGGGACCATCACAGGTAACAGTGATCAGGAAGAAGGCTCTGGAGTTACAATGGGTTCAAAGCCCATCCTACCACTTCTCAGCTATGAAACCACAGCAAGTTACTTAACCTCTCCCTCTGTCTCAGTGTCCTTATCTTAAAAATAGAGATGACAGTATTCCCAACCTCAGAGGATCATTCTTAAAACAATAAACACAAACTGCCAGAAATAATGCCTTGCCCATGGAGGGTGTACATAGTCTTCTCTACCTCACTTTATGTTATGCTCACTTAGTATGACTGATCTCAACAAAAAAGAAAAGTATTTTTTAATTAATTTACACTGAGTAAATGACAGACCACAGGCTGTGCTTAAATTATCTGTGAATTTAAAAGTGGACTGTTCTGTTCTCAGCCCCAGACATCTCTAATTGGCTCAATTTCAGGCTTTATCAGATTTAAAAAAAAAAAAACTAAAGCAAATAAAATAAATACCAACATGGTATGTGTTCACAAGACACCTCTGTCAATTTCCCTTCACGATTCTGGATTATTATATTTTCTTCCCTTTTTCTACTTCTAAATGTATTGATTGTTCAAAAAGCTAAATCTCTGCCACAATGACCACAAGTTTCCATATCATCTACAGCAGGCTGAGGGGAAACAGTTCTACGCGTATGTGTTGGGGGTGTCGTTTGGGTGGGTAAGCTGTATTGTGTCAGGCACATTTCGGATTTCTACATCAACGTGTATTGGAGACCTATATTAGGGAATGAATGTGAGCCATCCTGATCCTCTGGAGGAGGAACTGGCTATCCACTCCAGTATTTCCACCTGGAAAATTCCATGGACAGAGGAGCCTGGCAGGCTACAGTCCATGGGGTCACATGATGAAATAGTTAGGAGACTACTGAGTCACAGAGAGGCCATACCTTTCTAAAATCCCCACTAAGTGTCAGAGAATGCCCAGTACCTCAAGTCCCTGGAGCTTCAGCTACGGGATCTGCCTTTATAGGCAGATCTGGCTTTATAGACATTCTGCCTGAATGGTATCTATCTGCACCACACCCATGTTCACTACTTCCATCATGTTGTATACAATAGTTATGCAAGTGTTTACAAGATAGCATTACAAAGGATAAATTTTAATAGAGTGTATTACAGCCAGTCATTTTCCTTTGATGTCTCAAAGATCTGGAGTAGAGTTTATTTCCGTCTATTTAATCCTTGAGAAAACATTTGCAGAGTACCATTAACATAAGTAAACGCTTCAATATCCCTTTATCAAAATGCCATCATCAGTTACAACTCTCCAATTCATAATGTACTTGCCAAGGCTAGCTTTCCCTATTCCACAATTCCCAGTTTAAGCCGAGCCCACTGTTTTAATACTTCAGTGTCTACAGCTATAAGAGAGCAGGAGAATTTCTTATGAAGAGTCTCGGTGAGGAAGAGAGAGATCAGATCTTCCTTGTGAGGAACAATCTTACCCACTGCGGGACGAAGCACACCAGCCCACCTCCATACCAAGCCCAAATGCCAATAGAACCCTACAGCTTTTACAACAGTCAAAAAAGCCCCACAGTTTCCCACTAGGTAGAAAACACCAGCTGCATTCCCACTGAGAACCCCAGGCAGTGATTACAAAGAACTTCTTAGAAACACAGGCTGGGCTTGGGTGTTCTAAAAGGGATCATATTTGTTAAGAACTCCAGCGCTGGAATTCAAACTACCTGTATCCAAATCTCATGGATTCTTGGAGTGTGAATTTAACCTTACTATGTCTCTTTCTTCAGCGTAAATGGAGACGATAACAGTGCCTTACTTGTAGGGCTATTTCCAAGACAAAATGAAATAATACATGTAGTTAGAAATTTGCCTTACATCTAAGAATTCAAAAAAGATTCATTATTCATTACCTGTGATTTCCAATGTCGAGTCACATAGTAGGTATACAGGCATTCTTTGTGGAATAATGATTTTATAAATCTGCCTAACCTTAGGAAACCAAAGGTTTGCTTAAAGTGACGACAAGGTCATCAGCAAGATCGATTATCATTAGAGTTGGAGGACCCATAAGTCATACATTATATCTTTTGTTTCATTGATAGAATTTCCTTTGAAAGTGAGCTTGCCCATGGAAGAATATACCATAAATACAATTCTTTACACTTAGGCTGACCATTATTAGCTACACAGTCATTTCTTCTTTTCAGTTGTCATTCCAGCTCCAAAATTTGCTCAAGGACAAGATCAGCTACACAAAACTTTTACCTGTGTTAATGACCTATAAGTGCCAGTCAGTAGGATGGTGCCTTCTCATTAGTGGCCCTCATCTCATTAGAAGCCTGCTCTCACTGATAATGGACCTCAGAGGTCAATAAAAATCTCAGGAAGAATTCTCTTTAATTTAATAGATGAACAGGTGTGTGGAAGCCAAGTGCTTTGTGTGGCTATATTCCGCATGTCTACAACAATTGCAAAGGCATCTGCAGAAAACTAGCACTAAATCCCAACATGGTTCCTGCTGAAGAAACCATTAACTCTAATACCAGGGAGGACTAAATACAAATTTGATTGGATTTTTCCCATCCAGATTTCAGAAAGTACTAAGAGTCATCAGAGTGATCTCAATAACTCCCAGAAAGAGCATCTCTATTAAACACCCAAGGATTTATATTGGTTTTAATATCTGATCTCATCTCACCTGATAAATGAATGAGCTGTAGTAGCTGTAGTAGCAGTGTCCTTTAAAAAAAATGCAATGTCATCCTTCCAGCCTTTTCAACAAAAGTACCAATACTGAAACATGAGGTAAAATATCTAAGCAATATAAAAAGTGATGCGGTATCTCTGTTCTTTTTCAGTGCCCCCCAAAAGGGATTATTCTACCTCATGTGCACGGGTAGCTACCTAATACGTCAGCCAGGGTCCACTTTAATAACAGCACTTGCAAAAGTAAGAGAACAGCTAGCCAGCCAGCTAGCTAAAAAAGCTGTATCTAAAAAGTGGAGGTTTATGTATGCACAAGCTACCCAAAGTAAGATGTGTTTTCTGAAATAAACTGGAGAGGAAACGCCTATTCAAATAAACAGGACCCATCTTATCAATGCTGAGAAATCACCTATCCAGAAATTTCTTGCATTTCTGCCAAAATGTATTTACAAACTATGTAGACAAGGAGTTGTTCTGCTAGGCCACTGCACACTGGTCATGTCTCAAGATTTATAGTTAGTGACATTCGCAGTAACCAGGTAGCAAATCGAATCTCACAGGAGAAGGATGAAATACGGAAATGTAAAGTGAATCCAAAAATAGTATTTTTCTGACAAGAAAAATTCAAGACCCAGAAAGGTACAGATGGCTTTGTGTACTCATCTAAACCATTTTTCCACTATAAAGCATTCACATTTCGGAAAATCAAAGATGAAGCGAAGAAGTAGCAAAAGACATTAAAGGTGTATTCATAACCGCTTAAGAGTAAAAAGGAGAAGCAGAGTTAGATTTGGCTTCTCTCTCAGACAGTTGATGATGATCCATCCCCCTGAGAAGACAGAATTCCGGGGCAAACTTCTCCAGCTAGTCACGGGGATAGGGCAGTTGGTTAAGATTTCACACCTGCCCTGAGCTTCAGGCAACACTTGGCACAGTGACCAAGAATGAGCATCTCCTGCCTCCTTCACTTTTGTTCTGGAAATGAAACCATGCCCCACCCGCAGAGGATGCGTTATAATATTGTTGCTACTCTTTCATTCTCTCCTAACCCCCGCAAGCATCTAAGTGGCCCCGCACTCAGCCTTTAGCACACTCGCCTTCCCAGCTCCTCACTTTGGCGAAAGTCATTCGCCATCAAAGGGTTCGCCTCTCAACAAACCTGTGGAATAATCCACTCCTTCGGACTCAGAGATACTTCTTTAAAAAAAAAAAAAAAAAAAAGAAGACTGGCTATTACATAAACTCTGGTCTCTAGGAAGGACAAGTCAAGTAACGCGCTGTTCAACAGGATTTCGTTCAAAACCCATTCAAAAAGTGGAACTTGTCATTAGCCAATTACTCTTCCAAAAAGGACATTCACACACACACACCTAGGGAGAAATCCTGTCTGGCGCTGAGAAAGTAAGTCAGGTAGGAAGCACCCGGGTCCGGGTCTCTGCCCCGAGGACGCGCAGGGGACAGCGTTCCCGCCTCGCTCGGCCTGGGACAGCTCTCGGACCATCGCCCGGTGCCTGCCCGCCACTGCCGCCCTCCACCCCTACCCGGAGAAAACAGCTCCAGCCACAGGGACCGCAGCAGGTTAGGAGTGGGCGGAGGCACACGGGGCCGACTCTCCCCACACATCCCGGAGCGCGCGGGCTACACTTACATGCCTGGCCGGAGCTGAAGGGCGCTGCCTGGCGGCCAGCCGGCGGCCACCCAAGCGCAGAAGCACCAGAGCCACAGTCGCCAGGTCATCTCCGCGGGGTGGAGCGGCTCCAGCCGCCACCCCCTGCTGCGCGCCGCGCGCCACTCCGGCTCCGCAAGTCCGAGCCCCGTGCAGAAGTTGAGCTCGCAGGGCAGAAGTTGGTGTGCGGGGCTCGCGGGCCCGGTGAGATGCGTCTCCCTGCGGAGGGCGCGGCAGCAGCTCGGCCCCACTAGGCATCACTGACGAGGAGGAGCGCGCGGGCGGAACGCCTGGGTGGCGCTCGGGCCGCAGAGATGGGCGCCCTTGCTCCGACCGGAGCGACTGGGAACCTGCTAGCCCAGCGGCCCCGCAACCCCCGCAGCCTCGGTGCCATGGAAACGCGCTCGCTGCTCTCGGGGCCCGGCCCCTCCGGAGCGCTTAAAGAGACAGTCCCGCTGCCACCTTGGCTAGGCTAGCTGTTGAGCGGCCCTGCGCCCCTCGCCCTTCTCACTCCCTCCTCTCCACCCTGTGCCGCCTGGACCAGGCGCGGAGCGCGGCAGGACGCTGGGGGCGCAATTAAAACGAGATTTAGGGGGCTCTGCTTAATCATCTCGCCTTACCCCGCTCCCTACCTCTTTCTACCTACACATGCAAGACACACACCGAAACCTCGCCAAAGACGCGAAGCGGTTCGAACCCCTCACAAACCAACCTGCTCAAAACCAAGCCAGATATAATCTGCCACCAGCAGAGACGAAAGGAAAGCTGACTTTTGATTCTTTCTCGCTCCGCTCCAAACCCGAGTCTCTGGAGTCTCAGAACATAGGCTACGGGCGGGGGGGTGGGGGTGGGGGTTATGTGTGTTTGAAGTGGGAACCGAACAGCAATTGACTGAGTCAAATTTCCTGCCAAATTGACAGTTGCAGGACACCGTCGGCTCATCCAGAAATCGTCGTCACTCCAAATGGGATCATCTCCCTTCCTTTTATTTGGTCCCCATCTATCTCACCCAATTCAGGCACCAGAGTTATAAGGAGAAGCCAACCCTTTTCCCATCCTACCCCCACCTTTCCTTCGCACGAGCTTCTCTTCCCCCAGATTTGCTGAGGAGCAGTCCATTGCGAGCCCCCAGAGCCCTTCCAGAAGGGAACAGTGTCTGCTCGGAACCGGATGCGGTGCTGGCCCGCCTGCCTGGGACGCACTGCCAAGCGCCTCGCGGTCGCCAGCAGCTCCGGCCCGAAGCGATGCCTCTGCCCGGCGCCAGCTGCTGTCTGGAAGGCCACAAACCTCTGGAGTCTGTTTCTAGAAAATAAAAATCTATGGTGCATTGTGCCCTCCAACAAGGACAGCCCGGCTCCGAAGCCACAATCTGCAGTTCAGCACTGCAGGAATCGGATCAATCTGCAGGGAGAGAACTTATTTCTCTGATTCCTAAACTTAACCAAAAGTAGCTCTCCAATGACTCATTCATAGTCAAGCATTTAAAGTGGTACCACCTGATTTGCTCGGTCTATGAGTCCGAAAAAGATCTTCCCCAAATGGTGTTTGGGGCTTCCCTTTGCCCTTCCTAGTTGAGTTAACCATCTGGCTCTTTAATTCAGTTTTCTGAGCCTTTGTTCTCCCTTCTTTCCCTTCTGCTTTTTCTGCAACTAAAGAAGCAATTGGGCATATACAGGAGAGACTGAGGAGCAAACTTCTGGGGTTTCTATGAAAAGAAAGAAAAAACTTAGAGTGGGATAGAACCATTACACTCCTGAGATATTTCACATTCTATGACTTTGTCCTCCTTGACTTGTGGCATTGGAATTCACACTACCTTGCAGTCTTTTCTATTTCTTTTAGACATATTCATATTTTTTACTTCTTTTATTTAACTCAAAGTGAAAAATCAAATATACAACTAGATGATTTCTCAATATTTGACAGGTGCCTTTAACAAACAGAATTTTGGGACAATTTGCACAATAGAAATCTTTATTTGAACCCCTTTACTTTATAAAACAAGGATTTGTTCTTTCTTTTTTGTTCCTAAATACTAGTTATGTATGAATCAAACCTTTTCCAATCACAGGGCAGACTTAGGGAAAGTGCTGACATCTGTTGTACAAATGCATTGTCACTTGGCTAACTCTTAATTAGTTCTGATAATGGCTGCCCAGCATGGGTTGCTGAAACACATTGATAATTTTAACCTCTATTTTTAACTCTTAGTTTTAACTTTTCCTAAACCTCTTTGTCACCTTTGTAACCAGGTAACAAAGTTGAATGCCTAATTTCACCTCCTCTTCATCTTGTTGTCCCTCTTCTAGTGAGGTGCTAATGAACAGTGAGATGACCAAAGGCAAGCAGGGCAGGGTGAGGGCAGAAAGGAAGAAAAGGAAACTGGTAATTCACAGTAATCGTGACTCCTGAACTGTGTGTACTGACTACATAAGGTGAGACTATTTTCTTCCCTTCTCAATGTAAGTAGAGGTGAAAAGATTAATTCTTCCCATTGATTCAATTTCTAGTTTGTTTTTTAGATGAAACCCAAAGAATTCAGGTTATTTCAATACAGTTTGATCTTAATTGTTTTAATGAAAATGTATAGCATACCTAAAGATGACAGTATAGATTAACTGTGCCCTGCAATTTCTGTGATCTGCTAAGCCTTTCTTTGCTTCTGGACTAGTTTTTACACTTCAGGGCTCTATCTTCAACTAATCTCATTCCCTCCTGGAGCGTAAAAAGTTTCTAATCATTTTCTTTCTTTATGTTACAGAAGGCCTTGCATAAATAATAGACCTTTATTACAAGGCTAAATTTTATGTAAGCCACAGCTGAAACCCAGAATTATTTTAAGAGCTAAAGAATAATGGGGAAATACAGAAATATATGTAAATTATCTGCTTGCATGGCTGTTTAGTAAAGGTCATGTTTAATTTGGGTAAGGGGGAAGTGAATCAGTAAATTGAAAATCCCAAATTAGGAGTTTCCTTTTATGCACCTTAATTTAAAGCTATGTTTATTATAGATGAACATTTAAAGCACTTTGGATGTGATGCTAAATGTGATTAGTGCATATTTCAAAAAGTGAAATTGATTTCAAATTATTTTAGCATGGATAACAATATAGCCATGTAAGCAATTCTCATTAAATGAAATATACTCTTCCAGCAAAAGGATTTAAAACTTTCCATGAACTGGGAAGCCCTAATTTGAACTCAGCTCTCCTTTTGCAATCTATTCATACAAGTTAAAAATAATTGGTGATTTGGTTTGATTAGTTAGTTATTTTATTCTGTAAAAAGAGGGTGAATTATGAAACTTGTTGTTACAGTCATACATAGTAAAAGAGCAAAGCAGTTTGGTGGTTTGGGGATGCTATGAATAAACAAAATGAAGCCAGATACAAACAATTCATTCAGCATTTATTGTCCAAGTGAAAGAAAATTTTAAATTAATAAAGCAAGAGAATGAGGCATATACACAAAGCATGATTTTTTTAAATTAAGAGAGAGAGAAGTTTTGTGTTGATGTTACCCCTTGTTCAGACATAAATTTCACGGAGGAAAAAAACAGAAACATCATGAACTGGGTTTTATTTTTGTGAATGGTCTTTAACATTGTCAACCTGAATAGGTTCTTAAAAATGGATTTATCAAGCAGACGAATGTTCTCTGAGAACAATCCAAAGGATTTGAGGGGACCTCCCGTGGGAATGCCACATGCTACCCCACTCTCTCCAGAGCTGCATCAAAGGAGTAATAAATATAACTAGCTTCTCCCTTGTTAGGAGGAGGCGGAGTAAGCCAATTTCATGCTTTATGTATGCTGGTTGTAAAAAGGAATGCTTACCTAAAAAGAAATAGATTCCAACCAGATGTTCCAAAATCTTCCTCAGCTGCTGCTTGAAGCTTTACAGTCACTGCATACTTTATCTTCTCGTCTATCTTCTTCTAATTGAGAAATTGTTGATCCATGCAATTCGACAGGCAGGCTGCTGCAAAAACCTTCCTGCCAAAGCTCTTCAGCCCTGCTCTCCTGCACACAGAAACTTCCAGCGTCTGTATGGGGACAGAAAAAGAGAGCAGGCCACTTCATCTGGCAGGTGTTGTGGGTTGAAAGAAGAGGAAGTCAGAAAGCAATTCTTCAAAGGACAGATTCTGTCACCTAAAAGTGTAATAAATTGCCATTATAGAAATGCCTACAAGCACTAATGAGCCATGTACAATGAAACCTTGACGTCAGGCAAAATAGAATGAAACTCACCCAGGAACCAACTGGAATTGCCACACCAAGATGTGAATAATCATTCTCGCTTTGGTTTCATCTGCCACTAATTTTGTCTGTACATACCAATAGCTCTCTTTTTTAGGAAAGTGATAAATTTAGCATAAAAATCCTAAGATCCCTGTCTACTGATTAATACATAATTTCTCAGTACTGTGCTACTCATTGGCGTTAAGACTTGACCAGTTTGATGTAAGTTATAATAGAATTACCAACTCTAGAATTATGTATATTTATGAGATAGGACACAATTAGAAGACACATTTAACTTGTACTTTTTTGGAAACCATACTTTCCACAGCTAATTCATGTGTGTGTGTGTGTGTGTGTGTGTTTTAAAGCATGTAACATTAAATTTACTGTCAATCATTTTTAAATATACAGTTCAGTAGTGTTAAGTATATTCACATTTTTATGCAATATCGCTAAAACTTTTTCATCTTGCAAAACTGAAACTCTATTCCCATTAAACACTAATTCCCCCTTCCTCTCTCTGCTTAGCTGTTACCAAACAACTTTCTACTTTGTTTCTATGATGTTGACTACTTTAGACACTTCATGAGTAGAATCATATCTTTTATGACTGGCTTATTTCACTTAGCATGGTGTCATCAGGGTTCATCCACGCTGTAGCATGTGACAAATTTCCTTCTTTTATAAGGCTGCATAATATTCCATTGTATGTATATACCGCATTTTGTTTATCTGTTGATGGACATTTGGGTTGCTTCCACCTCTTGGCTATTACGAATAATGTTGCAATGAACATAGGTGTATAAATATGTCTACAACCACCTGCTTTAAATCTTTCCAGCTATATACTCAGAAGTGTGATTGCTGAATTATATGATAATTTTGTTTTTTATTTTGAGGGAACCTCTATACTGTAATACATAATTTCTGTACATTTTATACTTTCACCAACAGTGCACAAGAGTTCCAATTTCTCTACATCCTTCTAAACACTTGTTATTTTCTATTCTTTTGATAGGCACCACCCTAATGGGTATGAGATGATACCTCATTATAAGTTTTATTCCATTTCTCTTACAATTAGTGATGCTCAGCACTTTTTCATGTGTTTGTTAGCCATTTGTATACCTTATTTAAGGAATTGTCTATTAATTCCTTTGTCCATTTTTTGATCTAGCAATTTGGCTTTTGTTGTTGAATTGTAGAAGTTTCTTATTTATTTTAGATAGTAACCCCTTCTCAGTTATATGACTTGCAAAGATTTCCTGTCATTCCATAGGTTGCCTTTCACTCTATAGATTGTTTCCTTTGATGCACAGAAGTTCTTAATTTTGATGTAGTCCCATCCATCTATTTTTACTTTTGTTGCCTGTGCTGTTGGTGTCATGCCCAAGAAATCACTGCCAAATCTAATGTTCTAAAGCTTTTCTCCTTTGTTTTCTTCATGGACTTTTATAGTTTGAGGTCTTATGTTTAGATCTTTAATCCATTTTGAATGAATTTTTGTATATGATGTAAGGTAAGTGTTTAGCTTCAGTCTTTTGCATATGGATGTTCAGTTTTCCCAGCAGCATTTGTTGAAGAGACTGCCTTTTCCCCGTTATGTAGCTGTGACATCCTTGTCAAAATAGTTTGGCCATATATGCAAAAGTTTTATATCTCTGTTCTCTCTATCCTATTCCATTTGTCTGTGTATCTGTTGTTGTTTGTTGTTGTTGTTGTTGTTGTTTTTTGACAGAACCATATCATCTTCATTACTGTTGCTTTGCAGTGTGTTTTAAAGTCAGGAAATGTGAAGCCTCCATCTTTATTCTTTTTTATGATGGCTTTGACTATTTGGGGTGAATTAAAGCTAATTTTTGTACATAAAATGGTTCCTTGCTATTATTTGCATAAGGCCCACTTTTCCACTTTTTTTTTTCTGTAAAGAAGAAAAAGTGAACACCACAATTCCTTCCCTGGTAACTTTTAATCTGAATTCCAGTTTTTTATGTCTGAATGTCTTGGATAACTGATCAAATCCTAACAAAGCCACTATCAATGCTTCTACAATGGTTAGTTGTAAGCACAACTAGTGCTAAGAATGTTGAACAGATCTGATCCTGAAGATGCACAGATGGAGCAACACAGCCTGATGTGTGCTTCATAGTGGACCCAATTATTTAGGCTCCAACTGCAATAAGCTACTTATACTGTGCCATTAGCTTACCTTTTATAAATGAAGCATTTTTGCCCAGGAAAGACCAAAATCAAGTATTGATAGTATAGAATTTACCATCCCTCTCCAACTCAATATGGATAAAAGAGGGAGATTTCACAAGAGTGAATAAGTGAGCAAAGTAATAACTAATGAACCTCAGTGTAAATAAGGAAAAATATCCACTAAAGGAAAAATTATCATACCTAATATGGTCTTAGTCCTAGCCATTTAAACCCCACCTGAAGAAGATGCATTGGAGAAGGAAATGGCAACCCATTCCAGTGTTCTTGCCTGGAAAATCCCAGGGACGGGGGAGCCTGGTGGGCTGCCGTCTATGGGGTCTCACAGAGTCGGACACGACTGAAGCGACTTAGCATCAGCAGCAACAGAAGAAGATAGGAAGCATCGGTTGTTCTCTAGAAGAATAAGCCCTAGTCGTATCTGAGACTCCAAATCACCACCCCCAAGCTAGTGTATTTAAAAGTTCATTATCCTCCATTTTCATACAAACACAGTACACACTTGCATCTGGAATCTTTTCTGTAACTTTCAGTGTGTGTGCACGTGTCTTGTGTTTGTTTGTTTTTGGTTGTATGATCTTTTTTTGGCGGCACTTGGGATCTAGTTCCCTAACTAGGGATCGAACTGAGGCTCCCTGCATTGGGAGAGCAGAGTTTAAGCACAGAACCACAAGGGAAGTCCCTTGACTATGTGTTTTCTGTAGCTTAAGAGTCAGGCAGCTTCAGTTATGTCACTCTGATATCTAAAGTGCAGTCACCACACTATCAATAAAGTGAAAAGACAACTCCCAGAATGAGAAAAAATATCTGCAAATCACATATCTGGTAAGGGACTAGTGTCCAATGTTTATAAGTAATACTTACCACTCAACAATAAAAATGGAAAAATGACTTGAAAAGACATTTGTCAAAGAAGATACATAAATACTCAATAAGCACAGTGAAAAAGATGTTCAACATCATTAGCCACTAGGGAAATGCAATTCAAAACCACAATGAGGTACAACTTCACTCCTATTAAGATGGTTACAATCAAAAAAGGGTTGACAATGATGTGAAGAAACTAAAACCCACACCACAAACTAAAACCCCGTTGTTGGTAAATAACGTTGTTGGAATGTAAACTCATGAAGCCACTTTGGAAATAGTTTGGTAGTTCCTCCAAACATTCAACATAGATTAACCACTTGACCCGGGCTTCCTAGGTGACACTAGTGGTAAAGAACTCCCTGCCAATGCAGGAGACATAAGAGATGCAAGTTTGACCCCTGGGTCAGGAAGATCCCACGGAGGAGGGCATGACAACCCACTCCAGTAATCTTGCCTGGAGAATTCCACGGACAGAGGAGCCTGGTGGGCTACAGTCCATGGGGTCACAAAGAGTTGGACACGACTGAAGAGACTACCTTTGCATGCAGGCACACACATGCCATATGACCCAGCAACTACACTGTACGAGGATGAAAAACACATGTCCACACAAAAACTTGTACAAGAATATTTGTAATGATGTTATTTATAAAAAGCCCCCAAACAAAATCTAAATGACCATTAGTTGATGAACAGATAAACAAAATGTGCCATGTCAGTACATTATAATATTATTCAGTCATAAAAAGGAATGAAGTATTGATACATGCTAAAATATGGATGAATCTTGAAAACCTTATGCTAAGTGAAAGAAAACAGATACAACAGCCCACATATTTAATGATTCTATTTCTATGGAATCAGAAATGTACAGAAAGTGAATTAGTGGTTAAGAGGAGCTGGGAGAAAGTAGGAAAATGGGGAGTTGAGGGGTATAGGGTTTCTTTGTGAGATAATGAAAACACTCTGAAATGAGGTAGTGGTGATAGTTGTATAACTTTGTGAAAATACAAAAAAGCGCTGAGTTGTACACTTATTAAAAGTATAAATTTTGTGACATGTGAATTATAGCCCAGGTTTTTCAAATGTAGTTTGCGGAACAGTGCCAGGCTGCAGCATGTTTCACACTGGTCGCTGACCAGACCAGAAGTTTTTCCCGGAATGAAAGCAGGCTACATCACGGAGCGCACCACTTAGTTCAGCTGACATTTTTTAATGGCAAGACTTTACCAATGAAGTAACCAGTCCATTGATTTCCTTCTGAGGTAAGCTCCTTATCATCCTTGGGACCAGGTAATGAAGAGGTCACAGATCAGCTACTTTGAGTAAAGCTGCTGTAATCTGCATGTCTGACTTCAAGAGCGTGCCTGCCATCGGTTACATGACACACTGATGAATGAATTAAGACATTCCCAATTTCTGAGACAAATTATTTTGAACTTACGTCCTATGTATCGACTACATGTGGTAACATAACTCCAGTTCATCATGTCTCTATATGTGAGGCAATAAGTCCAGGAATAGCAATGAAGAAGGAGAAGCAGGGGAAAGAGTAAGAGGATGAGGCTGGGATGTAGGTGAGAGAAGAAAGTGGAGGAGGAGGAGGAAGAATGTAAATAAATAATAAGCCAGGAGCTACATGCACAAAGAGTTTACTCTCTTCTATGGAAGTCAGACATGTGACTTGTCCAATGTGATTAGTGTAACAAGTAGAAATAAAACAGAGAGGATGAAGGCAGGGTATGTTTTCTATATGGCCTGAAAAAGCTTCCAGAGGGTGTATATGGAGTAGGTGATAAAGGATGAACAGGAGTTAGGCATGCACACACCTCTGCATATGAAAGACTAGAACCAGAGTTAATTAGAGTGAAAGTCATGCATGTAAATTGGTATTTGTCAAAGTGTGGTTCCCAAGTCAGCAGCTTCAGCACTGTTTGGGACTCTGTCGAAAACAATTCTCAGACTATCCCCTAACAACTGAAACAACCAGTCTGGACGTAGGGCACAGCAATTTAACAAGCCCTTCAAATGACTCTGATGCACAGTAAAGTTTGAAAACCCCTGTTTTAGATAAATATAGCAACCAGTTTAAAAAAGAGATGCTGTGTCCTGAAAAAAAGCATTTCAGTTTAATACAGTAAATTGATCACACAGTTTTATATCTTTTCCTTCCCCACACTTTACTAAATGAAGAGTAAAGAATGTTTTAAGATGTTATCCTCCAGTATGAATGAGAGAGGAGACAAATGATCAACTATTTCAAGTAGCGTGTGGAAGACAGAAGCCTGATGCAGGGTAATGCAATCACACCGGTAGGTAGGAGTCACGAACAGGCTCTAGATGTGTGGGCTTCAGTGGCTGTGGCACCTGGGCTCTAGAGCACAGCCTCAATAGTTGTGACACACAGGCTCCGTTGCTTTGTGCATGTGGGATCTTCCTTGAGCAGGGATTGAACCCGTGTCCCCTGCTTTGGCAGGTGGATTCTTAACCACTGGACCGCCAGAGAAGCCCAACTTCAAAGTTTTGAGGGAAAGTTTTCAACATAGAATTCCATACTCATCTAAACTGTCAATCAAGTTTAAGAGAAAGAAGTTTCAGACATACAAAATATCAAAAAAACTAACCACTCACATATAGTTTCATAGGAAGCTAATGGAGGATATAGTCTAGCAAAATGAGGACATGAACTGAGAGAGGAAAATATAGAAACCAGAAAGTATGGTAAAGAGTATTTCCATGAAAGTGACAAAGGGAAGTTTTACAACGAAAACTGTGAACCACAATTAAAAAACATCCTACAGTCTGGAAGTAGAGAGTCTAGGAAAAAATCTGTGGGAGATAAAAGGAAAGGAAGGTCATTTAATGTGCTTGGGAGTTACAGAAATTATTTCTAGGCATTAGAGCCCTTGAGGAAAAAAAAAAAGAACTACTGATAAGTGAGAAAAAACATGAGAAAATTATTAAATGGGAAAAAGAAAGTTTATTGAGGAAAGTAAATAGCCTAAGACATAATTGGTGTGTTGTTGTTTCTTTGCTCAGTCATGTCTGACTCTTTGCAACCCCATGGACTGCAGCACCAGGCTTCCCTATCCTTCACCATCCCCTGGAGTTTCCTCAAACTCATGTCCATTGAGTTGGTCATGCCATGCAACTATCTCATCCTCTGTTGTCCCCTTCTTCTCCTGCCTTCAATCTTTCCCAGCATCGGGGTCATTTCCAATGAGCTGGCTTTCGCATCAGATGGCCAAAGTATTGAAACTTCAGCTTCAGCAACAGTCCTTCCAATGAATATTCAGGGTTAATTTCTTCTAGGATTAAACAGTTTGATCTCCTTGCAGTCCAAGGGACTCTCAAGAGTCTTCTCCAACACCACAGTTTGAAGGCATCAATTCTTCAGTGCTCAGCTCTTTTTGTTGTCCAGCTCTCACATCCATACATGACTACTGGAAAAAACATAGCTTTGACTAGATGGCCCTTTGTAATTTGGTGTAGTTGCAAGCAATATGCCATATGTAAAATAATGCAAATACTGATGCAGATTTGTGAAACAACTACAGAAGGCAGAGTGGAAAGGAAGCTTTGGGAATCAGGTATAACAGATCCAAAACAGGAAGGAAGTCAATAAATACAGCCTAATATGATAAATTATGAAATAATAGGGGCTTCTCTGGTGGTCCAGTGGTTAAGAATTGCCTTGCAATGCAAGGGACACTGGTTCAATCCCTGGTCCAGGAAGATCCCACATTTCTTGGGGCATCTAAGCTTGTTAGCCACAGCTACTGGGGCTGTGCTCTAGAGCCTGGGACCCACAGATCCTGGGCCTGTGAGCTGGGAAACCCTCACACCTACAGCCTGTGCTCTGCAACAAGAGAAGCCACCATAATGAGAAGCCCAAGCAAAAGCCCACATGCGGCCATAAAGACTCACCACAGCCAAAAATAAATTAACAAATCTTAAAAAAAAATAGGCTACTCTATCAGACTGAGGTGTGTGTATGGATAAATAGGAGAATGAAAAAAGAGAAAGAAACAGGTTATTGTGTATTGTGTTCAGACCTTTTCTAAGTATATATCCGTATTCTTAGAAGGAGACAGTCATATCAAATCCAAGGGACCAATATTCCAGACAGAAGCGATAGCAAGTTTTAAGATTTTGAGACAACGATAAATGTAGTGTGTTCTAGAAAGGCAAGAAGATGGGTAAGCATTGAGTGAGGTCAATAATAATGGGGAACAGTAGATGAAAAATATCCAAATGGGAGAAAAAGCACTGGAGCTTCATGACCTGCTGTGTCTAAGAAAAAACCATGTTTCAAAGAAAAACAGAGCAATGACACATCTGTCTACTTTCGTTCATGGATTTCTTCTGCCCTGCATTATTTTATCTTACCTTCTTTACCCCTGGAGGAGGACATGGCAACCCACTCCAATATTCTTGCCTGGAGAATCCTGTGGACAGAGGAGCCTGGCGGGCTACAGTCCATGGAGTCTCAAAGAGTTGAACATGATCGAGGACTTTGACCCTGATGCTGGAAAAGATTAAGGATAGGAGGAGAAGAGGACAACAGAGGATGAGATGGTTGGATGGCATCACCGACTCGGTAGACATGAATTTGAGCAAACTCAAGGAGATAATGAAGGACAGGGAAGGCTGACATGCTACTCATCATGGGGTCACAGAGATTTGGACACAACCAAGCGATTAAACAGCAACAAAAACCACCATCAACCACTACTACCACCAGGTCCTGTAACTGTAGTAAATACTCGGAGGGAAGTTCTTTTGGCTAATATATCTGAGTCATTTGCATGTCTTGAAATTAGCTTATCACCACATAAATCATGCACCTTCCATTTCTATCTATTCCACTCCATTCTGCATTGCTCAATGTCATCTTCATCACCCCAAATTCCTATTTGCATTTTAAATAGTAGTAACCTACAAGATTTTATATTTTCTGAAGATATAAGACTCTTGTGTAGAGATTCTAATTAGGCTGGCTGGGCAATGTTCTATTATTAGTAAGAATTGTGATTTTTAGAGTTGTGGGTTAATTGCTAATAACTGTATGCAGTGTTTTCCCTCAAGATGTTTTCTATTACAGTAATTAACTGAGCAGCTGGGAGAACAGACATTAACCATTTGTCTTCACAGTAGCCCTCACTGGGGACTCTCCCCAAACCTTGCGCATGACTTTATCTGCTGTTTGATAGGTAATGTAAGAGGGAAGCACAAAAGATATAGGATCTTCATCCTTTGGAATGAATATCCAGTTTTAAACAATTTTTTTCTTGTTGAAGGGAGGCTTTCTCACACATGTGAAACATAGATTACAAGCAACACAGAATGTCTTTTAGATGTATGGACTTATTTGACTAGTTTTTATGTGCATATTTCTCTTCGTATCCTCGCATAATGAAATTTTGTCACAGAGATTGTGTCAGAAGCCTCAGCTACCCTGAAGACACCACTGGTTTATCTGTTTACAAATTAGACTGGACCAGTGAAAGCTGGCTGATACTGAAGAAATTTGTTAAGAAACACCTTGCCTGAAAGCCCTGTTCTTTTTCATGACACCTGAATTCCCACTTGATTATTAATTCAGCTGAAGACCTTGACTTTAGTATCCTGAATCTCCCTCTGGGACTCTTGGTGCTTCCTTGTGTGAATTCCTATTTACTGACCTGCTGTCAAGACTACATGCCAATCTGATGCTTGACCCCAGGTTTTCCCAACCAACTCTGCTTTTGGCTGGACTCCATCTCTGTCAAGTTATTTTCTACAGCATACCTTTTGTTAATGCAAAGACATTCTTTTTTTTTTAATAGGAAACATTTTATTCAAAATTTTGTAATGAAAAGTTCCAAACCACAAGCAGAGACCAAGTACAAAAATAGATAAATAAAACTCCACTTATAGGAAGTCATTAAGTACATAAGAATTTTTTGTCTTCTCTCTCATTGAATAAAATAATAAATTTACTACTGTTCAGATCTCATTGCTTTTTTTTTCACTTTGTTTTTCCTGAGGCAATAATTTTCCTTCTTAAAATGACCACATTCCTTTAAATCCAGAAAAGCTCTGGATTTATACTGTCTTAAGTATTTGGTTGTAAGAGACTTAACAGAAAGAATGCTATCTGATTTATATTAATTCTGCAGAAGCCACACAAATAAGAGCATGCTAGGCCCTCTGACAAATGAGGAGGAGGTACAACTTTCCTTCCCTTCCAAAAGGATCCAGGATCCTGACCTCTATACAGTGGTTGGTGGCAGCTCAGCCAACCCTTCAATGTGTGTGTGTGTGTGTGTGTGTGTGCATGTGTGTGTGTCTGTGCGCACTCAGTTGTATCTGACTCTTTAAGACACTATGGACTATAGCCCGCCAGGCTCCTCTGTCCTTGGGATTTTCCAGGCAAGAACACTGGAGTGGGTTGCATTTCCTCCTCCAGGAGATCTTCCCCTCCCAGGGATAGAGCCCACATCTCTTGTGTCTCCTGCATTGCAGGCAGATTCTTTTACTGGTGAGCCACGGGGGTAAGCCCAGCCCCTCAGGGTCAGTGCTCAAAAGAGAGATTCACCTCTTAATTAGCAACCATGCTCCTGGGTCTGAATTCCGCAGAGTCTCAAAAGTCAGAGCAACAAAGAAATTTACATTACCATAAGTAAAATAGATAGCCAAAGGGAATTTGCTGTAGGGCTCTGGAAACTCAAACAGGGGCTCTGTATCCACCTAGAGGGGTGGGATGGGGAGGGAGAGAGGAGGGAGTTTCAAAAGGGAGGGGACATATGTATATCTATGGCTGATTCATGTTGAGGTTTGACAGAAAGCAGCAAAATCCTGTAAAGCAATTATCCTTCAATAAAAAATAAATTAATTTTTAAAAAAAAGTCCACCGGGTACTAGGAAAAGTGTCAAACATGGAGGGTTTGAACCAAACATGTCTAGAGTACAATGTGAGAGAAACTCCCACACAGACTAAAAACTGGAAATCCCACAAAAACCGGGAATAACCATGAAAACAGGTTGACAAAACAATCAGAGTTGGGTAGAACCTGGAGACTGGTTATAGAGACAGTCAAGAGGGTGAATTACAAACTGGAGGCAAGAGATCAGATACAGAAATTTAAGATTGTGGTCTCTTGATCAGCGAGAGCTTCAAAAAGAGTAAAGCAGTCACCTGAGTGTCCTCATGGAAGTGGAGTTGCTCTGACCTCTTGGTTGTAGAAGAGGAAGCTCTGAGTCACCCTGCCTCTTCTAGAAAACCTTGGCTGGGCTGGCTCTCTCCGTAGGGCATTCAGACCTAAATGATGCTATCTACTTAGTTCTTTATAAACAGTGCCTTGCAGTGAAAAGCTTTAATGAATCTTTTTTGATTTACTGGTTGGTTGAACCAACTTTTGAAAAGCCCTGCAAAGCATGAATTAAAATACAAATTGAATTTAGAAAATATCAGCTTGCATAGTCCAAAGAAGCTAAGCCTTTCTTAACTCAACCTCAGAATTTTTCCTCATTGCAAACTCCTTTCCAATATATTCTGAGCAATAGCTAATATTGGAAGGTCACACAGAAAAAAAATTTAAAAAGCTGCAGCATTTTCTCCACTTAAAATGAATTTCATATGATAAAATCTGAGTTTTTTATATTAATATTCAAGTGTTTCAGTTTTACTGTCCACTTCCTCCATCTAACTTTATTTTGAGCTCCTTAAGAGGAGAAATGTCTTATTTATACCTTTCAAAATACCAGACTGTATCAGGTGAGGTCATGTTGAATGACTGAAATGTTTGTCAAAACCAACATTTTCTTAAGGCCAACCTAGAGAACTATTTAATAAGTCAGCTGATTTATACTGTCATTATTATGTTGGTTAACAGATTTAAAAAAAAAAAAAAGGAACCGTCAGGTAATAGCAGTGCCCCTTTGGATTAAAATATAAACATAGTCCCACTTAAGAAATGAGAACCAAGGACAAGTCTTGGCATTTGTTGAGTCCTTCATAGAACAAGAAAACACATGAGATTTTGCTATAATTCAAGAGCCATTCTTGTCAGTGCTTTCAAGGGTAGAAATTAAGCTATATTAAAGCTTGTCTTGGCCCAATTATAGAATGAAAGTGAGGCTTCTATGGAATGGTTCCAGGATAGGTTTCAAATCAGTTTGGATTCAGCTATTTGGTCCTTGTTAGGACTTCAGGAGACAGCCAAGAATTACATTTAATTCATTATCTTCTTCTGAAAGTGCTACAGTGGCTGCTACACAAATTGAAAGCAGCATTTACACAGGCTAATACCTATGGTATCTTTCCAATTTATCTTTGGGCATTATCACCTCCCAGCGTCCCTTCTTGAAAGTTTGACATGTGCCCTGAATTCTCATTTTGTAGGATGATAACTAATCACCCTGAAGAAAACACAGAAGAAAATGGCCCCATGTTAAAATGCTAGGAATGCTACCTGAAATACATTTTCTTAAAACTTGAAAATAGCTCCAGTCTTTGGGCAGAAATCATGTTATATATAAACCTGCCTTCTAAGCAGTCCAATCTTTCTGGATACGAGGCTGTGGCATTATTGACTTAATTCAGTTGACTTGTGTCCAGCAGTCTGGTACAGCTTCACAAGGGAATTACTGGCATCTTTTGTGAAATATTCAAAACCACTGATTTTTGTTTTCCATTGTTCTTCAAAAGAGAAAAAAGTTTTAAACACTATGATTGTCTCTGTGATGTGAATGTAAATATAACCTGTTGAAATTCAAGGTAGGAAAATACTTCTTTAGAAAACCAGGAAGGATGATACAGGAAGAAATGTTGCCCACATGCAGAGTGATTTCTAATAGTTCATTGATCTCATTGTTTAGCATCCCCTTTTAGAGTGTGCATTAACAAAAACCCTGCATGGATATTAAATTGACAGTGTAATCCTAGAGTGTTTTATATAACTAGACACTAGCAATAGATAGAATACACTATTGACTCCCAGATTTCAGGCAACGGCACTTCAAGCGACTTGTATTAATGCTTTATATTGATATAAAACCTTTCTTCCAAAAAGCACAAAGCACTTTCTTAAAATTGCCTTATTGGGTTTTGTAACAACTCAGCAATGCACAGTATCTGACACCACAGTGTGTAGAGCTGAGATAATACCTTAAGTTTCCTGATTTCTAATTTTGTATTTCAAACATTTAATCATTAGACATCCTTTCAGTTTCCAAAAATGCCAAAAATTATCCAGTCTATACAAGACTAGAGAAAGGTTTTATTTCAGAGATGATCCTTTTAGAGTCCATAAATTTTTAAGTAAAAGTTTAAAAATCAATTGTATGAGAATTCAAGTGACTTTTTCTTTGAGCCAGGGATTTAAGTCTATTATAGTCTATCCCGAAGAAGAATACTACAAATGTTAAGGAAAGATGAACAGAATAGATATTTTCTAATAACTACGCAAAATATTTCAATATTCTCTACTAATTCAAAATGCTTGACCAATCTTTTAACAGCAGAAAATTTCCACCAGACTTTAAAAAAAGCTAAAGATTAGCCATGTCAGGAAATATTAAGCATCATTTGACATAGATAGCTATTGGGAAAGTAGCTCTTTCTTTTGGAAGGTAATCATGTCCTTTCTTAAAACAATATTTCTAGCCTTTGACTTAACAACATGCAGTGTCTAAATTATAAAATCTTCCATCGGATGTAATATATGTATCCAGAAATGAACACTAAAAGATGTATCTTGATACGGGTGCAAGCTAAAGGGAGACTTGAAGGTTCAAAAGCAAGGTATACAAGATAAGGCCTCAACCATTCATTTGCCTGCTTATTTTGTTGAGTTTAATATGATGAGCTAAAGTCTAATCCAGTGCAGTGCACTTCTCTGCTCTTTTATAATACACTTTTCCTTATTGCGCTCTTATTCACATGGTCTTTTAAAGATATTTACATCAATAGATGTAAATAGAATTTACATCAACTGCTTCCTAAAGCTAGCAGTTGACAGCCAGCATTTCACTGAAATTTCATAAGGAGAAGCATTAAGCAAGTTCTTTTACCTTGAATTCAACAAGATGCATGAGATCCTCGCCAACACCTGCCGTTACAATTTTGTCTATTCTTTGGACTAAAACACATCAAAGAAGAAAACTGTATACATTTCATTTAGGTTCAGATTGCCTCACACTGGCGTAATCTTGTGCCATCTTTGCCTTTTCTAGATTCCACACGCTTTCTCTTTCATTTGGAACAGCAGTGTGTTGGGTTAATAACCTCAACTGTTTTCTGCCGTTAAGGGAACTGAAGTACCATTAACACATATTAAAGTACCATTGATTCCATTAGTGCCGACAAGCACTAAATCCCAATTTCTTTTTAAATAAGCATTAAAACAAAAGTAGATGTCCTTTATTAACAAGTAACATGCTGAGCAACCCTTATTGCAAGAGTCTAATATATGAAGGATGTCTTAAAGAACAAGTAAACATCTTAAGGAACTGAAATGATAGAATTTGGGTACCATGGACAAGGGAAGGAATTATTATGAATTTTTTACACATACAGGAACCTATCCAAAGCCCCATTTTTTATCCCTCAGAGTCATTATCACTTTTCACCTTCATAGGTCTCTGCATTTGTATATTATAACATATATAACAGCACAAGAGTGAAGACACACAAACTACAGAGTACAGTAGATCAATTTAAGAATCTGCCTGCAACGCAGGAGACCCCAGTTCAATTCCTGGGTTGGGAAGATCCCCTGGAGGAGGGCATGGCAACCCACTCCAGTATTCTTACCTGGAGAATCCCTTGAACAGAGGAGCCTGGCGGGCTACAGTCCATGGTGTTGCAAACAGTCAGACATGACTGAGCGGCTAAGAACAAACAGCACAGCAAAGAGCCTAAGTGCAGGAAATGAGCATGGCTTAGATGAGCACTTATTCGGTGACTTATACCCATGGTCCCCGTGATTAGATGGTCCCACAGAATAGCAGAACATTTTTCAACTCTGAGGCAGTCTCAGAGGGAAAATAACTATGTGCCTGACCATTGGGCCTTCTTGAAAGATGTAACTGTTCCTGGAAACTTTCTCATAGCCAGAGAACTTGGAAATTTTCAGCCAAATTCAGAGCAAAAACAAGTATGTTTAGTCTTTTATATTAATCTCACCCCTCAGCATTGCTTTAGTCTTTACCCTTTTTCTCTTTCATTTTCATCTCATCTTTACCTATATCTATTAAGGATTATGCTATTTGTATGTATTCATTGACATCTATTTTTAATATTTTTTTCAAATAAAGAGGAAGATAAAGATTCAATGAGATTTTAGCTTGTTGTATTTGCTGCTGAATTTGCAGAAGGTGCAACCGTGCCTGAAACAAAGGAGGCACTCAGTAAATATTTGTTAAATAGATGAAAAAAACATGGTATATAACAATTAGATAGAGATGGATATTGATAGATAGAAAGGTATAACTGATAGGAAGCCAGGAGGGAGGGAAGGGAGGAAGAGAATACCTGTATATTTGGGCAGATGTATGGGCTCACAACTCTGGATACTTTACACCACTTAAATAAGTTTGACAGAGTGGAGGGAGGCTGAAAGCAGTAGAATGCTGAATGAAACAACTAAACAAGTGAATAGGTAGCCTTCTGCAGTCCTGTGGTTGCTAGACTCGAGACTTCGTCAAAGACCTTTATCACTCACAGCAAAGGCAATCGCAGACATATCAGTATGTATGTGCTGGTTCCCTAAGCTCCCAATGCCACAGAGCCACACAGAGAATCAGATAGAATCTGAATACCCAGTGGAGTGTGCCACAGGAGATGAACCAAAAGCTTAGGAAGTCCATCACTTTTATAGCAAGCACTTTTATATGGTCTGGAAGGAGAGCAGATGTGTTGTAGGACCTGTGATTCATTACCATGCTTACCAAGACTGCCACTTTTAGGATTCCCTGTCCAGGAAAATGAGTAAAAAGGGCAAAGGCATAATGAAAGATACACCTGCTACAGTATGTAGCTTCAGAGATAAAATTGTGTTGAGCTACAATGTATGGTTAAGAGATAAGCTGTGATTGTGTGTGCCATGGGAACCAGAAGGCGTGCTAAGAGGTGACTGGACCAACAGATGTATAATAGCAGAAAGTTATCAGCACGTTCACCACAGGGAATAGCCTCAGATAACTTGGAATATAGAGTAATATCCCCACTCCATTATTTGCATATATATCTTCTATATATGCCGAGACACAGGCATATATAGAAGACACGGGAATGTTATGTGCAGTGTGACAAGAGGTGTTGCCCTGGAGTGGCAGGGGAGTGAGGGAATATCCGTGGGTGTCATTGGTATGTTACTTCATTGGAAAGCACTGAAGATAAAGTCAAGGTATTTCCTGGTTGTTCAAAGGAATGTTTCCATTGCAAAAGCATGAGGGAGTGGGGGTAAACTTTGGATGTCTACGTCCACAGTGAAATATTCTCTTACCAGATCTCTCTGGTGACTCATGTGGGCTGCCTGCAGGAGGTATTCCCTCTCAGGATTCTCACTTCAAGGTCTTCAAGGTTTACAGTATCTACCTCCCTTCTTAAAGAAGTTTTGAAAACATTTTGAATATATTCTCTTTAGGAAAAAATTGTGGCTCATTATATCGGATGCTTACATGCAACTATCGATACTTTCTGAAGGATTTTGTTGCCAGACCACAGGGAGGCTGAAAATAGAAGCACAATCATAGAATTTAAAAAGAACACTTTTTCTCTCTCTCGGCGTTTTAGTCGTTTTGGTTTATCTCCTGAAATTCTAATTTCATTTTTGATATTCAGATCTTAATTTCAAGTCATTGGCATGTCAAAAACAAAACAGAGACCTTGCTCTTTCAGCTGAGGAATGAACAGCACGCTAAATGAACCTCTGCATACTTCCTTCATGTTTTTGTGATCTATAGTTAATACCCTGTTATTCATTTAGTCTTTTTAAAAAAACCCTCAAAACTACTATAGCTTAAATCTTCCAGATTTCTATTTCTACACATGTATTCTAGGTCCAAGATGCATCTGTCAGTGTGTTTTTTTTTTACTTCCATGGGGCTGCATGTGTCATTTCTATCACTGTAGGTATGCGGGGGGGGGGGGGGGGGGGGACTCCTAAGTGAGTTATCAGGGTCTCCCAGACTGTACCTTCTGTTCATTGCTGCTACCAGCCTATTAGAACTGCATGAAGCGAGCAGTTGTCTGGGTTTGAATTTTAAGATAAAATAATTACAAATCTCCTAGACATTTCACAGATACAATTTGATAAATATGTCCATATTTGTTTACAATGTGCTACATGACTTCATTCATTTAGCTGTAAATAAATATATCTAATAGCAAAAATTCTAAAAAGGAGCAAACAAGAAGCTAATGTTCAGAAGCACAAATTAGGCTTCTTACTTTACTCATAAGTTCGCTTTTATTTTGAATCTCCCTTAAAAGAACCTTGAATGTCTACATGGCCGCAGTCCTGATGATCATTCTACATGGCATGGCTTTACTACTTAAGCAAGGGCCACAAAGTCTTGAGTTAAGTTTCAGAGCACCTACTTTCAAGCTGTCCTCCAAATGAAACACCCTGAAGTGGAATGTCTCAGACAGCAGAGTCCGTGGTTATCATTGTTAATCGCTGTCATGTCTGACTCTGTGACTCCATGGACTGTAGCCTGCCAGGTTTCTCTGTGCAAGGGATATCCCAGGCAAGAATACTGGAATGAGTTGCCATGGATCTTTCTTTCTCACCCAGGGATCAAACCTGAGTCTCCTGCATTGTAGCAGATTCTTTACCACTGAGTCACCGGGGAAGACCCAGAAAACAGAGTGAACACCTTCAAAAATGCCAGAAGTAAGAAAGGAGTGAATATCCATATTTTCCATTTTTACTTTTTCTAACTAATTATTGATAAATGACAAGCTCAGGTAATAACTATAATAAACTACACAAAATTTGCTCCATACTTACTTAAAGGGAAAAAAAGCCCCTATTGAAAAAAAAAAAAAAACAAACCCACATCTAATTCTCAAACATACCGATCAGAGGCCAAAGTGGCAAAACTCAGCGAAGGATAAGTCTTTCATTTCTTTACATAGGACAGTCTCAAATGATTGTTTTCTTAATGAAGTGAAAGTAATTGATTAATGCTTATGTAAAACTAAAGAGAAAAGTTATATGATGACGATGATATACTACTTTCTGTCTTTATCATTGGATGGACTTTCAAAGGCGACCAAAACTAGTTAAACAATCACTGAACTACAAAAATGAGATTGCTAAGTGGGGTCCGTGGGGTTACAGAGTTGGACATGACTGAGCGACTGAATAACAACTCAGTGGGAGCCCTTGGAATATGGGCCAGCGGGAGACAGGGAGGGTGTCTTTTGTCCCATCTTGCTCCCTGTCTCTGGTTGCTTGGAGTTACATGCAAAGGCCAGACTTTCAGCAGCCCTCTGTTTTCATATTGCTTTCTCTGGTATAGGGTTTCTCAGTCTTGACACTATTGATATTTTGGGCAGGATAATACTTCATTGTATGGATCTGTTTAACGGCATCCCTGGCCTTTACCCGCTAGATGTCAATAACATCTCACAAGTCATGACTACCTAAAATGTTTCCAGACATTGCCAAATGTCCCCCAATGGGAAAAATCCCCTCCCATCTCCCACTCTGACCTCTTTTATTGAGACCAACTGACAGTTACTCTGTTCTGGTTTAGTAACCGTTTCCTCCATTGCCCTCTCAGTCCTAGGGATATTTACACATCCCTCCTTATTACACTGCAGTGCCTTTCTATCCCTGAAACTCAAAGTTAGACAATTATAAAAAAGAAATTTTTTAAATTAAAAAACTGAGGGCTATCAATTCAACCATTAACTAATCATTGCCAAGTTTCTCAATTATGTTATTCTATATATTTATTCATTTTGAAGAGCATTTGAGTTGGGTTTTCTACCACTTGTAGCTAAAAGCTTCCTAGCTGAGCCAGAGATCAAATTGCCAACATCCTCTGGATCATTGAAAAAGCAAGAGAGTTCCAGAAAAACATCTATTTCTGTTTGATTGACTGTGCCAAAGCCTTTGACTGTGTGGATCACAATAAACTGTGGAAAATTATGAAAGAGATGGAATACCAGACCATCTGAACTGCCTCGTGAGAAACCTGTATGCAGGTCAGGAAGCAACAACAGACTGGTTCCAAAAAGGAAAAGGAGTACGTCAAGGCTGTATATTGTCACCCTGCTTATTTAACTTCTATGCAGAGTACACCATGAGAAACGCTGGGCTGGAGGAAGCACAAGCTGGAATCAAGATTGCCAGGAGAAATATCAATAACCTCAGATATGCAGATGACATCACCCTTATGGCAAAAAGTGAAGAGGAACTAAAGAGTCTCTTGATGAAAGTGAAAGTGGAGAGTGAAAAAGTTGGCTTAAAGCTCAACATTCAGAAAACGAAGATCATGGCATCCAGTCCCATCTCTTCATGGGAAATAGATGGGGAAACAGTGGAAAGAGTAGCTGACTTTTTTTTCTGGGCTCCAAAATCACTGCAGATGGTGACCGCAGCCATGAAATTAAAAGACGCTTACTCCTTGGAAGGAAAGTTACGACCAACCTAGACAGCGTATTGAAAAGCAGAGACATTAATTTGCCAACAAAGGTTCATCTGGTCAAGTCTATGGTTTTTCCAGTAGTCATGTATGGATGTGAGAGGTGGACTATAAAGAAAGCTGAGCACCGAAGAATTGATGGTTTTGAACCATGGTGTTGGAGAAGACTCTTGAGAATCCCTTGGACTGCAAGGAGATCCAACTGTTAGGGGAAGCACACTGATTGAAATCGCCCACCCTGGCCAGGCACCATAGTAACCATTTGCATGAGTTGTTTTACGACAGAGGTCCTGGTGAGGAACAGGGAACTAATAAGCCTCCACCAACTAGAAGAGTTTGGGAAAGGTCAAAAGGAGACACCGCCTGTCCAACCACCTCCCAGAATCCTTCTCTCTGCATCCATCTTGGCTGAACAAGGCATGCACCACCAGGAAGGACTCTGAGTCAGAGTGATTGGCTAAGGACAACCTGGAAACTCATTCCATCACCATAAAACCTGAGACTGCAAGCCATGAGACAGAGCAGTTCTCCTGGGTTCCCTTACCCTACTGCTCTCCACCCAGGTGCCCTTTCCCAATAAAATCTCTTGCTTTGTCAGCACATGTGTCTCCTCAGACAATTAATTTCCAAGTGTTAGACCAGAGCCCAGTTTCAGGCCCTGGAAGGGGTCCTTCTTCCTGCAACACAATCAGTCCATCCTAAAGGAGATCAGTCCTGGGTGTTCATTGGAAGGACTGATGTTTAAGCTGAAATTCCAATACTTTGGCCACCTGATGCGAAGAGCTGACTCACTGGAAAAGACCCTGATGCTGGGAAAGATGGAGGGCAGGAGGAGAAGGGGACAACAGAGGATGAGATGGTTGGATGGCATCACTGACTCAATGGACATGGGTTTGGGTAGACTTCTGCAGTTGGTGATGGACAGGGAGGCCTGGCGTGCTGCAGTTCATGGGGTCACAAAGAGTTGGACACAACTGAGCAACTGGACTGAACTGAACTGATAGACCAGGCCATGTTCTACAATGAACCAAAGAGGCCAAAATTAATGAGTAGAATTATGTAGTTAATTTTCATATCACTCTAAGAGCTAGATATGTTTGATGCTGAGAGAAGTCTCAGCTGAAAAGTGCTAAGTGGTTTGTTTAAGAAGAAGAAACTAGAAAGTTTTGGAACTGGATGAGGTCCATCTGACCACATGGTCTTTCTAATCCAGCACTCTCAATGTGAATCATCCCCTTAAATCACTCAGCTATGACTTACTGTAGACCAGTGCCCATACAGAAGAGACACTGGCAGGTAACTTTGACAAATAAGAAGCAGTTAGATAACCCAGACGGGTGCATGCTAAGTCACTCAGTCATGTCTGACTCTTTGTGACCCTATAGACAGTAGCCCCCCAGGCTCCTCTGCCCATGGGATTCTCCAGGCAAGAATACTGGAGTGGATTTCCATGCCCTCCTCCAGGGAATCTTCCCCACCTAGGGACCAAACCTAGGCATCTCTTACATCTCCTGCATTGGCAGGCAGGTTCTTTACTACTAGTGTCACCTGGGAAGCCGCAGATAACCAAGTCTGGAGCAAGGTCCATGAATTTAAAGGAGAACTAGACTAGCTATGGAGTTGCTAGCCCCCCCGAGGGCTTCGCCTGCTCTCATTCTCACTGATGCAGAGCTCTCTGAGTCTTGTCTACATTCTCCACCTCTTAGTGTCAGAGTAAGTCACTGGCTCTCAACTGTCCCCTTTCCTGTAAGGGTCAAGAGAACGTGCGTATCCTTTGCATGCCGTGTGAAGCTCTGTACAACGCACCTGTTTCCACTTTCACTCTACCCCTGTGTTTCAGCAGGAGGCCAGAGTGCAGCTGTGCTTTCAGATCTCCTCAAACTGGAGGCCACACTCCCAGATGCCCTGCTGGGTCTCCAACCCAGAGAAAGGAAGACTTTCAACCCAGTCTGACCAATCACTTCCCCTCATTTCTTAGCCTTTCCTTCTTCCCTTTCCCACACGGGCTGAAAAAGGCAGGCTTTACATATCTTCAGGTTTGTCAAGTGCTTTTCTATTTCACATTCCTGACTTTGACCTTTTGCTAGGACCATAGTCTGGCTTCCCAGGTGGCTCAGGGGTAAAGAATCTGCCTGCTAAGCAGGAGACACAAGTTCAATCCCTGGGTCAGGAAGATTCCCTGGAGAAGGGAATGGCAACTCACTGGAGAAGGAAATGGCAACCCACTCCAGTACTCTTGCCTGGAAAATCCCATGGGTGGAGGAGCCTGGGAGGCTGCAACCCATGGGGTAGCAAAGAGTTGGACACGACTGAGCGACTTCACTTCACTTCACTTAGGACCATAGTATGGACTGGGGGCAAAGAGAAAAGCTACTTTTCTGATAATATTCCTCAGGAAGCATTCCAGAAATATTTCTCTCATCTCCTTATGAATACCAAAACACTGACCTAGTGAAATTGTTTTCAAAATAAAATGAGGTTATATCAATATAAAAGCTGTTGATAAAATGTAAAGGACCACAAAATGTAAGCTCTCATAGTGTTATTGTTAAGTCACAAAGAAAACAATCCATTTAGCCCTATATTCCAGTTCCAATATATTTCTGTACAGAAAACGAATTATTGAATTTAAAAATGCCAACTATATACTATTATAATCTGGAGCAAGAAAGCGCTCAGATTATATCAGTAAGTTATTAGTAAATCTTTGACTCATCAAATTACATTTTAGAGTGAGAGTCTCTCGTGGATTCTCAATCAGTGATACTCAGCCTTGGCTATACAACAGAATCAAGTGGGGACCACTGAAATCATACTAATGTCAGGTCTTTCAAACTACCTAAATTAGAATTAAGTGCTCCTTCTTGAGAAAGATGATATTATATGAAAGAAATACAAGTATCTAGGAGTTATTCATATAAAATTTTAAAGTTGGAGCTTCTCTGGAAAATCAGGACCTCCATATAGATGAGTAAACTAGAGTAAAAAACCTGAGGTCTCTTAGCCAGGCTATAATCTTATTTTCAGGGCTGGAGAAATAAAAAGTGATTCCATCTAGACATAGCTTCATGTTTAGCAAAAGAAATACGAAGACTTTGCCAGATTAGTCCCAAGTTTTCCTCTGTAACCTACATTTTCTGAATTCCACCGGGACTCTCACAGAAGCAACGGGTTCCCTGCCCGGATCTCTGGCCTCTGACTCACATATCCCCAGCGTCAGCCCCCGCTTTTCTGCCCCACACTCAAGCGAAAGGACTACAGACAAACGGGAAGTAGTCTCAGTTTCTCCTCACGCTTTGATTGACCGAACACAGGAGCTGATCAGAAACACAGATGCCTGAGATAGAGATAGCCCAGCCTCCCTGGCTCTCAGGGCCAGAGAGAAATGGGGGTGGAGGCCAGAGCAGTGAAGGAGGTGCTGTTGGCACCAGTGTCCCAGCAGCGAAGTGAATCATCGCTGCCATTCAGAACAGGTCCAAAAGACACCAGAGCTTTGGGGGAGAGGAAGCGGGTTTTTTTATCCCGTGACTCTGTAGAGATGGTGGTGACAACAGCTGTGTTTCCGCCCCTTAGAAAGTCATTTTAGCGTTAGATTTTCCCTAAGGAGGAAACAGATGGAGAGAAGCTTGACTTGCACATATGTAGCTGCTGCTGGCTTTCTTACTGCTGCGACTGACCCTGGATTAGATGGAGAAACACAGCCTTGGATGAAGGAGGGGATGATCACTCAAAAGGTTCTTTTCAGACCTGTGGACCTAATGCTCCAAGGGTGCATGGATATTAGGAGTTAACGGTTCATTCTTTGACATTCTTCTAAAGATGGCAGCAACAGGCTATCATTTTGTGTAAAATGATGATACTCCCTGATGGCCTAGTAAACACAACAGGCATGCCAGGTATAATAGGCAAGGTAGCTACAAAGATGAATAGCACAGAGTTCCTGGCCACAGAATGGCTATAGTCAAGTTTCTGGCAGCACTATGAACTGAATTATAAGCTATGGTTTGACATTATAACCAGCATGTTTTCTTTTTGCAATAGAGTACTTCTCACCCTCACATCATCCTACAGAGAAGCACCCGCTCTGGGCTGGGCATATTACCCAGGAGAGTGACATAATTGGGTGAAAAAAGCAAAGAAGGGGGAAAAAAAGTCTTCCTTCTTTCTGACTTTGCTTCCAAAGATTTAAGCCTTGAGGACACAGTGAGCTCTTATAATGGATAAAACATTTGCTTAAAAGATAAAGATTCTCCTTTTTTTTTCAGGGAGGAGAGATGAAAGGGGAGAGGATGATGGCAGGGAGTTTAATGAGGAAGGGGATAGAGAGGGCCAAATCTACTAAAGCCAGGCAAACTGAAATCTATTTCAGCAAAGGGCAACTGTGGCACTGTTCAGGCACTGGGGAGATGAATGGGGGCTGAATTTTCATCCTTAGACTCCCAGGCCTGCAAAACATTGCAGGCTCTCAAGATAATGCTGGCAGTCTCTGCCACTGGCCACTGCATCTAGGGAGGACTTCCCTTCCTGGGCAGCCAAACCTTTGTCAAGGGAAAACATAGCAGTTGACACTGTCCCAATCCAGAGACTTAGCTTTCACCCTTCCTACGTGTTTCCCATACCTTTGCTCCATCCCAGAGAATGCAAATAAGCTCTGGTACCTACAGGATTACCAGGAATCAGAGCAAGTCTTTACACCTACTGCATAGCAGTACTTAGTACAAAACCTGGTCAGAATTTTTCCTGACCAGGAGATTAATAAATACATACCATTACAGGCGTCACAGAGAGAATGATACAAACATAAAGAGAATGGAAGGGGAAGAGCTTCCCAGGTGGCGCTAGTGATAAAGAAGCTGCCTGCCAGTACAGGAGACAAAAGAGACATGGGTTTGATCCCTAGGTTGGGAAGATCCCCTGGAGCAGGATGTGGCAACCCACTCCAGTATTCTTGCCTAGAGAATACCACAGTCAGAGAAGCCGTGAGGTTTATGGTCCATGGGACTGCAAAGAGTCAGAAATGACTGAAACGACCTAGCACATAGCACACAGAGTGGAATGAGAAAGGAAAAGAAAGGGTTATTCATATTTCTGGAACAAGAAAAGGAACCACTTCTTGAAGTGTCACTGGGTCCCACTGTAGAGAGAATAGCATGTAGAGGCCTTCCAGGTGGAGAGCAAAGCAAGAAAACATAGCATTCAGACACATAAAAGGACCAGAAAGTTGTGTGAAATAAAACTCAAAAGAAGGAATATGGAAGTAGGGGTAAATCACATTGAATGCATCAGAAATTTCCTAAGAACCTATTGGATATGAAGAGTGTCCTTTAGGGACTGCCCTGATAGTCCACTGGTTAAGTCTGCAAGCTTTCAATATAGGGCATGTGGCTTCAAACTCTGGTCATGGAACTAAGATTCTACATGCCACTTGACCAAAAAGAAAGAGAGAGAGAAGAGAAAGAAAGAAAGGTGTCTGTTAGACTTAACCATTAGCCATTGGATTTAGCCCTAGGAGAACACTGGTCAGAGCAATGTCATTAGATGGTGAGGTTAGAAGATGGATTGTGCTGTACTGAAGAGTGAATGAGAGGAGAGGAAATGAGCAGCACACATGGAAAGCAGTGGTTTCCAAAGTGGCCCTAGACCAGTAGCATCAGTACCACCTGGAAACTTGTTACAAATGCAGATTCTCATACGTACACACATACTTCCCTAGCCAACAACCTGGGGTTCACAAGCCCTTCAGATGACTCATATTTCCTTGGATTTGAGAACCACTGATTCTTGTGAGGAATTTTAAGTGGTTATTTTAATAATGTGGAGGAATTTATACTAAGTCTTTACTTAATAATTTGGGGGGCATAAATTAGGAATTTAGGATTAGCAGATACAAGCTATTATGTATAAATTAGATTAACAGCAAGGTCCTACTATATAGCGCTGGGAACTATATTCAATATCCTGCAATAAATCATAATGGAAGAGACTATGAAAAATAATATATACAAGTATAATTGCATCACTTTGCTATTCACCAGCAACTAACACAACATTGCAAACCAACTATACTTTATTTAAAAAATTGTTTTAAAGAATGTGAGGATGCTGCTGGGCATACACACTGAAGAAGCCAGAACTGAAAGAGACATGTGTGCCCCAATGTTCATTGCAGAGCTGTTTACAATAGCTAGGACATGGAAGAAACCTAGATGTCCATCAGCAGACGAATGGATAAGAAAGCTGTGGTACATATACACAATGGAGTATTAATCAGCTATTAAAAAGAACACATTTGAGTCGGTTCTAAGGAGATGGATGAAACTGGAGCCTACTATACAGAGTGAAATAAGTCAGAAAGAAAAACACCAATACAGTATATTACTGCATATATATGGAATTTAGAAAGATAGTAACAATGACCCTATATACAAGATAGCAAAAGAGACACAGATGCAAAGAACAGACTTTTGGATTCTGTGGGAGAAGGCGAGGGTGGGATGATTCGAAAGAACAGCATTGAAACATGTATATTACCATACGTGAAATAGATGACCAGTCCAAGTTCAATGCATGAACAGGGAACTCAAAAGCAGTGCACTGGGACAACTCAGAGGGATGGGGTGGGGAGGGAGGTGGGAGCAGGGTTTGGGACAGGGGGACACATGAGCACCCGTGGCTGATTCATGTAAATGTGTGGCAAAAACCACCACAATATTGTAGAGTAATTAGCCTCCAATTAAAATAAATTAATTAATTTTAAAAAAAAGGAACTTCATGAAAAAAAAAAGAATGTGGGGATGAAATTTATATTAAGAGCATCTTTATATACAGTGAAATATTTCTTAACAAATTTTCATAATGCTTAAGGAAGTTCATCCAATAGACAAGATCCATGATAGGCATATAAACCCAGGAAATTCCTAAGAACAGATGATTGAGTTAAAAGATCCATCTCAAATGCAGGCAAAGTTACTCAAGGGAGCATCAAGATTGCAGACCTGGATTTCCTTGGTGGCTCAGTGATAAAGAATCTCCCTGCCAATGCAGGAGACATGGGTTTGATCCCTGGTCTGGGAAGATCCCACAAGCTGCGAAGCAACTAAGCACATTCACCACAGTTATTAAGCCTGTGCTCTGGAGTCTGGGAGCCACAACTACTGAGCCCACACTACTACCGAAGACTGCACACTCTGGAGCGTGTGGTCCCCAACAAGAGAAGCCACCGCAATAAGAAGCTCAACCACAGTAATTAGAGAGTAGCTCCTGCTCTTTTGCAACTAGAGAAAAGTCGGAGCAGCAACAAAGACTCAGCACGGCCAAAAAATTAATAAAATTATGTTTAAAAGATATTGCACGGCTGAAATTTACTTGATTGAATGTAATCAGTGTTTTCCCTTTCTGGAAACAAGGATCTGACAGTGTATCTAAAGCTTTCTGGGTGTGGGGAGAGGGCAAGGAAAGTGTGGGAATTACCGATAAGGAGGTGGAGGAAGGCAGTAGTCAAGATGGTGGGGATAGAGGAGAAGTGAGTGGTGATGAAACCAAACCAGCAAGAACTGAAGCGAGAACAGGGCAGCTGAACAGCACTAATCAGTGCCAGGAGGGACCCCACATTGTGGTCTGAGTCAAGGTCACCAGCCTAGACCACCTGAGACAACCTAAGTCTACTTGGGGCAGCTGGGCTGGCTCTAGCATCATATTTTGAGTGCCCAGGAACATAGGGGTTCTGCCCAAATGGCTCCAGGTTTGCCTCAAGAGTCTATCCTGGCTTTCTCCTTCCAAAGGCAGGCAGATGAATGGCCAGTGGGTGACTGGTTGCTTGTGGGAACTCACAACATGGATGTGAGCTGTTTGGCAGGACATGGAAAGAACTAGGGATAAAAAGTGATGAGTCAGAAGCTGAAGAGCACAGGTACGGAGGCTGGGAGCCATGAAGCTATCTCCTCCCCACAAGGAATGTGGAGAATTCTAACCCTAACCTGGCCTTCTAGATTATAATGAAGGTATATTAGTCAAGGTAGGAAGACAGAAGGTATTTTAATTAATCATCTATTAGTGTAATTGGTATATATTTAGATGGTATAGGTCATGATTTATACTCTTTCCTCAGGCCCTATGAGTTAGGGGTGAACCTGCTGATACCAACGATGGTTAGTCATAAATATTCTGGTGATAAGAAATATTTTATATTATGAATTAGTGTATTGGATTTCTTATTTATATATATTTAAAAAAATCCCTGGTTGGTTTCTTGATTGTAAACCACTTCCACAGCATCCTATCAATTGAGTCCCCTAGTCCTGTGTCCTTGAGAATGAGATCCAAACCATAGTCACAAGACTCCATGCTTCCAATTCAGGTGGTGAAGCTTTGATCCGTGGCCTGGGAACTAAGATCCCACATGCTGCTGCTGCTGCTGCTGCTGCTAAGTCACTTCAGTCGTGTCCGACTCTGTGCGACCCCATGGACGGCAGCCCACCAGGCTCCTCTGTCCCTGGGATTCTCCAGGCAAGAACACTGGAGTCGGTTGCCATTTCCTTCTCCAATGCATGAAAGTGAAAAGTGAAAGTGAAATTGAAGTCACTCAGTTGTGTCTGACTCTTAGCGACCCCATGGACTGCAGCCTACCAGGCTCCTCCGTCCATGGGATTTTCCAGGCAAGAGTATTGGAGTGGGTTGCCATTGCCTTCTCCGGCACATGCTGCTAGGTGTACCCCAAAAATAAAAGAATGCAAAGGTCAAACCATAGGCTCCATATAAGACAATAGAACCCACATACTTTTCCTAATTGCTGGCTGGCATCTCAAAGGACACTGATCTTGTCTACATGTAGAATAAGAAAGAATATCTGAAAACAGGGATAAACTAAAAGAGAGCTAAAGCCAGATGTAAAGAACCTTTCTAACACATAAAAAAGAAAAATGCCAGCCATTACTCACCCTCTCTTTTAAAGTTTTAGAATTAATGGTGAAAAACAAAAGTTCTGATGCCTGAATTTGGAAAAAGCTGCTATCAAGTTCTAAGTGTCCCTTAAGTAAAATTATGGAAAATTGGAATAGAAATTCAATATATTGCACAAATAGAAAATTATGTAGGAGGCATAAAAGGCATGTGTTGGAATCTACCTAAACTCTAAAATTAGGAATATCCTACTGAAACCATTTCTTTACTATTTACCAAGACCACTTAAAGTGACTAAAGCTGACAATGTCTGTGGGAGCTGTGGTGCTGTTAAGGCCAAGTGCACATAGAATTGCCCCCAGGGCTGAGGCAGGGGATAGAAGATATCAGTGACAATTCCCACCACCAGAGGCAGACTGTCTGCAGCAATCTTCTCTGAGGACTTGCCAAGCCACGACTATTTTAAATGGGAATTGTTTATCATAACGGTAGGCAACTTTAATACTTTTCAGTGAGGAAAAGAAGCAGTTGAGAAAGGAAGGATGACTTGTAACATGTCAGAATAGTACATCAGTCTCTGGCACACACAGCTTGAAAACACAGTCTTTCCATCTGAGCTAAAAATCACAAGGAATATTTTAGACCACCGTTCAGTTTCTTATATATAAATATTTGAGCACTTATGGCTACAGATTGATGGAGTTGACATATTTGTCAACTCTAATTTTTAGAAATCTCTCAAATATGTATTATCTGCTCTACCCTGTATCGATTTCATCTAAGAAAGTAAGTTGTTGCTGTTGTTGTTTAGTCCTTAAGTCATGTCTGACTCTTTGCCAAATCCCATGGACTGTAGCCCACAAGTCTCCTCTGTCCATGGGATTCTCCAGGCAAGAATACTGGAGTGGGCTGCCATGCCCTCCTCCAGGGGATCTTCCCAACCCAGGGATTGAACCCTGAGTCTCTGTGTCTTCTGATTGGCAGGCAGGTTCTTTATCACTAGCACCACCTGGGAAGTCCACCTGCATTGCAGGCAATTTCTTGACCACCGAGCCAAGAGGGAAGCCTAACAAATAGGAAAGGGGAAAAGGTACAGACAATACATTAACACTAATAATATTTCACACTTGGCTATAAAGATTATCTATTTAAAGACTTTTTAGATAAGTCTGTTATTTGCTTATAACAACCATTGCGTGGGATTGATATTACTACATTTATTTTACTGAAATAAAAAAAATCTGGGCCCAGAGTTAAATGATTTGTCCAAAATCACACAGAACAGCTATGTGAAGACTGAACCAGAATTAGTGAAATAATTTCCAGATCTATCATCATAAGGTGAATGATGACTATATTTAACATATTGTGATGGATTGTTATGGGTTGGACATTATAACAAGTAATCTTGCACATCAGTGGGGAAGGATAGTCAACATCTCAGTTGCACAGACATTCCGGATTAGAAGCTGAGTAACTGAATCACCCAAACAGCAAAGAGTCAAGAAGCTGGAACTGGTCCGTCCGCCTGCCTTTGTTTGTCTCCATTACAGCCCTATGTGAGATGCAGGCAGGTGAAATTCACCTGCCTATCTTTGGTTTTCAAACATTATGAAGGAGCAAGTCATGGTTACCTTTTCCTGTTCCTTCCTGCTAGTGTTCTTTCCTACTCCTCTTCCTGTATTCCTCACAAGTCAACCTCAAACCCTTTTAAAATAAAAAATGGCTTTCTTGGTGCACCTGGGCCAAACATCAACCTTTTCAACATTCCCAGTTAGAATTTTCAACAATCAATCCACTGTTCTGTTTCCCTCCAAGTTGCTTTCTTTATACCCTAAGTGGTTACGCATAGGATCTTTCTGGAAATGCATTTTCCTATCCCACTCTACACATACTACATACTCCGTGGAGAAGTCAGTATGCAGTAGAGTCTGCCAGTCACAGCCCAATATCTAGTCTTTCCTTCTTCCATACAAATAGAGCACTGGTTTCCTACCCAGCTTTAAAAGCTGTATTTCCAAGCATTCTCAAGATAGAGATGGTCATCAGGCAAAGCGCAGGTGAACAAAATGTAGGCAGATGCCTGGGGATACCTGGAAGAGTTTTCTTTCCTGATAAAGACATCACCGTTTCTCCATGTGGCTTTGTTCTCCATCCACTTGTACTGCTCAGATAAGGCTGGAGATTGAATATCTGGAATTCATGAGGTGACCCTGTGGCTCAAAGTCATCAGCCAAAAATGGGGGAGCAGGAAGAGAGGAAGCATCTAGACTCTGATGTCATTAAGAGCCGCTGTGACAGTCCTAGATGGCTGATCCTGGTCTATTTTCTATGAGAGCAAAACAAACCCTTACTTGAATAATTGACTATGACTCATTTTATGTAGTTGAAAATTATCTTATCTGACACAGTGTGTTAATGCTGAGATAATAGTGTAGCCACACTGGTACCACAATAGCAAGAACAAATCTAATAGCAACAAAATCAACAGCAATTATGACAAAAAGTACACACTGTGATTTCAGGGATTTTCTCCAAAAATGAGAAATCAAAGCTGATCCCTGTGGGTCTATAGAAAAAAGAGACATTTATTGACAAGAGGCACAATCAATAGAGAAAACAAAGGGATATTACATGAAGACACGTGTTTTAAAATATTGCAAAATGTACAACAAACATGTCTATTGTTGTTGTTCAGTTGCTAAGTCATGTCCAACTCTTTGTGACCCCATGAACTGCAGCACACCAGGCTTCCCTGTCCTTCACCATTTCCTGGAGCTTGCTCAAACTCATGTCCATTGAGTTGGTGATGCCATCTGACCATCTTATCCTCTGTTGTTCTGTTTTCCTCCTGCCTTCAATATTTCTCAGCATCAGGGTCTTTTCCAATGAGTCAGCTCTTCGCATCAGGTGGCCAAAGTATTGGAGCCTATTTTCTCCCTATGTAATTTTCCTACACATGTTTAACCTTATAGTACTAAAGCAAATATCAATAAACTAAATTCCCTGGGAAAAACTCCACTTAAAAGCAAGACTATGAATTTTGGAAATGCTTCCACTGATGTCCCTAATTTCTTTCCCACTTCTCTACTGATTCCTAATACCCTCAGCCCCCTCCAAAGCCTCGTGACATCTGATGTAGTATCATTTTTTAATGTATTTGTTTCTAATTGAAGGGTAATTGCTTTACAATATTGTGTGGATGTCTGCCATGTATCAACATGAATCAGCCATAGGTACACATATGTCCCTCCCTCTCGATGTAATATTTTATATGTGTGTCCTCTGGCTCAGCCCAGGACAATACCCAAAACTCACTTGCTCCATTTTTCAAACCTTCAGTACCCTGCATTTTTCTAGGAAAGACATGGATATCCTAAAGCTCTCTAATATATTAATTGGAAAATATTACTCCATCCTCCATTTGTGTAAAATATCCACAAACACTTCACACATGACTAATCACAGTTGTTTCAGGGCATCCTGATGAGCCTTCCAGTCCCCATTTTGAGTGACCTTCTGTGGGCAGCTTCCTATTACTATTTGCAGAGCCAGCCCTGTTCCACACAAATGATGATTCTAACAAAATATCACTCATCACTGATCCCCCACCCTTAGGCAAACTACTTCAGGATACCCCAACATTGTCCTTTCCTGGACATTTCCTTCTGAGCTCTACATTGGTCTCCGGTGGGCACTGTGTGACTATAAAACTATCTTTGTTTTTTTGGCATCTAATCCCAAACTTAGAAAATCAGCAGTTTCTATAGTTCAACACATCATTTTCCTTCACTGACTTTTGCATTGTGTTATTACACTTGTTTGTTGAGTCTCTTAGGTTGTATGGATTAAAATAGTTATAAGAGGAACTTTTCGTTTTTATTTAATTGAAAGTTACTGGTCAGACAAGTGTTCTGTGTAACTGTTCACATGAAGTGTTTGAAAAAAAAAATCCATATCGTATTTTCCCAGACCTAAACAGATCTGTATGGTTTTCTTTAACTTTGATATACACTTCTTTTCCAAACAAACCCTGAACTAAATGACCTCACTAGCCTAGTTTAAAACTCTAACTGGGAAAAGAGTTTTTTTGCTCTTGAGGCTCTTTTGTGACTTCAGCCTTTATTTTTTCAATTGATTAGTGGATGAGGATTTTGAACATTCATTTAAAGTCTCTAAGATGGATGATTTTAAAAAATCAAATAATTCTAATTCCATATGGTTCTTCTTAATGACTCTACAACTGCAGCTATTTTTTCCATTGTTCCCACTTCTTCCTCCCTTCTGAGAATGAAATTCAGCATTTGCTAAAGCAAAGAACCCAATGAACAATTACCCTTAATGCGTATTTTTCTCTTTTTCTGTCTCATAGTGTATTGAAGTTATAGATTCAGACAGAATCTCTTTGCGAATGTGGACAGCAGACTGCACTCTGTCTTTTCATGCTGTCATATTCCTTTGTTGATATCTCTGTTTTAAGATGAGCTTGCCCCATGCATCACCAATTGTCTTTTGTTTTCACGCTGCGGGGAAGACTGGGCTAATCCATATGTCACCATGAAACTTCAGGCCTCTCTGTTTGACAGGTAGCAAGGCTGACAGCAATCTATTGAAAATGCATTTCAGACTATCATTTTTCCAGTCTAATTTACTCTTAATAAAATGACTTTGAAGACAAGGGGTCTACTCTGTGTTGGTTTGCTTCTTTTAGATAATTGCATTTTGAGAAAGATGCATTGACAGTTTTCACAAATACAAAATGACAAAATTCCCTTGGGAATAAAATAAGATAGCTTCACAATAAATTGCATCTTTTAGCCTAAGTGATCCCAAAGCACTTTGGGAACTGTGGGTGTTCAGATGACTCCCTCGGGTAGGGAAGTGGCTAGACATTCATCCAAGCTCTAGAGCAAGACACATTATGTTCTGTGCAGTGTAAAAACACAGCACCGCCCCGATGCATACACACCTTTGAGAAACAAGGAATACTTATGCACTCTAGGTGTGTGTATGTGCTTGTTGCTGGCCAAATTTTACAAAAGAGTATACATGCAAAATAGTATAAAAATATATGCACAAAACTGAGCTAACATCAAATTATTTTTTAACCTGCTTTCATTTTTAAAATTCATTTCATGCTGTGCATTTACACACAGATCATTTCTTCTTCCTCCATAGAAGACTCAAAACAGTGGATGTTAACATCTTTGTTCCTTTATCCATTTCCCATCACCCTGGCAAAGTCATTAATCACTTAGTACCCAGATCTCCAAATTTGAAAGAACAAATCCATACACAACTTTCCTCACATGAACATTTGACTAAATTTCGCACAATAGACAATTGATCACCCAATACACAGTACTAATTTATAAAGGCATGGTATTTTTTAAGCCATTGAAATATTGCTAACAATAAGAAAGAACTCTCAAAGTTTCTTAAGCTGTGTCATCTGCAATGTAACTATTAATTATGTTGATTAAAGGTAAAACCATCTATCCCACAGTGAGGAGATAATACGAAGATTTATCAGTATACTAATTTGATTAACTGTTTTAATAATTTAAATGGTCACTCATACTATTTTCTCTGTCATCAACGATAATTAAATTTTGAAACTGAAAAAATATTACACTAAAATTAGAGAAAATGGTTATTTTTAATCATCTGTTTAACTAGGATGCTGGATACATATATTTGTCTTCAATTAATCTTAATTATTACTTAGATAAGAGGGAGTGATTGTATTTCTATTATTGACATGCAGTTCTGTAACAAGCAGAGCTTTTAACGCTAAGAAAAGGACAGTGAAGCAAACACAAGTGAAAATAATAGGGTCCCTGAAAATATTCATGAACCTCATTTTGTAATGTCTATCACAGCCTTTACTCCAGAGTATAAAAAGGGGAAAATAAAAATGAATGTGAGAAAGATTCTCTCTCTCTCTCTCTCTGATAAAACCCAAAATTAAATACTCTGGGAAGTTGGAGTGTGAATATTAATCTCTGTTGAACTGGCACCTGGGGCTGTACTTTCTCATCTCACAAAAGTGGGACCTTTGGGTTTTCTTGAAGGTGTAGTGAGGCCTGAACTCTTGGAATACAATGTTTTGGTGCCATCTGGTGGATACTTTTCAGGTTGGCAGCCTCTATTAAGAACCTGGTATGTTTCTGAAGAATGACAGAAAGAAGGACCAGAGGAAGGGGGCAACTAATCTCTACTAGTTGCCTGGAGAATCCCAGGGACGGGGAAGCCTGGTGACCTGCCGTCTCTGGGGTCGCACAGAGTCAGACACGACTGAAGCAACTTAGCAGCAGTAGCAGCAGCAGTGAAATGGCACCCCACTCCAGTGTTCTTGCCTGGAGAATCCAAGGGACAGGGGAGCCTCGTGGGCTGCCGTCTACGGGGTCGCACAGAGTCGGACATGACTGAAGCGACTTAGCAGCAGCAGCAGTGATATACTATGGAGTTCTCCATGGGACATGCTGAGAACTACTGGCAAGGAGGTGGCGAGGAGGCAGCAGTCTAGATGGAAGCAGAGGGGAGCCAGTGATGATGAACCCAAACCAGTTAGAGCTGAAGCGAGGCTGGAGCGGTTGGACAACCCTAATCAGCCTTGGGATGGGTCGCACATTGTGGTCTGAGTTGAGGTCTCAAGCCTGGAGCACCTGAGCCATCTGAGGTCTACTCTTGGCAGCGGGGCTAGCTCTGGGATCTGCAGGAGGGAGAGATTGAATCTGCGGGGCTGTAGGGCATATCCCTAGTGGCAGAGAGTGTAGAATCTGCCTGTAATGCAGGAGACCCAGGTTCGATCCCTGGGTCGGGAAGATCCCCTGGGGGAGGGTATGGCAACCTATTCCAGTATTCTTGCTTGAAGAATTCCATGGACAGAGGCTGGCGGGTTACAGTTCGTGGGCTCACGAAGAGTCGGACACAAAGGACTAACACTTTCAGTTTCAGGGCATGCCCAGTGCAGGGCTGGGCAGCAGCCCTTGACTGTCAGTCTGTGATGACCCCTTTTTCCCACAGGAAAGGAACTGAGCCAGGATTTAGAAATAGGGTGCTGGCAGGATAAGTTTTAAGTCAAAGCTAAAACTCCATTACCAAAAATCTTTACAATCCTAAAGGTGCTTTAACTTAAAATTTCTGGTCTTCTCTGCCACTTTCAACCCAACCCTTAACAAAGCAAAACAAACAAAATTATTCTTAGTCTTCCTTTTTCGAGAATGGCAATTTATCCATTTTCCAAGTCAGAAACACAGTTTGCTTGATGCCTTCCCTGTTTCTCACCACTCATATGCAGACAGTTCGAAAGTCCTGTTGATTTCATGCCTTGAACATCTCTCAGATCCACCCACTTCCCTTCAGCTCTGCCGCCACCTGGTTTAAGCCCTGCCTCTCTCACCTGGTTGGCTGAACTACATCTACTTCCGCTCCTTCCACTTCTCTCATTTCTGATCCACTCTCTACAGGGCAGTTAGGGCTGTATTTTTAAAATGAAATCTGATCGTGGTGCATCCTCTGCTTAAAATGCTTCATTTTCAAAGTCAGAAGCCCTTGCCTTTGGGAAAAAGATCAAGCTCTAACAGGCACAGCAAGACTCTGCATGACTAGGCCCCCACCTTTCCAATCTCCCTCTTCAGTGCGCTCAGCTCTAGCCACTCAGGTCTTTTCAGCCCATTTTTCTGGCTGCTACAGGTCTTCTGTTTATGCTGCTCCTGCTGCTTGGGCACTTGTCTCTTCCTGATTCCTCTAGTTAACTCTCATTTATCTTTCAGAACTCCATTCAAAGTTACTAATTCTCTCCTGGCCTTTCAAATCAAAGCCCCTATCTTAAGCTCTAATGGCTCTAATTTCCATTCATTGGTGACTCAGACAATAACAAATCTGCCTGCAATTCAGAAGACGCAAATTCTATCCCTGGGTCAGGAAGATCCCCTGGAGAAGGAAATGACTACCCACTCCCAATATTCTTGCCTGGAGAATCCCATGGACAGAAGAGACCGGTGGGTTGTAGTCCATGGGTCACAAGGAGTCGGACACAACTTAATGACCAAACAACAACAGCAAAAGTAAAAGTCACACTTGCAATTTTAATCTAGAAACTATTTGAATATCTAGCTCCCTGCCTCCTCTCGACAAAGAATATAACTCCCATGAGGGCAGAGACTGCACCTACTTTGGTTCACCTTTATATATCCTAGGGCCAACACAGTCCTTGGATGAATAACTTAATTTAAAAGAAAAAAAGAAGAGAGGGAGGGAGGAAGGAAACAAGAAGAAAGGAATGGCAGGAAATTATTTAAAAGTTATTATATAGTGAAAAGCTTTAAGTTGATCAAAGATTGATGTATAAAATTATTTTTTTTTCTTAAGCAGGCCATCCTGAAACTTCTTTCTGATCCAGTGTGTATTGTGAATGCCACCCCAAACGCCTAACAGCGAAGGGTCCTGCTTAATGCAGCAGTGAGAGATAGCCCTGCTCAGGTCAGACAGCAGAACCAGTCCCATCTCCTGCCCTCCCCAGCTAGGAGACCTCAGGCCACCACCTTCACCTCTCTAAGGTTTCACATCCTTAGGCATTAGAAGGGGACACTCCCAGCATCTGCTCACAGACTTAAGAAGAATAAGTGAAGCAGTCCAAATGAAGCACTTAGAAAATCCTCAGTTGAGAGCAGCTTTGATCTTCACCCATAAGCAACCTCTGGACGGTTTCTTTTGCCTCTGCCTATCCACTCCTTCTCCTCCCCGCCATCTGGGCCTATCACAGCAAAACCCTCCTCACCTTCCAAGGCCTTATTCAAATGCCATCTCCTTCAGGAAGCCTTCCATGCTCCTTTCAGAAAAATCCACGTAGATTAGATTAATGAACCCAATGTTGGCCCACTCAAACTTTGTAAACTCATGTATGGTACTTACAAAAGGTATGGGGGAAAGTATCCAATTGCTAAATTTTCATTTAAAGAAAAACACATAGAAAAAAATTAAAAAACAAAGATAAAGAAAAACACATGAAATATATCTACAGTATGAGGTGCCTCGTCTGAACTAGGTAAATAGGCCTTTTTATACAATCTTCTCAAACCTGTTATTTCCAACTGTAGTGATAATAAAGACATTTTTAAAAACACTTACCCATGTGCCAGCATGGAGCCTGTTTTAAAAGCTATCCCAGAGGATGGTCTGGGGAAATGATAGCACAGAAGGCAACAGAGGCTGTTCTGTGGACATTTAGAAGAAGAAAGACAAAGAAAATGGCGGCTGAAGGAGTAAGGAAGGAAGTGGCCAGCTAGAACAAGGCACTGTTGTGTTGGTAGGTTCCAGTGGAGGCCCCGAAGGACATATACAATGGCCAAGGAGTCATCCACATGTAACTGATGGGCCCCATGTGCACAGTGCCATCTTCAGCCCACCAAATACACGAGAGCTTTCCAGCCTTCCTTTCCCATCTTTCAGGTGAAAGAAGATTGAACTTTAACTCAAATTTAGAGTTATTGGTGTGTGCAACTGTTTTCAGAATGAAGGTTGTGTTTGCAACTCTGAAATCTGAAAAATGTCTTAATGTCTAAAACGAAGGAAAAAAGTCATCCATCAGGCAGTGTTTTCAACTAGTGGCAGCAAATGGACTTCCCAACTGAATAAATTTTAAAAGGCCAGAGGGAAGTTCAAATAAAAATGATTTTTAAGTGTATTTCATGAGTCTTGGTTGCTTAACAGATCAGATACGCATATATTATTTACTTTAATTCTCACCATTTTATATCCTGGGACCAACACAGCCTGGCTTAATGACTTGATAAAAGAAAAAGAAAGTAGGCTTAGTATTATTAAGTATCATTCCCATTTAAAAAAAAAAAAAGAAACTGATGCACTGAGAGTTTACACGTTTCCTCACAATGCACAGCAAGTAAATTTGAGATCCATGGTGTGAATTCAGTAATTGAAACCAGATTACGGTTAAGCACTCTGCTATAAGTGCCTCGATTTAATACTATCTTGTGCAAGCAATTAAACATTCTATATTTTTATATCCATAGTTTCTTGACTTTGCTTAAAACAGGATTCTACACTGAAGCTCATTTTTTTGGCTGACTGAAATCTGGTGGTGCGGGAGCTTCCCTGGAAATCTCAGTGTCTGGGATCCCACTTCCCTAGGGCACCAGGAAGTCGCCTCTCACCCATCAACCCACACAGGCACTGCCATGAGGCCATGGGCAAAGATCTCTATTTCTTTGGAGCCCACAAAATTACCTTCTTTTCTGAAGCCAGGAAAATCCCTTTTTAGTCTTAGAGAATCTATCTCTTTATCTAGTTCTCTTCTCCCACGGAGGCTGTGGCCAGAAGTCCTTCATATCAAAAGTTGGATTTCCTTTAAAAAACTGGACATCTGGCTTCTCTAGGATCACATCCCACAGAGCAAAAGCTGGGGCTATGCAGTAGCCACTTTATTCAAACCACATGCCCCCTAGCTCATCACAGACCCATCCAGCTTACACCTCCCATCGATTTATTTGTCAGACCCTTCTAAGTGTTTGGATTTGTTTAACCTTGGCTTAAGCATTTGGAAACAAAATCCAGGAAGGTTTGCTGTGACTTCTTTGGACTGTGTCACAATTCTCCCAGGAAGAGATGAAGCAGAACATACTCCCTGCTTTTCTGGATGATATGGTGAAAAGACTCAGGGCAAGAGGGGGGAAAAATTCTCAAAATTTGCCTTCTACACTTGAGTTTGTTATATGAAATGCCCACCTGCTCCCAGAGAAATACAACAGCTATACTCAGCATTTGGGAGTGTACAATGTAGGTCTTCAGTAAATATTTGCTGAATCAAGTGCCCAAGTAGATTAGTACAAACATATTTAAGGTTGGCATCCATACCTAAAGGGCTTCCCTGGCAGCTCAGCTGGTAAAGAATCCGCCTGCAATGAAGGAGACCCCAGTTATGTCCCTGGATTGGGAAGATGCCCTGGAAAAATGAATTACCCACTCCAGGATTTTTGCCTGGAGAATTCCATGGACAGAGGAGCCTGGCAAGCTACAGTCCATAGGGTCACAAAGAGTAGAACAGAGCTGAGTGACTTTCACTTTGTGTGGCATTTCCATGCCTAAAGGGCTTACCTGATGGCTCAGCAGTAAAAGAATCCTGGATTGTAGGAGACCCTGCTTCAGTCTCTGGGTTGGGAAGAGCCCTTGGAGAAGAGAATGGCTACCCACTCCAGTATTCTTGCCTGGAGAATCCCATGGACAGAGAAGCCTGGAGGGTTACAGTCCATGGGTTCACAAACAGTCAGACAGGGATAAGTGACTAAACAATCATCCCCAATCATCCATGCCTAAACACAGGCAAGAATGTGTTCTAGAAACATTTACTGTATCTAGACTCACATGAGCTAACAAGTTCGCCAACTCCTACCCTTTGGAAATACAAAGTATACAAGTGAGAAAGACACATTTGATTGATGGCTAAATAATTAGTTCTCTGGGCCCAAAAACATTATTTCAAAGGGAGTCTTTAGAAAGCTGTCAGTTTATCCCAGATGTTCCATCTATACAGATCAAATCCAGACAAAGTAAGTAAGGATTCTGAAGCATTATCTGGATAAATTTAGTAACCCCGCATTTTCTCTGGGTAAGGATGCTCCTGACTTGTCAATAAAAGAAGGGCTTACCATCTTTGGTTACGTTTTCCAAGTAATTCAATGTGTGCACATAAGACCCAAGAAAGAGAAAACGATAGCAAGGAAATGGAAAACAATGAGAGCTCTATGATTGGAGGCTATTTCAGAGCATCCATTGCCCTCACAGTTAATTACAGGCTGCCTCCCCAAGAATTCTCTCTAATGCTGGCTTTTGCTACCAGTCTAGCTCAGCCGAGCAGCACATTGCCAGCTCTCCAAACAATCTTCCTTCTTCCTTTTTTGCTTTTTCCACAGGACAAACATACTTCAAGGATTAAATCCTTTGAGGCCTTAAAGTAACAAATACTAGACCGGTTACATTTTTGGATCTCACTTGCTGTTTTAAAACCCAGATCTTTTACCTACTACAGTAGTTGTGCTGGCTAACCATCTGGGTTTGGCATCTACAGGGGTAGGTAATAATAATAACTGGCATGCATTGATCGTCTAGCAAGTGCTAAACATTTTGTATATGTTTTAAATATTATCTCATCAGGTCTCACAACGACTCCTGGGATCAAAGCTCAAAAAGGTGAAGTGGCTTGTTCCTAGTCCCAGAGTAACTGAAATGTGAGTTTAAAACATCATCGCTGCTTTTAACTTATGGTTGATTCACAATGGATCCCTGAACCAAGGCCTCCACTGGCATCTTTAAAGCACTCTGGGGAGGCCCAGGGAAGACTCACAGCATTATGGCTTTTGATTAAGGGATAGGAAGATGCTTTGTTCTTATACTAGCTTGAGGGAAGAAATGAAATCTGGAATGCAAGATTCAGAGGATTGATGGCAAAAAAGCACTTTGGGTCAGGGAAGACAACTCCATCACTCCCAGAGTTAGCCTGAAGCCACACTCTTGGCCGAGGCTGGAAGTATGCATAAGGTGCTTTCATTTAATCATTAAAGTATCGATACTTAATTAGCATCTTCTAATTATATGCTTTAGCATACATGGCCAGTCTTTCATTTTATCTTAACTCAGGAACAAGAATTACTAATGATTTCACAGAAAAAAAAAAAAAGAAAAGAAAAGAAAGGAAAATGAAGTCCAAATTTTTGAAAATAACAGTTACAAAACGTCTTACTGAGAGAAGAGTGATTTAGAATTATGTATGTGTAAGGATACTTTAAGGCTCAGAATGGGGAGAAAAGTGTCTCTGTTGAGATTCAAATGCAGGTTCTCTAAGCATTTCAAAGTGTGGACTTCGGTCTCAGGAGATGCCTGGCAGGTAGGTTGTTCTTTCAAATCAAAATCTCATGCAAATCTAAGCTGGGCCATCAAATTCATAAACTGAGAGTGAAAGGAGAATGAGGCTGGGGAAAAATGGGAAACTCGGGGCCAGATAAACAGTTGTTTCTCTCCAGACTTGAAAAAAAGTAATAGAAAACAACTTCTTGAAACAGGCCTTTCTTACCACTGCGTCAGGTGACCTGGGAGTGCTTATTAAAAGTACAGCTGCCAAAGCTCCATCCTCAATGTTCTGTATCCGGTCCTCTGGGGGAAGGGCCCACGAAACAGAATTCTTAACCTGAACCTTCCTAGTCATTCTAATGCGCAGTAAATTTTGAGAATCTCTGGCATGGAGAATATGTAGAATGCTTATTGACTAGAATCTCTCATCTCAAACCATAGCCTGATAGAGGGTAAAAATCAGTGTTGGTGATAACTCTTACGTTAAAATCAACGTTTGAAATACACATGCCAGAAAAACATGGAACAGTTACAGTTACTGATCATCGTTACATGATTGTTGTTACATGGCAATGCCCCTTCCCACACACACACACAAGGAACACTGTGCCACATAAGACAGCACAACGCAAGCTTATGAACAAAATCATCTGCAGGTAGATGTGAGGAATTGGATATGCCTATTTTTGGCTAGACACCATTTGCTAACTAACCAGTGCATGCTCTCTGTTTATATTTGGCTCTCTTTACTTATGCACTTATGGTTTCAATGTGTCCACCCTCTGATGCCCTCCCTCAGTGCCTACCGTCTTCCTTGGGTTTCTCTTACCTTGGATGTGGGGTATCTCTTCACGGCTGCTCCAGCAAAGCGCAGCCGCTGCTCCTTAACTTGGACGAGGGGAATCTCCTCACGGCTGCAAACTGAAACATAATCACAGAAAACTAGCCAATCTGATCACACGGATCATAGCCTTATCTAACTCAAAGAAACTAAGCCATGCCATCTGGGGCCACCCAAGACGGGCGGGTCATGGTGGAGAGGTCTGACAGAATGTGGTCCACTGGAGAAGGGAATGGCAAACCACTTCAGTATTCTTGCCTTGAGAACCCCATGAACAGTATGAAAAGGCAAAATGATAGGACACTGAAAGAGGAATTCCCCAGGTTGGTAGGTGCCCAATATGCTACTGGAGATCAGTGGAGAAAGAACTCTAGAAAGAATGAAGGGATGGAGCCAAAGCAAAAACAATACCCAGCTGTGGATGTGACTGGTGATAGAAGCAAGGTCCGATGCTGTAAAGAGCAATATTGCATAGGAACCTGGAATGTTAGGTGCATGAATCACGGCAAATTGGAAGTGGTCAAACAGGAGATGACAAGACTGAACGTCGACATTCTAGAAATCAGAGAACATAAATGAATTGGAAAGGGTAAATTTAACTCAGATGACCATTATAACTACTACTGTGGGCAGGAATCCCCTAGGAGAAATGGAGTAGCCATCATGGTCAACAAAAGAGTCCGAAATGCAGTACTTGGATGCAATCTCAAAAACGACAGAATGATCTCTGTTCGTCTCCAAGGCAAACCATTCAATATCACAGTAATCCAAGTCTATGCCCCAACCAGTAATGCTGATTAAGCTGAAGTTGAATGGTTCTACGAAGACCTACAAAACCTTTTAGAACTAACACCCCAAAAAGATGTTCTTTTCATTATAGGGGACTGGAATGCAAAAGTAGGAAGTCAAGAAACACCTGGCTGCTAAGTTGCTTCAGTCGTGTCCAACTCTGTGCAACCCCATAGATGGCAGCCCACTAGGATCCGCCGTCCCTGGGATTCTCCAAGCAAGAACACTGGAGTAGGTTGTCATTTCCCTCTCCAATGCATGAAAGTGAAAAGTGAAAGTGAAGTCACTGAGTTGCGTCCAACACTCAGCGACCCCATGGACTACAGCCTACCAGGCTCCTCTGTCCATGGGATTTTCCAGGCAAGAGTACTGGAGTGGGGTGCCATTGCCTTCTCCGAGAAACACCTGGAGTAACAGGCAAACTTGCCCTTGGAATATGGAATGAAGCAGGGCAAAGGTTAATAGAGTTTTGCCAAGAGAACACACAGGTCATAGCAAACACCCTCTTCAACAACACAAAAGAAGACTCTATACATGGACAACACCAGATGGTCAACACCAAAATCAGATTGATTATATTCTTTGCAGCCAAAGATGGAGAAGCTCTATACAGTCAACAAAAACAAGACTGGGAGCTCAGATCATGAACTCCTTATTGCCAAATTCAGAATTAAATTGAAGAAAGTAGGGAAAACCACTAGACCATTCAGGTATGACCTAATTCAAATCCCTTATGATTATACAGTGGAAGTGAGAAATAGATTTAAGGGACTAGATCTAATAGAGTGCCTGATGAATTATGGATGGAGGTTCATGACATTGTACAGGAGACAGGGATCAAGACCATCCCCAAGAAAAAGAAATTCCAAAAAGCAAAATGGCTGTCTGGGGAGGCCTTACAAATAGCTGTGGAAAGAAGAGAGGCAAAAAGCAAAGGAGAAAAGGAAAGATAAGCATCTGAATGCAGAGTTCCAAAGAATAGCAAGAAGAGATAAGAAAGCCTTCCTCGGTGATCAATGGAAAGAAATAGAGAAAAACAACGAATGGGAAAGACTAGAGATCTCTTCAAGAAAATTAGAGATACCAAGGGAACATTTCATGCAAAGATGGGATCGATAAAGGACAGAAATAGTATGGACCTAACAGAAGCAGAAAATATTCAGAAGAGGTGGCAAGAATGTACAGAAGAAGTGTACAAAAAAGATCTTCATGACCAAGATAATCACGATGGTGTGATCACTCACCTAGAGCCAGACATCTTGGAATGTGAAGTCAAGTGGGCCTTAGAAAGCACCACTACTAACAAAGCTAGTGGAGGTGATGGAATTCCAGTGGAGCTATTTCAAATCCTGAAAGATGATGCTGTGAAAGTGCTGCACTCAGTATGTCAGCAAATTCGGAAAACTCAGCAGTGGCCACAGGACTGGAAAAGGTCTGTTTTCATTCCAATCCCAAAGAAAGGCAATGCCAAAGAATGCTCAAACTACTGCACAATTGCACTCATCTCACACGTTAGTGAAGTAATACTCAAAATTCTCCAAGCCAGGCTTCAGCAATATGTGAACTGTGAACTTCCAGATGTTCAAGCTGGTTTTAGAAAAGGCAGAGGAGCCAGAGATCAAATTGCCAACATCTGCTGGATCATCGAGAAAGCAAGAGAGTTCCAGAAAAACATCTATTTCTGCTTCATTGACTATGCCAAAGCCTTTGACTATGTGGATCACAATCAACTGTGGAAAATTCTGAGAGAGATGGGAATACCAGACCACCTGACCTGCCTCTTGAGAAATCTGTATGCAGCAGAGGAAGCAACAGTTAGAACTGGACATGGAACAACAGACTGGTTCCAAATAGGAAAAGGAGTGCGTCAAAGCTGCGTATTGTCACCCTGCTTATTTAACTTTTATGCAGAGTACATCATGAGAAATGCTGGGCTGGAGGAAGTACAAGCTGGAATCAAGATTGCTGGGAGAAATATCAATAACCTCAGATATGCAGATGACACCACTCTTACGGCAGAAACTGAAAAGGAACTAAAAAGCCTCTTGTTGAAAGTGAAAGAGGAGGGTGAAAAAGTTGGCTTAAAGCTCAACATTCAGAAAACTAAGATCATGGCATCTGGTCCCATCACTCCATGGGAAATAGAAGGGGAAACAGTGGCTGACATTTTTGGGCTCCAAAATCACTGCAGATGGTGATTGCAGCCATGAAATTAAAAGATGCTTACTCCTAAGAAGGAAAGTTATGACCAACCTAGATAGCATATTCAAAAGCAGAGACATTACTTTGCTAACAAAGGTTTGTTTGGTCAAGGCTATGGTTTTTCCTGTGGTCATGTGTGGATGTGAGAGTTGGACTGTGAAGAAAGCTGAGCACTGAAGAATTGATGCTTTTGAACTGCGGTGTTGGAGAAGACTCTTGAGAGTCCCTTGGACTGCAAGGAGATCCAACCAGTCCATTCTGAAGGTGATCAGTCCTGGGTGTTCATTGGAAGGACTGATAAAGCTGAAATTCTGATACTTTGGCCACCTCATGAGAAGAGTTGACTGATTGGAAAAGACCCTGATGTTTTGAGGGTTTGGGGGCAGGAGGAGAAGGGGGCAACAGAGGATGAGATGGCTGGATGGCATCGCTGACTTGATGGACATGAGTTTGAGTAAACTGTTGGAGTTGGTGATGGACAGAGAGGCCTGGCGTGCTGCGATTCATGGGGTCGCAAAGAGTCGGACATGACTGAGCGACTGAACTGAACTGAACTGAACTGATCCACTTGAACCAGCCACAATTCTAGCTCCAAATCCCAAAACATGATCATTTTCTATAGAGCAATTCTCATACAACAAACACTGTGCTCTACACACAAGAAATTACGTGGTTTCCACAATTTCATTATTAGCTCCATTTTACAAATTAAAGAAGCTAGGAATTAGAGAAATTAAATAATTTGAACACAATCACACAGTCTAAGGGCTTCCCAGGTGGCACAGTGGTAAAGAACCTGCCTGCCTGTTCAGGAGACATGAGGTGCAGTTTCTGTCCCTGGGTGAGAAAGATCCCCTGGAGGAGCGCATGGCAACCCACTCCAGTATTCTTGCCTGGAGAATCCCATGGACAGAGAAGCCTCACGGGCTGCAGTCCACAGGGTAGCAAAAAGTCAGACACGACTCAAGTGACTTAGCACGCACACACACACACAGTCTAAATGACTTCCCTGGTGGCTCGGTAGTAAAGAATCCATCTGCCAATGCAGGAGAGGTGGGTTCAATACCTGGGTCAGGTAGATTCTCTGGAAGGGGAAATGGCAAACCCACTCCAATGTTCTTGCCTGGGAAATCTCGTGGACAGAGGAGCCTGGCAGGCTATAGTCCATGGGGATGCAAAAGAATCCAACATGACTAAGCAACTGAACAACCACAAAAACACAGTCTAAAGACACCATACAGCTTGGACTCAAATTCAGTTCTGACAACTCTAGGCTGGACTTCCTCCTAAAAATAATTTCTCCCTCCTCTCTACTCCATTTCTCACTCTCAGCCATATATCACTGCTGAAATCCCACCATCCAGAATTCTTTTCTGTGGGGAAGTTATCACTAATTAAACACCAGAATTACTCCTTTGCATTAAAACACTGTTGGGCCAGAGACACCAGCTGTCAGTCCTTCATACCTTACTGTGCATGAGTCATCAGTGGTCCTGTACCACTTGCTGAACTAGATGAAGGGGACGTTCTTTGAAGGGCAGAAGATGGAGGTGTGGTTGGGGGCACTGCCTTGCTCAGGAAGGGCTAGAAGAATAAAAGCCTCTTACTCACCAAGGAAGTTTGCAGGTCTTGCGTGCTTGGGTTCAGGGAAGTGAGGCTGCCAAGAGGTGACAATCTGTAAGTGTACCTCTTGTGGTTTTCCTGGAGTTGGTCCTTTCTCCATGAAATTTGCCAATAATGTTCTGCTTTCAAACATGTGTTTAAAGGACTTGTGCTTGAGACCTAGCTCTGCCATATTTCAAATTGGGTAAAGTTGACCAGAACTGTCCCTGTTGTTGGAAGCCTCACTCAGGCATCACATTTTTTAAGGTGTGGGGCTGCTGTTAAAATCTTAAGGGAACACGTGGCCCCATAATATTAAGATACCACGGTAGTAGACTAACCTTACCTTAAACCTGACTCTCTCTCTCTCTTTTTTGAATTTGGCTACACTGGGTGGGTCTTAGTTGCAGCATGTGAAATCTTTGATCTTCACTGTGGCCCATGGGATCTGGGCTTCCCAGGCGGTGCTAGTAGTAAAGAACCCACCTGTCAATGCAGGAGACATAAGAGACACAGGTTCGACCCCTGGGTTGGGAAGATCCCCTGGAGGAAGTTATGGCAACCCACTCCAGTATTCTTGCCTGGAGCATCCCATGAACAGAGGAGCCCAGTGGGCTACAATCCACAGGGTTCTAAAGAGTTGGACATGACTGAAGCATCTCAGCATGCATGCATGTACATATGCAGGATCTAGTTCCCTGACCAGGGATCGAACCCAAGCCCCCTGCATCAGGATTACAGAATCTTAGCCACTGGACCAGCAGGGAAGTCCTAAGCCTGACCTTTATTTATGAAAACTTTCACTAAGATTTTATTGATGAGAACCCACCCACTTTTTTAAGATTATCTCTCATAGCTTCCTAATCTTTTCTCTAGTGTGTCTCTGAAGTTCCCTCCTACATTCCAAAATGAATGCTAGAAAGTAGACACCTCTGAGAGTTGCCTTTTCATAGCTTTATCTTTCTAACCTCCACAACATACGATGTTATTAAAAAAAAATTTTAATAGCCAAAAATCAAATTCAGATTTTTTCAAATTATTCAGTTTTTATATAAGATACGGGAAACTTGGTATATATAGTTAAGGAAAATACAGACCATAGCATTAGTATTCTAAAGAATTAGTGGAGAATATAAAAAAGCTCAAGTTTTAGGATCAGATAGCCTCACTGAATCCTGTTTAACAAGTTACAGTTGGCCCCTACATATGAACCACCATCAGGCATGACTGAAATTGCAGCATTGCCCTCTGTCTCCTATTGCTGACGATCTTTCGGCCTTACCATCTCCCTCCTCCTCTTCCCGCCTCTAGTCAGTATCCCTTCTTGCCTGTTCACATGATGCCAGCCCTTGTACTCCAGCTGTTGTACTGTACTACTATACTTTTCAGGATGAAAATGAAACTCTTAGTAGTTCGTCGTGTCTGACTCTTTGCAACTCCTTGGACTGTAGCCCTCCAGGGTCTTCTGCCCATGGAATTTCCTAGGCAAGAATATGAAATGGGTAGCCATTCCCTTCTCCAGGGGATCTATAATATTAAAAAGGTTTTTTATGTGTGTGTTTTTCACATTTTATTTGTGTGAAAGTATTATAGGACAATACTATATAGCCGCTGGTGTTAGTTTGGTATGTAGGCTAACTTTGTTGGACGTAAAGACAAATTGGATTTATAAATGCCCTCTCAGAACAGAACTCGCTTGTATGTAGGGGACTTACTGTACTAGACGCAGCATCTGGGATAAATGAATACTTCTACTCTTCAGTTTCCACATCTGTATTATATACCCACCACTGAGGGTGTTGTGATGATTAAGTGTGCTAAATAAATGCTTTTTTAGAAAGCCTACCCTAGAGTAAGAACTCAATAGGCTAATATTATTAAGAGAGATAAGCCAGAGGACAAACATCAATATTTCTTTCTCCTATCCCTCCCAGAGGTAAGTATCTTTACCCATTTACCAGGAAGAATTATGGAATACTCATAATAGTTTCATTTCTCTACAATGTCCTTTTATAAGACTGTGGTTAATAAAATGATCCATTTCTTAAAAATGAGAGAATAGGAATAAAATTATCCTAGCAAGCTCACCTAATCTTTCTCAAATCCCTTATACATACAAAGGAGCAAAGACATGTATCAGTGTTTTCTGTTTAAACTTAGTTCAAATATGTAAAAATGCTTTATAAATTACATGATACAGTATACGTTCAAATATTTATTATTTGGCATAGAAGCAACTGAGGATATATGATGTAATTTTAAATATAAGAAGAAAATACACTGAATAGCTGCCTCATCAAAAAGAGGCATTTTCTGGCTAATTTTATCCTTACTACTCAAGGTTAATCTACATCACCTTTTTAAAAAACTTATCAATGGCAGTGATAAAATATGAGATTAAAAATGTAATAATCACTGGAAAAGAAACCACAGGGTCTCATTTTTTTAGTATATAGTTGCCCAGTTATGTTTGATGGAGAGAAAATCACTAAAATTACCAAAGGAGCTTACCTGCCAGCCCCTCTATCAGCATTCTGGAATAGATCTTTGACAACCATCCTTCTTCATGAGATAACAGCTTCTGCATTATATTCTACAATTAGTACTTAAAAATAACATGGACATTTGATTTTTATATTTAGATGCAAACATTTCCATCAGAGATATTTTACTAGCACTAATTTGAAATTTTATATATGTTCTATAATATAATGGAAACTGGCAAAGTGAGTAGTTCTATCGAAGAATGAATTTTTATCCTACATTTTTACCAAAACTAAAAAACCCTCCTAAACCTGCATCTAAAAATGCTATCTTGGGTCTGTGTGTAGAACCCAGGTGGGTACTCTGCATAGATCCTTGTTAGGACTATTTTCCCAGGCTGATGAGAATATTATAGACTGTACTTAAAACCTGAAAGTTTACGTATAACAGTTTGTTTATTGAAGGAGGTGAAATATTTTTAAACTCTCACTCTGTTTTTATAGAGGGAACAATTTTCCCTGGAGAGAAAGACTATTATTAGCATGAAAATTTAAAGATGTGATGATTTAAAAAATAGCAAAGTGGTGAAAAGAGCAAGGTCTAGGGTCACCTGCCAGGGTCCGACTGAGGTTCTGCATGTAGCTGTGTGACTTTACGAAACTTTCTTAACCACCCTGTGCCTTGGCTCTCCCATCTTTAAACTCTTGTGGCATATACATACAAATACTTGTAGCATTTGCAGATTTAATCCTTAAGCTGAGTGGTTAAATATAAAGAACAGAAAGGGCAACAATGAGAATTTATATATGGGCACAAACTCTTTGTGCAACAAATTTGACATGATATTTTTCCTTTCCACAAAGATGCAATAGCTTATCCAACTTTGCCCAAGATATGCTTCATAGTTAGTATCTAATACTAAAGCTAGAATAATTTCTTTTAGGGATGAAGTTAAAAACATTACCTTGCTGTAGCATGTTTTAGTGCTGCTTGCTCAGTCAGTCAATCGTGTCCAACTCTCTGTGACCCCATGGACTGTAGCCCACCAGGCTCCTCAGTCCATGGAATTTCCCAGGCAGGCATACTGGAGTGGGTTGCCATTTCCTCCTCTAGGGATATTATAGTGTACCTGTGTGTTTATATACATAGTGGTCATGCTGTGAGTTAACAGAATTGTTTTCTCCCTGTTGTTTTCAGGAATATCTGGTTTGAAAGAAATGTGAGCATTTATGCATTGTTTTCTGTGCACCCTGCACTATATGAGAATTATGTTTTACATTTCACAGGCAATCCTTCCCTCAAAAAGGTGGGTAAGCTCCTGTCCATGGGACAAAAGGAGCTCACTGCCTATTTTTATATAGCTTACAAGCTAAGAACAGTATGAAAAGGCAAAAAGATAGGACACTGAAAGATAAATTCCCCAGGTTGGTAGGTGCCCAGTATGCTACTGGAGATTGGAGGAGAAATAACCCCAGAAAGAATGAAGAGGTGGAGCCAACACAAAAACAGTACCAAGTTGTGGATCTAACTGGTGATGGAAGTAAAGTCTGATGCTAAAAAAGAGCAATACTGCATAGGAACCTGGAATGTTAGGTCCATGAATCAAGGCAAATTGGAAGTGGAAAACAGGAGATGGCAAGAGTGAACATCAACATTCTAGGATCAGTGAACTAAAATGGACCGAAATGAGTGAATTTAACTCAGATGACCATTTATCTACTACTGTGGGCAGGAATTGCTTAGAAGAAATGGAGGAGCCCTCATAGTCAACAAGAGTCTGAAATGCAGTACTTGGATGCAATCTCAAAAACAACAGAATCTCTGTTCGTTTCCAAGGCAAACCATTCAATATTACAGTTATCCAAGTCTATGCCCCAACCACTAATGCTAAAAAGTTGAAGTTGAATGGTTCTATGAAGAACTACAAGACCTTCTAGAAATAACACCCCCCAGAAAAGTCCTTTTCATGATAGGTGATTGGAATGCAAAAGTAGGAAGTCAAGAGATACCTGGAGTAACAGGCAAATTTGGCTTTGGAGTACAGAATGAAGCAGGGCAAAGGCTAACAGAGTTTTGGCAAGAGAACGCACTGGCCATAGCAGACATCCTCTTCCAACAACACAAGAGAAGACTCTACACATGGACATCACCAGATGGTCAATACCGAAATCAGATGGATTATATTCTTTGCAGCCAAAGATGGAGAAGCTCTATACAGTCAGCAAAAATAAGACCAGGAGCTGACTGTGGCTTAGATCATGAAGTCCTTATTGGCAAATTCAGACTTAAATTGAATAAAGTAGGGAAAGCCACTATACCATTCAGGTATGACTTAAATCAAATCCCTTACATTTATAAACTGGAGTGACAAATAGATTCAAGGAATTAGATCTGACAGAGACTGCCTGATGAACTATTGACAGGAGTTTGTGACATTGTACAGGAGGCAGGCATCAAGACCATCCCCAAGAAAAAGAAATGCAAAAAGCCAAAACAGTTGTATGAGGAGGCCTTACAAATAGCTGAAAAAAGAAGATAAGCTAAAGGCAAAGGAGAAAAGGAAAGACATAAGCATCTGAAAGCAGAGTTCCAAAGAACAGCAAGGAGAGATAAACCTTCCTTAGTGATCAATGCAAAGAAATAGAGGAAAACAACAGAATGGGAAAGACTAGAGATCTCTTCAAGAAAATTAGAGATATCAAGGGAACATTTCATGCAAAGAGGAGCACAGTAAAGGACACAAATGGTATGGACCTAACAGAAGCAGCAGATATTAAGAAGAGGTGGCAAGAATACACAGAAGAACTATACAAAAAAGATCTTCACAACTCAGATAACCACGATGGTGTGATCACTCACCTAAGCCAGACATTCTGGAATGCAAAGTCAAGTGGGCCTTAGGAAGGATCACTATGAACAAAGCTAGTGGAGTTGAAGAAATTGCAGCTGAGCTATTTCAAATCCTAAATGATGATGCTGTCAAAGTGCAGCACTCAATATTCCAGCAAATTTGGAAAACTCAGCAGTGGCCACAGGGTTGGAAAAGGTCAGTTTTCATCAATTCTCAAAGAAAGGCAATGCCAAAGAATGTTCAAACTACTGCTCAATTGCACTCATCTCACAGGCTAGCAAAGTAATGCTCAAAATTCTCCAACCAGGCTTCAATAGTATGTGAACCGTGAACATCCAGATATCCAAGCTGGATTTAGAAAAGGCAGAGGAACCAGAGATCAAATTTCCAATATCGGTTGGGTCATCGAAAAAGCAAGAGAATTCCAGAAAAACATTTACGTCTGCTTTACTGACTATGCCAAAACCTTTGACTGTGTGGAGCACAACAAACTGTGGAAAATTCTTCAAGAGATGTGAATACCAGACCACCTGACCTGCCTCCTGAGAAATGTGTATGCAAGTCAAGAAGCAACAGTTAGAACAGGACATGGAACAACAGACTGGTTCCAAATCGGGAAAGGAGTACATTGAGGCTGCATATTGTCACCCTGCTTATTTAACTTATATGCAGAGTACATCATGCAGAATGCCAGGCTGAATGAAGCACAAGCTAGAATCAAGATTGCTGGGAGAGATATCAATAACCTCAGATACGCAGATGACACCACCTTTATGGCAGAAAGCGAAGAACTAAAGAGCCTCTTGATGAAAGTGAAAGAGGAGAGTGAAAAAGTTGGCTTAAGATTCAACATTCAGAAAACTAAGATAATGGCATCCAGTTCAATTACTTCATGGCAAATAGATGGGGAAACAGTGGAAACAGCGAGAGACTTTATACTTTTGGGCTCCAAAATCACTGCAGATGGTGACTGCAGCCATGAAATTAAAAGATGCTTGCTCTTTGGAAGAAAAGCTATGACCAACCTAGACAGCATATTAAAAGGCAGAGAAATTACTTTGCCAACAAAGGTCCACCTATTCAAAGCTTTGGTTTTTCCAGTAGTCATATATAAATGTGAGAGTTGGACTACAAAGAAAGTTGAGTGCCGAAGAATTGATGCTTTTGAACTGTGGTGCTGGAGAAGGCTTCTGAGAGTCCCTTGGACTGCAAGGAGATCCAGCCAGTGCATCCTAAAGGAAATCAGTACTGAATATTTATTGGAAGGACTGAGGCTGAAGCTGAAACTCCAATACTTTGACCACCTGATGTGAAGAACTGAATCATTAGAAAAGACCCTGATGCTGAGAAACATTGAAGGCAGGGGGAGAAGGGGACAACAGACGATGAGATATTGAATGGCATCACCGACTCAATGGACATGAGTTTGAGTAAGCTCTGGGTGTTGGTGATGGACAGGGAAGCCTAGAGTGCTGCAGTCCATGGGGTCAGAAAGAGTCAGACATGACTGAGTGACTGATCTGAACTGACAAGCTAAGGATGTTTTTGATTAAATGGGTAGGAAAAAATCTAAAGAAGCATAATGTTCCATGGCACACGAAAGTTAAAATTGAAGCCATCCATGAAAAAGTGTTATTGGAACATAGTCATGCAGATTCCTTTACATATTATCTATTGTCTTGGGTGCTTTTGCACTGTAACAGCAGCATTGAGTAGTTAGGACAGAAGTCATATGGACACAAAGCCTAAAATATTTAGTATCTGCTTCTTTAAGAAAATGCTGATCCTCCTGTCTGGCCTAAATCTATCCCAGAAAGAAAGAAAGATTGGCACTCTAACAACATCATAGCCAAGTTCCACTAAGCAGAGGGTAAGCTGGCTGTAGAACAATCTGCTCCAAGACAAGAGAGAAGATAAAGCGGACCAGTTCTTTGCCAGCTGAGAAATTCCACTTGATTTTGCAGCATAAGAGTTTTCCCTAAACTGTCTTATAGTGGTCATTTTTCCTAATTATACAAAGTGGAGACTTGTTTTGGTAACTTCATCATAACATCACAAAGGCAGCAAGTCAGAAATTCAGTCAGTATAGAGCAAATCCAAGCCCACCCCACATCCAAGGCAGCTGATGACATGGCAAATGTTTGCCAGATTCAAACCTCTTCCGGCAAAGTGGTATAGAGAATCCTTCCCCCAGGAAGACTGCCCACTGATGGACCATTTAACATTCATCAGCTCACGTACTACTGTGTTCTAGGCATTGCTCTCAACTTTGAGGACACAGGGATGAATCAGAAAAGTAATGACCCGGCTTTCATGGAACCTAAAACACAATAGAGGTGACAATAAACAATAAACAAATGAATAACTAGGAAAAGGCTGAAAAGTGCTATAAAAACACAGGGTATAAAATACCTCATCATTCCATGTACATGTGGCATATAAAATAGTCAAATTCATAGAGACTGAAAGAGAATGGTGGTTGCCAGGGACTGGGGGGAGGTGGGAAGGAATGGGGAATTTATATTTAGTGGACAGAGTTTCAGCTTTACAAAATGAAAAGAGTTCTGGAGATGGTTGGTGGTGATGGTCATGCAACAATATGAATGTATTTAATACCACTGAACTGCACACTTAAAGGTGGTTAGCATGGTAAATTTTATGCTATTTGTATTATACCACAATTTTTCAAATGGAAAAAAAAAAACACTAGTGATAAAGAGATGTCTTAAAAGTTTCCAAAAAGACAGGTTTCCTACCAAAAAAAAAAATAAGCATTCAATTTCTTATCAGATACCAGAAAATAATGAAGAAAAAACAAACATGTTCAGAGTTCTGTGCTAAAATTATTTTCAAGTTAAAACTTCTATATTTAGACAAATTATTAACTAATTACGAAGGTGGAAAAATGTTATTTTCAGACAAACACACATATATACACATATCCATACAAGTAAAGCGATGGCTGTTAAGTGGTTGCCATTCACGTTAACATACTTTCAGTTTAAAAAAAAATTTAGAATAGGAGATCTATTCACATAGTTAAAAATCAGAGTATATAAAAAAAATACATGGTGAATCTCCCCTTCCAAACTCCTGCTTCATATTCTTAGGTGTTCTCACTGCTCCTTCTTGGAAGGAACCACTGTTAGATTCTCACATAGCTTCTGTAATATCACCTTACATGCATAGGCACATCTACATATAGATTCTTTCTCTCCCCTTCCTTTAAATGGTTGACTTAAAAGCGGTAATTAGGTAAGGTCTGAGTAGCAGAAAGATTGAGCCAGGTGAAAAGGAGAACGTTCCAGGCAGAGAAAGAGAGAGACCACAGGATTCAGCACAGAAATTAGTGTTTTATGTTTAAGAATCGGAAGGAAGTCAAATAATGGATGCACGGTGGATGAGGAAGGGTGGCACAGAAGAAAAAATGGAAGGAAAAAAGAATGGATGATTCCACTAGAATCGTAGTGCATAGCTGCCAAACCCTGTCTTCATCGAGAAACTACCTTACCACCATTAAGGTAGTTTGACCTCAAAAAGAGGATCCCATGGAGCTTCACTTCTTCCAGGAAATAGTCAGCTACAGATCCCCCTTCAACCTCAAACACTAAGCACATCTTCCTCTTTAGAAATGTCCCTGAATGGCTCACTTGCCCTCTGAAGCCAACAAAAGAATTATGAGTGTGCCTGGAATCCAAGCAGCAGGTGCCCCTCACTTCCAAAAATCCCACCATAAGAGCATGCTTGCCAATCAGAGACTGTGTTTCCTCTCTTTACTCTATAAATGTATTCTCCTCTCTACCACCTTATACTGCTGCTGACAGTGATGACAGATGGATTCCCTTGCCCAATTTATGAATCAACAGCCTTTGCACATCTTATCTTTGACACAGTTTTGTCTTTGACCTCATGAAACAGTTCCAACTTGAGCCTAAGTGCAGGGCCCTGTTTTACCCCACCTCCCATGATGAAGGGGGAAGAGGGGAGAGAGAAATCACCAGATGCTTAGTTTATTGCATTTAATTTTATTTTAGTATTTTCTGTGCTTCTTAAACTCTACTATCTCCCAATACTATTTCGAAATACTTATTTTATTTTAGTCCCAAATTTGGCATTTAGAGAGGAGTTTTTTTTCAGACTGAAAACCTCTATTTTGTCCAATATATACATATACATACTCATAAAACTTTCCAAGCTTTATTTAAATAGTTTTCTGATGTGGTTTCCATAAAGCAATATTATGACTCAGTGTGCATATTTAGAGAAATTATGATGATTTCTTTTAAAATTCTAATTATAGTTTAAATGACCTAATTGCTATTCAGAATCAGACACATTATATGCCCAATTCAATATACCACTTTAAAATATTGCCAAGGATTAAAATAAATTATAATGTATAGTACATACTTTCTCCTTAATTATGTATTTCTGTGATTGGTTTCCAGCTTCACTATTTCTGTTATCTTTGTAAACCATTTTCCCTCTCCACCATATTTGTTGCTTGATAAAGGAGTAATGCTGAAATGATGAGACTCTTAAATTTTTTTAATGTTTTTTATTATAAATAATGCATACTTATAAAAATTTAAAACACTACAGAAGTAGATAACACCTGTCCCTGTCCCCATGAATTCTATTTAAGTAATCACGGTATGATATGCCTGTGTATTAGAATCAAGAATAGAACTAGGAAGAGCTTAGACAACTGTAAAATTAGAAGGCACGCAGAATATATGACACTAACATTTCTGACACTAACGTTTGTAGGGGTCCCAGAGCCACTCTCAATGTTGACAATGTCTAGATGGACTCTCAGAACTCACTGGAAACTGTTATACTCACAGTTAAAGTTTTTACAGGAAACAGATGAAAATCAGTCAACTTCCTTTGATGGGGTGTAGTCCAGGAAATATCAGACGTGGGGCTCTCACTGTCCTCTCCCCACAGTCAGGACACATTGCTTTCCTGGCATCGATATGTGAAAAAAACACATGAAATGATGCCAACAGGGAAACTCATCCCAGCCTCAGTGTCCAGAGATTTTATTGGGGATCCACGACATAGGCACGATGGATGGCTTCACTGCTCGTGTGCTTGTCTGGCCCAGAATAACCCTAGATAACATTGCTGGGTTTTTTAGTGTGGCCAGTTCCATCCTAAGACTATCTGGGTTTAGCCAGTCCCCATTATGCATCATAGTGTTAGACTATCTGGTAAAAATAAAGACACTCTTTTCAGCCCTGTAGTTCCAAAGGCTTAGTGATTACCTCCCAGAAGCTAAGGTCAAAGACCAGAACTCTTTTTGAGCAAGGTTAAATTATTTACTAAACAGGCTTCCTAGTGGGGGGGGGGGGGGGGGAAACTTTAGAGGAATAAATCCGAACTGATTATCTTCAATTAATTTCAGACATTATTTCATGATGTTCCCTAAAGGAGAGAACCAGTTAACTGTCTTATTGCCATCAACAGAGTATCAGGGGTAGTAGGGGAGAATGGATTCTGTTTGTTTTATGCTTTTCCTCTTTGTCATTATAGGTCTCTGTTTCATTAGATTCCTTTTCTCTGCAGCTCCACCTCCACTGCTGTGCTTTGATTACTGAACTGGTCCCTCAGAGGTAGTCATCAACTGTACAAATGCCCACAGAAGTGACTAAAGGAGTGAAGCTCCCATTTGACCTTGGTTCAGTATTGATATGCAAAAGAATACCTTTTTCACAAAGGAAATCTGTTTCCTCACTTTCCCACTAACCCCTCCTTTATTCTTGAATGGTGCAGATCTCTCAGCACATATTTCATTATCTGGCTTTGATGGAGTGTGCAGAGAAACAGCTCTCTGCTACAGTATAGTCAACAGCTAGGGCATGTAGAATGTTGGTCCTGATTCTCTAGTCTCAGACTCAAGTCAACAACTCAGGGTCTGGCAATGTGGTCCCTAAAGCACCTCTTCTCAGCTAAAGGACTAGAGTTCGCTCAGCACTGACAGCTACATGGTGAGAATGGGAGGACAGTTTCCCAACAAAGGTAGAAAATCTGAAATCACTCCACTCACTTATATATGTGAAATTCACATAGTATAAAATTAACTTATGTCAGTGCTTTTAGTACTTTCACAGTATTGTGTAGCCACTACCTCTATCTAGTTCTGAAACACTTTCATCATTCTGAAATAAAACACCATACCCACTAGGCAATCACTCCCCACTCTCCTCCTTCCAGGCACTAAAACCCACCAATTTGCTTTCTATTTCCATGGATTTATCTATGTTGGATATTTCATATAAATGAAAGCATACAGCACGTGATCTTTTGTGTCTGGCTCCTGAAATCACTGCATTTTAAATGCGGTCGCAATACCAACAACAACAACAACACTGGGTGAGCTAAACCAAACGCATGTGAGGGGAAGTATGGTCTGCTTGCTACTAGTTAACAGCCTCTGCCCTGATGCAGAGTGATAGAAGGGACCACAACTGGGCACTGATTAAGAGGGAGGAGCCTGGAAAAGATGTCCTCTAGAAGGGCAAGGAATTAAGCTAAGTCGCCATCTATCCACAAATCCAGTTAAGAATAGTCAAGGACACAGAATTTAGTAGACAGAGCTTGTTAGAATCATGATTTATATAGGCAAGCCAAGTCCAATGTTCTAGAAAGTCCTGGAAAGTACAGAAGGCAGAAACTTTATTTGCAACAATTTTGTGTATGGATTGGCAGGTAGAGATGAGGGGATACAGCTCAAGGCCAATGAATCCTGCCAATCAGAATGGATAGGTTAAACAATGTTTTTTTAAAGGTATTTTTAATCACATTAAATGATTTCAAAGTTGTTGACCTGATCATCTCATGCCAATCAGTACCTCTGATTAGTAGTTTAGGCATTCTTTATTCAAAACTTAAATAAACAGATTAAGTTTCAGGCATTCTAAAGTTGGTAATCCTGTCGACTCCAGACTTAGAAAGCATGCAGAATAAAAAGGGAAGATTATGGGGTAAAATAGAAATGTCAGGGATGATGCCAATTGGAACTCAGTGTGAAGCACAGCTTTGCTTTCATAATTTTTAGTCTCAGTTTTTCCATCAGAAACATGAGTATAATTACTCAATCTGCTAGACTGTTGTTAGAATGATATATGATTGTCTGTGTGATATCTGACACAGATGAAAAGCAGTAGGTATGAATTATTACAATAACGAAGCTGACATTGACAAACAATTTGAACTACTAATTTTAGGATAGACATTTGCTCTCTGACTGCATTTCTGCTTGCTGCTGGATACAGGGGAACATTATACCCAGATAAAGCAGTTCCTCAAAGGCTTTAGCAGGTCTTCAGTAAAAGGACAAAACTGTACCTTACAAAAGTACATGAAGCAAGTTTACCACTAGTTTAGGGGAACAGTGATGGGTTTTAAAATTAAATCTAAAATAAGTTTACTCATTGGAAAGGATGACAGATGGACAATGTGACCCCCTGCAATCTTTCTTAGTTGTAGAAATGGCAGCTAGTTGGAGGGATTAAGCCTGTCAATGTCACACTGCCAACTGGACAGTTCTCAAATTTAGAAGGGCAACTTCTGTGTCAGACTAAGTAGGTCAAATTTTTGTGCCTTTTCCATAAAGTCCTCCCTGCCAAGCAGAAGGTGAAAAATTGGGGGCACTTGTTGGTTTGACAAAGTTGAGATTTAACTTTTTCAAACACTTTTCGTAATTATCTCAAATGCTAATGGTAATAGAGAATTAAATCAATGCATCCATAGTACAAACAATATTTTGGTCTATTTAAAATTCATTTCACATCATAAAGAAAAAGTCTCAACTTTTATATAATCTTATATAACATATTTTTGTGAAAAATGCAGTGTGTCCTTTTTAATGTGGAAAAGAAGAGCAGGACCATCTTTTACTCCATTTTCTATTTTCTGATTAGTTCTGAATACCTAAATGATAAAAGTCCAACATCCTTTCCAGAAATTGCATGAAGTGGGTTAAGGGGGGAAAAGTCTGATTTCTAGAAATCAGTGTACCAAAGAAAACATAATCAGGTCTAAAACTGTCATTTCTCTCTTTAAGAAAGAAATCCACGGCTTTGTCATGTGCAGTCCTTGGCTTTGGGTTTTCTACAGTCCTTGGGTGGATGCTGACCAGAAGGATGTATGACGCGCAGGACAGATTTGTACCCTGTAGCTTTAACAAGTACGGATTTTAAGGGGAGCCAGTTTCTATTAGATCCTGGGCCCCAAGAAATTGACAAGGCTAATGACTGGGCAGGGGTAGGAGAGAACTTGTGGGGAGTGAATCCCAAGTTTCTGATTGATAAATTGATTGATTGGTGGATTAGGCTAGGATCAGCAGGGAAGCAGGAGGCAAAAATTACTTAAAACTAGTGTTTCCAAAAATATAGCACTTACTGCTGGTATGAAACATAAAATTAGATCACATAAAATATGATATATTAATAATTTTAATTATTGTGTCTATGACCAGTGATAATGATTTTCTTTTTATATTGGTAATACAGAATTTTGTTTTACATTTATTAGGTTAAGTGAAAAAAGTTTTATAAAACATGACAAAAATTATGAAAGTTGAGTATGAATGATTGGTTTGTGAGACATTTATTTCAATTTAAATAGAAGACACCTTTTTTAAATAGAAGACATCTTTTTAAAATTGAAGCGTGTCTAAACGTAGGCATGTGAAATGTCATTCCAAGACTCTGGGGTAAAGACCTGTCAGAACAACTAAATTTGGTGGGGAGTCTGGATTGTGATTTTTATCTTCGAGCATTTTTAATTTTACATCCTATGAATATATCACAAAAGACAATAAACAAAAAAAGATATCATTTCCCTAATATTCAAGATGAAGATGAATCAGAAAACATCAGTACAACTTAAGAACTTTGAATATTACCTAAAAAGAGATATAATAAAAGTCAGCTACACTAGCACATGGTAGATACAGATGTCTGAATCTACCAAACTTACATTTTGGTCTTTGCTTGACAAACTTACATCTTATGAATTGAGAATTATGTCTACAGTAATACAAAATCAATTTCCAATGAAATGCTATGCTAAATCTAACTCAATTATATGAATCTTATTTCAAAAATGAATTCATGTGATGGTTTGAGATGTAAACAATAAACAGAATATTTAAAAGGTGGCCAAGGACACTGGCATAAAGGAAAGATGACATGAATGGAGTGATGTACAGCCTGCAGGCAGTGTGGTCCATGCTGGAAACAGACTGCAAAGTTGGGTCTGAGCTTCCTAACAGCCAAAACAAATATGACTGTATAATTAGTTACAACAGGGGTGGGAAACTGTAGTCCTTCAGCCAAATCCCATCTGCCACCTGGCTTTGTAAATAAAGTTTCACTGGAGCACAGCTGTGCAGACTGGTTTCTCTATTGTCTATAACTGTCTGTGGGTTACAATGGCAGGACTGAGTCATTGCAACAGAGACAGTGTGGCCTACAAAGATGAAAATGCAGTCTGGTCTTTAAGAAAAATTTTGCTAACCCCTGAATCACAATATTACAGTATTTAAGGGATTAAAAAAATTCCCTGGCTCAGTGAATTAAAAAAAAAAAAAAAAACAACAACCAACTGCTTTAGGTTGTTAAAAGCCATTGATATCAATTAAAATGCTTATAAAAATTGATATTTTTGCCATGAAATTTACATTCATTTTTTTCCATACCAATGGATTAGCAGTTATGTTACACGGTAAATCTCAGTTACCCAAAGCTCATCTCTTGTACAAATAAAACACTATATATTTAATATCTTCCTAAAGTATTAGTCTAAAAAGGGACTGCCTCTATAGGCCCAGTTGTTGTTGTTTAGTTGCGAAGTTGTGTCTGACTCTTTGTGACCCCATGGACTGTAGCCCACCAGGCTCCTCTGTCCATTGGATTCTCCAGGCAAGAACACTGGAATGGGTTGCCATTTCCTTCTACAAGGGATCTTTTCAACTCAGGGATTGAACCTGCATCTCCTGCATTGGCAGGCAGATCCTTTACTGCTGAGCCATTAGGGAAGCCCCTATAGGCCCAAACCTAAAAAAATGCACTTCCTAACAGTTATCCCTTACACAGGATTTTTAAATACAGTCTTCTACCTTTTAAGGTGCATCACATTAATCATTAATTTCAGAGGAAAGACAGTCTCTCAATAAAGTACATTTCCTCCTACTCAGTCTTAAGGACAGATTAACAGCAGCTGTCAGATAATGGATTTAGGGCATTATACTGAAAGAAAAAATGAGAATGTCAATAAGCCTTCTTTAAAAATTTTTCTATCTACTTGGACTTCAGAGAAGGCAGAAAGAGAAAGTAAAGGAGGCAGTTCTAGCTGTGAATGTGACACTTCATTCTGATTTCTAGGAAACTAACCCTAAAGCCCATTTTACTAACTGACCAAACATTGCTGTTCCAAGAGTGGACCTGATACAGCTGGATGGTCACATTCTCTCTCTAGAGAATTGAGAAGAGACTGGAATGCTGGCGCTGAGACACATCAGTGTTGGCACCCAGAAAAAGGAGCCTCAAACTTAAACACCAAAGCTTCCCTGATGCCCACCTCATAGAAGCCTATTGTTCAGATCTTCCTTAGATCTTGTGAAATCCTCTATCCTTTCCTAATGTCTATTACCTGTATCCAAATGAACAATTTGTCCAGATGGTACATATTCAAATACTTAAGGGGCTATTTAGCACATCCCTCTAAACTTCCCTGGACTTCCCTGATAGCTCAGTTGGTAAAGAATCCGTCTGTAATCCAGGAGACCCTGGTTGGATTCCAGGGTCAGGAAGATCGGCTGGAGAAGGGATAGGCTACCCATTCCAATATTCTTGGGCTTCCTTTGTGGCTCAGTTGGTAAAGAATCTGTCTGCAGTGCAGGAAACCTGGGTTTGATCTGTGGGTTGGGAAGATCCCCTGGAGAAGGGAAAGGCCACCCTGGTACACTGGCCTAGAGAATTCCATGGACTGTATAGTCCATGGGGTCACAAAGAGTCAGACATGACTGAGCGACTTTCACCTCACTAAACTTCCCTTCTCCACATAAAATATACTTAATTTACCCTGACTTTAAAATTATTTTACTGGGGTAGAAAAGTCTCAACAGTCTAAAGAAATATATTTTAAAAAATAGACTTTAATCCCAAACCTAGACCCCAGAGCCCCTCTAAAATCTTATATGGAGAACTGAACACAAGGCTTAAGGCATGGTGTGATTAGCACAGAGTAGGACAAGACTGTCACCTCTCTTATTCTAAACACTCAGCTATAGGTCATGTTTAGTTTTTCTGATAGACACATCATACTATTGACCTTACATTTACCTAAATCAATCCTGTTTTTATCATTATAGCTGATACTCAGTTTTGTTATCATTTTTGGACCCAAATATATAAATTTGTATTTACCCCTAAGATATTTGATTTTATTAATATACTCACTTTTCCAGTTTGCCAAGAAAATTTTGGATTAGTAATAACTAATAATATAGCTTCTGTGTGATAGAAGCATGTTAAGCATTTTACATCTTCTGCATTATTTCAATTTTTTGCAACAGTCTTATAAGAAGCGTGTTTATTTGTTCCCAGCTTCCTCCACTCTCTACCCCTTCAGCTTTGGAAAGAAAAATATAAATCTTTTGATTGAAGTGAATTTTCTTTGTGGACATGAATAGCAATCTTACCAAAATGGAATTATACAAACAGCTGTATATTAAATAAATAAGTAAATAAAATATCTCATGAAAAATGCATCCATACTATGTAAACAAATAAGAACAGGAGGGAAGGTCATAACTAAAAGGATAATGAGACACCAAAGGAAGAAGAAATAACTGATAAGTTGGACTTCATTAAAATTTTAAAATTTTACTCCGCTAAATAAAATGTCAAGAGAATTTAGACAAGCCACAAACTGGGAGGAAACACTTGCATAAGACACATCTGAAAAGGGCTGTTATCCACAGTATACAAAGAACTCTTAAAAGCTCAACAATAAGGAAAGCAATTTGATTAAAAAATTAACCAAAAACCTTAACAGACACCTCACCAAAGATCTACATATGACACATAGGATTTGGAAAAATCTGTATTATGTCTCATCACAGAAACACAAATTAAAACTACTATAAGGCACGACTGCACAACTATTGGTGGTAGTGGTGATTTAATTGCTAAGTTGACTCTTGCAACCCCATGGGCCATAGCCCACCAGGCTCCTCTGTCCTTGGGGATTCTCTAGGCAAGAATACTGGAGTGGGCTGCCATTCCCTTCTCAAGGGGAACTTTCTAATCCGGGGATTGAGCCTGTGTCTCCTGAGTTGCAGGCAGATTCTTTACTGCTGAGCCATCAGGGAAGCCCCCCTATTAGAATGGCCAAAATCCAGAGCACTGACAACACCAAATGCTGATAAGGATTTAGAGCAACAGGAACTCTCACACATTGCTGGTTGACATGCAAAACAGTATGATCACTTTGAAAACTGTTTGGTATTTTCTTACAAAATTAATGTATATGATCCAGCAATTGTGATCCTTGATGTGTTCTCAAAGGAGAAGGAAATTTAGTTCCACACAAAAAACTGTACATGGATGTTGATAGAAGTTTTATTAATAATTGCCCAAACATGAAAGCAAGCAAGAATCCTTCAGGAGGTGAATGGATAACTTGTAGTACATCTGGAGTGTGGAATATTGTTTACCACCAAAAAGAAATGAGCTATCAAACCATGAAAAGACATGGAGGGAACTTAAATGCATATTACTGAGTGAAAGAAGTGAATATGAAAAGGCTATATACTTTATAATTCCAACAACATGATATTTTGAAAAAGGTAAAACTATGGAGACAGTAAAAAGATCAGTAGTTGCTAGGAATTTGAGAGAAGGAGGGGTGAATGGGCAGAAAACAGAGGATTTTTAGGGCATTGAAAATATCCTATATGATACTATAATGATGGATACATGTCATTATACATTTGTCCAAACTCATAGAGTGTATAACACCAAGAGTGAAGCCCAAGGTAAACTATAGACTTTGGGCAATTATGATATGAAAATGCAGGTACATCAATTGTAACAAATGTTTGACTCTGGTGGGGAATGTTGATAATGGGGGAGGCTATGCATATATGGGGACAGGGAGTATATGAAAAATCACTATACCTTTTTCTCAATTTTGCTGTGACCCTATAAATGCACCAAAAATGAGGTTCTTTTTATTAAAAAAAAAAAAAGGTAACGAGATTGAGAGACGTTAGGTGACTTGGCCAAATTTAGAGAGTCAGCAAGTGGTAAAGCTGATCTTTGAAACCCAGTCGGACTCCAAATCTAACTACTGTGCTCTGGTGCCTCCAAAGTCTAACCAAACAATTGCTCCCTAGATGTCAATACTCTTGATCATTAAATTTTCTAAGAAGATTTTCTATATATTTATTTATATCATTGATTTTAAAAGAAATACTATATAGAAGAGAGACCAGTGGCAAGCTTCAAGAAACCCTTTCTAAAGCTCATATCTTTACTTTGATTAACACCCCTGGATGTATTAAATCCATTTTACTGAACAATTATATATTCTGCATTTCTCAAACTTTTCTGTAATGATGAAATAAGTGTTTTCCAAATCCTTGTGTATGTCCAATTACATTACACTTACTATTTTCCCTTGACAGAGCAATCACATTATCTGTCAAAAAGAAGTTGTATAACCTTTCTGGAAACCGATTTAAAAATACATACCAAGGCTCACAGAAATGCTTTTATTCAACCATCTTAAAAATCTCCCTTCAGAAATATGTGCAAAGGAAATAATTTAACTTTTTGTACATAAATCTTTTTCTGGATTTTACATTATTTTATAATTCTTCTATTTGTGTTCTGTGTTATTTATAAAGATTAAAAAAGCAAACATTAAAAATAGAATTATAAATTACATTATGGGACAAAATGAGCTACTATACAGACTTTTAAATAATGACTTTGAGATTATATATATACTGACATGGGCAAAATGCTTATGATAAAAGAAATGAAAAAGAAGGATATAGTACAATCTAATTTTGTTAAGTATATTTAACATGTATAAATGTGCATATATAATAAATAACTAGCCTTTCTTATGTCTCATTCGTTGGTAGATCTAATAAATATGTAACATATTAATATATCATGTAATATATATGTATGTATTACATAACCCCCTACAAAACTGTTCCTGAGTATTTCTGAAAGTAATCCAGAAGTTTACATGAATATGTTTTTAACTACCACTACGCACTTCCTTCGCAATGCTTTTTTTGGGATTGCCCTACTGAGCACTGCAGTCTTCTGCCAGGAATTGCCTCCATTACCTTTTTTCAGACACTATTCCCAAATGACTAAATAATGCTCAAAAAAAGAAAAGCTATAGACTCCCAATATCCCCAAAGAATAATAAGTTCTGCCTCCCCTAAAACATTCTAGATGCCTGTTTTCATGTACTGTTTTCACGATGGCTTATTGACTATCTGGAACCACCAGTTCAAACTATTGAAAGGCTTAGCAAATCACTGGAATCAAAACAGTTGAGATGTCAGGTATTTGTTACAGAATATAGCAGAAGATTATGACCTATATTTTCTCAGGATTTATGCTTAGCACTTGTTTGGACACTGAACTTCTCACATATTTCAAGATATCACTCAAGGAACAATACTGAGATTCTATCAGCAAGACATTTGTTTGCTTGCTTGCTGCAACATATTTCTAAGATAATTACATCATCTATTTAAGCTTGTCCTTCCCAACAACTCACATCACTAATCATTTTTTCCCATAAACCAACAAAAAGTAGCAGGATTCATAAGATTCCTTGGAACATCTTTTAAATTTTGATATAGCCTCATAGGAATAATAAATACCATCTTGGTCTTTTGTTTCTTAGCCATAAGGATATGAAATATTATTCTGCTCTGTATAGTTATGTAGGTCATACACTGCTTGACAGAAGATAGCACAATAGCGAAAGGAGTATCATTTACATCTTACTCACTATAGAGTTATATAAAATGTTTCATTATAAATAAATCATTGCATGATGGAAGTTATTATCTATTGTTTTAGGAAGTATTGTATTTCATGTAAGGGAGTGACTTTGTCTAATTTGCAAAAAGGCATTGTGTGGGTCTTCAACAGCCCTAGAACTGATTGCAGTCACTTTCAAGTCCAACTTTGAATAGCCCAAACTAATCCTTGAGTGACTAAGAGAAATTCAGTTCATGGTGAATGACTCTACTAACAGACAGAGAAGGAAAGGATAAGTTACACTTCAGTGTTGGAAATATGAGACTGGAACTCAAAAGAAAATAAAGGGTGCAAGTCTAGAGAGTTGAATTTGTGAGAGTGAATGAGACTGCCCAAACAGATGATGGGCAGGAATATACGCAGGGATAAAAAAAACCCAATAACCTAGCGCTGAAGAGACAGAAAGGGGGAAAAGTAGTCAGAAACACAAATAGAAAACAGTCATAGAATATTAAGAGAACTAGAAGAAAAAGTGTCATAAAAACAAAGAGAAATTCTTAAGAGAAAGAGGCAACTAATATTCTCAAGAGTAAAGATGAGTCAAGGAAAATAAGTATTGAAAAGAGGTCACGAGCTTTGATAAGTGTACATGGTCTTCAGTAACATCAGCTAGAGTAGACAGTCTATGGAGGGATTGGTATGGAAGTTAGATTGTAGTGAGTGAGGAAGGAATGAAAAGTGAGTAATTAGTGTTAGTAAAGGAATAAAGGTAATAAGGTAATATAAAAATGAAGATAATAAAGGAAGCTTCCATAAGACTCTTATCCTTATCCATCAGATGGCAGACAGAATGAAAACTACAATCACAGAAAACTAACCAAATTGACCACATGGTCCACAGCCATATCTAACTCAATGAAACTATGAGCCATCCCTCGTAGGGCCACCCAAGACGGATGGGTCATGGTGGAGAGTTTTGACAAAATGTGGTCTACTGGAAAAGGAATGGCAAACCACATCAGATTTCGTGCCTTGAGAACACAATTAACAGCTTGAAAAGGCAAAAAGATAGGACACTGAAAGATAGACTCCTCAGGTTAGTAGGTGCACAATATGCTACTGGAGAACAGCGTAGAAATGACTTTAGAAAGAATGAAGAGCTGGAGTCAAAGCAAAAAAAACAACCAGTTTTGGACGTGGCTGGTGACAGCAGTAAGTCCGATGCTGTAAAGAGCAATATCGCATCAGTTCAGTTCAGTCGCTCAGTCGTGTCTGACTCTTTGCGAGCCCATGAATCGCAGCACACCAAGCCTCCCTGTTCATCATCATCTCCCGGAGTTCACTCAGACTCACGTCCATCGAGTCCGTGATGCCATCCAGCCATCACATCCTCGGTCGTCTCCTTCTCCTCCTGCCCCCAATACCTCCCAGCATCAGAGTCTTTTCCAATGAGTCAACTCTTCACATGAGGTGGCCAAAGTACTGGAGTTTCAGCTTTAGCATCATTCCTTCCAAAGAAATCTCAGGGCTGATCTCCTTCAGAATGGATTGGTTGGATCTCCTTGCAGTCCAAGAGACTCTCAAGAGTCTTCTCCAACACCACAGTTCAAAAGCATCAATTCTTCAGCGCTCAGGTTTCTTCACAGTCCAACTCTCACATCCATACATGACCATGGCCTTGACTAGATGGACCTTAGCGGGCAAAGTAATGTCTCTGCTTTTGAATATGCTATCTAGGTTGGTCATAACTTTTCTTCCAAGGAGTAGGCGTCTTTTAATTTCATGGCTGCAGTCACCATCTGTAGTGATTCTGGATCCCCCCAAAAATAGTCTGACACTGTTTCCACTGTTTCCCCATCTATTTCCCATGAAGTGATGGGACTGGATGCCATGATCTTCGTTTTCTGAATGTTGAGCTTTAGGCCAACTTTTTCGCTCTCCTCTTTCACTTTCAACAAGAGGCTTTTTAGCTCCTCTTCACTTTGTGCCATAAGGGTGGTGTCATCTGCATGTCTGAGGTTATTGATATTTCTCCCAACAATCTTGATTCCAGCTTGTGTTTCTTCCAGTCCAGCGTTTCTCATGATGTACTCTGCATATAAGTTAAATAAGCAGGGTGACAATATACAGCCTTGACGTATTTCTTTTCCTATTTGGAACCAGTCTGTTGTTCCATGTCCAGTTCTAACTGCTGCCTCCTGACCTGCATACAGATTTCTCAAAAGGCAGGTCAGGTTGCCTGGTATTCCCATCTCTTTCAGAATTTTCCACAGTTTATTAGGATCCAAACAGTCAAAGGCTTTGGCATAGTCAGTAAAGCAGAAATAGATGTTTTTCTGGAACTCTCTTGCTTTTTCCATGATCCAGCAGATGTTGGCAATTTGGTCCCTGGTTTCTCTACCTTCTCTAAAACCAGCCTGAACGTCAGGGAGTTCACGGTTCACGTACTGCTGAAGCCTAGCTTGGAGAATTTTGACCATTACTTTACTAGCATGTGAGATGAGTGCAATTGTGTGGAAGTTTGAACATTCTTTGGCATAGGAACCTGGAATGTTAGGTCCATGAATCAAAGCAAATTGGAAGTGGTCACACAGGAGATGGCAAGAATGAACATCAACATATTAGGAATCAGTGAACTAAAATGGACTGAAGTGGGTGAATTTAACTCAGATACCATTATATCCACTACTGTAGGCAAGATCCCTTTTAGAAGAAATGCAATAGCCCTCATAGTCAACAAAAGAGTCTGAAATGCAGTCAGTCAGTTCAGTCAGTTCATCGCTCAGTCGTGTCTGACTCTTTGCGACCCCATGAATTGCAGCACGCCAGCCTCCCTTCATCACCAACTCCCGGAGTTCACTCAGACTCACATACATCAAGTCAGTGATGCCATCCAGCCATCTCATCTTCTGTCGTCCACTTCTCCTCCTGCCCCCAATCTCTCCCAGCATCAGTGTCTTTTTCAATGAGTCAATTCTTCACATGAGGTGGCCAAAGTACTGGAGTTTCAGCTTTAGCATCATTCCTTCCAAAGAAATCCCAGGGTTGATCTCCTTCAGAATGGACTGGTTGGATCTCCTTGCAGTCCAAGGGACTCTCAAGAGTCTTCTCCAACACCACAGTTCAAAAGCATCAATTCTTCACTGCTCAGCTTTCTTCACAGTTCAACTCTCACATCCATACATGACCACTGGAAAAATGATAGTCTTGACTAGACGGACCTTTGTTGGCAAAGTAATGTCTTTGCTTTTCAATATGCTATCTAGGTTGGTCATAACTTTTCTTCCAAAGAGTAGCGTCTTTTAATTTCATGGCTGCAGTCACCATCTGTAGTGATTTTGGAGCCCCAGAAAATAAAGTCTGACACTGTTTCCACTGTTTCCACATCTATTTCCCATGAAGTGATGGGACTGGATGCCATGATCTTCGTTTTCTGAATGTTGAGCTTTAGGCCAACTTTTTCGCTCTCCTCTTTCACTTTCATCAAGAGGCTTTTTAGTTTTTCTTCACTTTCTGCCATAAGGGTGGTGTCATCTGCATATCTGAAGTTATTGATATTTATCCCAGCAAACTTGATTCCAGCTTGTGCTTCTTCCAGCCCAGCTATTCTCATGATGTACTCTGCATATAAGTTAAATAAGCAGGGTGACAGTATATAGCCTTGACGTATTCCTTTTCCTATTTGGAAACAGTTTGTTGTTCCATGTCCAGTTCTAACTGTTGCTTCCTGACCTGCATATAAGTTTCTCAAGAGGCAGGTCAGGTGGTCTGGTATTCCCATCTCTTTCAGATTTTCCACAGTTTATCATGATCCACACAGTCAAAGACTTTCGCATAGTCAATGAAGCAGAAATAGCTGTTTTTCTAGAACTGTCTTGCTTTTTTCATGATCCAGCAGATGTTGGCAATTTGATCTCTGGTTCCTCTGCCTTTTCTAAAACCAGCTTGAATATCTGGAAGTTCACGGTTCACGTACTGCTGAAGCCTGGCTTGGAGAATTTTGAGCATTACTTTGCTAGTGTGTGAGATGAGTGCAATTGTGCAGTACTTTGGACATTCTTTGGCATTGCCTTTCTTTGGGGTTGGAATGAAAACTGACCTTTTCCAGTCCTGTGGTCACTGCTGAGTTTTCCAAATTTGCTGGCATTTTGAGTGCAGCACTTCCACAGCATCATCTTTTAGGATTTGAAATAGCTCTACTGGAATTCCATCACCTCCACAAGGTTTGTTCCTAGTGATGCTTTCTAAGGCCCACTTGACTTCACATTCCAAGATTTCTGGCTCTAGCTGAGTGATCACACCATTGTGATTATCTTGGTCGTGAAGATCTTTTGTACAGTTCTTCTGTGTATTTTTGCCACTTCTTCTTAATATCATCTGCTTCTGTTAGGTCCATACCATTTCTGTCCTTTATTGAGCCCATCTTTTCATGAAATGTTCCCTTGGTATCTCTAGATTGTCAATTTTCTTGAAGAGATCTCTAGTCTTTCCCATTCTGTTGTTTGCCTCTATTTCTTTGCATTGATCACTGAGGAAGGCTTTCTTATCTCTTCTTGCTATTCTTTGGAACTCTGCATTCGGATGCTTATATCTTTCCTTTGGTACTTTGCTTTTCACTTCTCTTCTTTTCACAGCTATTTGTAAGCCTCCTCAGATAGCCATTTTGCTTTTTTGCATTTCTTTTCCATGGGGATGGTCTTGATCCCTGTCTCCTATACAATGTCACAAACTTCCATCCATAATTCATCAGGCACTCTATCTATCAGATCTAGTCCCTTAAATATATTTCTCACTTCCACTGTATAATCATAAGGGATTTGATTTAGGTCATACATGAATGGCCTAGTGGTTTTCCCTACTTTCTTCATTTTAATTCTGAATTTGGCAATAAGGAGTTCATGATCTGAGCCACAGTCAGTTCCTGGTTTTCTTTTTGCTGACTGTATAGAGCTTCTCCATCTGTGGCTGCAAAGAATATAATCAATCTGATTTCGGTGTTGACCATCTGGTGATGTCCATGTGTAGAGTCTTCTCTTGTGTTGTTGGAAGAGTGTGTTTGCTATGACCAGTTCTTTCTCTTTGCAAAACTCTATTAACCTTTGCCCTGATTCATTCTGTACTCCAAGGCCAAATTTGCCTGTTACTCCAGGTGTTTCTTGACTTCCTATTTTTGCATTCCATTCCCCTATAATGAAAAGAACATCTTTTTTGGGTGTTAGTTCTAAAAGGTTTTGTAGATCTTCAAAGAACCGTTCAGCTTCAGCTTCTTCAGCATCACTTGTTGGGGCATAGACTTGGATTACTGTGATATTGAATGGTTTGCCTTGGAAACAAACAGAGATCATTCTGTCATTTTTGAGATTTCATCCAAGTACTGCATTTCAGACTCTTTTGTTGACCATGATGGCTACTCCATTTCTTCTAAGGGATTCCTGCCTGCAGTAGTAGATATAATGGTCATCTGAGTTAAATTCACCCATTCCAGTCCATTTTAGTTCGCTGATTCCTAGAATGTCGATGTTCACTCTTGCTATCTTCTGTTTGACCACTTCCAATTTGCCTTGATTCATGGACCTGACATTCCCGGTTCCTATGCAATATTGCTCTTTACAGCATTGGACCTTGCTTCTATCACCAGTCACATCACAGCTGGGTATTGTTTTTGCTTTGGCTTCATCCCTTCATTCTTTCTGGAGTTATTTCTCCACTGATCTCCAGTAGCATATTGGGCACCTACTGGCCTGGAGAATTCCTCTTTATATATCCTATCATTTGGCCTTTTCATACTGTTCATGGGGTTCTCACAGCAAGAATACGGAAGTGGTTTGCAATTCCCTTCTCCAGTGGACCACATTCTGTCAGACCTCTCCACCATGACTTGTCTGTCTTGGGTGGCCCCACACGGCATGGCTTAGTTTCATTGAGTTAGACAAGGCTGTGGTCCTAGTGTGATTAGATTGACTAGTTTTCTGTGATTATGGTTTCAGTGTGTCTGCCCTCTAATGCCCTCGTGCAACACCTACCATCTTACTTGGGTATCTCTTACCTTGGACTAGGGGTATCTCCTCACCACCACCCCTCCTGACCTTGAACATGGAATAGCTCCTCTAGGCCCTCCTGCACCCATGCAGCCACCGCTCCTTGGATGTGGGGTTGCTTCTCCCGGCCACCGCCCCTGACCTCGGATATGGGATAGCTCCCCTTGGCCGCACTCTGTGTGCTGTCACAGCCACCTGCCTTCTGTGCGCCATACGAGGATGCAGTCTCAAAAATGACAGAATGATCTCTGTTCCTTTCCAAGGCAAACCATTCAGTATCACAGTAATCCAAGTCTATGCCCCGGCCAGTAATGCTGAAGAAGTTGAAATTGAACTGTTCTATAAAGACCTACAAGACCTAGAAATAATACCCCCAAAAATATGTTCTTTTCATTATAGGGGACTGGAATGCAAAAGTAGGAAGTCATGAGACACCTGGAGTAACAGGTAAATTTGGCCTTGGAGTACAAAATGAATCAGGGCAAAGGCTAACAGAGTTTTGGCAAGAGAACACACTGGTCATAGCAGACATCCTCTTCCAACAACACAAAAGAAGACTCTACATGTGGACATCACCAGATGGTCAATACCAAAATCATATTGATTATAATCTTTGCAGCCAAATATGGAGAAGCTCTATACAGTCAGCAAAAAGAAGACCAGGAGCTGACTGTGGCTCAGATCATGAACTCCTTATTGCCAAATTCAGAATTAAAATGAAGAAAGTAGGGAAAACCACTAGACCATTCAGGTATGACCTAAATCAAATCCCTTATGATTATACAGTGGAAGTGACAAATAGATTCAAGAGATGAGATCTGATAGAGTGAGTGAAGAAATATGGACGAAAGATTGTGACTTTGTACAGGAGGCAGGGATCAAGACCATCCCCAACAAAAAGAAATGCAAAAAGCCAAAACAGTTGTCTGAGGAGGCCTTACAAATAGCTGAGAAAAGAAGAGAAGCTAAAGGCAAAGGAGAAAAGGAAAGATATAAGCCTGTGAAAGCAGAGTTCCAAAGAATAGCAAGGAGAAATAAGAAAGCCTTCCTCAGTGATCAATGCAAAGAAATAAAGGGAAACAATAGAATGGGAAAGACTAGAGGACTCTTCAAGAAAATTAGAGATATCAAGGGAACATTTCATGCAAAGACGAGCACAATAAAGGACACAAATGGTATGGACCTAACAGAAGCAGCAGACATTAAGAAAAGGTGGCAAGAATACACAGAAGAACTATACAAAAAAGATTTTCATGACCCAGATAACCATGATGGTGTGATCACTCACCTAAGCCAGACATTCTGGAATTCAAAGTCAAGTGGGCCTTAGGAAGGATCACTATGAACAAAGCTAGTGGAGTTGATGAAATTGCAGCTGAGCTATTTCAAATCCTAAAAGATGATGCTGTGAAAGTGCCACACTCAATATGCCAGAAAATTTGGAAAACTCAGCAGTGGCCACAGGACTGGAAAAGGTCAGTTTTCATTCCAATCCCAAAGAAAGCCAGTGCCAAAGAATGTTCAAACTACTGCACAATTGCACTCATCTCACAGGCTAGCAAAGTAATGCTCAAAATTCTCCAAGCCAGGCTTCAATAGTATGTGAACCGTGAACATCCAGATATCCAAGCTGGATTTAGAAAAGGCAGAGGAACCAGAGATCAAATTTCCAATATCCACTGGGTCATTGAAAAAGCAAGACAGTTCTAGAAAAACATCTACTTCTGCTTTATTGACTACACCAAAGCCTTTGATTGTGTGGATCACAACAAACTATGGAAAATTCTTCAAGACACGGGAATACCAGACCACCTGACCTGCCTCCTGAGAAATGTGTATGCAAATCAAGAAGCAACAGTTAGAACAGGACATGGAACAACAGACTGGTTCCAAATCGGGAAAGGAGTACGTTGATGCTGCATATTGTCACCCTGCTTATTTAACTTATATGCAGAATACATCATGCAAAATGCCAGACTGGATGAATCACTATCTAGAATCAAGATTGCCAGGAGAAATATCAATAACCTCAGATATGCGAATGACACCACCCTTATGGCAAAAAGCAAAGAACTAAAGAGCCTCTTGATGAAAGTGAAAGAGGAGAGTGAAAAAGTTGGCTTAAGAGTCAACATTCAGAAAACTAAGATCATGGTATCCAGTTCCATCACTTCATGGCAAATAGATGAGGAAATAATGGAAACAGTGAAAGACTTGATTTTGGGGGGCTCCAAAATCACTGCAGATGGTGGTTGCAGCCATGAAATTAAAAGACGCTTACTCCTTGGGAGAAAAGTTATGACCAATCTAGATAGCATATTAAAAAGCAGAGACATTATTTTGCCTATAAAGGTCTGTCTAGTCAAAGCTATGGTTTTTCCAGTAGTCATGTATGGATGTGAGAGTTGGACTATAAAGAAAGCTAAGCACTGAAGAATTGATGCTTTTGAAATGTGGTGTTGGAGAAGAGTGTTAAGACTCCCCTGGACTGCAAAGAGATCCAACCAGTCCATCCTAAAGGAAATCAGTCCTGAGTAGTCATTGGAAGGACTGATGCTGAAGCTGGAATTCCAGCTCTTTGGCCACCTGATGAGAATAACTGACACACTGGAAAAGACCCTGATGCTGGGAAAGATTGAAAGTGGGAGGAGAGTGGAGTGACAGAGGATGAGATGGTTGGATGGCATCACTCATGTCCATCATCAATGGACATGAGTTTAAGTACGCTCTGGGTGTTGCTGATGGACAGTGAAGCCTGGCATGCTGCAGTCGATGGGGTCACAAAGAGTTGGACATGACTGAGCAACTGAACTGAACTGAGTGTTAAAAAACGTAGCTGAGATTCTTATGAAATCTGTTTTTGAATGAAGTTGCTGTTGCTGTTGTTGTTGTTTAGTCAGGTGTTGTGTTTTACTCTTTTGAAACCCAATGGAGTGTAGCTTGTCGGGCTCTTCTGTCCATAGAATTCTCCAGGCAAGAATAATGGCTGTTGCTGTTCAGTCACTGAGTCATGTCTGACTCCTTGTGGTTGCCATGTCCTTCTCCAGGGGATCTTCCTGACCCAGGGATCGACCTGCATCTCCTGCATCGGCAGGTGGATTCTTTACTACAGAGCCACCAAGGAATCCTGTTGAATGAAGACAGATTATTATTTCAAATGTAATTTCTCATGGGAAAAATTGCTACATTAGAGGTTAATTTCCTAAGTCAGCCTGCAGTACTTATTTAGTCCATAATAAAGTACAGAAACTGCAGATTTATGATTCACACTGGAGGAGAGAAATGTTCCAACACTTGTAATAAAACAAAACCAGAATAATATATCTTAATAATATATTGCTTTTATGTGTCTTGAATGCTGGTGGCTGAAGAAGCTAGAATTGATTAAAGAAGTACGACTTGGTGGGTGGATATTTCAATGTAAAGATTCCAATATGAACTTCCAGAAACTTTAAGGTCTTAATTTTTTTTTCATTGTGTTTAACTTCACTTGTAAACACATGATCATGGCTTACTTTAATTTTCTGTCTTTGGCATTAGTTCCATCGTTTCCAACTTTACCTGGAGTTGTTTCAGTTCAGTTCAGTTCAGTTCAGTCGCTCAGTCATGTCGGACTTTTTGTGACCCTATGGACCACAGCACACCAGGCCTTCCTGTCCATCACCAACTCCCAGAGTTCACCCAAACTCACGTCCATCAAGTCATTGATGCCATCCAGCCATCTCATCCTTGTCGTCACCTTCTCCTCTGCCCTCAATCTTTCCCAGCATCAGGGTCTTTTCAAATGAGTCAGCTCTTCACATCAGGTGGCCAAAGTATTGGAGTTTCGGCTTCAACATCAGTCCTTCCAATGAACACTCCTTCAGGATGGACTGGCTGGACCTCTTTGCGGTCCAAGGGACTCTCAAGAGTCTTTTCCAACACCACAGTTCAAAAGCATCAATTCTTCGGCACTCAGCTTTCTTTATAGTCCAAGTCTCACATCCGTACATGACTACTGGAAAAACCATAGCCTTGACTAGACGGACCTTTGTTTAGGTATTTACAAATATGAGAGGGGAAGGTGAGAAGGATATCGTAGTGGAAAAGTATATTTAAAAAGCCAGTCTCAAGATTACGGTGGAAAATAGAAGTCTCAGTGATTCAAAGGCATTTATTTTTTAAGTAGCTTCTTATCCAAGGCAACTAAATCTTGAAACAGCCTAGATTCCAAGTTTTACTTATAAAGGGCAGAAAAAGCAAAATAGTGAAAGACAGGGGTCAAAATTAGCAAGAGGTCAACAGTGAAAGAAGAGTGAGCAAAAAAGGGCCAGCATTCAACTTACCAAGAAATTAAATTAATTTTCCAGAACTGATAAGTCTCATACACTCTTATCATGCTGCTGCAATAAGATACTTCAAATGCCCATTGGGTAAAATGAAAAGTGATGAATCCTAACTATCAATACCATCATGGAAAGAAAAGTCAATTGGCAAGGGAAAGTTCTTCTTAGACCTTAATGGTTTCTCAATTACAGGCAAAAGGAACTCATTTGAAGGCAGAACTGAGTTTGGTGGCATTTGGAAGGCTATAAATATGAGACATTAGGGGGAAAAAAAAGAGTTGACCAAAGTAAATTACTTAAAATCTGAAATTACTGTACTATTGTTAAGGAACTCAATCTGAAAAAATTTAATGGGCCTGAAGATGTTAACATCAACAGTTGCTACACAATAGATAATAAATATCAGAGTAACAACTTAAAAGTCCCTCTTCCTTCCCCACTTAAAAGTCCCTCTTCCTTCTCCTATCCTTCTCCCCACCCCATCTCACCTCACAACAAACCCTCCAGTCTCAGATTCCTTCACAGATGAATTCTACCTAATATTTAAGAAGTAGATAATACCAGTTCTACACAAAATCTCAGAAAAACAAAAGAGGAGGAAATACTTCTCAACTCATTTCATAAGGCCTGCATTATCCTAATCTTAAAACTTAATAAACATACAATTAAAAACATTATACACCCATATCCTTCATGAAAATAGATGCAAAAGTCTTCAACAAATTATTAACAAATGGAATTTAGCAATATATGAAGACATGAAAGTGTCAGTCTTTCAGTCATGTCCAGCTCTTTGCAACCCCATGGACTGTAGCCCACCGGCTCCTCTATCTGAATGGATTCTTTACTGTCTGAGCCACCTGAGAATCGCATACATATATAAACAGAAAAAAATAGCTTGGCCTCTGGCATCTTTCCCGGGGGTGTCCAATATTAAGAAACCAAAAAGAAAAATCTTATGATCATTGTAATAGAAACAGGAAAAGCATTTATAAACTATAAGCCTATTTCTGATTTAAAATTCTCACCAAACTAAGAACCAAAGGGAACTTTCTTAATCTAACATAATATTCAATGGTGAAAGCTTGAATATTTTTTTCCGTAAGATAGGGAACAAGGCAAGGGTATTCACTCTACCCTTACATTCAACATTATACTCAAAGTCTGAGCCTGTATTATAAAGTAAGAAAAAGAACTAGGTGGCCTATAAAGTGGAAAGGAAGAAGCAAAACTGTCATTATTCACGGGCACCGTGATTGTCTATGTAGCAAACCTTAAGCCATCTAGAAAAAAACTGCTAGAATACATGAATTTGACAAGGTTGCAGGACACAAGATCAATAAATAAATCAATTATAATCTATGTACTAACAAAGAAAAATTTGACATTGAAATTTAAAGTTTCAATCACATCAAAAATATAAAATACTTAAATAAATTTAGTAATAATGTGCAAAACTTACACACTGAAAATTACAAAACATTGCTAGTAGAAATTAAAGAATCCCTAAGTAAATGAGGAAATACCTGTTTTGTTAAGTATCAATTTCCCCTAATTGGTCTAAAGCCTACACACAGAAACAAGAGCAGATTTTTCAGCAGTGACTTATAAGGGCTAATGTCCAAACAACACACAGAAATAAAACCATCTCAGAAGAAGACTGGATAGACAGCAGTGCAGAGGCCCCACGGCAACTAAAGCTTAGAGCTCAGACCCAACCAGAGCAGAAGGTGTTGGGGTGCTAAAGTGACTGAGACTGAAGTTTTCATCACCAATGAAGTGGAGGTTTAAAATAGATAGTAATTATGTCACAGAAAAATAAAGTTGGAACTCTTGGACCTCTGGGTTTATGGACATAACTGCAAATGATTACTATATAATGCCTAGAAATTATTTATGTGCCTGGTACAGAGCAGATCCTCAATGAATTTTTATTGAAAGGGTGAATAAATCTCACATTGGTCACCTTCAAGTTCTGAAATTCTTGTTTCCCACTAGGTGGCGTCCATTAGCTGGCATTCTTTACTTCCTGGATAGCTACAGGAATGGTTTCTAGTTTGCAGTTGGCAGGTCTTTTACTTCACTAAACTCTTATACATTTTCTTCTCACGCAAAACGACTGGGGTTTCCTCTCTAATTTTTCCCAAACTGCTTCTCTAACTGCTGAGGGAAAAGACTGAAGAATTTACCTTCAGTTCAGTTCAGTCACTCAGTCATGTCCAACTCTTTGTGACCCCATGAATCGCAGCACACCAGGCCTCCCTGTCCATCACCAACTTCCAGAGTTCACTCAGACTCACGTCCATCGAATCGGTGATGCCATCCAGCCATCTCGTCCCCTGTCATCCCCTTCTCCTCCTGCCCCCAATCCCTCCCAGCATCAGAGTCTTTTCCAATGAGTCAACTCTTCGCATGAGGTGGCCAAAGTACTGGAGTTTCAGCTTTAGCATCATTCCTTCCAAAGAAATCTCAGGGCTGATCTCCTTCAGAATGGACTGCTTGGATCTCCTTGCAGTCCAAGGGACTCTCAAGAGTCTTCTCCAACACCACAGTTCAAAAGCATCAATTCTTCGGTGCTCAGCCTTCTTCACAGTCCAACTCTCCCATCCATCCATGACCACTGGAAAAACCATAGCCTTGACTAGACGGACCTTAGTCGGCAAAGTAATGTCTCTGCTTTTGAATATACTATCTAGGTTGGTCATAACCTTTCTTCCAAGGAGTAAGTGTCTTTTAATTTCATGGCTGCAGTCACCATCTGCAGTGAATTTGGAGCCCAAAAAAATAAAGTCTGACACTGTTTCCACTGTTTCCCCATCTGTTTCGCATGAAGTGATGGGACCAGATGCCATGATCTTTGTTTTCTGAATGTTGAGCTTTAAGCCAACTTTTTCACTCTCCACTTTCACTTTTATCAAGAGCTCATTTAAATACCAGGGCAGCTGCAGTGAACACATCCATTTCACTTTCTTAAAATGTTCTTGGACGTAGACTTTGTAGTATTTTTCTCTCTTCTGCATATATTTCTCAGAGCTGTGTCACTTTTATTCTTCTCATCCCCATTTCTTCATCAGAAGTAACATTATATTTTAACTTAGTTTTTCTTAAGTTTTCTATTTAGAATTGTTTGAATTTTGGACAGGAACATAAGAAAACAGCTATACGAAATTCCAAAGAAACTAGACAGTCAATTAGAAAACAAAATGCAATTTAAAAATTTAGAACATTATCATATTTTTACCCTCTTGGGGGAGGGGGGAAACTGACAGAAAAATCTCAGTTACTTGAAGGGGAGTAAATGAAGGACTAGACAGATCAGCAAGAAATCTTGGAAAGAGTAGTGTGAAAAATACAGAGCTTAAACATGTTTAATTGGTAAAGCGTCTGCCTACAATGCAAGAGGCCCGGGTTCAATCCCTGGGTCGGGAAAATCTCCTGGAGAAGGAAATGCCAACCCACTCCAGTATTCTTGCCTGGAAAATTCCATGGACAGAGAAGCCTGGTAGTCTACAGTCCATGGGGTCGCAAAGAGTCGGACACAACTGAGCGACTTCACTTGCACCCTGGTAGAACATACAGATTATATCGCCGAATCATTCACGAGCTTTGTGGAATCTGGTAGTCTCTGAAGGTACTCGCTCTCCTTCTAATCAACATACTTTGCTGAGGCATCATCAGGCAATTTTTGTCACCCACAGATACCAGTGCCTGAAGATCATTCCCTGCTGATTCCCCAGCCATCTCTCCAGCCCAGAACGTACTCCCCAGACACAGACAATCTAGCGCACCTCCACCTGGAGGTCTCCCGTGGAACTAAAATTCAATAGGTTCAAAGCTTGACTCTTTCACCACCAGCAGCGCCCCCTGTAGTCCTGTCTGGACAATGACATCACCGTTCAGCAAGACAGAAACAGAAATTGTCCTCAAATCTTCCTTTTCCCCACCTGATGCCTAATCAGTCACTCAGTCCTGTCATTTGTATCTACCCTACCTTTCTTGTTTGCATCCTTCCACTCTGTTCCTAATACCTTTCTCTTGTTTTAACATTTATCAACTCTCACTAGGAGTAATGTTGCAAGCTCTGAAATTTCCCTGTCTCACCATCCTCCACCTCCTCATCCACTGTCCCTAGACTGATTTTTCTAAAACGCAAGGGTAACCACATGACTAACTCCTTTGTTTAAAACTCTGTTCCATCCGTAGAACAGAAGCCCAAAGCCCTGAATCAGCGCTTTCCTCCTATGCATCATCTACCACTGCTCCTGACCAGAACGCCGCTTTTTTTTTTTTTATTTATTTGGCCGCACAGGGTCTTAGTTGCAGCTTTTGAGATGTTTAGTTGTGGCATGTGGGATCTAGTTCCTTGACCAGGGATCGAACCTGGGCCTTCTGCTTTGCGAGTGTGGAGTCTTAGCCACTGGACCACCAGGGAAGTCCCATGAAGGCTGCATTTCAGCTTTCAAAATCACTTACATTCACAAAGGGGCTCTACTCTTTCATGTTCTCTGCTTTTATTAATGTTCATGCTATATCCTTTGTCTGGAATTCCTCTCTCCTCCTTTTCCCATATTCATCCAGAATATTCTTGATCATTCTTTAAGACCCAGGTCATCCTCTAAATTGAGCATTCCTTCCTCTGTTTTCTCCTGATATCCAGTACATAAATCTACTACAGTGTCATTACATTATAATGCCTATACTGTGAATTCCCTGCTAGCAGGGACTGATCCTCATTTTTGTGATCTTTAGTGACAAGCTCTGTGCCTGGCCTTATTTAGTCCTCAGAATATCTCAAATAATGAAAGAATGAAGAGGCAGGATATTAATTATCAAAATTTACTGACCACTTGAGACAAGCACTGTGCTCAAACTTTATAAACATTGTCTCATTTAATTCAACAGCCCAGTGAGGTAAGTTCTATATTTATTTTATTTTGCAGATAATAAGCTTCAGGAAGTTAAGAAATATATGCAAAATCAATATATGCAAATGAAAAGCTTAGATTCTCTGCTTCTCTTCCTGACCAGAGCTCAATCTCTTATATATGCCACTTAACTTCAAATGTATGCTACTTCCATAGGAACTAAATACAAGGAAATACTATTCTATCAAAAAATTTTTTTTAAGGTCGTGGATTAGGCAAGCTGGCTACTTAAGAGTTTTATACTGATTCCAAGAAAAAAAGCAAAAATGATTCTCAAGCATGGTTTGTGAACACTTACTGAAAGGAGTCTTACTAATGTCCTTGGGTATTACCAGGAAGAAGTATGATTTCGTTAAGAACAAGGAATCCCAAAGCATCTTCCTTCCCTTCTAGAAGACAGGATTACTTGACAAGAAAACCAAGGAACTGTGACTCCCCAGTATCCTCCCCAGCCCCAGCCATTGTATAGCAGCCTTGCCATTTTGGGTGTTGACCCAAGCTTCAGGAGTGAGTACTATCAAGTCTAAACCGTGTTTCTCTAAGCATTGCTGTGTAGGGCACTGTCTGCAGTGCTTGATAAAAATTCAATTTCCTATTTCCATGCTGAGAGATTCTGAATCAGTGAGTTTGGTGCCAAGGAATCTGCATCCAGTGGAATCCGATAGACCAGAGTCACTTTTCAGAAACATGTCTGCAAACCAACCATGTATTCCCATCCCTTTGCCAATTCTGGTGATGGTTTGGTCCCTAAGTTGTATCTGACTTCTGGTGACCCCATGGACTGTAGCTCACCAGGCTCCTCTATCCATGGGATTCTCCAGGCAGGAATACTGGAGTGGGTTGCTATTTCGTTCTCTAGGGGGATCTTCCTTACTCAGGGATTGAACTCGGGTCTCCCGCACTGTAGGTAGATTCTTTACCAAGGAGCCACAAGGGAAGCCCTTTGCCAAGGGCTTTGACTGGGTTAAGCCAGTCAAAGTCAGGTTTCATCCTGGCAGAGGTCACTGGTCTAGGTGTAGGTGCCAGGGTGACCAACGGTCCCTGCTTGCCCAGGACTTTCCTGGTTTTAGCACTGAAAGTCCCACATCCTGGGACTCCCCTCACTTCCAAGCACATCAGGATTGCTGGTCACTGTAAAAGTGATATAGGAGGTTGTCCTAGTCAAACTGAAAGAATAGTCTTCTATTCACACTTTCTCCCCTTCCCACCCTCTTTCTTGGACACAGACAAGGAAGCACGCTATCCCCATGGCTGTTGGCAGCCAGCTTATATCCACAAAGGAAACTGGCCTGGGGACAAGACACGGAGAAGGTAAACTCTAAACAGCAGAACAGTCTGAGCCTTGGTTGTGCTGTGCCTGGAGCCCTCCCTACCTCTGTGCACAAATAAATGTCCTTATTGTTTATTCCAGGCTGATTCAGAGTTCCACCCTTGCAGGCACAAACATCCTAACCAGAACACTTTGGCAAATTATGATGTTAGAAAGAAATATGACCAAGTTCCTTTTAGACAAAACAAAGATGTGAACTAAAAAATAAGACATAGGGTAAATCTGTCACTTTTGAATGTGTGTAAGGAATTCCTCTGGATTCTGTCTCATTGAAAGTTATGGGGGAAATGTGTGAAAACCTGAGTCAAGATACCCAATATTCTCTAAGAGTTGGCGCAATGGCCTAAACCTAACAAGATGAAATTTAATAACCATAAATGTAAAGCCCTACATTTAGGCCCCAAACAGTAATTAATTTTACAAGTACAACATGGCGGAAACAGGATTTAAGAGCAGCACGTGTGAAAGATTTAGGGATTTTTGGTCGACAGTGAATTCAACATAAGCCCAAGTTGTGATGTGGTTGCCAAAAATGCTTATGTGATTGTAGGCTGCCTTACAAATGTGTAACAAAGATTTCCCCCAGGCCACACCAGCCTCAGTAACCTTTAACAGAACAGGGGTTTTCTGCTTCTCCAACCACCTGAGTTCTCCTGTTCAGACTGTGGGAATTCTAGATGCCCTTCCTCTACCAAATCTTTCTGGGAATCTTTAAACTAGTACCTTTCTTTTCTTTTTGGACATTATTTTATCCCTGTATTAAGCTGGCTGTCTGCTTTTTACATTCTTCTATTTAAGCTACTAAGTGAAAAGTGAAAGTGTTAGTCGCTCAGTCATGTCCAGCTCTTTGGGATCCCATGGACTGTAGTCTGCCAGGCTTCTCTTTCCATGGAATTCTCCAGGCAAGAATACAGGAGTGGGTAGCCATTCTCTTCTCCAGGAGATCTTCCCTACCCAGTGACTGAACCTGGGTCTCTTGTATTGCAGGCAGATTCTTTACCATCTGAGCCACCAGGGAAGCTCCATTAAGCTACTGAACACTGAAGGAAATCAGATAAATAACAGCACTAACTACTCTTCTCGCTATCCCCAGCCAGGTCCTCCACACTTTTCAACAGTCCTTCATTAGCCTTAGACGTAGCTGTGCCTTCTTCCTCATTAACTTTCTTCCTTTCCTCAAGGCCCACACCTCACTTCCTGGGGATGGCCTAGCCTCTTTCTTCATGAAAACAATAACCTGCATTAAAATAGCCCTTGCTTAATGAACTTATTTGCAAAACAGAAACGGAGTTATGGATATAGAAAATAAATATGTTTATTTGGAGATAAAAGGGGGGATAAATTAGAAGATTGGGACTGACATAAACACATTACTATATATAAAATGGGCTTCCCTGGTGGTTCAGCAGTATAGAATCAGCAGTGCAGAAGATGGCTGCTAGGTCTCTGGGTTGGGAAGATCCCCTGGAGGAGGGCATGGCAACCCACTCCAGTATTCTTGCCTGAAGAATCCCATGGACAGAGGAGCCTGGTGGGCTAGAGTCCATTGGGTCACACAGAATTGGATATGACTGTAGCAACTGAGGATGCATGCAGATACATAAAATAGATAACTAATAAGGACCCGCTCTACTCAATACTCTGTAATGGCCTATAAATGAAAATAATATAAAAAAGAGTGGATATATGTATGTGTATAACTGATTTCGCTTTGCTGTATAACCTAAAACTACACAACACTGTCAATCAACCATGTATGTGTATGTGTTGGTTGTTCAGTCTTGTCCAACTCTCTGCGGCTCCATGGACTGTAGCCCACCCGGCTCCTCTGTCCATGGGATATTCCCCAATAAAAATTTTTAAAAAGTTAACCCTGGCTTTCATCTGCCCTCTCAGGACCTCAGCCACCGAAGGTTAATAAAGCTTCTTCTTCAACAGTTAACCAAATAAAACTCTCTTCTGAAAACTGACTCACATAACTGACTGCTCCAGAATCTGCTTCCTGAATTTAGCCATCGTGCCTTAGTTCAGTCATGAACCCAGGCCCCAGATGAGTCTGGGTAACTGGATAACCCGGGGCCAGTAGACAGGAAGTCAAATGCCTGACTTTGCCCCTTGGTGTCTCTCTTGCCTGACCTCCTACCTAGCAGAAAGGGCTCTCCCTGTCTTCGCTGCTGCTCTGTGTCCAACACTTCTCACCTCTCCAGAGCTTGTTTCTCTCCAGAATTTTCATCTTCTCTCTTTGGGCGTTTTTTTCTTTTTTTTCTAGATAGACAGGCGCAAGTCTTTCCAACCCCTCCAAAAATAATAAAATAAGATATTAAAAAAATGTATTTTAACCCAGTAGAACAAACTAATAAAAAGGCACCCCAGAGTAGAATTCAATATGAATCCTCCTCCATAAGTGAGCTCACAGATTTCTTCTTTGAGTATTGTTAGTGGGATTGGCTAGGCGGGTGGTTAAGGGGAGAACAGGCGGTTCAATGTGAGGAGTACAGTGACATGAACAGAAAGAGGGGCCCAGGGTGTATTTCCCTGCTTCTCCTCCTTCTCCAGTGTTGGAGCTGGGTCGCAGAAAAAGAGGGCATGAGGTCAGTCCCCAGAGCCTGTGCTCCCAGACTTCAGCCCATGTGAGTGCACATTCAGCCCCTTCTGTCTGTTCCTGGGGCTCAGCACTGACACGGCGTTGTTCTCTTCAGTTCCTGGGACTCCACTGAAGGTCACCTGCATCCCATCATGGACCCTGGTTCAGTCTTACTGCCCTCAGCTTAGGTTTTCCAGCGTCGCCATGCTGGTGCCGTCGTTAGCTTTTGCCCAGCTTTCCAAGGCCCCACCCCTTCTCTCCTCCACAAACTTTGTGTTCCACTCCTTACCTTAATCTATGGAAATCTTTCACACTGAAGTCCCCAATGAAAACATTGTTGCTTGATTCAATTAACATTCTCTGGGTCCTTTATTCTTGAATTCTCTACAATATTCAATGCTAGCATCATCTTTTCTTGAAAGTTTTCTTCCTTGGCTCCTGTTGAGATCACTTACGAAAGCCCTCTTTCTACTTCCCAGCTCATTTAATCTCAATCTCCCCAGCTTCCATCTCTTATTCCCTCAAGTATTGGTGTTTCCAAGGTTCTGGGCTTTTCCCTCTTCCTTATTCTCTCCCCTACACTGCCCAATTCTTGAATGATTGTATCCAGCCCATGGTCTCAACCACCACCTATAGACTACCAACTTCCAAAGCTACATTTTTTATCTACCTCTTTTCTGAGTTCCCAAGCCATTTACCCCCTAAATATATGTCAGCTATCCAGTAAGATGCTTCAAATTCAACGTGTGCAAAATTGAACCCCAAATCATGCCCCCTCAACCCCAGCACTAGGTCTTTTCCTCCTGTGTTAATGACACTGTGTTTAAGACCTGGGTGACTTCAGAACTCTCTTTCTGCCACTCACCCACATTTCTTCTGTGAGTTAAAACCTCATATCTTCTCTAAAGGTTCAACTTGGTAATGACTTTATCACTGTCTAGATGACAGGAACACCCTCCTTTAAGATCTCCTTACCTCCACCTAATGCCCTTCCCTCTCCCCACTACTATTAGTACACTATTAGCTATTCTCCTCACTATTACCAGATAATTTTTTTTTCCTAATGCTATGATTACCTCATATCTTTGCTTGAAGTCCTTTAGTAGCGGCTTCTCACAGACTTCAGGACAAATGCCAAATCCTTTATTATCAACTGTAATACTATTTTGGGGGGCTCCAAAATCACTGAAGGTGGTGTTTGCAGCCATGAAATTAAAAGACGCTTACTCCTTGGAAGGAAAGTTATGACCAACCTAGATAGCATATTCAAAAGCAGAGACATTACCTTGCCAACAAAGGTCTGTCTAGTCAAGGCTATGGTTTTTCCAGTAGTCATGTATGGATGTGAGAGTTGGACTGTGAAGAAAGCTGAGCACTGAAGAATTGATGCTTTTGAACTGTGGTGTTGGAGAAGACTCTTGAGAGTCCCTTGGACTGCAAGGAGATCCAAACATTCCATCCTAAAGGAGATCAGTTCTGGGTGTACATTGGAAGGACTGATGTTGAAGCTGAAACTCCAATATTTTGGCTACCTCATGCAAAGAGTTGACTCATTGGAAAAGACTCTGATGCTGGGAGGGATTGGGGGCAGGAGGAGAAGGGAACGGCAGAGGATGAGATGGCTGGATGGCATCACCAACTTGATGGACATGAGTTTGGGTAAACTCTGGGAGTTGGTGATGGACAGGGAGGCCTGGCTTGCTGCGATTCATGGGGTCACAGAGAATCGGCCACGACTGAGCGACTGAACTGAACTGAACTGATAATACTGTTATCTGCTCTTGCTTCCCTTTCAAACCTATTTATGAGCACTTTTCAACTCAGTCCTTATGCTATAGCAACAACAAGAAGTTACAGTTCTAAGTACCATGAAAATAATCTAGTACTATGAATGAATAAGTATGTCATTCAATTGGAGAAAATGCCTTCCTTCCTTTAAAAGAAGTCAGCAACCTCAAACATCCTGGTTAACTGCATACCTATATGTTTCTTTCAACACTAGGTTGTGTGATTTTAAAGGCAGTAGTGGGTTTTTTTTTTTTTTAGTATTTCTATCTCTCATACAATCTGGCCTATTGTACTGTCCAATAAATGAATGGAAGCAAAAACAAAAGAGAGAGAAAGAGAAAGGGAAAAATTGAAAAGGCAGAAGTACAGGAGAAAAAGGAAGTAAAAAAGAGAAGAAAGAAAGGAAGGGATAAGAAGAAGGAAAGGAAGGAGGAAGAAAAGACAGGCTGTTCTTGGAAGCACTATTTTACAATTGCTTTCAAATCATATTCTGCTGTTGGCCTGTCACTGTCTGTCTTAGAAACACACCAAGCTCCTAAAGCTTACCATATAATTTTTTTAAGTTAAGGAAACTTATAAGAGAATTTTTATTTGAAACACAGAAAGAATATTTGCCCTGAAGCATCTAAGAGTCTTTTTGGAAAGCAAGCATCTAGGCATTTTGCAGACAGCTGGGGATTTTTTGAAGAAAAGGAATTGAGCAGAATTATTAGTCTTGTGTCTCATTAATATTTAAACCAGGTATATCTTTAGCAATCAGGACTGAGAATAGTACAATTCCTCTGTCTTCTAATTGACTATTCCAAACATGCTAAACTCCCAATCTAGGCAGAATCAGGAGCCTGGAGTAAGAACTGCTGCAAGATTGAACAAGGTTAGATTCCATTCTTCTAGGTTCCTTATCTATAACTCACACCATGTAAGAGCCCTTTTCCTTTGTCTCAAGAGCTTCATTTTTCCCTCAGCCGATATTTGGGACATAGGACATCTTGGATAATGGGAAAGGGATCTGAGTGCCAAGGTTTCCCAGAAAATTCCCTGTTGCCAAAAGGCCTGTCATTAGATGCCAGCAGCTCATATAAAGATAAGAGGATTTCCCAGGAGAAACTCCATGGACTGAGCTGAAAATCCTTGGGATTGAGATAACGTGTACTCTCCCCCAGGAGTAGTCATGTAATTTGGGATGTTGGAAGTGAAAATATTACATTTCTGGCCTATAAGACCTTGGCCAGAAATGTGTATTTTCAAGAGGTTTGGTTTGTTACATTGCTTTATCTCTTGTTTATGAGGAAGAAACAGAGAGGAAAGTCCACAAATGGCTCAGTGAACTACAATCGATGTAGGAAAATATGGCTGTAAATGGCATAAAAAAAGTGACTCAGGTCAAGGAGGGGAATGGGCGGTAGGAGCCAGGGTGTCTTAGCTGGAGTGGGAAGGACGTTGGACTTGACTCTGTAGGCAGCGAGAAACTATTCATTGCAAGATTTTAAGCTCAAAAGTGAAACAGGTCTAATTTGGGAAAGGAATTCTGGCAGCAAGTAGAAGAAAGAGAATGAATACCAGGAGATCCATTAGAAGGTTTTGGCAATAATCCAGAGTAGGTATTGAGCTGTGTGCTTGTGCTGAGTCAGTCAGGCATGCCTTACTCTTTGATACCCCATGGAGTGTAGCCTGCCAGGCTCCTCTGTCCATGCAATTTTCCAGGCAAGACTACTGGAATGGGTTGTCATTTTCCCACTTCAGGGGATCTTCCTGACCCAGGGATCGAACACTGTCTCCTGTGTCTCCTGCATTACAGGCGGATATTTTACCTGCTGAGCCATCACGGAAGCCCACCAGAGTAGGTATAATAGAGTCCAAGTTAAAACAGCAAAAAAATGAAGAGAGAATGGCAAAAACTAAGCAAGAGAAATACTGTTGGAAGCAGGAGAACTTTCCCTCAGTTCACTTGACTCCAACCAAGTTGTCTAATTTTAGGAACTGCTCCCCACCCTTACAAGAGTGCAGGGTAGCAATTTTTCTTTTTTTTTAACACACTCTACATATCTCTGCATTTAAAGCAGAACTTCTCACCAGTACTGTCCATTAGCAGCACCTTTGAAGCCTTTAACATTAATGATTCCTGGGCACTGTGCCACTTTCTCTCCCTATTGCCAATTCCATTGGGCACTCTTAGTCAGCAAAATCACTGCTTTAAAATGAAATCACATCAACAAATAGGTGCTCCAGACATTAAAAAGATAAATACTCCTTAACTCTTCAGTGGCTTCATCACACCATGCCTCTTTAAATTGTCCCAATACAAAAATAAGCAACATATTTTGCCTGTTAAATGTACTTCCTATTCTATGGTTATTTATAATGTTCTGTTGACTGCTTATGACACATTTGTTTTTGGATACAATTGAAAGAAAAGTCAGTGAAGATAATGGAAAACATAAACTTTCCAGATTACTAAAATGATTTCATATTAAATAACAGGATTATTCAGTCATTCTTTCAGCTGATGCCCATCAGAATTACATCTGGTGAGTGTTAAACATTTGCCTTCTGGGATCTGTCTCCATAGTTTCTTATCCAATAGGAGTAGGGAAGGAGCCAGAAACTGAATCGTGCTTAGCTTCCCCAAGTACTTCTGATATTGGTGGCCCATTTGGGTCATGCTTTGGGAAAATGAACTCTCTGTTTTGTACTTGGTTCATAGTATATCATTAAAATGTATCCAACTTTTGTCTCATCTATAAAGATTTTTGATTCCTTCCTCCCTCACTGAATTCTGAGCTTTCCCAATGGCTCATCGGGTAGAGAATCTGCCTACAATTCAGGAGACACAGGAAATGCAGGTTCAGTCCTGCATCTGATTGGAAAGATCCCCTGGAGAAAAGAATGTCTATCCACTCCAGTATTGCCCAGAGAATCCCACGGACAGAGGAGTGTGGTGGGGTACAGTCCACGGGGTCTCAAAGAGTCAGACACAACTGAGTGACTAACACACAACAAATTTACTGAATCCAGATGTCATTAGTCTGGAAATTAGACTCATCAAAACTATCCAGAGACTGATGGCAGTCAGCATTATGGGGGCTTGAAAAGCTCTTTTTGTTTCTCCTTTTCAATCTGCAACCCTAAAAGATCTGGAATTCAACAGAGGTTCCTTGCCCCATCCACCAGGACACCAGAGACAGCCACACATCTGTGTACCTGAAGGTGGGTGGACTGGAATGCATGGAGGAGGCAGAACCGAGAAGCAGTGGAGGCAAACCCAGTCCACAATCCTGGACTCTCCTGGCAGTGGCTGAGCCTGTAGCCCCAGAGAGCCCCAATAGCGGTAGGGGAAGCAGTGCACGCTACCCCAGCCTCTCGGTCACATCAGAATCTGTGAGCACAGGGAGCTGGGCAGTGGCAGCGGCAGGACCTATGACCCCGGTTCCCCCAGCTGTGGCAGCACTCTTGACTCCAGTCCCCCCACCCCTGCCACCGCTGGCAGTACCCTCACACCCCACAGCCCCAGGTGTGGTAGAGGTGCTAGTAACCCTGGCTCTTCCCCCACTCCGCCCTTCTCCTTGCCATGGCATCAGTGCCTGAAATCTAGATGACCCTGGGTGCAGTGGGAGCGTCTGCCCTCCTGGTATTCTGAATGGCAACTCCACATTGGCAGCATCAAGGCACCAGTGACCCGTCGCCCTCAGAGGCACAGGCAGTGCCAAGGAGGGCCCCAGCGACACCTTTGAAAGAGGCAGTGGAGGGTGGAAAAGTGTCCATTCTCTAATGTAGCCCGAGGCTGCCCTGATAAGAGAGAAACCAAAACCTCGTGTTATAATGCCACCTGCTGAAAAACCAAAGAAAGGCTTTAATCGCTAACCAGTTGAGCTGTTAAAATCAAAATTTAAAAAGCTTTCTCTAACTAAGACAGGTGCTTGCTGCTTCAAATATAGCACTGGAAAAACTAATCAAGCACTATGAAAAACCATGGTAACTCGATATCACAAAAGGAAACTGACACTTCTTCAGAAATCAAACTTAAAATCATGGAATACTACAGTCTGACTGAAAGAAAATTCAAAATAACAATAACGAAGAAACTCAGTGAGTTAAAAGAAAACTAAGAAAGGCAGTTCAGCTCAGTGAGCTCAGGAGTAAAGTTAATGAACAGAGTGAACTCTAAAAATGAAACAAAGAGTTTCTAGAGCTGAAGAACCCAATAAATGAGAGGAATAATGCATTAGAAAGCATTGGGAACAGAATAAACCATATAGAAGACAATTGGTGAGCTTAAAGATATAAATATAGAAATCATTCAGGTAGAAGAGGAGAGAAAACTGATTTTCAAAACTGAAGAAATTCTATGAGAACTTTCCCACTCCATTATGAAAGGCAAGATAAGGATAATTGGGAATCCCAGAAGGAGAAATGAGGGAGAAGGGAGCAGAGTTTATTTTAAAAATAACATTTAAAGACTCCCCAAATCCAGGAGAGGAATTAGATATCAAAGTCCATGAAGCTAGAGACTATCTAATTTCCTGAATGCAAAACAAAACCTCCTCCAAGACATACTATATTCATGCTATTAAAAGTCATCAATAAAGACCTTTCGGCTATGGGGCAGGAGGTGCGGAAAAGAGCAGGAACCTATGAAGGAACCCCATTTAGCCATTAGCAGATTTCTCAGCAGAGACTCTACATGCCAGGAGAGAGTGGGATGACATATCTAAATATTGAAAGATAAAAACTGTCAGCTAAGAATATCCAGCAGTTAATCTTCAGATACGAAGGAGAAATAAAGGCTCTCTCAGACAAACAAAAGCTAGGTAATTTCATCACTAGACCTGCTTTACAAGAAATGTTGAAAGGAGCTCTTGTACCTGAAATGAAAAGGTAAAAGTACACAAAACTATGAGTAAGGTGTTAAGTAGACAGAATAAGGAAATTGCAACTCTATATCAGAGGAAATTGTTACACACATAATTACAGTATAAAAGATAAAGGAAGAGGGGCAGTAAAAATAAATACTTTGGTAACGAACTCACAATAGTAAAAAAAAAAAAAGGATAATTTGAGACAACAGGAACTTAAGTGGGGAAGAGTTAGAAAAACAGAACTCAGTTACTAAATGGAGATATGATGCGATCTTCAGGAAAAGGACTATTTTATTTGTGAGATGTTTTGTACAAAACTCATGGTAACCATAAAACATGAATCTAGAGCAGAGATACAAACGTGAAAAGAGGAAACGGAGAAAAATATCAGAGAAAACCACCAAACTAGAAAAAGCATACAGGAACACAAGGAACAAGAAACAACGGAATTATAGAGCAACCAGAAAACAAAGGACAAAATGACAGAACTAAGTTCTCATTTACCGACGGTCACTGTAAATATGAATTGACTGAATTAACCAATCAAAAGGCACAGAGTGGCTGGATGGATTAAAAGCAAGACTCATCATTATGCTGCCTCTAGGAGACTCATCTCATGTCTACAGATAAACATGAGAGCATCAAAATATATAAAGCAATTATTAGAGTTGACTGGCTCATTGGAAAAACTCTGATGCTGGGAGGGATTGGGGGCAGGAGGAGAAGGGGATGACCGAGGATGAGATGGCTGGATGGCATCACGGACTCGATGGACGTGAGCCTGAGTCAACTCCGGGAGATGGTGATGAACAGGGAGGCCTGGCGTGCTTCGATTCATGGGGTCGCAAAGAGTCGGACACAACTGAGCGACTGAACTGAACTGAACTGAACTGAACTGAAAGGGAGAAATTGAGAGCAACACAATCATCAAGAAGAATTTAACACCCCAGTTCTACCAATGGATAGATCATCCAGACAGAAAGTCAACAAGGAAACAGTGGCTTTAAATGAGATATATTCTCAGTATACCAGATGAACTTAATAGATTTACACAGAATATTTCATGGAGCAAAAGGACAGTCTCTTCAATAAATGGTGTTGGAAAAACTGGACATCACATGCAAAAGAACAAAACGAGACCCCAGTCAGGTAATACACAAAAATTAACTCAACATGGATTAAAAACTTCAAAGTAAAACATGAAACCACAAAACTCCTAGAGGAAACCATAGAATATGCTCATGTTGGTCTTAGCAATATCTTCCTGGATATTTCTCCTTAGGCAAGGGAAATAAAATAAAAAATAAACAAAAGGAACTACTTTAAAATAAAAAGCTTCTGCACAGCAAAGAAAGATATCAACAAAACAAAAAAAAACAACCTACCAAATGGAAGATTTTTCCAAATCTTATATCTGATAAGGTGTTGATATCCAAAATATACAAAGAACTCAACTCAGTAGCAAACAACAAAAAATATACAGAGGATCTGATTAGCCATTTTTCCAAACAAGACAACAGGCACATGGAAAGATGTTCATCATCACTAATTATTAGGGAAACAAAAATCAAAACCACAATGAGATATTTCTTCACACCCATTGGAATGGCGATAATGAAAAAATCAAGAAATAACAAGCGTCAGCAAAGATGTGGAGAGAAGCATGCCTGCATACACTGTTGGTGGGAATGTAAATTGGTGAAGCCACTATGGAAAACACTATGGAGATTTCTCAAAAAATTAATACAATTACCATATGACCCAGGTAGTCCACTTTTGGGGATGCATTCAAATAATAAGAGAACACTAACTTGAAAAGATATATGCATTCCTATGTTCATCACAGCATTGTTTACAATAATCAAAATATGGAAACAACCTAAGTGTCAATCCACAGTTGAATGGATAGGGAAGATGTTATAGATGATAGATGTACACACACACACACAAATGGAATGCTCAGTTCAGTTGCCCAGTCATGTCCGACTCTTTGCGACCCCATAAACTGCAGCACGCCAGCCTTCCCTGTCCATCACCAACTCCTGGAGCTTGCTCAAACTCTTGTCCATCAAGTTGTGGATGCCATCCAACCATCTCATCCTCTGTCGTCCCCTTCTCCTCCTGCATTCAATCTTTCCCAGCATCAGGGTCTTTTCCAATGAGTCATTTCCTCACATCAGGTGGCCAAAGCTGAAGCGTCAGCATCATTCCTTCCAATGAGTATTCAGGACTGATTTCCTTTAGGACTGACTTGTTTGATCTTGCTACTTAGCCGTAATAAAGATAAAACCCTGCCTTTTCTAGCAATGTGGATGAACCTTGAGGGTATTGTGATAAAGTCAGATGGAGAAAGACAAACAGTATAATTCATTCATATGTGGATTATAAAAATAAATAAATGAACAAATAAAACAAAAATAAGTACATAGACACAGAGAAAATATAGTGGTTACCAGAGAGGAAGGGGTAGGATGCTGCTGCTGCTGCTATTAAAAATCCACCTGCCAATGCAGGGGACATGGATTTGATCCCTGGTTCGGGAAGATCCCACATGCCATGGGGCAACTAAACCAGGTACCCAAACAGTGTACAACAAACCCTGTGTTGTGCAACAAGAGAAGCCACTGCAATGAGAACCCATGTACCACAGCTAGAGAGCAGTCCCCACTCACCACATCTAGAGAAAGCCCACGCACTACAACAAGACCCAGTGCAGCCAAAAATTAATTAAATTTACAAAATTAAATATATTGAATGTCAGAGCTTTAAAAAAAATGTCTGTCTTGATCCCGATCTCAACCTCTTTGTTTCTCAGTGCTTCATTATACATACTTTATATATCATAGCACCTACAAATTTCATGCTCTTTGTCCCTTCCACTGGTCTCCCAGGGTATGTAATTTATGTGTCTTTGTATCTCCATCCCACTTGACATATAGTCTGGCAGTGACAGACCCTCAATAAATTTTTATTGAATTCTTAAATTTATTTTTGAACACATATTTAACCACCATGTAAAATTTTCAATGTCTATGAAAGGAATAGGTTGAACTGCATTGTCTCTAAATCTTAATCCCTTTGAGATATCTAAAATCCTGATTTTTTTCTTCTTGCATCACACAAAAATATTTACATCAACCCAGAAATAATGCATTAGTTTTGTGTATCCAAAACTTTAATATGTATGCTACTTACCTGGGGGTCTTCTTAAAATGCAAATTAAAATTTGGTAGGTCAGGGGTGAGGTTGAGATCCTGTATTTTTCATAAGCTCCCAGGTCATGTTGGCAGATCTGGTGAGTAGCACAATTTTAGGACACAGACACTGATTGTAGCCCTCAGTGGTGTGTCCACATCATACATTAGAAGGCAGATTAGGTTCTCCTCAGCACTAGACTGTCTGGGTTCAGATCCTTGAGAGGAGTTATCTTAACCCATTTACACTTCAACTTCCTCATCTGTAACAGAGAGAAAATGATAGAGTTCTCGTGAAATTAATGAGATAATTCATGCAATTCTTATCATGGTGTTTCCCACATATTAAACACAATGTATGCGAACTCTACAGTTTCACTCCTTGTCAGTTTGCTTGTTTCAGCAGTGATCAGTTTACAGGCTCAGGAGCCTTAATTTTATCTTGAAAATGGTAGAGGAAAAATATTCTCCTTTACTTCCATTGAGAAAGTAAATATATCAACATACCAAGACAGGACCAGAAGAGAGAAGAAAATTTAACTTGTCATTTTCCAATATCATTCCCTGCCCTTTTACTCCATTACTGCCCCATTGCAACGTTTTACCATTTCAGAAAAGATAAAATTCAGGGATTAAGATCCATGATATAAAGAAATTCTGGCCAGAATATATGAACTGATACTCCGTATAGCATAAATATCAGCACACACACTTACACACACACACACACACACAGGAAGACATTTTTCTGTTCATAATAAGATGCATATCTCATTTTCTAAAAAAAAAAAGCATAGGGCTCGGTCTTAGAGAAGGAGGAAAAGAAGAATCAGCAGGACAAAAGTAAAGAGCAACAGAAAAGCAGAAAATGACATTACTAGTAGCCTTGTGTCAACCTTAAAAGGGAAATGAGAAAAGGAAGAAAGAGCTTCAGAACAATAAATTATTGAGTCCTTCCTATGTGCCAAGGGCTTCAGGTATATCTGAGTTTTAAACATCCAGTAACATTCTCTGTGGAAGGTGTTATGAGCCTCGTTTTAGACATGAGGGACTCGGGTTACGAGGGTTAACCCTGCCAGACCTGCGTTTGGCAGAGCTGGGGTGTGAATCTACTGCTAGTGCACGCTCTACAACTCTGGTCAGTCTTACCTCCTGAAACAAAAGGAATAATCTTCAGATCTGAGCTTCTGAAGTTTAAGTCCAGTTTAAGGTCTTATAGGAAATCACAGGGCTTCCCTGATGGCTCAATGGTAAAGAATACACCTGGCTAAGCAGGAGACATGGGTTCAATCCCTGGTTCAGGAGAATCCCATGGAGAAGGAAATGGCAACCCACTCCAGCATTCTTGCCTGGGAAATCCCATGGACAGAGGCGCCTGGTAGGCTACAGTCTGTGGAGCTGCAAAGGAGTTAGACATGATCTAGCAACTAAACAACAAACAATGACAGCAATAAATCACAAGCCAGGGCAACATGAAGTAGGAGTAAATATGTAAAACAGCTGAAAATGCGGCAAAGATACATTCCATCCTTTAGTAGTTTTACTGAAAGAGTAAATCCTGGGTCCCAAACAAGTTATTCAGGCTTGTTACCAGTCCTATCAGCTCAGTTTACATTTTCCCCGGATTACAGACAGGTGCTTCCCTGGTGGCTCAGAGGTCAAAGCGTCTGCCTGGAATGCGGGAGACCCAGGTTCGATCCCTGGGTCGGGAAGATCCCCTGGAGAAGGAAATGGCAACCCACTCCACTACTCTTGCCTGGAGAATCCCATGGAGGGAGGAGCCTGGTAGGCTACAGTCCATGGGGTCACAAAGAGTTGGACACGACTGAGCGACTTACCTTTACAGACAGGGGCAACAGGGTAAGCACTGTTCTGTCTTTTGCTTCAAGGTGTAACTGGAGAAGATTGTCTGCCCTGCTGAGTGGTGCAAAGTATGAGACTCACCAGTAACTTGGGTTCTGCTCCTATTGAAACTGAGCTGTTTGGTTGCCAGCACTGTTTGATTAGTGTAAATTCCACTAGGCCTCTGAGTCCTTGTTAAGTGAAGGAGGACAACCCAGTTGGGAAGATGAATTGAAGTTCTTGAAACTGAAGGACGGTTGATTTAAAACATTCAAGAGTTTCAGTTCAGTTCAGTTCAGTTCAGTTCAATCACTCAGTCGTGTCCGACTCTTTGCGACCCCATGAATTACAGCACGCCAGGCCTCCCTGTTCATCACCATCTCCCGGAGTTCACTCAGACTCACATTCATAGAGTCCGTGATGCCATCCAGCCATCTCATCCTCTGTCGTCCCCTCCTCCTGCCCCCAATCCCTCCCAGCATCAGAGTCTTTTCGAATGAGTCAACTCTTCACATGAGGTGGCCAAAGTACTGGAGTTTCAGCTTTAGCATCGCTCCTTCCAAAGAACACCCAGGACTGATCTCCTTTAGAATGGACTGGTTGGATCTCCTTGCAATCCAAGGGACTCTCAAGGGTCTTCTCCAACACCACAGTTCAAAAGCATCAATTCTTTGGTGCTCAGCTTTCTTCACAGTCCAACTCTCACATCCATACATAACCACTGGAAAAACCATAGCCTTGACTAGACAGACCTTTGTTGGCAAAGTAATCTTTGCTTTTGAATATACTATCTAGGTTGGTCATAACTTTCCTTCCAAGGAGTAAGCGTCTTTTAATTTCATGGCTGCAATAACCATCTGCAGTGATTTTGGAGCCCCCTCCCCCACAAAAAAAGTCTGACACTGTTTCCACTGTTTTCCCATCTATTTCCCATGAAGTGATGGGACCAGATGCCATGATCTTTGTTTTCTGAATGTTGAGCTTTAAGCCAACTTTTTCACTCTCCTCTTTCAGTTTCATCAAGAGGCTTTTTAGTTCCTCTTCACTTTCTGCCATAAGCGAGGTATTATCTGCATATCTGAGGTTATTGATATGTCTCCCGGCAATCTTGATTCCAGCTTGTGCTTCCTCCAGCCCAGCGTTTCTCATGATGTACTCCGCATATAAGTTAAATAAGCAGGGTGACAATATACAGCCTTGACATACTCCTTTTCCTATTTGGAACCAGTCTGTTGTTCCATGTCCAGTTCTAACTGTTGCTTCCTGACCTGTATATAGGTTTCTCAAGAGGCAGGTCAGGTGGTCTGGTATTCCCACCTCTTTCAGAATTTTCCACAGTTTATTGTGATCCACACAGTCCAAGGCTTTGGCATAGTCAATGAAGCAGAAATAGATGTTTTTCTGGAACTCTCTTGCTTTTTCGATGATCCAGTGGATGTTGGCAATTTGGTCTCTGGTTCCTCTGCCTTTTCTAAAACCAGCTTGAACATCAGGAAGTTCACGGTTCATGTATTGCTGAAGCCTGCCTTGGAGAATTTTGAGCATTACTTTACTAGCGTGTTAGATGAGTGCAGTTGTGCCGTAGTTTGAGCATTCTTTGGCATTGCTTTTCTTTGGGATTGGAATGAAAACTGACCTTTTCCAGTCCTGTGGCCACTGCTGAGTTTTCCAAATTTGCTGACATATTGAGACATACTCTGGGACAAGGTCCTTTAAATATCCTGATTATATCCATTTGCTGATTATATTACCCACTTTTAATGCTGAATCTAACATGTTCTTTTTGGTTTTAACTACACTAAAAAAAAGACAGCCTTAGTTAAGGTTTTCAGAGTTTATTTCTCATACTTAGAAAAGTCCAATGATCTCTTATGCAGTTCCTGGGTTAGAATAAAGGCACTAATAATGATACTGTTAAGGGGATCTAACAACTTGACAACACTTCATCATTTGGGGTTCTCCTAAATAGAAAACTATTCAAAATCTTTTCACTTTAACTTGTTCTCCACAGAATATATGGATAAAAGGAAAGTAAGTTAGTCATATTTTATAATAATTAGTACGTCAAGAAATGCAACTTGCTATAAAGAAGTACTTGAAATGGAAAATGACTGCCAATTCAAGGGTTTCTTTTAATAATATATTCTAGGGATAAAGTATTGTAATAAATAGAGGATTATTGCTTATTATTATTATATAGAGAACAAATATATTCAAAGAATTACAATTTTCTGGAAACTGAAGTGACTTGAATATATAATTTAATCTTTCTTTGATAAGTCAGAGGGTATTCAAAAATCTTACACATTTTCAGGGTCACAATAATAAACACAAATTAGCACAACTTAATCTGCTATTGCTAAAACACAAATGTCTTTATTAAGAGAAATGCCAGGTTGATAGAATGGCCAATAAACCATAATTTACTGCAACACATAATATTTTGGAAGATGTATCCACTCTTTGAGTTTTCATTTAAAACATGTTATTAAGAAACAATTATTTTAGTGGTCACAAACCTGCCTACTCCAGAGAGATACAAAAGCAATTTGTATATGATTTCTTGCCCCATGCATGTTGTCATTACAAAAGGGGGATTTGGCATGACAAATATATTCCTTAATAAAATCCCATGTCACATGAAGAGCCAAATAAATGAAGAGCCAAGTTTCAAATACACAAATGAAAATCTAAGAGATTTAACACTTTCCCATAAATCAATTCTCAGCCCTAGTAAAGGAAACTTCCCATTCAACTTACAATTTGTAAGAAATAGACAAATTTTTCTATATAAACTGGAAACAAAAGAAAGGTATATTTTAAAAATTATTTGAAGTTATGATTCTTGAGTGAAATGTATTCTTGCAATATTATAAAAGAAATCTCAACTTTCTCATTTAGAGGATTTGGAAGACTTGTCTGGTAACTAATATTGATATATTGACTATAAAATGCAGCTGTTCTGTAAATGGACTGCATTAATGCAATCAGTAGCATTCATTGAATGCATTAAAAATCCACCAAACTTTAAAGTGAAATATTGACTGGAACTTGCACTTCCATTATGTTCATTAAAAAATCAGGCATAGTTCATTAAAAAAACAGACATTTCAGTCATGGAGAGATTTCTAAAATGTTAAATTCTTTTTTTTTTTACATTTAAAATTAAAAAATATATACATTTATTTATTTTAACTGGAGGTTAATTACTTTACAATATTGTATTGGTTTTGCCATACATCAACATTAAATTCTTTTATAATGAAAAATACTTGGGTGGGAAGTTGTTTTGAGGGTAAAGAATAATAAAAACATTCTACACATCAGATGTATCAGGGAAAAACTCTTGAAAAACCACAATGTCTTAATTATGGAACAATGATGACAAAAATGGGAATTGCCACATAATCATGGAAGGACTTCAAGAAACCAGTTACCTGGGAAGTATACCTGGGTTCTATAACTGTTCTCTCAGCAAAGTCTTCACAATTACCACAAATGTGTAGTAATCTCTATCATCATGTATGCTGCTTATTTCTATCTTTGCTTCCTGAAGCCAATCTTCACAATATATATTTTACAAAGTATGTTTATAATCTCAGAAATCATCTTCTGAGAAGAATATATAATGTTTACATAACAACTTAAAAAGATGTACTAGTAAATCAAAAGTTAAAAATAAAACATATTAATATTAACATTTTTCTTTTCTTCCCTAGTCTTAGTTTTATTTTTGAACAAGCAATTCATTTACATAGTACAAGATTTAGAAGTTAATAATATTTTACAAACTTCTATGTACTGTTGAGATGTAACTATGCCCCAAGCAAGTCCTAAAAATAGTAAACTTTCACTAATACCATGTCTTACTTTTCTTCCACATCCTGTTATACTATTTTAGCCCCCTAGTTTAAATTCTGCATCTGTATCTTTAGTATTTTTGAGGCATTGCTTTAGCCAATATGCAGAATTTCATTATGACATGCTTTATAAACTATGCAGCATTTAAATTTCTGTTTACAAACTTTATGTTATGTCATCATTCTAATGTGGTACCCTTTCCAGGAACTAAAATGATTATCAAAATAAATTGCTCCTCCATCCATCTCATTTGTGGCTAGAAGCCACCAGGATGGACAATACAGGTCTATCATGGCTGCTGATTTGTTTGGTATGTGGCTTATGATGGCTTGAAAAGTTAGTTACTTTCCATGAGTAGCTGACTAGACTCTATATTGTCAGTTCCTATGGTATTGGAATAGCCAATGTCAGTGTTTGCCTAGGAGAACAAGCATTCTGGACTGGGGCACAAACAACCCAATAGGAAAAAAAAATCATGTACAGAGGTTATTGTAATATACTGTTATAAGGGTTAAAATAGTAATAGAAATGGGAAAACTATGCTGGTCCGATCCATAGTTCTCTATTGCTCTCCTATATCTCTCAGACCTGCTACCATCTACTTTACATTGCACTCAAGGAATAAAACAGTTCAGTTCAGTTCAGTTCAGTCGCTCAGTCATGTCCAACTCTTTGCAACCCCATGGACTGCAGTACGCCAGGCCTCTCTGTACATTGCCTACTCCAGAGCTTACTCAAACTCATGTCCATTGAGTCGGTGATGCCATCCAACCATCTCACCCTCTGTCGTCCCCTTCTCTTCCCGCCTTCAATCTTTCCCAGCATCAGGGTCTTTTCAAAGGAGTCAGCTCTTCGTATCAGATGGCCAAAGTATTGGAGTTTCAACTTCAGCATCAGTCTTTCCAATGAATATTCAAGACTGATTTCCTTTTGGATAGACTTCTTGGATCTCCTTGCAGTCCAGGGGACTCTAAATAGTCTTCTCCAACACCACAGTTCAAAAGCATCAATTCTTTGGTGCTCAGCTTTCTTTATAGTCCAACTCTCACATCCACACATGGCTACTGAAAAAACCATAGCCTTGACTAGATGGACCTTTGTTGGCAAAGTAATTGTCTGCTTTTTAATATGCTGTCTGCTGCTGCTGCTAAGTTGCTTCAGTGGTGTCCGACTCTGTGCGACCCCATAGATGGCAGCCCAGGAGGCTCCCTCATCCCTGGGATTCTCCAGGCAAGAACACTGGAGTGGGTTGCCATTTCCTTCTCCAATGCAGGAAAGTGAAAAATGAGAGTGAAGTTGCTTAGTCGTGTCTGACTCTTAGCGACCCATGGACTGCAGCCTAGGTTGGTCATAACTTTTCTTCCAAGGAGTAAGTGTCTTTTAATTTCATGGCTGCCGTGATCTTGGAGCCCCCCAAAATAAAATCTGCTACTGTTTCCACTGTTTCCCCAACTATTTGCCATGAAGTGATGGGACCGGATGCCATGATCTTAGTTTTATGAATGTGAGCTTTAAGCCAACGTTTTCACTCTTCTCTTTCACTTTCATCAAGGGGCTCTTTAGTTCTTCTTCACTTTTAGTTCTTCTTCACTTCACAAGAAATAAAATAAGGTGGTAGCCAGATAAATTTTTAATAATTATTATTAATAATATAACACAATTAATAATATGTGATAATATAATTATTAATAATTCTACATGTGATATGTAAGGTGGAAATGTACTCAGGAGCTCATAACTGAGGAAAACTCACTTAGTATGCCAATGAAATTTAGAAGACCTGAAAGGAATGTAGGACAAAAGGAAATCTGGGAAAAGAGAAGAATGTTCTAGGCAAATATACGCTGCCATGTGTAAAATAGATAGCTAGTGGGAGCTGCTGTATAGCCCAGGGAGCTAAATTCAGTGCCCTGTGATGACTAGGGTGGGATGGCAGGGGCAGGGTCGGGGAGGGAGACTGAAGAGGCAGCGCATATATGTCTGCTAGCCGTTGATTCACACTGTTGGAAGCAGAAAGCAACACAACATTGTAAAGCAATTATATACTCCAATTAAAAAAAAAAAACAAGGTGGAATAAAAAGAACAGCCTATGCAAAGGCCCTCAGGCAAGAAGAAATGAAGAAAGGACCCTGAGAAGCTATCTAGGAGCGTAAGGCCCAGGATGTCCTCAGCCCGATACATAAAGCTTCATTTAGAACCTGAATGAAGTGAAATGCAGTGAAAATGTACCATGTGCCTATCAGAAAATCTGGCCACAGAGTTTGGGGCTGAGGTTTGACCAAGTCTCTCGATCTGGTCTTAATGAGTTGTGGGCCAGGGCGGGGGGGGGCAGGCGGGTCATATTCTTTGCAATCCCATAATCTTTGGGAGATGTGATCTAAAAGCTTCAGCATTCTCTCCCTGAAAATAGGGTTTTATGAGCTGTCATCTGAGGGAGAGTTAGATCAGTCCCACTTCATTCATGTTTTAGAAGTCAGAGGTACTAGAGCATCTTATTTAATCATGAGTTGTTCCTCAATTAATTGTGTTGATATTAAAATTTAAAAAAAAACTGAAGGAGAGCTACCTTCTAAATAGGAACAGGAAGCCTAAGAATAGAGAGAAAGACAAATAATGCAGCTATATCAAAGTCCTAAGTTGTCCCAAACTTCCAATTAATTAAATGTGACAGAAAAAGTCATGGCAATGCTGCTACAGTTATTTATTTTTAATTTATGTCTCCTACACTCTCCAAATCAATTGGAGAATCTCTAACAGCTGCACTGGTGTGATCACAGCAGAAAGCAGTTTCTATTTCTGAGTTCTGCTTCCTATTATTCAGACACGCTTCAGAATTCTTCTCCACAATTTCAATCTTGTTTGCTGCCCTGTTACTTAGCTAACATTACATGATTGTAATTGAGTATGGCTGTATCTCAGAGGGGAAGGACACCAATTTTGTAAAGCAAACTTCATACCACCATGGCTCAAGATTGGGAGGGAGGCCCACAAGGGAGGGAATATATATATCCTCACAGCTGATTCATGTTGATATACTGCAGAAACCAGCACAACACAGTAAAGCAATTATCTCCTAATTAAAAATTTTAAAAATTTAAAAAAGATTGGTAGTTGTTTTGCTGGCTGATCTAAAATTTCCACAGATGTTGGAAACTAAATTATTATGGAATCCAAGTCCCAATTAAAATGCTCTATTTATCATGCTGGATCAATAAGATGAAGTAAGTTAAAACTGGTTTCCCAATGCAATGAATCAATGAAATAGTTTGAGGTTATATATTCAATTTCTTGTTCAGTTGTATTGTGAATTTATCCAGTGATTGCATAAGCACTCAATTAGCCTACTATTCTGGGTCCAGAATTCCTGGGACACTCTCCAACACATTTTTCTCCCCCATCAAGATAGTTTATTACTAGGAGGTTACATAATCTAACAGTTTCAATGATTACTGAAACTCATTTCTTTTTTATGGAATTAAAAATACAAAAATATTTAAATTTTTTAAAAACTTTTTTTTTCTCTAAATAGGTCAGCACCAGTCACAACTCCAGTACTGTAAACAATAACAATAGTGCCAGACAAACCTATATGGCATGGGATTCAAGAGCCTGCTGCTGAAAAGCCTTTTTCTCATTCTTCTTTGCCAATGGGATCCCATTTTGGGGAGCTGGGTGGGGCTTGATAATGAGCCTATCAGTACATCTACTTAGACTCCCTTGCATCTAGGGGGAGACTGTGGCAGGCTTCTGGACAATAAAATATAGGCTCAAATTCTTGGTGTGGTTTCTGAGAAAGCTACTGTTTTTTTAAATGTTAAAAGGGAAAAAAAAGGGAAAGATAGGGGTATGGGGAGGGAAGGAGGGAGAAGGAACAAGAATGATACAGAAGGAAGGAAGGAAGGAAGGAAAGAAAGAGAGAGAGATAAAGAGTGAGAGAGAATAGACTTTCTCATCCTGCCTGAAGCCCAGAAGTGGAGGCTGGCTATGAAGCAGCCCTTCTGTAACCTTGAGAAAAGACCTCCTGTTACTGACGATTGAAACAAGGCAGATCTGTGTCCTTGATGATTTCTTTTGAGCAGAGCTGTGCATCAGTTCTGAACTGCCTTCTCCCAAATTTCCTATTATCTGAGAAAAAAAGTAACCCCTTTAATTGTCAGGGAAGAGTGGCCAGGACTTGTGACGTGGCTGAAAGAAATCCTAACTGATAAAACACCCCTCTACACGTCTGGTATGGTTGGGTCATATCAGTCCGGGAAGCATCATTTATTTGTATCCTGTAAAACCACATGGAGAAGGCAATGGCAACCCACTCCAGTACTCTTGCCTGGAAAGTCCCATGGACGGAGGAGCCTGGTGGGCTGCAGTCCATGGGGTCACGAAGAGTTGCACACGACTGAGCGACGTCACTTTCACTTTTCACTTTCATGCATTGGAGAAGGAAATGGCAACCCACTCCAGTGTTCTTGCCTGGAGAATCCCAGGGATGGCAGAGCCTGGTGGGCTGCCATCTATGGGGTCGCACAGAGTCGGACACGACTGAAGCGACTTAGCAGCAGCAGCAGCAGCAGTACAACCACATGGCCCTATAGCTGTCAGATGCTAGGCATGTTCTGAGGACTCAAAGATTAGTGAAATATGGATTCTGCCTTTCAGAAGCTTATAACCTACTGAGAAAAATTTGTAAACAGATAGTTACAACATACTGTTATCTGTGAAGTCAAGGTCTTGGAAAGGATGTTCCCTAGAACAGCACTCAAGTTAAAAAATGGTCTGTCATTATATGAGTTTAGGAAGCATATACTACGTCTTTGTGATACACTCTGGCATATTAAAGTTTCCGAGGAGTCCTGCAAATACCCTGTAAGGCGATTTAACTCTACTTGACCTACTGTTTCTTAAAACTATTTAATAATAAAAGCCCCCTTTTCCCCTAAGCAGTACTTCCGAATATTCTGCAGACTAGTGTTAGAACACACACCCGAGGAAATGTTGTACCAAGTGATTTAATAAAGTTATAACCTTAGTCTTATGGTAAGTTTACTTGTGGAAATAATTCAACCCTATTTAAATTATTCATACATTAGTCCCTTCTTTAAAAAACCATCAGTTGTGGTTTGAATTGTGTTCTCGCATAAGACAGGCTGAAGTCCTAAGCCCTGGTGCCTAGGTGCATGCTAGCTTAGTCGCTCAGTCGTGTCCTACTCTTTGCAACTCTATGGACTGTAGGGTGCCAGGCTCCTCTGTCCTCGGGATTTTCCAGGCAAGAATATTGGACTGGGTTGTCATTCCATCCTCCAAGGGATCTTCATGATCCAGGAATCTAACCTGGGTCTCCTGCATTGCAGGTGGATTCTTTACCGTCTGAGATACCAGTGAAGCCTGGTACCTGGATATGAGAGCTAAATTGGAAATGGGGTCTCTGCAGATGTAATTAAGATATAAGTTAAGATGAGTTCATACTGGATTAGAGTGGGCTCAAAACCCAATCCTTATAAGAAAAACATAGGATACCAGATGCAAGTAAAGCCACGTAAAGACAGAGGCAGAGACAGGAGGGATAGAGCTGCAAACTAAGGAACCACTAGAAGCGAGGAGAGAGTCCTAGAACAGATCCTCCCCAGGCCCCCAAGAAAAACCCAAGCCTGCTGACACCTTGATTTGGACTTATGGCCTCGAGCTCTGTGAAAAAATAAATTTATATTGTTTCAAGCCACCCAATTTGTGGTCCTTTGTTTCCTCAGCCCTAGGAGACTAACACACAATCATACTTCCTATTTGACTTCTATTGATTCTATTTGTTTGAAAAAATTGTCTTGGCATTTTCTACACAGTCTAGCAGCTGGGTTGGAAAAGGGAAGAGCTTGAAGTCCAGAAGAGTTTGAGCCCTGACTCAGCCTATTTTGAACTCTGAATTTAAGCAAGTTACTCAGCTGTTAGGATTCTCAGTTTTCTCAACTATAAAATCAGGATAGAAACTTTCATTCATTCAAGTCATCCATTCCTTTGGCAAGTATTGATGGAACAGAGACTGCTAAGCACTATGTAAGGCACACAGATAGATATTAAATAGCCAGTTACTAAATCTTGCAAAGATAAGGCAGGTGCTAAGGGAGGGCATAGTCTGACCACATAAGCTAATCTTGGAGGTGGTTATGAGGATTCAGTGAGATGTGATTGTGCTTTATAATCTATACTTTAAATATAAACAAAGGTATTATCACAAGTAGAATCAAATGGATTAAGGAGAATGGAATGGGTATCTCTGGTCAAGCTGGTTCCTCCAGTCAAACTGGTAAGTATTAGGGAAAGGAAAAAAAAAATGTGTTGGTGGGCTTTCAGAGGACTGGCAGGAGAAACTGTTGGAGATCATAAGAGGGAGTCGAAGTATATGAGAGATGTGTGAATTCACTCATCATTCATTCAACAAAACAGACCTACTCATGCTCCTCATGGAATTTAGCTAAAGCCCGCCTATCACGTATTATAATTAAGTGAGATATTGATAATTGTCCCCTTTTCTTCCAAAAAAAAAAAGAAATAAAATGGGTGTTTGTGTTGACTCATTAAGTGGTATACATATGGGAAATAACATTAGTATATCAATGACAGGAGGTAAAGTAGTTATTGGTGTTATGTTGGGAAAAGGCATAATAGAACAGAAGAGGATAAACTGTCTCACATCAAACATTTCTGAAGTCATGCCAGTGAATATTTGAAAGTTCAAGTCTCCGGTATCTGCATGATGAAGGTGCAAAGCATCTCCTCAGTAAACCTGTCAGGGATCATCATCTGATTTCTGTTGGAATCAGCCAGCTACTGGAAAGAGTCCTCCCTTGGCATCCAGAACATTTGACTCTAGCACTCTCATAAAGAAAGCAGCCAAGAGTTTTCCATCCAGACACAAGTACTGTCTTATTAAAACTTTATGAAGTGACATGGAGTCATATTTCAGAAACCAGTCATGGAGCTATTCTATATTAAAATTCTCAACACAAAGGCTCATCCTCTATATAAAGATGATATTGGCATGCAGAAAGATTCACAGAGCTGGGGCTCTGGATACATACACTGACCAGCTCAATCGGGCCCAACTCTTAGGCTTTCCAGTTCAAAGATCAATAATTTACCCATCACTTTTCTGTGTACAACGTTTAAAAAAAGACACAAGAACAAATGCTGAAATACTGATAATATGCTTCAGTAAACACACAAAACTTACATTCCTACCTATTTCAAGATGGGTTTGGAGCTGCTTTTTAAAAATATTTTTGATAATAAAAGAGTTAATTCTGCTATTACAAGGCTTCAATTAAGTCAGATTAAGTTCTATAATATATTATAGGTTTCATTAAGAGTATTAAGTATTTAGTATCAGATAGAGAGGAAACGGCAACCCACTCCAGTGTTCTTGCCTGGAGAATCCCAGGGACGGGGGAGCCTGGTGGGCTGCCGTCTATGGGGTTCACAGAGTTGGACACAACTGAAACGACTTAGCATCAGAAAGGTTTTTAATATTATAACAAACAGTTTTTCATGTTAATTCATGGTATAAATTTCTTTTAAAAAGTGCATATTGGATTTCTTCCATCCATTCAAGATTCAAAGAAAAGTAGCCATAGCTCCAAGTCTTGCCAGCAGTAAGTCCAAACAAACTACCTAATCAGCTAAGAGGAAAGTTGTTTCAAGGACTCTGAGAGAATTCTAGCTAACAAGGCTCATATGTCTAATGAGTATCAAAAAATTGTGAGGAAAATATAGCAATAAGAAGAACATTTTAGTTATATTTATCTGAAACTATCTCAGTATTTATTAATTGCCCAGGGGCTTCCCTAGTGGCTCAGATGGCAAAGAATATGCCTGCAATGCAGAAGACCTGGGTTCAATCCATGGGTAGGGAAGATTCCCTGGAGAAGGGAATGGCAACCCACTCCAGGATTCTTGGAGAATTTATACCCTGGAGAATTTCAAGGACACAGAAACCTGGCAGGCTACAGTGCACAGGCTCACAAGTAACACTTTTTTTCAGTTCATATATATGCATGCATGCTTAGTAGGACTATAGCCCACTAAACTCCCCTGTCCATGGAATTTTTCAGGCAAGAATACTGGAGTGGGTTGCCATTTCCTTCTGCAGGGGATCTTCCCAACCCAGGGACTGAACTCAAGTCTCCTGTGACTTTTGCATTGCAATTGGATTCTTAACCTGCTGAGCCATCAGGGAAGCCCCATATAAGTATACATATATTAGCCATTTTTATGGCCCTATGCTACTGTACAAAATGAAGACCGCCTACATGTGTGTAAACAACCCTCCCCTTCCCTCTATGTGTGTGCTCAGTCGTGCTGACTCTTTTCGACCTCGTGGACTGTAGCCTGCCAGGCTCCTCTGTTCATGGAATTCTCCAGGCAAGAATACTGGCATGGGTAGCCATTCCCTTCCCCACAGGGTCTTCTCAATCCAGGGATCAAACCCAGTTCTCCTCCATTGCAGGCATATTCTTTTACAGTCTGAGCCACCAGGGAAGCCCATATGTGTATATATATATTCATATATATATATATATATATACACACACGTGTGTGTGTGTGTGTATTCAGCTAGAAGAAGCAAAATATGATCTTACATTATTGTTTCAAACTCCTAACTTCAGTTATATAATGTTGGCATTGAAAATGTATATCATCTACCTCATTTTTCTTATTTTACAGTCATCTTAGTCATTTCAGGCTGCGGTAACAAACTACCATAAACTAGTGGCTTAAACAACAAACATTTCTCATGGTCCTGGAAACTGGGAAGTCCAAGACCAAGGTACCGGCAGATTCAGCTCTGGTGAAAGCCCACATCTGGCTTGCAGAGGCTGACTTGTCATGCTGTCCTCGCAGGGCAGAGAGGAAAGACTCTGGTGTGCCTTCCCCTTCTCATAAGGGCACTAACACTATCAGATCAGGACCTCAGCCTGATGACCTCAGTGAGCCTCCTCACGGCCCCTCTCTCCAAATACAGTCATGAGGTGGGTCAGGGCCATAACGTATGAATTTGAGGGGATACAAATTTTCAGTTCATAACAACAAGTATGTATCCAAGGGCAGGAAAGGTGAAATTGGTTATTCAAGGTCACAGAAAGTGCAGATGGTTGGAGGTGGGCAAGCCAAAACCCATCATTAGGCTCCTCTAAGTTTCACTCCACAGTGTACTTACTGACAGTCCAAGGGTTTGTGTTTGTTTTTGCTGGGATCTTAGTTCCCTGACCAGGGATTAAATCCATGCCCTCTGCAGTGGAATCACAGACTCTTAACCACTCCACCACCAGGAAAGTCCTCAAGTTTGCTTTTTAACTGAAAATTAGCACATCAACTAACAGTAAATCTCAGCAATTCTTTACTCATCTGTATATGTCCAATAATTATTAAGATATGCTCTTTATTCACTTGATTGCATGATGAGGATTTAGATGATTTTCATCTGCTTTTTTTTCCCTTCATCTGCACTAAAATTCTGCACTCTTCAAGGGTAAATACAACAGAAAATGTATATGAACAAACTAAATTTTGATTTACCTGCTACCACTGATTTTTTTTTCTATCCACTACCCATAGCTGTTTTTGAAAAAGTAAGTAATTTATGAACTCAGTATCATCAATATAATAAATAAAGGCCCAGAGCTGACCTGTTTTGAGGCCCCTCAGCCTGAAACATGTCTTGTCTTTTTACTTTTTCTCCTGAGGCTCAGGCTTTGAAGAGAACAAAGTAGTTCTGGAGTTTCTCTTCTTCCCCGGAGTCATTATCTGAAGAGCAAAGAAAATAAAGCAGAATGTTGCTTCACCAAGGCACTCCTCAATCTTTCATGCCTGTTTAATCTTGTGGTAGTGGTGGCATTGTTCCAGGCTATGGGGAAAATAGGCTCTTACATGAAGTGCTTAAGCAAAGAGTAATTTATTAATACCAACACAGATGATTTCATAGGCGCTAAAAGAAATAAACAAAAAGAAGAAGCCCTTTAGGCAGGCTTGCAACAATAAAGCACTATTCCCTCAAGGGCCACCCTGAGAAACAGCATTCTCTCTCAGGCCCTTATCTCTAAAATGTCACCCTTTCTGCTGCTCTGTCTCAGTACCCCAGTTTATTCCTAAGTAAACTAGCCAATGGACGTCCCAAGTGGCTGGGTGATAAAGAACCCGCCTGCCAATGCAGGAGATGTGGGTTTCATCTCTAGGTCAAGAACATACCCTGGAGAAGGAAATGGTAGCCCACTCCAGTATCCTTGCCTGGAGAATCCCATGGGCAGTTGAGCCTGATGGGCTAGAGTCCATGGTGTTGCAAGGAGTCAGACTCGATTTAGCAACTAAACAACAACAAACTAGCCAGGCTCTGGTCAGTCACAACAGAATATCAGAATCAGAAGTATGTAAAATGGATTACTTACTGCCTCACCTTAAAATGACATAATTGCTCCCTGACAGATTATCAAACTTGAAATTGGTTTAGCTTTTCAGTTTGCAAGACAAATTCAGTATAGAAATGCCCATTTGGTGATTTGTATCTGATCAGTCACCGAGAGGAGAAAGTAAGTCCAGCTGTTTTTTCTCAGATAACAACTATCATTTCCATACAAAATTTTCCTATTTCAGCATATTTTAAGAGGAAATCTTTCTTAAATGCATAAGAAGGCTTCATGACTCTACCAGCAGAGTAAATGTGACATACTTTAATTTGTTGCTATAATCTCAGGGTTTTCCAAGTGGGTCCTGGTCTTCCTTCCGGATTAAAACACTGCTTTGTCAAATAGTAGGACTTCCCTGGTGGCTCAGATGGTGAAGAGTCTGCCTGCTGTGCAGGAGGGCTGGGTTCAATCCCTGGTTTGGGAAGATCCCCTGGAGAAGGTAATGGCAACCCACTCCAGTACTCTTGCCTGGAAAATTCCATGGCCAGAGGAGCCTGGTGGGCTACAGCCCATGGGGGTCACAAAGAGTCGGACATGACTGAGTGACTAACACACTTATCAAAGAGCAACATGGCCTCTCCTAAGTGAACTGGGCAAGGTAGAAAGGACTGTTGCGAGTCCAGGCCAGTGGTTATCAGATCCTTGGCACCAGGACCTTCAACTGACATGATTATTCTCAGACGTTCTGGGAAAGAGTCCTATTTAACTCCTCCAGAGCAAAGACTTGGCATGAGACCACAGCTACACCCAGAGTTACAGATGGGGCTGTCTCGTGATTCTGTGGGAAATTTGCTTCCTTACTTGGCTTATACTGCATAGTATGTCATTTTCTGCCCACAATTTGGTGAAAAGAGAACTTCTCTAAGCTCCTCTTTGAGCATTTGCATGCAATGCAAAAACTAGGCTTCTGAGTGCCAAGTATAAGTGAATAAAGGACAGAGGAATAAGATCATCCATTCTCTAAAAACACCCTGTGTAATACAACCCAAAGAATGCATTCTACCTTCAAGTCTATGGCTAGTTCAGATAAACATAATCATCACCATCCTTGAATTAAATGGATAATTAAAGGTTATAAACAGGCTGTCAAATACCAAAAAATAATTCGAACACAGTCATAGTGATGATTTTTCTATGATTTGGGCAAAGGGAAAATGTCTGAAGAATACAGATAGTCTAAATGATTTAAATATCTATAAGAAATATACTAATTCAAACCTCTTCACCTATTGGATATAGTTTCCTAGAAATAAGTTTTGTTGACAGATGTTGATAAACATTTTAAAGAAAACATTATGGATAAAATAGAGATTTATAAATATTATGGTTCAAATATAATTTATACACTTCCTTTCCCAAGTTTCTGCATTATATACTAGCTTATATTTTCTTTGATTTAATAGTAGCTGTATTTTGCAATACTTTGATCCTCTTCAAAATCTTGGCATAGTTCCCTTTTTCCTAATGGAGCCCATGTTTTAGCATTATTAAGTTTATCCACTGTTTGGCCTCAATTTGTCTTTCCAATTCAGTTTCTAATCCTCTCTGTACAAAGTCAATACACCCATATTATTAGATATTTTATAATTCTCTGAGAAAGCCTTGTACTATCCTTGGACTATTTCTAAAGTTACCTGTTCCATGAATCTTCTGTGATTCTTTCTAACAAAAGTTTTTAGTCCTTTATCTGACTTCTGTAGTCTTTTGTGTTTCCCATGTGTCATCCATCATGTATTGTGGTGTATTAGCTGTATACATCTTACTTTTCTTACTAGATTGTAAAGTTACTTAAGGGCAGAATATGAGTTATCTGCCCAAATGATTATCACTCACAATACCTAAAAGAGTGCCATTCATATACAAAATACAAGATGATTGAACGATATTACAAATGTATGAGTCATGTCTCTCAGTTACAAAATAGCAGAAACCCACCCAATTTAAAGAAGCTTAGTTCCTAAAAGTGGAATTTATTGACTCATATAAATGGCCAACCCAGGGATTCAGTTGACCTCAACTATAAAGGGATTTATGGCCTCAAAGAATTTCATTATAGTTCCCTCTATGAATCTCTTTACTCTTTCTATATTTCTTTGTCTTCATTATTTAAGGAGATATTTTCCCCCTGGAGGTCAAGAAAGGCACAAGCAGCCTTGTGTCACAAACTCCAGAAAAAAAACCATTGACTCTTCTTGGGTTTCATAAAGTCATAGCAGATAGAAAAATAAAAGCCTAATTTCCTAATGGAACTCAAGAACAAAAGAAACGTATCAGACAATAAAAAAAATACCTACAAAATCGCACTACATATTATAGATTACCTTTTTAAGAATTTTACAGACTAACATAAGGGTTAGCTTTATAATTTTTTAATTTTAGTGAAAATATCAAATCAAGAAATATTCAGTTCAGTTTAGTTCAGTCGCTCAGTCGTGTCCGACTCTTAGCGACCCCATGAATCGCAGCACGCCAGGCCTCCCTGTCCATCACCATCTCCTAGAGTTCACTCAGACTCACGTCCATCAAGTCCGTGATGCCATCCAGCCATCTCATCCTCTGTCGTCCCCTTCTCCTCCTGCCCCCAATCCCTTCCAGCATCAGAGTCTTTTCCAATGAGTCAGCTCTTCGCATGAGGTGGCCAAAGTACTGGAGCTTCAGCTTTAGCATCATTCTTTCCAAAGAAATCCCAGGGTTGATCTCCTTCAGAATGGACTGGTTGGATCTCCTTGCAGTCCAAGGGACTCTCAAGAGTCTTCTCCAACACCACACTTCAAAAGCATCAATTCTTCGGTGCTCAGCCTTCTTCACACATGACCACAGGAAAAACCATAGCCTTGACTAGATGGACCTTAGTCAGCAAAGTAATGTCTCTGCTCTTGAATATACTATCTAGGTTGTTCATAACTTTTCTTCCAAGGAGTAAGCGTCTTTTAATTTCATGGCTGCAGTCACCATCTGCAGTGATTCTGGAGCCCAAAAAAATACAGTCTGACACTGTTTCCACTGTTTCCCCATCTATTTCCCATGAAGTGATGGGACCAGATGCCATGATCTTCACTTTCTGAATGTTGAGCTTTAAACCAACTTTTTCACTTTCCTCTTTCACTTTCATCAAGAGGCTTTTTAGCTCTTCTTCACTTTCTGCCATAAGGGTGGTGTCATCTGCATATCTGAGGTTCTTGATATGTCTCCTGGCAATCTTGATTCCAGCTTGTGTTTCTTCCAGTCCAGCATTTCTCATGATGTACTCTGCATAGAAGTTAAATAAGCAGGGTGACAATATACAGCCTTGATGTACTCCTTTTCCTATTCTATGCTCAAGGCATATACATGTTACAAAAGCCAAAATTAAGACCACTGAAGAATCATAGTCTAGTTGGTGACTGACAAAATTTGATGCATGACAAATGAAAATAAGCTGTGATATTAACCAAATGTTAAATATTGCAGCACATATTATAATCTTAGCACTAACTCAGAAAAGAAAGGATGATTGCAGAGTAGAAAATTATTAAAGGTTTACAGAGATGGTGCAAGTTGTTTTGTTTAATGAAAGGTAGATTGTCTTTGAATTGTTGGAAGATGGTGGGAAGGATGAGGGTGGAAGGAAAGAGAATGAAATGACTCAGAGGTGGGCATTCTATTTGTACAGACCTGATCATAGACAACAGCCCATTTATAATGGAGAGTTCATTTTGAGGATAAAGTAAAATGGTTACAGAGAAGTTAACTGATAGAAAATTTTGAATTTGATCAGTTGTAATTTCTGTACATGTAGGTTTGAAGAAGAATAAACAAGGAAATCTAGTGGCGGGTCATGATATAATTGAAGTTCAGAAGTTGGGTTAATATTTCTCCTGTGAAATAGAGGCCATCAATTCCACCTATGCACATTGTAAGCTATACGTGCTTGTAATGCTAGTGAGCACCAACCATGCCACAATGTGAATGGTGCTTCCGAAAGCTGGGAAATACATGATCCTTATAAAGATGTATGGTCCATCTAGATGACTTCAAGAAACAAAACACATCAATTTGAAAGGGGTAGTAGGTAAGTAGGTACTAGGAAGAAATTAAAAGGTTGAAGAGAAGAGTGGAGAGCAGACTATGGAGTGGTTAAGGCTAAGGAACACAGACTTTATTCTGTGGTTAATTCAGGGAAGCAGTTTCAGGAGCCAATGAAGGATTTTGACTAGGATAGTGAAGTTGCAATCAGTGTCTGAGGAAAATTAAATTTAAGCTACAGGTCTAGGATCAATTCAAGGGGGCAGAAACTAGCAAAAGAGAGAACTATGTAAAGATCATTAGAACAGTTCCGAAAAAAACTGGACCATAGGATAGAAAGTAATGGAGGTATTTTGAAAGGAAAAAAAAAGTGGTAACAAGAAAGAAAGGCAAGAAAGTGGGATTTTGCGAATCTTTTACAAAGGAAACATACGCCCTGGGACATACTGTTATTACTTAGGTGGAGAATAAGGGACAGAAATTATATTTCTTTTAAATTGCTCCCAATGACTTCACTGCTGGAAGTTACACAGTTCTTTAGAGTTTGCAGAGTAATTTCAAATATATTACTCCATTTGAGTATAGATGCTTTCCGAAATCATGGATGCTTTCTGAAATCATGAAATTAAGCAGTCTTAAGCTTATATACTGTGGTGCTGGAGAAGACTCCTGAGAGTCCCTTGGACTGCAAGGAGATCCAACCAGTCCATTCTAAAGGAGATCAGCCCTGGGTGTTCTTTGGAAGGAATGATGCTAAAGCTGAAGCTCCAGTACTTTGGCCACCTCATGCGAAGAGTTGACTCATTGGAAAAGACTCTGATGCTGGGAGGGACTGGGGGCAGGAGGAAAAGGGGACGACAGAGGATGAGATGGCTGGATGGCATCACGGACTCGATGGAAGTGAGTTTGAGTGAACTCTGAGTGTGGTGATGGACAGGGAGGCCTGGCGTGCTGCGATTCATGGGGTCACAAAGAGTCCGACACGACTGAGCAACTGAACTGAACTGAACTGAACTGAAGCTTGACAGTGGCTCAGACGGTAAAGCGTCTGTCTACAATGCTGGAGACCCGGGTTCGATCCCTGGGTTGGGAAGATCCCCTGGAGAAGGAAATGGCAATCCACTCCAGGACTATTCCCTGGAAAATCCCATGGACAGAGGAGTCCGGTAGGCTACAGTTCATAAGGGTTGCAAAGAGTCGGACACGACTTAGCAACTTCACTTCACTTCACTTCAACATGTAAAATGCAGAAATGTTTATTCATCATCTATGATAGAATGCAATGTAATATTGTAATGACAAACTTCCTTGTGTTTATTTGGACCAGAAAAGAACAGGCAGTAATACCAGAATCTCTAATATCAAACTTTTCATGTATTTTGGATCTTATTTCTTTCTGGATCTCATTTTTCTTCAGAGACCATGTTCCCTGTCTTTCCTCTTCCCATCCCTGATCTTCTCTTCAGCATTTTAGAAAAACATTCTTTAACCTACCTCCATTCGGGATCATCTCTTCACTTTCCATCAGTCTAAGCTGCTGGCAGCACTAAGTGTCCTTTTTATGTCTCTCGTCTCCTTTGCATTTGTACTTCTCAATCCATCCCACCTCTGCAAGTTTTTCTCCCTGGTATTAACACAAATCTATTTGCTATTTTTGTTGGTCATTTTTTCAGTATTTTCCATATTTGACTTCTTGGTAGTGGATGATAGTTTCCTTCTTCATCATTCTTGAAACTCCTGCCTTGGGTTCCTGACCTCATTCCATTATCTCACCTCTGTGTCTTTGACTTCTCCTGTCCCTTCAAGTCTATAATCTTTCAGAATTCCATCCTTCATCCTCAACACACTTTCTCTGGGGAATTTCATTCTTTCCTTCTAAAACTTTTATACAGACAGCTGTCAATTCAATATCTCCAGTCTAAATCCAAAGTGGTATATTTACAATTGAATGACCCACAGATTGGGACTTCCCTGATGGCTCAGTGGGTAAAGAATCCACCTGCAATATAGAAGATGTGGGTTTGATCCCTGGGTTGGGAAGATGCCCTGGAGGAGGAAATGGCAGCCCACTCCGGTATTCTTGCCTGGAGAATTCCAAGGACAGAGAAGCCTGGCAGGCTACAGTCCACAAGTTCACAAAAGTCAGACATGACTGATCACATACACACATGCCCCACAAATGATCCAAAAAACATGTCCAATACTGAGCTTCCCTTGGGTACCTCGAGTCTGTTCTTTCCATACTTGCTTCAGAAATCATGGACCCATTGTCCACACAGAGATCTAAGGCAGAACGCAGATAACTGTCTTTGATTTCTTTCTTCTTTATCCTCCACATGATGGTTAATTTTATGTGTCAACACAATTGGACCACAGGATTCAGATATTCAATTAAATACTATTTCTGGGTGTGTCAGTGAGGATGTTTCTGGATGAGATTAACATTTGGTAGTCTGAATAAAGCAGATCAAACAAAAGTAATTTCCTATGGGGCTGCAGGTTTGCCATCATTCCTGCAATTATACTGATTTTTCACAGGGATTGTTCTAAACAATGCTTTCACACAAATTGTTTTTTCAAGGTTCCTTTCTGAGGATTCCAAGTTAGACAACCAGTTTTAGTGGCTGGTTAATATTTTTATATAGCATTTATACTATACTTTAACTATTTCCCAATAGTGCAGTGTTTATGTTGTTTCTATTTGTCTCTACAATAATTAGCTTTGCAATGATTATCTTTGCATGCAAAAATGTTCTCATGAGTTCTAGACTGTTTCCTACAGATAGATTCTGAGAAAGGAAATTACTAAATCAAAAGGCATGAAGACACATTTTACGGTGCTTGATCTGCATAGCTGTTAAAAATATTTTTACCACATTAAGCCAATCTTACTAAAACTTGCTTATCTTATTTGTTATGAGATTACTAGAATTATTTTCTTTGATTGATGAGATTAAATATTCTCTTACACATTTACTGTCTGTTTATCCTCTGCTTATAAATTTTGCAATTTTAAATTATCCTAGAATTTTTCAAGCAATATACAATTATACAACTTAAAACTATTAAATCAGTGTCATTAATGCAATCTATTTAATCTATGCAAATATTCTGTTTGATTTTAAGTTTTTTAATATTATTTAAAATACAATTTGATTTTCAAGTAATACAATCTATTTGTTTTCCTTTGTGATTTCTTCTAATGCTTCCCTACTTAGAAAGTTGTCCTACATTTAAAATCAGATAAATTTTCTCTTACTTTTTTTCTCCTTTTCTTACTCCTTCCAATGTCTCTCTTTAACATTTGTCTTATGACTCCCTCTGTTATTTACTTTGACATATGGCAGAGATTGAAAATAGATTCCACCTCATATGCCAAGTTGATTCACTCACTCAATAAAAATGTATGCAGTGTTTACTATGTACCAGGCACAGTGCTAGACATGATTGTAGAGGCAAATGTGGAGATGGATACTCAAGTCTCATTGGAAGTCCCTCAGTGAGAAAGTGCTCTTCACTGATTGCCAGTGTGGGGAGGAGGGGAAATGAGTGGACTGGCAGCCTAGTGCTGGGGGTTTGCCCTCTTTGCATGTTGTGATATCAACTTACTTCTCATAGAAAAGCAGACCTGATGGTCAGAGGATGTGCTCCATAACATTAAAAACTACGAATGAGTAGAAAGCATCATCATCCTGAAGAGAATAAACAGGTTCTCAGGAGTAAGTAGAAATATACGTCTTCCCTCCCATTGCCCCTTAACTTCATTAAATCACTTAAAAGTAGCAAGATATAACAAATTATCTTTTCTATAAGTATTTTAACATGGTTTCAATCATACTATTTATGTGATTTTAGCTTTTACCTTTTCCATTTAACATTATGAGATATTTGCCTACGCCATAAGCTTCTTAGTAAACACTGTATCTAATCGTGATACAAAAGTGGTTTTAAGTGGACCAATTACTCTTTTCAAAGTAAAGTTAGTTTCTTTTCTTAAACGAATATTTCCAACAGATTCTCTACTTGAGATATTATAAGATATCATGCCTGTTTCTTAGGGTATACACATTGAATCCAAGTGAATTAACACAAGCACACATTATCTTAGGTCCTCAAGCAAATTTATTTTTCTATTAACCAGACAATGTTTTGAATTTTCTTCTTTCATAACTCTTAAGACCATTCAGTCAATAACTTATTGAGTCTCTAAATGGAATACAATCAATAATAGGGCACTTCCTTATGAAATAATGTTCCATATAGTTCAATATACTTAAATGTAGCACTTTACATCCTTAACTTACTCTTCTCTACTAGCTCCTTTCCAAAACTGTTTAAGTGTATGCTAATCTCATTCCAGTTCCAAAGAAAGGCAACGCAAAAGAATGCTCAAACTACCACACAATTGCACTCATCTCACATGATAGTAAAGTAATGCTCAAAATTCTCCAAGCCAGGCTTCAGCAATATGTGAACCGCGAACTCCCTGATGTTCAAGCTGGTTTTAGAAAAGGCAGAGGAACCAGAGATCAAATTGCCAACATCTGCTGGATCATGGAAAAAGCAAGAGAGTTCCAGAAAAACATCTATTTCTGCTTTATTGACTATGCCAAAGCTTTTGACTGTGTGGATCCTAATAAACTGTGGAAAATTCTTAAAGAGATGGGAATACCAGACCACTTGACCTACCTCTTGAGAAATCTGTATGCAGGTCAGGAAGCAACAGTTAGAACTGGACATGGAACAACAGACTGCTTCCAAATAGGAAAAGGAGTCCGTCAAGGCTGTATATTGTCACCCTGCTTATTTAACTTCTATGCAGAGTACATCATGAGAAACGCTGGACTGGAAGAAACACAAGCTGGAATCAAGATTGCCAGGAGACATATCAAGAACCTCAGATATGCAGATGACACCACCCTTATGGCAGAAAGTGAAGAAGAGCTAAAAAGCCTCTTGATGAAAGTGAAAGAGGAAAGTGAAAAAGTTGGCTTAAAGCTCAACATTCAGAAAACGAAGATCATGGCATCTGGTCTCATTACTTCATGGGAAATAGATGGGGAAACAGTGGAAACAGTGTCAGACTTTATTTTTTGGGGCTCCAAAATCACTGCAGATGGTGACTGCAGCCATGAAATTAAAAGACGCTTACTCCTTGGAAGAAAAGTTATGACCAATCTAGATAGTGTATTCAAGAGCAGAGACATTACTTTGCCAACTAAGGTCTGTCTAGTCAAGGCTATGGTTTTTCCTGTGGTCATGTATGGATGTGAGAGTTGGACTGTGAAGAAGGCTGAGCGCCAAAGAACTGATGCTTTTTTTTTTTTTTAAATTTAAAACAGAATGTTTACTGTGGTATTGTGGTGTTGGAGAAGACTCTTGAGAGTCCCTTGGACTGCAAGGAGATCCAACCAGTCCATTCTGAAGGAGATCAGCCCTGGGATTTCTTTGGAAGGAATGATGCTGAAGCTGAAGCTCCAGTACTTTGGCCACCTCATGAGAAGAGCTGACACTTTGGAAAAGACTCTGATGCTGGGAGGGATTGGGGGCAGGAGGAGAAGGGGACGACAGAGGATGAGATGGCTGGATGGCATCACAGACTCGAAGGACATGAGTCTGAGTGAACTCTGGGAGATGGTGATGGACAGGGAGGCCTGGCGTGCTGCGATTCATGGGGTTGCAAAGAGTCGGACACGACTGAGTGACTGAACTGAACTGAACTAATCTAAAATAAAATCCCAAACTCTAAAACCAAACTTTTTTTCAACCTAGTTTCTCGGACCTCAAACTCCACCCAATCTTCTTTCTCAGCCAAAGAAAAACAAAAGCAGAGTTCACTCTTACCAAATCTCTTCCCTTAATCATCTATTACCAGTTTATTCATTGGAAGGACTGATGCTGAAGCTGAAGCTCCACTAATTCGGCCATGTGATGTGTAGAGCCAACTCATTGGGAAAGACCCTGATGCTGGGAAAAATTGAAGGCAGGAGGAGAAGGGGATGACAGAGGATAAGACAGTTGGATGGCACCCCTAATTCAATGGACATGAGTTTGAGCAAATTCCAGGAGATTGTGAAGGACAGGGAAGCCTGCATTGCACAGTCCATGGGGGTATCAAAGAGTTGGATCACGACTTAGCAAGCGAACCACAACAAGCAGTTTATTTCCTAAATTCTGCAATCTTCCAGCCTACTCCTAATCAGTTAACTTTATGGTCTTATTTAGGCTTTATCTTAACTTGTCCTCTCTGTAACTCTATCAATAACACTTCCATCTGTCTTCAAAGCACTCTCTTCCCCAACACCTTTGTTTCCACTGTTTTTTCTCTCATAAACCTTGTTCTTAGTCACCAGTTCCTTCTTTCATCTGAAGAGCATTTGAATGTACAGTAGAAACCCTTAACTCCAGATAAGGAATTCATAGGATTAGGGAAGGCTCTTCCCCTCTCTGTAAATGAATTCCTTCCCCACCACACATCAGAGCTGAAAGCTTTTGGCACAAGAAAAATAATCTCCAAGTCGTCTGTGTATACCTAAGAACCTCTACACTCAGTAGAGGCAAATTGTTCTAAAAACTGTTTATGCAATTGCATTTGTTATTTTTATTATGTAATTTAATCAAATGTTATATAAACTAACAAGATATAAGAGTAGAAAAAGAGTTTTTTCTATGAAAGTTAATATGAGTGGTTTGGAAATGCTTCATAATGGTTGGTAGCTTAAAGAAAAATTAGAGTCAAGTGGAAAACAAGGCCAAGAAAAAATATTTTTTCAAATATAGATACATTTTACATCTAGTGACCTTACCACGTATGTGTCTTTAAGTTCTTACACCACTCAATAAAGATAAAACTGGAATCTGAATGATGCTCTTATGGCTTAAATGACAAAGCTGAGCTCCAACCAGCAAGATTCACACACAAAGCAAAGACCTTGGCCCGACATTCAGAGATGATTAAAGGAAAGTACATTTCTATGTTTTAAGATGTTTATGTATCATTTTTTCCCAGTTAGAACTGACTCTGATTAACCTGTTCCAACTTCATTTTCTTAGAAGCATTCATCAGAAGGATCTTGACTGCATCATGAGCCCTCTTCTTTCCTTGCTCTGCTGTCTCCCTGAGAAATTTAAATTTCTAACCAGAGCTTCAGTTTAGACTTTAAACAAATAAGCATCACACTGGTAAGCTCTTCAAAGAGGGTCCAAGGTTCATTCATCATTAAATCCCCACCTTCTGCTGCCCTCACTGCATTGGACCTTATATGCAATAACTACTTCAAAAATTGTTGTGATTTAAAGCATAACGAAAATATTAGTTCACAAATTACAACCCAAGAGTTAGAAATCTGGTTGATAGTGGTGTATTACAAGAAAACTTCTCTGCTTTGAGGTCATAATTTGCCCCTTCCCAGCAATCAAAAGAAGCTCAATTGATAATTATAATTGCAAAATTATCAGTTTTAGTTGGGTGGTGGTTCAGCTACTAAGTCATGCCCGCATCTTTCACAACTTCATGGACTGTAGCCCACCAGGCTCCACTGTCCATGGGATTTTCTGGGCAAGAATAATGGAGTTGGTTGCCATTTCCTACTCCAGGGGATCTTCCTGACTCAGGGATTGAACCCACATCTCCTGCATTGCAGGTGGTCTCCTGCCTGAATGCTGATTCTTTACCGACTAAGCCACCAGGGAAGACCTTAAAGCTAAGTTTTAAAAATCAACTGTAGTTTTCCAGAAATGGACACAAATTTGGGTGAACAATGACAAGGAACACTGTAGCTTTCAATTTTATCTAAATTAAGTCTGAAGTTTTGCTAGTCTCTTGAATCCTGGGGATTTCTTCTCTCAGAAGCAATTTCATCTGAAATAGGCAGGACAGATATGATAATTTCTTCCATTTGACAAATGAGAGAATAAATGGCTCCAGACTCACCTTTGACCTTATAGATAGTGTGTGACTTACAAATAAATTGTACCAGGCACTAGGTATTCTGAGCCACTTTTAAATGTTCCAATGCCCCTTTACAATTGGTCAGGAGAACGGAAACTGAATAGTGAAAAGTCAGACTCTTCAATCCACAAAGATCACTCTTTTCATCAGGCTGGCTAGAACTATGCCTTTAGAGTTCAGCCCTTTAACACATTTCCCCACAAAATCTTTGGGAGGAAAAATGAGTTGATATTTGGGTGTAGGGGAGCTCCAATCTGGTAACATCACTTCATGGGAAATAGATGGGGAAACAGTGGAAACAGTGTCAGACTTTATTTTGGGGGCTCCAAAATCACTTCAGATGGTGATTGCAGCCATGAAATTAAAAGACGCTTACTCCTTGGAGGAAAAGTTATGATCAACCTAGATAGCATATTCAAAAGCAGAGACATTACTTTGCCGACTAAGGTCTGTCTAGTCAAGGCTATGGTTTTTCCAGTGGTCATGGATGGATGTGAGAGTTGGACTGTGAAGAAAGCTGAGCGCTGAAGAATTGATGCTTTTGAACTGTGATGTTGGAGAAGACTCTTGAGAGTCCCTTGGACTGCAAAGAGATCCAACCAGTCCATCCTAAAGGAGACCAGTCCTGGGTGTTCATTGGAAGGACTGATGCTGAAGCTGAAACTCCAATACTTTGGCCACCTCATCTGAAGAGTTGACTCATTGGAAAAGACCCTAATGCTGGGAGGGATTGCGGGCAGGAGGAGAAGGGGATGACAGAGGATGAGATGGCTGGATAGCATCGCTGACTCAATGGATATGGGTTTGGGTAAACTCTGGGAGTTGGTGATGGACAGGGAAGCCTGGCATGCTGTGATTCATAGGGTTGCAAAGAGTCGGACATGACTGAGCTACTGAACTGAACTGAACTGAAAATCACTGCAGATGATGACTGTGGCCATGAAATTAAAAGATGCTTACTCCTTGGAAGAAAAGCTATGACCAATCTAGACAGCATGTAAAAAGCAGAGACATTACTTTGCCAACAAAGGTCCATCTAGTCAAGGCTATGGTTTATCCAGCAGTCATGTATGAATGTGAGAGTTGTACCATAAAGAAAGCTGAGTGCCGAAGAATTGATGCTTTTGAACTGTGGTGTTGGAGAAGACTCTTGAGAGTCCCTTGGACTGCAAGGAGATCCAACCAGTCCATCCTAAAGAATATCAATCCTGAGTATTCATTGGAAGGACTGATGCTAAAGCTGAAACTCCAATACTCTGGCCAGCTGATATGAAGAACTGACATGTTGGAAAAGACCCTGAAGCTGGGAAAGATTGAAGGCAAGAGAAGAAGATGACAGAGGATAAGATGGTTGGATGGCATCACCAACTTGATGGACATGAGTTTGGGTAAGCTCCAGATGTTGGTAATGGAAAGGGAAGCCTGGCATGCTGCAGTTCATGGGGTCGCAAAGAGTCGGACATAACTGAGCAACTGAACTGAACGGAATGAGTTAATATTCATTCTTTCAGTTCAGTCGCTCAGTCGTTTCTGACTCTTTGCAACCACATGAATCGCAGCATGCCAGGCTTCCCTGTCCATCACCAACTCTCGGAGTTCACTCAGACTCACGTCCATCAAGTCCGTGATGCCATCCAGCCATCTCATCCTCTCTTGTCCCCTTCTCCTCCTGCCCCCAATCCCTCCCAGCATCAGAGTCTTTTCCAATGACTTAACTCTTAGCATGAGGTGGCCAAAGTACTGGAGTTTCAGCTTTAGCATCATTCCTTCCAAAGAAATCTCAGGGCTGATCTCCTTCAGAATGGACTGGTTGGATCTCCTTGCAGTCCAAGGGACTCTCAAGAGTCTTCTGCAACACCACAGTTCAAAAGCATCAATTCTTCAGTGCTCAGCCTTCTTCACAGTCCAACTCTCACATTCATACATGACCACAGGAAAAACCATAGCCTTGACTAGACGGACCTTAGTTGGCAAAGTAATGTCTCTGCTTTTGAATATACTATCTAGGTTGCTCATAACTTTTCTTCCAAGGAGTAAGCATCTTTTAATTTCATGGCTGAGGTCACCATCTGCAGTGATTTTGGAGCCCCAAAAAATAAAGTCTGACACTGTTTCCACTGTTTCCCCATCTATTTCCCATGAAGTAATGGGACCAGATGCCATGATCTTCGTTTTCTGAATGTTGAGCTTTAAGCCAGGTTTTTCACTCTCCTCTTTCAGTTTCATCAAGAGGCTTTTTAGTTCCTCTTCACTTTCTGCCATAAGGGTGGTGTCATCTGCATATCTGAGGTTCTTGATATGTCTCCCGGCAATCTTGATTCCAGCTTGTGTTTCTTCCAGTCCAGCGTTTCTCATGATGTACTCTGCATAGAAGTTAAATAAGCAGGGTGACAATATATAGCCTTGGTGTACTCCTTTTCCTATTTGGAAGCAGTCTGTTGTTCCATGTCCAGTTCTAACTGTTGCTTCCTGACACGCTTACAGATTTCTCAAGAGGAAGGTCAGGTGGCCTGGTATTCCCATCTCTTTCAGAATTTTCCACAGTTTATTGTGATCCACACAGTCAAAGTCTTTGGCATAGTCAATAAAGCACCTGCTACTGCTGCTAAGTAGCTTCAGTCGTGTCCGACTCTGTGCGACCCTATAGACGGCAGCCCACTAGGCTCTCCTGTCCCTGGGATTATCCAGGCAAGAACACTGGAGTAGGTTGCCATTTCCTTCTCCAAGGCATGAAAATGAAAAGTGAAAGTGACGTCGCTCAGTCATGTCTGACTCTTAGCGACCCCATGGACTGCAGCCTACCAGGCTTGTCCATCCATGGGATTTTCCAGGCAAGAGTACTGGAGTGGGGTGCCATTACCTTCTCCCCAATAAAGCAGAAAGAGATGTTTTTCTGGAATTCTCTCGCTTTTTCCATGATCCAGTGGATGTTGGCAATTTGATGTCTGGTTCCTCTGCCTTTTCTAAAACCAGCTTTAACATCAGGAAGTTCACTGTTCATGTGTTGCTGAAGCCTGGCTTGGAGAATTTTGAGCATTACTTTACTATCATGTGAGATGAGTGCAATTGTGCGGTAGTTTGAGCATTCTTTGGCATTGCCTTTCTTTGAGATTGGGATGAGAACTGACCTTTTCCAGTCCTGTGGCCACTGCTGAGTTTTCCAGATTTGCTGGCATTTTGAGTGCACCACTTTCACAGCATCATCTTTCAGGATTTGAAATAGCTCCACTGGAATTCCATCACCTCCACTAGCTTTGTTCATAGTGATGCTTTCTAAGGCCCACTTGACTTCACATTCCACGATGTCTGGCTCTAGATGAGTGATCACACCATCGTGATAATCCGAGTCATGAAGATCCTTTTTGTACAGTTCTTCTGTGTATCCTTGCCACCTCTTCTTAATATCTTTGGCTTCTGTTAGGTCCATACCATTTCTGTCCTTTATCGAGCCCCTCTTTGCATGAAATGTTCCCTTGGTATCTCTGATTTTCTTGAAGAGATCTCTAGTCTTCCCCATTCTGTTCTTTTCCTCTATTTCTTTGCATTGATCACTGAAGAAGGCTTTCTTATCTCTTCTTGCTCTTCTCTGGAACTCTGCATTCAGATGCTTATATCTTTCCTTTGTTCCTTTGCTTTTCACCTCTCTTCTTTTCACAGCTATTTGTAAGGCCTCCCCAGACAGCCATTTTGCTTTTTGAATTTCTTTTCCATGGGGATGGTCTTGATCCCTGTCTCCTGTACAATGTCACGAACCTCATTCCATAGTTCTTCAGGCAGTCTATCTATCAGATCTAGGCCCTAAATCTATTTCTGTATAATCATAAAGGATTTGATTTAGGTCATACCTGAATGGTCTAGCTGTTTTCTCTACTTTCTTCAATTTGAGTCTGAATTTGGTAATAAGGAGTTCATGATCTGAGCCACAGTCAGCTCCTAGTCTTGTTTTTGTTGACTGTATAGAGCTTCTCCATCTTTGGCTGCAAAGAGTATAATCAATCTGATTTTGGTGTTGACCATCTGGTGATGTCCATGTGTAGAGTCTTCTCTTGTGTTGTTGCAAGAGGGTGTTTGCTATGACCAGTGCATTTTCTTGGCAAAACTCTATTAGTCTTTGCCCTGTTTCATTCTGCATTCCAAGGCCAAATTTGCCTGTTACTCCAGGTGTTTCTTAACTTCCTACTTTTGCATTCCAGTCTCCTATAATGAAAAGGACATCTTTTTTGGGTGTTTGTTCTAAAAGGTCTTGTAAGTCTTCATAAAACCGCTCAACTTTAATTTCTTCAGCGTTACTGGTTGGGGCATAGACTTGGATAACTGTGATATTGAATGGTTTGCCTTGGAGACGAACAGAGATCATTGTGTCGTTTTTGAGATTGCATCCAAGTATTGCATTTCGGACTCTTTTGTTGACCATGATGGCTACTCCATTTCTTCTGAGGGATTCCTGCCCAAAGTAGTAGATATAATGGTCATCTGAGTTAAATTCACCCATTCCAGTCCATTTTAGTTCACTGATTCCTAGAATGTCGATGTTCACCTTTGCCATCTCTTGTTTGACCACTTCCAATTTGCCTTGATTCATGGACCTGACATTCCAGGTTCCTATGCAATATTGCTTTTTACAGCATCAGACCTTGCTTATGTCACCAGTCACATTCACAGCTGGGTATTTTTTTTGCTTTCGGTCCATCCCTTCATTCTTTCTAGAGTTCTTTCTCCACTGATCTCCAGTAGCATATTGGGCACCTACTGACCTGGGGAGTTCCTCTTTCATTATCCTATCATTTTGCCTTTCACTCATTCTTTAACATCTTTCTATTAATAAATATATCCAATTTGCTTTCCTTTAAGTAATTACCTGAGGAAAAGGAAAGGAAAGTAACAGACATTTTGAGAAAGAATTTGTTATCTTTTTTTTGCATTTAAAAAATTGAGTTTTCTTGTCTGAGTAAAAAAACCTTTCCTTTTGAAACTATAATACTTTTGCTGAAGATGGAGCCATCTTTGGCTTCCAGGCATCATTCTCCATCTAAGATTGACACTGTGTTTACCAAAATAACAACTGATATTACTTGAAATTGTTTTTATTGTTTGTTTTGGTCTTTTTGCTATATGCATTTTGGCTATACTTGTTTGGGACCATCATTCTGTCCTTAGTTCATGAATGTTTTTCTTATGCTTTCAACAGGGAATTTGCATCATCATAATAAAATTTCTAGGCAAATACTGATTTTTTTCTGGCATTCCTTTAGTCCAAGTCTTCCTCATCTTGTAAGTCTAAATTTACTTACCATTTGCACTATAATAACAAATAAATCACACAAACAGAAACTTAACCAGCATATTTTCTGAACTTATGTGATGTTGAATGAAAATTTCTGCTAGTGCACTTCCAAACTGGTAGAACTACTCAGACCCATGAAGTTGCTTGTATATTGTTTCATAAATGGCATTCCTGGGAATGTATCCTTAAAAAATATAATTTGGTAGATAAGAAAACAAACAAAAACCAAATAAAAATATTCACTGTTAATTATTTAAAAGCTATACAAATGGCCAAATATAGGAGACAGGCTAAATAGGTATTGTGTGTGCATGTGCTAAGTCACTTCAGTGGTGCCCGACTCTTTGAGATCCTATGGACTGTAGCCTACAAGGCTCCTCTGTCCATGGAACTCTCCAGGCAAGAACACTGGATTAGGTTGCCATGCCCTCCTCCAGGGGATGTTTCTCACCCAGGGATTGAACCCGTATCTCTTCTGTCTCCTGCGCTGGCAGACAGGTTGCTTACCACTAGAGTCACCTCAGTGAAAAGGAAGACATTTGAAAACATGATTTATGACAATAAAAAAAAGATATTATAAAGGTAGTGGCCATGAAAAAGTATTATACAAAATAATATGCTATTTCATAGCTTTAATTAAATATAACTGTAGATGAGAAAGAAATAGATGGTAATATGCAAAAATGGAAATAGTTGCTGTGCTAAATGAAATAGTTATGAAACTTTTTTCAGCAATTATTATTATTGCTACTTCATTTTTGTTTGACTTTTAATTTTATTGATTTTTTAGTTAATAAAGATGCTAATTTTCATGTAAAAATTGAGGTTTAATTGACATATGTTAGGTTCAAGTGTACAACATAACGATATTATATTTATGTGGACTGTGAGATGCTCACTGCAATAAGTCTAGCTATCATCCATCACCACACAAAATTAGTTTCTTTTCTTATGATAAGAATGTTTAAGATTAGATCCTTAGCAACTTTCAAATAAATATTACAATACTGACTACAGTCATTAGGCTGTACATTACATCCTCATGACTTATTTTATAACTGGTCATTTGTACCTCTTTACCCTCTTCACTCATTTGTCCCACCCACCACCGACTTCTTCTCTAGCAACTACCAATCTGTTCTCTATGAAGTTTGTTTTCTTCTGTTTGTTCATTTGTTATATTTTTTAGAGCCGACATGTAAGTGAAATCATCAGTATTTTGGTTTATTTCATGTAGCATAATACCCTTAAGGTCCATTAATGTTGTCACAAATGGCAAGGTTTCATTCTATTTTTTAGCTGAGTAGTATTTCATTACATATGACCCATTATATATACTATCTTCTTGACCCAGGGATCAAACCTGGATCTCCTGCATTGCGGCAGATTCTTTACTGTCTGAGCCACAAGGGAAGCCTCATTATATATGATACCACATCTTTATCCATTCATTTATCAGCAAAAACTTAGATTATTAAAAAATAATACTGTAATGACAGGGAGGTTGCAGAGATCTTTTTGAGTTAATGTTTTTATTTCCTTAGGACAAATACCCAGAGAAGGCAACGGCAACTCACTCCAGTACTCCTGCCTGGAAAATCTCATGGACAGAGGAGCCTGGTAGGCTGCAGTCCATGGGGTCACGAAGAGTCAGACACGACTGAGCGACTTCACTTTCACTTTTCACTTTTCACTTTCAAGCACTGAAGAAGGAAATGGCAACCCACTCCAGTGTTCTTGCCTGGAGAATCCCAGGGATAGCAGAGCCTGGTGGGCTGCTGTCTATGGGGTCTCACAGAGTCAGACACGACTGAAGTGACTTAGCAGCAGTAGCAGCAGCAGCAGGAAAAAAATACCCATGAACAGAATTGCTAGGTCATATGGTAGTTCTATTTTTAATTTTTTGAGAAACCTCCATACTGTTTTCCATACTGGCTATACCAATTTACACTCCCACCAAAAGTGCACAAGGGTCCCTTTTCCCCAGATTTTCACCATTGTTGGTTATTTTTTGTCTTTTTTTTTTCATGAGCATAAATGATAGATTTTATTTTATTTATTATTTTTTTTAATATGCGTTCCCAAACACGAACCCCCCTCCCACCTCCCTCCCCATAACATCCCTCTGGGTCATCCCCGTGCACCAGCCCCAAGCATGCTGTATCCTGCATCGGACATAGACTGGCGATTCGATTCTTACATGATAGTATACATGTTTCAATGCCATTCTCCCAAATCATCCCACCTTCTCCCTCTCCCTCTGAGTCCAAAAGTCTGCTATACACATCTGCGTCTCTTTTGCTGTCTCGCATACAGGGTTATCGTTACCATCTTTCTAAATTCCATATACATGTGTTAGTATACTGTATTGGTGTTTTTCTTTCTGGCTTACTTCACTCTGTATAATCGGCTCCAGTTTCATCCATCTCATCAGAACTGATTCAAATGTATTCTTTTTAATGGCTGAGTAATACTCCATTGTGTGATAAAGCCATTTGAACAAGTATGAGGTAGTATCTTATTGTGGCTTTCATGTGCATCTCCCTGATGATTAGTGATGTTGAGCATCTGCATGTGCCTGTTGGCCATCTGTATGTCTTTGGAAAAGTGTCTATTCTGGTCTTTTGCCCATTTTTAATTGGATTTTATTTTGCTATTGATCTGTATGAATTCCTTATATATTTTCGGTATTAACCTTTAATCATATATATGATTGGCAAATGCCTTCTCCCATTCCATAGGCTGCCTTTTCATTTTGTTGATGGTCTCCTTCACTGGGAAGAAACTTAGTTTGATGTAGTTCCGCTTATTTATTTTCCTTATCCTCTCCTTGCTTCTGGTTGTTATTGTTCACTCAGTCATGTCCAACTCTTTGCGACCCCATGGACTACAGCACGTCAGACTATCCAGTTCTTCACTGTCTCCAGGAGTTTGCTCAAACTAATGTCCATTGACTCAATGGTGCCATTCAACCATCTCATCCTCTGTCACCCTCTTCTCCTCCTGCCCTCAGTGTCTCCCACAATCAGGGTCTTTTCCAATGAGCTGGCTCTTTGCATCAAGTGGCCAAAGTATTGCAGCTTCATTATCAGTCCTTTCAGTGAATATTCAGGGTTGATTTTCTTTAGGATTGACTGGGTTTGAGCTCTTTGCTGTTCAAGGGACTCTCAAGAATCTTCTCGAATACCACAGTTCAAAAGCATCAATTCTTCGGCACTCATCCTTCTTCACAGTCCAACTCTCACATCCACACACGACCACTGGAAAAACCATAGCCTCGACTAGACGGACCTTTGTTGGCAAAGTAATGTCTCTGCTTTTGAATATGCTATCTAGGTTGATTATAACTTTCCTTCTAAGGAGTAAGCCTCTTTTAATTTCATGGCTGCAATCACCATCTGCAGTGATTTTGAAGCCCAAAAAAATAAAGTCTGACACTCTTTCCGCTGCTTCCCCATTTATTTCCCATGAAGTGATGGGACCAGATGCCATGATCTTTGTTTTCTGAATGTTGAGCTTTAAGCCATCTTTTTCACCCTCCTCTTTCACTTTCATCAAGAAGCTTTTTAGTTCCTCTTCACTTTCTGACATAAGGGTGGTGTCATCTGCATATCTGAGGTTCTTGATATGTCTCCTGGCAATCTTGATTCCAGCTTGTGCTTCCTCCAGCCCAGCGTTTCTCATGATGTACTCTGCATATAAGTTAAATAAGAAGGGTGTTGGTCCTTCTCAAATATAAGATCTTGAATCTCTTGAATTTCTTCCAGTTTTAGGAATAAAACATTAACTTGGTGAAATCCGTCTAGATTTACAATTTTGAAATTATTCATATTGTTGAATATATGGCATATAGAAATATATAATACTATTTAAAAATGAAAACTAAGATCATGGCATCTGGTCCCATTACTTCATGGGAAATAGATGGGGAAACAGTGGAAACAGTGGCTGACTTTATTTTTTGGGGCTCCAAAATCAATGCAGATGTTGATTGCAGCCATGAAATTAAAAGACGCTTACTCTTTGGAAGAAAAGTTATTACCAACCTAGATAACATATTAAAAAGCAGAGACATTACTTTGTCAGCAAAGGTCCATGTAGTCAAGGCTATGGTTTTTCCAGTGGTCATGTATGGATGTGAGAGTTGGACTGTGAACAAGGATGAGTGCCAAAGAATTGATGCTTTTGAACTGTGGTGTTGGAGAAGACTCTTGGGAGTCCCCTGGACTGCAAGGAGAGCCAACCAGTCCATTCTGAAGGAGATCCACTCTGGGATTTCTTTGGAAGGAATGATGCTGAAGCTGAAACTCCAGTACTTTGGCCACCTCACGCGAAGAGTTGACTCATTGGAAACAACTCTGATGCTGGGAGGGATTGGGGGCAGGAGGAGAAGGGGACGACAGAGGATGAGATGGCTGGATGGCATCACTGATTTGATGGACGTGAGTCTGAGTGAACTCTGGGAGTTGGTGATGGACAGGGAGGCCTGGCATGCTGCGATTCATGGGGTCGCAAAGAGTCGGACACGACTGAGCGACTGAACTTAACTGAAAGAAACAAAAACAAAATAGAACTTACAACAGACCTAGCAAGACCAATATGAAGAGCTCTACCTAAAGGCAGAGTTATGTAAATTCAATTTATAGGCCTTGAATAGCTTCCCCAATATTGGCCTTTGAAAAGCTCTACACTGATATTTTCAAGAAACTAGCAGCACACTTCACCTTGGAAAAGTAATACTATAAAGACACTGCCATTAGTGATTTTATGTACTTCTACATACCCTTCTTGAATTTGAAATAATGGATAAGTTCAGGTAATAATTTTTGTTCTCTTTCAAATTTTATGACTAAAATATTGAGTTGTGTTTTATGACCTACATTTATTATATTCTGTACAGTCAGCCAGCCGCCTTAGGCAAAGAATACCTTTGCAGTCAGAAATAAGACTTGGGGAAGAAATCAGAGGTTTAAAATGGGTAATCATATATTCTGGAAGCTGAGGAATTTTCCAAAGATTTTGAAAAACAACCAAATATTGCGTACTGTGTAATATATGAGCAATAATTTTCCAACTCTCTATACAGTTTCTTTTTCTTTTGTGACTAGGATAATTATCTATTCATGTATGGGCCAGGATTGTTGCTATAAAACTTAATTTGTTCCAGAGCAGTTTAGGTAGGTTTTTTGGAGGAAAAGTTTGTTTAACAAATTGCACACCGACAATGGTAAGGAATTTTTAGTTATTAGGAATTCTGACAAGGTCACAGGAATTATCCAGTCTCAGGTTTTCAGTCTCAAGAGTCACATTGAAAGAATGAAATTTAAACACTGTAGATTAAACATGGTAGATTCAAAAACAAGTAAGCCTACTTAATATTTGCGTGACAGGACAAAACACTGAAACTAGATCTTTTTCTCTTTAAATTAGGTTCTCACTCTAATGGACCAGATATAATCTGTTAATATAACTTGTTTCAAAAGAATGAGAACATGGCTTCTATAGGAGAAAGAGATGGAAAGGACAGGGTTCTGACCTGGATTATGATCCTGTTGTGCTCCTAGCTTTCTAGAAGGTTCTAGATCTATCACAGTACTTTGATAAGCTTTATTTACCAATATGTGAAGCAAATATTTAACCTGGCTGTGATAAGTAAGATAGTATATTCATAAATAAAAGCATTTAAAAAATAATGTAAGTTATCATTTATTAGGGAAAAGCACAAGTCAGTCACACTGAGTTTTCACCATAGTATTAACATCACAGGCTGCTGCTGCTTAGTCGCTTCAGTGGTGTCTGACTCTGTGAGACCCTATAGACTGTAGCTCACCAGGTTCCTCTGTCTTTGGGATTCTCCAGACAAAAGTCCTGGAGTGGGTTGCCATGCCCTCCTGCAGGGGATCTTTCTGACCCAGGGATCAAAGCCGGTTCTTCTGCATTGCAGGCAGGTTATTTACCATCTGAGCCACCAGGGAAGCTCATAGACTAGCTAGATTGTAAATTCGGTTTATTTTATGGGTTTTAATATCAGAGCCCACCTAAAAATTTTCTGCACAGGGGCTGTCCTTAAGCAGTAGTTGTGGCTAAACAGATCTACTCTCAGTTTGAGCATTCACTGGCTATTATTGACAGTGGTGACTAAAATCTGGTTAAAGTATCTAAAAAATTATGCAGCATATGATAAATTACACTACTAAGGCTTTTGAGAAATAATTTACTTTTCTAGAATTTAGGTCAAGAGCAAAAGCAAAATTATCAGTTATGCATAAACTCAATTTTCTTTCCCTTCAAGAACTTAGAACAAATGTGCTATGGATTTTCTCTGAAGAGGTTTATAGTTATTAAGTTTGTTTTACTTGTTTTTTTTTACATAGGGAGTCTACTGGCCTTTAAAATGCAACTTAGCAGTGTAACTGATGTATTTTTTGCCACCAATAAAACCAATACATATGACAAAATGAATGCATACTCATTTCAGCCTCTAAGATTTGTTTTTAAATTATTCTGTTTGCAGCCAGGAGAAAAACATGAGATCATTTCTTTCCCTTCTGCCAAAGACAAGCTGACTTCCCCAACTCACGCAGGCAGTCGAGCGCTAGTCTATCACCGTAGCGTGCTCAAGTCTCCGGACTAGCGCCCTGCCACCTGTGGGGACGCGCTAGGACGCGGGATGGGGCAAGACTCAGTAGGCAAGGCATCTGATTTACAAGAAAACTGTGGTCATTTAGCTATGTGTGCCTGCCGCATCTGCCCACTGGACAGGGAAAGAAGGAAAGGTGCTCTGTGGAGGGTACACGGTTGTTCCCATTCACTCTCCCCCACTTCATACACTGTAATCTTCTCCCCACGTGCTTTCCAAGTGCAGGATCACAGATACACTTCCACGCGCGCGCGCACACCCACGCACACCCACGCACACACACACACACACACACACACACACACACACACCGTCTCTCTCCCAGACGGCAGCCGGGACTCGTCTCTCGTGCACCCCAACTTCTCTGCGGCTGGCTCCACGGCCTCTCCCCATCATCCGCACTCCACGTGGGCGTAACCCGGCGCCAGGCCGCCAGGCTGCCCAAGGAGCCCTTCGCCCGACCAAGAGCTCGAGGGAGGGCGCGGCCCAGGGGTCGGACGGACAAAGCGGGCGTCCAATCGAGCCCGGTACTGCCTCCCCGAAGGGAGGGAACGGCGGCTCTGACCGGCCCAATGAGCGAGGAGCCCGAGTGGGACTTCCTCCCGGAATCCCGTTGGCCAAAATAGCGGGGCCGTGGGTGACACGTAAGTTGGGTGGGAGGCGGCGGCCGCCGAGGTTCGGCAGCCCCGTCAGTGACACCGGCCCGCCGTCCCCCCCAAACTCGGCCGGGACAGCCAGTCGCCCACCCAGCTACTCACCCCCGCGAGCCGCGCGCCGAGAGGCTGCCTGGAGTCCGCCTCCCTTTGTTGGGGCCGCACCCCCTCCTTTTGGTGGCCACAGTCGCGCAGTGGGAGCCACCGCGAGGGGGCGGGGAGCGGCCGGGGCGGGACTCCGAGCGCCGCCGGGGGCAGCCGGGCCAAAAAGTGGGGAGGAGGGAGAGAGGCAGGCGGCGTCTGGGGACCGGCGCGAGGACAGCCCGCCGGAAAGTATGCGGAGGGCCCCCTCCCGGGCCCGGGCACTCGCGGAGAGTCAGCCTCGCAAAAGTTTGGCGGCGGCGGTGGCCGCCTCGGCGGCGTCGATGGCTGCGCGCCCCGCCGCGCGCGGGGGCTGAGCGGGCGCCACTTCCCCTCCGGCCCGGCTTTTGTGTCTCGCGTCTCCTCCTCATGCTGCGTCCGGCCACCTCCTTCGGCGGCCGCAGTTGAGGCGCTTGCTCGGGCCAAGGGGAGGAAGGCACGGCGGCGGCGCGGACGGCCGCGGCGCGGGGCCCCGGCGGGACTATGGGAAACGGGATGTGCTCCCGAAAGCAGAAGCGGATCTTTCAGACGCTGCTGCTGCTAACCGTGGTATTCGGCTTTCTCTATGGCGCGATGCTCTACTACGAGCTGCAGACGCAGCTGCGGAAAGCCGAGGCGGTGGCGCTCAAGTACCAGCAGCACCAGGAGTCCCTTTCCGCCCAGTTACAAGGTACGGTTAACGGGATGCGCGCGGCCAGTGGCCAAGTTTGCCCCGCTCCTCCCGCCCTGGCTGGAAAAGTGGCTTTGGCGAGCCGTTGGCCCTGCGGGTGCCGCCACCTCTGACCTTAAGGGACAGCAGAGGCAGCTTCTCCGGGCCTCCGGACCCCGGAGTGTCAGAGGGCATGACACTTCCCCACCCTCCGGCCTCCTCCGGCGGTTACATTTGAAACTGGTAGCACAACCCCTGTCCCACTGGGCGATGGGATGGGCGGGTGCACGCGAGTCTCTTACCCCAGCACTTGTCATTTGTCAAAAGGCCCAGCAGCCATCTAGGCAGAGAAACCAGGATCCCTGCCTCCGCTCTGCCAGTGTATCCGGAGGAGCTTGGTTTTCTGGTTTCTAGGTATTTGCTTTTCAGCTGACTTTGTCAGTAGCCTAAGAAATGGGCAGTTTGGCCGAGACTTCTCAAACTCTGCTGTTTTTCCCCCAAGGAAATTAAACCTGCCCCAGTGGTCCGAACTAATGCTCTACATGAATGTAGCCTACACTTGCTAGTATCTTATTTCTGCTAACTCGGTAGTGTGACTTTAGAGATGTTCAATGTGTTGGGGAAAGTACACACTACTGTTCACCATCCTGCACATATGTTTTTGGAAAAATTTTTTTAAAAAGGTTGAATTGTTTTCCTAATTAACTTTTAGTTTATCCCAGAAGGGGGGTGGTGTGTGTGTGTGTGTGTGTGTGTGTTACAGTTAGCCTTGAGAAGCACAAGAGGAGAAACCTGGTTTTTCACTTTGCCAAATATACAGCAAGCACAATGTGAGCAAGACCTGCAGAATGACTTAAGCTCCTATTCTTCTATTTTAGAATCCCATTTAATGTAAATTTCAGGCACATAAATGATGCATGACTGCAAATTCAGAACCAGGTGGCCTTGTTAAGAGCAGCGTCATCCTGTACGTATTTTTTGAAAGCTTTTTCTTGTACTCTTGGTTAGTTTTCAACACTCATGCAGCCCTCTCCCTAACCAGAACAAGTAATAATAGTAAAGGGCTGTGAGTAGTGAAATGTTGACAGTCTTTGCTGATAATGCAAATAGAGCTTATTTCACATTACTAGGAAGATACAAGCTGCATGGCTGGTGTCTGTCACTGTATATTTATACAAATATAAAACAGATGCCCTTTCAGGACTTAGCTATTTTGAATGTTCTCTCTAGTTAAAAAAAATAATAAGAAAAATGATCCACAGCTGATTCTTGCTCTTATTTGTTTTTCCCAGTTTAGAAGTAAAGGAAGTATTTTTAGCTTACTGAAGCTGTGTCACCACAGGCAATGAAAATATGTGAGCTGGGTTTGTTTCAAAAGGAAAATCTGTTTTGATTCAGCCTTAGGTTAAAAAGTTTTTTTCTGTAAAATGTGTTGAGATTTACTCATAAATTACTGTTGGTTTGCAAAGTATGGATATTTATTTATTTACTTAGAAGATACTAGTGGTTTCCTGGTGAAGTTCAGTGCAGTTAGATCCAGGGAAATATTTGCCATTTAGGAGTACAATGGCAGGACTGCATTTTCACACTTGTGATAGGAAGGGTGTATGGTGGATGGTACAAGGTCAGTGCCTTGTTCTTTTAGTTCAGGAGACTCAAGAGCAGGTGCTATCAATAGTTCATCAAAACACCCTCCGCTCTGAGCAGTGTCCGACCCTGAGGGAGGGTCAATGTATCTATTCACTCAACAAACAAAAATTAACTGTGGTAAGAAAACTAGTTCCAAGTACTTTTGTTTGCTTTCTCAGATTTCATTTCCCGAAAAAACTCAAGTAACAGCAGTGAAATATTAACCCAAGCACCATATTTGCCTTAATTCCCAGTGGTAGAACTCATTGACTGAGGAGGTCCCAATTTCTGAGTCATAGCCTTTATTTGCAGTATTCTATTTAGAAGATCAGGCTCAGTGTCTTTTCTCCTTTTATTTCCCTTCTTTTGGTGATGGTAGTGGGGAAGAGGAGTAGTTCTTGGTATCCAAGACCATTATAGTGCGTAGCAGTTGCTTTGCTGCAAGAGATGAAAACAAAAATGTAGCCAGTTTGAATGAGTGACCTTACAGTCCATTTCTTAATTTATCCTTTTGCGATTTCCTTTTGAATTGTGCTGCAGCAATTGCAGTATGATTGTGTGTGAAGAATTATCTCCCACTCAGATTAGTTTCTTCTTCTGCAGTTTTTCTTTTTTCACACTTGACTTCTATTCTGTGGCATTTTATTTTGAATTTCCCATCAAAATGAAGATTTTTTGATGGCAGGTAGCTTTTCTTCCCTTTTCCAATGACAAATGACATTTTACTTGGCAGTGCTATGTACGACCAGCATAGATTTGTTTTTAGGACATTAGACTTATTTAGCTATGTGAAATCTCTTGACCTGGCTTGGATTAAAATCAGTTAATCATGAGTGGCAAAAAAAAAGAAAAAGCTGGTTGAAAAACTTTTAGTTTGGCCATGTATTCTGAAGGTGTCATTTGTTAAATGAACATATTTGAGTCATCTTCAGTTTAATGATGGGTTGTACACTAGACATTAAAAGTAGGTTAAGTCTAACTCCAAGTGCATTTTGGAGTCAGACAGTCTTGTAAATAGGAAATGGTGGGGGTGATGTGAAAGTTTAAGACTTAGCAATGCCCCCTCCACTAAAAACAAATGTCTGCGTCTGCCAGCCTAGCCTTTCTGTCTTCCACCCATAATATTCCTTAATTATATTGAGGAGTAGAGCAGAGGTTACCTCTGGTGGCAGAGGCAGTAGTAACAACCTTTGATTAGCTCAGTGTTTTAGCTAAGTTAAAAATTAAGAAAAAAACACTTTTGGGGCCACTCAGTATTTTCTATGTCTATGAAGAGTGTCTGAGCTTTGACTGCCCATTAGAATCACCTGGGCAGCTCCCAGGCCTGTTAAGTCACAATCTGTCGGGGTGGAAACCTTCTGGCAATCTCCCCAGGTGATTGCAGTGCCGCAGCCAAGGTTGAGAACCACAGGTCTGTAGTCTTGAGACAGCTGATTCACACATTGACTTCACTGGCTTGGCTGAAAAGACATTTGACTTTTTTTTTTTTCTTTTAACCCAAGCATGTGATTAAAATTCTAGCCCTGCAACTTTTTGTGTGATCTTGGGCCTCATTTTTCTTATTTATATAATGGAGATTAGAATGGCCTATTTCATAAAATACTGTAAGGATAAAATAATACCTATGAAGTCCCGTGGCGGATTCATGTTGATGTATGGCAAAAGCAATACAATATTGTAAAGTAATTAGCCTCCAATTAAAATAAATAAATTTAAATTAAAAAAATAATTAATACCTATGAAGCTTCTGGGGTTCCCTGGTGGCTCAGTGGTAAAAAATCCACCTGCCAACACAGTTAGATCCCTGGGTCTCGAAGATCCCTGGGTCTCGAAGATCCCTCAGAGGAAGAAAAGGCAACCCACTCCAGTATCCTTGCCTGGGAAATCCCATGGACTGAGGAGCCTGGGGGGCTACAGTCCCTAGAGTTACAAAAGAGTCAGACACAACTTAGCAACTAAACAACAGCAAAGGAAGCTTCTAGCACATAGTAGGTACTGCTCATTCACGATTAGCTTTTGTTATCATTACGGTTTCTGTTTAAGAGATTTGACCTCTTTTTCTTCCCACAGTTGCCGTGCGTAAAATTTTGAAATTCACAGACTTTGTTTTTATCATTAGCTCCTTTTTTGTTGTACCTAAATGCACATCAAAGAAAATAGGTAGACTGGCATAAATCGAAGTACTTTACTCGGAGAAGGGACCCTCCCTGATAATTTAAAGTTAGAATTCAAGTCTGGTTACTAATTAACTGTATATTATGTCAAATTAGTAGAGGGAGTGATAGCCAGAGATAGGAGTAACCTTGTGCAATAAGATCTGGGAGAGGGATGCAACTATGTATAAAAAATTTTTTTAAGTAGGGTCAAACAGTCACTAGTTCTTAAAACACTGTATTACGTTATTGCAGTGCTCTTGGTCTTCCCAGGGATGACCAGAAACCATGGAGAAAAAGTTCATATGTTGTCTTCTATGCTTCTATTTCTGGAGAAGGCGATGGCACCCCACTCCAGTACTCTTGCCTGGAAAATCCTATGGACGGAGGAGCCTGGTAGCTAAGGGTCGGACATGACTGATGCTTCTATTTCAGATCAGTGTGTGACAGTTATTTAAAATAAACAGGTTTGGTGCTTAAGGCTGACATGGTTAATTTAAGTTAGTTGTCCCTTGCATGGTGTTCCCCTGAGACATGGGATGACCCATTTACCTGAGCATGAAAGCATACTGTTTCTGGCTACTATTTTTCGACCTCCCCTGAATCTGTTTAAAGAATAAAAAGTGTCCTTCAGCTAAGGGCCAGATTTTTTTTTGTGGTGGTTCTTCTTTCTGTTGTTCTTTCATCTCCAGTGCTTGGCATGATAGCTGCTCAATAAATAGTAGGTCTATACCTATGTGTATTGGCTCTCTGCTGATTGCTTATATAAGGTGGGCAGTGAAATGTAGTGGATGTGGGCTGAGGAGTCAGAGTGCTTGGATTTGATGTCTTGCTATATTTTTCTTTTTTTTTAAACCAGCTGGTGATCTTGGTTTTGCCTTCCCAGGTGGCGGCACACTGGTAAAGAATCTACCTGCCAATGCAGGAGACGTGGGTTCCATCCCTCAATCAGGAAGATCCCCTGGAGTAGGAAACGGCAACCCACTCCAGTATTCTTGCCTGGGAAATCCCATGGACAGAGGAGCCTGGTGGGCTACAGTCTGTGGGGTCGCAAAAGAGCTGGACACAACTTGACGACTAAGGAGCTTCCCGACCCAGGGATCGAACCCTGATCTCCTGCATTCCAGGCAGACACTTTAACCTCTGAGCCACCAGGGAAGTCCAAACAACAAACAGATATTGTCTATTAAATGGACATTTTCACTGAAGTACAGATATCTTACAGTTAAAAGGTGAAATTTATTAGGCTGTTTTTGTTTAATTCTGTTCTGTTTAAAAAATGGAACAGAAATGACAACTTTTTAAGTTCAGTCAGTTTTATTTGTATGTAAAATCCTGCCTTAAAATTCATTCCCTGAATAAAAGATAAAACTTTGGAAAGTATGACTCAATTAAGACTTCTGTTGAATATATGTGACATGCACGGACATGTTTGCTTCTGCACATTATACCTGCCTTGGTCATCCCTGTAATGGAACTCACCAATATTGGTTGACCAGGGAAGAGAATTGCCCATTATCTGTGAGCCTTTTGCTTTGCTGTAACTTTTTATTTTATATTGGGGTAAAGCTAATGCCTAGCGTGCTGTAGTCCGTGTGGTGGCAAAGTCAGCCATGACTGAGCAACTGAACAACAACAGCAAAGCATCTGATTAACAACGTTTTGACAGCTTCAGGTGAACAGCAGAGGGCCTCAGCCACACATACACATGTATCATTCTCCCCTAAACTCCCCTCTGGTCCTGGCTTCCATGTGCTATACAGTAGGTCCTTGTTGATTATCCATTTTAAATATAGCACTGTGTACATGACCTTTGGAAACTCCCTAACTATCTCTTCCCCACCATTCCTTCCCCCCCGCAACCCCATGCACCATGCACCACCGGCAGCAGTAAGTTTGTTCTCTTAAGTCTGTGAGTCTCTTTCTAGTTTATAAGTAAGTTCATTTGTATCATTTCTTTTTAGATTCCATGTATAAGGGGTGAGTGAGCCTTTTAAGTCTCAAGTATGTTGTACAGTTGACTACATCCACATGGATTGGGAACCTTACCTTGAGCTTTTAAAATTCCCTTTTGCCTCACCAAGAGCGTGGACATAAGACTAGGTTTTAGAGACTTAAGGAATGGGTGAATTGGGAGTTTGAGAATGAAGACTGAAGCTGAGAGTACCAAAGTGCAGAGGATTTGAGAGGAACCAGAAGATGGAAGAGAGAAAGAGAGGCAAGGGGACTAACATCAGTTTATGACATTTCAGAACATTGGAGAAGATTCTTGCCCCCACCTCCCTGTCCTAAAAAGAAAAAAATAGGGAATAGGGAAGGGGATGTGGGTTTGGCATCAGATATTGTTTGAATACAACTCCGGTGTTTACCAGTGGAGTGACCTTGAGCACACAGGTAACCTCTGTGAACTTCGGTTTCTTCATAGTGCCCCGAGGATAGCAATGTCTATTTTGCACACTTGCATGGACTAGAAATAATACATTGAATGTGACTGGCACGAATCCCAGAGTGTGTCACTATGACATTTACTAGGAAACCAGGACTTGCTGTTGTAGTATTAGCATTGGCTGCTTTTCATTTCATTTGCCCACCGTATTACATCTGGAAGGTAACAGTTATTAGCTGTGGTCTAAAGGTGGCTCCTTTTGGAGCCATATGCTCAACTTGGCTGAAACTTACTTGATTTAAGACGCTCTCGCTCTGTCATTTCTACCGTATTGACCCTTTTTTGGTAAGAAAGGACCTGAGAATGCTGTACATGGTAATAACTAAGTGTTGCTGTTTTTCATTTTGACAACTCAGTGTTCTTATTTTATCACTGAGGACAAAATGTTTTTGCTACTCTTGCCAGTCAGTGGTTTGTGGTTTTTGTAGCTGTGTTTGGAAGTGAAAGTTATGCATAATATAACTGTACTTTAAAATAAAAATGGCCAACTGTATTTTGTCTTTCAAGCCATTAAAGCGAATTTATTTTGACAGAAATTTGGAAATTTCCTTGGAAGAATTAAATTATGTGAAGTACATACCATTTATTGTCTCCCACATTCATGGTCTGTGCTAAGCATGATACTTGCATTTTCTCACTAACACTGAACCAAGCACTGTGGTGTGAATGGGCAATCTGAGGCTCAGAGGGGTTAATTAACTTTCCAGCGTCAAGGTCGAATCTAATGAATCTGAATTTGGAACCCTAATGTGACTTTGTAGCCTGGGTTCTTTCCACAGTACTACATTGCCCTCAAAATTATTTTAGTGTCTCATGATGATATTAATGGTTTGGAGAAAGTGGGTTAGGTGGGTCGTGTGAGGATTTAAGATAAAATTTAGAATCAGAAGTAACAAGTCTGATTATTTCATACAGCATCTCCAGAGTGTAGGGCATTTGGTGCAGTTACAGAATGTGATTTTAGTTGATTCTTGAGTTGATTTTAGGTGGTCTGCACATGCTGCTTGAAATAACATAGAATCACATGAGAAACGGCTGGTTTTTTTGAATTCCCTTTCAGTGTTTTCTTGACAAGTCAAGGAGGAACTCTCAGTTTGATTCTAGAACCTCTCGTTGATGTAGCTGCTCATTTGTTTTTCTTAAAGAGAGCAGACTTCAGGCAGCCAAACAGCCTGATAGCTAGACTTCAATAATTGTTTTGTTGTTTTATTGCATTTAAATTTCACAATTACCGCCCATTGATGCCACATAAGTCAGATTTTTCATTTACAAGGTAGTAATGTAAAGTTTCCCTTTTAGAAGTTTATTATAGGGGAAAAAGTGAACATTTGGTATTTCACAGTACAGGTTTTGCATGCACGGAATAAGAATAAGATGCAGGAGTACCTGCATCTCCGAAGTTTAGGAACAGATCAAACCCCTTCGTGATACCGAAACTGTATTTTACAGTTAAGAAAACAGTTTGGAAGAGGATGAGTCACTAAGTATGTGTCTCAAGCTGAGCCCAGAGTCCACAAACACTGACTTCCAGAGCCACATAGCATTCCTCCAGGGCTGCACCCTGCAGCCCCTGGAGACCAGCAGCACCCTCATTGCAGTTTGAGCTGAAATGGGTGTTGCTATTTTTAAACAATGCTCTGTAGTTCTGAATGGCACACTTGTGTTCTTTGTTTTTATTGGCTTATGGGTGCTTTTCCAGAGGACATGCCAGCCATTGCCCTACGCTAATAAGCCTCACTAAATAGGCTCATAGCCTGGAGGGATGCAGGCATGAAGTAAATTGCTCGTTATAATAGTGTGACATTTTAAAAAATATTGCTTTAGCTATTTTTCGTATATAAAATGTCATAATATGATAGGTAATGAATAGAAAGATGTGCTGTCACTCTGAAGGATGAGGCATTTTAGAGCATTTGAATGACACCATTTCCTTTCCTTTGAGAATAAGTGAATTTAAGAAAAATATATTATCATTTTAGGAGAGTCAAACATTTCATTTCCTATTTCACATCTCATTTAAAGCCCCTTTTTTAAGTGAAATTTAAAAAAAAAATCTACAACTCAAGCTATGTAAGAGAACTTTGACATTGCTTATATGCTGTAGACAATAGCTGCTGCTGCTGCTGCTGCTAAGTTGCTTCAGTCGTTTGCAACTCTGTGTGAGCCCATAGACAGCAGCCCACTAGGCTCCCCCGTCCTTGGGATTCTCCAGGCAAGAATACTGGAGTGGGTTGCCATTTCCTTCTCCAGTGCATGAAAGTGAAAAGTGAAAGTGAAGTCGCTCAATCATGTCCAACTCCTAGTGGCCCCATGGACCATAGCCTACCAGGCTCCTCTGTCCATGGGATTTTCCAGGCAAGAGTACTGGAGTGGGTTGCCATTGCCTTCTCCGAGACAATAGCTATGATACTATAAAAATAAAATATTCTAAATATAGATTAAAAATGGGAAGTTGGTAAATTGGTTATTTAGTTTGATTAGTGTGGAACAGTTTATTAAGCTTTACATTAGTGAGATTTAGTATTATAAATCTATATTTCCTACAGCATTGACCTCTCAACCTAATAACAAATATTTAGAGGAAATTTTTAAAAGGATTTTATATCCTTTATAAAGATTTGTTTTTGAAAAACATGTTAAATTCGACTGATGTCAAACATCACTTTTATTAGAAAATGAAAAAAAATCCTCCTTACAGGTAAGTGTCAGCTCAAAATCCAGAGGTCATCTAAGTTTTATCTGGGTGTGGGTACGGCTCCTTGGAAGTAGTTCCTCGAGTATAACTTCTCAAGTTCAGTTCCTCTTCACTGATGGATCTGTGAGACTAAACCTCAGTTCAAGCAACATACAACGGTGGAGCCGGCATAAGATACCTACAGCTTCTTATTCAAAAAAAAGCACGAAGTACAAGGCATGTGGGAGTTGTTGGTCCATGAAAATTCTGAAATCCAGTTAGGCAAATGTTCCTCAGCTAGGTTCAGACCTGGGAGTAATCCTTCATGGTTCTTGATTCTACCCTTTGGAGTATTGAGTTACCCTTCCTATTCATGAAGGGTGGTATGTGTTTACATTTGAGTTTTCTCAGCCTGTTTCTTGCCTGTAGAAAGTTGGGGGTTTATGGTGTGTTTTCATTTAGGACCCTTTCCATTCCTACTAGTCAAAACTGGCAGTGTTTCTCCTAATAAAATCCTCTCAAAACTATTGTGGGTCTCCCATGAGGCTTATTGAGGTTTACTCTTGTTAGTCAAAAAGCACACCCATCTTAGAGATGATTCCTTCTCTACCTTGGGTTTCTGCAAAAATAAGGGAGAGACAGTGCCCTTTAACTTAGCAAAATCCTGTTGAGAGAACCTGTGTTAGGTGAGCTTGATTAAGGAAACTCGCACTTAAGAGAACCTGTGTGAGTCACACCCTTAAAAGTTGTAGGAGGTCTTATAGCCTGATTGAACAATACTCTGACATGCCGCATTTCCCAGGGCTTACCAAAAGGATTTCAGAAGCTACAACTTTGACTTCACTTCACACTTTTTTTTCAGACAGTTCCCTAGAAATGATCTTTGTTTGGAAGCTATGTCTTGATTTTAGAGTTACTGAGAATCTTCAAAACCTTCAAGTCTTGTCTTTTTTGTTTAGTGATCCCTCCCCCAATTTATCTTCTCACAGGTTTCCCTAAACAGCAAGAAGAAACCAGGTAGCCTCTTCAGTACTTTGCTGGGAAGTCTCCTCAGCTAAATTACACAGTTCACTTTTAAAACACCTCATCTAACTGCACAAATCTGCAGGTTATGTAACTACATGTTAAGTGTCAGTATTGTTAAACCTTCTGCCACTACATAATTTCTAGTTTCCAATAAGATTTTCTTCACTTTCATTCATGCCCTTATTAGAAATCTCTTCAAAGTCCAAAGTTTTGTGAACAGTGTGTTCGAGATGGTTTACACTTTGACTCATGCCCTTCTTAGGCCCACTACACAGTTCCATAGCCACTACTGCCATTTAGATTTTTGTCATGGCAGCGCTCTGCTTCCAAAATCTGGACTAGTTACCCTGCTGAATGGCAAATTACCCCCAGACTGAATTGATTTTGAACAACAAATACTGTCTCAGTATTTGCTGGAAAGGAACTGACTTAGCTGAGTGATTCAAGATGTCTTAGGATGTTGGAGTCAAACTTCTGATGAGGGTTGTGTGTACTGTGCTGTGCTTAGTCACTCAGTCATGTCTGCCTCTTTACGATCCCTTGGACTTTAGCTCACCAGTCTTCTCTGTCCATGGAATTCTCCAGACAACAATACTGCAGTGGTTTGCCGTGCAAATGAGGATTCAGGGTATCTTCCCAACCCAGGGATCAAACCCACGTCTTCTGCATCGCAGGCAGATTCTTTACCATCTGAGCCACCAGAGGATCAGGGTTGTAGTTATCTCAAAATTTGACCAGGACTGGAGAATCTGCCTCAGAATTCACTAATGTGGTTGCTGGCAGGCCTCAGAATATCCAATTCTAGTCTCACTCTTCCAGGGCTTTCCATAGGATTTTCCATAGTTCCAACCTGGAACTTTGAACAGAATAGCTGACTTCCCTCAGGGCAAGAGATCGAAGAGCAGCAGCCAGGGAGAGAGTTTGTGTGAACCCAAGGTGAATATGAAAGTATTTTAAAAACCTAATCTTGAAGGTATAACTCACGACTTCCTGCCCTGTTCTGTTCATTACTGTTGAGTCACCAAGTTCAGCTTGTGCTCAAGGGTAAGAAGAACAGTGCAAGAATCATCTGGCGCCACCTTAGTAGCTGCCTCCCACAACGTAAGAATGTCATTGGCATTGTTGGAAATATCCTTACCAAAGTCTTCTTTGAGTACTTGCTGTGTACCAGGTACTGTTCTAAATTATATTCTTGGATTATCCAGTGTAATTGTAATTTTGTAAAAAAATGTTTTACTGTATATTAAAATGTGATTTACCATTTAATTTGACATAGTAAAAAATGACATTTGAAATCATGGCACCTCAGAGGGAAATTATCTGGTCTTTTAAACTATCTGACCAGGAAGAATTCAAATGTTAACTCTCTGAAGTATGAACCTAACTAGGAGGTTGTTAGGGAAAATCCCAAAGTTGAAGCCATCCTGTCCTTCAGGGAGTTTCAAAATCCGTTGACAATTTGTGAAAATTTCATGTTCCTGCAAATAACTGTATTTCATTGGTTAGTAGCTAGGAATGGAATAAAATGTGTTTGTCCATATGGTATTTTCGCTTGCTTCTGAATGTGTTCCTTTTGGCTTTATATAGCCTGCAGCCCTTGTGAAGACCTTATTATTTGATAGTCAGAAGATACATATTTTTAATGGAGTTCAACTTGTTTTAGAAAGATAGGTATCTTTGATTTAAAGAAAGAGCATCAGTTGCATGAATAGTAATTTCAACTTGTTCATTCATTCCTATTTTGAAGGTCATTTTATATATTGTAATACATGAGGTATTCTTTTGTGCTATTGATAAAATTAAAAAATAGAGCATGTAGGCATATTATGAAAACATCATTAAATGTTATGAACAATTGAAACTTCGAATTCATACTCTGGCCTCACTCTTCCAAACATACTTTAGTAATTAAAGATACTTGAGTTGAATATTTCTATTTTCCATTTTACTTCCATTGTACTTTCCTAAACAGATTTCTAAAAGAGGTGGGATCATCGGGAAGTGGATAGAGAATACTTTGTCCAAATGTTTGAAGCCATACTTTACTTAAAAATCAAGGGGAATTTCCATTCTTGTAAGTGAGAAGTTGCTGTTGAATATCTAGCGATCAGTGATCATCTTCCTGCCCCTACTGCTATCTATGTGAGTACCAGATTGCTGCCATGATCCTCACTATTAGGCTAGGTTGCTGTGGGCCTCATGTCTTAGTGATACCCTCATAGATTGAAGGCCCTCGAGACATATGGTCTTCGTTCTGTGTCTGAACACGTAGAAAATTCCCTATGTGTTCTATAGGGTACAGTGTAGTTCTTAGGGAGACTTACAGTCTGCATGTTGTGTTTTTCTTATTTACCTTTTGCTACTCAGGTTGGTTAGGGTCCGTATGGATTAAGCCAGAGGATGCTCTTTTCTGTTGATATTGCCCAAGGAAGCAGTAGCTACTAACCCAGTTAGCTAGAACGATGGTATTTATGAGTACATGTGAGACCCTGTTTTTAGCCTCCAAGAAGTCTTCATCTGAGGGTCCCACAGTAGCAATACTTTGAGCAGAGGCTGAGCTTTTAAAGAAAGACTGCTTTGTTTTTATGGTGGGCCTCCAGCTGATCTCAAAACTGCCTCCTACCAGGCAACAACTCAGTCCTGAGACTATGTTGTGTGTATTGTCTGTGGCCCTCTCCTCCTCAGGGGTGGCGTTTTCAATTTGGGGATCAGTGAGAGGTCCATGAACTTTCTGAAAATTTATGTCAATTTTTTATTTGTGTCTTTTTCCAAGACAGAAGTCATAGCTTTTATCAGATCCTCAAAGCATCAGTGACCTGAAAAAGGTTAAGAACTACTGCTTTAGGGCAAATTCCTCCTCCTGAGGTTTTTTTAAGTCCATCTTGGAATTTTACATCCTCTGGTTCTACCTCATGAATCCTCTGGAAAGTGGCCCTGTTTGTAATGGGGTTCTCAATGCTTAATGCTGTTCCTTTAAAGCCCAAATCCCTACCACCCCGCCTAAGTGTAAGAATACTGATTAGAGATTTAAATGACATTTCATAAATTGCATTCCTAGAATCTACTAGTAATTACTTGTTGCTGTTTAGTCTTTACGTTGTGTCCAACTCTTTTTGTGACCCCAGGAACTGTAACCCATCAGGCTCCTCTGTCCATGGGATTTCCCAAGCAAGAATATTGGAGTGGGTTGCCGTTTCCTTCTCCAGGGGATCTTCCGACCCAGGGATCGAACCTGCGTCTTCTGCATTGGCAGGAAGATTCTTTACCACTGAGCCACCTGCAAAACCCATTAGTAATTGCTTAGTAAATAATAAAAGAATGTCTCAATGTTATCACGTGAGAAATTTAGGCTTTTCAGATTGCTTTATATTCATGATATTTAAAGCAATATGCAACAATTATTTTCATTTTAAATTTGGGGAAACAGAAATCACACAGCAAGACAATGGCACACTTGGGCATAATGCTCAAATTACTTGAATCCTAATTCAGGGCTTTTACTAATCCTCAGTTTCCAAAGCTACATCACCCTGGAACTCTTCATAAAAGGAGGTTTTGACAGTATCTATTCACAAAATAGAGTTTCTGACTTAAGAATTAAGTCATAGTTAAGAATATCCCCAGATGGTGACTCAGCTTGACTTGAGAACTTGTCTCTTTGGGACCCACCTGCCATCCCCCATCACTTCCCATCTCTGGGTCCACGAAAGGTTCTGCTGGCTGCTCATGCTCCCACTTCCTGCTCCACTCTGCAGCTTTCCACTACTCAGTGGCATGTTTCCCTTGTTCCTTTCTACATCACAAGTGCCCTGGAGGATGAAGGCAGGCTCCATAGGATTGGATCCCAGGGTAATAAGAGTGATAGTCACCGTGATGAACTTGCCTCCCCCACACTTCTCGTCTCTCCCTGGCATATTGTCCTTGTTCCAAAATTAGGGGCTTAAGCGGTCCCTTACCTTTGGATGGTTCTTTCTCAGACTCCTCTGCAACCTGGGGTATAGACAGGGGTAAGCTAAAGGAAATCAGTCCTGGGTGTTCTTTGGAAGGACTGATGCTAAAGCTGAAACTCCAATACTTTGGCCACCTCATGCGAAGAGTTGACTCATTGGAAAAGACTCTGATGCTGGGAGGGATTGAGGGCAGGAGGAGAAGGGGACGACAGAGGATGAGATGGCTGGATGGCATCACCAACTCGATGGACATGAGTTTGAGTGAACTCTGGGAGTTGGTGATGGATAGGGAGGCCTGGCGTGCTGCAATTCATGGGGTCGCAAAGAGTTGGACACGACTGAGCGACTGAACTGAACTGAAGCCCATACCCAGATCCTGCTATTGGAACTTTCACCACAGGCTCTGTACAGGGGGGCTTTGAAGTTCTCCAGTCAACTGGTTCTCCAGCTGTGTTTTTTAGCTTCCAGATGTAGAAGCCAAATCACTCCTAAATAAGTCACAGATTGGAAAAGCAGGAAAGAATGTTTGTAGAAACCAGGTTGCAAAGAGAAACATATGGATATGTTTTGGTTTGGCCCACACAGTGCCCGGAAAAATTTCAAGGTAGTTGTCTACATGGAGAAAGAAAGATATTTTATGTAAACATCTAGATTTCAGACTGTTTGAAAAGTCATAGGATCTCTTGACCCTGGTCTGCATTCTTGTGTGGCTTGCACTTTGAGTGGGGCATGCGGGCTTCGGTTGGCAAAATTTCCGCTGGAATTCTTCCTCTCGAATAACTTATTTAGTTTATCAATGAAAAAGGCAAGCCTCAGAGAGATCAAATGACCTGACAACTGTGCTGTGCTGTGTGGTAGCCACTGGTGCTGTGTGGAAAAAGCACTGAAAGTATGTGACAGAGTGGAATTTCATATTTTATTTAAACTTAAAATTTAAAGCTGAAGCACTGTGAAATATTTTTCAGTTAAGCACAGCTTTATCATTTTGGTGGTACTGTATTTCAATTAACTTGGGTCATGTTAGATATTATTGGATTATTAGATATTATTAGATATTGCAATGCATGTATACTTTGTACTTTTTAAAATGTGGGTTCAGAAATCTAAAAATTGCAAATGTGGTTCATGGTGTATGTATTTCTGTTGGATGGTGTTGACCTGACAGAGGTCACACAGTGTGTTGGTGGAAAATCTGGAATATGTCAGCTGATATCCACTGTTCTAACCATATTTTTTCTTTATTTTCAATACTTTATAAAGTGTTGCCCAAATTTTCTTCTAATTCTCAAAACCTTTTCATTGTACCAGACAATCTCACAAACTCCTCTAGGAGTTTATTTTTCCTCATTCTTGCATGGCACATGATACAGAGGTGACTTTATTCAAATAAAAATTTAGCTTTGTGTGTTATAGTGGTCATATAATAAAGGTAATTTTAAAGATAATACAGTTACTATTCATGATATATAAAGGCTAAAATTATTTTCTCATTTTAAGTGATACTGACCATTAGTTGTCTCTGAATTATTTAAGAAAATAATTTTAAACATATTCAAAATAACATTGTATTTGATTTTGTCACAAATATATATTAGTCTAAAATTAGTTGCATATTGTATCTCATTGTATAACCAGCAACCTGATCAAAATGCAACACCACCAGCATCCCAGAAGTTTCCTTGAGCCCCTTGCAGTCCTGAACTGTTCCTCACTCCCTAAGGATAATTGCTACGAATTGATTTTGCCTGTTGTTATATTTTACATTAGTGAAATCAAACAAATGAATTAAACAGTTCTTTTTCTTAACATTGTGAGATTCATCCAAGCTATTACATGTAGTTGTAGATTGCTCACTTCTTTTAGTATGGCATCTTACAAGTCTATCACAATTTATCCATTCTATGATTGATAAGCATTTGAGTAATAGGTCTGCTGCTATGAATGCTCTAGTTCCTTTTGACTTTTTTTTTTAAGGGCTAGCAACTACTTGATGTCCTCAATGACTATAGCTTAAGGTCTACTTGGAGTGCATTTGCCAAGTTGTTATTTTATTATTTCTCTGCTATTAGCGCTAATTTAATATCCTTATGCATCCTGTCTGTATGCACTGGACTATTACCACTACACATTAAAAAATATGACCAAAAATAAAAGCAACTAAAATTTAACATTGAAAATGCAAGCGTCGGTGTCATTGTTCAGCCAAGGATAAGGATAAGCTGCCTAGGGATCTGTCCAGATGTGAGCTGGCTTATCTTTTCTCTGTTTACCATCATTTCTGCTCTTCTGATACATTCTTTTTCCATTTGTACTGTGTAAAAGGGTCATTTTAAAGTAACTAATTTATTTAAAAACTTAAAATTACATCAGGCCCGATTCTTCCTTTTTGCTAATATCCCGAAACATGTTCACAATCCCTTGATTTGGGAACATTGCCTCTCACTAGAAGTGTCCAGAGGATAGCTAAGCATTTGAGAGGAGTGTTACAGAGTTAACTCAGATATCTGGTAGGTGGTTGAACTAGCCTTCAGAATATTTCTAAACTAGAATAATGTCATTTTAAAATTCTGAGATGCTAGCTTAAGTGAACAATAATGAAAATAAGAATTATTTGTAGTGACATGCTCAGCAATTTCACACTAGAGTTTGCTTTATTACATATAAATGGCTAAAAAGGCAATGATGTTCTTGGAATTGATTCATGAGCATTCATTAATGTTACTTTTATAACTTGTCATAATAGAACTTGTGCTATGCTACAGTTTGTCTTTGTACAAATTATGATAGAAAAAATTAATAAGGTATTTATGTTAACCAAAATCTACTCTAGTTTTTTAAAAGAATAGATTTCTAGGTAGATTTCTAAATCACTGAGGAGTATATCCTCCTAGCCACAGAATTAACAGATATTTCCTATCTTGTGATTCACGCAGGCCCTAGAAGTATTAGTATTCAAAAGTAATAAGATTGTATGTACTAAACTCTTCTTTAATTTCAGATTTTTAGTGATTTATACTGGCTCCCGTCCCCAACACTACTTAGTTTACACCTGTGAAGTTTCGAAGGGAAGCTATTCAGTAACTGCTCAAAAATCCATATGGGTGGTTCTGGAATCTTATCAGGTATTTAGAGAGATACTTTCAGTTCACTTAGAGAATTGCTTAGTAGAGACATCTGAGATTAAAAAATTATAACTTGGGTTTCTTAAAATATAGCCCATTCTATATATTATAGTTTATTTCTAAAAATTAGACTACATAGAACGAATGTCTTTCCATGACATTTTCTTTAATTTTTTTTAATTGAAAAGATTTCTGATTCTGTTTTTTAATATAAATTTATTTATTTTAATTGGATGTTAATAACTTTACAATATTGTATTGGTTTTGCCATACATCAACATGAATCCAGTCAAGGAAAATTACTGTTGTGAATTTAGGATAGGTAATCCAAAGAGATGTGATTTGATGCAACTAATATTACATGAGTAGCCATATAAAGATACTGAACATCAGTATTTTTTTGTTTTGTAACAGTTTAAAAGTCCATTACTTAAAGAATAGACATATTCTTGCTTACTGCTTGTCTGTGATTTGAACATTGTGGCCTGGACTTGACCTGGCCTGATTTATCTGAACCTAAGGGGTAGACAAACTTGGAAATGGCTCACTGTCCTTTTATCACCTCATTGGCCAAGCAAGACGCATGGTCAGTCCCAACACTGATGGATTGGGGGGCGGAAGAGTACTCTGCCCACAACAGTAAGCACTGCTCTGTGGTTTGCAGGGTGTGAGTATATAATTACAGTAATGAAGGATAAAAAATTTGGAGTGATGACCCCATCTACCAGAGTCAGTTTCAAAACTGGTACAGTGTGAGATAAAAGAAAGCTGCTTTCATTTGAAGAAACACTTTATGGTGATTTGACGTAGACTTTTTCAAAAATTAACATTGATTAACATAAAGAATCAGACATAACTTAGCAACTAAACAACAACAAAAAACATAGTTTTAATCATATTAGGCAAAACGTATGAGTTCATAATGAAAACACATGTAGCAGAAATTATAAACAAAAGGCAATAGGTAAATATGTTCCTTTTTTCTTCAGTCAACAAACTTTTCTGAAGCACTTGCTGTCCACAGGCTTTCTCAGAGGGTATAATTTTATAGGTGCTGCCATTAAGAGATAGAATGTAAATGAAGTATCCTTTAAAGCTGAAGGCTTATCTGTTAGGTTTTTATGACTGCTCTTTCAGTGGCATAGAATTAGTAGAACTTCTTTGCTGAAGTATTTCAATGTTTAATATGGTGATTTTAGCAGCAAAAGCAGATGTGATAAAATATAGGATTCAATCTTACATACTAGTTTATAAGGGTTTTTTTTTTAAGCTAGAATAATTTAGAACATGGACCCATGGATAAGTTTGGGCATTTAAAATTTTTTGTAGACTTCTTGTAGATATTCAAATAATGCTTGGCTTTAAAAAAAATATTCATTATATATCCATGGGAATTCTTTTCTTTAAAAAAATTAAATGACAAATTATGCCACTAGTTTTTATTTGAAGGTTCTAGCACCTACTATGGCAGCTATATCTTTTTATACCCAAGGCTTTATATTTTTATACCAAGGCTTTGGGGGAAAAATATGGAAAATTGAGAGAAATAGATAGCCTTTTTGTCAGTCTTTCTGTTTTTCTTTCTATATTTTTAATATGTATGTCTAATTTTAAGCATTTCTTCAAAATACCCTCATTTTTCAAGTTGCATATTTTTTAATTTTTAAATAATCTTTTATTTAGTTAGTTATTTTTGGCTGTGCTGGGTCTTCCTTGCTGGGCAGGCTTTTCTCCAGTGAGTTGGGGCTACTCTGGTTACAGCATGTGGACTTCTCGTTGTGGAGACACCTCTTGTCGCAGTAGTTGCAGCGCATGGGCGCAGTAGTTGTGGCTTTGGGGCTCTGGAGCTCGGGCTCTGTAGTTGTAGCACATGGGCTTAGCTGCTCCACAGAATGTGGGATCTTCAGACCAGGGATTGAACTAGTGTCCCCTGCTTTGCCAGGCGGACTCTTAACCTGTGAACCACCAGGGAAGCCCCACATATTTACTAATTCGTTCCATTTAATGTGAGATTGTGTATGATTGTATGTATGTGTGTGTATATGTCTAATCACTTATGAATAATATTGGTCTTTAGTTACATAATCCTAGTAGCAATTTATATTTTTACTTTTTAAAGCTTAATTCCTCATGTTTCAGCTTGAGTATATCAAAATGTTTTGCTAAAAAAGGGAAGCTGAAGGCTGGTCCCTCGGTACACAAATAATGGCCTTAATTTGAAAATAGTTAATTTCCTGTGAGTCGTCCTGACATGCTTTTTGTGCTTACACTAGAAAAAGCAGTAAGAAGAGGCAGGTTGTTGGTTTTTTTTTTTTTTTCCCAAAGGTTTATTTCTGTACTTTTTGTGAACAATGCCTGCTCAGAAAGTTTTCAGAGTAGGAACATGTAGATTCTTGTTAAGCGCCAGTTACTGAAACTAATTCTGTATGAAACCAGTGAATAATTGGCCAGTTACTGTGTATTTATTCTTTAACTTATTAAAGAAATATTTCTTGTTATTAACTTTGTTCCTTTGGGAATATATTGATGTGGAAAGAAAATCTGGCTTTAGTTTCCCTTCATCTCTTTTTATTTATTTATTTTTTAACTCTGCTAATTGATTGCTTAATTACTAAAAAAAAAGTCTGGTTGGCATCAATTGGAACAGACACCAAAAAGAACATTTCTGAGTAATTATTTTGTAAAGAGAAGAGTCTTACCAGCCCCCATAGCATTTTAACTGCAAGAAATTACAGTTTTTTAACTATCATACCCAGAATTATGTCTTGAACTTTGAATTGTATCTCATTCGATTATATCTAATTTCCCCTCTTTCTAGGTCTGTTCTGGTGTTATCCAGGTCACTCAGAAAACCTACTGGCATGGTGTAGACTACATGGATTATTTTTTATAGTTGTGTTGACCCTACTTTTAAAATACATATCCTGCCTCTTACTAATCTGTACTATTTCTAACATCCTAGTCTGATTCACTGTCCTCTCTTGATTGGGCTGATTATAGTAGGCTTCTACCTGGTCTTCTTGCTTCCACCCTTACCTCCCACATGGTAGCTCAGTAGTTTATAAAGATTATTCTTTGTAAAATATAAGTCAGGTAATGTTATTTTCCATTTCTCTGTAGAGGAACTTTTCTGTTACCACTTAGTTGTACCAACAAGTTTCTGACCTTTTAGCTGTTGCAGTGACCCTCCAAGCTCACAGCCTTTTAGCTGTTGCAGTGACCCTCTAAGCTCGCAGCCTTCTCAGAGTCTTTAAACCTGCTATTCTGTCTTATCTGGTTGCTTCTTCCCTGAGAATCCCTTCATCATTGACTGACTTTTTTTATTCAGGCCTCAGCTTTGATGCCAGCTCCTACAAAGGCAGCTGTGTTAGCTGTGTTTGCTCCATAACAAATTATCCCCAAACTTACCACTTTCAAGTAACAAACACATGTAACCATTAACTATTCCACACATTTTCCTGAGGGTCATGAATTGCTGGACCCAAACAGTTGGCTGGGCTGTAGTTGACTCAGGAAGAAGCTGCTGGCAGGCTTCATCTTCTCATTATTGGTGAGATACCTCTGTTTTTGCAAAGGAATGCCCTTCCATAGATTGCCCGAGTGTCCTCCTGATGTGGTATCCCCCACACAGTGAGGGATCTAACAGAGGAAGAGCCCAACACGGAAGCCAGTCTTTTGTAACCTAATCCACTTGTATTGGATGCTGTTAGTCACACAGACCATCCATGGTACAGTGTTGGAGCAGAGTACACAAGGGTATGATTACCAGGAGGTTGGGGGTGTGATAGGGAGCCATCTGGAAGGCTGGCTACTATAGCAGCCCATGAGAATTGCATTGGTTACTTTTGAGAAGTCTACATGTTTAATTTTTTTTTTTAACATCTGCGCAGTGTTTAGAAGTCATAGCTGCGTCTCTTCCTTGATAAGGGAATAGCTGAATGGTAATGAGAGTTCATCCACCCAAGTACTTTCTCTCTCATTATTTATACTAACGACCTTCTGAAATCCCATATTGTGGCTCCTTGTTAATTGTATCTTGTCTGTCTGTCTTCTTTTATGAGAGTATGAGACCCTTGAATTAAAAAAACTGATATTTCATGTCCACTATTTTATAATCATTGGGCTTAGAACAATGCCTGAAATACAGTAGATTATTTGATAAATGATAAATTTTATTTGATAAATATGAAAGTGAAAGTGAAGTAGCTCAGTCATGTCCAACTCTTAGCGACCCGTGGACTGTAGCCCACCAAGCTCCTCCATCCATGGGATTCTCCAGGCAAGAATACTGGAGTGGGTTGCCATTCCCTTCTCTAGGGGATCTTCCCGACCCAGGGATCGAACCCAGGTGTCCCACAATGCAGGCAGATGGTTTAGCCTCTGCACCACCAGGGAAGCCCAGTGGTGCTTATATTATTTATTTGATAAATGATAAATTTTATTGATAAATATAGTAGATCATTATTTGAAAAAAAAAGGTTTCCCTTTTTGAGCCCTGAAAGTTTTATTTTAACCATTTCATATGGAAAATTGTTTTTACATGTGTCACTGTTTCTAAAATTTGGTGTACTGAACATAAATTTCATCAGTTTATTATTTTCTGAGTTACCTTATGTAGAAGGCACTGTGCTAGATACTCTGAAGTTACCAGCCAAATAAGACATGGTCTTCACCCGCCCAGGAGTCCTTTTAGTGACAAAGGGCAGACTCTGGTGTGTGCCATATGAGAACAAGTAAAGTAAAAGAGGAGGAGATGGCAGGGTGGGAGGCAGGGTGAAAATTGGAAAAGGCTTCACAATAGAAGGTCTTCTTTATGTCTTAGGGTCAGCATGTTATTTTGTGCTATGTAATATTGTGTTTCTTTTAGCATGCTCAGAATGCAAGACGGAAAGAAACTGTATTTTCTGAACAACACAAAGTCAGGAAGCTTGTTCTACAGAAGTAGAAATGGTAAATTATTTAGTTACATATATTTTAAAGTTATATATTGTTAAACGTCACCTTGCTGAATTGACTGAAAATACAGGAAATTTAATTTCATAATATATGGTTGTCATCACATATAGACGGTTGCCTGTACTTCAGCCTTCAATCAGTGTACCTTTGGAATTAGTTCTGAGTAATAATTATGTTTATAGTATTCTTCACTGTTACCGGTTTGTTAGGGTAGTCCTTCTGTCTCCATCTCCTTAAAGTTGCTTCATCTAATTTTGCTGTGGCTTGAATGCCCAATTACCACACTAGATAGAATTATGTATGTGAAAGTGAAAGTCGCTCAGTCATGTCCGACTCTGAGACCCCATGGACTGTACAGTCCATGGAATTCTCCAGGCCAGAATACTGAAGTGGGTAGCCATTCCCTTCTCCAGGGGATCTTCCCAACCCAGGAATTGAACCAGGGTCTCTGGCTCAGAGGTTAAAGAGTCTGCCTGGAATGCGGGAGACCCAGGTTCGATCCCTGGGTTGGGAAGATCCCCTGGAGAAGGGAATGGCAACCCACTCCAGTATTCTTGCCTGGAGAATCCCATGGAGAGAGGAGCCTGGTAGGCTACAGTCCACGGGGTGGCAAAGAGTTGGACAGGACTGAGTGACTTCACTTTCACTTTCTCCTGCTTTGCAGGTGGATTCTGTACCAGCTGAGCTACCAAGGAAGCCCAAGAGTACTGGAGTGGGTAGCCTGTCTTTTCTCCACTGGATCTTCCCAGTCCAGGAATCGAACTGGGATCTCCTGCATTGCAGGTGGATTCTTTACCAACTGAGATACCAGGGAAGCCCCAGAATTATGTATAATAATAATAATAAATGATACTCTAAAAAGAGTTTTCGAGTAATTACGTTTTAAGGGAGGATTTATTTTTAGTTTAGCTCTCTCTGGCTCGTGATTTTCATCTTTCTCATACTCACCTGTGTTTTAACTTCTCTTATTTGCTAGGTGGTGTTTTACTTAGGTTTGCTGTTGAACTTTGTGTTTCTGATTATGTATTGTAGTTGGCTTTGAAGTCAGACTGACTCATGAGTCTGCCAAATTTTAGTTTTATATCCTTAAACAAGTTGTTGAATCTTTCTGAGCCTTATTTTAAAATACATCTGACAGTATTGATGTAAAGAGTAAATATATTCAAGGCCTAGAATGTTACCTGGCATGAATTTCCTTCCACCCTCTCTTCCTTCCCCAGTTATCCCCACCAGGTGGATTGGGCTTCACACTTCACCACCTGGTGCCTGGAGACAAATGCTTCAGTGAGCAGCATCCGTATGTGTGACACTTGGACAAGGACTCCTAGTTTATCCCCCGTGTTGGGCTGGACTTAAAGACCAATCCTGCGGATACCTTTCCTTCCTAAGATTGTCAGCACAATTTGGGGAGCAATCCAAGATTGAGTTTCATGGCAGACTCGTACCAGTAACTTGGCCCAGTGGAAAATGCACAGTCCAAGATTGACTGTAATATTAAACTTACTTTCTAGGTATCCTTTAGAGATTTGATCCTCTGAAGCAGGTATTAACTGCTACATGGTATTTCACTCCCTGCCTGGGATTTATAACAGTGGAATTCAGCTGTTTAAATTTAAACATGGGCAGCTCAGCCCTTGAGAAGAAGAAGACCGTGGGGGTTCCTTGGGAAAGATGTATCAATTCCTGTGCATACTCAGAGTTAACAAAACATTCAGAGCAAGGAATTTTTTAATTAAAGTAAGTTTTACAACATCCATGTAATTACTTACATATTTTCCACTCCCTCACATATTTTCTTGGGTTACCCACCCTTGTGACTCATTCAGTAGCAAAATCAGTGACATCAGCATTCCCTTCTAGTCATCAAGCAAAACAGGTCATCTCCTTACCTGCTGGATTGTCTGGTGTCCCCCCGGAGAATCTCATTTCAGTTTAGGTCTCTTCCTGCTGCCGTATTTCCTTGTTTTCCTCCTGGGTGGTTTCCACTGACCCGTCGGGAACTTCTCACCATGCCAGTTTCTTCACTCCTGTTGCTCTCTTTTGGCTGTTGCATTTCTTTTGTTTATTCATCATTCATGCCTTGAGAGTCATGCCAAGATTCTTCCCTTGTTTTAAATTCAACTAAAATTCATCGAGTATCTATTTTGTTCCCTACAAATGGAAATAAGCTGTATTACTTGCATTATGGAATAAAAGAATAAGGTTCAGAAAGGTTTTGTGTTCAGAATGACAAGAGTAGTATATGAGAGAAGGAATCTGAAAGGAAATCTGCCCACCACAGATTCAGTTTTCTTTCCACTTCAGCACAACTCCCATTTCCTCTAGGTTTGCCAGGGTGTTGGGAACCTCTGATGACATGAACTGGAAGGCTTCATTAGGTCATGCTTAAGTCTGTGCCCCTGGGCATCATCCTTCTGCTGATGTAAGAGGCTGCTGGAAGCAGTGTGTGGCAGATGTGCCCCGGGTACCAATCTTTGGGTCCACCTGGAGTCCGTACTGCCAGCTCCTGGCCTATATGATGGAGAAAATGCTGTTATTTCACTGTTGATTTTTTTTTTAAGGACTGGTTTTAAAAGTAGATTTAATAATTTAGGGAAAGAAACCTTCACGAATTATGAGGAATGAACTTATTAAAAGCAAAAAAGTCAGGGGAACTCCCTAACTCAGTTTTTTTCAGAATATGATTTTACTCTTTCATCAGAAAGATGTTACGTTGAATAAATAGGCTTTCCCTTTTAAGTTATAAAGCTGTATACCTCTGTCTAGGCAGGCCATAGAAATTGTTTTTCTTTTAAAATTACTTCTTTAATAACCTTAATGAAAATGAAGGTGGTTTCCATGAGTTGAAAATTAGGCCATTATTTGATTAATTATATCATTGGATGATGAGAGTATTAAAAATAATTCATTTGGGGGGATTTCCTGGCAATCCAATGATTAGGATGCCTCGCTTCCACTGTAGGGAGCACAAGTTCAATCCCTGGTCGGGTAACTAAGATCCTGCATCTTACAAGCCTTGCAGAGTGGCCCCCCAAAAATCCTTTTTGGGTTTTCTAACAGTTTTTAGAGATTCTGTGAATCTGTATTTGATGAGGTAGATGATTATGTCAGAGACTTTAAGATACAGTGTGAACAGCAAACTTAAGAAAATGAGGAAACTATTCACTTTCCCCAGAGTTGAAATGACTGTAGCCTGGGGTTCAAATCTGAACTCCATAATTAAACACTTGGATAAGCTTTGACTGGTTACCTAGCCACTCAGCCTGTTTGATTGCCTATTCAAGTAGAGATTATACTTACTCTCTGAAGTTAATGAGTCTAATGAAAACATCAGTTCTATGTCTAATACCATAGCAGACATTTTGAAAAAGGTAGTCAACTCCACCTCCATTTTAATTAGTTGAGCAATTACAACTTCTAGAAAAACAAATTCCCAGGCGGTGCAGTGGTAAAGAATCCACCAGCAGCGCAGGAGGTGCAAGAGACACAGGTTTAATCCCTGGGTCTGGAAGATCCCCTGGAGGAGGGCATGGCAACCTGCTCCAGTATTCTTGCCTGAAAAATTCCTTTGTTGACTAACAAAGGAGCCTGGCAGCCTATAGTCCGTGGGGGTCTCAAAGAGTTGGAGATGACTAAGCACACACACAAAATACAGAGAAAAACAAATTAAAATATTTGCCTTTTTAATGGTGAGTTAGTAGCTATGGTTTTTCCAGTAGTCATGTGTGGATATGAGAATTGGACTGTAAAGAAAGCTGAGCACCGAAGAACTGATGGTTTTAAACTGTGGTGTTGGAGAAGACTCTTGAGAGTCCCTTGAACTGCAAGGAGATCCAACCAGTCCATCCTAAAGGAGATCAGTCCTGTGTGTTCGTTGACAGGACTGACGTGAAGCTGAAACTCCAATACTTTGGCCACCTGATGCGAAGAGCTGACTCATTGGAAAAGACCCTGATGCTGGGAGGGATTGGGGGCAGGAGGAGAAGGGGACAACAGAGGATGAGGTGGCTAGATGGCATCAAGGACTCAATGGACGTGAGTCTGAGTTAACTCCGGGAGTTGGTAATGGACAGGGAGGCCTGGCGTGCTGCAATTCATGGGGTCGCAAAGAGTCGGACAGGAGTGACTGAACTGACGTAACTTCATCTTTCTATACGAAGGCTTCATATTTGAAAACTAGCTACATTACATCAAAGTTTTTATTTAACTCCAACTTAGAAAATAAAAATAGGATATAAAGCTTTAATGAGGCCCTTTTAAAATTTCCATTAGGGAGAGTAAGTTTAGCATATTAAAAGACATGATTTTTTTTTAACAGGCATTTTTATTTCTCTCATGAACCATATTTTGGAATGAACTTTGAAAGGCTCCTGTTTCAATTGTTAATTCATTTTACTCAGCAATTATAAACATCAAAGCAGTAATACAGTGAAATAGTCAGGAAATGGCATATTCTGGTACATTCAGTTGTCAGTGTTAAATAGGAAAAGTATCACTTTCTCCACCCATATGTTTTCTGGTCTGTATATTTAAACCATTCTGTTGAATTTGAGATTATATTGAAAACTATGTCAAGTGTTTTTCTGGTAAAAGAAAGAGAAATCAGTTAAATTACTTTTTGTCTCCTGTTATATTATTGAAAGACATTCCAAATTGTACTGATTGCTTTACTTAAGTGCTAAGAATGGTCGTCATTAGAAACAATAGTCTCCTCTAAGTGCTGGAAACGTAGATCGGATATGAAGAAGGTTCAGCTAACTGTATACTGTCCGTTAGACATGGCAATGAACTTGTCAGTAGGTTTTGATTTCTCCCTTTATTTTAGAAAGTGAAAGTGAAGTCGATCAGTCTAGTCCAACTCTTTGCGACCCCATGGACTGTAGCCCATTAGGCTCCTCCGTCCATGGGATTTTCCAGGCAAGAGTGCTGGAGTGGATTGCCATTTCCTTCGCCAGGGGACCTTCCCGACCCAGTAATTGAACCCTGGTCTCCCACATTGCAGGCAGATGCTTTAGCCTGGGAGCCATCAGGGAAGCCCCTTTATTTTAGAAGAGGAGTACAAAAAAACCAAACCCTCCATTTAGTCAAGGTATGGTGAAATTAGCATCAACATAGTTATTATGATATAAATTTAAGAGTGGTTTATGTTCGTGTAGAAATTTGAAAAGTGCAGAAAATTTTCAAGAAACAAAAAGTCACACAGTAACAACCAGGGCTAGCTCTGAAATTTTAATGTTTAGTCTTTTTATAGAATTAAAGGCAAGTGGATGTACAGTTTTTTTTTTTTACTAGTTTAAGTTTTTTTAGACCTGTTTAAGTTGATGTTTTACTTTATTTGTATTTCCATTTTAAGTTTTAGAGAAATCTTTTTAAAATGGATGAGAAGAATAGAAATGAAGCTTCCCTTATGGCTTAAAAAAATCTGCCATTCACTTAATCAACATTGCAGTATCTTATTGGGGAAACAGAAAAAAATAACAGATTATTTTTTTAAAGTTTTTTTATCCTGCAAGAAACTGATATATAAAATAGTAAATCACGTACCTGCTTTCAGAATTTAGGGCAAAGTTTCTCTGAAGAATAGAACCATTGTAAGAGATTTTTATTTTCACTTTGTTTTCTTACTTGGAGTATTGAAAGAAAAATTTTAATCAATAATTTTTGTTGATTTGCTTTCAGGGTTTTCCACTGCAATAAGGAATGTAAGCCTAACTGATAAATGCATTCATGAATTATCAATATTTGCTTTATCTTACTTAGGTTAATTTCTTTTTTTTTTTAACTGAAGGATAATTGCTTTACAGAATTTTGTTGTTTTTTGTCAAACCTCAGCATAAATCAGCCATAGGTATACATATATCCCCTTCCTTGTGAACCTCTCTCCCACCTCCCTCCCCATCCCACTCCTCTAGGTTGATAAATTCTTTTAACTCAGAATGATAAATTAAGCTTATAATACCTTTTATTTCTTAGCTATGAAGTTAAGACATTATAAAATTACTTCTGTATATTCCTAGTGAAACATCAGGCTGGAAAATATTAATATGTTCTTGTTAGATTTCATTTATGTTCTTTTCAAATTCGTGAAATTCCGAAAGACAAGGTAATGGAAATACTCCCTTTGTATGCCTCAGATAAATATCATGTATATTTTGTATATTGATAGTGTAGAATTTTTCCTTTCTGCTTTATAGGAATGTTTTAAAATGAGTCCTGGCCTTTTTTTCCCCCCTCAAATGCCTGTGTTGTTTTCTCTCATGCATTTAGTACAAGGATGATTTACTAAGTTGACAGTATGTTGGCAACTATGTTTAGATCAGAGGGTTTTATTTTTATGTTTTGGGGCTTTTTTTTTTTGGTTCTTTTTCTATCGTGTGTGTGTCTGTGTGTGCCTGTGTGTGTCTGTGTGTGCGTGTGTGCGTGTGTGTTCGTGCTCGCATGTGTGTGTGCTCTTGCTCGCATGTGTGTGTTAACCTCAGAAGAAAAACTATAATAACTAGTGCTATTTTTTATTTGCTTACATATACTGCTATTTATTTAGGTAACCGTCTAATGTATATTTCTAGGTTTATTGTTTTGAATCAGGGACTGCAGTTCCTAATTCATAAATTTGTAGTGTTGAAGGGATAGGATACTTGTAAGTACTGTAGTTTTTATTTTATCATGGAGTAAGTAACAAAGTAGCACAAAATTATCTTCATTAAAAGTAGAACTCAAAAGTGAGTTTCTTAAAATGTTTAAAAATTTACCTAGTGAGTTCCCAAGATTCTAAAGCAAAGATGAAAGAACCAAGCATGAATATTAACTAAAATTTGTCCCAGTTCTCCTATGATAATTCATATTCAAGAATAATTAATAAAACCATTTCTTTTATCTACATACCTAGATTCATACAACTTTATGGCACGGTGGCAGGTATGTTGTATCAACAACTTAAAGGTAAATTTAAAGATAATAATTTCCTTTCTCACAGTCTCTTGAATGACAATCACAAAGTTACCATAATAAATGAATTTCTTTTCTTATGAAGTACCTCTACAGAAATTTAGAATAGTGGAACAAGACCACACTAATTCACTAAAAAGTTGAAAGCTTCTTAAGTAAATACCTTTTTCAGTACTATACATGTAAGATGAGCTAATGGCTAAAGAAAGTCACTGGATCACCTAAGGAATAAATAGGAGTAGTTTCTAATTAGCACCTTGTTCCACCACAAATTACTTGTGAATTGGGAGTAAAAACCTCTTTGTGTATAAATTATAAAGGAGTATAAAAGCATAGTCTATGATGATTGCTACCAAAGTGGGTTTTAAAGGACATTTTTTCCCCCTGAATAGATGAGCACTCATCTGCAAATGTATTTAACCTCTTAGTGACAGGTTTATCTACAAGGCAATAAAGAATAGAACTGGGATCTTTAGTGGAATAACTGTTTACTCTTTCAGAGAAATTCTGATTTACGCTTTGTCAGTAGGGAAATAGCATCACATCAGAGGTGAAGTGTCTAGTATGCTAACGAATCTTATTTTAAGCTATGGTTATAATTAGTTTTATTCTACATTTGAAAATCAAGCTGTAGTATAATAATAAATGTCAACTACTCATGTCCAAATTACTATAAATATTGAATTGTTAGAATCTGGAACTATTGAGGTTATTCTTTGCCCAAACTTCCTGTTTTCACCCACCTCCCAATTAGTTGCAGCTGTCAAAATAATTTTAATCATTTTCAGATACTTTGCAGAAGAAAAGGGACTTAAGCCCTTCAGCCAAAAAAAGATGTTGCCCCTCCTCTTGTCTTCATTTATATCCCCGCTGGGCCCCCCTATTCTAGTCAGGCCAGCATTCTTTGAGCATCACTTTTCTGCTATAAGATCTTAAACATTTATTCAGGTCATTCCACAGTGCTGATTCTGTGTCCTTGCCTGTTAAGTCACATCAGAGAAGCAGAGAATTTTAGAGCTGGAGGAAGCTTGAGAAATCAGTTGCCAAGCCAGGTTTATTTTACCAGTGATGAAATGTATGACATTAGATAAATACTTTTCAGATTAAAAATTAAACCCAAATCTCTGGACTTCTAGCCTTTGACCTGCTCCACTATGGAATGTTGCCTGCAGATATGCTCAAGTAGACATATGCAGACATCTGCCTACTCTGAAAAACACTTGACATTTGCATTTTCCCACCTCTGTGTCCAGGCTTTTCACCAACTATGCTTGGATATTAGTCCCTGGTATGCAGAAAAGTCATGAAGAGAGCAAACTGAAACACTTATCAGGCAGGGAAAAAAAGGAGGCAAGCATGTTCCTTAGACCTGTTTACAGTGGAAGTAGTAACTGTGGAAGTAAATGCACTTTACTGCTTTTATTATTCTTTCAGTATTAAAATTCATTCAGTATCAGAGAAGGATAATGTGCTTGTAGTTTTTTAGAGTCGTACCTATAGAAAAGGAGAGCCCTACTATAGGACACTTTAAGTGTGACACAGGGTCTTAGTTTATACATAATAATTTTCAACTAATTGAAAATCATAAGTGACAGATAAATCCAAAATAGTGTTATTTTTGTCAAAAATCATTCCCTGAAAAATCAGAGCCATTCCCAGCATTCTGCTAAATTAAATCTTTCCTCTCATATTCACACTTATAGTACTGAGAATATTCAAGTTCAGTTTGAGATGATGAATATACTGTTGATGCCTCCTTTGCTTTAAATATGTGTATTGAGAATTTTAGCATTGGAAGGACCTTGGTGACGCAAATGTCCAGCTACTTCATTTTATTGCTCAGGAAACAGAATTCAAAATGTGAAGATTCTTAAATGTGACAACAGAACTGATTTGTGTATGGTAGCATGGGGCTCAGGAATCTTGGCTCAGGCTAGTGTTATTTTCCCTAAATTACTTGAAAATTTTCTCATTAAATTGTCTCTTGGCTCCATCTGTTTCTCTGCCCACTTGGCCCTTTTTTCCTTCTTCCTCTTTATTAATTCTTTCAGGTTAATTCATATCAGTCCTACTTAAGTAATTTTCAGTGGATTTAATATGCCTACTAACTATGAAATAGGTGGAAAAAAGAAACTGGAAGTCTCAGTTTAATTAGAATGATGGTATCATCAAAGTTTTTTTCTTTTTCTTTTTGGACTTCCCTGGTGGCTCAGACAGTAAAGCGTCTGCCTACAATGAGGGAGACCTGGGTTCAGTCCCTGAGTCGAGAAGATCTCCTGGAGAAGGAAATGGCAACCCACTCCAGTATTCTTGCCTGGGAAATCCCATGGGTGGAGGAGCCTGGTAGGCTACACTTCATGGGGTCGCAAAGAGTCAGACACGACTGAGCGACTTCACTAGCATCCACATATTCACCTTTCTACTGACAGATCTGGACTGTTGGTTGATTTTACTGTACTTTCAAAAATCCCTGTGTACTTTGTTAATTTAAACAATATAGACTTTGTCTCTACCTCTCACAGAAAAATTTTAGAGGTTGCCAATGAATTTCTATGTTTATAGTGGTATAAGTCAACTGTACCAAATTTAGCTGGACTCACATGAATCTATCTTGGTATGTAACTAATTACATGTTTTGTAGGTAAATTTTATGAAATACTTGATATGAAGAGTACATTGTAAACATAACCTGCTAGTTCTCTTCATTCAGTCATTTCATAAACCATCAGCAGGTACTCAGACTCATGGCTAGGTAACACTGCACAGATTTGATTCTCTTATGAGTAATTCTACAGATTAGTAGGAATGACAAATCCCTACATAAAGTATTAAAATAAGACCATGGGTAGAGATTTGCTTAGATCCCTTTGGGAGAATAGGCATGGGGCATCAGATGACCTGCAGAAGCCTCTGGGGACCACGGTGAAGGTGGGCACTGATCTCACATGCTAGGTGTCATGTAGGTGACTACGTTTACCTGATGGAGTCCAGTATAATGGAAGTATTTCAAGGCCTACTCACCAGAATTTCAGAAAAACCCTCTGTGTCCTCCTCATGTCGTGTCATGATCAAAAGTCTCTTGCTATCACGCTGAAATCCAGATGTCCTGATATGTATGTACTGTACCCTTTCTTAAAGGCTGAAAAGAGGATGTTTTTATTTGACCTTTGGGGGTCTCAACCAGTGAACTTATCCTTCTACTGAAGGGCTTTTATGTGCTGTGCAGTGAGTAGAGATTAAACTCTTAACCTCACCCTACATCAGACAGTGCCCAGGATCTTAGCACAATGTATGTGTGTGTATGTTAGTTGCTCAGTCGTGTCCGACTCTTTGCAGCCCTGCCAGACTCCTCTGTCCATGGGGGTTCTCCAGACAAGGATATTGGAGTGGGTTGCCCTCAGTACAGTAGATATTCTTATTTAGAGTTGCATATGATCTTCCTAGCAAACCATCAGGAAAATATTCATTGCTCTATAGCAAATATGAGAAAATAAAAGAAATTATACTAATTATATTCCTATCTCAGAGGAGAGCTTAAAATGTCAAAAAATGGAAAAAGAATGCAGGTTATCACTAACAATTCCAATTAAACTGGTGAAGCAGGTTTTAGACATCTGGTGTTCATCTTGTCCCCACAGTGTCTTATCTTCTTAAGTTCCCTCAGTGGTAATTGGGATAAGCAGTTTGTGGTGGAAAAATGTCAGGAAAAGTAAGAGGTAACTGTAGAGGGTTGGCTGGGAGTTTCCCTTATAGGGGTCCTTGTGTTGCATCTTTTTAGACTTGTGATAGTAATGTAAATGTTCCCACCATTGACCTTCTGGCTATCAGCCACTTGAGTGTTTCCTTGATTATTCTTAAAACTTTTTGGTACTCTTCTGGTGTCCATATCAGGCATTAAACATGTCCTCCATGAGATGCGTGATACCCTGCCCCCCTCCTACAACCCTTGCTGTCTTCCTTGGTCTTGGACCCTCCTTTTGCACAGGAGCATAAGGAAGAAATCTTTGCATCATCCTTGGATCCACTTTCATAACGCACTTTGAGTCAGTCACTCAGGCATTTTGCATTTATTTCTTAAATATATTTTGCTTCTGTGCCTTCATCTCCCTGTCAGTGGTTACTGCTTATACTTGAATATTATAAAGTGAAATTCCCTTCACCCTGCAAGATTACTCCTCAGAAAAGAGGGGATCTCGTTGTACTGGTGTGAGTACAAAGCCTCTGCTATTTCTGGGTGCTTTCCCAATTGCTTTATTTTAAACAGCGGAGCACTGTGTGAGGAAGATGCATTCGCCCAAAATGACCTTGTTTAATGTGGCCAGATATTTATGGAGGGCACTTGACAAAATCTTTTTTTTTTTAAAGGATGTGGCAGCATTAAAGATAGTGTGGGCATTTATTCCCAGGAATGTGATCTCACAGTTATAAATGCAAAATGTCTTTATACATAAGCCTTTTTACTACCCCCACCAGGCAAAAACAAAATGGAAAACCTTCACCCCTAAAACGTTCAGGAGCTAGGGCTACTGAAAGCGTGAATCTGCACCTACAAGACAAACGGAGATGTCAGCTCTCCTAATTTTTGCCAAATATCTGTGACTTAGGACTTACCTAGTGACAGCATCAGATGGAAAATTTCACAAATGCTGTTCCTCTAGTGAAGATGAGTATGCTCTAGCAAACTGTCAGAGGACTGAAATACTGACCTGAGGTGATGCAGACACAGATGCCAGACATGCCTGTGAAGAATTTGAATCAAACTGCTGGGGTGACATAGATGGAGGGGAAAAGTGATCTATCTGAATGTTTTCTATTTCACTATTAATTTCACTTATAATATGTAACTCAAAATAGGACTTCCCTTGTAGCTCAGTGGTAAAGAACCTGCCTGACAATGCAGGAGACATAAGCACCGATTTGATCCCTGAGTCAGGAGGATCCCCTGGCGAAGGAAATAACAACCCATTCCAGTACTCTTGCCTAGAGAATCCCATGGATAGAGGAGTCTGATGTGCTACAGCCCATGGGATTGCAAGAAAGTTGGATACAACTGAGCGACTAAACAACAACAACTGAAAATAGTAAGTCCATGATCTTAGATAAATATACATTCAGAAAAGTACATGAATTCTAAATATATAGCTCAGTGAATTTTCACAAGGCAGACAGTGTGGAATCAGGCCAGGAATCAATGTTACCAGCACCCAAAAATGTGCTCACCTGCCCTCTTCCGGGAACCACCTGCTTGTCTCCCACTGCCACAGGCGAGGTTGAACTGGTCCTGCCTTCTCTCACCATAGATGGCACGTGCGTGCTCAGTTGCTTTTGTCATGTCTGACTCTTTGCGACCCTGTGAACGGTAGCCCACCAGGATCCTCTGTCCTTGGAATTCTCTGGGCAAGAATATTGGAGTGGGCTGCCATTTCCTTTTCCAGGGGATCTTCCTGACCCAGTGATTTAACCTACGTCTCCTGCAACTCCTGCATTGGCAGGCAGGTTCTTTACCTTATAAGCCACCTGGGATTATCAAGACTCTTCCCAGGAAATCCTGACTCAGTAGATTCTAGCTGGGCCCCAGGAATCTGTGTGATGAACAGGCACTGCAGGTTCTTCTTACTTGCAGGGAAGTCTGAGGAATACTACAAACATTATTTTTGTGTTTGCCCCAGTGCTTTCACATGTTCTCTGTCTTCTGTCTCTGTCTGCTGCTCTCCTTTAGATAAGAAACATCCTTCCTCCATTGGAAGGAAACATCCACACAAATGTTGCCTCTGGGAGTCCAGACTGACCCCTGCAGGCCCAGTAAATCACTCTGTAGTCACCAAAGTCTTATTCCTGGTGTTCCTCATAACCCTAGTCCATGGTGACTTTGCTCATCTCAGCTGATCACAGGCACTGGTTTTACCTTCAGTTTAAATGCAGAACTGGCTGAGGCTTCTGCACTGTTCTATCCTATCGTTATACTCGGGCCTGGATGACTGCAGAAACCTGCTACTAACTAGCTTCCCCACTTGCATCTTGCATGCATGTGGTCAGAGTGATCATTATTTTAAAAAGTGAACATCACACATTACTGCTCAAAATTCTCCACTGGCTCCCCGTTTCTCTCAGTAAAAGCCAAGTCTTCACAAGGTTCTGTAAGACCCATTGCCATGTGCCCTCTTCCCCACCTTCACCCTTTAACCTTCTAGGCTCACTCTGCCTCAGCTATTCTGGCCTCCCTGCTTAATAGATATGCTTTCGCTGTAGGACTTTCACACTTCCAGTTCCTTATGTCTGAAACACTTACCCTGAGGAGTCTGGAGGGCCAACTCCACTTTTTTCAAGTCTTGGCTCCTTCTCTGTGAAGTCTATGTTGACCACCCTATTTAAAAGTGAAACTTGATCCATTCTTCCCACAGCTCCAGTCTCTTTTACCCTTTCTATTTCTTCCCGTCGCATTCACTAACTTCTTATATACCATTGACTGTGTCATTATTTTTGTCTCTCTGCAGAATATGAGTAGAGAGAATGGTAGAAAAGATGGTATTTTCTACCCTTGTGCTCAGGATATATTCCCAAAGTAGTAAATGCTCTGTGAATATTTGTTTGATTTGTTGAATGAAATAGTTAGGATGCAATAGATAAAGAGATTTTACATAGTATCTCTTAATACGCCAGGTTTTCATGAAGACTTTCCCAAGAAATGTTGCAGACACTCACATTTGAAGTGAAGACTTGACACTGGGAGTCTGGATGATTTGGGGAGTGCTTATGTACTGCTGCACCAATTTGAAGAAGCCAGTTGCAGCCCAGCTCACCCTTTCTGAGTTGTGGGTGTGCTGCTAGATACAGGTTTATACAAGGGGGTTGATACTTGAGTTCTGGATTTTCCCTCTTTGTTGGCATTACTTGAAGTGTCCATAGAGGCAGGTTTCCATGAAGAAGCTAGATAACTTAAGAAAATTAAATGTCTTTCATGTTTGGTCCAAGCACATAGATTTTGAAAGTTTATGCGTAAATTCTTAGGTTCATGAAAAAACCAGTGTGCTTTTGCATATTTTAGCCCATCCGAAGAGCATTCATATATGCCCTCAATTTTGGGATACCAGAAACCTAATCATCTTTGTCATGCATTATTTCCTGAAGTGTTGTGATGCAGTCCATCTGAAATCTGATTTCTAGATACGAATATTACTTTGGAGGGTCTATTTTTATTAATCTGATTTTAGAATAACTTCTGTTACTGTAAGTTCTTAAGTTTCTAGTATATATGCATGTGAAGTGTTATTTGCTCAGTCATATCTGACTGTTTTACAACCCCATGTAGCCCACCAGGTTCCTCTGTCCATGGGATTTTCCAGGCAAGAACACTGGAGTGGGTTGCCATTTCCTTCTCCAGGGGATATTCCAGACCCAGGGATAGAATCTGGGTCTCCTGCATTGCCGGTGAATTCTTTATTGTCTGAGCCACCAGAGAAGCCAATATTTGCTCATATGTACTTATTTAGGCCTTCAAGAATGTAACTTTTACATTTTTCATGGGACAGGAGGATAATTTTTTTTTAGCTTACATAGAGATTAGGTGTAAAAATCTGCTGGCTCAGCAGGTTATTCTGTCATCCTGGCTCACCGAGCCTTTAGAAAGAACAAAAGTGAAGCTTCTCAGTCGTGTCTGACTCTTTGCAATCCCATACACTGTAGCCTGCTAGGCTCCTCCATCCATGGAATTTTCCAGGCAGCAATACTGGAGTGGGTTGACATTTCCTTCTCCAGGAGATCTTTCCAACCCAGGGACTGAACCCAGGATTCCCGCATTGCAGGCAGACTCCTTACCTTCTGAGGCACCAGGGACGTCTAGCCTTCGGTTGTCTCCAGTTGTCTTCTTGACTTCCCTGGTGGCCCAGATGGTAAAGCATCTGCCTACAATGCGGGAGACCTACGTTTGATCCCTGGGTTGGGATTGTCTTCTTACTGTTTTACCTTTCTTAACCTCCTCTCCCAATCCAAATTTATTGATTAGAGACTTTTTATAAGAGTAAATCTTATACTTTAGTATCTCCCTAGGTGCCTGGAATACTGCTGGGCTGTGATACCTCTGAGCACCTAAGAGAAGAATTATTTCAGGAAAAATGAGTAGGCTTCCTATAATAATAAGAATGATTATTAGTAGCTCACCACTTGAAAGAATGCCAAGGAGAAGACTTGTGTGAAGACATATGTCTTAAGTCAGCCAGTACATATTTGAAAAAAGGCAAATCTCAGATAGTATCATGAGGGAAAGCTTGGGTATAGTTTTTTCCAAATAGGAAAGGCAGTAAAGCACCAATTCAAATCATGGTTAAAATTTCCATTTAAACAACTTCACAAACTGTATGCATTAGCAAACTTAAAAATAGACACTTGTGTGAACTATTATAGGAAGTTTATTGTGCAGTTTAAAAAAAAATAGTATAGCAATTGCCATGCAGTAGAAAAATACCTAATCAGACTGTCCTTTTTTCCTCTTGGCTTTCTGAAAGCGTCTGTATTTCAGGGCTGTGATTTAACTAAATGCTAATCTTATGAGCCTATATGTATATTTAATCTATTCTGTTACCTGTCTGTTCTCTGGGATGTGTGAGTCAGTGAGCCTAAAAATATGGAAATTCAGTTAAAAATACTGGGACTTAAAGGGTAGCAGGCAAATGAGGAAGAGAATGACCTATCTTCTAAATGCATTCAATCATTTCACAAGTATTATTGAATCCTGCTAGATATTAGGAGTTGGGGGGTTGGAACTGAAGTGGTAGTAAGGGTTGGGGATATAGAAGAGAAGGAAAGAGAAGCAGCCAATCCCAGCCTTCGTGGCATATATAGTCCATTCATTTAGTCATTCATTTGTTCATTCATTACCTATTCAGTGCCTGTAATTCACTGTAACAGGGATAAATAAAACCAGACATTTTTTGTCCTGTCTGAACTTATGTTCTGGTGAGATGGCAAGGCAATAAATAAAGCAAAAAATACGGTAGAAAAAGTTAAAAGAGTAAGGAGAGAAAAATGAAGTGGGGGAGGACCCTAGTAGCGTTGAGGGTGAGAAGCAGGTTGCAAACTTAGGTTGTCCAAGAAAGTTGTTGGTGAGAAGGTGTCTATTTAGTGAAGATCTGAGGGAGGTGAGGAGGAGCAGCGGGGCACGAGAAAGAGGCAGTGTGAGATGCTGAGGTGAAAGCTCGCTGGTGTGTTCAGGGAATAATGAGGCTGCTGTGGCTGGAGCAGAGGACGGACAATGGAGTGAAGCCTCGTGAGGCTTTGGGCTTCATTCAAGGCATGACAGGAAGCCACTGGAAAGTGTTGCCCCCAGGCCTGCAATACAAAGATGTAATTTGGCAAAGGGAGCTAACCACAGGACAGGGTTCTTTAATAATTCAATTCACACATGCACTGTTGAGCAGACTGGAAATGCGGAATTGTACTGGAAGAAGTAAAACCAGAATGGGTGAAAAGCCAAAGCTGGACTTAACTGTTCAGGGGTTAGAGGTCCTAGTGGAGTCATGGGGAGGGGGCAGAGAGCTTGAGAAGACCTCGAGGGAAGATCGGGGCGGAGACACTGAAGAAGAGCCTTCCAGGCACTGAAGTGGGGGGATCCTATGTGATCCTCCAAATGGTGATAATTGTCCCCCTTCTTTTGTCTTTGTACTTGTTTTATTTGGGTTGTTTTCTAGGGAGATATTTGATATTCTTTCTTAGACTTCATATGAAATTAAATTATGAAAGGGAAGGATAGAAGGAAAAAAGATGATGTTGACTTTGTGTAAATTACTAACTTGTTCAGCAGAGGAAGGCAAGTTGGGGAGTTCCACCCCGCTTCTGACTAATTAGAAACACAATCAAAAATGTTCTTAAAGATAAAGAACAATGATTTTAGGCCTAAAAATCCAAACTAAAATGAAACCTCAAAAGTATTGTGTCGAGAACTGTGATGATTTCAGTTGACTTTCCTTTTATGTCATTTGTCTTGCCATCTTAAAGATCTTCAGTCACAATTATCAGAGCACAGACTTGTTCATTTTAACTTTTATCACCTGTAAAATGATAATATATCAGTCGCTCAGTCGTGTCCGACTTTTTGCGACCCTATGGACTGTAGCCCGCCAGGCTCCTCTGTCCATGCGATTCTCTAGGCAAAAATATTGGAGTGGGTTGCCATTTCCTCCTCCAGGGGACCTTCCCAACTGTACATAAAGGAGACTTCATTAATGTGCATTAGAGGATACCCCAGGTTAACTGTTACAGAAAACTGTCTTTTGAGCCTTTAAATTCTATACCAACTCTACACCTCTGGTTGGCCCACTGTTTCTTTACTTAGGTTTTAAGGTGAATGACCTGGGGCTATTTGTTTCCATCAACCTGACTGCGAATCTGAAGGCACAGTTGAAATGTCTAGTTTACTTGCCATCTTCAGAAGAGATTGCTGCAGATCTACTCTATGATTCTCATTCTTTTCAGCTTACAATACAAATAGCTTATTATTTTTTGCAACCTATGTCTTATAATAAAGCAGTGCTGAAAAATTAAATAGAAGAATGTTCAGTTGTCATATAGGCTACAAAAATGATTTGCTGGTGGTGATTTTAAAGCTTGATTCTAAGTAGATTTATGAAGAATGACACTTGGAAGATGTGGTTCAAATTTTGCTATTTAAGGTATTTTGAAGTTATAGGCTCACTCTCCCTAAAATTTCAAAAAGTGTAGAGCTGAGGCTCTTAGGGGTATAGCAGTGATACAAGCTTTCATAGTCATTTCTAAAAAGCATCACTTCCTAGTTTTCTGTCTCCAGTGGTTCTCTAATATACTTGTAGAAGGAAGACAACAGAAAACCAAGAATAAAAATAGCCGAGCTCTCAACAATTGGGCTTCCTGCTTGCTTTCCCTGTTCAAAGAAAAGAGGAGACACCATCTTGCAATAGAGGCTTCATAGACAACTGGGCTTCTCCAGTGACAGTCGGCACTTGATGCCCCATATCTCTTGGTTCTTCTTGTTGCCAGTGGTTGGCCTGGAGATGGTAGTGAAATGAAAGCAATTAAAATGATACAGACACAAGTCAGTGCTTTCACAAGTTGAACAGTGTGCCTGTCCTACCAAGACTCAGTTGTTTGTTTGTTTTTTAAATAAAGATAAAATTTTCTGTTATCATCAGGACTGAACACAATTTCACAGAAATTCCAAAGAAACATTGCCCTCTCTTGGCTTAAGGTGTTAAAATGCTTAGCAGTGTTTTCTCTTTAAAGTGTTGCTTTCTAATTCTGAGTGGAAGCAGTTTACCCTGAAGTGTTATAGATGGTATGTTTTGCCCTTAAGTGGGTATACACGGGCTTCCCAGGTGGCTCAGAGGTAACGAATCCACCTGCAGTGAAGGAGACACAGGAGATGTGGGTTCGATCCTTGGGTCAGGAAAATCCCCTGGAGAAGGAAATGGCAACCCACTCCAGTATTCTTGCCTGGGAAGTCCCATAGACAGAGGACAGCTAATTTCTCTTTGCCTTTCAAATAGAAGTCAGTTAAAATGGAAAATTGCTGTAGGAAGCTGGCATGTTTTTAAACTCTTGAGTGTGTTGAGAGAGGTATAAAAACTCTTTCCATTCTTTACTGCATGGAAAATATTAAACTCCTTGTCAGTAAGCAGGGGAGATGATGAGTATTGTGGGTTTTCATCTTTTTCTTGTGAGTTCTTGTGATTCACATCCTGTCCTGGTTACAGTATTGGTCTGCATTAGCGATCTTGAACGCCAAGATTGAACCATTATTTTTAAAATTATTTTTCCTGGAACCTGTTTGGTGCTTTGAGCATATTCACTATACACATTTTTTGCTGCAAAAGTTCTAACAGTATGATTTCATCTTGACTGATGCCCTTGACTTCAAAGTATAAATAGAAAAATAGAGATAAGTGACAAGGATTGATTAGCAATCCTCCTCCTAAGCGAAACAATAAACCTACCTAGATAAATCACCAGCCGCAAAGCCTGGAGAATGTGTGTTAAAGAATTAAAGGTAGTGTGGGTATATGTATGTGTTTAATTGATACGGACATTTTCTAGAACTGTAAGAATACAAAGATTCCATCTGGTCTGTTTTGCTGCCCTTCGAGTTTTATTAAAAATAGGCTTAAAAGTTTTTCTAAACTATTAGAAAGTATATTCACAACCCTCTCCCCCCTTTTAAGGGAATTTTTTTTAAGTAACAAGAAACTGAAACCAATATTTTATTGTTGTTCAAGTCTCTCTCTCTCAATTCATATGTATATGTGTATGTATGTTTAATTGCTTTGTTATTATTAGACTTTAATTGTAGGGTTGAAAGAGCTCAGGGAATCACCTGACTCATTTTCTGACACTTTTAAGCCATCACAGACAGATGAAAAATATTTTAGTATTTTCTAGCATTTGCTCTGTGCCCTGCAGTGTTTGAAGCAGTTGATGTAAATTAACTCATTTAGCCCTGACAGCCACCCAAAGGGATGGGCACTGTTGTTATTCCCATGTGCCATATAAGGAAACTGAAATGCAAAGAAGTTCAGCATCTTGCCCTGTAAGGACTGGATCATGAACTTGAACCCAGACACCAGAGTGTGTGCTTTTGATCGTTACATTACCACCTGCCTCTTCTCTCTCTCACTAGAATTTCCAGTTATAAGGGTTAATTTTTACTCTCACTTTCCTTTACCTAACATGGTTTTCTCAGCCGGAAAAGGAGTACGTCAAGGCTGTATATTGTCACCCTGCTTATTTAACTTATATGCAGAGTACATCATGAAAAACGCTGGACTGGAAGAAACGCAAGCTGAAATCAAGATTGCCGGGAGAAATATCAATAACCTCAGATATGCAGATGACACCACCCTTATGGCACAAAGTGAAGAGTAGCTAAAAAGCCTCTTGATGAAAGTGAAAGAGGAGAGTGAAAAAGTTGGCCTAAAGCTCAACATTCAGAAAACGAAGATCATGGCATCTGGTCCCATGACTTCATGGGAAATAGATGGGGAAATAGTGGAAACAGTGTCACACTTTATTTTTGGGGGCTCCAAAATCACTACAGATGGTGACTGCAGCCATGAAATTAAAAGACACTTACTCCTTGGAAGAAAAGTTATGACCAACCTAGAGAGCATATTCAAAAGCAGAGACATTACTTTGCCGACTAAGATCCGTCTAGTCAAGGCTATGGTTTTTCCTGTGGTCATGTATGGATGTGAGAGTTGGACTGTGAAGAAGGCTGAGCGCTGAAGAATTGATGCTTTTGAACTGTGGTGTTGGCGAAGACTCTTGAGAGTCCCTTGGACTGCAAGGAGATCCAACAGTCCATTCTGAAGGAGATCAGCCCTGGGATTTCTTTGGAAGGAATGATGCTCAAGCTGAAACTCCAGTACTTTGGCCACCTCATGCAAAGAGTTGACTCATTGGAAAAGACTGATGCTGGGAGGGATTGGGGGCAGGAGGAGAAGGGAGGCAACAGAGGATGAGATGGCTGGATGGCATCACGGACTCGATGGACATGAGTCTGAGTGAACTCTGGGTGGTGATGGACAGGGAGGCCTGGCGTGCTGCGATTCATGGGGTCGCAAAGAGTTGGACACGACTGAGTGACTGAACTGAACTGAATGTTCCTTTTCAGTTTGTTTTCCTTTTTTTGAGCACTTCTCCAACCTTCTGTCAGTCACTGCTGTTCCATTCTCTCACCTGCCTCCTCAGTAATATTCTGCAACCCTCAAACCATTTCTGAATTCTTAGGTTATATATCAGGACAGGGAGGCCTGGCATGCTGCAATTCATGGGGTCGCAGAGTCGGACACGACTGAGCGACTGAACTGAGAAGCTGGTGCTTTAATAATGGCTTGACCAATTCTGAGTAAGTTAATATTAATAGTACAGTTACATCATGGTTTCTACCCATACCCTCTATTCCTGTTTACCACATCTTTTTTCTGCTGCAGTTTGCAAAAACGCATTTCTCTTGCCTTAGGTTTTGCTATGAATGATGCCATTTTATGTATTCATGATCATGCCTCAGATTTCCTAAGACCTTTGATTGTGGACTGTAATCCACAGATATATTCGCCTCTTTGTGGACATTGTATAGCATCTCTTCAGGTTATTTATGAAAGTTTCTAACTTTCATGTATCCTAGAATCTTCTAGCTGTTGAGACAAGCTAGAATTTAAACGTCAAATGTGTAAATTCCCATTCTGCACATAATTGTCAGACAGCTGTGTGATTAAGTTTGGTCGATGGGTACTTTGTACCAGCTGTTTGCATGTTATCCTCCTGACTGAATCGCAGGGAAGAGAGTAAAGCACAGAACCATGTCTCCCCCATCCCCCAGTTCTCCTCACCCTATCCACCAACTCCCTGTGGACCCTCCACCCCAATGAAGATGCATTTCTGCAGATGCAGAAGTGTTTTCTGCTTCCTAAACCAAAGATAAGCATTACATGATGACCAAGTACCACATAATGTTGAGTGATGCTGCTGTATTTTATTGTCAAGAATTTCACAGGATTATAATTTGTAAATGCAGCGTTTTCCCACATTCTTACCTTCCCATGGTAATCGTTCATATTTAGAGTCTGAGGTGTCTGGGGATGGTGACTAACAGTTCCCTCACAGATGTTTTCTTGACTGCGCTGCTGCTGCTGGGTTTTTTGTTGTTTTTATCTTGGGTGTTGCTAGCCTGGATTGTCTTCCCCTAGAGGTGCTGACCTCCATTCAGGAGCCCCTGGACTCAGGACCCCTGCTGCCACTTCGCTTCCTTTAGAGCAAGATCTTGACTACAGCGCCTGCTCACCTTTCTTTGAAAGTGATGCACATGCTTGCTGATATTGTCCATGATATGTCCAGTTAGTGCACCCGTTTAGCATAATAAAGGTATATTTAAGCCCTATTACCTGGCATGTTTATGTTCCTGTGAGCCACTGCCCAGACCGTGGGCACTTTGGCCAGTGGCTTGGAGATGAGGGAGTGTTTTTTCTACCCGCTGGGAGCTTAGATGCTCTCCTGGCATCCTGTTCTCACCTGTGTGTATCATGACAACATTGTAATTTATGTTTCCCTGTAGGCTTCTCCCACCTGACTGAAAATTTCAAAGACTGTGAGCACACAGTTCTGGGCTTGGCTTGGTGAGGTTCCACAGCACTAATCTTTGTTTTCCGTGTCTCATTCCAAATGTCATTCAAGATGGTAGCATTAGCACCAATCCAAGGAAACTCTTGGTTTTAATAGACTTTTAGAAATTGGCCAAGAAACGTATATACTATACACCTATATGTTTGAAAAGCAATGTAGTTTCTCGGCAGTGGACTTGGAACCAGCTTTTTGGAAAACAACCACCTTTGGTCCAGTCTCATCACCTCTGCACCTTTGTCCCTGTGGTGTCTTCCAGGAATGCCTTTCTCCTGTGGCCCCGCCACCTACCTAATTGTTCTTCACTCTCAAAACCAGCCAGGAGTCTTCCCTCACTCCCCTTCCTTCCAGAGCTCACCCTTCTCTTTCACTGGGCTTAAATATGCTTTTATTATGCCAAATGCAGTTAGTTCTGATTATTTAAAATTACTGAATATATCTCCCTTGTTAGACTAGAGCTTCTTGAGGCCAAGGCCCATGTCTATTCACGTTGCATTTCTACTCATATCACGGTGCTGGGTAAAGTGGAGTTGGATGAGATCCCTTTATACTAACAGCATTGGAGGAGATTGAAGGATCATCTGTAAAGAAAATAGGGACCAAAGTGGAGAAAGGAAATGGGGCAGGTCATTATTTGGATGACTGTTGGGAGGCTGAGACGAGAGGGAAGATGAGTTTGGGGCAGGCCAAAGGAGACAACACCAGGCCAGTCTGGGTGGTGGCAGGCATTTTAGCAGTCGTGGACTGAGAAGTAAGCAGAGGTGTGAGCAGAGGAGCAGGGGCTGTGGGAGTCACAGATGGAGCCCTGGCAGTAGCAGCTGTACATGGGAGGCAAGATGAGAGATGCAGCGTTGGGAGAAGGAGAAGGACCTTGGAGATGATGGCCATATTGGAAGAAGGACAGCCATAGCTGGTACCTGGCAGGGGGTGGGGGACAGGCAGTGGGGAAAGGTGGGGAAGAGGGTCAGGGAGGGGATTGCTGTGACCGTGGCAACTTTTGAGTGGCCAGCAGTTTGGGGCAGTTGTACACACTTTGCCAACAAAGGTCCATCTAGTTAAAGCTATGGTTTTTCCAGTAGTCGTGTATGGATGTGAGAGTTGGACTATAAAGAAAACTGAGCACCAAAGAATTGATGCTTTTGAACTGTGGTGTTGGAGAAGACTCTTGAGAGTCCTTTGGACTACAAGGAGGTCAAACCAGTCAATCCTAAAGGAAATCAGTCCTGAATATTCATTGAACAGACTGAAGCTGAAGCTCCAATACTTTGGCCACATGATGTGAAGAACTGACTCCTTGGAAAAGACCCTGATGCTGGGAAAGATTGAAGGCAGGAGGAGAAGGGGAAGACAGAGGATGAGATGGTTGGATGGCATCATCGACTCGACGGACATGAGTTTGGATAAACTCCTGGATTGGAGATGGACAGGGAAGCCTGGCATGCTGTGGTTCATGGGATCACAAAGAGTTGGACATGACTGACTGAACTGAACTGACACACGAAGGGTCAGTCAGTGGTTGACAATTGAATTGTATCTTAGGTAGCTGTGAAGAGCTGGAGGTGGTAAAAAGAACCCAGTGGCAAGCTTGGCTGAGCTTGCCAGGGAGTGAGATCATCTGTGACCATAATGCTGAGCAAACAGGATTAAAGGGCACATCAGAAACTTGGTTTATCCTCTCCTTCTCTCCCCTGTTCCAACCACTACTCTGTGGGCTTGAGTTTTCTGTCCCTGCATGAAATCTAAGACAGACTTCACTACTTTGTATCACCTTCTCTCAGATTAAAAATATATATTTTTTTCTCAATAACTTTTATCCATAAATACAGTCTTGGTTTAGTAATATCTGGCCTAGTCCAGTATAATAATACTTTTTTTTTTTTAATTAAAGATAAAACTTCTCTTGCAGCTCCTATTTCCTGGAGATGTGAAGCCTGTAGTGAGGGAGGACGTACCCAGGGGCTTCCCTCTGTTTTCCCCCTAAATCATCAGCACTCCTTCCTCCCCTCACCAGGCAACTCCCACTTCTTCAGGATAGACTGGGGAGGTGGGCTTGGTAAAGTGCAGGAAGGTCCTGTGGCACGACATCAGCTTGCCTTGGGTTTCCTGCCATGGCAGATCTCAATCCTGTGGGCTTCCCAGGTGGCTCAACGGTGAAGAATCCGCCTGCCCAGCCAGAGATGCAAGTTTGAGCCCAGGTCAGGAAGATCCCCTGGAGTAGGAAATGGCAACCCACTCCAGTTTTCTTGCCTGAAAAATTCCATGGACAGAGGAGCCTGGCAGACTACAGTCCACGGGGTCGCAGAGTCAGACACAGCTGAACATGCAGGCATGGCACAGGTTATAGGCTCTTCAGTGGAGACAGTCTCCCTCCTTCGTCTCTGTGGCCCTCTCGCCTGCATTTTCTCTGACATGGGGAATACACCTCCTTTTTCAGCAAACCTTGGTATGCTGCTGAGCTTTCCACATCCACCCTTGCTCAGCTCGTTCCGCTGCTGTGCTGTGCTCAGTCCTGTCCAACTCAGTGACACGGTGGTCTGTGGCCCGCCAGGCTCCTCTGTCCCTGGAATTTTCCAGACAAGAATACTGGAGTGGGTGCCATTTCCTACTCTAGGTGATCTTCCCAAGTCAGGGGTGGAACCTGTGTCAGGCAGCTCTAATTCACTGTCAGCTCATGTTGACTTGGGAGCACTTATGGGATCTCTGGGTGTAAATACTCTCCTAGTGCCTGAAAGTGAGGTGGGAGCTGGACACACAGATGGGGGTAAATGCTGTGCAGATGGTTGCTGAAGTGTGGAGAGTGGACATGCTCATCCAGCGGGAGACAGGGAACCCCACAGAGACTCGCATTCCAGAAGCAGGAGAACAAGGAACTGGCCAAGAAGGTGGAAGCCTCTTCCACAGTGTTGTTTCTACAGAGGGGCAGACCATATAGGAGTCAGTTGAGCATTACGCCTATTATTGTTTTCATCTTTCACGCGGATTAAAGGCGCGTATTTTCATTTTAATAGTGAAAGGACCCTAAACTATCTTCTTCCTGTTTTGAAAATTGATGTTGATTTTACTTTAGAATTTCTGATTTATTGAAGAAAAGTTTTCAACTTTTTTTTTTCCAGTTGTGTATGAACACAGATCAAGATTGGAGAAATCCTTGCAAAAGGAAAGACTTGAGCATAAGAAAGCAAAGGAAGGTAAGTAAATAATATCATTCGTGTTTTACATTTTTTATGCTCTTCTTTGAAGTACATTGTACTTGCTTTACTGTTTTCTTGCTTAGAAATTTTTCAAATCACCCGAAGTCAGTCAAGCAATATGCTATACATCGTGCAACAAAGTAATTCCTGCTCAAGATTGGATTTAGAATTTTTCATTTAGTTTGTGCCTCTTTGAGGTCATTCATATACCAGAAATAGCACACAGTTTTTCATTTGAATACTGTATATGTTATTAACATCTGTTAACAGACATATGGGAAAGTAATACCATGCGGTCCAGAATATGACAAACTTTATGTATACATATATATATGTATATACGCATTTATAGCATAATCGATTTCGATCTCATTGCATGACATCTTTTAAGTTACAGACCTGTTTTTCTCTTGTGCTAAAGACTTTATTGGCATAGCCGATTGGTTTGTTTTGAAAAGTTAACATTTAGCACAGGTGTTAAATAAAAATCAATGCTGTTGATTTTTATCAGAATTTTTCTAAAAAGCATGGACTTTGTATAGCTTGTGATTTGAAGTTACCTGCATTCTTATTTTCATTTTCAACTTTTTGGTTAAATATTAGATTGAAGTGGTGTTTTGTCTGATTACTTTGGTGTGGGGTAGAAGGAGGGAGAACAGAGGAGGACAGTGTGAGCTGGAATGTTTTACTGAGAAGTTTTAAGATTATTAAAATGCTCTGATAGGGTTTGGATTTTGCTTGTCTTCAAATGCAGAGTGATTTTGTAGAGCCATCTAGTGGATAATAAAGCTTTAAGAGCGTTAAATGGTTTCCATGGCCTGCGTTCCTTTTCAGGTCCTGAATGATTTTAGGGTGCCATCTAGTGGCTGGCATAAATCATCTCTGTCCTTAAGTTCACTGCATGGTTTTGTTTTTTTTCTCCTTCATTTCAAGGCGAGTTCATCACCAAGTCCACACTTTAAGTGCACTTTTAGTCAGTTGGCTATAGTGTGTATTTTGTTGATACAAGATTCACAACTTTAAGGTATGGAGGAAAACTTTTCAAGCATTAAAAGGCAAAATAAAGTGTATCATCAAGTAGATTGTTTAGGTCTGAGTAAAATGTGCCCTTGTTTTTTTAGATGTTTAAAAATGCCACAATGAATTAACTTATACTAATAGAGTTAATTAATGTAATTATGTTCTCCATTTTGTATTTTCTAGATTTTCTGGTTTATAAATTAGAAGCACAAGAAACACTAAATAAGGGAAGGGTAAGTTGTTTTTTTTCTCCCTTAGTTTTTTATTTCACAAAACTTGACAGAGGGGGAAATAAAGTCTCCAGACATTTTACTCTGTTGATCATTAGGACTGAAATACATCTCCCTCCATCCTTTCCTTCCTTCCTTCCCCCAAAATTCTGAGAGGAAGACTTTAAAAATTGTTCCTTTAAAACCTACCTTCCTTTGCTTGATCACATTATTGGCGATAGTGATAAATTGAAAATATCCTTAATGTTCCACAATAAAGAGATTCATTTATTTATTCATCCGCAGAATCTCTTTTCTATAGAATGTGATGTTTAGTTTGATTTGCCTTTGCACAATGTTACTGTCACTTGCAGAGACATTACTGTGTAATGTCTAACACAGTACCTGGCCTAGAGTTCACATGTTCAAATGTTCAAAAACATCTGTAAAATGAATGGATAAATAAATGATATTGACATTTTAAAAAAGTTTTAAAGTCCAAATTAACTAGGGAAAAACACTTTTTTCTCTTACTGTAAGAAAAACGTGTAAGTATTGGTTGACAAAAGCATTGGTGTTGTGGGGTATTAGAACTGAGAAGAGTCAGTTCCTTGAATAACTAGGAGGTTACTGGCTTTTCACTCTTACTTGCATTTTTAAGACCTAGTCAAAATCATGTGTGTTCTGTTGTGCATTTTGTAATGTAATATGTTACAAATTAAAATAAAGTGGTAAAGTGATGATTAAAAAAAAGTGTTAAAGCAAAAATGCGGTCCATTTTAGAAGTTGCAAGAACATGAAAGAAATAAATGAAGCTGTGCTTATACTGCCGATGGTGTAAAGTAAGAGGTGGGGCACGTAAGATGGAAAAACACAGCAGCCTGGGGAGAGAAAACTGGCAGGTGTGATTTGTACACTGACCCGCTGTGGCTGCCCAGGACTGGACATGTGTGAGCTCCAAATGTGAAGATGCTCCACTGGTACGTAAGAACACACTGCTGGAGCACGGAGTTCAGCTGGACACTAAGGCTCAGGGTTCTGTCCTGGCTCTGCTACTAAAGGAGACGTTTGCCCTAGGCCTGTTCCTTTAGCCTTTCTGTTTCTCTCTGTGAGCTGGCGCTCTAGTAAAGAATCTGCCTGCAATACAGGAGATGCAAGAGACATGGATTCAATCCCTGGGTAGGGAAGATCTCCTGGAGGGAGAAGTGGCAACCCACTCCAGTGTTCTTGCCCTAAAAATTCCATGGACAGAGGAGCCTGGAGGGCTGTAGTCACTGGGATCACAGTCAGACATGACTGAGTACACACACACACAGTCAGACATGACTGAGTATACACACACAGTGTGTGTGGAATTTCTTACCCATGGGAGCTCAAGGAAGGAAAGTGCCTTTTCTCTCCCTTTCTGGAACCCATTCTAAGCTTGTGAGGCCTGGTCTCTGCTGGTTTCTCTCCTGTTCCCATTGGAACACCAGGCACAAGGTACCAGCCATATGTAGTCCTGTGTCTCAGGACAAGCTCTCCTGTGCCTCTGGCCTTAGTTTTTCTTCTGAATATGAGAGTGGAAGTAAATCACCTCCAAGGGCCCTTTCAAACTGCTGTTTTATAATTCCACGCCCTGCTTTTTCATCATTAAAGTCTAGCAAACTTAAAGGAATGTAAAACTTCATTTCTGCTATGAAGTAAAGAGAGGACCTCAGAAGCATCCTGGCTCCAGCTTAGAATTCATTTTTACTTACACACATGAACAAGTGAAAACCATTCATTAAGAGCTTTAAGTTCTGTTTAACAAAAAAGAACCAAATGTGTTATCTTTTTGTTAATTATTTACTTTTCAATTTACAGCAAGATTCTAATAGCAGGTATAGCGCATTGAATGTTCAACATCAGATGCTGAAGGTGAGTAATTTAGAGGTGTTTTTCATGAATGAATGAAGGGGTTAACTAAGTAACTTACGTGATTGAGGAAAGTTTACAGATAATTGATTTGTACCATGATAGTGACTTAGCTTAGCTATGGTATAATAAAGTCATTTTTGGCTGAAGGTGATATATAATTGTAATGCTCCATTGTGTTTATCACCTGATAGCAAAGGACATATTTAACTCATTATTCATTTTCTTATAAATCAGGGTCTCTGGTCACTTAATTTTTGAGTTTGTTCTTTATCCTTTAAGGATTTTCGTTTGTTTTTTATCTAATTTCTCAGAGTGGTTTTTCTTGAAAAATTTTTTTCTTTTTTGTAATCTTAGACACAGTGGAGGCAGTAGAAGTATTAGAATGCTGTTTTCCTGTTACTAATGTGTCATAAGTGGCCCACCTACCACAGGAGCACAATTTATATTTAAAGATATTCCTTCCTTGGTTCTTGGATGAAACTCATTGTTGTGTGTCAGGAAGACTGAAGAAAAGAGAGAGAGATGCACTGTTTGTGTCAGGCCAGAAGAGGTGGGCAGCGGCTATTATGCCACCCACACAGCAGGAAGTCTGTGCTGTTGTCTCCAACAACCAGTGCCCAGCTTTTTGTTTGGCGTTGTCTTTCCTCCTGTATCAGTAGGGTATATGTCTTTTATTGAAACCAGAATCTTTACTATTCTCAGGAAAGCAATATGTGAATTAAAGCAGACCACCCATTCACGTTAAGCATTTGGAGACTACAGAATTTATCTAGGTTGTGATTACAGTATTATAATCTAGAGTAGTATAAGTAAGAATCATTTTTACAAATAATCGATTTTTTTTTACTTCCCCCAAAGGGAAAAAAGTCTTTTTTTCCCCCCTTCTATAAACTGGGTTACCAGAAAGGCTGATAATCAAAGAAGGGAAATAAAAAACATGGCTGGGAAAACGTCAGATTGAAAAACAGTCTAGAGGCTCCATGGAGGGGTCATTTTTCCATTAGCTTTGCCTAGTTTCCACAGTAACTTGAGTCCCTGGGAATTTTCCCAGATCCTTTCCTTTTCCATCATTCTTGTAAACTTCCAACTTCTTGTTGTTCACATTAATGTTAAAAATTAAGGAGAAAATTATTTTTGGCCATGATCCCAAACTATTCATTTGAAATGGAAAGGAAATGGAAGAGAGCTGCACAAATTAAAAGCAGTCAGGAAAATGAAGCCTGCTTCATCTGTGCTTTCTTTCTTACAAGAGAAAGGCAGTGCTATCGAGAGACAGACTGATTTAGAGAATGTGTTAGTGCAAATTCTCTGTACCCAACGCACAGTGAGGCCAAACAAACCAAACCATCAGAGTTTGGAGCAGAGCAGGGTTTATTGCAGAGCCATGAAAGAGATTGGTAGCTCATGCCCTAAAAAGCCCCCAGGCTCCCCCAAGGGTTTGGCAGAGCATTTTTAAAAGCCAGGTGAGGGAGTGGGGTTGCAGGGTCTGTGATCAGCTTGTGCACAAGTGTCTGATTGGTTGATGGTGAGGTAGCAGGGTGGTGTCACAGGAGTGAGCATTATCAGTCCTTAGGCTCCAGGAGGCCTGAGGCTGTATGCTCATGGTCATCAAGCAGTTAACATCTTCCATTTGGAAGGCAGGGGGATGGTTTCACATCTACAAAACAACTCAGGAAAAGGGCATCAAATACTGTTATCTAGGTAATTCAGAGAGGAGCTAAAGCAGAGGATACAGGGTAGGCCTGTCCCAGGAAAGCCCCATGGGGTCCTGCTCAGTTACAAATGTATATCCCTGCTCAAATTTTCATCTTCGCAGAGTCAACACGAGGAGCTAAAGAAGCAACACAGCGACTTGGAAGAGGAACACCGCAGACAAGGAGAAGACTTCAGTAGGACATTTAATGACCACAAGCAGAGATACCTGCAGCTGCAGCAGGAGAAAGAACAAGAGCTTTCTAAGCTAAAAGGTATTTGGAAACCTAATGAGCCAGTGTGCATGGAAATGAATACTCATATTAATGTTTGAATGGAACAAGAGACTTTTGTTTGCTTGGTGATTTATTTATATTACATGTGGTGTTTTACCAGCTACTTCTTTTATGATATTTCACACTGATCTCTCTGGGTTTGTTTAGGGAAACAGTAAAGAACACTTAGTGTTTCTCAATGGGGCATATTGGTCTTGTTGGGCAAGACAGTTCTTTTTGTGCATTGTGAGACTTTTAGTATCTCTGACCCCACCCACAGAATGCCACTAGTGCTCCCCAGTCACAGTGATAGATTTCCAGATCTCCACTGCGACACAAAGACTCTGTTGATCACTAATAGTCACTTCAAAAAGCTCAGGCTCTGAAGTCTGCCTGCCCTGGTGAATCAATGACTAGTTTTATGACCATTGGCAAGTTGTATAAATCTCCACAGACTTAATTGTCCTCATCTGTAAAAGTGGGATATTCATAAAAAGTATTAACCTTATAGAGGTGGTGTGAGGATTAAATTATGCAAAGCACCTAATACAGTTACTGGTACATGGCAAACCTTCAATATATGCTAACCACCATAAATACCAGCATCAGGTATTTTCATAGTAATATGAAATGAAATACATCACTTCTGAGTATATATGAGTTCTGAAAAAGGGCAACCGCATATTCTACAATCACCTATTCAGGTCCTGAATAAGTTTGAAGTGTGAGATTTGGTTTTAAAAGGTACATGATGCTTACATAAACAAAGATGAAATCAGAGTAAGGTTTTCTATAATCTAGTTAATTGTACTGTGCCAAACAATTTCCTGGTTTTATGTAAAACATCATCATAGAAATCTGCTGTGTGATAGGTCCTTTGGACTTTCTGCACTTTTCTTTTGCTATGCTTTGTCTCTCAGTATTCCAAAATAATAGGTTAATAATGGTATTCCAAAATAATAGGAATACATTGTAAGTATTCTCTAGGTGCCTGACCTTGGCATACTTCACATAATTTAGTTCATTTAATTTTAGTGAGAGGCTTAAAAGGCATGTTACCTTATGTCTACTCTATATTTATGCCCTTCTTTGAAACTCAGTCCATGTGTAGTAAAATTTTATCAAGAAATCAGAACCGGGGAAGATGGGAGGACACTTGTATGTGAGTTCTGCGTACTCAGACAGGTCAAGCCTGATGGCTGGTCTGAACATCTGGGATCCAGAACAAAAGGAGACGTGCAGTCAGTTCTGGGGCTCTTGTCATCAGAAGAGAGAGTCTACCAGTATCCTGGAGGGTGAGAGAGAGACAGAGACAGAAGCACGGAGAGCGAGAGAGAGCAGTGTTTTTGGTACCAGTTAGTATTTAGAAGACATCTCTCCTAGAAATTTTAAACAACTTAACATGGCAGTGCCTTTGATGACACTTGATAAGTGATTTCCACATCAGCAGTTTTGTTTGATCCCGCTCCCTGACAGTAAATTATGATAGACGAGGGTCTGTCATGGCAAACCATGATGTGTGTAGTCCGAGTGATCTTTGGTAGATTAATGTGACACGAGGAGAGAGTTTAGAATTTAGAATATGGATAACGATGAGTTGATACCATGTAAGCTTAGATGATTCTTCTCATCATTATAGCTATGATAAGAGCTGACACTCAACTAATGTTTGCCATGTGTCAGTACTGGGTGAAACTCTTCATGCGGGTATCTTATTTAAGCCTTATAACAACCTGGCAGGTAGGCATTATATTTAACTCAGTTCAACAAGTGAAGAAATTGAGGCCTGCAAAAGTTACGTAACTTACAGTCACACAGCAAAGGCACAGGAGACACTGTCCTTAAGGTTATAAACTGAATTCCTTTAAAAGTCAGCCCTGTATTTCAACTGCATGTGTGCGTGTGTAGACTGAAGGCCCATCCAGCCTATGACACACTTGGGGTCCTCTTGGATTGCTGCTGGTGTCCCGTTTTGATGTTTGAGAAAATCTGCTGTTACAAACAGGTGGACAGCCACTAGCGACATTCTCACCTTCTTCTTGATCTCTTCCCAAATGTAGTCATAAAGCCAGTGCCCAGGGATCAAGCAGGGACTCTTAACGGAGTGAAAGCGGGCAGAGAATGAGAGGCGACGTGGTGACCGGCAGTTTTCTGCAGTGCTGAGGGCCACCCTGGAGACAGTAAAGTTTTGCCTGCAGGGAGTGGCTGCTGCTCTGGGGACAGTTTGCCAAGCACCATGCAGGCCCACACCTGCTGCTGTCCCAGCAGCATTCTAAAACAGCACCCCCTCACTGTCGACAATATCTCCCATTGGAAAATGAATCATATGATGACCCAGCTGCCATTTAACTTCTGCTGAGAATTAGCCTGATGTTGCCAGAATCTTATGAGACCCAGCTTCTTGATTTTTCCTTGGTGACTACCCTTCAAATGTGGAAGACACTGTATGTTGGCAACACTTGCAGGGGCCAAAAAAAAGTCTGTGTGTTGGCCCAGGGGCTACCAGTTCATAACAAATAATCTCCAGATACAGGAAATGTGGGGAAATTACCAAGAGGCTGTTCCCTGAATTGTAGGGCTTGTGGCGGGGAGGTTTTAAGATTTCACTATGATCACTGCAGTCTCACATTGTAACTGTGGAAAGAATTGTCCAGTAGCTATTGGAGGAAGAATTTAGACCAGTCAAGAACTCAACTGTGGGAGAAAGAAAATACATTTAGAATTTTTGAGCAGATAGGGTGTCTGTCTCTTATTTGTTTCTTGAGTTGCTTTTGTAACTGAAATCCCTTTGGAGGACTGTGGAAATTACTCATGGCTGCAGAAAGTGAAGAGGAACTAAAAAGCCTCTTGATGAAAGTGAAAGAGGAGAGTGGAAAAGTTGGCCTAAGGCTCAACATTCAGAAAACGAAGATCATGGCATCTGGTCCCATCACTTCATGGGAAATAGACGGGGAAATGGTGGCAACAGTGTCAGACTTTAATTTGGGGGGCTCCAAAATCACTGCAGATGGTGATTGAAGCCATGAAATTAAAAGACGCTTATTCCTTGGGAGAAAAGTTATGACCTAGATAGCATATTCAAAAGCAGAGACATTACTTTGCCAACAAAGGTCCGTCTAGTCAAGGCTGTGGTTTTTCCTGTGGTCATATATGGATGTGAGAGTTGGACTGTGAAGAAAGCTGAGCGCCGAAAAATTGATGCTTTTAAACTGTGGTGTTGGAGAAGACTCTTGAGAATCCCTCGGACTGCAAGGAGATCCAACCAGTCCATTCTGAAGGAGATCAACCCTGGGATTTCTCTGGAGGGAATGATGCTAAAGTTGAAACTCCAGTACTTTGGCCACCTCATGCGAAGAGTTGACTCATTGGAAAAGATTCTGGTGCAGGGAGGGATTTGGGGCAGGAGGAAAAGGGGACGACAGAGGATGAGATGGCTGCATGGCATCACGGACTTGATGGACGTGAATCTGAGTGAACTCCGGGAGTTGGTGATGGACAGGGAGGCCTGGCGTGCTGCGACTCATGGAGTCGCAAAGAGTTGGACACGACTGAGCGACTGAACTGAACTGAACTGTTGAGAGATGCAGTCTGTGCTTTTTGATAGCTTTGTTTTTAATTTATGGTGAGACTAAAATCTTAGATGACCCCTACCCATTATATTTCATTCCTAAGGGTTTGCTTATTAACAGAAATATTTGATTTTTAGCTCAGGAGTAATTAAAAATCCTTAACCTCTCCGCCAGATGGCTTGTTCAAGCATAGCTAAGCCCCTGAGCCGGACTGCACTGGGCTGTCCAACTGAACCTGTGCCACATCCCAAAATGGTGCCGAGCTTTGTTGACTTGGAGTATTGTACTGTCAAAGGTCAAAATGATCTTTGAAAAAGCTACGTGAGGCTTTAGTTAGGAAAATAACAGAATCAAGAGCCTGAGAGGCCCAGGGCTTTATGCATGATTTTCCTTTTTCTAAAATAGAAACCGTGTACAATCTGAGAGAAGAGAACAGGCAACTGAGGAGGGCGCATCAGGACATGCACACACAGCTGCAAGATGTCAAGGTAAAAAAAAAAGCAACAACAACCACCTAAAAACCCCAGCATTTGATTGTTTTGTGTTTGCCTGCTTTACTTTGCAGTGACTTTAAAAGTCGTTCACTACTTGACCTGCTTTACAATCCACACTGTTATTTTGGGCTTTTGTAGAAAGTGAACCTGCCCATTACTTCTTGTGCATTGTAAGCTAAAGAATGATCTGGAAATCTCAGCATTTGCATTAGCACTGGAATGATTCTTTTGCTACATGGGTGAATCTTAATAAGCTTTTTATTTGCAAAGGTTTATTAAGAACTAAAGGTATTTTTCTTCCTGTTTTGATTTCCTTGTGATTATGATTTTTGGGTAACACATTTTAGATTGTGGATTACCACCTTAACCATGGTCTTCCCTCTGCAAAGATTTTTGAACTTATCAAATGCTACAACAGCAAACAAGCCAGCAAGTGAGCAATGTTTGAGTGGCCATATCACTACCTGCCCAAGAGGAGTTTGTCCCAGAATGTCAAAACTCAACATGTAAAATTCTTTTTTGTGTAGCAACAGCATAAGAATTTACTCTCCGAGCATGAGCAACTTGTAGTGACTTTGGAAGACCACAAGAGTGCACTAGCTGCTGCACAGGTTAGAAGGGTAGCAGCTTCTCTGGGTTCTTTTTAAGTCTGCTTAACATTTCTGAATTCCTCTATGCATGCAGTCTATTAAAGGCCAGTCTTCACTGAATTCCTTAGGACAGAGCTTTCCTGATCCTGAAGATCATGCATGCTTTCAAAACTCAATCAAGAGAATATTAAGTAAAGCTTTGATTTTTTTCTTTTCTTTAGTGTCTTGTTTTTTTTTTTCCCTGCACTGGCAGTGTGGTTCATATGGCTTTTTCCACCCTCCACCAACTCCTACATTCAGTAGTCTAATACTTGTCTGAGTCAGAGAATTCATCCCACATGTGTGGTTTTTTGCCACTATATAGACCTATGTAGATTCTTCCTATACTATCTATAGGATTTTATATGCTAACTACCTAAATAAATTATTGTAAAACTCTATATTTTACTCCTCCTTCCCTTGCTCCCAGCTTTACACCTGCATACACTCCTTTTGGGCCTAGGCTTATGTGTTGTTAGGTCAAATTATAGGAAATAAGAAATCTCAGGTAAATAGAGAAGAAAAACCAGAGTTGTAAGTTTCATTTGTTCAAAGCCTACAACAGTCCTCGCATAAAGGCAGGCCCTCAGTAGATAATGTCTTAAATGAACAAATACAGGTGTTAGAGAGCCTAGTGAAGTAATGTCACACTGACTGTTTTACAACTTTATCATTGAAGCAAATAGGAATGGCTAGTTCAGTCACTGTATATTCTTAATCACTGGTCTTCACTTTTCTTCTCTTGGAAGAATTAAAAGAAAAGAGCAAAGGAAAACCAACTATTTGTTCTTACCAGGAGACTGTGCATTATTTTTTGTCTTTATAAAATTTTTAAAAGAATCATATACGAGGCCCTAATCTGTTTCAGAGACTGTAACATCTGGGTCTGTGGGAATCCCTTTTCAAGGCAGTCATTGATTATCCCCCTATAAAACTAGCTGTGTGGTAATTTTTTACATGTTTATCAATTAAATTGGCTTTAGAGGATATTATTACATTGAAAATCTTCTTTATAAAATTTCTGCCAAGCATTGTTACTTGAGGCTACTTTTCATACTGAAAAATATGGCAGACCAATTTGAATACTCTAGGTACTATAATAACAATTGATATTAAATTAAGCAACAACTTGAAAATTCAGAAAAATGAGTAAAGTAGTTCATTTAATGACCAAAACCAAATTCTCTTGTAAGCTCACTGGGGAATATTACTCGCAAGATTTTGTAATAGAAAACAAGTTTTTAAATTTAACGTACATATATTTTTCTGTTTCTTTGAATATCGTTTTGGTTCTTTTGGATGAGGTCGTCAAGTTTCTCCTGTTCTTTTACTCCCCAGTTGAAACTTTCCCCAGATCTGTTTAGCAAACAACTGCTATTTCAGGCATATACGTGTCTCATGTAAATCATCTTATGAGATTCTGTCTTGACAATCTGATTTTTAAATGTAACTAAGGGGGGAGAAAGCAGAAACTGAGTGGAATTTGAGAGTTTAGAATCTGTCAGGGATTATCACAATAACTTTATATACAGAATTTTATTTAATATTCACAACCTACTGAATTATATAATAACTGTATATATTTTTTATAATTAAATAAGGTCAAAAGGAGTAGAGAAGCTGGCCCAATATTAGTGCCCAGAACCACCTTGAAGCTGGGATTTGTGGAGATTCCCTGTATTACAGTTATGTAGGCCTTGCCCCACACCTACTGAATACTGATTTCTAGGGTGGGCATCCAGGAGCCTGCATTTTTAACATGATCATTCCATAATTTAACATGATTCTTCATGCATGCTCATATTTGAGGACCATAGTATTTCTCCCTTCAAAGGTTATATACATAGGAGGAGGAGAAAGAAGAAAGGGTAGAATATTTATCTTATTAAAAGCATCGCTGTGTGGATGTCATTTTTTTCCCCTTACACCTCCAAAGTTGGTTTACAAATGTTTTGATAGGTTTCGGCTAAGGGCCACTGTTAGCCATATGGCACACATTTGTACAAACGATAAAGAAGCACGCCCCTGAGACAGATTTAGCAGGCAAACGTTTCTGAGTTAGAAAAAGGCAGGAGGCAGGTGGGCAGGTGCCATTCAGGTGCACAACTGTGGCCAAGGGAGCAAGACTCGCCAGCCTCCTCTCTGCTCTGCTGGGCCCAGTGAGGGGGCACCCTGCCTGGGAAGCTTGTTCAGAAGAGAGCTCTGGGTTCTTTGTATGTGCTTATGAAAATGTGTGTTTACACAGATAGCACTTCTGTTTTAGGATAACAGTGCTGGTGCATATGATAAAATAAGTATAAGCAGTCTATTGGTTTTCTTAACATATTTTTTTCCCTCTTTATAGCTTCTTGTATTTAAAGTATCACACACACACCCGCACACCTTACCACATATACATACAGATAACACACACATAAGTATATTCTCGTCCTATACCTGCGTTAGTGCCTTTGTTATTTTAGAAGAAAAGGATATTCAGAATCAAAGAATAAGAATAAAAATCCAGCCTCCTTTCATGCCTATGCTTCTGTTTTCCAAAACTGCAGAGCACAATAGAGGGAGCTTTTTGGAGAGGAAGGGACCTTATGTGACCACAGATTGACTGGGAAAGAGGGTGGCCTGAGTGATTTTACATATATAATCAGTTACTTATTTGAAGCATATGGTTCTTTCTGCTGAAAAGTGTTACTCAGACCATACTGGTAAAAGATATATGCACTTAGATTTATATAAATGTGGAATTTTAAAATAGATTTTAATGTCATAAAACTGATTGCATAGCTGTCTTTTAATAATGATATTTATACTAGAGAGATATTTATAAAAATTCTGACTTAGTTTAATGTAGCATGGAAAACTAACATCTGTCTTAGATATTTTTTTCTCTGTTCCCTTTAACTCTAATTCTAATTTGCATGTGATTAAAAATGGTTGAGCATGTCCAAGTAAGTATAGCTAATGCATGGAAACAGTCTGCATATTTTTCATCTCTTGCATTTAGGTGTAATATTTTTATCTAGTCCTCCACTGAAACCATCTATGAATGATATCCTTTTCCCTCCTCAAATTGTGCAATTTGCATCCAATTGTGCAATTTGTGAGCAGACTCAAGTTGCAGAATATAAACAACTGAAAGATACACTGAATAGGATTCCAAGCTTCCGAAAACCAGAACAAACAGAACAGCAAAATATTACCCAGGTGGCACATTCTCCACAAGGTGACAGCACAGCAAGAGACGAGTCACCTGGAGAGCCTCGGGAGGTAAGAGTTGGGGACTGGTCTGTGGTCGTCCTTTGCTCTGTCAAGCTGTTCTCAGGGGAACTGCTCTAAATATGGTCAGCTCTTCCTGCAGAACATTGATTCTCAAATTTTAGCAAATATCAAGAGTTCCCCCTTAGGGCTGTTAAAACTGGAATAGCTGTTTTCAGCCCATAGGTTGGGCTTCCCAGGTGGCTCAGTGGTAAAGAATCCACCTGCCAAAGCAGGAGACTCAGGTTCAATCCCTGGGTCGAGAAGATCTCCTGCAAGAGGAAATGGCAACCCACTCCAGTATTCTTGCCTGGAGAATCCCATGGACAGAGGAGCCTGGTGGGCTACAGTCCATGGGGTCACAAAGAGTCAGATATGACTGAGCAACTGAACAACAAGCCTACAGGTTACAGTTCAGCTAATTTTGGATGAAACCAGAGGATCTGCATTTCTGTTTCAGCTGGCCTGGTGATGTACACTATGAGAACTGCTGTCCTGTTTTCTGACAAACACTAAATTAGTTTTATCTTTCTTCATATGGGTCTATTTGGTTGAAAGGAGCTATCATGTCTGAGTATTTTAAGGTTTTTTTTCGAGGGGGAAGGATTGGGGTAGAGTAAGAAGGTTAAATGATTGTGAGGATATTATATGATAATCATCCCACTCAAGTACTAGAGCCGATAGTATATTTGAACTTGATACTGTACTAGGCCATACAGCATATGTCAAAGTTTGTATTTTAAGACCTTCATGAAACTGTAAGAGAGTAAGTTCTAGTCACAGAATCCACTCTCTTGTATTCCTGTTCTTTATAAAATTAAGTCTTGTTGTTTGAGAATATCTCCCAAGTGGAGCATCCCAAATGGTGTCACCTATATGATTAATTCTTACCGAGTTGTTTTCATAATCAGATCTTTCCCCTGACAAAGACACTTTAAACAATGTTTGAGAAGACTCCCCAACTTGTCTTATCATCTTATGGCAATAATTAAGTTGGTATAAGTGGACTTCACTTGAATCTTCAGTCTGAGCAAAGCATTCCTTCATGGACAAGTTCTGTGTCCTGGATACTTGTTCTTTGTCTGGGTCTTATGTTGCTCTGTACTTCAGGAAACACAGTCAGCGCCCTGATGTGGGAACTGGTTCTATTCTCCATCCAAGTTCAACTGGATTGATCTTTTAATGACTCTGACTTTTTTTAGTTTTTCTATCAAGGAAATGGAGGTAATAGTTATTTGCCCTAACCTTTCTCACAGGGATGTTGTGGAAATAAATGACAGGTATTTGAAAGCACTTATAATCCTTCAGAGAAATATTTCCTATAAAGCCAGCCAGTGTGCTTGCTAAGTTGCCTCAGTCATGTCTGACCCTTTGCAACCCCATGGACTGTACCCTGCCAAGCTCCTCTGTGCATGGAATTCTCCGGGCAAGAATACTGGAGTGGGTTGCCATTTCCTTCTCCAGGGGATCTTCCCAACCCAGGGATCAAACCTGTATCTCTTGATTCTCCTGCATTGGCAGGCAGGTTCTTTACCACTATAAAGCCAGTTCAGTTCAGTTGCTCAGTCGTGTCCGACTCTTTGCGACCCCATGGACTGCAGCATGCCAGGCTTCCCTGTCCATCACCAACTCCTGGAGCTTACTCAAACTCATGTTCATTGAGTTGGTGATGCCCTCTAACCATCTCATCCTGTGTTGTCCCCTTCTTCTCCCACCTTCAGTCTTTCCCAGCATCAGGGTCTTTTCCAGTGAGTCAGTTCTTCACATCAGTGGGCCAAAGTATTGGAGTTTCAGCTTCAGCATCAGTCTTTCCAATGAATATTCAGGACTGATTTTCCTTTAGGATGGACTGGTTGGATCTCCTTGTAGTCCAAGGGACTCTCAAAAGTTTTCTCCGACACCACAGTTCAAAAGCGTCAGTTGTTCGGCGCTCAGCTTTCTTTATAGTCCAACTCTCACATCCGTACATGACTGCTGGAAAAATCATAGCTTTGACTAGACGGACCTTTGTTGGCAAAGTAATGTCTCTGCTTTTGAATATGCTGTCTAGCTTGGTGATAACTTTTCGTCCAAGGAGCAAGGGTCTTTTAATTTTATGGCTGCAGTCACCATCTGCAATGATTTTGAAGCCCCCCAAAATAAAGTCTGTCACTTTTTCCATTGTTTCCCCATCTATTTGCCATGAAGTGATGGGACCAGATGCCATGATCTTAGTTTTCTGAATGTTGAGCTTTAAACCAACTTTTTCCACTCTCCTCTTTCACTTTCATCAAGAGGCTCTTTAGTTCTTTGCTTTCTGCCATAAGTGTGATGTCATCTGCACATCTGAGGTTATTGATATTTCTCCCAGCAATCTTGATTCCAGCTTGTGCTTCATCCAGTCCAGCATTTCTCATGATGAACTCTGCATATAAGTTAAATAAGCAGGGTGACAATATACAGCCTTGACATACTCCTTTTCCTATTTGGAACCAGTCTGTTGTTCCATGTCCAGTTCTAACTGTTGCTTCTTGACCTTCCTACAGGTTTCTCAAGAGGCAGGTCAGGTGGTCTGGTATTCCCATCTCTTTAAGAATTTTCCATACTTTGTTGTGATCCACATAGTCAAAGGCTTTGGCATAGTCAGTAAAGCAGAAATAGACGTTTTTCTGAAACGCTCTCGCTTTTTCAGTGATCCAGCAGATGTTGGCAATTTGATCTCTGGTTCGTCTGCCTTTTCTAAAACCGGCTTCAACATCTGAAAGTTCACAGTTCCCATACTGGTGAAGCCTGGCTTGGAGAATTTTGAGTATTACTTTGCTAGCCTGACTATACAGCCAGGGCAGTATCAATTCACACTTGCCAGGTATGCAAGGACTTGATAAAATGTGTACCTCCAAAAGCTGTCCTCAAGTGTCTGAGAAAAGACTTTTTCCCTTGGTTTGTTTATTTATACACTCCAGTTTCTCAGTTATGTTTCTGCTAATTTAAGAAGAGAGCTTCACATTTATTTCAATTATGGGACAGTCTGACCAAACAAAATATTTTTTCTGATAAAAATCAGGAGGATTTGGCAGGAGGAAGAGCAGTGACACATTTTCCTATTGATGTTGTATTTACTTTCTTTTGCCCCTTTTTTCTGAGTAATGAAGACCATATAGAAATCTCTGACACTTTCAGAGAAAACTGATTTAAGTTCACCAATTTTAGAAGAGGAGTTCTCTGTAGAAAAGACATATCTTTTTTTTTTCTTCAGAGTTTTCTGTATTAATAATATAAAATATTCACAGACTTCCTCTGGTGCACAAAGAAATATTACTTTTAATACATTAAAAATGTTTTATTGTACCTGAGTTAATGGACACTATTTTAGCTAACATGAATGTCCATTAGTAATGGCATTCTTTTTTATATTAGGTAACAAAAAACAAACCTAACTCATCCTCAATTTGATCTTATCCTTTTCTTTTCAAATAATTATTGAAGAGAAAATTTACATCAAAGAAAATTGCATAAGTATTCAGTCACTTGAAGTATGAGGATTTTCCCTTTTTATTCTGAGAGAACAGGAGTTAGACTACTTTTGAGGGCAGAGTCTACTGAGATGTGGTCATTTACAGGCTTTACTTTTAGGTTACTTACAGTATGCTTCCCGTGATGAAATTTTGCTTATGTTATCTCTATTTTATAGGTGAGATTACACAGTGAGAAGAGTTAAGTGACTCCATTGCAGCCATACTTTTCAGTCAGGACTCTATTTCTAGACTCCAGGATTTTGCTTATGTTGTAACCCTATAGACATGGTAATAAAGAAATTCTGTCACTACTTTCGAACTAGAGGAGTGTCATTTCCAGTGATGTGCTTGACCTAGGTGTCTCGAAATAGTGAAGTGTGGCAGAACCATGAAGCAGCCCCTGGAAGAACAGAGGAAGCAAAACCTTACCCTTCCACCCAGAAGGAGGCAGAATTTCAGGCTCCCGCGGAACTGACCCGGCAAGAAGCGGGACCCGGGGAGCCGCAGGAGCGACAGGTGGAGGAGGAGCACAGGCGGGCCCTGGAGGAGGAGGCCATGGAGCAGGTCGGGCGTCCCGAGCGCCTCGAGGAGGAGCACGACCCGTCACCCGAGGAGCAGGATCGGGAGTGGGCGGAGCAGCGCGAACGAGAGGAAGCCAGACGCGCGGCAGGGGAGGCTCGCGCTGAGGTATGCGGTTACCCAGCCAGTCGGCGGGTCGGGGTTGTGCCTTTGTCGCTACATAGTGTCGACCCATGAACAAGGAGAGTTTGAACCTTGCAGGACCACTTCTGTAAGGATTTTTCTAGTAAACACTAGAAAATCTGTGTTTGGTCGAATCTGAACATGGGAAACTGAGACAGAAGGGCCCCCACAGGGAGGCTGTGGAGGATCCCTACGTACAGAGGGCTGACTAAAAGTTATATGAAGATTCTCACTGTGCTGAGGGTCCATGCCCCTAATGCCTACATTGTTCAAGGGTCAACTGTATCAAGGAAAAAGCCCATGTGTAACAATCTCTAAAATAAAATGAGGATGATTTCACTAAATCTTCTATGTACTTATTCTGTTGTGATATTAGTAGCATAGCTACCTTACCCCAGAAAGGTGATTGGGGAAAAGAGAAGGTGCTGTAGGTGTTTATTTGTCAAGAATGCACTGTAGGGCGGGGATAGGAGGGAGGCTCAACAGGGAGGGGATATGTGTATATTAAAACTGACTCAAGTTGTACAGCAGAAATCAAAACATTGTAAAGCAATTATCCTCCAATTAAAAATTTTTTAAAAAGGAAGAGAAAAGAGTGCACAGTAAGGGAGACTTGGGCACATCCCTTTAACAGACTAGGAAACTAGATGGTCACCTCATCCTGCACTTTCTCAGCCTGTGCTCAAGGCCCGTGGGCATCTTGATGCCAAGAAGTGACTCATTTTCTGTGATCAAGGGTACTTGTCTCCCTGTTCACTTACTGTTCAATCCTATGTTGGCTTTCACACATTCAAATTCAGGGTGGTTAGTAAGTCGTCAAAAACTGACCTTATTACTTGAAGATATGCCACTGGGTGAGTGTGTTTAACCAGTGTCTGCTCAAGCTGAGCATTCCCCTCTGCATAGGAGCACTGCCCTCTCACTCCACTCCCCTTTCACTCCATTCCCCTCTCATTCCACTGAGCACTCGCTTCTCCATATGAGCACTCGCCTCTCACCCCACACCCCTCTCATTCCACTGAGCACACCCCTCTCACATAAGTAAGACTCATGAAAACAGCCATTATTATTATAAATGATATTTTAAAAGAACTGAGAGCAACACTGAAGCAGTCAGGTATTTTTCTTACAGAGCCTCTAAGGTAATACCTGACAACAGGCTACCTGGCTCTTTCATGGATGCTGATCATCTTTTATTTACAGCTCTGAAGCTCTGTTTGCTCTCAAACTTTTCAAGACTTCAAGCTGCTAGAGGATTGGCTGAGCAGGTGTGAAGGCTCCTGTAGGTTTACTCTTAGACTGTTGCACACTTAGTGTGAAGAAGCCTCTCCCAGTCTTGCATCCATAAGCTTTCCTCCAAGATAATTCCCCACTAGGTTTCATTTCTGTCAACCATGTACCCTCTTTCCTTTGGTGAGAATTGTACATGCTTGTATTAGTTGGGGGATGGAGGAGAGAGTGGTAGATTGCTTAATGGAAACAGAGTTTAAGAATTCCTGGATCAGATTTTCCTTTAATCTGAAAATACTCTCTTCTCATCCATTTTTGATTTCTTTGAAGAAAACTGATTCTGCCTCTCCACCCTAACCTGAAATTTGACGATTTTTGGCTCCGCTTAGCCTGAGATTGGTGTATGCTTTGCTAGAATTAATTAGCTTTCCAAAGTCTTCAGCTCTTCATGGAAAAGCCTTAGCCTCAACTTCAGCTCACACATTGCCCCAATTAGTCTGAGGTTATTAAGTGCCCACTTATACCAGAGTCTTTTGAGCATACATTTAATTAAAGCTGAAACATTTCTTCTGTTGTGTCCTTTTCCATTTGAGAGGGAGCACATTAAAAAAATCTGCATTAATGCCAACAGTGGGGGAAGGTCAAAGGAAGCCAAGCTGCTTCTTGCTAAAAGAAGGCAAGGGTGATTCAGACAGAGTAAGGAAATAGCAGTGGAGTCCGGCAGCGGGTGGTGTTGGACCTAACATACAAAACAGTTGACCTGACAGAGAGGTATTAATAAACCAGCCCTGCCTTCTGCCCGTGTCATGAGAAACGGGTGAAGGTCAGACTCAGGGGACCTGACTGCTCTTGCTCACTTTTCCCCAGGTGCATCCTTCAGCCAAGCCGGTTACCAGACTCCAGTCACCGTATGAGGAGCAGCTGGAACAGCAGAAGCTGGTGGCGCAGCGGGCGGAGGAGGCCCAGCGGCTGAGGGAGGAGCAGGAGGCCCTACACCAGCAGCGGCTGCAGGGACACTTACGGCAGCACCAGCAGCAGCAGCTCCTCGCCAGGGAGACAGCCCAACAGCGGCAGGATGGGCTCCAGGAGGGCCGGCTGCAGCGCCCCGAGCAGCCACGGTAGCCTTCTGACCGACCTGGATAGCTTAGCCTCCAGTGTCCACAGGCAGATTAAAGACAGCTCCTCATAGTCCTTCCCTGTGAACTTGAGGGACTCCTCTTGCTCATGGGAGCTGAGGCAGAACCAAAAATCAAATTCCAAATATTTAACTTCCAAAATAATCAACATTTTTTTTTTCTGCCTAAAAGTAACAGTTTACATCTCAAAGTAACCTGTCAGGTTTTGTGCTAACTTCATTTTAGTTTTTGAAAAGCATTTTATCTTTTATAAGATATCTTTTGAAAGTGTACCTGGAATCTTTATTAAGCCTAATTGGATATGTTTAAGAAATATATTTATGGCTTTTAAAAGAATGTTGAAAAATTCATTGATGACTCTCTTTAAAGATAAATGACTTATGTCAAACTGTGCTACTTAAGTTGTGTCCCGGAGTTGATGACTGTTTCCTTGCAGGCAGCAAGCTCGTTACGATGCTGTGGATAATGATGTCGTTCAGGGAGCAGAGGACCAGGGCATCCAGGAAGAGGAAGGAGGTGGTGAGCTTCTTAGATGATGAATGTTTTAATAAAACTGCCTGGTAATATATAATGTCAACTCAGAGACATATGCATACCTGTGTACAGGTTTTTCCTGCTCTCTGAGAGTGTCCCTTTGAAACTATTTGTAAGCTGAAATGATATAGATCAAAGAAACAATTACTTAGGACACATCTTGCTAACGGAGACACAAAATAAATTGAGATAAAGCACAGATGCTCATTGGCACATTCAGAGCTCTGGGGGTGTGATGTTGAGATGCAGAATGTAGGTCCTGGGGAAGGAGGGGGGTGGTGCCATTCTTGCTTCTCTGCTCAGGTGTGTGCTGCCTCCATACCTGCTTTCTCTCGCTACAAATGAAACACTAAATGGCTATTTTTGCTTTCACCTATTTTCATAAAATTGAAAATCCTCTTCCGATTTCTTTCAGTTAGCCAAAACAAGTGCTAATGTAGATCTTTCATAAAAGCGAAGTGGCGTGAAACGAACTTTCAAAAAGTGGAGGGTACCTATACATACAGATATTTGTGCACCATATGTCTTTTGTTGTCATTGATACGTTTTCCTTTATCTTCCCAGTAAGTTCACATTGATGGCCTAAATCAACCCAAGATAATTTATTTGCTCTCTAACATTTTAAAGTAGAGAGGAAATAGTGCTTTACTCTTCTTATATGGAAGGCATGCTTGCATGCTCAATCGTGTCTGACTCTTTGCAACTCCGTAAAGTGTAGTCTGCCAGGCTCCTCTGTCCATGGGATTTTCCAGACAAGAATACTGGAGTGGGTTGCCATTTCCTACTCCAGGGGATCTTCCCAACACAGGGATCAAACTTGCGTCTTCTGTGTTTCTCTTGCATTGGCAAGCAGATTGTTTACCTGAGCCAGATTGTTTACTGCTGTGCCACCTGGAAAACCCCTAAACTTCTCATATGTTAATACTTATTTTTATTTCTAGCACATTGTCATAGGAATATTAGACTTTGGGAAACCTCTACATTTTCTTATTACCTTGGAGACATATAGATTATTGCCTTGAAAGTTTTTCAAATTAAGTCATTAGAAGCTTTCATTTGTGGTACACATCTATATGTCACTGAACAAATACTGCGTACTGTGATAACAGAACTGGAGAATAACCGTCTCTCTGGTAACGTTAACACTTAGCTGTGTATCCTTTCCTTAAAGAATCTAATGGAAGGTGATTACAGAACTCCCTCTATAGCCTATTCTGATATTTTATAGCTCTGATAGTCAAGAAATTGTTTTCCTTATGTGCCCCCATGCAATACTTGAAGCTTTTTTGTTCCATTATTTAAGACTAGAGAACCATTTGTTCTCCCTTTTATTTAATGGATCCCTTGGTGCACTTGAAACATGATGGTAAGTTACCTGTATCTTTATTTTCTACAGGCTAAATACTCTCCATATATTTAACCTTTCCTCTGATAGCTCTGTGTGTGTTCTTGTCTAAATTCTCGGTATTGAAATATTTTTTTCAAAAAGTAACAAGTAAATGTGTGAGTATAAATATGTGATGTTTGTGGTATCATCATCACTACCACCTCAGAGAATACAGGATGGGCTGAATTTGTTTTTGATCTTCACAAATGGGGTTACCATTTCTTTCATTTCCTGAAGTAGCATCTGCTTCTTCTTTTGGTACCTTGCTATTTTCTCTGACATTACCAAAATTTTGTCAATAATTTTAGTGATGTTCAACTGATTGGGCTTTATTTTATGGAGAAAGTTTCTATTGTTGTTTTCGGCATAATGGGGGAAAATGCAGCTTCTGTTGTAAACGTGTGTTTTAGAGAGTTAGAATATGTCAGGTATCCACATTGTCTCTGTAGATACAAGGACTGGGAAAAAGACATAACTTTCAGAAAAGCTGAGACGTGTACTTTATGTTGAGCTAACCTAAAAGGAGGAGAGAGTGAGTGATGTGGTTTGTAGGAAAGCCCACCAGTGGCTTGGCTTGGCTTTGAAAGGGAAGAATCCTGTCTGGTTCATTGGGGCTGATAAGGGTTCCTTTGATTTGCTAGCCTATGAGAGAGACAATCAGCACCAAGATGAGGCAGAAGAAGACCCAGAGAATGGACATGAGCTGCAAGAACAACGGCCCCATGAAGCTGACCCGGAACCCGAGGGAGATGTAAGTGTCCTCTCATCTGGTCATGACACTTGGGAACTCACAAGGCAGAAAGGAAGTGTAAAGGTTTACCTGACTCTGTAACTCCAGCTCCACATGGTTTACATAATTATATGGCAACTGTTAACTGTCAACCATGGGGTGTTTGTGTGATGAGAATGGGTTAAAGGTTGCTCAGGGAAAACATCCAGGGAGTCTCCCTCTGGGGCATTCAGTAAGGTTAAAATAGAAGAGCAAAAAGAAGCAATGTAGTGTGTAGTAATTCTGAAAGATGAAAAAGGAAACACAACAAAGCAAATGTGGGAATTAGAGAACCAGAGAAAGGAGGTCAGCCACCATGGAGCACCGTGAGCAGTCTGCTTGGTTGTGAATGTGTGTCCTGCGACTGTGTAATCTCTCAGCAGTCCAGTGACTATTTTAGTAAACACACAGCTAAGAATGTGAGGTTTGAGAAATGAAAAACATTTCCCAGATACCATAATGCCATAGAAAAATTAGAGTATTAACAGGTAGAGATATAATAACCAAAGCTATTCTTTTTATTTACCCAAGAAAGGACCAAGACTCCCAGTTCAGTTGGGACCTTGACCTTGCCTATAAGTGTGTCTTTGCACTTATGCATAGATGATTTTGACAACTTACTGTAGCTCTCCTATCATCGTTTGCTAGCAAATCAACCACCACATTTATAGAGTGTAGCCTGCTGTCCTCTGGGCCCTGTTTATGGACTGAGAGGAGGAGGATTGATATTCTTCCTTGATAAGCACTGACAGAGTCTTCCTGAGCTGCTTGAAGCAACCTCGGTGGAAATGGCTTTCCCCTATAACTTTCACGGAGAGGTGGTAGGACATAACTACCCACCAGCTCCTCAATCAGCAGTTCTCAAAGTATGCTCCAGGGAACCCTAGCCCTGAAATATTGTCAGGAAAGAATAAGAGCTATAGATATCAGGAGAGTATGAGAGAGCCAGAGGATGTGTAGGAGCAAGAGAGTGTCCATGAGGGAGCAAGAAAGCAAGTCTGCAGGAGCCCGAGAGCGATGAAGGGCACAGGGGAAGGGTGGGTACTCCAGCTCCTGACTTGGGGAAATGCTGTCTGTCTCGATTGGTTACCTGACTGCATAATCCTTCACTCTCCTTTCATGATAACACGTTGGGAAATGTTGGCCTTTCTACCGTGCCTTCCCTTAGTTAGAAATTATTAGCCTGCTTATCTCTCTCTTTGTCTCACCTATTTTATTTTTTTTAAATTAGGAACATTTTTGTCTGGCTTCACTGAGGTTTAATGAATCATCCTTTTTTTAAAAAAATATCTAACAACTGTGCCTATTAAACCTTTTTTATTACTTGGTTAGAGTTAGAGCTAATCTGTATATTTTTATAAACTTTTGCAAAGAACATTCAGTACTTTTTTCCCTGAAGAAAACATGTTACATTTTCCCTATATTTCCGCACAGGTTATTGATAACACACAAAAGGAAATCCGTATGACAAGATTGTGGAGTAACTGGAGTTTAGTGTGAAGGTTACGATTTGTCACTCTATATCCCCAAGAAAAGTGTCATTTTGTTCTTGAATGAAGTGTATAGCCAGGGAGGTGCAGATAACACATCAGCTGAGACTGCAGTGAGCTCTTGAACATGTTCAAGGCTCTGAAGTGAATTGACGTAGAATGTTGTGCTCTGGAGACTAAATCTCACTCAGGTTTCCCTGTCTCTGGGAAGCATTTGCTGCTTCAGTGAAGTGTCCTGTTGATGACCCCAGTGTGATCAGGGAAGCTCCTGCAAGCATCATCATTTCCGCCCAGCTCACACTCTAAAAATCTTTATGACGGTGTATATTATTTTGAAAGGTGCTTTGTGATCATAAGTGGGACATCCAGATAATTCTAAAGTTGATAATATGAAGGGCATTCGTTGAACACAATAACCGAGAACTACTTAAGAGGTAGGATGGGTTGGGGGAGGTATTTTTCAAAATATTTCTATCACCAGAAGTTAAGCCCAGTCCCCTTATTTTGTCTCTTATCAGTGCAGCATCTCTCAGCTTCCCATTAGTGTTCCTTATAAAGAAATGTGACCCACACTAGAATGTGATGGCCTGCTCTTGAGTTAGCCTCCTCTTGTCTCGGACACGACTGAACGACTGAACTGAGCTGAACTGAACTGTCTCCCCACAGGCCTTCTTCCTGGGTGCCTGCTGGTGTGGGCTTCCTCTCTCCTCAACTGCTTTTCACCTGTTTACATCAGCTGGTTTGCAAAGAATAACTGGTCTGTAAAAATCGATGTACTGGTGAAAGCAGTTACCATTTGCCTATCTAAATCTCTCATTTTAATTATTTGTCCTATTTGGTCCTTTGGGTTTCATTAACTGTTTTTCTTGTCATCTAGTTATGCTCATATTACTTATGGCATTGGAGCTTTGAGAACTGTTTTAGAATCATTCACAGGAAAGAAGTGCTCTTTGAACTTCTTTCTGATGCATCCATCTCTGACAAAGCAGAGGCTTTATCTTTTGACAGCAGGATGGGTACCCATGAGTCTTGGTAAGGATAGACCTGAGCAGTCTGGTAAAGGACAATTTAATTTTCTGTCAGCCTGTGGCCTTTCAAATGAAATTAAACTTGATCTTGGATTTTTGAAGTGGTGCTTGCTTTTCATTAAAATTTTACAGAGGGCAGCTGTAGAGGATATAAACCCAGCAGATGACCCTAATAATCAAGGCGAGGATGAATTTGAAGAAGCTGGGCAAGTGAGGGAAGAAAACTTGCCAGATGAAAATGAAGAGCAAAAACAAAGTCACCAAAAGCAACAGAATGCAGAAATGGAGGAACATTTGGTGGTAAGTAGGTGCTGTGATGGAGGGTGGTTTTAACCTGGGGATTTCATTTTTTTAAATTAATTTATTTTAATTAGAGGCTAATTACTTTACAGTATTGCAGTGGACTTTGCCATACATCAACATAAACCAGCCATGGGTGTACATGTGTCCCCCCATCCCGAACCCCGCCCCCAGCGTCCCTCCCCACCCTGTCCCTCATGCATCAAACTTGCACTGATCATCCATTTTACTTATGGTAATGTACATGTTTCAACGCTATTTCCTCAAATCATCCCATCCTTGCCTTTTCCCACAGAATCCAAAAGTCTGTTCTTTACATCTGTGTCTCTTTTGCTGTCTTACATATAGGGTCGTTGTTACCATCTTTCTAAATTCCATACATATGCATTAATACACTTTGGTGTTTTTCTTTCTGACTTACTTCACTCTGTATAATAGGCTCCAGTTTCATCCACCTCATTAGAACTGACTCAAATGTGTTCTTTTTAACAACTGAGTAATATTCCATTGTGTATATGTAGCACAACTTTCTTATCCATTCGTCTGCCAAAGGACATCTAGGTTGCTTCATGTCCTAGCTATTGCAAACAGTGCTGTGATGAGCATTGGGGTATATGTGTCTCTTTCAGTTGTGGTTTCCTTGGTGTGTATGCCCAGCAGTGGGATTGCTGGGTTGTATTAACCTGGGGATTTTATAAATGCCTAAAGTGAAAAGTGTTAGTCTCTCAGTCATGTCTGAACCTTTGCGACCCCATGGACTATAGCCTACCAGGCTCCTCTGTCCATGGGATTCTCCAGGCAAGAATACTGGAGTGGGTAGCCAATCCCTTCTCCAGGGGATCTTCTCAACCCAAGGATCAAACCTGAGTCTCCTGCATTGTAGGCCGATTCTTTACCGTCTGAGCCACCAGGGAAGCCCTATAAAGGCCAGGTTTTATGCAAAAGGTTTTAGCTATAACCTGTGTGGACAGGAAGTTTACCTCACATGCAGTGCTTGCACTCAGGAGTGGGTCATGGGCATCCTGGACTTTGTTGGGAGTGATTAGTCATCATTTCCTGCCCACTGAGGCATTGAAATGCACTGTTCATGGTGGCCTGCCTGTTCTTTGTCCCAGAGGACTGGAAGATGCATCTCCAGTGTTCAGTAACCTGAACCTCTCCTTTTGTTTCAACAGATGGCAGGAAACCCAGACCAGCAGGAGGACAACGTGGATGAGCAGTACCAGGAAGAAGGGGAAGAGGAGGTAGGAAGGGGGAGGGCAGGAGGCCAGACTGCTTGAGGTCTCACACTCACCTGAACAAAACCTCTCCGAATGGGCTTTCCTAGGACCGTTTAGAGCCATAGGCTAGATAAGGAAGGATGGTTTCGAGGAGAAATGGACCATAGCCGTGGAGATATTTGGTTGGAAGATAACAAAAACAGGATGATAGAATTCTCTTCTCTTGTTTTCCCTAGAGATTTTGAATTAAGAAGACACTTGACCTTCCAGGAATGGCATACTTAGGTTTATGTGATCTTTGTAAAAATATTTTCTGCTGTCTCTTTCCCTTACAAGAAAAAAGAACAAAGCTCTGCCCCTTGAGAGTCTGGACAAACCTCAGAGACTTTCTCTGTAGACATGGCCACTGCTCCTGCCTCATAGCGACACCCCATGGTGTCCAGCAGAACACACTTAACACCCTCTAGACATGTAAAACATTTTCACTTTTAGCCTCTTCCCTTCTATTAAAAGTTTAGTATCTTAAACAAAGAAGAAAAGGAAAAATTGATAAGGAGCTCAGTTGAGTAAAATGCATTCGGGTAGAATTTCTTAGCATTCCATTTCAGTTTGCTTTTTATTGCAAACCCCTAGCATATTACTGTAAATTAGCTTCATGGAGCATGTACCATGTGTAGTTGTGTGTAGTATGTAGTGTTGTTGCGTGTAGTGCCACAATTGTGTAGTTGACTGATTAATGCTGTTGGTTGAGCTGGTTAGTCTCAGCAGGGTACTGTATGGCGCTCAGAACACAGGAATATGATATACATGAGGCCCAGGCCCCAGGCTCCATGTCTCTCTGGACCAGAAAATGGTCTAGCAAATTAAAGCCCTAGTTCAGAGGCGCTTCTCAACCAGGCCTTTGCAAATGTGTGACTCTGGCCCTAAGGGGAGCGGCAGGAGAGGATGGACAAGTGGCAGCCTGAACCTGCCTGAGAGCCTGCTAAGAGGCCCGTGCTTCTGCCTCATGGGCAGGGCTCCCTCAGCTAAGGCTGCTGCCTCGCCTGGTTGCATTTGTCAGCTTTTCAGAGCTGATGCTGAAGTTTGTGTTTATACCAGGAAAACAGAGAAGAACGTCGTTCTTTGCAGGCATTGGCAACATATACCTGTAGTTTTACATGCAGTCTACCTGCCTTGATCCTCTTATTCTCCCCTTTTTCTCATCCTGCTGTTCATCCTGATCAAACCCCTGAGCCGTGTCATCAGAAGAGAGTGTTAGAGAACCCGGCAGCCTTGAATATGAAGACATCTGGCAAGAGAAAGATATTCATCTGGACCTCTCTTGTAACAGGATGTCTGGACTAATATTACTTGTTTCATTATGTCTGCTGCCAGGGATCTTTGAGGGATTAAAAGAGAAGAGGCTCACCTTGGCTTCTTTTTAAAAATTCAGAAGGGTAAACATAAAATTTTAATCAGTATTTACTGATTAATTTTTTTTTTTTTTTACTTCTGTATTCTATCAGTTAATGTGTGATCCAAGAGGGATCAAAGATAGAAAAGAAAGGAAGAGAGGTGGGAGGGAAGGAGGATGGTGACAGGCAGAGGCCCCCCAGTGCCCAGCCCAGAACTCCCAGCTCTGCACCTTTGTCCCCGCTCTCGGACCCTGACAGACTCAGGTCATCACACCTTTTCCTTCAGGGTGGCTACCACATGAGCTCTCAGCAGAAGCCCAGCCTGCCTCTCTTCTTCCCTGGGTACCTTTCGCCTCTGCCCTCTAAGCGTCCCTTATTCAGGCTGTATTTTATTTTTTTGGCAGTTCCTGAGGTGCTTATTGGATTTTCCCACCTCTTTCCACTGTTCTCAGTTCTTCCCTTGAGGAGGGAGAATTTCCATATACCAGTCAAGGCCTAGTAATAGATGAAGTTCTCAGCGGAGTGCAGCAAAATGAGAAAAACAAAGAGGGATGCTGTATGTGAGAATACATAGCCTGTTGTCTATGAGTGTCATGTATGTGAGCACTCAAAACTGTAAAATGCAGGGTAATGTGCATCGTTCTCTTCCTTAAGCCTCAGAGGCTTCCAGCTGACCCCTGAGATGTAAGGCCCATTGCCACCATTGGCTTGCCTCCCTTCCAGTCCACCATCAATCTGCCGCCTTGTCACATTTGCCTCTAAGGAGGAATTGCATCTTGCCAGGGTTGTACCTGTTCAGAGGCACAGCCCATGAGACTTGTGACTTGAACTTTGAGAGTACAGAACCCCAAACAAGTGTGATGTTAGGAAATCTGCCCTATCCCTGCCTTCTCTTATCGTAATGCAACAGTGTTTTCCTTTTGAGATCGAAAAACGACTGTTAACAAGCATTGATTGTTTTTGCTTTGGGATCCTTAGAAAGACATTCCTATGATAAGACATTCCTATGAAAAGCCATCCGCGTGTTGCATACTTTACAGATTTTTTAAATCTCCTTATGAGCAAATGAGACAAACTGTGACATTGCCAGAAAGTGCTGTGTGTACTTTAAAATGATTTAAATGTTTAAAAATATAGAGAGCTTAAATGACTACTGTGAAAAACCCAAGTGCTCTGTTTCCCCAATCTGAGTAAAGCCAGATTGATATGAACACTCACATAAGAACAGGTACAAGGTTTCCTGGCTGCCTTTAGTGGCTTGTCGGCCTGGGAATCACCACATCGAGAAACTGTCCGGATGGCAGAAACTCTAAACATTAGCCAGCAAGCAGGGGTGTCCATCACAGATTGAAGGTCTTTCCGTGATCATGTCCCATCCATCTCTTTGGATTTTAGGCTTCTTGGTTACTTAAGGGCATCCTTCCAGTTCCTGGCTCACCCCCTAAGATCTTTGATGCATCAGAGAAAGGCATGATTACATATGGGGACTGGGTAGCTAGCCAAGTCCATTCAGATTCAGGAGATCTGTTTTATTTTTTTTTGTTTTAACTATTTATTAAACTTTGCCACATCACATAGGGTCATTTTTCTAAAATGCCTAAATCATTAGATTTTAGTAATCAGTAATTTGAGTTACTTTGTCAACAAAGGTCTGTCTAGTCAAGGCTATGGTTTTTCCAGTGATCATGTATGGATGTGAGAGTTGGACTACAAAGAAAGCTGAGCACCAAAGAATTGATGCTTTTGAATTGTGATGTTGGAGAAGACTCTTCAGAGTCCCTTGGACTGCAAGGAGATCCAACCAATCCATCCTAAAGGAGATCAGTCCTGGGTGTTCATTGGAAGGACTGATGTTGAAGCTGAAACTCCAGTACTTTGGCCACCTGATGTGAAGAACTGACTGATTTGAAAAGACCCTGATGCTGGGAAAGATTGAGGGCAGGAGGAGAAGGGGATGACAGAGGATGAGATGGCTGGGTGGCATCACTGATTCGATTGACATGGGTTTGGGTAGACTCCCGGAGTTGGTGATGGACAGGAGGCCTGGCGTGCTGCAGTTCATGGGGTCGCAAAGAGTCGGACACGACTGAGTGACTGAACTGAACTAAACTGAACTGAATGAGTAATAAGGAATGGTTAGGGGAGATATTTAACAAAATGTTTCCATCGGATTTAGCAGGATAATTAAGAGGATCAAGTGTGGAAGACATAACTGGCATGTCCACATTGTAAAAAAGTAACATTTGGCGGCTGTTAGTCAAAACATATTTTAAAATGACAAGCTCCATATCATTTTGTCCCATTTCAGTAATGCTTTTAAGATGAGTTTGAATTACTCTTGCCCCCAAATGTAAAGAATATATTACTAGAATATTAGAAAAGGCATATTCATAAATTTGAAAAATTATAAAATTTTCATTTATGTAATATCTAAATTAAAGAGTAATTTAAATCAATGGTTTCCACCTCAGTTTATATTGTCAGTTGGTCCACAACCTAAATTTTCTACAGTAGATTCCAAGAGAGGAAAGAACTCGTAAAACAGTATTTATCTCTCTAGCCAGAGACATTCATTGTCACTCAAGTGGCTCTCAGGCTTTGCTGTGGATGAGAATCCCCTTGGAAAGTGTGTAAAACATATAGATCCCTGGATCAGACCTTACTCTTGGAGCTTCTGTTCCTATCTGTGTGGGACCTAGGAATCGGAGTTTTTCCACAAGCTCGCAGCTAATGCTGATGTTTCAGGAATACGCTGTTAGAGAAGTCTGAACCTCTTGAGACTTCTATCCAAAATGATGTATGCCTGGGTGCCTACTTACCGAAGACTTTCTCATCAAAGCGGTCCTTAACCCCCACCATACCACACACACACACACAGAAAATTAAAAATCACTGATTTTTATCTAAACCCTTTCTTTGACAGGTAAGAAATTTGAACTTCAAAGAGGTTACATAAGTTTTCAAACGTCACACAGCTGTTGTTGTTAGAACCATGATTAGACCCTACCCGGGTCTGCTTTTAAAAGCTCTCATAATTAAGTATACCAAGCGTAGTAACTGGGCTTCCCAGGTAGCTCAGTGGTCAAGAATCTGCCCGCTAGTGCAGGAGACTCAAGAGACATGCATTCGGTTCCTGGGTTGAGAAGATCCGTAGAAGGAAATGGCAACCCACTCCAGTATTATTGCCTGGAAAATTCCATGGACAGTGGAGCCTGACAGGCTCCAGTCCATGGGGTCACAAAGAGTAGGACATGACTGAGCATGCACACACATGCGCATTACATTAAAGCATAGTAACTAAATAGTTGATACAGGCAAGTTTTTCTTTTTAGAAATGAGTGAATACAGAAGGAATGATGGAATTAGAAAGTCACCATTTTTGTAACCCCTAATTAAAACAGTTGATTTAGGAGCAGTCATCAATGGATGACATCACCAGATTAATGGAGGTCAGGGGATTTTACCATGGAGGGATCAGGCTATAGCTGTCTGAGCTCACTGACCAACTTTAGCTTCACTAAAAGTAGAGCAGACACTATATGCCTCCTGAGGTGATGGAAATATAAAGTCTACAGCATCATTGCTGTGAAATCTTTACTTTGCAAATTGAATCTGAATTCATTCAAGCCTTTAAGCTACCTTCCTTTTGTAAGAAATGTGGAGGCTAAAGAAATAACTGACACCTCAAAGAAGCAAATAAATCCAGAGTCTGGGTCATTTTACTGGACAATAATATAGCATTAAGGAAAAAAGAAGGAAGTGGAATTGGTGTTGGATATGACTTTTGTTTAGATTAGGACAAACCAGATGTAAATAGACATATTTAAGACAATTGAGAAAATGTAAGTGAGGACTAGACATTAGATGATGCCATGGAATTATTATTAGATATAATAATGGCATTATGGTTATATAAGAAAAGTGCAATGTGTTTAGAGATGGGTAGGGCTGAAATTACATGATATCTAGAATTTTTAAGAATAATTCATCAGAAAATAAAGTGATAGGTGATGCAGGCATGGCAACATTGAGATAACCTTTGAGCCTTGGTGATGGCTATTAGGGAGTTTATTGAATCATTGTCTTTGTGCTTGAAATTTTTCATAGTAAAAACAAATGACCTTATTGTTTATACAGCTTGGAGAGTTGCAGAGCCAAGGATCTAATCTAGCTCTGTCTGACTCCATGGTCTGTGTTAGGGGGTTGGCAGGCTATAGGCCTGGGTCTATTTTATAAGTGAAGCCTTACTGGAACGAAAGCCATGCCTTTTTGTGTACGTGTTGTCTAAGGCCACTGCTGCGCTAGAGATGGGTAATTGCTACAGAGACCTGATGGTCAAGAAAGCCTGGATATTTACTAACTGGCCCTTTATAGCAAACATTTGCTAACCCTGATTTATTCTTTTCACTGTACCACAGTCTCAAGGCAGTTCCCTCCCAACCCCAACTACAGTATTTACTGTTCACTAGTATATTTTCATTATAAAGGCCATAGAAGACATGTCTTCTCACTGGAATCAACCGAGACACTTTAGCAGTTTTCAATTAGTGAGACCTTAGTACAATCCGAAATAAGTGCTTCACTGTTTTCGCTATAATGTCCTGGGGAGTGTTGTTATTCTGTGACTAAGGGCCGAAGAGATGTCATTGGCCACTGCTACAGCCTACGGGTGAGGCAGAAGTGTCTTCTTTATAGCTTGCTCTACCAGGACACGTAAATACAAAATATACTCTATATCTGTCACCACAATGTATTTATTTGGTGCCAGTGTGGTCTAGGAGCTGTGAGTCCAGCCAATAATGGACTGGTTAGACAAGACTCATGAAGGCCAGCATCTTAGGCTGGCATCTTTGAAGGTTCATCTTTGTAGACTCTTAATAGGTCAGGGTCCCTCCAGAGTGGGTCTGGTGGTTGCAGTTCATTCTGCTGAACCTGGGCTATGGACACCTTGACACAGCCCTTAATTTGTTGTTCCTTAATTATAACACCAGTATACTTTCTTTTCCTTGCCCATTTCTGGGATATTTAACACATATACACTGCCCCCTCCCCAAATTGGGTAATTTTGTGTTACTCAAGACTTACTCTTATGCCATTGTCATAGTTAAATTATAAAATATATTGCCCTCTGTTTTCATAGATGTGATCATTAAATAGAAATTTAATGATCAAAAACGTTTGGATTCTTTCTCTGATTTGCATTTTGAGATAATCAGGATCAATGACACATAATAGTAATAGCATACCTGAAAGAGAACTACTTAAAACAGAAATGTGTTAGAATACAAAGAGATGCAGAGATTTGAGGTAGCTTAATAAATATTCTATGAAGAAACTGAAATGATTATGTTCTATGTTCTAGATATTTTAGCCAAAAAAAGTTTATTCTTAATTATAGAAATGTATATATACAGGTTTTTCTCTGTTCTCGATTACACTAAAGTGTAGGTGGTGGTGCCTGATTTCTGTGACTTGTAAATATCTGTGAGAGCAGATATGTTTTGCATTGACTCATTCATTGACTCATTTAAAACAATATTTATTAAGCACTTGCAGCATGCCAAGCATGCATCTAGGTATTGAAGGGCAGTTAGTTGAGTAAGACTGATGGTTCCTGTTCTTCACAAGAACTTACATTCTGTCAGAACTCTCAGACTTTCACAGTTCTCTCTTTTGGAAAAGAGGAGTTTTTTAACTTTTTAACGTGAATTTCTTCAGGTGTCATACTTGGAGTGTTAACCCTTATTCAAACAAATCAGAAACTCCACACACAAAAGTCCTAGATTCTGAATAACACTAATTTTTTTAGTAAGTATGTTACACATTTATTCATGGCCAATAGGCAAGTCAAATCTTTGTCTTTCCAGATTTATTTTTAGCTTAATTTTGTCTTTACTGATTTGAATGAACTTTTTGGAAATCAGAATATGTTGCTTCAAGTGTTGAAATGATACAAGTGTCCACTTGATGTCTCTGGTTTATTTTAGGTTCAGGAAGATTTGACTGAGGAGAAAAAAAGGGAATTGGAGCATAATGCTGAAGAGACCTATGGTGAAAATGATGAAAATGTATGTGAGGATATACATATTTCCATTGCACATGTGTGCCTTTGTGCATATGAGTAGGAGATACCTGTGTATAGTTGGAAAGATCCCAGTGGGTACATCTGAGGTGCCACGGAGTATAACATTGGGAATTAGGAAATTGTGTGACAGTGTGAAGATTAGAAAAGACCGTAGCACTCTTGCCTATTGGAATATTTTCTTCACTTGTTTTCTTTCTGTTTTGTTTTGTGTTTTTTTAAGAGAGAATTATTTATACCACTAACTCAGTGTCCTGTCTCTCAGTTTTCCTTTTTGTCTTTTAACTTTAAGGCCGATGAGAAAAATAATGAAGGAGAAGAGCAAGAAGTTCGAGATGACAACCACCCCAAAGGCCGAGAGGAGCACTATGAGGAGGAGGACGATGAGGAGGAGGATGGGGCTGCTGCCGCTGAGAAGTCACGGCGAAGAGCTGAAATGTAGCCATGCCCAATTTCACAGGCAGAGCTCAGCTGTCGGATGCTTTTCAAGCTGCTCAAAAATAAATCTGCCTACTGAACTCTAGGATATTTAATTACAAAAATTAAAAATTTAGACCTTTTTTAACTTTTGTATTAGAAATGCTCATACATTTATATGAATATATTTTGATAACCTAGGTTAGAGCTTCTTTTTATATTCAAGCAAGACCTGAACGAGAAGAAAAATGATATAGCAGACGTTAGGCTCTGAATCTCATTTTTCACGGATTATGTGATGTTGGAAAAGACCTTGATTTTGTATATGTTTTAACTTGTTCCTTCTCTGTCTTCCAGTTTCCAAATGTTCTGCTGTCTGCCTTTGATGAAATGCAGAATTTCAAGATAGGGAATACTGAAAAATGCTGTACACATTTTAAGGAGAATGGCCAATTTACTAATTGGTGCCTTTCCAAGGTTCTTATGTATAGTTCTGATAGAATTTTCACCTGTCTGTGTATCTCTGGGATAAGATTCATAGTGACATACAGTTAGAAAGACGTTTTTGTTATAAAGACACTGTTTTTCAGGCTTCTCGGATCAGTTAGAGAAATGTTTGATTTTACTTAAAATCACAGGTCTTCCTCTTGAATTAAATTTAAAAGTGAGATAGTACTAAAACTTACGTGGCACTCTTTTGGACTTAGCTATTTCAGGATTCAACCAAGGTATGACACATCACCATATTAACCTTTTGAAAGGACTGACACGTTGTTTAATAACGAATTTGGTGTGCATGGGCGGCATTTTCCACATGAGCACCCCTTCTTTTTTTCGGTAGTCACGCAGTGATAGCCTTACTTTAGTATCTAATTCTTGACAGTAATACATATTTCCCTGTAAACTCTGTGCCTCAACACTTAATCATTGATGACAAGCATGAATATGAAGAAGTACCAAACTGTACAACTGAACAGTATATTGTTCAAAAGCTATATGGTGAAGTACATAAGGTGGTATGATTGACCCTCATGACTTTTCTATTTGCTGGGATTAGGTCTGCATTATATCCATGGATACACGTTTAATGATGATGAATTATGCAAATCCCTTAAAATTAAAAATAAAAAATTTCCCGTGGGATAGAGACATATTTCAGTCTCAAGTATGAAAATTTTTAACTAAATAGAATTAGGTTATATCATTCATATGTGTGTGGTTTTATAATAGTACTTTCAAATTAAAACTGATTTCAATTTGTACTATTATTGTATGAATGTAACTTTATTTTTTAATAACCACACTCATGTATGGTTTTTGATTATCCCATATGAGTCATTAATTATGTATGCATAGGAATGCTTTGTTCAAATGTATTTTGGATTTTCAGTAATCATGAATCAAATCTTACCTTTATGTATAAAAACCCTTTATGTAATGTAAAATGTATGATATTGTACATAATATTCAGAATACAATTATTTTGGTAAATTAGTTTGTATTTTTAATGTCCCAGTTGCAGTATTTAATTATTTGAAACACATTGAAACTTGGTAATAGTCAATAAAATGAAAAGGAGCAAGTGGTAAATCTTCTAAAAGTATGTGATTTTTTTATTAGTTTCCAATCTTACATTTTTCTGTTCTTTTTCATAAAAGGAAAAATTGTAAGAGTTACCAATATATAGTAAAGAATTATAAAGTGCTTTTCCCAATCTATTCCTATTTTGCTATCTCTTTCTCTGCTTGGATTGGCACGTGAGTTCTTCTCCCCCTTTTTCTAATGAAAGAGCTAAAAATATTTATTTGAGCTAGTTCTGGAGGAAGAAAAAAGGAATGTAAGACAGTGACACACAAAATAAAAAACTATTATATCTTCCCTGGAAAAGCAAACAAAGCAATCACAAACCATTTTACTCTGGATAGCACCAAATTATAGAGCTGTTTTAGCCAATGTTTGGAGGAGAACTAATCAGCCAGAGCTGATCTACATTAATGAGATGAGCAGAAATAAAATGTCACTTGTATTTACCTTGCCAATTAATCTGTGACTTGGTACCAGTGACATAATAAGGTGGTGGTGAGGGGGGGAGGCACATTTTTAAAGGACAAGTAGAATGGAGCACCAAAAAAGCTATATTAATACTAGTACAAATGGAATAACTGGATATTTAAGAGTGGTTGAGTTAGATCTAGGAATAATCTAAGCCACATGGAGGTCACAGTGACTCAATGTGGTAAAGGATGACGATGGGCTCACTGTCTTCTTACTGTGAGAAATGGGAGATCAGGGTCTACTTTATCCCCACAGTGCTCTCTAAGGCTCATGGAATTCCCTTACAGCTGAAGGATTTTGGTTGTTTAAACTGCTTTGAATTCTCTATTTTGCTTTTAGTTCTCATTACATCATTTTGGTACATTGTCCTGTGGCAGGTTGCACAGCATTAAAAAAGTCCATTTCTGCTCTTGAATTTTCTTCTGGCTTCCCTTGTACTGTCCACTCCTCGTTTTCTTCTAACCATCCTGACTACTCTTTCCAACCTTTTTTTTCCCTCAGATTTCTCTTCTGTCGGCCCCTAGCATATCAGTGCTCTTCAGCATTTGTCCTGGACTCGACTCTATCCAGTCCACTTCTCTCTCGTGTCTTGGAAGTGTCTCCCAATTTATCTCCTCAGCCTAGCGCTCTGTGACCCATCCTACCTTAAACTTACGATTTTCAAGGCTGAATCGGTCTTGTTGCCTTCCTGAAACCTACTTCTCTTTCTAGGCTCTGCATCTCAGTTCATAAAGTTTCCCAAAACAGAAGCAAAGTTTGTCCTTGATTCTGTCTTCTTTCCCTGTGGATGTTACCAATATATCATTTGCCCATTTCTTTTCATCCCTACTGTCCTGGTTCAGGCCTTTGTTATCTTTTACGTGGACTATTGTAATAGTCCCCTAACTTTTCTCCTTGTTTACCCTCTCCTGTCCCTCAAGTGTGTGTCAGTGTGATCTTTCCAAAGGTAACACACTAACCCATTATAAAATTATTTAATAAATTGCTGTTGCACATAGAAAAAGTTCCAAACTCCTTAACATGACTGACATAGTTCTTCATAACCCATCTTAACGGCTTCAGCCTTGTAATTTATACTCTAATTCTGTATCTAATAAGTATGACTCATCTTTGTCAAGCACTGATGTCTTAGTAACTGACCTTGACTCCTGCCCTTGGGTGGGAAGTTGATTCGACAAGAGCCGATAATACTACCCCACATCTTGGAACAAAGTGCTTGATCCAAAATGGGCACATGATTCATGACACACCAGTTCAATTCCTTCCCTGGGATTTTTTTTGTTGGAGGGCAATTCACGGTATTTCTCTACATCTTGTGAGCTTTTATCCTGACCAATCTTTTCAAGGGTATTTACCTATCAAACAGCCAGCTGCTAGAGACAGTGTCTCCTGCTAGGTCAGAGGGCTTTTTTGTTCCTGGCTGGAATAAAAAAAGATAATGTCTCCCTGCAGGGTGAAATTTGAGCAGATTTACTAGCAGTCCTTTTATAAGATGGAGAATTTCTTAAGATCAGAGATCCTTAGGAGGGATACAAGCACTGTGGGTACATCCTCTGACCTGGGAGGTTCCACATCAACCTCATGACACTAGGGGAGCAAGGAGGAACTGATGTGAACACGAAGCTCACATTGCCTGCTGTGCCATGAGAAATACTTGTTTTTAAGCGAGCAGTCTAGAGTCTTCTACCAGCATCCATGGATCTGTGGCAGGCTAACTTGTTAACTCGTAAGGTGAATCTCAGACTCTGCACAATTACTGACATTTTTGCAGGCTTGAGCAAATGGAAAATAGACTCTCTCTTTCCTTCCAATAGCAAAGCTACCATCTGTAAATTCCCATCAGCTGATGTCTGTTTTCTCACTTGTGTGGAGAAAGTAGTCTACAGAGGTAGAGAACAAACCTAACCTGCAAAGAGAAGCAAAAGGCAGAGGGAGGGAAGAAAAGCGCTGTGACAATTTTTCAGTCCCTTTATCCTGCCATCCCTGATATCGGGCAGGTCCACCCACAGATTGATTAATGAGCCAATAAATTCTACTTTTTCAGTTGGGCCGGTGGGAAATTGATTTCTGTCACTTGCCACCTGAAGATTCCTAATACTTGACTAATGTTCAGTTCCTTTAAATCATTGTGCTCTCTTGTAGCATGATAAATTTGCTCTCCCCCCACCAAGCACTATTCAATCAGTTTGCTTTCCTCTCCTTTACGTAACTGGCTCATTGGTGAAGTCTCACCTTAATACCAATTTTGAGAAGTGTCTACCTCTCATCCCACCCCTGTCTAGGTTGAATATATTTTCCCTGTCCCCCTACAGTACCTGTGGTTCATATCATGGTACCTCCTACATAACATGGAAATAGACTATCAACAAGTCTGTGCATTCCATGACATAAATGTTCTGTGAAGGTGGAGACCTTATTTCGCTTGTTCACTGTTGCAACCCAAGCACTAAGATCTTCAGTATATATTTACTAAATGAAATCTCGAAATCCTTACCTGTAAAATGAGAATATTGATTATTTCAAGATCATACAAGTAAATGGCAGAGCTAGGAAGTCTTTGCAGGTGACTCTGATTCCAATGTTAATTCCACATATAGCCAGGGTTGTATGGATCTTTATCCAGCGTCTCATTCTGAGTTTCATATATTAGGTGTGTTTTAAATTTTGCAAAAATAAATGTAACAGTAGTAAATAGCAAGAAGTCACAGGCATAGGGTCTTGAGGAAGAACCAAAAAACTTCAATTACTTGACTTGAGAAAGATGGTCAAAGGAAGATGTAACACTGTACGTCTGTCTTCTGCTGCTGCTGCTGCTGCTGCTAAGTCACTTCAGTCGTGTCCGACTCTGTGCGACCCCATAGACGGCAGCCCACCAGGCTCCCCCATCCCTGGGATTCTCTAGGCAAGAACACTGGAGTGGGTTGCCATTTCCTTCTCCAGTGCATGAAAGTGAAAAGTGAAAGTGAAGTCGCTCAGTCATGTCTGACTCTCACCAACCTCATGGACTGCAGCCTACCAGGCTCCTCCGTCCATGGGATTTTCCAGGCAATAGTACTGGAGTGGGGTGCCATTGCCTTCTCCACGTCTGTCTTCTATGAAGCATCAATTGTAACATGAAGAATAAAGAATGTCTTGAGAAATGAGTGAATGAAGCTGTGAAACCTAGAGTTGTTTTCAAATCAGAATGTATTAAATAATTTCAGTTTATAACAGCCATGCCTAAGCAAAAAAACAGATGCAATATCCTCTTCGAATTTCCTTGGGTCTTGTCACTAACTATTGTAGGAGGCCCAGCTGGTATGATGGAGTCGGCTGTGTATCCATCCACTGGTTGCCCTTTCGTCTCCACACCATTTCTTTTGTTCTTCATCTGCAGGATGTAACCGCTAGAATAGGCTCCCAACCAATCATTGGACTTCATCTCCTGTCTCTATACTGATTCTCTACTTCTGATTTCTATACTGAGGCTAGATAGGAGAAATGTTCTCTTGGCTGCTCTAGTGATGACAAAATCATCCATGCGGAGCTTCCAGAAGTCACGCTCCTTTATGACATGGAGAAAACTCAGTTGAAGCGGAAGAAATGAAGTCAAAACAGAGAGGGATAGTATTGGGGCAGGAGTGGAGGAGCAGAGGGAAGGTGAAAATGGGGGAGAGACAGAGTCACAAAGAAAGAGAATGGTGCTCAGATTCCCAGGTTCTGACTTTATTTTCCAAGGTTTCTCTCCCTTTTGTCCCATTGAACTAGTTTAAGAGTCTTTTTTAATCAATTATATACTGAAGAATATTGACTGACTTCAGAGAAGGCAATGGCGCCCCACTCCAGTACTCTTGCCTGGAAAATCCCATGGACGGAGGAGCCTGGTGGGCTACAGTCCATGGGGTCGCTAAGAGTCAGACACGACTGAGCGACTTCACTTTCACTTTTCACGTTCATGCATTGAAGAAGGAAAGGGCAACCCACTCCAGTGTTCTTGCCTGGAGAATCCCAGGGACGGGGGAGCCTGGTGGGCTGCTGTCTGTGGGGTCGCACAGAGTCGGACATGACTGAAGTGACTTAGCAGCAGCAGCAGCAACATTGACTGAGTTTCACATTATATTTTAATTTATGTATCGAGAGGAAATACTCTCATTAACTTCTAGTCATATTGCCCTAAATGTAGCAAGTTTTAATAAATAGTGGCCCTGCTTTTTGCCAATCTCTTGATCATCATGTTTTTCTCTTGGATCTGTCGTTAAGCCCAGAGAATTCATCACAAAAGCTTTGGTATTATTGTAATGAAGTTAAGAATACTTATATATTCTCAACTTTAGTCTATATCAAAGACTGGTAAACTTTATCTGTAAAGAACCAAATAGTAAATCTTTTGACCCTGTGGGCCATAGAGCCTCTTTTGAAACTACTTAGCTCTGCCACTGTATTGTGAAAACAGCCAGGGGCAATGTGAAAGGAATGAGCATGGCTGTGTTCCAATAAAACTTTATTTTCATAAACAGACAGCAAGCCAGATTCAGCCCACAGATGATAGCTATCTAGTTTAAATGATCCAAATGTTTGCTGTAAAAATAATTATTTCAACAGAAAATAGAGCATTTTAAGATCTTTAGGTATCAAGGCTTTCCAGTTCTTTCCTACAATCCTTTCTTCTATTTTGAGTTGGCAAGCACCCAACATTATCCTAGCTGCTGCATTTGTACACTGTTTTAAGTAACTGGAAATGAAATACGTTTGTCCTTTACCATCTCAGCTGACCTTGTTCTCACCATTCCCTGTATGTTACTAATGGAGCTTGAAATTAAACGTCGTTTCTGTTTATCTGTTAACACATGCATAGCATTCCCCGTAAAGTACATGTCTTTTAAAGACATTGGAAAACAGGGGTTTGAATATGATAAGATGACTTCCTTGGTCTGGTGTATTCTTTCTCCTTCTAAAGACTGAAGGTAGGGAAACCAGCTTCCATGGCTCCCATTAAAGTATTAAAAATCATGCAATTTGTGATCTCAACTCAGAGTTTTTTGAATGCTGTAGGTGTCTGATTGCTGTTAAGCTGATGAATCCTAATAGAAATAGACATTTTCTTCCATAAAAGTAATGCAAGCACCTTTTATGTTTCCTTAAACCTATACAGTATGTTGAAAAGCAGAGACAACAAAGGTCAGTATAGTCAAGGGTATGGTCTTCCTAGGGGTCATGTATGGGTGTGAGAGCTGGACCATAAAGAATGCAGAACACCAAATAATTGATGCCTTCAAACTGCGGTACTAGAGAAAGCAAGGAGATCACACCATTCAATCTTAAGAGAAATCAACCCTGATACTTGTTGGAACAACTGATGCTGAAGCTGAAGTTCCAGCATTTTGGTCATCCGATGTGAACAGCTGACTGAGTCCCTGATGCTGGGAATGACTGAGGGCACAAGGAGAAGAGGGCATCAGAGGGTGAGATGGCTGGATGGTATCACCAGTGGACATGAACTTGGGCAAACTTCAGGAGATGGTGGGAGGGACAGGGAGGCCTGGCATGCTGCAGTCTATGGGGTTGCAAAGAACAGAACATGACTGGGCAACTGAACAACAACGGCCCTATCCAATTATCTTCTGAGGTGGTTTTAAGACTTGGCCACAAAAGATTATCTTTGATAATCTTCTTTCAAGAGGTGAAGTCTAATTTCCCTTCCTTTGAGTGTGAGCTGGACTTGGTTACTGGCTTCTAACAAAATTAAAAGGGGTGATGGTGTGACTCAGAAATTAGGTCAAAAAGACAATATAGCTTCCTCTTGTGCTGTCTCTTGGAAGCCAGCTACCATGTCATGATGGTATTCAAACAGCCTTATGTTGAGACCTACATCCATGTGGCAAGAAATTGAGGCCTCTGGGCAGCAACCAGTGAGGAACTGAGGCCTCCCACCAACAGACACATGAGTGATTTTAGAGTGGACCATTTGGCCCCATTAAGCCTTCAGACTATAACTTGACTGTAACTTCATTAGAAACCCTGACCCAGAACTGCCTATATAAGTCATTCCTAGATGCCTAGCCCACAGGAACTAAGAGATAATAAATGTTTATTGTTTAGGTTTTAGAGTAACTGGTTGCACAACTGAAGCTAACTAATACATCTTCTAAGAATGCTTATGGCTCTAAGTGGAGAGGCCAGTGGTGATGCATAGCAGCACAGTGTAACTGAGCATCCAGCCAGTTGCCAGGGCCAGATGTGCAGGTGAGGGAAAATGAAGTTCAGCTTAATTAGCTGAAATATTTAAGCCAATTTATTTGTCCAAAATTATTAGATTATTTGTGCCAGATATCAGTAGCCTCTTTACAGTGGTTCTCAGCCTTGGCTACACATCTGAGGAATTTCAAAAGTAGTGATAACCTGGGTCCCACTCCAAAGACTCTGAATTACTTGTACTAGGCTATAGCCTAGGCATCAGGATTTAAAAATTTCCCCAGTTGTTTCTAATATACAGCTAAGACTGAGAACTATCTGCTTTATAAGTTAGAAGCTTGAGAGAGTTATGTTTTTCCCCAATATCGCTCTGTACATGCCTGCTAAGTTGCTTTAGTCATGTCCAACCCTTTGTCTGACACTATGGACTGTAGCTCATTAAGTTCCTCTGTCCATGGAATTCTCCAGACAAGAATACTGAAGTTGCCATTCCCTTCTCCAGGAAACCCTCCTGACCCTGGGATCAAACCCATGTCTCTCATGTCTCCTGCATTGGCAGGCAGCTTCTTTACCACTAGAGCCATCTGGAAAGCCCAGAGTATATTTTCCCAACCCAGGGATGGAACCCAAGTATCCTACATTGCAGGTGGATTCTTTATTGTCTGAGCCACCAGGGAAATGCAAGACTACTGGAGTGGATAGCCATTCCCTTCTCCAGGAAATCTTCCCTATCCAGGGATCGAACTGCAGTTTCCAGCAATATAAATGGATTCTTTACCATCTGAGCTACCCTCTGAGTTAGTGAAGTCGCTCAGTCATGTCCGACTCTTTGCGACCCATGGACTGTAGCGCACAACGCTCCTCTGTCCATGGGATTTTCCAGGCAAGAGTACTGGAGTGGGTTGCCATTTCCTTCTCCAGAGGATCTTTCCAACCCAGGGATCGAACCTGGGTCTCCTGCTCTATTTGATGGTAAATTACCATGAAAACAAGTCTCAGACTAAATTTGCAAAGCAACCATTTACAGGTAAGCAGAAACAGACTACAAACTTTTAGGAAGTCTCGGATATCTATCCTTTTAGGCACTCTAGACAGGCATGAGGCTTAAAGGATTTGCTCATGATCCTGTAATATTCTACAGACAGAATTTGGCTAAATGTCTGATCAGATCCTGCCTGACAATCTTCCCTTATGTAGCCCATAGTCTTCTGCAATAGATGCTGGGCTCCCCCAGTTCCCAGACTATTTCGTTGGCAGGGAAGGTGCCTGTGCAAGACTGCCTCTAGCCCATACTCATGTTCTGAGCAGCATTCATTTCTACAATGAAAAAAAAAAGTCTTTAATATCCATGGTCCTATGTAACTGAATACATTGAGCTGAAGGAAGTGAAGATCTTTTAACAGCAGCCTCTGGACTTGGGCCCAGGTAAGAGCACCAGCTTTTCAGCCGGGAAGCACATTCGAGGCATCAAAGAAACTTAAAAAAATAATTTCCAATACTAACCTGTCTAATTTAATCAGAAACACCGAGGGCAGAGCCTCGGCATTGGTACTTTTAAAAAAACTCTCACCAAATCAAGATTGGCAGGGAGGTGTGACTCATAAAGGGTGTAATACATACAAGGGAGGGTTTTGGATGGTAAAAATCTGTGTTCTGATTGTGAGAGCTTTATATGAATCTGTACATGTATAACACATAAAACTGTACAACAGCAACAAAGGAAAAGGTCAACCTTATTGTATAATTATAAAAACAAAATATTATATCTATTAAATTCTTTATAAAAGTCTCAGAGTCTAACTTATAGGCAGCGTCGGAAGTCACTGATTAGATTCTTTCAAGGGCAGATCTACCATTTCTGAGATGTACATTCATAGTTAGGGTACTGCCAGCACATATCCACATACATAAGCTCACCACATAGTCTATGCAGAAGTATTTTAAAGTGAATTATAAATATTGTAATAGTAAGGCTTAGCTATCTTTTTCAGATTCACACTGAGGAATTTTAGAATATTACAGTGGGGCATTGCACAAGTGAATAGCTCTATTAATCTCTTGCTCGTGGAGAAAAACACTTGCAATGCAATTGCTTTGCCTCAAAACAATGTTTCGCAAACCCATAAAGTGGGATTTTTATAGAATAACAAAAAATCCCAAAAGGAGAGGAGTTTGGCAGTTTAATTAGTTTCATTTCTGAGTAGGATCACAGGAAGAAATGAACACACTTTATATCACAAAACAGTGTGCATGAATATGTGTGTTTATATTAGATAAATGAAACAAAATTTCAAGAAACAGCTCATGTCTCTCCTAATGCTAAGTCGCTGCAGTCGTGTCTGATTCTTTCTGACCCAGTGGACCATAGCCTGCCAGGCTTCTCTGTCCAGGGATTCTCCAGGCAAGAATACTGGAGTGGGTTGCCGTAGCCTCCTCCAGGGGATCTTCCCAACCCAGGGATCAAACCCATGTCTCTGGCATCTCCTGCATTGGTAGGCAGCATCTTTACCACTAGTACCACCTGGGAAGCCGCTGTCTCTTCTACTTCATTTTATCAATATTTCATGACAGTGTTGGTCATGACTCAGTATCTTGATCTAATGGTGAGAGAATCATAGTTAAAACACTTGGGGAGAATATAACCAGATGCTTAATGCTTGTAAATGCCGCGCAGCAAGAAGACAGATGGGAATTTGACCACAGCACGCACCACTCTCAAGCTTTCTGGAGCTGGACAAGTTTCTTGATCTCTGTATTTCCACTTCCCACTCATAAAATGGGAATGATCACAGAAAATTTCATGCTGTGGTTGGGATCACTGAGTCCTCATCTGAGGAACCCAATGCCTAAGTTTCTCTCCCTCTACCTGTAAGACTCATTAAGACAAGACAGGACATGGAAGCCCTAAACTATTTCGGAGTTTAGAGGCCAGAAGACTATACCTGAATTTATGATCTTTTTCCTTGAATGATGTAATGTGGTAGCTAAGTCTTAGCAGAGCTTTCAATACATGAACCATCCAAGGATCTAAAAAACAGTATGAATCCTTTAATCCTCAGTAATTTGAGATACTCTGTCCGGAGGAAGAAGAATAAATTAAGCAATTGTTCTGGCCAAAGACAATTGAGTGGTGATCCAGGTTGATCTATCCCATCCACATCCTTACTTTAAAATAACCAGTAAACCACTTTTATGAATTTGCCTTATGGAAAACTGACAGTATATGAGGAAAAATGAGACGATTATTCTAGGGAAAAGAAAAGGTGTACAAGCAGTCTCAATGGAAGGGCATGGCCACACAAACAGTTTGAGTTGAATTCCTCAACATTCAGTCACTTCCAAGGGGTCCCAGAGCATCTGGGGACACGGCTGACTAAAGCAGAGTTTATTCACATGCTCACTAGGGCACTTCCTAAAGCTTCAGAGACATGGAAAAATATGCTATATATATATATATATAGAAATATAAAACACACAAAATGTAAGTGAATACTAAGAAACAAATCACAAGGCAATACATCTACTTGTTCAGCTTCTCACTTCTGTTATTTTGGGCACAAGCTGCCAGAGTGGAGGGAGTAGACCGTGGTTGTCTCAGCCAATCAGTCCTGCTTTTAATCCACACCTTGGGCAACGGAACCTAATGCACTAACTAACATGTGCTGTTCAACCTAATGTGTGTTCAAGTCAAGACCAGAAATTTCTCCAAGACAAGGAGGAAAACATCGCCACTCTGATAAAACTTTCACAGCTAAATTAGAGTATGGGTTCTTTACACACAATACATTGAAATCTCCAGGTCAGTGTTTAGATTGTGAAACATATTGCTTAGTGTTTAGATTATCAAACATATTGCTAATCTTGAGAGAAATGCAGGTGTTGGTTCACAATTCTGGGACTCCCCCTCCAACCCACAAGGTAAAATCTGAATCTAGCCCCTGTACACAGGTTAGGGAGCGATGGAAGAAAGATGCCAACCACTCCAGATTGACAGGTGGCAGCTTTGATGAGCAAGGAAACACACAGGAGGCTTGTCTTCCATGTCTGCACGGCAAGTAGATCTCCACACCCACCCGTCTGCCAGAAACTTAACGGTTTATACAGAGGCCTTAACTGGATCCAATCACGTTTTCAGTCCACATGGTCTCAACACCACATTGCTTTCTCAAAGCCGCCTCCTGGAAACCATCTTCTCCTGTGGGAACGATGTGTAGACAGTACACTCCGAGGACCCTGAGAGGGTGAGGAGCCGCCCATTTCTGGTCCAGCTTCTGGGTCAAACATGACCACATCCTCCCCATGACTTCTTCCAGCAGATGGAGCAATAGGTTATTTAAAGCGCCACAAAATTACCAGGGTGGCTAAAGAGCACAGTTCATTTCAGTCACTCAGTCATGTCTGAACTGCAGCATGCCAGGCCTCCCTGTCCATCACCAGCTCCTGGAGTTTACCCAAACTTGTGTCCATTGAGTCGGTGATGCTATCTAACCATCTCATCCTCTGTCATCCCCTTCTCCTATTGCCTTCAATCTTTCCCAACATCAGGGTCTTTTCAAATGAGTCAGCTCTTCACATCAGGTGGCCAAAATATTGGAGTTTCAGCTTCAACATCAGTCCTTCCAATGAACACCCAGGACTGATCTCCTTCAGGATGGACTGGTTGGACCTCCTTGCAGTCCAAGGGACTCTCAAGAGTCTTCTCCAACACCATAGTTCAAAAGCATTAGTTCTTCAGCTCTCAGCTTTCTTTATAGTCCAACTCTCACATCCATACATGACTACTGGAAAAACCACAAACCATGCTTAATAAGAATGAAACTGAATTGGGAGGAAAATTAGCATTTTATAGCCTACATTTTAGAAAGGGAAGAAACTTCAGTGTTGACCCTGAAGGTGATAAATTGTATCTGCCAGGGAACAGGCAGGAAAGGACTGCAAAATGATATCTTGGCTTCTTATCTTGAAAAGGCACTTGAGGGGCTTCCCTGGCAGCCCAGTGGTTGGGGGCGGTCTGCCTGCCAGTGCAGGAGACACCTGTTCGATCCCTGTTCAGGGAGGATCATAGATGCCTCCAGGTAACTAGGCTCTTGTGCCACAGCTACTGAGCCCACATACTGAAACTACTGAAGCCTTTGTGCCTAAAACTGGTGCTTTGCAACAAGAGAAGCCACTTTAATGAGAAGCCCATGCACCAGAAGAAAGAGTAATCCCTGATCTCCGTAACTAATGAAAAGCCTGTGGGTAGCAGCAAAGACCCAGCACAGCCAAAAATAAATAGAAAGAAAATGCACTTGAATTTAACATGAATGTATACGCCTGACTTTTGTATTCTGTCAGTTGGTTACACCACAGGACAGCCCATTACAGAGGCATCTGTGTCCTAAAGCTCACAGGCTTTCTGTAACTTGAATGAACTATACCAGGTACTGTTCATTTGTTCTTTTTCCTTCTTATTTTCTTCTTCTTCTTTTTTTTGCTAATTGAATTACTAATATTTGAAATGTCCTTAACTGAAGGAGGACTTGAAGGCTTCATGTCCTCAATGAGACATGAGTGGTTTAGTACAGGGTTCTGTCTGGATGAAGTAGACTATCCACCTCTTAAATTTCAGGTAACCATATGTGTGTCACTGAATATTGGTGATCTGGAGTTGAGATGCTGCTGGGTAAAGAGCCAGAGAATGCTGGTGCCTCAAGGCTAGAGAAGGAGAAAGAGAGGGCTGACCAATTTGCCTAAAGTCTACTCTCCTTGTTTGCCTTTAGCTGTGAGTTGAATTTAAGGAAAAACAACCAAAAAACTGACATTAAAGTTCAAAGATTCTGACTCTTTGCAAAGTCTAGGAGTAGTACTTTCATCCCAATAGATTGCTAAACCTGATTTCTTCAATGGGTTAATAATTTTGTCTGGCACCCCTGCTTTGGAGTGGGTTTTAACAACCCTTGGGAGCCTCTTCTATTCTGCTTCATCATAGTGTCTTGGCTGCAATGTCAAAGCTAGTGGAACGGAGACCATGATTCCAATTCCTTTCTTCTGCTTTTCACTCCTGCTCCACATCTTTAAATATTCTTGGTTTTGAGGACAGACATCTGAACTAATAAATACCTGTGCATACGCACATACCACAGTGGGGACATATATGGGTTTTAATCCTTTTGACATTTTCCCATTCTCGGCTCTTGAATTGTTCTCGGCTCCTGAATTAACTCATGCTTCCTCTTCATAGGCAAGCTTGGCTGTGGGCTCCTTCCTCTCCACCCTACCACCTATTCTCCTTACCTGGTAGCCTGGTAGAGCCAAGATTCTGTGAGCCAGCTTTCAGTGTGAAGGATCACCTGGCCACTGACTACTGGTCTGCTCTCTTGACCTTTTATTATTTTTTAAAATGTGATATCATTAGAGTAACAAATAAGACAAAATTTAAATTTATCCAAGAACTGACTTCTGAAAGGATTGTTAATGTCATACTTTCTTGCTTTTACATAGGAAAACAACCTATGGTCAGAGATCAGTCCTAATTTTTCTACACATTTTTATATAATGTCTATGTTCTAGAGAGTTTCCTTATTTAATATAGAATTCTCAATGGCCATTTAAGATGGCCATAGACATTAGTAAATATATACAATAAAACTTCACAGTGTAGCATTAATTTTGTGTATATCCAAGAGTCTATTTTGATCATACAGTCTTTTTTGCATGTGTGTTAAGTTGCTTCAGTCATGTCCAATTCTTTGCAACCGTATGGACTGTAAACTGCCAGGCTCTTCTGGTTATGGAATTCTTCGGAAGAGGTTTTTTTAGCAGTCCCATTCATATATAGAATTGATGAATTAAGAGGAACTGCATTTACTTTTGTATATTCCCCAGTTCACAGTTTTTTTTGAACATGTATCACTATTTTGCCTTTTAAAAAATCTTATTGCTGTGAATTACAAATATGTAAATGTTGATTGTTTGGTTCTACTTATTTTGAGGTTTATTAACATGGTTGCACATCCTAGTTTTTTGAGATGCTTTTCAGTTGAATGTTATACACCTAACATTCATCCATGTTGATTTAGATAATTGTTCACTTAGTTTTGCTGTTGTATTGCCTGCTTTTAAAATTTATTCATTCATGCCTTTGTCCAGATATTTGGAAATAAAGGTGTGGAGAGGGAAGAAATTAAGATTTTGAGACAAAATTGTTAGAAAGCAAGACTTTTGCACATAGGGAAGTCAGTTTAGTTCAGTCTCTCAGTCGTGTCCAACTCTCTGCCACCTCTTGGACTGCAGCACACCAGTCTTTCCTGTCCTTCACCAACTCCCAGAGCTTGCTCAAACTAATGTCCACTGAGTCAGTGATGCCATCCAACCATCTCATCCTCTGTCATCCGCTTCTCCTCCTGCCTTCAATCTTTCCCAGTATAAGGGTCTTTTCCAATGAGTCAGTTCTTTGCATCAGGTGGCCAAAGTATTGGAGTTTCAGCTTCAGCATCAGTCCTTCCAATGAATATTCAGGACTGATTTCCTTTAGGATTGTCACCAGCTCACAATTTGAGGGCAAATCATTCAGTTACTATACTACCACTTTAATACTTCCTTTATATGCTTCTCTGACAGCTCAGTTGCTAAGGAATCCACCTGCAATGCAGGAAACCTGGGTTCGATCCCTGTGTTGGGAAGATTCCCTGGAGAAGGGAAAGGCTACCCACTCCAGTATTCTGGCCTGGAGAATTCCATGAACAGTCCATGGGGTTGCAAAGAGTCGGACATGACTGAGAGCCTTTCACTTTCACTTGATATATAAAAAGTTAATGAACAGCCGGAGAAGGCAATGGCAACCCACTCCAGTACTCTTGCCTGGAAAATCCCATGGACGGAGGAGCCTGGTAGGCTGCAGTTCATGGGGTCGCTAGGAGTTGGACACGACTGAGCGACTTCACTTTCACTTTTCACTTTCATACATTGGAGAAGGCAATGGCAACCCACTCCAGTGTTCTTGCCTAGAGAATCCCAGGGACGGGGGAGCCTGGTGGGCCGCTGTCTCTGGGGTCGCACAGAGTTGGACATGACTGAAGTGACTTAGCAGCAGCAGCAGCAGTTTATATTTAGAATAAAGAACTAGTCATACTTTCATCTCAGACTCTTCTCCCATGAGTTTCTCTGTGTTATTTCTCCAGGAATACAGTACCTGTATGTCTTTAAATCTATAGGTGATACCAGCAAGTAAGTTTTCTAGTGATCCGAGCACACAAAACCCAAATGAAAACTTTGAAAAAAATTCCAACTGTAAATATTACTTTCCTACCAGTTGAAAAAGCATGTATTTCTCCCTGTTGCTTGGAAATGCAGTTAGTCTCTTAAGAGGTATTTCTTAGAAAGTCAAGAAATTGCTAAAATAAGAAAAAAGTCAGTAGTTCTAGGTTACAATTATCATTGTTATTATTTTTAGGAATATTTAACTTATATTTTCAGAATTTAATGCAGTTGCTAAGTGGTATCAGAAGCAAAACCTAAATATCAATACTTTTTCTTTTCATTATCTCAAGCTGAAAATATTTATGAGACATATGTGAGTAAATAAAACAGTTTTGTGTAATTACCAAAGGCTTCATATAGTTAGAACTGACTTGAGCAATTTTTTTTGTCAATTCAGTAAAATAATCAGCAAATTTATTATTTAATACTTTAACATTCAATGAATAAATGGGTTAAATGTAGCTTTTGAAATTATTTCAAAAGCTCTTGTATTACCTTTATAAAAAATCAGGAAGGAAAGGTCATCATTTTGAAAACTCGGGTAGGTCTGACTGGCTTTTGACTATAAGTTCTATTGAATGAATTGAACGGTATGAGAAGCCCAAAACTTTTTCTGTTAGGCAGGAATGAAACAATCTATTGTTAGTATTAATAGTGAAAATATAGTACTCAAATCACTGCATAGCAACAAATAATTAACTGGCAGAAATTAAGCTTATTCAAAAACTTAAATACGATATTTAAATACTGCTTAAAAAAGCGATCATTTTAGATAAATAAAGACCATGTATGTTTACAACAGAAATAAAAACAGTGACATTTATGAAATGGTTTTTCTTGCTCATGTCTCAACAATTGAGAAAACAGCAAATTTCTGTCTAAGCATGAGCAAATACTAAAATGTAATGTAGTGTCTATATTATTTATTTTGGGCTGTCGTAACCAATTACCACAAACTGAGTGGCTTAAAACAACAGAAATTTATTCTCTCACAATTTTGGAGGCTAAAAGTTGGAAATCAAGGTGTCTGCAAGGTTGGTTCTTTTTTTAGGGTCTAAGGGAGAATCTGTTCTGTTCTTCCCTCCTGGCTTCTCCCTCTGGCAGTCCTTGTCCTTCCTTAGCTTATAGACGCATCAGTACACCATCTGCCTCTGTCATTACATGGCGTTTCCCCTGTGTTGTCTCTGCCTCCTTCTTATAAGGATAAATCTAATCTATTAATATAGTATGACTTCATCTTATTTATTTATATCTGCAAAGACTATTTGCAAATGACCAAGTAAGACCATATTCTGAGAGTCTAGGTAAATATGAATTTGGTGGGGAGGAGGGGGGACATGATTCAATTATTCAGCCCGGTACAGTGTTTTAGCTACTGTAAAGGAAAAATCGGAAGCTTTAAAAAAGTGATTCAGAATATATATTTAGTATTCATGTATTAAATACTTGAAGTGACAGTTAAATAATTTTACTTGGGAAAGATGTTGTTTAGTTTTTATTGAATTTTATCAAACTAAAGAATTAGGAAGTAACTTAATAATATTTACTATTTTTAGGAAATATTGGCATAGTCTTTATTAGAAAGAGTCAACAAATATTTACCTTGCTCAAAGCACGTCTTTGTGGAATATCGGTTTTTTCATTTATCTGAAACATGATTACTATTGATTAACATATTTATTGTATTGCTTCTTGATTGCTTGCAGTATATAAAGAAGGACATGCTGCTGCCAAGTCACTTCAATCATGTCTGATTCTGTGCGACCCCATAGACGGCAGTCTACCAGGCTCCTCTGTCCCTGGGATTCTCCAGGCAAGAATAGTGGAGGGGGTTGCCATTTCCTTCTCCAATGCATGCATGTTGGCTAGGTCGCTACAGCTGTAACCAACTGTTCAACCTCATGGACAGCAGCCCACCAGATTCCTCTGTCCAAGAGATTCTCCAGGCAAGAATAATGGAGTGGGTCACCATGTCCTTCTCGAAAAGAAAGACATGAGATATTGGCAAAAAGAAAGAAAAACAGATATCTTACTTTTCTTCAAAAGCTTTTAAATAAAGATATGCTATACTATTGGGAAAAGAAATGGCAACCCACTCTAGTATTCTTGCCTGGGAAATCCCATGGACAAAGGAGCCTGGCGGGCTACAGTCCATTGGGTCACCAAAGAGTCAGACACAATTGAGCAACTAATCATATACTGTATTATAAAGAGAGCAGAGCAGTGTGGTGAGGACATCACAGGCTGCTACTGACTAGCCATGTGAGTAAATTTCTCCACATCTCAGTTTCCTCATTTGTAAAGGCAGTAATATGTGTTATATGCCACCCAAGATTATTAGGACGATTAAATGAGTAGATGCATGAAGAGGGTTTAGAACCATGAATGGACCCAGGAGGTCTTATATGAATTAGCTATTGTTACCAGAAAAGCTAGTATGTATAAATATATTTTTTTAATTGTTACTTATTATTTCATATTTGTGCTGGGTCTTCAGTGCTGCACAAGGGCTTTCTCTAGCTGTGGTGAACAGGCTTCTCATTGCAGTGGCTTCTCTTGTTGCAGAGCATGAGCTCTAGGGCATGGGGGCGTCAGTATTTTCAGCACACAGGCTCAGTAGTTGTAGCTCACAGGCTCTGAAGAGAAGGCTAAGTTGTTGTGGCACAAGGCCTTAGTTGCCCTGCAACATGTGGAATCTTCCCAGACTAAGGATTGAACTTGTGTCCCCTCCATTGGCAGGCAGACTCTTTATCACTTAGCCAGCAGGGAAATCCTAGTATATATAAATATTTAAGGATAATATGGGGCCTTTTTTGGTCTTTTGGGGCCCAGATGGTCTCCAAAAAATGATTTCCAGAGAGCCCTGAATAATTTGGTAGTAATAAACAAATTACTTGTGACAGTAGTTTATTTTCTTATTAGTAATAATTGTTTGTCTATTTCAATGTAATGTGTGTTTTTTGCTTGAATAGTATAATAATTCATTCTGGATTTGAGTTTGCTGTTAAAAGTAAATCAGAAAAGTCAGTAAATGAAAAATCTTAAAATATTTGATGATTTTTTTTTTTTAGAGTCATGTGAATTTATTGCACTCTGTGAGGTCTTCTGACGATGGCCATGATAAAAGTCTAGACTTTCTTTTTTTCACCCCATTAAAAAAAAACAAACACTGGTTCAAGTGAAATAGGCAGGTTACTTTGAGCATACTCTGGTCGTGTGTTCTTGTCTCTAGAGTGGAATCTTTTGCTGCTGTCGATTTCTCAGACCAGCTATACATTCTGGGACATCTACTGAAACAGACAAAAATGTACTAGACTAGAGAAGCTGAATTATCCTGATTTAATGTTTTCTTCCCCCAACTTGGCCAAGGCTTAGTAGGTGACTTGAAATGAAATCTGAGTGACCACAAATCTTCTACGAGTGAAACTCCACCACTGGCTATTGAGCAGTGCATATTTTGTTGGTGGTGCCTTGACCAGCAATATTTAAGGGGAGAATAAGTTGTAAGCAGTGGGAGGAAGTGAGCGGAGATGGTTAAGGCAAAACCTGATGCTATAGCTGTCATCCACTCTGTGTTTATTAAGGTTTAGGGAAACCTGTGATAAGCCTGGTTCCGCCACTCACTGGATCATGAAGGACCAGATATTCCGTAGTTACAATTTAACAATGTCTTCAAACTGAAAAAGATAGGGTGCATCTGCATCCTGCTTAAATGTGTCATTTCTTGCTATTACACCTACCTCCTGCAAGTGCTTTTTACAGTTGCTATGAAGAAAAAGACAGGACTAAATTGTCCAATATTGTCCCAGGCAAACATGGATGTATGGTCACCCAACTATGTCATCTTGGATCCTATTTAGGGTAATAAGAAATACTTGTTTAGGAAGGAGATAATATATAGCATTTCCAAAAATTATGTTGGAACACATTAAGGGTCTAAGTGAACCACTGTCTGAAATGTTATATGAAACAAAACATGTTTATGAATGGTTTCAAATGTGTGCTTAGAAATAATGAATTTTCCATTCCCATCCTCATTCAGATTTTAAAAGAAACTACATGAAAGCCGAAGGAGGAAAGTATAACTTCGATATCAATTTAAATGCCTATGGATAATGTTAAATTCTTTAATGAGGACATTAACTGGGTAATACAAATCTTTGGGATTAAAGGTTTCTAAGGATGGCTGATAACCCATTAACTTTTTAATAATGTTATAATACCTCAGGAGGAAATTAAGTCTGTCCCTAAAGATCATTAAAACAGTCTGCCTATTTTGTCTACGTTTTCTTCATGGTGACTTTTGATTCTAAGAGTCTTTTACGGTTGTTTCAGAAAAATGGTTTATTGTTAAGTCCCATTCACTTATGGGTATGAGATCATTTAGGTGCAGATTTCCCAGTTGCTGGAAGTATCCCTCTTATAATTCTAGCAAATGTTCCCAATTTTATAAAATGATAATGAGAGTTTAATGACTCTCTTCCCCTTAGAGGAAAAATGGTTTCAAACACATTACAGATACAAGGACTTTGCTTTCTCTGGAAAGACAAAACCCAAAATTGACCCCATTCTCAAACTTTAATTCTCCAGCGGTTAGTTGGATATTATTCTTTGCATGTTTCAGTCTGTCCCAAGCTCACTGAATAAAAACTAATAGGAGGAAAGAAAGAGAAGAGAATCATGATTTAAAGCATGAAGAAGTAGGACACAGCAGTTCAAAAGAAAATTACTGTCTTTCAAACAGTAGAATCATATGACTATACATACTTGCGCTGTTTGCCATACATAGAGTATGGGTTTGAAACAGGGTAGACAAGGGAAGGTCTTGAGGTGGTAAGAGGCGGAGCTTGGGGAAAGGTACAGATTGCTTGAGCCGAGTAAAAGTTCCAGGAGAAGCTCAGCTGCCTTAGAATAACAGCTGGAATGCAATAGACACCCAACAAATAGGTCAATATTCAGTGAGTATTTGTTGAATGAATTGATGACTCACAGTAGTAATCAGATCTTCTCTTAGCATTTTGCAAGTGCTAACACAGATTAAGAAATGCTGTTTTTAGACATTAAAATGATCACTTAGAACAATTTTTCTTTTTTTTTAATCATAAAACAGAAAAGAAGAAAAAATGTGCACATTCTTCCTTTTCTTTTGAGTAAATCATCGAGATTCAGATTCTAATATTAGAAATGATAATATTTGCTCTTCCTTCCTCACCTGTTTGAGGATCAAATGAAAGAGGTGATAAGGATATATTATACAAACATATTGGATTATTATTCTGAGAGAATATCAGTGATTTCCTTTAGAAGATTTTCTCTCATTCCCAAGTGATCAGAGTTCTGCATATGGAGAAGCAGGTGCAATGCAGAGATGCGTGGGAGCCATGTGTGTGTGTGTTGTTAGTAGAGTGGCACGGGTCAGTGGGCCTGAACTTCTCAGTGTGCATTAGATTCACCTGGACAACTTTTGGGCTTCCCTGATAGCTCAGTCAGACAACTTTTAAAACATGCCTGTGTCTATATCTTGCTTCAAGAAATTCTGATTTAATTAGTCTGAATAGGTCCCAGGCATTGGAATGTTTTTAAAGCTCCCTAGATAATTCTCTATGTAGGCAGAGTTGAGAATTACTATTCTAGAACAGAGTTACGGGGCGTGGAGAGACATAAGGGGGAGGGATGCAGAGCCTACAGTTTTTCCCTATATTAATTCAGCAAATATTTCCTAAATATCTACTGTGTGCCAGACCTTGTTTTAGGCACTTGGCACATATTGATGATTAACATAGACAAAATCTATTCCTTCCTTTTGTGTCTATTCTAGTTTGAAAAAGCAGACAATACATCTCATTTATTTGAAGACACATACATTTTCCCTAATTTAATGTTTCTAAAATTATCAAGCAGTTTATAGCATATGATAGCTTTGCAATGTATAGTTATTAGACACTATTTCCCTCAGTGGTAAATGGAATAATAATATAGCTTATAATCTTTCAGCTCTCAAAGTCAATAGAATATAGTACTATAATATAATTCCAGGTAAAGTCAAGAAAAAAAATCCTCTTCATAATCAACAAAACATTATCACATAATTTAGAAGTTTAAAATCTCAACTAATGAAGTAATTACAGTTGAATTACTCATCTAGATAAATATTGTGACATCTTCATTGATGTTTTACTTCCCTGGACCAGCAATGTAATCCCTCAGGAGATTGTACATATTTTACCGAGCAAATATTATACACGTTTTCAATATATATTATCAGTTTGGGGACACAATTCTCCATTAGTCTCTTGTGTTTCTTGACATCTTGATAAGTGAAGCACAAACTGTCCTTTGTTTCAATTATCTTTTCAAGGATTTTTGCATAGTAAACACCTTTGAAAGATAGAGGTAGTGTTTCCCTCCAGAACAAAGGGCAGGCATGCTTACTTCCCAGTCTAATAGAGTTAACATCTTCCTCCAAAATGAAGGACAGGCATCTTATTGCCCATTATAAAAGATCCAGATTCCCCAAATTCAGAGCTCCTCTCCTGTAACACATCCAGCTGCATATTCAGATATCATCTCACTCCCTTTGCATGGCCCTTTGGGGTTAGGGAACCAGCACAAAATATGTTAATACTCTGACCACTACACTATTGCTGTGAGTGATAAACTGTTCTATGTCTTTGACCCAGAAGTCTTGAGCCTTCTATAGTCTTTCATGAACTTGGGATTGGCCAACTTGTTAGCGTACAAGTAAGGTAAAATCTCAGGCATTTCATAGTTCTCATAAATCAGTATCCTTTACAAATAGCCTTTTGGAGTTTTCTATTTAGGAATAAAGAGAGCTATGGAGATGATTAATGGAATGTAGTATCTTAAGGGGCAAGGTGGGTTGCAACCAATACAGATATTTCAAAATGTATGCCAAGAAATCAAAGATACTTGGTCAGCAGATGGAAGGGAGTTTCACCAATAAAACAATCATGATCCTTTGCCTAGTTTTCAGAATTGAGTCAGTTTTCAAACTTAGAGACCACTTAAAGATGAAACAAAGGTCAAGTTCCTCAGAGAAAGTTGACTGAAAGATACATGATGAGGATTCCCTAGTCGTTTCACAGAAGGACCTACAAAGTAGTAACGTAGAATTCCCCTGTTGTAGTGAGAGTAGTTGAGGTCAGATAATAAATGGAATCTTGGCCCGGGTCCTACTTCATAGTGGTCCACAGAACCACCAGTGGCCATTTTCTCATTCCTAAACGAATAGCTGTCATAGACATACTCAGCAATTGGAAGATTCTCCATATAGATTCCTGTCTGTGGAGTAAGAATGATCATAAAAGAAAAGGGCAGGTCAAAGCCTTTAAAACTGCTCCCCAGTCGCCTACCAAACCACAACAATTTTAAGCTCCAAAGGAAATGGTAGAGTATATTGCGGCCTTTAAACTAAAGGATACAGAATTAGTGATCCCCATCATATTCTAATGAAACCAGATAAATTCTGAAGGATGAGCATAAACTGTGCCAGGTATTATCCTTGCCAGAGCAGAATATCTGACCCGAGGTATACAGAATGCAGTCATTGATCTGGTGAATTCATCCTTTTCCAATTGTATCAGGAAGACAGTCAGAAATAGTTTTTACTTGTGATAAACTAGAATATTCATTTAGGGTCTTGTTCCAGAGTTATGCTAACTTTTCTCTTCTGTCGTAATAGAACAAAAAACCTGGACTATTGAAATGAAGTGCGGAACATCATGTTGGTCCATCACAGCAAATGATATGTTAACTGGACTAGAGAAACAAGAATTGGCAGATAAAGGCCAGAAAGAGAGGAAATAAACCCTCCCTTTGATGAAGGTTCAAGATCTTGTCCTCATCAGTGTAGATTATAGGCCTCTAGTGGTCTGGGGCAAGAATGTACTCTCAGAAATAAAGAACAGACTGTCACATGTTGCACCTCCCATGACCTAGAAGAGAGGGTGATGCTTGGTAGGCAGTTTCAGCTTCTGCAGTATATTTCAGCAGTATATTCCAGGGTTGGAAAATGAATCTAACTAATTTACCAGATGACAGAAAGGCTTCGAGCGCTGAGTGAAACGTGACATAGAAAAGGTTTCTGCAGCAGACTCAGGCAAGGGGGCTGCTACCGGGGCTGCTACCAGAGCTGCTCACCCAGAGCCTCTTTAGTACAAAGGAACTGTCTGCGGGAAAAGACAGTGGGTTTCGAGGACTCTTTTCTAAGGAAACCCTACTTTAAAAACAAAAATTAATAGGAAAAATAAAGAAAATGACTAGGAGGAGGACAGGATCCCATATTTAGGATCTCTCTCTAATATATATATATATGCATATATAGTATATATATATATGTGGGGCATTTCAGAATATCCTCTCAGAAATAAAGAACAAATCGTCACATGTTGCATCTCCCACCACTTAAGAGAAATGGCAATGCTTGGGAGGCAGCTTTAACTGCCTATGTGTGCGTGCGTGTGTGTGTGTGAGTGTGCGCATGTGTGTGTGTGTGTGTGCGCGTGTGTGTGTGTGTGTGCACGCACAAGCATGTGGCTCCTCATCGTGGCTTTGCCAGAGCTATCTTTTTACCAAGTAAAATTTGCAGTATCACTCTAATATGAACACATGACAAAATTTTCAGAGATGTGAGCTGGTTCTTGGCCCTCATAAATTGTTGTTATTGTTGTTCAGTCACTAAGCCATGTCCAGCTCTTTGCAGCCCCATGAACTGCAGTATGCCAGACTTCCCTGTTCCTCACTCTCTCGAGGTTTGTTCAAATTCATGTCCATTGAGTTAGTGATGTTATGTAACCATCTCATCATCTGCTGCCCCCTTCTTAGTATGTCAATTTAAATATAGTTGAGAGAAGGAAAGAAAGAGTTATAGGAGTTTTACTATGTTAGTTTTCATAGGATGTCTCACAAAAGTAAATTAAACTATTGTGTTTTTCACAATAGTAGTTTCATTATAAAAAATCAAAAATAGATCCTATTCCAAGGATGGGAGAATGGTTAAGCAAATTGCTGCACTTTCAGACTTTGGTATACTATGTAATAATTAACAATAGTGTTTAGAAACAATGCTTATGTCATAATAAATATATATATTTTCTATATGCATATTTATATATGTATCTATATATACATATACTGTATATATAGTAGATATATAATAAATTATTAATATCATCAACATATACATGATAGCAACAAAAATTAAAATATCAATCATTTATTCATTCTACAGAGAGTTTATTGAGAACACAATGTCTAGGAACTAATTGTCAATATAAATATCCATGATAGTCAAATTTTTCTTCTTTATTTCCATCTTCTCAAAGCCAAGAATAGTGCCTGGCTCATTTTGAGCAGCTCAGTAATATTTATTAAATAATTTCATTCAATCTTTCTGACAGTATAAGAGATAATTTTAATTGTCCATAATTTTCTCTAAAATACTTGATTCTATACAGTGGACTGCAAGTATGTATTTTAATTTTTATTTCTAATCCAAAGTCATTTGGTCAACAATTAAATATTCAGATAGAAAAAACACTCCAGAGGTGATTGGTAGTATTTGAAAGACATTGATCAGGAATCTATCCTGCAGGGGAATCTATACCAGGTTTCATGTATCACTGTTACTTTTTTATTAGAGAGTTCATTAATTAGCATAAGGAATGCTAGTGGTTATTTCTCATGGGTGAAATGAGTGATGTTTCAGCTATGTTGATCAGTTATAAATACTTTATATTCACTTGTAAATTTGCCTGAATAGTGTATTAAACCTGGGAAGCCTACATCTCTGGAATGGTGTTTTAGAAATCATCCGTTCCCATGAGAAGGACTGTTGATCTTCATCTTGGAAAAGTGTTAACATCTTTGGCTTGGAGTGTAACTTCCAAGAAAACTGCTGGGAAGTTACCTAAAGAGATGGAGAACTGGTGTTACCTGGTTGTCATGAAATGTTCATATTTGACAAAAATCAGTCTGAGCTTTGCTTTCATTGCTACAGATCCCCAAACAGCCAGAATGTTGGAGAAGAATTCTACTTATGGTAGATCACCAATACTCACCAAAAAGAGTCTGACAGTTGTGAGGACGTGCATTCAGTGAGGTCAGATCACAACAGACAAATGTCAGTATTATCCCCACTTTATAGATGATGGGGCTTCTCTGATAGCTCAGCTGGTAAAGAAGCCACCTGCAATGCAGGAGACCTTGGTTTGATTACTGGGTCCGGAAGATTCCCCTGGAGAAGGGATAGTCTACACACTTCAGTATTCTTGGACTTCACTGGTGACTCGGTAAAGAATCTGCCTGCAGTGCAGGAGACCTGGGTTCGATCCTTGGGTTGGGAAGATCCCCTGGAGAAGGGAAAGGCTACCCACTCCAGTAGTCTGGCCTGGAGAACTGCATGGACTTGACCATACAGTCCATGGGGTCGCAAAGAGTGGGACGCGACTGAGTGACATTCACTCTCACTTTCATTTATAGATGAGAACCAAAGACAGAGAAATACATGATTTGTCAAGGTAACAAAAATAAGTGAGAGGCAGAACTCATTGAGATGGAGGTTTAAATAGCATTCTAATGTCCCTCTCCTTGTACTTAAAGCTATGGAGGTAAAATAACACCAAACCAAAATTATGCATTAAAAAAAAAGGAATTATACCAAAAATATTACTAGTAATGGTCTTACAGGCAATTATTTTTCTTTCTACTTTTCTGTATTATACAAAATTTCAAAAAAAACTTTAAAAAAACTCTAAACTTCATTTGATTTCTTTAAAAAAAAAATTTCTGGCTGAAACAAACTGTCCTATCAATGTTTCTCAAAATAAGACTGGTAGAGAAAAAAATAAATTCATAGGCTTAATAAATTTTTTCTTGTCTCATAGCCCTAAAATATACTTATGCTGTTAACAGAATTTTTTTAAAATTCACAGAACATCCAAAGCAATGTATTATTTTTTCTATTGTTAAGAGTATTTTTTAATTTTCTAAAATTCATTTCTTAAAAACAGAATATTGACCTTATTGACTAAAATATAGTGTTACTCACTATTTCAAACAACATCAGAAGACAATGTTGAAAAAGAATAGAAATAAATCAGACCTCTACATTCTACTTTAAATTTCCTTGGGCATAGTTTATGTGAATATAATAATAAAATGCATTGCAAATCTTTCTAAGGACACCCTGGATGAAAGAGAGGGTTATATTTATGCTTTCTGTTGTTGTTAATAATGTGAGAGCTCTAGTATGTTTCACTTAAATGCTGTTTGAGTTTTCTAAGCTGATGAATTGGAACATTATAAATATGTATGTGACTGACAAGGCAGGTGAATAACGCCAGTATAGTGACAATCATTTTCCAAAACTGTTTTCAGTAGAGCAGTTGCTCACTGAGTTTTGAATTAAGTAACTTTCCAATGTGTGAGATATTTTTAAATGTAGGCTTTTGGTTATGCAAAGAAAAATTTGCAGCAGCGCACGCACGCATGGGACCTTTTGAAGAGGGCACCCTTATCTTCATTACCTCCACCAGAGTTTGGCCTCAGGTCAAATAACAGGGAGGGAACACAGCCCCGCCCATCAACAGAAAATTGGATTAAAGACTTATTGAGCATACTCCTTGAAAGAAAAGTCATGACCTTCCTAGACAGCAAATTAAAAAGCAGAGACATTACTTTGCAAACAAAGGTTCATCTAGTCAAGGCTATGGTTTTTCCAGTAGTCATGTATAGATGTGAGAGTTGGACTCTAAAGAAAGCTGAGCGCCAAAGAATTGATGCTTTTGAACTGTGGTGTTGGAGAAGACTCTTGAACATCCCTTGTACTGCAAGGAGATCCAACCAGTCCATCCTAAAGGAGATCAGTCCTGAATATTCAATGGAAGGACTGATGTTGAAGCTGAAACTCCAATACTTGGCCACCTGATGCAAGAGCTGACTCATTGGAAAAGACCCTGATGCTGGGAAAGATTGAGGGCAGGAGGAGAAGGGGACGACAGAGGATGAGATGGTTGGATGGCATCACCAACTCAGTGGACATGGATTTGGGTGGACTCTGGGAGTTGGTGATGGACAGTGAAGCCTGGCATACTGAGGTTCATGGGGTTGCAAAGAGTCAGAAATGACTGAGCTACTGAACTGAAATGAACTGAACTGAGCATGGCCCCGCCCATCAGAACAAGACACAGTTTCCCCCTCAGTCAGTCTCTCCCATCAGGAAGCTTCCAGAAGCCTTATCCATCCGAAGGCAGACAGAATGAAAACCACAATCACAGAAAATTAACCAATCTGATCACACAGAACACAGCCTTGTCTAACTCAATGAAACAATGAAACCATGCCATGTAGGGCACCAAAGATGGATGGGTGCAGAGTTCTGGTAAAAAGAAATCCGCTGGATAAGGGAATGGCAAACCACTTCAGTATTCCTGCCTTGAGAACCCCATGAACAGTATGAAAAGGCAAAAAGATAAGACACTGAAAGATAAACTCCCCAGGTTAGTTGGTGCCCAATATGCTACTGGAAATAGGTGGGAAAATAACCCCAGAAAGAATGAAGACACAGAGCCAAAGCAAAAATAACACCCACTTGTGGATGTGACTGGTGATGAAAGTAAAATCTGATGCTGTAAAAAGCAATATAGCATAGGAACCTGGAATGTTGTTAGGTCCATGAATCAAAGCAAACTGGAAGTGGTCAAACAAGAGATGGCAAGAGTGAACATCAATATTTTAGGAATCAATTAACTGGAATGGATGAATATAACTCAGATGACCATTATATCTACTACTGTGGGCAGGAATGCCTTAGAAGAAATGTAGTAGCCATCATAGTCAACAAAAAGTCCGAAATGCAGTACTTGGATGCAGTCTCAAAAATGACAGAATGATCTCTGTTAGTTTCCAAGGCAAATCATTCAATATCACAGTAACCCAAGTCTTTGCCCTGTCCAGAAATGCTGAAGAAGCTGACGTTGAACTGTTCTATGAAGACCTACAAGACCTTCTAGAAGTAACACCCCAAAAATATGTCCTTTCATTATAGGGGACTGGAATGCAAAAGTAGGAAGCCAAGAAATACCTGGATTAACAGGTAAATTTGGCCTTGGAGTACAAAATGAAGCAGGGCAAAGGTTAATAGTTTTGCCAAGAGAACACACTGGACATAGCAAACATCCTCTTCCAACAACACAAAAGAAGATTCTACACAAGGACATCACCAGATGGTCAATACTGAAATCAGACGGATTATATTCTTTGCAGCCAAAGATGGAGAAGCTCTATACAGTAAGCAAAAAATAAGACAAGGAGCTGACTGTGGCTCCGATCATGTACTCCTTATTGCCAACTTCAAACTTAAATTGAAGAAAGTAGGGAAAACCACTAGACCATTCAGGTATGACCTACATCAAATCCCTTATGACTATACAGTAGAAGTGACAGATAGATTCAAGGGATTAGATCTGATAGACAGAGAGCCCAGTGAACTATGGATGGAGTTTCTTGATATTGTACAGGAGGCAGGGATCAAGACCATCTCCAAGAAAACGAAATGCAAAAAGGCAAAATGGTTATCTGAGGAGGCCTTACAAGTAGCTGGGAAAAGAAGAGAAGCGAAAGGCAAAGGAGAAAAGGAAAGATATACCTATTTGAATGCAGAGTTCCAAATAATAGCAAGGAAAGATAAGAAAGCCTTCCTCAGTGATCAATGCAAAGAAATAGAGGAAAACAATAGAATGGGAAAAACTAGAGATATCTTCAAGAAAATTAGAGATACCAAGGGAATATTTCATGCAAAGATGGGCACAGTAAAGGACAGCTATGGTATAGACCTAACAGAAGCAGAGGATATTAAGGAGAGGTGGCAAGAATACACAGAAGAACCAATACAAAAAAAGATCTTCATTACCGATAACCACTATGGTGTGACCACTTGCCTAGAGCCAGACATCCTGGAATGCGAAGTCAATTGGGCCTTAAGAAGCATCACTATGAACAAAGCTAGTGGAGGTGATGGAATTCCAGTTGAGCTATTTCAAATCCTAAAAGATGATGCTGTGAAAGTGCTGCACTCAATATGTCAACAAGTTTGAAAAACTCAGCAGTGGCCAGAGGACTGGAAAAGGTCAGTTTTCATTCCAATCCCAAAGAAAGGCAATGCCAAAGAATGCTCAAACTACCACACAATTACATTTAACTCATACACTGGCAAAGCAACGCTCAAAATCTTCAAGCCAGGCTTCAACAATACGTGTACTGTGAACCTCCAGGTGTTCAAGCTGCTTTTAGAAAAGGCAGAGGAACCAGAGATCAAATTGCCAACATCCGCTGGATCATGGAAAAAGCAAGAGAGTTCCAGAAAAACATCTATTTCTGCTTTATTGACTATGCCAAAGCCTTTGACTGTGTGGATCACAATAAACTGTGTGAAAATTCTTAAACAGATGGGTATACCAGACCACCTGACCTGCCTCCTGAGAAATCTGTATGCAGATCAGGAAGCAATAGTTAGAACTATACATCGAACAACAGACTGGTTGCAAATCGGGAAAACAGTATGTCAAGGCTGTACACTGTTACCCTACTTATTGAACTTATGTGCAGAGTACATCATGAGAAATCCTGGACTGGATGAAGCACAAGCTGCAATCAAGATTGCCGGGAGAAATATTAATAACCTTAGATATGATGATGACACCACCTTTATGGCAGAAACTGAAGAGAACTACAGAGCCTCTTGATGAAAGTAAAAGAGGAGAGTGAAAAATTTGGGTTAAAACTCAACATTCAGTAAACTAAGATCATGGCATCTGGTCCCATCACTTCAAGGCAAATAGATGGGGAAACAATGGAAACAGTGACAGACTTAATTTTTGGGGGCTCCAAAATCACTGCAGATGGTGACTGCCTCCATGAAATTAAAAGACACTTGCTCCTTGGAAGAAAAGTTATGACCAACATAGATAGCACCTTAAAAAGCAGAGACATTACTTTGCAAACAAAGGTCCATCTAGTCAAAGCTATGGTTTTTCCTGTAGTCATGTATGGATGTGAGAGTTGGAGTATAAAGAAAGCTGAGTGCTGAAGAATTGATGCTTTTGAACTGTGGTGTTGGAGAAGACTCTTGAGTCCCTTGGACTGCAAGGAGATCCAGCCAGTTTCCATCCTAAAGGAAATCAGTCCTCAATATTCATTGGAAGGACTGATGCTGAAGCTGAAACTCCAATATTTTGGCCACCTGATGCGAAGAATCGACTCATTTTTAAAAACCCTGATGCTGGGAGAGATTGAAGGCGGGAGGGGAAGGGGACAACAGGATGAGCTGGTTGGATAGCATCACCAACTCAATGGCCATGAGTTTAAACAAGCTCAGGGAGATGGTTCAGGATAGGGAAGCCTGGCTTGCTGCAGTCCATGCGGTTGCAAAGAGTCAGACCCGACTGAGTGACGGTACTGAACTGAACTGAACTGAAGAAAAAAATGTAAGCCAATACAATAGTAGAGTTTTGTTCATAAAGTAAGGGATGGCTGGAATAACCACCTCTCTTTTCCTGATACTTCTTTCTCTGCTTATATTGTTGGCTGGTATGTGCTCTGTCATACCTGATTCTTCGTGACCCTGTGGACACTAGCCCACCAGGCTCCTCTGTCCATGGAATTTTCCAGGCAAGAATTCTGGAGCAGGTTGCCATTTCCTACTGCAGGGGATTTTCCCAACCTAGAGATCGAACACATGTCTATTGTTTCTGCTGCACTGGCCAGTGGAATCTTTATCACTATGCCACGTGGGAAGTCCTCCTCTACTTATATATGTGTATAATTATTTATGTTTACATATGTGTGCTTGAACCACACTTTTCTATTACTTTGATTTATTTCAGTATGCATACTGTCTAATGTTTGAGACATTCCAGTCTTGGTAACAAAAAACAACAATAAAAATGTTACAATAACAATTGCTAGATGTGCACTATGTTGCCTCGACAATGTCATTTAGATTACTTCTATTTCTTCAATACAGAAGAAAAAATGTCAATACATTGATTATGTTATTACCTAATATATTAATAGCAGCATGAAGACTCTTTTTTTTTTTTTTTTTTTTGTGGTGGTGGTGGTTATAAAAATGGAAGAACTCATTTGAAACAAAGAAGTGAATAAAACTGCCTCTGGAGAAGGGAAAAGCTACCCACTCCAGTATTCTGGCCTGGAGAATTCCAAGGACTGTATAGTCCATGGGGTCGCAAACGTCAGACATGACTGAGCAACTTTCACTTTCACTTTACGCTATCAGGGAAGGAGACTGTACAGCCTTGGTGGGGGTTCAGCTGGCTGATGGGAGCGTGCCTCTGGACAAGATGGGTCACTGAAGTCTCTACCATTACTTAGATTCCTAAGATTTTAAAGCTGCCTTTTCTAGAATATAAGAATATAAGCCTGGGGAAATAATAAACCATTCTTTGGGCTTTTAGAGTAAAGAATAACTACAGGACTGTCTGGGATGCTAATACGTTCTCACCGTTTCATTGCACTGTTCCCTTGAAGCCCTTCCATATAAAGCAAACATTTTACTCTGAATATAGTCATAGAGCACTTGGGGTTCATTCAAATTCTGCTTAATTTCTAGCCAACCTAAAAACTAAAAAGAAATTTTATACCATAAATGAAAATTACACTAATTTTTTGCTTAAATACTATAGAATAAAGGCACTTCATATTTTAGATATAAATTTATCTGATTAGTTTTTAAACTAACAATAGCAAAATTGTTTTTTGTCTTATTAATGTTGGAAAACCTTTCAAATTATAACTAATTTCTATCTTGGGTCCTCTTTTAGTAGAACTAATAACTACTTTTCAATGTTTTGTAAATTTCTTTAGCTTGTTTTTAAGATAGTTTTTGTGTGCATATTGCATTGTTTTGAAAGATTAATCTCCAGGCCCCAAATATGTCTTAGACTATCCTGTGTCATAATTAGTTTTTACATATTTCTTTCGAAGTATATTGTTAAATTGCTTGAGGGGAGAGATGACTTCTGAATTTTTAAATCTTTTATAATACCAATAATAGAGTTCTGTACCTACTGGACTTCAACAAATACTTTCTAAATTTAAGTGAATTTATAGATTTTAAAAGAAGGAAAAGAAGGAGAGAGAGAGGGAGAGAGATTTTGAAAGGGAGGAGAGGAAAGAAGGTGGAAGGAAGGGAGAGAGGGAGAGAGATTGAGAGAGAGGATTTGAGAATGATGGGGAGAGAGAAAGGTTGGAGAGAGGCACAGAAAGGCAACCAAGATATTAATTGGGGGAAAATGCCCTTTTAGAAAAGGTCAAAGGAACTTGGATTATTTTCTTGTTAAAGAAATAACCTTGTTTTAGGTTTCACATATAAAAAATCAAGATGGGTAGAAGGCAAAATTGATCTGAAATGATGAAGAATTTTTTGACCAGAAAAATTGTTAGAATGATAGCACAAAATAATTGAAATGGCAGCAGCCTCTGTGCTTTTGACTTTTATTAGCCTGTAGAGAAAAATTCAACCAGATGCAAGAAATATTGCTTCCAGTATGGAGAGAGAACGGTGAGGATTCACAGAGGAGACAAAATAATCTTGAAGAATTTTATCGACTTGGGCCCTCAAAGTAGAAAGGAAAGGAGAAAGCCTGAAGCAGAAAGTTCAGCATGAGCTAAGGCCCAGGACTGTGCTGGTATGAGGGGTGTTGAGTAGGGCACATGTTGAGGCATGATTAGAACCCATGTCCAAATGGTAATTCTCTTCTGTAATTTCAAACCTTGCTCTTGAACTCATTCTTGCTCAGCACTCATTTTTCCTGAGTCTAGTAGTGTCAGAGTATGAAGTTAATGGAGATTTTTGTACAGATTTTCTAAACTGAGAGAAGGGATGGAGTGGGAAAGCCAAGTGACAGAACCTCTCAGGGTTGTCAGTATTTGTAGAGAATTTCTGGTTCTCCTCTCTCCTTTCAAAATTGTGCCCGTTAAAGCTCAGAGAGGTTAGGCAACTTGGACAAAGCAAAGAGCTGATTAGTGCCAAACCCCCATTAGTCTACCCTGGGCTCCAGTGGGGAAGAGTCTAGATTGCAGAGGCAGACAGCCAAGTTCAGACTGTCTCCATTACTCATTACTGTGCAAATTAGGGAATTTCACTGAAAGAGGGAGATAAAAATATTTGCCTCATGGGTTTGTTTGTGATGAAACACTTTAGTGGTTATCATAGCAGCTAAGAATATGATGAATTTCTGTGCCTTGGTGTCTGCTCTAGACTGAATGTTTATGCCCCAGGTCCCCTACCATGTAAGGACACAAGGAAAAGATCCCCACCTGTGAACCAAGAAGCTGGCTCTTACTAGACACCAAATCTGCCTCCACCTTGATCTTGGACTTCCAGCCTCTCAAACTCTGAGAAATAAATGTTTGCAGTTTAAGCTACCCAGTCTCTGCTCTTATTATAGAAGCTGGAACTGACCAAGACAGTTCAGTTCAGTTCAGTTCAGTCACTCAGTCGTGTCCAACTCTTTGCGACCCCATGAATCGCAGCACACCAGGCCTCCCTGTCCAGCACCAACTCCCGGAGTTCACTCAGACTCACGTCCATCAAGTCAGTGATGCCATCCAGCCATCTCATCCTCTGTCGTCCCCATCTCCTCCTGCCCCCAATTCCTCCCAGCATCAGAGTCTTTTCCAATGAGTCAACCTTTCGCATGAGGTGGCCAAAGTACTGGAGTTTCAGCTTTAGCATCATTCCTTCCAAAGAACATCCAGGGCTGATCTCCTTCAGAATGGACTGGTTGGATCTCCTTGCAGTCCAAGGGACTCTCAAGAGTCTTCTCCAACACCACAGTTTAAAAGCATCAATTCTTCGGCGCTCAGCCTTCTTCACAGTCCAACTCTCACATCCATACATGACTACTGGAAAAACCATAGCCTTGACTAGATGGACTATAGTTGACAAAGTAATGTCTCTGCTTTTGAATATGCTATCTAGGTTGATCATAACTTTTCTTCCAAGGAGTGTCTTTTAATTTCATGGCTGTAGTCACCATCTGCAGTGATTTTGGAGCCCCTGAAAATAAAGCCTGACACTGTTTCCACTGTTTCCCCATCTATTTCCCATGAAGTGATGGGACCGGATGCCATGATCTTCGTTTTCTGAATGTTGAGCTTCAAGCCATTTTTTTTTTTACTCTCCTCTTTCACTTTCATCAAGAGGCTTTTTAGTTCCTCTTCACTTTCTGCCATAAGGGTGGTGTTATCTGCATATCTGAGGTTATTGATATTTCTCCCAACAATCTTGATTCCAGCTTGTGCTTCCTCCAGCCGAGCATTTCTCATGATGTACTATGCATATAAGTTAAATAAACAGGGTGACAATATACAGCCTTGATGTACTCCTTTTCCTATTTGGTACCAGTCTGTTGTTCCATGTCCAGTTCTAACTATTGCTTCCTGACCTGCATACAGATTTCTCAAGAGGCAGGTCAGGTGGTCTGGTATTCCCATCTCTCTCAGAATTTTCCACAGTTTATTGTGATCCACACAGTCAAAGGCTTTGGCATAGTTAATAAAGCAGAAATAGATGTTTTTCTGGAACTCTCTTGCTTTTTCCATGATCCAGCGGATGTTGGCAATTTGACAATACCCTCATATCTAATGAGAGGATAACAGTACCTACCACAGAACTGGTATAAGGATTAAATTGGTTAATTCCTTAAAAAAACATTAATTCATGGAAAAATTTTAGGACAGTACCTGATACATAGTTATTGCTCAATAGATGTTAGTTGTCACAGTCATCTTTACTGGAGCCAGATCTAAGGGTTTGAATCCTCCTCCCATCACTTCTTATCTGTGTGACCTTGGAGAACATCTCTGTGACTGAGATTACTCATCTGAGAGAAGTTAATAACAGTACTTGCTTAATAGGGTTATAGCGATGTTTAAACAAACAGGTATAGCAAAGAACCTTCTGGAATATACTTGTTACATGCTAACCACGCTATAAAACAGAGCTGGTATTAATTGTCTGAGAGCCCCCAAAAGATTGCCTTGTGGTTGTTATTTAATATCTAAGTGATATAATTTTGTTGAATCTAACTGTAGAGTGAAAGGTTTAGAATGGGTTTTGATATAAATATTGAGATGAACTAAGGAGAAACACTTAACACACAAAGATCTGAGTAAAGGTGATGCAAATCCCAACTGTTGACCATATGTAAAGAGATGGTATTTTTTGAAACATTAAACTGAAGCAAGCAAGTGCTTATTCTGAGGAATTAATAATTGCTTCTCTTTGCCCTGAGGCTCTTCTCTCATTAAAACTGAAGCAATAGTAGCTTTAGGGGAAGGTAGCTATTCCAAAATAATTGCTCAGCCTGAAGCAATTTTTTATATACATACATACATATATATATATATATAGTTATTATATACACTTGTTTAGGAAAAAGTTTTATTTTTAAAATTAAACAAATGTTTTTGAAGATTAAAAATGTAGTTATAGATTTTACAGTCACATGGTTCAAAAGTCAACAAGTATAAAAGACTATCTGGTGAAAATTTCCCGTCTAATGAAGATTATTCTACTTCCTCTCTGCACTGTCAATCAATACTAATGGTTTTGGTGTAACCTTCTAGACATATCTTGGAGATTTTACAAATTAGTATATGAAAAGTCACTTTGTTATTTTTCATACTTTCATTATATTCTGTTGCATGATTTACCATAATTTTTACTTAGCTAGTCTCATATTGATAGTCATTTACTGTCTTTCATGATTACAGTCACATAGTGAGTAACTTCATCAAAAAGTCATTTTCTGATAGCATGATTGTATCTGTAGTATAAATTCCTAATTGCCATTTAAGGCCATGTGTTTTAAAAATTTGTAAAATATTGCCAAATTATTTTCTATAGAGGTGGTACTAACTGATGTGGAAAATCTTCAAACTAGATTTTCTGAAGTATACATAAAACATCTGTTTTTGGCTTCACCAACTTGGTTTGAAATTCAGGAAAGGGGACAATGAGATTATCATTCAAACAGATGTTCAGTCCTGTGCTCACTGTCTGGCCATTGCTGGAGGAGGTGACAAACTTCAAAGAGTTCCCAGTTCCCATGGCTCTGGATGGCACTGGCAAGCAGGCAGTAAACAGACAGGGTTTCCAGGGCTCTGAGTCTGAGAGCAGCTTTGAAGGGTCTCTGTCTTACCAATAAGGCGTGGAAAAAGCTCCTGAGAGCTTCTGGGACCTACACCATGCTCAAAAGCAGAGGATGAGAAGAGGAGTGGATCTGGGCCCAGAGAGCCACAGAGAGCCAAGATTCTGTAATCAGCAGTGATGGCCAGTTTGCTGTTAACAGTTGCAAAAGATGAAGGGCACCTGACAGAGGGCCTTGTAGACTGTCTTCTCCTGGACAAAGCAAGGGGAACAGAGGACACAGAGGACATCTCTCTAATGACAGAATAGTATATAAACTTGAAGCTCACCTGGGGATAGGACAAGCACTCTGAACTTTCCTGTTTCATCTCTTCTCAGATACTGCATTAGCAATGGCAAATACCTTTACCCTGGATCTGTTATTTCACTGAATCCTTAGGTAATTTATTCCTAGTTGCAGACTAGGATGGGCTTCCCCAGTGGCTCAGTGGTAAAGAATCTGCCTTCCGATGCAGAAGACTCAGATTTGACCCCTGGTTTGGGAAGATTCCCTGGAGGAGGAAATGGCAACCCACTCCATTATTCTTGCTGGAGAATTCCATGGACAGAGGAGCCTGGCTACAGTCCATGGGGTCGCACAGAGTCAGACACAACTGAGCAACTGAGCTCACATGCAGGCTAGAACCTACTCCAAATAATTTAAACATAAGGAGACTCATAAAACACTCTTGGGTAATTTACAGGAATTCCAGGATTCCTGGGAACTAGTGAAAGTGAAAGTGTTAGTCACTCAGTTGTGTCTGACTCTGGAATTCTGGTCCATTCTCCAGGGACCAAACTTGGGTCTCCTGCACTACAGGCAGATTCTTTGCCATCTGAACCACCAGAGAAGTCCTGGGAAGTAGGCTGAGATGTAAAACCAGCAATAATAAAGGCAGCAGAAAAGTCCAGTAAAAACCAGTTACCATTCTCAGACCAGAGGAAGCTAGGGAAGGGTTGCCAGACACTTGACGACAGCTACCATAGGAGACCAGGGACCTCTCCAGTATGCCTGTCTATAGGAAAATGACTTCTTCCTGTCGCTGGCAGCTGCCTCTCGTTGCTGCTGGAACCAGGCTACACATGGAGCACTAGCCAGAGAATGCCTCGTCTGCAGAACGAGACAAGCGAGATAGGTATGAGGCTGTTGCATAAACAAGATCTGCCTCACTGTGGCCTTCGTGTTGAAGAGTTCCAGATCTGTGTATCTACACATCAGATCTGCATTTCCAACATCATGCTGGACAGAGAAAATGACTGCTCACAGTGTGGAGGCAACAGCTCTTTTGAAGTGACACTATTTTTTAGTGATTTTTTTCTCTGAAAGCTAGCCTTGTCTGCTTATTTTTAGCATTTTTGAATGAGGTCTCTGAAGACATGTTCTCACCACCCCGTTTCTGAGTTTTCATTTTGAACAGGTTCCCCTGAGGTATGCTCTTTCCCCTGAATGCCAATATCTTAGTTACTGTGCTTTAGCTAGAAATAAATGAAAGGATGAATATTTAAAAAAAAAAATCTGAATTCTGAACCAATGCATGAAACACAGGATGATTAACCATTTAATATTCTCCTCCCCCATGAAACTTACACTTATTTATTTCTTGTGGATTTTCTGTAAAATTGGATTTACAGACTTGAGTTTCCTTGAGAGTATATAGAACAGTGGTTCCCACTGGGTCTGACCACTTTTCTAGAGTATTCTGTTCATAGTCTCTGGGCTTTCCAGGTGGCACTAGTGGTAAAGAACCCACCTACCAATGAAGGAGCCATAAAGATACAGGTTCCATCCCTGGGTCAGGAAGATTCCCTGGAGAAGGGCATGGCAGCCCACTCCAGTATTCTTGCCTGGAGAATCCCATGGACAGAGGAGCCTGGTCGGCTACAGTCCATAGGGTTGCAAAGAGTGGGACACAACTGAAGAGACTTAGCATGCACGCACATAGTCTCTTTCTATTAGTAATTTCCTTATTTAATGTGTAACAGCTTCTTCTTCAGTTTTCTTTTCATTATTTTCTCTTCATTCACACATGTTCAAACATTTCTTATGTCCATTGTTTACTGTTAAGCTGTCATATCAGATAAGAGTGTCTGCCTATATGTGAAAGTGAAAGTTGCTCAGTCATGTCCTATTCTTTGCAACCCCATGGACTGTACAGTACAGAACATTGGAATCGGTAGCCTTTCCCTTCTCCAGGGGATCTTCCCAAGCCAGGGATCGAACCCAGGTCTCTCACATTACAGGCAGATTCCTTACCAACTGAGCTATCAGGGAAGCCCCGCCTGCTTATACAAACATGCAAACATACACACACACACACACACACACACACACACAGAGACAGACTTCTGAGATGTTGTGGGTTTGGTTCCAGGCACTAAAATAAAGCAGATATCTCAATAAAGCAAGTCACACAAATATTTTTATTTCCTAATGCACATAAAAATTATCTTTATATCATACTGTATTCTTTTAAGCATGCAGTAGTATTATGTCTAAAAAACAATGTACATGCCTTAATTAAAAAATACTGCTGAAAAATATTAGCCATTATATGAGGCTTCATTGAATTATAGTAGTAACATCAGTGATCATTAATCACATACCAGCATAATATATAATAAAATGTTCAAGAATTAGCAAAATATGACACAGACTCTAACTATGCAAATGATGTTGGAAAAATAGCTCAGTGCAGGGCTGCTACAACCTTCACTTCATAAAAACCACAATAAAGTGAAGCTGAATAAAGTGAGGTATGTCTGATATACATGTAACAACTACAGCAGAGTCTATTCTCATTCATGTTACAAATCCCATGTCAGTCGGTAGAGACCTCTGTCTCGACTTTATCATTCAGGGCCCAAGCTATGGCATTGGTTGTGGGAAGGAGACAACTGGAGGGCCATCTCTGGGCTCTTATGCCTCAGCCTGTACAAGACACAGCTGTTCACAGCTCAGTAGTCAGATCTAGGCCGTGGCTTCACTGTTAGTGCAAGAGGGCTGGGACATGGGATGAATGCTTGCGGAGCAGCAGCATTTATGTCTCAGCTGCTGTCAGAGGGAAAGGAGGAAATCAGTATCCTAGGTATGCCTTTCAGCTCCATCCTCCTGTCACACACCTGCACAAGCATAGACTCAGAGACCAGAGGGTGTCAGATCTGGACAGCACCGCCCTCAACTTTCAGATGGGGGAAGTGAAATGGAGAGAGGGTTGAGGACTAGATTGGGCTCTGCCGATGGCCCCCTGCTAGGCTGCCTCTGCCAGCTGCTTTCCAATGTAGCAGATTCCCCTTGGTCTCTCCTGGTTTGTTCACTGGCTCCCTCTCCCTTGTAATTTTTATTTCATTACGCTCCTCCCCTCATTCTGCCTCACTGCACATTTTAACTGTGGCCTTTATGAAGAGTACCATGAACATGTATCTGAGCCTCATATGAGCATTTTCAGCTTCCTGTTTCCGAACTTCTTTTGGCTCAGATGCTCCAGATTAACTTTTATAAGTACGTTTTAACACATAGAAGGCAAGAAACGAATATATGCTGTAGTAAAAGGAATCCTGTGAGAGGCATGTGTAAAGGGGACCTTTGTCCTCAGGGCTGGACCATAGGTTTCCAGAGTCAATGCAACAAAAAGAGGTTTCATTTAAGCCTATATATGCAAGTGCTTTTAGATGCAAGAAATGTAGTAGCTTGTATTAGCTGATGCTATGAATCTCGTTATCGCCTTTTTCAATTTTAAAAGATACTGTAGATTTCCAAAGTACCTAATATGGTTGAATCAAAGGCTTAGGGGACACAACCTGAAGGCTGCTGGTTGTTGTAAAATATTGACTTCTTCCTCTTTGCATTTCACCTTATTTCATTTAAAAAAATATTGTGTATCTTTTCTTTGGTTGCCTGTCTAGCTTTTGAAAAGCTTATTCTAACTCCACTGACATTTTGCTTGCCTGACGTCTTCTAAATTATAATAAAGTTAAATAATACTTTATGGAAGTGCAGTCTTTCTCTCTCTCTCTTTTATTTTTCTTCGCTAACATGCATGCACTCCAGTCTTGACTGTTTAGCAAACCTTGTAGAGAATTATTTAAGTTTGGGGATATTAGAAATGGTGCATTAATTATTTCATTTTCAAGAAACAAGCCTTTTAAAAGAATGGAACATGATTAATTTCCACTTCTCATTATTTTTTAAAGCTTCTCTCTAAAATGCCCTTTTCTTCCTAGGCATAGAAGTTTGTTGTTTCAGGCTACAAGGGTGAGTGATTTTATTTTCACTACGGGACTGTTCCTGCAAAAGCCAGATATTGATTCTTTTGTTGGATGTACAGTAAAATCATTTAAAGAAACTTGTTCCTTCTTTTTTATAAAGATGAGCATTTTAAATGTGTGTTCCTGCTCTTTCTGATAAATCTGTGCCTAACTTAGATTCTCTACATCATTTTGTACTTTTTTTTGTGTATTTGGTAATAACAAGATAGAAAAGGCATATGGAGAAGTGAATACAAAGAAGATTTCTCTCATGTCGAATCTTATAAATGCTTTTCCTAAGGGTTTGTGTGAAGCCATTTTGTACAAAGCCCTAACAGTGAGAATAAAAAAGTTGCAAAAGAGATTTTTAGTCAGAGAAAGCTTTTTACTTAATGAAAGAGTAGCATCTTGTATCTATCCTGTAATTATCAAGAAATAATAGAAAACAGTATTTCTCTCCAACACAGAAGAGCACCTTTATATGATTATATGATAGGATGACTCTATATTTTAATTATAAATGTTTACTTCAGATGGTACTGAAGGGAGCACAGATTGGAACATTTATGGAAGATGATTTGGCTTCTCCATCAAAATCTAAACTATACATGCCTATAGTTGCAATGTGTTGGGTTAAATAAAAATCGTGGTAAACCCATAGAGAGGATGACTTGGTGGCATAAAAAGAGTGGAAACAGTGTACACACTCCCCAGTATGATTCCAATGTGTTTTGTTGAGTGAAAAATCAATGGGCAGAACAGCATGTAGGAAATGTTACTATTTGTGTTACAAAAGGAGAAATAAGTAAGTTTATAAATTTATCACACGTAATATATTGTTGATACGTCCAAATAATATCCCAAATGATATCCCAATAATTCCAAATAATATTAGTTGTAAGCGGGGAGCAAAATTGAAGAGATAGATTGCTATGATTTGAAATCTTTTGGTTACTGGGAAGGAGAAGTAAGGAGGAAAAGGGTAACCAAGCTTTTGAGCCTGTGTTGGATGTAAAGGAAGGAGGAAGGAAGCGGAGTAAAAGAGGAAAAGTGGTGAGTACATTTGAGGCGCAGGATGGCTGTGGGACTGTGGCATGTCTAAGCAATTTGGAATGTGTGGCTGCGACTCAGAAGAGAGGATAAAGGAGGGGATGGACATCTGAGAGCCATCCATGTAGATATCACCCTGAGGTAATAATTACATTAGCGGAGTTCTCCCAGAGAATGCATTTTGGAAAAAGAGTGAAAATTTTCAGATTCCTAGGATCTTTAATATGCAAGTATAACTTAGAGTTTCTCTGCCTTATTTCTAATATGAATGACTAATAAAGTCTGAATATTTATTCTCCAGCTTTCCAATTTAAGCAGAAAGAGAAGTAATTATTTTAGAGTGCTTGTAGCTTGCAACATGATTAGAAATTTCATAGCACATTTATGAGATGTGGATGTTTTGTTTTGAGAAATGCAGGAAGCAAGTCAGACAGGATAAATATTGCTATAAATAAATGCATACAATAGGCAACTCCAAAGCATTCTGATTTGGGGAATCAAACCATCAAGCATCTAATGCTTTTGGCAGGAAGAGAGGAGGCGAAGGCCAAATGAGAATTGGAAAGAACAGATGGCTGTCCTCAGGTGATAAATATTTAACACGAGCTATAGCAGGCATTTCTCAGTAGGTTGACAAGATCTTAATGACCTAAAATTTATTTTAGCATTCTCTGCTTCAATGAAAGTGAACACCCACCTCCTCAAGCAGCGTATTGTGATGGATAAGCCTTTGAGTATAAAATATCGACCTGAGCCGTATTGACAAGACAGAAAAGGGCTACAGGGCAGAAGCTACCAAACTTTATCTGTTCATGGAGCCCTTAGTGTCTCAGTATTTTTTCCCCACAGCGTCCTTAGGCCAAAATAAGAACCTGATAGTTCGGTGCTTTAAGTACCTAGATCCAAACAACTTCATAAGTGTTTATGCCTTAGCAATTTAGCAGCCATTTAAAAAAAGTGTTACACATACATTAAAAGAAAAATTATTTTAAATCATTCTTGAATAACCACAGTTACCTCCTAAAATGATCTGTGCCTCTGTTGAGCACTACACAACTTCTTGAACCTTGGAATCAGACTGTATCCCTCTCTATCCTCACTTCCTGCTCCTGATTAATTTTTGTGCACTGCTCACTACAGAAAACCCAGTTTCTAAAAGAGGTCATCCAAAGGAATGTCACGTGGTCTGAAAATTACCTCTAGCTTGTCATTCATGGGCTCTCTGACAGATGCTCAGTATCAATGTGTTTCCATTAAAAATGTAAAAATTCCATGACACCCCTATAAATTCTCTGCCATCTGAAGATGGCATACAGCTAAGGAACTGCAGCCTTAGGGAATTAGGAGGTAGTCAAAAATCAGTGTGGGATCAGGGAACAGAACACATAGCTCATCTCTTTGGATAATCAAGTGGTTTCCTCACTGTGAGAAACGAAGATTCATTGAGTTCATAAGAGGCATCATAATTTGTTTCCAGTTATGCATCAACATGAGTTTGCATAACCCCCTTTCAAGAGAATACAATGAGTTTTCAAGATAAAGCAATAACCTCTTATCCTAAGATCCCATGAGAAAATAAGATCAGATTATAGTCAGTGCTTCTGTGGGCAGAATTCAGGGCTCGTATAGGTTCGACAGCTTGTGATTTGTTCCTCAGAGTATTTTGAGCTGTGCCTCTGGGGCTTTGTTAAAGGACACAGTGTCAGATGTATTATCTACTAGAGGGGCCAGGAAATGACTCTGCATCTAATCACTCCTGAACCTGGAGATATTTTATTAGGTGAATGAAATATTAGGCTCCTACATCACCTTAATTGTGTTCTAAATTGGATCCCAAAATTAAATCCTTGTTTCCTGTCTATTATTGCTTAACTTGCTTTTTAAAAATTGCTATGACAACAAATTCATTGTAAGTTATAATTTATCAACTGTCTAACATAATCATTAGGTAGAACAACAGGATTACCTCTAGCTTCTAGGACAATTATGAAGAAAACGCACTTCCTTTTTCCCGTTTTCCCTGGAATCAACCTGATTCTAGAATGTATCATCTTTGAAAGGAAGAAGAGGAAGCAATTACTTATTTTTTCGAGTTTCTGCCTATGCTATACTATGCAAAGTATAGATTCTTTAGTATATATAGTATATATATAGTAGACTGTGCAAAAGTATATATTCTATACTTTTGCTACCTTGGTGAATTCAGAATCCACAAGAACAGTTTCTCTTTACTGGTTAGGAAAAACTTTCTCAGAATTAGCAAGGGCTTGAATGGGAATTCAAACACCAACATCCATGTTCTTTTTACTATGTGCTTTCTTTCTTTTTCTAGGACACTTGGACAATGCCACCAAACAGTGCAAAGCTGTGTCTGATCTGCGACCCTCCAATCTGCTGTCACAAGCCCAGGACAGAGCCAGTTAGGTCCAGGTAGGTTCACAGGTTGGTAAAGTCCCAACAGCCAATGTACGGAAGTTGCTCTTTTTGTGTTCCCTATCATCCCCAGGTTGAAATCACAAGGTTATTAATGCTTAGAACCTTTAAAATCCAAAAAAATATGGGCCCAGGGAAGACTGAGTGTGGTACTGGGAGAGGTCTTAGAGATCTCTTAATTCAGTTTTATGATATTATAGTTGAGAAAACAAGGACCGGGGTACTTAAGCTACTGTCTCAAGTTAGTGAAGATCTGGGTTTTAGAATCCAGGTCACCTGACATCAAATCTAGAGTTCTTTATACCATGTCTTTGCCGATCATGAGATTCTTTTCAAACACAATAATATAGGCTTATTACAGTAAAAAAGAAAATATAAATATGTAGTGGGTAATAAAAATGGAGAAGGCAATGGCACCCCACTCCAGTACTCTTACCTGGGAAATCCCATGGATTGGAGGAGCCTGGTAGGCTGCAGTCCATGGGATCACTAAGAGTTGGACATGACTGAGCAACTTCCTTTTGACTTTTCACTTTCATGCACTGGAGAAGGAAATGGCAACCCACTCCAGTGTTCTTGCCTGGAGAATCCCAGGGATGAGCGAGCCTGGTGGGGTCACACAGAGTCAGACACAACTGACGTGAATTAGCAGCAGCAGCAGCAGCAGGTAATAAAAATAGAATTTACCTACATTCCTCCCACTCAAGGTAACCACTTATGTTAAGACTTCTTTCTACATATATATGTTCATAGACTTCCCTTTCACTTTTCACTTTCATGCATTGGAGAAGGAAATGGCAGCCCACTCCAGTGTTCTTGCCTGGAGAATCCCAGGGGCGGGGGAACCTGGTGGGCTGCTGTCTATGGGATCGCACAGAGTCGGACACAACTGGAGCGACTTAGTAGTAGTAGTAGTAGTAGTAGTAGTAGTAGTAGTGTGTTCATTTAGGTAGCCAGAATGATCTCCAGGCCACAATACTAAAATGGGTAGCCTTTTCCTTCTCCAGGGGATCTTCCCAACCCAGGGAACGAACCCAGGTCTCCCGCATTGCAGGCAGATTCTTTACCAGCTGAGCCACAAGGGAAGCCCAAGAATACTGGAGTGGATAGCCTATCCCTTCTCCAGAAGATCTTCCTGATTTAGGAACCAAACCAGGGTCTCCTGCATTACAGGTGGATTCTTTACCAACTGAGCTCTCAGGGAAGTCCCTATTTTAGAAAAAAAGAAAATATAAATATATAGTGGGTAACAAAAGTAGAATTTACCCAAATTCCTCCCATTAAAGATAACCGCTTCTGTTAAGACTTCTTTGTATGCGTATATGCTCGTCTAGGTGCCTGAGATGGTAAAGAATCCACCGGCATGTAGGAGACCTGGGTTTAATCCCTGGCTTGGGAAGATACCCTGGAGGAGGGCATGACAACCCTCTCCAGAATCCTTGCCTGGAAAATCCCTATGGACAGAGGACCTGGCGGGCTATAGCCTTTGGTGTCGCAAAGAGTTGGACATGACTGAGCAGCTAAACACACACATATTTTTAAAATATTATTGTACTATGTATACTAACTTGTAATCATTTTAACTTAATATTTTATAAATACCTATGTTTGAATACAAAATATATACCAATATCATAATCTTTTATATCAGCATAGTACAATAAACAAAAACCTTTTTTTGTGGAAGTTTAGGTTCTTTCTAATTCGTTGCCATTATAATAATACTTCTATACAACTTATAATGGAAGAGGTATATATGCATCTCTGTCAATCTGTCAGTCTATCTCTATATCTATCTATCTACTGAATGATTAATTTCTCGAGATATATTCCTAGAAGTTCAACTCCAAGAACAAAGCATATGTGTTAGATTTCTCCAGAGAAACAGAACCAATAGGATTTCTTATGTAGTAAGTAGTAGTTTATAAAAAATTGGCTGATAAGATTATGAAGGCTCAGAATTCTCAAAATTTGCAGGTTAATTCTGCAAATGAAAGACCCAACAAAGCCACATTTGTGTTTCCAGTCAGAATGCCAGCAGGATCACGACCCAAGAAGAGTCAATGTTTCAACTCTGAAGGCAGGAAAAAACTGTCCCCCAAGTTGAAAGGCTATCAGATAAGAGGAATTCTCTCTTACTCAGGGAAGGTTCAGCCTTTTTGTTCTGTCCAAGCTGCACATAAAATTATCAGAGTAGGTGAACAGTTTTTAAATTTCTGATTTGTATTTCCAAGTTGGCCTCAGAAAATTCTGCCCTATTTCGGAAGGCAAACTCCAGCAGCAGAGAATGTCCATTGTTCCCCACCTTGCCAACACTAGTCTCATCAATCTTTTGAAATCCTTGTCAGTCCTAGTTATTTGTGAATTCTGTATTTGTGACTTTTCTAACTCATTGAAGTCTGTTTGAAATTTGAAAGTCAGTACTCAGGCCACTTTCCCTGTTGTTTGTGGATATGTGCAGAGTGGTGAAAAATTTGAATCACATATGGGCAAACAAGGCCATCTCCTGCTTTCTTGTCTCAACTTTCATACTGTGAACAAGTGTCTTTTTCACAGTTAATTTAGTGCCACAGTTTTCACATTTTGTGCTTTTATTGTTAATTTTGCTGTTTAAATGGTCCCCTGTATATGCTAAAGTGCTGTTTACTGTTCCCATGTGTAAGAAGCTGTGATGTGCCTTCTGGAAAAAAACACACGTGTAAATAAGCTTCATTCAGGCATGAGTTATAGTACTGTTGGCTGGGAGTTCAGTGTTAATGAATCAAGGTATGACGTATCCAGAGAAGGGGAGAGGAAATTCACTGATCTGTATGTGAGGCTTCTCTGGAAACTGCAGAAATAACATCCACAGTTCGAGATGAAGCTATGGGACAGTTAAATTTGTGGATTAGTGGTATGATGACTGATTAAAAAACCGTAGTAGATAAAGTTGTTGTGAGTTGAAAGCCAAATAAATTTATAGTCACATTACCCAGCATCAAGATAATGTTCTCAACTGATGTTTTATTATAGAAACACTGCCTATGGTTGAACAAAATTATATACTTATCAGTTGAAGAAAATGTTGTGACTGAAAGCTTGCAAGAACCTGTTCTATTTCTGCATATTTTTAATATGCATCTTTTATTGTAGCTGATATTGGCCTATGTTTAATTGTTGCTGTTGTTATTTAGTTGCTAAGTCATGTCTGACTCTTTTGTGTCCCCATGAACTGTAGCCCACCAGGCTCCTCTGTCCATGGGATTTTCCAGACAAGAATACTGGAGTGGATTGCCATTTCCTTCTTCCCTGGATCTTCCTGACCCAGGGACTGAACTGGCATCTCCTGCACCTAGGCAGATTCTTTACCCCTGAGCCATCAGGGAAGATCTTTTATACGTAATGAGCATATATATTTCTTCTTTGTCAAGAGGCAGTACAATGCAGTAGTTAAGAAAGAGTATAGTGTCTGAAATAATATCCTGGCTCCACACTAAGCTGATATCAAGAAATCTGAGTTCTACAGCGTTTTCTTCCATACATATATGATTGCTATTACTTTCTGAGCTTTTCCTTTCACTTATATAAAATGAAGTTTTGAATTTCTCCAATTCTAAGGTTTTGGGTTTTATAATCTAAAGATGTCATATTCCAGATCTACTCTAAATTAACTTCCACAATGTACAATTGGGAATCAATGACTACTGTAATGTTTCTAGAAGCAGAGCATAACTGCTGGATTAGTACATACATTCTTTAATTCTATTTTGAAGATCTGAAGAATTTTAGAGTGATACTACTTCCAAGGAGTTGTTTTATATATGTATACACATATATATATATATGATTATTGACTCAAATTAGTAAACAAAATCTGCATTATCATTTTATCACATAAAAATTATAGTATAATTATATTATCTGCATTGTTATTTATTGTCACTGTCTCTGTGCATAATTACACTGGAGACAAATAGGTTTACTTCTTAATATGGTTCACTTTCACAAATTGCTATAATGAGTGAAGTAATTTATAATAATTTTAGCTAAAGAAAAATACAGTCACCAAAGTTTATACTAAAGATGCTCAATCTCCAATTAAAGTTAAAATAATTTTCAGTGTGTAGTATGTAGAAGAGAAAACAGTAGAAATCCATTCTTATGACAGAATTTGTAACTGTTCCACAAGATACCAAGGTTTTTATCTGATCTACAACTTTTCATATATAATCAGTTTCTTACTCCTACTCAGCAACCTGTTTTAACTTGCTTTCTTGTAATCAGGCCCAGAATCTATACTCACAATCTTTGTGTATGTTGTAATTGGATATATCTTGTTTATGCCAAAGCCTTTGACTGTGTGGATCACAATAAACTGTGGAAAATTCTGAAAGATATGGGAATACCAGACCACCTGACCTGCCTCTTGAGAAACCTGTATGCAGGTCAGGAAGCAACAGTTAGAACTGCACATGGAACAACAGACTGGTTCCAAATAGGAAAAGGAGTACATCAAGGCTGTATATTGTCACCCGACTAATTTAACTTCTATGCAGAGTACATCATGAGAAATGCTGGACTGGAAGAAGCACAAGCTGGAATCAAGATTGCTGGGAGAAATATCAATAACCTCAGATATGCAGATGATACCACCCTTATGGCAGAAAGTGAAGAGGAACTAAAGAGCCTCTTGATGAAAGTGAAAGAGGAGAGTGAAAAAGTTGGCTTTAGTTCAGTTCAGTTCAGTCGCTCAGTCGTGTCCGACTCTTTGCCACCCCATGAATCGCAGCACACCAGGCCTCCTTGTCCATCACCAACTCCTGGAGTTCACTCAGATTCACGTCCATCGAGTCAGTGATGCCATCCAGCCATCTCATCCTCGGTCGTCCCCTTCTCCTCTTGCCCTCAATCTTTCCCAGAATCAGGGTCTTTTCCAATGAGTCAGCTCTTTGCATCAGGTGGCCAAAGTATTGGAGTTTCAGCTTCACCATCATTCCTTCCAAAGAAATCCCAGGGCTGATCTCCTTCAGAATGGACTGGTTGGATCTCCTTGCAGTCCAAGGGACTCTCAAGAGTCTTCTCCAACATCACAGTTCAAAGGCATCAATTATTCGGCACTCAGCTTTCTTTATAGTCCAACTCTACAACCATACATGACCACAGGAAAAACCATAGCCTTAACTAGATGGACCTTTGTGACCAAAGTAATGTCTCTGTTTTTGAATATGCTATCTAGGTCATAACTTTCCTTCCAAGGAGTAAGCATCTTTTAATTTCATGGCTGCAATCAGCATCTGCAGTGATTTTGGAGCCCAGGAATATAAAGTCTGACACTGTTTCCACTGCTTCCCCATCTATTTCCCATGAAGTAATGAGACCAGATGCTATGATCTTCGTTTTCTGAATGTTGAGCTTTAAGCCAACTTTTTCACTCTCCTCTTTCACTTTCATCAAGAGGCTCTTTAGTTCTTCTTCACTTTCTGCCATAAGGGTGGTATCATCTGCATATCTGAGGTTATTAATGTTTCTCCCGGCAATCTTGATTCCAGCTTGTGCTTCTTCCAGTCCAGCATTTCTCATGATGTACTCTGCATAGAAGTTAAATTAGTCGGGTGACAATATACAGCCTTGATGTACTCCTTTTCCTATTTGGAACCAGTCTGTTGTTCCATGTGCAGTTCTAACTGTTGCTTCCTGACCTGCATACAGGTTTCTCAAGAGGCAGGTCAGGTGGTCTTCCCATCTCTTTCAGAAATTTCCACAGTTTATTGTAATCCACACAGTCAAAGGCTTTGGCATAGCCAATAAAGCAGAAATAGATGTTTTTCTGGAACTCTCTTCCTTTATCAATGATCCAGAGGATGTTGGCGATTTGATCTCTGGTTCCTCTGCCTTTTCTAAAACCAGCTTGAACATCTGGAAGTTCATGGTTCATGTTTTGATGAAGCCTGGCTTGGAGAATTTTAAGCATTACTTTGCTAGCGTGTGAGATGAGTATAATTGTGCGGTAGTTTGAACATTCTTTGACATTGCCTTTCTTTGGAATTGGAATGAAAACTGACCTTTTCCAGTCCTGTGGCCACTGCTGAGTTGTCCAAATTTGCTGGCATATTGAATGCAGCACTTTCACAGCATCATCTCTCAGGATTTGAAATAGTTCAAATGGAATTCCATCACCTCCACTAGCTTTGTTCGTAGTGATGCTTTCTAAGGCCCACTTGACTTCACATTCCAGAATGTCTGGCTTCAGGTGAGTGATCACACCATCATGATTATCTGGGTCATGAAGATTTTTTTGTACAGTTCTTCTGTGTATTGTTGCCACCTCTTCTCAATATCATCTGCTTCTCTTAGGTCCCTACCATTTCTATCCTTTATTGAGCCCATCTTTGCATGAAATGTTCCCTTGGTATCTCTAATTTTTTTGAAGAGATCTCTAGTCTTTCCCATTCTAATGTTTTCCTCTATTTCTTTTCATTTTTCACTGAGGAAGGCTTTGTTATCTCTCCTTACTATTCTTTGGAACTCTGCATTCAAATGGGTATATCTTTCCTTTTCCCCTTTGCTTGTCACTTTCCTTCTTTTCACAGCTATTTGTAAGGCCTCCTCAGACAGCCATTTTGCTTTTTTGCATTTCTTTTTCATTTTATCCAGGTGTAGCAAAAATTCATCATTTGTGCGTTTCTGGTATATTTTGAATACCTTCTTTGCATTTTGATAATTTCCCACAGTTTGAGTTTTGGTTTGTTATTGTAGAATCTATTTTTAGACATGTTTGCCCCAGACTAAGGGCATAGAATCTACATTTTGTGATTCCAGAATCTATACTCTGGAAGATAAGCAAAAATAAGCCACCTGAGAATGTAAAATTCATTTTTTTTCTGGAATAGTAGCTTGGATATGTGGCTTTTGGCAATAGGAGTCTCTTTATTGGCCAAATATCTGTGTGTCCTGGATGCTTAACCTCTACCCTGTTTTGCTAGCCCTGTTTAATGAACCTATGCATTCCTTAATATCCTTTAACAAATGATTTCTCTACTAGATTAAGCAGAATGTATTTTGTTATTTGCAAGTTAATTAAAATATGTTAGATTTTATAAAAACACTATGCACATAGTTTTTTTAAAATAAAAGGATTATAATAAACATGAGCCATCTCTCCATTTTTTTTCCAATCCTATTACCTAGAAACATTCACTTTCAACAACTGATTTGCTTGGTCTGTTATTTTCCCCTTCTCCACATATAAATTATATGTGTATATAACTATTTATCATAGCTAGATATTCTTGGGTTGGCCAACATGTTCATTCAGGTTTTCCATAAAGTGTAATGGAGAAGCCTGAATGAACTTTTTGGCCAAAATTGATTATGGATTTCTGTTTTTACGTTCACCTCTCGCCTTCCTGTATCTTCTCCATATCATTATAAAATATTTGCTTAAATCATTGGTCAGTGTTCACTATGTAGATATGTTTATTAATAAGCCAAGTAGTATACTATCATTTTATTTTTTATACCCTTTCATTTTCCCTGGAGTCTATAATTTTTCTTGCTCCCCACCTTTTCTTGTTTGATTTGTTTGTTCAATATATCTTTTAAATTCTCTGTCATCTCACTCAAATACTCATTGCTAGGAGTTTTTTCAAATGTTCTAATAAATCTGATGTTTTGGAGATCTTACCCTCACTGTTTTAGCCTGTGCTGATTGCTTTCTAGCCTTTGGGATGGCTGTCCTCCATTCTGTAGCTTTCTTGTGTTGGATCCTCTATTTTCTCCGCACCAGTCTGCCTCTTTCTTGTTTTATGGCCCCATTTTGCTAGAGCATATCTTATATTTTCTTCCTGAAAATGAATATATGAGATTTTGAGATCCTGCACAATTTTGCAAATTCTGTATCACTGCTCACATTTTACCATTTGGCTATAAAATTGAATATTGTTCCCACAGCATTTTTCTATGAGCAGCGCTTCTCTTTTTAAGAAGAAGGAATTAATTTTCTCAATTGTTTTTTAACTGTGATTTAATGCAAATTAATTGTTAACTCCGGTTATTACTGAAGTGAGTATAACTGTCATTTGCAATTTTAAGTGGGAATTTTCATATCTGAATGTATTTTGCCACCTTTGAAAGGACTTAAGTAGTTTACAGTGTCAATATTGTTAAATATTTTGCAAATCATCAAAATAATGTTAACAATATTAATTTATAGCCCTTTGGCTATCTTCTTCCAGACCTAGGAAAATTTCGTGAAGTATTAATATAAGAGGAATTGGACTTATAACTTGATATCTGTTGCCAGTTAGGAGGATTAGAGCTCTGTTTTGGATATTGTCATTTCTAGCAAAATCTGCTGGATAAATACTGAGATTCATAGGTGTTAGAATGACGTTTTGTGCTTCTTTTTACAGGAAAACTGACTTTTCTCATTAATCCAAAGTCTTTTCTAAATGAAAAGTCCAAGAACATTAACTTCAAGATTTAAAAATTAAAATAAAAAATAATGTTCAATAAAATATAACAGGCAGTTTCTATGAAAGTAAGCTTTGATCTTGAAGAAAATTCAGGATAAGCATCTCTATGAAAATAACAATCCTTAACTCTGTTTTATCTTTATATACTACTACATTACTCAGTATTCTGATATATCCTTGTGCAGCATTGTATACAGAGGAGGCACTCACTAACAGATGGCATACAGAACAAATGAAAGGATGAGAGACATGCTGCTAAGTCGCTTCAGTCGTGTCCGACTCTGTGCGACCCAATAGATGGCAGCCCACCAGGCTCCCCCGCCCCTGGGATTCTCCAGGCAAGAACACTGGAGTGGGTTGCCATTTCCTTCTCCAATGCATGAAAGTGAAAAGTGAAAGTGAAGTCGCTCAGTCGTGTCCAATCCTCAGTGACCCCATGGACAGCAGCCTTCCAGCTCCGTCCATGGGATTTTCCAGGCAAGAGTACTGGAGTGGGGTGCCATTGCCTTCTCCAATGAGAAACATAGTAAATGTTTAAATAGAAATTTTAGAGTTCTTTTTTTTTTTCTTTTCATTGCAATGAAACTCATGTAATGATGTAAATTCTAGGCTGATAGTAACTTAGGAACTTTCAGTATCTAAAGATTGCACTGTCTCCTCCTCCTTTTTTTCCTCAGCATCTTACCCAGGCACTGAATTATCTATCTTGTCACAATGTCTGCCACTTGGTTACAAACTTTAGAAGAATTAAGTCTGTGATTAATTCATCTTAGTATTTACGTTAGCAGCTACCATTTTAATCTGCACACAGATGGTGTTCAATCAGTGTCTATAGAGTTGAGTCATTAGTGAGCCTCTGGCTGACTATCTACCAGGTTCAACAACGTGATAGCACCTTTCCAATAAAGAAATAAAATAGAAGTTGTGTAGTAAAACATATTAAGATAAATGATGGGACAATATCATACAGAGAGCACAGACAAATATAAGCTCATGGCTTCTAAGAAATTGTGTAAAAATTTCACTGTAGCTTAATGCCTTTGAGATCATTGGCAGACACTTTTACATAATACAAAGAGGATATTGATTTTAACCAGTGAGGGAGTTGACTAGTGCCCTGCTTTTGTTTGGATTAAAACAATACCATTTAAAGAATGTTCTTTCACAAAAAGTCTTTTTAAAGAACGTATATGCCTTTTGAAGCCTATTTATGCAAATATTTGATGCTCAGAGGCATTAAAAAGTTGAAAATTAACTTTTTCTTCATGAAAAAATTTAAAAAATAAATGGTAGAATCTGAGTAAATGTAAATATGTTAATTTGAGGAGAAAGTTAGAAACCAGAATGCTAAATCATGACCTGTGTCTTAGACCTCTATATCTGGGAATTTAATTCATCTGGGAAACTTCCTTGACCTCTGCCAGCTCTCTCATCATCTCATTGTGTTTGCTGTAATGAGTACTGCTCATTATAATTTCTTATAATAGCACTGCTATGAGGCATCATTAAATTCACCCCTAGAAGTAGTAGTTGTTGTTCAGTCGCTAAGTCATGTCCAACTCTTTGCAGCCCCCTGGACTAACTGTAGCATGCCAGGCTTCCCTGTCCTTCAGCATCTTCCAGAGTTTGCTTAAACTCATGTCCATGGAATCAGTGGTGCCATCCAAGCTTCTCATCCTCTGTCACTCTCCTCTTCCTGCCCTCAATCCTTCCCAGCATCACAGTCTTTTCCAGTAAGTGGGCTCTTCGCATCAGGTAGCCAAATTATCAGAACTTCAGCTTCAGCAACAGTCCTTCCAATGAAGTCCTTCCAATATCCAGGATTGATTTCCTTTAGAATTAACTGGTTTGATCTCCTTGCTGTTCAAGGGATTCTTAAGAGTCTTCTCCAGCACCACACCTTCTCAAATTGCCACCTTTTATTTTTTACCTCTTCTATCAATCTCCTTGGATGCTAAGCAAAATGCAGACTCCTTGAGGGCAGGGCTTGCTTACATTGGTGTTAGACGCTCAGTCATGTCTGATTCTTTGCAACCCCATGGACTGTAGCCCTCCATGTTCCTCTGTCCAAGGAATTTCCTAGGCAAGAATACTGGAGTGGGTTGCCATTTCCTTCTCCAGAGGATCTTCCAAACTCAGAGATCAAACCTAGGTCTTCTGCATTGCAGGCAGATTCTTTACCAGCTGTGCTGCCAGGGAAGACCTACATAAGCCTAAAATCATGCTAAGTACACAGGGCATTAAGAAGTGTTATTGAATGATGATTAAAATGGGACATTTTCCTATTCCTTTTTCTATTCTGTTTGATTACTTGTAAGTTGCTGTTATATAAATAAAAAGTTCAGGGATTATGAATTTTGTTAGCTTCTGAACTGTTTAGGAGACTGGATGCTGTTCCCAGATCAATGACTTTAGCTAGAGGACAGAAGCAATGACAAAGTGTCCTGTCACATTAGTTACTGGTTTGTTTTCCCTTCACACAGGGCATGTTTGTACCCTGATATAAACTGCATCCTGTTTCCAAGCAGATGAGATCCAAATGTATGTGAATGATTCAGAACAATTAGTCTGCAAGTCTGAATAAGCAGCTCCAGTTTCAGACTGTAGGTTAATAATGTAATTTTTGTAGAAGGATAAGACTTTACCAAAGCTGTGGTCACTGTTACTGAGTAATAGGTTAAAGTTCAAAGTGGGCTGCCATTTCCTTCCCTAGGAGATCTTCCTGACCCAGGAATTGAATCTGGGTCTCCTGCATTACAGGCAGATTTTTTACCATCTGAGCTACCAGAGATATACACGTTGTGGTAAGACCATTTAATAATTTTAATATTTGATGCTATTTAAGAACTGGACATGGAATAACAGACTGGTTCCAAATAGGAAAAGGAGTACATTAAGGCTGTATATTGTCACCCTACTAATTTAACTTATATGCAGAGTACATCATGAGAAACCCTGGGCTGGAAGAAGCACAAGCTGGATTCAAGATTGCTGGGAGAAATATCAATAACCTCAGATATGCAGATGACACCACCCTTATGGCACAAAGTGAAGAGGAACTAAAAAGCCTCTTGATGAAAGTGAAAGAGGAGAGTGAAAAAGTTGGCTTAAAGCTCAACATTCAGAAAACTAAAATCATGGCATCTGGTCCCATCACTTCATGCAAAATAGATGGGGAAACAGTGGAAACAGTGTCAGACTTTATTTTTTTAGGCTCCAAAATCACTGCAGATGGTGATTGCAGCCATGAAATTAAAAGACGCTTACTCCTTAGTAGGAAAGTTATAACCAACCTGGATAGCATATTAAAAAGCAGAGACATTACTTTGCCAACAAAGGTCCATCTAGTCAAGGCTATAGTTTTTCCAGTAGTCATGTATGGATGTGAGAGTTGGACTGTGAAGGAAGCTGAGCACTGAAGAATTGATGCTTTTGAACTGTGGTATTGGAGAAGACTCTTGAGAGTCCCTTGGACTGCAAGGAGATCCAACCAGTCCATTCTAAAGGAGATCAGCCCTGGGTGTTCATTGGAAGGACTGATGTTGAAGCTGAAACTCCAATACTTTGGCCACCTCATGCGAAGGACTGACTCATTGGAAAAGACCCTGATGCTGGGAAGGACTGGGTGCAGGAGGAGAAGGGGATGACAGAGGATGAGATGGCTGGATGGCATCACCGACTTGATGGACTTGAGTTTGAGTAAACTCCGGGAGTTGATGATGGACAGGGAGGCCTGGCATGATGCAGTTCATGGGGTCGCAAAGCATCGGACATGACTGAGTGACTAACTGAACAATAAAAATATGCACATCAAATTTATATTTTCCCTGTATTTGGAGATTATATTCTCAAATATCTACCCATGCTTATCAAGTTTATTAAATCTTAACTAAATTTATTAAAATAGTGCTTAAGCTCTTTTGAGTCTTTTAATGTGAAAAATCAACTTCCCCAGCTATTTTGGCATGTGGAAACATTCCCTATGTCATCATTCAGATACCAAGATTTAGTCTGGATTTGACTTTTTGATGCACCATTCTGTTTAACTAGTATGTTGAATGTGATGCGCATATAAATAATCAAGTTACAAATTATATATAAGTAAAAAAGCTATGTAAGTTAACACTCCTTTGATGAATAGCAAAGGTGTTTGATAAAAATTATGAGAAAACCTTCTTCCAAAAATTAGTAATGTTTCAAGAATGATTAAAGTAAGAATATTGTTAGTGTTCAGAATATAAAAGGCAATGTGAAATAATTCTAATGAATCAGAGTGGATTTATGTCTAAGATGAGGAAAATTGAATGACTTTGAATGAAAATTTTTAAATTAATTTTTAGCTAGAAATGTCAGTTATCAAAAGTTGTTTATCAAAGGCAGATATTTAATACCTCTTGAATGATTTTCTCAAAATTAGTCAATCTCAGAAACAGTCATGCAGGTTAATGACAGCTTCACTTTGCTGAGAAGGTACGTTCCAAATTCATTTCTCTAGTGTTTTTAATTTTGTAGAAGTTTATTTCAGATCCATGGATCTGCTTGCGACCTGTGGCATCCTCTGTTGATCTGATTATTCAATGGTGCATTTCTGTTAATTCTAGATATCTTAAAATACTGATATAGTTTTAAATTTGATAAAAATTGAGATCAAGAAGTGTATGCAGCCCCTGGTCAGTGATAAGAAGGCTAATTCCATAGCAATCTTGGTAATAAATATTATGAAACATAAATGGAAGTTATGGAGTATTTTAGGTAAGTTCAGCCTAGCCTGATGTTATATGGGTTAGCAATAGCTCTGCTTCATTGTTGAAGACAAATACCCCCTGGGAATAAGTGCTACTTTGCTTTGTAAATGCACAAGTGCACATTCATAGTCCCTTGGTTTTAGGATATGAACGTTAGCTGCACTGAGCATTAGCCCACAACTGGGATTAGGTGACACAAAACTCTGCAGTCCATTTTACAAATGTGACTCTATTCAGGTAGTTGGGCTTGTGTGTGTCATGAATATCACATTGGGGCTGTTAGTTGACAGAAGTGTTTCAGTTTTACAGTTAATGTGTAAAGTTTTAAATACCTTATTCAGGGGACTTTTATTTATAAGAGTGCTCTTTGCTGTCTGCATCATTTCCCACCCATCATCAAAACTTGACAGGTAGCCTTATGATAAATACTTTGAAGGACTGAGAAAGTTATCTTTCACTAGGAAATGTCATCATTGAGATGAATCAGATTTTGAACGAAAGCCAAAGCTTTAATATGAATGATGTTAGAAATACTATTCATATCCTGGGTATGCCAAAATACGTTGGTTGGCACATTAATGAATAAATTAAGTTTATTATGGGTTTGCTAGAGAAGATTCTGATTTCTTTTTTGAGATTTTGCTTTACCTGATCTCAATAATGATAGCAGTAGTAATGAAAATGAGAGCTAAGTTAAATTAAGTAGATACTATATGAAAGGCTGCTGTGGTCGTATGATTATTTATTTGACAAAAACACATGTTACGAGGTAGATAGTGCTGTTATTTTCATTTTATATGTGAGGAAATGGATGCTCTGTGTATTAGTCTTCTATTGCTTCATAACACATCACCACAAATCTAGCAGCTTACACCACCACCCATGTATTAGCTCACAGTCTGTAGAAAAGAATTCCAGGCATGGCATGATTTGGTTCTCTGCTCAGGATCTCACAATGCTAAAATCAAGGTGTTATCTGGACTGCTTTCTCATTCAAAGCCTCTGGGGAAAAATCCACTTCCATTCTCATTGAGGCTATTGGCAGAATCCAGCTCCTTGAGAAAGTAGAACTAACTGAAGTACCAGTTTCCTTGCTGGCTGTCAGCTGGGGTCACTCTCAACTCCTGCAGGCCACCCATATGTCTTGCCATCTTTAAAGATGGCCCTTCCATCTTTAAAGCAGGCAATGGGAATGTCTTGTGTCAAATCTTAGACTTCTTTCTCTCTGACTTTGAGACCCATATTTCAAAGGCTCAGGTGGTCAGGTCAGGTCCATCCTTTCTTAAAATTAACTAATTTTCTTAAAGCTAACAATGACATAGGACATACTCTAATCAAGGGAGTATCTCTCCTGCCTTCATAGTTCATACCCACACTGAAGGGAGGGGGGGTTCATTATACAAGGATGGAATCATTGCAGTATTGTAGGAGGTACCTACTACACCCTGAAAGCATAAATAACTTTCCAAGGTAGCCAGCTAAAAACTGGTGGCAGCAAGATCTGAACTCACGGTTGTCTAACTCTAGAGCTTTGCTAATTTTTCTATATAGGGCCTGATTATGGGATTTAAAGCTACCGATCAGCAGGGACTGTCTGGCCATTATACTGTTACTGAATGGTGCCCCTTGGAGTTCTGGAGTCAGTGGTCCTGACTAGATGATATTATCTCTTGCTTCATTCTAAACACATGGTGGTGGTTTAGTCACTAAGTCAGGTCTGAGTCTTGCGACCCCATGGACTGGAGCCCACCAGGCTCCTCTGTCTGTGGGATTTCCCAATCAAGAATACTAGAGTGAGTTGCCATTTCCTTTTCCAGAGTATCTTCCTGACCCAGAGATCAAACTCAGGTCTAATACACTGCAGGTGGTCTCCTGCATTGCAAGCAGTTTCTTTATCAACTGAGCCACAGGGATGCCCCTTCTAAACCCATATCTATTTTACAATTTTAAAAATTTATCATCATGCATTTAGTTTAAAAAGTGGGAGAGTACCATAAAGTTTATTTTTATTCTATTATTTAAAAATAAATCTAACTTTCAGAAAATCCTCAAAACTTGGAAATCCCATATACCTGTCACCAAAGTTCCTTAATTGTAAACGTTTGCCACATTTACCTTATCAGTCTGGTTCTACACATGTGTATTTTTTATTAATAGCTCTAATGAGATATAATTCACATGCCTTAAAGTTCATCTGTTAAAAGTCAGCAATTCAATGATTTTCAGTGTAACATTTTGTGTAACATTTTTGAGGTTCATCCACGTTTTAGTACTTACTCATATTTAATTCCTTTTTAATGGCCAAATATTATTCTATTTTTACATTTGCTTATCCACTCCTTAGCTGGGTTGTCTATACTCTTTGTCATTATGAATAATGCTGCTGTGAACATTTGTATACAGGTTTTATATGGACATATATTTTCATTTGAGGGGTTATATATTTAGAGATGGAATTTCTGAGTCATATGGCAACTCTGTATAACCTTTTGAGGAGCTGACAATCTGTTTTCTGAAGCAGCTGTACCATTTTACATTTCAACCAAGCAATGTATGAGGATACCAATTTCTCCAGATCCTGGGCAACATTTAGTATTGTCTGTCTCTTTATTTATAGTTTTTCTAGAGTGTGTGAAGTGGTATTTCAGCGTGGTTTGATTTTAATTTCCCTATCAAGGCTATGGTTTTTCCAGTAGTCATGTATGGATATGAGAGTTGCACTGTGAAGAAGGCTGAGTGGCAAAGAATTGATGCTTTTGAACTGTGGTGTTGGAGTAGACTCTTGAGAGTCCCTTGGACTGCAAGGAGATCCAACCAGTCCATTCTAAAGGAGATCAACCCTGGGTGTTCTTTGGAAAGAATGATGCTGAAGCTGAAACTCCAGTATTTTGGCTACCTCATGCAAAGAGTTGACTCACTGGAAAAGACTCTGATGCTGGGAGGGATTGGGGGCAGGAGGAAAAGGGGATGACAGAGGATGAGATGTCTGGATGGCATCACCAACTTGATGGACGTGAATTTCAGTGAACTCCGGGAGATGGTGATGGACAAGGAGGCCTGGTGTGCTGCGATTCATGAGGTTACAACGAGTTGGATATGGCTGAGCAACTGAACTGAACTGAACTGAACTGAATGACTAATAATACTGAGCATCTTTTAATGTTCTTATTGATCATTTGTATATCTTTGTAGAATTCTCTATTCAAATACTTTGCTTATTTTTAAATCAAGCTGTACTTGAACTGTAGGTTCTTTGTATATCCAAGAACTTTTTATGTATCCATAGTATTCTTTAAAGTACGACATCAAAAAAAAATCTGAAGTCCAATTTATCTAGTTTTTTTTCTTGATGCCTTGTGCTTTAGGTTTAGAGAAACATTAGCTAATTCAAGGTTATAAAGATTTACAGCTTCAAGAAGTATTACAGTTTAGTTCTTACATTTAGGTCTTTGATATATTTTGAGTTAATTTTCATCATGTGAGGTAGAAGTCCAGCTTCATTCTTTTGCATATTGATATTTGTTGTCACAGCAGTATATGTCGAAAAAAGATTGTTTTTTCCCAATTAATGTCTTGGCATTATTGATGAAAGTCAATTTCCATAAATGTTAGGATTTATTTCTGGACTCTAAATACTATTCCATTGATCTGTATGTCTCTCTTTGTATGTCATTACAACATTTTCTTGATTATTGTAGTTTTATAGTAAGTTTTCAAATTGAAAAATGTGAATCCTTCAACTTTATTCTTGTTTTTCAAGGTTATGTTGGCTATTCTGAGTCCCTTGCATTTCCATGTGAATTTTAAAATCAGTTTGTCAATTTCTACAAAAAAGCTGCCAGGTGGGATTTTGAAAGGGATTGCATTTAACCTATAGATCAATTTAGAGCGTTTTGTCATCTTAACATTACTTCTTTCAATTCATGAACATGGATGTCTTCCTTATTCAAGAGTGTTTTGTAGACTTAAATGTATGTCTTAAATTTCTTTTGTTATATCTTTTCTAAATATTTTATTCTCTTTTATATACTATTATAAATGATATTGTTTTCTTAAACTCATATTCAGATTATTCATTGCTAGTATATAGAAATGCAATTGATTTTTGTACATTGACCTTTTATAATTGCAATTTTGTTGAATTCATATAGTAGCTTTAATAGGTTTTAGTGAATTTCTTAGGATTTTCTACATAAAAGTTTATTTCCTATTCAAATAGTTTCACTTTTTAGTTTCTATCTGGAAAAGCCTGATTTACCTGACTAGAAATTCCAATAATACTTTTATATCTAACATTTTTTCCCCTTCTGATCCAAGATTCAATCCAGGATTATGTGCTGTATTTACGTATAACAGTTCATCAGTTCACCCCCGATCTGATTTCTTCAATGTTTTCTTTTCTTTTGTTGCCTTGATATTTTTGAGGAGTCCAGGCTAGCAATTTGAAAGAATGTTCCTCAATATGAACTTATCTAACGTTGATCAGATTTAAGTAATGATTTTAGGTAGGAAATCCACAGAAATGGTTCTGTGTTCTCAGTGAGGCACATGATATTGCTTTGCCCAATGGGCAAAATTATTTTAACTTCTAATATTTTGAATAGAGTGTTATCCACTCTAAAGTTAATAAATAAGTATATACCTCCTGTCATTTAATAAACTTTCATCCACTTAGCTATAATCCATTAATGATTCATTCCTGAATCTATTATTGCTATGAAAGTTGCTAAATGGTGCTCACTGCAGATCTCAGGGCTTCTCAGCCTCTATAATCACATGAGCTAATTCCGTATAGTACGCATATATAGAATCATTTATACTTATATATGCCCTATTGGTTCTATTTCTCTGAAGAACCTTGACTTATACAAATTTATTCAATGCCTTCCTCACCCAGGGATCAAACTCCTGTCTCTTGCATTGGCAGGTGCATTACTTACCACTGAGCTATGAGCCACCAGGGAAGCCCTGGATAAGGTCTACAGCCAATATTCTGAGCGACTTAACTATGAAAAGGGCTAGAAGGTAGTATAAACTAAACATCTGTGTCCTCCAAAATTCATGTTGAAGCACTAATCCTCAGTGTGACTGCACTTGGAGATAAGACTTTAATGGAGGTAATTAAGGTTAAATGGGGCCATGGGCTTCCCAGATGTCTCAAGCGACAAAGAATCTGCCTGCCAGCGTGGGATCCACAGGAGATGCGGCTTTGATCTCTGGGTTGGGAAGATCCCCTGGAGAGGAAATGGCAACACACTCCAACATTCTTGCTGGGATAATCCCATGGACAGAGGAGCCTGGTGTCACTACGAGTCGAACACAACTGAGTATGCACACAGATGCACAGGGCCATAAATGTAGGGCCTTGATACAGTAGGATTAGAGTCTTTGTTTAAAATGACACTGGGAGCTTCCCAGATGGCTCAGTGGTAAAGAACTCACTTGCCAAGCAGGAGACGTGTGTTTGATCCCTGGGTTGGGAAGATCCTCTGGAGAAGGAAATGGCAATCCACTCTAGTATCCTTGCCTGGGAAATCTCACGGACAGAGGAACCTGGTGGGCTACAGTCCATGGGGTTGCAGAGTTAGACACAACTTAGCGACTGGACAGCAGTAGCAAGAAGAGACACCAGAGAGCTCTCTCTCTCTGCCATGTAAGGATATAGCGAGAAAATGATCGTCTGTAAGCCAGGAAAACTCTCACCAGAAACTAGTCCTACCAGAACTTGATCTTGAACTTCTGCTCTACAGTGCTGTAAGATAATAAATTTCTGCTGTCTAAACTACGCAGTCTATAGTATTGTGTTATGGCAACCCAAGCAGACGAATACAGAATCTCCCTTTCTCTTAATACCTATTTGTTATTTTAATTTGGCCACTTGATACATGGGATTTTAGTTCCCTGACCAGGGATTGAACCCATGCCCCCTGCATTGGAAGCTTGGAATCTTAACCACTGGATCCCCAGGGAAGTCCCAATAGCTGTTTTTAATACGATGCTTGCATGCCTCTAATGTCTCCATAGCTATATCCGATGCTCTTGAAATTATTGTCTTGTCTCTGCAAGACTGAACCTTGAGTTTTCTGCCAAGGAAAGGAAGGTGTACATGCCTGGATATGCTGGGTGTGGGAATGGATGCAGAAGGTTAACAAATTCAAAAATTCCTCCTGTTTCAAGCCCCACTCTGCACCCTTCCCTTCAGAATGACAGCATCAATTTGTGCTTGTCTCATGTTTTGGAGTCTGAGCTGTCTTGTTGCTAGGGGAAAAAATTGCTACCTTTTCTACTGCTGTTTCCTGTCTTGCTCCCCTTTTCTTGGAAATATGTCTCCTTTTAAACATTTTCTAATTGTGGTTTTCTGTCATTTTCTGACAGTCATGTAAATGGAGTCTGTTGTAGGGACTGGACTCCAAAAGATCATGGGCTTGATCAGTTCTACCAGTTCCCCCAGTCCTACAGAGCCATTTACTGAGACCCAACAGCCAGAGGTTGCAGCATCAGCAGTTTGCAGGAACTCAGGAAGTGGTCAAACTCACATCAGAACTTCTGTTCCAGAGAAGGGAAGGAGGAAACCTGTGTCCCATGATAAAGCCAATATTTAGATACCAGCATCTTATGGGAATTAGTTGGCCAGACAATGTTAAGCAACAGTGATAAAGAATAAAAGAGGACTCCCATCTGACTCTTGAGATATCATATGTGCACCCCTCCAACTCTCCTCTTCCTCAACGATAGAGGAAACAATTCAGAGAAGGTGAAGAGGGACATGTGGGAAGAGTAGATTATACCTCTTATTTAAGCTCCAAGAGAAATAGACAGCCTACAAATGGGAAAAGGAAAGAGGTATGAAATTAGATAATGAGGCTGAATTTTATAAATAATTGGTATTGATTCTTTAAATGCCAATATGAAACTATTTAAATAATAAAAAGGGACTAAAAGATTATGGAATCCGGATAAAATATATTCAAGAGAGCCACCATCCAGCAGGAAATGGGTGCCCACATGGTTCCATTGAAGGCAATTATTTTTAAATATTATGTTTATACACAAATAACTTGAGACTAATAAACATACACTAATAAGCAGTATATAGTTATACTCTGGAGTTTACATGTATTCAGACCAAGAAAAGAGAACAAAGTACTCTAAATTCCAGTTTTGAATACTTGGGACAAAATAGTTGGGTCTGGAATAGACTGGCTTAGGCCAGATGTCTACCCATAACCCAATTAGATGGGGTGGGAAGATGGGTAGAGAGGGCAGGGGCATGTAGTAGAAATATTACTCTGCCACCATTTTTATTTTTTAATTTTACTTTTCACTGGTTCTTAGCTGTGGCATGTGAACTCTTGGATGTGGCATGTGGGATCTAGCTCCCTGACCAGGGATTGAACCTGGGGCCCCTGCACTGGGAGCATGGAGTCTTAGTCACTGACCACCAGAGAAGTCCCATCTAGTACCATTTTTAAACATAGTTCTCGGAGTAGGTGAAACAGGAGCTGTGAAGACATCCTCATAGTTTTGAGGATGTTACAGCTAAGTGTCCATCTACTTTTTGGCAATGATAGCATCAGAGTTAAAGAATCAAGTTCACCAGAAGCCAGAATACTTTCTTTCTCTGTGCAAAGTGATTGTGCAATCAAGCAAAAATAGCAGCCATTTGCTCCAGGGAATTACTGTTACTGTAAGCTAAGATGGTGAACCAACTACAATAACTGACTCATAAAGACTAATATTTTGCTCATCAGTACTTTGAAGTCCTCACATTATTGTGCCTTCCGATCCAAACCTATCATGTCATGAACTTTGCCCAAACCCAATCCGTCCTTCTCCTCAACAAAACCTACCCAAACTCTCCCAGACAAAACCCTTCAGATACTTTCCACTGGCCTCCCCCTTCTAGGCTTCCCTGGTGGCTCAGAGGTTAAAGCGTCTGCCTGGAATGCAGGAGACCTGGGTTCAATCCCTGGGTTGAAAAGCTCCCCTGGAGAAGGAAGTGGCAACCCACTCCAGTACTCTTGCCTGGAGAATCCCATGGACAGAGGAGCCTGGTAGGCTACAGTCCATGGGGTCGCAAAGAGTTGGACATGACTGAGCAACTTCACTTTCCCCCTTCTAAGGACACTATTAAGTTTCTATCATGGTGATGTATATATGCATGTATACTCAGTCACTAAGTCGTGTCTGACTCTTTTGAGACCCCATGGACTGTAGCCCACCAGGCTCCTCTGTCCATGAGATTTCCCAGGCAAGAATACTGGAGTGGGTTGCTTCTCCAGGGAATCTTCCCCACCCAGGGATCAAACCCACATCTCCTGCATTGGCAGATGGATTCTTTACCACAGAGCCACCTGTGAAGGTGATACTCTCTCTTATAGCAGTAAATCTGAGAAAAATAAACTTTGCTGTAGCAATTGGTTCTTCTGGGGGACTTTTCAAATGTCAACAACTGACACTGAGAGCTATGATTTCTGCTATTTCTCCTGTTTCAAATTAACTTCCATATATTATTACCATTTTATTCCCTGAGGAGTTATATGCAGTTTATATTTGTAAAGCAAAAAATAATTTTTCACCAAAAAGCTTATTGAAAAGATTAATTGGTAACAAATTAATTTCTGAAGAGAAATAAGACCCCATGAGATACATTAGTCTGAACCTAAACATCAGACAATAGTCAAGTCTACTCAAAATGTTAATCATCTTTTCAGGTGAAACATAGGTTGAATAGTCAGAAAAATAACAACAAGACAGTTGACGATTAAAGATTCACCCATGAGAATTTTTACAGCATTAATATCCATAGTTAAAAAATTAGTAGTCAAGATCAGTGCTAATACAGCCAGTTTTGTGTAAATTCCCATTTAAATAATTTTTGAGTACATTTTTCCTGGTGTATTTTTCTGTTCCTCCCAATCATTGACTTCCCTCCTGGTAAATATTAGTAAAGGGTAAGGTCCCATCACTTCATGGGAAATAGATGGGGAAACAGTGGAAACAGTGTCAGACTGTATTTTGGGGGGCTCCAAAATCACTGCAGATGGTGATTGCAGCCATGAAATTAAAAGACTTTTACTTCTTGGAAGAAAACTTATAACCAACCTAGATAGCATATTCAAAAGCAGAGACATTATTTTGCCAGCTAAGGTCCATCTAGTCAAGGCTATGGTTTTTCCAGTAGTCATGTATGGATGTGAGAGTTGGACTGTGAAGAAGGCTGAGCGCTGAAGAATTGATGTGTTTGAACTGTGGTGTTGGAGGAGACTCTTGAGAGTCCCTTGGACTGCAAGGAGATCCAACCAGTCCATTCTGAAGGAGATTAGTCCTGGTTGTTCTTTGGAAGGAATGATGCTAAAGCTGAAACTCCAGTACTCTGGCCACCTGATGCGGAGAGTTGACTCATTGGAAAAGACTCTGATGCTGGGAGGGATTGGGGACAGGAGGAGAAGGGGACGACAGAAGATGAGATGGCTGGATTGGCATCACTGACTCGGTGGACGTGAGTCTGAGTGAACTCCGGGGGTTGGTGATGGACAGGGAGGCCTGGCCTGCTGCGATTCATGGGGTCGCAAAGAGTCGGACACAACTGAGCGACTGAACTGTACTGAACTGAAGGTCTCTGGGACTTAAAAATTTTGGCCTTGGCCCTTTTTGGTTTTCTCATATTCTAATGCTCCTATAGCAATATTGACTACAACATTCAGTACTGTGTCACTGCCACTATTATCTTATTTTTACTAAACGTAAAGGCATAGTCATGACCATATATTAAAATCCGATGCCAAACGAAAACAAACCGGGCTGGCTTCAGCTGGAGTTCATATTGGGCATCTCATGTGCAAATTGTCCTTGTGCATATCCATCAGAGAGAGCTAATAGTATCGTATCTCCTTCATGTAGGCCCTTATCAATAAGAAGAACAGGAAACTGTGGAGGTTGGTTTTCAAAACATCTTTCCAAAGCATTAACTAAACCACAAAATTTCATTCTTTCTTTCTAACCATAGCTGTGTTGTAATAGCATCATACGTTATTACACTATCACTGATACACAGGAACCAGAAGATGTTTAGCAAAAACTTTTTTAAACCTCAATTTACAGTGTTTGGTTGGTGACCTTGGGCAAATTAGTCAAGTTGTTTTTTCAGCCACAGTTACCTCAATTGCTATATGTGAAGAATAATACATGGTTGTTATAAGGATTAGAGAAAACGTTTTACAATCATGCCTGTGTGTTAGTTGGTCAATTGTGTCCAACTCTTTGCGGCCCCATAGACTGTAGCTCACCACCAAGTTCCTCTGTCCATGAAATTTTCCAGGCAAGAAAACTGGAGTGGGTGCCATTCCCTTCCAGGGAACTTTCCAACCCAAGGATTGAACCTGGGTCTCCCGCATTGCAGGCAGATTCTTTACCATCTGAGTCATCAGGGAAGCCCATAACCATGACTAGCTTTCAATAAATAGTAGTTGTTGGTTATCTATTCAATACAGAAATGAAGCAAAATAAAATTCAATATACAGGCACACAAAGACTAGAAGGGGTTTAACACATTTGCCAGTGAAGAATTTGAGAAATGTGTTATATATTTCTTAACTTATCATAGAAGGAGCATCTGTAATGAAGAGGCAAAAAGCAAGATTTTAGCAGCTTGTGCAAGCCAGAAAGGAGGCTGACCTGTCTCACACGTCTTTTGCATCATTCAGTAAGAGATTCTTTGCTGGCAACTTTGAGAGTCAGATTTTTTATTGTGGAACAGAAAGGAGACATCAAGTTTGAAATTTTTATTTTGATGTTTAAATATTACCATATATTTTTTGAATGGCTCATGGGAACAAAATAAAGCAAATTCTAGAAATGTAATTTTTAGATTTTAGTCACATAGAATGCATAGCAGAAGTCTTGCAGAAAAGTCTTTTCAAATTGAGAACTTTGTGGAATTAATGGCCTCGAATGGAATCAACTTGTCAGATATATCATGACTCACACAATTGAATTTTTTTACTGAGATGGCAAGACCTTGACCACATTTGTCTTCAAACCTCAGGGAGGCCAAACAAGTGTGCTATTGATTTGTTCAAGGAAGTGGTAGTTCAGATTCAAACATTATGTGTGGGGTTGGGCTGCCAGTTTGAGCTGCAGCTATGTACACAGCTGGAGCTAAAACATGACCAGGCATGTCTGGAGGACAAGCAACTCGACTTCACCCGGAGTCTATTTTTATTAGGAATGAAGTGCCTCTAAGGAGAGAAAGCACCCTCTTCCCCTGGAATAACTGGACTCTGTAGGGTGGGACAACTTTGCTAGAGCCCGGTGGTTCTTTCATAGACAGTGCAAAACCAACACCTCCGAACTAGGGAATATACTTCTTAATGTCTCCAGAACTCAAGGAGTTGTCTGTTTTAATTAGTGCTGTATCCCTAGAGCCTACACGGGGAACAGACTCATGATATGAACTCATAAATATTTGTCAAATTTGTTGAATGACTGTGATCTCATTTATTATCTCAGGCAGATTGCTTGATAAGACAGGGTAATCGTTAATTTTATGTGTTAACTTCACTGAGCCACTAGAGTGCCCCAGACACCTGACTAAACATTTTTCTAAGTGTGTCCCTGTATCTTGATGAGATTAACATTTGAATCAACAGACTGAGTAAAGCAGATTGCCACTCTCAATGTGATGGGCCTTGTCCAGTTTGTTCAAGGCCTGAATATAATAAAAAGGGCTGAGCGGGAGAGAATTTACTCTCTGCTGCAAGCTGGGACATTGGCCTTCACCCTGCTTTTGGACTTGGACTCCAACTGGAGCTATATCATTGGTTCTCCTGGCACTTCAGCTTGCCAACTGCAGATTATGGAGTTCTTGCCTCCAAAATTACATGAGCCAATTTCTTACAATAAATCCTGTATGTGAATATATACATATTTATATGGGATTTCCATATGTATATGGGTTTCCCTTGGTGGCTCAAACAGTAAAGAATACTCCTCCAAGGCAGGAGACCCGGGTTCGATCCCTAGGTTGGGAAAAGCCCCTGGAGAAGGGAATGGCTATCCACTCCAGTATTCTTTCCTGGAGAATCCCATGGACAGAGGAGCCTGGTGGGCTACAGTCCATGGGGTCACAAAGAGTTGGATGCGACTGAGCAACTCTTTAACTTTAATATATATGTATTTATAAAAATTGGTTCAGTTCAGTTTCTTGGGAAAAACCACACTCATAGGCATGGATTATATATAGATTACGCAAATAGCTACTGTAAAGAAACCCTGTTTTGGTTCTAGGCATTTTCACAATAAGAATCTTTGCTCAAGTAGTTTCCTACAGTTTCTCTGCACAACCAATTGATCAGAAGGCAACTTTGACATAAAATGTATATTAACAAAAATCAAATAAAAGAGGGACATTAAAAAGAACATAATGAAACATAAAAGAATAAAAGTTTTCAATGTCTTGTGAAAAATGAAAATGCAAACAATATTTCAATATATGTAAAATGTCTGTAGATTCATGGTTACAGTTGTATTAAGGAATATTATAGAGAAAACAATGATACTTTGTCAAAGTCAGTCATTAAGGATTTAGTCTCTAAAGTCAGGATAAATTTTTAATAAAACAAAAATATTAAAAATCTTATTTTTATAATATTTTAAAAAATCTACTGTAAGATTCTTTAGATTTACCCATAAATCTGAAGTAAAACGAATAGAGAAATGTGAAAATGAAAGTTGCTTAGTCGTGTCTGACTCTTTGTGATGCCATGGGCTATACAATCCATGGAATTATCCAGGCCAAAATACTGGAGTGGGTAGCCTGTCCCTTCTCCAAGGGATCTTCCCAACCCAGGGATCAAACCCAGGTCTCCTGCATTGCAGGCAGACTCTTTACCAGCTGAGCCACAAGGGAAGAGAAAGATGCTGTTATTTCTTATCAATATATGTAATGTCTGTAACTGGAAGTACATATTTGGACTACATTTAAATGTTCTATCACAAGCCTAGTCCTTATATTTCACCAAACTCTCCAAGCCTGAATCCATGCCAAATACTAAAATTCTGTCTGCCTCAGAATCATGATCGAACTTGAGTCTTCGCTTGCCTCCAGTTTATAATAATGCATGATAAATTTGGTAAAGACGGCATTAGAAGACAAGCTGCTGTTGAATTGTTGTAGCTGAAATAATGGATAATTAATGCTCTTGAATACTGTTGTGAATTACCACTGACATCTTTTATATTTGCCGTAGCTTGGTAAACTTTGGTGTTTGAGGATGGGAAGGATTACTATGGTCACTGAAAGATCTGCAAACCAATGTGTTATCATGTTTTAGGATAATATGCAATCTGGCTTTACACTCTGTTATTTCACACCTCCAGTAAGTTTATTTATCTCCATATTTTTTTCCAAGTCCATATACATAGTTCTTATCATCTACTATTCTAAGATTGCCATATTTCCTTGTCACTGTATAGACTATTATGAGGCCTACGATTTACATAACATAAAAATAAGAGTGCCCTGTCAATGGAAAAATCAAATCAAAATGTCAGCCATTTGAAACCAAACTGTCAACTGTTATTTTATCTTTAATGAGAAAATTGCGTTTCAGCCAATTAGTTCCACAGCAAAACTGCCTCTGGCAAAAATCTGTACTGCAAAAATACTGGATGTGTCTCCTTTCCTATTGTAGAATTCCTTGAAGTCGAAGGAAACAATTAAAAAATTATAGTGCAATTTCATGGAAATAAACAATTTTAGAAGATATTCTCAGATTTTGTTGACTATGAACTATGTTTTGAGATACTGTAGCTGTTCTAATATATAAATTATATTGAGCATCATTCTGTTCCAAGAAGTAACTATTGAATGAACAGAAATTATACCCACCCAGATGATATATTATTATCACTGATATTTGAGAGCCATTTCCCTCTGTGGAAGTGTATTTTCTTTATGACACTGATGACATTGATGCTCTTTGGAGAGGCATTTATATATTAAGTGGTGATGTACACTCTTGGTCAACATTGAGATGTATCCTTACTGGGCTTCCCTCATAGCTCAGCTGGTAAAGAATCTACCTGCAATTCAGGAGACGCCAGTTCGATTCCTGGGTTGGGAAGATCCAATGGAGGAAGGCATGGAAACCCACTCCAGTATTCTTGTCTGGAGAATCCCCATGAACAGAGGAGCCTGGTGGGCTACAGTCCATGGGGATCACAAAGAGTTGGACACGACCAGGCGACTAAGCACAGCACTGACTGAGCAGTCCCTGCATTAAGTAAAGTGTTTTTTTCTTCTATTTTCAGAAAGAATTGGTGAAGGATTGGCATAATCCTTCCTTAAATATTAAACAGAGTTCACCTGTAAAGCCATCTAGATCTGGGATTTTCTTTGTGAGAAAAATTGTAAGTTACTATTTTAATTTCTTGTTAAGGCCTGCTCTGATACACTATTTCTTCTTGACTATATTTTGGTAATTTGTGTGTCTCTAACAAATTTACCTATTTCATCTAAATTGTCTAGTTTAGTGAATACAGTTGCTCATTTCCTTACATTAATTTTTTATTTTTTTTAGTTGAAGGATAAATGCATTACAGAATTTTGTTGTTTTCTGTCAAACCTCAACATGAATCAGTCATAGGTTCCAAATAGGAAAAGAGTAGGTCGAGGCTGTATATTGTCACCCTGCTTATTTAACTTATATGCAGAGTACATCATGAGAAACACTGGGCTGGAGGAACCACAAGCTGGAATCAAGATTGCCAGGAGAAATATCAATAACCTCAGATATGCAGATGACACCACCCTTATGGCAGAAAGTCAAGAAGAACTAAAGAGCCTCTTGATGAAAGTGAAAGAGGAGAGTGAAAAAGTTGGCTTAAACTCAGCATTCAAAAAACTAAGATCATGGCATCTGGTCCCATTACTTCATGGCAAATAGATGGAGAAACAATGGGAACAGTGGCTCACTTTATTTTGGGGGGTTCCAAAATCACTGCAGATGGTGACTGCAGCCGTGAAATTAAAAGATGCTTACTCTTTGGAAGGAAAGTTATTACCAACCTAGACAGCATATTCAAAAGCAGAGACATTACTTTGTCAACAAAGGTCCGTCTAATCAAGGCTATGGTTTTCCAGTGGTCATGTATGAATGTGAGAGTTGGAATATAAAGAAAGCTGAGCCATGAAATTAAAAGATGCTAACTCCTTGGAAGGAAAGTTATGACAACCTAGATAGCATATTCAAAAGCAGAGAAATTACTTTGCCAACAAAGGTCCATCTAGTCAAGGCTATAGTTTTTCCAGTGGTCATGTATGGATGTGAGAGTTGTACTGTGAAGAAAGCTGAGCTCCAAAGAATTGATGCTTTTGAACTGTGGTGTTGGAGAAGACTCTTGAGAGTCCCTTGGACTGCAAGGAGATCCAACCAGTCCATTCTAAAGGAGATCAGTCCTGGGTATTCATTGGAAGGACTCATGTTGAAGCTGAAACTCCAATACTTTAGCCACCTGATGCGAAGAGCTGACTCATTGGAAAAGACCCTGATGCTGGGAAAGATTGAGGGCAGGAGGAAAAGGGGATGACAGAGAATGAGATGGTTGGATGGCATCACTGACTCAATGGACATGGGTTTAAGTAGACTCTGGGATTTGGTGATGGACAGGGAGGCCTGGCATGCTGCAGTTCATGGGGTCGCAAAGAGTTGGACACGACCGAGTGACTAAACTGAGCTGATACATATATCCCCTCCCTTTTGAACCCCCTCCCATCTCACTCCCCATCCCACCCCTCTAGGTTGATACATAACCCATGTTTGAGTTTCCTGAGACATACAGCAAATTCCTGTTGGATATCTATTTTACATATGGTAATGTAAGTTTCCATGTTACTCCTTCCATACAGCTCAGTCTCTCCTCCCCTCTCCCCATGTCTATAAGTCTATTCTCTATGTCTGTTTCTCCATTGCTGCCCTGTAAATAAATTCTTCAGTGCCATTTTTCTAGATTCCATATACATGTGTTAGAATACAATATTTATCTTTCTCTTTCTAACTTACTTCACTCTGTATAAGAGGTTCTAGGTTCATCCACCTGACTCCTTTTTATGGATGAGTAATATTCCATTGTGTATATGTACCACAACTTCTTTATCCATTTATCTGTTGATGGGCATCTAGGTTGCTTCCATATTGTAATTATTGTAAATAGTGCTGCAATGAATAATGGGATACCTGTGTCTTTTTCAATTTTGGTTTCCTCAGGGTATATGCCTAGGAGTGGGGTTGTGGGTCATATGGTGCTTTTATTCCTAGTTTGTTAAGGAATCTCCATACCATCTTCCATAGTGGCTGTATCAATTTACATCCCCACCAACAGCGCAAGGGCATTCTCTTTTCTCCACACTCTCTCTAGCATTTATTGTTTGTGGACTTTTTGATGATGGCCATTCTGACTGGTGTGAGGTGATATCTCATCGTAGTTTTGATTTGCATTTCTCTCATAATGAGCGATGTTGAGCATTTTTCATGTGTTTGTTAGCCATCTGTATGTCTTCTTTGGAGAAATGTCTGTTTAGTTCTTTTTCCCAATTTTTAATTGGGTTGTTTTTCTGGTATTGAGTTGTATGAACTGCTTGTATATTTTGGAAATTAATCCTTTGTCAGTTGTTTCATTTGCTATTATTCTCTCCTATTCTGAGGGTTGTCTTTTCACCTTGCTTATAATCTCCTTTGCTGTGCAAAAGCTTTTAAATTTAGTTAGGTCCCACTTGTTTACTTTTGTTTTTATTTCCGTTACTCTAGGAGGTGGGTCATAGAGGATCTTGCTTTGATTTATGTCATCGAGTGTTCTGCCTGTGTTTTCCTCTAAGAGTTTTATTGTTTCTGGTCTTACATTCAGGTCTTTAATCCATTTTGAGTTTATCTCTGTATATGGTGTTAGGAAGTGTTCTAATTTCATTCGTTTACATGTAGCTGTCCAGTTTTCCCAGTACCATTTATTGAAGAGGCTGTCTGCCCCATTGTATATTCTTGCCTCTTTTGTCAAAAATAAGGTGCCCATAGGTGCATGGGTTTATTCCTGGGCTTTCTATCTTGTTCCATTGGTCTATATTTCTGTTTTTGTGTCAGTACCATACTGTCTTGATGACTGTAGCTTTGTAGTATAATCTGAAGTCAGGAAGGCTGATTCCTCCAACTCCATTCTTTTTTCTCAAGACTGCTTTGGCTATTTGGGGTCTTTTGTGTTTCCATATGAACTGTGAAATTTTTTGTTCTAGTTCTGTGAAAAATGCCATTGGTAATTTGATAGGGATCACGTTGAATCTGTAGATTGGGTTTGGTATTATAGTCATTTTCACAATATTGATTATTCCTACCCAGGAACATGGAATATCTCTTCATCTGTCTATGTTGCCTTTGATTTCTTTCATTAGTGTCTTATAATTTTCTGGGTACAGTTATTTTGTCTCCTTAGGTAAGTTTATTCCTATATATTGTAATCTTTTTGTTGCAATGATGAATGGGATTGATTCCTTAATTTCTCTTTCTGATTTTTCATTGTTAGTAAATAGAAACAGAAGTGATTTCTGTGTATTTATTTTGTATCCTGCAACTTTGCTAAATTCACTGATTAGCTCTAGTATTTTCTGATAGTATCTTTAGTGTTTTATATGTACAGTGTCATGTCATCTGCAAACAGTGAGAGCTTTACATCTTCTTTTCTGATCTGGATTCCTTTTATTTCTTTTTCTTCTCTGATTGCTGTAGCGAGGACTTCCAGGGCTATGTTGAATAATAGTGGTGAAAGTAGACACCCTTGCCTGGTTCCTGATCTTAGGGGAAATGCTTTCAGTTTTTCACCATTGAGAATAATGTTTGCTGTAGGCTTATCATATGTGGCCTTTACTGTGTTGAGGTAGGTTCCTTCTATGCTCATTTTTTGAAGAGTTTTAATCATAAATGAGTGCTGAATTTTGTCAAAGGCTTTTTCTGCATCTATTGAGATTATCATATGGTTTTTATCTTTCAATTTGTTAATACAGTATATCACATTGTTTGATTTGTCCTTAAATTATTTTTAATTTTTGTAGGTCTCCAGTGATATCCTTTCATTCATTCCTGATTTTGGTAATTTATATCTTCTCACTTTTATTCTTGGAAAATCTAGCTAAAGCTTTATCAATTTTGTTAAATATTTCAAAGAACCAACTTTTTGGTTTCTTTGTTTCTCTTTATTGTCTTCTATTTTGCATATCATTGATTTCTGCTCTGATCTTGTTTATTTCTTTTGTTCTATCTGCCTTATGTTTAATTTACCCTCATTTTACTGGCTTCTTGAGGTGCTTAAGTTATTGATTTTAGATCTTTCTTCCATTTTAGTAAATGAACTTATTGCAACAAATTTCCCTTTAGCACTCCTTTAGCTGCTTCCCACAAAAAATTTGAGAAGTTTTATTAAGAAATACAGTTAATGAAATTAAATACCTACATTTGTGACTACTTACCAAAAGAAAGAAAAAAGGGGAATAAGAATATTAGATTTATTTGAATAATCTGTTCCTTTGTGTTAGTAACTTTACTGTTCAATAAGAGAGGAGGGATTAGTGAGATGTACTCTCACACATCAGCAGACCTAGAGGCACATTTCCTTCCAGGGGGTTGGCTGGAGCTGTCATTGTCCCAAAGCAGCAGTTCTGTCAGAGCCAAGTCCTTCAAAAACCAATTAAAGAGTGTAAATATAGTTGCTTTTTAGGAAACCTTCCATCATTCACTCCTGTCAACAATACAGATTGTGGTTTTTGTGTCTGCTAATAATGACAGTATTGGTTGGCCAGACTGGAAGAAGAATGAATTTAATACACCACCAAGAAAGAAGAGGAATTAAATAGTGAACCTTCCTTTCATCATGTGATTACTTCACTTTGAATCCATGCAGCTGGATTTTGCTGGGAAAACAAAAAAGCTCTTTGTAGTCACCAGAATGACCTTTTAAAATATATGTCAAATCATGTCACTCCTCCATGCACACGCCTCCAATCATTCCCATCTCACTCGGAATGAAAGCCAGAAACTACACTGGCTTACAAGGCCCTGCCTGATTTGACCTTCACTGCCTCTTGGGTTTCATCTTTGGTTTCTCTTGCCTTATTCATTCTGCTTCAGGCACAGTGGCCTTTTCCCATTTCCTCCAACATGGCAAGCTTCTCCCCCAATACAGGATGTCTATGTGCTATTCCTTGTGCCTGGAATACTTTCCCTCCACATATCCGTGCTGTGTACCTCCTTCAGGGCTTTGTTCAGATTTCTCCTTTTAAGAGACTCCTTTCCTGATTAGCCCTCTAAAATTGAAGCCTATACTCAACAATTCAAGTTTCCCTTTAGAGCTTTATTTTTCTCCTTAGGACTTATGACTCTGTGAGACACCACAGGGCTTCCCACGTGGCACTAGTGATAAAGAACCTGCCTGCCAGTGCAAGAGACATAAGAAACACACATTCAGTCCCTGGTATGGGAAGATCCCCTGAGAAGGGCACAGCAACCCACTCCAGTATTCTTGCTTGGAGAATCCCAGGGACAGAGGAGCCTGGCAGGCTACAGTCCATGGGGTCGCAAAGAATCAGACATGCCTGAAGCAACTTGGCACGCAAGATACCACAGGTTGTACCTACCTTGTTTATTGTCTAAATGGCTAAAAGTTCCATGGGGCACAGCAGCTATTGTCTCTTTTGCTGTATCCATGGCGCCTAAAACAGTTCCTAAACATAGAAGATATTTGATTTATTTTGGTGAATGAGCAAATAATTGAATGAATATCATGAAGATCTGTCTAGGAGTTGAATGTGTTGAGATCACTTGTCACATAGCCAATAGCATTAAAAAGGTTTTCTAAATCTCTTGAATGTGAAATTTGTCTGCTAGCTGTTATTATATAGATATTATGGTAGATATTAATTTGCAGATTCTATAGCTCTTCATTTCTCTAAGTCACATTTCTGCTCTGAGCCCCTATCTGGCCCAAATTGTAGGATATATTATTCATCACTGACCTCCTCTCTCCTTTGCCAGGATGTGTAAAGGTCCTGGGAATCTAATGAGGTCCGGAAAATTTGGCAAGCAGCCTCTGGTTTCTTCTCCTGATAGACTTACATGCTGCCTTGGAGGCAATCTGCTGGGCTGCCTCTCTGCCAAGCTCTGACAGCACAGACTTCGCCAAGTTTAGAGCCTTGATGTCTTGGATCTTGTCTCCCTGGGTTCATTGTTAAGTCATGCATCCTGCAGTTTCGCTACCTTCCATGGTAGCTGTGAGGAAGTGAGGCATGTGCTAATTCTCACAAAACCCTTAAATACCTTCCTCTTTGAGATCCACGGCTGCTGGCACCTTTCCCTCTCCTCTCTGAAGGAGTCTTGTGTGATCTCTTTCTTTAAAACCCTTTAAGAAGGTAATGTTTTTCCCATCAAGATAAGAAAAGGAGATACTGATGAGTGTTCTGGGAAGTTGCTTAGTCATGTCCAGCTCTTTGTAACCCCATGAATGTACCCTGACAGGCTCCTCCATGGAATTCTCCAGGCAAGAATACCAGAGTGGGTTGCCATTTTCTCCTCCAGGGGATCTTCCAGACCCAAGGGCTGAACCTACATCTCCCATTTCTTCCTACATTGGCAGGCTGATTCTTTCCCACTAAGCCACTGGGGACCTACCCTCACCTCAGAACTTTTCTTTAGTAGAACAAAGGATATCATTTATTACAAAAGGGTTTTTAAAATAGAGCATCTGGAGATACTGAAACAGTCAGATTTTCTATTTAAAAAACCCCTTTACAATAAATGCTAGCCTTAGCTTTACTAAAGAAAAGTTCTGAGGTGAGGTTAGGGACATTGCTAAGGGTTAACTGAAAATCACACCAGGACACACTTCTGGAAATAGAAGAGGATGCTAGGGTTTCAATGGCTAAGTAAGTTTGATTCATATAGAGATTTATAATAAAACATATAATGAAAGGTAACAATACAAACAACAGATTTAAAATAAGTCTTTCAATCTCTCTTTCCTTATAGACAGATAGGTAGGTAGATAGATAGATAACTATGTTAAGTGACAAAGTGGGTTGTGCATTCAGTAGCAGTGTGCAAGCCGTTGATTGTTGGCTTGTAACAACATAATACAAGAAAACAGAGAAAATGGGAGGAAGAATATAGAAACCATTATAGCAGTTGGTGTACGATGGTAACCAAGTTCATGGTAGAAAACACATCTTGTTTAATAGCATATAGATCAGTACAGATGCTGCTGAAGCTGGGTGGTAATTTGCTTTTGGTTCAGCTGCATATAGTCATGGGTAATATCTTAAAGATAGTTTGTGACTCATAATCCAAAAGTGTATAGAAATCTGAGAACAAGTAAGTATTAGATACTTCAGACACTGTTTTTAGTTATTTTATATTTTGATTCAGAATTTTAAGTTTATAGTTTAACATTGTTAGCAAAATTTGATGTCAGATTTATATTGTTTATTCTTAACCCTAATTTACAGATGGCCTTCTTCTGAGCCTAGTTCACTGAATTTTCTCTCTTTTTTTTTTGTCAAGAGAAAAGACTGTTTTTTCTGAATGTTGCAGTAAAATAAGTGATTACTGCGTCTGCCTGCAGTGCGGGAGACCAGGGTTCAATCCCTGGGTTGGGAAGATCCCCTGAAGAAGGAAATGGCAACCCAGTCTAGTACTCTTGCCTGGAAAATTCCATGGACTGAGAGGCTCCTCAGAACCTGGTAGGCTACAGTCCATGGGATTGCAAAGAGTCGGACACGACTGAGCAGCTTCACTTCACTCACTAAGAAAGGGAGACCAAAAAAACTAACACTTGCTTTAATTGGAAAAATGATAACTTATATATGGTGTTTAATTTTGTGGCCATTATTGATGGAGAAGTACTAAAACTTCAGTGAAAAGGTACTGGCTAAAGAAATAATGAAATCATAAACATTTAAGCAAGATTTGCATTCATAGTGTAAAGAAATATATTTAAATTTAAAGGAATTCTTTGTAAGAAAAAATAATGAAATGAAAAGCTGAGAGAAGTATTGATATATATTCTATATGTTCAGTCTTTCACACATAAACATTATATTTCACATATGAATATTAGTGCTGTATGTGTTCTACAATGTAGATTACATATATTTGCTGATGCTTAGGCAGAAGACTGTAGTAAAGACTTTGCTTGGACGTTTTCTATGACTCTGCCACAAAGAGGGTAGCTAGAGCAATTTCCAGTGACACCACAGCCTATTCAGGAATGAATAAAAGATAAAGGAAGCAAGTTATAACAGACAAAGCTAGTAAAGTTCTTTTCACTCAGTTCAGTTCAGTTCAGCCGCTCAGTCGTGTCCAACTCTTTGCGACCCCATGAATCGCAGCACACCAGGCCCCCCTGTCCATCACCAATTCCCGGAGTTCACTCAAACTCACATCCATTGAGTCGGTGATGCCATCCAGCCATCTCATCCTCTGTTGTCGCCTTCTCCTCCTGCCCCCAATCCCTCCCAGCATCAGAGTCTTTTCCAATGAGTCAGCTCTTTGCATCAGGTGGCCAAAGTACTGGAGTTTCAGCTTCAGCATCAGCACTTCCAATGAACACCTAGGATTGATCTCCTTTAGAATGGACTGGTTGGATCTCCTTGAGTCCAAGGGACTCTCAAGAGTCTTCTCCAACACCACAGTTCAAAAGCATCAATTCTTCGGAGCTCAGCTTTCTTCACAGTACAACTCTCACATCCATACATGACTACTGAAAAAACCATAGCCTTGACTAGACAGACCTTTGTTGGCAAAGTAATGTCTCTGCTTTTGAATATGCTATCTAGGTTAGTCATAACTTTTCTTCCAAGGAGTAAGCGCCTTTTAATTTCATGGCTGCAATCACCATCTGCAGTGATTTTGGAGCCCCAAAAAATAAAGTCTGTCACTGTTTCCACTGTTTCCCCATCTATTTCCCATGAAATGATAGGACCAGATGCCATGATCTTTGTTTTCTGAATGTTGAGCTTTAAGCCAACTTTTTCACTCTCCTCTTTCACTTTCATCAAGAGGCTTTTTAGTTCCTCTTCACTTTCTGCCATAAGAGTGGTGTCATCTGCATATCTGAGGTTATTGATATTTCTCCCGGCAATCTTGATTCCAGCTTGTGCTTCTTCCAGCCCAGTGTTTTCATGATGTACTCTGCATATAAGTTAAATAAGCAATATACTTAGGTGACAATATACAGCCTTGATGTACTCCTTTTCCCATACAAGTTGGCAAATGAACAGATATTGCCAATATGGCAATTCTTTTATATATATACATATATATATAATTTAGATGTAAATGTATATTATATAATAAATATATGAATATGTTTATTACATAGAAATATATTATATATGTATGTATATAAATATATATTATATATATATACACATATGATGTGAACATCATGGTGATTATTCTGTCAGCAAATATGCATCAGAATTTAATTTTAGTTTGAGAATAAATTCTGATAACGTAGTTGCAATGACATGAGAATAATCTGGAGTAGTTCCCCAGATTAAGGAGTACGTTGTGGTAGAATGTAAATAAATTCTGTTTCACACATCATTAAAGTCTTACCTCAAGGAGAAAAAAGTCAGCTAAACTAAACAGCAAGCTAATTAGTAAAAACTGTGAATAACACGAGGGCAAATATCTTCAATTCTAGAAGACTCCTTGTATTTTATGATAGTAAGGAAGCTCACTGTAACCAACTATATATGCTTCATGGTTACCCATGGGCAAAGTTCTGCCAAGAAAGCTTGAGTTATGGAATAAACTCAATGCTTTACAATGTAGGAAACCAGATTTGGTCTCAGCTTTCTATAGATCATCAACAAGATACCAACAAGATATTTTTTTATTTGTCTAATATCTGAGATATTTTGCATTATATTAGATTTTCCATGCAAGGAACAAATGCAACATGCTTTCCAGTGGAAGATGAGACCCAAGCCCAAAATGGAAACTAGAAGCTGAGAACAACAAAGTTTCCATAGATTGTTATGGCATGTCTTGTAATTGAACAATTTTCTATAAAGTATGTGATGAAGCACATCATCTAAGTGAAATTTCCATAGGTTATAGAGATGAAAAATGAGGAATGGAGTGTGTTTGTTTTAGGATATGGATATATATCTACCACATAAGAAATTGTTGTTGTTTAGTCACTAAGTCATGTCCAGCTCTTTAGCAACCCCATGGACTGTAGCCCGCCATGCTTCTCTGTCCATGATCTTTCCCAGGCAACAGTATTGGAGTGGGTTGCCATTTCCTTCTCCAGGGACCAAACCTGCATCTCCTGCACTGGCAGGCAGATTCTTTACCACCAAGCCACCAAAAAAGTCTCATAAGAAATTACTCTTGTTCTATTCACCTTGGCCTTTGTTCTTTCTTGGTTGGTTCCCCTCTGTTTAATTTCTAGAAATATTAAAATAGCATAAAGAATGTGTCATTTAATATTTATTACATTTCTTTGCTAAAATATAAAGGAAACCTAAACTTTTTTGGCATATTAAATTATTTTTCCTCCCTGTCATATGTGCCACAATGGCCCCTAATGATGATGATGGTGGTGGTGATTGGGGCATTGATGGTACTGCTGTAGATGACTATAATTTAAAAATCTAAAATATGTGTCTCTTTTGTTCTTTTCCTGGAATAGCAAATTTTACTTTTGAGTGCACCACTTGACTCTGTCACCAAAAGTGATGCATTTAGTCTTTTGAGATATCTTGGTATAATGCAACAGCAGCTTTAAAAATGACATTTTAGTGGAGAATAGTGCAGGTATAAGGTGCCAGATCCCACCTTAATGATCCATATTACAGCACGAATACTGGTGTTTTAAGATTTTGAAGCAAATCTTAGTTCTATTTTTTGTTCAGTCCAAGAGATTAGAGAATAAGAAGATCTATTCCCCCACATTTAATCTTGAGTCCCTGGGTCGGGAAGATCCCCTGGAGAAGGAAGTAGTAACTCATGCCAGTGTTCTTGCCTGGGAAATCTCATGGACAGAGAAGCCTGGTGGGCTACAGTCCATGGGGTCACAAAGGAGTCAGACACAACTGAGCAATTGAACACACACACATATACAACACCAACCACACACATGCACCTCTCTCTCTGCTTCCCTGACAGTCACCCTAATGTGCAATATATCTATCCAGATATTGCACTTTTATAAGTTTGAAAGGCTTCTGCTATTGAGATTATATGTCAGTAGGGAATGGCAATGTCCTGGCTTTACATGTATTGGGATGCTGCTGCTGCTAAGTCACTTCAGTCATGTCTGACTCTGTGCAACCCCATAGATGGCAGCCCACCAGGCTCCCCCATCCCTGGGATTCTCCAGGCAAGAACGCTGGAGTGGGTTGCCAATTCCTTCTCCAATGCATGAAAGCGAAAAGTGAAAGTGAAATCGCTCAGTCGCATTTGACTCAGCAATACCATGGACTGGAGCCTACCAGGCTCCTCGGTCCATGGGATTTTCCAGGCAAGTGTACTGGAGTGGGGTGCCATTGCCTTCTCCGGTATTGGGATGAGGAGGATGAGTTTTAGGTCTAGGCCCCAGATGAAAGTAATCTTGCCTGCCAGGCAGCATGTTATCAATTTTTTACTAGGTCTGTGGTGAAGTTCATTGTGAGTGATGAAAGTGCATGTTGGGCTCCTGAAGGATGTCTATAAAATTGGGTCCTGGTAGATCTATACTGACAGCTGTGAAGACTGGAGGTGATGTAGCAAAACCATTGGCTTGGGAGTTGTAAGACCTGGGATTGAGCCAGCAATCGCACTTACTAGCTGGGTTATATCAAGGAAGTCACTCTAACCTCTCAGACTCAGTTTCCTGAGCCATGTAATGGAAATAATACTACCTCGTGGATAACTTGTGAAGATTACATATGATCATATATGAAGAAATGTTTTACACAGTGTACACAGATATACTGCTTCATAGTAATAGGTCCTCTCAATTTCTCTCATGAGTTCGTTTTGCACTTTCTGCCTAAGGCTGCTGCACCAATCAGTCGCTATGGATGAAACATGGACTTTCTTGAACTTTGTATAATTTTCTAGAATTTTCTTGGCATTTCTAGTCCTTTTGAATCTCTCTTTTGGGTTCCCCCAAAAGACTTTCCAAACTCAGTTTGAATGCCTTCGGGTGAATCTGCCTTTCCCCTGCTCAAGCATCCGCTGTTGCTGTGAGCTAGTTGCTTATGTACACAGCTCCAGGCTGCCTAGCTCAGGCTTTCCTCAGGCTTCTCATCTTGGTCCTGATCTGTACTTGACCTCTGGTATCTCTGGATAATCTAGTCTCTCATCCATTTTCCCACCCAGTATCAGAGTCTAACTTACCCTTTCTTTCCAGTTGATTAGATTATGCTCTTCACCTTCTTCTCTTGGAGAAGACAATGAAGTTGCCCAGTGGGGAAGTTTTTAGGTCTCTACTGAGAGCATGCCTACGGACTTTCCACACAAACCCACCTCGTGGCTACTTCACCCTCACTTCCAGTCTGTCTCAGTTTTCCCTGGGACAGACGACACAGTTGAATCTGGTCTATCAGGCCAGGGTCTTTCCGTACTTACAGGGATTATTCTTTCAGGAATTCCACTGGGGTTCTCCCTAGTCTAGACTCTCCTGTTCCTCAATAGAAACTAAGCTCAGGTTGTCTTCTTTACATCTTCTGGGCTACATGCAAATCAGATGATGTGGTTACTTACTGGTGTGTATACCAATAAGCTTCTTAGGCCAAAGTACCAGAACCTCACCTAAAACCCCCATTCACTAAAAATAATTTGAGTGAGAAGAATGGACTTGTTTGGCAAGTAAAAAGAATGTCCTCATTCATGCTCACTCAGTCATGTCCAACTCTTTGCAGCCCTATGGATGGTAGCCTACCAGGCTCCTCTGTCCATGGGATTTCCCAGGCAAGAATACTGGAGTAGGTTGCCATTCCCTTCTCCAGGGGGTCTTCTTGACCTGGAGATCGAACCTGCATGCTCTGTATTGCATGCAGATTCTTTACCGCTGAGCCACCAGGGAAGTCTGAACATTACATACAACTAGCTAGACAGTATCAGAATATATAACTCCTCAAACAAAAAATTCGTGTATTATTAATACAGTCTTATCTCGTTGACCTTAGCTGAGGAACAGAGGGTGTGGCACTGCATAGAGCAGTGTTTCTAAACTGATGTTGTAGGAACTGGACACAACTGAGCGACTTCACTTTGAATTTTCACTTTCATGCATTGGAGAAGGAAATGGCAACCCACTCAAGTATTCTTGCCTGGAGAGTCCCATGGACAGGGGAGCCTGGTGGGCTGCCATCTATGGGGTTGCAGAGAGTCAGACACGACTGAAGAGACTTAGCAGCAGCAGCAATAATCCCACAGTCTACAACAGGGAAAGACCATTGTACTGTAAAGAGCATTGAGTTCTTTTAGCTGTTATATGTTCTGTGTGTGTTAGTCGCTTGCTCAGTCATGTCCAACTCTTTGGGACCCCATGGGCTGTAGCCTGCCAGGCTCCTCTGTCCATGGAGTTCTCCAGGCAAGAATACTGGAGTGGGTTGCCATTCCCTTCTCCAGGGGATCTTCCTGACCCAGGGATCAAACCTGAGTCTCCCTCATTGCAGGCAGATTCTTTATCATCTGAGCCACCAGGGAAGCCCTGTTGTATGTTACTTCAGAGCAAAGTAGAAACCTTGTTTGTGTGACTACACTAACTCTTTTTGTGATACTCCAACTAGTCACTGAAGGAGGTCACCCTTTTAGGTATCACAGTGACGGATTTATAGAATGTTAGTGTTGGACAGTTCACTGAAGACCTTGAAACTCAGTGTGACATTTTGCATATGAGTAAACTGGGGCTTCCCTGGTGGTGCAGAGGTTAAAGTGTCTGCCTGCAATGTTGGAGACCTGGGTTCGATCCCTGGGTTGGGAAGATCCCCTGGAGAAGGAAATGGCAACCCATTCCAGTATTCTTGCCTGGAGAATCCCATGGACAGAGGAGCTTGGTGGGCTACAGTCCACGAGTGCAAAGAGTCAGACACAACTGAGTGATTTCACTTTCACTTTCAAACTGGGCCCAGATAGATGAAGTGCATCCCTCCAGATCTCAGAGCTGGTTCTTGACAAAACAAGCATTGGAACCCAGTCCTTGAGCCTTTGCTTAACATCAGTTCCCACCTCTGGTTGTACATTAGAATCACCTAAGAGATTTAGTAAAAATACTAACAGCTGAACTTCACAGACCTGATCAAAATCTCTGGGGAATGAAGCTAGGGAATTAATAGTTTTGAAGGTCCAGATGATTCCAGTGTAAACCCAAGGCTGAGAGTCACATTTATGCAACTATTGCAGAGTAAGAATATTTACAAATATTAGCTCATGGATCAAAATTTTTTTATAAATTATTTTGCTTTGCCTCTGTTAGCATAACTGATGAAGCAGCCATTGCTTTAGGGTGGGAAGGTGAAAACCAAGGATAAAAAAACTTGTTCCACCCTGATTTTCAAGATGAACTTCAGAAAGTATATAGCAAAAATAATAGTTTTGAAAACTTGCCTTTCAATGATAAGAACTAGACACTTGAGCAAGAAAAGAGTTTCTTGAATTTCAAAATAACCTTAAGTATCAAAAGTTAGATGCTGATGGACTCAGGCATGGCATATAAGGAGACCACAGGAGAGAAAGAGTTAGGGATATGTTGAAGTCATTTCCAACCACACAGAAATTAGAATAAAAACAGAAATGATGATCACTTATCCAGGTTGGCGGGTAGAAGGCTCAGAGAGAATAGGAAGCACACAAGAGATACACATCATAGGCTGGTTATCTACTCTATCAGGATTCTTCAGAGAAACAGAACCAATAGGGTGTGTGTGTGTGTGTTTATTTATTTATAACATATTTATGTACTTATTATTAAGGAATTGGATCACACAATTATAGAGGCTGGCAAGTCCAAAATCTACAAGGTAAACTGGCAGGCTGGAGACCCAGGGAATGTTGCAGCTCCAGTCAGACGCCCACCCACTGGCAGAATTTTGGGAGGTGAGGGGGTGGGTGGGTACAGTAGGGGTGAGAGAAGGGAGTATAGGAAGTGGTCTTTTGTTATATTCAAGCCTTCAGCTGATTGGATGAGGTCACCCACAGTATAGCCAGAAATCTGCTTAACTCAAAATACATTGATTTAAATATTAATTTCATCCAAAAAAAAAAAAAAAACGCTTCACAGAAACATCTAAAATATGTTTGGCCAAATAAAATATCTAGGCACTATGACCCAGTTAAGGTGACACTGGGTACCATGATCTCATCAAGTTGACACATAAAATTAACCATCACACCTGATATATGCCCAATTAGACCACATCTACCTCCTTCTCTCTCCTTTCCACTCTGCCCAGTCAAGACTCAGGGGAAAGAATATCTGCTCCCAGGTGGATTTGAGGCCCAAATGTAAAAAAAAAAAAAAAAAAAAAAATCCTGAGAGTTTGTAGACTGAACAGCTAATATGAGGATCCTCAAATCCCTAAACCTATCTACTGCTAGAATTACATTTAAAAAATAGGATAGGGTAGAGCTTTCCTGGTGGCTCAGTGGTGAAGAATCTACCTGCCAATGCAGGGGCCATAGGTTCAATCCCTGGTCTGGGAGGATCCCACATGCTGTGGGGCAACTGCACCCGTATGCCACAACAGCTGAGCCTGCATTGCACCTAGTGAAGCCCAAGTGCCTAGAGCCTGTACTCTGTGACAAGAGAAGCCACCACGATGCCAAGCCCACACACCACAACTGGAGAGTGGCCCCTGCAGCAGTGGAGACCCGGTGCAGCCAAAACTAAATAAATGAATAAAACAGGATGGTGTAGAAGCTACACAGGTGACTTGAAAAATCTGAGCATAGAGTCTTGCATGTTGTGGCTGCTAAGTAAATGTTAGTTGCCCTAAAAATATTATAAAATATCAGATTTTTATCTAGTGAAACACACACTGTTACAACTTTTAAATCAAAGCTAGATTACGTGTGCTCTTTTGTGTAGGTTACAGAACTGTGGAGAGTTAAGTGTGGGAGGAGCCAGGCCAAAGATGTGCATAAACCCTCACCTAAAATTTAGAGTATTAGAACAACAATGCATGATAAAATTCATTTGCTTTTCATTTTCATAAATTTATTTCCTCTCACCAATGAGCCATTTTCTATGTTTATCCATGATAATTTACTGAGAGAAAAGACACACAGCTTTTAAAAAATGTGTTTTAGACAGATAATGGTCTTAAAAGCAGGGGAAATATATTCAGTCATTGAACAGGTGTGTGCTTGCAAAAGGGAAATAAATGAACCTTTTAAAACACAATTTTTCACCAAAATGAGTTTTACTTCTAAAAAATGATGGCAATATACCCTGAAGATACTTAATATAAATTCATTTGAAAGGCATCCTAGATCTTTTTACCTAGTGATCAATTGCTTTGTCTTTATTTTTAGTTTAGAAATCCAAAGAGAGAAGCCATAATTCTTTTGAATAATACAGACCAATATTCAGCTATTTGCTTGAACTTTATAGCTCTGTGTGAGATAAATGTACATTCATTTTGGTTCCTTATTTTAATCCTTAATTTACACAACAAAGCTTTGCTGTTATTAGCTTTCTGTGTTATACAATAGGCAGAGAGAATAGCATTAACTCTCTCTGACCAGATTGGCAATAGGTTGAGAATCTGTAAGAGCTGGATCTATAAAACTTAATCAAGGTATTGTTTTCTTTGTTTATAGGTTTTACTTAGGTAAAATTCTATTCAATGTTTAATACAAAATCTATCAGCATATTTGTATGTATATATGTAAACACATGGGGCCTCCCAGGTGGCTCAGTGGCAAAGCACCCGCCTGCAATGCAAGAGACACAGGAGATGTGGGTTCGATCCCTGAATTGGGGAGATCCCCTGGAGGAGGAAATGGCAACCCACTCTAATAGCCTCACCTGGAGAATTCCAGGGACAGAGGAGTCTCGCAAGCTACAGTCTATGGGATCTCAAAAAGTCTGACACACCTGAGTGACAGCACACACATGCACACACACACAAATGCAAACACATACTCTAATATTCGGAGTAGAGTAAGATTTATTAAAATGGCATTTTGGCCATGGGACTCAGGAATGCTAGAATCCTACCTCCCACAATTTTCAGGAAGGTGATAAGTGAAAAAAGCAATAACTAGTTAAACAAAAGGACATCTTATTATAAATTAAGTCTCTGCCCCAAAGACCATTGGCAAAGTCTAGTAAATTACACACACTGTGATTTAGTAGAATTTACTAAATCCAGCTAGATATGTGAGGGGGTGCCATCCTGCTGAGCCCAGATTTAACATTAGGAAATGACCATTCTTATAGAACAAAAGCAAACAAAAGAACATTGGCTCTATTTGCCCAGCAATGACCACACCTGGACCACCAGACTGGCATACTAGCCACCTCAAAACCTCCACCCATGAAAAATGCAATGGAGTCAGTAATCAGTGTCAAAGCAGTTCAGCCCTCTTTCCTTGGGCTGGAGGAAAAGGGAGGGCAGAACTGCTGCCTTGAGGTCTGATTTGGTTAGGGGAAGGAGTGAGAAAATGGGCAGAAAAGAAGCTGGAGCAATGCCAAGGCTCTCCTCTGTCCCACAAGAGCCCTTGTCTCAGTGAGATTTTTGGTGTTCATAAAATATTTTGTCAGCCTTATAATGTATTTCTTTAGATATAACTTTTTTTCAACCCTAGAGATTTAACCTCAAGGAGAATATACTCAGATTTCACCTTCATCCACTTAATACTCATTAAGAACAAAATTTTGTTTTGGAGGGGTATAAAGCAGAATTTATACCTTTTGTGGTCTTCCCTGGTAGCTCAGACTGTAAAGCGTCTGCCTGCAGTGCAGGAGACCCGGGTTCGATCCCTGGGTTGGGAAGATCCCCTGGAGAAGGAAATGGCAACCCACTCTAGTACTCTTGCCTGGAAAATTCCATGGACTGAGGAGCCTGGGAGGCTACAGTTCATGGGATAGTAAAGAGTCGGACATGACTGAGAGACTTCATTTCAGTTTCAAAGAAGAATTAAGATGAATCCAGCTCTTGAAGCAACTTGCATTTTAGACATTATCAAAATAGCTAGAGTATACAATATAAAATGAAAAGTACTTTAAAATATTTATAGCTCAAAGACACAGAATTTAGAGAAAAATTTAAAAAAATTAGCAATAATATATTTCACTATGATAATTATAATGTAATATGTTTGGGAGGTGGCTCAGATGATGAAGAAGCCTCCTGCAATGTGGGAGACCTGGGTTTGATTCCACAGGTTGGGAAGATCCCACTCCAGTATTCCTGCCTGGAGAATCCCCATGGACAGAGGAGCCTGCCTGGCTACAGTCCATAGTGTCGCAAAGGATTGGACCCAACAGAGCGATGAAGCACAGCACAACCTTTTAGAAATTCTGAAAAGAACTGATAGAATACATCTTTTAAAGAGAAAAAAGCAGCTAAGCAAATACACACCTGCACAATTCAAATATTGATGCATCTGCTCCAAAGCTCTAAAAACAATTAGAAATTTTGTTTCATGACTGCAACTCGCCTTTAAAAAGATGAGCATCTATAAACATAGTTTGGTAGTATAATGACAAGCAATTAGTTATAATTGTGCTATTCTGGAAAGAAATAATAATTGGAAGCAGATGACTTCTAAAGGAATTGAAGAGTGAGCTTGCTAACTTAATTTTTTTAAAGTTGACACAGGGAATTCATTTGAGGACTTTTCCTCTTTAGATGTATAGCACTTGAAGAAGGTAAAATTCTTTTCTAACTTTGGAGATTTCTAGTTAGCTTTTCTGCCCTTCCTTCATCATCCTCACTCCATTAATTAGTTTAATCATTTACATTTTCCTTGTAATATAAGAGAAAATATCAGGGTACTTTTAAGAACCTGGAAGCTGAAGAAAATTCCCTACAAGATTAAATTAATTACATTTATTTGAAAGACTTGAACAGTTAGTTGGAAATTACAAAAGGCAGATATCAGTTCAATACAGGATGAACATCCCAGAGATTCAGATGGATCAAAAATAGTTTTCTTCAATGTTTCTAATCCTTCAATTTGTTCAAATGTAAGCTGGAAAGCCTTTTACTGGATAATATAGAGTTGATCCAAGCGTTCACTGGATGCTGTTGAGAAGCTGGACTAGTTGATATGTAAAACTTCTTTGTGCATGAATGAGCTTCTCTCCCTGAAATTATTTTCTAATGAAGGAGTTATTTGCATTGTGCTGTCTCCCAGAAAGTTGTAGTTGTGAATAGTATCTACACAATTAATTCCTGCCACTATTTTGAACTAAAGCCATTAAGACAATCATGAACCTACACACGTGTTTCGTTCAGGGGAAGAATGAAACTGGGACACAAACACAGACGTGAAGTAGTAAACGATTTTAGGAGATCGTTTTATGCCAATCACCCTGTGTATTGAGGAAGAACTGAATATTAGAACTGTTAGAAGGATGAATGTACCTAAAATTTTTATAATAGGAACTTTATATGGTTCTGTTGAGTTAAATAGAATATGGCCAGAAAATCTTTGGTGCCTATGTACAAAATTCCTATAAAAATAGCTCTGTTGTTGATTTTTTTTTTAATCCCTGCATATTTCCTAACAAAGTATGCCTGCTAGTATGTTTAGGCTATGAGAGTAAGTGGTTCAGATCTCTGGGGATTATAGAATATACAAGGAAGTATTTTACACAGGTCAAGTGAATAGATTTATTTGAAATAATAGCAATACCACCATTGGACATATAATATCATTGCTGATAGCTATTAGAACTGCTGGCGCCACAATGAATAGAGAGCCTCAATTGGGGATTTAGCTTTTATTTTGTCCATTGCCTTTGGTCCAATTGGTTCCCTCTGGTGTAAGTAAGCATCACCAACTTGAGTCAATGTGCTCTGGCCACACTGACCATAGCACCTATACCTCTTAAGATCAGAAAATCAGATTGCTATTCAATACAAGCTTCCTCTTAGAAAAAGTGTAACACATATTTTGAGACCCTAATTACATTGCATTTAGCGATTATTCTTCATAGCTATCTACCACCCAGCACCTCTTATGAAACCCATGATTTTCCTTGCAATTAGACTGTTTTTGCTTGCAGATAATAACTTAATTCAAAGTAATTTAAATAATAAGACAATTTACTGGCTGTCATAACTCCCCAGCTTTTCATGTCTTCATAATTAGAGAGTCATTTCCTAGGCGGGTTGATAAGAAGTCTAGGGGTCCCCAAGGAGAAAGGGGTCTATAATTCTCAAGGAGGAAGAAAGGACAAACCTTTTTTTCCCCTCTACATTCCCTAAGATTATATAACAATACTGTATCCTGCCTGAGGACAGTCTCTGGATTAAACCTTCTGGCTATTTCTGTTATCTTAAAATATAAATTATGGGAGTGGGTCTGGTGAGGTCTTCACAACCTCCAGACATCTTTGGATTCATTGAAGAGTACACAACTCCACTGCTAACACTAGCAAGCGGGTACTCTTTCTACCCCTTTATGATGTCTATGTCAGAAGCTTTATCTCCTTTATACTTAAATAAAACTTTATTACATAAAAGCTTTGAGCGATCAAGTCTTGTCTCTGGGCCCAGATTGAATTCTTCTCCTCTGGAGGCTAAGGATCCCGGCGTCTTTGCGTGATTCAGCAACAACCTTTCAATAACTTACGTCTATTTCCAGCTCTATTGCCCTAATTAAATCTTTTTTAATACATTTCACCAAAAGTATTATAATTGTATCCTACCTGGTAGTTATACCACCCCATTTATGGTTTCTGATGGTAGGCATTTATCTCTTTATTCAACATTTTACATGCCAATTCTTCTATTTTGGTTGGCAATACCAAATATCAAACACTTTATTGCATTGAATAAGTAAAGTTTCTGTCCATAAATTTGAGAAGGTGATGGAATTCCAGTTGAGCTATTTCAAACCCTAAAAGAGGATACTGTTAAAAGGCTGCACTTAATATGCCAGCAAAGTTGGAAAACTCAGCAATGGCCACAGGACTAGAAAAGGTCATTTTTAATTCCAATCCCAAAGAAAGGCAATGACAAAGAATGTTCAAATTATTGCATAGTTGGACTCATCTCACATGCTAGCTAAGTAATTCTCAAAATTCTCCAAACCAGGCTTCAACAGTATGTGAACCGCGAACTTCCAGATGTTCAAGCTGGTTTTAGAAAAGGCAGAGGGGCCAGAGATCAAATTGCCAACATCCGCTGGATCACCAAAAGAGCAAAAGAGTTCCAGAAAAACATCTACTTCTTTATTGATTATGTGAAATCCTTTGACTGTGTTGATCACAACAAATTGTGAAAAATTCTGAAGGAGATGGGAATACCTGACCACCTGACCTGCCTCCTGAGGAATCTGTATGCAGGTCAAGAAGCAACAGTTAGAACTGGACATGGAACAACAGACTGATTCCAAATTGGGAAAGGAGTACATCAAGGCTGTATATTGTCACCCTCCTTATTTAACTTATATGTAGAGTACATCATGCGAAATGATGGGCTTAATGAAGCCCAAGCTGGAATCAAGATTGCCAGGAAAAATATCAATAACCTCAGATATGCAGATGACACCTCCCTTATGGCAGAAAGTGAAGGTGAACTAAACAACCGTTTGATGAAAGTGAAAGAGGAGAGTGAAAAGTCGGCTTAAAACTCAAGATTCAGAAAATTAAGATCATGGTATCCGGTCCCATCAATTCATAACAAATAGATGGGGAAACAATGGAAACAGTGACAGACTTTATTTTTTTGGTTTCCAAAAATACTGCAGATGGTGACTGCAACCATGAAATTAAAAGATGCTTGCTCCTTGGAAGAAAAGTTACGACCAACCTAGACAGCATATTAAAAAGCAGAGACATTACTTTACCAACAGAAGTCCTTCTAGTGAAAGCTTTGGTTTTTCCAGTGGTCATGTATGGATGTGAGAGTTGGTCTATAAAGAAAGCTGAGCACTGAAGAATTGGTGCTTTTGAACTGTGGTGTTGGAGAAGACTCTTGAGAGTCCCTTGGACTGCAAAGAGATACAACCAGTCCATCCTAAAGTAGACCAGTCTTGGGTGTTCATTGGAAGGACTGATGCTGAAGCTGAAACTCCAATATTTTGGCCACCTGATGGGAAGAACAGACTCATTGGAAAAGACCCTGATGCTTGGAAAGATTGAAGACAGGAGGAGAAGGGGAAGACAGAGGATGAGATGATTGGATGACATCATTGAGTCAATGGACATGAGTTTGAGCAAGCCCTGGGAGTTGGTGATGGACAAGGAAGCCTGGAGTGCTGAAGTCCATGGGGTCGCAAATAGTCAGACACAACTGAGTGGCTGAACTGAACTGAAATTTGAGGAGGTTTGTTGGTTGGAAAGGCTAGGTTATGGTGTATCATCAAATGCAATCTTACAGGTTGATGACATGTGTCCACCCTCTCTCGCTGCACATCCTTTGTAGGTTGACCGCAGCTCTGCCTCATCATATTCACCTAAGGACCTAGACTGATGGAGTAGCCGTTATCTGGCAATTTGCCTGCTAATGTAAGTGCAAGAAAAGAAAGTGTGACAAAGCACAAACTCATCTTCAAAGTTTCTGCCTATACGTGACTTGCGTCAGACTCATTGACATTTCACTGGCCAAATCAATTTGCTTGACACATTTGACTTCAAAGGGGGAAGTATACACCTCTTCTGGGGAGGCAGTGAATACTGATAAAGAGTAAAACAATCAACCACGTGAGGGACTTCCCTGGTGGTCCACTGGTTAAGACTTCACCTTTCAATGCAGGGAGTGTAAGTTTAATCCCTGTTCAGGGAGTTAAGATCCCACAAGCCGAGCAGCCAAAATCAAAACATAAAACAGAAACACATTATCAAAAAAAAAAAAAACCCAACCATATGACCTTAAAATTTAGAGCAGAGGTCAGTAAATGATAACCTATCATATACTTTCTTAAACAAAAGTTTTATTGGGACACGGTCACACCCATTAATTTACATGTGGTCTATGGCTGCTTTTGCACTAAAAATGGCAGAGTTAAGCGGTTAGTACAGAGACCATATGGCCAATAAAACCTACAGTATTTACTCTCTGGGCCTTTACTGAAAATATTTTCCCACCCTGAGTTAGAGAGGCAGAAGGTTACATGTGTAAACACCTAAAATGAAATGTGTCCCCCTTTCTTATTTACTTCATGAGTAAAGTCCCTGTTTTTTTGAAAGCAGGCAAAATCTAATTCTTTTTAAATCACATTGAAGCAGTAATGAGAAAATATACCATAAGACCAATATTTTTTTTTAAGTACTTTTTACAGAGAAAACAGATCTGATTGAAATGATGAGGGTAGATTTTTGGAGGAAATGCTATTCAAAATGAGCGTTGAAAGGAGAAAGGTGTTCTCAGGGGTGCTTTCAAGGGAAAAGTATTGCAGAAACTGAAAAACTTGAGCAAGAAAAGTTTAGGATACGTTCAAGGAATAGTGAATTCTTGATTATGATTAAATACTAGGATTTGTGATGCTAGAATTTGGGAAGATGAAGCTGTTCCTAGAAATACAAAAGTGCCATCTTGAATTTTAAAATTAGGACCAAATTATTAGAAGAGTCAGCAAAAGTGCTGAAAGGTGTTCAGGGTTTGAATCTTGGGTTTGCCATGCGGTAGTGACCTACTTTTATCTTAAGCAAATTACTTACCCCTCTGAGCGTCAGATACTCCTGCCTATAAATAATAACCACAACCTCACAGTTTTTTGAGGACTTAAAGATGAATGTACAGTATCTGTCCTATGTCTGATGCATAATAGACATTCAAAAGTTACAGCTATTTTTATTAATATTTTACTCTTTTTTAAACCACTGTCAATACACTTCTCTGACTTTTCCAGCCAGGCCCATTCCTAACTTAGATACAATTTCTAGGTCTGTATCCCTTTTCATGCTGTGTTATCTGACTGGAAGAACCTGCTACTAACTGGGAAGGTCTACTATTCAATAGCCATCTCAGATGGCTTCCTGTAATTTAAAATGAACTCTCTTCCTTTCCCTTACTCGTATAATAGCTGTTCATAACACAGTCCTTTGAATTTAAGGTCTTCTTTGTGTGCAATCTTCAATCATTCACAAGATCCTTGAGGGAAGGGCCTGTGTCTTGGTCTTGTTAGAATCTTTGTTATATAATTTTACAAGCAGAATTTACTTGGCAAAATGATTTAGAAAGCATGTTGTTTATTTCATGCTAGGATCTCTAGATAATCAATAAACCATCTCAGGAAAACCTTAATTCTGCAACTCCATTGATCTTTATAAATGAAAACAATATAGTCATCAGTTGTTCTGGGTGTTGAACCTTCTGTAAAATTTGAAAGCAATTAAAGTGAATTGTGTTCTTTCTTATTAGCATGTAGGGAAGGCAGTCTTAAAATTATATTTGTGAAATTCTCTGATCAAAAAGAAGCTTTGCCATTATTGTTTATTTTCTAAGTACTTCATGAATAGCATATGGCTTAGGACCTCCCTAAATTTCTGCTGTGTGAAAATCACTAATAAATGACAGAATATTTAAAATGAAGAATCCAGTGCATGTGGTTTAAAACTGTACAAGCTACTTCTAATTGTCCCTTTTCCTTTTGATAGGTTCAGATATTTAAAGCAGTACATTCTAAGTAAGGAGCTTATAGTCTTAGGGGTGGACCAGATGAGTCCCTGGAGCATGGGAAAACCTTCGAGCCCTTATTTATGTAAAATTTTTATCGCCATCATTTAAAAATCTTTAATTGTATGTTTTAAAATAGATGTTATACATTCATTTTAGTATTTTATGTATATAATTTCTAAAAAATTAAATAATAAATTAATAAAATAAAATTATTTAAAATTCACGTGCTCAAAATTTATTTATTGATAAGGCATAGAATTTAAAAAACTGGAGAAAACGGAATAATAGGAAAGCAATAGATATATATGTATATATATATATACATAAAAAGTCATAATATTTAGTCATACATTTCGTGTTTATTCATTTTTAAAAACAATGGTGATGGCTTTCTTTCTATACAGATTTCATTAGGATACAATACATAGTTTTGAAAAAATATTGGTTTCTGGTGGTGAAGTATCTTCTGGTAGCTTCAGGATCCCATCCAGCATTTTTAAGTTTGGCAAACAGGAGAACACTCTAAAGCAAAAGTTAAAGAAAAAAAAGTAACTGTACAAGAATTGTATTTCACTTAATCTATAATGAGTGGACTTTGACTATTGTTAAAAGAAAGATGAGTGGCTATAACTTTATTCTGTTTTCCTTATCTTTGCAATGACATTAAGGTAAAATACAATTTGTGTTGATTGAGCTGATGACCCTGTCATAGCTTGCCTCTCTGGAAGCTACTAGATCGTTCAGCAGATTCTAAGTATTGAGCAGGGAGTGAAACTGTATACACTGTTTTCATAAGAGAACATCATTCCGGTTTTTACAATGTCCTATAAAGAAAAAAAAAATCAATGAGTGGATTTAGCTAACTAACCATGAGAGAAAGAATGAGATCATGAGATATGTACACATTACAAAATTGGAAGCTGTTTTTTGAAATAAAGCAAGTCCAAGTTGTCTAGTGATAGTTAAGGAAGAATTCTGCATGAGAGTTGTAAGAGGGGGTGGGAAATAATTTTTGCTGGGTTATTTTCTCTTAACAGAGAAGCTCACATTTCAAATTTAGACAGTCACTTCCAGCTTCAGGAGGTGGTCTTTCATGTTAACTCAGTTAAACAGTAGCCATATGCCTAGCAGCTTTATAAAGCAGCATTTTCTTTCAAGTGGACAGCTTTCCTGATTGGGGAGTTCTGGTGGCTCGGGCCAGAGGAAATGGATGGCAGTGGCATTGGCCCAGGATGAAAGATGCTGAACCTCTCAGGAGACATGCCATGTCAACTAATGATGGTGCCAACCTCCTGGAATGCTCCCATTGGCTGCATGATTTTCTTAGCTCTAAATGCTTTCTGCACATTATCTCATTCTCACAACAATCCTGTCAAGTTAGTTTTTACCCCTTATTTTAAGTAACTTATCCAAGATCATAAAAACTGTAGGTGATGTAGTAAAGATTAAAATCTGTCTTCTGGCTCCAGTTTCCAGACTTGGCAGGAACTCCTAGTCCCCCCCTTTCTTTTTTTAAAGTCAAACTATTGGTGAACTAAGATAACCCTGACTTCTGAAGAATGGTAAAAGAATTTGCGTGTGGGTGTCCCAAGAAGTGGGCTGCCCTCTACCTCCTGGGACTTACACCATTAGCTCTATCATTAAGTCCTTTCTCTTTTGAACTGTGCTGTCTTCTTATTGGAGGATCTGAAACAAAGGAGGAAGGGAAGACAGTCACAATTCTAGGTGTCAGTGATCAAGAAAAGCTTATGCTTAAATATTCTGATCGTGATGTAAAGGGTCGCTGAAAGTCTGGCCTGAATCCTCAACACAAAGGTACCCAGTGACAAAATAAATGCTGCTATAATCCTCATGTGGATTTTTGGCTAGATAATTAAACCTAAATTTGGATGAACTTGAGACTTCAGCTTAGCTCTTCAGTAGGAGTGAATACTTAAATCCTTTCATACTTTAAAATGACCACATCTTTCTGTTTAAAGCAACCCTGTACTACCTTGGTCAATACAACCTGGCTTTTCGTAGCCTGATTGTCAGTATTTATACACCTTGGATTCAATCCAATAGAATTAATACTAAAAAATAGAAGAACCTCATTATATCCTTCTTTTCCACATAATTCTATACCACCTCATGGATTTTGAAGATAGATTTATACTGAGACCTCAGGGCACATCAGATTTCAGATAGTTAATCTAACACTATTGTTATAAGGCATTCTTTGAAGAGAGGCAAGTGACTGAGTTGGGACCAAAGTGTTTTCTAAAATCCCACATATTAATTAACCAAACTGAAATATAATACTAATAAATTATCTTTAAGACAGATATGTGCTATTTTATGAATGACATTGAAATGTCTAACTAAAACTCCTCTGACTGTAGGAAACAATTTTAAGCTTCAAAACATTATTTTGGTTAAATATTAGTTCAATCTAAAGCAACTGTGCTGCTAGATTTTGCTTATATAATATCAATTTGAGAATTTATTGTCAGAGAATATGAAATTTTGCTTTCAGACTATAGTCAAAGGGAAAACAATTGCAGTAATGAGATTTATGTGGTAACAACAGAGATTAGAATTTTTATTTTGACTTTTCATTGCACGTCATGGACTGAAGAGTCTGATGTTATACAGGCCTCTAGAATATAGTTGCTATTATGGGAAAATGTCAGCATGAGAAAGGAAAGTGGTGAGAGAACTATCTTCTGTAGAAATCAGATGTGGAGGAAGGACTATAATCACAGACCAGAATGGAGCCTAGAAATGATCTAACCCTTTGTGAGACAGATTCAGAGTGAGATGAGATGACTTGTGGTCATCTGGGGGCAAATATAGGTGTAGAACTCAGTTGCTTGTTTCTACCTTTTTAATTTCTATAAGTATACTAATAGTGTGGGCTTCCAAGGTGGTTCAGTGGTAAAGAATCTGCCTGCATTGCAGAAAATGCAGAAGACATGATTTCAGTCCCTGGATCGGAATTTTCTTGCCTCAAGAATCCCATGGACAAAAGAGTCTAACAGGCTACAGTCCATAGAGTCTCAAAGACTCAGGCACAACTGAAGCACACACACATACTTAAAGTGGTGCTGGGAATTAGCTGCAGATAAATAGGTGGGCATATTACTTGGTGCACACTCAAGGTTGTTAGATTCCATTATTATCATCATTAAGAATGTTTCTAATACTGACAAAGAAATAAAAATGGTTTATTCTTGGCAGGTTTCCAGCTCTTTCAACCACTAGAGTAGATCGAATCAATTACTTTTTGGCATTCACTTAATTAATGGTGCACTTGTGGCCCAAAGATATGAAAGCAAAACCAGAGAATAAACAGTTTATTAGATGGTCACTTGGCCCTTGATGGGAACCTACATTTAGAAATTTTATAAAAGACATCTGTTGAATATCATGAGAGAAAATGCATAGGATTTACAAGTCTAAAATTAAATATCTAAGTTTATGTAGAGTCCCATTACAGGGACTAAAATTTGCACAGAATCATAAATTAACTGACAGAAGAGTATATTAAAAATTAAACACACACACAAAATCAGTTCAGAGTTCTTTAGGTGAGATTAGAAGCATGAATTGTTCAACACACAGTAGATAAGCTAAATACCTGCTGAGCAAATTTAAGCAAGATGGAAACAATGGTTAAAAGTATATAATATTCAATGAAGTAGAAAAGATGACTTAAAGCATTTGGGAACTCACCGTTTTCGGTAGTTTTGGTGAAATTCACAAGGGTTCCTCTTGAGCATAAGGGATTCCAGTGGCGTGCACCGTAAACTGGACAGCCCAGTCAGAGTCTCAATATGATTGTCAGCCAAGGATAAATGCTGTATCTGAGGTATCTTTGGCAATTGCTTGAAAGATGTGAGATGATTTTTATTCATATTTAAAACTCTGCAACTGTATATAAAATATAAACATCTTGTCATTTGTCTCCTAAAGAGGATGGTAAACTACCAAATATTGCAAAGCACTAGCATGCCTCACCTAGACTATGACCCCTCAACGGTGTGGCAGTGACATTTTCTACAAATATGGTTGGGAACAAAAAAGAAATATGTGTATTAAAGTATCAAGAGAAAATAAACAGGGCAGATAAGACTGAAAGCTTGTCGAAGGCAAGAATACGTTTTCTTTTCCAATGTATATACTAGGTACCTGGCACTGTATTTGGTCCCTGGTGACTTCTCAATAAGTCCTGGATGAAAGAGTAAAGGGCTGCTTGAAATCTCAGCAATACGAAAGTTCACTCAAAGACACATGAAAGCTTCTGAAGAGTATTGCCCCTAAGTAGTGAGTTTATAATTGTTTTCCTTTCTTTCTACTTTTCTGTACTTAAATTCGATATTGAGAAAAGAGCATTTTAAAAATTTTTTAAGACTTTTTTTTATGCAAAAGAGAGCTAAAAGCTACCCTTGGAAACAGAAATATGTGTTAGGCATTGAGGTTGAATACATTTTCCTGACAGGATATAATGCTTCTTAATATTTTTGCCTTAAAACCATAATTGTATAAAACCATGCCATTAAAGAAAATAATTCCAAATCTATCACTGACACCTCGCCTTACAGAAAAATTCCTTTATGCATAAGCTGGGATTTAATACTCTGAGGGAAACACAGGGTATTTATTTATAAACCTCATAGCCCACAAAGACACTTGGTAAATAAGTATTGCTAATAGTAAACACGGTGCTAAACAGAGAGATGACAGTCACACAGCAGCATGACAAATACAAATTCACTTTGAACGGCCCCGCACATTTCACTATAATTTTTCACATCCATTATTTTCATTTCCCTTGTTTCCTTCCATTCTCCATAGGGATATTTTGCAGTCTTAACCATATCTTTGATAATTTCAGGTTTCCGCTCTTTCCTAGGTGTGTGCCATGTAAACAGTTGTATCTGACTCTTTGCCATTCCATGGACTGTAGCCTGTCAGGCTCCTTTGTCCATGGAATTTTCTAGGCAAGAATACTGGAGTAGATTGCCATTTCCTTTTCCGTGGGGTCTTCCCAACCCAGTAATCAAACCAGTGCCTATTGTATCTCCTTTATTGCAGATGGATTCTTTACCTGCGGAGCCATCAGAGAGCCCCACACATAATCATTAGATGCAATTTAGTCCTATTGCACTTTCTAATGGAAAACCTATCTCAAGCAGATTCTCTCTGCCTCTCTCTCTGTCTTCATCTGAAATCTGTTCTTTCCTTATCTGCTAGTCATTTTCTCTCATTTTCAGCTGCCACTCTCTCAGCTTCTCAGTTCAGTTCAGTTCAGTTCAGTTGCTCAGTCGTGTCCAGCTTCTTGCAACCCCATGGACTGCAGCACGCCACGCCTCCCTGTCCATCACCAGCTCCCGGAGTGTACTCAAACTCATGTCCACTGAGTCGATCATGCCATCTAACCATCTCATCCTCTGTCGTCCCCTTCTCCTTCTGCCTTCAATCTTTCCAAGCATCAGGGTCTTTTCTTCCCATGAGTCAGCAGTTCTTCATGTCAGGTGGCCAAAGTATTAGAGTTTCAGCTTCAGCATCAGTCCTTCCAATATATACTCAGGACTGATTTCCTTTAGGATGGACTGGTTGGATATCCTTGCTGTCCAAGGGACTCTCAAGAGTCTTCTCCAACACCACTGTTCAAAAGCATCATTCTTCAGTGCTCAGCTTTCTTTATAGTCCAACTCTCACATCCATACGTGACTACTGGGAAAACCATAGCTTTGACTAGACAGACTTCTGTTGGCAAAGTAATGTCTTTGCTTTTTAATATGCTGTCTAGGTTGGTCATAACTTTTCTTCCAAGGAATAAGCAGCTTTTAATTTCATGGTTGCAGTCACCATCTGCAGTGATTTTGGAGACAAAAAAATAAAGTCTCACTGTTTCCATTGTTTCCCTATCTATTTGTTATGAATTGATGGGACCAGATGCCCTGATCTTAATTTTCTGAATGTTGAGTTTTAAGCCAACTTTTTCATTCTCTTCCTTCACTTTCATCAAGTGATTCTTTAGCTCTTTTTTGCATTCTTCCATAAGTGTGGTGTCATCTGTGTATCTGAGGCTATTGATGTTTCTCCCAGGAAACCTGATTCCAGCTTGTGCTTCACCCGGCCCAGCGTTTCTCATGATGTACTTTGCATATAAGTTAAATAAGCAGGGTGACAATATACAGCCTTGACATACTCCTTTCCCAATTTGGAACCAGTCTGTTGTTCCATGTCCAGTTCTAGCCATTGCTTCCTGATCTGCATACAGACTTTTCAGGAGACAGGTCAGGTGGTCTGGTATTCCCATTTCTTGAAGAATTTTCAGTTTGTTGTGATCGACACAGTCAAAGGCTTTGGCATAATCAATGAACGAGAAGTAGATGATTTTCTGGAACTCTCTTGGTTTTTCGATAATCCAACAGATGTTAGCAATTTTATCTCTGGTTCCACTGCCTTTTCTAAATCCAGTTTGAATATCTGGAATTTCATGGTTCATATACTGTTGAAGCCTAAGTTGGAGAATTTTGAGCATTACTTTACTAGCATGTGAGATGAGTGCAACTGTGAGGTAGTCTGAACATTCTTTGGCATTGCCTTTCTTTGGGGTTGGTATGGAAACTGACCTTTTCCAATCCTGTGGCCACTGCTGAGTTTTCCAAATTTGCTGGCATATTGAGTGCAGCACTTTCACAGCATCATCTTTTAGGATTTGGAATAGCTTAACTGGAATTCCATCACCTCCACTCACTTTGTACATAGTAATGCCTCCTAAGGCCCATTTGACTTCACATTCCAGGATGTCTGTCTGGCTCTGGGTGAGGGATCACACCATCGTGATTATCTGGGTCATGAAGATCTTTTTGTATTAGTTCTTCTGTGTATTCTTGCCACCTCTTCTTAATATCTTCTTCTGTTAGGTCCATACCATTTCTGTCCTTTATCAAGCCCATTTTTGCATGAAATATTCCTTTGGTTACTCTAATTTTCTTGAAGAGATCTCTAGTTTTTCCCATTCTATTGTTTTTCTCCTTTTCTCCTTTGCCTTTTGCTTCTCTTCTTTTCACAGCTATTTGTAAGGCCTTCTCAGACAACTATTTTGCCTTTGTACATTTCTTTTTCTTGGGGATGGTCTTGATCCCTGCCTCCTGTACAATGTCATGAACCTCCATCCATAGTTCACTGGGCACTCTATCAGATCGAATCCCTGGAATGTGTCATTTCCACTATCACTGTAAGGGATTTGATTTCAGTCATACCTGAATGGTCTAGTGGTTTTCCCTACTTCGTTCAATTTAAGTCTGAATTTGGCAATAAGGAATTTATGGTCTGAGCCATAGTCAGCACCCAGTCTTGTTTTTGCTGGCAGTATAGAGTTTCTCCATCTTTGGCTTCAAAGATTATAATCAATCTGATTTCAGTATTGACGATCTGGTGATGTCCATGTGTAGAGTGTTCTCTTGTGTTGTTGGAAGAGGGTGTTTGATATGACCAGTGCATTCTCTTGGCAAAACTTTGCTAGCCTTTGCCCTGCTTCATTCTATACTCCAAGGCCAAATCAGCCTCTCATATTCACCATATCACAGATCCTCAATCAGATAATGTTAGGGGACATGACTGACAAACCAAGTTTGATTTTTCTCCTGGGGCAGAAGAGAAGGAGGCTATGAATATACATGCATCAATTTTCTACTCTCTTTATACATTGATTTGACAGATGTAGAGTCTGAATTGCAATTATATAATTTTATATTAACATTGTATTTCTGAAGAAAGAAAGGCCAAAAGAATACATCTTAAGAATACTAAAACTGGGTCAAGTCTTTTCTTTAATGATAAGAGTTTCCCTTTTTCTCTCTTCTTTTTTATATAAGATAGGAAAAATTTGGATGTTTACTGATTTGGATCAAGTCAAACTCACATACTCCAAATTAATGGTCTTCTAGTGTAGTATTTTAAATTATGTTATGTGACTATTACTATTTGTTCTTGTACATTTATTTAAATAAATATTACAAAAAATAACCAATACATCCTTATTTTATCCCTAGAAGAGAGGCTAGGGGGAAAAATTGAACAAATTAACATCAAGTAACTGATGCTGGGAAAGATTGAGGGCAAGAAGAGAGTGGGGTGACAGAGGATGAGATGGTTGGATGGCATCACAGTCTCAATGGACAGGGAGATAGTGAAAGACAGAAAAACCTGGCATGTTGTAATTTGTGTGGTCACAGAGTCGGACATGACTTAGTGACTGAACAACAACCACCAACTGAATAAATTAAAATGGCAGTGATATTAAGATTCCTCTGAAAATTTTTATTTTGTTATTTTAAAATTTGTCATTTGAAAAGAATATAAGTAAAATCAAATGTTATACAAGTCTGTCTAAAGTTGGAAGGGGCTTTGAAAATGACTGTAGCTCTTCAGGGACCATTGCATATTCTGCCACTTCCTCTGTCTGCTGGGCCGTATCGCTCCTGGTAACTGTGATGAGCTCTTTTCATTGCCCTGCCTCAGCCCTGGCTCAGAGAGGTAGCTTAATCCGCTCAAGGATTTACCGTTCCTTCTTGTGGCTGCTTGATATTTCCTAATTCTTTTCTGGGAACTTCTGTCTGCCCCTCTGATGGCTACCACAGCTTGCTCTAGCTACACACCTGCTTGGTGAGGCAAAGGACAGCTCTCCACAGAGTTCTCAAGTAATCCTGAGCAAGGAGGCAGATTAGCTTTACTATTATCTTTAGTGTCCTTGGGACATCAAAGAGTCCATATAAATTAAAAATTCTTTTATTTCTGTCACTGTTCTGATTGACAACTCCTACCCCTCTATTAGAATGTAAAGAATTTTATCTTAAATCAAGTGAGAGAGTAAACTGAAAATAAATAGAATGTTTTTGGTTAAAAAAAAATTTTTTTTAAGCAAGTGAACCTGAAGTCAAGACTCTTGTCAACTACCTATAGAGTCTTTCCCTGTAAATGGTCAATAAACATGACTAAAAATCACTATCTTACAATGATAATGTGTATATAATGTGATTGTATTTCCAGTTCACTACACAAGGAAGATAGCAAGCTTTTCTGCCAATATGTCCTATGATTATTAATTATTCCCCTAAGAACTGGTAATAACAATATTAATTTGAAAAGGAATAGATTTTTCTTGCTAAAGTGTGACAGTTTGATTTATAAATTTCCCTTTTTGCCTTGCTCAGACATCACTTAGCACTCTCACTTTCAAGGCCTCACCACATGAGGAGAGCCACAATAGGTAAAGACATTGATCACATGTACCCATATAATAAAGACTTGACTTTAACTTAGAAACTGGACATGCTAGGGAGAAGGTACCTTGGCAATCTTAAGGCACTTAAATCCACCAGTGAATTGTCCACTAACCAGAGGGTTTCAACTCGAATTAGTCTTCTAAGAATCCTGTTAAAATTTTCAACTTGATAAGGGTTCCCCAAATCCTGAAATGAAAGGTTCAAATTCTGAAGGGAAAAACAAATAAAAAGAAAAAGCAAGTGCTTTGTCAACTTTCAGAAATAGTTATTAATTTTAACTGTTATATATTTAAGTCAGCAGTTTTTACTGTTTTATTTTTTGGTCTTCTAAAATATTCACACATCCAAACACTCAGAATTATTGCAGAGATTTTCAAGATAGGAAAGGAGGGTAAAGATATTGACTGGATTGTTTAGAATTAAACACCAGGTGGGAGGCGGCAGGTAGAGATGGAAAGATCCTTCGATTTTGAAATTTTTCTGATATGAAAAGTAGAGGGAGTAAAGCACTGTTTGGGTTTATATGATTAGTTATCTTTGAAAGTGAAAGTCACTCAGTTGTGTCCGACTCTGTGACCCCATGGACTATACAGTCCATGGAATCTCCAGGCCAGAATACTGGAGTGGGTAGCCATTCCTTTCTCCAGGGGATCTTCCCAACCCAGGGATCGAACCCAGGTCTTTTAGCCTCCTTGGAAATTCTCAGAAATTTTATTTATAAAAATTTCAGAGTTAGATGCCATCATTCAAAAGATGGAAAATGTGATTTTATTTTAAAATAACCAGGGGTATATACATATACATAGTGTGACATATTTCTGAGATAGTGGATATTTTATTGTTACTTTTAACATCAGTCAACTTTGATGTCAAAGAGATTAAAACCACTCTCAGTGGTAGCATTGGTCTTATAAACTCTATTTCTAAAAGTCAAGTTTACTTTTTTTGTTTCCAAAATTTTGCCGTCACTAGAAATTATTGCATAAGATGACATTCCTTTTTTAAATTTGAAGCAAGACAATTTACCATTTTTAAAGAAATACAGATATCTCTATCTAAAAAAGGTCTTGATATATTCAGATATTAAACATTATGAAATTTGATACTTTAATTTCTATTTTCCCAAAGTATAAAAGGTCTTCATTCTAAACAAAACTAAAGAAATATTGAGATTATATCTATCATTTCCATGTTAAACATCACCTTCTCAAATAGGCTGCTTTCCCAACAAGTTTTTCTGTAATAGATTAGGGTTCATTTAGCCATTCTCTTGCAGTATAATTATCTAAAGGCCAATTAAACTTTCTATGAGAAATTTTTAGCAAGGTACCATTGGCCTTTGCAATATATCCATGGTTTAAATGACAGCTATAAAGAACAAATGCTTTTATACACTGGAATGAATACTTTTAAAAGAATCCTGAGAGTGGAGGTTAAATTTTAGGTGTGTTGTTTACATTTTTCAAATAAATAAGTAGGTGCACTATATAAATTTTAAAGAGTTAAATGTATCCATTATATGTGACTAATTAAAATTAATTTTAGAAAGAAAAGAAAACATTATACTGGGAAACAATATTCTACTTTCCTAGCTTCCCTTAATAAGTTGTGTGACCTTGGGCAAATTGTTTCTCTTTCTAAACTTTCCTTTCCTTTTTGAAAAGAAAGTGTTTGGACCAGACCCAATCTGAAGCTCATTCCCAACCCCTAATTCTAGAATTCTATGACATACAAGATTCATCTGTGAAACAGAAGAGGCACTGGGAGATCCCAATAAGTCTCATTTCTGGAAGATTTCCTAAAATCCTCACATGCAATTTGATCACTTTGAAAAACCTCGCAAATATTGGCATCTCACTCTGTTATAAAGAAGTTCATTTATTCTTTTATTGCTACCAATGCTTATTTTTCACAGTTAAGTCTTCAGTCCTCTGCTTAACCATGACTTGAACACTTGAGTGATGGCAACCCCACAGGCAGGTAATGGTTGAGAGCTAACTATGGGAACTGTTTCAATGCTAGTGGCTCAGCTAGCTGAGTCATTTTCAGCACCAAGAAACCACACCTCAAATCCTTCAATGCTGAAAGTTTGATTTGTCCCAGGATAGCTCTGTTCAGAGTCCAATGGCTGCCCAGATCATCAAAACTTTTAGCTTTTACCACATCATTCAAAGGAGTCCAGATTACATCATAAACTCATTGATAAGAATTATCATTCAACACTTAACTTTTTATTATAAAAAATCCAATTTCATTCTCTGTTCTTTTAAACTTTTTCCAAAGTTCAGCAATATCAATATAAAATGACTATTAGAAAATAAGTAGCATGTCTTGATGAAGATAAAGGGTGGGGAAAAGAGATGGAGCACCAGTCACAACTATTTTCACAGAAATTTCTAGAGATGTGCTTAAATGTGTTTTGTTGTTTATTCTGGCAATTGACTTTTTTAAAAATGCCATAATTTAGTCAACGAAGGAAATATGCTTTTTTTTTTTTTTTTTTAAGCTCTCACCGTGCAGTCTTCCCAGTTTTCCTGCAGCCACGTTTCCCATTTGCTTTTTTCAAGGACTCTTTTCTGTGAAGGCAAAGTACATTCCTCCTCTCTGAAGAGCAGCTCTTCGGCAGAGGGTCCTGAGCAGAAATCACAAGGTGAGATCTTGGAAGCAGGTTCCCGAAGACAGGACCAACACCCTCTCTGGATGCATGACTGGTTGTTTTAAACTTCCACTTGATACTAGGACCGAGGGAGACAGGATTGAACTCTTCTGCCCCAGTAGTGTGAGCATTAACAACAAGTGATGTATGTGACGAAATACACTTCTGCCTGCCTAATCAGGCTGGGGGAGAGATGGGGACAGAAGAGGAGCCAGGACTTGACCACTATGAACACTTTCTAATTGTTTAAAATTATTCTCCCTGAAATTTGCTGAATAACTCTCACGTCTTCCAAACAGAATACAGTGAAACCTCCAATGTGAAAACACTAAATCAGATGCCCAGGTATGACAATAATAGATTAATCAAGAAATGATTATTAAATATTCAAATCCCCCAGTTGCTGTGTTTCTCTTTCTGCTGCCAGAAGCCTTGAGGCCATCTCTGGTGAGCTTACTTCCTAGGCCTTCCCATCACCAGATGAGTTATACGAGAGAGAGGAAATAGGAAACAAATCAGCAATTTTATTTCTTGTTCATCTGTCTTACTTTTTTTCAATTTACAGTAAAGGGAATACAGTTATCAGAAAAAAATAGGGCTGTAGATTATTTCAATTTAAATTGTTCACAAGTCTGCTACCTATGGTCTAGGTTTCAGTAGAGGATCAAAAGTCAGCTTTAACTTAAATTCTCACATATAGATTTCTTTTCAAATGCAATTTAGCACATTACTATGACAAGTATTGTGAGGTTCAGAGATAATTTGATGACTTTCTAGAGTAATTAAAAGGGAGGAATGACCTCTATTAACTGTAGGGAAAAGTCAACATGTAGAGTTAACTTTTAATCTTACATCAATTACTTCTAGCTCAAGCAAGTGAGAAAAATCACCAGTATAGTAGCTTTAATCTTCATGTAATTTTCTCTTTAGGGATCATGAAGTCACTCTTGACTTTCTTTCTCTTTTGTCTCTTAATTCAATAAACCACCTAATCTTACCAGTTTTCCTCTTGAGAATCTGTCCCTTCCTTTTCAATGTCCAGACACTCACATCTTCCTACCTGAACTGTAGCTACTTTCTCTTAGATCTCCTGCTTTGTAATCTTCTCTTCTTCAGCATAAATGACACAAATTGCTATCCAGCTCTCCTAAAAACAATGTTTACCATGGGACTGATATTTTCAAAACCTTTCAGAAGTTTCTTATTGCTTACCAAATAAAGATGGAAAAGTCTAGTTCATCTGGCAATGTTTTCTACAATCTTATCCCAGTCCCCAGTTCCAAACTAATTTCCTACTATTTTCCAGCCTTATTGTCCTCTAAATCAGGTTTGCACATAACTTCCAGGGTTGGGGAAAGGGTATTTTGTTTCCAGTCTGGAGTTAAGTAGCAGGTACTTGTCTGACTCCAGATGATTAATTTTACTTTTCTGAGCTGTTCAGTTTTCCATATCTGCAAAAATATGGGGAAGTCTAGCATCAAAGGCCCATCAAGGGCTGAATTTGGTGAGAAATTATGTTTGAAGTTCACAATACTTCATAAAGATTTTATAAATTTCTAATTTATAAAATTATTTCTAATACTTTTAGACCAACATAGGTTTTCTTATTGTCATAGACCCTGACACTCTTATCATGCTGCCACAGGCAAACTTCACTCTTTCCTGATGCCAATCAAGCCCCTGAAAGCCACCCTAAACATTGTTGTTTAGTCACTGAGTCATGTCTAACTCTTTTGAGACCCCATGGACTGTAGCCCACTAAGCTCCTCTGTCCGTGGGATTTCCCAGGCAAGAATACTGAACTGGGCTGTCATTTCCTTCTCCAGGGGATCCTTTCCACCCAGGGATCAATCTCACATCTCCTGCATTGGCAGGCAGATTCTTTACTGCCGAGCCACCGGGTTTGCTTTTAATTTGCTTCCAACTCTAACATCTTGTATTTCTAAGAGTCAGACCTGGCATCATTTGTACCCACTTCTCCTCACTCCATTCTTTCTGGAATGCATGACTTCAAAGGTGAAAAGAACACAGAAACGATATTGAAGGTATCAAGAACAAACTTTGCTTTTTGTGGCAAGTCTGTCTGGACTCTGATGGGTGATAATGAGCCCATTTATGACGGATTTATAGAAGGCAATAAGAGCAAGAGACCAATACTTCATTATTTTGACAAAAGCATCAGTTCTTTCATCAGACACAGGTGGAAACCAAGAATCTCACCTGCGCTTTCAGGCGTTTCTCTCATAACAAGCTGTAATGTTGCCACTCAGGAAATTACATAGCCTGAAGGTGGTAGTGTCCCAACTACTTTACAAATTAAATATCCTTGTACTAGGAAATCACATTCTTCATTGATTAGGATGATTGGAATTAAAAGTTAAAGCACTGGAAAAACTGGACGAGTCAACTCACTGACTGGGGAGATCTCAGGCTTTATTGTCTTTATTTACACCCTCTCCCCCACACCAAATTTGGTAGTTTCTTTGTGCAATAGCTATACCAGAGTTATTAAACTCTGCTCTGTATTTTTTGTTTGATATCTATTGATCTTCTGCTCTTTCAATTATTTCTTTTTAAAGCAGCTTGCAAGGATTTCTTTGAAGTTAGAAGCCAAAGGTCACTTCCACTGTGAGGAGATGTATTAAATTGGATTCTTTTTATAAAAAAAAAAAAACTCAGACCTGCTTGGTAATTGAAGATATATCTCAGCAGCTGAGAACTGAAGTCTGGAATATCTGACAGCCCAGGGACGTTGGCTTTCACCTGCCATCTCTGAGCTTGTTCTTTGTCCCTTCATTGGATTTCTAACTCCTAACAGCAGTGACTGAATTAACTTGCTGGGGGATTTTCGACCAGGAAGAATCTATTCTTTAAAATAATTCTGCCAACAATATGCTCTTTGGCTTCATTTAATTGGGAGGAGTTAAGTCAGTCTGTATCTGGCAATCAAAACCCTGGGAAATTGCTGTTTATCACACACCAGCTAACCTTTCTTTTCTTGGGAACTCTTCCTGAATGTACAACTGGGGCAACTGAGATCAACTGCAGTAATTTTGATGGGTATTTCAGGATCTAATCTAGAAAGAGGGGTGTTCTTAGAATGCTTTTGAAATGCACTTGTTCTCCATCTCACACAAAAAAAAAACACTTAAAATTTAGGGCAATGAACAAGGGACATCTGTTTTCTTCATGGTTTGAGTTGATGGGATTTTTCACTGTTTCCTATCCCCTAGATCATGCTCTATTCCTTTTACGACCAGTCACTTGAGAGAGATTGGGTGTTGTTAATGGCCTAATGGAAGCAAAATGTGCCTTATCTCTGGAGAGTGACGATATTCTCTGCATGAATGACCAGTGGGATCTTCATGAGGGCCGATTTTGCTGACTGATGACCTCAGCACATGACTTGGCTGCCTAGATCAGAGAAGGAGGGAGACAGCTGGACTCTTTTTACACGTGCTCCTTTTCAGTTTACTCCTAGAGTTTTATTCTTCTGTCATCTTCTCCACTTGCTTCAGTTCTGCAGTTCTCTCTAAATCTCAACTCTCCACCTGTCACTCCAAATACAATTTATTTTGCCTCATGGTGGCTACCGCAATTATCAATGACCTCCACCCACATACACCTGCATAAAGGCCAATACTCTTACATTCCGTTCCCAGTGTTTCACTTCCTATTCAAATGTCTTCATTTCCTGCCTCTCTCCAAGCCCCCTCAATCAATTTTTCCCATAGTAGGGATCTCAGATCACCTACAACAGAATCACCTATAATAATTTTAATAAATGCAGATTCCAGGGCCCCACTGCATACTAACTACATCAGATGCTTCAGGCATAGGGCCCGGGAATCTGTGTTTTCTGCACACTTCCAGGTAGCTTGTGCACACACTGAAGTTTAAGAGCCTACTAAACCTTGCCTTCTTTAGCCCCTGATGTAACCCCTTCTCTTTCTTTTGTTGATGAACTCTATACCTGTGACATACATGGCCTCATGGCCTCTGATCTCCTTCCTTCCTAATTCCCCATACTTTATTTTTATTGTTAATTTTTTTTCATTAAAATTTCTTTATAGTAGGTCTTTATTGGTTATTTACTTTAAATATAGATGTGCATACATGTCACTAATTTCCCATAATTTGTTGCTCTTAGAAAAATATTCTAAGGTCTCCAAATGAAAGTATAATTTACCTCTAATAGTACTATCTAATAACATTTTATTATTATAAAATATATTAACATAATATATAATCTAAATTATTACATAAAATAATGTTTTATTATATAAGCCAGTGAATGCTTAGCTGCAAATAGATATGGTAGAGTTAAACTATAAGAACACATTTAACTCACAATTTTATAAAAAGATGTTATTTTAATCACCTTTGTCATTTGAGTTTGAGTGAAAGAAGAAAAGCATTAGTGAGTAAAGTAATGCAATTGAGAGGTGGAAATGGGCAGATGAATATACCTATAGCAACTTTTCTTATATCAATATTACAATTGTATGATAGACAATGTATCTGCAAGTCTACAAATACAGATGTAAATTAGCCAAGATACTTGATATTTTATAAAGACCAAATACTCACTGCAGCAGGAATTATGTCTAATATTATTTCATCCACTTATGAAGGATGCAAAAAGATAACAGTCTCTGTTCCATAACAGAACTCATAATCTATTGCAGCTACTTCTAGAAATCAAACATTATGTATATCAAGGACTTCAGGTTAAAAATCCTTCATACTGTCACACCAGCACACTTATAAAATCTGACAGTATGAAAGAGGAATAATAAAGCATTGGTTATTTTACCAAGTTTAAAATGTTTAGTGAAAATGCGTAATGAAACTACTGGTTTATTTAGATTCTCTTTTAATGCTTTTTAAATCAATGTAGGATTAACCAGCTTAAAGTCATCCACTGAAGTAATAGTGTTATTCACGATCATAAAATTCCAACAAAGATCATTGGTTAAATAAATTTAATAATATCCTTATGATGGAAAGATATGCAACTTCTAAACAATTTGTTGAGTAATGTTTATAACATGGAGCAAAGAAAGGCTCACAGTATCAGATGAAAAAACTCAAGAAATACAGATGTCCATATTATTTTGTAAGGAAATACATATATGCTTTTCAAAAAAAGACTAAATGGAAATAAAAGTCACAGTGACTACTTCTGGATAATTGAATTACAGGTTCTTCTGTTTTTGTTTTCTAATATTTAATATAGAACATTATTATGTATATGATCAGCTATAAGATTATGCTTTTAGGGCTTCTCTGGTGGTCAGTGGTTGAGTCTGCCTCGCAATGCAGGGGACACTGATTTGATCCCTGGTCTAGGAAGATCCCACATGCCACTGAGCAGTTGAGCCCACGCGCCACAACCGAGCCCGCATTCTAAAGGCTGAGAGCAGCAGCTACTGAGCCCACACGCCGAAGCTACTGAAGCCCTTGCACCCTAGAGCCCATGCAGAAGCCCAGTGAGAAGCACGTGCCCTGCAATGACGAGTAGCGCCCCCTCACGGCAAGTAGAGAAAGCACACACGCAGGAGCAAAGAGCCACCACAGCCCCAAAGTAAAATAAATAAAGGAATAAATCTTAAAAGAAAGAGAGTATGCTTTTAAAGGTGGTTTCACTATATTAACAACTATATGGTCTTGAAAAAGGAAATTTTTCTACCTCTAGGTCATACAGGTTTTTATCCCCAAGTAATGTCTTGTTATCTTCAAAAAACATCTACCAAGAGCATGTACAAAAAGATCACACACTTCTGTTCCTTTACCTTCTCTTACTCGCGGGCAACGCAGTTGACTTCCTTGGATGTCATTTTGTTCTACTTTGTGCCAAGTGAGGTACTTAAAAGAATCTGATGGAAGCTTTAAAGTAAGAGAGAAGAGAAATATCATCTGGCGATAAATAGTTCACTTACTTCATGTGTACAAGTAATGTGAACCCAACCAAACATTGAGCTAAATTGAACTCTAGGTAACTAATGACATGCTTATTGATGTTATATTAGCCCAATCTAAATTATTTATTTTTATTCAATTTTGCATCTTCCAATACCTGCAACTGATTTATGTTTGATGACAAATGATAGCACAAATAAATATATGCACCCATTCATGAATCCACTTTACACCACCTCTAATAATCTGTCCTCTGCTATTTATTGAATAGCTCATGAGGAATCTCATTCTACTTTAGAATAGTTGTAATTGCTAAAGGTTCTTCATTATATGGACCTGAAGTAATCCCTCTAAGTTAGTCCAGTTACAAAAGCTCTGCCTTTTGAGGCTACCCAGAAGAACCCCTTCACATGTGACTACTATTTTAAGTGTCTGGTAATAGTTGTCATCCTCTTTGTCATTTAGTTATTACTTATAAACCATGGTTTACCAATTATTGACTATTCAGGAAAAGCGTGGTTCTCCTTGGGAAGAGTTCCATTTTACTGACATTGTTCCTAAAATGTGTGGCCAATATTGAATGAGATATTTCAGCTCCTGGTCAACTTTCTTGTTCTGGACAATGTATTGCTGACCAGAATATGTGTCAAGATCACATCTGGGGCAATTTTATGCTGTTTATTGCTACTGAAGCTGTAGCCAATCAAAATTCGTAGTATCTTACATGACTTATGATAGTTTCAAGGTTAGCACAAACAAAAAGGCATATTACTCAGCACAGAAAATGTTAAATACATACGCCATAGATTCATTCTTCTGTTAGCCGTGTTATACCTATACAGACAAACCAAGGACATTTGATTTGAAGAAATGCCATTATAGTATTTGGAACAACTACATTCATCTCACAGAACAGTATTTTGTATAGTTTTTCTTTGCTTGAGGCTGTGTGACTAAGATAAAAAACATTTTCATCATTAAATAAGCTTATGAGGCACTGGATTAAACAAAGCTAACCATTTATCTTTACTACAGGACTGCTCTGAACCTTTAGTATCTTAAGATATATTTTGAGTCTATACTGCAAAGTATTTTCCTGGAGTTGTAAACCATAGAACCTTTCATTCTTAGCATAGCACATGGAACTAGCCCATCCTGTAAAGCAAGATTTGGGGCAAGCTGCCTCAAAATAAATTGGGAACAGGTGGGTTTTTAATAATCATTTAGCTTTGATCTCTTACCTTCATTACTTACTTACTGGATGACCTTAGTTGGTCCATAAACATTTAAATATATTCATTTAAAAATAACAAAATTCTCTAACTTGATTAACAGCAACACTTAAAAGTTAATTAATGCTTGAGAAATTCTTTGGGACAAATACTTTCCAGTAATTCACTTATTTTTCAGAACTATATTTTTAAAAACTAAGAAGCACAAACACATTTTAGATTATTGAAAAATGTAGTCTATCTTTGGCTGTTCGGTTTACATGTTTGTGGAAGCATCTTTCCCAATCTGTTATGTCCTTTTGGATTTTTTTTTTGCTTGTTACTGTCATAGAATAAAAAATTTTTTTAGGTTAAATTTCCTGTAGTTGCCACATCCAATAGCCTTTTTGTGCTATTTCATGAGACTCTAGCTGGGGAAAAATGAATCTAAGCTAAAGCTATATTGAAAATAAAGTTTCCATTTTTCAACTGATATACAATTTTGTGTAAAAAAACTGTTAGTTTTTTAAAGGAGTTATGTGGTTGATTTGAGGGTTTCTAACATCACAGGAAAATGAGCCATTGCATTTCTTTGTTTATATCTATGAAAGGCTGTCAACATATTGCAGTTGTGTGACCATGCTTTCTTCTTAAAGGACTGGTGAATATTCCTGTGTCTTACCCTGTTCTTTTTCCTTTTTGATTTTGATGAACCAAGTGATTAATCCACTGGTTCAATAAATATTTTTGAAACTAGAATGCTTCATTTCAACTCACTAATTTATTGAAAAATAAATATGGTGCGCCTGCTATGTGGCAGGGACTGTCTCAGACACTAAAGATACAAAGTTAAATAAAATATGGTATTTGTGCTTGAAAAACTAATTTTCTGTAATTTGAGAGGCAAACATAGAAATAACTCATTTTCATCCAAGGAACAAGTGGAAAATTTTTGAATGAAGGAAAGGAGGGACAAAACTTTGTGATTCCACTTAGATGGGTTAAAGAACAATCTTGGAAATGGTGAGTTTAGGAGGAAAATTTTTTATCTTGTGGACAAAGGATATTCCATAAAGAAAGGAGATAATTCTTAGACTACAGACAGAATTTGAACTCAGTGGGGAAAGGAAGGGACACAATTGTTATCTCTGGTCATTATCTTTTCTATTCATCTCTATCTCTTTTGTTTTCCTTCCTCCACCCCAGATTCTTTCCTTTCTGAGTTGGGACTGAGAGTAGCAACTTTCATTTTCTCCCCAGTTGCAAGGATCGGTTTAAGACACGTATGTGTGTGTGCTAAGTTGCTTTGGTCATGTCCAGCTCTTTGTGGCCTTATGGACTGTAGCCTGCCAGACTCCTCTGTCCGTGGGATTTCCTAAGCAAGAATACTGAAGTGGGTTGCCAAGCCCTCCTCCACGGGATCTTCCCTACCCAGGGATCGAACCCGCATCTCTTGTGCTCCTGCCTTGGCGAGCAGGTTCTTTACTACTAGCGCCCCCTTGGAAGACATGTATACACTTATTAAAAAGTGTAAAATGTTAAGTAAAATGCATGTTAAACTTACGGCTAAGTAGAGAACTAATTTAAAAATTCTTACCAGGGATGATATTCCAGAATCCGAATGAGAATATAGTGTTCTGTTCCTGGAGAGAGCCCACAGGGTGTGTGTCTCACTCAGATAGGAGCTGTGGGATGAATTAGATGGACAAGTCTCCTGATCGCTTGTGTTTTGACCTGAGGAGCTGAGTGAAAGAAAATGCTTAAGAGGTTCAAGAGGGAGGGGATATATGAATACTTATGCCTGATTCACATTTTTGCATGGAAGAAACCAATACAACATTGTAAAGCAATTATCCTCCAGTTAAACATTTTAAAAAATGCTTGAAGTTTTTAAATGTAAATATCTTTGTATAAAACAACAATAGCCACAAATTATAAGCACCAGCTTTTCCATTTATAGGAGAGATAAATGATACTCTAGGAATTCTGTCATAGTCCTAAACACATTTTTTATGGCTGACAGTCACTTAAGGAAAATTCTTCTCCAGGTAAGAGTGTCTACAGAGACTGCACATCTTAGGAAAGTAAATCTAAGGGTACACACAAATACATGCTCATAGGATATAAACAAGGAAATCAGCCCTAATTTTGGAATACCATTCCTAGTAGAACTACTCTTACAGATTTGGCTTGTGCCAGATAAGCTTTAAACTTCCTACTGGTTTTCCCATTGATCTAGGTCTTCTGTTTTCCCTGAAATTTCCCCCGAACCTATTATATTTCCTCAAATTGGTGGCAAACATATTAAAAATTCAGGTTATTTAATCAATTTTACTCACTTTGAAATACTGCTCAAATATTTAAAAACAGTCCTATTCTCTCTGTATTCCCATTGTTATGCCACTGAGATATAAAATGTCTTTTTGCTTTCCTGTATTTATTATTTACTATTATTCTTGCACTTTTCCCTTTCTCCTCAGGAGTGGTTATATTTCTCTTTCTGTAACTGGTACTGTATATTACTTTAGGTCAATTTAAAAATGATATCTGAGTATGCTTTTCCATGTTAAATAAAACTAGAAATTGTATCTATCTCTGGCCTCTTTTTATGCTTGATGGGTTATTTTTCAGGCTCCAAGAATCTTAAGAGACAGTTATTATGAAGCTCTGTAGCAATTTTGCTTACAAGAAACTGACACATCTCTTGTATACTGAAGTTGCCTTCATGAAGTATAATGTAGAAATGTCTTTCATTTTTCATGTATTAACTGATGCGTTAGAGTAGAAGAGCATAGCCATTACATCATATTCTAAAAATAGTGCTATTATGCCATTATGAAAATAAAACCACTGTGCCTTGTTATCAAGGAAAAAATTATCCCTCCATCTACCACTAAATAGCAAAAGATTTGGTCTTAATCATGTGAAAAAGTCAGAAAATATATATCTCTCCAATATTCCCCAATTGAGCAATTCTTTAATAACCCGGATATGGTTTTCTTGACATTACCAAAGAATACCTTGCTATGGCAACAAATTAACAAACATTAGAAAAACATTACCATGTGCAAAATTACTCCTGAAGCAGGTAAATCCTACTATCTCTAACCAGAGTTTTTTTTGCCAACAATCAGGGGGAATAAAATAAGGCAAAATGGAATAGTATTTCAGGGGATAAACAGAGAAAACATTTAACTGACTTTTGGTTCTCTTGTCTTTATGAAAATATGCTAGCTGTTTTCTGCCTAAATGAAATCAGGAAGATAAGGATAATGACATGACTGACTCTTCTGTGATTCTGAACTTTAGTCGTGATTACACGACTGAGGGCCTGACAAAACATGGTCCACTGGAGAAGGGAATGGCAAATCACTTCAGTATTATTGCCTTAAGAACTCTATAAACAGTATGAAAAATCCGGCTTAAAACTCAACATTCAAAAAACTAAGATCACGGCATCCAATTGTATCACTTCATGGCAAATAGATGGGGAAAACGTGGAAACTGTGTCAGATTTCATTTTCTTGGGCTTCAAAATCAATGCTTACACTGACTGCAGTCACACAATTAAAAGATGCTTGGCCTTTGGAAGAATAGCTATGGCAAACCTAGACAGTGTATTAAAAAGCAGAGACATTACTTTGCTGACAAAGGTCTGTCTAGTCAAAGCTTTGGTTTTTCCAGTAGTCATGTAAGGATGTGAGACCATGTTGGGCCATAAAAAGGCTGAGCACCGAAGAACTGATGCTTCCAAACTGTGGTGTTGGAGAAGACTCTTGAGAGTCCCTTGGACTGCAAGGAGATCCAACCAGTCCATCCTAAAGGAAATCAACCCTGAATATTCATTGGAAGGACTGACGCTGAAGCTGATGATCCAATACTTTGCTCACCTGATGCAAAGAGCTGACTCATTGGAAAAGACCCTGATGCTGGGAAAGATTGAAGGCAGGAGGAGAAGGGGACAACAGAGGATGAGATGGTTGGATGGCACCACTAACTCAATGAACATGAGTTTGAGCAAACTCAGGGAGATAGTGAAGGGCAGGGAAGCCCATGGGGTCGTGCTGCAGTCCATGGGGTCGCCAAAAGCCAGACACGACTTCACAACTGAACAACAACGCAGTGGTGAGAAGCAGACCCAATAGGAAAATCTGGAAGTGACTCTCTCTCTCTTGTTTTTAAACCTAAAGTGTGAGAAACAGTCTTATTTTGTTTAAAGGAGAGCACAGGGAACCATAAGTTCAACAGAGCCAAAATGTCTGATAAGAAAGATCCAGCTGATTGGGTTTTCACTGTACTTTGGTTGTATAGTGCTCCAAGACCAAGTACAACAGCTTCAAGGGAAAATCACATTTACAAGTAACTGAAAATTATCTCATCATCTTAGTTTACATTAGATTATTGGAGAGTTTAAACTAGAAGAACGATTTGTGCCATTATCTTGACTTCTACTAGACATTTATGAATAACAGAAAGTAATTAAAACTTTGGTAACAGAAATAAACAGGCAAATAACATCCACACTCTTTCTCTTTCACCGGCTTTTTTCCTGCCAGAAGGGAATGAAATAAATTTGGTCTAGAGTTTCAGCTAAGGGCAGATTATCTGAGAAGATTCTAACCAATAGATAACTAGTCTGACTCTCTTTCAGTGTGATTACTTTCTGTGAGTCCCAAAGGCTGAATTCTTTCTCTCATATGCATATATTCCTCCTGGACACCACATCAGAGGTCAGTGGTGAAGAGCAGGGTGCTGACATTGTGAAGCAAAACCTTTGGGGAATTCCAAAGCTCTTCTTTGTTCCATTACTTCTATCATAAGTTCCATATAGAAGTTTACTTTGGTCTGGTTTCGGGGGAAAAATATTAGCAAAGAAAGATAATTTGTGATCCTTTAGTTTAAAAAAGAAAAGGTAGAGCATCTTCCAGGTTATCTAACTAATCCAAACTTCTACCCCATCTGCCTTCATGCACATGCCACTGATGTTCAGAGTGCAAAACCATGAGTCCTGGGAATCTAAAGCTCTTACTACTGTGACCTTGGGTCACTTAACACGCCTGGTGGATCCTTACCTTTCATATTTAGAAGATGATGTGAACTCTGCCTGAGTAAAAAGCTTTTCTGGTTTGGTTTTGTGTTTCTTTGGCAATAATATTAACAGGATGACAACTATTACTAATATAATAATTTTATAATTGACGTTTATTAATCATATGCTATGTGCTAGGCATTACACTAAGAACTTTACAGAGATTAACTCATTTAATCATTGTTGTTGTTCAGCCACCAAGTTGTGTCCAACTCTGCAACTCATGGACTGCAGCACATCAGGCCTCCCTATCCTTTGCTATCTCCTGGAGTTTGCTCAAATTCATGTCCATTGAGTCAGTGATGCCATCCAACCATCTCATCCTGTGCCACCCCCTTCTCCTTTTGCTTTTAATCTTTCCCAGCAGTAAGGTCTTTCCCAATGAGTCGGCTCTTCATATCAGGTGGCCAAAGTATTTAATCATTAAAATCACCAAAATGCGTAACATTGTAATTTTGATTTTAGAGTTGAGGATGCAGAGAGTCAAAGAGGTGGCATAACTTGTCCAGGTCAAACAAGTAAATGATCAAGTGTTTTTAATTACTACAATTCAAATAAGATTCAGACAAGTTACTGTGATTCTTTAAATAACTGTAAATCTGTATCATTTATTCAGATGCAGTTATTAAGGAAAATCATTAATATTGATTTTCCTTATTCTGATTGCTTCACTTAACTACAGATAAATAATTCACTAGTTAATAGAACATGTAAATCTGAGCAGTGACTCTTTACTGAAAATAAAAGGTAAGCCTTTAGTAGTAGAACCTATGAGAACATCATTCCAGGTGATATCAAGCTGTTTTAAAAACCTTCTCATGTCTCCCCTCCCCAAGAAAAATAAAACCAGGCTTGTAGTTAGTTAGTATTTTGGTTTACTCATTTTTAATCTTTCTGCTTGCGTTGAACAAACAATTATCATAAATTGCAACTCTAAACCTTATGAAAGAGAAATTAATTTTATTAATGCTGTAATATAAAGTTGCCATGACTGAAACAGTACAGCATTTATCAGAAGTGATTTATGATGTCTTTAAAATAGGTGGTATTATCTGAATTGGCCATCTGTTCCTGGTTTCAAAAAGTGTAGAATGGCCAACAAGAGGGAATCTGGTGAGCTGAGACTGCAGGATGAAAACCAACAATAATATAAGTTATCAATTCATGAGCCCCTTTCATTGGAAGATTGCATTGTTGTTTACAATCAGGAATTTATAAGCCTCATAAATTGTCGGCTGCAAAGGGATGCTCTCTGTTTAATTAAAATGTCAAGTTGGTGATTACGTAGCTTTGCAGGAAAAGGAAAAGAGGAAGTGGCAGACGGCCTAGTTTCTAAGGTGAAGCAAAGGAGGCCGTATTGAACACACACCATCCAGAAGGCCAGGGGGCTCCTTCAGACAGTCAGTGTGGTCAAGATGGCATTGCTTACAACTCCATTTCTAAATGTTCCATTTATATTAGTGCTGCATCATGAGAGCTTTGTATTTAGAAGAAAAAGCTCAATTGCATTTTTCAGTTAGCAAAGGACACTCCCCAAGTCCTCAGATGCTTTCTTTCCCCGCCCCAGATTATTGAGCGAGGTTCTCAGATCTAGTGGGATCTTGCTAAACCCATGCACTTAGGTTATCAGCTAGAGGAAACTTACCATGAACTCTAGAGCATTAAATTTGCTGGAAGAAGATATCAATCCAATCTCTCATTACTCTGACCATTCTTCTAATCTTTTAAAATCCCAAAATCTTGTCCTCTCTATGCCTATGTATAAGTTTATTCATTTGTAAAACAGGTGATGATTGTGCTATCTACATGTTAGGGATGGTGATGAGATATTGTAAAACACTGAGAAAGGAGGTTTCATGAAATCAAGAAGTCTTTTGCAATTATAACATGTTAGTGTCTGAAATAGCAAATTTGGTATACCATGTTATTGCATTCAAATTTCTGATGGCTCTAAATTAAGTTCCTAGATTTAAATTCATAAATTAAATAGTCATATAACAATGAATGTTCTAAAATACTCCTGTGTTTTACAAATATCCCTATAATTTTAGTACCTAAGACCCAGAATTTTAACAGATATATCTGAAATTATTTAGATTGTTGATTCTAAAAACACAGAGGAACAAATTATAATTTTGAAAAATATACAACTAAAATTGTCATTTCTCTATTTCTATCTTAATGGTCAGATTTTAATTTTATGTAACCTTGTATTCTAATGAATTTTTCCTGTTCCTATTGCTCTAGCTCCATATGCATTCCCATAAACACAAATAGGCTCTTATCAAGGTACAACAAAAGTAAAAGGACAAACATATCACAATTCTATAGAGGAAAAGCTTGTTAACTTCTGTACCTCTTAATGGGTTCATTGATATTTTTAGAAACACAGAGTTATATTAATATCCTAGGAACGATGAAGATAAACTGAGATACCTCTATGTTTTCTTTATAAAATTATATTTAGAAGTTTTTAGAATGTTATTGTAACCACATATATAGCTGCTATTTAGAAGGTTTCCAGTACTTGAGGAATGTTTTACTACGACCTATATTGTCACAGTTTTGAAAATTCAACCACATAAAACACTGAAAGGGAGAAGAAGAATATAGACACAAAAGGACAATGTGTGATTAGGTAGTTTTGTTAACAGAGACAAAACTAGAAAATTTCAAATGAAATTAACAGTATGTTAGGAAGGTACTATGGACTAAGACTTATTTCATGATGTGCAGAAATGTGATTGAACAAATACTGGCACTAAGAAAACTTTTTTTTTTCCTTTTTCTCCTTCTTTCCCTCCCTCCCACTCTTTCCCCACTCCTTCAGAATTTGAAGACTAAAGTTTAAATTGCAGCGTGGGCATCACTTTTTACCCTGTCTCTGAAATAATTTTATAAAATGTACTAGCTTAAAAATAATCATATTGATCATAAGTATCATCTTTTTACAGAATTCATGAGTAAACTTCCTCTTGATACAGTGTATTAAGTGTATTAGCAAGTAGGACAAATAAATTTGTAACAGGTCACAAAATTTCTACACATTTAAAAACTATTGATTCACCTGCCCATTTCTAATTATTTCACAGTTTTTGACATTAAAATAAACATAACATCTACATACTGCTGAGATGAGATGTTCAGAGTTTGCTAACTAAAAGAAAACTTCTGTAATATAACTGCTTCAGCCTTTAAATCCCTACTTAAGCGTGATTCCTATCTTAACTATAGGCAGTAAATTTAGGGAGCTATAAATAAATTTCACACAGTCATGAAAGCACAATGTATTTCATCCTGAAAACTGAAGGTGCAAATCTCACTTTTTTAAGGATGCGAGCCAATTTAAACACATATAAGGACAAAACATTCAAGTCCTTAAGAGACCTAATCATATATTGTCTAATTATCAGCATGCTTTGAGAAACATTTATGAAACAGCTATAAAATTTAGGAATGAGAAAATAAGTATTGGGTTTTGGCCTCTAATTTAATCTGATTTATGACTTTTTATTGATCTAGTAAAAGTCCTGTTTTCTGGCAGTTATTTCATTTAAATGTAACTCATAGATAAAACTAACATTAACTATAATTAGTGGGTATTAACTAATAGATATTTCCTTCTGGCTGTCCTATCTGATCTACCTCCTGAAGTTCACACACGCTCTCTTAAAGTGCCGTGTGTAGCTATAAATGTACCAGTACTAGACAGTAAGTCCAGCTCTCTGTTACAGCAATGATTACCTGAATTGCATTTGTAGCCAGTTGCCTGCATATAGGAGAGGCAGTGGCTCATTTCTCTAAGCAACAGTCATCAGTAACCCAGATTTCATTATTTTACATTTTTAAATGAAATTTAATCCAGGAACACACAAACCTCTGGTTGTCTGTTTTCTCTTAAGGAATGAATAAGACTACTTATAACATTTCATTTGCTTACCTTTCAGACATGTCTTGTTGGTCCATAAAGTTCCTCTGGCCTTCCTAAGCCTATTTTTCTGAAGACATTTTTCATCCCATTCCCAGAAGAGCTGTCCAGCAAGAATCAGCAGCCTCCTTTTGGGGTCTTCCATGGATTCACCGTGACCAAGGAAACAAGCTGTTACCTAGCAACCTGGCCCTTGAGGAGGTATTGTTACCAATCTGTTAGTGCTCATCAAAGGAATTCTTGTGCTCCTGGAGCAGCTAATGGTGAATGTTGTTTCCAGGGAGTTTTCTAAACTGTGGTATAACTGAACCTTGACTACAGAAACATAAATTATAGCAGAGGGAGCAAATGGCCCTGGCATCCCTGAAAAGTGTGCTGTCTTCAGCTCTATTCTTTCTTGAATTGTCGGCATCTGGCTTGGGTTTAGTTGAAGTGGTACTCATGCAATGTATCCCTCAGTATTTGGTTTCGTACTCCTCTTCTGTAGTTTCAGAACAAGCAGAAGGAGCAAAAGGGAAGATATCTAATTCCAGTCTGAAACTTGCTCAGATAAAACACCTTGGAATTGAAGGTAGGGAATTCTGCCTTGTTCAGCACAAGAAAAGAGAAAGTATTTCAAAGCAAATATTTGCAACCTGTCACAGAAAAAGAAGATAATATCATATTGTATTCTCATTTACTGATTCAAGAAGTCTGCTTAGAGTGCCTGCTATGTATATAGATAGCACTGTGAATTTTTAACTTCAGGAGCTGATAATACAAAAGTTCTCTCAGCCTGCTACTTGCATGCCTTCTTTCCTCCAAATAGAAAATGTTAGCTGTGCTTATGAGGACTGAGAATTTGTTGTTTGCCAGAAGCATAGTAAACACTTTCATAGTCTCTACTGATTCAGAGAACAAGACATTTGGGAAACCATTTTATTCGAAACCTCATTTTGAAACAAGATATTTGGCGTGTCCTGGAAAAGAGCATTATGTTTCCATTTCATTTCTTTTTCCATGCAGTGGCAATCCATCCATAGGGTAAAAATTTTCAGTAACCTTAGAGATGTGCTTCATATCAAAAGAGTGTAAACGCATCTCTACATTACGTTTCTGTTAGAACTTATATTACACACAAAAATGTTCCAGGCTGAAACTTAGCATAAAAACTTCCTATGCTAAAAAAATATCATTTGATATATTTGGTAAAGATCCACAATTGATTTGTTTCTGTCCAAGTTAGTATAATTAATAAAAGCTATGAAATATCTATAATAATTACGTCTCAAATTTTCTATTTTTCCCGTGATGAGTAGTGACGCCAAATGGCAGACATTTCTTTACCCTTTTGTCATTTCTAAGCATCCTCAGAATTTCCCCAAGTCCAAAAATTGTAAACCAGTATTATCCCAAGATGAATTAATTAAATTATAAACTGGTCTTAATTCATCTTTTTAGCTTTATAGCCCCCTAAAACACACCATAGCTCCACTACCTCAGGCGAAAGCTATTCATACTCGTGTTTTCATTCTGACTTTGCCAGATCCAATGTCTCCCCTACACTCCCAGTTGATCCTCACACCTTCTCTATCTTCTAACTTCCAAGATCTCTGCTCCCATCCTTACTTCCACAAAGCAAACAGAAAGAAATTTCCTCAGGGTCCCATCACCCATGCATCCACTTACTCTCATCTTCCTGCCTGTTTTTCATGCTTTGTCCTCATTTACAGGGATGACATCAGCACTTCTATCTCCATTTGTGGACTAGAGCCTATCCCTTCATCTCTACTCAAGACCATTGGTCCAGAAATTCTTCTGCATCATCAATTTCTCCTCCTCACAGCATCATACTCACAAACATATAAACATGCTGTAATTTTCCCCCATTTAAAGCAGAAACCAAACAAAAATGCCTTGGATCCGTTTCTCGAGCCGGCTTCATCCCATTGCTTTGCATCCATTACAGTGTGGGGAAAGCTTTGCAAGAGTTGCCTATGCTTGCTGCATTCAGTTCTCCTCCCATCCCTCTTGAACCCATTCAGGTGTTGTTTTCACTCTACTACTTCACTGGAACTACATTTGGCAAGGCCACTAATGACCTTCAAGTCACTAAATTCAATGGTTGGTTCCTAGTTCTCATTTCCTTGACTTAACCACTGTATTTGAAACATCGAGTTACTCTCTCCCTGAAGCACTTTCTTCATTTGGCTTCTAGGACCCCACACTCCACTGGTTTTCTTTCTACTTTATAATCTCTTTTGCTGTTCCCTACTCATCCGACTAATGTCTTAATACCGATGTGTCCAAATCTGTCTTTAGACTTCTTTCTCTCTTAACTCACTCCATTAATGATCCTATCCAGTCTCATGGCTTTAAAAACAATTTATATGCTAATGACTCCAATATTTATAACTCCTTCCTAGACCCCCCCTTTTTCTCTCTTGAATTCCAGGCCTATATATTTACCTGCCTACTTGACATTCCTCTGGATGTTTCATAGTCACCTCCATGTTAATATTCCCAAAATAAACTTCTAAATCTCCTATCTAGATCAATCTCTTTTATATCCTTCACTTATACAAACCAAAAATCATGGAATCATCCTTAACTACTATTTTCTTTCAAATATTGCATCCAATCCCTGATGAAATCCTTTCAGCTCTAATTCAAAATATGTTTAGAATCTGGCCACTTCCCATCTACTCTATGGCTACCATAGACCCCATATTTCTTTTTTTTAACTTTGTATTTTGTATTGCAATATAGCCAATTCACAGTGTTGTGATAGTTTCTGGTGGATAGCAAAAGGACTCAGCCATACAAATACACGTATCCATTTTTCCTCAAACTCCCCTCCCATCCAGGCTGCCGCATAACATTGAGCAAAGTTCCCTGTGCTACTTATGGTACCATAAGACTCCATATTTCTCATTTATTTATTGAACTATAGAAACTATAGTAATGAACACTAACAATATTGTGTTAGTTTTGGCTGTGTAGCAAAGATATTCAGAATATATATTCAGATTCTTTTCCATTATAGGTTATTATAAGATACTGAATATAGTCCCCTGTGCTATACAATGGGTCCTTGTTGTTTATCAACTTTATATATAGTGGTGTGTATTTTTGTTAATCACAAACTATTTATTCCTACCCCACTTTCTCTTTTGGTAACCATAAACTTGTTTCCTAAGTTTGAGTCTAGTTCTCATTTGTAAATAAACTCATTTGTATCATATTTTTAGTTTCCATATATAAGTGATATCATGTCATATCTGTCTTTCTCTGCTTGACTTACTTCACTTAGTATGATAATCTCTAGGTCCGTCCGTATTACCTCAAATAGCAATGTTTCATTATTTTTATGGCTGAGTAATATTCCAATGTACATATATAGCACATCTTCTTAAACTAGTTATCTGTGCACGGGCACTTAGATTGCTTCCATGTCTTGGCTATTGTAAGTAGTGCTTCTGTGAACACTGATGTGAGACCCCCATATTTCTTAACAGTATTATTGCAACAGACACTTCACTAGTCTCCTGCTTCAAACAATGCCCCCCACATTCTCTCCTCAAACACAGCATGCAGAGTGATTCTTAGTCATTCTTCATATAAAACACCCAAACGGTTATCTATCTCACAAAGAAAGGACCAGCATCCTTACAAGGAACTACAAGGCACTGATATATCTGGCATTAAAAAAAGTAATATCTCAAAAGTAAAACTACTTTTGAAATGTCCTCAAAACAATCAAAATTCTAGTTGACTAAGGTTCTTTGACAACTACCTGGAAGCCCAGATTGATACATGATGTTAGACAATTAACTCTTTAAAAAAATCCTTCTACTTTTCTCTCTTATGGGCATCCCAGGTGGTGCTTTTGGTAATGAATCTGCCTGCCAATGCAGGAAACACAAGAGACTCGGGTTCGATCCTTAAGTAGGGAAGACCCCCTGGAGTAGGAAGTGACAACCCACTCCAACATTCTTGCCTGAAAAATCCTAGGACAGAGGAACCTGGCAGACTACAGTCCAAAGAGCTGCAAAGAACTGTACACGACTGAGTGATTAAGCATGCACACTATTTTCTCTCAAGTTTCAGGACCAGTTAAAATAAGAAATGTCCCAAATTTGGAATGTGAGCTATTAAAAAAAAAGGCTACCATTTACAAGTGCTTCTCTGTATAATGGAGTGTTTTCTCAATATTGTGAAATAAAAACAAAAGGTAGACTTTGTGGGTAGCTTCAACAGTGGTAGCAGACTAGTTACCAGATCCCTAAGAGGTCCTCTTAGCATGCAGCACACGCGCACAAGGTCCTCTGAGAAGTATACAAAACAAAAGAAAGGGAAGAGTGTGTCTACACAAAAACTCAGCAGACCTTGAGAACAGACAGTACTAAAACTTCAAAATAACTATGAATTTTAAAAAAACAGATGAATCTTTTTTCATCTCACGTGTCTCTCATTTGTCAGTCTTAGCCTTACTCCACAGCAGTACTTCAAGGAAAGCAAAAGCTGAGCAAGAAAAATTGTGAAAAGGACAGAAAAAGATGGAGTCCAAAGTAGATCTAGAACTATCACAAGAAAAGATTAAGTCCAGCCTAACCAGGATGTGTTATGAAAACATCCACACAAATCAGAGGAAGGATTATTAGGGAAGAGACTTCAGAGTATGCCAGATGAAAAAGCCCAGGCATGATGTAAAGGGGACATCTCTGAAATATGTAACTTCTGGGAGAGGAAAAAAATGTGAAAAAATAAGTGAGAACTTCCCTTTGGCAATTAGGAGGTGGAGACAAAGATAAAAGGGAAAATGTAAGGTCTAGTAAAATGAAATAGTGTCTCTAGATGGAAGGATTCACAATTCATCCTGTGTCAGGTAATATCTCCCCCAAGTGAAGTCACTCAGTTGTGTCCGACTCTTTGCAACCCCATAGACTGTAGCCTACCAGGCTCCTCTGTCCATGGGATTTTCCAGGCAATAGTACTGGAGTGGATTGCCATTTCCTTCTCCAGGGGATCTTCCCAACCCAGGGCTCGAACCTGAGTCTCCCACATTGTAGACAGACACTTTACTGTCTGAGCCACCAGGGAACTCCATCTCCCCCAAAGATATCCACATCTGAATACTCAGAGCCTGGGAATGTGTTACCTTACATAGAAAAAGGGAAGTAAGATAACAGATGGAATTAACCTTGCTGATTAGCCTACCTCAAGACAGGGAAGATTCTCTTGATTTTCCAGGTAGACCCAGTGTAATCACAATTGCCCTTAAACATAAGAGGAAGTAAAGAGAATCGGTGTCAGAGAAAAACAGCTAGGCGTTCCTGGCTTTGCAGATGGAAAGAGGCCATGTGCCAAATAAAGAGGCCATGTAATGCAAAAGCATTATCCATAAAAGAGAAAAAATTGATAAACTAGCCTTCATCAAAATTAAGACCTTATGCTCTTCAAAAGACACTTGTAAGAAAAAGAAATGGCAAGCAACTTAGAAAAAATTATTTGCAAATACATATACCCAGAATTTAGAAAGAACTCTCAAATTCAATAGCAAGGAGAGAGGGAAAGGAACTAAAAAAGCGGGCAAAATATTTGACAGGAAATTTGACTAGAGTACTTATGTGAATGATGAATTAGCATGTGAGAAGATGCTCAGCTTCATCAGTCATTGAGGAAATGCAAACTGAAACCACAAGATACCATTACATATCTATTAGAATGGTTAAAATTAAAAATAAAAAACTGCAAACAAACCAAATTTATAGCCATAAGAAGCGAATGGACTAAAAATTACGATATATTCATACCAGGGAATTACACAGCAATAAAAACAAATTAACTAATGAAATGTAATCTATAGTGACAGAAAGCAGATCTGTTTGTTTGGAAACTGGGCAGGGAATATGCCCACCATTCACCAGGGCAAGAACAGGATTGCGGCCTTACAGATGGTCCTCCCCCAACCCCCCTGCACTGCCCAGCCATGGTCAACCTCATCATTTTCTTTGATATGACCGTCAACAACAAGCCCTTGGGCCACATCTCCTTTTAGCTATTTGCAGACAAAGTTCCAATGACAACAGAAAACGTTCATGCTCTGAGAACTGGGGAGAAAGGATTTGGTTATACAGATCCCTGCTTTCACAGAATAATTCCAGGATTTATGTGCCAAGGTGGTGACTTCACACACCGTAATAGCACTCGTGGCAATGCCATCTCTGGGGAGAAATTCATGATAAGAATTTCATCCTGAAGCATACAGGTCCTGTCATCTTATCCATGGCAAATGTTGGCCCTAACAAAAATGATTGCCAGTGTTTCATCTGCCCTGCTGAGACTGAGTGGTTGGATGGCAAGCCTGTAATCTTTGGCAAGGTGAAAGAGGGCAAGAATACTGTGGAAGCCATGGAGAGCCTTGAAATGGAAAAACCAGCAATATCACCATTGCTGACTTTTCTGGACAAACCCAGAAAATTTGACTTGTGTTCTATCTTTAAGAAAAAAAAAAGAATGGGATTATGAAGGTGTACTTAAAAGCATTTTTGGATAATGGACATGTATGTTACATTGATTGTGATGGTTTCGCAGGTATATACATATGTCAAAGCTTATAAAATTGTTTGTTTCAAATCTGTGCAGTTTATGTCAACACACATATACACAGAGAGAGACAGGGAAAGAGTATGTGTGTTTGTGTGCGTGTGTGTGTGTGTGTGTGTGTGTGTGTGTGTGTATGAGAGAAAGACAGAGCCACAGAGAGGAAGAAGAATGAAAGGAGGAGAAGTGAGAGAAGAAAAAAGGAAATAGAATGAGAAGTAAAATGATATGGAGGTATAATAAAACTATAACAGCCACTCATAAGCTCAAATTTCTGTGCTCATGGAAATAGCCCTGTTTTCCGCACTGATTATCTTTATCAGTAATGTATGTTTGAACTTCAAAATGAGCTTAAATGAACAGCCTACTGCTCTAATCTCTTTTATACATGTGAGTTCCACTAAATGGTTATTTCTTTACAGGGATACATTGCTTACAGATATTGAAAAAATACTGTTTTGCTTTGTTTTTGACACTCAGAAAGCCCTTCTAAAATGAACCTGAATATTTACTAGGAGTACTGTTGATGCATTTTGACTTATTGTATTTTATCATTAGATGGTGATTTGCTAGGCAGGTAAGGTGATCCGTCTAAGCCCCCGCATCCCCTTCAACACTTTAGGCAGAGTTGTGCTTGTATCTATTTTATAAATGGATTTCTGCATAAGACTTAGATTGATAAAAATCTGGTTAATAATTGGCAATTCCCATGGAAATGGAAACCAGAAAATAGCAGAAAAATGAACTCAGAACATGATACCAGGAAGGTCAGGCCAGTTTGCAAAACAGCAGCAGGGGAAAGCAGAGGGGCACTAGGGAAGTGAAGGGTGAGATGAAGAGGGTAGGTTTGGAGATGGTGCCCTATAATGAGTACTATCAAACAAGATTTCTTGGGGATAGCCTTCTACACCTCTACCAAAATCTTCCAGACATATACAAATGAGTAACTAGCCGTCCTCTGCTCTTTCTCCATAATGATCTTTTTGCCTTATACTAAGTAGCTAATATCCGTAGTAGTTTCCCTGTGTATATCATTCACTACTTGATATCTCTCATGCCAAACATAGTGACTACAATATCGTCAGCATAAAATAAGTATTGGTTAAATGAATGAGCGACAGTAAGGGTCTAGAGCCATCCTTCTGAATCAGAAGATGGAGGGAGGCCACAGCTGAGAAGTGGTCACTAAGCTGCAGAATACTTCACTGTGTTACTATTGAGAAAAGTTTGTGTGTTTACAAAGGCATTGCTTAAGGAAAACATTTCAAGAGCATTCTTTCAGTAGAAACTCACTTTAGTCCCCAGCAGACTGATCTAGAACCTTCAGAAAAAGAAGTGCATATTTTCCTATGAGAATGTGAAGAATAACTGATAGGCAAGTAAGGGAAAAACCGAGAAAAATTCCATGGCATTTCTAACGCAGATGTACGGATTCTGCCTCACATTCCATCCTTTGGGGAGAAAATAACCATGAGAAAAAACATTCATTTCCTCCCTGTAAGGTTAAATTGGAGACAAATCAAGGTTTTGCCCTTTCTTTTTCCTGTGATGTGAACAGTTCTGTGCTCCGTGCAGCAGAATTTTGAGGACCTGGCCAAGGTCTTGTACCTAACAGGTACTCAATCATGAGGTGACACCAGAGAATCGGGAGTTCTTTGAGAAATGACTTTATTAATTAGAAGAGAAAAAGATCTTACCTTCAGAGAAGCAGAACAAGGACTTCAGCTGCTGCTGCTGTGGCCAAGTCCCATCAGTCGTGTCCGACTCTGTGCGACCCCATAGACGGCAGCCCACCAGGCTCCCCCATTCCTGGGATTCTCCAGGCAAGAACCCTGGAGTGGGTTGCCATTGCCTTCTCCAATGCAGGAAAGTGAAAAGTGAAAGTGAAGTCGCTCAGTCGTGTCCGACTCTTCGCAACCCCATGGACTGGAGCCCACCAGGCTCCTCCATCCACGGGATTTTCCAGGCAAGAGTACTGGAGTAGGGTGCCATTGCCTTCTCCAAAGGACTTCAGCAGCACCCATTAAAAGGCAGACTAAGAGAGTTCTAAACTTAAGCTGGAAGAAATTATTATTAGGCAAAAATGATTGATAGAATGTATGAGATGGGTCAGGTTTCTGTCATTTTAAATCTTTTTAAATATCCTTGCTACATGAGAAATCTATGTGTATATTTGCATGTGCTGTGCTATGTTCACTTGCTCAGTCGTGTCCAACTCTGTGCTACCCTGTGGACTATAGCCTGCCAGGCTCCTTTGTCCATGGGATTTCCCAGAAAAGAATACTGGAGTAGGTTGCCATTTCCTCCTCCAGGGGATCTTCCCAACCCAAGGATCGAAAACGGCCAGTGGATTCTTTACCTCTGAGCCACTGGGAAACTCCTTTGCATGTGTATGTTTACATATAATATACATTTTTAATCTAAAGTTTAATTCACTTAAAAATAGCTCATGCTGCAAAGTCGTAAAGTGGTACTTTCCATTTTGAATCTTTTATAAATACACACACAAAAATAGTTAATTGGCAATGAATTAACAGTTTTTTAATATAAAATAACCAAAAACTGCAAAAATACTATACACATTCATCATTTCTAAAATTAAAAGATTGCATAATCCATGTAAGAAAAACACTATCTTAAAATAAAAAATATTTCATTAAATTAACAAACTGTCTCTGTTAAAAAAAAAAAAAAGAAAGAAAGAAACCTCTACTATGTTTTCTTAATTTTCCCTGCCTACGCTTGGCTTTGCTGATACTAACTTGTGGTCCTTCTTTGGGCCTCTGGCAGTCACTGCTCTGGAGTCAATTCTAAGAAGGAAGCAGACTGCTGGACTGTGCATAATGAGGTAGGAACATTTTATTGATATTTATTTAGCAGATTTATCATCCTGAAACTCACAGAGGGCCATAGGGCATGTCATGCTAATATAACTCATGTGTTACGGTATGATAACATCATGTGTACACAAGGGGTTTATGTGAAATATGAAGAAAGTCTTGCTTGCTTTCAGATAAATAATGGGATGAGTTAACAGCTCAACTCTGAAGACCTAAATTTTGAGTGCAGGATGGTTCTGATAAAAGAGTAAGAAAATAAACTAAATAGTATTCTATTTGGATTTGCCTCACATCTGATGTTATATTACTGCTGATTCTTAGAATATTAAAATTTTTCTTATACATATATCATATTTTTTACTTAATACATGCTAACCAATAGGTTATGAAAATTATGCTCTCTACAGTAGAAGTGGCAACCAGCCAAATCCCAATGAAACTCATTTAAAAATTTTTTCATTTGCAAAAATATATATGCCAAGAATTCTACTTGGTTTTGCCAGTGTCCAGTAAAATGAGCAATGTTTCCCAGTCATAAAGAGTTGCTCTTTTAGGGGTGTGCATGCTAAGTTACTTACAACTCTTTGTAACCCTTAGACTATAGCCTGCCAGCCTCCTCTGTCCACGGAATTCTCCAGGCAAGAACACTGGAGTGGGTTGCCATGCCCTCCAGCTTTTTTAGGAGAAGAAGATTATTAGAATTGGGAAAGACTAGATATTTCTTCAAGAAAATTGAAGATATTAAAGGAACATTTCATGCAAGGATGGACATGATAAAGGACAGGAACGGTAAGGCCCTGACAGAGGCAGGAGAAATTAAGGAGAGGTGGCAAGAATACACAGGAGAACTATTTTAAAAAGGTCTTAATGGCCCAGGTAACCATGACGGTGTGGTCACTCATCTAGAGCCAGACATCCTGGAGTGTGGAGTCAAATGGGCGTTAGGAAGCATTACTACGAACAAAGCTAGTGGTGGTGACGGAATTCTAGTTGAGCTATTTAAAATCCCTAAAGATGATGCTGTTAAAGTGCTGCAATCATATGTCAGCAAATTTGGAAAACTCAGTTGTGGCCACAGGACTGGTAAAGGTCAGTTTTCATTCCAATCTCAATGAAGGGCAATGCCAAAAATGCTCAAACTACTGTACAATTGCACTCATTTACCGTGCTAGAAAGGTTAATTTTGAATTTTTGCTGGATCTGCTTCTGTGACTTTAACCTTCATCTTGCCACTTCTGTAAGATAAGGCTCGCCATACTAGGGCACATTTGCAAGGATTGAATAGTATTTTTTTACTTTGTTTCCTCACCTCCACTGCCCATCTCTGATCCATAAAAGAATCTGGCAATCAGGCCCTGATAAGATGGTTATTTTGAGGTGCTAGCCTGCCATCTTCTCAGTCAACTTGATCCGAATAAAGTCCCTTCCTGATCCCAACACCTTGTCTTGGATTCATTGACTTATCCTGTGGCAAGCAGAGCAAGCTTAGACTCAGTAAAACTAATATGTGAAATGAGTGCAATTGTATGATTTTTTGAACATTCTTTGGCATTGCATTTCTTTGAAATTGGAATGAAAACTGATCTTTCCCAGTCCCATGACCAAGTGCTGAGTTTTCCAAATTTGCTGACATATGAGTGCAGCACTTTAGCAGCAGCATTTTCTAAACTTTGCAATAGTTCACCTGGAATTCCATCACCTCCACTAGCTTCGTTTATAGTAATGCTTCCTAAGGCCCACTTGACTTCACAGTCCAAGATACCTGGCTCTAAGTGAGTGACCACACCATCATGGTTATCCAAGTCATTAAGACCTTTTTGTATAGTTCTTCTGTATATTCTTGCCACTTCTTAATCTCTTCTACTTTTGTTAGGTTCTTGCCATTTTTGTCCTTTATTGTGCCCATCTTTGCATATGATCCCTTGGTATCTCCAAATTTCCTGAAGAGATCTCTGGTATTTCACATTCTATTGTTTTCCTATATTTCTTTGCATTGTTCATTTAAGAAGGCTTTCTTATTTCTTCTTGCTGTTCTCTGGAACTCTGCATTCAGTTGGGTATATCTCCCTTTTTCCTTTGCCTTTTGCTTCTCTTGTTTTTTCAGCCCTTTGTAAGACCTCCTCACACAACCTCTTTGCCTTCTTGCATTTCTTTTTCTTCAGGATGCTTTTGGTCACTGCCTTCTGTACAACATTACAAACCTCTGTCCATATTTCTTCAAGCACTTTGTCTACCAGATCTAATCCCTTGAATCTATGTATCTTCTCCACTGCATAATCTTAAGGGGTTTGATTTAAGTCATACCTGAATGGCATAGAAACGCTGGACTGGAAGAAACACAAGCTGGAATCAAGATTGCCGGGAGAAATATCAATAACCTCAGATATGCAGATGACACCACCCTTATGGCAGAAAGTGAAGAGGAACTAAAAGGCCTCTTGATGAAAGTGAAAGTGGAGAGTGAAAAAGTTGGCTTCAAGCTCAACATTCAGAAAACGCAGATCATGGCATCTGGTCCCATCACTTCATGGGAAATAGATGGGGAAACAGTGGAAACAGTGTCAGATTTTATTTTGGGGGGGGCTCCAAAATCACTGCAGATGGTGACTGCAGCCATGAAATTAAAAGACACTTACTCCTTGGAAGAAAAGTTATGACCAACTTATATAGCATATTCAAAAGCAGAGACATTACTTTGCCAACTAAGGTCCATCTAGTCAAGGCTATGGTTTTTCCTGTGGTCATGTATGGACGTGAGAGTTGGACTGTGAAGAAGGCTGAGCGCCGAAGAATTGATGCTTTTGAACTGTGGTGTTGGAGAAGACTCTTGAGAGTCCCTTGGACTGCAAGGAGATCCAACCAGTCCATTCTGAAGGAGATCAGCCCTGGGTGTTCTTTGGAAGGAATGATGCTAAAGCTGAAACTCCAGTACTTTGGCCACCTCATACAAAGAGTTGACTCATTGGAAAAGACGCTGATGCTGGGAGGGATTGGGGGCAGGAGGAGAAGGGGATGACAGAGGATGAGATGGCTGGATGGTATCACTGACTCAATGGACATGAATCTGAGTGAACTCCGGGAGTTGGTGATGGACAGGGAGGCCTGACATGCTGCGATTCATGGGGTCACAAAGAGTCGGACACGACTGAGCAACTGAACTGAACTGAACTGAATGGCATAAATCTGGAATATTAAAATTATATGCAAAGAGAAGTGAAACCAGCTTCTTCCATAGTAAGTGAGGGGAGACCGTTGGACCTCTGTGGAACAGAATTTGAGTATCATTGTCTATAGACAAAAATTATTCCACATTGTATCAGTTATTTATAAAGCACGGAGTTAATAGCTCCCATCAAATTGAAATTAGATAAGACAGGAAGGTGTGTTCTAGATAAAGGCCAGCAACCTCCTGACCTCTGGTCAAATTTGCCCTACAGTTACTTTTGATAAGGCCTGTAGGTAAGAACCCTTTTTACATTTTTAAAGGGTTGTAAAAACAAACCAAAAACCAAGCAATAGCAACAAAGAAGAATATGCTACAGAGGTATATGCGGTTATAGAAATAGCTTGTTGATCCAACTTGTTGACCTTTGCTCTATTGCAGAAGCCAGCAAAACATGCCAGCCATCCAGATGGTTGCATGAGTTTTATAAGTCAGGTTTTATTGAAACATAGACATACGCACACATACATGTTTAAAAATTTACTCTCTATGGCTATTTTAGTACTACAGTGGCAGAATTTAAGTTACAACAGAGCAAAGCCAAAACATTGACTGTATGATCCTTGTAAGAAAAGTTTGGCTATACCTCCTTAGACAATACTTGGTTCTCCAATAAAACATGCAGTATTCCTCCTGGGAAGATCTTTTGCTTTTCCTGTTTCTATTTTTTCTTCTCTTTCTTTTACTCGGTTTACCCCATTTTTTCTTCCTGTCATCCACAATTCTTTTTCATATGTTTCCTCCTCTTTAACTCTTTCTTTCTCCATTAAATAGCTATAATGTGGAACTGAAATATAAAATTTTAAAGTAATTTATGAAATGAATTTTTAGATTTCTTATTAAATCTAAAGTAAGAAGAGACCTTTTTCTCACCACATCTAATGCCCTAAGAGTCTAAAGTTAAGTAGAAGTTACTTTTCATTGTGATGTATACCTATGTCTATGGGTCAGTGACCCTTAAAGAAAAGGACCTCTTACTTGAGAAACAAGAATCGGGGGGTCCAGTTAGTTGCCTTCCCTTTTCCAGGCAAAACAAGGAACATTTATTGATGTTTCAGTGAGAAAGTGACTTAATAACATCTTTTTTGAATGGCTCTTTACTCCCGCTACACAAAGCAGTGTGAAGTTGAGATTGACTAATGATGGTATAATGTCTGCATTTTAAAATATAAATATATAAATATAATATAGATTATATCATAAATATACAGTGTAATGTCAGCATTTTTAAAACCACTATTCCCAAGCAGTGAAGAGATTTACAAGGAAAAGTTTTCTGTCCCTGTTGCCTCTGCTGATTCTTTTTTGTTTCCCTAATCTCTTCTAGATTTCCTTTATTTTATCACTTAACTTCTGTTAATGTCTTAAGTATCTTTTTTTCAAACTATCACCCTTGATCTTCTTTTATTTGTGCATTTTATGTCTGAAAACTCACATTTACTCTTATTTTAACTACCAACTAATGATTCCCAGTCCATATCTTTAACTGAGAAGAATAACTAAGGGAAACAGTGAGAGATATTATTCTCTTGGACTCCAAAAATCACTGCAGACAGTGACTGCAGCCATGAAATTAAAAGACACTTGCTTCTTGGAAGAAAAGCTGTGACAAATCTAGACAGCATATTAAAGAGCAAAGACATCACTTTGCAGACAAAGGTCCATGTACAGATGTAAGAGTTGGACCATAAAGAATACTGAGTGCCAAAGAGTTGATGCTTTCAAACTGTGGTGTTGGAGAAGACTCGTGAGAGTCCCTTGGACTGCAGGGAGATCAAACCAGTCAATCCTAGAGGAAATCAGTTCTGAACATTCGTTGAAGGTACTCATGCTGCAGCTGAAGCTACAATAACTTGGCCAGTTGATGTGAAGAGCCGATTCATTAGAAAATACCCTGATGCTGGGAAAGATTGAAGGCAAGAGGAGAAGGGGATGACAGAGGATGAGGCGATTGGATGGCATCACCAACTCAATGGACATGAATTTGAGCAAACTCTGAGAGATGGTGAAGGGCAGGGATGCCTGGCGTGCTTCAGTCCATGGGATCGCAAAGAGCTGGAGACAACTGAGGGACTGAACAACAACAACAGATGTTACATGCATATATGCATAATACTCATATTAAATGGTCATCTCTAGTTCAGTGTTATTGGGTTGAGCTCAATACACCCCATAAACTTTTATTTACGCATTCTTCCTCATCAACATTAGCTTAAGAAACAACCCAAACTCAATTTACCCACACTTTCAATTAATCTTAAATTTTCATTTTTATTGCAAGGGGATGTTTGCAACTTACATTGGAATGCACTGAAAAAGGAACAACAGGTGAAGGTATTGAGAGATGGACAGATGAATAAGTATATGATAAAGAAGGTATAATGAAATGTTAATCGTAGAATTAGGTGATGGGTACATGAGAAGTGAAAGGCCAGGCAGGACGAGAAGTATATACCCAACAAAATGCGGAGTTTCAGAGAATAACAAGGAGAGATAAGAAGGCTTTCTTAAATGAACAAAGCAAAGAAATAGAGGAAAACAACAGAATGGAAAGACTAGAAATCTCTTCAAGAAAATTGGAGAGATCAAGGGGATATTTCATGCAAGGGTGGGCACAATAAAGGACAGAAATGGTAAGGACATAACAGAAGCAGAAAAGATTAAGAATAGGGAGCAATAATACACAGAAGAACTATACAAGAAAAGTCATAATATGTCAACAAATTTGGAAAACTCAGCAGTGACAACAGGACTGGAAAAGGTCAGTTTTAATTCCAATCTCAAAGAAAGGCAATGCCAAAGAATGTTCAAATTACTGTACAATTGCACTCCTTTCACATGTGTGCAAGCTAATCCTCAAAATCCTTCAAGCTAGGCTTTACCAGTATGTAAACTGAGAACTTTCAGATGTACAATCTGGTTTTAGAAAAGGCGGAGGAACCAGAAATCAAATTGCCAACATTCATTGGGTCATGGAGAAAACAAGAGAGTTCCAGAAAAACATCTACTTCTGCTTCATTGACTATGCTAAAGCCTTTGACTGTATGGATCACAACAAACTGTAGAAAATTCATGAAGCGATGGAAGTACCTGACCACCTTAGCTGTCTCCTGAAAAACCTGTATGCGATTCAAGAAACAACAGTTAGAACTGAACATGTAACAATAGACTGGCTTCAGATTCAGAAAGGAGTATGACAAGGCTCTATATTGTCACTCTGCTTATTTAACATTTGCAGAGTACATCATGTGAAATATCAGGCTGGATGAATCACAAGCTGGCATCAAGATTGCCAGGAGAAATATCAACAGCCTCAGACATGCAGATGATACCACTCTGATGGCAGAAAGTGAAGAGGACCCAAAGAGACTCTTAATGAAGGTGAAACAAGATTAGGTGAAAAAACTGACTTGAAACTCAACATTAAAAACAACTAAGGTCTTGGCATCCAGTCCCATCACTTCATGGCATGGCAACTAGGAGGGGAAAAAGTGGAAGCAGTGACAGATTTTTCCCCCCTTGGGCTCCAAAATCACTGCGGATGGTGACTGCAGCCATGAAATTTAAAAACGCTTGCTCCTTGGAAGAAAAGCTGTGACAAAACCTAGACAGCATATTCAAAAGCAGAGACATCACTTCGCAGACAAGGGTCTGTATAGTCAAAGCTATGGTTTTCCAGTAGTCATGTAGAGATGTGAGAGTTAGACCATAAAGAAGGCCGAGCTGAGCATCCAAGGAAGAATTGATGCTTTCAGACTGTGGTGCTGGAGAAGACTTTTGAGAGTCCCTTGGACTGCAAGGAGATCAAATCAGTCAATCCAAAAAGAAATCAACCCTGAATATTCATTTTAAGGATTGATGCTGAAGCTGAAGCTCTAATACTTTTGCCACCTGTTGGGAAGAGCTGTCTTATTGGAAAATACCCTGATGCTGGGAGAGATTGAAGGCAGAAGAAGAGGGCGGCAGAGGATAAGATGGCTGAGTAGCATCACTAACTGAATGGACATGAATCTGAGCAAACTCCAGGAGATAACGGAGGACAGAAGAGCCTGGCATGCTAAGTCCATGGGGTCACAAAGAGTCAAATAGGACTTAGCTATTGAACAACAACAAATATGGGTACTCACTGTAAGATACTAAACATTTTGTAAGTTATTTTTATTATTGAATCTGTTAGAAACGTCTTTCAATTTGCCCCAAGAAGTCTTTAGTTACCACCACTGCTTTACCTTAGACCCTCATCTCTTACCTAAACTATCATGTTTGCCCCTAGTGGGTACTCCTAAGGAAAGTCCCCTAAAATGCTGCTACTCAAAGAGAGGTTCACAGAGTAGTAATCACCCAGCACATCACCTGGGAGCTTGTAGTAAATGCAGGTCTCACCAGGCATATTAAATCAGAATTCACAGTTAGGAAGATACCCAAGTAATTTGTACAAACTTTGAAGTGTTGAGAAGCTCAACTGTATATGATAACTTTAGCCTCCATCACTCCATTGCCTGAAACACTTCAGTGGGTTTCATTGTATACAGTGTGATATCTGAGAACTTCAGAGTGGTTGCCTATTTAGAACATTTCAAATATTAATATTTCCAAGGCACATGTGTTGTGTCTCATTCTAATTGCCCTTTCTCTAACACTCTCCACATACTTTAACACAACCTAATACTGTCCTCTTTGTCCTTCAAGATAATTTAGTTCACATTGCTTTCTTATTACTTTGGCAATATCTTTATAGTACCCCTATATTTTAACTTTTTGGGGATAAGAAGATATCTGTTACTTTTCCCAATAAGCTGTGAATCTCAAAAAAAAAAAAACAAACAAACAGAAAACGTATCTTATTCATTACATTCCCAAGTATTAGCACACTTCGTGTTGTGGATGTGAGTTATTTAAAAATGCTTATTGAACTTAACCCAGAAGGAGGTGACTATTCCTGAAGCTGTGGAGAGTTGGTTCAGAAAGAGAGTGCTGAAAGGCGAGCAAACAAGGAAAACCAAATTTTACTATATCTACCTATCTATATCTACTTTCCAGATCCTGAATTTATTCATAATAAAATAGCTATTTCATTAACTGTGTATATACTGAATTCAAATGATAAAGCCATATAAATGTTATCGCCATATATTTACTGAATCTATTAGAACAAGGTTAGTTTTATTAAAATGTAATATTGCTTTTGTTGTACTTAAAAATATCTCCTAAATGCTTGTTTTCCAAATAGCAATCATATTTATCAGTTTTCATGCATAATAGATGAAAATACAATGTCATATTTATCAACAAAGGCAATGAAATGTTATTTAGATATTCATTAGGCAATCAGTCACCCATCAACAAAACATAATTCAAATCTCATTTTGACTTTTGCCTGTGAGAGTATTACAACTAAATAGAAAATTAAGTATTTTGTGTATATACCTTTGTAGTAGCGTAAATCAGAGCTTTAAGAAAAAGAAAGAGAGACTAATAATTCTTATCATGGACCACAAAAAAAATTCTTGCAATTTAAACCCTAATTCCATTCACCCTCCAATAAAAAGCAATTTTAATCTTATTAGTAGAATAATAAAATATGTTTTTAAAAAAGGTAAAGTATGTTGGCAGGATTCATCTAATTTTGAAATAATATTTTAGATGCCAATCACAAGAACTAAGTAAGCTATTTATTATTTTACACAGAACTAATAAACTGAGAAATGGAAATTCTTTTCCAACCTCCTTCCTTCCACAATGTTTATTGAATGGTTGCATTGAGCAAAACATTGTGCTATGCTAGGTTCCATGGATACAAAGATAAGGCATTCCTTTATTCATTCCAGAAATATTCAGCACCTTCTACATGCCAGACACTGTCCTAAGCCTTGAAGATACAGCAGTGAATGGACAAAGACTTGTGCTTTTGGAATTTATATTCTAGTGGGTGAGACAGACAAGTAAACAAATGGGTAAGGAGTACAATTACAGATAGGTGATCTGAAAAATATAAGACGGGGTAATGGCATAGAGTATATAAGGTCGGGGAGCAGGAGAGGATGCTATTTTAGGTTCAATAGCCAGGAAACACCATTCTGAGAAGACAATATCTGAACCGAGAACTGAAAGAACTGAAAAAGTGAGCAATTTGAAGAATGGGACAGGAGAGGTATTCCAGGCAGAAGGAACAGCAGATATAGAGACTCTGAGATGAGACTGAACTTGGGGTGTTTTCAGCAAAGAGAAAGGTGAAGCTACTGGAACTCAGGGACCCAGGTAGATGCTGGTAGAACATAAGGTCAGGAGGGGAGACGTGACCTGAGTGAGGATCATTTGATGAGTCTGGATTTTATTTAAAATATGCTGGGAAGCCACTCAAGAGATTTAAGCGGGGAATGTTTGTGAAATGATTCTCTTTTTAGAAAGATCACCCCAGCTACCATGTGGAGAAATAATCACAGAGAAACAAATGGAAGCAAAGATTGGGCTAAGAGGCCATTACAGCAGTTCAGGAAATAAATAGAAGTGTCTCAGGTGTCTTAAATGTCTTTCCAAAGGTACATGTGCATGCATGTGTCCTCAGTCATTTCAGACTTGTCCAACTTTTTGCAACCCAATGGGCTGTAGCCGACCAGACTTCTCTGTCCACAGGACTCTCCAGGGTAAGAATACTGGAGTGGGTTGCTGCACCCTCTTCCAGGGGATCTTCCCAACCCAGGGATCAAACTGGCGTCTCCTACCTTGCAGGAGGATTTTTTACCACTGAGCCACCAGGGAAGCCCCCATAGGTAGATGAGTGAAGTTGCTCAGTCGTGTCCAACTCTTTGCAACCCCATGGACTGTAGCCTGCCAGGGTCCTCCATCCATGGGATTCTCCAGGCAAGAATACTGGAGTGGGTTGCCATTTCCTTCTCCAGGAGATCTTCCCGACCCAGGGATTGAACCCAGGTCTCCCGCCTTGTAGGCCGATGTTTTACCATCTGAGCCACCAGGGAGGTGATTAAATTGGAGATATACTGTAAAGGTAAAGCTGATAGGAATTGTGTCTGATTTAGATTTAAGGGAATTGGAGGAGAATAAAAATAATAATAATAATAAAGACTTCTGCATTTAAGTGATAAAGCAAATAGTGAATAGTGAGCTAAGATGGTAAGAGGAGGCAGAAGTCTGTGGAGAAATTGAGATGATATAAGAGGCTTCCTTCCCTGGTGGCTCAGTTGATAAAGAATCTGCCTGTAGTGCAGGAGACCTGGGTTCGATCCCTGGGTTGGGAAGATCCCCTGGAGGAAGGAAAGGCTATCCAGTCCAATATTCTGGCCTGGACAGTTTCATGGACTATATAGTCCATGGGGTCGCAAAGACTCAGACAGGACCGAACGACTTTCACCCTCACCCTAGACATCAAAGTGGAAAGGCTAAGCATGAAGTTTGATATGTACAGTTGGAGCTCAGAGGACAGGTCAGCGTTGGGAGAACAAATTAAGGAGTAATCCTTACATAGATGACATTTGAAGCGTAGGGGCTGGATGACATCACCTAAGGAAGAAATAAATGAAAGAAGAGGCTTAGCTCTGACGCAAGTCGTAATATCTAGAGCCAATGGGGAAGATTGAGAGGGTGCAGCCAGTGGTATAGGCAGAAACCCAGGAAGCAGATCAAGCTTCTTGGGTGTGTAACCCATGCGGCACACAGCGATTTGCACTCAGAAGGGCCCCGTACTTGGTTGCTCAGCTGCCACCAATTCTTACTTATCTTTGAACTTATGTTTTGTAGGTGAAGTTTGATGGGACAATGGAGTGTGCAAGTGAGGAGAGAAGATACACACATGTACATAGGCCATTCCTTGACACCCCCATTAACATTCCTGATGCTGCATAAGCACAGAGTTCTAGGGGACCCATGTTTCTTGGGTGTTCAGTGAGACTCAAATCAAGGACAGGTAAGCGAATTACACCTACATCAGAGCAAGTGGTGGTGCTGGTGCTGACAGCGTCTAGAGCGGTACTTTCCATTCAAACCAAAAGTTGCTTTTAGAGCAGAAGAAGGCAATGGTGACCTAAAAAGCATGAACAACCAAAGAACCCTATCCTGTCCTTTCTTACGTATGTTTCTGTTAACATTTGATGGGGTCCTGCTGTTCATCGCTTACAAAAGCAATTATTTTCTCACAAATGGTAGAAAGGAAAGGCTGAGGTAGACTCAGTGTTCCCTGAAAACCATCTCTGTAGATTCTGCTGGGCCATGAAAGTTTTAAAGGAAAGGAAGGAAGGAATTTCAGTTAATCATTGAGATAGGGGGTCATCACCGTCCCCCACTGTTGCAGACTTGTGTGTGGGCTTCTCACGCCTCAAGACATTCCTCTAGGAGTTATCTGGTTCACATGGTTTGGTCACACAATTTGTTAGGAAGATTACTGAAAGGGAAGCTAGGGAAGAGATCTAGTCATCTGTTCATTACTTATTCTTCATTTCTACTTTGATCTACAAAAAGAACCAACAGGTTAGGCAAGGCATTGTGTGAGTAAGAGATTTGAAAGGTGTGGTAGAGCCAGAGATGCGTAGAGGATGGTGGTGCTTGGTTTAAAAGTTAGTTACAGTATAGCTTTGTTAAAGGGACAAGAAAAGGCGCCTCCTGCTGAGGGCTGTCTACTGCAAAGAGCTGCTTACATTACTTCTCTGTGTTAGCCAACCATTTACACTGGAAAGGGTGATGTAGCAAGAGCGGGAAAGACAGAAGAACCCATAGAGCCTTTTCCTTTCAGTCCTCCTTGTCTCATCTATTAGCCAAAGTAGAGAGTATTGATAGAATGAATGCACCACAAGAAGTGAAATAAAAATAATTGAATTAGTTCTGTGCAGCACTTCCACTGTTCTGGGAAAAATAAAAAATATATACGCATGCATGGGCTGCAAACTATGAACTGTGTAGTTCATATGACTTAAATGCTCTTATATTTTCATTAACTCTGGCATTGCATATTGTAAAACTGGATGGTAAAATTCACGTTGATCATTTAAATTCTAAATTTTTCTTTATTTATAAACAATATTGAAAGGCAAAAAAATGATAAGTTGACGGAGACACAGTGGAAGAAAGGAAAAAGCTTTTTTATGATTTATGACCTTTAGATATTTCTTTTCCTTTGCTTTTTGAACAAGGAAGCCCACATTTTCATCTTGCTCTGGGCCCACAAATTATGTAGCTGGCGCCGCAGGAAGAATATGGTGTCCTGGAATCCAAGTGAAGAAAGTGTTTCCAGGAGGGAGGAGTCTGTCAACTATGTCAAGTGCTGCTGAGAACTGAATAAGGTAAGGACAGAAAATCGATCATTACTTTCATTATGCTGCTGCTGCTGCTAAGTCGCTTCAGTCATGTCCAACCCTGTGTGACCCCACAGACAGCAGCCCACCAGGCTCCCCTGTCCCTGGGATTCTCCAATGCATGAAAGTGAAAAGTGAAAGTGAAGTTGCTCAGTCATGCCCAATTCTTAGCGACCCTGTGGACTGCAGCCTACCAGGCTCCTCCGCCCACGGGATTTTCCAGGCAAGAGTACTGGAGTGGGGTGCCATTGCCTTCTCCGATGGAGACTATCCAATTAAAGTCAGTTCTGTCAGAGATGGTAAAGTATTGCATGTAATAGTTTGTGTGAGTAGCTAAGTCATGTCTGACTCTTTGTGACCACATGAATTGCAGCCTGCAAGGCTCCTCTGTCTATGGAATTCTCCAGGCAAGAATACTGAAGTGGGTAGCTATTCCCTTCTGTGAAGATCTTCCTGACCCAGGGATCGAACCCAGGTCTTCTGCATTGCAGGCAGATTCTTTACCATCTGTATAATAGGTTAACAATAGTAAAAATAAAGGGCAAGATTTATACACATTTTTATCTGTGATGTTTTTATTTAAATAGTCTATTTAGTTATGTTTCAAGAATAAATTAGCATTTGTTCAATGATAAAATGGAATCTTCCTAAAAGTGAAACAATTTAAGAAATATAGTTAAATTATTACTGTTTGTATATTCTGTTGTGGCAGGTTAAAAAATGTTTATTTTTCTTTCTCTTCTTTTTATTTACTTTCTGCTTTTTTTCCCCTTTGCTTTGAACATGCATAAACAAAGAAAGTAAATTGTTATTAGATCAAATTTGGCACACACAAAAATAGTTTGTTAAAAATCCGTATGATACCAACAACAGAAAATGTAGATGAAATGCAATGACCAAAACCTTTGCCCTCCTCTTTGTGCATGCTCAGTTGCTCAGCTGTGTCTGACTCTTTGTGAACCCATGGACTATAACCTGCCAGGCTCCTCTGTCCATGGAATTTTCCAGCCAAGAATACTTGAGCTGGGTTCCCATTTCCCACTCTAGAGGATTTTTCCTGACCCAGGGATCAAACCCACGTTTCCTGTGTCTCCTGCATTGGCAGGAAGATTCTTTGATTCTTACTGCTGGGCCACCTAGGAAGCTACCCCATCCCCATATTATTTACACAAGAACAACATTTTCTAGTTCATTATGAAATTAAAAGACGGCTTGCTCCTTGGAAGAAATGTTATGACCAACCTAGACAGCATATTAAAAAACAGAGACATTATTTTGCCAACAAAGGTCTGTCTAGTCAAAGCTTTGGTTTTTCCATTAGTCATGTATGGATGTGAGAGTTGGATTATAAAGAAAGCTGAGGGCTGAAGAATTGATGCTTTTGAACTGTGGTATTGGAGAAGATTCTTGAGAGTCCCTTGGACTGCAAGGAGATCCAACCAGCCCATCCTAAAGGAAATCAGTCCTGAATATTCAGTGGAAGGACTGATGTTAAAGCTGAAACTCCAATACTTGGGCCACCAAGAGATGCAAAGAACTGACTCATTTGAAAAGACCCTGATGCTGGGAATGATTGAAGGTGGGAAGAAAAGGTGACAACAGAGGATGAGATATTTGGATGGCATCGCCGACTCGATGGACATGATGGACATGAGTTGAAAGTTTCAGGAGTAGGTGATGGATAGGGAAGCCTGGCATGCTGCAGTCCATGGAGTCCCAAAGAGTCAGACCTGACTAAGCGACTGAACTGAACTGAACTGAGTTCATTATGTAGTACTTCAATTCAGCCAGTAGATGGCAGATGTTACCATAGTCAACAAATCGTTCTCTAAAGGAAACTGGTTATAAGATTACTCAAAATTATGAGTTGCGGAAACATAAAACCCTATTGATTCATCTCTCCACCCTCCCTGCTCTTGATGAACTCTTTTTGGGGGCTTGATTTCTGTGACAGTTTTCCTTGCATAGAGATGGAAGGATTAAAGCTTTCTCCTACATGTGTATAAGACAGATGATTCAGAAAGCAATTCTGGAATCCTATCAACTCCATAAAATATAAAATTAAGTCACAAAACTGAGTAACAGATTGCATTTAAATGACTATGAAGATGAATGGCAATGTTGTACTGGAATGTTTTCAACCAAGGCCAAATGGATAACCACATTGATCTTGCATTTTATATCTTACAAAGAAGGACATGACATAAACATCACAAAACAAGCCAATATATTTACTGCTATGCTAAACTAGTTATAGAACATTTTTTTAAAAAAGCTTTGATAAGGCGTTTGCTCTTTTGACCACTGCGCTGTTTATTATTCTTCATATAGCAGTTCCAGTTGAAGAGTAGGTGAGGAGGAAAAAACCAGAGCTGTTAAAATAATGTTATACTGCAGCATTTAATGTTGTCCCCCATATGCAAAAGTTGACTTTTAGAATCTGCTGAAACTGAAACTGAAGCCACTCAGTCGTATCTGACTCTTTGCAAGTCAGATACTGTAGCCTGTCAGGCTCCTCCGTCCATGGGATTTCCCAGGCAACAGTGCTGGAGTGGGTTGCCATTTCCTTCTCCAGGGGATCTTCCCCATCCAGGGGTCACACCAGGGTCTCCCACATTGCAGGCAGACGCTTTACCGTGAGCCACCATTTGGAATCTGATAGAGATTATAATTATAATTAACCAAATTCCTTTTGTGGAATTTCATATTACTTATGTTTTGACTGATTACTTAAAATATCTTTAAGCAAAATGTGCACCTTTGTTAGTCTGTAATTTTCCTAAGGTAACATACTAATATTCCCTTATGATAAGGGATTTTTTTTGAAGTTTTACAATTTTGTGAACATTTCATTAAGATGGCTGTAACTATGCTGCAATATTTCATACCAGCCAAGTATTCTTGCCTGGGAAATAATGAAAACAAACAAACAAACAAGAATTGATTAACATGGTGGAAAATTTTGGAACCTGAAAATAAAGAATCAGGGTCAGAAAATAAACCATATTCCCTACAAGAATTCTCCATCACTCCTGACTTTTTTCTCTCTAATTCCATGGTTTCTCTCTGCCTGCCCCTTCTCACTGTCTCCCCTGGATTCCTCTTCTGCCTGCTTTTTCATGCCTTGGCTCTCAGCACTTTTCTTATCACTCTTCACTATTGCTCTATACAATCCTAAGGATATAATGCATTCCCAGTGTTTCAGCTGCAATGAACAAAAGTTTCTCTCCAAATCCTATGAGTCAGCATCACATACATAGGAGTTATATTTAAGCTCTGACATTAGGCTGCCTGTATTCTAATACTAGTTTGACCACTTAATGGTTAGGTGATATTGATAAATTACCTAACCTTATTGTCTCAGTTTCCTGTCCTAGAATTTGAGAATGATAATAACTCTAATATCTTGTGATTAGGTTAGAATGAAGCAATTCATGTAATGCATTTAGCACAATATCTGGCAAAAAATAAGGACCTAAAGCAGCAGCAGCAGCAAGGAGATCAGCCCTGGGATTTCTTTGGAAGGAATGATGCTAAAGCTGAAACTCCAGTACTTTGGCCACCTCATGCGAAGAGTTGACTCATTGGAAAAGACTTTGATGCTGGGAGGGATTGGGGGCAGGAGGAGAAGGGGACAACTGAGGATGAGATGGCTGGATGGCATCACTGACTTGCTGGATGTGAGTCTGAGTGAACTCCAGGAGTTGGTGATGGACAGGGAGGCCTGGCATGCTTCGATTCATGGGGTCGCAAAGAGTCGGACACGACTGAGCGACTGAACTGAACTGAGCTGAACTGAAATATCCCATCTAGAGCATTTTCAAAAACAGCCATCCATATCCACTGGAGCTCCTCACTCTGATATCTTCTTACTGAAGCCTTAAGATGATAGATTTAAATCTTACAGATCAATATACAATCCCTGAATTACAATCCCTGAATCAGTTTTCCCAAAGCTGAGGAAACTGATGTTTAATATTTAATGTTATAGTGCTTTTCCTCTAAAGTCAAAAACAAAGATACCTACCATATCCATAACATTTAGCATCATATTGCAGATACTAACCAAAGCAGTTAGATGTGAGAAAGCAACTACTGGATTATGACAAGGAAACAAGTAGGTAAAACTCTATTAAGAGAAGATGTGATTATGTGTCTGGAAAATTCAAGAGGATCCATGGAAAAAATACAATAATCAGTAAGAGAATTTGGATAAAATAATAAGTTATGTGTGTGCGTGTGTGTGTATGTGTTAGTTGCTTAGTCATGTCTGACTCTTTGCAGCCCCATGGACTGTAACCCGCCAGGCTCCTCTGTCTATGGAGTTCTCCAGGCAAGAATATGGAAGTGGGTTGCCATTCCCTTCTCCAGGGGATTTTCCAAGCTCACTGATCGAAACTGGATCTCCTGCACTGAAGGTAGATTCTTTACTGTCTGAGCCACCAGGGAAGCCCCAGTTTATAAAGTAAGGATACAAAAATTAATAGGATATATATATGTATGTATGTTTATAAACATATATGCATAAACAAAAATAGAAAGTGTAATTAAAGACTCCATTTATGATAAAAAATAAAGAAAAGAGAAAAAAATAATATAAATTTAACATAAACATAACATAAATATCCAAAACTTAAGTAAGCAAAACTGGGGATTGTTTTTGAAAAACATCTGGATCTTAATGAGTGGAAAAACATATCAATTCTGGGAGAGAAAAAGACAGGCAACATCATAAAGATGTCAATTCTCCCTGACTTAAGGGCTGGGAGAAAAAGCCGTGTCAGATTTTTTTCTTTTTTCTTGTCTGCACCACTTGGCATGTGGCATTAGTTCCTGATTAGGGATTGAACCAGCACCCCTGCATTGGTAGCATAGAGTCTTAGCCACTGCACTGCCAGGGAAGTCCCATATCAGACTTTTTACAGAACTATAAAGCTTCTGTAAGTTAAACAATTTATATTAACACATGAATAGGCATATAAACCAAAGGGAAAAGTAGAAAATCCAGAAATAGATCCAATTGCATATGGAAATTAATATACATTATAGGTGCCATCACACATCATTGAGGAAAAGATGGACCTTTAAATAAATGTTATTTTGATTACAGGGTAGCCATATGGAGAAAAATTAAATTGGATCCATTTCTTACATCATAAGCCAGGATAAATTCCCAACAGATCAGATATTTAAATCAAAGATATAAAAAAGCACCATGCAGAAAAAGCTTCAATGAATTCCTTTATAGTCAAGAGATAAGGAAACATTTCTAAATATGACTCAAAATCTAGAAGCAATGAGAAAAAAGATTGACAGATTTTTACTTTGTAAAAGTTTAATTTTTTTCATTATAAAAATATAGCATACCATTCACAAAATTAAAAAAAAAATACAAGTAGCAGCCTCGGAAAAATATTTGCAAAATATACAATGAAAGGTATACTGATATATAAATTGAGATGAAAAAGGCCAAGAAGTGGTCTGCAGAAAATTCATAGAAAAAGATATATAAACTGCCCTTAACAGTATGAGAAGTTGTCCAACCTCACACATGAGTTGATATAATTGTTTACTGCGTGATGAGTTTGCGCATGTTCGTTACATCCATGTATGTCCAAATTTGATTGTGTCATTCATTTGACTGAGAACTTCAGATGGCTTCCCATAGCTTGTAGGATGAAGTCCACTTCGTAGCATGGCATTTAAGACTCTTTAGACAGAGTTCTGCCTAATTGTTTAGCCAAATCCCTTACCATTGTTGTCCTTGTTAAGTCACTTCAGTTGTATCTGACTCTTGGTGACCTTATGGATTGCAGCCTGCCAGGCTCCTTTGTCCATGGGATTCTCCAGGCAAGAATGCTGGAGTGGGTTGCCATTTCCTTCTCTCTTACCATTATCCAACTCTAAAACATTATGCTGTAGTTGCATCAAAGGTTTTGTTATTCCCCAAACATGACATGTATCTTTTTCATATGTCCATGACCTAGCAACTTGTTATTTCCTCTGTCCATAGTGCCCTTTTCTCTGCTCTCTACTTGGTAAAATTTTACTGTTCTTCAAAATACACTTGAGAGTTCAAGTGTTTGAACTTGCTTGCTCCTTTGAGTTCCCATGACACTTTCCACAGATGTTTGTTAAAGCCATTCTGGGATTTCCCGGGTGGTTCATTGGTTGGAACTCCACACTTCCAACATCGGGCACTCCAGTTCAATCCTTGGTCAGGGAACTAAGATCCCATGTGCTGTTCAGCTCTGCCAAAAAGCTAAAAAGAAACAAAGCCTTTCTTACACAGTTCTGTAGTAACTGGCTTTCATGTATGCTTCTGCCATGGACACAGGGTACTTTCTTGCCTCAGTTTCTTTAGTATTTTAAGTGCTTAGTTGCACAATGCCTGGCCCAAAAGAGGCATGGAATAAGTTTGTTGAATAATATGATTTTTATGCTGTTGCCAAAAAGACTTCAACATTTCCTATATAAATCTTTCAAGACAGATGTCAAGGGGAATAGAAGCTAGAAAATAGATGTCTTGCAGATTTTGTTTACTTAGCACCCTGAGTTTTGGCTATTAGTCAGGACTTTTAGTTAAATGACAAAAACTTAGCTTGAACTTGCTCTGCAAGTGGGCAAATTGTTTGCTCTGAAAGGCAAAAAAGCAAAGCTTGGAAAGTAGATTTAGCCTCAGGGACACTGGATTTCTCTCTCTCTCTCTCTCTCTCTCTCTCTCTCTCTCTCTCACACACACACACACACACACACATACGCACACTTCTTTCCATTTTTGATTGATGTCTTCATCATCTTAGGCCTGTGACCTCCACGAGGCAAGAACTGGTAGCAGAAAGCTCTGGGCTTGTATTCCAAAGGCTTGTAACTAACAAGAAACAAAGCTATTTCCTGCCAGTTTCTGTTAGAAAAATTCCATGCAGGTACTCAGATTGGCCTGAGTCCTATTGACACATCTGTCCCTTAGCTAATTTCCATGACTAGAAAGGTGACATATGTGATTGATCCCAGTCTGGCACCCGTGCTCCATCCTGGGGCCAAGAAGGGGGAAGAATAATGTGATTAGCAGCCCCCATGAGGACCATATTTTGGAAAGTGAGAGGAGCAGCTCCCCAAGACAACAAAGATCTTGTCTGGGCATAGTAATACAAAGGAATGACTCCAACATGCATGCGAAGAAAATAGTAAGATCAAATGTTGAAAGAATGTAATATAATTTTATAATTAAAATTTTCTTCTTCCTGATAAATAAATATTGTAGCTCAAATGCATGATAAAATATATCCATCAAAAGAAACAGCTGACCAGGAATCTTATTTGAATGCTTTCATCTTTGGGTTCTTGTTTCTAATTAGTTTTTAAATAAGGACTCACCTAAAGAGTAAAATTCCCTAACCTAAACTTTCTAAAGTTTGATACATACATTTTATTATCTTATTCTTTGTCAACCATATTCTCTTGTTCTTTCTTTCACCGAGCACATTTCCTGCAAAATCAAGTACAGTATTCAAAAATAAGAGAAAATTGAAGATTGAAAAAATGTTCTTGTCTGTGAATGTTACCACTCAAAGATGTTTTGAGAGTAGAAAATTATGGAGCAAGCACTTCCATGATATTCACTCTTCACCAAGTTTTCACAAGATGGCACTTATGAAGGTATTATAGCATCACACTGCTCTGTATCCAGGAAATTGGGTTGTCTGGGCAAGTATCATCATCCAACTCTGGAAACTACAGTTTAAAAAATGTGACCTCATGCTGGTGTGACAGCCCCAACAAGAAACTTTCTCTTGGACTTTTTCGGTCCACATACATATGATTGCCCATAATGGGTAAAAGAACTATCCCAGGAATAGTGGGTGGACAAAAGAAAACCCTCAAAAAGTTAACCCTCCTTAGGAAGAGAAGTGTGCAAAACTGCTGAGTAAGATTTTGAAATAACTTAACCAAATTAAACCCTTTAATGTAAAGATATATTTATTTTGCCTATCTGTATTTTGTTCATTACAATGAACATATGTTCCAAAGATAAGATAAAATGAAAAGTTCTTGTAAAATATAAAAGGCTGTGTTCACCGTCAAGTATGGCATCAAATAATTACAAATCCCATTTCTACCAGTCACCAGCTGTGTGAATATGAATGTTAATTAATCTCTCTAATCTTTGGTTTCTTGGACTATATAATGGAGCTAATAATTCACCTGCTCAATATTAAATAAGATAAAATGTAATAAAGTGGTTAATACTGTGTCTGGAATATAGGAGCTGCACAAAACATTGTGTTCATTATTCTTGATATGAATATGAAAAAAATCTCATTTGCAGGTTGGAAAAACATAAAGTCTAGGAACAAGTAGTGTCTAACCTAGTTTATTCTTTCCCAATAATTGCTCAAATATGAATTCTCTAGACTCTTCCAACTTTACATCGAACCCTCTCAGGAGCCACTCTAAGGATCTCCATGTCTTGGACCACATACTTTATTTCTAGTAGCAGACACTGCCTTCAACTTCAGAGGCCACAGAACCAAGCAAATCTTCCCACCAAGAGAACACAACCTGAGATTGTTGGTATCTGCATCTTTTTTTTCTAATTGAATCACAATGGGGACTTTTTTCTTTCTCCTCATTTCTACTACTTTATTTTTCAAAATTATTCAGGTGGAAGTGGTGAATGATCACAGCCTCATCTTGCGTCTTCCCTCCATCCTCCCTCCTGCCTCTCAACTCTGGATGGGCTCTTAGTGTTTCTTCCCCACAATGAGAACGCTAGTTACTGGCTCACATTCTACTCAGCTGTCCCTAAAGTTTTCTCACTGTCAAACTGGACTTTCTTTTGAGAGGGACCCTTCATTTCTTTCTCTTGTTCAAAATCTTTTTAAACAACAACATCCCAAAAAAGGCATGCAGTTGTATCTTCCTTAGAGGTTATTAGCCAATTGAGACAGACTCTTGACAAATAGATTTTCTCCTGACTTGCTATTTGAGTAATCTTAAAGATGGAAGTTACCATTCTTGTATACAGCAATGCAACTGAAACAAAACAAAATGTAATTCTCACTAGCAGAATTCTTGGAAAACAGAATTGATGGCTGTCTAAGTATGGTAGCTATTACTCTTGGTTCTTCTAGTATAACTTACTACTTGTCAAGTAAGGCACAGGCATCATTTAATCCTTTTAGCAACACTAAAACAATCATTGTTATGAGTTTTTGCCCTTTATAGTTAAGTAGCTGAGATTGGTTAAGTAATTGGACCAAAGCCACCCATTTGGTGAGTGATGGAGTTTGAGACAACCCAAGTAAATTGCTAACCTCAATAGATTCTATTCTATGAGGTACTCAGAGAGGACTATAACCATTGAATTAAATGTTTTAATGTATGCAAAAGTCCATTCACAAAACCACGAATTTAGCTCTAAAACTTGTTTGCATTAAATGAACAATAGTCATTTATCAATGAATTGTAGTATATTACTCTTTAAGCTTAATCTGTATGACCTACCGTTCCAAGTTTGAGGTCTTCTCAGACCACTGTAGCACTTGAGCACTGGAAAGGAATTTAGAATCTGTCTACTTCAGTGTTTTTCCAACCATACTTTGGAGATGCCCCGTCCCCTGGGGACCATTTTGGAAGAAGGGGCAGGCTTGTCAGGCATACCTGGTATTTTCTGGATGCATGGTTACTTGAGCCTCTTCATAATAACGATGCATATATTGTTTTAGACCATGGCTGTTCTATAACTGGTTTATAAGTAACTGGTAGTTTAGAAAATTTGGCGAAGCATCCACCAAACCGATTATCTGAATGTTTACATTTTCAGTCAGTTTTGGTAGAAGTGTGACTTTGGTTGCATGACTTGACAAGGAAAGAAAATATATCATTCTTCATGAGATTTATGTCAAAGATGTACAAACACCATGATTTTCTCGGGTACTTCCAATTTCAAATATTCAGTTCTGGATTTTCCCATATATTAGGAAGTGTTCCCCCCCCCAATTCTAGTTTATAGAAAATAATAACTGACTGAAGTCAGTCAGCATTATAAAATGAACTAGTCACAAAATCTGTTGCCCCACAAAAAATGTGGGAACACAAACTGGGGGCAATCTGTCTGCATTAAGATTTTTTTTTAACTACTCATGAAAATGCCTGAGTGTGTAACATTTATGAGGCATAACTTTCTGAATGTGGTACTTTAGTCGTAAAGCTTTGTAAACCCACAACAGTGAAAAAGCAGTGTAGTTCAAGTTGAAAAAAGAATGCTGCAATACAAAGTGTGTGGTGAGATAATCATGTCTGTTATGAGCCATTACTTTGTCTATGGTCAGAAGTTTGAATTAAATTCAAAAGGATTAGTTATAATTTAATGTCTCATGCACCCAGGCAGAAAGAAGTTTTCATTTACGTATGCAGTAAATATGTACAGATATGAATAGATGCATAATCATTAGAGGTTATTGGCTGGAGTAAGAGTAGTAGGGCGGAGAAGGCAATGGCACCCCACTCCAGTACTTTTGCCTAGAAAATCCCATGGATGGAGGAGCCTGGTGGGCTGCAGTCCATGGGGTAGCTAAGAGTCGGACACGACTGAGCGACTTCACTTTCACTTTGCACTTTCATGCATTGGAGAAGGAAATGGCAACCCACTCCAGTGTTCTTGCCTGGAGAATCCCAGGAATGGGGGAGCCTGGTGAGCTGCCATCTATGGGATCGCAGAGAGTCAGACACGACTGAAGCAACTTAGCAGCAGCAAGAGTGGTTTGGGACTGCCTGCCTGAGTTCAGATCCTGATTCTGCCTCTTGCCAGCTCCTAAGTTAGACAAATGACTTCATTTTTCTGTTCTTAAATTTACCCATCTGTAAATGGGGCTAATAATAGACCCTACAGCATATCACTGATACAAGGATTAAATAACTTAGAAGAGCACATGGTATATACTGTAGTACAGATACTTGGTGCCTGCTCTGTGTCAAGCATTGTTATTTATTCTGGGGACATGAAGGTGAACAAGACAGAGAAGGCCTCTGTTGCAGTCTGCAGTTACATTCTAGTGCATAAGAGAAAAAGTCAGGAAGCGTACACCACAAATAAATGAGATAATTGAAGGCTCAGTTTAGGACTTCCCGAGTAGTCCAGTGGTCCAGTGGTCCAGTGGTTAGGAATCTGCCTGACAGGGCAGGAAACACAAGAGCCACAGGTTCGATCCCTGGTCTGGGAAGATTCCACATGCTGCAAGGCCACTAAACCCATGTTCCACAACTACTGAGCCTGAGCTCTAGAGCTGATGGCCACAACTACTGAAGCCCATGTACCCTAGAGCCCACAATAAGAGAATCCAAATGAGAAACCTACACATCACGAGTAGAGAGTAGCTGCTACTCACTGCAACTAAAGAAAGCCTGTGTGCAGCAACAATAAATAAATAAACATTTTTAAAAGACTACCACTTCACACCAGTCAGAATGGCTGCAATCCAAAAATCTGCAAGCAATAAATGCTGGAGAGGGTGTGGGGAAAAGGGAACCCTCCTACACTGTTGGTGGGAATACAAACTAGTACAGCCACTATGGAGAACAGTGTGGAGATTCCTTAAAAAATTGCAAATAGAACTACCTTATGACCCAGCAATCCCACTTCTGGGCATACACACCGAGGAAACCAGAATTGAAAGAGACACATGTACCCCAATGTTCATCGCAGCACTGTTTATAATAGCCAGGACATGGAAACAACCTAGATGTCCATCAGCAGATGAATGGATAGGACAGCTGTGGTACATATACACAATGGAGTATTACTCAGCCGTTAAAAAGAATTCATTTGAATCAGTTCTGATGAGATGGATGAAACTGGAGCCGATTATACAGAGTGAAATAAGCCAGAAAGAAAAACACCAATACAGTATACTAACACATATATATGGAATTTAGAAAGATGGCAATGACGACCCTGTATGCAAGACAGGAAAAAAGACACAGCTGTGTATAACGGACTTTTGGACTCAGAGGGAGAGGGAGAGGGTGGGATGATTTGGGAGAATGGCATTCTAACATGTATACTATCATGTAAGAATTTAATCGCCAGTCTATGTCTGACGCAGGATACAGCATGCTTGGGGCTGGTGCATGGGGATGACCCAGAGAGATGTTATGGGGAGGGAGGTGGGAGGGGGGTGCATGTTTGGGAACGCATGTAAGAATTAAACATTTTAAAATTAAAAAAATAAAAAACTAAAAAAAAAGACTATATTCAAGTTCTAAGAAGGCAACAACAGCATTTCTTTCAGTAGCTGAACTTACAGTGTATCTTGAAAATTATACTTTGGTTTTAATCATGTGATGCAAGCATGCACATGTACAAGACACTTGGGTTTTGGTACCCCTTCAATGAAGAACTGTTAAAACTCCTTTGCTAGATTTATCCAATTAATGTATTGACCTCTGTTCAATCCAGGCTGGTCTCTTTGTCTTCCTCATGCTCTCCATGTTCAGCTGCACTTTCTCTTCTATGAATACCCACTTATTTCCAGGGCTGTGACTTTCTTACCCCGTTGCCCTCACATGAATTGCCACACACAAATTGCTGTGAGGGCAGCGGAGTGCTGCTAAGGAAGCTTTGCTTTTTTCCCCATCTGTTCTGTACAAAATTCCTACAGATACGAGCTTTTATTAATAAGACCTGTCTTTTCCCTGGGTTCGCATGTTGCTGCAGCTCTTACAGTTTCTCTCTGCTGGTGGTACTGCCTTTCTCTTGCAGGCTTCCTCTGGTTTTTGCCCATTGTCTTTTGTGCCATGATGGGTTTTTTAGCTTAGTTGGTCCAGACCAACAATAAGAGTAAACTTCTTATTGGGGTTTGAATTGAAAGCAGACTTCCCTCACTAAACAGAAATGCAAATGAGAACGCCATGACACTTCAGAAAGTTTACTGTTTAACCCTTTCATGTCCAACCTGAAATAGCCAATGTAAGCTGTCAGAAAAGCACAACCTAAAATTTGTGAATTAAGTTTTGTTTGGGGATCATACTGAGGATTATAGCCCAGGAGACAGCCTCTCAGATAGCTCTGAAAATCTGTTCCAAAGAAGGAAAAGAGGAGCCAGGATATAAAGGAATTTTTAGCTGGAAAAAAACATGTAGTCAAATATCAAAAGATTATTGCTAATCACAAAGCATAGACATTTCAATTTGTGAATTTAGTGCTTTTTTAAGTATGAAAAGATGCAAGACTGTGGGCTTATGGAAATTGTTCCTTAGCTATGCATCTAAATTATTGAGGGCTTCCCCTGTGGCTCAGCTGGTAAAGAATCCGCCTGCAGTGCGGGAGACCTGGGTTCGATCCCTGGGTTGGGAAGATCCCCTGGAGAAGGGAAAGGCTACCCACTCCAGTATTCTGGCCTGGAAAATGCCATGAACTATACTGTCCATGGGGTCGCAAAGAGTTGGACATGACTGAGTGACTTTCACTCACTATCCAAAGCACAGATTCTTACTGTTTTTCTCTGTCCTGAACTCACCTCAGGGTATACAACCTTGGGAGGCGCTTCCCAGGGTGGCACAGTGGTAAGGAATCCACCTGCCAATGCAAGAGACTCAAGAGATGCAGGAGACACAAGAGATGAGGGTTGGATCCCTGGGTCAGGAAGATTCCCTGGAGGAGGAAATGGTAACCCATTCCAATATTCTTGCCTAGAAAATCCCATAGACAGAGGAGCTTAGCAAGCTGCAGTCCACTGGGTCGCTAAAAGTTGCACACAACTGAACACACGCACACTCACACACACACACCCTCGTGGGTGTGTAGGGAGGGTAGGATGGGTAAGGAGGGGGCTGTATGTGCAGTAGCTGAAGCTTTACTCCTGGTAGGCAGGCAGCATTACTTGTTAACTTGTAATTGCCAGGCAACAGTCCCTTTCCACAGCGGCAATAAAATATAGTGCAGTTGCTAGTGCAGAGTGGGGGCAACAAATCAGATCGCAATGTCTATTATTGGAAAAAGAATTCTTTGTTAGATCGTTTATGCTGGATTGGGGGTGAAACATATTTGCTCATGGGATAGAAGTCTCTGATACTGAAATATTGTTATTCATGTAGGATGCATTTTAAGAACTGTTTGTTAAAATAACTCATGAGTATTTTTCTAAAATCTATGGTGAACTGTAAAGACTGGGTCAATGAGAATGGAAGTAGGTTAGCTGGCCCTATTTTAATGTCTACAATATGGAAGCGTCAGATGAGCAGAGGAAACAGTCAGGAATTTGCTCCTTGTAGACAGCCCCTCTGAAGAGGGCACAACCCCTCATCACAGCTTCCTCTTTTGTGTACGCTAGTCCTTTAAAGAGGAGCATTTCTTAAAATTCGTTCTTCCTTTGTTTTTTTTTCAGCATTGACACATTTTTATAAAGACAATTGTGAGACTACAGTATGAGAACTGTATCTCAAAAGGCAGTACTAAGGGCTGAGTTATTTATGCAGAGATCTTTTGAGTACTCTAGGCTACTCTCACAGCAAATAAAATAGTTTTCAATTATTCATAATAAGGTAATACAAATAGTACCCTCAAATTATGACTGAAAAAGTAGCTAGTATTTATTTTATCACTCTCCATTGTTAAAAAAACAAAATTCAGCTGAGTCAATTTGAAGATATAATTGGCTTTGTTCAGTGATTCATGAGTTGGGCAGCATCCTGCCCAAATAGGAGGGATCTCCAGGGAACTGTATGCAATCAAAGCTTTTTATAGGCAGGAGGGTGTGAAAAAGGAAGTTTCTGACAAAGAGTGGACTGTTTCAGGCACGGTCGCCATCCTTTAGGGGAGAGGCAGGAGTCTATCAAGCTGATTGACTAATTCTGATCAGGTAATCCCAGATTAACTGATGAAAAGTCACATTCTTGGGAGAGGCTGAAAGTGAAGTTAGTTTAGGTCTTAAGCTTTGTTTCCTGTACTGGAGGAAGAGAATCCATCTGGGCCCTGTTCCTTTTTTTTTTTTTTTTAAGCACATGTTAGCTGTATTATTTTATTTTATTCTTACAATCCTTATGAACTGGGTATTATCCTGTCAGTTCTCGTGCTGATTTAGCAGAGGCCTGGAAAGACTTCACCAACAAAATTCTTGACCATCATGCTCATCATTGGCATCACATAGCTTTCTGAAGGGGTAGAGTTCAGGGGGAAAAAAATGAATTAATAAATGTGTATATGATGATTTATTATAACTAGAATTGTCTTCAATGCAAAGTTGAAAATAGAGCTCCCTAACTTTGTAAAGACATGATTGAGTGGGAAAGGTATTTCTCATTTGGATAAGAGGATACTGCAGTTGTTCATGATATGGTGAATGAATAGTCACAATTAAAGTGTCCTTACTGACAACCATCACAGTTTGCTGTAATATACTCTTTTTCATTTGGGATCAGTTGAGCTGGTAAAGGATATTTGTTCCACTTCAAGGACAGATGATGTATTAGCGTTCCTGGCTTGCATTGACAGGGAAGGAGCTTTTCAGCTCTGACTGGCAAGTCAGAAACCACTAAGGAGACAGACAAAAAACATAGTTGGAACTTGAGAAAATATTTGTTTTGAATCTCAGTAATGTCTTTCTTTTACATTAAAAATTCAACTGTTAAGTTTGAGTTGTTGCTCTTTTTCCCCAGGGATTGTTATATCCATCCTTCCTGAAATAACAGCAAAGGGATGCAAGAAAGCAAACAAGCTCGAGGACAGTCATTGATTGCAGTTTTACAAAGTAAAAAACAAAGTGTGGGCTTAGGGAAAAAAGATACTTGAAAAGTTTACATCAATCTTGTTTTTTATTGTATTGGTTTTGCCATACATCAACATGAATCCACCATGGGAGTACACGTGTTCCCAATCCCGAACCCCTCTCCCACCTCCCTCCCCATACCATCCCTCTGGGTCATCCCAGTGCACCAGCCCCAAGCATCCTGCACCCTGCATTGAACCTAGACTGGCGATTCGTTTCTTATATGATATTATACATGTTTCAATGCCATTCTCCCAAATCATCCTACCCTCTCCCTCTCCCACAGAGTCCAAAAGACTGTTCTATACATCTGTGTCTCTTTTGCTGTCTCGCATACAGGGTTACAGTTACCATCTTTCTAAATTCCATATATATGCGTTATTATACTGTATTGGTATTTTTCTTTCTGGCTTACATCAATCTTTTTGACCCAGAGTAAGTAATTAGCAATTACTTTTAACTGCCTTTGTTAAAAGGTTTTTTTAAAAATTACTTCAAAATTTCCTAAATTGCAAATGTTAAAAACTTCAGTGCAGTTGAATATCATATGTTTCATACTGACTATATTTAAGAATAATTTACGAAAATATTATCAGAAGACTTGTTAAATTCTCATGCGGATAAATATGAGTATCTAATCTCTATGGGTACCAGAAATACTTCTACTCTCTAGTGACAAATCTACTTGTCTGGATTGCTAAAATAACATGTTTGAATAATTCTATGCTCTGCAGTCACCATGGAATACAACTCAAAACACAGTTTTGTCATTTACTAAATATCTGCTTTTAGGAACAAAATGAAGGGTGAGAGTCTAACCAGCTGATGCTTGGCCACGTCCACACCTCAATTCTTTCCAGCATCTTAATGAAAAACAATTTCTTGTGACCTGGAAGAAGAGGTGAATGATGTTAAAACGGGCTGGCACTGTAATCCTCTGGGTAGAGAGAGGATATTCTGCTATGAAGCAGGAAGTTGTTGAAGGACCTTATTTATATTTATAAAACAGCACACTTCAAAAATACTATTTGAAGTATATGTATTGACAGTGTACATTTGAAAGAGTTTCCATTTTTGTTTTATTTGGTCCAGTGGAATATTAAGGACCTATCATTTTATAGAAAACCCAATACATTTTCTCTAAAAAGCAGGGTAAAGGAAGCATTTTCCATCGAATATTTGGTGTCTTCTTAATCATTAACCTCTTCTAAAGCTTAAGAGTTCATGTTTACACTGTAAAGCTGCAAAAAAAGTTTGTTTGTCACTAACATTTTAATTTATTAATACTCTAAAAAATAAAACTTGATTATATCCTAAATGTTAATTTAGTAGAAAGGAAGATATATGTAAAATGAATAATTTACACATGAATAAATAAGAATAAATGCAGAGACTTGGGAAAGTACCAGAAGTTTCACCATGATGTACCTTGTACATCTTACTTGTTAGTATGTGCCTGAATCAACCCTATGTGTAGCTATAGAAATGAAGAGAGACTACACTTAAAATGTCAAATAAATTGCAATACGTCTAATGCTGTTTTCTGTTTCTGGAAATTTCTCTCGTGTTCCTCCCAAACTCCAGCCTACTGGAAAGAATTCATATCTTACAGCTACTAGTTCATAATTTCTCACTTATATCATTTTATTTGGGGAGATTTTAGCAATGAAATATACTTAAAATTTTACCTCCATAAGGTAAAATCTAGTCTTGATTATAATATGTTGGTTTAGAAAGCTTGTTGGATTTTAATTTTTTTTAATTTATTTTTGATAGTCACTTTACTATTTTGTATTTGTTTCTGCCATACAACAGCATGAACCAGCCATTTTGTTCTGTTTTGTTTAATCACTAAGTCGTGTCCCACTCTTCCGTGATCCCATGGACAGACCCCCGACCTCGGCCCCAATTTCACCCTTCTAGGTTGTCACAGAGCACCAAACTGAGACCCCTGTGCTTTACAGCAGCTTCCCACTAGCTATCTGTTTTTACACATGTGCACTTTAATTCTAATTATAAGAGAAATATATAACTTTACCAGAAAGTGTTGCATACTAGTAGTGATAGCAAATATCCTTGTTGCTACTTCAAGTGGGAATGAATTTTAAATGTCAGCATTCAGAAAGTCAATGATTCTTTTGTTTCTCCGTTTTGTTTTGCAAAAGTTAAGGTGCCAGTATCCACATTTGTATGCTCTATAAGATATCTCCCCTATTTTTCTCATGTTTATCCTATTTTAATCTCTTCTCTTTTTCATTGGAATATGAGTGTTTTATTCATTTCAAATGAGTCAATATTCAGTGAAGGGAGGAAAATGAGAAGCAGGAAATAATAAAGAAGAAAAGAAGCAAAAAATACTGGCAGCCATTCATAAAAAAATGCCCACAGTATAATCAATATGGTCAAAGTAGTCCCCATTCCTGTGACAAACAGCACCAATAAAGTTTTAGATCACAGCCTTCCAGACATTTCCCATGTACTGTATTTATAAATGTATACATAGACTTTCTCTAATTAGACATATTTCTCTATATATTTATGCCTTTTCAAGTAGTATATTGCGGGTATTATTTAATGTTAATATACAGCAATCTACGCCAGTCCAGGTTTGATGCGTGAGACAGGGTGCTCAGGGCTGGTGCATTGGGATGACCTTGAGGGATGGGATGGGGAGGGAGGTGGGAGGGGGGTTCAGGATGGGGAACACATGTACACCCATGGCTAACTAATGTCAATGTATGGCAAAAACCACTACAATATTGTAAAGTAATTAGCCTCCAATTAAAATAAAAAGAAAAAAAAATATATAGCGATCTACATGGCCATTTTGTTAATAAATTGCTGAATATATATGATATATTATTTAACCAGGCCCTTCTTAACAGATGTCTGTAAAATTTTTTCAATTACTTTTCTATTGAGAACAATGAATGAACCTACTTTTACATACATTTAGGCCCAACCACCTAAATAGTTCCTTAAGTTTTAAATTTAGTTTTTAAATTAAGTTTTTTAAAGTATGAAATTAAAGTTTTTAAAAGTGTATGCACCAGGAACTCAGCTCGGTCCTCTGTGAATACTTAGTTGGGTAGGATGGGGGAGCAGAGGGAGGTTTAAGAGGGAGTGGATGCATGTATACATATAGCTGATTCACCTTGTTGTACAGTAAAATCTAATGCAACATTGCAAAGCAATTATATACCAAAAAAAAAAAAGTACAGATGATCCCCAAGTTATAGTAGTTTAAACTTATTTTTTTTTATTTTTACGATGGTACAAAAGCTATATGCATTTTGTAGAAACTGTACTTTGAATTTGTGCATTTTGGTCTTTTTCTGGTTTGGCAGTATACAGTGTGATAGTCTCTTGTGATGCCTGGCAACAGCAGCAGCCACAGTTCCTAGTGAGCCATGGGACAATGAGGGTAAACAACAGCTTACAACCACTCTGTTTTCCATTTTCGGTACAGCACTCGATATAACTTACATGAGATACTCAACACTTCATTATAAAACAGGCTTCACGTTAGACAATTTTACCCATTGCCGAACTAATTCAAGTGTTTAAGCATGTTTAAAGTAGGCTAGGCTATGACATTCAGTAGTTTACTTGTAAACAAATTTTCAACTTACTATTTTCAACTTTCGATGGGTTTATGGTGATGTAACCCTATTGTAGTAAGTTGAGAAAGATCTGTATATACATTTCAGTCTTCCTGAAAGTCTATGCTGATTTACACCTTTACCATTAGTGAAGAGAATTTGTTTGTACATATCTTTAGCATCACTAAAATTTATTTATCTTTTTATTACTCCTAACAGATCTCTTTGTAGAAGTCTGGGAAAGTAGGAAAAGAAGAAAAGAAAAATGTCCACAAAACTATTGTGATCCTTCAGTCTATTTATTTAGGAGTGAATTCATGACATACATCAGTTTTCAGTTTATACGTTTACTATATCTTAGGGAAGTTCTTCAGCCACTTCAAAGTTTAATCTCAATTTCTATTTGTCTACATCCTTTCATATGTGATTTGGACAGGGGCAAACTATTGAATATAATCAAAAAAATTTCTCTTCCCTTGATCTGTTTCATAGTTCTTGTTTTAACAGCAGGAGATAGTTAAGAAATAATGATTCAGCTACAGATTTCTACAGATTTCACAATTCTATATTAAATAAAGGAAATGTGAATTCCTGGATGGTATGGTATTTGTGAAGTATTTAAGGTCAGTTCTCATGGAGGGCCTGGACACATCCACACCCTAAAGCTCATAGAATACCATGTTTCAGAATCTGCTAGTTTGGTGATTTGCCAAATGAGATTTAAGCATCACTGTGTGAGTTGCAGGTTCATTTAGTGTTAGAATATTTTATAGTAAAGATTAACTGTTGACTAAAATGGCAGCAATGTTTTTTCTGTTTGGCAGAGTAATGAAGGGGAGCCTTGATGGATAAAATCTTGCCTATCTCATGATCTGGATTATGAATGTGAAAGGATACTACTAAAACCAAAAGCATAAAAAAGCAATATGATGTTCTACTTTTTAATTTGTTTACTTAATGAATCATAGTGATGAATTTTCTAATGCTGAACCATGAGATGGATTTTAAAATATAGAGATAAAAAATGGATAAGATAATATGCATGGAATGTATTTAAGTTATGAGTAGTTACTCCTGAACCAAGGAAAATGCTGTCTGAGAATATTTAGCCAGGATATAAAACATTAAAAATATGAAACTCTTACTAAAAACCAAAGCATTGGCTGTTGGCAAGGGTGGGGATTGGCTCAGAATGGAGGGGTGGAGACAAGTAGAAATGTTTCCTCTGAAAGGGAGTGAGGGGGAAGAAGGGGCAGGAGATGGTGGGCAAATAAAATATTAATTTTTATGTGTTATTAAAGACATATACAGGGCTGTGATCCATGTGATCATTTTGGTTAGCTTTCCATGACTGTGGTTGAACAGTTCTAAGAAGACCTATAAGACCTCCTAGAACTAACACCAAAAAAGGATGTCCTTTCATCATGGGGACTGGAATGCAAAAATAGGAAGTCAAGAGATACCTGGAGTGATGAGCAAGTTTGGCCTTGGAGTACAAAATGAAGCAGGAAACAGTTATCAGAGTTTTGCCAAGAGAATGCACTGGTCATAGCAAACACCCTCTTGCAACAATATAAGAGAACTCTACACAGGGACATCACCAGATGATCAATACAGAAATCAGATCGATTATATTCTTTGAAGGTGAAGATACATGCGTGGATGCTAAGTTGCTTCAGTCATGTCCAACTCTTTGCAACCCTGTGGACAGTAGCACACCAGGCTCCTCTGTCATGGGATTCTCTAGGCAAGAATACTAGAGTGGGTTACCATTTCCTTCTCCAGCGGATCTTCCCAACTCAGAGATCAAACCCACATCTCTTACATTTCATGCTTTATACAGTCAGAGAAAAACAAGAGTTGGAGCTGACTGTGGCTCAGAACATCACCTTCTTATTGCAAAATTTAGGCTTACATCTAAGAAAGTAGGGAAAACAGCTAGATATTCAGGTATGACCTAAATCAAGTCCTTATGATTATACAGTAGAGGTAACAAATAGATTCAAAGGATTAGATCCAGTAGACAGAGTGCCACTCTGCTTATATAACTTATATGCAGAGTACATCATGAGAAATGCTGGGCTGGAAGAAGCACAAGCTGGAATCAAGATTTCCAGGAGAAATATCAATAACCTCAGATATGCAGATGACACCACCCTTATGGCAGAAAGTGAAGAGGAACTAAAGAGCCTCTTGATGAAAGTGAAAGAGAAGAGTGAAAAAGTTGACTTAAAGCTCAACATTCATAAAACTAAGATCATGGCATCCGGTCCCATCACTTCATGGGAAATAGATGGGGAAACAGTGGAAACAGTGGCAGACTTTATTTGGGGGGGGCTCCGAAATCACTGCAGATGGTGACTACAGCCATGAAATAAAAAAACGCTTACTCCTTGGAAGAAAAGTAATGACCAACCTAGACAGCTTATTAAAAAGCAGAGACGTTACCTTGCCAACAAAGGTCCGTCTAATCAAGGCTATGGTTTTTCTAGTAGTCATGTATGGATGTGAGAGTTGGACCATAAAGAAAACTGAGTGCTGAAGAATTGATGCTTTTGAACTACGGTGTTGCAGAAGACTCTTGAGAGTCCCTTGGACTGCAAGGAGATCCAACCAGTCCATTCTAAAGGAAATCAGTCCTGAATATTCATTGGAAGGACTAATGTTGAAGCTGAAACTCCAATACTTTGGCCACCTGATGGGAAGAGCTGACTCATTTGAAAAGACCCTGATGCTGGGAAAGATTGAGGGCAGGAGGAGAGGGGAACGACAGAGGATGAGATGGCTGGATGTCATCAGCGACTCAATGGACATGAGTTTGAGTAAACTCCAGGAGTTGTTGATGGATAGGGAGACCTGGAGTGCTGCAGTCCATGTGGTCGCAAAGAGTTGGACACGACTGAGGACTGAGCGACTGAACTGAATTGAACTGAATAACTACAGAGGGAGCAGATGCTGTAACATTGTGTAAAAGGCCATGACCAACACCATCCCCAGGAAAAAGAGATACAAAAAGGCAAAGCGGTTGTCTGAGGAGACCTTACAAATACCTGAAAAAAGAAAAGAAATAAAAGGCAAAGGAGAAAGGGAAAGATGTATCCAACTGAATGCAGAGTTCCAGAGAAGAGCAAGCCGAGATTAAAAAAAAAAATCCTTCTAAAGTGGACAATGCAAGGAAATAGAGGAAAACAATAGAATGGGAAAGACTAGAGTTCTCTTCAAGAAAATTAGAGATACCAAAGGAACGTTTCATGCAAAAATGGGCACAATGAAGGACAGAAACAGCGAGGACCTAAGGGAAGCAGAAAATATTAAGAAGAGGTGGCAAGAATACACAGAAGAACTATACAAAAAAAATTCTTAATGACTTAGATAACCACTAAGGTGTGGTTGCTCATCTAGAGCCAGACATCCTGGAGTGTGAGGTTAAGTGGGCCTTAGGAAGCATCACTATGAAAAAAGCTAGTGGAGGTAGTGGAATTCTAGCTCAGTTGTTAAACAACCTAAAAGATGATGCTATTAAAGTGCTGCACTCAATATGCCAGCAAATTTGGAAAACTCAGCAGTGACTACAGGACTGGAAAAGGTCAATTTTCTTTCCAATCCCAAAGAAGGGCAATGCCAAAGAATGTTCAAACTACTGTACAATTGCACTCATTTTACATGGCAGCAAGGTAATGATAAAAATCCTTCAAGCTAGGCCTCAGCAGTATGTGAATCGAGAACTTCCAGATGCACAAGCTGGATTTAGAAAAGGCAGAGGAACCAGAGATCAAATTGCCAACATTCACTGGATCATAGAAAAAAACAAGGGAATGCCAGAAAAAAAAACACACATCTATTTCTGCTTCATTGACTATGCTAAAGCCTTTGTGTGGATCACAGCAAACTACGGAAAATTCCTAAAGAGATGGGAATACCAGACCACCTTACCTGCCTCCTGAGAAACCTGTATGCAGGACAAGAAGCAACAATTAGAATCAGACATGGAACAATGGACTGGTTCAAAATTAGGAAAGGAGTATATCAGGGCTGTATATTGTCACCCTGCTTATTTAACTTATATACAGAGTACATCATGCAAAATCACAATCTGGTATCAAGATCACTGGGAGACATATTAATACCCTCATGTATGCAGATGGCACCACTCTAATGGCAGAAAGAGAAGAGGAACTAAAGAGCCTCTTGATACGGGTAAAAGGAGATAGTGAAAAAGCTAACTTAAAACTCAACATTCAAAAAACGAAGATCATGGCATTGGATCCCATCATTCCATGGCAAATAGATGGGGAAAATTTGGAAACAGTGACAGATCTGATTTTCTTGGGCTCTGAAATCACCATGAATGGTGACTTCAGCCACAAAATTAAAAGACACTTGTTTCTTGGAAGGAAAGCTACGACAAACCTACACAGCATATGAAAAAGCAGAGACATCACTTTGCTGACGAACGGCCGTATAGCGAAAACCCTGGTTTTTCCAGCAGTCATGTATAGATGTTAGAGTTGGACCATAAAGAAGGCTGAGCACTGAAGAATTGATGCTTTCAAGTTGTGCTGCTGGAAAAGACTCCTGAGAGTCCCTTGGACTGCAAGGAGATCCAACAAGACCATCCTAAAGGAAATCAACCCTATTTATTGGAAAGAATGATGCTAAAGCTGAAGCTCCAATACTTTGGCCACCTGATGCAAAGAGTTGGCTCATCAGAAAAGACCCTGATGCTGGGAAAGATTGAGGACAGGAGGAGTAGGGGGCGACAGAGGATGAGGTGGTTGGACGGCATCACTGACTCAATGGACGTGAGTTTGAGCAAACTCCAACAGAGAGTGAAGGACAGGGAAGGCTGGTTTGCTGCAGTCCATGGGGTCACAAAGAGTCATACATGACTTAGCAATTCAACAACAAAGACACATAAATTAAAGTAGTATCCTTACATTCATAAGGTAATATTTAGAGGTATGGAGAATCATCAAACATCATTAATTTAATGATTAATGTTTGCCATAAAAAGGGCTAATATGATTAGCAAAAATATAAGGAGAGATAAAAATAGAAAAATTAATAAATGGTAGAAGTAGAAAAAATTAATAAAGATTAAATATGATGAGACTAAAAAAACTATTAATCTTCACAATAAATTTCCTATCATGAAACAGTGAATATCAAATTGAATTTTAAACTATATACTGATATATACTGATATATACTATCTATTAGAAACATACCTGAAATAAAAATGAAAATAAAAATTGAGAAAAGGATGTGCAGATCACAGAGGCAAATACAAATAAAAATGCAAGAAGGGCTGGCAATATAGATATATGAAATGAAGTAAGATATATAAGAGCATTAAATGAGACAAAGGGTTTCTTTTATCATGGTAAAAGCTAAAGCACAAAACAAAGTTGATATCTTTATTTGCCAGGCACACAGCATCAAAAATACATAAAATAAAATCTTTCACAAATACAAAGATAATTTAATCAACTAAAGATACAATGCATTAAAAATAAGTTCAGCAGACTCCTTTTCAAATATTTACAATTACACATACATATATTTAAAACATTCATATTTTACTGAAAGGGAATATGCTTTCTTTTCCCATATTTTAGAGCATATTCAATTGTGAGTTATATACTTCATCTCACAAAGAGCAATAGAAGCTATATATTCTTTAGTCAATCCAGTAAAACTAGGATTCAATGACAAAATCATGAATAAATAACCAAAAGTACTCTTCTAAACAGCCATCAGATCAGAGTGGAAATCAGATGCTAATTAATGGCAAATTAATTAATCTTCTGAGCATTTCACTTCAAAATCTATAGAACTGTGGCCTTGAACATTTTTACAGCAACAAGGAAAGCCTACAATTTAACAATTAAGAATTCAACTTAAGGAAGGAGAAGAAGGCTAAATTCTGTTACTCTAAGAGTTGAACTATTTTAGGCTTCTGGCTTATCTAGGCTATTTAAGGTCATAGTACACAGAATTCATGGTGATGCAGACCTGGCAAGGATTCAGGCCTATTTCTGATGATTTTTCTGGCACAAGCAGCAAAATGAGTCAGGCTGTTCTGGCCCTGCAGGGCCCAGGGCGGATTCACCACTAGGATTGCAGAAGAGGCATCTCAGTCCAGTGAGGGGAGTGTTAAGGCATCTCCCCCAGGTTGTTGGCTCCTGAACCACCAGCAGTCTTGGCCTCCTTCTGGGTTCTCCTCGAGGCCTCCTGCAGGCTCTGCAGGTTGGCAGAAAGGGTTCTGAGAGAAGTGGCCTCACCCAAAGGTGGAGCCCAATGTGAGCCAAGAAAGGCAGGATGCTGCTGGGATTGGGGGATGAGGGCTCTTTGGAAGAGCTCCAAGCACTTTTCCCCTGCAAATCATCATCTACTCGCTGGCAGCTAGACGCACTCTCAAGGATCTGGGTGGTTCCCAGCAGGCTGATGGTTCTGCGTTAGGGAGCTGCCGGAGGAAAGGCACTGACGCAGTCCTGCAGGTTGTGCCTTGCAAGTGCCCGCCCAGGACCAGCCCTGCTCCACACACACATGGCCCCTCAGTTTGCCCACATCTTTCTCCCCACATGAAGGGTCATTTTCTGATCTGCACAAATGTGTCTTGGGCTGAAGGGAGGCTGTTGTTATTCAGTCGCTAAGTCCTGTCTAACTCTTTGTGATCCCATGGCCTACAGCACACCAGGCTCTTCTGTGCTTCACTATATCACGGAGTTTGCTCAGACTCACGTGCATTGAGTCAGTGAAACCATCCAACCATCTCATCCTCAGTCTCCTCCTTCCCCTTTGCCTTCAATCTTTCCCAGCATCAGGGTCTTTTCCAGTGAATCAGCTCTTTGCATCACGTGGCCAAAGTATTGGAGCTTCAGCTTCAACATCAGTCCTTCCAGTGAATATTCAGGGTTGATTTCTTTTAGAATTGACTAGTTTGATCTCCTTGAAGTCCAAAGGACTCTCAAGACTCTACTCCAGCACTACAATTTGAAAGCATCAATTCTTAGGCACTCAGCCTTCTTTATGGTCCAACTTTCACATCCATACATGACTACTGGAAAAACCATAGCTTTGATTATATGGATGTTTGTCAGCTAAGTGATGTCTTTACTTTTTAATATGCTGTCTAGGTTTGCCATAGCTTTTCTTCCAAGGAGGAAGCATCTTTAAATTTGTGGGTTCAGTGACCGTCCGTAGTGATTTTGGAGCCCAAGAAAGTAAAATCTGTCACTGCTTCCACGTTTTCCCTTTCCATTTGCCATGAAGTGATAGAACTGGGTGCCATAATCTTTGTTTTTGAATGTTGAGTTTTAAGCCAGCTTTTTTACTCTCCTCTCCTCTTTCACCCTCACCAAGGAGCTCTTCAGTTCCTCTTCAATTTCTGCCACTTAGTGGTTAGAGTGGGACCATCTGCATATCTGAGATTGTGGCTATTTCTCCCCACAATCTTGATTCCAGCTTGTGATTCATACAGCCTGGCATCTTGCCTGATGTACAGGTCAGATGCTGCCACATTTCTGGTCCCAAAGAGAAATTTAGGGAGCCCTGCAGATGTTTCAGTGATGAACTGAGGCAAAGGTCTAGCTCAACACCACCAGGAGATGGGGACAGAAGGAAGGGACACAGTTTCTTCTGGAAAGTTGGATTCTGGGAAGCCACAAGGGCAGAGGTTTAGTGCTCTCTCCCGCGCTCCACCTTGCTTCCTCTAAAAGAGGACACTGTCATTTATGTCATGATGCTTTGACTATAGATGTGATACTGTGGCAGCAGGTGACCTCCACTGTCTAAACTGTGATCCTGGGAGCTGTCGGTCTCCAGCCCCACAAGGAATGAAGCTGGCCTCTCCTTGAACATCACGTGCATCTGATGGGGCCTGAGCAAGTGCAGAGTTCAGGTCAGGCTTGGAGCTTCCCATCACATCAGGGGCTGCCTATACCCCACCCAGTGCCACCTGATTTAGATGACTGGCTTTGAAAAAAGGCAGAACTTTTCCAGTCCTTCATAACCCAACAGATTCAGTGTACCATGCAGGACTCTATGGTACTCTAGGTGCTTGCTACCCAGTCCTGAGTTCAGGAGCATCAGCATCTTGGGAGACAAGACCTCCAGTTGACCAGTGTGCACGTTCTGATTTGAGAAACACTGCCTACCAGGCCATCTCCTTTCTAAGTTGGAGTTAAGCCAAGAAAAAGTATGAAGTTGTTTTAAAGTTAAGATCTTTGAGTGGTGTGTGGTTCCCCACCTTTTTCTCTGGTTTAAGTTGCTAAAAAGTCTTGAACTAAGGAAAACAGAATTGTAGCCATTTCCTTCTCCAGGAGATCTCCCCAACCCGGGGATCAAACCTGGGTCTCCCACATTACAAGGGGATTCTTTACTCTCTGAGCCACCAGGGAAGCCCCAAGGATTACTGAGAATTGCTGTCAGTATACATGGCTTGTCTGTTTCATGCCTGGAGCCCTGAATCTGATTCTAATGTCTAGCTCTCCAGGTCCTCTGGGGCCCTACTGTTTGAAGAATGTAATGTAAATGCCACTCAGTTGGACAGCAAAGGACCATCTCCTGATGAATTTATCCTTTTCAGAACCCTGAACCAGTTAATTCTCATCTCACAAAATGTCAGGGTTTCATACTCTAAATTCATTAGGAAATACCATCTTACATTCACTACTTCTGTTTCCTACACGACAGTCACCCATCAGGTATGTGAACTGTTTAACTCATTTTTTCCAAACGAAACAATCTCTTGTAAGCAAGCCAAGACTTGTCAAAAATGCAGAAATTAACTGCCCAGGAAGGGGCACTTTTATTTGTTTTCTTATGTTCCTAGGTTTGTTTTAGACAGCCTATTATATTTCTAATGTATGATTTCAACAATAACTGCATATACTTTGTCATTTTATTTACAATGAAGTATGGATTGGTAAATAGTTCATTCATTATGAGGAAGATTTCCAAATATCTATTATAACATGTGTTTGGTGAGGCCATTTTTAAAAAGGAGCAAAAAAATATATTTTTTAAACATCACTTTTTCAAATTCCCCAAGGCACTCAACTTTCCCACCACAATACAGAAGAAGTGAATAGGGTATTCTATTTAAACCAGCTGAATTCTCATCTCTGTGGAGTTACAAAAAGGAAAAACAAAGCCTCTCTCAAAGAGTTTACAGTCTAGAATCACATCCATAAAATAGAGAAAACTGAATATTGTTTCATGGTTGTACTGAGTACCTTGAAGGTCAAAGAAGAATCTGTTGCTTGCTGTAATAATCTACATACATAACGTGTAACTTGAACATTCCACATAAACAGAGTCAGGGTTTACAGTGAATGTGAGAATGAGAATAAAATATTTGATGTCAGCCAGCATTTGTGTGCATTAACTCCAAAATGCCTCTCCCAGGATTTCTAATTTCAAATGCCCTCTTTCTCTTCAAGCTAAAAAATGAGGATGTCCTCAGTTCAGTTCAGTTCAGTCACTCAGTTGTGTCCAACTCTTTGCAACCCCATGAACTGAAACATGCCAGGCCTCTTTGTCCATCACCAACTCCTGGAGTTTACTCAAACTCATGTCCATTGAGTTGGTGATGCCATACAACCATCTCATCCTCTGTCGTTCCCTTCTCCTCCCACCTTCAATCTTTTGCAGCATCAGGGTCTTTTCAAATGAATCAGTTCTCATCAGGTGGCCAAAGTATTAGAGTTTCAATTTCGGGCATCAGTCCTTTCAATAAATATTCAGGACTGATTTCTTTTAGGATGGACTGGTTGGATCTCCTTGCAGTCCAAGGGACTCTCAAGAGTCTTCTCCAACACCACAGGATGTCCTACTCATGAAAATATACCGGTCAGAGACCAGGGTCCACGTCATGGGACTTCGGAGAGAGAGAGAATCGCAGGCTGAATCAGGACACTCATCACATACACAGAGTAAGAGAAGCTAGGATTCAAATTTAAATGGTATAGTAGATCCTCTGATTATCAATGTAATATGTATCCACTGACAAAAGAAAATAGAAAAAAAAAGAACAATAATGAAAGAAGCTATTTGATTCTAACATGCCAATCAGAGATAATTGCTATAAGCATTTAGGACTGTATTGACAGGATTTTGTATGCATTTATACTCAAATATACACACATTATATATACCACCATTGTGTGGCATCCTGCTGTGAATTCCTGGGACTGACCACAGAGGAGAGAGAAGAGGGATAAGGAGGCTACAGCTCAATCATCAGTCTCTTTCAGTTGATATTGCTTTGTCTTGCATTGCTTTTCAATGCTATCTTTTTGATGTCTGGTGTGACAGGTTACCTTCTTTAGCACCATCAGTGCTAAAGGGATGGTTAATTCAGTATTCACTTATGCTGTCTATACTGTCCTAGGTGAGATTTGACAAATGCCCTCACTGCACAAAATGGAAATGATACTTTAGAGTTGTTTTCAGGGCCTTTGATGTAGTAACCAAATGAAAACTGAGTTACTCACTTGTTTCTTAAAAGGTTTCAGATGTCTATATCTGCTTCAACATGAGAAAAATGTCAAGTCTTGCAAGATGTAGTTCTAATCTAATTAACATAAACCTTTTTGCTAAGCTTGTAGATCTCTTAATCCCGAATCACCTGTGTACTGCAGAATGGGACTGTTTGAGAACTGATGTTAAAGACATCATTCTAAGCCCAGTGAAAGAAAAATGTGTGCCAGATATGGGCCTTGACTCATAGAACTCACTGTCTAGAATGGGAGGTTTGCCATATGGAATGTACTAATCATGAGCACACGATGAGTATACATTCCAGAAAAATGCAGGGGCGATTTGCCTTCATGCCTAACTAAGGAATCCCAGTTGCTCTTTTGGATTCTCTTGGGCATCATTCCCCAGTTCCCCGAGGACACCTTCTCTCTGAGTCCTAGTTAGACTAGAGACCCTTTCATGATACTTCTGTTAGGATATGCCTGTCTCTATCACTATGCCAACTCCATTTTTTTTCTCATATCTCTTTTTTTTTTCCAGGTTATGAGTAAATTGAAAGCAAGTAGCAAAACAGTTATTTTTACATCTCTGGGAAATAGCATCTAGCATGTAAAATTATTAAATAAATGCTATTGGGATATATGAAATCAAGAGAAGTTCAGGAAGGGAACTTGAAGGTATCATTTTGATGTTGAGGTACCAGCAAATTCTTTAAGAAACCAAAATTTGGGAAAGCAGTTATAATATAGAGCGAAACTGAGGAGCTCAGAATGCCATGGCACTGAGGGTATCCATTATCTCATTCACAAGTGGGGTGCCCTGGCTTGCCTCAGTACACAGTGAAACTTGATGGGTAGTTTAAGAGCAAACAGAGTTATTTAATTTTCTTAAAGTTGTGATTCAAATTTCAAAGACAAGTTAATTTTAGAAACTAGCCTTTATTTAAATAAGTCAGTGAGGCCAGAACAATAGCACATCTTTCAGAATTTTTAAAATAAATTTTTTTTAAAAATGCCAAGTGATTTTTAAAAATAATTGAATGGTCTCTAATATTTAAGAGATTGTCTTTCCCAACTCCTTCTCAACATTACTTTTCCCCTCCACCACCTTTTCTTAAGTTAATTTTTTGTTTGTTTCATTTATTTATTTATTTGGCTGCGTTGGATCTTAGTTGCAGTATGTGGGATTTTCATGCATTATGAGGGATCTTTCATTGTGGCACACAGACTCTCTAGTTGTGGCTCAAGGATTCAGTAGTAGCTGTGTACAGGCTTAGCTACTCCAGGCACATGGGGATCTTAGTTCCTGACTAGGGACTAAACCTCTGTTCCCTGCATTGCAAGGCGAATTCTTAGCCACTGGACCACCAGGGAAGTCCTTTGCGGTCTGATATTTTAAAGTGAATATGTTAGTTGCTCAGTTGTGTCCAACTCTTTGCAACCCCATGGACCATAGCCTGCCAGGCTCCTCTGTCCATGGAATTCTCCAGGCAAAAATACTAGAATGGGTAGCCATTCCCTTCTCTAGGAGATCTTCCCGACCCAGGAAGTGAGCCCAGGTCTCTCTCATTACAAACAGATTCTTTACTATCTGAGCCACATTTTAAAACATAAATATATTTGTTACGGGCCTTTAAGAGTAATATAAAGCAGTCCAACTGTTGGAGGCTTTCAGGTGAAGGGAGAAGGTGATATTTGAGGAGGGCATTCATGAAATCCATACATATGATTTATAAGAAAATAATTGAATCTTAGTCTGAGAAATACATTTTGGAACAATTCTGGAAGTGTGGGTGGTAATATATTTGAATATCAAATAGAATTGTTCCAGTTTACCATATGATTTATGTCATATTAATCAAATTTATAAAGATATGCCTGTACTGCCCTTTTATGCTCAAGTTTTTCATAAATTTCCCTTGTAGAAACTCTTTAGGTGTGGGTCATTTTCTCAGTATTATCTTTAGACTTATTATATTCACTTTCAAATTGATATCCACACTTTTTAAAATTTAATTTGCATTACAATATTTTATTACAGAGCTAGAAAAAAAAAGCCTTAGAGTTGGAAGAGATCTTGTAGTTTTATTAACCTAATCCTGAACTAATTGAGTAGAAAGACTAGTACTTGTCACAGTATTGTGAAAAGAACATACATTTTAAAATCAAATAATCTTGATTGTTGTCCTGGTTCTACTACCTACCTTTTGGATTTTCTGTTTTGTAGGATGAATTAAATCATTACATACTGGAATTAAATGAAAATAGTTGATTAAATTAAATGTTTTAAATATCTTAACTGAGTACCTATTGAATTAAGTATTCCAATAGATTGTAAACTTGCTTAAAGCAGGAATTTTTATCTGTTGTCCAGATCTGGAAATAATGCCTGGAAGATAATAGATATTCTATATAATCTTTTAAAATCAATGAATTTAATAAATTAATAGCTTTGGAAAAATTAAATCCTTTTAGCATTAAAACTATACTGAGTATAATTCAGTATTGAATAACTGGAAGTCAATATTGTATTGACTTCCACATATCCTGACATCACTAAAGTATTTTGATTTTGAGGTGCCAGAAGGTCATTTAGGGGGTTCTAGTTTTATGGGTTGATGGAAATGGAGTTTATTGGGCTTTAACTTCCTTTAAAATTTTCAGAGACCAGGATCTTATTCTGTATTTATATAGACTTAGGCTTTTTATTAATATAAGTGAAGGTATTCTCCTTGTGATTCATGGGAGAAGATGAAGAAATATGATTTAATTATAGGTAGCAAAATTTTGGCAGCAAACTATCAAATAAATTCTCTCATTAATCTATCCAACCACCCATCTATTCATAATGATTCTGCCCTGGAAGCTGGCATGATGGATGAACTAGGAAGTGTATGGTGTAGAGTGGTTCAATAAAGTCTTCCTGTTTAATATTTATTGGGCACCCTCTGTGTGCTAGGTAACCTATAGAATACAGATTAGACTACAGTTCTCACCTTCAAAAATCTAAGACATAAGTATACCTCATAAAGTCTGTGTGGAATGAGGCAAGCTGCCAAACAAACAAACAAAAAAAAAAACAGGAAAAAAAATCTGAAAAGTAATGACTTCAATTTTACCTCTGATTTTTGATTCTTTCTTGCTCTGTCTGAAGAAATAAATCTGAAACAGAACAGATGGGGCATATCCAGCCTGTGTTCGATTACCTGAGCATTGAAGTAGACCCATCCATCTGCAAAGAGCTATATTGAGCTGCCTTCATGGAAGAAAAGCTTGATTTGTGTTTTAAGAGATAATAAATTTCATCAGTTTCTTTCTAAAAGTTGTGATACAAAGTTCAAAGAAAACTTATTCTAGATATTTTTCTCTGTTTAATTGAGCAATAACCTGAGTTAGAAAATAAATTTTTTTTTAGGATATTTTAAAACAGCTGAGTTTCTATATAATTGATTAATAGGTAAGGACATATTAAGAGGGTGAAATCTCCAAGCCTGTGGTAAGGAAAGGTGCCTGTCCCTTTACCCTTCAGAAAAATTGTCTAAATCACAAACATGTTTGTAACAGAAAGCTGGATTTATTCTATGAGTGATAAAAAAACATTGTTAAGTTTCCTCACAAGATAATCTATAACAGAATTGTCTAAAAGGGATCCTGGGCACTGAAATGAGTCTAATCCAAATTTAAATGGTCCTGTAACTATAAAACACACACTAGATTTTGAAGACAGCATGAAAAATGAAAACTATCTATATTAATATTTTATATGATCACATGTGGAAATATATTTTGGATAAGCTGGGGTGAAGTATGTTATAAAATTAATTCCAAACTCTTTCTCTTCACCTTTTTAATATGGCTGCTAGAAAAATTTAGAATTGCCTAAGTGGCTTACTTTATATTTCTTTTGGGAAACAATGTTGAATGTTGAGTGAAACTTTTCTTATTCCCCTGAAATTGGCTTCTAGGACCTATACATAAGGACAAGTGCTATCTAGCCCCACATTCCAAAAACAGCAGAAACTAGGCTAAACAACCCTCTGAATTAGAATGTGGGGGAACTATTTCTTCTACAATCCCAACTTCAACCAAACAATACACTCCCAAGGACAATGTTTGTAGAAAAGGGCTTTCAGCCTCTCCTTCCTGCATGTATATCTCATCCACTTTCAAGCCAAGTGATAAGGTTTGAAAGTAGGAGGTGAAAATTAGAGCTTGAAGGTCACTGCAAGACGAGCAGTGATGGAGCTATGTATTTTGCTTCTATCCCTAGCTGAATGTCTGATCAGTTGCAGGATCTGGGCACCACACTGGTGGGGCATCAGAATGCAGTGGAGAGTGTGGTGAAAGAATCACTGGGAAAGCTTGAAGGTGGCTTTTGGATTGAAACATGGAAACTGGTCTCTCCTTTCAGTCTAGAAATGCATGAAAGCAGGATGCCTAGAAAAAGAGACTGTTCTGTAATTTTCCTATAAAGAAAAGTCACAGGGAAGAAGCCATTCCCAAGTCCCATGACCCTCAGCAAGAATATAAGAAGATCACTTTTATTCTCATGGCTTCCTATAAAGGGGCATAGAGGCTACAGGAGGGAGCAGAGGTTATAGGTTTACCAAGGCATCCTGGCCAAGGGAGGGGACATTCCATCTCACCAAGAATGCTGTACTCCCTCTTCATTTTCCCAGTGCTGCTTGTATGCATGCGTGGGAAGGGAGGTGATGATTAAGGGAGGTCAAGGTAAAACCTGTTGCCTGAATCACTGACTGTTCTTTCCATAATGTGAAGTACTTAACATTGGTTCTCAGTTATGAACTCTAGTCCCAAGCACACAGCGCTAATCCCAACATTCTACTACAGACTCACTTGTGTCATTGTCCTATTCAAAGGCTATTAATGGTATCTCACTGTCTGGAAGACAAAATTGTAATTCCTTAGAAGATCATAGTTATTAGGAGACCATAGGTATAGAATTTCGTCCATACCCAACTTTTTAGCCTCTCATCTATTAACACCAATCTTTCTGCTTTAACCAGATAGAACCACCAGGAACTGCTCATTTTTGTTTAAAATCATGTTCTCATTCATTCAACAAATGTATATCATCTCTTATGCATCCAAGCACTCTTCTAGGCATTAAGGGTGTATAGATAAATTAGATATATTTCCTTTCAACACAGAGCCAACAGTCTAATAAATAAGATACTTTTGTCTTGGTAAAATTCTGTCCCTGCTTCTTGAATATGTGTCTCTTCCATCACAGCTTAAATATTACCTCCACTGTGAAGCTTTTCTTCAGATAGGACAAAGGCTGTTTGGCTCTGTAGTTTGTATTTATTATTTGATGAAATCTTCTGTTACTTGATTATCTCCCCACCTAATCTGAGATCTCATTGACAGGAACTGTGTTCAATCTATCTTTGAATCTGCAACATCTGGCACATTATGTGTGCTTTAAAAATGCATATGCTGAAATGCTTCAACATTATTGTCTTTCATTTAATTCTCTCTTTATTTCTTACTTTTGTATTGAATATTTTCTCAGAGGTTACATAACAGTCAGAGACTTGGCAAGCCAAGTTTAGTTCGGAACAGTTACACAATCAAAATACGCTTTAAAAAAGTCTGTTCCAAGTAGCATTGGTTGAATATTTCTTTCTGCATCTAAACAGTGAAGTCATTCCTGTCTTTTGGGCAAAAGGTGGAGTACATAGCTCCCCGAATTATTCTCAAAATTAAGGATAAGCAGCTGCTATCATTTTTAAAACATAAACTATTTTGACCATCAGAGGCTCATTTCAATGCATCCAAAAATAAAGCTAAATATAGTTAACACAGACTTGCATGTTGCTAAGTTATAATCACTGAGTCACTGATTAAGGGTGGCTTACATCTGGGATTTGTCTTGAAAACAAGATTTTTCACCATCAAAATGGTTATTTTCTTTTCTTTAGTATTTGATAAAAGCTAAAAGTAATTCAAGATTTCAAATAGCAATCTGTGACACTGAATATTAGCAGTTGAACTTTATTAATCTACTTTATTAGCAGGACTCAAATAAGTAGTTATGTAGTCAATTAGATCCCCAGATAACCTCAGAATTTATGAGATACAAAAACATCAGAATGTCCCAAGCATCTGAAAGTAGCATCAAAGGAATGAGGGTCCCAGCCTCCCAAAAGTGTCTGGCATCTTGTATGGGGGTTGTACAAACTGCAGGCCGGATGGGACCACAAGGAGGAAATCTTATGATAAGGGAGTAGACATCTGTGTATAAAATCTACCAAGTACCGATACAAAGATGGCCAAGTCAAAAGATGACAGCATGGCTGGATTATGACAAAAAGCCAAGTGTCTACACGTACCCCAACCCCTCTTTTCTCTGCATGCCTCCTGGTTCTCAGATGCAATTCCAGAAAAATGTCAGGAAATGAATCCTGAAATGAATTAGATTTATTTTTACCACATGGTGCAATGGGCTTGAAGTATACATCAAGTTGACTTAGAGGGGAAAAAAAATTACATTTCTTGAGTTTGGAAGCTGTTGTGCAAATATGTTGCACAATATTCCTGTGCATTCGTGTGTCTTTCTGAAGGATATATTTCTAGAGGTGAAATGCTGGATCAAAAGATACACATCTTTCACATTTTGGTAGATACTACCGAATCAACTTCTAAAATTACAGGCATTTTTTTTTCTGCTAATGATGTATAAGAGTATCCTTTGTCTGATGCCCTTGCCAATATTTATTAATAGCTTCTAAAGATTCATTTACTTAAAATATCTTCTTTGGTTTCTTTCCACAGAAATATCTCTTTTGGTTTGCTTCCAGAAAAGCCTAGCCCAAAGATAATTGCATTTAGCTCAATTTCATTCAAATCCAATGTCATTAATTCATTTTTATCATCTATTTCCTTTGCTTTGAGGACATGTAGAGGTGGAGGACAGGAGGGTAACATTCACGAGGTGGTTACTTTGAATCAAGCACTTTATAAACACTATTTCTCATCCTAATGACATTATTTCAGTGATTTTCAAAGCGTGAGATCTAGAAATGCAGCATCAGCATCACTTGGGACCTTTGTGGAAATGCATATTCTCAGGCCTTGCCCCGGACCTACTGAATCAGAATCTCTGTGGAGGGCCCAACACTCTGTTTTCTCTTTTTCAAGCCTTCCAGGTAATGCTAAGGTACCCTACATTTTGAGAACCACTGCATATGCCCATTTCATAGGGGAGGAACCAAAGGACTAAGTTGCTTGTTCAAGGTCATCAGCCATGACTTCAAAGTCAGCACTGTGCTTCCTCTGTGAGTGGAGATAAATGTTAATAGGATTCAAGGTATGAGATGTACTGTTGGGGAGAAAATATGACAAAGTAAGACAGAGAAGGACTCAGAAAATCCAGCAGTAGCAGAAGCCTGTGGATAATCATTATGGCCAGGTGATTACCAGCAGAGTTAGCAGGGTTCCAAAACTAGGAGAGGGAGACAGACTTTCGCAATATATCCACTGGGCCTGAAATTGACCCTGTATCTATGATTTCTTTTATTCTCACAAAATATGCTGGAAAGGTGGAGAATAGCTAGTACACAAAGCGTAAGCCCATTACTTATGGGTCAGGATTCTTGTGGTCTTGAAAATGTGGCAAAAGAATGCAGAAGTTGGAAGAAGACAAATTTATCTTGTGCTCAAATTAGAGCGTCTTTGTCAGAGATGATTATTAGTCCCTGAAATGTTTTTGTTTTTTTAAGAAGCAGAAAACATTGCAAGTTGTGGTAAAAAGTTTGGGTCACAGAAGAATATGAAAACTAGAAAGTAAAGGGCTTTCATTTTATCAGAGGAGAGAGTTTTTTTTTTCTTTTTCCCCCAGATAATTACAATACCTTTAATCAAGATAATAAGTTAATAGTACAAGTTCTTTTAAAGGAGGATATTATGGATTTTTTATTAAAAATTTGTAATTTTGTATTGGGGTATAGCCAATTAACAATGTCATGATAGTTTCAGGTGAATGGTAAAGGGTCTCAGCCATACATCTACATGTATCCATTCTCCCCCAAACTCCCTGCCATCCAGTCTGGTACATAACATTGAACAGTTACATGCTATACAATTGGTTGTTGTTGGTTATCCATTTAAATAAAGCAATGTGCACCTAACCTTCCCAAAGTCCTTAATTATCCCTTCTGTAGCTGGCAATCACAAGTACATTTTCTAAGTCTGTGAGTCCCTTTGTTTTGTAAGTAAGTTCATTTATATCATTTCTTTTTAGATTCTACATAGAAGGGATGTCATACAATATTTCTCCTTATCTGGCAGAGGAGAGAGTTTAATGTTACTCATTGTTAAGTAAAAGAAAATAAGTTCTCTGAGACATTTTCCCTAGCTCTCCTTGTCTGCTCACATAAAAATTTAACTTGAGCTATATATGGGGAATAACTGGCCACTAGTCATTTAATCAGGAATGTAACCTTGGGAAAGGAGTCTATTGGATAGAGTCTTAATTTCAAGAGCCCTTTGAATCTGAAAGTAGGGTAAATACAACTTTGGCTTCCTATGATGTACCCTAGTGTCCATATCAAGATCTCTTGGGTTCATCTCCAAGAATAGCAGTGTTTTTCTTCTTCAAATCATAAAATAACTAGAAAAAACTTTGATCAACTTGAGAGGAGGAAATGTGGGCAGCAGGGCATTGTAAGCGATTCTCAAACAAAAGAGTGCATCAGAATCCTCTGGAAGGCTTGTTAAATACAAGTTGCTGTGCTGGACTTTCTGATTCTTTAGATGGGGGTGATACCCAAGAATTTGACTTACAAAGTAAGTTGCTTGGTGAGGCTGATACTGAGAACCACTGGTGTAGGGAAAAGAGTCTAGATTTGGGAATAAGATCACCTGTGTCCCTCGTTAAGTTGTAGCATCTAATTGCCAAAGTCCCTTGGACAAATCACCGAATGCTCCTGATTTGAGACTTCTTTTTTATAAATTCCATGGAGAAGGAAATGACAACCCACTCCAGTATTCTTACCTGGAGAATTCCATGGACAGAGGAGCCTAGTGGGCTGTAGTTCATACAGAGTTCACAAAGAGTCGGACATGACTGAGTGATTTTCACTTTTTACAAATTAGGCATAATAGTAATAATACCAAGTTAATGAACTTGTCCAGAATTATTGGGAGCACCAAATTCAGTGATGCAAGAAAATGTTTGTGAATACTGGTTAATAATTCATGTGTATTGGTTGACTTTATGTGTCCACTTGACTGGATTAAGTGATGCCTTCAGTCCCTTTTTGACTGGACAAAAGGCATAAGAAGGGCAAATTCTCTCTCCTTCTTCTTGAGTTAGGATATCCATATTCTCCTGTTCTTGGACATTACAGCTCCTGGTTCTGAGGCCTTCAAAAACAAATTGTACTATATCATCAGCTTTCCTGGTTCTCCAGTTTGCAGATAGCAGACTGCGGGACTTCTCGGGCTCCACGGCCACATGAGTCAATTCTTATAATAGATCTCTTTATGTATCTTTATATATCCTATTGGTTTTGTGTCTTTGGTGAACCCTGACAGAAATAGTATTTCTTCCTCTTTATTTTTACAGCTCAAAACAAAAACTCCTCCATCCACAAATTTATCTCCAGATGGCTCTCCTTTGTTTTTCTCAGTGCTGATGTAAGCCAAAGTAGGTGAGCAGTCTATCAGAATGGTAAATTGGAAATTCTATTAGATGATATTGGTGGCCTACCCAATAGCCACCTCTTTTCTCTTTTTTGTCTTAGCAGAACATTAATTTTCTTCAAGGATGGAATAGGTTTGTGCTCAAGGAAGAAGAGTCCATTCCCTAGCCCAGGGATGTCAATTGATCTAATCTGATCATAGCAACCTTGACTTTTTCTCATGATTTCTCGTTATTCTCTTGAATAACACTAAGAGGGTCAAATTCACACATTCAGTATTTATTTATTCACTGCTAAACACTGATATTGATGCCAGAAAATAAAGATGAACAAGAATGAAAGGCCTAGGACTTCCCTGGTCATTCAGTGGTTGAGACTCTGTGCTCCCAGTGCAGAGGTTGGGTTCCATGGATGGGTTCCATCTCTAGTTGGGGAAGTAAGATCCCACATGCTGTGTGGTGCCTGCCAAAACAAACAAACACAAAAAAAAGAATGGGAGGCCTACTTTGAACAATTAATAACATAAATCATTTCTGCCATAAAATAAATGTACTGTATGTAGTAAGGCTATGTAATTGGAATTCAAAATTGTTCTGGGGGAAGCAAAAGGAAAGTGGTATCAAAGAAAGTTTCTGTAAGTTATGCTTTAAGAATTAAGAATGATAGGAGCAAAAATAGGGGACTGGAATGCAAAAGTAGGAAGTCAAGAAACACCTGGGGTAACAGGCAAATTGGGCCTTGGAATACGGAATGAAGCAGGGCAAAGGCTAATAGAGTTTTACCAAGAGAATGCACTGGTCATACCAAACACCCTCTTCCAACAACACAAGAGAAGACTCTACACATGGACGTCACCAGATAGTCAACACCGAAATCAGATTGATTATATTATTTGCAGCCGAAGATGGAGAAGCTCAATAGAGCCAGCAAAAACAAGACCAGGAGCCTGACTGTGGCTCAGATCATGAACTCCTTATTGCCAAATTCAGACTCAAATTGAAGAAAGTAGGAAAAACCACTAGACCACTCAGGTATGACATAAATCAAATCCCTTATGATTATACAGTGGAACTGAGAAATAGACTTAAGGGACTAGATCTGATAGATAGAGTGCCTGATGAACTATGGACAGACGTTCATGACATTGTACAAGAGACAGGGATCAAGATCATCCTCATGGAAAAGAAATGCAGAAAAGCAAAATGGCTGTCTGGGGAGGGCTTACAAATGGCTGTGAAAAGAAGAGAAGTGAAAAGCAAAGGAGAAAAGGAAAGACAGAAGCATCTAAATGCAGAGTTCCAAAGAATAGCAAGAAGAGATAAGAAAGCCTTCTTCAGCGATCAATGCAAAGAAATAGAGGAAAACAACAGAATGGAAAAGACTAGAGATCTCTTCAAGAAAATTAGAGATACCAAGGGAACATTTCATGCAAAGATGGGCTCGATAAAGGACAGAAATGGTATGGACCTAACAGAAGCAGAAGATATTAAGAAGAGGTGGCAAGAATACACGGAAGAACTGTACGAAAAAGATTTTCATGATTTTCATGATGGTGTGATCACTCACCTAGAGCCAGACATCCTGGAATGTGAAGTCAAGTGGGCCTTAGAAAGCATCACTATGAACAAAGCTAGTGGAGGTGATGGAATTCCAGTGGAGCTGTTTCAAATCCTTAAAGATGATGCTGTGAAAGTGCTGCACTCAATATGCCAGCAAATTTGGAAAACTCAGCAATGGCCACAGGACTGGAAAAGGTCAGTTTTCATTCCAATCCCCAAAGAAAAGCAATGCCAAAGAATGTGCAAACTACCTACATAATTGCACTCATCTCACATGCTAGTAAAGCAATGCTCAAAATTCTCCAAGCCAGGCTTCAGCAATATATGAACCGTGAACTTCCAGATGTGCAAGCTGGTTTTAGAAAAGGCAGAGGAACCAGAGATCAAATTGCCAACATCCTCTGGATTATGGAAAAAGCAAGAGAGTTCCAGAAAAACATCTATTTCTGCTTTATTGACTATGCCAAAGCCTTTGACTGTGTGGATCCCAATAAACTGTGGAAAATTCTGAAAGAGATGGGAATACCAGACCACCTGACCTGCCTCTTGAGAAATCTATATGCAGGTCAGGAAGCAAGAGTTAGAACTGGACATGGAACAACAGACTGGTTCCAAATAGGAAAAGGAGTACGTCAAGGCTGTATATTGTCACCCTGCTTATTTAATTTCTGTGCAGAGTACATCATGAGAAATGCTGGGCTGGAAGAAGCACAAGCTGAAATCAAGATTGACGAGAGAAATATCAATAATCTCAGATATGCAGATGACACCACCCTTATGGCAGAAAGTGAAGAGGAACTAAAAAGCCTCTTGATGAAAGTGAAAGAAGAGAGTGAAAAAGTTGGCTTAAAGCTCAACATCCAGAAAACGAAGATCATGGCATCTGGTCCCATCACTTCATGGGAAATAGATGGGGAAACAGTGGAAACAGTGTCAGGCTTTATATTTGGGGGTTCCAAAATCACTGCAGATGGTGATTGTAGCCATGAAATTAAAAGACGCTTACTCCTTGGAAGGAAAGTTATGACCAACCTAGACAGCATATTGAAAAGCAGAGACATTACTTTGCCAACAAAGGTCCGTCTAGTCAAGGCTATTGTTTTCCCGGTGATCATGTATGGATGTGGGAGTTGGACTATGAAGAAGGCTGAGCACCGAAGAATTGATGCTTTTGAACTGTAGTGTTGGAGAAGACTCTTGAGAATCCCTTGGATTGCAAGGAGATCCAACCAGTCCATCCTAAAGGAGATCAGTCCTGGGTATTCATTTGAAGGACTGATGCTAACGTTGAATCTCCAGAACTTTGGCCACCTCATGCGAAGAGTTGACTCATTGGAAAAGACTATGATGCTGGGAGGGATTAGGGGCAGGAGGAGAAGGGGACGACAGAGGATGAGATGGCTGGATGGCATCACTGACTCGATGGACATGAGTTTGAGTGAATTCCGGGAGTTGGTGATGGACAGGGAGGCCTGGTGTGCTGCAGTTCATGGGGTCACAAAGATTTGGACACAACTGAGCGATTGAACTGAACTGAGTGAACTGAGGAGCAAAAACATTTCAAACTTCTATGGAGGCTATGTTATGAAAAACTAATCTTTGAAATACACAGATTGGAGATATCAAATGGGATCAGATTATAGAAAGTGTGGTGGGTTATGTTGGGAGTGTGAAACTTCAGCCAAAGGGAAAAATGGCAAGTCTCTGAGGGATTTAATCTTACTCATAAAAGCAGTTTTGCATTGAGAAAGATTTACTCTGGCTTCCCATGAAGAATGAACTTAAAGGGTACCAAGTGGGCATGGTTGAAGCTCATTAACAGACCCCACAAAAAGAGATGGTCAGAGGTTGGACTAGAGTTGCTCAGTCTGATATGGGAGGCATTAGCCACTGAGCACATGTAAAATGTGATTTGTCCAAATGACAGTGTGCTGTAAGTATAAAGTTCACATCGGATTCCAAAGAACTAGTAATGAAAAAAAAAAAGAATGTAAATACTGCATTAACAGTATTTTATATTCATTATATGTTAAAATGGTAATACTTTGGATACATTGAGTTCATATATCTTATTAAATTTACTTTCATCAATTTCTTTTTGCCTTTTTTAACTAAAAAATATAAAATTATATGGGTGATTTACATGTATGGATTACGTTATATTTCATCAGACAGTGTTCATTGTGTTGACAATGGAGATGGAAAGAAGTAGACATATTTGAAAAGTGTTTAAGAGACTAGATTCAGTGATTTGATAATTTATTGTGAAAGAGGATTATTAAGAATCATATCTCTGATTATGGAATAATTAGATGGGTATATCATTTCTTGAGGCATGAAATGAGGAACTGAACTGAGGAGAATATGAAAGATGATGCGTTACATTCAGTCACACTGAGTTCAGTATTCTCCCTCACAGATGTCTGAGCCAGAAATATGAATTTAGGAGTTGGTAAATAAAGCTATGGGAGTGGCTGCATGTAAGAGGAAACTAACAATTTAAAGAAAAGACTGAAAAGCATCTCCCAGAGGAATAAAAAGCAAAGTAGGAGAACGTGTTATCTGAAGAAAAGGAGGGAGGTGTTGAGACAGAAATCACAAAACTATTGAGACAGAAATCACAAAATGTTGATAGTTCCTGAAATTCAGTGATGGACACATGGTAGCTTATTATTCTCTCTCAAGTTTGGTATAAAATAAAAGGTACTGATGAACCTATTTGCAGGGCAGAGACACAGATGTAGGGGATGAACTTGAGGAGTGGGAAGGAGAGGGTGGGACAAATTGAGAGACTAGTATTAACATGCATACACTCAGTTCAGTTCAGTCACTCAGTCGTGTCTGACTCTTTGCGACCCCATGCATCGCAGCACACCAGGCCTCCCTGTCCATCACCAACTCCCAGGGTTCACTCAGACTCACATCCATCGAGTCAGTGATGCCATCCAGCCATCTCATCCTCTGTCGTCCCCTTCTCCTCCTGCCCCCAATCCCTCTCAGCATCAGAGTCTTTTCCAATGAGTCAACTCTTTGCATGAGGTGGCCAAAGTACTGGAGTTTCAGCTTTAGCATCATTCCTTCCAAAGAAATCCCAGGGCTGATCTCCTTCAGAATGGACTGGTTGGATCTCCTTGCAGTCCAAGGGACTCTCAAGAGTCTTCTCCAATACCACATTTCAAAACCATCAATTCTTCAGCGCTCAGCCTTCTTCACAGTCTTACCGTGTGTAAAACAGATAGCTAGTGAGAAGCTACTTTGTAGCACAAGGAGCTAAGCTCTGTGCTCTGTGATGTCCTAGTGCCGGGAGCCAGCGTGAGGAACTCTGCCCATGGCAAAAGTCATGAGGAAGGAGGCTTGGCATACACAAAGGTGTGATCAAGCCTCAGGAAACCCCCTGTTCCCAAGCATCTACCCCAAAACCAGAGTCTGTTTTATGCTCTCACCTACACCTCTGACTTTACAGGGGGGCTCTCCCCGATAACCGTTTCTCTTGGAGAAGGAGTAAATGTGCAGCTCCAAGGCAATAAAAATTCCTGGGCGTGACAAGAGTGTTTCAGCTTATGGACTCTTCTGAAGGTTATCTAGCCCGCCTGTATAGGTTCATCCAGCCTCATGTGATTGTTTCCAGCTTCCCAATCTGAGAGGCACGAGATGTTTTAGACTTACTAAAGACAAATTATTTTGGGGAGTTGGAAATTATTAGTATAGTGGGTTGGTTAGGAATTATATTGGTGAAGAGTTTTTCATTTGTTATGCCAATAATTGCTGCTAATTCCCTACCCTGGGTGGGACAAGGGTGTTTCAGATCAAACCTCTCTGCTGACAGACTAGCTTGTGTGACAGGATTATCCATACTCATGATTGTTTACTACCTCTCAACCATAAACAGCACAGAGAGTTTTGGAGTATTTTGAGAGTCTTAATTAGCATAGGGCTTTTCTCATTGTTGAGTCAATGATTGCCAGTAGGCCTCCATATCCTTAGGCACCTGGGAATATATTAATCAATATATTTGGAATATAGAAAAGGAAATATAGTAGTTTTTAAGGTTAGCAATACTAGACTTTTTGAGTTAATGAATTTTCTCTTTTGTAATAGATCACTGTACTTTGTTATAAACACTGTGTCCTTGCTATGTAAAAATGTAACTCTATCACTGTCTTAAGACTAAATAGATCTTAAGGGGAGCATTGGTGAAAGGATTTTCATTTGTTGGGCTGATGTTTGCTGCTAAATCTCCATGTTCCCTGCCCTTATAATGAATATAACTAACATATAGGAGAAATAAGTATTAACATTAAAGCATATAGGAGAAATAAGCATTAACCTTTAAGATTAATCATGTTAACCTTGGGTTAAATAAATTCCTTTCTTGATTGTAACTCACTACACCCTCACCCTATAGGAATGTAACTTTATTTGGAGGGTGGTGCCTAGTTTAAGAAAAAACATCCTTGGAAGAAATAAGTTTTTTGGTTATCAGGAAGAAAGGATCATAAAATGTCAGCAGGTCTCACTCATGGCCAGAAGATGATGTAAAATCCCTAAGACCTTTTTATGTGAAGCACCTGATTTTGATAAAGGTCAGGACTGCTGACCCCCGCATGACTCTGTATTCATCCCTATGTGTAACAAAAGGTATATAAGCAAACCCCAAAATAAAAAAATCAGATCAGTTTCTGAAAAGACTGATACCCCCATGTTGTTCTTTCTTGCTCCCCATTTTTCTGGCTGAATTCCCATCTGGAGCATGGATGCTATTCCACGTAAACCAAGTTATTCAGCCTCTTTTTCTCCATTAATTTTCCTACTACGTTATCCGTTTCTAATCTCTATATATATCTGTAATTAAATATGTATTTTTCCAAGGACGCCGACGCCGTCCCCACCTTCGAATCACCCTGGATCCACTGGGGCTGGACCCCAGCAGGGTGGGGTCGAGCAGGTGGGAGGGAAGTTCAGGAGGGAGGAGATACCTGTATACATATAGCACAGCAGAATCCCACACAACATTGTAAGGAATTATACTCCAATTACAAAAATTTCTAATACAGCAAAATTAACTTTTCTAGAAACCTAGAGGGCAATGGCACCCCACTCCAGTACTCTTGCCTGGAAAATCCCATGGACGGAGGAGCCTGGAAGGCTGCAGTCCATGGGGTCGCTGAGGTTCGGACACAACTGAGCGACTTCACTTTCACTTTTTATGCATTGGAGAAGGAAATGGTAACCCACTCCAGTGTTCTTGCCTGGAGAATCTCAAGGACGGGGGAGCTTGCTGGGCTGCTTCTCTGGGGTCGCACAGAGTCGGACATGACTGAAGTGACTTAGCAGCAGCAGAAGAAACCTAGAAAGATAAGGTCTGAAATGTATTCTTTGGAGCAGATTCAGCCTAATCATCCATAAATTTTTATCAGTTAAATTGTACACATTGCTTCCCTGGTGGTTCAGGTGGTAAAGAAGAATCCGCCTGCAATGCGAGAGACCCAGGTTCAATTCCTGAGTCAGGAAGATCTCCTGGAGAAGGGAATGGCTACTCAGGCCAGTATTCTTGCCTGGAGAACTCCATGGACAGAGGAGCCTGGCAGGCTGCAGTCCATGGTGCCACGAAGAGTCGGACGTGATTGAGCGACCAACACATACACACAGTACAATTAATGAAAAACCAAACAGTTATAGATTTTAAGGCTTAGGGACGCTTGTCCAATGAAGAAATACCTTATGAGCATTCTCTCTTCCATGGTCATAGCAGTGTATTCCATGTAATTTGAGAAGAGGTAATGTATGAGTGCAGTCCAAGGGACTCTCAAGAGTCTTCTCCAACACCACAGTTCAAAAGCGTCAATTCTTCGGTGCTCGGCCTTCTTCACAGTCCAACTCTCACATCCATACATGACCACTGGAAAAACCATAGCCTTGACTAGACGGACCTTAGTCGGCAAAGTAATACCAGTCCATTCTGAAGGAGATCAACCCTGGGATTTCTTTGGAAGGAATGATGCTAAAGCTGAAACTCCAGTACTTTGGCCACCTCATGCAAAGAGTTGACTCATTGGAAAAGACTCTGATGCTGGGAGGGATTGGGGGCAGGAGAAGGGGACGACAGAGGATGAGATGGCTGGATGGCATCACTGACTCAATGAACGCGAGTCTGAGTGAACTCCGGGGGTTGGTGATGGACAGGGAGGCCTGACGTGCTGCGATTCATGGGGTCGCAAAGAGTTGGACAAGACTGAGTGACTGAACTGAACTGAACTGAATGTATGAGTGCAGGTACTCCTTGTATGTGGGCTGGGCGAGAAAGCGGATAAGAATAAGAACGTTCAGATCATGTCCTGTGAATTTTCATTCTGTCCACTGACCCAAAGGAGAAACAAATTACAGAGATGTAAAACTTAGATAATCTCTTAAATGATAATATACAGTAGCTTAGGTAAGTAAAGTCGCTCAGTCGTGTCCGACTCTTTGCGACCCCATGGGCTGTGTCCTTTCAGGCTCCTCCGTCCATGGGATTTTCCAGGCAAGAGTGCTGGAGTGGATTGCCATTTCCTTCTTCTCCAGGGGATCTTCCCGACCCAGGAATCCAACCCGGGTCTCCTGCATTGCGGGCAGACGCTTTACTGTCTGAGCCACCAGGGAAGTCATATAGTAGCCTAAGTCAAGGCTAATATATTCCAGCTTTGTGATTTCCTGTTACTAACCTTTAAGCCAGTATTGTCTATCTTTGTGCTTGGTATATTTTAATTATTTTCATTATGAGTTCAAATTCCTAGGATTTTGAGTATAATGGTTCTAAGTGTCAGTAACCAATAGATCGTGTTTCAATACTTTTTTCTTCTCTAGGCATGAGTAAGACTAGAATTCTAAGATCAGTGAAAGTAAGAAAAACCAATAATTTAAGTTATATAGATGCATTAAAAATTTTACAACAATGAGTTTGTGTTAAAAAAAATTTTTTTTCAGCCAGTTTTTTTAAACTTTAAATTTATTTGTTTTAATTGGAGGCGAATTATTTTACAATATTGTATTGGTTTTGCCATACACAAACTTATTCTTAAAGTTCTTTCAAAACTGTATTAGAAATATATCTTTTTGTGGACTGATATTTTGTCTGAATATGAGAAGAAATTCAGAATTCACAAACAGGAAATATAAAAATTAAGTATTGAAAAAAGTTTAATTTGCAGGTTAAGTCTGAATTATTCAATGAATGCTTTTGAAACAGTTGATCAATTATTTGTAATAATCTATAATAAAATAGATCCTAGCACCATATGTCCAAATATGCTAGAATAAACTCCATATGGGTTGAATATCAAAATGAAACAGAAATGGTAACAATTACATAAGTGATCTTATATATATATACATATATATGCAAAAAACATAAAGAGAAGTATTGATAGATATAACTTTACAAAATATGGGACATTAAAAACTCTGTAAACCTAAAGAAAAGGCAAAACATAACATGGAGGAAATATTTACAACATATGAGAAAATATTAATGTATTTAATACCAAAATCTTAAAGAACTACTAAAAAACAGATAAATGTCTAGTTAAGATACAGACAAAGATGTGAAATGCTTTCCAAAAGAGTAAAATTCCACTTTATGTAACTATTGGAGATTTTTAAAAAATAATAGATGCTACTCTGAGAGCATGGGCTGTCACATAGTCTATTGACATAACTTAATATAATCTTTTTAGAAAGCAATTTTGAAACATGATTAATCCCATAAATTTTACTTATAAGACCATATTCAAGGCTATTATCACAGTTATGAATAAAAAATATACATCCAAGAATATTCATTAAAACATTATTTAAAATTATGAAAATTAAAACAGCCTACATTTTCAGGCAGGGAGGATTGATTAAATAAAGTATGTTATAGACATATAATGAAATGCCATTCAGGAAAGATGTAAGAATAAGTATTTAATATTCTGAAAATATATTTATAACATAACTTTTTAAATGGTAACGAAAAGCATGGTGTCATTTCCCATACATATGACTACAGAATACAGTAGCAGTGGTTATTTCTAGATGGTAGACTTATTGTGGTAGCATAATGAAAATTCGTTTTTCCTTTGGCTTGTCAGAAAGTTTTTAAATGTTCTCTTCTATCTTAAATTATAAAATTATGACAGTTCAAACCTACAGAAAAGTGTGGAGTATAACATAATAACCATCCCAGAACTGGAAACTCAAACTGCCAAGTCTTAACACCTGTTTTACTATGTCAACTTTATTCCTTCCCTTCCTTTCCCTCCTTCTTTCAGGTTATTTTTCAGAATTAATTAATACTTGCACTTCAAACCATAAGGAAATAAGAGGATTAAACAGCTTAAAAATTTAAATTATAGGAAACAACCACTTCTTGACATTGGACTACAGACAGCACTGGGATGCTTGAGGAAAAGCAGATGAGCCCTAAAATCACTTCTACTTGCTGGTAACTGTTGGACTGTAGGACACATACATTTGATATCTTCCTCCCTTGGATACCCTTGTTTGATCTCATTTCTTATCTTTTTGATCAAAACAGGGTTTTATATTTTTACTATGTACATCCATTTAGTACTGTATGGTACTGTTTTGTGTGGCTTAAAATTTTATAGAAATTTTGTTCAATGCTGTTTTTGAGATTTTTTTCACATTCCTCCATGATGTATAGTGTTAAATTTTATGAATCTGAAATAATCTATTCATCCATTCCTGTTTTGATGGACCCAGTTCATATTTTATACAAATAAATAGATATTATCTTTTAAAAATCACAAAAGTATTGAGATTATTGAGCACTACTAAAAAATATTACATGATGAAATTCAAATAATACATTGGCTGTGATATCTTGCAGGGATTATCTGATTTTACCACTAAAATGCAAATATTCCTGTATAAATTCCACTTATATAAAGGTAAATTCTGTTTAAACTTATAATGACTTATGATTTTTTCATTTAAAAATTTTAAAAACCATTTACTCTCTGAAATACTAAAAAGAATGTAGAAGAAAAAAGCTATTTTAACTTCTTTGTAATGGAAGCTTCCTAGGCAGTCACACATCCAGCAGAAAGAGACAGTTTTAGCCTTTTTTAAAGGTCAACTGAATTTTAATGTACAATTTACCATCAAGTTGACATAAAGCTACCTATTTCTCTGAACCTAAGGGTAGGACTAATTCTCACTCCTTTCTTCTTGAGGCCTGGCTTATAATAGATGGCCAGTAAATATTCGTTAAATAAGTTGATATTGAATCTATTGATTTTTGGCTTTGAGAAAATGTCTGGGAGAGGGCATATTGTCATCAAAACTTGGATATTTCAGAAACACTTGGGTATTTTATAAAAAGTAGTGTGGGCAGAATATCTCTTTTAAATTGATATTTTCCCAGAAAGTCTGAGACATGAGTTTGGTAGATTACAACAGATTCTTGTATGCTTAGCTGTCCCTTTCATTCAATATCTGCTATATGACATTAAAGCTTCAATAAAGAAGTATCAGATGGCACTATTTCAGAATAGAAATCAGCTCCCATTTAGGGAAATATGGATATAATTTACATAAATATTATTATTATATTCTACATAGATTTTTTTTAGAAATTTCAAAATATTGATGTTTTATTAATTCTTTTAAAATATTAGAGTTTCAGTTTTATCATTGATAATTTCCTTACCTTTATTCTTATTTTCTTCAGGACACACTCAGATATCTCAGCCATGTTCTCAACAGATAACACACATTTCCCCTCTCTGAACTACCTTATATTTTATTTTCTGTCAACATAGTGATTGTAATGTACAAGTAATTTTTGAAAGATAATCTTGAAACTGATATCTAACTAATTATATGGATGGAACCACTCCTTCAAACGTGTTGGAGAAAATTTGCCACAGATAAATTTGTGATGACAAAGCACTATGTTTTATGCATTTAATTTTCATTCATTCATTCGCTTGACAGCATCTTTGAATGTCTAAAATGTGGCAAGTTGTTTAATAACTATATCAACTATACTTGGTAGTCCCGAGGCTTGGATTCTGTGGTTCCACAACCAACAAGCAGTTGGTGCAATGATTCAGAATGCTGGCTCTGAAGAAAGAAGCCCCATGACTGACATTTTAGCTGTGTGATCCTGAGCACAGTACACAATGCTTCGGGCATCAGTTTCCTTATTAATAAATGGAAATGAAAATAGCGCCCAGGAGTAAGAGGATGATACGGTGCAATATATAAAGCACAGTGGCCAGCGCAGAGCGTGCAAGTGTCAACACAGTGGTGAAGTTGATATAATGGTTAAGTCCAGCAAGAACTGCACTTGTTTGAGTCTCTGTTTCTTCAACTATAAAATGCAGAGTTGAACCAGGTTCTCTTTAAGTGCAAATAATTGATTATATGGGGGCCATGGGCAGGGAAGAACTACTAGCAGAAAACATTTGTACTTCCATTCCCTTAGAATAAATTAGGCATCCCGGGAGGGCTTTAAGGGCTAGTTGGAAGTGCAAAACATACAAAGATAAAAATTCTGTTCCTGAGGTGTGCACAGGCTAAGTGTCCATAATACTTACGTTGCCACATCTGTGTCTCATGCCAAGACCTAGCTGTGGTCATACTTTCTTTAAAACAGTGAAATAAAAAGTGTTCTTGGTCAGGATCAAAGCTGAATAGTCACCATTAGAGGAATTCTGATTATATTCTTTTCATACTTGCAAAACTTTTAAGGTCTACCTTGTAAATATGCACAGTCTTAATACCAGGTAAATTATTACTTGATAATTATATTTACTAAATGTGTCATGATTTTAGAACTTAAACAATAGAACTATTTTTAAAAATCAATTTAAAAATATGTTTCAAAGGTCATATTCAGTGATCTATCATTTTCCTGTACTTTTAATAAAAATCTATTTTTATCATTGCCACTTACAATATTTGGGGCAGATCATTTGTTTTAGGCTATTGCTTTTATTTGTTTTTGCTTGACATTTGGGGTTTGGGGATTTCATCATTTCTGTTTTGATTTTGAAACTTAAGAATTCAGAGCTGAGTTCTTATATTGATAGCTTGAACTCTGTCTCTTAGTGGAGAAAGGGACACAAAACTACTAATTGCCTGCAACTCTTTCCTCATCTGCTCTGTTATCACTTGGAGCTTCCCACTGCATGTTATATTTCCAAAGTATCTTAGCACTGTTTTAATTTGTGTTATGCCTGTGAAATGAGAATGCCATAAATACTCCCAAAGTAGGTTAGTTTATAAAAGATCAGTAAACATCTTGATTTTTAAGGGAAAATAAAGACCCAAACTAAAAATCAAAATAACAGGAAAATATGTTTAAATAAATGCAGCATGAAAATGAATCTAAAGGAAGTGTTTCTTATAGCAGAAGGCTAATAACAAATGCTATTTAAAAATGCTTTAATAGGCTCCTTTTTAGACAATGTTTTTTAAATGCCTTACATTGTATGCAATAAAGCGCACAAATCTAAAGTTTGCATGACCTAATTTTAACAGATACCCGCTCCTGAGCTTCCCTCTATCACATATCTCTTAAGGCTTTTAACTGCCTTAGTGGACATTTGTCTCTACCTCCTTCTGTAAGAGTGTAAGCTCTCTGAGGGTAAGGTCTGAGCCAAGTTCTCTGGCTTCTCTGTGACCTCACAGAGCTGGAAGGTGCTCAGTGAAAGATGAATAAATTGATAAGTGAATAAATATTCATGTATAGGATATCTTATTATCCTGCCTGGCTGCTTTTCTTGGTGGCTCGGGCCTGATAAGAGATGGGAGGGGAATAAGGGTTGTCAATACCTGTGGCAGCCTTGGCTTGAGGGTGCTGGAGGGTGATCTACCAGTCAGGTCTCTCCTTCAGCACAGTTTGAAGTTTCTGAGAAAGATAATCGGGCAAAAGACGCAGTGTCCTGGGGCTGACGGGTTCAGGAAACGAAGAGCTATTTCAAACACTTGGCTCTTAGAATCAAAAGCAGAAGTGGTAAAAATCCTATTGATAGTTATTAGCTGACACAGTAGGCTTGTGCAAGGGGGCTGTACAAGCTGCCAGCATTTGAAAATCCTTCCTGAAAATAGTGTCCTGCATTGTTCAACAGTTTCTTTTACCATCTGAGCCACCAGGAGAACTCTGTTCAGTTTCTACTGAAAGCAATCTCATAATGATCCAACATTAATGTAAAATAAATATGTTGATTGGAGACCACATTGGTATCTGGAGTAAGTATACTTCGTAGTGTATTATTTTGACAAAATGTCAAGGAAAAGAAAAATGGAAAAAAGTGTAAAGGTATACAGCATGCTTATAAGAATAAATCAGTCATATGTATGCCTAGAAAAGTCACAGTAGGCAATCTGCTATAATAAACAAACTCAAATTTAGTGACTCAACTATACATATTTTAGCTTTTGCTCCTGCACAGGTCAAATGCATCTTCCTGGTCTTACGGCCCTTCTAGACATCTCTTTTATAAGTGGCAGCTCAGGAAACCAAGCTCCATCCCTCTTGGGGTTCTTCCAGCTCTGAAGGCCTGAGCCCCACTAGAGATATTCTGCACCCAGTCAACAGATAAGGGGAGAGAAAGAGCTGGTCAAAATTTAGTTACTTGACTGCACATAACTGGGGCAAGCTGGGATTTGCTGGGTTTGGAGTGTTAGGCAGGAAGCTAGCTACGAGCAAAGAGAGGTGACCCCACTGGCTAAACATTCAATGGCCACCTAATCCTACCAAGCTATTTACCAACCCCACCCCAGATATGCCCCCATCAGTACTCCAAAATAGGGGACTGGAAAAAAATCCCCCACTGACTGACTGGCAGGACTTTCCTTACTCTGGTATATGCATACACCTCACACTATCATGTACTTAGGTAATCTTTGGTGGCCATTGTACCCATTAAATGTTCATAAATATTCCATGAATGCATGCATCTAAGTATAACAGACTGAATTATGGGAAGGACATGCAGAGCCTCTTGTTACATAACCTGCAGCTGTCAATCAAGACTGTCTGTCAGCGATCTCCTGGATTAGGCAAATAACCTTGCCTTAAAAACTCTGCACTCCAGCTCTCCGGGGCCATTGCCTCCCTTGGCCAGGCCCATCTCTCTCTTGAGGTGCTGTCTCTGTTCTCTCTTTCCTTATCTTCAATAAATTCTCTTACAGTGGATAAGACCTCAGATTCTTCTTTGCCTCCTTAACAAGAATGGAGGCCTATGGGAGGAGTAGTCTCCAGACTCTCCTCTGCTAACACCAGAAGAAAATAAAACAGTGGTGAAAAGTAGTCATTTTTTATCACAGAGCTAGTCATATCTTCTCCTATGAACTGTTGGCTTTGGGGATGTGTTTTGACCACCCTCAACTTCCACTCCCCCAAACCCTGGCCTCTGGCAGCAACCAATTTATTCTCTGTGTCTAAGAGTTCAATTTTTTTAGATTCCACATATAAGGGATATCATATGGTATCTCAGTTAGCATAATGCCATCAAGGTCCATCCATGTTGTAGCAAATGACAGGATTTCCTGGATTTTTATGGCTAAATAATAATATATCACCTTTTCTTTATCCAGTCATCCATCCATGGGTACTTAAGGTTGTCTCCATGTTTTGGCTATGGTAAATAATGCTACAGTGAATATGGGGGTGCAGATATCTCTTTGAGATAGTGATTTCATTTTCTTTGGATATATGCCCAGAAGTGGACTTGCTGAATCATGTAGTAGTTCTAATTTTAATTTTTTGAGGAACCTCCATATTGTTTCCCATTGTGGCTGCACAAGTTTACATTCCTATGAAGGCACAACATTCCCTTTTCTCTGTATCCTTGCCAATGCTTGTTACTTCTTGTCTTTTTGATGACAGCCATTCTGAAAGGTTTTGACTTGCATTTCCCTAGGGATTAGTAATGTTAAATATTTTTTTTTCATGTACCTGTTGGCCATCTGAATATCTTCTCTGGAAAAATATCTACTTTGGTCCTCTGCTTATTTTATAATCAGCTGGTTTGGGTTTTGTTTTGTTTTGTTTTGTTTTTTTTGCTATTGAGGCTTTTTGTTTTGCCAATTGTTTTTAATTTTTAAAAATCTAATTCTCTGAAGAAAATATCTTCTGCTTGACAGTAGCTGATGTTTTTACTCTAAGCAAAGCCATAGACAACCTGGATGGAAGGGGAGTTGAGAGGAGAGTGGATCCATGTATTAATACATGTATGACTGAGTCTCTCTGTTCTTCACCTGAAACTGACAAGTTGTTAATGGGCCATGTGTGCTGTGCTTAATTACTCAGCACGTCTGACCTTTTCGACCCCATGGACTGTAGCCCACCAGGCTCCTCTGTCCATGGGCTTCTCCAGGCAAGAATACTGGTGTGGGTTGTTATGCCCTTCTCCAGGGGATCTTCCCAACCCAGGGATTGAGCTTCAACACCCTGTTTTGCAGGTGGATTCTTTACTGTCTATACGCCAATACAAAATAAAAAGTTAAAACAAAACACACACTTAAAGACTGATAAAACATTTACATTCAACTTTGCAAATACAAATATTTAAGAGTTTTTTTAAGTCAAAAAAAGAAGTAATAGCAGGTGCTAGGTCATATCAAGGAAGATAGTTGGGGTTGCAGGATGGATATGGAAATAACTCAGACCTAGTTTAGGTTGCCTATACTTAGGTTTATCCCCTATATAGCAAAGAAGCTGTTCAAAAGATGCAAATGCCAGATGTGAGTAGGTGGGTACTGTACTCAATGGCTCCGTTATAGAGGTTGCCCAGGAATTGGTGGTTTTGGTGACATTTTTGGAAAGGGATTGCCCCAAAGTTGTAAGACCATAAGAATGAACTTGTTCTTGTTTACTTCCAACCAGGTAATTGCTCAGAAACAGCTCATGTATCTGTTGTTGTTATTCAATTGCTACGTTGTGTCTGACTCTCTGCAACCCCACGGGCAACAGGACATCAAGCTTCCCTGTCCTTCAGTCACTCTCTCCCAGAGTTTGCTCAAACTCATGTCCATTAAGTCAGTGTTGCTGTCTAACCATTTCATCCTTTCCCACCCTCTTCTTTTGCCTTCAGTCTTTCTGAGTATCAGGGTCTTTGCCAATGAGTCGGCTCTTCACATCAGGTGGCCAAAGTATTGGAGTTTCAGCTACAGCATCAGTCCTGTCAATGAATATTCACAACTGATTTCCTTTAGGATTGACTAGTTTGATCTTTTTGTAGTCCAAGGGACTCTCAGGCATCTTCTCCAGCATCACAGTTCGAAAGCATCAATTCTGCAGTGCTCAGCCTTCATTATGGACCAGGTGATGACTACTGGAAAAACCATAGGTTTGACTATACAGACCTTTGTTGACAAAATAATGTCTTTGCTTTTTAATATGCTGTCCATGGCTCTAAATCTACCGCTTAGGAACTTTTGTCACCTTGTAATGATATACAAGCTCTGACCACAGAGATCTTTCTGTGCCAGCACTGGAATAATCTTTGTTACATGACCCTGAATGTCAAGGCCAACGGGGATGTTTATGCCTGTGCTGGGGCTTTCCAAGCTGCTAGCTGCTGCTAAGTCGCTTCAGTCGTGTCTGACTCTGTGCGACCCAATAGACGGCAGCCCACCAGGCTCCGCCGTCCCTGGGATTCTCCAGGCAAGAACACAAGGGAAGGTCTAACTGTGACTATTACAGAGGAGAACTCGTTTTTCTAACTCCAGAGACTAGGTCTGGGGATCAAAACATGCTTTACTAATAAGGAGAGAACTTCTAGCTGACAAGATAAGCTTCTAAGCTTTGCTGTATCTCTATTCTCCATTAATTTTTTTCACCTTTTCCTTTTTTACAGATCAGGAGATCGATAGACAAGCACTTTTTTTTTTTTTGCAGTAAGTTATGGACAGAAGCAAGCAAATGTGGAATTCAGTATGGTTATGCAGCCACATGAGCATTGCTTCAGAGAACTTCTCTTTAGGAATATTTTCTACCTCCAAGTAAACAATCTCTTACATTTCTTTCACATTGACAATGGTTTGACGAGTTAAGTAAATTTATCAAACCAGAAAGAAAGCTGAAATGATGCATTTTGGCAGGTTTTTTTCATCATAGAGGAAAATAAATCCGCATATGTAGTGAACAAAAAGGAGTCATCTAAAGGTCTATGTTGCCTCCTGCTTCAGATTTATATAGACTGGACCTCTTTACTCTGCCTCTTGGGGAACTCACTTTTTCATCTCTGCCCCAGCTGCACCCAGTATGAACTCACCCCAACATCATCTGCTAATAGAGTTGCTTTCTTCAGCTGGATATCAAGAACCTTAAGAATCTGGTGGCTCTGTGTCTCATTCATCTTTGTAGCTCTCTGTAGCATGATAAATTAGTAATTAAGTGAATACATATGGAAAAAAATTCAGTAAAAGAAAAGTGATGACCAAAGTTACTGGTGGAAAGGCTTTCATATAACTGGTTATGAGTTGCTTTTATAACTTTTAAAATTAAAGTATAATTATTTACAGTATTTGACTAGTTTCAGGTGTACAGAAGAATTTGTTTTTCAAAACGTATCTGATGAGACACTCCTTTTATTTATTTATTTAGTTTTTATTTTTTTATTATTTTGAATAACTTGTTGAAAACTGATAAAATGATCAAAATAAAAATTTCTTGTTTATTTGACAAACAGGATTATATCATATGTGGGAAGAAACTTATAACATCTTCTTTCATGATATAAATAACACCAATTCTTAGAATCCCAGGTGTTAACTTTTTTCTCTTTACATTTTTCCACTTAAAGTGACTAGTAGATCTAAAATAGTGATTTTTTTTACTTTATGAAAGTGCTAATAAAGAAAGGCAACAAGCACTATTTTCATGATTCCCTTATAATAAAATTAATGTTTATGCATAAGATACTTTTAATAAGACTAAAAATGATATTTTTATATATGACACATTGTAGTATAAACTTTCTATAATGAATGGATTTTATATACTAACATTATTACTGGAGTATTACTCAGCCATCAAAAAGAATACATTTGAATCAGTTCTAATGAGGTGGATGAAACTGGAGCCAATTATACAGAGTGAAGTAAGCCAGAAAGAAAAACACCAATACAGTATACTAACACATATATATGGAATTTAGAAAGATGGTAACAATAACCCTGTATGCGAGACAGCAAAAGAGATGCAGATGTACAGAACAGACTTTTTGACTCTATGGGAGAGGGAGAGGGCAGGATGATTTGGGAGAATGGCATTGAAATATGTATAATATCATATAAGAAACGAATCACCAGTCTAGGTTCGATGCAGGATACAGGATGCTTGGGGCTGGTGCACTGGGATAACCCAGTGGGATGGTATGGGGAGGGTGGTGGGAGGGGAGTTCAGGATTGGGAACTTATGTACACCCGTGGCAGATTCATGTTGATGTATGGCAAAACCAATACAGTATTGTAAAGGAGACACTCCTTTTAAAAATGGGACAACTTTTTAAAAAAAATGCCCCCAAATCAATATATACAAAACAATCAGTTCCTTGTAAATACAGCATAAAACTGAATGTAGTATCATTTTACATGCTCAGAGCATTAAAAGGACTTTCTTTAATAAGTGACAGGTTGTTCTATCAGTAAAATAACTAACTAAACTCACTTTTCCCCATGAGTTTGTCACTATAGTTGAAACAGGTTCATAGATGCCCTTTTAATCTGTGTGCTTTGACTGTAGGATGTGAATCAGAAGGAGATTTTCTACAGGGAAGTTAACAAGAATGAGTAGTTCATTTACGATTTTTGTCTCAAGTATATTATGAAGAGAGATTTTTTTTCCTTTTTTTTTTTAAATGGCCCATACTGTGTTTTTCTCACAATTTTATCTCCATTCTGGCTGGCAATGGAATCTTCCATAGACATCAAAAGCATCATAGAACTGGTGAGAGCTTTCAGTGGATCTTAAACTTAGAGTTTTTATTTCCTATCAGTCCAAAGTATATTATATTTGAAATCTGAATCAGAAATAGGCTAGATAGAATTTTGTCATAAAAATGAAGATGATTTTATTTCAAAAGAATGAAAGATTCATATTCTATTCTATGAAAGTCGTCATTGAATAACAGAGGCTCATTCCAAGGTGTACTTTTTAGAGTTGTGTATAGATTTGAAAAGATAGATTGTAACATTACCGACTGCTTTGTGCCTATTGTGAGTTTTTTCTCACTTAACTTCTTTTAATGTTGAAATAAAAGCAGGTACTACCCTTATTGGTTTATTTGGATTACAGTGACATCTTGTGGCATGTCATTTTCCCTTTTAAAACTTGCCCAGGTCAAAATTTAAGACTTTAGTTCTTGCTAAAGAGTTTTAGTTTTATTGATGGAATAGATATTAATGAAAAAACTCAGTAACTACTATTTGAAGTACAAGTCACATGAATAAAATGCAATCCAGTTTATTTGGTTCAAGTAAATATTTCCGGATAATTTCAATTAGAAAAATATTTTTTTTTCGAAAATACCAAGATCTAGCATTCATTTAAAATTTTCTTCCATTGGCATCATTATGACATAGGAAATGCCCTAGAAATTGATCCATGCAAAGGCAATGAAATTAAAAATTAAAATTCCATTGCTAACGAACTATTGTGTGATTATAGCTTCTGTGAATTGTCAAGACCAGCTAATTTAAAACAGTTTTATTGGAAGAAAGGTTTTTACTGGAAGGAAAAAAATTTTCAGGACAAAATTTAACCTCTGCCATTTAATCTGATACTTATCAGCTTCCTCATGGACTGCCTCTAATTAGTATATAGAGTATGTAAGGTGAGAATGTCATTAAACTACATTGAGGTGTAAATTAAAAAAAAAAAAAACTAGATTCAATACTCCCACCCTCCCACTCTGCTCTCCTCACACATATTCCAGTCATTAGCATTCACTTCTGTGTGATGAATGCCAGAAAAATTCTTCTTTCAGGTGTTTTTTAATGATCAAGTTCAGTCTACTTTAGATACTGTAGAGTCATTTTGCTGAAAATAATTACCATTTGCAGGTAGCTTGTGAATATTTGCTGTTCTACTCCCATTTTCCTTTTCTTGCTCACACACTGCCTCCCTGCCCTCTTTTAAAAGTATGGAAAAGCAATCTCTTTTGAAAATTATATATAACATTTCCACTCACTATGTACTTTAACAAATATGCTTCTTTCACAAATCTTGCTGTGAATAATATATTTCGTCCAATTCAAGACATCAGTTTTAGGACACCCCTTTGTTTTACGTAAGCTTAGAAGGAAAAACCTGCTTGCAGTTAAACTACAACACATTAAACAGAAGGTGTATTTCAAATTCATTTGAAACATTAAGTATATCTTTTAGACTTATTTAAATACATTTTATTATGGATCATACTGCTGCCGCTAAGTCACTTCAGTCGTGTCCGACTCTGTGCGACCCCACAGACGGCAGCCCACCAGGCTTCCCTGTCCCTAGGATTCTCCAAGCAAGAACACTGGAGTGGGTTGCCATTTCCTTCTCCAATGCATGAAAGTGAAAAGTGGAAGTGAAGTCGCTCAGTCGTGTCCGACCCTCAGCGACCCCATGGACTGCAGCCTTCCAGGCACCTCCGTCCATGGGATTTTCCAGGCAAGAGTACTGGAGTGGGGTGCCATTGCCTTCTCCATTATGGATCATACTTATGGGCAAACACAGACCTCAGTCACAGCATAGGAAGGGACTTGGAGCTGGACTCTGCTGAAGAAACATTGCATTTTGCTCATATTTTCACTTTAATGTTTCTTCAGCAGAGTCCAGCTCCAAGTCGCTTCCTATGCTGTGACTGAGGTCTGTGTTTGCCCACGCCATTGTCCTCCATGCTATTAAGAGCTGGGGCATGACACAGACATTCCCAGAGGGCAACTTTTGCCTCTAGGACTTTCCCTTAAGCTATTGACACCTGTTTCACAAGTTTTGAAACTGGCGCTTTATCTGACAGAAAAATGAATGAAAAGTTTTTAGACAATTCACAGCGCTTCCTCCGACAGTCATTATGAGTCTTTCTCAGTGGTTTGTGGACTGAGAAGTCAAGAGTTAGGCTGCCATCATGTAACAAGATTGCTGCGTATATAAGCAATTCCATCTAAGTCATGGCTATTACCTTCACCAGCAATTGTAAGACACCATTGATTGATCACTCCATTCTCTTAATGTTAAAATCTGAAAAATGATGTGCCTTAGAAGAGCTGAAATATGGTCACGTTAATGCTAACAACCAGCCTTTCGTGACTGACTGCTGTGTGTCAAGTACTTATTGTATTCGTCATACACATTGTATCATTTAATCCTCAGATTACCCTACGAAGTAGATGTTACTAATTGAATACACATATGAAAATTAAACAAGTGGTTCCAAGGACAGACATCTAGTAAATGGCAGATCTGGTGTTTAAATTTGGTTTTCTCTCTTGCCACACGGTCTGTGCTTTTCCATAGGAATCTGGTTATAAATACTTAAGCAGAAAATTGTTGAAGCAGGGGTGACTCAATCATGTGGAAAAGAATATGCTCTTCATTGGCAATTTTCCTTAAATAACACACAAAGAGCAATTGTGTGAACAAATATCAGATTTGTATGTTTGTGAAGTATCATAAAACTTTCAGGAGAGGGGAGAGATGAAACATTGTCTTCTATTTGAGGAAGAGAAAAAGCTGCTATATCAGCCAGTAGCTATGATGACTGCTAAAGAAACATTTTCTGGAACATGCCATATGTCACAAATAATAATGCAATTTCCCCCCAAATAGAGAAAGATCTCTGCAATTTTCAACAAGAGGAAAAGTTTATCTATATTTCATTTATAATAAGGCCCAGATTTGGACAAAGGACAGTATGTATCTTATTTGCAATTGGTTTTATTTTCATTAATTAAACACCTTTTTCACAACTGTGCATCTTTGTCTCATCAAAACCAGAAGCCAATGTATTTAGGATGTACTTTTAGTTTTTCGCTTATTAATGGTAAACTATATTCTATCTGTAAACTGCTTTTTATTTTGTGGAAATATCTCTCTCAGTTTTCATAAGATGGAGTTCTTTACATGAGGTATTTTTATGTTCATGTAGAGACTTCAGAATTCCCTCAGGAATAACTTAGTTGTCAGACATGAAACAAGCTGAGTTTCATATTCTCTATGTTTGTTTTCTTAGGGCAAAACATAGGGGGAAAGATCCTGATTTTGGTCTTGGCCATCATTTTTTGGATATGACACCAAAATCACAGGCAATAAAAGCAAAAACAACAGATGGGATTGCATCAAACTAAAAAGCTTTTGTAGAACAAAAGTAACCATCAACAAAATGAAAAGGGAATCTAAAAAATGGGAGAAAATATTACTTGCAAACCATATATGACAAGGACTTAATATCTGAAGTATATATCCAAAGGAAAAAAATTAGTATCTTGAAGAAATATCTGTACTCTTGCATTATTGCAGCATTATTCATAAAGGCATAAAATAACTTAAATATCCATTGATGTTTGAATGGATAAAGAAATGTAATATATGTATTCCTGTGTAATACATACATATATATATATATATATACACACACCCAAATACATATATATACAAGTGTAATATGTGTATTTCTGTGTAATACACATATAAATACACACACACACACAAAGGAATATTATTCAGTCACAAAAAGATGGAAATCCTGCAATAGCGTGGATGAATCTGAAGGACACCATGCTAAGTGAAATAAGATAGACAGAGAAAGACAAATACTGTATGGTCTCATAATGAAAAATCTAAAAATAAAAGATAAATAAAATAAAAAGTAAGAGTACATAGAAACCAAATAGAATGGTGGTAGCCAGGGCTGAGGGGCTTATTTATAACAGGGATAAACCTGGAGGGCTTGTGCTATGTGAAATAAGTCATAAAAAGGAAGACAAATACTGTATGGTATCAACTGTATGTGGAACACCCAAAAAACAGTTAAACTCATAGAAACAGAGAGTAGAATGGTGGTTTTATATGCTGAGGGGCGGGGGAAGTAGGGAGATACTGAGCAGAGGATACAAACTTTTGATTACAAGATGCATAAGTTCTGGAGATCTAATGCGCAGCATGGTGACCACAGCTAAGAATACTATATTGTATGCTTGAAATTTGCTAAGAGAATACACCTAAAGCATTCTCACCACACACACACACACACACACACACACACACACACACATGGTAACCACATGAGGTGATATATTTATTACTCAACTTGGTTGTGTTAATCACAATGTATACATATATCAAATAATTGTGTTGTAAAGTTTAAATATATATAATTTTATTTGTCAATTATACTTCAGTGAAGCTGAAAAAATGATTTAAAGTAAAAGCAGAAAATGTGTCATTGTTGTTGATTTCCTCCCCCAGATATGAGACAAATAGAAAAGTTTTTGTAAGCTGGCTGTGCACATCATATGTGTCTGTCTATGTGTTTGTGTGCTAACATACATTTTAAAGGAAATGAAACTGGCCTATGCTTTTTAATTTTTCTCCTCAAAACACTAAAAATATAAGTACCATATAATCCAGTAATTCTACTCCTGTGCTTGCAGCTTAAGAAAATGAAAACACTAATTTGAAAAGATACATGTACCCCAAGATTCATAGCAGCATTATTTACAATAGCCAAGATACGGAAGCAGTCTAAATGCCCAACAACAGATGAGTGAATAACAAAGATGTGGCATATGTATATGTATGGAACATTAATCAGCCATAAAAAGAAAGAAATTTTGCCATTTGCAAAACCAGGGATGGACCTAGAGGATACTCTGCTAAGTAAAACAAGAGAAAGACAAATACTGTATGTTATCACATATATGTGGAATCTAAAAAATAAAACAAACAAATGAATGTAATGAAAAAGAAACAGACTTATAGATGTAGAGGAAAAACTAGTGGTTACCAATGGGGAGAGGAAAGAGCAGAGGGGCAAGATAAAGTAGGGAGGTTAAGAGGTAAAAACTACTGTGTACAGATAAACAAGCAACAAAAATATACTGTATAGCACTGGGAATATAGGCAGTATTTCACAATAACTTTAAATGGAGTATAAGCTATAAAAAATTTGAATTATTATGTTCTATACCTGAAACTAATATAATATTATAAATCAACTATGTCCCAATTTAAATAAAAAGAAACTAAAAAAAGATTTATTTTTCAATAGAAAGGAAACATTGAAGAAATTATAAAGAAGACAAAATAATAGGAAAATCTTGGTACTATCAAATATTCTATTTTTAAGCCCTCCATAAACATGCTAATAATAAGGTAGTCTCCATTTTCACTTAAGAGACATCTAAATTGTTTTGAAATATTTTAAGGTAAACATTGACTATGCCAAAGCCTTTGACTGTGTGGATCACAATAAACTGTAGAAAATTCTGAAAGAAATGGGAATACCAGACCACCTGACCTGCCTCTTGAGAAACCTGTAGGCAGGTCAGGAAGCAACAGTTAGAACTGGACATGGAACAACAGACTGGTTCCAAATAGGAAAAGGAGTACGTCAAGGCTGTATATTGTCACCCTGCTTATTTAACTTCTATGCAGAGTACATCATGAGAAACGCTGGACTAGAGGAAACACAAGCTGGAATCAAGATTGCCGGGAGAAATATCAATAACCTCAGATATGCAGATGACACCACCCTTATGGCAGAAAGTGAAGAGGAACTAAAAAGCCTCTTGATGAAAGTGAAAGAGGAGAGTGAAAAGCTCAACATTCAGAAAACGAAGATCATGGCATCCGGTCCCATCACTTCACGGGAAATAGATGGGGAAACAGTGGAAACAGTGTCAGACTTTATTTTGGGGGGCTCCAAAATCACTTCAGATGGTGACTGCAGCCATGAAATTAAAAGACGCTTACTCCTTGGAAGGAAAATTATGACCAACCTAGGCAGTATATTCAAAAGCAGAGACATTACTTTGCCAACAAAGGTCCGTCTAGTCAAGGCTATGGTTTTTCCAGTGGTCATGTATGGATGTGAAAGTTGGACTGTGAAGAAAGCTGAGCGCCGAAGAATTGATGCTTTTGAACTGTGGTGTTGGAGAAGACTCTTGAGAGTCCCTTGGACTGCAAGGAGATCCAACCAGTCCATTCTGAAGGAGATCAGTCCTGGGTGTTCTTTGGAAGGACTGATACTAAAGCTGAAACTCCAATACTTTGGCCACCTGATGCGAAGAGTTGACTCACTGGAAAAGACTCTGATGCTGGGAGGGATTGGGGGCAGGAGGAGAAGGGGACGACAGAGGATGAGATGGCTGGATGGCATCACCGACTCGATGGACGTGAGTTTGAGTGAACTCCGGGGGTTGGTGATGGACAGGGAGGCCTGGCGTACTGCAATTCATGGGGTCGCAAAGAGTCGGACACGACTGAGCAACTGAACTGAACTGAACTGAACTGAAGGTAAACATTTTGAATGGTAAAGTTTAATTTTGTATCAGCAAATAAAAATTACATTTTGGACTTTACAAAATTCACATGCTTGTCTAATGAAGTTTACTGTCCCTTATAGGTAACTCATTTAGTTGACTGATGGCTACACAGATATAACAATATAGGTAATGCTTAAGAAGTAGTGAAATGGTAATAAAGAACATCACAAACTCAGAATATCAATACTGAATCAACAGCCTGTGTACATTATAAATGAAAATGAGAATGCTGGTCTCCAATAACCTCAGCTTTATGAATAAACTATAAGTCTTCTGAATATACAAGTAGTAAAAGATTAAATGTTAAATATTGTGTCCTTGGATACTCATAAACTCTTTTGTGGGCATTGCCTATAAATGTCTTTATATTTTTAAAGACTATATTTCAAGTGTTCTAATATGCAAAAGAAGTCTGCATTTTTCTATAGTGTGTAATAGAAAAAAGAACTCAAGAAGAATCATTTTTCAATAAATTTACTGCACTCAATGTAAACTACAACCCTCTCTCTTGAATCTCTCCAAGTTGCATGAAAATTATAAAATTTTTCTGTTTTAATATGTAAAAATATCAAACATGTAAACCTATGTTAAGTGGAGCTTTGCTACTAACCTGAGTCAATGGGCCAACAGTAATGGCATATCCTGGGAACTTGTTAAAAATGTAGAATTTCAGGTCCCACCCCAAAGCTACTAAATGAGAATCTGCATTTTTAATTAGATACCCAAGTGATCGCATTACACATAAAAAAGCAATTTAGCCTACTTCATTGATTGATCTAATTTTCTATAAATTAACCACATTTAAACAACTAGTGAGGCTTCCCAAGGGTACATTGGTAAAGAATCCGCCTGTCAATGCTAAGGGACGCAGGACATGTGGGTTCAATCCCTGAGTCAGGAAGATCCCCTGGAGGAGGAAATGGCAACCCACTCTAGTATTCTTGCCTGGAGAATCCCCATAGACAGAGGAGCCTTGTGGGCTACAGACGACAGGGTCACAGAGTTGGACGTGACTGAACGACTGAGTACTCATTTATGCAAACGAATAATATTTAAGTGTTCCACATGTATCCTTTATTTTAGCAACATTCAAACAAAATCACCAAAGGAGCTTTTTAAAAATGCAGATTTTCAAGTTTTTCCTCTCAGTTTAGAATTCAGTATGTCAAAGTCAGGCCTGCTCGCTCTAAACCACAGTTCTCCTGAACAGAATTAAAGTTAATAATATCAATCTTCTTAACAGCTCCAAATCATAGCAAGATACCTAACATACAAGAAAGTCACAATCAAACTGTTTCTGCTAAATTTTGAAACATTTCAAACTTTTTCAGAAATTATTAATCAAAGAATCAAACATTTGGCATTAAATGAGTCTGGTTCTACTCATGGAATCTGATGAGATTATTCCTTCCCCCATGTACCCACCCCCCACCCCTCAACAAAGGAATGCTATTTCAGCCACAGGATAACAAAATAATTTACTAGAGAACTTAAGAAATTGATACTGTCCCCACTGGAACTGACAACATTTGTACTAGAAAATAAAAGCAAAACATTATGCAAAGGACATATCTCTCAAGAGGTCTCAAACGCAAGTGTATTCCAGAACCATCAGGAGCCAATGGGAAAAACAAGGAATGCGATACTCCAATTATAGACCTTTAAGTTCAAAAAAGGAAAACCTCTTACACAGAACAAACAAGAACATCCCTGTGAGCAGCTTTTGGCCTGTGACCTGCTAGTTTCCAATATCTGTACCAGCAGAGTTTTTCTAGTTTATTCTCCAGTGACATACCAGAGGGCATATTTTTCTTATTAATTTGCTCATCTGGCTTATTTGGGGACTTGGGGGAACTAAGTTGTAGGTCAGATTTTACTACATGGTGATATACCAGGCTTGTAATCTATATCAGATATAGATAGATTTGGGGACTTGGGGGAACTAAGTTGTAGGTCAGATATACTACATAGTGATATACCAGGCTTGTAATCTATATCACCCTTATGAAGCCAAGTGGATCTTTAAAGACATAGTCAATAAGCTATAGCTATAAGCTATGGGTTGGCATAGCCCCAATTTTTTCCTAACAAGTATTTTCATGGAGCCACATGAAAGATGTTTAGTTTGCAGATTTTTATTTTAAACTATACACTGTCTTCAGAGAAATAGCAATCAGAGTTTTTGTGGAGTAGCTGTCCACAAAAATACCTCACTAGTTGTTGCTTGTTATGTATAAGTGAACAACACTAATTTACTTTGGTGCTTTGTTTCTGCACAATTATGAAAGACTTAAGTCCAGAAGTACCACTGTTTCCAAATTCTCCCCAGAGGTATCTATATGCTACAACTTCTAAAATGAAAAACAGAGCTGTTCACATGTTCACTATGTACTTTTATTTTAAATACTAGCACAACAAACACAATGACATGACAGAACCATTATCTCAATAATACTGATAACATTCCTTGACAAGTTGGCTTATAATTTACATACATTATTTTTTCAGGAACTATTTTAAATATTATTTTAAGATATATTGTAAAACACAAGTCTCGAATATATACCAGTTGCAAACATAATGTGCTGAGTTACTGTTTTCTTTGTTACTCAAATAAAATGATTTAAAGTTCCTCAAAATCATGTCCACTGGCGTTCATGGTTTCAGGATGCATGACTCGTCCCATGAATAGGATTGTACCTGCATTGGGTAGGGAGTGAACAAAAAAGGAGTTGAACTAAAGCTATTTATTTTCCTTCTTGCTTACAATTAGCAATGTTCTAAAGATAAGAATGTGAATAAATTATTGTCACTTAAAAAATCATTTGAACATTAGAAATTATCTGATAAAAATGCAGGAATATGTTTTCAACTAACAAATGATTTCTTTTTGGCCATAAATAAAGTTCTGTTCTCACAACAGACTTACCTGTTCTCCGGTTCCTGATAAGAAAGAAAAATGGATGGTCGACAATAACTTGAGGATACAGCACAGCCATCCTGCTAATTGCAATCATTCCTGTAGCACAGAGAGAAAGTAATTACATGTCTGTGGATATGCAGGGACTAATGAGCAATTTCTCCAAACCATCTATGTTCAGCACAAAGGTAATGATTTACACAAAGCAAGATTGTAAAGACTTAAAGAGAGAAAAATTGTAAATGAGCTAACATCTCTATTTGATCTTAAAGAAAAACAAATACGTACACACACATGTACACACACACAGTCTCCTCCCATCACCCCACCGAAAACAGAGGATAATTTATTCTGCCTATTACAAATTTTTATTCTCGGCCTCAGACAAATACTTACGGCTTTAATAAAAGGACTTAAGGAAAGTGGAAAAAAAACAAAAACAAAAAACCAAATACCCTCCTCCAGTTTTCCCCTCCCCCAGTTTCTTTATATTACCAAATCATCATTTCTTTTATCTGAAATGGGGATTTCACATAGCAAGTCACCAGGCTTCTAGCAAGTGGCCAGAACAGTAGTGATTAAAGAGAAAATACAGCAGGGAGAGATTCAATGATGTTTCCTACAGCTGGGAAACTGAATTCCCTTAAGGTCCTTATTGTGGGATAATCATTTTATACTTGCTGCAGGGTGATGTGTTGTCAGGAAAAGGCCAAGATTAAATGATGTAAGATTTGAAGCTTTCTCAATGCCTGAGACTACTGTTTCTATTTCCTCCCTCAAACACCATTTTAACTGATGAGATCCTTTTAATGGGTAAATGCATGCAGAGGTTAAAAATGTGTACAAACATGATGTGTTACATTTTACTAGAGAAGGGAAAAGTCCTTCTAAAATTTGGTGATGGCTGTTGAACATGATATTGAAATAAAATCAAACAAATAAACGAGAAAAGAAAAATCCTTCTCATTTAACTAAGGAAATCAGAATGTTCAGAATAATTAAGGACATTTACTGTTATTGTTGTTGTTTTTTTTGATGCATGATTTAGGTAATTTTTTTTAAATTTTCATTTAAAATTATTATTTTATTATTAACTTAAAATTTTGTATTACATGCTATCATGTATGCTTGTTTGTGCATGGGCTTTTAAAAAAATCAAAGCTCTTCACTGACAAGATTAAGAACTAACTCCCACAAATAATTAAATAGAAAGAAAAATGTTTAACGGGGCAGAAGGGAAATATTTTAAATATTTAAATGGACAGCACAGCAGGAAAATCTATTCTGCAGAGCTGACAATCTCCTCCTGCCTCTCATTAGAGATGGGAGTTACTCTGCATGGGCACTGAAATGAATGCATGTTTCATATCCTATTTGGAAAATCCTAGCAGGTTCATCATTAGCTTGACTTCTAAGTGAGGGCAGCATCAGTTTTATGACTTGGTTCTAAAAATGACTCCCATTCCCCCACCCAAGATTGCTTTAAGAATACAAATCTAGAAAAGGTGAGATTTGGGAAAACCATAGTTTGGCACCTGAGGCAGCAGCGGCTTCTGAGCCTTCTTCATTGACCTCTATGAAGCACTTGTGAATTGCTTTGGAAAGGAAAATCTCTTTGTTATCTGCAAAAAAAAAAAAAGAGAGAGAGATAGCAAAAGCTTTTTTTTTTTTTTTGGTATCAGAGATAGGGAAGCACTTTACCCTTTAGTTAAACAGATCTGAAAAACATAAATGACATAAGGTACTGATATAAAACACATGAGATAATGTTGTAAGATTACTTTTATTGATTTGAGAGAACTGTTGAAGATGTATTTTCTGTTTTGTCTTTTATATTATATTCTCTTGCTAATTTTCTCCTCCATTTTATTGGTAATATTCCCAATGTTTATTTCATATATTGCCAGGAAAAGCAAAATGTGGCTTTGTTTTTAATAACAATTTCAAATTAGTTCATAACTCAAGAAAAACTCCTTACCTGTTTCTCTCTAACTTGAAACTTAAAAACATAAAATGAAAATGGGTAGAAATTCACATATAACCAAAATAAGAAATTAAAAAAAATCTAATCTCTAATTACTGTGATAATATAAATATCCTTGGCAAAAGAAAACAAACTCGACTTCTAGACTGTAGAAATATGAATATATTAAAACGTTATTTCCCATTCCAGTTAATTGGTTTATCTCAGGTTTCAAACACACACTTTATCTTAAAGTCAGGCTAAATAACACTTTTAATATTAGGAGGGCTGTTTTTCCCTTTCAATTGTCTTTCCAGTTATGCTTACTTTTAAGTTGATGGCTGTTGTAGCTTGAATTTCAGAGAAGGTAATGGCACCCCACTCCAGTACTTTTGCTTGGAAAATCCCATGGACGGAGGGACCTGGTAGGCTGCAGTCCAAGAAGTCGCTAAGAGTCGGACACGACTGAGCGACTTCACTTTCACTTTTCACTTTCATGCATTGGAGAAGAAAATAGCAACCCACTCCAGTGTTCTTGCCTGGAGAATCCCAGGGATGGGGGAGCCTGGTGGGCTGCCGTCTCTGGGGTTGCACAGAATTGGACATGACTGAAGTGACTTAGCAGCAGCAGCAGCTTGAATTTGTTCTCTAAAATGCATATATTGAAGCTCTAACCCTCAAGATTTCATGATAGGACTGTATTTGGAAATTGCTGTTGTTCTTTGGTCGCTAAGTTGTGTCTTACTCTTTGTGACCCCATGGACTGTAGCCCATCAGGCTCCTCTGTCCATGGGATTTCCCAGGCAAGAGTACTAGAGTGGGTTGCCATTTCCTTCTCCAGGGGATCTTCCCAACCCAGGGGTCAAACCCACATATCCTGCACAATTGTGCAAGCCAACTCCTTAAAATAAATCTCAATCTGTGTGTGTGTGTGTGTGTGTGTGTGTGTGTGTAAATGTCTATATAGACACAAATGCACATAGCCATCTGTGTGTGTATATCCATTCATCCTGTTGGATCTGTTTTATCTGGAGATCATTGACTAATACAACATGTGAAGACATAGAAGACGGCCATCTATAACCCAAAGAGAGAGGTCTCATAAGAAACCAGCCCTGAAGACACCTTAATCTTGGACTTTCAGCCTCTACAACTACGATGAAATAAATGTCTGTTACTTAAGCCACTCAGTCTGTAGTGCTTTGTTATGGGAGTCCTAGCAAATGATACAATACAACAGCATTCAGTCTTGCGCTTCCAACTTCTCTTCAACATTAAAACAAAACAACCAGGAGGTACCTCAAATACAGAAAAAAGAAAAAATAGCACAAGGAAGCAAGAGAAAGGATTACTCAAGTTTGTACCTTTTTTTTTTCACCCCAGGAGGTCTACTTCAAATTTAAGATAATTAGCTTTGTTGCTGATGCCGAGCTCCACTCAGTAAAAGCAGAATTGATTTCCCATTAAACTGCTTAGTACTACTTTCAAAAACACATAATTATCTGATACGGTTAGAAAATGATGTTCGACAACATTTTTGGTACACCTCTTGAAAAGCTCCTGCTTGTTCTGAATAAGCCTCAAGACAAACTGGTGGCATCTCTGATTATTCTTTTCATAGATCTATTCCTTCTTCAGCTCATATTTAGCAATAAGATATAAGCCCTGACTTATGAAATAGTCCATCTCACATATTATGATATTTTCTTCTAGAATGCATTTAATAACTAGAAGAAAATTAGAAGGCATAAAGTTTTACATTAAACAAGTATACCTAGCTCTCTCAAATCCAGATGGCAAGTCTTTTTTAGCAAATGAAAAGAAAAATATCAATTGCATTAAGTAACTAGTAGAAACAATTTAGTTGGCAAAACACTGAATTCCAAGAAAGTAAAATATATTAACTATTTAGTATTTAAATGGTGCTATATGATTTTCAGATTCTGCCGTCCATTTCTATCAGTCTGCCAGTTAATGCAGGGTCACACATCAATGGCCCTGAGTGTGCAAGTGGCAGTACCTAGGTAAGGAGTGTCCATAGAAGAGAATGTTTAAAAATCACAAAGAATGCTGTGTATAATTTTCTGCAGAGAAACGTTAATCAACTTTGTGTGTGTGCTAAGTTGCTTCAGTCACATCTGACTCCTTGCAGCTCTATGAACTGTAGCCTACCAGGCTCCTCCATCCATGGGATTCTTCAGGCAAGAATACTGTAGTGGGTTATCATTTCCTCTTCCAGGGGATCTTCCTGACCCAGGGCTTAAACCTGCATCTCTTACACCTCCTGCACTGGCAGGTGGGTTCTTTACCACTAGCACCACCGGGAAGCTTAATCAACTTTAAGGGGTATAAATTATTTACTATGCACTGTATCTGGTTATAATACACAATTTGGTAAATTCTGATAGATGTGTGTATCTATGACCCCACTTCCACAAATAAGATAAAGAATATTTCCACCTCCCCTCAAAGTTTCTTGTGCTCCTTTATGTGGATAACTTTGAAACAGAAGATTTGCCATCAACTGGACAATTTTATAAACATACATAAATCAGAAAGTTGAATCAAGGAAAAATATAGAAAGTCTGAATAGTCCAGTAAGCATTAAAGTAGCTGAATCAGTAGACAGAATCTTCCCCAATCCTCAAAATTAAAGACTCCAAGCTTAGATGGTTTTCTAGGGAACTTTAACCAAATCTTCTAGGAAAAGATAGAATTTTCTGAGATAAAACTATTCCAGACTCTAGAAAGAGAATAAAAGAAATCTAAGTCATCTCTGGGTAGTCTTAAACTTGCTATTAAAATTTAAAAAGTTCAGTTCAGTTCAGTCGCTCGGTCATGTCCGGCTCTTTGCAACCCCATGAATTGCAGCACACCAGGCCTCCCTGTCCATCACCAACTCCCGGACTCTACCCAAACCCATGTCCATTGAGTAGGTGATGCTATCCAGCCATCTCATCCTCTTTCATCCCCTTCTCCTCCTGCCCTCAATCTTTCCCAGCATCAGGGTCTTTTCAAATGAGTCAGCTCTTCACATCAGGTGGCCAAAGGATTGGAGTTTCAGCTTCAACATCAGTCCTGCCAGTGAATACCCAGGACTGATCTCCTTTAGGATGGACTGATTGGATCTCTTTGCAGTCCAAGGGACTCTCAAGAGTCTCCTCTAACACCACAGTTCAAAAGCATCAGTTCTTCGGTGCTCAGCTTTCTTCACAGTCCAACTCTCACATCCATACATGACCACTGGAAAAACCATAGCCTTGACTAGATGGACCTTTGTTGGCAAAGTAATGTCTCTGTTTTTTAATATGCTGTCTAGGTTGGGACTGTCTAAAAAAAGAAAATCATAGGCCAAACTCACTTATTAACATGGAGGTAAAATTCTTTAAAATCAGAAAATTAAACCCAGAAGCATATACAAATCCTTTTTTAAAATGAGTTTCTGGGGATGTCAGCAGTTAAAACTGCTCTGCCTCCAGTTCACATCACAAGTTTCCTCTGGGATGACCATCAAACACAAACCAATTTTTGCTACTCCCCTACTTAAACCCTTATCCTCTAACCTGGTAGCCTGCCCTCCCATCTCCCGTTCAGTATATCACACACCTACATGCCTGCTCAGGATGCAGCGTGAAGGCCTCCGTGAGGTTGACTCTGCCTCTTTCATTTAGCGTTCTTCACTCTACCCACTGTGTTCCAGACTCTTTGAACTGCAGTGGCTTGAGCATACCACACTTTATCACTTCTGTGTCTTTGTTTCCCTAAACTATTGTACAGTCAGACACTAATCTTCTTTTAAGCTCAGCTTCCAACCCTACCTGGGCTTCCCTAGGGGCTCAGAAGTAAAGAATTTGCCTGCAATGCAGAAGACCTGGGTTCGATCCTTGGGTTGGGAAGATCCCCTGGAGAAGGGAATGGCTGCCCACTCCAGTATTCTTGCCTGGAAAATTCAATGGGCAGAGGAGCCTGGCAGGTGGGCTACAGTCTATAGGGTCACAAAGAGTCAGACACAACCGAGCAACTAATACCTTCACTTTTTATCCCAACCCTACCAGGACTTTTCTGCTCTCCTCTGATTCCTACCCCCCATTAAAGTAGAACTAACCATTCTTTCCCACTGAACCCAGGATCTAATTCTTTTTAAGCCTTCATAATATATCATATTTATACTGTTATCTCTCTTTTTCAGTGGATTTTCCACCTCCTTCAGGCAAGAATTGTGTCCTTCCTCTTAGCGCCCCTGGCTTTTAGCATCTAGTGAGCCTAAGGGGTGAACTAACCTAAGTAGAGGGAGCTTCCTGGTAATGCGGAATTTACCAGTATTTAATCCAACATTTTGTTGTTGTTCTTTAGTCACTAAATTGTGTCTGATTCTTTTGCAACCCCATGGTCTGTGTAGCCTGCCCAGCTCCTCTACCACTGAGCCATCAGAAAAGCCCACAGTCCAACATTTAGTAATTGTTGAACGAAAGAAAAAGAAAGTGTTAGTTGCTCAGTCGTGTCCAATTTTTTGTGACCCCATGGACTGTATCCTGCCAGGCTCCTCTGTCCATGGGGATTCTCCAGGCAAGAATACTGGAGTAGGTAGCCATTCCCTTCTTCCGGGGATCTTCCCAATCTTGGGATCAAACCCAGGTATCCTGAATTGCAGGCTGATTTTCTACTGTTTGAGCCACCAGGAAAGCCCAAATGAAAGGGGTTAATTATTTCATATTTTAATAGTAAGACTGTGGGTATTGTCACTCTACAGGCCCCATGACCACAATTCTGGCTATAGAGTTTATTCTTATAATAAATAAAACATATGACACTAATCAGAGTGAATGGAAAACAGTCCCAGAGAGACAGAAAGAAGACAAAGACCTCACACACACTAGAAAACTTAGAAAATCTAACTGAATGGAAGAGAGAGCAAAGGGAATGTGGCTCAACGACCAATGTCTTCATATATATTCCAAAGACAGCAAATAAAGATTGAAACCAATGCCCCAACCCCACCAGAAACAGCAGGTTTCTACAGTTGTAAACAAGATCTCAGGACACTTAACCTTGAGAGAAATGCCACCTCTTTGGATGTACAAGTAGGAGAGAACACGTAAAAAGTGAGAAATCACATCATGAATACTGAGGGGACAAAAGAAAATGGAACCTTTTTCTTTTGGGACAAACTTCAAGCAGTTACACTGAAATAAAATATAAGCTGTAAGTGGCTTAAGAAAGAGTATGCTGCCACCACATCACAGAAGGAGATAAGGTCATGCGGGAATACAGGCAAGTTCATAGCTTCTATGTTTGCCCTCCTATATGGCTCATCCTTGCATAATTATGTGTCAATCAAGGCCATCTTTCCTGCTAGGCCACTTACTCCCTGAGGGCCTGGACCTTCCTGTGCTATTCATCTTCTGTCTCAATCCCCAGTTTCAGGCACACTGCCAGCCACCAGTATATGCACTCAGGTATTTGAGGAATCACTATGTGAGGGGAGTTAAAGAGATTCACACTGATGAGTTTATCTTATTGCTTCAAGAAAAGATAACTATTCTCTAAAAATGGAAATAAGGAAACCATTGGGAAAGAGAAACACCAAAAAAAAAAAAAAAAATCCACACACTGTTCCCGTGCAGGTGTCTTCTGGTCACTGCAGACATTGCTGCCAAATAACTGGTCCTACTTTCCTCCGGGCAGCATGGTGCAAGGCTTTTCACAATGGATGAGATGGGAACAGGGCCAGCAAAGCCTAGATCCCCCAGAGAAGAACTGGGAGATAATACAAGCTCTTCCAAAAAAAGCAGAGCCAAATACTAAGGTATTCATTCAGCTGCTGAGCAAATATTTATTGAGTACTTTGCTTGCATGAGGTATTGTTCAGGGCCACCAGAGGCTCTGAGTGTCTGCGATGGACATAACGCTGGCAGGCTGGCCTTCACACAGGAGGATGCCACTATTTCCTTCGTGGCACTGTTCCTAAACAGCCAATTTAAATAGATTGCTGCGTCACCAAAGACAGGCTTAAAATAACAAAATGAGCGGAGTTCCATATAAGAACCCTGGGGTACCAAAAATGTCTCTGTCTCTGTAATTTAGCTGCTAAAATATTTTGAGCTTCAGCCCCACCCACGACCTTTAGAAAGGTTTTAAGAATCTGAGCTCCTTCAAGGTGGGAATAGTGTTGGTTTGCTTCTTTTTCCACATAGATTTTGTGATAGACCAGCAAATATTCATTTATGTATTCACTCATTCACTTAGTCATGTACTGAGCACCTCCTGTGTGCCTGATATTGTTGATGCACTGGGTATACTGCTGCTGCTGCTGCTGCTGCTGCTGCTGCTGCTAAGTCGCTTCAGTCGTGTCCGACTCTGTGCAACTTCATAGATGGCAGCGCACCAGGCTCCCCCATCCCTGGGATTCTCCAGACAAGAATACTGGAGTGGGTTGCCATTTCCTTCTCCAATGCATGAACGTGAAAAGTGAAAGTGAAACTGCTCAGTCGTGTCCGACTCTTCGCGACCCCATGGGCTGGGTATACTATGATGCACTAAATAGTTCCTTCTTGGGAGGGAAAGCAGACATTCAATGAACTCGTGCTCAGTTGCTCAGCTGCGCCCAACTCTTTGCGACTCCATGCGACCCTGCCAGGCTCCTCTGTCCATGGGGTTTCCCAGGAAAGAATGCTGGAGTGGGTGGCCATTTCGTACTCCAGGGGATTTTCCTGACCCAGGGATTGAACCCACGTCTCCTGCATCACCTGCATTAGCAGGCAGATTCTTTAAACTTTCACTTCACTTTTTACCACCGAGTCACCTTGGAAGTCCAGACATTAAATAATAAGGATGATTTCTTAAAAAGCGAATCAATGAAAGACCACAGTTTCAGGGTATATTAAGTATAAGAAATAAGAGGAAGTGATGGGTTAGCTGTGACTAGGGCAGGTAAGGGGAACTACCTGATATCAGATATTAAGAAAGGCTTGTCTGAGGAGATTAATTTGAGCTGAGACCTAAAGAATACAGAGGAGTCAGCGCTGGGCTGACCTGAAGGCAGAGTTTCCGGTAAAATGGGAGAAAGGCTAGTGCAATGCAGATACAAGCCAGTTGTGTTCAAGGACTCGGAGAAGGCCTGTGTGACTGGAGCATGGGGAGTGAGGAGGGCCAGAGCCTCGAGAGAAGCCCCCAGCTTGGAGCAAGGCAGGGCCCAGGATCATCTCCTAAGGGCATGCTCCCACCCAGCATCTATCCTGCTTTCCACATTGTGCTGGGCTCTGGGGACAGAAAGACGTCGATGACACATTCCGGGCTTCTGAGGAGCTCTTGGCTTAGTGACAGGCAAGAGAACAAACAATCTAAAGAAAAGTAGAACTTTGATAGCACTTTGCACTATCAGAGTTCAGATGATGGAGAGAAAAACCATCTAGGAAGGGAACGATGTCCAGGAAGCTGCTCAGGGAGGTGACATTTGAACTGGTTCTTGAAGAATAAGCAGAAGAGTGAAAGTTGGAGGAGGGGACAAGGGCATTCCCAAGTCAGGAATTACATTTGCAAGGTGAGAGAAGCAGTGGTGATGACCTGAAAGTTCAACTGAGGCTGGGGCTATAGGAGGAGGGGAGCGGCAGGGAATGTGCTCGATTTTAAGAGCTTGGATCGTGATGCTAGAGAGCCCAGGGTTCATTCAGAAGGAACAGGACACGACTGCCCTGATTTTAGCAGAAACCTGTGGCAGCAGCTGTAAAGCATGAATTGGATGAGCAATCAGCTGGGGGCAAGAAGATCAACTTTGTCAGCTATTGCAAAAATCCAGGCAAAAATGTAGGGGAAGTGGAATTATGGTTTCAGTTGGAACCATAGCTGGAAGAGAAAGGCAGCTCTCTGACTTACAGGCAGAAGAAGAAAGAGAACAATCAAGGGCAGGATGTAAGAATCAGTACAGCACAAATCCACGTACTTGAGTCTGACCTGAATATGGCTTTTGCTGTATCTCCTTAATTCCTTTATTTTATTGGCTCCTTTATTAAAGCTCATACTTTGTGCTGAAGGATTTAGTACTCTCTTTCTCTTTCCCCTTACACCTTCCAAGAGGATTATCTATTAATCCAAATGCTGACATTCATTTCCATTACAAAAATAGTCCTACTCTATAACCGGATCCTCACTGCAACTAGATGAGCATTTAAAATACAGCCTGAGAAGAAAATGATTCTCAGCACTCTCTAGGTTCCATGTTTATTATATGAGTCTTTACTATGTTTTATGTTAATGGAATTTAGCGTCAAAAGTAATGGACATCAAACTGAGGTGAAAAAATAAACACCACAGATACAGAGCGTCTCATCTTATTTGTTCTTTCATCCAGAGAGTACAAAGCAGAAAGCAACAGTGCTGGGTGCTTCTTAAACACATAAGGATCAATTTGAGGGAGCTTAAATTCTGGCAGGGGATACCTAATACATAATTTTAGGAGACTAGACATGATATGTCAGAGAAGGCAATGGCACCCCACTCCGGTACTCTTGCTGGAAAATCCCATGGACGGAGGAGCCTGGTGGTCTGCTGAAGTCGCGAAGTGTCGGACACGACTGAGTGACTTCATTTTCACTTTTCACTTTCATTCATTGGAGAAGGAAATGGCAACCCACTCCAGTGTTCTTGTCTGGAGAATCCCAGGGATGGGGGAGCCTGGTGGGCTGCCGTCTCTGGGGTTGCACAGAGTCGGACATGACTGAAGCAACTTAGCAGCAGCAGCAGCAGCAGACATCATATGTGACATAAGAAAAATAATAGAATATGGTAGTAGTTAAGGAGTGGTAGCTTCTGGTTGGTATAATCATGGTGACTTATTAAAGTTAGGGATATCTGACCTGAGGCTCAGTTCAAAAGATATTTCAGGTGGGAGAGATTTCATAAAGATGGGGTGTTGAGGGGATGTGGGGTGCCAAGCGAGTGTTCAGTCTGGCTGGAGCACAAACTGTGTTTAAGGAATCAGATGGAGCTGAGGCTGGAGGGAGCTGAGGTCTGAACGTCCTGATGAGAAGTGGATAGTGTACGGCAGACTGAAGGGACGCTTTGAACAGGAACTGGAATGATCTGAGAGCAAGTTTTAAGGCGATTAATCTTGGCAGTGGTAGATAAGACAGATTAGATGGAAGAGAGATTGGAAACCGTTTAGGAGGCTATTGAAATAGTCTAGGGCAGCAGTAATGAGAGTCTGAAATGAAAGTAGATGTCATGGAACAGAAAATGAAAGAGCAGATTCCAGGGGTCTTAGCAAAGGACTCTCAAGTCACTCAGTTTTTCCTGAAGCAAGAAAATGTGAAGCAGGGTATTTTGTTGTTGCTGTTGTTCACTACTACATCACATTTACTACTTTTGAAGAAAGATAAAATTTTCATTACATGATATAAAAATGTAACAGCATCCCAACAGTACTGAATTGTTTTCTGGGTGCTTTTAAATTTATAAATTCTGCTAATAATGTTATTTTAAAAAGATTTTATTAGTTTTTAAATGTGTGCACCCAGTCATGTCTGATTCTTTGGGCCCCATAGACTTCAGCCTTCCAGGCTCCTTTGTCCATGGAATTTTCCGGGCAAGAATCCTGGAGTGAGTTGCCATTTCCTTCTCCAAGGGATTTTCCTGACCCAGGAATTAAACCTGCGTCTCTTACATCTCCTACTTTAGCAGGTGGATTCTTTACGAAAGAGTATTAAAGAAGTCATACATACACAAGGTAAATTTCCAAACCAAATACAGTGGCCTATGAAGTCAAAAGCCCTCTCTCACCTAATAGCTTCTGTCCTTGAGGCAACCACTGCTATCATTTTCTAAGATATTCATAATATTCTGCTCATTTAAAAGCTTAAATACATACTTACGAGGAGGTGGTCTAATATGGTGATGGAGCAAAATCCTGAACTCTGCTTCCACAGACACCAAATCTATGGCTATGTATGGAACAATGACTGCTAGAAAAGAATTAATAAGCAGCTGACCACCGGGAGGGACCACAATAAGTCAAAGGGCCTCATGGAGACAGGTAGGAGAGGCAGACGATCAGTCTCACCAAAAATCCCACACCCTGGTGCAAAGACCTCCAGTAGGGAGGGATTTCTGGTCCAGAGCTACTCACCCAACCCTAAGGACCAGCACTGCAGAGATGAGATTCCCAAATATCTGGCTTTGGAAACCTAAGGGGCTTATGTCCAGAGGACCCAGGGGCTGGGGAGACTTGAGACACTCCTTTTAAATGACACGGTCTCGCTTGTCCCAGGATTCAACACAAAGGCAGGAGTTAGAGAAGTGGCATGGATGAGTGCTGTGTTTGCTCTCTCCTTGTACCTTGCTTGCACAGGCTCAGCCTTGCTGAAGTCTTGGGTGTGCCCCATTCCCAGTGCTCGTCCTCAATCTTTCTAAAGGCAGGGGCGTGCCCTTCCCCCAGTGCTCATCCTCAGTCTTTCTAAAGGCAGGGGTGTGCCCTTCCCCCAGTGCTCTTCACCTGCATCACTAAAGCCGGGGAGTGAGCACAGTCCCTGCAGGTACGCCCCTTAATTGCCTGGCCCTTGTGGCCAGAGGGGTTTGCATTTCTGCTGCTGTTGCTAAATCGCTTCAGTCGTGTCCGACTCTGTGCGACGCCATAGACGGCAGCCCACCAGACTCCCCCGTCCCTGGGATTCTCCAGGCAAGAACACTGGAGTGGGTTGCCATTTCCTTCTCCAATGCATGTAAGTGAAAAGTGAAAGTGAAGTTGCTCAGTCGTGTCTAACCCTCAGCGACCCCATGGACTGCAGCCTTCCAGGCTCCTCCGTCCATGGGATTTTCCAGGCAGGAGTACTGGAGTGTGGTGCCATTGCCTTCTCCCTCTGCCTTACTAAGAGTTGTTAAATGAAAGGAATAGACGTGGCACTGAATATAATTAATTTGTATAACTTAAACACCATGAAATTTTCATTAAAGCAGAAAGTAATAACCAAATACATGTTAATAACCAAATATATGTTTATAGTTTTCCTAGGTACTTGTAAGGATTACTAAGTGTCATAAACATTTTAATCAGCAAGGTTTTCATGTTATTTGGGGAAAAGAAGTATACATGTGAAAAGGACATCAACCACATAAGACAGAGCATATGGTGCCCCCAAAATGATGTAGGGAATAAATGCTATTGAATTTAGAGGAATTGAGAGGCAACTTTTATAGTTGTGTCACTAGAAGGTCTTTGAATGAATGATTTATAAGGTAATGTGTATATTTGTGTGTGAGAGAGAGAGAGATGGAAAGAGAAAGAGAATGAAGAATGTATTAGCTGGGGTGGCTGGTATGCCAGGATTTCCAAGACTCTGGCAAAACTAGAAATTTAAGAATCAAGGAATTCTCACTGAAAGTTTGAGAAGTTAACCTTACATCAGTTACCCTGAAAATCTGAATTGGGTAGTGTTTGAGGCCAATCCTGGATTTCTTACTGATATTTTAAGGAGTTAAATGATCCAAGAAATATAGAAGACAAGGTGGCCCCAGATAAACCTGTTCTCTCCTTCTCTCCCTTGTTTTATCCTCTAGCAGATGTTTCTGTGTGCCCAACCAATCCAATCATGTCCGACTATTTGTGACCCTATGCACTGCAGCTCACCAGGCTCCTCTGTTCATGGGATTCTTCAGGCAGGAATACTGGAGTGGGTTGCTATGCCCTCCAGGGGATTGTCCCAGTCCAGGGATTGAACCCGCATCTCCTACATCTCCTGCAATGCACCAGGGAAGCCCCAGCAGATGTCTACTGTGTACCAACTATGTGTCAGCCCTGGGTCAAGTACTGGGAATGTCTCTGCGAGCAGGAAGGATGCTGAGACAAATTCAGTGCTGATGGAGGCTTGTTCAAAGAGCAGAGACTTTCCACTATAGACTAGATGAACTCTGAAAGAGACTAGGGTGATTTCAAATCTGCACTAATATGTACATTTATGCTCTACTGTCCCTGACAGTAAAGGCAATTAATTAAGTATTACCTTATAAACCTTCCAGATATGTGAAAAAATTTGAGCCACACTGATCACAATGATTGATTTGTCACTACAATGATACTCCCTCAGGACTGAAAAGCAGCAAGTATTCTGTGTGTGTGAAATAACTGCCTAGATGTTTGGGTGAGACAGTGAGGAATCTCTAATCAAACTGAACATAGAGCCATGGTAAGAAAGCAAAATATACTTATCCAGTTGGAATTTGGCCAGTATAGCAGACAAATTCTCTGGATTCCTAAGGAAAGGAGCATGAGAACTTTAAATTATCCTATGCTTGAACCATGAATATATTTCTGACTCAAGTACAATGTACCCATTACCTTCTGAATCTCCACTAGTCCTATCTTCTTAACAACCCTACTCAAAAGTTCAGAGCCCTAGAAGCCTGGATGTGAGCCATGAGGACCTTTTCTCAGGGAACATTCACTTCTCTCGTGAGGACAGGAACATTTATATAGTAGACATGTAGAAAAGTTCTATTAGTGTTTGGGATGTAAGTTGTCTAAATGACGGGTAGAAGTTGTGGTATCGAATACATCAGTATCATCTCATTGCTAGAAGCTGAATGCTGGTTAGAAAACAATCTTCCCAAGACAAAACCCGGGAGGATAAAGTGTTTTTTCATTGTAGACCCCTTGAGAAATTCTTGAAAGCTATGCACCTGCTATCTCTGCCCTGTCTCTCTCTCTTGTACACACACACATACACACACATGCACCCCTATATGCAATTTCAGGGGTGGAGGCATCCGCTTCTCTAAACTCAGTCCATGAGCCTTCACACTCCAGATTGAGAAGCTATTATTCAGTCAGCTTGATTTTTCTATAGGTTGCTGCTTCAGGAGAGAAAAATCTAAGTTATTTCCTATAAACACATGAAAGGCTAAGGAATTTTTTTTTAATCACCTCTACTCTCTCTATAGTTGGAGACTTTGATTCAATAAATTGCATATAAAGAAGCCCTACACATTCAGTATCTTTTTTCTTGATCTGTCTTTATCTCATCAGAAAAAGGATTATTTCCCATGTTCTATAGAAATAATGGAAAATAATCATCTAATCTAACTAAGACTTATACTCACAAGTGTCTTAGAGTTGGCTGCTTTAAAGTATTTCCAAAAGAATTGTACATTTCTAAGTACCTTAACATTACTATTACTAATATGTTAATATTTTATCCTGATCAAATTAAGAAATCAAATAATTTAACTGGTTGTTTTCCTGTGGGATATTTAAAATACTCAACAGCTAATATGCCAAGTATATTTGAAGCTATTTCTTCAAAACCACTGTTTTTTATTGAAGACTTAGGACAATATTTAGGAGAAGGCAATGGCAACCCACTCCAGTACTCTTGCCTGGAAAATCACATGGACAGAGGAGCCTGGTAGGCTGCAGTCCATGGGGTCAAGAAGAGTCGGACACAACTGAGCAACTTCACTTTCACTTTTCACTTTCCTGCATTGGAGAAGGAAATGGAAAGCCACTCCAGTATTCTTGCCTGGAGAATCTCAGGGACGGCGGAGCCTGGTGGGCTGCTGTCTATGGGGTCGCACAGAGTCGGACACGACTGAAGCAACTTAGCAGCAGCAGCAGCAGGACAATATTTACATTATCTCACAGCTGTTCTTTATAAAACATCTAGTTCTCACAGCAGGTACTCAGTTATCCTTTCTTCCTTCTTTATTTCCTATATGATTTATTATAACCAGATATATTGAGATATTCAATCAATACATCTATTGATTATCTACAAGGCATTTTGTCAGATGTTATAAGATGTATAAGACAGGTCTTCTGGAGAATATAATCTACTGTCAAAGATAAGACATGAATCAGAATAACATAAATTTAATGTTATGACTGTATTTATAATTTTCTTATAGAAGTTAAATATATTTGCTATATTTATCTGGCAATTTATAAATATATTTTACCTCAGAACTCTGTAATAAACAGAGGCTTGACCATCATCATTATAAAAAAGCTTTTTGGAATATATATATATTTTTAATTGATGTTTATTTCCTACCAGACAAGGCTGTCAGATTTGCATTTTTGATGAAAACTTCAGTTACTCCAAGAGCCTTCAAAACATCTTTTAAATCAATTTCCTGTTCCACTGTGAACCTGGAGAACATAGAGGGGAAGAAGTATTTAGTTACAGCATATTGTTACCTGGGACAAGAATAAAATGTTAGATATGTTGATTTTTTAAAATTCTATTTTATAGAGGATAAATTATGCTAAACCTGGCTTTTGACTGCATGTAGCATTTGATTATTATTGTAAAAAGAGGGAGTATTAAAAAGAATAACAACAGAATAGTATTACATTAATAAATAGGAAGCTATGTTGGTCTTAATCGGGAATCTCTTCCAAATCAATGCATTGTATCACCAGTATTTCCAGTGAAAAATATGGACCAGCCATGACTGTATTAATAAACAACCACAGTTTTTAAAAGCAAAGGCTTTTTATTAATTTTTTATAAAACGTGAAAACAGCTGGTTAGTACTAACTATTTGCTTTTTAAAATATGTTGCCTTCTAATCAAAACATCATAAATACAAGTTTTTAGGCAATGGGCTGTGTCCTTAAAAAGCTAAGTCTGTAATAGTCACTAAATGTTATACTAGCATCATTTCTGATTTTCTGGTTTTAAGAAGAATGACAAGAGAATGGTTGCTATAAACAAGAGGAATGATCAGGAGAAAACCAATAGATGAGTAAATGTATAGCAAACATATTAAACTAAGTACTAAATGTTGTCTATATCCAACAGTTTAACTTGCACTCAAACATTGTTTACTTTGATACCACAAAAAGCAGATAGTGACTGTGAAAATAAAAAGCGGGATGAGTAGAAAAATATACTGCAGAATATATTCAATGACTTGAGTGAAATTTTAAAGTGTTTTCTGTGTATGCTTTGTCATTTATTTATTTGTTCGTTTATTTATTGGTCACAGATGGAGCTTACTATACAACAGAAACTTTCCCAACAGTATGCTGCTAAGTCGCTTCAGTCGTGTCGGACTCTGTGCGACCCCATAGACGGCAGCCTCCACCATCCCTGGGATTCTCCAGGCAAGAGTACTAGAGCGGGTTGCCATTTCCTTCTCCAATGCATGAAAGTGAAAAGCGAAAGTGAAGTCGCTCAGCTGTGTCCGACTCTTCAGGACCCCATGGACTGCAGCCTATCAGGCTTCTCTGTCCATGGGATTCCAACAGTATAAAATAGATCAATAAAAACAGATTAATTTAAATATCACTACAGCCCTTTGAGGTAGGTATTATCTTCAGTTAATATTAGAGGAAACTGAGGGGCAGAGAAATAAGTTGATTAAGTTGTGATGGTGGTGGTTTAGTTACTAAGTTGCATCTGACTCTTTGAGACCCCATGGAATGTAGACCACCCAGCTCCTCTGTCCATGGAATTTCCCAGGCAAGAATACTGGCGTGGGTTGCCATTTCCTTCTCCAGGGGATCTTCCTGATCCAGGGATCAAACCAAGGTCTCCTGCATTGCAGATTCTTTACCGCTGAGCCACCAAGGGAGCTCCACCTTGGATCATGGCTAATAAGTGGCAGAATTGAGATATGATCCAGGTAGTGTGTATACCCTGATCCGCCTAAAATAGGGACATGAAGGAAGATGTCAGTAAGAAATCCTTTTTACTGCTTAAAACCAGCTTTGTTTCACACTTCTGAGGCTGTTCAGGTGAAGATGGTATTTGATAGAGATTGATTTTGGACAAGTTCCCTAATTTCTGAGCCTCGATTTTGGGATGTGGAAAATGGCAATAATAATGCCTACTTCACAGTATCATTGAGGAGATTAAATAAGGTTTCTAAATGTTTTAGGACAGCGCTATCATGTAGGAGGCATGAAATAAAGGGCAGATACTGTTAACAGTACTCACTATATTGTAGCTATGTGCAACATTTACACTGAGTGTTTACCAAGTCCCAGTGCAGGGCAGTGCTAAGTCGCTTTAGTCATTTCCGATTTTTTGTGACCCTATGGACTGTAGCTCACCAGGCTCTCCTCTCTGTGGAGTTTTCCAGGCAAGAACACTGGAGTGGGTTTTCATCTCCTTTCTCCACGGTATCTTCCCTACTTCGGGATCAAGCCCACATCTCTTACATCCCCTGCACTGGCAGGAGAGTTTTTACCATTAGTGCTGGTGCCACCATATCCTGGGCACTGCGCAGATTCCTTTATGCTTAGAATCTCATCTACTCATCCCTGTGATAATCTCACGCAGTCCTATGAGATAGGTATTATTATCTCTGTTCCACAGAAGAATAAACTGAAGTTCAACAAAACTAAGCAACTTGTCCTAATCACACAGCTAGTAGATGGCAGAATCAAGATATGAGCTGAGATCTTCCTGACTGAAAAGTGCCCCCCCCCCAACTAATCACCATAATTCCAACAATGGCTTCTTTAAAAACAGACAAACAAGCTACAGGAAGATTTTACATTTCACCCACTGATTTTAAAAATAAAAAGCCACAACACTGCTTTTTTTTAAACCACAAGGCATGGCTGTTTTTGTAAAGGCATTTGATGTAATCTTGTATTTGCAACTTTCTATTATATCTGAATAAATTAAAGAGGTATATGGAGGGCAGAAACACTGGAGATTATGTGAAGCAAGTGTTAGAAAAGAACAAATATATATTACACATAAGGACATTTGTAAAAAAAAAATATGTGTAAGAATCAATCAAACCCTTTGTAAAAAAAAATCTAATAAAAGCATTCATGTTAAAGAACAAAATCAGATGGCTTATGCACCGGTTTTCTTTTAAGGCATGGAACTGAAGTGCTTTATTAGTAGACAAGCATTTCAAAGTAGCAGGATGGTTTCTCATTACAAAATAGAGAACCACTTATCCTTTGATTTCTAGCACTCTGATCACAAATGAAAAATCTGAGACTACAAAGGTCAGAGTGGAAAGATACTACAGCCAGTCCATCTGCATTCCAAGTAGAGATTTGATTCTAATGTTAGAAAAATCTTTTTATACCTAAACTGTATCAGTAAAACCAGAAAAGTAAAAATATATAATGAAGATGGCAATTTCATTAGAATCAGGTTTTAAAAATCCCACTTAGAGATAGATTAACAAAAGATAAATACTAGGACTTAGAAATAAACAATAGTAATAACAGATAATAATTACATGATCATTACTTTAGGGCAGGCATTACTCCACAGTGCTTTTAAAATATTTTACATATATTATGCATATATAAATAAAATATATTTTATATAGTAGCCAAATTATATTTTCTAACATGGATAAATTGGAAGAATATTTGGCAATCTCATTTAAATCTTAGAGATGTATGTATGACTGTGTATAAACCTTGTGGTATTTCACTGGATTTGTTAATATCACATAGAGATAGAAATCTTACCCTCTTTGGAACAGATTCTTGTATTTTGGATAAAAATGTAATTTCAATTCAGCATCTGATTCCTGTAGGATTTATTGTTCAGGGGAAAAAAAATAACAATACAAAAGTAATTGCCTTTTCCACTCTCCCCCAACCCCCAAATACCCTATGCCTCTTAAGGAAAGCATTTTAAATAAATTTGTATAAAATCTGATATCAGTTCAGTTCACTTCAGTCGCTCAGTCGTGTCCGACTCTTTGCGACCCCATGAATCGCAGCACGCCAGGCCTCCCTGTCCATCACCAATCTGATATAATAGAAAGTAAATACCTGTCAGATAGGATCAGAATGTGGGCAAATTGAGAAACACTGAGTTCAATTCTTAGAGTAATGTCTCCATGTGAAAAAACAAACAAACAAACAAGCTATATAAGCCCTTTAAGACAGACACTTGAGTAAAGCTGGAACACAACTATTAGAAAATTTTTACCTTTGCTAAAATTAAAGTCACATGTATCATTACCCTAATTATTACCCTCAATGAACATTTGCTGGGTCCTAAAGCTGTAAAATGGAGGGGTGGATGGTTCCCATTGATTATTACTGACACACTGGCATTTGAAAAGAGTCAATCTCTTAAAAAAGGAAACCCAATTTATCTTATGTAGCTATTTAGCCTCCCACTCTGTGCATTAGCCATGCAGAAGGAGAACTGGTAGTACTTCTGGCAAAATGGATACATGGTAATTAACTGTGCCTAGTTTAGCAACAGGCATTAATATGAGCAAGCAAGCAAGCTAAACTATTTCATAATTGAAGAGTATCTCTTAGAAAATGAAAATTTAATTTTCTTCTGCTGCCGCATTCAATTTCTCAGTGGACAGGACCTGGAGGCCACATTTTCTAGTGAATATGGTTGAATTACAATATATGATACTGATTAAGCATTCATTTAGAATTCTTTTAAAATACCAAATAACTTTGCATCCTCATAGAATTAAATATTTGAGGAAATGCTACAGTTAATTCATAGAATTTAGTAAAAGATGCATTAATTCTGTACCGAGTTTCTGATATCATCAAAAAGAATTCCTTATAAAATACAAGGGAAAATACAAAAGTAATGATAAAAGGTCAGTAGATAAGAGTTTAAATCAGATTTAGTTATTTAAAGATTAAAAGTAAATGGTTCCTTTAGAGTTAAGATACATTGTTCATATATTAAATTGTTGTTATTGTTCAATTGTGTCCTACACTTTTGCAACCCCATGGACTATAGCCTGCCAAGTTCCTCTGTCTATGGGATTTCCCAGACAACAGTTCTGGAGTGGGTTACCATTTCCTTCTCCAGGGGATCTTTGCAACCCAGTTAATGAACCCACGTCTTCTGCACTGGCAGGCAGATTCTTTACCACTGAGCCATCAGGGAAGCACTCATATACTAAATAACAGATGTAAATGATCATCTATTATAAAAACCCTTGGTTTTGTTTGTTAGATATTCATTGGCTATCTCTCCTTGGGAACAGAAATCTTTCTACATAAATGTATTATCATGGGAAGTTATACAAGTACCTTAGCCAGAAAGAAAAAAAATTGGGGTTATGATTACCTTAACTTTCATATGTAGACTAAGAAATATATGGCTATATATTATGAATATACAACTTTAAAATAAAGTACATATATAGTTCTAGCTAAAAATATATATAGTTTCAAACAGTCTTTCATTAACAGAAACAAACATCAGCTAAAGTTTTGGAGAAATAAGTATTTATATAAAATGTAACTTTCAAATGATAATTCCTAATGTTATTAAAGGAATAAATATGAATTAGTTAATGAGTTTTAGTATTCTTGCCGGAATAATCCCATAGACAGAGGAATCTGATGGGGTCAGGGGCGTTGCAAAGCGTTGGACATGACTGAAGCTACTTAGCATGCATTCGTGCACAATGAACTTAAGTAATTCAATTTTAATACTAATATCTTATTTATCATCCTTCAGTATTCATATTAATCATGTTTTTAAAATTTTCTTAATATGGAATGAATATTGGAACTGTACTCCACACACACACATGTGGATACTTACTGGCTGTTTATCTATGTCTTGTTTTCTAGCCTAGAATTTACACATTATGTTTATAAATTTGTTGTTTGTATTTACTGGTCTAGCTCTCCTATTAGGCTTTAAGGTATTCAGGGCAGAATAATATCTTCAGTTGGATTTGATTTTTGCAAACACTTATTGTGTTTCTAGGATGGGAGAGAGAACTGACTTTAAAAGAATTTACAGAAAAGAAAAGCAAGACCTACAAAAAATTTAATTCTGCTATGGGATGGTAATTTGAGACTTCCCAGGTGGCACTAGTGGTAAAGAACCCACCTGCCAATGCAAGAGACAGTAAGAAATGTGGGCTCAATCCTTGGGTCAGGAAGACCCCCTGGAGGAGGGCATGGCAACCCACTCCAGTATTCTGCTTGGACAATCCCATGGACAGAGGAGCCTGCTGTCCTACAGTCCATAGGGTCACAGAGAGCTGGACATGACTGAAGTGACTTACCAAACATGCACAGTAACATAAATGCATTGTCATAACAGGGAGGTGAATACATGAGGCAAAGTGAGGGTCATCTGCTCCATCACCTGGTTCTAGAAGAACTGGTGCCAGAGTTGTAACCTGAAGGCCAAGTAAACAATACCTGGCAAAGACTCCAAGAGGGCATTTTAGGTTAATGCAAAAATGTACATAGAGACCTAGAGGCATAAAAGGGCAGGTGACTGTGGAATAAGCACAAGCACACAGACAGTACCTACTACAAAGGATTTGACATGGTGAGTGATCAGAGAAAGGGTTGAGAAAGTGGATGGTAGTCAGAATATCTAGGCCCCGCATAGCTTTTATTCTTTCAGTCACAGGGAAAATTTTAAGCTTCTTCCTGCTTATTTATGATTGCAGCTTAACACCTAAAACATGACTTGCTTGCACTTCCAACAAAGTAGTTATTTTCCCCCAGCTACTATCAACTTCAAATATTAATGAACTACCAGAGACTGTCAACGCAAATGATATTCAGAGATAATCTATTTTTTTTTTTCCCAAACATGACCCCCCCTCCCACCTCCCTCCCCATAACATCTTTCTGGGTCATCCCCATGCACCAGCCCCAAGCATGCTGCACCCTACGTCAGACATGGACTGGCGATTCAATTCTTACATGATAGTATACATGTTAGAATTCCCATTCTCCCAAATCATCCCACCCTCTCCCTCTCCCTCTGAGTCCAAAAGTCCATTATACACATCTGTGTCTTTTTTCCTGTCTTGCATACAGGGTCGTCATTGCCATCTTCCTAAATTCCATATATATGTGTTAGTATACTGTATTGGTGTTTTTCTTTCTGGCTTACTTCACTCTGTATAATTGGCTCCAGTTTCATCCATCTCATCAGAACTGATTCAAATGAATTCTTTTTAACGGCTGAGTAATACTCCATTGTGTATATGTACCACAGCTTTCCTATCCATTCATCTGCTGATGGACATCTAGGTTGTTTCCATGCCCTGGCTATTATAAACAGTGCTGCGATGAACATTGGGGTACATGTGTCTCTTTCCATTCTGGTTTCCTCGGTGTGTATGCCCAGAAGTGGGATTGCTGGGTCATAAGGTAGTTCTATTTGCAATTTTTTAAGGAATCTCCACACTGTTCTCCATAGTGGCTGTACTAGTTTGCATTCCCACCAACAGTGTAGGAGGGTTCCCTTTTCCCCACACCCTCTCCAGCATTTATTGCTTGCAGATTTTTGGATCGCAGCCATTCTGACTGGTGTGAAGTGGTACCTCATTGTGGTTTTGATTTGCATTTCTCTAATAATGAGTGATGTTGAGCATCTTTTCATGTGTTTGTTAGCCATCCGTATGTCTTCTTTGGAGAAATGTCTATTTAGTTCTTTGGCCCATTTTTTGATTGGGTCGTTTATTTCTCTGGAGTTGAGCTGCATAAGTTGCTTGTATATTTTTGAGATTAGTTGTTTGTCAGTTGCTTCATTTGCTATTATTTTCTCCCATTCAGAAGGCTGTCTTTTCACCTTGCTTATATTTTCCTTTGTTGTGCAGAAGCTTTTAATTTTAATTAGATCCCATTTGTTTATTTTTGCTTTTATTTCCAGAATTCTGGGAGGTGGATCATAGAGGATCCTGCTGTGATTTATGTCGGAGAGTGTTTTGCCTATGTTCTCCTCTAGGAGTTTTATAGTTTCTGATCTTACATTTAGATCTTTAATCCATTTTGAGTTTATTTTTGTGTACGGTGTTAGAAAGTGATCTAGTTTCATTCTTTTACAAGTGGTTGACCAGTTTTCCCAGCACCACTTGTTAAAGAGATTGTCTTTACTCCATTGTATATTCTTGCCTCCTTTGTCAAAGATAAGGTGTCCATATGTGTGTGGATTTATCTCTGGGCTTTCTATTTTGTTCCATTGATCTATATGTCTGTCTTTGTGCCAGTACTATACTGTCTTGATGACTGCGGCTTTGTAGTAGAGCCTGAAGTCAGGCAAGTTGATTCCTCCAGTTCCATTCTTTTTTCTCAAGATTGCTTTGGCTATTCGAGGTTTTTTGTATTTCCATACAAATCTTGAAATTATTTGTTCTAGTTCTGTGAAAAATGTGGCAGGTAGCTTGACAGGGATTGCATTGAATTTGTAAATTGCTTTGGGTAGTATACTCATTTTCACTATATTGATTCTTCCGATCCATGAACAGGGTATATTTCTCCATCTATTAGTGTCCTCTTTGATTTCTTTCATCAGTGTTTTATAGTTTTCTATATATAGGTCTTTAGTTTCTTTAGGTAGATATATTCCTAAGTATTTTATTCTTTTCGTTGCAATGGTAAATGGAATTGTTTCCTTAATTTCTTTTTCTACTTTCTCATTATTCGTGTATAGGAATGCAAGGGATTTCTGTGTGTTGATTTTATATCCTGCAACTTTACTATATTCATTGATTAGCTCTAGTAATTTTCTGGTGGAGTCTTTAGGGTTTTCCATGTAGAGGATCATGTCATCTGCAAACAGTGAGTTTTACTTCTTCTTTTCCAATTTGGATTCCTTTTATTTCTTTTTCTGTTCTGATTGCTGTGGCCAAAACTTCCAGAACTATGTTGAATAGTAGCGGTGAAAGTGGACACCCTTGTCTTGTTCCTGACTTTAGGGGAAATGCTTTCAATTTTTCACCATTGAGGATAATGTTTGCTGTGGGTTTGTCATATATAGCTTTTATTATGTTGAGGTATGTTCCTTCTATTCCTGCTTTCTGTAGAGTTTTTATCATAAATGGATGTTGAATTTTGTCAAAGGCCTTCTCTGCATCTATTGAGATAATCATATGGTTTTTATTTTTCAATTTGTTAATGTGGTGAATTACATTGATTGATTTGCGGATATTGAAGAATCCTTGCATCCCTGGGATAAAGCCCACTTGGTCATGGTGTATGATCTTTTTAATGTGTTGTTGGATTCTGATTGCTAGAATTTTGTTGAGGATTTTTGCATCTATGTTCATCAGTGATATTGGCCTGTAGTTTTCTTTTTTTGTGACATCTTTGTCAGGTTTTGGTATTAGGGTGATGGTGGCCTCATAGAATGAGTTTGGAAGTTTACCTTCCTCTGCAATTTTCTGGAAGAGTTTGAGGAGGATAGGTGTTAGCTCTTCTTGAAATTTTTGGTAGAATTCAGCTGTGAAGCCGTCTGGACCTGGGCTTTTGTTTGCTGGAAGATTTCTGATTACCGTTTCAATTTCCGTGCTTGTGATGGGTCTGTTAAGATTTTCTATTTCTTCCTGGTTCAGTTTTGGAAAATTGTACTTTTCTAAGAATTTGTCCATTTCTTCCACGTTGTCCATTTTATTGGCATACAACTGCTGATAGTAGTCTCTTATGATCCTTTGTATTTCTGTGTTGTCTGTTGTGATCTCTCCATTTTCATTTCTAATTTTATTGATTTGATTTTTCTCTCTTTGCTTCTTGATGAATCTATTGAAAAATCTTCTAAAATTAAGCTAAGGATATTGACTCATATCTGAAACTTGGTCTTCATAAGTAGTACTGAATGAATCAATGAGTCAGCCTATGTCTCTGGGCAGAACTGAATGAGTGTGAAAGAATACTTTAAAAAGATGAAGAAGGAGGGGAAGGAAAAGGAGGAATAGAAGAGCAACACACGACAAAATTCAAAAGCAGTGACAAGAGTTCCTCTGAGTCAGAACCCTCATTGATACCCGCTGCCCATGTTATCAGAGGGAGTTATACAGGAGTCTCTCACCTGGGCAGGTACACTTCCACCTTTTGCTTCTTCACAGAGTTTGCCCACTCTTCAATCAGCTGTGCTTTAACCAATGGCTCCAGTGTGGCCAGTGGAACTTCCTGTCTGGACAATACCAGCATCATACTTATCACATCTCCCTCATATGGTATTTCCAGGACTTGGTAGATGCCACCAGCTTCATTGGAGCCATCACTAAATTCCCCTAAAAAGGACAGAAAGGAGATAAAAGGCCCCCATCAAGGCTTGAATAAAATATTTAAATTTGTTATAACTTTCTTCCAAAATAATGTATAGAATATAAAAAATTCAGGCATCTGAGAAGAAGACAATTTATTTTAAAGCAGGCCCTAAAATTGTGACTCCTCAGCCCTACCAAATTCATTTTAGGATTTCCAGAATTGTTTCACATGTATCATGGCATGTTCTCTAGACTTAACATTTTATTTTTAAGTGAGATACCTCAAATGAATGTATTTTAAGGATATCATTAAAAAAATGAAAAGTCATGATTAGAAAAATAAAGCTCTGGATCCAAGTTGGATGTAAATTACATTTACCAATATCTACCTAATTTCTAAGAAGGAAAAAACTGACCATGTAATACCTGGTATTCTCGATCAGTCATGTCCAACTCTTTCTGACCCCATAGATCCTAGCCCGCCAGGCTCCTCTGTCCATACAATTCTCCAGGGAAGAAAACTGGAGTGGGTTGCCATTCACTTCTCCAGAGGATCTTCTCAACCCAGGGATCATCCACCAAGGAAGCCTACTCCATTATAATTACCATAGCTAAAAGTTTTGAGGCCAAGGTAGCACAGCCATCATGAAATCTAGAGCATTTATGGTGATTAAAATCTCCAAATTAGATAATTAGGTAATTGGCTTAGTGTTCTATGAATTAGCTAAATTGACCAGGCTTTTATTAATAATAATAATGAAGTCTTTAAAATAAAAAACCCTGCAACTAGTTTAAATAACAAATGTAATGTTTTTGTTCTGAATATTTTCATTTAACTGATATCCTCTAGACACACATTAAATATTTTGGTTCTCAAATAAATGGATATTTTCCTTTCGTATTTTGACTGTTAATTTAATTAACTGTGATTATAATCTGTTACTTTTATGATGTACCTTTGCATAGAATAAAATATTTGTTCTAACATATATTTAGCTTACTTACATTTCTGCTTAAGACAATAAATTATCACAGTTCAGCATGGTATGTGGAAAGCATTAGCACCCTAAACTTCTGAAAAGTCCAACAAAATATCCTTGAGAATAATGCCAAAGATGCGGGCTTGTATCACAAATTATAGACTCTCAGTAAGTGAAACTATGAGTAATTATGCCTGACCATGCATATTTATGGGCTTCCCAAGCGGCACAGTGGTAAATAATCTGCCCGCCAGTGCAGCAGATGCAAGAGACATGGGTTCAATCCCTGGATCAGAAAGATCCCCTGGAGTGGAAATGGCAACCCACTTTAGTATTCTGGCATGGGAAATCCTGTGAACAGAGGAGCCTGGTGGGCTAGAGTTCATGGGGTCTCAAAGAGTCAGACATGAGAGACTAGGCGCGCAAGCGCGCGCGTGCGCGCGCGCGCGCACACACACACACACACACACACACGTCTGAAATCAACATTTTAAAAGAATGCTTATATTGCAAAAAGTGATGGGTGTACAAATCAAGACCTGGGCAGAACATATGGTTCACTGAAAACTATCCCAAAGTGAATGGCTTTCTGGAGGAACTCAGAACATTCTTATACAAGGTCAGATATTTTCACATGAATAAAGCCACTCTGTATGTGTAATCAACTTTATAAACTAAACATATTGGAAAACTGTCACAACATCTAATATTCACTCAGGATCTAATCAAAAGTCTTTGAAAATGGGGCCAAGAAAATTGAATTGTAGCCCAAATCAGATTGACGAGAAATCTGAATAATGAATATTTCATGTTTTTTCTTAGAAATTTGTTGATATACTGTAAGAAGAGAGAAAAAAAGCCAAAATGTCTTACCATAATAAAATTCTCCTTGTTGGTACATCATTGGAATTTGGACTTCACTTTCATCATCTTTAGTGAAGGAAAAAGTTCTGGTATTTTCAGGTCTGAACTGTGACTTCCAGCTCCCCTTGAAATAGACAGCATTGATGAGGGCCAGATGAGTGACAGCGTCAAAATCCCTTGGGGATACCAAATCTTTCAACAGACCTATTCAGGAAAAGACAAACGGATGAAAATTCATATTAAATCAAAAGATGAAAGAATATCAAAAGATGGTCAAACTATCATCTGACAGAGTGATTAAGAACTTTATACCATTGTAATATTTACAATAAAAATTAAAAGTACTCTAAGTTTCAAAGGAAAAAATGTTATACACACACACACACACACACACACACACACTTACAGACTAAGGAAATCTAAAACACCCACATCACCTAAAATAACACTGGTAGTATTCTGACATTTGCACAAACTACAGAACCATATACAACAGAATCTCCGGCTTCACTACTTCCTAGTTGCAATGATAAATGTAAAACTCAACACAGTGTGCATGCGCTCAGTAGCTCAGTCGTGTCTGACTCTGTGACCCTGTGGACTACAGCCTGCCATGCTCCTCTGTCCATAGAATTTTTCAGACAAAAATACTGGAGTGGGTTGCCATTCCCTTTTCTGGGGGATCTTCCCAACCCACGGATAGAACCCAGTCTCCTGCATTGGCAGGCAGATTCTTTACCACTGAGCTACCTGGAAAGCCCCCCAACACAGAGTAAGCATTCAACAAACATTTCTAAGTTTACTCTTGTACAATGTATATAATTTAAATGTCATCCAATTCAAATGGTTTCCCCATGTACATTGGATATCTTTTTACCAAATGTAACAACTGCTTCTGAGTAAGTGAAAAGAGATGTGTAAAAGCCAGTTTAACTCATGATATCTTATTTCTTATCATTTAAATGTTCCTATCTAAATCTGTTGTGAAAGACTTTGGGACTTTGGTGATGGCTGAAATTGTTTAAGGGGAGTTTGGAATTAACAGCTTTCAATAATTCAGTCTGATGCAGGTGAATTATTATTCTTAACTTACTCTTTGAATGTTAAAACACAATTGTATTTCTTTTATGTTACATTTTAATCTCATAGTTAGAAACCATAGAACCAATATTCGCTTGGTACTCTCTCATTTTATTAGTTAGCACTTCTTTTTTCTTTTTAAGTCAGCATTTTGGGGATTATAGGACAAAGAGTATGTGATCAGGGTCTTTTGTTGTTGCTGTTCCAGCATTAAAGGTATTAAGACTAATATTATTTTTGGAGTCTTGACAACATGAGTTAATTAATTTAATGAACAGCCAAAGTAATCTACTTTCAGTTTGGTCTTTTTTTTTTTATTCCAATTTCAATTATTTTGTTGGTAAAATTGGAAAATAGGATGGTAACATATGAAACATTTGGAGAGTTTGAATACATTTGGATAATAAGATTTAGAAATAAAAATTAAAACAAATGCATCTTTTTCTAATCCCTTTCCATTTATTTGACTTAAAATGGGCTTGTCTTTTTAAAAGGAATCCTGTATAATTTTTTGATTACCAATTAAGTTCTGTGGTTTAAAAGTCAACAGATATCTTTAAACTCTCTTATTCTATTTTAATCACACTGTTAAGAGAGTCACCAACTGTCATTCTAAATAGTATCTAACTCATGAAATAGTCAGCTCTAGTAAAATTCCATACAGTAATAAGATTACTGTTCAGATGAAACTCACCACTGGAGATACACATCTCATATTAATTTATCAGTGCCAATATTCTATATATGTCAAAAGATTTAACATGTTTCTCCAATGTTAATCATGAACAAGGTTTCTAAAATCAGTTGTAATCTATATAAAACAATTAGTAGAACAATTAGTAGACATTCAACTAAATGCAATCTAACATTCAAAATGTAAAAGGAACAAAGGGACAAATAATGTCAGAAGTAAAAGAAAGTTCAAACTAAGCTATTAGAGAAAGAAAGGAGCCAAATGACTTACTGTTTGTGTTATTCTCCACCCACTTATTGATATAGTTGGCCACAGCTACATTTTGACTGAAGTCCACGTGATTGATTTCTGCATTAAAATACTTTTTTATCATTTGCAAAAACTCTTCACTGATATGAAATCCATTTTGCACAAAGAGGGAATTGGCAATTTTCATCACATACTGGCTCTCTTCAGCAGTTACCATGTGAGAAAGATCCTTCAAGAAGGAAAATTCTTCACCTGCAAAATGACAAAGGATAAGTTCATTAGTGGAACAAACAGTAAAAGATCCTGGAGAGTGGAAGAGCATGAAGATACAGCAAGGAGGATTAAGAGAACAGGCCCATAGAAAAAGCACCGGCTTCTTCCCCACACTGACATGGTGAGGAAGTTGCAAGATTTGTGCAGTTTCTAGATGTTCAACTTTTGCAGTTTTATTACTGATATTATTTTTATTTTTTATTGATTATTTATCTATAAAGTAGAGATATTTGTTTTCTTTTAAAGTACTTAGGTTACTTTAAATTAGTCTTATAATTATCAGAAATATGAATTAATTTTTATCATCTAGTTTAAAAATCAAAATATTCCTTTTAGTAAACTTTTTAACTTTATAAATAGAAAATCCAGTCAAAATTGTATTAACTCTCAAGTTTTTAATGCATTAATTCATATGTATATTAGAAATGTTAAATAGAAACTGTACACCATAGCAAAGTGATTACAATATACATTTTAGCTAGAAATTTTCTCCAATACAAAAGATTGTCATGATAGTATTATACAACATTCCAAAAAAATTCATGGTTGCTAGTTGAACAATGAAGATACAGTTGGTTTTAAGTAAAAATTTCCGATATTTAGAAAATTTTTTCTGTAAAGCACTCCTAACAGTTGTAATTTCTCATTTATTTATGTGATAATTGATTAATTTATGCCTCTCTCTCTAAATTGGAAATGCCATCAGAGCAAGAACCATGTTTGCTTTTGTTAATCACAGTGAAGTTTATTTAAATAACAACAATGATAATAATAATAAAGATATCATTTTCTTAGATTAACTCAGCCAGGGATGCAGCTAAGAAAAAGAACTTTCTTGGGTTTTGTAATGCTTGTCTTACTCATACCATCTTAGTGAGACCACTTTCTTACCCGGTGTAAATACTGCTGCCTCAGATATAGACAACACAATTGAGCTGAAAGCTAAAGTCAAACTATTTTGAGAAATCAAACCTAAGCACACTTACCATTTCTCAGGCTGTCATATCCCATTGAGTGACGGATTTCTTTCAGGGTAGACCCTTGGGCTCCAAGTTCCAACATTCCCATTGCAAGGGTGACACTCAATGGAGAGAAGAGAATATTTTCATCCTCCCCAGTGGCTCGAAGATGGTTATACATATTCACTGACAACTCAGCAATGGTTTCATCAGTGAAAGTGGTCCCTAAGGCCAAACTTTGCAGAACCAGCAAAGAGAAGAGTCCAAGAAAAGCCATGCCAGAATAATCTCAAGCCTGGAGAACAATAATTTACATATCAATTATTACCTCAGAGAAATGGAACCATAAAATAATAATAAAAATAATTTCTTGGAAAAGCTGTAAAGCAAACCAAAAGTTTAATAACACATGCAGTGTTATTGTGTCTATAACAAAAGCTCATTAAGGGATTTGTTGGAAGATCCTATTAATCAATTAATAGTCAAATGAGCAAGTAATGCTGCTGAGTTCTGAGGATACTCCCAGGAACAAGATAGCCCTGGTCCCATCTTCATGAGGTTAAGTAGATATAGATACATATTTAACAATGTGTGGTGCAGCTAATTTATCAGTTTTCACAGCCTCATCATATATGAGGCTTCTTTGGTTGCTTGGATGGTAAAGAATCTGCCTGCAATGCAAGAGACCCAGATTTGATCTCAGGGTTGGGAAGACCCACTGGAGAAGGAAATGGCAACCCACTCCAGTATTGCTGCCTGGAGAATTCCATGGACAGAGGAGCCTGGCTGGCTACAATCCATGGGGTCGCAAAGTCAGACATGACTGAGCGACTACCACTTTCATCATATATATTTTGGTCATGACTTTGAAACAGTTTATTCTAGCTAACACTAAACTATATAGGCCCAGGACAACCCAAGTGAAAACCAAAAAATATTTATAGGGTTTAAGATCAGTTACTGAAGTTAGGCATTTTCAAATGCCCCTTTACCCATTTACTACAGTTTGATGGCACAGACAGTAAAAAAATCTGCCTGCAATGCAGCAGACCTGGGTTCAGTCCCTGGGTTGGGAAGATCCCCTGGAGAAGGGAATGGCTTCCCACTCCAGTATTCTTGCCTGGAGAATCCCCATGGACAGAGAACCTTGGTGGGCTACTGGGGATACTACTCCCCCTGGCAGTCCAAGGGGTCACAAAGAATCAGACACAACTGAGCAACTCACATTTTCACATGAAATTAATGCACTAACTCTAGTTGGGTTACCAACTAGAGGAGAGATATCAGATACACACCTGCCAGGAGCCCCAGTTTACTCAGCCCAAGCTGCTGAACCCATAGGAAGTGGTAACCCTGAGGAAAAGCAGATTTGGCAGGTCCTGTGTGGTTTTCCTTAGACAGCAGTTCCTAGGAGGCTGCTGTCCTAGGTGCCTGTCTCTGTGCAGGGAGGAGCCTTGCTCCAGCAATGCCATCCTTTCATACTCAGGCTTATAGGACTATTTCAGCTTATACCAGTCAACTAGTGATTCTATTTAAATAACTATTCACAATATCAAGCTCATCTGGCCCGTGAACCATTTTCTCTTGGGAAGAGAAAGCAGCGTCAGCGCCCAGATATCTTAGAAAGATATTCCTGCCTCTCGGCAACTAGTGTTCCACATGCCCTGTCTCCCCACAAAGAGCCTGACTGGCACACACTGGAAACAGGATCCCCTCTCCCCCCGTACTCTGACACTTTGTCACTGTAGGCATCTGGAAGCTAAACTACCTATTCAAACAATTAAGTAGCTTCCTTGTTCTTGGTATTTTTAAAAAAACAAATTATCACTAAAACAACAAGTAAAGTGGTAGTGAGCAAACACATTTGGAAAATTGTATTTAAATTAGTACGATGCAAAACAGTCCTCATTACTCAGTTAACAGAGTGAATACACATTTAGTCTAAGAGCAGCATGCTTCCTACAGGTTTCTGAGTCAGAATGCCTTAACCAGTCCTGTAATATTTCTGATCAATTTCAGAAACCTTTGCCTAGTCATTCTGCAAATCCTTCATATTTTAGGGTTAAGTTTTAGGAATCAGTTTTTTGTCTGAGAAGTTTCAAATTCCCCCACCCCCGCACCCATCCCCCCACACGCTTTGTGTGCTTTGTGTGTGTGTGTGTGTGTGTGTGTGCACGTGCTTAGTCGTGTCTGATTCTTTGCAACCCCAAGGACTGTACCCTGCCAGGTTCCTCTGTCCATGGAATTCTCCAGGCAAGAATATTGGAGTGGGTTGCCATGCCCTCCTCCAGGGGATCTTCCCAACCCAGGGATCAGAACCCGAGTCTCCCACATTGCAGGTGGATCCTTTTCTGTCTGAGCCACCAGGGAACCTCAGAAACACTGGAGTGGGTAGCCTATGCCTTCTCCAGAGGATCTTCCCAACTCAGGAACTAAACCAGAGTCTTCTGCATTGCAGACAGATTCTTTACCAGCTGAGCTACCAGGGAAGCCCACACATTTTGGAGTAAGGTTTGAGTAATTTTTGCTTGTTTAGGAAAATAACGTTTAGCCTGTATGTAAATATGAACTCTCACAACCATGCAGTGAGGAGGCCGAGAATGGCTACTGGTGGGAGATGAAGCACATGGTTGCAGAACAGAGTCTGCGGTGAAAACAGCATCCAGACAGAAGCCAGATGCCAGGGCACAGCTGCCCTGCTGGTCCACAGACTTCAGCCACCATAGAGGCTGATGTGGCATTCTCTTTTCCTCTGTCCCCTCCAGGGAAAATCAAAGTAGAAGATACGAGTTTTCTCTCTGGTTTCAGATGGAACAAATTTAGCACGTACTCTCTTAAGCTCAAAGAGAACTTAAAACGTATCTAGTACTTAATACTGAAGATGTAATGGTATTTAGGGAAAGTCTGAAATCCAAATGGGGTTCAAAAGCCCATGCTCTACGTCATGACACCATACTACTATCTGATGTGCCATCTTCACTCTACCCAGCAGAGACATGTTGTTTTCATTTAATGTTATCTAGTACAAGACCAAGAAATTAAAGTCACTATATGATAGTAGTATCTGTCATTCAATAACTCAACTATTGGGATATGACTGCATTTAACAGGGAAAAGAAATGCAAAAAAGCAAAATGGCTGTCTGGGGAGGCCTTACAAATAGCTGTGAAAAGAAGAGAGGCAAAAAGCAAAGGAGAAAAGGAAAGATATAAGCATCTGAATGCAGAGTTCCACAGAACAGCAAGGAGAGATAAGAAAGCCTTCCTCAGTGATTAATGCAAAGAAATAGAGGAAAAGAACAGAATGGGAAAGACTAGAGATCTCTTCAAGAAAATTAGAGATACCAAGGGAACATTTCATGCAAAGATGGGCTCAATAAAGGACAGAAATGGTATGGACCTAACAGAAGCAGAAGATATTAAGAAGAAATGGCAAGAATACACAGAAGAACTGTACAAAAAAAAATCTTCACAGCCGAGAATATCACGATGGTGTGATCACTCATGTAGAGCCAGATATCCTGGAATGTGAAGTCAAGTGGGCCTTAGAAAGCATCACTACGAACAAAGCTAGTGACGGTGATGGAATTCCAGTGGAGCTGTTTCAAATCCTGAAAGATGATGCTGTGAAAGTGCTGCACTCAGTATGCCAGCAAATGTGGACAACTCAGCAGTGGCCACAGGACTGGAAAAGGTCAGTTTTCATTCCAATCCCAAAGAAAGGCAATGTTAAAGAATGCTCAAACTACTGCACAATTGCATTCATCTCACACGCTAGTAAAGTAATGCTCAAAATTCTCCAAGCCAGGCTTCAGCAATATGTGAACCGTGAACTCCCTGATGTTCAAGCTGGTTTTAGAAAAGGCAGAGGAACCAGAGATCAAATTGCCAATATCTGCTGGATCATGGAAAAAGCAAGAGAGTTCCAGAAAAACATCTATTTCTGCCTTATTGACTATGCCAAAGCCTTTCACAGTGTGGATCCTGATAAACTGTGGAAAATTCTGAAAGAGATGGGAATACCAGACCACCTGACCTGCCTCTTGAGAAATCTGTATGCAGGTCAGGAAGCAACAGTTAGAACTGGACATGGAACAACAGACTGGTTCCAAATAGGAAAAGGAGTACGTCCAGGCTGTATATTGTCACCCTGCTTATTTAACTTCTATGCAGAGTACATCATGAGAAACGCTGGGCTGGAAGAAGCACAAGCTGGAATCAAGATTGCCGGGAGAAACATCAATAACCTCAGATATGCAGATGACACCACCCTTATGGCAGAAAGTGAAGAGGAACTAAAAAGCCTCTTGATGAAAGTGAAAGAGGAGAGTGAAAAAGTTGGCTTAAAGCTCAACATTCAGAAAACGAAGATCATGGCATCTGGTCCCATCACTTCATGGGAAACAGATGGGGAAAAAGTGGAAACAGTGTCAGACTTTATTTTAGGGGCATCCAAAATCACTGCAGATGGTAATTGCAGCCATGAAATTAAAAGGCGCTTACTCCTTGGAAGGAAAGTTATGACCAACTTAGACAGCATATTCAAAAGCAGAGACATTACTTTGCCAACAAAGTTCTGTCTAGTCAAGGCTATGGTTTTTCCTGTGGTCATGTACGGATGTGAGAGTTGGACTGTGAAGAAAGCTGAGCACCAAAGAATTGATGCTTTTGAACTGTGATGTGGCAGAAGACTCTTGAGAGTCTCTAGGACTGCAAGGAGATCCAACCAGTCCATTCTAAAGGAGATCAGTCCTGGGTATTCTTTGAAAGGAATGATGCTAAAGCTGAAACTCCAGTACTTTGGCCACTTCATGTGAAGAGTTGACTCACTGGAAAAGACCTTGATGCTGGGAGGGATTGGGGGCAGGAGGAGAAGGGGACGACAGAGGATGAGATGGTTGTATGGCATCACCGACTCAATGGATGTGAGTTTGCGTGAACTTCGGGAGTTGGTGATGGACAGGGATGCCTGGCGTGCTGAAATTCATGGCGTTGCAAAGAGTCGGACACAACTGAGCGACTGAACTGAATTGAGCTGAACATGACCGTTATATTTTAAGCTAATAAAAAGCCTTCATTCATATAAAAGCAAAACCTATTGCCAACCAATAAATATTTCAGGAAGTATGGCCAACACTATTACATTTGTAGACATTTTTGTTTACTAATGTATATGTGAGTGTGTGTGTGTATGTTGGTTGCTCAGTCATGTCCCAATTCTTTGTTACCCCACAGACTGTAGCCAACCAGGCTCCTCTGTCCGTGGAATTCTCCAGGCAAGAATACTGGAGTGGATAGAAATTCCCTTCTCCAGGACTAATGTATGTTCCATGAGATAATAATAATAGCTGACATATGACATATGGCTTATGACAAGTCACATGCATTCTGTGTCTTGGCTTCCTCATTCATTACATGAAGATATCAATCCCTACTCTGCACACTTATTAAAGAAAGGAGACAGTGTGTATGTTTGAAGCACTCATTTTATCCTAAAAGTTATACTAGTAAAGGACACTAGAAAATTATTAGAAAATATGTTTCCTAGGCTTATATAATTGCTAAGTCAAGCAAGAGATTGTAGAGACAAAATGAGCATTTTATCATTAGTGCTGGCCCACTGAATGCAGCACCATTACCGAGTCATTCAGCCAAGACTGATAGAGGTATCAGGAAGATACCAAAATTTATAAGGACTGGCTCTTGTCTTCAAGAAACTCACATCATTGTGCAACACTTTATGATCTATTACAGTGCTTCTCATCTTTTTAAGAAAAGAGGTACTTTTAAGAATCAGGTGAAGGGAAAATCATCTCCTCAACAAATGCACTCATGGGGAACAGAACATTATATTCATTGGCCAGGGTTTTTGCTGGCCTTGCATTAGGAATCCCTGATCTTCAGCAGATGGTCCATTGCAGAAAGAAGTGTTCGATGGACCCACAGCTCTGCAACATTGCCTTACTGGAGGAAAGAAATGTCCAAACCTATCATGCCCCTTCAAGCTTCTAGAGGATTCCTGGAAAGACCAGCCATATGTTTGTGAGACAGGGCTCTTCCCAGGGGAGTGAGCAGCAGGATACTGATTTACATGTTCTGCTAGAGAATTAGAAATTCTAATAAATTAGAAACTCTCTAGCAGAAGCAAGTGATATGAGGAAACTCCTTAATAAAGATTTAATGAACACTCCTCTGGAAACAGACATCTGATCTATAGTTAAGTGACTTTTCCTTCTTTTGAAGGCAAAATCATATGCAAGCAAAATGAACTCTGGTAGCCTGATCCAGCTATTGTAATCCCACCTACTCTACCCTTGGTCCCTGGCCCCCTTCACCTCTGCTGCTTCTGACTCCTCCTGAGTGTTTTTGTTTTTTGCTTTTTCCCAGAGGAGACGGGAAGATTTCCTTTCCCCTTCTATCAAGTAGGTATACTCTCTGGATCTGTTCCTGACCTTCTCCCATGTAATGTTATTCTTGTTCCTGCTGGTGAATGTCTCAAAACAAAAAAGTACTTTAACTATTGTTTTTATTCATATTATTCCCAAATAAGTAAAATTCTAACTCTGGCTTTGTTTTTATCTTCATTTCCAATGTGCATTGCAAATCATTCTTGGGATATTTAGTCTTTGACTCTTGCCAGCATTTCAAATTCAAGGTGGAATAGGAATCTCAAATAGGAATCTTTGTCTTATCAGTCAAACCCACCCTTTTTTATTTCCTTAAAATGTCAATGTCAAAGTCTTTTGACACTTCCCCATCTCTTTTCCGCTTATGTTCAAGGAATGGTCAACACTTACTCCATACTGCATCCTTGACACTTCTCCTAGCCATCATCCCATGACCACTCCCCTGACCACGGTGGCAGTTCTTCCTTTTAATGCATTCCTAAAGACTCCACCAAGAACCCTCGGCCATTCTCTGAATTCCAGGCTACAGTCCTCATTCCAACAAGTGCATATCCTCCCGATGACTGCCTTGATGTGCTGTTACAAACAGGTATTCCTATATTTATAAAACCTGAGATCACCCTTATGCCCGGAGACTAAACCCCCAAATCTTTAGTCTTGAATATAACTCACTGTTGTGCTATGCCAGCATTTCCTTCTATCCATTACTCTCCTTCCTGGATCCTGCATTTCTAGTGAGAATCCCTTTTGCAATACATATCCCAGAATTTCCCTCTCCTGTTTCTGGCTTGCGTAGTTTTCTTTCTGGAACAACTTCAACCTGGTTCCATTTGTTCAAATCCTAACCACTTATCAGGGTTCCTAACCACTTCCTTTTCTTTTATGAATACCCTCCTAGTTCTTCAGTTAAAACAACTATTTCCCCTTTCTCTGAAATCTTGGCACATTTTATCTCTACCTCTCCAACAGCATGTACTATTGCTTCCTTCTATTACAGACAATTCTGTACATGTGTTCTCTCTTCTCCGAGGCTTTTTGAAGGCACAATAGAAGTACTTTCATCTTTTATGTCTTAGGATAATCAGAATAAGCACCTAATGCCTCCCACATATTAGGTGCCCAATAAATATCTGTGAATGAATACAGCATGAGATCTAAAGGCCCACACAGCTGCATTAGAAGGAACAGCAAGAGTAGCTGCTGCTTCTACATTCTTGTGGCTAATTTAATTTGAGCCCACAGTTAGTAGCTCATTTCCATTTTTTACTCCCTTTGATAAAGTGTTTCCTTATTGAGTCTGAGGCTGTCTTTCCAGCCTGACAGAGTGGCACTGTAACCAATGCTGGCGTAATGCGATGGCTGCACACGGGGTGCATTAACAAACGGGTATACCACCTTGAAAAATCGCAAAAGGTGATACCCAAATGTTACTGTATTAACATTTGTCTACAAAATGCCAGGGTCCCATCATTAATCATAATAATCCATGCATTCTAAAATGTATTACTCTCACATGGAACATCACTTTGTAGATCATTTTCAAGCTACTGAATAAAATACTTTCTTCGTAAAAACAAGGGGCTACAGTACCAGACTAATAGTGGACTGTGTTGTGGTGCTAGGAAAGGCAAAGGCAGCTGAGCTGTGGATAGACTATGTTAATTCTTGCATTTCTCCTCCTGTTGCTATTGGTCAGGTAAGTTGTGGACACATGTATGAGCATCTTGCTCCAGAAAACACTTCACTGAAACAGGTTAGAGAACTAAATAATTTTATAATTGAGGTATGAGGAATCACAGAACCCAAAGCTAGAACAATTAAAAAAAAAAGATAGTAGTCTTATTTCTAGAGAGGTTGATTATTCATGTATGTAACATTTCTTTTTTGGTAATCCAATTATTTGAAATTTTTAAAAAGTGGTTTCGTATTTTGAGTTGAGAAAGCAAGGGAGGTGTTCTTTAGAAGGTGAGATAAACAGCTGAAGAAGGTCCTTTCTCCAGAAAGAAACAGCCATGGGACTTAACTAGGGAGAACTGTCTACTGCAAAAAATACCTGAAATTATCACAATACGTTTTTGTTAATCAGCTATATTCTAGCACAAAATAAAAAGATTTTTTTGAAACAAAAGAACACTGTTTTGAAGCCCTCTGGCCTATTAATTCTCAGATTTTTGCATGTACATTTTTTTAATTGAGGGAACTAAATTTAGGTTTGCTAAATTTTTACTTTACAAAGTACATATATTGGGATGGGGGCAAAAAAAATTCACAATAATGCCTCTTACAATTACATAAAAGAGCAAACATTTCCAAATGAAAATAAGACACTCACTTATAGTATATATACTGAAATTCATGAAGGTTTTTTTCTCCCCCATGAGAAGGTATTGAGTGGTTGGAAACCACTACTCTAATTTTGGTTAGTTCTAGCTCACTTGATGAAATTTGGAACAAGAAAGTTGATGTTTCTAGATCTGTGTTTCCTGATTAAGAGACAGGTTTAACCTAGATCTGCAGAAATGAAACTGGGAAAATTTTCAAAGAATTTGTCACATAAAAAAAAAAAGAGTCATTACTTGTGAAACAATATATATTTAAGCAACCCATAATTTAGCAAGCTTCATCAACTGTAACATGCACGGTGTTCCTTCTTATCCCCAATTTTAACTTTTCTGAAATTGGAATGATTCTTTTAAACAATGTTCAATGAAACCAGCTGGTCCTCAGACAGAGAGGCAAGTTGCCATTACCTGTATACGCATCATAGCCTGGAAAATGTGAACTTTAGGCTATTTGTTTACCCTTGCTCTCTAAGCTGACTTATTTCGACTGACGTTGGCTCCCATAATTAAATCCTTGCTTCAAGTTGGATCTAGAATTGCCCTCAAAAAGACTATAGTATGATGGCAGTACTAGAAAGAAAGAGGACCACATATACTGAAGAGAATAAAATTGAGAATGTAAACTACTGTAAGTGATGCAAGCATTCCTTACTGGAGAAATGAACTAACCCATTTTCTTGTAAAACAACAACCAAGGTTTTTTTGTTTTGTTTTGTTTTTTTTTTTTTCAGAGCACCCAACAATAGAAGACACATACAAAGAGTTAATTTGTGCTAGTAGATGAATCTTTTATTCCTGGGATATATACAAGGAACTGTCTGTTGGATGTCAAGCAGTACAATTAAAGGCAGAAGAATTCACCAAATCTCTCAGGATAGATCAGTGATTTCAAAGCATCAAGGATGAAGTACCTATGCATGCTTTGTGAAGGACTAGGACTGCTGGAGTGAAGTCGCTCAGTCGTGTTTGACTCTTTGCAATCCTATGAACTGTAATCTGCCAGGCTCCTCTGTTCATGAGATTTTCCAGGCAGAGACTGGAGTGGGTTGCCATTTCCTTCTCCAGGGGACCTTTCTGACCCAGGGATAGTACCTGGGTCTCCCGCACTGCAGGAAGACTCTTTACATTCTGAGCCAGCAGAGAAAGCCTAAGGACTACTGCTCAGGTGCTAAGCTGTCAAAATCATCCTGATAACTTTCAAAAATAGCTATATATTTATGTGGACTGTAGGGTTATGGTGACGGACTAATCAAATCATCAAACAGAAATGTAGAGAACACATCACTATTCTTTGAAATGTCTTAAGATTACATTTCAATCACAAAAGCACTAACAGTTTTAAATCAGAAAATGCATTATGTAAAGTATCATATCATATGCATGATAATTAATGGCTCAGTGTTAATTCAGAAGGATGACAAGAAGCCTTAGATTTATTTTTATTATTTTTTTTCAGCTCAAAGAAAAAGCAGGGTTTTTTATTTTTTATTTTTTTAGCCATTAAAATATTTTCAATGGTTTTGGTTGCATTTTGCACCCATGAGAGATCATGCCACTGCAACTGGGTAGATGACATTCTCAGTTGACACCACAGTTCAAAAGCATCAATTCTTCGGCGCTCAGCTTTCTTCACAGTCCAACTCTCACATCCATACATGACCACAGGAAAAAACACAGCCTTGATTAGACGGACATTTGTTGGCAAAGTAATGTCTCTGCTTTTGAATATGCTATCTAGGTTGGTCATAACTTTTCTTCCAAGTGAGTAAGCGTCTTTTAATTTCATGGCTGCAGTCACCATCTGCAGTGATTTTAGAGCCCAAAATATAAAGTCGGACACTGTTTCCACTGTTTCCCCATCTGTTTCCCGTGAAGTGATGGGACTAGATGCCATGATCTTTGTTTTCTGAATGTTGAGCTTTAAGCCAACTTTTTCACTCTCCCGTTACACTTCATCAAAAGGTTTTTTAGTTCCTCTTCACTTTCTGCCATAAGGGTGGTGTCATCTGCATATCTGAGGTTATTGATGTTTCTCCTGGCAATCTTGATTCCAGCTTGTGCTTCTTCCAGCCCAGCGTTTCTCATGATGTACTCTGCATAGAAGTTAAATAAGCAGGGTGACAATATACAGCCTGGACGTACTCCTTTTCCTATTTGGAACCAGTCTGTTGTTCCATGTCCAGTTCTAACTGTTGCTTCCTGACCTGCCTACAGGTTTCTCAAGAGGCAGGTCAGGTGGTCTGGTATTCCCATCTCTTTCAGAATTTTCCACGGTTTATTGTGATCCACAGTCAAAGGTTTTGGCATAGTCAATAAGGCAGAAATAGATGTTTTTCTGGAACTCTCTTGCTTTTTCGATGATCCGGTGTATGTTGGCAATTTGATCTCTGGTTCCTCTGCCTTTTCTAAAACCGGTTTGAACATCTGGAAGTTCACGGTTCACATATTGCTGAAGTCTGGCTTGGAGAATTTTGAGCATTACTTTACTAGCGTGTGAGATGAGTGCAATTGTGCGGTAGTTTGAGCATTCTTTGGCATTGCCTTTCTTTGGGATTAGAATGAAAACTGACCTTTTCCACTCCTGTGGCCACTGTTGAGTTGTCCACATTTGCGGGCATATTGAGTGCAGCACTTTCACAGCATCATCTTTCAGGATTTGAAATAGCTCCACTGGAATTCCATCCCCTCCACTAGCTTTGTAGTGATGCTTTCTAAGGCCCACTTGACTTCACATTCCAGGATGTCTGGCTCTAGGTGAGTGATCACACCATCATGATTATCTGGGTTGTGAAGATCTTTTTTGTATCATTCTTCTGTGTATTCTTGCCACCTCTTCTTAATATCTTCTGCTTCTGTTAGGTTCCTACCATTTCTGCCCTTTATTGAGCCCATCTTTGCATGAAATGTTCCCTTGCTATCTAATTTTCTTGAAGAGATCTCTGCTACTGCTAAGTTGCTTCAGTTGTGTCCGACTCTGTGCAACCCCATGGATGGCAACCCTCCAGGCTCCCCCGTCCCTGGGATTCTCCAGGCAAGAACACTGGAGTGGGTTGCCATTTCCTTCTCCAACGCATGAAAGTGAAAAGGGAAAGTGAAGTTGCTCAGCTGTGTCTGACTCTTCGCAACCCCATGGACTGCAGCCTACCAGGCTCCTCTGTCCATGGGATTTTCCAGGCAAGAGTACTGGAGTGGGGTGCCATCACCTTCTCCAGAAGAGAGAGATCTCTACTCTTTCCCATTTTGTTGTTTAGGCCCTAGGAAATTTCTTTTTTTTCTTAATTTTAAAATCTTTAATTCTTACTTGCGTTCCCAAACATGAACCCCCCTCCCACCTCCCTCCCCATAACATCTCTCTGGGTCATCCCCATGCACCAGCCCCAAGCATGCTGTATCCTGCGTCAGACATAGACTGGCGATTTGATTCTTACATGATAGTATACATGTTAGAATGCCATTCTCCCAAATCATCCCACCCTTTCCCTCTCCCTCTGAGTCCAGAAGTCCGTTATACACAGCTGTGTCTTTTTTGCTGTCTTGCATACAGGGTCGTCATTGCCATCTTTCTAAATTCCATATATATGTGTTAGTATACTGTATTGGTGTTTTTCTTTCTGGCTTACTTCACTCTGTATAATCGGCTCCAGTTTCATCCATCTCATCAGAACTGATTCAAATGAATTCTTTTTAACGGCTGAGTAATACTCCATTGTGTATATGTACCACAGCTTTCTTATCCATTCATCTGCTGATGGACATCTAGGTTGTTTCCATGTCCTGGCTATTACAAACAGTGCTGCGATGAACATTGGGGTACATGTGTCTCTTTCCATTCTGGTTTCCTCGGTGTGTATGCCCAGAAGTGGGATTGCTGGGTCATAAGGTAGTTCTATTTGCAATTTTTTAAGGAATCTCCACACTGTTCTCCATAGTGGCTGTACTAGTTTGCATTCCCACCAACAGTGTAGGAGGGTTCCCTTTTCTCCACACCCTCTCCAGCATTTATTGCTTGCAGATTTTTGGATCGCAGCCATTCTGACTGGTGTGAAGTGGTACCTCATTGTGGTTTTGAATTGCATTTCTCTAATAATGAGTGATGTTGAGCATCTTTTCATGTGTTTGTTAGCCATCCGTATGTCTTCTTTGGAGAAATGTCTATTTAGTTCTTTGGCCCATTTTTTGATTGGGTCGTTTATTTTTCTGGAATTGAGCTGCATAAGTTGCTTGTATATTTTTGAGATTAGTTGTTTGTCAGTTGCTTCATTTGCTATTATTTTCTCCCATTCAGAAGGCTGTCTTTTCACCTTGCTTATATTTTCCTTTGTTGTGCAGAAGCTTTTAATTTTAATTAGATCCCATTTGTTTATTTTTGCTTTTATTTCCAGAATTCTGGGAGGTGGATCATAGAGGATCCTGCTGTGATTTATGTCTGAGAGTGTTTTGCCTATGTTCTCCTCTAGGAGTTTTATAGTTTCTGGTCTTAGATTTAGATCTTTAATCCATTTTGAGTTTATTTTTGTGTGTGGTGTTAGAAAGTGATCTAGTTTCATTCTTTTACAAGTGGTTAACCAGTTTTCCCAGCACCACTTGTTAAAGAGATTGTCTTTACTCCATTGTATATTCTTGCCTCCTTTGTCAAAGATAAGGTGTCCATATGTGTGTGGATTTAACTCTGTATCCTTCAAAAAGTTAGGAAAATGTGGTCCAAAAGAACTCTTGGCAATGATAAAAATATTACCTATGTCTCCTTGTCCAACAAAATAGCCATTTGACACTTGTAATTACTGAGTTCTTGTAATGTGGTTACTGCAACTGAGGAATAAGAATTTTAATTTTATTTTAATTGATTTAAGTAGTTTCATGTAGCTAGTAGTTCCTGAAGGACAGGGAAGCCTGGCATGCTGTATTCATGGGGGTGTAAAAAGACAGACACATATTTGAGCAACTGAACAACAACAAGTGGTTACCATATTTGAAAGTGTAGAGCTAGAAGCAGGCGAAACACATTTACTCTTCACAACCGACCATGATACAAGTGCTTGAAACAAAAACAGGAAAATCAGCACAGACCTCACAAAACATGTGTCTTTAAAAATATGCTCCCTTTCTTCAGATCTTAACTCATAAGGAGGCTCCATTTGGAATTTAAAAACGTTTGGTTAATGCTGGTGATTACTGAGGAAAACAAAGTCAATTACAGCAAAAACTGGTGAGTTGGCAGGTGCTTAGTCCTCCTAGAAATATGATTTGGGCTTTCCATAAAATGGTAATGAATAATCCTGTTTGGCACAATTGGGAGAGACTTTGTGCTTGCCAACAAACAACTTCCTCTGGAATACTGTCAGGAAAGCTAAACAAGTGACATGCAAGCCCCACAGCAAAATTCAGTGAATTGTTTCAGAGAGATAGGTTAAAAAGTCACCATCAATCATGGTCACGAGTGGCCCAAGGCCATTTTGGAACTAAGCCAGACTTTAATGGTCTTAGCTTACCCATTAATGTTTTAAGAAATCCTGTGCTCGCTCTCACTCTCTTCCCTAGCCTGAAGGTTTAGCTGTTTACAAGACTGTAGAACATTTCTGTCAGAAACACTTTGCCCAGACACTCATGTTAGAGATGAGGAAACAAAGTCATTTGTACTGAACATCTTGTACACAAACAATATTTAATGAGCTACTACAGACACTTAAAGAAAAAGCCAAAACTTCCAGTGTGAATAATGAATTTCATTCATTCATTCAATAAATACCTGTCCTTGACAGATACATGTCACACCCTACACTAGTTACTAGGGATGTAGATGAGAACAGAGACACAAGAGAGGCCTTTGTGGTTATTTTCCTCCTTGTGTTAGTTCTACATTGTTTAAAGAGATATTCAGTTTTTTTCAGATTTCAGTTTTTTTTCTATTTTCAATGAAAATATTAGATTTTCTATTTTTTCAATATTAAAATATTGCTTGTATAATAAAGCTTTTAAAAGTTGAATATGTCTCTAGAAATCTAAAGAATACCCAGGTGTAAGGTTGCTTCTCAATTATTTGCCAGTGGAAGGAGTAGAAGTAGCAGTAACCTCATCATGCGATCATTTACTAACACTTAAGTACGTACAACCTGAAAGGCTGAGAAATGAGGTAAAATACCCAGAGAAGTTTTATGGTGTGTCAACCTAAAAAAAAAATTATAGAAAGATTTTCAGAACATACAAATCCAGTTTTAAACTTGTCTTGATAATGTACAGTCAGAAGTGTAAATACAATTTTGTAAAGTGATGAAATAAGAAAAGAAGTATGTCAAGGCTGAATATTGTCACCCTCCTTATTTAACTTATATGCAGATTACATCTTGAGAAATGCTGGGCTGTAGGAAGCACAAGCTGGAATCAAGATTGCTGGGAGAAATATCAATAAGCTCACATTTGCAGATGACACCACCATTATGGCAGAAAGTGAAGAGGAACTCAAAAGCCCTTTGATGAAAGTGAAAGGGGAGAGTGAAAAAGTTGGCTTAAAGCTCAACATTCAGAAAACGAAGATCATGGCATCTGGTCCCATCACTTCATGGCAAATAGATGGGGAAACAAGTGAAACAGTGACAGACTTTATTTTTCTGGGCTCTAAAATCACTGCAGATGGTGACTGCAGCCATGAAATGAAAAGACGCTTACTCCTTGAAAGGAAAGTTATGACCAACCTAACTAGACCACACATTAAAAAGCAGAGACATTATTTTGCCAACAAAGGTCCATCTAGTCAAGGCTATGGTTTTTCTAGTGGTCATGTATGGATGTAAGAGTTGGACTCTAAAGAAAGCTGAACGCCGAAGAATTGATGCTTTTGAACTGTCTTGTTGGAAAAGACTCTTGAGAGTCCCTTGGACTGCAAGGAGAGCCAACGAGTCCATCCTAAAAGAGATCAGTCCTTGGTATTCATTGGAAGGACTGATGTGGAAGCTGAAACTCCAATACTTTGGCCACCTGATGCAAAGAACTGACTCCTTGGAAAAGACCCTGATGCTGGGAAAGCTTGAGGGCAGGAGGAGAAGGTGACGACAGAGCATGAGATGGTTGGATGGCATCACCGACTCAATGGAGATGGGTTTGGGTGGACTCCAGGAGTTGGTGATGGACAGGGAGGCCTGGCTCGCTGCGGTTCATGGAGTCGCAAAGAGTCGGACATGACTGAGCAACTGAACTGAACTGATCTTCCAACAGAGAAAAGTAGTGGTTAGGGCTCTTGATCAGACACGCAGAAGAATCTCATATATTCAGTATATTGCATGTTTTTAAAATTACATTTGGGTTATAATTACAGTGTTTCCAACTCCCCTTTCTCCCTTCCTTCTTCCTTTCCTTCATTCCCTCCTTCCTCTCTTTTCTTTCCTTTTTTCTTTTTTTGATTCTCTGATTCTCCCCATGATAATGGAGCCCTACAGCTATTGTTAATTTGCTCCCCAAGCTTTACCCTTTCGCCTTATTTTAAGAGATCATAGGTAAGGTTTGGGGACATCTAAACTATCCTGAGGCAAAATGCATAGGTTCTCTTTGCCTCAGGGTCTGTTAAGGCCATACAAGTCTACTTCTTTATCCTGGCTAATAATTATTCCCAAGATCAGCTTGTCCTTTTAGTAATATGGTTTAGGCTCATGGAATTCTGACACCAAAGTGAATAAAGCAAGATGTTAATATATTAGATCAAGTCTTGTGAAGTTGCCATTTTTGTAAGTGAAAGTGGTTAGGTATCAGCAACTTCATAAGCTTCCAACTTCACTTTACTGAGCATCTATTGTGTCTCAGGCCAAATATTAAAACATCAATAGATTGTTTTGTTACTTAGTATTTCATACAGTTGTTTCACTGTTTTGAGAGGTCACAATATTTCATATTTTTAATAGGCATCCTAGTTAAGAAATCTGGGGAAACAGTTATTATGATTTCCTCTTAGAATTCTTTTTTCTTTATCTTTTGCTGGAAATGCTAGAAACTGACAGAGGAACTCTCCAACCAATACAAAACACCAACCTAAATTAGGTGGTTCTTTTCTTTCTTTAGAAGAAAAAACACAAAATCCTTGTGGCTCACACCCTCTGTACCCTGAGGAAATTGTTATATGCCTTATTTTTTTTTTAAAAACATCAGTCGTAAAAAGTACTTTTTTTATTTTTTAAATTTTTATTGGAGTATAGTTGATTTATCATGTTGTGTTACTTTCTGCTGTACAACAAAGTGAATCAGTTATATAGACCTATAAGGGAAAACATTCTAAGTAAGGGCAGATACATACATTACTTTTTAATGGTATTTTGTTGGACTATAGACAGTAGGGAAAGTGAAAGCGAGAAAGAACATGTAAAAAATTTTCACTGCTTTGTTGTTTAATACACTTAAAACTTAAAATACAAAATTTTCCTGATATTGACTAATGTATTAATGCTATTTGAAAATATCCACCTGATAACTCTATTTATAAACCTGCCACACACCATAACAGGGGATTTCTAAAAGTACTTTGGTTTCCCCTTCCTGTTCATCACTGTGAATGACTGAAAAAGCAACTTGTAATTTTTCTTGCTGAGTTTGGGCAAATAAGTGAAACCTGTATGCAGATATATGGGCTATATGAAAGTATCTTGGTTTCACTTCCTGTAATTTTCAGAATAATATTTACAATATAGTAACAGCTTTAGGAAGTGTGTAGAAAGATGAATCAAGGAAATCAGCCAATGAAATGTTGCAAAGGCAAAAAGATAAAGATAAAAATAGAGACGGCTAGGGTACTTCTCCACAAGGCAGAGTTAAATCATTCCAGGTGGTAACCAATGTGTCTTATTTTCAGAGATCTGTAGAGATGTATCAATAGATTTAATTCTTTTCTTTTGAATGTCTTCCAAGTTTAATAGTCTTCAGTGACAGGAAATGGTCCTTAGCATGCTCCTTACATAGCAGCTTAAGGCTTTCCCCATCATTGTACAGTTAGATGGAGGGATTTATCTCATGGTTCTTATATCGTGAGAACCAGCACTGATGGCACCCTGTGATGGTGCAGCTGTCTTCCTCTGGGTTAACAATTGAAGGATCCAGAAAAGTCTGGAGAAATGGAGGCAAGGATATTGGCTTTTCATTTTGTTACCTTGTGTGCTGGCTGCCTCTTACACATCTTAAGATTTATAAAATGTTAAAGCTAGTTGTATCAGAAAAATTTCAGAGAATATTTTTATGATTCCAAGGTATCTGTCAGAGTCCATCTTGCAGATGAGATGTCTATAAGTAAATTGGAATAAAATGAAATAGCTCTCTAAACTTAGCTTTTTAAAAATTCAGATCATTGGCCTTGCAGAGAATGACTGAACGGTGGGCAACCTGAGCCTCATAGATTTTACCCTGTAACAGAGCTATAGAACTATAATTTTCTAACACTACACACAAAAATAAACTCAAAATGGATTAAAGATCTAAATCTAAGACCAGAAACTATAAAACTCCTAGAGGAGAACATAGGCAAAACACTCTCAGACATAAATCACAGCAGGATCCTCTATGATCCACCTCCCAGAATTCTGGAAATAAAAGCAAAAATAAACAAATGGGATCTAATTAAAATTAAAAGCTTCTGCACAACAAAGGAAAATATAAGCAAGGTGAAAAGACAGCCTTCTGAATGGGAGAAAATAATAGCAAATGAAGCAACTGACAAACAACTAATCTCAAAAATATACAAGCAACTTATGCAGCTCAATTCCAGAAAAATAAACGACCCAATCAAAAAATGGGCCAAAGAACTAAATAGACATTTCTCCAAAGAAGACATACGGATGGCTAACAAACACATGAAAAGATGCTCAACATCACTCATTATTAGAGAAATGCAATTCAAAACCACAATGAGGTACCACTTCACACCAGTCAGAATGGCTGCGATCCAAAAATCTGCAAGCAATAAATGCTGGAGAGGGTGTGGAGAAAAGGGAACCCTCCTACACTGTTGGTGGGAATGCAAACTAGTACAGCCACTATGGAGAACAGTGTGGAGATTCCTTAAAAAATTGCAAATAGAACTACCTTATGACCCAGCAATCCCACTTCTGGGCATACACACCGAGGAAACCAGAATTGAAAGAGACACATGTACCCCAATGTTCATCGCAGCACTGTTTGTAATAGCCAGGACATGGAAACAACCTAGATGTCCATCAGCAGATGAATGGATAAGAAAGCTGTGGTACATATATACAATGGAGTATTACTCAGCCATAAAAAAGAATTCATTTGAATCAGTTCTGATGAGATGGATGAAACTGGAGCCGATTATACAGAGTGAAGTAAGCCAGAAAGAAAAACACCAATACAGTATACTAACACATATATATGGAATTTAGAAAGATGGCAATGACGACCCTGTATGCAAGACAGGGAAAGAGACACAGATGTGTATAACGGACTTCTGGACTCAGAGGGAGAGGGAGAGGGTGGGATGATTTGGGAGAATGACATTCTAACATGTATACTATCATGTAAGAATTGAATCGCCAGTCTATGTCTGACGCAGGATGCAGCATGCTTGGGGCTGGTGCATGGGGATGACCCAGAGAGATGTTATGGGGAGGGAGGTGGGAGGGGGGTTCATGTTTGGGAATGCATGTAAGAATTAAAGATATTAAAATTTAAAAAGAAAAAAAATAAAAAATTAAAAAAAAATTTTTAATATACAGTTTTATAGGCCCAAGGAGAAAAACAATGAAAGGTAGAGCTCAAGTCAAAAGAAGCGGGTGAGAGTCCACCCAAATAGAAAGGGAAACACTGCCTGCTTTCTCATTTCTAGGATTGCTTGAGAGTTTACATATGGCTGCTGGGAGCATGAAGAGGAGGGCATTGCTAATAAAATTCAAGAACACGATTAGGGATATCTCCGTTTCAAAATAAAAAGGAGAAATGTTCCCATAAAATATATCCTTTGACCTCAGTTTTCTCCCCAGGGACTAATTAATTCATGGAATTCTAGAGCTAAAAAATAACATAATGGACCAGGCATCTGGGCATAATGTAAATCACTGCTCATTCTCATAACAAGTTGGAAGTTAAGTGAAGGTAATCCTGTTTTGTAGAATAAGAAACTGAAATCTAGTAAGTTTAAGATATTTTTACAATGTTGATAAGTTTACTAAGAAAGAGAAAAGGCAGCTGAACTTTTGCCTGAGGGCTTCAAACCCCTTGCTGGTTTTACTGTGCCATGCCAACCATGTTGGGCAGGAATTCCCTCAATAACACTGACTCTGTGTGAATTCTGTATGCCAAATAATGCTACGACAGGCTTTAAACATAAAGCATCTTAATTTGGATCTTAACCTGTTATATGATACATTATAATACTTAAACTTTTAAAGTAAAAATCATTAAATAGGTAAAGCATTCACAGAATACAAATTCAAAGGTATATGAAAAGGCATATAATGAAGATTCTCTTTTCCGCACTCTCCTGTCCCTCAGTCAGCCGATTTCTCTTGGTGAATCAATGTTATCTTCCAGAAATTCAGTATATATATGCCCCCTTTTCTTATAGAAATAATAGCATAATATCCATACTGGTTTGCAACCTCATTTTTTCATTTAGCAATATATCTTGGAAAATATTATCCTTATGTAAGGAAGTCCCTCATTTTAATTTTTTTAACAATGTCACAGTATTTCACTGCATAGGCAAGCCATAATTCACTTAATTAGTCTCCTACCAATGGGAATTTAGGTTATTGCAATCTTTTGCTATTACAAATAATGAGACAATGAGTAATTTCTGAAATATATCATTTCACAGGTGTGCAATTACCTCTGTAGGATAAATTCCTAGAAGTTAAATTGCTGGGTCAAAAGACACAAATACTTGCAATTTTGATAAATGGTGCCAAGCTGCTCTCCTTAGAGGTTATATCATTATTAAAAAATCTTAGGAATACACTCAGAAAGAAATAAGGAAGATATACACAAGAAAAATGGAAATGTCGCTGAGAAATAGATTTTAAAAAACACAGAATACTTCATCTCCTATGTAGTATTCTTCCTAAAATAAGGACAGATGAACATGTTAAACAACACCAACAGGGTATAATCAACAAGATCCAGATGGCAGGAAACTCCACAGGACAAGTGATAGTTTCAACAAATAAAATGTAAAAATAAAGGGCCAGTGAGATGCAGGGAGGCAGATGGTTTAAAGAGATTTCAGAGACATATCAACAAATTATAATTTTTGGACTTTATCTGAATGCTGGTTGAGGCAAACAAGCTGTAAAAATCATTTATGGCATCATGAGACAATTGAGGGGAAAGACTAGGATAAATGGAAATTGATATCTTATTCTTAAAATCGATATCATAAAGCTGTAAGTTCTTCCTATATTACTCTGTACATTGAATGCAATTTCAATAAAAATAACAACTTAAAAAATTAAACAAGCTAATTTAAAGTTTATGTAGAAAAAATTTAGAAAACAGGAATAGCAAGAAAAGCTCTGGGGATAAAATAGTGATCAGATACTAAAATGCACTTAAAAGCTATGATAATACTCTGCGGAAGAAGGTGAGGGTGGATGATTTGAGAGAATAGTATTGAAACATATATATTACCATATATAAAATAGGTGACCAGTGCAAGTTTGATGCATGAAGCAGGGCACTCAAAGCCAGTGCTCTGGGACAACCCAGAGGGATGGGGTGGGGAGGGAGGTGGGAGGGGGGTTTAGAATGGGGGAACACATGTACACCCATGGCTGATTCATGTCGATGTATGGCAAAAACCACCACAATCTTGTAATCAGCCTTCAGTTAAAATAATTTTTTTAAAAAGCTACAATAATTAGAATGGTGAAAAATATAATTTGGTATAAAATTTAGCATGTCAAATCAGTGGGGTAACAGAGATTATTCAGTAAGTGATAACTGGTGTTAGAAAGAGGTGAAGATAAATTTCCAGGTATTAAAAATAAAGAAGATGAGTAGTTTGTATTTTAAATCAAAATAAGTTTCAGATAGATCACTTTAAAAGTGAAAACTGAAACTTGAAATTTCCAGGGAGACAGTATGGGAATTTTAAATAATACATTCATAAGTAAAGATACATGTATATATATATATACACACACACACACACAAAATATATATATACACACACACATATAAATACATGTATATATAGTTCATATATATATGTATATACATATATACATAGGTTACAGATATTTATATTTTACTATCTTTATGTATATATACTATACACACACATGTATTATACACACACATGTATTATATACACAGTGTTGAATGGAGAAGGCCTAAGTGTGACAATAACCCAGGAGCCATTAAAGATTAATAAATTTTACTATATACATACAGATTAAAATTCTGCACAGCAGAAATCATACGGGTAAAGTCAAAACAGAAGGGATAAACTGAAAAATCAGTTTAAATCTTAAAGATAAGGGATAAGTTCTCTACTCTACTAAGACCTCTATCAATCAATAAATCCAACAGAAATCCTACAGAAAAATAGGCAAAGGACAGACATCAAAAGATTTTAATAGCTCTTAAACACATAAAAAGATGATCAAACTTTTCTACAATTATTAATTATAGTAAAATTACACTGAGGTACCATTAGTTATTTATCTGACTGATAAAAGTAATATTATGGCCTAAACTATGCAGATATAACACAATGGCCTTAAGGTCTAGGACCACTGACTACAGGTACATTTCTTATGAGGATCAGGGTATTAACGCAGTGCCCAGTTTTAGATATTCATGACGATGCCCTTGAACCATCTCAAAACATTAGCTTATTTTGCTCAGTAGATTCTGGAGGAATATAAATAACAAATAGACAAACTACCGTAAGTCATCTGACACAAAATACTGGGATATTTACCAGGATAAATTTCAATTGTCTTTTTCTAGACATACAGAAAAACAAACTTTTCCTTGGACAGCTATCTATGATATTCAGTTCAGTTCAGTTGTTCAGTCGTGTCTCACTCTTTGCGACCCCATGAATTGCAGCACGCCAGGCCTCCCTGTCCATCACCAACTCCCAGAGTTCACTCAAACTCACGTCCATCGAGTCGGTGATGCCATTCAGCCATCTCATCCTCTGTCGTCCCCTTCTCCTCCTGCCTCCAATCCCTCCCAGCATTAGAGTCTCTTCCAATGAATCAACTCTTCACATGATATCTTCGCATAATATCTATGATATTCAGTTCAGTTCAGTTCAGTCGCTCAGTTGTGCCTGACTCTCTGCAACCCCATGAATTATAGCACACCAGGCCTCCCTGTCCATCACCAACTCCCGGATCACCCAAACTCACAGATTAAACGACAAATAATAGGGAATTCTCTGACAGCCTAATGGTTAGGATTCTGGGCTTTCATTACCGTGGCCCTGGTTCAGTTCTTGGTCAAGGAACTGAGATCCCACAAGTCGTGCAGAGAGGCCAAAAAAATGAGAGACAAATAATAAATTGTCATTGGTGTGCTTTTAACCCACAAGTCAGATTTTCCGCCTTTTGCTTTTAACTCACAAGTCAGATTTTCCACCTTCAATCATTCTGAATTGAGTAATATCTAACACCTTCTGATATTTATAAAGGAATAATTTTGTGGGTTTATGACCTTATTGTAGGACATGGCCACATGTCATATATCAAAATTACTTGCCTTAGCATAATTATGTTAACTGAGTGAAATGATGTTCAAATTTGAATCTCCATAGCTCAATCATGGCAGCAGTCAGCACCATCTGTTGATTGCTTTCCTTAGTGTCTGTGGCAGGAAGGCTCTCTGAGGTCAATTTTCTTTTTGGTTGTGGTTCTCTTTGCTAGTCCGTACTTCTTAGCCACATAAATGGATGACATTTTAAAACCCTTTGTATTTTTTGCAATAAAGCTACGAGGCAACCAAAGATGTTCTCAGGGGGGTGAGTTATTTTAAGATTTAGACCCTAGTAGCATTAGATAGCATGTGTGTAGCCTCTAAGGATCATTAATATCATTAATATGAGGCAAAGTCCTGGAATAAATGGCTTCTAGGAGAGCATAATTTATTCAGAATGACATGACTTTAAAATGTTTTTATCACCTATTATTAAAAAGAAAGATGATAAAACTCTTTCTCTAAATCAGCACTTCTCAGTATGTGGTCTGCATCAGAATTTCCTAGGAGATGGTGAAAATGCAGGTTGGAGGCCATATTACCAACCTCTTGAATCATTCTAGACATATACCCCTTGCCTCCTCACCTGTATTTTTCATGAGATATTTCAGGATGCAATCAAGTGTGAAAATCAAGTTGGGAAGATTATGAACTAGCATATGCCTCTCAGTAAAACTGAGCTTTTAGGCAGTGGTGGCGAGAGAATAACATTGTTACGTTTGTTTCTAGGATTATTGAACATACCTAGGTATTAAACGTACCTACCTCCTTCGTAGACTGCAAGCTCCACGAGGGCAGGAATCACCTCTATCTCACTCAGGATTGTCTGGGGTCTTAGCCCATTGCTTGACCTAGACTGCCTTCAACATTCACTGAGTGAATGATTTAAGTATATTATGCCCACTTACAGGTGAGCAAACTGAGGCTTGGAAAGGGTAGATAGCCCAAAGCCACTCAGAGGGTGAGCAGAATGTCCTTCCAGGCTGGCTCTAAACCCAGGCCCTTTCCTTGTCATGGGACGTTCAATTTGGTGGTAGAGGGGATCTATATCAGCTTTGCCTATTAAACAATCAAATCCTCAAAAAGCCCAATTAATGAGGTTATTTAGAAAACAAAATAAGTTTTGTTTACAGTGCTTTAGAATGTGTTAAAAAAAATCAACACAGCACAAGGGGATAAGAAGTGAGGGGATGTGAAGAACTATTTCAATTTTAAATAAAATGATGGAAAGTTTTCACTAAACAGGTGATTTTTTTGAACAAAGCCTTAGAGGAAGAAGCAAGCCACTGACACCTGGGGTCAGAGGCCAGGGACCACCAAGAGCAAATGCCTGAGGAAGGAGTGGGTCTGTTTAATCCAAAGATCTACAACAAGCCAACACAGATGGAACAGAGAGAGTGGGGAGGATGGGGTGAAACCTGATCAGAATGAGTTACAGAAGAACCAGAAGAGATGATTCAGAAACAGTACAGACAACACTTTGGAAGAACAGAGAAGAGAAGTGGTTAGTCAAGAGAGAGTTTCCTTTGTTTGCTTAAGGTAGGAGGAAACACAGGATGCTCCAGGGGAAGAGGCAGGAACTGATGATTCAGGAAAGAAGGGCATTGCAGGAGCGGATTGTGAGGTTGAGAAGGCTGAGAACCTGTGCACTGGGAGGGGGTGGCCTTAGAAACACAGACAATTCATCTACAGAAACAGGAGAAAAGACAAAGTATATGGAGGGACTTCCCTGGTAGTCTGGTGATTAAGACTTCATGCTGCCAATGCAGGGGGCATGGGTTTGATCCATGGTTGGAAAACTAAAATCCTACATGCTGTGTGGTGCAGCCAAAAAAAAAAAGAAAAAGAAGAAAAAAGCAAAGTACATGGGTAGAGAGCTATTAGGTCGGGCCCTGTGGTAGTGAGAGGCTATGCCAATCTTTTGATAGGTTCTCTTTTTTCCATGAAATAGGATGCAGAGGCATTAGCTGAGAACAAGGCTGGGAGCATGTGCTAGAGAACCCTTAAGAAAATCTTTCACTGCATTCTGCTGCTGCTGCTTCTAAGTTGCTTCAGTCGCGTCGGACTCTGTGCAACCCCATAGACGGCAGCCCACCAGGCTCCCCCGTCCCTGGGATTCTCCAGGCAAGAACACTGGAGTGGGTTGCCATTTCCTTCTCCAATGCATGAAAGTGAAAAGTGAAAGTGAAGTTGCTCAGTCGTGTCCAACTCTTAGCGACCCCATGGACTGCAGCCCACCAGCTCCTCCGTCCATGGGATTTTCCAGGAAAGAGTACTGGAGTGGGGTGCCATTGCCTTCTCTGTCACTGCATTCTGCTGCTAAGTCACTTCGGTCGTGTCCGACTCTGTGCGACCCCATAGATGGCAGCCCACTAGGCTCCTGTCCCTGGGATTCTACTCGTATATAAACATGGTACTTGGGAGTTTCCGCTTAAGCATATGGAAATACCTTGTGCACAAACTTTGGCCAATGCAGTGTTACTAATCTTTGGTTAGAATTAGCTTGGAAAGTAAACTGTATAAGTAATGAATTTTGAAAAATAATACAGATTGAAAACCTTCTCATCTGCTCTCATTCATATTGCAAATTTATTGTCTCAAAATTATTTCATGTCCTGAATGTCACTGAGAAATTTAGTAGATAGCTGAGCTGCACCCCAGAAGTGGGTTTCCAACCATAATTTAATTGGAAGGGTTGTAACTAAGTTTTACCATATGGGATTGCCAGATGTAATCAATGCAGTATAAGTGTGAAGAAGACATTATTGAGTGTGTCGAAGCACATTTTATAAGCAGTGAAAGCTATCATTTATGCAACAGAAAACACTCTAATGTCTTATGAAATTAGGACATCAGTAGAACACACAAGTGTTGGAGAGTTAATGCAAAACAAGTAATTTTCCTTGAAAGCTAGCATACTATTTAAAGACATATATAAGTTAGATCAGGGCTTCCCTTGTAGTTAAGTTGGTAAAAAATCTGCCTGCAATGTAGGAGACCTGGGTTTGATTCCTGGGTTGGGAAGAGCCTCTGGAGAAGGAAATGGCAACCTACTCCAGTATTCTTGCCTGGAGAATTCCATGAAGAGAGGAGCCTGGTAGGCCATTGTTCATGGAGTCACAACAGTCAGACACAACTTAGCAACTAAACCACCATCACATAAGTTAGATAATAAAAGTATTACTCACCATTCCTCCACCCTATCATATGAATCGAATCTGTAAGGGTGACATGGCTTAAAGTTCTTATGCCAACACAACAGATAATATAATTGGAAACTGATATAGTTGGGAATTTAGTTTTATTAACATAGAATCTGGGCAAATTCCTCAGCCATAATGTAGAGGCCCATAAAGTTTTCAACCTGGGGCCAATGGATGGTTTAACAAATTGATATAGGCATTACTGGATTCTTGAAACTCAGTGGCTAGTCTTAAACAGATAAATGTAACAAAACCTATGATGACCCCAAAAGTCTATCATACTAATGTCTGAAGGCAGGTTCAGAACAAAAGATCACAACTGAATAAACCATACAAAAGGCACTGTCTTCTCCCCTTCTAGGTCAAATTGAACAGAGTCTTTGTACAAGCAAAGAGTTCATCTGCCCTAATAGTTGTTGCACTAGTATTAAATCTTGCTCAAATATAGATGTATAAATTACATATGCACCAAAACAATGTCACTCCAAGGCTAAATATCCAAGATTACCCATTATGCAGAGGCTAATCATCTGGTTTTATTCTCCCTGAACTTGGATACAATTATTTGCAGGACTGTGATAAATCACTCCTAAGAGTTTAATGCCTTAAATCCTCACAATGTGGAATTCATACTCCCTCACAGACTAATAAAAGTGCATGTGAAATCAGGGAAGGAAAGGCAAACTCAGACAATCTGAACTATGTAATGTGTGGCCACGTTAGATAAATCCAAGAAAGGCATTCTATTTAAAGGGTTTAGCAGGTTAAGGCTTGTAAAGCAGTCAAGGCTATGCACACACACAACTTGGAGCCAAGCTCAGAACCAAAGAATCTCCCATTGCCAGCTGGAGAATTTAAGCTGGGAGATATGATCAGCCCAGCGACATACAGGGTGAGAGGACTGGAGGTCACACTTGTTCTCTGGTCAGTTGCTTTCTGCTGCCCTACTGTCCAACCAGTGTGTGATGCTGAGCTCTAAAGCCAGGTGGGTGCATCTTCTCTTGACATTAGTTATCCAGCCACCTTTCTCAGGTACTATTATAACTTTGGAAAGATGATTCCATTGGTGGTACCATACAGAGAAACTGTTGAGGTTGGATCACAGAGATGTACAGGCAAGACTAATTTAAGCTTGCAAGTGAAGAAGAATGCAAGCAAATTCTATAACAATTTCCAAAGCAAAGTTAAGGTGAAGAAAATGAATTTTACATTTAAACAGCAGTCTGTAAGAACCTTTCATTAGTGAATGGGTGCTAAATGCTTACAGAGTTGTAAATAAAAGGAACTGTGACTATGCTGGGCTTCAAGGCCAATTCTGTTGCACTCTTGATTAATCTTTAAGGCCAAGTTACCCTCTTTCCTGCCCAGAATGATGTCCTTAGCCTTTTTTTTTTTTTTAACCTGGCTAACTTCTATTTCTTTTCAAAAACTCACCTCATTGAAAGTGGCTTCCAGAAAGTAATTTTCATTTTTGAAATGTGTTCAGTGTAATGCTTTGACTGCAAAACTCTAAACAGATGTTTGTTGAATAGTAGAGGAAGATAACTATATTTAGGGAATATGAATGAAAAGAAAATTGGACTGAGAATGAGAAGACCTGAACTTGAGCCCTCACTCCCCCACCCCTACCCCCAACCACCACTCTGTGGCAGTATAGCTTTTCTTCTTGCTGGGACTCTGTTTCCAGGTCTACAAAATAGCAATCATAATGCCTTTTCCTTCTACTTTGTAAAGTAGCTACGATAAGAAGCGGCCGTGATGAACACATGGCTTTATTAGGGGGGAAAGTGAAAATGTTAGTCGCTTAGTCATGTCTTAACTCTTTAGGACCCCGTGGACTGTAGCCCACCAGGCTCCTCTGTCCATGGAATTCTCCAGGCAAGAATACTGGAGTGGGTAGCCATTCCTTTCTCCAGGGGATCTTCCCAACCCAGGGATCGAACCTGGGTCTCCTGCATTGCAGGCAGATTATTGTCAGAGCCAACAGGGAAGCCATCTATAATGGGTAGCCTTGAGCAAATCACAGAAATGACAGGCATCTATTTCCTGTGTCGAAGGAGGATCATAAAAACTTCTCTATTTCTTAACATTTAAAAAAAAGTTTTCAAATGTCAGAGAAGATGTTAGACCTTATTTATTTATTTATTTTTAGGTTCAAATTTTAGCCTTGAAATAATTTTACATTTAGAAAAAGGTTAAGAAAAGTACAAAGTATTCCTATATACTCTTCACTTAGTTTCTCCAAATATTAACATCTTACTTATAACTGATGCACAATGATCAAAACCAGGAAATTCACACTGACATAATACTACTAACTGACCTATAAATTTCATTCAAATGTTTCCAATTATTCATTTAATGTCCTTTTCCTGGTCCTGGATTCTGTCCAGGTTCCCACGTCGCATTTTGTTGTCGTGTTCCCTTAGTATCCTCCAATGTTTAAAAAAGTATCTCATGAGTGGATGCATTAAGACTGAAAATATCCTATTTCTCATCATACTTTTGGCCACTAATTTTAACATCCATCGACTATTCTTATCTGAAGCAATGAACACAGTGTTTGCCAAATGCTGATTTTTCTACTTCTATCGTTCTTTCTTCATTCATCAAACGGACTTCTCCTGCAAGCAACACCTGTCCCTTTTTTTTTCCTTATTAATGTATTTAAGTTATTTATTTGTATGATATGGACTCGTGGGTATTTGTTTTATATGCATTACAGTCCATTACTATCATTATTTATTTTATTTCACAAATTGTCCCAGGTTTGCTATGGCCTTTTTTAGATGATTCAACTCACAGATCAGTGCTTTGCTAAAAATCAATCCACTTCAAGAAATGCCTGTTTGGAGATGTGGCATAGGAGGAAAAATGAAAATGTATAGGTGGAGAAGGAAAAATGCCCGTGGTATGAAGGACAAAGGGTACTGAACCCAGATCCTGGCTGTTCCAAGAATGAAAAACAAAAGACTCATGGATACAGAAGCTCAGGGTAGCAATTACCCCTGACTTTTATACTGTGGCTGGAGATCTGACCATCTGGCAATTGGCAAGAAGGTTTAAGAAAATATTTATATGTCTGTATCATCTGAACATACAGAGGTCAGCCAGAAGCCATAACTACAAGTTCAATAACTTTATCTCACACGTTTATGCATGTTTGTGTGCATGTGTGTGCCTGTGCGTGCTTGAGTGTGAACAGAGGGCAGGGTGCGTAGTACAGGGAGAGATTAAGATATCAGCAGATTAGGCTACTGTAATGAGAGAGAACTTCTTGAAAACAGATAAAATCAACCTTGAATATGATTTGTATAACACAAATCCCTGTGCAACAGACAGGTGATCACGTTTGTTCATAAAATCACTTATTAATTCATCACACGGACTCACACTCTGAATGTTTAAAATGTTCCCAGCACTGTGCAAACACCACAGATATAAGCAACAATTAAACACTGTCTTTGCTGACCTTGCAGTTCAGTGGAACTGAGGTCATTTCAGAAAGCTGGAATGTTCCATGTGGTCTTAGAGAAAGCTTTGGGCTTCATCAGTAAAATGGGAGAGTTGGTCTTTGATCTTTAAGATTCTTTTCAGCATTGAAGTCATTTGATATTGTAATTCGCTAAACTGATTATTTAAAAATTACTGCTTAATGTGCCTTTCTCTCAAAATATCCTAATCAGTAATAGATGCACTTTTCTCTTTAATAAATCCTTTGTAGCTGCTTACTGAGTCTCACAGAGCTGATTCCCTTAGGGTAGAAAATCTCATTTACATACCGTCACCAACTCTATTTTTCACACAGTGGCTCAGACTTCTGACACAATGAAAAGTCAGCTGAGACTCAGAATACACAGTTTTTAAAGTCAGAAGTGTATTGTATATTGTATGCTTATTGTATATGTATATGCAATATACAATATACATATTATATACTGCATACACATTGCATGTTGTAGCTACTTTGCTTTCTTGTCTTCTCTTGATGAAGAGAAATCAAATAGCTAATCTAAATAATCTTAGTGGTGGACAGAAACAGCTTTCTTGGCTATGACTGTCATATTCATTACAAGGGGCACATGCTTCTCTGTATCTTCCAAAATAAGAAAGATGCCATATTTTTTATGGTAAGACATACTCATTTGGAAGTTTATTAAGAAAACAATTTCAGAAAATCTGCAACACATTTAATAGTTAACAATACAGGTGTTAAGTTTACTAACCTAAATCTAAACTATGACAGCGGGACTAGTATCTTAGAGAAAACAGAGAAGAAAAGTAGAAAAACAGACAAAATCCAAGATATTTTAAAAACTACTGATACCACACTATCAAATTTGTATTTTACACTATTGCAGGTCCAAATACGAACAGTGAGTGATACTGGTCTGCATTGCACTAAGTCCCAATACTAATCACAGTCTTCTCATGGTTCCCTCTCTTCCAATCTTTTAGTCTAAAATAACAAATCTTTTCATAAAGCATAGCCATATCACAATGGGCTTGGATGAAGGAGTTTTAAAACTATTATTTCATTTTTTTAAAGCAAGAACAGATTTTTCACTTGTATATTGATTTAAAATATTGAATCTACCACTATATCTTTGGTTACTTGCCTACTCTAAGTCAGAGGTAAAGGGGTGCTGCAGATAAAAATTTGAACTTATTCTAAAGGAAGGTCAGTTTAGAGTAATCACTTTAGTACCAATACCATCTGCTTTCTTTCAGTTTCTTAATGGAGAAACACTTCAAAACTATCATCCTGAAATGTACCATGGATAAAAATGCACCACTTCCTGCACCCCTACAGATAAGCTTATGAAATGTAGACCTGGGATAGTAAGTGTGTGAGATATGACCCAGTAACCTGTTGGGAGAGTTGAAAAGATTGAAAGTTGAAAGAGTTGAAAGTGAAGGGGGATTTGGATTGGTTGAATAAATATGTTTTGGGGAATACCAGTTAAGACAACAGATTGGGTTCATTGAGCTGTTAGAGGCTGCAGGAAAGGGTTTTTGATGATGTTTGTGAACAGCAGGAAAGGAAGAAAAGTAACTCAGGGAGACCAACTAGGTGGTCAGTAAGAGGAAGAAAGTTTTGTTGGGAGCCCAGGAAACAAGCAGCTAATGGAGCTGCAGAAGACATGGCCAAGATCAACTTAGCCCTGAACTGAAATGGGACCCCAGACCGTAGATGGAACATTGAGAAGCCCCAAAGTGGAAGGAAATGAAAGGGTTTAGCTCATTCCATGTGAGAGCACTGTAGTCAGTCTTTCCTGGTGGCTCAGATGGTAAAGAATATTCCTGTGATGCAGGAGATCTGGGTTTGTTCCCTGGGTCAGGAAGCTCCCCTGGAAAAGGGAATGGCAACCCATTCCCACATTCTTGCCTGGAGAATCCCCACACACAGAGGAGCCTGGAGGGCTAAAGACCATGGAGTCGTAAAGAATCGGACACAACCGAGCGACTAACACATACATAGTCGCTTAAGTCATTGCAACTTAAAACGAATTACGCTATCATGAAACAAATGATGAGGATGTGTTCCATGAACTTCTCCTCTTGAATATAGCTCTACCAGAAGTAGTTTTATTTCTACTGGGCAAATCTGGTTAGTGACACTCCCAGTGTGTTCCAAAGATATGTAAAATCAAGTTTTGCACCATCTATTTCCTTAAACCCAGATCCTAAACTTTAATGCTATTCTATGTTGACATTTAAAGTATTCAAATTTGAAGAGCCTCCATATACTACAGAAAGCACAGCTTTATGCTCAAAACTGCAGCTTGTGAAAATACATGCCCCGTAGAAGTAGGGCACTTAGAACTGTTTAATATTTCAATTGCATAAAATGCTTGTAAACATTTTACAATTATAGACTAGTAGAAGGCAACGGCAACCCACTCCAGTACTCTTGCCTGGAAAATCCCATGGATAGAGGAGCCTGGTGGGCTGCAGTCCATGGGGTTGCTAAGAATCGGATACGACTGAGCGTCTTCACTTTCACTTTTCACTTGCATGCATTGGAGAAGGAAATGGCAACCCACTCCAGTGTTGTTGCCTGGAGAATCCCAGGGACGGGGGAGCCTGGTGGGCTTCTGTCTATGAGGTCGCACAGAGTCGGACACAACTGAAGAGACTTAGCAGCAGCAGCAGAGGGCTTTAAGAGGCATTCATTTATTCTGATGGCTCAATTTACTTCTCATAGCCCAAGGTGGGGCTGTAATATGTGGTTCCGTTGGTTGATGAATTCTTACTTTCCTTATTTCTGGGATTTGTGGACATCCTCTGGTGATTCTAACCCTCATCCTTCTCTCCCTCCTGGATTTCATGCCTAATTAACTGATATAAAAATGAATGCAGAGCTCAGAAATTCTTAAACTGAAATAACACAAAGGTAAATGTGGCATGGCTGAGTCTCTTCCAACCAGTCCTTGGGAATATAAATATTTCCCTTGAAAAAGGGGCCTGAAGTAAGGTTAAGACATGATTTGGGAGGGTTAAGAAATCTATTGTCCTCTCTCCCCTTTAAAGAAAAACAAACAAATTATGGGCTAGCAACTGCTTTCAGGATTAAATCCAAAGTAATACACCCAGAGGAACACTCTATCGAGCACACGTTCTGACATGTTTTACCTACAGAGAGACAGTAGCATTACTATACAAAACCATTGTATAGTTTCTTTTATTTTTTAAAAGTACTTTTGCCTAAAATTGACAGCCTTCTAATATGGAGCCTTTATCAGTTATTATTCCAGTGACACTGGTTCTAGGCAAGATTTAAAATTGTTTCTCAACTTTTGCTTCAATATACCTGAGGAATATAATATACTTAAAAATACCTACTCCCTAGTAAGCAGTGGAGGTGAGGTGTTAAGTGTAAGGAGTCTGAAAAATGTTACAGAAATTACTCATGCACCTACCCACAGTTTTAATACTCACAGGGATCCAGGGCTTTTGAGAACCACTTGTGTGATTCGCAAAACAAAAAAATATATATATTACTATCTGAAAAAGGCATTATTGAGTACTTGCCATGTACTAGGGACTTCCTATGGTTTCTTTTATTAATCCTCTCAGAGTGTCACTAGAAAGGAACTCTGCCAAAGAATAAACAGAAGTTTGTTTACTCAATAAATATTTATTAAGCATCTGCTATTCACCAGGGACTTTTCTAGGTGTTGGGGATACAGCAGTGAACAAAATAAAGTATGTACTTTCAAAATCTTATATTAAAGGTTTATTTAGGGGCTCAGAAAAGTTACCTCAACCCAAATAAAGATGAGATTTGAGACCACTCCATGTTTCATGTATCATACACACAGTTTCAGAGGCCCCTCATTACTGCATGCTCTTCTGAACAATCTGGTTTTCTTTGAACACCAATGTCAAGATAGTTTTTCACTTCAAGCTGATAGCAGCTACTATGTACTGGGCCCTGGACACAAATACACAAGGGGCCTGCCTTATGGAGCTTATATCAAACAAATAAATCATACATATAGATATCTAATTGCTAACTATGTGGATCAGGAAGGTCCCCTGGAGAATGAAATGGCAACCCATTCCAGTATTTTCGCCTGGAAAATCCCATGGACAGAGGAACCTGATAGGCTACAGTCCATGGGGTCACAAAGAGTCAGACATGACTTAACAACAATAACAAACTGTGTTAAGTGCAGTGAAGAAAAGTTGGCAATGTGCTATGTCATAGAATCATGGGGCCCTAGTTTAGATGAGAGAGGACCAGGAAAGGCCTTTCTGAGCCAGCGTCACTTAAGCTGAGCATTGATGGATAAGTAAGAGTTAAGAAGAGAAGCGGTATTCCAGATGGAGGGAATGACACAAAGGCATGAGTTCAGGAGAGAGTTTTGTGACTGTGAGGAACTGATAGACATCATTAAACAAAAGGGAGGGAAGAGGCTGGCTTAGGTAGCTAGGGGTCAGAACATATAGGGCCTTGTGGGCAGCAAGTATGTTGCATTTTCTCCTAAATGAAGAATAGTTTAAGAAGCTGATGTTTACAGAATGGATTTCAAGGAAGTCTAGAAGTACAATCCTAAAGACAAATTGAGTGGTTACTGTAACAATCTGAGTGAAAGGAGACAGTGGTTAGATTAAGGTGGCTAAAAAAAAAAAAAAAATAGAGATAGAAGAGAAGCAGACAGATTCTCAATATTATAAGAGACAGACTGAATCGAACATAGGTGATGGAAAGGAGGGACGACTCCTTGGTTTCTCCTGTACCAAAAAGCAGGGTGGAGGTGCCCTTCTCCAGGAAGCAGGAGGTTGAGCAGAACAGACAGAAGTGAAGAAGGAGATCAGAAATTTTGTTTTGAATAGGTAAATCTGAGATGCCCTTGAAACATTCACTTGAAGAGTCAAAGAAATGTAGTTAGATAAATGAGGTAAATGGCACCCCACTCCAGTACTCTTGCCTGGAAAATCCCATGGATGGAGCAGCCTGGTAGGCTGCCCTCCATGGGGTCGCTAAGTCAGACATGACTGAGCGGCTTCACTTTCACCTTTCGCTTTCATGCATTGGAGAAGGAAATGGCAACCCACTCCAGTGTTCTTGCCTGGACAATCCCAGGGACAGGGGAGCCTGGTGGGCTGCCGTCTATGGGGTTGCAGAGTCGGATATGACTGAAGTGACTTAGCAGAGTTCAGAGTGGGGCTTCCCAAGTGGTGCAGTGGTAAAGAATCCACCTGCCAAACCAGGAGACCTGGGTTTGATCCCTGGGTCAGCAAAATCTCCTGGAGGAGGAAATGCAACCCATTCCAGTATTCTTGCCTGGGAAATCCCATGGGCAGAGGAACCTGGTGGGCTACAGTCCATGGGGTTGCAAAGAGTCGGATACAACTGAAGGATTAAACACAAATGCACACAGAGTTCAGAGTATAGGTCTGGGAGAGGGGGATATTTGGGAGTTGTCAGCACATTTAAGCCTATCAAGACAAATGAGATTTCCGTGGCGGGGGGAGGGGTATGTGGTGAACAGCCTGCCAATGGCCAAGCATTGGAAAATTCCAATACTTGTAAGACCTAGGAGGACGAAGTAAGAAAATGACCATCCACATGAGCACAGGGCCTGGCAGAGAGCAAGGACACAATGCCTCTTTATTATTAGCTGAGAAACAAAGCCATATTTTAGTGTCTAGTGAAAAACACTTTCCCAATTTGAAATAATTGTATAATATCTAGGCTGGCATAGTTAATGTACTACATTAAACTAAGTCAACTGTCTTTTTCTTTTTTTGTAGGTCAAAAATAGTCAAATTTTGGCATTTTTATCAAGTTTATTATTATACAAACATAAGTTGTAAGAAAATCCATTATATCACAGAACACAGTTCTAAAATGTTGTCCTTTCACACATGGAGAGTAATCTTTTGCTTAACTTTAGAAGCTTCATTATTAATTTAGATATTGTAAAAGATATTTTAAAAAATCATACATGGTAATGTTGCATACCACTTAACCAATTAATTTCACCCTGGCAATCAAGCTGACAGCCTGAAAATGTCATTGACAACTTATTATCATACTCTGACTACTGACAATCCCCAAACCACAACTCCCTGGGAAATCTACATATCTATCAGGGTAAGCATTTTCAATTTCACACATTTTGAATTTTCCATCTGAGTTAAGAAAAATCTGACTTCCCAGTTCTTTATACAGGGAAAAAGAAAACATTAATAGGAAACTAATAGACATGGTTGACAGCTCTATAATTTAATCTTAGTTCGTAAGGGACTATGCTTTGAAAGTTTGAATTACTCTGTATAATCATAGGTCTCTTTCATTCACCCCCAAAAGTTAATAATTCAATATACTTTCAATTTACCAAGGACTTGTGATTTGCCTTGTGGCTCAGCTGGTAAAGGATCTGCCTGCAAGACCAGAGACCTGGGTTCAATCCTTGGGTTGGGAAAATCCCCTGGAGAAGGGAAAGGTCACCCACTCCAGTGTTCTGGCCTGGAGAATTCCATGGACTATATAGTGCATGGTGTCGCAGAGTCAGACACGACTGAGCAACTTTCATTTTCACACTTTCATGATTTCAAGCTGGGATTACAAGATGTCAAATGAATAAATTGGACCGGTGTAATAGAGAGGAGTGGCATCTGCAGCAAATAAAGAAATTTTTTTCCCCCTAAAACATAAACTCTGCAAAAACAATCCAGATGAGATAAGGTGGCAGGATTTCAGTCTGCCCAGCTGGAAGTTGGACACATATGATTTAAAGTAACCTTGTAGTGGGTTTTTTGGTATTATCATTGGACATCCTCTAGTTTTATCTGAAGTTAGAATTTTAAAATATTGATTTTATTTTTTAAAGGGGTAAGACCTACAATCATAAATGTTCTCATTTAAGAATGAAGAAGACTTCATAGTTGCAGAATGCAAGGCGCATGACACCAATGCTACGTAGTAACTATGGAAAAGTCTATAGCAATACACAGAGGATTTTGGTCACTTTTGAAGAAATGACTGTAAGCCATGTTTAAGCTAAAAACAGCAACAACACAAACTTGATCCTGTGAGGCCATACCTGAGACAACCTACACAACTTTCTGTGCCTCAGTTTCCTCATTTCTGAAATGGGGACTAAAGTAGTACTTGTCTCATAGGATTATTATAGAAATTAAGAGGAATCATGTATGTATATAAAGATACTAGCACAGTGTGTAGGTAGAGGTAAAACCCCAGATTCAAAAAACAACAAAGTACCTGGATTTCCCTCTGCACAACATCCACTGCCTTCTCAAACCCTCTCACTTTACCTTCTCTCACAATAATAGTCTCCACATGATCTGCAAACAAGTATCAGGAACATAGGATTGTACACCCATTGTTCAGTGCGGCCTTTTATATTTCAGTAATTTCTATGTGCAGTCATCTTGTTCTTATTTTCCCACCCTAAACTGTGCTGATAAAATTATACTTCTCAGAGAGCTTCCTAAAACTCAACCAGGACAAGAGAAAGCTGACATAAGGTACAATTAGTCATTACATATGCACATATCAAAAGTAAATATACCAACATTAACACCATTATTTTAGATACTCAAATAAATAGATATGTAACTATACGTAGAAAAAGCAAAATTTTGTTTTTTTCTTAACTTCTCTGAAAATGTCATCCTGGCTGAGTATTTTACCAATAGCTGTTAATTTACTATTTATGTACCAAGATTTCTATTACCATTTGCATGAAACAAAGAAAACATATAGTCTATTTTTTCTCAGAAAACTGGAAATGTAACTATTTAACCTCTTCGTCACTCAGCTTACTGCTCTTCACTCATCCAACTAAGCACCTCACCAGCCCAGGGCACATATGTCAAACAGGTCTTCACTGAGGTTTCAAAACATGTACCTTTCAGATGACTACGTTTCTTTAGTTTCACAGTTCCCCCCCCCCCACCCCCATTTTTATTGGGAGGGTTTATATTATTGAACCATTGCCAATTTGTCTAAACACACAAATTAAACAGTAAATTAAACAGCTTATTAAAAGTAAACAGGCTATGAATAGAGGCTTGAGGGGCTAATGAATGCATAAAGTAATTTTACCGCAAGAAATCTGGCTGGAGAAAGCTGGGTTCTAAGGTATGTTTTGGTGAATGAATTCTGGATCAACTTGATAAATACGATCTTTCTGTTAAAGGTTTTCTAAAAGTTATTCTAAGAGAGAGAAAGAGGAAAACATTTTTTGAAGTATCAGCTGGTACACTATTATATTTAAAGTGAAACTGGGCTTATGATTTTAAGTTGTCAGCCATATCATCAAATGACTGTCTTTACCTGTATAAAGACAGCAATTACTGTAGTTAATGATTCTTAGTGATGGATTATTCATGCTAGTTAGCTAGCTGAACATTATGTTTCTATAATAGTAAAAGCATAATTAATATGTTTTGTGGCAGTTAAGAAGCAGGTGTCAAATCAAAAACTAAAACTTTCCAATTAGGGTGACAGAAAAAGGAAGATGATATGAAAGTAAACTAAAGCAACGACAAAAATTTTAAGACTGAAAAGAAAGGAAATGAGACAGATTTTAATTAAAGTTGACTTCCTTAATCTAAAAGCAAGGAGACCCTTTTTTTCATAGGGATGTGTCAATGTCAAGTAAGCCAGTACTTTTTATGAAATGAAGCAAATTGAATATAGATAAATGAACATAATCCTCTTAAGACAGATTTAAATGCTTCAGCTGATTTATAATTATCACTACATTTTTAGGTCTCTAAACTTATTTTTTATTGTAGTAGAAAATAATCTATCTTAACATTTTTAAGTGTATACAATTGTTACTTTTTGAACCATTACAATGATCCATTTTCCTCTTATTACTCAGATTCACAACTTTCTTAGTCATTCTTCCTTAGCCATCTCCCTTACTGCATCCCTGGGATCACACACTGAAATGCCCACAGAGGCTGGCATGGGAAGTGGGAGCAAGCAAGATAAATGGGCCCCAAGGAGTTCAATATAAGACAAGAGAGAATGGTTGTGGAGAACTGACATTTACACACATACACACGCACACTTACGTGTGGGCTGACCTCTGACTTGTTTTGAAATCCTTGGCCTGTAGCTAATAAAGGGACAAAACCTGTTGATTCTGTATCCCAGATCTTCCTTGAATCTATATCATCACTGCTACCACCTCTGGGCCACTGTGATCACTTCTGCTTCCTCCCAAATTCTACTTTTGTCCTTTCCTTATTCTCAGCTTTACATGTTTATTTGTTTCCCTAGAGTCCAGATCTGGTAACAAAACCCATGTTTTCTGTGTCACATTGTTTTATGTATTTTAAGGCGACATGACCAGCATGAATAGATTCATGGCTATTGAAGCTTCAGTGTGTAATATATCTTTTGCAATATAAATTGTCTTTATTGACCAGATTAAAGTTTTTGCTTTGAATTCTGTCACCTCACAAATATGTCACTCTGTATTATTAAATTTATTTTTGTCTATTATTGCATTGCCGTTCTTTTACTTTAACCGATGCTACTTTGCTTAGCATTGTCTTTAAAAACAAGTTTTTGCTTTTCACCCACCATGGCAGATTCTACCTTTCAATAAGAGAGCAAATCTGTTGATAACTGTAATATATTTGCTTAGCATTCTGTCATGCTTCTTGTTTATTCTTTTCTTTTTGCATACATCACATATTTCCTTTGTTCTTAAATACTGTTTTTCTGGAATATGAAGAATAAAACAACATCTACTGACTCCACAATCTGTAAAATAAGGGATTTAATATTCTTTCTTATACATCTTTCTCTGTTTTTGAAGTGATCTGGGGTATTTGACCCAGAACATTATTTTTTCTACCATAAGGCATCTTATAAGAATCATTTTTAACATCTGAGTTGTTTAGAAACAAAATAGGAACAGTTTATTTAAATGTCATCCACTTCATCACTTTACAGTTCCAGTCCTGAATCCCTAATTCTGATTCCTTGGCCAGCAAAGTAAGCATTTTTTGTTGTTGTTGTAGCAGTGGTGGTGTGCATGTGTGTGTGTCTGCCCTTGTATGGCCGAGAAGATCATTCTTTTGTTCTTCACACTGAACCCTAGCTCATCTCGATAAGCAATTTTGAATCATAAACTTATTTCACTGTAGCTCTATATACATTATTCCATTACCTCCTGTCATTAAATGCCACAGAAGAGAAGTCTGATCACAAGCTAATATTTTCACTCCCTTTATTTTTATCTGCTTGGAGTACTGTAGGTTCTTTTCTCCCCCTTCATTTTAAAATTAAAAAATAAAACAACTTTACCAAAGTGTGGCTAGATTTCATTCTCCATTAATTTTGCCTGGTGTTCTAAGGCCAAATCACATATAATGAGAATATTTTCTTTATTTTTATCTGCTGGTTTGGATTCCTTATAATTTAATCTTCTATAACTCTTACTTTTAAAAACAATCACCTCATATATATTCACTTACACTTTTTATATGTTCATTTTTAAAGCATACAAGTCAGTTTTTAAAAGCTCTGCAATCATCAATGCTATTTCTAGAACATTTTACCCCAGAAAGAAACCCTATAACCATTAGCAGTCACTCTCCATTTCCCGTGTCCCTTAACACTAATCTACTTTTTTTGCCTTTATGGATTTGGCTATGCTGGATATTTTATATAGAATAAAATGTGGCCTGTTGTGTCTGGCTTTGTTTAGAATATTTTCAAGAGTCATCCATGTTGTAGCGTTTATCAGTACTTTATTCTTTTCTGTGGTTAAGTAATACTCCATTGGATTGTTGTACAACTGTTTGCTTATCCATTTATTTATTGAGGAACACTGGGCTGTCTTCATAACACTAGTATAAACATTTGTGTAAAAGTTCTTGCATGGAAATATTTTTATCTCAATTCTCCAGGCTTGTGTCCAGAGTGGAACTGCTGGGTCATATGCTTAATATATGGTTAATATTTTGAGGATTAATCAAACCATTTTCAGGCTTCCCACATGGTGGTGCTAGTGGTAAAGAACCCACCAGCCAATGTAGGAGACCTAAGAGACATGAGATTGATCTCTGGATTTGGGAAGATCCCCTGGAGGAGGACATGGCAACCCACTCTGATAGTCTTGCCTGGAGAATCCCATGGACAGAGGAGACTGGCAGGCTACAGTCCACAGGGTCGCAATGAGTTGAACATGACTGAAGTGACTTCACACGCAAACCATTTTCATTGTGGCTGCACCATTTTACAGCCCCACCAAGAATTTAGGAGGGTTCAATTTTCTCCATATCCTTACTAGTATTTGTTATTGTCTTTTTTATTTTAGCCATCTAGTGGCTGTGAATATAGGTCCTATGAATGTCTCTTCTCAAGAAGAGATTTGTTTGATTGGCAAATATTTTCTCCTGTGGCTTATGTTTTCACTTTCTTGATTTTGTCATTTGAAATGCAAAGTTTTAAATTTGATTACTTTTATTTTGTCACTTGTGCTTTTAGCATCATACCTAAGAAACCACTGACTAATGTAAGATGATGACAATTTACTCCTTATGTTTTCTTTTAAGGGTTTTATAGTTTTAGCTCTTCTGTTTAGGCCTGCAGTCCATTTTGAGTTACATTTACATATGGTGTGAGTTAGCAACCAGTTTCACTCTTTACATGTGGATATCATGGGCTTCCCTGGTAACTCAGCTGGTAAAGAAAACAGCAATTCAGGAGACCCCGGTTTGATTCCTGGGTTGGGGAGATCCCCTGAGGAAGGGACAGGCTACCCACTCCAGCATTCTTGGGCTTCCCTGGTGACTCAGATGGTAAAGAATCCGCCTGCAGTGCCGGAGACCTGGGTTTGATCCCTGGGTTGAGAAGATCCGCTGGAGGAGGGCATGGCAAACCACTCCAGTATTCTTGCCTGGAGAATCCCCACCCACAGTGGAGCCTGGAGCCTGGTGGGCTACAGTCCATGGGGTGAGAAAGAGTCAGACACGACTGAGCGACTAAGTACAACACATCATTATCTTAGTATCATTTATTGACGACTCTCTGTTCTCTTGTTGCAAATCAACTGTCCATAAACATAAGGGTTTGTTTCTGAACTTTCAATTCTATTCCACTCGGTCCTTTGCATTTTTAAATGTTTTAAGATCAGCTTATGAATTTTTGCAAAACAAAGGCAGCTGATATTTTGATGCATTAAATCTGTAGATTAAACTTGCGGAACACTGCCATCTTAAAATATTAAGTCTTCTAATTCATGAACACAAATTATCTTCCAGTTTATGTTTCCTTTATTAAATGTATTCCTAAGTATTTAATTTTTAGATGCTATTGTAAATGGATTGCTTTTAATTTTGTTTTTGAATGTTCACTAGTGTATAAAAGTGAACATTTTTACACACTAGTGAAGGCAATGGCACCCCACTCCAGTACTCTTGCCTGGAAAATCCCATGGATGGAGGAGCGTGGTAGGCTGCAGTCCATGGGGTCGCTAAGAGTCAGACACGACTGAATGACTTCACTTTCACTTTTCACTTTCATGCATTGCAGAAGGAAATGGCAACCCACTCCAGTGTTCTTACCTGGAGAATCCCAGAGACAGTGGGCCCCTGTCTATGGGGTCGCACAGAGTCAGACACAACTGAAGCGACTTAGCAGTGTATAAAAAAATAACAACTGAAATCTTTATTATGCTCTTATGGCTTATAACCTTCCTGAACTTAACAGTTTGTGTATATGTGTATTTCTTAGAATTTTCTAAATAATATATGTTAATCTACAAATAGAGATAGATTTACTTCTTCCTTTCCAATCTGGATGCTTTTATTTACTTTTTCTTGACAACGGCTCTGGCTAGAACCCCTACCGCAACGCTGAATAGAAGATGAGAGGAGACATCTCTTCAGACATCCCTCCTGATCTTAAGGAGGGATATTCAGTCTTTCACTATTAAGAAAGATGTTACCTATGGGTTTTTTGCAGATGTCCTTTGTAAGTTGAGGAGGTTCCCTTAAATTCCTAGTTTGTTGAGTGTTTTCACCAAGAAAATGGATTTTGTCAGGTGTTTTCTGTATCTATTGAGATGACCATGTGACTTTTGTTCTACTGATGTGGTATATTACACTGCTGATTTTCATGTTTAACCAACTTTGCATTCCTGGAATGGATCCCACTTGATTACGGTATATAATTTTTATTTGTTGTCAGATTTGACATAAGGACTTCTGAGTTTACATTCAGAGTTCCTATTTCTTCTTGTTTGGGTAGTTTGTGTTTTTGTACTTATTTGTCTATTTCATCTAGGTCATCTAATTTGTTATCATATTATTGTTCATAGTATTCCGTACTACTATCTTTTATTTTTCAAGGCTAGTAGTAATGTCTCTTCTTTATTAAATTCACTTAAAAATTTCATTTTCCTCTAAGTTTTAATAAAGTATCTTAATTTCTCTTTAATTGACTCTCATAGCTTCCTACAATATTCAATATGCTAGTCAGTCTTTATTAATTGTATTTTAAAGTCTTGGCTTTACTATTCTGTACATTTGTTTGTCTCTTACATCAAGACCCCTGTCTCTACATAATATTTTGTGCAACTCCTGAAAATTTCTTAAGATTAGATGATTCGCTTCCCAGCTTCCTGAACTTTTATTTTAGGCGTAGGGAGTACTTAATTTGTGAGAAGGCAATGGCACCCCACTCCAGTGGCACCCCACTCCAGTACTCTTGCCTGGAAAATGCTATGGACGGAGGAGCCTGGTAGGCTGCAGTCCATGGGGTCGCTAAGAGTCGGATATGACTGAGCGACTTCACTTTCACTTTTCACTTTCATGCACTGGAGAAGGAAATGGCAACCCACTTCAGTGTTCTTGCTTGGAGAATCCCAGGGACAGGGGAGCCTGGTGGGCTGCTGTCTATGGGGTCGCACAGAGTCGGACACGACTGAAGTGACTTAGCTAAGCAGCAATACTTAACTTTAGAGATTCTAATCCCTACTTGAATTAAAAGTTGTAATTCACTTAAAATAATGTCATAATAAAATAAAAGCTAACATTTAATAAAATATTTAATAAGTATGTAACACATGCCAAGTATTATACAATGTACTTTATGTGAAATCTCTATCAATATAAACATCCTTGAAGCTACAGATTACAAAACCAAATTTTAACCCAGTTTTGTACGACAACAGAACCCACATTCTTAACCAGTGTTTGACAAACTTTAAAAAGGACCAGATAGGAAATATTTTAAGTTTGTGGGCCATATGGTCTTTGCCACAATGACTCAACTCTTCTGTGGTAGCAAGAAAGCAGTCTTAGCAATCCGTAAATGAATGAGCATAGCTGTTCCAATAAATTTGACTTACAAAAAAAGATAGTATGCCACAGGCCACATAGGTTGTGGTCCCCTGCTCGTCGCCAGCACACCACGCTGGCCTCCTTCTCTTTCAAAGCCTTCCCTTATTACCACACAGATAATTTCTTCTGCTTCTGGACAGGTGTCACAGCAACTGTTGCAATGCCATCATCCTAAATCGCATGTCATTGTTTATACAAGTATGCTTTACAATGTCAACTTTTGTTAACCATATTGACAAAAGATTATGCCAAGGAGTGATGATTTTATGTGTTTTGTTGTATCTCTGTGTAACAGCCAACTCCATGCTTCAGATTATAGTAGTTTAGAAATTTACATGACTATATCTAGAGTTTTGCCTCAATAAAACCACTGATCTAAGTTCACATAAAAGAAATATTAAGAACTGGACAATAAAGATGTTGATATGGAAATACAGACAATTGCAATATAGCCAAGGTCCTATGGTCAACATCTTTGACTATGAGCTCTTTCACTGTAGAAGAAGTACTTGTTTCCATTGTCTCAGTTTCAACTTTTTTCACACTTTCTTATCAGAAATCATAATTTATCAAAACTCTAATAAGTCCTATGATGTATTTTTATAAGAATGAGTAATACTTTAGGTAATAATCAGTGTATAGATGTTGGTAATATTTTTTACATTTTAAAAATGGTAACAACACCATTTTCCAGGATTAAATTTTTTGAGAGTGAGTTCCTGTCTATGAAGCAATGGCTTTTGGCCTTTTTTTTTTTTTTTTTGACAGCATTTGTTTTTAAGGTTTGTTTACTATTCAATTGTTCTTTCATTTACACTACACCTATATTTTTCAACTTGACCTATATGAAGATTCTTTGAGGCTTAAAGCAGATTTAAAAATAGAAATATCCTTTCAATGTTACAGAAAATATCTGTAATGAACAGAACAGGACAAGTATTATATGTGATTTGGCTAGAACTTTTAACTAGAGATATCACCAGTCTTTGGGAAATGCCTTTGCCCAGAGACTTTAACTCTGGTAGTCATAGAAACAAAAATTTGGTGTAAGAAGATTAGAGTTTTCTAACCTGGGGAAAAAAACAAACAGAAACCCAAATGAACAAATAGGAAACAATGAGTTAGTTAGAAGAAGACGGAATACATTTTAAAGTTAGTAAAGTTAGTATGATTTTAATTATCAGACTATGGTTAACACTATTGATTGGTCACCCCAAATTACATTAAAACCATTGTTCCCCTACTTCATCCACTGCAAAGGCCCAAAGTCCTTGATATCTCAACATCCCTTAATGCTAGGGGTAGCTACATGCCATGGGCCACTAAATCCACAGTGGACATTTGGTAGAGGTCATTGGAAAAGCTTTTATTTCCTTATTAAAAGAGAAAAACTCAATAGGTACGAACTGTTCCTCAGTCTTCCTGCCCTACACTAGAATATGATGTCTTGATCTGCAGAAGCATCCATCTTGTGTCAGGCACAAGAGAAAGCATGAAGACAAAATCCTGACTACATTCAGCTAGCCTCTAAACAAAAGGACACAACCACTTTCTTCTAGACTTTTTGTCCTGGAAAAAAAATAAATCCCTATTATTTTATGTCACCGTGCATGAAACTTGCAGCTGAAAGCATTTCTAATTGATACATACTTGCGAACTACTTTTTAAATTGTCAATTAATTTTGGCCACATAATGTAAGTAGAATTTGGTTTTTAAGATAACCCTGGACAATAAGACTTCTTTCTCCTTCAAAATGTTTAATTATATATTAATAATTATTAACTAAACCTGTTGTTCTACTAAAAAATGAATAGCTATTATTAGGTCTTTGTAATTTTGTTACTGACATTTTATTTTTAAAAGAGATTTAGGATAGTTAGTAGAGGTTACTTAACTGGGAGGCTGGATGTATCTAAAAGGCATTAATTGCTTCAGTGATTTCAAATTGCTTTGTGAAGTACACAACAATTAAATGCTCCAATAACTGATTTAATTCAAGCGAATGGCAAAAATTATACATCATAATACAGTATCTATAGCATACTACTAAAAGGTGAAAAAACAATAAAATTAACTCTTTAAGTTATATAGGATTAAAAGACCTCAAATAAAACTTAGGTTTCAGAACAAAATTTAGGTTATCAAGAAAGAGACAGAGGTAGTCCAATGGGGGCAAAATATCAGAAGTATCCCATTGAGCTCTTGGAGGTCCATTCAAAAATGCTAAGATACTAACGGAAAAACAAACCATGGGTTGATAGGTACTCACTGAATTGCTAGACTGTGCTATAGAAATACTTCCTGACAGTTGAGATACTGTTACTGGGAACTTTGGTATATCTGGGAAAAACAATACACTTAGGAAAATGAAGTTATTAAATCAAAGTAAATTCCATCTGCCTTCCTTCCCATACTAAATTATGAGCTGTGGGATCAGAAGGCTTTCCCTTCTTAGCCTGAACCAGAAGAGGGCCTTGAAGCAGTGGCTTGAGCTTGAGGTACCATGCGTACTTGAGCTGTGCTGTATGGAAGGCCAGCACTGAGCTCTGTCAATGTCTCAGAACAATTCATCCTCTGCCCACGCCGGCTCAAAGATGACAAATAGTCGTATAATTTAAATTTAATAAGTCTGAGTACGGTCTCCCATTGTAACCATTTCACTGAAAACAGAATATTCAAGAGCAGTTAAGTTTTAGTTAAGAGAAGGCCTCATGTTGCATTCACGTACTCTAAGTCTACTTCCAGGCGTCAAGGAAAAAAAAGTCATAAATGTGTATATAAGTGTATAGTGGGTAATGTTACATAAAAGTACACCATTAAGTTAGCACAGTTCTAGAGACAATGAGAGACCACACAAATTTCAAACTGCTTTGAATTAATAAATTTATATTTAAAGTATACACACATGCAAAGTTGCCACTAACAGCAATGTTTATTCATTTAGAAATCCAGGAAAAGGCAGTGATATTTATATTTATCTCGATATAAGCAACTGTTGTGGGCAGTGGGCTGAATTTAGTGTAAAAAGAGATGTTTAAGAAAATTTCATTGTTCTAGTTGTACTTGTTTGTGAAAAACATAAAATGCTTCATTATAGGTTGTCAAAATATAATGACTGTTACTGTTAAACTATGTATAAGGCTCTCAAAGTAAATACCAAGGGAAATGAAACTCAGTCTTAATTCTGAAGATACTACGCATCTGGTGAGGAAGACAGGAACTCAGCTAACTCTATGCAAGACACTGTGCTGAGCTAAAGAGTAATGCCATCGAAACATGAAGATTAATCAATCATCAATTCTAAGTCAAACTCTATCTATCAGTATGCTAATAAAGGCATATTAAAAAGTAAACAAAAGACAAGTTAAATATCTGCTAATATTAAATTCATTGCTAAAGAACTATTTAATTCTAACTATTAACTATTAAATTCTCCAGGTCTTATAATAATAAAAGGAAAATCACATTTGAATTCTTAATTCTAACACTAATCAGATTGTTTCTGGAAGGTCAAGTACAAAAACAATAAATACCCAATTCCACATGTGCTTAAACACAATCAATCTGACTTTTTAAAAAAAGAATGATTAGAAAAAATGGAAGAGTAAATTCAATTTTTATAGAATGAAATATGATTTTAATAGATAAGCTTCAACAAAGGTATCTTATTGAGGTGTGTGGTGGTGAGCCACAGGCTCCTCTGGTTGTAGAAGGCAGATCTTAAGTTCCACTAGCAGGAGAGCCCTTTTCCCTTGCCTATAATTCCTTGTCTCTGGAATGAATTTAGAAATGGGGGCACACAAAGTTTTAGGTAAATCTTTGCAGCCCAAACAGTCGGAATCAAATCAGGCTCAAGTAATACTTTTGTAACGGCTAAACAGCACAAAGACATTCTCAGAAGGCCTAATGTAGAATAATTCTGTGAGGGCAACTGACTTCTCCATCAAAGTGCAAGATGTCTCCACATACACATTAAAGAAGTATTGGTTCTGAGTTCTTGAAATAGTAAGTGGTTATAGGGCAACTTCTTTCTGCTGGGCATGATGTTGGTGCTAAGAGCAAAAGATAGTTTAGAGTCTCCAGGAGCTAATAATTGTTACTTAAAACACAGTTAACCAAACTTTAATGACTAAATGCTGACATTAAACATAAGACTGAAAATAAAACAGAAACAAATCTTTACCTCTGTACAACAATTAATCTTGATCCTCAAAGCAGTGTTTAACTTTAGAAGATGGCTTTTAAAGGTGACAGGGGCAGGAAGCAAGGGGTATCTTACTTTAGTGTCTAGTTCAAGTACTTCTGTTATTAAGTGGGAAAACATCAGTTTTTACTTTCTAATATTATATTCAAATAATACTAAGTTTCACGTAAAAGTATATACCTGCAGTAGTCTTTCCACTTTGCTTCAATAACCGATGATTATTCAACATGTAATGAATTAATGTCTATCTGGCTTAAGTTAAAATGATAATGTAGGAAAGTACTGTCTCCCACAATGGGTATAGGCCTCTAGAAATTAATAACTGGGGTGGGGGGGGAAGGTCATGAAATCACTTAGAGGCATCCAACCAAAAAAAGGGATCAAATCTCTTTTTTTTCTTGCTAAGGGTATGTCTTTCATACAGTTTTCCTCATATCTATCCCTCCTTGTCCTCTATGCCACCTATCCCTGTCCCACATCAAAACCATTTGATCTTGAACCTTTAAATCTTATTCTTTTGTGCTGCATGCAACAGTGAATCCTCCTGTTAGAGAGAAATCCATGCTACTCAATTATTTTCAGTAGGCTTAGAGTTAGAATGTTACATTAAAAAAAAGTCCAACATATATTGTAATTTGAAATTAACCAGGTCTTTCAGCTAAAGGACACTAATCCCATGAACATCTTCCACTTGAGAGACATTCTGCATTCTGCTGATTTTTTTTTCCTTTCTCATCCTATATATACTCTGATAGCCATAAGCAAATAATAAAGAGCAGAATAATGTGCTTTTAAACCAAGTAATGCTTCACAGAAAACTATAAACTGTCATATGAGGAACTTCTCACCAGTAACATTTAAGAATTCTGGTTATTTAATGTGAACACCAATTTAAAATGTGTCAAGAGTTCAAGGTAACAAATACTCAAGTGCCACATACCGCCAATGATTTTCTTCCTTATAAAAACATGGTTTTTTTATTCTCAAATGATACAGAAACCCAATCTCTTACATTGACACAATAAAAAAGATCCATATCTTGGAAAAAGGTGAAAAATTCTGTTAATACCAGAGACTCATTCATTCATGAGAATTCCTTTTTGATGCTTCAAAGCATCAAGACCTATAAATAGTTGGGATTCAAAGTACATATGAATTTCAACAGTTTTGGCATGTATTTTCTATCTTATTTACTTGATTACTAACTGACTCCCAACCAAATCCTGTCAAAAAGATCTTTTGATAAAGACCCTGAAAGAACTTCAGTGCCAGTATTATTCTTAATTATTATTATTACATGGTAGAAACAACCCAGTGACAGCAAGTATTCAGTTTCACAAAATGAATCAGTAGCAGAGCCTGAGACAGAAACTGAGGCTCTGATGTTCTACTTAATCAGAAATAACAAGGGCAAACACAATCTTTTCCAAACCTAACTACACCCTAGTACCCATTTTTCCACCTAAAATCATTTCCACAGGTCATATCAGCTATATGTAGATTCACAGACTCTCTGGTGATGTAGCAAAGATAAAATCCCTTCCTTAACCATGAAGTTTAGTGGCTACTGTTGCCTTTTCTTCCTTCTAAGCTCTTTGTTGCTTCTAATACTTACTTGATCTACTTGAGTACAATCTAAAAAGACACTGTGTTTCTAAGATGTGTCCCCTATATATTTCTCTAATGTGTGAGAGTATGGGAGGGGCTTTTGGAGTATATACATTGATAAGTCACTTAGGCTTATCAGTGGTAGAGCTCAGTAGGACTGAACTTTAAGCTATGAATTCTTCCCAGCCATTTCTTTTCAGAAAAGAATTCTGTGTGTGTTACAGAAATAAAATCCAAAAATCACGAGTGAATCAGCAAACCATGGAAACAAAAAAATAGAAGGCAATTACTCCATTTTACTGACCCTAGTTTAAAAAAAAAAAATCCCCAATTAAAGTATTCAGGCAGACTCTGAAATATACAACTGTCACAAAGAAAGCATTTCAGGGCAAAATGTGCTGCAATATGCTACTATGATTAAAAGCTATGTAATCTGGGGGAACCTCTGTAACAAAAAGAAAAAGAAAATGAACTGGGCAGATAGCTTTTTACAACCTTTCTTTTTTAAAAAAAGGCTGTAATTCTGTCATAGTTACACAAAGGTAGATGGGACTTTCATCTTTATCTAGAATTAAAAACATATTTCCATCTACAGGTATTTAATTATAGTCAAAGAAACCACACATGGTTTCGTACTTAGAATAAACTATTATTTTATAATACCATTACATGTGTTAAGTCTGAACCCATCATAATGCATTCTAATGGAAATCACTTAGCACATGATCTCTAAACAGAAAAGATCCTTGCACAGCTCTCTTGGTACTTTTGTTTTTTTAAATGTACAAATACTACTAGACACAAATGAGAGAATAAGGGGCAGCAGTGAAGTACAACATACGTTCCCACTGTAGGCTGAGTCCTGGTCTTTGTTCCGATATTCTAGAGCCAGTGGCCGGGAAAGCTAAGTATCCCTCTATCATAAAAAGCATTTTTACATGATTGCTGGCAAAAGTTATACTTCTGATAGGTTCAGTCATCTTGATTATTCCTGACAGCATTTGCTTATTTAATAGAGATCTCGCAATTCTAGAAACCTGCAGTATAACCACCGAAAACGGGTCCGTAGCAGGACAATCTGATAAAACAACATAAAGGGTACATAGTGAGGAAAACTGCAAAGTTATTTGACCAGCGAAACAGTTCTGAAGTAATTCTCTATCACTGACAAAATTTTATGTATTTTACCAGCTACGCACCTACCCAAATATCATCCACCTTGCCCTCAATTAGCAGGGTTTCCTCAATATTAAAATCTCCCAGAACAGTTTAATGGTACAACTCAAATCAAAAACACTAACCACGCCCTTAACGCCCCGAGTCAAGCCACCTTTTGCTGCCTTATCCCCCCTTAAACTCCAAAAACGTATATCTTTCACCTAAAAGGGTTTGCACCAGTTCGCTAACCTTAGTCAGAGACTCTTTTTAGCTGTGCCTTCGTAAAATTCCTATTGGAAGACGCTTTCTCTTGGGCAGAGCAGATGCCCAGGAGAGGCACCCACGCTTACCTCCCACACACCTGCAACCCCTGGCGGGATGCTGGACCTGAGGCTTCGAGGACTGCGCTCCGCTCCTGTTCCTGCTCTCTCTCCCGGGAAACTACAGTCCAGGCTGCGCCCTCGGCTGCTACAGGGACCCAAGCTCCGCCTCCCCCTCCTCTAGTTGGCCAATTCAGCAGCTGTTGCTCCTCCTCCTGCTGTTCCGACTGCTGTCCTGGCTGGAGGCAGCGGGAAGCTGCTTCCTTGGTACCTAAGCGTTCCCTCTCGCTCCTGCAGCTTCTCTGCCGCTTCCCTTCCCTGGTGACCCCTCTCCCCTCACGCAGTAGCCTGACACCTGGAGCAGCTCCCCGCCCCGTCAGGGCACGTCCGCGGGTAGCCTAGGCTCAACCTATCCCTGCCCGACCCGCAGGTCTGAACGCTCGGTTTGCCTGGTGCTTGGCCGCTTTAGGGGAAACTGATCCTTCGGCCGGAGCGCATCCCCACATCTCGCTTTCCCTCCACCCTGGCGTTTCCCCAGCGACTTCCCGGACGCCCGCGAGGCTCAGCCGCCCCACGTTAGCCACTTGAAGCTCTTCCCCCACCCCGTTTCCCTCCTCGCCTCCGCTAGCCCGCCCCCACAATGGGTGAGACGCCTGCCGGGCCGACCCTGCATCCTGATTGGCGCAGGTGAGAGCTGACCCCTCCCTTCCTCTTCTTTCCGTGCACTCTCTCTCTTCTTCTCACCCCCTCCCGCAAAGGCAGGGACTCTCCCCTTATTGGCTAGAAGTGTCCCCACCCATCGTCTTCGGTTGCACCGCATAGCCTGACGGGAATTGTAGTCCTAGGTATGCAGGAATTGCCGACGATGCCAGCGAGCGGGACTACGAATCCCCATAGGCCCCTGCGCGACTCCGGCTGGGCAGGATTCCGGACAACGCCTGGTTCCTCTCGGGTCCTTCCGGCGTCGCCGGAGTGAATTGATCCGGGAGTTGAAGAGGGCTTCAAAGGTGGGAAGTGAAGTCAGTACCTCAGTAACCGGTAAGGTGTGGCTGTTCTGTCCCAGTCCCCGTGGTCCCGCGTGGAGCAGAAGAGGTCTGGGGTCACATGGGGGCCGTGGCTAGGGCACTAGGGCTTGGTTCTGGCAGGCGGAGCGGACGGAGCTGGGAACGGGGCCCTACGGGCGTAAGCGAGGTTACCCTACGCGAGTGGCGTAAAGCGGGTTTGTAAATGCCGCCTGCCCTGCTCGGGCCTGAACGCCTCCAGGAAGTCTCCTGTAGGTGGGGGCGGGAGGGGAAGGGCGAGGTTGGCCTCTGCTGCCCCCGGAGTAGGGAGAGGGCGGATGTGCCTGGGGTGGGGTCCTCTGAAGGTGTGGCTTGGGGCGGGGAGATGAGACTGCTGTTTTCCCCCAGCTTTAGAAGTAGGATAGGGAAGGAGTGGAGGAAGGAAGGGGCACTTGGAATCGACTCTTGAGGTGACTCGGGTTATGCCCTTTGAAAGAAGAGAACTGTAGAAGGAAGAGTCAAAATGTTGACAGAGATCTACGGATTCAGTTCCAGTTTCATGATGTGGTCCCTCTAAGGAGGTAATTTTGTCCCGAATAGGCAAGTTTAACTTTATAAAGATGTAATTCCTAATATGTATTTACAGCTTTGCTGTTTCAAGGAGTATTCCTAGTGGGATGCTAATGAGGAAACTGAGGGAGTAAATGATGTGCACAAGGTCACACACATAGGGACAGATCTTCTGACTCTAATCCATTTGTAATCCAGCTTCTAAATCTGAGCTGCCGCACCAGAAAGAAAGAGTGGGGAGATTGGTTGTGTTTTTTGAAGAGGAAGTTGCAAAGTAATGTATTTTAGGTGTTTCTAAGAAGCCATCTGTGAATTCCTCAATAAAAGAAGCGCTCACTCTAATCTGTTGTTGGAAAAATAAGAATCAATTTCAACTTAGCTATTTTTTCCTTATATTAGAGGTATATTAAGTGATGAATGGTGCTACCGTTTTAAAGGGTAGTTAATGGGACAGGAGAAAAGTAACAGTATGGCTCATCTTTACTCGTGAAAGATACTCCTTTCCCTTTCTACTTTAGGACTGTATTATTATTATTATTATTCTCAACTGAGAACAATGGGATTGGGATTCTTCCACGAAACTTATTTTACACTTTTTCAAATAATACAGCATCAAGAGACAGTTTAATGTGCTCATTACTAGAAAAGAATATATGCTGCATTTCTTGGAGGTAACATGACATTTTTTTTTTTCACTTCCCCTCATTTTCTTTGTGTGTGTGTGTAAATAATAACATCAGGCTTTTGTATATTTTATTTTTCTCACCATCTGTGAGTTTTAACTCATCCTTGTTTTATGTTAAAGAATGGAAAAATAGTACATTTATGTTTTGTATTGAGCAGAAAGTAGTGTGCTTGTTCCAGTCTTATCCATTGTTGTGACCAAATATAATTACAGTGCATAAATATTAGACAGTTCTTTAATAGAGTTTTAGTAGTACATTCATTGACATTTGTTCCTGATAAGTTTATATATAAGAATCAGTTATCTACTGATCACAGGTAATCTGTCATGGCTTACTGTTGTATACATTGACCATTGAAATATGCAGAGTTTGAATGTACTCTGCAGTTATTAAAATTACCCACAATATGTCTAACTTCTGAGTGCGAAAACACTTTCTAGAATCAGGAGTACTATTACATTCCTTTTAAAATAAAAGAGAGTTGTAATACTACAGAATGAAGTAAAATCAAGAATAGTTAGCACCATGAGTAAGAAATGCAGTACACAAGGAAGGAAGACCTAACTAAGCAAGTGGAAACTTATGTGGAGATAACTGACTCAGTGCTGTGTTAGACGGGTGCGGTAGTTTAAGTAAACCATAAACCCATCATGAGTCAGTGATAGTAAAGAAAGAATGTTAGTATATTTTCTATACGGCCACATACAGGCATTTGGTTTGTTGGAGGAAGTGAGAAATGAGTTCTAATTTTTGGCATGCATTTGGGAGGTTGTGGAATGAACTTTTGAACCTAAAGTCAGCAAAATTTAGGAATTAGTAAAATTAATATAACGCACTTGTCTAGTGCATGCTAATTTTTGTCCTTGGTTAGATTGTACCACTAACTTTTCTTCATCTCTGAGCGTCATCGTAGTTTTGGTATTTTGTCTGGTCAGTAACAGAATGGTAAGATAATGTTTTTATTGTATTTATCATCTTTCATTTTCATCTGTCATCTACATGTTGGAGTACTGTGGTGGTATAACTGAGTACCTGTTTACAAAGAGAATAAAGAAAGAAGTTCAGACTGGTTTTAAGTGCAAGATTCTGTAACTAGTAACTGGCGGGACCAAGGCATAATCCAGGTCTTTTAACTATAGACCTTTTTAATACTTTGAGATAAAGACTCAGTTTCCTTATTTATTTTTACATGAAAAAAAGACTTACAATGACTTAAATATTCAGGTACTATTACCCTGTTGCTCTATTCAGTGCTGACAGTTTCTCTTTTGTTTCTGGTGTACCTTTCCAGCCTTATCCCCAGCCTTTCTTGTTTACGGTGCCTTTCAGTTACTACCTGCATAAGCTTTTTCCTGACTTGGGGGCATTAATACTTGTTTCATCCTCCTGCTTGGATTTTCCTGGTGGCTCAGATGGTAAAGCATCTGTCTACAGGGCGGGAGACCCGGTTTCAATCCCTGCGTTAGGAAGATCCCCTAGAGAAGGAAATGGCAATCCACTCCAGTACTATTGCCTGGAAAATCCCATGGACAGAGGAGTCTGGTAGGCTACAGTCCATGGGGTCGCAAAGAGTCGGACACGACTGAACGACTTCACTCACTCACTCATCCTCCTGCTTGGACTGCTTCACCTCCCCTTCCCAAGTCTGGCTCTTTTCCATCCCATGCACTGTAGCCCACCACGCTCCTCTATGGAGTTCTCCAGGCAAGAATACTGGAATGGGTAGCCATTCCCTTCTCCAGGAGATCTTCCCATCCTAGGGATTGAACCCAGGTCTCCTGCTTGCCTTGCAGGCAAACTCTACTGTCTGAGCTACCAGGGAGGCCCCAAGTCTGGCCAACTTCTAGTTAATTTTCAAGTCTCAGTTTAGATGTCATTTCTCAGGGGAATGTTCCCTGACCTTTGACTCCTCCTTCCTCAAACTAAGTTCCTACTGTATATTCACCATACTCTGTACTTTTTTGTAGCATCATCACGATAGGAACTTAATTATTTTTGTGTTTACTTGATAAGTGTCTGTCTCCCTCACTAGACAGTAAGCTTCCTGAGCAGGGCCCTTATTTGTCATGTGCCTTACCTCATTACTTATACAGTGCCCGGCACAAAGTTAAGTAGTCAGTAATTATTTGCTGAATGTATGAATAAATGTAAGTGCTTTCGTGCACAGTGCATCCAGCACTCTGCAAGGGGCAGAAATACAAAAATGAGTAAAAGAGATTTGTTTCCTATCCTTGGATAAAAAGAGGTTATTGACAGAAGTTGGATACAAATTGTACAAAGATGTTTGTTCTTTCTTGGAGGTCTATAAAATCAGGGTAGTTTTCTGTGTGGAAATGGCAAAGGAATCATTTTCTATTATAGCAAAATTTCTGTATAACAGTGTTTTGGAGACCTTATCACTATCCTGCTCTTGCAAGCAACATTCATTATAGTAAAATACAGATATGCAAGAAACTAACTTTCTGTGAATTCTGTTCTTCCCTGTTAGCTCCTCTGTCCTCAACAAAATTCATGAGTTTCCCTTTTCTTTGTTGTTTTGTTTTTTAACCACAGTAATCTTCCTTTGAATTTTACCTTTAATATAACTTGCCTTCGACAAGGTGACTGTAGAACTGAGTGGTGTTTATTTCAAAGGAGCTTATAGTTTGAGCTTCATGAAAATTGTCATATTTCAGTGGCCCTTAAGGTAATATCTTATTTGCTTTAAACCTCAGTACTTACGAGATTAAAAATATTATTTTCAAAACATGAAGACTAAATTCAGAAATGTGTTAGGTTTTGGTTCTGAAAACAAACTCTCTGATCCTTCAGAGTACTACTATAATGGTGTAGAATAAATTCAGCAACTCAGAGTTGCTGTAGCTTTGCATGCCTTCATGAATTTACCAATTCACTCTCCCACAAAATATTGTCAAAAAGTGCTCGCTCATATTTGGCCCAGTTTTTATCGTTAATACAAGTCTTTGATAAATCCTAAACTTACATTTTTAAGTAAGTCCCTATGTTACTTGAATTAGGGATAATAAAATTCGTTTTGACCTAGCATACCAATATGTGAAGGATAAAACTGAGGTACTGCTTCTTATATCTTGTTCAGTTATTAAGGTTGTTAATGATTGGTAACGTGTGCCAAGAATTTTAAGCTGATGCCATGATAAACAGTTTTTTGTCCACAATATAAACTGCAGAAGTGATTTAGAAGTTAAATAGTGTGATTGATGGTGTATATTACTGCATTTGAAATGTTATAGAAAGCTGTGGTCTTATTAGTGATTTATATTTTAGCAGTACAAGCACGCGTGCACACACGATGTAAAAAGTGAAAGCACCTTTATTGTAGCAGTTAGAAATAATTTATTTGCAGAAAGGTAGACTGTGTAGTTTGGTGGTCCAGTTTTGTTTATATGTAGAATTTAGTTTTCTCATTTTAGCTACACAGTTGCATCTTGGATACAATGTAATATTATAATCATGTTTTTCAAGATCACGCTTACGTTTTTTGCTGTGCATAATCTTTCTTTTTAACCACTTAAAAAGTGACATGAGTCTTCAAACTCAGTGTCACTCTACAGTTGTCTAGAATCAGGTGTTGCTATTTGAAAAAAGAAAGATTTTTCTTTTTCATCAGCTGGCTTATGAATTATTGGGTAACAGCAGTGGAACATATTAAGTAGTAGTCATTACTGTTTACTTATGCCAGTCCTCTGGAAATAAGTTTACCAGAAAAAGATAGATTGTATAATAATGATACTTTGATTTGTTCATTTATCTTACATTTGTTAAATATATGTTACGTGTAAAATTGCCTTAAATCTTTGTATGAACCCTGTAATGTAGAGGCACTATTATCCCCAACTTAAGAAAACTAAATATAGGGAGGTTAAGTAACTTTCGCAAGGTCACACAACCACTTACTGCTTGGAATTAGGATTTAAATCCATGCTAGTGAAGTTATGACGCTATATTTTTAATCATGGCAGTAAAAATGATGGGTGTTTTTGAGCACCGATGGAGGGCTCAACTTAGATTAGAGTTCCAGTTACAAAAAGTCATGTCTTAGATACTGAAGTCAATGTGGCAGGCAGAAATTACTTATCTGAAAATTTACTCTAAAAGGAACACTTTGAAAGTTACCACGTTGGAAACTGACACAGCATTAACAAACATCATTTTTCCTCTAGCACTGGAATAGAATTACTTTTCCTTTGAGTGCTGGGTCAAGTGTTTAACTTGCTATTCAGAGATCTTTCTGGAAAGGAAATATGTGTGGGGAGCCTCTCATTTAGGGGACAGTTGTGGCTCTCAGTCCAGTGGTGGGTAGCAGATCCATGTCTTTATTGCTTTCATTCAGGGGCTTATATTTGCGGACTGGAATTACAATCATCCAGTATTTCAATAGTTATTTTTCTTTTTGTTCTCTTCAAAAATGAAAAATGTTAAACGTGCCCATTGAATTTGCATAGGGCAAGTATATGTATAGTGTGACACAGGTATGCTCCCTGGAGTTATGTAAAGTGGCAGCTTGACATGTATTTCTTTATTGTCTCTCTTCCCTACAAGACTGCACACCCTCAAGGGCATGGCGTATATGTAGCTTTTCATCATCGCATCTCCAACACTGCTGCTGATTTAGACTGACTATGAAGATCCCCTGGAGAAGGAAATGACAACCGACTCCAGTATTCTTGCCTGGAGAATCCCATGGACAGAGGAGCCTGGTGGGCTGTAGTCCATGGGGTCGCAAAGAGTTGGACACGACTGAGCAACTACACTTACTTATGCAGAGTACTGAGCTAGGTACTAGCAAATAGAGAAAGGAATAAAACTTCTCTACAGTGTTTATAATTTAGTGGATAGTAGGGGGGTGGAAAAACCATTATATGGACATTTGGTCTTTCTGATATATTAAGTACTTGCACATGCATCAGTTCATTTGATAATTTTGCATTGGAACCAATAAGAAGGGGGAAAAATGATAGTTTCTCTGAGTTATCTTCTGGTCCCTGGCACTGAAATATGCCTTTCTGCCTTATTCAGCCATCCTGTCTTCAGGATGAACTGGAAATCTAATGGAGTTTGGAGTTCAGGAAGGACAAAACCCTCAGGTGTTAAACCCTTGCTTCCTTCTTAGACTTCATTATGTTGCTGGAACCAAAGGCATTTGGGAATGGTAAATGAGTCATACCTAGCCTCCAGAGTGCAACTGCTCCCTATACCAGTTCACATTGTTACATGGCTGTCTAATTTAATTCCAAAGGATTTTGAATAATGCTGTGTCCTTTTATTCAGAGTAGACACTTGCAGATACCTTTATCTGTAATAAAATTGGCATTTTGACAGTACTGTCAAAACTTGAGAGGTTTCTGAGGTCCTCCCTTGATTTGGGTTTCCTTCCTTGAAAAATGAATACAGTTTTATAAGTGAAGGTCATGGGAGGAATTGTATATATGATACAAACAAATACCATTCTGTCTTCTTCATTTCTTCTTGTGACTAATAGCATTTTTATTTGAGATCACTTGGAGCTAAAGGTGAAGTTAAATGTCATTATCGTGATAGAATCTTGTCCTTATTCTCACTTACTGTTAAACAAATCAGTCAGAGTCCATTTATTAGGTTGGTGCAAAAGTAATTGCAGTTTCAGTCTGTGAATTTTAAATCATTATAACTTGGCTAAAATACATCTTTATTAATCAAAATAGGAACCATTACAATCAACATATTTTTGCCAATAAGAAATAAGTTTGTTTATTCCTGTAGTGTAAAAATCCATGCTTTGGGATTCGACAAACTCTTGGAAAGCATTTTCTGCATCCTATTGGTTATGGAAGCATTTTCCCTGCAAAAAGTTGGTGAGATGCTTGAAGAAGTGGTAGTCAGTTGACGAGAGGTCAGGTGAACCTGGCAAATGAGGTAAGGCCCAATTCATTCAACTTTTGAAGTGTTAGTTGTGTGATGTGTGGTCAGATGTTATCCTGGATAAGAATTAGGCCCTGTAGACCAGTACTGGCTGCAAGCATTGCAGTTTTCAGTGCATCTCATCAATTTGTTGAGCATACTTACCAGATGTAATGGTTTCACTGTGATTCAGAACGTTGTAGTAGATCAGACACTACCAAACAGTAACCATGACTTTGGTGCAAGTTTGGCTTTGGGATGTGTTTTGGAGATTCTTCTCAGTCCAGCACTGAACTTGTCATCACCACTAGTTGTCATATAAAATCCACTTTTTGTTTCATGTAACAATCCAATCGAGAAATAGTTTGTTGTTGTGTAGAATAAGAGAAGAATATACTTCAAAGCAATGATTTTATTTGGTTTGCAGTCAGCTCATGAGGCACCCACTTAACTAGCTTTTTCACCTTCCAGTTTGCTTCGAATACCAAGTGATTGTAGAATGGTTGAGATGTTGAGTTCTTGAGCAACTTCTCCTGTAGTTGCAAGAGAATCAGCTTCAGTGATTGCTCTCAGTTGATTGTTGTCAACTTCCGATGGCTGGCCACTGTGCTCCTCATCTTCAAGGCTCTTACCTCCTTTGCAGAACTTCTTGAACCACCACTGCACTGTGTGTTTATTAGCAGTTCCTGGGCCAAATGCGTTGTTGATGTTGTGAGTTGTCAGCGCTGCCTCATGACCCATTTTGAACTCAGATGAGAAAATTGCTCGAATTTGCGTTTTGTCTAACATCATTTCCACAGTCCAAAATAAATATAAAATAAACAGCAAGTAGTAAATCATTAGCAAAAAAACATAAAGTGAGAAATGCACATTAAAATAATGTATAGCATAACCACATTTATTAAGAATATATTCCAATATCAAACAGCAAATTTCAACAGTGCAAAACTGCAATTACATTTATACCAACCTAATATCTGGGGCTAATAATTTTATCAACATTTAAGCACCTTGTGGCAGTGTTGTGGTGCAAAGAAATTTGATAAAATACACATTGCATACTGTAGCGAACCTTAGGCAATAAGGAGTTATTAAGGAAAATGTAAGACTATAAGTGATACAGAGCAGGTAAGCCTGAGCCGTGTGATATGTGCGTGTGTTAGTCGCTCAGTCGTGTGTGATTCTTTGCGACTTAGCCCTCCAGGCTCCTCTGTCCATGGAATTCTCCAGGCAAGAATACTGGAGTGGGTAGCCGTTCCCTTCTCCAGGGTGTCTTCCCGATCCAGGGACAGAACCCAGGACTACCACATTGCAGGCAGGTACTTTACCATCTGAACCACCAGAGCTTAAGTTGAATTTCTAAGGGCTTTTAAAGGAAGGCTTTAGAGTTGTGTTAGAGAAATTGAAATTCACAAATACTAATGCAAAAGAGAATATAGAGAAGTACCTCAAACACTAAATTAGGCAGTTAGGCATTATTTAATTCATGAACCACTAGATTAAGAACTTCATGGGCAAAAGATGAACACATTCAAGGGAACAAATTTGTTTCCTGCCCTCCAACAAATGTTTTCATTTAAATTTTGTTCAGACCAGAATTGAACAATTGCATTCGAATAGGGGGATAAAATAGAATATTGTCACTGCCAAAGAGATGTGTTTTTCCCCTGAACTTGTGCAGAAATATCTTAGAAGCTCAAATAGCAGTTGTTGCTATTTTTGTTGTTCCCCTTTCCCATCAGAGGTAGCAGGCCTTTTGATTCTGTTCTCTTTTGGTTTTCCTGAATAGATTATCCCCTCTTACGGATTTTTTTGGGAAGTTCTTTGACCACATCTTGATTTCACTCTTCTACCAAGCCTGCTTCTGGGCCACAACTTTCTTTATTAAATTGATCTACGTACACTAAAAGAATAAAAATTTTAACACAGACTTAGCAAATAATTTTACAATGCATTTGATGATCACATTTTTTAAGAATTCCTAAACTGTAATTTACTTTGAATGACACTTGTAACTTTTTGGGTGGCCCAGGTAATTTATATATGCCTTCATTTGCAAGTGGGGAGGAAAAGGTTTTAAAAGGCTATTGTAAGTGTCCTTTTTGACACTGTGATAATCAGTATTAGCCCATCCTTGTGTGTACTGTGCAGGGGCAGGACTAGGGTGAGGCAAACAAAGAGTTTAGTGTACAAAATTTCAAGAGGCACTCACTCTCTGTCCTACAAGAGCTTAATTTTGTGCTCTAGCCATCTGGTTTGCCTCACACTCATTCCAGGCCTGATGCCATGTCAGATTCATAGAATCTTGGATGAAATATCAGTAACTAATAATATGAATGTTTATTATATGTAAGATACTGCAATAAGTACATGCATTTTGTACTCTTAATAACGCTGTGATGTGAATACCTCAGTCAGTATTGCCAGTAAATTTCTCATTGAGTTTAAAAAGAGATTAAATGATATCACCCATTCAAACTTAAAGCTGTTTTAAATCTGAGCACTTACCTACTACTCTGTGCTATCCATCCATATGTAGAAAATGTTAGTTACTTGTCCATTTATGATTTCTGTATTTGGACACTACTCCCCCCAAATATTCTTACACTGATATGATGCAGTTAACTTTTAAAGTACCTGAGTCAGAGGTCTTGGTATCAAAAAATGCAAGATCCACAGACTTGTGCTGCTGTATACCCTAGGGCGACCTTGAATCAGAGCCATGTTCCCATTGGCGTTAGTCTCTAAACATTCTGCCTGGAGTCTGGGGGTCTTGGCTCTCAGCTGAGTGATCCGTGGAGGACACAGAGAGCAGGGCAGGTGATCCTAGAAGTAGATCACTCTGGCAGACAGAAGACATGGCAGGCATGTCCCATACAATGGGTTATAGTAGCTCTATAGAATATATACTTACAATATGTCACTGTTCAGTTTATTAATGTGAATTTCTGGGGACTTTTATTTCTAAATTGTGAGATTTGGAGATTGGACTTGATAGTATAGAGGAATATGTGTTAATGGCTGTTTTCGCTTTAAAATTTTATAGTCTTAATGTTTAGGTGTCTTAAATGCATGAGTATGTGACAGCAGTACAGATAAATTGACTGGTGAGCGATTGAGATCTGAAACTCTCTGAATTATGGAAAAAAATCTGGGTCTGGATAATATTTGCCAGCGCTTACCTTTACTATTTGGACCACTTACCTTTGTTCAAAATGCTTGTGTAGTGATTGTGCCTAGAGCAGTGGTTCTCAAATTATGGAGAGAGAGGGCTCCTGTGAGAGAAAGGGCTGGTAAACTGTAGTTATTACCCAATACATTTATTGGATGAATGAACAGTTTATTGAATCCAAGCAAGTCTGGTTCTAGTGTCACTGTGCTTGTTACTCACCACTCTAAAGACAGTGCTGATAATGTTAATTAAGGACAGTAGCCCCCTCACACCTTCCCCCCTACTCTGTCTATAGGTCCAAGACTCCTAGTGGATGTTGGAAACCTCAGATAGTACCAAGCTCTTTATATACTATTATTTTTTCCTATACAACTATGATAGTTTAATTTATAAATAGCAAGAGATTGGCAGCCATAATAAGATAGAGCAATTATAATAATTCAGTGTAATAAAGTTATGCAAATGTGGTCTCTCAAAATATCTTAGTGTACTGTACTTACCTTCCTGTGATGATACTAGGTGATAAAATGTCTGAGTGATAAGACTAAGTGAGGTGAGTGACATAGGCGTGATTTAGTGTTAGGATACTGTTGACCTTCTTTTGTTCTCTTACTATTGACCTGATGATACATCTGAAGGAGGGTCATCAAGCCGTGATGATGTGAGTAATGGCATGTTAGGAGCAGGTGATATCTGTGATTGGGGGTCTCAGACTAGAGGGCATGAGATTACATTATGCTGCTCAGAATGGCAAACAGTTAAAAATTGATGAATTGTTTATTTCTGAAATGTTCCATTTAATATTTTGGACCTTGGTCGACCTTAGGTGAAACTGGTTAAAGTAAGGGGTAAACCACTGTGTAATTCAAACAGCCCTATTCCTATTCACCTTTAGGTGAAGTGTCAAGCCTTTCTTAGAACCTTACAAAGTCGCCTCAGTCGTGTCTGACTCTTTGCCACCCCATGGAATGTAGCCTGTCAGGCTCCTCTGTCATGGGATTCTCCAGGCAAGAATACTAGAGTAGGTTGCAGTTTCCTCCTCTAGAGAATCTTCCTGACCCAGGGATCAAACCCATGTCTCCTGTGTAACAGGTGGATTCTTAACCAAATTCATTTTGGTCTAAGTAGGATCTCTTGCATACTCTTTTCCTCTGCCTGCCTTTTTCCTAGCATCTTCCTGTAAACCTTTCTCTCTTGTTTGGCAGTGGCTACAACATTTTAACCTGAGAAGGTCCTGAAAGGTAGGTCATGATATCAAATGCTGACCTTTCCAACTATGACTTGGCCAGACTGATCTATTCCTACCTTGAAATAAATTCAGTTTCTGGGTATGATTTGTGATGCTGGGTGCTTGAGAGAAAGCAAAGTGGTGTTCAGTTCAGTTCAGTCGCTCAGTCGTGTCCAACTCTTTGCGACCCCATGAATCACAGCACTCCAGGCCTCCCTGTCCATCACCAGCTCCCAGAGTTCACTCAGATGCACGTCCATCGAGTCCGTGATGCCATCCAGCCATCTCATCCTCTGTCGTCCCCTTCTCCTGCCCCCAATCCCTCCCAGTATCAGGGTCTTTTCCAATGAGTCAACACTTCGCATGAGGTGGCCAAAGTACTGGAGTTTCAGCTTTAGCATCATTCCTTCCAAAGAAATCACAGGGCTGATCTCCTTCAGAATGGACTGGTTGGATCTCCTTGCAGTCCAAGGGACTCTCAAGAGTCTTCTCCATCTCCATAGTTCAAAAGCATCAATTCTTCGGTGCTTAGCTTTCTTCATAGTCCAACTCTCGCACCCATACATGACTACTGGAAAAACCATAGCCTTGATTAGACAGACCTTTGTTGGCAAAGTAATTTACCAGTCGGCAAATTTAATGTCTCTGCTTTTGAATATGCTATCTAGGTTGGTCATAACTTTCCTTCCAAGGAGTAAGCGTCTTTTAATTTCATGGCTGCAGTCACCATCTTCAGTGATTTTGGAGCCCAAAAAGTAAAGTCTGACACTGTTTCCACTGCTTTCCCGTCTATTTGCCATGAAGTGATGGGACTGGATGCCATGATCTTCATTTTCTGAATGTTGAGCTTGAAGCCAACTTTTTCACTGTCCTCTTTCACTTTCATCAAAAGGCTTTTTAGTTCCTCTTCACTTTCTGCCATAAGGGTGGTGTCATCTGCATATCTGAGGTTATTGAGATTTCTCCCGGCTATCTTGATTCTAGCTTGTGCTTCTTCCAGCCCAACATTTCTCAGGATGTACTCTGCATAGAAGTTAAACAAGCAGGGTGACAATATACAGCCCTGACATACTCCTTTTCTTATTTGGAACCAGTCTGTTGTTCCATGTCCAGTTCTAACTGTTGCTTCCTGACCTGCATATAGGTTTCTCAATAAGAAAGTCTGGTGGTCTGGTATTCCCATCTCTTTCAGAATTTTCCACAGTTTATTGTGATCCACACAGTCAAAGGCTTTGGTATAGTCAGTAAAGCAGAAATAGATGTTTTTCTATGATCTCATGAGTTTGTTTCTTGTTTTTTTTTTTTCCTCCATGAGATTCCTTTGGAACCCTTAGTTCAGTTCAGTTCAGTTAAGTCGCTCAGTCGTGTCCAACTCTTTGCGACCCCATAAATCGCAGTACGCCAGGCCTCCCTGTCCATCACCAACTCCCAGAGTTCACTCAGACTCACGTCCATCGAGTCAGTGATGCCATCCAGCCATCTCATCCTCTGTCGTCCCCTTCTCCTGCCCCCAGTCCCTCCCAGCATCAGAGTCTTTTCCAATGAGTCAACTCTTCGCATGAGGTGGCCAAAGTACTGGTGTTTCAGCTTTAGCATCATTCCTTCCAAAGAAATCCCCGGGTTGATCTCCTTTAGAATGGTTGGATCTCCTTGCAGTCCAAGGGACTCTCAAGAGTCTTCTCCAACACCGCAGTTCAAAAGCATCAATTCTTCGGCGCTCAGCCTTCTTCACAGTCCAACTCTCACATCCATACATGACTGTTGGAAAAACCATAGCCTTGACTAGACGGACCTTAGTCGGCAAAGTAATGTCTCTGCTTTTGAATATACTATCTAGGTTCATCATAACTTTTCTTCCAAGGAGTAAGCGTCTTTTAATTTCATGGCTGCAGTCACCATCTGCAGTGATTTTTGAGCCCTCCAAAATAAAGTCTGACACTGTTTCCACTGTTTCCCCATCTATTTCCCATGGAGTGATGAGACCGGATGCCATGATCTTCGTTTTCTGAATGTTGAGCTTTAAGCCCCCCTTTTCACTCTCCTCTTTTACTTTCATCAAGAGGGTTTTTAGTTCCTCTTCTCTTTCTGCCATAAGGGTATACACCAGGAATAAAATTTTACTGTCCTTGAATTTTCAAGTTCCATTTCCTTTAAGATGATAACAGTTTTTACCCCCTTTGTACTTTCTGATGAGGAAATAAGTCCAGTAATTAAGTGAAACTTCTGTCAAGTCAGGAGGACCCAAAACCCTTTTCTCAGGTGCTGAGTCGAACTTAATTTTACCTGTGTCTTGGAGACTGTCCTTAGCAGTCTTTTTTTTTTTTTTTCCGTTTCTTCTGACTCTAGCCACTGTTCTTTCCATACCAGTGATATCCAACCTGTCCTGTTCACAAGAATCATCTGGGCTGGCTGCTGAGAATACAGCTTCCCTAACCCTTTCTTGGAGATTATGAGTAATCCTGAGAACTTGTGTTTTTAATAAGCCCTGAAGTGATTGTGATGGCTTAGGTTGTCCAGCATTTGGAAACTTCAGCACTCTTTACTCTTTCTCATAAAGTTGTGCTTTCTCCTGAAAGCTGGGTAACTTTTTGGATCTTGCTTATGTGTAAAGCAAGGTTAACCAATGTTGGAATGCTTCCACTTTTAGAATTTTGTGAACTGTTAAATTATACACCAGTTGTATCCTTGATAAAATTAAGACATTAGAATTAATAATCTCTGGTTTTGTTCCCTTTGGTTTTCATATAAATTTTTTTTGGAATTCTGTTTTTATTTTCAGTGGTCTGATGCTTATATTCTCAGTTTACTACAGTAGGAAGAGCTTGGGATAGCCAAAAGAGATAAAAACTGGTAAATGTAACTGGGTCCAGACTTCGTTAATAGAATTATTTAGATTTCTGTGTTTGTTTTTGTTTTGCTAGGCTTAATATTTGAAAAGTGTTAGCAAGACTGATTCAACTTATAGATTGCCCATCTCTTGTCTCATTAATTTATGCATTCAGCAAACGTTTATTAAGGTCTACTGTGTACCTGCTAATGCTGACTGGTAATGTCACTATTGGGAAAAAGAAACACACTTATAAATTATAACATGAACTCATGGATTCTTCTTACTGTTGGAATTAATAAACTTCTTTTAGCTAAATACTATGGACAGTTTGGAGAGCCAACAAAAATAAATAAAACTTTCCTCCTTTAGGGAGGGAAGTGAAAGGAATTATAAGAATTTGGGATCATGTAAGGGGGCTAGTATTAGATTTAACTATAGAGAAAAGCAAGACAACCGGCTTACAAATATTTTTCAAGTCTAGAATTTCCTTTACTTAGGAAGCTTCTATTTTTCCCAAAAACTATATGCATCAATTCCAAGAACTTCCATTTGTTCACACATTTTATTTGAGAGTAAATAACCTTGGCCCTGTTGTGCCCCAGAGGGAGAAAGTGAGGCTGTTTCAGGAAATGCTGATTCTGAACCTTAAGATACACCCAAGTGTGGTTCTTTAAATGAACAGACTCCTTTGCTTGGTTGCATAGTGTGTGGCTGAAATTTTTAAGACTAAATTTGGCATCAAAGTGGCATAGAGTTGCATGTTGTTTATTGAACTGTTTCAAATGAAGAAGCATGTAGAAGGATTGACAACAGAATTTTAACTTGAAGTTAAAATTGGCAGGACAGTTAATATTTAAAAAGCTTTATTGGAATTGTTGATTTTTATTCACATATAAATGCTAATGAAACTGGCCCAGCTTGTGATTGTCTGTTCTGAAAAGTTCAGATATAAATTGGTTCTTTGGAACATTTTCCCATGGGAACAATGTTTTAAAAGAGTAATTTAAGTGTGGAGTAACCAGCCATTTGTGTAGCCCATAATGTTGCTATAATACTGTCTTTTTAATGACAAATAGTAGCTGATAGTAAAGTTAGTTTTAGAGGCAAGAAAAACTATATAATTTATATATATATATATATAAGTAAATTAGAGAAAGAGACAGGTATAGAGAGACAGTTAATTTAAATAATTAGGAGAAAATTTCCAACATGGTACAGTACCACTTATTAGACAAAATGTTTTTTAAAAAATGAATGCCAGTATTTGAAAAGGTAAAAATTAAATGTTTGGACCGGTAGATACGTAGATATCAGCAGGAATTCAGAAAGTGACTTTAGCCACCTTACTGATCTGTTCAACTGTGCCTACCTTTGTATATGCAGGGATAGGCATGTGTTCAAAAGAGTAAAAGACAAAAATCATCCCATTGAGTGTACTTCAGTATCTTACCTCCTTTCATTTCTGCCTTCTTTTGACTGAGATCCTGTAAAACTTAGACTCCTCTCTTGCCAACTCACCAGTTCAACCTCTGCTGGTAGTGCCCTCTATATACTAGTGACACTACTCTTTGAATGTTATACTTGACCTTATCAAGAAATGAAATTAAAAAAATTTTTTTAGGTTATTGTCCATATTCAGAAGCATCTAAAACTTTTGACCTCCTTCTCTTGGAAGCACCTGATGCTGGTCCTCTTATCTAGTTCTCCCATAAAAGCATAGCATCCTGTGTGGTTTTCACAATTGTTCATTTTGTCTTTCCTTCCATAGTATAAGCTCTCTGAGGTCTTGTCTTGTTCACTGTTCTGTATTAGTCCTAGGCCCAATATTGTATTGATAGTCAATAAATTTTCTTTTTTAAAAAGAAACATTTATTATATAAAAGATTTTTTTTACTGTCATTCTGTGAAATAGTTCTTCAGTTCTGTTGTTGAGCCTGTGCTGCTATCTTTCACTTTCTTTTTTCATAGATACTTTCATTTACTATCAATACTGTATATCCGGTATCTATCATTTTCACTTTGATTAGTATTACAGCATTTCAGCCCTTCTTTTCTGTTCCAAGTTTATTATGAAAAGGTATTCACAGTTAAATTTAAGTGGAAAGGCAGATTATCAAATGGTTTATTAAGTAGTCAGATAGTAACAGCAAATATTTACTTGCTCTTGTTTATTATTCAGGTTCTGTTGATCTGGATGCATTAGGTTTCTTAAGTTTTTTCCTGCCTTCAGCTTCATTCCTCCATTCTGTCCTTAATGCTATGACCACAGAAGTCTGTTTAAGTACCAGTTGACTCATCAGATAATGGTTTTCTCTTGTCTTACAGAATAAAATTTAGGAATTGGCCTTTTCTTCCTTTTATTTATTATTTATTTCATTATTTGATTCTGTGAGTTCAGGAAGCAGATGTAAGCTCAGAAAGAGGAAAAAATTTCCATGTTTATAACTACCAGAAATAAGACTAAACTTACAGTTGGTGTCAGTTTATGTTGAGTTCCCCTTCACTGGTAGGAATATGGAGGAATAGTAAGCAGTTTTCAGATGGGACAGGTCATTGGAGTTTGTTTGAAGCTATGAGCACTAGCCTTGTAGCTTTCAAACTGCTTAGGTCTTCCACAGTCTGTATCAGGTAATTTTTAACGATTAGAACCACATCTTTTTTATCCCCCACTGCGAATGCATGTGTAGGTAGTTAACATACATTTATTCAGTAAATGAATAATGTCTGGGTACTTTCTTGGGTAGATGAGGTTCTTCGTTTTCACTTGATACTCTGTTTCTTGATTTGGGAGTGTCAAATCTGAATTCATAGACCTCTGCATGTGCGATCTTAGGCGAGTTATTTACCATCTGAGTCTGCTTTTTCATCTGCAAAATTAGAATGGCAATTACTATAAGGTAAGTTATTGGGAGGACTAAATACATGTGAAAAATATTTTATAATCTGAAAATGCTTTATATAAGGTACAAATTATTCAAAATTGATAGCTTTTTTTGTTGAACTTATATATCATTTAATATATAAATATGTTAACCACCATTACTCTTTCACTTTATAATTAGGCTCAGTTTTCAACCTAGCAAAGGAATTAAATACTGTTGCTTTCTTTTCAGAAGCAACACATTTCCTCAACTCCTCAAGGCAAAATTTCCCCCTTATACTGTTGAATTCTCAATATTTTATTTCCAAACTTCCAGTACCCATGGATTTTTCTTCGTAGTGTCTGTGTTAACTTTGGACAAAGATTCAAAAAATGCCATTGGCAAAATTAAATAATATTAAATAAACTATTTAATTAAGAAATTAGGTCAATTTTTCCCCCCAAATAGATCACATTTGGTGGAATTTTCCCAATTTAAAAATTTGCCTTAAATCTTTGATGGTTGCTATGTTTGTGTGATTTTTTAGGTGACAGAATCATGAAGGATTAGCAAAAAATTGTAATGAAAATGTTAAACACTTGAAGTTTTTATTCTTAATTCTAATATAGTAAATATCTGTTCTTTCTTGCCCTTTAACCAGGTCAGTATATGTTTTGTGCTTTATTCTTTTATCACAAAAAAGAGAAGAAAGACTGCAGTGAATGAAGATTCCTCTGCATTTTAGCACTGCTTTTTCTACTGTAGTTGGCTTTTGAATGAGGATGACAATGGAAGAGATGAAGAATGAAGCTGAGACCACTTCTATGGTTTCTATGCCCCTCTATGCAGTCATGTATCCTGTGTTTAATGAGGTAAGTGGATAAACATTTCTTCATATGACCTGTGGAATTTCTTTATGTCTGCTTCATTTATTCATTTGTTTGTTTGTTTCCTCATATAACAAGTACTTATGTAAATGGACTCCATCTATGTATTAAGCATTTTTCCAGGGCTGGACATAAAACAGTGAGGGAAAAGCCCTGAGCTTTTGCTCTTTCTCTGGAGGTTTCACTATAGTAGAAGAGAGAGACACTGGACAAAAGAATACAAGTAATTTTATAAATGAAGAATTGTGATGAGTGCTATGAAGTGTAAAAACAAAATGTGTTAAGTAAAGTAGCAGGTGAGACCTATTTTAGGGGCCAGGCAGGCCTCGCTGGAATAAGAGACATAGATGCTAACATCTGAAAGAGGTAAATAAGGGTTAGTGTGTTGAAGAGTTGGGGATTAGCACCTCTTAGGTAGCCAGAAGAGCAGGCCCGAAAATATCCTAATGAGTTACAGTGAAAGTGAAAAGGTGAAAGTGAAAGTCGCTCAGTCATGTCTGACTGTTTGCGACCCCATGGACTGCACATGCACAGTCCATGGAATTCTCCAGGCCAGAATACCAGAGGGGTAGCCTTTCCCTTCTCCAGGGGAATCTTCCCAACCCAGGGATTGAACCCAGGTCTCCAGCATTGCAAGCGGATTCTTTTCCAGCTGAGCCACAAGGGAAGCCCAAGAATACTGGAATGGGTAGCCTATCCCTTCTCCAGCGGATCTTTCCTAGCCAGGAATGGAACCAGGGTCTCCTGCATCACAGATGGATTCTTTACCAACTGAGCTATGAGGGAAGCCCCGAGTTAAAGTTAGAGTGAGTAGTGACGAAACAATTTTACTGATAAATGGAAGATACCACTGGTTTGTATCTAGAGAAGATATAATTGCTTTTTTATTTGAGCATTTTTCTCGGCCTTAATAATTGATATATTTTAGGTTGTTTTTCTTAAGTTGATATTTAATAGGCTAAGATATGTAGAGTTTTTAGAACTAGAAGTTCTCTAAGAGATAATTTCTCCCCTCCTTTTAATGGTGAACTGAGGTCCTGATTTGTGAGATTATTTTGCTTTAAAGTTTCTTTCTTTACATAAAAAATTCTGGAGGTAAGTGGTCCAGGACTAATAGTATTATGAGTCAGTATCATCAAAAACTGAGGTTCCTGTCTTCTGTTTCATCATCCTAGTGCTTGCCTTCCATTGCCAAAGTCACTTCAGCATGTAGGATGGCTGCTGCTGTTTTGTCCTAGGTTGTTTGAAAGGGGTTAAAAAACAAAGCAGGGGGTGGGGATTTATTTCCAGCTGATAAAGCTTCCTTAAAGTAACCTTTCTGAAAGTCGTACTTGAGACTTCCATTTACATCTCATTGGCAAAAATATAGATTTATGACCACACCTAGCTGGGCAGTTAGGAAATTTAGAAGTTTACTGGAGAGGACGCAAGGAGGAGGCATCTTTTGGAAAACCTGTCCCGATTATCCTGCTACCGTGACAGCATTGGAGGCACTCTTCTAGAGCTGGCTATACCCATCTCTGGCAGCTGTAGCCAACACTTCAGTCATTAATTTTGCCATTTTGTTCTAACACTTTACCCAGGCATTGCAAGACTATAGTTAGTGTTGGAACCAGTGCTTCAGTGCTGTTCAGTAAATATTTACTAAATACCAGCCATTTGTTTGTCGAGTCTGCTGCAAGGGTCTGGAGATACGGGGAAGAAAAAGTCAGCATACTTCTTCTCAAGAGTTGCAGGGAACACAGATGTTTAAGCAAATCAATTATTAACTGTTCAGTTATCCTTGTACCAAGTATGAAGTAAAGAGAGTCACTGAAGGATAGATGAGTAACCCTGTCTTGACATTTAGTGTTTAAACTTCTCAGGTTCTTCAAGAGCCATCATGACAGTTCCATCCAGAATTGCTCCCTCTTTTCGTGTTTATGTTGCTAACTCTGTAGGCTCTTGGATCAAGTTGTCTGGGGGCATTTGCTGTATTTATCTGGTATTTTGAGTCTTTGAGGAAGGTCAATTTGCATTGCAGAACTTTAGTTTAATCCTCTAGTTAATAAAAGAGGAATGAGAAAAGCTTTTTTTCTAAGAGTTTGAGTGACCTTTTCCTCCGTATGGTGAAATGATTTTATGTGATGCTTGACTTTGGAAAACAGTTGTATAGGGTGTAGGATTTGGGTGAACTCTTACGGTTAATACTCGTATACCTTTTCTACTTTATTCATATATAAGAAGAATTAACTTGAAAAGAAATGGCTATGAATGGACCAGTAAATCTCTTCAGAAATCTGAAACTTGAATAACATGTGGGGTATGATGGGCCCCAGATTAGAATACGTTGCTAGATGATTCATAGTTGTTGTTAGAAGTTGTTGTTAGAAATTTGAAAATGAAGTGGCTGGTTGTGTCAGACTGAGAGATACTACATCAAGTTGTCAGGGTCTAATTTCTCAAATTGAATTTACTGATAATGGTATCAAGTTGTTGTGTTTTTTTTTTTTTTAATAAAATTCAAGCATTGTTCTCTGGCGTTCCAATATATTATCGTAACATCTTAAATAAGATACCTTTATTTTAACTGTAGTTCAAACATGGATTTTTCTATAAATCTAGTAATGGGGAAATTAGAATCTAGTTTGCCTCTGCTTTTCTCTTCTTTGCATATTCAAAGATAAAATGGATGTCAAATTAATTTTACAAACAACAGCACCACAATAGGGATAAAGTTTTACTCTGAAGGTAAATGGTTCACTAAATTTTGTCCACTGTGTAGGGGAGAGTTAAAAAACTTATGCATGCTCACCTTAATGTTACATTCATAAAACTAACTAGAAGCCATTTTGCAGAACAGATTTTTGGATAGTAGGATATCCTTACAACTGGGGAAATTTTAGTACTGTTGCTGCAGCTCACAGGGGAAAGTTATTTATGACATCCTGGGAGCAAGATGCTTGCTAAACTTAATGAAGCTATGCCAAAAGTAAGCTGCTTGTTTAGTCAGCTGCTGCCCAGTTCAGAGTCCAGGTATATTACATGTGTTGTAAATGTACTGTGAAATAGGTCTCCTGGTTGCATTATGGAATAATGAGTTTATAGAAACCTCCTGCCAAGTCTTATATAGATAGTTTCTCACGTACTGTATCCTTTTTTGCTGACTCTTTGTATATGGAGGAGGAAGGATGTATGGTTTGATTCTTCATTCCAGGAAAAGACATGTCATGTATGTTCTTTTCCAGTGACTTGAAAGAAAACTTTCTAAGGCAAATATAAATATTTTTCCTATTAAAAAAATCAAACCTCAAATTTTAAGTAAATATTTACACTTCTCCACAGTGAAGGTGTAGGCTTCACTTATAATCCCAGTATTTAGAAGTGATCATAGTTAATATTTTGGATTTGATTTACTTCTGTGTCATTTACTATGCTATATAATCGTGTCTTAGTTTTCTTTTCTGCAAAATGAGGATAAAAAATATTTTGTTTAATTCTCACAACTCTGGGAAGTAAGTAAATTGATGCAGTGCTTAGAACAGTACCAGACATGTTTAAGTATTAGATCTTATTATTAAGGAGTCTTCCACATAATTTTATGTAAAATTGTGATCATACCTGAGAGTGTGCACATTTTTAGGCAATGTTTTAGTGGAATATTCTTATAGTAGTTAGAATGGCTCTGCTTATTTTTTTGCTAGGCAACTTAGCAACCCCAGAAACTAATTCTTTTAGAGCCAGTTATTGGACTTACTATGTACAGAACAGATGATTACACTTTGCCTTTGTAAACTCATAAAATTTAATGGGTGACCTCTCGATTCTGTCTACTTCTGTTTTTGTTCTGGCTTTTTTTTTTTTTTTTTAACCTAACTCATCTCATTATCATTTGAATCACAAGAGATGTATGTGGAGTTTTTATTCTTGGCTCAGTTTAACTTTCTTTTAAAGAATACGGTCAGTAATCTTGATGGCATTGGGGGGAGGGTGGGAAAAAGGGAGAAGATATCAGTGAAATAGGCCTGATTTTGAGGAAGCAGATTTTATAGACAATTTGGAACCAACCTAATTAATTATTTTGACCTAAAAAAAAAAAAACAAACTTAAAAGATTTTGTAAGACTGTTTAAAACTTGAGCAACTAAAGTGTTAAGTGGATATACATTTTTTTTAATTTTAGGTGTAAGAAACTGGCTTGAGGGACTCCCTGGCAGTCCAGTGATGAAGACTCCAAGCCACTACTGTGGGGACTGGGGTTCAGTCTCTAGTCAGGGAACTAAGATCCTGCATGCTGCATAGCATGATCGAAAGAATTTTTAATGTATTTTTTAAAAAAAGAAATTGGCTTGATACTAGAAAATAAAGTATAGAAACGAACTGTTATTTCTAGAGGGAGTGATAAAAGCGCTCTATGGATTCAAAATTATATAAGCTTTTAAAATATGTTTATAAATGATCCAAAAAGTTAAATTTGAAAAGTTTGCAGTTAGTTAGCAGTAAGTGGACACAAAAGCTGTGAATAGTAAGTTGCAGGAGGAGCTCACACAACTGAGAGGAGACAAAATGTGAGGTTGAGGTGAGACCTTAATGTTAAGCTCACCCAGCCTGTAGTTTCCCTCCAGCTGCACTTCTGTCTCTAAGTGAGGAAAGGTGTTATGTGCCCTTTTCTCTTACTCTGATTCCCGCTCTCTTAACTTTTTTCCTGGCGACATGGAAATCCAGCATGGCAGAGATCCAGGAGTGCCTCTCCATGTCCCAGTATCCATTAATACAAAATATCATATATCCCTTTCCTTCTTCTTTGGATTTAAAACAGGGTATATGCACTGTCAGGCAGTGCTGAAAAATGATTGCACTGGCTCTTTAAACATACTCCAATCAAAGACCATTATCCCCAAAGCTAAAAACATACTTGACCCACTAGTAAAAGTTTTGGAAACAAAGTGGATATTATTATCTGTTCCAAACTGACATAACGTCATAATATCTGCAAAGTGTTAGCAACCCTGAAGAAACTCTAAGGAAGAGGATTTTAGGAGGTCACGTTTTTCAAGGACCAGTTTAGATCTCATCTTCATACTTTTTACTTCAGCTGACAGTAATCCCATCAGCTTCTGTGTAGCTACTTACTTAATCTTCTGAGGTTCCAGGAATATAGTCTGTTTCTTTGTATCTCTCAAACTGACTTCTCTCACATGGTAGAAACTCAGTACATTGTTGGTTCTTAAGCAGTTGAAGAGATTCAGTGATGGGACAGAAGCCAGCCTGGAAAGGGTGAGTACAGGATGGGTGCATACAGGAAGCTAAGTGGCTTGTGTATTGGTTTTAGAGCCAGACAGATCTGGTATATGACTTCCCTGGTGGCTAAGACGGTAAAGCATCTGTCTACAATGCCAGAGACCTGGGTTCGATCCCTGGGTTGGGAAGATCCCCTGGAGAAGGAAGTGGCAGCCCACTCCAGTACTATTGCCTGGAAATCCCATGGACAGAGGAGCCTGGTAGGCTACAGTCCGTGGAGTCACAAAGAGTCGTCCGACTATTTCTGTACTTTTTAGCTCTTTTATGTTGGGAAAATTTATGCAAAGTGAGTTTATTCCTCTATAAAATGGAAGTGATGATAGATAGTTACAGATTTATTATGAGGGTTAGAGATACTCTATAAAAATACATAATAAAGTGCATAATATGTGCTTAGTAAAGTGGTAGCTATTACTGGTATATTACTGGAACCTGGTACTTTAATGAAAGGTACAGGTAAGGTGAACATGATTTTATTATGAAATCATCTATCACATGTGAGAGGCCTAAAATAGAAGCACATTATAATAGGGGAGGTGTGAACATACCTTGCTACCTGAGTATTAGAGGCTGAAATTATAAATAGATTAAAAAACAATTTAGGTAAATTTATGGATGAAAGTATTTTTTGAATGTATATATGTGCCTATATCAAAGAAGGCAATGGCAGCCCACTCCAGTACTCTTGCCTGGAAAATCCCATGGACGGAGGAGCCTGGAAGGCTGCAGTCCATGGGGTCACTGAGGGTCGGACATAACTGTGCGGCTTCACTTTCACTTTTCACTTGCCTGCATTGGAGAAGGAAATGGCAACCCACTCCAGTACTCTTGCCTGGAGAATCCCAGGGATGGGAGAGCCTGGTGGGTTGCCGTCTGTGGGGTCGCACAGAATCGGACACGACTGAAGTAACTTATCATCAGGTGCCTATATGCCTGGTATTGCCTGGGCATTGTGAATATTTTATAATAAATCCTGGTGGGATTATTGCAAGATGTGTGGGTAAATAATGTATCCCAAATGACTCCCAGCAGAGTTCTTTTCAGGTGCTTCACAGATCACTGACTTGATTCAGTATGTTAAGTCTGACCTTTCTTTTCTTTCTAAGGTATACATATGTAAACTTAATCTAGAAATCTAGAGCTGTAGATGTCTATCTTGGCTAATTATATAGTTCCTCACTGACTGGCGGCCCCTTTTACTTGCATTGACCCTTTCATATACTGGTCAGGGCAGTACAGAGTGAGTTAGTGCTGATACTTGAAAGGCACTCATCTGACTCAGACCTTTGACTTGGTGAAAGTGGTCAGTGTGGTGTAAACCCGAACAAGGAAATGGGTTCCTGTCAGGGAGGAAACATTCATTCTGTCTCCCTCTGCCTCCCTTGTACAATAAGAACTTGAGATCAGAAGAGCTATATTGCTAAATGTTCTTTGTGATTCATTATAATTAAATGAATTTGGTGGAAGGAGGTATACCTTCATTAGTTAATTATTATACTTATCTTATTTAGTTGCTTACTTGCTATTTTTGCCTACCTGGATCCCCTTGTGTCTTTCCTTTTACTTGCCAGGGCAGTGTTAGATTTTACAAGATGTGTAGAAGCCAAGTTAAATAAATGCTAAATTGAATGGCTCATTGTTTATTTTGGAGATAAATTGTTAATCTTGGCCAGTTTTGATGCTTTTCTTTTTGTTAAGGCAAGTAACTCGTAGGGAGATAAGGTTCTTGGCATTTCTGTCTTATTTAGAAAATAAATTGATTTAAACTGTTTGGAGAGTCACTAGATTGTATGTGTGTGTGTAAAACTGTTTTCATTGCCTTAAAGAATTGAAAATAATAGTTATTGCATAATGTGATCTATAACCATAAGATTTTTTTAGAAATATTATACTTGCATAAAAATCTACAAAGATTACATTGATTTTGAAGGTTTAATATTGTCCCAAATAAAAAATATATACATTGAGCTTTATTGAGTTAATTGGCCTAATTCTTAGGGACTAACAAAATCTGATATTAACTGAAGCTAGTTATTTTAAGCCTGGCAATTCTTCAAACATACACACCGAGGAAACCAGAATTGAAAGAGACACATGTACCCCAATGTTCATCGCAGCACTGTTTATAATAGCCAGGACATGGAAACAACCTAGATGTCCATCAGCAGATGAATGGATAAGAAAGCTGTGGTACATATACACAATGGAGTATTACTCAGCCGTTAAAAAGAATTCATTTGATTCAGTTCTGATGAGATGGATGAAACTGGAGCCAATTATACAGAGTGAAGTAAGCCAGAAAGAAAAACACCAATACAGTATACTAACACATATATATGGAATTTAGGAAGATGGCAATAACGACCCTGTATGCAAGACAGGAAAAAAGACACAGATGTGTATAACGGACTTTTGGACTCAGAGGGAGAGGGAGAGGGTGGGATGATTTGGGAGAATGGGAATTCTAACATGTATACTATCATGTAAGAATTGAATCGCCAGTCTACGTCTGACGTAGGGGGCAGCATGCTTGGGGCTGGTGCATGGGGATGATCCAGAGAGATGTTGTGGGGAGGGAGGTGGGAGGGGGGGTCATGTTTGGGAACGCATGTAAGAATTAAAGATTTTAGAATTAAAAAAAAAAGTAGTAACTTTTATGAAATTGTATACCTTCTTTAGCCCAATGAAAAGCAACTTATACAGTGTTTAATAAGGACATTTATCTTTCAGAATTACAATCCTTATATGTTTGATAATAAAAGTTAAAAGCATTTGGGTTAAACTTTCAATTCAGGACTTTAGGTAGCCATTTTTAAAATTCTGGTTAAAAAAAAGAAGACAGATATAAACATCTGTAGAATCCAGATGACCCACAGTCTTCAATTTAAGTAACAAACCTTTTATCAATACTGTTTGCTAATGAATAAAAAAAAGACTTATCTTAGTTTAATGCCTAACTGAGGAGATGAAAAAGCAGTTTTAAGAGTTAGGTAGTAGGCACTACAAATAAAAACAAAAATAAATGAGACCTAATCAAACTTAAAAGCTTTTGCACAGCAAAGGAAAACCATAAAAAAATGAAAAGACAACCTACAGAATGGGAGAAAATATTTGCAAATGATGCTACAGACAGGGGCTTAATCTTCAAAATATACAAACGACTTATACAAATTCAACAACAAAAAGACAACCCAATTGAAAAACTGGCAGATCTTAATAGGCAGTTCTCCAAAGAAGACATACGGACAGCCAATAGGCAACATGAAAAGATGTTCAACATCACTGATTATTAGAGAAATACAAGTCAAAACTACAGTGAGGTGCCACGTAACACCAGTCAGAATGGCCATCATTAAAGTATCTACAAATAAAAATGCTGGAGAGGGTGTGGAGAAAAGGGAACCCTCCTATACTGCTGGTGGGAATGTAAGTTGGTATAACCACCATGGAAAACAATGTGGAAGTTCTTCAAAAAACTAAAAATTGCCATATGATCCAGCAGTCCCACTCCTGGGCATGTACTTGCACAAAACTATAATGCAAAAAGATACATGCACCCTGTGTTTATAGCAGCACCATTCACAGCAGCCAGGTCATGGAGACAGCCTGCATGTCCATCAGCAGATGAATGGGTAAAGATGTGGTACATATATGTATATATATACAATGGATATATTGTAATCTATATATGCAGTAGATAAACTATAAAGGAAAAGAATATTAAAAATAGAATGTATGTGTATAACTGAGTTACTTTCCTGTACAGCAGAGATTGGCACAACACGGTTAATCAACTGTACTTCAATTAAAAAAATAAAAGAGTAAGGTAGTAAATACAAAAAATCTTAATTAATACATATTTTCTTTGTTTTGGTCATTTTATAGGCCATACACACATAATTTGCCATCTTTTTTTAACAGAACATTGAAAGTTAATCTTGAATCCTCCCATTTTCAAAAATTTAAGTGAATATGTTTATTTCTACTAGGGATGTATACTATTTTGAATTCTCTGCTTATCTTAAATCAGTCTTTAAGGTGATGTGTGCTAAGTCACTTCAGTTGTGTCCAACTCTCTCTGTGGACTTTAGCCCATCAGGCTCCTCTGTCCATGGAATGCTCTAGACAAGAATACTGGAGTGGGTTGCCATGCTTGCCTCCAGGAGATCCTCCCGACTGACTCAGGAATCAAACCCACATCTCTGAAGTCTCCTGCATTGGTAGACATGTTCTTTACTACTAGCGCCACCTAGGAAGCCCCAAAGAAATAAATAAGGAACTAATACACATACCTTAATTTTTCATCCTTTCTAATGAAAATTTTAGATCATCTATTTGAAGAATTATGTTGATTCAGAATCATTAGCAAGTTATGTTTGTTAATTGATGGGTGTATCAGTGTGATTACTGTAAAATGCAGTATCAGAAATGTATTTTTTCTAGAAAACTGATACTAATGATTTAAAATTTTTATTGCAGCTAGAACGAGTAAATCTGTCTGCAGCTCAGACACTGAGAGCAGCTTTCATTAAGGTGAGGCACAGATAATTTATTATTATGGTGGTTAAAATGTATCTTATAAAGAAATCTAAATACCATGTCATAAGTGTCATTATTATGGTGGTTAAAATGTATCTTATAAAGAAATCTAAATACCATGTCATAAATGTCAGTTTATTTTTTTAACCTTTCTTTTTGGATACCTTTCTCTTTTGTTTTTGTTTTGCTGTTTAGTGAAAACCTTTTCAGTCATCTTGTGCCTATTTTAGTGTACACTTTTAAAGCTTAAAACACTTCTAAAAAGTGAGTTGGAACAAGTGCCGTTTCAGTAGAATTCAGCTTTTCATCACTTTGTGCTTTTGAACTGACTTCTTCAAAATGTTTTCTCTTTGGCTTTAAAGTATATTTTAAAATTCTGTTTTATTTGACATATTCAAAACTTTTATAAAGTTAAACCCAAAGATTTTCTTCATGCTCTTTTTAACTATAGAATGTAAGTGTAAAACTGTGTTTTGAGTGGGAAAATAAGACCTCTGTGTTGCTCACATCAAGGAAGTTTTGAGGATCAGCTGAGTCACTCAGGATGAACTGTTTCATTGTCTTATTGTTTCATTGCCCTGAAGATGTTAAGTTGATAATCCCTAGCTCACGTGTTGGTGCTGAACATTTAAAACACAGCAAGTTCAAACTGAGTTGTACTCCAGGTTTTGAAAATGAGTACCAATAAAAGAATATAAGCAACTCAGTAATATGTATTATGTTGATTGCATGTTGAAATGATAATATTTTGGGTATACTCTTAAAATAACTTAATGTGTTTTTTCTTTTTACTTTTTAAATGTGGCGGCGGCTGCTGCTGCTGCTGCTGCTGCTGCTGCTGCTGCTGCTGCTGCTAAGTCACTTCAGTCGTGTCCGACTCTATGTGACCCCATAATGTGGCTACTAAAAATTTAAAATCAGATAGGCTCCTACTGAATATTTCTATTGGATAGCCCTACTCCACTTACTGAGTGCAGCCGTTCATATGAGACTTAATCCATTTCATCCTAAATACATATCCATCCCAAGTCACTTCAGTTGTGTCTGACTCTTGTGATGCCAGGCTCCTCCATCCATGGGATTCTCCAGGCAAAGATACTGGAGTGGGTTGCAATTTCCCTCTCCAGGGTATATTCCTGACCCAGGGATTCAACCCACATTTGATCCTCTTATATCTCCTTCACTGTCAGGCAGGTTCTTTACTACTGGCACCACTTGGGAAGACCTAAATACATATCAGGATACCCAAAATTTTAATTTTTATTTACTTTTTGTGTGTTTTCTCCCATCAGTAGCTAAAACAACTTACATTTCAAGTATTTTAATGTTTAAATCTAGAATTAATTTATAGTTGAGCCTCATTGGAATTGAAACTGTAACTATTCAGCTTGATTTCTTTTTATGGCAGAGGTTAGCTTATTGATACCTCACTTGAAGTGAAGTCGCTCAGTCGTGTCTTGACTCTGCAACCCCATGGACTGTAGCCTACAAGGCTCCTTCAGTTCAGTTCAGTCGTGTCCGACTCTTTGCGACCCCATGAATCGCAGTGTGCCAGACTCCCTGTCCATCACCATCTCCCGGAGTTCATTCAGACTCACATCCATCAAGTCCATGATGCCATCCAGCCATCTCATCCTCGGTCATCCCCTTCTCCTCCTGCCCCCAGTCCCTCCCAGCATCAGTCTTTTCCAATGAGTCAACTCTTCTCATGAGGTGGCCAAAGTACTGGAGCTTCAGCTTTAGCATCATTCCAGTCCACGATATTTTCCAGGCAAGAGTACTGGAGTGGGTTGCCATTTCCTTCTCCAGGGGATCTTCCCAACCCAGGGATCGAACCCAGGTCTTGCGCATTGCAGGCAGACGCTTTTACTGTCTGAGACCCCCTGGTAGCATAAATAATGTCGTTAGACATCTCTCTGTTTCACTACTAGAAATTACATTTTGTGTATTGATCAGTACTATTTTGATGTAATACTCTAAAATGCAGTGCCTGTATACACATACATACTAATTTTATTTAAATATATTCTGCCAAATCATTGGATTAATGAAGAAAATGAATGAAGCAGCACCATCCTTAGTGGAGTTTTTTGTTGTTTATTTGTTTTTCGTTTTCTTCTTTGCATTAAATATCAGTGTGGTTTGGAGTGGTATATTCACCTGCCTCAGTGGTTGTCTGACCTGCCTCTTGAGAAACCTATATGCAGGTCAGGAAGCAACAGTTAGAACTGGACATGGAACAACAGACTGGTTCCAGATAGGAAAAGGCGTACGTCAAGGCTGTATATTGTCACCCTGCTCATTTAACTTCTATGCAGAGTACATCATGAGAAACACTGGGTTGGAAGAAGCACAAGCTGGAATCAAGATTGCCGGGAGAAATCTCAATAACCTCAGATATGCAGATAACATCACCCTTATGGCAGAAAGTGAAGAGGAACTAAAAGGCCTCTTGATGAAAGTGAAAGTGGAGAGTGAAAAAGGTGGCTTAAAGCTCAACATTCAGAAAACGAAGATCATGGCATCCAATCTCATCACTTCATGGAAATAGATGGGGAAACAGTGGAAACAGTGTCAGACTTTATTTTGGCGGACCCCAAAATCACTGCAGATGGTGATTGCAGCCATGAAATTAAAAGACACTTACTCCTTGGAAGAAAAGTTATGACCAACCTAGATAGCATATTGAAAAGCAGAGACATTACTTTGCCAGCAAAGGTCCATCTAGTCAAGGCTATGGTTTTTCCAGTGGTCATGTATGAATGTGAGAGTTGGACTGTGAAGAAAGCTGAGCACTGAAGAATTGATTCTTTTGAACTGTGGTGTTGGAGAAGACTCTTGAGAGTCCCTTGGACAGCAAAGAGATCCAACCAGTCCATTCTGAAGGAGATCAGCCCTGGGATTTCTTCGGAGGGATTGATGCTAAAGCTGAAACTCCAGTACTTTGGCCACCTCATGCAAAGAGTTGACTCATTGGAAAAGACTCTGATGCTGGGAGGGATTGGAGACAGGAGGAGAAGGGGATGACAGAGGATGAGATGGCTGGATGGCATCACTGACTCTATAGACGTGAGTCTGAGTGAACTGCAGGAGTTGGTGATGGACAGGGAGGCCTGGCATGCTGCGATTCATAGGGTTGCAGAGTCAGACATGACTGAGCGACTGAACTGAACTGATGGTGGCATTATGGGGACTATCTTAACCATCTTTGTGGCTAAAGAAGGAAAAGTGATCCGTTGCACACCATGGTATTGATAAGGCAAAAGTCAGTTTTTTGCCTTTTTCTAACAAGAAGAGAGAGAAACTTCTCCTGTGTGTCCTCATAAGGAATACTCACTCTGAAGTATTTATTATATACCCACTGACAGTCATAAAAGACATAAAATAATGAACTTTATTAAGCTTTTCCTTATAATGTCCTTATATATGAGCTGACATTTTAACTCTAAAGTATAATTAAAAAGCAAACTGTTTAAAGTATGTGGTTATGATAAATCTGGTTATATATGATAAATCTGGATAAATTTTATTCATGGCACAGATTCTTTTTTTTTTTTTAATTTATTTTAATTGGCAGCTATTTACTTTCCAATGTCGTGGTGGTTTTTGCCATACATTGACATGAATCAGCCATGGCTGTGCTTGTGCCCCCCATCCTGTACCCGCCTCACACCTCCCTACCCATGCTGTCTCTCTGGGTTCTCCCAGTACACCAGCTTTAAGTGCCCTATTTCATGCATCGAACTTAGACTGGTCATCTGTTTCACATATGGTAATATACATGTTTCAGTGCTATTCTCTCAAATCATCCCACCCTGCCTTCTCCCACAGAGTCCAAAAGTCTGTTTTTTACATCTGTGTCTCTTTTGCTGTCTTGCAGATAGGGTTGTTGTTACCATATTTCTAAATTCCTTATGTATGTGTTTTATATTTGTGTTTCTCTTTCTGACTTACTTCACTTGTATAATAGGCTCCAGTTTCATTCACCTCATTAGAACTGACGCAAATGCGTTCTTTTTAATGCTGAGTAATATTCCATTCACGACAGTGTGATCACTCACCTAGAGGCGGACATCCTAGAATGTGAAGTCAAGTGGGCCTTAGGAAGCATCACTATGAACAAAGCTAGTGGAGGTAATGGAACTCCACTTGAGCTGTTTCAAATCCTAAAAGGTGATGCTGTGAAAGTGCTGCACTCAGTATGCCAGCAAATTTGGAAAACCCAGCAGTGGCCACAGGACTGGAAAAGGTCAGTTTTCATTCCAGTCCCAAAGAAAGGCAATGCCAGAGAATGCTCAAACTACCACACAAGTGCACTCATCTAATGCTAGCAAGTAATGCTCACAATTCTCCAAGCCAGGCTTCAAAAGTACATGAACTGCGAATTTCCAGATGTTCAAGCTGGTTTTAGAAAAGGCAGAGGAACCAGAGATCAAATTGCCAACATATGTTGGATCATCAGAAAAGAGAGAGAATTCCAGAAAAACATCTATTTCTGCTTTATTGACTATGCCAAAGCCTTTGACTGTGTGGATCACAACAAACTGTTGAAAAGTCTTCAAGATATAGAAATATCAGACCACCCGACCTGCCTCATGAGAAATTTGTATGCAGGTCAGGAAGCAACAGTTAGAACTGGATATGGAACAACGGACTGGTTCCAGATAGGAAAAGGAGTACGTCAAGGCTGTGTATTATCACCCTGCTTATTTAACTTATATGCAGAGTACATCATGAGAAATTCTGGACTGGATGAAACACAAAGTGGAATGAAGATTGCTTGGAGAAATAGCAGTAACCTCAGATATACAGGGGCTTCCCTGGTGGCTCAGAGGTTAAAGTGTCTGCCTGGAATGCGGAAGACCCCGGTTCGATCCCTGGGTCAGGAAGATCCCCTGGAGAAGGGAATGGCAACCCACTCCAGTACTCTTGCCTGGAAAATCCCATGGACGGAGGAGCCTGGTAGGCTACAGTCCATGGGGTCGCAAAGAGTCGGACACGACTGAGCGACTTCACTTTCACTTTCAGATATACAGATGGCACCATCCTTATGGCAGAAAGTGAAGAACTAAAGAGCCTCTTGATGAAAGTGAAAGAGGAGAGTAAAAAAGTTGGCTTAAAGCTCAACATTCCATTGGGTATATGTACCACAACTTTCTTATCTATTTGTCTGCCAATGGACATCTAGATTGCTTCCATGTCCTAGCTGTTGTAAAAAGCATGGCACTGATTTTTCATTAGGGATAGTGAGAGTTATTTGGAGGAAAGTATGTTAGTTTTGCATTGTGTTCAAGCTGGTTTTAGAAAAGGCAGAGGAACCAGAGATCAAATTGCCAACATCCGCTGGATCATGGAAAAAGCAAGAGAGTTCCAGAAAAACATCTATTTCTGCTTTCTTGACTATGCCAAAGCCTTTGACTGTGTGGATCCCAATAAACTGTGGAAAATTCTGAAAGAGATGGGAATACCAGACCACCTAACCTGCCTCTTAAGAAATCTTTATGCAGGTCAGGAAGCAAGAGTTAGAACTGGACATGGAACAACAGACTGGTTCCAAATAGGAAAAGGAGTACGTCAAGGCTGTATATTGTCACCCTGCTTATTTAACTTCTATGCAGAGTACATCATGAGAAACGCTGGACTGGAAGAAACACAAGCTGGAATCAAGATTGCTGGGAGAAATATCAGTACCCTCAGATATGCAGATGACACCACCCTTATGGCAGAAAGTGAAGAGGAACTAAAAAGCCTCTTGATGAAAGTGAAAGTGGAGAGTGAAAAAGTTGGCTTAAAGCTCAACATTCAGAAAACGAAGATCATGGCATCTAGTCCCATCACTTCATGGGAAATAAATGGGGAAACAGTGGAAACAGTGTCAGACTTTATTTTGGGGGGCTCCAAAATTACTGCAGATGGTGACTGCAGCCGTGAAATGAAAAGACGCTTACTCCTGGGAAGAAAAGTTATGACCAACCTAGATAGCATATTCAAAAGCACAGACATTACTTTGCCGACTAAGGTCTGCCTAGTCAAGGCTGTGGTTTTTCCTGTGGTCATGTATGGATGTGAGAGTTGGACTGTGAAGAAGACTGAGCGCCGAAGAGTTGATGCTTTTGAACTGTGGTGTTGGAGAAGACTCTTGAGAGTCCCTTGGACTGCAAGGAGATCCAACCAGTCCATTCTGAAGGAGATCAGCCCTGGGATTTCTTTGGAAGGAATGATGCTAAAGCTGAAGCTCCAGTACTTAGGACACCTCATGAGAAGAGTTGACTCATTGGAAAAGGCTCTGATGCTGGGAGGGATTGGGGGGCAGGAGGAGAAGGGGATGACCGAGGATGAGATAGCTGGATGGCATCACTAACTCGATGGACATGAGTCTGAGTGAACTCTGGGAGATGGTGATCGACAGGAGGCCTTGCGTGCTGCAATTCATGGGGTCGCAAAGAGTCGGACACAACTGAGCGACTGAACTGAACTGATTCTTAATTACTGTATTCTGTTTGGTAAAATTTCACATAATTTTAAAGGAGGGCATGCATTAAAAAATTAAGATTTTTAAACTTTAACTTACTTGAAAAAAACCATGCCCAGCCATATATCTGTATTTATATCATTAGATTTTCATGTTTCCAGTTCTTGGTTCATAGCACCAGTGATATTTATCAGGCTTTAATACGTATTTTTGTTATTTGGAGAAAAGTAGTTTTTCCCAAGATACTAGTGATTATTATCTCTTATGATATCGATCCTGCTTTCCCCTCTGGGAGGTTTCTGATAATGTTAAGGATCATTGATCCCAAGAGAGGGTATTTTTGCCCTTGGCTTTTTATAAAAGTTGGATAGCACAAAGTTTAAGATTGTATTCTGAAGGAAAACTTGAAGTTATAGATACAGTGTCTGATTTAAGGGTTTTTCAGTTAGAGTCACTGGTTATGTTTGAGGCCTCTAAGATAAAAAGCAGAACTAGGACGTCAGCCAGAAGATGCTAAACTGCTGTTTCCAGAGTATGTGCCAAGGTACCTCGGACCCCGCAGGAAATTGAGTGGTGTCATGAGATATTTTAAACATTTGAAGGAATAGAGTGGTTTCAACATTAGCTTGACACTGTGTGAACTGCTAGCTTGAGACAGTTTGCAGTTTCAACATCTTCAACTGGGCTGCATTCCTTTCAGTGATGTCATATCTTTGTGAAACTGGACTTTGGGCACTGCTGTTGATAGAAAGCAAGTTCACAAGAAAATCAATGTACAATAGAAAATGAGGGTAGAAAATTCTAATCTAATTCCAACATTTGAGAAATTGTGCGGTGCCCAACAGGTTCTCACATCTCATTAATAATAAATCATGGTTATTTAAGAATAAATAAAATATTTTTCAATTCATGTGATTTTTAAAGGCTACTAAGTTGTTAGGAGGTAAGTATGTACTAAAGTTGTTTGAATTTTACTTACTGCACAGCAGTGTTAGGTATTTCGGTATTTCTTTTGGCACTAAGAACACTGAACTAAGAAAAAGGGACATCTGTGAGGACTGTAATGCTGCAGCTATGGCATTTGAGGGCTCCAGATGAACTGGGTACTGAAAGCATTGTTCTCAGACTTGCAGAAGTGTTTTTTCCATACTTTATTGTAACTTAACCAAAGAAATTGTATTTTTCTGTTGACATTCTCTGTAAGCAGATAGAACATCCCCTGCTTTCTAAGATAATTCATTGTGTAGGTAGGTTTAATGTTACTCAGAGAAAATAAACCACTCTTAACAAATACTGGCTTATTTCACTCTTACCAAATAACTATGTTATTTTATGGCAGTTTACCAAATTAATAATGTTGACACCTTCTTAGGCCTTTTTTGTACAGCTTATCTTTCAATTTATTAAAATAGATTCTCTAAATACATTCATGAGAGGGAAAATCAAACAGGTTTTAAAGAAGAATTCAATAGGACATACTTTATTAACTGTCAAAATAACTTTCCTTTAAACATTTGACAACAGTTAAAATGATCCCAGGATGAAACTAAACATGTATGTTTCCTTTTCTGCTTTCGTTCCATAACCTTTCAGTTTCGGGTACTTGAAATCTAATAAGAAGCAAGGTGTTATAATGTAAGAGCTGAAGAAAGCTAAAACGGCAGTGATACCAGACTTGAGGAGGCATAGGCTAACATAACTTGGCCCATCAGGAAGCAAATAGATTGCCATTTGATAGATCATATTTACTATGTAGTACCAGGGTAAAAAGAGAGGAAATTATCAGCATAATGATTAAAATTGGCAGGCGTCCTAAAAGAAACACCGTGTGAGTACAACAATTTTTGAAAATAATAAAATGGGGCAGAATTACAAGGGAAAATCCAAATCTTGAAAACTAACTTTGGTTAACTCAAGACTTTTTATGTTCAATCTTGAAATAGCTAGAAGATTTTAGTGCCCTAGGGAATGTAAGTAACAGAATCAATGCAAGCTCATTAGTGAAACAAGCTCAGGAGATAGTAAAAGGATTAATGGTTTTCTGAAAGCTAGTGAAGGAGATAATATTCTTGCTGCAAAAATAAAGTAGGAAATGAATATCACTGTGTGAGAATATAGTTAAGGGATCATAAAGCTTCAATAAAACCTCCAAAATGAATCCTGGTTTTTTTGTTGTTGTTGTTTTTCCTGACAGCTTGTTAATTTAAATGCAGAGAATCTGAAGGAAAGAAATTGGTGAGATGAGTTACTGTTTGATTTTCAAGTTGAAATATTGCTTAATGAAAAAGAGCTAAAAATCTTCAGTGTTTTTAAACTACTGAAAAAAGTAATTGAAAAACTGTATCTATATGTATATATATACATGTACATATATTTACTCTTTATTTCTATGTTTGTTATTAGTTTGATTGCAAGAGAGTATAAATGAGAAGTAGGAAATGTTAAATACATTATGTTCAGATGGAAGTTTGGATCGTGACTGTAGTAATCTGTGGATGCACAAACTTTCCCCACACATAAGTGAATGGCATCACGACGCTTGCTTTGCAAAGATTTCTGCCCTTATTTGTAAGTTGATCAGTTTAAGGAGGTCCTAAGAGATTCTGAATGGTTAGGTTTTGGCTTTAAAATGTTGATTCAGTTTCTGTATTTCAAAACCATCTTTCTCTTTCTTATAGGCTGAAAAAGAAAATCCAGGACTCACGCAAGACATAATTATGAAAATTTTAGAGAAAAAAAGTGTAGAAGTCAACTTCACAGAATCCCTTCTTCGAATGGCAGCTGATGATGTAGAAGGTAATCAAAAAGTCTTGTTTAGTTTTCTTACAGATGCTGAAAAGCTCCTCCAAATCTTCCTTATTTGATAAAAGTGACTCCTCCCCTCCCTTCCTCTCCCCTTCCCCTTCTCCTCCCTTCCCTCTTACTGTTAGTGTTATTGTTATTATTTTGAAATGAAAATGGGGGGGTGCAGGGAGGAACCCATATAAAATAGACATGTAGTTCTTTTTATTTTTTGTCAGATTGAGTTACTAGAAGTAAAGCATTTGTTTATTTCCCCCCTATTAATTAATACATTTGATGAGTTCTAGTTTAATGAAGAGACAAGCTCCTTGGAATGGTGGTTTTATTCTGTGTTGACTTTATGCAGATACCAGTTTGAAAGTAATGAATTTTCTTCTTTTTAAACTTTGGTATAGCATGTTTGTGGTTTTTTTTTTTTTTTCAAATATAGATTTGTGAGAACAATATTACTAATCATCCTTTTGGCTTCTTTTCACATTTTTGCTTTTTTAAATAATTAGAAATGTATGTGTGCTTGGTCGCTAAGTCATGTCCAACTCTGCAACCCCAGGGACTGTAGCCCACCAGGCTCCTCTGTCCATGGGATTCTCCAGGCAAGAATCCTGGAGTGGGTTGCCATCTCCTTCTCTAGGGGATCTTCCCAACCCAGGGTTCGAACCCATTGTCTGCCGCATTTCCTGCATTATCAGATGGATTCTCTACCACTGAGCCACCTAGGAAGCCCTGGGTTTCACTGAAATTTAGTAGTCATTTTCCCTCTAATTTAGAAAAACATAGAGGTATAATTTCTCATGTTTATTAAGCGAGAACAAAAATAGATGTTTTAACTGATTCTGTAAATTATGAGAAAGGCCTCATTATTATTCTGGATTGAGCACCTGCAGCCTGTCAGGCCAGGTTGTATTGATGAGTTGGTAGAGCTGTAATGTTTCCGAGTCTACAGTGGATCTGGTTGTGAAATTTTGCCTTTGCTGCATCTGACTAAACTTCCTTACCAAAGTTGCTGTTTTGTGATGCCAAGCTGTATGTTGGACTTTGTATGGTGGTATTTTTGTTTTAAGTGAGATTTCAAGAATGTGCTGAAGACTAGTAGGTTTGGAGTTTTGATGTAAGGAGCCATTGTATGTTGAATGTAGAGATTTCTTTAATTAAACTCATATTCACAATTGTCAGATACATATTGCCATTGTATTTGTTACAAATGTCATTACTTATTGTTTCCTTGTGAAATGTAACTTGAGAGGCCTGAAAAATTTGATTGGGCCTTCCTTTTAAATTTTATTTATTTCTAAGATTTCATGGAATTTCCATTTATCCCATATTGAAGATGTTCATTTTTTTATCTTCTGATATTTTACTTGGAGGGAGCCCTAATACAATTACTGAACTAAGTTAAACTGTAATGAATTCTGCTTTGCAATCTCGTTCTTCCTAGTTTTCTAGCCTTTTATCTCCCACTCACTTCCTTGACCAACACATTGGAAATTCTTAGACTTGAATTTGGCAGCAAGTTGCATGATGTTTTTTTACTATGTATTTATTTCATCAGAGTATATGATTGAACGACCGGAGCCAGAATTCCAGGACCTAAATGAAAAGGCACGAGCACTTAAACAAATTCTCAGTAAGATCCCAGATGAGATCAACGACAGAGTGAGGTTTCTGCAGACAATCAAGTAAGCAGCTTTTTGTTTGGTTCTTCTTCTTTTTTAAGAACTTCAAAAAGACCACTCATTTTAGATGTTTTACTGTGGTATGACAGTAATATTAAGTTGAAATATTAATTTGAAATAAAAATTTGAAAATTACTATATTTTTTATTAATTTCTAAACAGCCTCTGGCTTCTGAGTCCAGTAAAATATTTTAGACTGTTTCATTTAAAAGCAGAGAATGGAATGTACATGAACTGGAATGCAGTTTGAACCTCATAAGAAGTGGAAGAATGTAAATGTCACATTAAAGTGAAGAGGGTAGTTGAAGAGACTGATAACAAAGGATACCAATACTGTGTTTTATTTCAGGAATAGTTCATGTTACTAGCATAATGATGTACTCTTAGTTGTAAACAGCACTTCTTAATACTGACCAAGTTGTGAACCTCCCAGAATCCTTGCATTTGGGATGTAGAATGAAAGAGTTTGAGCTGACACAGTTCAGTTCAGCCAGGAACCAGGCTGATGGACAGCAGCAAGAAGGGTTCTTCTCAAACAGGGACACAGCACCTCTACCCAGGGGCGTTCTCAGGGGTGAGAGGGTGGAGGAGTCAGAAGGGAACTCCAAACGTAATTTCTAGATGAGTATTTTTAAACTAAAGAGTCTGATAATTTTCTTCTACCTCAGTGGGTAGAACAGAAAACTGGGAATAACTGGTGGGACTATCAGTGCAACCTTTTGGTGAAACAGATAGAAATTGCTAGAAAGGAGTGGGAGGAAGGTTCAAGAAGGAGGGGAAAAATGTCTACATGTGGCTGATTCATGTTGTTGTATGGCGGAAACCAACACAGCACTGTAAAGCAATTATCTTCCAATTAAAATAAGTTTAAAAAAAGCAGGTAAGCACTATTGGAACCAGACTTTAAAAAAAAAAAATGCTAGAAAGGAAGGATTTAGCACAAATCTTTTTCTGGAAGAAGCTGCATCATAACATTATATCTTTCAAGAACTGAAGGAGGCTCCCCCAGAATAAATATTACCATACATCTCACAGGAAGAGTGTTCTTTGTAATTCATATAGCAAAATTATATGTTAGCTGATTGGCTACATTTTATTGGGATAGAGGGAGGAGTGTGACCCATTTTAGAAAATAATGGTAATAAGTACCAACTAAGCTATCAAGGAATGACTGTGTTCTTTTTGGTCCTCTGATTGAGTATCAGAAAGTACAAAAGACTCCATTGACTAGTCAAAGTCCTTGTCACAGAGACTAAAACCTTAAGGTTAATATTTTTACTTTTATTGGAAAGCCTCAGCTTTCTTTAGTAGTTTTTATTACAGATTTTTATTTTCATTTTTGTATAATGTGAACGTTTGCCCCGTAAAAGGGTAATTGTCAGTAATCTCAAACACAGCTGTTTAAACACGTATTTCTATAATTTTAAAATAATACAATTTATTTTGATAATCATATGCTACACTTCTATAACCTGGTTGGAACCTAAGCAGACTGACTCCAAGGACTTCTCTGGTGCTTTCCAATCATAGAGATTCATAATGTCGATCTAATCAGGTGATTGAAAAAAAGAATATTTGTTTCTGCTGTTTGGAAGAGGCCTGGTAAAGGACATCCTATATATTGGATGTCAGTAGGTAAGAGGCAAAATAGCATTGTGGTTGAAGCTGGGAGTGAGATGGTACACCCAGAACCCTCAGCCTGCTGTTTTGATACCCTCTTTCCGCTTCAAGGACTCCCAGACTCATCTCTGCTAAACCCATTGTTACTCTAAAGAGAGTGAGTTTGAAAACTGCTATATTACCAGCCACATTTTAACCATGAGGAAGTTGAGGTCAAGAGTCTCTGAGTCTTGTCCTTAGTCATTGACAGAGTCTGAATTAGGGTCTTGTCGCTCATTTATGGGGCAATAATAGTATTTCAGTTCTATTTTCTGGAGTGTGCTTCGCACAACTGAATTAAGATTACTGGCAATTAAAATTTATTTTGTATCCATTTTAGGAGGGATAACTTGCCATGGAAATTTTGTTGATAACATGTATTTTTTTTAAGACTGAAATTTAACCATGTGTGTCATTAGCATGGATAGCTATGGCTATTTGTATCACTGACACATATAGATAAATTTTGATATATATTGTTACTGCTATTAATTGTTTGACAAATTGGTAGATAAAATTGAGCCAAAATAAAAGTACAGCATATTGTGCAGTTATTATTTTACTTTCTCATACTTAAGGTGAATATCCTCTTCTCTCATTATTTTAACAATACTTTTCAGTAAACCTGTATCAAATACTTAACTGTCTTAGCACTGTACAAATGCTGTGTGAGAAAGAGCTCTTGCCAGATGACAAATGTCTAGATATTTTTGTATGTACCAGCAGACCTAGGTTTGACTTGCCAACAGTTTGCTTTGTGACCTTGGTAAGTTGCTTAGCTTCTGTGACTCTAGTTTCTGCCTGTGAAGATGAGGGTAACAGTTGTGAATTGAAAATGGTATACATAGTGCCTAGCACAGAATCTAGCATCACAGCACATAAAGCATTGTGAAATAAGATTAGTGTTTTCCCTCTATGAAGTTGAATAGGAAAAATGATATGATTAATGTTTTTGTTTGACTACATTTGAGCTTATGCAAATACTTTATAAAATTAGTTCTTAGGATACTTTTCAATTAATGAATAACTAGTGAAAACTGGATTTAATAGTCCAGAAATCTCTGCATTTATCTCTTTATCCTTATCTATATTTGAATATTCATAGGTGAGGGTTTGTAAAGGTTGGTTTTGATGATGGCCTCAAAATAGCTTTTCCAGGGTTTCCAGTCTGGAGCAGACTGAACATACAGAATAGGAATTTCCTTCCTGCAGTATGTTTGTATAAACATAATTACACAGATTTGGGTGACAGAAGTTCTACTGTCCTATGCAAGTTTTTTGTAAGATGTATTACATTTCTTCTGATGCCTCTTGCCCTTTTCAGCATGTGTTCCCCAAAGTTGCCCCACTAAATACATGCAAGTTGCTAAAATTCCTTCCTACTCTCTCCATCCTATATGTCTCTTATCGCAGAATTCATAAACTCCAAACTCTGCATGTGCTTAGTTGCTCCGTTGTGTCCATCTCTTTGTGACCCCATAGATTGTAGTGTGACAGGCTCCTCTGTCCATGGGGATTCTCCAGACAAGAATACTGGAGTCTGTTGCCATGCACTTCTCCAGGGGATCTTCCCAACCCAGGGATGCACTACAATTGTTTTACCCCCTCAGGTTTTCCTCAGTTTTTTAATTTGTTTAATTGTCTGAAGTATTGTGTGTGTGTGTGTGTGCACGCGCATGTGCGCTGGTATTTTCTCTTCAGGACAGAAACCCTCAGATTGTTAACTACCTTCTCTGGCGCAAACCTTAGTGCTGTAAATGAAGATGCTGTTCTGTGTACATACAGGTCATCCAATATTTGACATAAATTGCTGCAGATTATCTTAGAGAAGGCCAGGCCTAGGGACAGACTATCTTGGTCTTTATAAAGCTCTGTGGCAAACAGTGGATCAAAGCTCAACTTTAGGTTCTGAGTTCCCAAACAGTAGTTTCCAAACCTGGTTCATCAGCAGAATCATGTGGGAAGCTTTTTTTCTCTTTTGAAGTACAGATTCCCAATAGTCCATAAAGTACACTACAAAATATGGTTGTCTATAAAGAGCTGTTTGATTACTGTAATTTGCTTTATTGTATTCCTTTTGAATAAGCTTACTTCAGACCCACAGGGGTTTGAAGAATCTTCCATATCCAGAGATTGGACATTTTTAAATTTGTTGAAATTGTCATTTTTCTCACATAATAGGATGGTTGAACGACACTGTCATTAAGCAGTAGGGGGCTTAATATCTGTCACAGCAATACAGGGATACAGCTTTCTTGAAAACATAAAGGAACAGTTAATGTAACTAAAAATTGTTATTACTAGAGGTCAAAAAAAAAGAGTGGACAGGTATAATTTCTATGTAAACTTACTGTCCTTTTTGAATATCTAATGTTTTAATGTTTCAGCCTGTTACCGATGTGTGACTTACAAGAGGAAATAAGGAAATATTTATTGAAATATTGAATTAGAAGGTCATTACTTCTGCAGAATAAGCTAAAATGCTTTTTTACACCAAAAGCTTTTATATTTGTAATTTTTAGAATTTCCATATGCTTATTTACTAAAAATAAACTGTGAAACAGAAAAATCTGGACATGGAGCTTTTTGGTTTTCTTTAAATAGTTTAGCTGAAATGTTTTAAGTATGAAATAACTAAAATCTGACATTTGTGATTAAAAGGTAGGTAATAAAAGGTTTGTGTTTTGGGTAGAATAGATTGATGTTTTACTAATTCATGTCTTTACACTTGCATTGCATTTGAACAGCAAAATTTGTAGCAGGTAACAGCTAAGAGAATGGATATGAAAAAGAGAAGATTTGCCTTAGAGACTGAGAGGCTGTTTGAGAATGCAGAATTACAATAAGTTCAGTTTGCTAGAATATTGCTATGAAGTTAGAACACAGAAATTGAAAAGGGCATAGATAGAAAAGATGAGAATTTTTAAAAATGATACAGGGACAGGAAGAAAAGTCAACTCAAATGAGAATGATTGATTTCTTCTCTCTTTAGAAAGGGGAGAAAAATGCTGATGCATATGTAGTGAAAGGATGATTGTTGGAAAGGTTAAGGTAAAAGAATATTCTGATATTGTCTCTCCCAGAAATATAAATATATTTCCTAAGGAAAATAGTGACAGCAAAGATTTGAAAGAGGAGACTATGTGGTTGTTAGAGAGGAGGCTAGATAAATGTGTCTTAAGGGAGAATAGCTACATCTGAGGAGGAAATATTTTGAACATCGAAACTATCAGGTCTATAATTTGAAGTGTTTTAAATACAGAAGTGAATTACATGTAATAGCAAAATTTCATATAATTGTTCATGAGATAGCAAAAGTGAATAATACAGTCGCTCAAATTTACCTACATGAAAAAGGAAAAGTCAAAACAGGAAAAGATGAGAGTCAGAGGTCTCTTATAAATTTGAGTAGGTAATGCTGAATGAAATGAAAATGTTTGGGGAAAGTTGATGTTAATTGTGTAGTGTTTCCTCAGCAGTGCAAGAGTAGCTGGGATCACAGGAGGATACAGGCTAAATCCCCCACTTAACCAGCCAGTCAAATATTTGGCTTGATACAGTGTTCATATGGTAATTAAGTATAGTGATTCTTAAACATAGCTGTGTATAGAGACTTCTTTCAATGAAACTGACTTTAAGAAGATTCTTTTTTTTTCCTCACCCAACAGGGATATAGCTAGTGCAATAAAAGAACTTCTTGATACAGTAAACAATGTCTTCAAGAAATATCAATACCAGAACCGCAGGGTAAGTTTAGTAGAAACCTTACAAGCTGCCACCTTAGATGTTGGTTTATATCTAGTTGTTTCATTAAATAATAAGACTGTTGAATTATTGAAAAATGGCTTTGTATTGTTAATGACTGGATGTGTCCTTGAATTTGAATGTGCTGTTAAATGTGTATTTAAGTGAATACTCCTAAAACTGATTATCTATAATATAAGGTATACTCTTAATTCTGTGTAATCTTCTGTCTCTGACTTTGGCCTTTGTGTTACTTTGCTTTTCTTACTTGTTTTTTATTTTTTTATTATTATTTTTGATGTCTGTAGGCACTCGAACACCAAAAGAAAGAATTCGTAAAGTACTCTAAAAGTTTCAGTGATACTCTGAAAACCTATTTTAAGGATGGCAAGTAAGTATTATCATTTATCCCCCTTTTAAAATTATAAAATTATGTGGCTTTCTATAATACTGAAATCATATATATTTAACTCTTTTACTATATTGTTAAAGCCAACTACTAAGATAGACTGTTACAAATGCCTTTCAAAGGGGGTGTTTGATAATCCAGCCATGACTGCAGTTTGGAGCTGCAGTTGCAGACTTTCTCTGAAAAGGGCCAGATGGCGGATATTTTAACTTGGTGAGCTTGTGGCAGCTCGAGCACTTCACCTCTGCTGCTGTAGTGCAGAAGCAGCTGTCGACAGTATGGAAACAAGTGAGCATTTTTGTGGCTGTGGCTGTGTTCTAATAAAAACTTACTTTATAGACACTGAATTGAATAATTTTCAGCTGTCTCATAATATTATTGTGATTTTTAAAAAATTTTTACTGTTTAAAAATGTAGAAGTATCCCTAGCTTTCAGGCCGTACAGTAGTGAGATTTGGCTTACTGGGCTACTTTACCAACCCCTGAAGCAGTGATTCTCAAACTTTACTAGCCTCAGAGTCATCTGGAGGCTTGTTATAGACAAAATATTTTTGGGTCCTACCCAGAGTTTCTGATTCTGTCAGTCTGGGGTGGGCCCAGGAAGTAACATTTCTAAGAAATTTCTAGATGATATGGATGCTACAGGTCTGTTAAGAACTGTTATACTATAGTTAAAACGGTGGTTCTCAATCCATTTTGCACATTAAAATCATTTATATTCAATGTTTTAAAATCCCAGTGCCTTGACCCCACCTTCAGAGCTTCTGATTCCATTGGCTTGAGTGGGGCCAGGGTTCAGGTGTTTTTTAAAAGTACTTCATGTGTTTTTAAAGGGCCACAAAAAGTGTCCTAGAAGAGAGGCTTTCTGTAAGACAGAAAGTATACTAAAAAGGTAAATTAGATATTTTAAAATTTACATACACTTAGCTACAGAACGTTCTAGAAAACCAAGAAATACTGTGTGATTTATGTATAATACACATGTACATACAATGTATAAGCTGATCCGAAGGCTTTGTCTTCTGCAGCCTCATACTTTATAGAGAATTCTTTGTACCTCAAATAGAATTTTGTGGACAGGACCATTTTCTATCAGTGCTTGAAGCAGAAGAATAAATATGATTATTTCAGCTATCGTTGGCAGGGAGCTTTAACATCCTGTCCCACCACTGACATTTTAAGATCCCAATATCCATGTCAGACTATTACAGTATTATTGTAGTAATATTAAAAAGTAATAAAATATATTAGAATGGTATAATGATTTTAAAAGTCATTTTTAATAGTTCAAACAGATTGAAATATTTCCATTTTATTATAAATTAAAGATATTGAGCTAAATATTATTAATGATTTTGTGTTGTTTAATACTGCTACTCAGATTGTGTAAAGGAAAATGAACCTTGTTGATTTAGTTTAATAAGCTGGCAGGTGTGTTCTGAAAATAAACTTATACCTGTTTTTCCTTGATCTCCTCTGCTAAGTCCAAATAACCAAAAAGCACATTAAAAGAATAATTTGCATTAAGGAGATTATTTATGATACTGATTAATTAAGAACAACATGGGATAAGGACATTAAAAGGTAGTAATTCATTTAGAGCATAACTTTGATTAATGTAAAATTATTTACTCTCATCCCTGTTTGTACAGTAGAATCCCTTGGGTTCAGTTTTTAAAAATCTTTGTCCTTGGTCCCAAAGTTATTTTTAACAGCTTAAACAGGCATATGGATTATTCAGGCTCCCTGCTACTACTTTTTCTCCATTCAGCAGCTTCTTTAATTTACCATTATTTGCATATGAATAACATACCACGTTTTCTCCCTGTGTCCTCAAAGTTGAAAATTATTAATAGAGCCTGATCTTTAAGCCATTTTTCAATAGGAGGATGAATTTGCATTGATTCATTTAATTTTTCCTAGGCCCCCTTTGTTGAGGAATGCCTAAGATAAAGATATTGTCAGCCGTTCATATCCACAGATTCCAAATCCCTTTGTTATTGTTTAGTCGCTCAGTGTCCAACTATTTTGCCCCCCATGGACTGTAGCCCTCCAGACTCCTCTGTCCATGGGATTTCCCAAGCCAGAATGCTGGAGTGGGTAGCCTTCTCCCCAGAAGAAGGGGATCTTCCCAACCCAGACATCAAGCCAGCGTCTCCTGCATTGCAGGTGGGTTCTTTACCACTGAGCCACCTGGGAAACTCCAAATGCCTGGATTCAACCAGTTGAAAATTTTTGGAGAAAAAAATTCCAGAAAGTTTCATGGGATTTATATTGTACTTCAGCTATTTACATTGCATTTGCACTATATTAGGAATAAGTAATCTAGAGATAATTTAAAGTATACTGGAGGATGTGCCTAGGTTATGTGCAAACATTACACCATTTTATATAAGGGACTTGAGCATCCACAGATTCTGGTTTCTGAGGGAACTCCTGGAACCAGTCCTGTGATACTGAGGGGTGATTGTACAAGCTTTAGCTATGCTCCTGAGAAACTGATAAGGCCACACAGGGGGACTAGCATCAGCTCTGTGCTCCAGATCACATGAGGATGGGCTGATAGAAAATGTGGTTCAGAATGAAGTAATTTTTAAGAACATATCTTTACACATTGTCAACTCTTAAATATTGAAACCACATGATTATTTTGTTTTAAAAGTACATTAATTCTAAAAGTAATTCAGTTAATTTTTTCTTGAAGGAAGGTAAGGATAGGGATGAATCAGATTCAAAGTAATGAACCTTTTCCCAAGCATCATCCCATTGATATACAAATTTTGAGACTGAATATGGTATTTTAGCAGGTCTTATTTTGATAACTTCTGTGAAACCACAGCTGGAGACTGCATTCTAATCCTCCTCTTTGGCCAGTTACATGTTTGACCTATAAAATGAATTCTGGTTGTTGAGGCACCACCCATCATTAGCAGCCCACCAACACCTTATTGCCAGCCAGGACCACTAGGGGGCAGTAACTCCTAGATAGTTTCCAATGATGCAGGACACTTAACTTCCAAGCTGGCATAAAAGTTGCTACTCAGTACTAATTTGCCTTTGTTGTTATGTTCCTAAATAGATTTTATTGCTGCTGCTAGTTGGGCATTTTAAGTATAAATATTTTTAAAGGATTAATTTTTTGGATAAAATTAATACTCTTTTCTCTTTTTTTTTGAAACAGGGCAATAAATGTGTTCATAAGTGCCAACCGACTAATTCATCAAACCAACTTGATACTTCAGACCTTCAAAACTGTGGCCTGAGAGTTGTATATGTTAAGAGATGTACTTCTCAGTGGCAGTATTGGACTGCCTTTATCTGTAAATTTTAAAGTTTGACTGTATAAATTATCAGTCCCTCCTGAAGGGATCTAATAATCCAGGATGTTGAATGGGATTATTGCCATCTTACACCATATTTTTGTAAAATGTAGCTTAATCATAATCTCACACTGAAGATTTTGCATCACTTTTGCTATTATCATTCTTTTAAGAATTATAAGCCAAAAGAATTTACGCCTTAATGTGTCATTATATAACATTCCTTAAAAGAATTGTAAATATTGGTGTTTGTTTCTGACATTTTAACTTGAAAGCGATATGCTGCAAGATAATGTATTTAACAATATTTGGTGGCAAATATTCAATAAATAGTTTACATCAGTTAAACATTTCTTTACTTGAAAAAATGCATATATATATGTGAATATATATATGATCAGAAGACCAAGACGACTTGGTGTAATGTCTAAAGAACTTCTAAGGGGAGCTTATTAGCAGTTTATCAGATAATAAAGCAACAAGAATTCCTATTTTTTTGTCCTTAATCACTCTGGGCAAAAAGTAGTTGATGGAGATATTTTTGTTAGTTACTATATTTGAGGTACTGAGTATTTTTCCAACCTTTGTTTTAAGAGACTTATGAGAAGCAGATGGCAGTTTGTAGTGTCTTCACATTCTACTGCCATTTTTGAGCTCTGTGACAATGTAAGATTAAGTCTTTCTGGTATGCTGGGCCCTAATAAGCTTTGCGCCTTTTTTCCATAAATAGCCACAACTAATAGTAATTTGAAGCTATACCAATGCTAGTTGGTTTGAAATTGTCATGAGTGTTAATAATATTATATACACTCTTTAAATATGTACAGTTTTGTTTCACCATAGAGAAATTCTAAGGAAATTATGTATCAAGTATTCATGTTAAAGTGATTTCATTTTTCAATTATGATAAAATAAAGGAAAAAATCAGAATTTGTTTATCTTTTATAAAGATTTAAATGTTAAACTAATTTCTGTTGATGATATAAATTTTTTGCTATAATGCAATTTAGTTATGCTTTAAAATTTTCCCATTTTAGAAAATAGATTTTTAAAGAATTACTGTCATTAGCAATACAAAAGGAAATCATCCACTTAGCTGTAAACAGGAAATGTGGAGGAAAGCAAAAGAACTGATAGACAATTGAATGAAATATCATAAGTTAGAGACATTATACTGATTTTTTTCCTTCAGTGATACTTAGCTAGTAAAACACGTATAATTGGTGATTTTAATACTGTGTATTTTAGGCATAAGCTGTTTTTCGCTCTTGGAAGTGGATGAATGGTGATTTGCAAAACAGACTTGTGAATACATGAAGGGAAAAAATACTGCTTTTCTTTTCTTTGAGCAGCAGACTTTTCTAACATGAACGAGTACTATCTTTCTTCCTGTTGTCTTTCCCTCCTTAAGAAAACTCACCTGTTAACCAGTCATGCTTCAGCTCTTTTTTTTTTTTTAATGTCTTTTAATCTTTTTATTCTACTATGCAATATCTCCGTTTTTCCGTTTTCATGAAATTTACCTCCAGAAAGGAGATTTAGTCTCAGGATAATTCAGTTTCTTACATGATCCTAGTGGTTTGTGTTTTGGGATCAGGGAGTCAGATACAACTCCAGAGAACAGAAAAGTGGTTCCCGAGGGAAGGAAGAAAGGAGACATTTGTTGAACACCTCTGTATCAAGCATTTTTCTAGATTCATCAATTTCTTATAATTCTCTTTACAGTCCTGTGACTTTGTCATCTGCCTTGCAGTTGAGGAAACTGGCTAAGAGAGCTTCAGTTACAAAACTACAAAACTGGTAATTGCTAGAGCCAGGATTTGAATTCAACATTTGTCTCCAGATTCTACACTCTTTGCACTGAACTGTATTTTATCCATTGCTGAAAATGCAGTGTTTAGAATAGTTGCCTTGACCAAGCTGACATAGCAAGAAATGAGAAAAGACATTGTGATAAGTCTTTCTCATAAATCTAAATTTATCTTAAAGAGGGCTCCTTTCATTTGAGACCATAACTATGTTTTAGATGTTTAAAATGCCTTCTCACAATATTTTTAAACAAAATGATATAATTGTAGTTTGGAGTTTTTTCATGATTACATTATTGTGATAACCTTGTTTGGCAAAATGAGGTTGGTAACCCAATGTAAGGCCTTCCTGATTGGTTACTAACTTGAAATAATTTCAAGTTGATGGCAAATTTACCAAAACTTAGCAAGAGGAACAACAGTGCAAAGAACATCAACACGTCTTTTATCCAGATTGACCTAATGTTAAGATTTTACCATTTTTATTTTGTCATTTGTTTGTTTTCCTTCCCTTAAGCTCCTGGGTCCATTTACCCTGGGTCATTTCCATGGCTTGCTTTCTTTCATGGTGTTTACTTGTGTTTTTGAAAAATACAGTCTTCTGTCTCTTGCCCCCTCCTCACTGTATAATAGAATGTTCCTTGTTTTGGGTTTCCTCATGATTAGATTCAACTTAGCATTCTTGGTCAGAATACTACACGGTGACCCATCCGCTCCTCACTGGTGTTAATTTTGGTCTCTCGGTCAAGGTGGTGGTCAGTTTCTCAAATGTATAGTTACTATTTTTATCTTGCACCTGATAAGCAATCTGAGGAAGTGGTAAAGAATCTGTGTGTCAGTGTAGGAGACTCAGGTTGGATCCCTGAGGGGGGAAGATCCCCTGGAAAAGGAAATGGCAATCCACTCCAGTATTCTTGCCTCGGAAATCACATGGACAGGGAGGCTGGCGGGCTGCACTCCACGGGGTCACAAAGAGCTGGACACGATTAGCGGCTAAATAGCAACATCAATGTTTTACCCCCAGCATTTAGTATCCATTGATGATTCTTGCTTATTCAGTCTTTACTTTGATAGTTTCAAAATGGTGATTTTCCCAACGCCGGCATATCTATGTACCTGCTGACACTGTTCTACTGTCTGAATATGAACCTTCTTTCTCTCCAACCTCTCATTCATCCATATCTACCCACATGAATTTTTACAGTAACTTATTTTGGTTTTTTATTTCTTTCAACGGCTTATAATTCATTACTTATTTTGATACTTAAATGGTCTTAGATTTGATCAGTATGTGGACCTTCTGTTTCAATCTGACTTCTGTGTCCTTGTGGCTTCCACGTAATTTTTTTCTGTAAGTATTATCTTAAGTATGTCCCACAATTTAGAATCAGCAGTTTTTCCAGGGAACCCTGGGGGATGATAAGAGATACACAGGTCTGGCTACTGAGTGGGCTCATTACTACTGGGCGTTGTCTGCTTCTAGGCTGATTCAGACAACTAGGAAATGTGCATGTACAAACGTGTACACACAACTCATGTATACATACATTTTACATTTCATATGCACCTTATGTGTGATTTCAGAAATCGTGAGTTCACAGTAATACCTCCAATTGCAATCCATCCTCCTAGGGTTCATTCTTACTTTCCCATTCCATATTTCTGTGTCCCTTCCCCAGAATCCCGACTCCCCGAAACATCAATATTCACTTGTTCAGTCCTACAGTACATTTGAAATAGGTTTAGAATTTCTTTCGCTCCGTCACTGTAGAAAGCACACTTAAAGGACTATAAGATCGTTTACAGTTCTTTCACTCTTTTTACTCTGCCCAAGACAGGATATGTAATTACATTCTGTGTTTATGAGTTACTTGGATCAATCCTTTTTTTCTCCACTGTGATAATGTACTTTATTCTAAATAAATTGGGTTCATTTGTTTCAGTTTTCTTTCAGATTAAAGGTTCCTTCCCCCGACTCACCCACACCACCCACTTCACATCCTTATACATCATTTATTAAGAGTATATAGAACATTAGCATGCTTCTAAACATAAGAATTGTCCCAAAAAGTATACTAGAGAAGTGTCACTCTTACCCTTCTGTGCCATTTCCCACCCTGCCAAGTAGCTATCCAATTCCACTGTTTTTTGGTGTTTATCCTGTGTTGCTTCTTATGAAGAAAAATAATGTGTTTTCGTATCCCTCCTTTCTTATCCAAAAGGTAGAATTCATGCAGGGAAACCAACCCTCCCAGTTTGCTTCAGTTCAGTTCAGTCGCTCAATTGTGTCTGACTGCGACCCCATAAATCATAGCACGCCAGGCTTCCCTGTCCATCACCAACTCCCGGAGTTCACTCAGACTCACGTCCATCAAGTCGTTGATGCCATCCAGCCATCTCATCCTCTCTCATCCCCTTCTCCTCCTGCCCCCAATCCCTCCCAGCATCAGGATCTATTCCAGTGAGTCAGCTCTTCACGTGGGGTGGCTAAAGTATTGGAGTTTCAGCTTCAGCATCAGTCCTTCCAATGAACACGCAGGACCGATCTCCTTTAGAATGGACTGGTTGGATCTCCTTGCAGTCCAAGGGACTCTCAAGAGTCTTCTCCAGCACCACAGTTCAAAAGCATCAATTCTTTGGCACTCAGCTTTTTTCACAGTCCATCTCTCAACATCCATACATGACCACTGGAAAAATCATAGCCTTGACTAGATGGACATTTGTTGGCAAAATAATGTCTCTGCTTTTGAATATGCTATCTATGTTGGTCATAACTTTTCTTCCAAGGAGTAAGCGTCTTAATTTCATGGCTGCAATCACCATCTGCAGTGATTTTGGAGCCCCCAAAAATAAAGTCTGCCACTGTTACCACTGTTTCCCCATCTATTTCCCATGAAGTGATGGGACCAGATGCCATGATCTTCATTTTGTGAATGTTGATCTTTAAGCCAACTTTCTCACTCTCCTCTTTCACTTTCATCAAGAGGCTTTTTAATTCCTCTTTACTTTCTGCCATAAGGGTGTTGTCATCTGCATATGTGAGGTTATTGCTTAGGACCATTGTTTCTTGGCACATGGAGTATTGAGTGCAAAATCTGGAAGAATCAGACAAATTGGGAGAATTAGTCATTTAATATACATGCTTTTATAAAATGCAACTTTATTGGTGCTTGGTTTACATATATGCCCTCACAAAAATGAGGTATAGTTCAGTGGCATAAAATTCACCCATTTTGAGAGTTGTGCAACCTGACTGCAATTCTGGAATACTTTTATCATCCTGGCAAAAATCCTCATGCCCAGATATTGGGTAATCCTTGTTCTCCCCAGTTTCAGGAAACCCTTAACCTCTTTCTGGATGTTTCATATACATAGAATCACACAATGTTATATTTCTAGTCTGACCTCTTTTACTTAGCATAATGTTTTTGAGGTTCAGCCATGTTAGCATTTCTATCAGTACTCTTATTGCTAATGAATATTCCATTATATGAATCTCCTATATTTTATCTCTCCTTTAAATAGTTGATAGACATTTGAGTTGCTTCCTTCTTCACTAAGATGCACAATGCTGCTATGAACATTGCTGCTATGAACATCACCTGCCAGTCTTTTTTGTGGACATGGGTTTTCATTTCTTTTGGATGGATACCTAAGAGTGGAAATGTTTGGTTGTTTGATAAATTTATATTGAAGTTTTTAAGAAAATGTCATACTGTTTTCCAGTAGTATGCCATTTTACATTCCCAGCAGCGATTTAAGGGGGTTCCCGTATCTCTACATCTTCAACATCATTTGTTAATGACTTTTTTATTGTAGGCATTCTTGTACATATAAAATGATATCTCACAGGAAAATTTCCCTAATGAATGAAGTGCAATGTTTTTCATGTGTTTATTAGTATTTCACATGGTTCTTTTCACTTAATATCTTCAGGAATCACTCCACGGCTAAGTCTATTAGAGATCCTCTCTCGCTCTTTTTTTTTTTTTTTGTAGCAGCCTAGTGTTGCAGGGTGTGTAGCTATCCTAATTTATTTATCTGATCAATCTCCTATGCTTGTGCGTTCAGATAGTATTCAGTATTTTGCAAAACTACAAGTAATGCTACTGTGAATGTTCTTAACCCATTTCTGGTTTGAAGTATACATTCAGAGGAGACTCTTAGAAGTGGGCTTGCTACTAGTCCACAGCATGTGTATATGACATTTTATTAGATATTGACAAATCCCATAAAGGTTGAGGCAATTCATATTCCGCCAGAATGTATGAGGCCATTTACTTACCCAAAACTTCACTTAAAATTGTCAAGCTTTTGAATTTTTGACATGATGAGTGAGAAATGGTAACTCATTATACCTTCATTTGCATTTCACTGCTATGAGTAAAGTTAGGCATCTTTCATGTTTAAAGACCAATTTTGTATCTTTGTGATTTTAAATCTGCTTATGTTTTCTTACCATGCAAAATTTATGTAGACAAATTTATTAATTCTTCCATGAAAACATCTGGGCTTGGTGGTTTTTTTTGTGGAGTAACTGTTTGATAATTTTATTCCTTTTATGCGAAAAAATTTTAAGCTTTCTATCTCTACAGGAGTCAGTTTGTCAAATATACTTTTCTAGGAAAGTGTCCATTTCTTCGAGTTTTCACATGTGTATTTCTATTGAAGTGAGCAAACTAATGTTTTAAAAAATTTTATCTGTATCATAGCTGTTTCTTTGTTGCTATTTCTTATTCTGTGTATTTTCACACTCTTGTTGTTCAGTTCATACATACACTTTTTTGTTTGATTTACTTGACCTGTCTTGTACTCTGTGTTAAAGTCTCTATTAGTAGTGTGTTTCTCTGTTTCTCCCTGCATCTCTTGCAGTGTTTGTTTACATATGTGGTTACTGTGTTATTTGTTGTATGGATGTTCATACCTGTTACATCCTAAATGTGAATGTGATTTTAACGTTATAAAGTGTCCTTTTCTTTTTTTCTCGTTTAGTAGTGTTTTTTAAAATTTGTCTTTTGACCTTGAGTTAAGCCCATTCACATTTATTGTCATGACTACTATGTTTGGGCTAAACCTGCTATGTTGTAATTTCTGCATGTATTATGTTATATTGTTTTTTCTACTGTCTTTTTTAAAAAAATTTCCTTTTGGTGTTCAAGAAGGTTTATATTTTTATCCTCTACCAGGGAAGCCCCATTAACTATGTTTGGGCTAATTATGTATTATGTTTATTTTTTCTACTTTAAAAATTCCTTTTGGTATTTATGAAGGTTTATATTGGTGGCTTTGTATTACTATAGGATTTTTAATCTCCTTTTTTTCTTAAATTTTTATTATCTGGTGTGTCAGTTTTAAATCATATCCTTTAAATCTCACCTGTTATCTAAATGAGAGTCAGTGTTCTTTTTTTACATCTTGTCCCCCTTTTCTCTTCCTTTTCTCATTTTTAATTATATTTTTCTACTTTATCAAAACACAGAATGTGTTTTTCTTCTACCTTTTTTTCTTCTACAAATGTAGAAGAAATAATCCACCATTGTTTCAGTGTAAATGCTACAATTAAACATAGGAATACTCACATATTGTGAGCTCACATATGTGTGATTGCTCATATATGTCATAGTCCCTTTGCCTGTTTTCTCTGTCATCTATTGGCTGGATGAAGATCATCCCCTAGAAGCTTTTATAACTACACATATATATAGTACTCTTTGAGCTCTTGCAGGTTCAACATTATTTTCCTGTAGTCTTGTTTCTTAAAGACTATTTCAGTTGTCTATAATATCCTTAGTTCACATTTTCTTTCCTTCAGTTTCCTGAAAATTATAGCTTCACTTTTGTTTTGCTTTGTATGTTATTTCTGAAAAGTCTGATGTAAATCTGATTTTCTTGCCTTTATATTATTTGTCTTTTTGCCTGGAAATGCAAGGATTTTTTCCTTATTTTCAGAGTCTAATGGTTTTATTAGGTTATGTATCAGAGTTGGTCATTCCAGGTAAGTTTTCCTGGTACTTAATGTGTCCTTTTTATGTGTAGATTGAGGTCTTACTTTATTTCTGTAAAGTGATCTTGGGTTACAGTTTTAAATGCGAATTCTATTCCATTCTTTTGTCTTTCTGGGACATTAATTAACATGTTGCACTCTCTTTGCCTGTCTTCTACTTTCTTGTGACCTTCTTTTACTTTTTGCTTTATTTCTTTATTTGCCTGCTTTTCATCAAGAATTTTTGTTAATTTTTTATCCAAGTCTACTCTCTCAGACACAGTAATTTAATCTTTATTTCTGGTGTAATTTTTTCCCTCCTACATTTAGTCAACTCTCATCTCTCCCTATTTCTGTGCATTTCTGTCCTTAGTACTTGTATTTCTGATTTAGTCTGCTCTTTTCATATTGTTGTTAAGTCACCCAGTCATGTCTGACTCTTTGTGACGCTATGGACTGCAGCATGCCAGGCCTCTCTGTCCCTCACCATCTCCTGAAGTTTGCCCAAGTTCATGTCCATTGCATCGGTGATGCCATCCAGCCATCTCATCCTCTGATGCCCTCTTCCTGTTCTTCTGCCCTCAATCTTTCTTAGTACCAGGGACTTTTCCAGTGAGTCAGCTGTTCGCATTAGATGACCAAAATATTGGAGTTTCAGCTTTAGCATCAGTCCTTCCAGTGAGTATTCAGGGTTGATTTCCCTTAAGATGGACTGGATCTCCTTGCAGTCCAAGGGACTCTCAGGAGTCTTCTCCAGCACCACAGTTCAAAGGCATCAATTCTTCAGCGCTCAGCCTTCTTTATGGTCCAGCTGTCACAACTGTATGTGACCACTAGACAGACCATAGCCTTGACTAACTGTAGGCACCTTTGTTGGCAAAGGCATGTCTCTGCTTTTCGACATACTGTCTAGGTTTGTCGTAGTTTTCCTGCCAGTAAGCAAAGATCTGATTTATTGGCTGCAGTCACCATCCACAGGGATTTTAGAGTCCAAGAAGAGGAAATACAGGGGGGAAAGTGGAAGTAATTTTTCATATACCACATGCTTATTTGAGGATATTTTATTTAGTTGGGGTGGACTTACTCAGTTTTCTTTAGTGACTTATTTTGGGAGGATTTTTAGCAGCAAAAAATGGATTGTGTTGCTGTAGGGGAAAGAGCCCAGTGTACCCTGTTTCTTTTCGCTGGATACTTGGTTTCTGCTTCTGCATTCCTCCTTTTCTTCCACTGCCTTGTTCTCCGGATGCAGTGCTTCATCAGAGCTGCCGCATCCAGCCCCTGCAACTCATGCTGTGAGCTTTCTATCAAGTACCCACCTGTGCTCAGAGTCTTGGCCTTTAATGTTGCACTTTCTCTTTCTAGAGATGATTTTATTGTTGCTTTTTCCAAGTCCTCTTTTCCTTTCTGCTCCTTTTCAGAGACTCTTAAACTTCCCCTTACCTGCTCTCCTGGCTCACAGGCTTGCCAACAGCAGGAGAGAAGTGAGAACTGTCAGATTTTTCCTCTCTACTCACTGGTGATTTGAAAGTTGTGGCGTTCGCTGTCTCCTAGCTACACTGAAGGCATAAATCAGCTAACATTTCATTTACTCTTATTGAATCTGTCATTTCAATTAGGATATCAAATGTCTTTTAGGATATTAAGAATCAGATGGCCACTGTTGTTCTCCAAACCTGGCATTTCCTTTCTCAGTTTTTCCAGTAATTTTGCTGGTTTGTGAAGTCCCCAGTTCCTGAAACCTATGGATTAAAAGACTCGGGTTTGGAGGTGAATGAAGACTCCGTGTTTAAGGAGGCAGGCTTCACTGAGAGGCTGTGGACTAGCTCAGTCCTTCCAGTCTCCTTCCTCTACAGGCAGCACTGGTAGGAAGTCAGCTTCTCGTCTTGCTCTGGTCTTGGCACACTTGCTGTTATCTTGCAGGTTAGCAGTGGGAGACAGTTTTTTATTCTGAGAAAGTTCTAAGTGGCATACTCTTGGCTAAACTGGGATATTCCTGGGCTTCAAATTAAGCAATTATGTGTCTGAAAAGTCCAAAGGTCATTTCCAGCCCTCCAATGAGCTATGCAGACCAACTGTGATAAATGTAAAAGCATGCATTTTGAGTAAAACTTAGTGTTATTAATGAGGAGTAGGCCCAGCAGAATCAGTCTACCCTGGCTGTCATGAAATATCATAGACTGCATGGCTTATACAACAAAATTTCATTTTCTTACAGATTTGGAGGCTGGAAGGCTAAGATCAGCAACAGAAAAGAGGATCAGCAAAGAGAATGCTGGGAAAACTGTTGCACTTCAGCTGTGTTAAGGAAGACCTAAGATAGATGGTCTCATTTGCCAAAATTAATACTAAAGGAGGGAGGGAACCCATGAAGGAAACACACAAGAATTTAAAAATGAATTTGCATACCATGCCTTTCAACTACAAGAAATAAGCAGAAGGAAAATGTTCTGAAGATGATTCTAAATAACATTACCTTGTAAATGTGCTAAAGTGTTTCACTCAGCATGAAATAATCAAGATATTTGTTTTGTTTTGTAAAGATGCTAAATAAGAGAACAGAATGCTTCAGAAATGATGTCTTATCACCTGGCACAGTGCATGAAAAGCTACAAATTATCAACAGGATATTATACTAAATGGAATTTGAAAAAAGAAATTATATAGATTGAATTCCAAATGAAATTAAGATTTAAGGTGGGGGCAATTATAGCAATCTATTTCACCTATCTTCTTGATCGACATTTATATTTGACCTCTTTTATAATGTTTATGCATTTCTCTTTTCTATTACACATTTTCCAGAAATTGTTTTAGAGCATTTTTATGATTTTGACAGTTTGACATTTATATTCCAAGCAGAAGTGCTAAGCTTTTTCAAGCATGTGTTACTAAGGTCTTTGAGAAAATAAACCCAGTCATTTGATACCACTGCAGGGAAATAGCAGTCATCTTTCTAAATCACATCAGCTATTCATAACAGCATATTTAATATCTCATTTCATCTACAACTACCCTACAGGGTCTGGCTTTGCGAATATAGTTGGAAAATTATTCTCCAAATACCATTATACTTATCAGCATATTCCTTATTTTCCTCTTTTTTTAATGGTGCACACAAGCCCCCCATGAGTTACTTCCTCCAGACTCTATCCTTGAAGGAAACTGCTCCATTCATGGTCATTGCTAAAGAAAAAGGATCTTGGCTATTTCAATGTGACATTTCCCATCTACACTGATTGGAATAGGGGTGGAAACCTTATCCAAGGACAAAAATTACTGGGACTGGCTTTGGAGATAGCTGTTCTGTAGTGCGTCTCTGCTCAACCATGACCACTACAGCCAGGCCACTTCAATCTTGCTCTAAATTCTAAGCTAGGTAATTCTGAAAGTCAGCTGACCATGGGAAAGGAAATTAAAATGATACAATGAAGCTATAAAGCAGAAGAAGCACATACCAGCCCCCGGTAGGAGGAAGCAGAAAGGATGAGGTGGACAAAACCGATCAGAGGATAAATTGTCAGTTTGTAGTGAAAAAGTAGGTGTAGAAACAAAAATAAACAGCAGAATCTCTCAAGTTACATTTAGCTGAAAATTCAATTGACTGCTATTGAGAGAAAATAATCCAATTCTCAGCCCTAGTTTGGTTCTAGAATGACCTTTCAGTACTGCATCAAACTTCGCTCTGCTGTGCAGATATATCTCAGAGATATTGCAGGTTCAATTCCAGATCACCACAATAAAGCAAGTTTTTTTCACTTCCCAATGTGTATAAAAGTTACGTCTATACTATACTGTAGTCTAGTAAGTGCACCATAGCTTTATGTCTAAAAGACAACGTACATGCTTTAATTAAAAAATACTTTATTGCTAAAAGTGCTAGCCATCATCTGAGCCTTTGAAAGATGAAACTGTTAGTCATTCAGTCATGTCTGACTCTTCCGTGACTACATGCACTATAGCCTGCCAGGCTCCTCTGGCCATGGAATTCTCCAGGCAATAATACTGGAGTGGGTGGTCACTTTCTTCAGAGGATCTTCCTGACCCAGGGATCGAACTGTGATCTCCTGCATTGCAAGCAGATTCTTTACCCTTTGAACCACCAGGGAAGCCCATGTGAGCCTTTGAGTTGTAATCTTTTTGCAATAGTAATATCACAGATAACTGATTATAGATGACCATAACAAATACGATAACAATGAAAAAATTTAAAATATAAAAATTACTGAAATGTGTCATGAAGATGCAAAATGAGAGATGCTACTGGAAAATTTGCTTGACACAGGGTTGCCACAAACCTTCATTTTATAAAATGTACAATATCTGTGAAGCATAGTAAAACAAGATATACCAGTAATTCCTTATTTCTTCAGGGGTGCCCAATGTGTCTCTCTCCTTCCTTTTAGTCATGTTATGTAACAAATCCCCATTGCTTGGTTGTCGGAGTGAGCCTGATTCTTACAACCCATATAGCCTGACCTACATTGCCTAATAGTAGTGTTTAAATAGCTCTATTTGTGAAGCATTGGAATTTGGGTACTCAATTTTCTTAACCTATTATTCTCTTTTAATTTCTCTACTCCCCTCGCCCCACCTCTTTTTTTTTTTTTTTCCCCCCTGTAAGTTACCACTGAAGTAAAAGCTCTATTTGTGGAGTACTGGTATTTAGGTACTCATTTATTTTTCTTGCAGAAGGAGATGGCAACCCACTCCAGTGTTCTTGCCTGGAAAATCTCATGGACGGAGGAGCCTGGTAGGCTACAGTCCATGGGGTCGCAAGGAGTCGGACACGACTGAGCGACTTCACTTCACTTTATTTTCTTAACACATTATTCTCTTTTAATTTCTCCATTCCCTCCTTTTTCTTTTTTTTTTTCGCTGATAAATCACCACTGAGGTAAAGGGAGGAAAAGAAGGTTGCCGGGGACCAGCATGAGGAATCCCGACCGTGACAAGATCATGCGGAAGGAAGCCTGACAAAACGCAAGGACGTGATCGGCTTCAGGGGTTCCCCCTGGAATTTCCTGAGCATCCACCCCCCCAAGACCAGACTCTGCCTGCTCAACTGTGTTATGCTTTCCACCTCCTCTTCTGTCATTAACAGGGGCTGTCCCCACACCACCTTTTTCTGGAAGAAATTAGAGCTTTTAGATAATAAATCTCCTGAGCATAATACGAGTGTTTCAATCCAAAAACCCCTCTGATGGCTTTCTAGCCTGCCTGCAGGACTCGTACAGCTGTGCATGTGATTGTTTGAGGCCTCCCGACGGCGACTGTGGGAGGCACAGGAAGCTTAAAACATCCTAGGAATATAGGGGCTTCCGAGGAGTCAAAATCATTAGACTGATTAAAGGTTTCATTTGTTGAGCCAATGCTTGCTGCCAAATTTTCATATCTTTTATTTATAGATATAGTTGGTATATAGAAAAACAGGTAGTAGACCTGGTATTAGCAACATTAGATCTTTGAGTTAAGTACTTTCTTTGTTATAACCCACTGCACCTTTGTTCTACAGGAATGTGACTTTATTTAGTACTTTGAGGGTGATGCAGAGTAAAGAAAAAACACTTCTAGGGAAAAGGAGTTTTCTGGTTGATAGACAATTATCCAGGAAGAGAGCCATAAAAATGTTAACAGGCCTCTTGGCCAGAAGATAATGTAAACCACCTGAGACCTTTTGTATACCGGAGGGTATGCAAAAAGAAAGCCTGGTCTCAACGAGGGTCAGGACTGCTGCCCCTGCATAACTCTGCATATTCTATTATTTCTTTATGTACAACTTGGGGTATATAAGCTGATTTTGAAAAATAGTTTTTGAAGTCTTGCACCAATGCTGGGCTTCCCCATGTCGTCCTTTTCTCCCCTTTTCGGCTGAATTCCCATCTGGGGCATGGAGGCTCGCCATGTCTACTTACTTGCTCCAACTTCTAAGATCCGTGAGAGAGGGAGCCCAAGGCGGGGCACTCTCTGATATTCAAACGGACACCGGTGGCCTAACGTAGATGGTGCAAGCTCCTTGTCTGGAATGTTATTGGCTCTCCACGTATACCAAGTTATTCAGCCTTTTTTCTCCACTTAATTTTCCTACTATACTATTTCTTCCTAATCTAATCTTATATCTCTAAATTAATAAGTTTTTCCTCACCAACGCCGTCCCTGCTTCAAATTCCCTGAATCCACTGGGGCTGGACCCTGGCAGAAGGTGGGCTGATCTGGAGAGTTATCAGCTGTAGAAGTCTCCTGACTAGTCAGAATTTCTTTTTAATTTAGAAAAGAATGGTCCCTCAATTGTACTTACCACTCTCAAATAAAAGACAACTAGATTTCTAAAAACTGTTTCTCATTTTTTCTTTTCTACCTAAGAGAAAAAAAAAATACAACAGGTACTTCCCAGGTAACAGAAATAGCACAAAGGAAAAACAATCCCCACCTGTTCCTTTGCCTCTTGTGTGTTCAAAAACACAGAAAGTGGAAAAATATGGGAAAATGATTTCAGGTGTTACTTATCTGTGATGAGTGGTCGGAAGGCTGATGTACATCATCCTCTCACCTTGATCTCCCTCCTTCCTCCCTTGAATCCATCATTCCCAAATTCAAAATGCCTAAGGAAACACTCCAACACTCATAGCTGCTTCTTGATTGGACACCCCAGTTATCTGGTCCTCAGAAACCTAGGTTCAAAGTCTAAAGCTGCACTTGTTGCTTTTAACCTTGTGTATTCGCTAGTATTTTCTAACAAGGCGAATGGTGTTATCATCTTCCCAATTGTATCTATTAAGAACATTAGGCTTCCAAGATGGTGCTAGTGGCAAGGAACATGCCTGCCAATGCAGGAGACATAAGAGACACGAGTTCAGTCCCTGGGTTGGGAAGATTCCCTGGAGGAGGACATGGCAACCCACTCCAATATTCTTGCCTGGAGAATCCCATGGACAGAGGAACCTGGCAGGTTACAATCCGTGGAGTTACACAGAATCGGACACAACTGAAGCAACTTAGTGTGCACGCACACATTAAGAACATACTAGTTTGCAAGTAGCAACAGGAGGGTTTTTTTTGTTTGATATAACAAGACTTTTTTTTTTTTTAGAAGGCAGTTGCTGATGTTGGTTAAGTGACAACACAAGATTTTTGAAGTGGTTCCTTCAGTTGCTTCAGTGGTGGAGTCCAGACTCAGGGCAGGATGAAAAGAAGAGGAGTTGCCTTTCCTATTTTATCATGTAAAACAAGAACCTTTCCAGGGCCCTGACAGTCTTCTACCTATAGTTTCATTGACCAGAATTATGTCATTGTGTCATGTGGTCATCTCTGCCTGCGAGGGAGTCTGGGAAAACAACCTGTCTTGCCTTGTGTTGGGTACAAATTTCTTCTCTTTGTAAAGGGGATTCTCTTAGCAAGGAAGGGACAAGGAAAGAATGTTGAGGTCCTTGCAAGACGGTGAGAAAAAATTTACACCTGGTTCAGTGGCTTTTTCAAGCCTCGAAATGTCTTGCATTTGCCCTTTTTTAGAATTGCTCTTGCCACATTAACTCTAGGATTTACAGGGAGTTTATGTATCCTGGACCTAAGAAAAATGAGTTTCTAAGGACTGTAACAGTTCAAGCACCTGCACTTGTGTTGTGCTTGGTCACTCAGTCATATCCCACTCTTTGGGATCCCATGGACTGTAGCCACCCAGACTCCTCTGTTCATGTAATTCTCCAGACAAGACTACTGGAGTGGGTAGCCATGCCCTCCTCCAGGGGATCTTCCCAACCCAAGGATCAAACCCAGGTCTTCTGCATTGCAGGCAGATTCTTTCCAATTTGAACCACCAAGGAAGTTGCAAATGACTTTGTAAATGACTTTGGAGAAATTAATAACCAGTACTATGAGATGCAGGCTGTGCTGGAGAGTGGGCACCTGGGTTGGAGGAGGATGCTGGGTGACTCCTAACTGTAAAAACTGAAGTGACCCCAAAGTCAATGGCTTCCTTGAATGAAAATGGACACTCAGCTGGGCATTGGTGGGCACTTCCCCTAGCTCAGGCTCAAATCCTGAAATTTGCTCTTTGTCTGAAAAAAATTTAAAGCTACAGAGTTGTAATAATTACACAATAACATATGTCTATGTATCAATTTAATTGTTAATGTAACAATTTAGAATTGTTATATAATATATGATCATTATCGTTGAGTCAGTTGCAAACATTACAAGCATCATGACCCTTATCCTCAATACATCAATCACCATGTATCTCTAAGGGTAAATACATTCTCTTACATAACCACAGGTCAGTTATCAAATTCGGAAAATTTCGTATTGATACCTATTTCTTAACAGATGGTCCATATTTAAACGTTGCCTCTGCTCCCCGTGCTGTTCCCTCCCTTCACACAACCCCGATTCGAGGAGCCAGTCAGGGATTATGAGTTGCATGGAGCTGCCTCGTATCTTCAGTCTCAGCGATTATCTTTTCACGACACTGATATTTTTTGAAGATGGTGGGCTGTATGGAATTCTGTCGATTTGGGTATGTCTGATTGTTCATGAACAGACTCAGGTCTGCATTTGGCAGGGATGTTGTGGGAGTGATGCTGCGTCCTCGGCACATCGCACCCAGATGCACGTGGTGTCAGTGGGTCCCATTGTTGGCCATGGTAACTCCGACACCTTACCCCTCTGCAAGGTACCCCTTTGCCTTGTGCAATATAAGTAATCTGTGGGAAATACACCTTGAAATTGTGTAAATATTTTATTTTTTAAGAATATTTAATCAACTGATCTTTTCGTGAATCAATTATTAATAAAGTTGGTTATAAAACAGTGATTTTTTAACTCTATCAAAATTTACGTCTTTTTATTCCCTCCCTGTCCTGTTCCTTCCTTTCATCCTTCCCTTCCTCCCTCCCCACCCTGTTTCCTTCTTTCTACTTTCTTTATATATATATGAATATACATATATTTGTGTCAGTATAGAATAATGGACCATTCCTGAAAGGTCTCTGTTACCCATTCTTCTCATTGTTCATTTTGTTGCTTAGATTGACCCCAATTTGGCCAGTGTGAGTCCCTTTATGCCTTCTCCTATTTCTTTTTTTATGTGTCTCATTTTTAAAGCATTTTTTAAAAACTTTCTAGCAAACAAGATACCCAAGGTTTATCTTGTACTGCTTCTTTCCTGGCTCAGAAATCATTTACTTCTCCAAAGAGAATGGTATTTAGAAATGAAGGTCTAGGCTAGATGTGCTTATTGCATTTGCGATGTCTTAGCAGTCAGAGCTAGGAATTAAGTTTGTGTGTGTTTGTATGTGTGTGTGTGTGTGTGTGTGTGTGATTAGTTTATATTTTTATCTTCTAATTCCAATGCAATATTATAGAATTCTTCTTGGCCATGTTTGTATCTCCCTTCTGCTACAAAGAAAATCCTGATTCCTAACAAAATCAGTGTTCATTTATTGGTGCCACCCTGCAGTAAACACAAAATAGTTTTAAAATAACTGAAATCCATGCCACTGCTATCAAGAAAACTATTGTTCAAGATACTTTGTAGTTCTATTTGTCCTTCAGTCAGTCAGTTCAGTCGCTTAATCGTGTCCGACTCTTTGCGACCTCATGAATTGCAGCATGCCAGGCCTCCCTGTCCATCACCAACTCCAGGAGTTCACCCAGACTCACACCCATTGAGTCAGTGATGCCATCCAGCCATCTCATCCTCGGTTGTCCCCTTCTCCTCCTGCCCCCAATCCCTCCCAACATCAAAGTCTTTTCCAATGAGTCAACTCTTCGCATCAGGTGGCCAAAGTACTGGAATTTCAGCTTCAGCATCATTCCTTCCAAAGAACAGCCAGGGCTGATCTCCTTTAGAATGGACTGGTTGGATCTCCTTGCAGTCCAAGGGACTCTCAAGAGTCTTCTCCACCACCACAGTTCAAAAGCATTAATTCTTTGGTGCTCAGCTTTCTTCACAGTCCAACTCTCACATCCATACATGACTACTGGGAAAACCATAGCCTTGACTAGAAGGACCTTTGTTGGCAAAGTAATGTCTCTGCTTTTCAATATGCTATCTAGGTTGATCATAACTGTCTTTCCAAGGAGTAAGCGTCTTTTAATTTCATGGCTGCAGTCACCATCTGCAGTGATTTTGGAGCCCCAAAAAATAAAGTCTGACACTGTTTCCACTGTTTCCCCATCTATTTCCCATGAAGTGATGGGACCAGATGCCATGATCTTCGTTTTCTGAATGTTGAGCTTTAAGCCAACTTTTTCACTCTCCTCTTTCACTTTCATCAAGAGGCTTTTTAGTTCCTCTTCACTTTCTGAGAAGGCAATGGCACCCCAGTCCAGTACCCTTGCCTGGAAAATCCCATGGATGGAGCAGCCTGGAAGGCTGCAGTCCATGGGGTCACTGAGAGTCAGACATGACTGAGTGACTTTACTTTCACTTTCACTTTTCACTTTCTGCCATAAGGGTGGTCATCTGCATATCTGAGGTTATTGATATTTCTCCCAGCAATCTTTATTCCAGCTTGTGCTTCTTCCAGCCCAGCATTTCTCATGATGTACTCTGCATATTAGTTAAATAAGCAAGACTGTATATGTGACAATATAGAGCCTTGACATGCTCCTTTTCCTATTTGGAACCAGTCTGTTGTTCCATGTCCAGTTCTAACTCTTGCTTCCTGACCTGCATATAGCTTTCTCAAGAGGCAGGTCAGGTGGTCTGCTATTCCCATCTCTTTCAGAATTTTCCACAGTTTATTGGGATCCACACAGTCAAAGGCTTTGGCATAGAGGTAATATAGTCAAAGTCCTGTGCTCAAAGATTCCTTGGGCTTGTTCTGTTTTTGTTTTCCCCGTAGTTATGTTTTATCTTTGGTTAAGTTCACTTGTTTCTATTTGTTTTGAATTTTAGTTCTGCCCACCTCTTATTTAATTAGTTATATTTTTAAATATTTAAACTATTAAAGTAGTTTCTGAAATCTAAACCATATAATAAGATTTCAGAATTGTGCTGATGGTTATCCTGGATTTTTCTCTCCTCCACAGTTATTGGATACTCTCTGTTGTATTTCTGATACTTTTCTGGGAAAAAATAAAAGCCATCATCAGCTCTCAGCTTTATTTCCTCAGTTGCCTCCTAGCTGATCTTGCCTCCTTTTGATACAGTAGTTCTGAGTCTTAGTTGTACAATCTTAGAATGGAATCATCTGAGGAACTCTAAAAATTACTGATGACTAGATTCCACCTCCAGAGACTGTAAATAATTATTCTGAAGAGGAACTTGGGCATTGGATTTTTAAAAGCTACCAGATCACTTAAAAACCACCAAGATGAGAGCCACTGGGCATCAGTGGTCTTCCATAAATGCACATCTCACCATGTTACATCCTCTGCTTAAAATTTTCCATAACTCCACTGCCCACAGCATGAACACCTGACTCCCCAGCAGGGCGCTTACGATCTGGTCCAGCTTACCTCTCCAGCCAGACTTCTGTCCCTTCCCTCAGCCCTCCTTCCCTATGCTGTATGAGCCATCCAGACTAAATTGTTTTTATCCCCAGGAATCCACCACGAACTCAGTCGTCTCCAGACCTTGGCTGTTTCTTCTATTTAAACTCCCTTCATCTTATTCTTTATCTGGCTAATACTTACTCATCATTTGGGAACCATCATAACTATAACTTTTTTCAATAACACTTTCCTTTTCCATTCTTTCCAACTCTGTTAGAAGCGCCTGCATGTTCTTCCTTGAATCTACCTCTTACTCTATTGAGTTGTAAACTTTATGAGAGTCGGAGCCAGTCTGACTTCACCACTTGATAGCACCAGTATCTTGCACTATGTTTGGGCCACTCTGTCAATCACTATATGGTGAAATGAATGACTGAGTGAATAAGCCAATCCATTTGAAATGTATTGTTTTGAGAGAATCCTTTTGCGATAATCAAAAGCTGAAATCTCCACTGCTAATCCAGTGAGAGAAGCAGGTAGTCTTGGGGTGAGAGTGTGGCAGGTGGGCAGATGCTTGACTGACAGGTCCCATTAGTTAGTCCGTATGATAATTTATCATAAAAAAGTATTTATGATGTCAAAAGACGTGCCTTGGCTACTGTGGGTAAACATGAAATAATATTACCTGGGACATGGAATATTTTCTTTTTCTGCAGAGCTCACAGGATTCTTATGTACCAGCCCCCCAACCACCACTTCTTAAAATTAGGTAATAGAGGAAACTTTTAAAGATTATATGATTTAATCTTTTAATTTTACAGATGAAGATTCTGAAACCGGAGAAGTTGAGTAACTTCCCCAAAGTCATGCAGCTGGTTATGATCATAGATTTGTATCATTTTTCTGCTTAGTTGAAAATCTGACTCACTTCTCTAAATTTAGCATCCCACTTGGTAAATCTGTGTTCCTGACCATTACCACAGCTATATTTTCCCAATAGGTGGATGAGATTTTTCCTGATCTAACTGGCCCCCTAACACACACATCTGTAGAAATATGAACACAGTAATCAAGCCCTTTTGCCATCTGCTCTGAACATGCCCAACTCCCTGTCTCATTCCAGAGTGCATTTTTAAAGCTTGCTTTGAAAGGGCCTCGTGTTTTTTTCAGACATTGTCAAGAATTCATCTTGAAAATTACAAAACCAAAATATGTTGAGTAAATTAAGATCCATTTTCTCTGACAGCATTTGGTCTAGGCAATGATTGCAAAAGTTCCATCTGCATTTTATAAGATGCTTTTCTATGAGTACAGTTTCAACGACTTAATTTAGGAGTGTACTTCCGATGTGAATTTGACCAATGCTGTTTCTGCTGCAGACATATAGAGGCCTGTGGTCTTCAGGGCTTTTCATCAGAGCACCACGTCCGAGAGCATTTCTTTCTGTGAGAAATATTTGTTGTGGCAGTGTTCTCTCTCTTGGGATCATAGCTTTCAATCTTTTAAAGTGCAGTTTGTCTCAGAACTTTCATTTTTACAAGTTTTGAATTCCTTTTTATTGCCTTTTTTTATTTCTTTACTTTCCTAGACAGAGTTTCTTGGAGTAAACACAGGGGAAATGGCAGCATTTTTCATAGGAGTGTGGATTTTTCTTTTTTTTTTTTGCATGTGTGATAAGTAAAGGGTTGGCCTGGAAAGGAAAAGAAAGTATGAAACAGATAAAAAAATACATATATTTGATGCCAATCTATTCCTGTTTCTGTGATCTCCCTTGTATTTATTAAAATATTCATTCAATAAGTATTTATTTGGTGCCAAGTGTGTGCCAAACACTGTGCTAGGTGCTTAATATTATATAATAGTATATTACATAATATACTATTGTAAAATCTGTCCATGGGATTTCCCAGGCCACAGTACTGGAGTGGGTTGCCATTTCCTCCTCTGGGAGATCTTCCCGAACAAAGGATCGAACTTGGTTTCCTGCATTGCAGGCAAATTCTTTATTGATTGAGCCACCAGGGGATCCCACATAAAATATAATCAGTTCAGTTCAGTTGCTCAGTCATGTCCAACTCTTTGTGACCCCATGAACTGAAGAATGCCAGGCTTACCTGTCCATCACCAACTCCTGGAGCTTGCTCAAACTCAAGTCTATCGAGTCTGTGATGCTATCCAACCATGTCTCTCTGTCGTCTCCTTATCCTCCTGCCTTCAATCTTTCTCAGCATCAGGGTCTTTTAGTACCGTATTATTGTATTATAAAGATTGTATTTACATTTTATTAATTTAATAATAATAGTAAATATGTTAATAACACATTTCTATACATAAACTGTCTTTCTTGTATTACCGTATAAACAACTGTATGAATTTCCAAGGGCTGCCATAACAAATTACTACAGACTGAGTGGCTTCATTAAACAACAGAAATGTATTATCTGACAGTTCTGGAGGCTGGAAGTCCAAAATCGAAGTGACAACAGGCATGCTCCCTCTACAAGCCCTAAGAAAAGATCTGCTCCAGGCCTCACTTGCTTCCAGCTTCTTCTAGTTCCTTAGCTTGTAGCAGAGTAACTAAAATGCCATTGTGTGTGTGTGTGTTTATGTACAAATTTTCTCTAAGGACACCAGTCATACTGGATTAGGGGCCCACACTACTTCAGTATGCTCTGCTGTTCCTGCATGCATGCATGCTCAGTTGCTTCAGTCATGTCCAACTCTTTGTGATCCCATGGGTTATAGTCCCCATGGAGATTCTCCAGGCAAGAATATTGGAGTGGGTTGTTATGCTCATCTCCAGGAGATCTTTCCAACCCAGAGACTGAACCCAGGTCTCCTGCATTGTAGGCAGATTCTCTACATTAACACTGAGCCAACTGGGAAGCCACCTTATCTTAATTTAACTGATTGCCTCTGCAATGACCCTGTTCCAAATAAGGTTACATTCTGAGGCATCAGGGGTTAAGATTATATGAATTTGGGGAATACATAATACAAGCCATAACACCAAGTTCAATGCCACCTCTTTTAAGGCTATCTTTGCTCCATCCACAGTGCCCCCTAAATATATGTAAGCAACCTCTTTCTTTGCCACTTCCACATAGTGCCTCATCTATAACACTTATTTTACCCGAACGGATCATTTTGTAGACTTCATGTCCTTTACTGTTAGGACCCACGACTGATAACCATGGGTATCAGGACAGTGATACCTTACACATGTTGGCACAGAAATATTATAAAATGAATGAATGAATCAACAACAAATACATATTCACATAGCTCTCTCCAGTTGGCAAACGTTTTCACCTATGTTGTCCCCTTTGAGCCTTAAAGTGAGTCTTTGAAGTAGGCACGTAGGAATTACTATCTCCATTTATAACTGTAGAAAACTGAAGCCCAGAGGTAAATATCCAGTCTTACGTGGAATAGTGGAACTACATTAAAATCCTGGTCTCCTGACTCTGACTTAGAGCTTCTTGTCTCCTTATATTTTATCTCTTCTGGATATTTTTGTCTCCTCTGAATATTTTTATCTCTGAATCACACCTGGTTAGTGATCAGTGCTCACCCAAAGGCTATGGTTGCCCACGACTGTCCCTTGCTTTTGAGACAACTCATCTAGAAGCTCCCAAAGTTACGCTCTTAAACATGTCTCCTCCCCGCTCTCTCTCTCTCTCTGCATACGTATGTGTTTACATTTACATATACATATCCTTCCTTGAGGTTAAGCCATCCAGAGAGTCCATATTGAATCAAAAATCCCTTTCCCTTTTAAAACAGAGTTTTCAATGCTTTATAAACAAAACATCTGATTCTGGGGATTTGGACACTTGAATAATAAGAAAGAAAGAAAGTGAAGTCGCTCAGTTGTGTCCAACTCTTTGCGACCCCATGGATTGTAGCCTACCAGGCTGCTCTGTCCATGGGATTTTCCAGGCAAACATACTGGAGTGGATTGCTGTTTCTTTCTCCAGGGGATTTTTCTGACCTAGGGGTTGAACCCGGGCCTCCCACATTGCAGGCAGACGCTTTACCCTCTGAGCCACCAGGGAAGTCAAACGGTAAGAGGCTTATGTTATGACAGACAGTGGTTACATGGTTTCAGTGATGGGAAAGAACTATTTCCATTATTACTAAAGACAGATTCAGCACCAAGCAGATTTCTATAGTTACCGTTAGCTCTAACTCACTCCAAACAGAAAATGTTTTTTCAAAGTGTTACATATAACATATACACACACATAATAGATATTGTTTATAATAACTAACCTTGAAAATGTGTATATGGCATTGATCTCTCTGGGATGGATTTAGACATAAGAACTAGGAGCAATGAAAACTCCTAGGAGCAATGAAAATGATGATAGAATATCAGCTTCAATAGTAAATGTCATGACATGGATAATTTTGCTTCATTCTGCTTCACTTACAGTATTCCAGCCTCTCTGTGAACTCCTACACAATCTCTCTGAGTTTAAGGGGATTTCCCTTGCACTGACAGTGTACTAATGTTAATGCTAATTCATGTGCATAATGTTTTTACCGTTGACAGACTTTCACCACCTTATGTCATTTTAACCTTAAAACTACTCTGAGATAAGCAACACTATCTTCATTCTGAGAAATGATCCAGCTTGCTCAAGAAATAAAGGATTGAAAGGGAGAGAATTAAGACTTGAACCTGGTGTACTGAGTCTAAATTCTAAGTTCCTCTGACTTTATTACCAAGTATATCCTTTCTCATTTCCTCACTTTTCATACATCTCAGCTCCCAGACTAGATCAGAACTTAGTCTGGTGTCTAGCAGAATACTCTGCACAGGATTTTGCACTGTGGAGAACACAGAAGGCTATGAGTTTTGAATTATAGTTTCGCTGGGTCACCTTAGACAAGTTATTTAGGTCTCAATTTCTTCACCTATAAAATGGTGACCATACGATGCCCACATCATAGGATTTCAAAGAGAATTAAATGAAAAGAAGTGTCAAGTCGTGTTGTTGTTTAAACTCTAAGTCATGTCCAATTCTTTGAGACCCTACCAGGCTCCTCTGTCCATAGGATTCTCCAGGAAGAATACTGGAGTGGGTTGCTATTTCCTTCTCTAAGGGATCTTCTGGACACAGGGATCCAATACATGTCTCCTGTTTGGCAGGCAGATTCATTACCACTGAGCCACTTGGGAAGCCCAAGTATCAAGTCTTAGAAGAGACCATAGTGTGATATTATTGTGTTATACAATTACCAAGCTGTGTGAAGTTGGGCAAGATACTTCATCTTTTTTAGTACCATTATCAGTAAAAATCAATTTGGAAAATATTAAGTATCTTGCAGGGATATTATGAGGCTTAATAAAATTACACTCGGAAAAGTGCCTAACTCAGTGTTTGGCATACACTAGGGACTCAATAATTGTTAATCTCCCACCTACTTTCTTTCTTTCTTTCTTTACCGGTGAAATCAATAAATGTTTACTGGATTTTCAGTGAGTCCTTTCTTGCAATGATTTTATGACTACTTTTTAGTGTTTCTATACATGGATGCAAGTGTTCGATATCAAGGTGACTTTGACTAACTGTTCACAAGCTCCAAGTGGAATAAAACACAGCATTCTCTCAGAGAGGCAACATGAAAGAATTTGGTAACCTAGTTCAGAGTAATTGCCCAGAAAGTGGCTCCCTGGTGAAAATCCCACGGACAAACAAGTCCATGTGTGACTTTGAACATGGACATTGGATTTCAAAGACAAGAATTTGTTAAACCAAAGAGGGCCTCAAAAACTGGTTAACTGATGGGAACGCCTATCAGAATTTACATAAAAATTGAACTTTAGAATATTTTTAAGCACTGATTCTCAATATTTAGTTCATTGGATCCGATGTATCTACTGGTAAAATAAAATCATAGTTGCTTTTTTCAAATGAGCAGGAATGCTTAAGTCAAAAATTAGGATTTTCCCAGTTTTACCTTCCACTTCCACATATTGCAAAGTTTAGCTAACACTGCTTGCTTAGACTAGAACTTGACATATGATGATATGCAATTTATTGCACAATGATAAATTTAGTTATTTTAGTATATCATGAATTACTATTTAATGAATTTTCAGTATTTAAATATTTGAACAGTCTGAGAAATGCTGTTGTATAAAGACAGTTTTCTTAATTTGGGCATTGTACAGCAGATCAAAAAAAAAAAGGCAAATATTATGTGGTATAAGAGTTAACAGGGGACCTGCTTTCTCAAAAGATAAAATTAACTTAAAACCATAACTGACTTTTTAAAATTTTTGTTTTGGGTTTGGGTTTTTGTTGTCTGTTTCTTTTTGGCTATGTCATGTGGCTTGCAGGATCTTAGTTTCTGACCAGAGATGGAACCTGGGCCCACGGCAGTGAAAGTGCCAAGTTCTAACCACTGAAACCACTAGGGGATTCCTCAGAATTTACTATCATGTCTCTGAGCAACAGTGAGCACAGAGCACTATCTCATTCATTTTTGCTTTTCTGGTGTCTAGAGCAGTAAGCAGAACAGAGCAGGGCCTCAACAAGTCTGCATCTTATGTAGAAATTGCATGTATTAAATGGAACACTTTGTTTCAAGTGTTCTCAAACAGTTTTTTCTAAGAGCCTTGAAGAGACAATTGCAAAGCTGGTTTCCCTCATTAACTATTTTATTGTGGAATTCTACCTCTATTTCAGACTCAATACCACTCAGGAAACTGTCCTGAAAACTCAAAGCCACAGGAGAATTTCCTTTTCAGCCCATCTTATTTTACAAATAAGCACACACAACTGTGTCACTGTGCAGTTTATGCAAAGCTCTGTGTTGGGCCATGTTAGGCTGTAGGCTTTAGTGAGGTATTGTCCTTATTTTTAGGGAGTTAGTGTGGTGGGAGAGAGACAGATACACAGGCAACTAATTATATTGCAAGGCAGAAAGAAAAACTGCTGTGGTTAAAGTGTAAACAAAATGCTGTGGTTGCAGAGTGAAAGGAGTAATTAATTTGAGCCAGGAGGATCTGGAACAAGAAAGGAGAGAAACTAATATTTATTGAGGGCTTAAAAGGTGCCAAGGGCAGAGCTGGTCCTTTCTCTCAAGCTCCGAGAGGAGGTGATGTTTAAGTGAGCTGGAAGCTGAAAAGAGAGGGCTGTAGGGGTGTATTTGGCCACTGGGACCATGTTGGGAAGGTGTGCCTTCATGAAGCAAGGAGACTGTGGGAAGACACCCTGCCACTGGCCCCGAGGGAGGGGACTGGGGCAAGGAACAGCCTCAACTTGAGACAGTTTGGTGAAAAAGGGGGTTTATAAGGGGAAGCTGATTTCTCTTACGTGAAGGAGATGGAGGGAGAAATTTCGTCAAAGATTATGGCTCAGTGGTAAAGAATCTGCCTGCAAATACAGGAGACTCAGGAGATATGGGTTTGATCCCTAGATTGGGAAGATCCCCTGGAGGAGGAAATGGCAACCCACTCCAGGTATTCTTGCCAGGAAAATCCCATGGAGAGAGGAGCCTGGTGGGCTACAGTCCATGGGGTTACAAAGAGTTGGACATGACTAAGTGACAGAGGGTGCAAAGAATGTTGGTAAGAACAGGCCTTGGTGTGAGGAGAGTAGAAACAAAGGGAAGGAAAATTGAGAGGAAAGGCGGGGCCTGCTATTTGTGTTGGTGGGTGTGAATTATGGGGGAGGAAGAGAGCAGGGATTTGGGGGTGAACTGGGAATTGTGACAAGGACACATATGGGAGTGTCTATTCAGTGGGGATAATGATGCAGGCCCAAGGTTCCAAAAAAAGCAAAAGCTAGCAATGTATCTGCTTGCACGGTCCTCTTGGGTGCCTAGTGCTCTGTTGTGCTGGTGGCTGTTGCCTGGTCCCTGCAGGAGAGAGGGGCAAGTGTCAGTCAGTCAGCTTTCTCTCCAATCTAGAGCTCCCACTTTTAAAAACATAAACTTTAGGCTGCACTGGGTCTTCGTTGCAGTGTGCAGTCTTCTCTTGTTGCAGCGTGTGGGCTCAGTGGCCACATGGCATGTGGGATCTTAGTTCCCCAACCAGGCATTGAACCCATGTCTCCTGCATTGGAGGGCAGATTCTTAATCAGCGGATCACCAGGGACCTTCCACTTTTTAAGAGGACAGACTGTCATCACTTCCCTGTCCCACACAGAGCCTAGGATGAGACTGGGCATGTGGCAGATTTTCACAAACTCATATCTGACGCTTGGAGGGTAAATTTCAGCAAAGGCAAGAGTTGCAAAGAGTTGGACATGATTGAGCACACGTACACACAAAAGACTAGGTATAGACTTTTTAAAGTGGTAGAAATTTAGCCTGAAAATTAACCACACCATTACAAAGAAGGTGAAAGCCATGGAAGACTTTATATTGAGAATGATTTCTAATGCCATGATTTTACAGGAAGGAAACTGTGTGAATTGATTAACTTCTACAGTAATTTGTTGGCTGCTCATTATAGTCTCCTGTTTTGACTAATGAATACGTTTAGAGCTTCATCTCTGTGCAAGCTAAGGCATTCAGGCAGTTTGACTGTCTTAGAATAATTAGAGAATTTTGCATTGTCAGCCAGTGGGATGCTTACCTCTCCCGGTGCGGCTTCACAGAGTATTTTTTTCTATTTCCTCTTCCTTCCCTCATTAGTGTCTGTTGTGGAATTAAGCCCAACTCTCCAACAGATCACTATAAAACATTTTATAGACATTTATAGGACTGATCTGACTCAACTAAACTATTATTAATTTGCTAATTAGGATGGTAAGAAGACAGATTTTATTCTTATGTGAGATAATTTAGGGGAATTTATCATATTAGGGCTTAAAGATGTTTTATCTAATTTACTGAAGGGCTAAACCAGGAAAGTTAAATGTGTAATAAACATGCCCCCCTCAGCCCTTTTGTGCCTGTGATACACATTTATAATTTATAATGCCGCTCTTTTCCTCTGAGCCTGCATATGACTTCACAATTCTCCATACAGCCCTGAAAACAGCAAGAGGTTGGGACTTGACATGAAGGATGAACCAGACAGCTAATTGTTCCTACAAGACTGTAAGTCCCTCAGGGGTAGGCACCAGGTCCAATCCAGGACTCGACAAACAAAAGACTCTTAATAAATGGCTTTTGGAATTAATGATAGAGAGATGGATAAATTAATGGGTGGGTGAATGATATTTCGTTTTTTCACTACTGGTTCAGGAAAGCCTGTGGGATGCGTCCATCTCTGCGTTATAGGGAACGTGCTTTGTATCACCTTGCGACTAGCTCATTGAATGATGTTGCTGGAAGAAAACTTAGAGAACATCTTTTCAGTTTTACAGAGATGAGAATAAGGTTCAGAGGAGGCATGCATCTGAAGCCAGGAGCCACTCTGCCATTTTCTACACCTTACTAACTATGAAACTTTTGGGGTCAATGTTGCCTCTTCATCTGTAACCTGGAGTAGGAAATGAAAACCCACTCCAGCATTCTTGCCTGGAAAATTCCATGTATAGGGGAGCCTGGCGGGTTACAGTCCATGGGGTCGCAAGAGTCAGACACGACTGAGTGACTTTCACTTCATCTGTAAAGTGAGAAGAATGAGCTCGTCTGCTTTTCAGGATTATTGTGAAGTTTTCACAAGATAAGGAATTACAAAGTGCTTAGTGTAGTGCCTGGTACATGGTAAATGTGAAAACAAAATGTTAACTTTCTCCTTTTTCCTTTCTTTTCATTAATATTAGCTGAACCAGTGATGGTACTGTAGGTAGTTTAATCATAAGATTTATCATAGTATGTTATACTGTGTTCTCCTTCCATGTTTTCAATGAATTGAAAACCTATGCTACCCGTGGATGCAGAGCACCTACTGTAGACTGATGACAATTTTACTTCCAGATGGGACAGTAAATGAAATGTTTGCTTGGAGAGTTTGATTAATCTCTTATATGAAGTAATTAGCATTCCCTCTGACATTAGCCATTCGCAACTGCACATTGTTCCCAGTGTTGTCGAAAGTACATAGTAGGGTACACACTGCTATATTCAAAAGGGACAACCAACAAGGACCTACTGTATAGCACAGGAAACTCTGCTCAACATTATGTGCCAGCCGGGATGGGAGTGGGGGTTGGAGGAGAACAGAAACATGTTTATGCATGGCTGAGTCCCTTCACTCTTCACCTGAAATTATCACAGCATTGTTAATTGGCTATACCCCAATACAAAACATTTTTGGTATTTAAAAAAATAAATAAAATTTAAAAATATATATAGTAGGTGCTCAATAAATGTTTATGAAAAGAATGAAAAAAAAGGCTAAATGATTCCCATTTTATACACATAGAAACTAAGACAAAGAGATGATAAGAAATGGATTCTTATTAAACACAAATGAAACATTTTTTACACAGAAAATGTAAAATTCCTAAATTCACTGTTGTTTTCTTTGAATAATCATCTTGCTTCATAATACATAACATGTTTCATAGAAAATACGTTTATAAAAGTTGTCTTTAAATAGTGCAGTGATGAAGTTTAATTTAAAAAAATGAGTGGGCTGAATTGTCCTTTTAAAAAACCCCAATGTTTACATTGTTTAGTCAAACCTTCAGGTCAGTCCTTAGCTGCTGGCAGGATGGGGGTGTAAAGAGGAGGAGAAAAAGGAGAAGCCTTAGTTGGCTGCACTGGTTGCCAGGAAGCACACAAAGATAGCATGCACTCATGAAACAAACAAGGCCACGTTGCTGGGAAGGTGGTCATCAGAGGCACACGCTGCACTGGGACAGAAACCCTACGGCCGTGTCACCTCACACCTCAAGACAAGAAAACGGAGTTTAAATCCATGACATATGGAAAAAAGCAAGGTTAGCCAGAGATTTTTGAGAAATTGCTTTTCTAATGCATTTTAAACGAGTATTAGAAGTAGCATTTTGTGTCAGTTGCTATAAACCAGGGGGAAAGCTTTTACACTCTTGTAATCAAGCTAGGTTAAACAGAATATTGGTGGGGGGATGTTTTAAAGGGATTCAACAGTGGTCTTTGAAAATAAACTGGAATTAAGGAAGAGTGAGGGTCAAGAGCTTTCATTCCCTGCCTCTGAGCTTGAATTTTTTGCCTCCTAATTGAGTGCCTTGAAATATACTTTTATTTTGGAATTCGATTGCTAAGTTGTTTCTTTTCAAAGGCACCTGTTGAGTGAAAAAGAAAAGGAAAAAAAAAAAAACTTATAGAGAGAGTTGAAGACTGCTGAAAAGAGGTGAAGCCATTATGAGTTGCCAGAATGCTACCCCTGGGTTGAACAAAGGGTCTCAGCCCCGGCCAGAGAATCTGGAGAAGAATTCACACGGTGCAACTGCAAAGGAAGATGCCAGCACAGTGCTGCTTGAGAAACAACTCACCCTGGGCGACTTTGTCCAAATACAGAGAGCCTTTGAGGTAAGCACTCATCTTATTTGCTGGAGAGTGTGAGTTGTTTGTGAAAGAGGCAGGGATGGAACAAAGACTTTTCTCTTAAAAGATTTTTTTGTTTTTAATAAATAGTTAAAAGGGCTTCCCAGGTGGCTCAGTGGTAAAAAATCTGCCTGCAATGCAGGAGACATAGGTTCGATCCCTGGGTCAGAAAGATCCCCTGGAGAAGGAAATGGCAACCCACTCCAGTATTCTTGCCTGGGAAATCCCAAAGGTAGAGGAGACTGGCAGGCTAACAGTCCATGGGGTCATGAAAGAGTCAGACACAATTGAGAGACACAACAAAAACAGGGAACTGAAGAGAATTAATCAGACTTGGATTTATTTATTTATTTATTTAATATAAATTTATTTATTTTAATTGGAGGTTAATTACTTTACAATATTGTATTGGTTTTGCCATACATCAGCATGAATCCACCACAGGTATACACGTGTTCCCCGTCCTGAATCCCCTTCCTCCTCCCTCCCCATACCATCCCTCTGGGTCGTCTCACTGCACCTGGATTTAATACGAAGTAACTTTATCCATTGGTTCATTGGGTGAGATAAAATTATTTAGTATGAAATTGCTGCTACTGAATATCATTACCATCCAGGAAGGAAAATGAATTCCTGGACAATTTTTTTAAGAGATCAATGTATTTTTGGAAAAATAGAAAGTTATGATGCTAAGAAAGGGAAGCCAGATCTCTAGGGTGACTCCAAGTAATAACCCTATCTCTCTGGAAATGCAAATAGGCACCTCCAGGTATATGAGCTTCTCAGGTGATGCTAATGGTAAAGAATCCACATGTCAGTGCAGGAGACAGTAGAGATGCAGGTTTTGATCCTTGGGTTGGGAAGATCCCCTGGAATAGGAAATGCAACCCACTCCTGTGTTCTTTCCTGGAGAATCCCATGGACAGAGGTGCCTGGTGGGCTACAATCCGTGGGATCACAGAGTCAGACACGATAGAACATGCTTCCACGCATGCACCTTCTGTGTGAAGACATTCTTCCCTGCCTCATCCTAAGCAACACGGCTCCTTTTCATAGCAGGTGGTGGCACTTCATTGTCCCAGATCTCCTGTGAGGAATCAGTCTGACACTCTTTCTTGCAAATATTGGGGCAATGCCAATGAAAACAAAAAATTTAAATTTTAATTCTACATATAAACCTTAGGAATTTTAACTATAAATGAATAAGTTCCTTCTCTCTATCTCAATTAAGTTGGAACTCTGCCTCTGTGCAGAATGAACAGCGTACATCAAAATGACTTTTAGCCTGTGTGCTGATAGGAAGAAGTACTCTTCCATGCTGTGGAATTTCAGTAGACATGAGCCTCCATCCTTTCTACTTCATTACACTTGCTAAAATATGCTCTCAGGGTTTCAGGATGTCCTCTGAGGGTGCTTGAGAATGTCATGTTAATTTGAAACAGACATACAATGTTTGGGAATACCACCTTGAAATTAATAAAGCATGATGAAATCTAACCATTCTATTGCCCTGTAATTGGCACAAATTTTAATCTTTACCTACCCCCCAAAATAGTTACTAGCCACTGGAAAACTACTATACTCTATTTTGTATAACCTGTTAAATTCTATCTGTGTTGATAATGTCCCATTAGTATCAATCATCTCTTTTTAATAGACTCTATCATATTTAGTAGGACAGACATGCTCTGCCCTATACTTTTCTCATTTTAATCTTCATGTTTTTGCAGTTCATCCAAACCCACTTGTCTGAAAAGACTTTTAGTGCTGCTCTTGTCCAATGCCCTAAATGAGTCTGGCATATTTTGATAGACATTGCAAACATTTTGACAGCTTGAGGGCATTCAGAAAAACGTAACCACAGACTTTGACAGCTTTGACTCTGGAATGAACAGAAATGTGGGCAGTTTTGTTCTGGTGCTCAGAACATGAAGTAGAGTGCTAGGGTCTGTTAGGAGAGTCTATGTTATAAAGTCCATGGGTTAGAGAGTGAAACTGCTAAACTGCTACAAAAGGTTAGGGGTGGATGTTCTTTCCAAATTACTGATTAGTCTGGAGTGAACCAAAGTAAAATGGGACAATTCAATTTCAAGATCTTTTTTTTTAAATCTCTAATAAATGTTTCGAAGACTGGATCGCTTGTTTTGAAATTAAGCACTTTGAAGATCAGGTACCATTGATGGGTTGAAAAGGAGAAAGAGATTACTATTCAGAGCTTGCATGAACCTGGAGAATCTAATGACAGCGTTTAAAAAAGAAATTGAGCTTTGCAGGCTTACTTCAAGGAAAAGTGAAAGTCCATCCAATTTTAACAGACTCAACAGACAGAATGGAATGATCCAATGGCAACCGTACAATCAGGAATGAAAATCAGGCCCTTGAGACAACACAGTTTCCACCAACAGCACAGACACCTAGAGAAGAATGGTGCACTAGATGATTTCCACAAACTCCCTTCCGTCTGTCGTGAGGGATGGGCCCACAGGTCACAGCTGTAGATTGCCGTAAAAGGAAAAATTGCCCTCATGGGTTGTTCTGCATCATAGAACTCTGAAGGCAATTATTTGTAGTCCATTCACTAAAGACACACTCTTGGAATGCCACAATTCTGAAACTGGATCCTTTTATCTCTTGTTTTGTTTTCTTGTACCCAGATAGCTTATTTGGAGCTGAAGAGTTATCAGGTAAAGTCCATGGCAAACAGGTAAACATGGCAAAGTCCATGTTCTTAAATAGCAGTAGCAATGCTTACTTGAAAAATGGAAAGATGAGTCTTTGAATTGTGTAGTGAATGTTTCACATGTTTCCAAATGAGTTATTACATACCATATAAATCTTAGTAGTAACATTTAGAGATAAAGTACTTAGGACTTCCCTGGTGGTCCAGTGGTTGAAACTTGGCCTTCCAAGGCACAGGGTGCAGGTTTGATCCCTGGTTGGGGAGCTAAGATCCCACATGCCCTCTGGCCAAAAAACCAAGACATACAACAGAAGCAATATTGTAACAAATTCAATAAAGACATTAAAAATGGTCCACAACGAAAAATTCTTTAAGAAAAGGCAGGGGGGAGAGCGTGAGTAGTGCTTACATTTATTGTTTGATGGTATAAATGAGTCAGAATCAGTGTTTAAGAGTCGGGGGTCAGACTTCTTGGATTTGAATCCTTGTTTTGTCACTGACAATGTGACTTTGTGCAAATCACTTAATCTCTCTAATAGGATTGTTGTGAGGTTTAAATGAAATATTATCTGGAAAGCACTTGAAAGAGTGCTTGATATACAAAAAGTGCTCAGTCAACATAGTTATTATATCTTCAGTGAGTAGAAATTGAACCACATGGCCTTTAATAGTCTCTTAACTTTAACACATACATTTCCCGCCTCCCCACCAAATTATGCTTTGAATAACACTCACAACAATGCTTTTATATTCCTTTTGGTTGGGATAGGAAGTGGAAACAATGAGTTGCAAAGACACAAATTCACATAGAAGAGTACAAAAGCTCATCTTTTCATCTCTTATTTCATATTTGATTAGCATGTGAAAGATGTCAAGATATCTTGATCCTCTTCTTTAGAACAAAGAAGTTATCTAGATAGAAGTACTAGAAAAGTAACTATGAGATCTTTTTTTTTTCTTTTATGTGATGGTGTCCAAAAAGCCATATTTCAGTTGTATTAGTCATAGAACTGTAAAATGCTTGTTACCCAAACTTCCCTACTTAAAGAAATGATGTGCTCTCTGGATAGTCATATTATTTTAATGTCAAACATATTTTACATTTTCTTAGATACTTCAGTAGCCCCTTATTGTGTGAAGAAGGATGCCTATGATTTGCTGATTTTATAGGAAGCTTGAGAAGTAGAAATTAATGATCTAAGGGAAATGGGATTTTGGAAACACTGAATTGAGACTTGATATATTTTGATTTTTTCCCCCAAGACTGTGGCTATGTAGGTTCTTGAATGTTTCTTTTCTTGACTTCTCCATCGCTGATTTCCTTATATCAGGACAATCTGCTCTTTGATCTTGGAAACCTTGCTGCCTATTTGGCTTGGGTCTATAGTTTGCTACGCTGCTGGATTGGGTCCTCATCTGCCTCTGTCAGCTGCACTGTCTGTAGCATCCCCTGGTCCATCCTTTCTGGCCCTACCTTGTCTGCTCTGTGCTGCCATTTGCCCCGTTCAGTTCAGTTCAGTCGCTCAGTCGTGTCCGACTCTTTGCGACCCCATAAATTGCAGCACGCCAGGCCTCCCTGTCCATCACAAACTCCCGGAGTTCACTCAGACTCATGTCCGTTGAGTCGATAATGCCATCCAGCCATCTCATCCTCTGTCGTCCCCTTCTCCTCCTGCCCTCAATCCCTCCCAGCATCAGAGTCTTTTCCAATGAGTCAACTCTTCGCATGAGGTGGCCAAAGTATTGGAGTTTCAGCTTTAGAATCAGTCCTTCCAAAGAACACCCAGGACTGATCTTCAGAATGGACTGGTTGGATCTCCTTGCAGTTCAAGGGATTCTCAAGAGTCTTCTCCAACACCACAGTTTAAAAGCATCAATTCTTCCGTGCTCAGCTTTCTTCACAGTTAAACTTTCACATCCATACATGGCCATTTGCCCAAGTCCTACTAAATCTTAGGCTTAAATAGCTTGAAATGAAGCTCCTAAACCGTATGTAAACAGTGAGCTATTTATGCTTAAAGTAGGAAGGGCCAAAACTGTTCAGTGTGAGAAAGGCATGGTAGAAATCCTAACAGGAAGTCCCCAGAGATTTTCAGGGAAGGTTCTCAGAACACACTTATCTTGGGGGGTGAATGGAATCTAAACACGATGCACTTGTGCTCACTTAACCTTGATAGACCAGAGAAGTTCAGGAGGTATTTGCAGTTCTGAAAATTGCGCTTAAGGTATAATAAATGATTAAGTCCACAGAATTTATGATGTCTTCATGCTTGATTGTCTTTATAAAAATTCCCAACATTCTTGTCTACAGCAGGGCCTATGAACAACGCTTCCCTTGTACCAACAGGACAAAATCGAGAGTTCTGATGCCCTGCTAGGCAAGGAAGACTTTAAGGAATCCAGAAAGTCACTGTTATCAAAAATTTAATGACATACATTTACAGTTGCTACTGCTAAGTCGCTTCAGTCGTGTCCGACTCTGTGCGACCCCATAGATGGCAGCCCACCAGGCTCCCCCATCACTGGGATTCTCCAGGCAAGAGTACTAGAGTGGGTTGCCATTGCCTTCTCCGACATTTACAGTCAGGTAAGTCATATTAACCGCCCCCCCCAAACAAACAAACAAACAAACAAGGATGATCTCGGTCTTCTGATCCTCCTGTTCTACCCCTTCCATCTTCTCCTCCCAGACATGAGAAGGAGAAATTGCTTGAGTAACCCGATGATTGTGACAGTGTTAGTCTGCATTTTTAAAGTAAGTGGTGGGTGGGTGGGTGTGTGGGTGGGTGATCTATTAAAAGGATATGAGATTGAAAAAAAAGAGTCCCATTTTTTCCATTATTTAGCCTTTCTTTTATATATATATAAATTAGTTTATTTATTTATTTTTTGTCCATGCCAGTTGGCATGTGAGATCAGAGTTCCCTGACCAGGTTTTGAACCCTAGCCCCTGGCATTGGAGGTCAGAGTCTTAGCCCCTGGACTGCTAGGGAAGTCCCTGGCCTTTCTAAACTCTAGGACTCTCCCAGTTCATAAGGGACTTGCCTTCTCACTGCCCACTGTATCTTTGCTATTAATTTACCCAAATGGACAGGCCTTCCTAGATGTAGCTCATGTTCCAGAACTCTTCTTACCTCTTGCTTCTTTTTTTCCTCTACCCTAGACATCACCATCCCAAACGCATAAATAAAACCATCCATCTTTGTTTCACCTCTCCTCAGAACTGTTAGATTTTGCTTGTCTCTGTCAAAATATGATACAGTCCATGAAGATCACTTAAAAATTATTTTTAAGGTAGGACTGATAGTTAACAACTGTATAGTATGGTATCCAATAAAGTTCTGATATTAGAAAATTTTACAGGGTGTGCAAATTGTGTAAAGTATATAATAGCACATTCATGATAGAGGTTTATTTATCACTCATGTAGAGGGCAGATAATTCTAATTGGTAGCAGCTCCAAGTAGGGATTCTAATAGGCAAGCTCCTTCCATCTTCTGCCTTCAGGCTGGCCTTGTGTCAAGCTAGTCATGGGAGTAAGAGCTTGAAGGAGCACATGGGGGAGGTTTCATGGGCCAAACTCCCATCTCTACTGCGAGGGCAGCTGGAAAGGGTAGGCAGGCGTGTGCCCAGAAAACAGTCTCACTCACTATCCTCAGAGTGTAATGGTAGGAAAATTTACATCTCTCCTAATAAAGCGGTGTGCTATATTTCATAGATTAAGGAAAACTATGTTCCTAAGGACATATAAATGTCGATAAAGGACAGAAATGGTATGGACCTAACAGAAGCAGACGATATGAAGAAGAGGTGGCAAGAATACACAGAAGAACTGTACAAAAAAAATCTTCACGACCCGGTAAATCACAATGGTGTGATCACTCATCTAGAGCCAGACATCCTGGAATGTGAAGTCAAGTGGGCCTTAGAAAGCATCACTATGAACAAAGCTAGTGGAGGTGAGGGATTCCAGTTGAGCTACTTCAAATCCTGAAAGATGATGCTGTGAAAGTGCTGCACTCAATATGCCAGCAAATTTGGAAAACTCAGCAGTGGCCACAGGACTGGAAAAGGTCAGTTTTCATTCCAATCCCAAAGAAAGGCAATGCCAAAGAATGCTCAAACTACCACACAATTGCACTCATCTCACATGCTGGTAAAGTAATGCTCAAAATTCTCCAAGCCAGGCTTCAGCAATACGTGAACCGTGAACTTTCTGATGTTCAAGCTGGTTTTAGAAAAGGCAGAGGAACCAGAGATCAAATTGTCAACATCCGCTGGATCATGGAAAAAGCAAGAAAGTTCCAGAAAAACATCTATTTCTGCTTTATTGACTATGCCAAAGCCTTTGACTGTGTGGATCACAATAAGCTGTGGAAGATTCTGAGAGATATGGGAATACCAGACCACCTGACCTGCCTCTTGAGAAATCTGTATGCAGGTCAGGAAGCAAGAGTTAGAACTGGACATGGAACAACAGACTGGTTCCAAATAGGAAAAGGTGTACGTCAAGGCTGTATACTGTCACCCTGCTTATTTAATTTCTATGCAGAGTACATCATGAGAAACGCTGGACTAGAAGAAACACAAGCTGGAATCAAGACTGCTGGGAGAAATGTCAATAACCTCAGATATGCAGATGACACCACCCCTATGGCAGAAAGTGAAGAGGAACTAAAAAGCCTCTTGATGAAAGTGAAAGAGGAAAGTGAAAAAGTTGACTTAAAGCTCAACATTCAGAAAACGAAGATCATAGCATCCGGTCCCGTCACTTCATGGGAAATAGATGGGGAAACAGTGGAAACAGTGTCAGACTTTATTCTTTTGGGCTCCAAAATCACTGCAGATGGTGATTGCACCCATGAAATTAAAAGACGCTTACTCCTTGGAAGAAAAGTTATGACCACCCTACATAGCATATTCAAAAGCACAGACATTACTTTGCTGACTAATGTCCATCTAGTCAAGGCTATGGTTTTTCCAGTAGTCGTGTATGGATGTGAGAGTTGGACTGTGAAGAAGGCTGAGCACCAAAGAATTGATGCTTTTGAACTGTGGTGTTGGAGAAGACTCTTGAGAGTCCCTTGGACTGCAAGGAGATCCAACCAGTCCATTCTGAAGGAGATCAGCCTGGGATTTCTTTGGAAGGAATGATGCTAAAGCTGAAACTCCAGTACTTTCGCCACCTCATGTGAAGAGTTGACTCACTGTAAAAGACTTTGATGTTGGGAGGGATTGGGGGCAGGAGGAGAAGGGGATGACAGAGGATGAGATGGCTGGATGGCATCACTGACTCGATGGACGTGAATCTGAGTGAACTCCGGGAGTTTGTGATGGACAGGGAGGCCTGGCGTGCTGTGATTCATGGGGTTGCAAAGAGTTGGACATGACTGAGCAACTGAACTGAATTGATGTTCCTAAGGATGCTTTATGTTTTGTGTCTGTTGCCAGGAAGTTCAAATTTAAATTTAGTCTTCAATTGATACTGTGATTCTTAACATAAAATTTTCTGAAACAATTGTCTTCTGTTTTCACTCTATGATCCTTGTTCTTTTATCTTGCTTTTAATGGTCTGATTGCCTATGTACTGTAACTGAACTCAAGTTCTTTCTGGAAATCAGTGGAGGTAAAAATGATGAATAAAAATTTAATGTCTTTGAAGTACGGTGAGGTTTTACCAAATACCTCTGTAGGTATCGTGTGATTTGATCCTCTCACCAGCCTGGAATCTAGTCAAGGCAGGTATTTTTATTTCCCATTTACACGTGGGGAGAATAAAGCTCAAATATATTTAATTGAGTTACCCTATAGAGCAGAGCCAGGGCCCCGGGGTAGATTGTCAACCTTCCAGCCCTTTTTATGGCAGGTCTCCCACTGGCCGCCAGGCTCCCACTGACCACCAGGCACCCACCCTTTGGGATTTGCTCTAAGGAACAGAAATCCAATAGGATACGGACTTTAATAATCAAACGAACATGTCAAGTTAGTACCACAGAGACACTGTGCCTTGGTCACTTGGAATTAATGCAAATCAGCAAGTAATAAGTCCTATAATAAATCAATGCACAGAAGGGTGGAAGAATGAAAGGGAAGGATAGGAATAACTCATTGCTTTTTTATTACTTTTTCCTTTCTGAAGGCATTCAGTGGAGGCCTGTGAGAAGGTAAACAGGTAAAGCTTAACCTACAGCTGTATTCCATAGTACAGAGTGCATCCAGCAATTTCAGTCAATCCATCACTTGCTGACCAAAAGCAGCAGGTCAGAGCATTTCTCACTCCAGCTCCCTTAGAGGAATCAAAAAACCTCATTTTTGATGGCAGCAGAAAATCAGTGAACCCTGCAGGTGCCCCTCCTCATCGTTAAGGTAATAGCATGAAGACAAATTTGATAGCCCTGTGGTTGGCACAAACAGAAACGACAGAGGATGCTTTGGTGGTTTTGTCTGAATTGTTAGAATTCACGGGGAGGTTAACAAAGGATGCCATCGTTGGAACACAAGCAAGTGAAGTTCTCTGTCAACACACATGAAAAATCGGCCTTCCTGAACACTGCTGCCTTTGTGTTGAATTTTGTGACAAGTTCTAACAGCTTCATGCCTTTTCTAATTTCTCTGTTTGCTTTCAGAACTGGCATTTATAAAAATTAATCTAGATCAGAGAGGGTGATGAAGAGTACTTTTGAGGGACAAACATTTTAACCTTAAGCTTTGGCCAGGATTGGAGTAGAGAAGGCAAGCAAGAAACTTGTTATAAAGGAGAAAGCAAGCAAGCAAAGATCCCTATTGCTATTCATTTGTAGTATATCCACTTAGCCAGACCTTTACACCATGGGCTGTGTGCTTCCTCAGTCACTTCAGTTGTGTCCAACTCTTTGTGACCCCATGGATCATAGCCTGCCAGGCTCCTCTGTCCATGAGATTTCCCAGGCAAGAATACTGGAGTGGGGTGTCATGCCCTCCTCCAAAGGATCTTTCCAACCCAGGGATCGCACCGCATCTCTGTGTTTCCTCTATAGTAGGCGGATTGTTTATTGCTGAGCCACCAGAGAAACCAAGATGAAGGGCACAGCCTACCTTTTCAAATTTTCTAAAAATTAAGAAAGAAAAGTGAGGAAAACAGACAATTGGAGAAATATAGTTTGTGCTATTTTGATTTTGCATTTGTGCTGTGTTAGCAAATATAGTTACACCCAATGATTAGACAAGAGCCCTCTGAATTGCCCTTCATGATTTCTGATCTTTCCCTGAAGCTCTGGTCAGACACAAGTCCCTTGGATCATTTTTTCCCCTCATCAGGTGTTACCAACATATTATGGAAAAGAGTCTTGTTAGATCTTGACTCTGGGCACCAGCATTCTCTGCTGAGGACTTCCAGGGACACAGTTTTCCTATACTCTGTTGCTTCCCAGGTTCTCTCTTCTTAATTCTTACAACCTCTGAGGCCTGGTTGTCACACTGGTCTTTCTCCAGATCTGTCCAATATGGCGGCCTTGAGCCAAAGGTGGCTATTTAAATTAAAATGAAATAAAGTTCAGTTCAGTTCAGTCGCTCAGTCATGTCTGACTCTGCGACCCCATGAACTGCAGCACGCCAGGCCTTCCTGTCCATCATCAACTCCCGAAGTCCACTGAAACGCATTTCCATTGAGTCAGTGATGCCATCCAACCATCTCATCCTCTGTTGTCCCCTCCTCCTCCTGCCCTCAGTCTTTCCCAGCATCAGGGTCTTTTCAAATGAGTCAGCTCTTTGCGTGAGGTGGCCAAAGTATTGGAGTTTCAGCTTCCACATCAGTCCTTCCAATGAAAACCCAGGACTGATCTCCTTTAGGATGGACTGGTTGGATCTCCTTACAATTCAAGGGATTCTCAAGAGTATTCTCCAACACCACAGTTCAAAAGCATCAATTCTTCAGCACTCAGCTATGTTATAGTCCAACTCTCACATCTATACATGACCACTGGAAAAACCATAGCCTTGACTAGATGGACCTTTGTTGACAAAGTGATGTCTCTGCTTTTTAATATGCTGTCTAGGTTGGTCAATAACTTTCCTTCCAAGGAGTAAGCATAATAAAGTTAGAACTTACTTAATAAAATAAAAATTCAGTTCCTCACAAGCACCAGCCATGTTTAAAGTATTAAGTAAGTACATGTGGCCAGTAGCCACCACAGTAGAGAACACAGATTATAGAATATTTTCTTCATCAGAGAAAGTTCTATTGGACAATTAGAGCTTTTTCTTGGTATCCTAGTAGCTTGCCCCCTTTCCATATGTCTGGTCATATATATATGGCCAACAGGCTACTCTCAGCCCTTCAGTCCTCCCTGGAAGTATACCAGACTCTTCATTCCTCAGAACCTGGAGGCCAAACCGATTATTACCTCTGGTGATTGTTGGTGTTCAGTCACTCAGTCATGTCCTACTCTTTGTGACCCCATGAACTGCAGCATGCCAGGCTTCGCTGTCCTTCACTATCTCCTGGAGTTTGCTCAAACTAGTATCCATTGAGTTGGTGACGCCACCCAACCATCTCATCCTCTGTTGCCCCCTTCTCCTGCCCTCAATTTTTCTAACATCATGGTCTTTTCCAGTCAGTTGGCTCTTTGCATCAAGTGGCCGAAGTATTGGAGCTTCAGCTTCAGCCTCAGTCATTTCAGTGAATATTCAGGATCGATTTCCTTTAGGATTGACTGGTTTGACCACCTTGCTGTCCAAGAAATTCTCAAGAGTCTTCTCCAGAACCACAATTTGAAAGCATTAATTATTCAGTGCTCAGCCTTCTTTACAGTCCAACTCTCACATCCATATATGACTACTGGAAAACCATAGTTTTGACTATATGGACTTTTGTTGGCAAAGTGAATGTTTCTGCTTGTTAATATGCTGTCTAGGTTTGTCATAGTTTTTCTTCCAAGGAATAAGCCGCTTTTAATTTCATGGCTGCAGTCACCATCTGTAGTGATTTCAGAGCCCAAGAAGATAAAATCTGTCACTGTTTCCACTTTTCCCTCATCTATTTGCCATGAAGTGATGGGACTGCCTGCCGTAATCTTAGTTTTTTGAATTTTGAGTTTTAAACCAGGTTTTTCCACTCTCGTCTTTTACCCTCATCAAGAGGCTCTTTAGTTCCTCTTCACTTTCTGCCTTTAGAATGGTATGATCTGCACATCTGACGTTGTTGATATTTTTTCTGTCAATCTTGATTCCAGCTTGTGAGATATCCAGCTCTGCCCCTAGAGATACCAGAAAATATTTTCCTGTTTACTTGAGTCTAAGACCCATTTCTCCATGTTCTTCTACCAGGGCCGTAGAGAATGGGGACATCCATTTCTCTCAAAGGAATCCTTACCTCCCTCCTTCAAGCCCAGAGCTCACCCCTCCCCACTGGTATTCAGTTAGGCTTACAGTTCCAACAAGTCAGTCACAAAATTATCTGACACTGGATGGAGCATTACCCATATTGTCCGTTCTTGTGGCATTTTAGTTATTAAGAGTATTCCTGTTTTAGAATCTATCAAATGCCGGTGCCTCATGTTGAAATATTCCTGCTTCTCTCTCTGCCATCTCCAGCTAACTCCTATTCATGCTTCATGTTTAAATACCGCTGTCCCCAGAAGGCCTTCTCTATCCACCCTGGCTGGATTAATATCTTAATACCAATTACTGTCTCCTTTCCTCATAGCTCCTGTATGTTCTCTTGTACTAATTGCAGATGCTCTGATTAAGTACAACTAGAGCCAAGTAGAAGGATCAGAAAGGCAGAGAGAAATCCGTGTGAGATCCTGGAAGGTGGAGACCCTCGGTGCAAATGAGATCATCTTGAGGAAAGAGCAGAGTGTCTAAGACTGGATCTTAGGGAAATCCTTCATGGGGGTAAAGAAACAACTGGAGTCCTTACATACAGTACAATACAGAAAGAGAATCAGGGTTATTTCCTAGAAGATGAGGGAGGAGAAACAGGCAAACAGGAAAAGTTGGTGCAGCCAGTCATACACAGTTTCATTTAACAGTCCTTTTAAAAACAAGTTAGAATGAATACAACATCTTCATGGTTATAAAATCAAATTTATCATGTGAAATCCCCTCTGGCCCACCCTCAATGACTAGTCAGGGTAACTACTTTTTTTTTTTTTTTTGTAGTTGTGCTTTTTTTATTGTAATGGTTTTATTTTATTTTTTAATTGGAGGATGATTTCTTTATAATGTTTTATCACTTTCTGCCATACAATAATGCGATTGGTAACTATTCAATGCTGCATCCTTCCAGTATGTTTTTTATTCATATCTACCCATATATGCACATATACATATCATATGTAGCTTAGTTTACATACAATGTTATTTCACATATAATATATATTACATACTTTGTCATATTTTGTGCATTCAAGGAAAAGTACCATATAAATATGTTAAAAGATGCTCAGATTCACTAGGAATTGGATTTGAAGCTCTAAGCAAGAAAGAAGACAGCCTTTTCATTCATCAGCTTGAAAAATATTAGAAAGATTGATGATATTTTCTGTTGGCAAAGAATCAGGGAAATGGACACTATTACTAAGATTATAAATTGTCAAGGCTGTTTTTTGTAGGCAATTTTCCAAAATATATCAAATGTATACTTTTTGAACCAGCAATTCTAATTCTACAAGGTACCCTAAATAAATTATGACAGGGGCAGAAATAAAATTTGTATAAAGTATTTATTGTAATATTGTCAATAAAATGGAGTATTTAAAATAGCCCAAATGTTCACCAATAAATTAATGGATAAATAAATTGAGGTATGCTTCTACTCTGCTATTAAAAAGAATAAGGAAGACACCAAATTACCAAGATTTGCCATTTAGTGAAAAGAAGAAAATAACAGAACAGTGCATAATATTATTCTAAAACAAAAAATGTGTGTTTTTGTGTATGTGTCAAGGCCTCAATTATGGAAAAATAGAACCATGCCTGTAGCAAGGTAAGGTATGCCAAATGGCTTTGTGGGCTTTTTATCTATACCATAGTTCAATGCAAAGATAAAATGTCAGTATATTTTAATAACCTAAAGACTTGTTGCTACTATTTTCTAAACGTATGGTCTAATGATGCTGAATTTAAAAGCAGGACCTTTTTTGGACTTTCCTGTGGGTACAGTGGTTAGGACTCTGTGCTTCCATTGTAGGGGGCATGAGTTCAATCCCTGGTCAGGAAACTAAAATCCTATATGCTGCTCTGTGTGACAAAAAAAAAAAAGATTAAAAAGTTAAAGTTAAAAAAATAAATAAATAAAAGTAGCACCTCCTCTAGATATGTTGTCTTAATATTAAGTAGTTTTCTTCACCACTTTCCTTTCACCGAGCTTTAATCAAGAGAGAAACTACAGAGACCTATTTTATTGCCTATATTTTACAGATGAGGAAACGAAATTCCAAATGAAAGGATTTGTCCAGGTCCATTTGAGTTGTTGGCAGAATATCACTCAAAGTAGTCTGATATCTATTTCTGTCTGTTTGCTCTTAGTGAAGAACGCTAAACTTCACTCAAACTTACTTCTAATTTTCCAATGTTATTTCACACAGTGTTATCTTATAATTTGGGCTTTCTTTACTACTCTGACCCCCGCAAAGTGAAAGTCACTCAGTCGTGTCCGACTCTTTGCGACTCCATGGACTATACAGTCGCTGGAATTCTCCAGGCCAGAATACTGGAGTGGGTTGCCATTTCCTTTTCATGGGATCTTTCCAACCCAGAAATCGAACCCATGTCTCTTACGTCTTCAGCATCGGCAGGCAGATCTTTATCACTGCACCACCTGGGAAGTCCAGTGTGGTGTATGTATACATACACACACACACACATACATATACATATGCATATACATATATATACAGTGTCTCACTCTTTTCAGGAGACAATACAATATGACAGATGTGTAGCTTACAAACAACAGAAGTGTATTGCTCACAGTTCTGGAGACTGGGAGTCTGAGATCAGGGAACCAGGATGGATGGGTGAAGACCCTCTCCCAGGCTGTAGACTTCTTGCTGTGTCTTCACATGGTGGGAGGGAGCTAGGAGAGGGCTAGGGAGCTCTAGATGTCTCTTGTACAAGAACCACTAATTCCATTCATAAGAGCTCCACATTCATAAACTATCACTTTCCAAAGGCCCCACTGCCTAATATCATCATGTTGGGCATTAAAATTTCAATTGGTGAATTTTGAGGGGACACGAATATTCAGACCATAGTACATCGTTTTACCTCAGTCATTTAAAAGTGAGTTCAGGCATAATAATAGTTTGCCCCTATTAGCTCAAAATATATCTCTTAAGAATAAGGGCCTTCTTCTAAATTTAACTTCATATATTACCTAATAAAATGTGTATATTAAAATATCCCCATTTGTCCTACTAACGTATTTCACTTTTTTTTAAAATTACAGATCCTTTCCAGGATTACATATTTCCTTTAATTTCCTTTCATCGAGAAGTATAATCCTACTTTTTGTGATCTATCATAATATAGACATTTTTGAAGAGTCATGCCATGTCTAGAACATCTTACAATCTGCATTTTCTCATTAATTTGATTTAGGTACATTGTTAGATTTAGGTTCACCATTTTTGGCAAGAATACTTCTTAAGAAGTGTTATGTCTACCTCTTGAGACATCAGAGGCACAGCATGTTGCTTGTCCCATTATTGGTGATGCTATAAGTTGGATCCCTTGATTAAAGTGGGTCCACTAGGGGTTTTGGATTCCCAGAGGGCACAGTGGTAAAGAATCTGCTTGCCAATGCAGGAGACACAAGAACAGAGGACAGAGGAGCCTGGCGAGCTACAGTCTATTGTGTCACAAAGAGTCAGGCATGACTGAGTGACTGTTCTAAACATAGCATTACTCTGTAAAAAAAAAAGGCTTCTTCTTTCTCACCCCTTTTGTTTTCTTCCCTCATTATCACTCTGTCTCTGTATCTTGAGTATTACTATGACTCATGAATTCATTTATTCTATTCAATGCATTATTATCTATCATCATCATTATTCTTTCTGATATTGGAAATTGCCCCAAATTTGGTCAGTGTCATTCCCTTCAAACCAGCTCCAACATCCTTTTTACAAATTTCCACCAATCTTTTAAGGCTTCCCTGTTGGCTCTAAGATGATAAAGAATGATAAAGAATCTGCAATTCAGGAGACCTGGATTCAATCCCTGGGTCGGGAAGGTCTCCTGGAGAAGTGAATGACTACCCACTCCAGTATTCTTGCCTGGAGAATCCCATGGACAGAGGAGCCTGGTGGGCTACTGTCCAAGGGATCACAATCAATCTTTTATCACTTCCTTGCTTTCTGGCAGAGCTTCTGCCTAACCGTCGACCTTGATCAACTGTGGACTTTGGTCAGTGAAGAGACACTGGTAAATACTGCCAGAAAAAAGACTGGAGATTTTCCCATCACTAACGTGGTGTGATCAGGCTACTGTGAAGTTCTGGGGAAGGGAAAGCTCCCAAAGCAATCTGTCATGAAGACCAAATTCTTCAGCAGAAGAGTGGAGGAGGGGATTGAGGATGTGTGTATATGTGGGGGGCTTTATCCTAGTGGCTTAAAGTCACATGGAGGGAGGTACATGAACAGCTACGTATTTATATAATTTTTTTTGAGCTATGTTTCCCTTGGAATTTTCTCAGTGGCCGTGTCACCACCTGCCATCTTGTCTCCCATCTTGTCCACAGCCCCTGTCTGACATTATTCTCTTGCCCGCTGTTTAATCAAACAGCAAAAACTACCAAATTATTCTTCTCTCCTTTAGAGCAGCTTGAACCTTTTTCTTTCTTGATTGATGTCTTTCATGTGCCTCAAGTTTCACTTTCCAACTAAAGAGTATCAAGAGTCTGAAACAAAGATATTTTGGCATCAAAATTAACTTGGTATATTTTATCTTATAAGAATTGGAAAGAATCCACTAAAAGATTTAGCTACAAGCTTTTATTCTTTGTAAGAACAGCTTCAGTGAAGGGGAAGGAAAAGAAGCTGGATTGCAAAGAGTGAGTAAGTTGGAGGAGAGAGAATTGAAACAGTGAAGGAATGATTCCTTTCAGATGGCTGTTCGAAAGGAGAAGGGTGGGGCAGTGGCTTAAAGAGATGGGAATGGGTTAAATTTTTAGCAGTTCAAGTAATTTGATTACGTTGAAATGCTAATGAAAAGGAGTCAATAGACAGCAAAAGAAGATATTCACTGAGGTGGTGGGGGAAGGACATATCTAGGAAACAGGAGAATTTCTGTTGCCACAGGAAGGAAGAAAGAAATGGCTACAGATGCAGGTCAATCTCTGTGTGTATGCAGAAGGCTGAGGAAGCTCCCATATGACTGATGCTCCCCCAACTCCCCTTTCCTCCTTCTCTCTATTCTCCTTCTTCATTTCTGAGAGTGAGAGTCAGATTTCTGTTAAGAATGGACATGGAAATGATGAAGTAGGTGTTTGAAGAAAGCAAATGAGTTCAGACAGGAAACATGGAAGGGTTCCTATTAGCAAAAGAAGTTTTTGAGGTTGGAGATCATGTATTTTATTATAGGGGCACCATTCTGCCCATTTCTGTGATATTTGTTCAGCAACCTGGTTGTAGTCATGGAGAAGATGGTTTTCCAGGGCTAATGTTTTGCTGGACACCTGGGATGGAAGAGTGACATCAAAGGAATAAGTGTTAGGGCCAGAGATTGGTTGAAGTATTGGATTTATAATTTGAGAAGGATACAACAGCAAGAAAAAGCTAATAATTTGGTAAAAAAAAAAAAATGTCCTTTAGAGCCTGGGATGGAATCTTTCTCACTCATTTCCTGCTTACTTTGTTGATTCAGAGTTCATATGTATATTTTAAGTACCTCATCAGAAATCTTCAGTGTGAAACTGAAAGTATTAGTTTCTCAGTCATATCTGACTCTGCAACCCCATGGAACAGTAGCCCACCAGGCTCCTCTGTCCATGGATTCTCCAGGCAAGAATACTGGAGTGGGTGGCCATTCTCTTCTCAAGGAGACCTTCTTTACTGTCTGAGCCACCAGGGAAGCTTCAGTGTTCTCAGTAAAAATCTTTTATCAAAATTTCGCGAGGCGATTTGGGTATACACATTCCAACCTCATATTTTCCTGTTTCTGTTGTTGCTGATGAATGTGTTATCCTAGAGAGAATCAGATTCTGCTGAAGTCAGTGTATTTGTGCTGTGATTAAAGTGGTTAGAAATTAGAAATCCTAGATTCTAACCTTATTTCTGGCAGCAGTGAGCTATGTGACCTTAGAGAATTATTTTAATTCTCTGGGCCTTGGTGTCTTCTTTTTAAATGAAGGTTTTGGTATAGATTCTCTAAAATTCCAGCTCTAATATGCCAGAAATTCATGGATGTGTGCAATTCTTTGACTCCATCTATGGGTTTCCAATGAAGAGACAGCAATTGTTTTTAAAAACAGTGTATGTTTATCCTACTGTATGGATATTTCCAAATGAAGATCCGTAAAACTCAAATGTCTCTTGGCAATACCATTCCATTGGTCAGGCTGCTCCCTCCAAGTTTTTAAGCTTAGTTAAAAGAGATGATAGTGATGAACATGGTTTAGGTCCATAGCAGAAAATTAAAGACTTCCATGGGCTTAGAGAAAAAAAGATATGAGCAGTTACACTTCTTAGGAATTATAATCTTTATGTAAAAGAGAAAGATTTATTGACTTTTTATCCTGAAGCTGCAATTCACTTCTAACTTATTTATTAGGTAGGAAATACGTTGAACTTTAGGGTATGAAGTATGAAGCATGAAGAAAGTCGCTCAGTTGTGTCTGACTCTTTGCAACCACATGGACTATACAGTCGGTAGAATCCTCCAGGCCAGAATACTAGAGTGGGTAGCCTTTCCCTTCTTCAAGGGATCTTCTCAACCCTGAGATTGAACCCAGGTCTCCTGCATTGCAGGCAGATTCTTTACCAGCTGAACCACAAGGGCAGCCCATTTTTTTGGGGGGGCGGGTATGGGAGAGCTTAATTCTAAACCTTCAATTCAGTATAGGGGTTTCAAGGTTCGTGTCTTCGTTAGTCACAAAAATTTAACTCCATTCAGATTTCTGAATTCTTGAATCATTGATATCATAATGTAAATGAAAATTATAATCAATGAAGCAAGAAAAAAGAGCAGTGTGAACTTTGGCTGGCAGACTAGTCTCTTCTGTTCTGTTGTTCAGTCTCTTATGAATGTTCACTGGTAGATGAAAATTGCGGGGATGATATAAAATGATGCATCTGTTTTGAAATAACATATCTAATCTGCTCCAGAAGATGTTCACAGTGTTTGACAGCAAACTTTAATACATATTCATAACCAACGCACTTTGTAACCAAGGGAAATTGAGGCAAGTGCAATGGAATGAAGCGTGAGGAAGCAGCATGCTAATTTTAAATTTAATTAGAGAGATGGGGAGAAAGATGCATTGAGATAGTATATCCTCATTCAGCTGTACTGAACCTTACCCAAAACTCATGCCACAGATTTGACAGAAAAAAATAATAATTTTGGTGAAGTGATTGATAAAACTAGCAGTTCTGGGGAAAACAAGATTCTGAGTTCCTACTACAAACTATTTTTTAAAATTTATTTTAAATTGGATAATTGCTTTACAATAGTGTGTTGGCATCTGCCATGCAAAAACATGAATCAGCCATAAATATACTATTTTTTTTTAATGTAGAGAAAAAGAAGCACTGCAGAATTCTAATCATCTTAAGAAAAACTATTTTTTTTTTCCAGAGGAAAGAAAGATTTCTGGTCCGTGAAAGATTTCAGTTCATGGAATGTCTTTGACATGTTTAAATTCTAAATTCAGTTTGAAATTAGGAAAAGCATTAATTACTGTGATTCTTGTGATGTTTTTACTTATGGTACCCTACAACCACATGTCATTCAGTGTGATCAGTATGTTTGGGATCCTCACTGCAATATACGGATTTGAAGAGCAGAGATCTCTGCTGTCTTATTCAGAGCTGGTTTGGCATGGATCAGACATTTTACAAATTCTTGTTCAATGAGTGAATAAATAAATCTACCTCATGCTACCTTGTATGGGCTACATGTTCAATATATATTAATAAATAGGTCAATGGGTAGGAGGATGGAAATATTTCTCTAAGTGACTTAAAACTCACCATTTGACATTAATTTTCAGAATCTGAAGGAAAATGCTTAACAATGGGTAAAGGCAATGAGTGTGACATATTAACTCACTATCAGTTTTGAAAAATACTCCAGATTTCTGACCAGATTGGATTGTGCTCTCTCCATAGTTTTAAAATTGTGCTCTCTCCATAGTTTTAAAGCAGAACTTGTATTCTTGTCTTAGGCAAGTCCCTGTTTACAGAATAGGAAAAAAGAAGAAAAATTATCTTTCTTTTACTCATTATAAAATATTGCTATAGGGAAAAGTTAAGGAAAAAACAAACATAAATAGCATTTCTAAGAGTTACTGGTTTTTCAAAGAATTAAGTGTCTGGTTTGGGAATGTTTCGCTCTGTGTTGCCAGCAAGTAGGTCAATGCTCAGGCTTACTAGAACTATTTTTTTAGAAACCAATCAGTGACTCTTAAAAAAGAATAAGAATACCCCAGCTTGGTGAGGGTCTTGCATGTAAGCAATATCATACTTTGTTAATGAACATGTAAATTTGTTTGGTCTTTTGTAGGACGATTTGGCAAAATATACCAAAAGCTTTAAGAATGTGCAAAGTCTTTGATGCAGCACTTCTAAGGAATTTCCCTCAGGAAATAATTTGATAACTAAGCAAAGATGTATGTGCAGGAATGCTTGTTGCAGGGTTGTTTATTTGGAATGGAAAAGCACTGGAACAATTCAAGTTTTTAATAATGCGGAGTATAATTGTATTTCTTCTCCACAGAAGGTTGTGCGGCCATTAAAATGATGTTAAAGACAAATATATATTACACAAGGCATAGCTAGACGGTATGATATAAAATGGAAAAAGCACACAAGGTATACATTAATAAATCATGATACCATTTCGTAAATAATGCATAAGTATTTCTGTTTCTGCCTAGGAAAAAAGCCTGGTAGGCTGATGGCATTATGGAGGATTTTAAATTTTGACTTGTCTATATTTTGTCTTTTCTATAGTAAACATGAATTATTTCATGCAAAAAGTAAATAATTTTAAAAATGTGTTGGCATACTCATATGTTCTAATTGAAAGTACACGATCTCTTCTTGATGGAAAGAAAGGGCTGTCAATTATTTTAAAAAGCTGTATTTTCAGAAGTTTGAATTTAGGTTTAGTGCTCAATTTTTATATAAGTTACAGTGAAATCCAAATCTTGACAAAGCTGAAAAGCTGAAGAGAATTTTATAGAGTTCATGCTTTTTTTTTTTAAAGCTCACAAGGACTGACTGTAGCTGCAGAAGATGCTTTCCAGGCAAAAGAAAATGATTTTTAGAATATTCTCTGAAAGGGATTCAGGAAGACAAGAAGACTTTTAAAGGTCTAAAGATGTGCTTGCTGAGATAATCAACCAGACATTCTGAGTATATTAGCTTCCTTGCAGGAACAGTTGGAGGTCTTCACTGGTTATTTTCTTATTCATAGACATGTTCGTTACATAGACATAGCAAAATAAATTTGTTGACATTATCTTAGCAAGGGCTGAATAAGAATATGTTTTTAAATAGATCGTTCACCCTTTGCTTTTATTAGAAGAGGAGTTCTAATAGATGCAGGGGTACTAATTTTTACTCAAAAAGATCGACAGGAGTGAAACTAATAGGAGTGAAAGGGTGTACTTTAAAACACTATGTGGTAGTTTTTATTTGGAAGTCCTACATTCAAGTTAGAACAAACTGTCTATGGGAAGACAGTTTTGTTAAAGCCATACTAATTACATTTTTAATTGAAGAGACAGAATTATTTTGTACTCTGTTTTACCATGAAATCTAATTTCCTCAATTCTCAATATTTTGCTAGCTATACTAACTATATGCTTGTGAATTTAACTTGATGTGGATGTCTTCAACAATAATAAATATTGCTTGAATAAAACCGTTTAAGGTGAAAAGTGTTCACTGCTGAGTCATGTCCAATTCTTTGTGATTGCATGGACTATAACTCACCAGGCTCCTCTGTTCATGGGATTCTCCGGAAGAGAATATTGGAGTGGGTTGCCATTTCCTTCTCCAGTTTAAAGATGGCCTTATATACATATTATTTTACCGCAGCCTTATAAAACCCTGGAAAGAGTATGACTAACCTATGGTCACACAAATATTATGTTGTAAATTCAGGCATAAAACTCAGATGCTAACTAAATTAGGACTAATTTATACTTAAATTAGTGCCAAGCCATGCTAAGTTGCTTCAGTTGTGTCTGACTCTTTGTGACCCTATGGACTGTGGCCCATCAGGCTCCTCTGTCCATGGGATTCTCCAGGCAAGAATACTGGAGAGGGTTGCGGTGCCCTCCTCCAGGGGATCTTCCCCATCCAGGAATTGAACTCATGCCTCCTGTGGCTCCTGCATAGTAGGCGGGTTCTTTACTGCTGAGCTACCAGTGAAGCCCAATTTAAATACATATCTATATGTATATAAATGTTACTATATATAAATATAAATGTAAATTTATGCATACCTATATATAAACATATAAACATATATCCAAAGATGACTCAAAGATAAATTATTTTGCCACTTAGCACTGAACCTAATACAGATTGAGAGTTTGTAACAACTAAATCATGGTATGTGCAAACTCATTTTTAAAATAAAGGATTTTCTTCCTTCTTTCCATGAAATTATCTATTGCCAAGAAGATAGGAACTGCAGGCTCACCTGAAATTCATAGAGTGGCACGATAAATAGCTCAAGACAAGATAGGAGCTGCAATTATGGTGATGAAAAGTCAGTGTTATATATGTGAAATAGTCTTGGTTGCTGAGAAGAGGTAAACTTTACTTTCGCTGGACTCACCTAGGACAGTTTTATATTTGTGCCTCTGAGGAAGAGCAGCTGAAACAATGTGCCTTTGCTGTTTCATATTAAGGCGAAAACTAGCATCTGCTCCTACGACCACGCTGGTCATAGAAACAGAGAGCTTCAGGTAACCGGGTGGGTGGACATATTCTTCAGACTCACTGAGATCATTTTTAAGACCAACTAGCTAGTGCCTTACACACACACATATACATAGTCAACAAATGAATTTAGCTAAATTCTCAGGGAATAGTCATTGCTGGCATGATGATTCAATTTATAGCTCTTTTTCTTTTTTAAGATTTTTGATGTGGACTATTTTTAAAGTCTTTATTGAATTTGTCGCAATATTGCTTCTGTTTTATGTTTTGATTTTTTTTGGCTGCAAGGCATCTGGGATCTTAGCTCCCAGGTCAGGGATCAAACCCACACCGCCTGCATTAAAAGGTGAAAACTTAATGACTAGACCACCAAAAAGTCCCAATTTATAGTTCTTTTATTCTTTAAACTCTTTAGCAGTCAACTGATAATAAATAAGGGCTCCCTTTGTGCTTAGTAAAGAATCTGCCTGTAATGCAGGAGACCGGGGTTCGATCCCTGAGTTGGGAAGATCCCCTAGAGAAAAGAATAGGGAATACCAGACCACCTGACCTGCCTCTTGAGAAATCTGTGTGCAGGTCAGGAAGCAACAGTTAGAACTGGACAGGGAACAACAGACTGGTTCCAAATAGGAAAAGGAGTACGTCAAGGCTGTATATTGTCACCCTGCCTATTTAACTTATATGCAGAGAACATCATGAGAAACGCTGGGCTGGAAGAAGCACAAGCTGGAATCAAGATTGCCGGGAGAAATATCAATAACCTCAGATATGCAGATGACACCACCCTTATGGCAGAAAGTGAAGAGGAGCTAAAAAGCCTCTTGATGAAAGTGAAAGAGGAGAGTGAAAAAGGTGGCTTAAAGCTCAACGTTCAGAAAACGAAGATCATGCCATCTGGTCCTATCACTTCATGGCAAATAGGTGGGGAAACAGTGGAAACCGTGTCAGACTTTATTCTTTTGGGCTCCAAAATCAGTGCAGATGATTTTGACGTTTACTCCTTGGAAGAAAAGTTATGACCAACCTACATAGCATATTCAAAAGCAGAGACATTACTTTGCTGACTAAGGTCCGTCTAGTCAAGGCTATGGTTTTTCCAGTAGTCATGTATGGATGTGAGAGTTGGACTGTGAAGAAGGCTGAGCACTGAAGAACTGATGCTTTTCAATTGTGGTGTTGGAGAAGACTCTTGAAAGTCCCTTGGACTGCAAGGAGATCCAACCAATCCATTCTGAAGGAGATCAGCCCTGGGATTTCTTTGGAAGGAATGATGCTAAAGCTGAAACTCCAATATTTTGGCCACCTCATGCAAAGAGTTGACTCATTGGAAAAGACTCTGATACTGGGAGGGATTGGGGGCAGGATCAGAAGGGGACGACAGAGGATGAGATGACTGGATGGCATCACCAACTCGATGGACGTGAGTCTGAGTGAACTCTGGGAGTTGGTGATGGACAGGGAGGCCTGGCGTGCTGCAATTCATGGGGTTGCAAAGAGTCTGACACGACTGAGCGACTGAACTGAACTGAACCCACTACAGTACTCTTGCCTGGGAAATCCCATGGACAGAGGAGCCTGGCAGACTATAGTCCATGGGGTCACAAAGAATCAAACACGAATAACACTTTCACTTTTTGACTTTCAATAGTAAATAAATACTAATGTACAAATAATAAGAAGAAATGTGTTGAACTCACATTAAATGGCCCCATGTGGTATCCTGCTGCTGCTGCTGCTGCTGCTGCTAAGTCGCTTTAGTCGTGTCCGACTCTGTGCGACCCCATAGACAGCAGCCCACCAGGCTGCCCCGTCTCTGGGATTCTCCAGGCAAGAACACTGGAGTGGGTTGCCATTTCCTTCTCCAATGCATGAAAGTGAAAAGTGAAAGTCCAGTCACTCAGTTGTGTCTGACTCTTTGGGAACCCATGGACTGCAGCCTACCAGGCTCCTCTGTCCGTGGGATTTTCCAGGCAAGAGTACTGGAGTGCGTTGCCATTGCCTCCTCCAGATAACAGCTCTAAGCATTAGTTATTAGCTCTACTTAGAGGTGCAAGCTGAATCTCAAGCTCCTATTATGCAACCACACAATCTCCCTACTACAACTTGTGATACAAATAATACAATTGAATGAGTGAATGAATTCTAATCCTAGAGCGTAAGTGGGGGCCACTGATAAAATGAGAATTAATTGTTCAGTGAAAGTTAATGCATTTATGATTCTGAGCTTGAATTAAAGTTCATATATTTTAATTGTACATTGAATTTATTAAAACTGGCATTGGATAGAATTAATAAACATAAATCTCACACTTATCAAGGTATAGTGCTTCTTGAACAACTTAGGATTTCTTAATAAACAGCTTCCTAAATTATAACCAAATGTATGGCAAAATCATGGTTTTAGTTTCAGACCAAAGCAAATAAAGCTAGCGAGTGAACAATCAGCGATACAATTGCACATATCTGTCAATTTCAAAAATTGGAAGTATTTCTTAAATCTTCCCCCAGAGTATATTGGCACCATCACTGTACATAAAATTATGAAGTTGATTGTATGTATTAATTTGGGGAAGAAAATTTATTTTTGTCCTTGTTTATGGTCTATTTGCAATTCCATATTCTAGAATGTAAAAAAGAAATTGCCTTGATATTTGTCAGTCAAAACAGTTTCTTGATTGTAGAAATAAAAATAAATTACAAACTCACAGGGAGAGAATATTTTGACTCAGTCTTTTGGTTATTTTTGTTAAATGGATTAATAACATTAATAAATGGATTAATAACAACATACATTTGAGGCACTGATTGATGTCATTATGTAATAGTTCAAAGGGCCAACATCTACTTAGCTTTCAGAAACAGTTTGCAGTTTGGCTCAAATGAAGTGTTTTTAGGTTGAAATTTCCTTCCTCATTGTTAATATCTGGGTCACTGAAAAATTTCCACCTATTTGAACTTTTAGATTAAAAAAATTCAACAAAGACAAGAATGACGGACTTCTGAGTAGTTCACATTTGCGTCTTCCATTTAGGTCTGTGATCCATTTTGAGCTAATGTTTGTAAAGGGAATAAGGTCGGTGTCTAGTTCACTTTTTTGCTATATGAATGTCCAGTTGCTCCAGCGCTGTTGAAGATGTTATCTTTTCCCAATTGTATTGCTTTTGGTTCTTTGTTAAAGATCAGTTGACCATGTTTGCTTCTGCTGTTGCTAAGTTGCTTCAGGCATGTCCAACTCTGTGTGATCCCATAGACAGCAGCCCACCAGGCTCCCCCGTCCCTGGGACTCTCAAGGCAAGAACACTGAAGTGGGTTGCCATTTCCTTCTCCAATGCATGAAAGTGAAAAGTGAAAGTTAAAGTGAATTCGCTCAGTCGTGTCCAACTCTTAGTGACCCCATGTTTACATGGGTCTATTTTGAGCTCTCTATTCTGTTTCATTGATCTAGTTTATATTCTTATGCCAATATCACAAATGTCTGGGTTACTGTCATTTTTTAATAAGTCTTGGAGTTGGGTAGAGTCAGTCCTCTAACTTTGTTCTTATTCTTTAGTATTGTGTTATCTCAGTATTTAGCCTCTCCATGTTGATTTGGAGTCAGTTTGTCAGTATTAATAAAAGGACTTATTGAGATTTTTATTGGAATTGCATGGAATCTATAGATTGTCTTGGGAAGAATTGAGGTCTTAGCAAAAGTGAATTTTCCTATCTATTAACATGGAATATTTCTCCAATTATTTATTCCTTGATTGTGCTGATAGGAGTTTTATAGTTTTCCTCATATAGATCTTACACATATTTTGTTAGATTTACATGCATTTCATTTTTGAGGATGCTAATGTAAAATGGTGTTGTAGTTTTAGTTTCAAATTCTTCCTGTTCATTCCTGGTGTCTAGGAAAGCAATAGACTTTTGAATGTTAATCTTGTGTCCTACAGTCTTGCTGTAATCACTTATTATGATAGTTCCAAGAGCTTTTCCATTGGTGCTTTCAGATATTTTACATAGATAATCATATCTTGTATAAACAAAGACAGTTTATCTTTCTTTCCAATCTTTATACTTTTACTTCCTTTTCTTGTCTTATTGCATTAAGTAGAGCTTCCAATATGATGTTGAAAAGCCATGGTGAGAAGACATCCTTGTCTGTACCTGATCTTAGTAGGAATGCCGCAAGGTTCTCACTGTTAAGGATGATGTTTCTGGTTAAGCTGTATGTTTGTGGTAGATACTCTCTTTCAAGGTGAGGAATTTCCTTTCTATTATTAGTTTACTGAGAATTTTTTTAAATCATAAATTGGTGTTGAATTTTGCCAAATGTTTTTTCTTCATCTATTGATGTGCCATTTAACATTCATAATCATTTTCCTGAGACTGGCATTTTGCTATATCTACTGTCATATCTACTTTACAGATGGGAAAGTTAAGCCTCAACAATGAAGTAACTTTCTAGTAGTTCCCACATATCTGGTGAAACCAGGATTAAACCTTCAATTGTTTGACCTGCTCTACAACATGCTGCCTCCCAGTGCTTACTGTCAAATCTGACCCTTTGGCTCTGAGACAGTAGGAAAACAGATTCTCTCACTGTGAAGCTCACCAAACTAAACAGCCTATCAGTATTAAACTACCATCTGGGATACAGATGGTTCTCATCATTGTCAGAGTTTGTATTTGTGAATTGGACTACTTGCTATAATTTATTTGGGTCCCCAAAGTCAAAACTCAAGTCACCTTCCTGATCATTCACAGACACGCCAGTCAGTCAGTTCAGTCACTCAGTGGTGTCTGACTCTTTGTGACTGCATGGACGGCAGCACCCCAGGCCTCCCTGTCCATCACCAACTCCCAGAGTCTACACAAACTCATGTCCATTGAGTCGGTGATGCCATACAACCATCTCATCTTCTGTCGTCCCCTTCTCATCCTGCCCTCAATCTTTCCCAGCATCAGGGTCTTTTCAAATAAGTCAGCTCTTCACATCAGGTGGCCAAAATATTGGAGTTTGAGCTTCAACATCAGTCCTTCCAATGAACATGCAGGCCTGATCTCCTTTAGGATGGACTGGTTGGATCTGCTTGCAGTCCAAGGGACTCTCAAGAGTTTTCTCCAACACCACAGTTCAAAAGCACCAATTCTTCAGTGCTCAGCTCTCTTTACAGTTCAACTCTCGCATCCATACGTGACTACTGACAGACCTTTGTTGGCAAAGTAATGTCTCTGCTTTTTAATATGCTGTCTAGGTTGGTCATAACTTTCCTTCCAAGGAGTAAGCATCTTTTAATTTCATGGCTGCAGTTATCATCTGCAGTGATTTTGGAGCCCCCCACAATAAAGTCACTATTTCCACTGTTTCCCATCTATTTGTCATGAAGTGATGGGACCAGATGCCATGATCTTCGTTTTCTGAATGTTGAACTTAAAGCCAACTTTTTCACTCTCCTCTTTCACTTTCATCAAGAGGCTCTTTAGTTCTTCTTCACTTTCTTCCATAAGGGTAGTGTCATCTGTATATCTGAGGTTATTGATATTTCTCCCGGCAATCTTGATTCCAGCTTGTGTTTCTTCCAGCCCAGCATTTCTCATGATGTATTCTGCATATAAGTTAAATAAGCAGGGTGACAATATACAGCCTTGGTGTCCTCCTTTTCCTGTTTGGAACCAGTCTGGTTTTTCATGTCCAGTTCTACCTGTTGCTTCTTGCCCTGCATACAGATTTCTCAGGAGGCAGGCCAGCTGGTCTGGTATTCTCATCTCTTTCAGAATTTTCCAGTTTGTTGTGATCCACACAGTCAAAGGCTTTGGCATAGTCAATAAAACAGAAGTAGATGTTTTTCTGGAACTCTCTCGCTTTTTCAGTGGTCCAGCGGACGTTGGCAATTTGATCTCTGGTTCCTCTGCCTTTTCTAAAAGCAGCTTGAACATCTGGAAGTTCATAGCTCATGTATTGGTGAAGCCTGGCTTGGAGAATTTTGAGCATTACTTTACTAGTGTGTGTGATGAGTGCAATTGTGCAGTAGTTTGGGCATTCTTTGGCATTGCCTTTCCTTTGGATTGGAATGAAAACTGACCTTTTCCAGTGTGTCCACTGCTGAGTTTTCCAAATTTTCTGGCATATTAAGTGCAGCATTTTCACAGCATCATCTTTTAGGATTTGAAATAGCTCAACTGGAATTCCATCACCTCCACTAGCTTTGTTCGTAGTGATGCTTTCTAAGGCCCACTTGACTTCACATTCCAGGACATCTGACTCTACCTGAGTGATCACACCATTGTGATTATCTGGGTCGTGAAGATCTTTTTTGTATAGTTCTTCTGTGTATTCTTGCCACCTCTTCTTAATATCTTCTGCTTCTGTTAGGTCCATACTATTTCTATCCTTTATTGAGCCCATCTTTGCATGAGATGTTCCTTTGGTGTCTCTAATTTTCTTGAAGAGATCTCTGGTCTTTCCCATTCTATTGTTTTCCCCTATTTCTTTGCACTGATCACTGAGGAAGGCTTTCTTATCTTTCCTTGCTTTTCTTTGGAATTCTGCATTCACAGCCATGTACAGAATGTCAAAAAGTTGCAGTCTTCCAGTGTGTCTATTTCATGATGAGATCAAACTTGATGACACCCTGCCTTCTCTTATTTTTTAATTTATTTACTTTAATTGAAGGATAATTGCTTTACAATGTTGTGTTGGTTTCCTCCATACATCTACATGAATCAGCCATAGTTATACATATGTCTCCTCCCTCTTGAACTTCCCTCCCATCTCCAACCCCATCCCACCTGTCTCAGATGTCATAGAGAACCAGGCTGAGCTCCTTGTATTATACAGCAACTTCTTATTAGCTATTTATTTTATGTACACACTTTGCCTTCTTATTCCAGTTCTTATAAAAAGGTATTCTATTTGTGCTCCACTTAGTGTAAAGTTTTTGCATTTTGAGCTTTTTTTTTTTTTGGTGATTTTCACTTTTTAAAATGGCTCCCCAAGTGTAGTGTAAAGTTCTGTCTAAGTGCAAGAAGGCTATGCTGTGCCTTTTGGAGAAAATATAGGTGTTAGATAAGCTCCATTCAGTTATAAGTTACAGTGCTGTTGGCCATGAATTCAATATTAATGAATTAACAGTATATATTAAAATGTCTTTTTATGGAAACAGACATATAACAAAATTACGATTTTACCAGTTGATGAAAATATGGTGACCAGAGGCTCACAGAAACCTAACCGTATCTTTCCATAAAAGCCATCATTCAGTATCTGCTAATTTTGTGTTTGTAGAACATAACCATTAAAGTACATAACTATCATGAATAACCAAAATCAACTTATAAGGTTTCACTGTTTTTGTAATTGTGTGTTCATAGAGGTGACTTCTTGCTCTTGGATTAAAGTGTTCCCATGATACCATTTTACTGGCACTGCTAAACACTCCTCAGGGATTCATCTATTTTCTCTGAACTACTATATTCATTTCTATTGACACTATAACACATTACCACAAACTTAGTAGCATAAAACTCATAACTATATTATTTTACAGTTCTATAGCTCAGAATTCCACAATGGGATTTCCAGGGCTAACATCAAGCTGTGGTCAAGACGGTCTTCCTCCTGGAGACCATCTGTTTCCGCGGCTTGTCCAGCTCTTAGAGGTCACCTGCATGCCTTGGTTCACAGTCCTGTGTCACTCTGACCTCTGCACCCACCACATATCAAATCTCTGACTTTCCTGCTTCCCTCTGCCAATTACAAGGACATCTGTGACTGAGGATGTCAGCTTGCAGATCTGTCAATTATTTGCTCCGCAGCCCAAATTCCTTCAGTATAACACCATTGTAAGGCAGAAGGTATTTTTTTGCATCTTGGAAGAATTGCTGATGAGATTCACCCTTGAGGGTAGCACAAGATAGATCTCTTTCACTGATGTCTTATTTTTGTTCTTGTTTCTAGCCCCCAGAGCCCAGTCAAACTATTTGTATGTCTAGAGAAGAGTTTGTGCAGAGGATGACAGAGATTGTTGGTTGGGGCACAAAGGAAGAATATGGAGAGCTCTTTGATAAAGTGGATGTGGCCCAAGAGGGCTTCATTAATTGGGACAAGCTGACTTCGTTTCTGCTGTTAACACTTTACAAGAAAGATGAACAAGCAAAGGCAACTGTGGTTCCCCAATGGAGAGACCTTGAATTTCTCCCAGTGAAACACAAGGATACCATCCAAAGAGTAATTTTCTTAAAAAGTTCAAGTCGTTATCTGACCATCAGTAAGGAAGGTTCAGTAGGAATCTGGGGAGAGAATTTAAAGCTGCAAGAGACGCTTCCCATCACTTCAGACGCCACCAAGCTAAAGCACCTGTGGGTGACAAGTATGGTTTCTCTGGAAAATGTAAACAAGGTACAGAGGCTGTATAAATAAATTTATTGCTTGTTAAAGGGGGGAAATGATGGGACAAGACTCCTGATAAATAGCAAGTATAACACTAGCAGTGATAGAGAACTGCATTATTCTTCCATACCTTTAATCTGACCTGGAGGGAACACAAGTCAAGCTAAGTGAATTATTCCGTTACCCAAAATATTTTGTTGTGTGCTTTTAAATGACAAAACCGTTGGTGACTCAGACTCTTGGCTCTGTCCCACATGAGGTCAGTACATTACTAGCTGATAAGACCTTTATGCATCTGTAGTTTTTAACAGTCTGAAAGTATATACATTTATATGCAGAGTTGAGAGGCTGTATAAGTGCAAGGCACAGATCAGAAAATTTCAGGAAACCGCTTATCTGATTTTGACTGCTGGATTAGTCAGTTTCTTAATTTTGATGGGTAGGACCCATTCAGTCCAGATACCCTCATGTAACCATACCTATAAGGAAGATAACATACTGAAAAGAAAGTCAGTTTCTGAGGGAATAATGCAGCTTAAAGAATCCATATTCTTATTATATTACATTAAACAGATGGTAAATTTTACAATGAAAAAATTAAAGTGCACACGCAAACAGAGATAATCCCATTAAGAACCAATGTTCATCCTTAGCCATGTCCAATTCATCTCCCCTTTATACTGAAATCCAAAATTCCAATCATTTAATCTGTAAATACTTTAGTATTTCTGAAAAATGTCTCTTTAGCATAACCATAATACCATACTACATTTTATATCAATAACAATAATTCCTTAATATAATGAAATATCCAGTCATGAACATATTTCATTGTCTTATGATTTTTTAATAGTTTGTCATTTGTTTTGATAGTTTGTTTGAGTCAAGATATGAATAAGGTCCAAACGTTATGAATGGCTGATACGCCTTTTTTGATCCACACATTTTCCTCTATCTAATTTCTGTTTTGTATTTTGTTGTTGTTGCTATTGCTGTTGTTCAAGAAGCTAGGTGTTTGTCCTTTAGAGTTTCTCACAGTCTAAATTTCTCAGACTGTTTGCACGGGGCTGTTTAACATGGCCACTTGCTCTCTGTATTTTCAGTAAATTGGTCCTCAAGTGGAAAGCCTTGATCGTTGGTATATTTTAGAAGAGTTGTTCCTCAGTCACAGGGCACAGAATGCCTGGTTCTTTCTCTTCTTGGGATCTTAACAGATATTATGGATTATTCTTAGATACATCCATTTATCAGGAGTTGCAAGATGGTGATATTCTAATTTCATCATTTCCTTTTTCTTTATAAGCTGGAATACCTCTATAAAATAAAGAAACTCCCCATTATTAGCTACTGTGTAATACAAATTGTTAACAAAAGCAGAATAAATGCCCAGGTCTTTCCTTTTATTTACCAGTATTCAAAATAATTTGCTAGTTTTCTAATAAGATGAAAAATGAGTGCTATCTCATCATTGTTATCAATATCATTATAAACTCGTGGGTTTAAACAAATTTGATATGTCTCAATACAGTGAGTTATAATCCTGCCCCCTAAATTATACCATCTTTGGACAATGGAACTAATAGAAGTTAACTGGAGTCTTTTCTGATATAACCCTATCTGTCTTTCAAAGCTTCCTCATTTCCTGGTTAGACTAGATGTTCTAGGATCATCTTGTATGTTTATTAGAGCAGACCCAGGACCAGCCATTTGAATGGCTCCAAAGAGCCAGATTCTTTCAAGTGGGGAATAGTATGTTCTACTGCCAAGAATCATCAAAAAATAATCATCATGAACATTAGCTTTCTATGTGACATGCCTTGCTCTGTTAATCATCTCCAGATCACCTTGTTGTTCAGTCGCAAAGTGGTCTCCGACTCTTTGGGACCCCAGGGACTGCAGCTTGTCAGGTTTCCCTGTCCTTCACCATCTCCTGGAGTTCGTTCAAATGAATTTTCATTGATTCCATAATGCCGTCCAACCATCTCATCCTCTGTCACCCCCTTCTCTCTTGCCCTCAGTCTTTCCCAGCATCATGGTCTTTTCTAATGAGTATACTCTTGGCATCAGGTGGCCAAAGTGTCGGAGCTTCAGCTTCAGCTTCAGTCCTTCTAATGAATAATCACTTTCGAGGGGATTTATTTCCACTTTAAGAAAGAGAGACTGGGCAAGGAGAGGTTGTGATATGTACCCCATGTCACACAGGATGCAATCAATATTGCAAGATTTGTAAACCAAGGCGGCTTGATTTCGGAACCTGTGCTTCAGAATCTTTGCTGTGTCCCTAGTGGCAGTTGACATCATATCCAGTTCTTTCTTGCTTATCTTTCATCCTTATCTGATGTTAATGTTTAGCTGGTGTGGATTAAAAATGTTTCTAGTTTATCCTTTTTTTGGTATGTGTGTGTAGCATTCTGTGCGTGTGTGTGTACTAAGTTGCTTCAGTCATGTCCTACTTTTTTGCAATCCTGTGGACTTTAGCCTGCCAGGCTCCTCTGTCCCTGGGATTCTCCAGGCAAGAATACTGGTGTGAGTTGCTGTGCCCTCCTCCTGGGAATCTTCCCAACCCAGGGATTGAACCCATATCTCTTACATCTCCTGCATTGCTGGGTTCTTTACCATTAGCACCACCTGGGAAGCCCTTGTAACATTCTGCATTATCATGTAATGTTTGTGTTGGTATCGGGTAATGACTCTGTTGCACTGTTTCTGCTTTCCAGGACTGATAATTAAATCTTAGCCTTTCCTTTGTTCTTACATAGCTTTAACGTTTATATTTTTTTTCTTCCTTTTAAAACAGCTTTGTTTAGGTGTGATTATACAAAATCCACTGCATATATTAAAAGTATCCAAGTTGACAGATTTTAATATATGTATATAGCTGTGAAAAAACAATAGTATGATGAAGATAATGAATGCATTTTTTTTACCCTCATATTTTCCTCGAGTAGTTTTGTAATCCTTCATCCAGCTCCTCCTTTTCTTACTTGTCAAGTAACCACTGGTCCGCTTTCTGTCACTATAGACTAGTTTGCCTTTTCTCATCTGTTATGTAATTGCTTTATACGTGTATACACTTTTCTTTTTTGGTCTGGCTTCTTTAACATAATTAGCATAATTATTTTGAGATTCATCTATGCTGTTGGATATATGAGAAATTTATCTTTTATGGTTGTGTAATATTCCATTTTTGATATAACATATCCTCACCAATACTTGGTATGATCAAGTTTGTTTTTTTTCCTCTTAATTTTAGCCCTTTTAGTAGGTTTGCCGGAGAAGGCAATGGCACCTCACTCCAGTACTCTTGCCTGGAAAACCCCATGGACGGAGGAGCTTGGTTGGCTGCAGTCCATGGGGTTGCGAAGAATTGGACACGACTGAGCGACTTCACTTTCACTTTTCACTTTCATGCATTGGAGAAGGAAATGGCAACCCACTCCAGTGTCCTTGCCTGGAGAATCCTAGGGACAGGGGAGCCTGGTGGGCTGCCGTCTCTGGGGTCGCACAGAGTCGGACACGACTGAAGCAACTTAGCAGTAGGTTTGTATTGTGTCTTATTGAGGTTTGATTTCAGTTTTCCCTAATGAATAATAATGTTGAACACATTTTCATGTGCTTGTTTCCTACCTATATATCCTTTCCAGTGAAGTGTTCAAATTCTTTGACCACTTTTACTGGGTTTATTTTGTTACTATTGAATTTTGAGAATTTTGTATATATTCTATGTGCAATTATGTGATAGATAATATACAAATATTGTATCCCAGTTTGTGCTTTTTCGTTTCATTCTGTTAACATCCTTTTTGATAATTTCATTTTCAGATTGTCCATTGCTAGTGAATATAAATAGGTTTATAAACATGATCTTATACCCTGCAACTTTGCTGAATTCATTTATTAGTTTTAATTGGTTTTGCTGTTGTTTACTTTTCTTGCCTGATTTCCCTGGATAGAAGTTCTAGCATAGCGTTGAATACAAGTGGTGAGATTGAACATCCTTGTTTTATTTCTGATCTTAGGGAGAATACATTGTTTTTCACCATCAAATATGATATCAGCTGTAGATTTTTTTCTTTCTTGTACAATCTCTTTATCAAATTTCTTTCTATTCCTGATTTATTGAATATTTTTATCATGAAATGCTTTGGGCTTTGTAAAATGCTTTTTTGCAGGTATCAAGTTGATAATATAGCCTTTCTCCTTTATCCTTTTAATATGGTGTATTACATTAGTTGATATTTGTATGTTATCTAACCTGGCATTCCTGGTATTGGGAATAACATGTATATCAGAAGGATCTCAGATGTACTGAGTAACTCACCAAAATGTCCAAAGCCCTCACCTTAAATACCATCTTTGTGTTGATGTTGTTTGGTTGCTAAGTCATGTCTGACTCTTTGCAACCCCATGGATTGCAGCATGTCAGACCTCCCTGTCCTTCACTACCTCCCAGGGTTTGCTCAAACTTATACCATTGAGTCGGTGATACCATCCAACCCTCTCATCCTCTGTCAGACCCTTCTCCTCCTGTCTTCAGTCTTTCTGAGTATCAGAGTCTTTTCCTATGAGTCAACTCTTGATATCAGGTGGCCGAAGTATTGGAGCTTCAGCCTCAGCATCAGTCCTTCCAATGAATATTCAGGGTTGATTTCCTTTAGGATTGACTGTGATCACCTTGCAGTCCAGGTGACTCTCAAGAGTCTTTTCCAGCAACACAGTTCAAAAGCACCCAGTCTTTGGCACTCAACTCAGCCTTTTTTATGGTCCAACTCACATCTGTATAGTGGAAAAACCATATCTTAGACCATACAGACCTCTGCCAGCAGAGTGATGTCTCTGCTTTTTAATATGCTGTCTAGGTTGCTGAAAATACCATCTTTAGGAAAGACAGAAGAGGGTGTTGGAGTGGTGGTTTGGTATCTCAAAGGGGATAAAGGCAATTTACATGAAGACGGAAAAGTAAATTTTGACGTACAAAGGTTTTCTGGGCCATACAGTGATGCTGGGACCTGGAGTAACTCTGATCTCTAGACCCTGAGTTTCTGCCACCACACACAACTAGCCTGTGGTCTTTGCAGATATCTCTGGTGATACCTCTGTTCTGGTTTTTGTCATTGTTTAGTCGCTCAGTCATGTCTGACTCTGCAACCCCATGGATTGTAGTGTGCCAGGCTTCCCTGTCCTTCATTGTCTCCTGGAGCTTGCTCAAATTCATGTCCATTGAGTCAGTGATGCCATCCAACCATATCATCCTCTGTTGCCGTTCTCCTCCTGCCCTCAGTTTTTCCAACATCAGAGTCTTTTCCCGTCAGTTGGTTCTTCACATCAAGTGGCCAAAGTATTGGAGATTCACCTTCAGCATCAGTCCTTCCAAAAAATATTCAGGATTGATTTCCTTTAGGATTGACTAGTTCGATCTCCTTGCAGTCCAAGGAGCTCTCAAGAGTCTTTTCCAACACTGCAGTTCAAAAGCATCAGCTCTTCGGCACTCAGCCTTCTTTGTAGTCCAACTCTCACATCAATACGTGACTACTGTAAAAACCATAATTTTGACTTGTATGGACCTTTGTCAGCAAAGTAATGTCTCTGCTTTTTAATACACTATCTAGGTTTGTCATAGCTTTTCTTCCAAGGAGCAAGTGTCTTTTTATTTCATGGCTGCAGTCAACATCTGCAGTGATTTTGGAGCCCAAGAAAATAAAGTCTGTCACTGTTTCCATTTTTTCCCTTCCGTTTTCCATGAAGTGATGGGACTGAATGATTTGCATGTCTGCTTTTCATTTCACTAAATCCATCAGAAATGTTTTCTGATTTTATGCTTTGTTACTTTAGATAGCAGTGGCTTTTACAAGCAAAGAGATTTGTTTCTATGATCTACTGTCCAAAGAAGAATTTCCTTGTCAATATAAACTCCAAGGCCTGAAAGGAACACCAATTTGTATGGATTATTGGTATAACCCTCTTGATGCCAATGAGTCAATTCTTTCTTTTGGGGACATAACTGGAAAGGTAAGTGAGGGGAGGATAAGGTTGAACATTGTGGATTCAATCATCAAACTATAGCTCAACATAGAGAGTGGAATGAAAGTGATCTCCTAATTGAACTGCTTTATAGATTACAAGGCCACATACCATGGACATAAAAAAAATGGACTAGGTCATAGTTCCTCTTCTTGCCTATGAAAACCAATCTTCACTGTGGTTTTCCTGCCTAAGTATAGACTCATTTTCTTTATTTAGGAAAAAATATTTCCTAACTTTTTGACCATAGGATGCTTAATCTATTAGATTCCAATGTTAATCAACATATAACATTAAATGTCTAAAGTTATGTCTTACAACTGTTTCATATTGATTATTCAGATTTTTATTCACAAGGTTTCAGGCTTCTTAGTAGTGGACTCTTTGAACATGCTTATTTCCTGTCTCAAGTGACAAAGGAATAGATGCATTAAAGAGAGCAGCACCAAACCTCAGACACTGCATACAGTAATTTCTGTTTTTCCATCAAATTCTATGACTCTTAAAAATGATTTTTTAATGAATGACATAGACAGAATATGTCTATGAATGCTGAAATAGTCTAATTTGAACAACTTCATTTCATAATTATGTAAGTTTTTCATCCTTACTGTTTTTAATGACAAATATATCATAAAAGCAAACAAATAAATGCCCTTGGTAATTGCCTTAGCAACCTTGTAGTGTCATAACTTTCAATATAATTCCTGTGACCTTTAAATAATATTAAATAAATGCCTGTTTGTTCAATATCTATTTCTTATTAATCTTAAAAAACATAGAATCTTCTTTCAACAATCACCCTACACTTATTTATTTCTCTTGCAATGTCTCTCTCAAGGTTCAAGTAATTGCTTTCACAACGGCCTTGATTTCCCTTTTTGAGCATCCTGCGGGTGCATGTGAAGATGAAGAAGCAACAGTGACCATTAACTGGGCAGAGCTGCGCCCTGGACATCACAAATGTTGCTATACATTAGGGCACAAACTTCATCATGGAGACTGGGTCAGACAAGGTACTGAACTTAAACAGCGATGAAAGAAACAGTCACCTTAGCCTTCTACATTTGTATTTTTTCATGAAAATATTTCACATACAGTGTTCAAGTCTAGAAACTAATAATTGATTCCCAGGAGGCTCTGACCTGAACTCTGCTATCCCCTACATGCTAGCAGGAATTACTTCTTTCATTCTAAAATTTATACCTCACACAATTAATTCAGATGGACTGTGCAATCAAGAAATCTCAAGAGAGAAGAGAAAATGATCACAGAATCCATTTAATTTCACCCCAACTCTGATCCTAACCAATTTTATCTAGTCACATTTGGGTCTACTTAATAAAAGAATTTAGCAAGAGCCCTTAAAACACTCCCTTGCTTTCTTTATTTTCTCATGAGAGGTGTATTAGTTTTACTGTTTTCAAAATGGAATCTTCTTAATTTTCTTTTCTTATTTCTCTTTTTTTTTCTATATAAGGACTGAACTGCTTTGATCTAGAGTACTTGAATGGCAGTTCTCTGTGAGATAGGACTATGTTATAAGACAGTATCTATGGAAGGTCAGGACTTTTTTAAAACCTAGTCAACAATGAGTTTGCTAATTTTGTATTATGCTTAATTTTTATGAAATTTGCATCTGATGGTTTAAGATCCAAATGTGCAGTATCTGCTCTGATATCTGCTTTGGTCCAGACGCTAAGACTATGGTATTTTTTTCACTTCAAAACTATTACATAAACAACATCCACTGAAAAGAATGGATCAGTCTCATTGTTATATTGCAGGTATGTTCTTAATGTACTTTGAAGAAGAGATAGTCAAAATGGACCCAACAATTGGCTGGTGTGATGGAACTAACTCTTTAATGCATGACCCATGATAATAATATCCCACATGATGAACTATAAGTTCTGCATTTTTTTCTTCAGTACAAGTCATACCATGTCTTTTGTAATTTCTGCGCTGTGTTGTGCTTAGTCCCTCAGTCATGTCTGACTCTTTGTGACCCTATGGATGGTAGCCCACCAGGCTCCTCTGTCCATGGGGATTCTCCAGGCAAGAATAGTGGAGTGGGTTGCCATGCCTTCCTCCTCCAGGGAATCTTCCCAACCCAGGAAGCAAATCGAGGTCTCCTGCATTGGAGGCAGATTCTTTAACAGCTGAGCTACCTGGGAAGCCCTTTGTACTTTGTACCTACCCTTAATTCTCACATGATATTAATCATGGGTAAACAAAAAATAAAATTTTTGGTCATCAACTATGTGTGACAGGCACAAAATTCTGTGTTATGTTTTCATAACATGGAAACAAGTAAGTACTAGAAAGTAAGAAAGTACTTCAAAGTGATGGAAGGTGTTACAGCTGCTTCCAAACAAGTATTACATTTTCATATATAAACTAAAGACTTAATATTTTTTTGTGCTTTAAAACTGTCTTAGGCATTGGTGGCAATAGAACAAAGATAAATTATAGACTTATCCCAAAAAACTTAATATACAAATAAGAATGAAAGACTAACATAAGATAACTTGTTTAAACATTGTACAGTGGTACTGAAAATTAACTACTAAGTCATATAAACAAGCTTTTGACTCTTTTGGAATTTGTAAACAGGAAAAGACATGAGGAAAAGCTTCAGGGGAGAGTGGTGGTAGCTGAAGGATGAATGAGGGGAGAGGAAGAGAGCACAGTGAACATGAGTAAATATAGGCAAGCAGGTGTAGTAATGGCAGTGGAGATGGACATGAATAGATTAGAAATGGAGTAGTAAGAAAAATAACAATGCCAAGGTCTAACAGGAATGTCTATTGGAAGATCTTGACAACCAGACCAAGTTCACATTTAACAGAAAAATGAAACAGGGACGCACGGAAGGTTTTTGAGGAAATCTGTGCAGACTTGATATAAATAGCGTCTAGGAAAAGTTTATTTAATAGTTCTGTCCCACACAGATTGGAGGACAGAGAAAGAAACTGCAATCAAATTGGCTAGTTGGTCATGGAAATGATAAAGCAAGGAGAGAAACAAGCAGCCTTTTGAAATGGGATCTTCAGAACTCAAGGTCTGAAATGTGGTGTGATGAACAATATTAGAGTATCTTATAACGACTTCGATTCCCAAGGAGTTACCACTGCGCCACCTGGGGAACCCGTGCTTTAGTTGAGTTAGATTCTATTACTGTGCCTTCAAATTCCTAGATCTTTTGGTCTTGAGAGATTGCAGAGTGGTTTCAAAGGTGAGTGAGGCTGCCTCTGTGGTTCAGGTGAGCCAGCATGCCCCGGCCTAATGCCTTGGTGGGGGAAGCCTGGCAGAGACCTGGTGTAGGCTGTATCCAGTGGAGCCACCTTAGAAAGGTGTGGCATGGGTGGGGCCACTGCCACAGCACGGACAGTAACATTGAGGGTGACATTGCTATCCCAGTGGGTCTGGAAGGCAGATTAACCAGACCAAGAGGGCTATTCTTGATCCATAATGTTTAATGGAGTTTTCCTTGTTAGGTTTTGTATTTACTTGAGACCTATCACTTCCTTTTTCCTCTCTTTTGGAATAGAAATACTTATCACATGCCTTTATCACTTATCACCACTTTATTTTGGAAGAATAGAACTTACTTGGTTCCACAAGTTCATAGCTTGGAGAAGGATTTGCCTCAGGATGGGTTGATTGTATCCTGAGTCCTACCCAAGTCTGATTTAGATATTTAGATGAAATTTGAACTTAAGACTTTAATGTTGTTGTTGGAATGAGTTAAGACTTTCAGGACTGTTGAGATGTATTTTAATGTGATAAGGACATGAATTGGGGGAGAGGGCTAGGGGAAGAATGTATGGACTGGAGTTTTGTGTCCCCTCCCCCCAAATTCATATGTTGAAGTCCTAATCCCAGTCCTCCCTCCTTATGACTGTGCCTTTGGGAGATGATTAAGTCGTGAAGGTGTTGCTCTCATGAATAAGATTTGTTGTTTTTCAGTCACTAAGTCATGTCCAGCTCTTGCGACCCCATGGCTCCTGTGTCCATGGGATTCTTCAGACAAGAATACTGGAGTGGGTTGCCATTGCCTGCTCCAGGGTATATTCCTGACCCAGGAATCGATCCTGTGTGTCCTCCACTGGCAGGTGGGACAGGTGTCCTTTACTGCTGAGGCACCAGGACAGCCCCATGAATAGGATTAGTGCCCTTACAAAAGAGAGCCCAGAGGATTCTCTCACTTCTTCCACATGTGAGGGCCCAGTGAGAAGAGGGCATCTGTGAACTAAAAAGTGGACCCTAACCAGGCACCGAATCTGTCAGGACCTTGGTCCTGGATGTCCTAGCCTTCCGAACTGTGGGAGATAAACTTTGCTGTTTACATTAGTAGGTCTCTACATTTTCTTATAGCAGCCTGGAGTAAGACACTGGGAAAATATTATTAAAATATTTCAAAAGAAAAGAGAAACCAAGAGAAATCTGGCTAAATATTGGTAGGCTTCTTTTTTTAAGAGGGATAATTTATAGTAAAAAGAAAAAGGTCAAAGTGAGAAAAATACATTTACCAATAGTGTGTAGTTCGCTGCTGCTGCTGCTTCTAAGTCGCTTCAGTCGTGTCCGACTCTGTGTGACCCCATAGACGGGCAGCCCACCAGGCTCCCCTGTCCCTGGGCTTCTCCAGGCAAGAACACTGGAGTGGGTTGCCATTTCCTGGTCCAAAGCATGAAAGTGAAAAGTGAAAGTGAAGTTGCTCAGTCGTGTCCGACTCTTAGCAACCCCTTGGACTGCAGCCTTCCAGGCTCCTCCAGCCATGGGATTTTCCAGGCAAGAGTACTGGAGTGGGGTTTAATACTGTGCAAATGGCTGTTGTGGAAAATGTAGTAGAAGAGACAATAACTGAAAAAGAAGAAAGTAGAGTGTGTGGAAATGTGAAGTATCTATATAAGAGTCTCTCCTTTCAAAGTTGGGATTTGAAGCTCAGGTACCTCTGAAAGGGGATCCGCTTCCGTTTAAGGCAATGGATGACTGCCTTTCCCCAGGTTTAGTCACTGGGACTTGAAGCTTAACTACAATTGTTTATTGGCTTCTTTGTAACTCAGGTGTTTCAGTATAAGACGAAGGAAGGAACGCTGAAATGAGGAGGCAGAAAAAAAGAGGAAAGCAGGCTGGAATGAAACACAGGACGATGGTTTTAGTAGCGATTATGCTCCTTGGTCTGCTAGCCTTGCTCTGTAAGGAGCAAGCAAATACTGATTGCTTTCAAGTGAGGCTTTTTTTGACCCCAGCAACATGAACTGATATTCTTAGACCTCCTTGAGGAATATGTTTACTGATTTTTGTCTCAGTGTGAGGAGGGAATATACAACAGACAAAAGAAGCTAATACATGGGCAACTTGGTAATACTATTTCACTGAAGCTAAGATAAAAGTATCTTTAAAACTGAAATATAAGAAATACTCACTTTCAGACATAAGGATATTAGCTTACTGCTTTAAGATAAGGTTCAGGTTTATTTAAAACTTTGAAGGAGAAAATGCTTTCATCTTGTCTGAGTGGTTCTGTGTTGTATCTTAATGGAAAAATAATTACCTTCTGAAATGTAAAGTAAGCGCAGAGTAAGTACAGAGATTTTGAGCAATAGTGGCAAGACATAAATGTCTTGAACCGCAGAGAATTTTCTCTTATTTGATCATAAAGAATTGCCTTTTCATATAGATAGTATCATTGGAAACCTTGAAACCCACAGACTGGAAGTTCAGCTGTGGAAAAGGTGAATACTAAATTGCTTACAATAAATATGATTGATTTTCTTTATTATGTTGGAAGGCGTTTTGCCCTCTTTGTTTGGCCATGGCTATGAGAAGGTACAAAACAGTTTGAACTGATAAAATCACTAATTGCTGAGCTGATTGTTGAGCTGATTAATGAAAGGATGCCAGAGAATTTAGAATACAGAAAGCAGAGTGTTTTCTTAGAGAGCCTTTCTAATTGATGGGGATTAAGTCTGGAAGAGAAGACAGATTTAGTGTCTTGCCTGTGTGTTTTTCCATTTCCCTACATCTACGTCAGTCCTCCAGAGAAAAACGGTGCACCACAGAGTCAGCTGGAACATGCTGCCCTTCTGGGCAGTGCTCTTGCTGAGTTTAAAGCAGTTGAAATCAGCTTTGAGAGACTGGCCAATGTTTGCAGTAAAAGATCTCTTCCTGTAGATTGTCCCGTAGTGTGGCAGAAGGGTAAGATCCATTGTAAGTCTAGTCTAGTATTTTGAAAATTCACTAAAAGAATGGCGTTATTATTTTTAATATGCCTACCAAGGCTGAGTTAGATTTTTTAAAAAAATATAATAGCTAGCTTTATTCTTTCTTATCTTTCCTCTTTGAAATGGTAGTTATTCAGAATGTAGAGAGACCCAGGATGGTCTCAGAGAATGGGACTACTACAACTTTAAAATCAGGAATACAACTGAAAATAAACTCCCTCAGACAAGACTCCTTCAGACAAGAGACCTTCCCTGATAGCTCAGTTGGTAAAGAATCTGTCTGCAGTGCCGGAGAATCTGGTTCAATTCCTGGGTCGGGAAGATTCGCTGGAGAAGGGAGAGGCTACCCACTCCAGTATTTTTGGGTTTCCTTTGTGGCTCAGCTAGCAAAGAATGTGCCTGCAATGTGGGAGACCTGGGTTTGATCCCTGGGTTGGGAAGATCCCTTGGAGAAGGGAATGGCTACCCACTCCAGTATTCTGGCCTGGAGAATCCCATGGACTGTACAGTCCATGGGGTCACAAAGAGTCGGACACAACTGAGCGACTTTCACTTTCACGTTACTTTCAGACCAGAGACCATCAAAGAAAGTTCCAGGTAGGGAGTTTTCCTAATCATATGACTCATAAAGTGAAAACCTGAAAAATGATAATAAGAATTCTTAGTTAGAAATGGCCCAATTTTCTACCCTGCTATAGTTCATGGGATCGCAAAGCGTTGGACATGACTGAGGGATTGAACTGAACTGATAGCTTCCATCTGTTGGCAGATGATAAAAAAGGGCCTCATTGTAACTTCGGAAAAAGCAATGGCACCCCACTCCAGTACTCTTGCCAGGAAAATCCCATAGACGGAGGAGCCTGGTGGGATACAGTCCATGGGGTCTCGAAGAGTCGGACATGACTGAGTGACTTCACTTTCACTTTTCACTTTCATGCACTGGAGAAGGAAATGGCAACCCACTCCAGTGTTCTTGCCTGGAGAATCCCAGGGACAGAGGAGCCTGGTGAGTTGCTGTCTCTGGGGTCTCACAGAGTCGGACACGACTGAAGCGACTTAGCAGCAGCAGCAGCATTCTAACTTAATCTAAGTGCACTTAATAGCGTTACTTACTGAGTTTTTAGGTATCACTTTTCATTTTCAAATCACTTTTTCCACATAAACTAATTGGTATTACACAGTTATTTTGATAGCAACACAAGGGTGAGGCTCTATGGTGACAGCTTCCCTTAATGCCTTTTTTATGACTAAAGGGCAAGACAGAGGAACAGTTGAAAGTTAGCATCTTAAGGAATGGACAGACATGATCAAATTGTCTTTTTTATCCCTCAGCATATCATCTAAAAGTAATTTTAAATATTTTGCTGCTGCTGCTGCTAAGTCACTTCAGTCGTGCCCGACTCTGTGCGACCCCATAGATGGCAGCCCACCAGGCTCCCCCGTCCCTGAGATTCTCCAGGCAAGAACACTGGAGTGGACTGCCATCTCCTTCTCCAATGCATGAAAGTGAAAAGTGAAAGTGAATTCGCTCAGTCGTGTCCGACCCCCAGCGACACCATGGACTGCAGTCCTCCAGGCTCCTCCATCCATGGGAGTTTCCAGGCAAAAGCACTGGAGTGGGGTGCCACTACCCTCTACCAATCCTCAAACACACTGAGAATATTTAAAACAAATCATTTATTTTATCAGTTCTTTTCATCCCCTAGCTTGGTATTTTAAAAACTTCTTCATTATAACCCATTATTTCCTTTTCTCTCTTCAAGAAGTGAGGAACACATGTTTATCTACTAGGTAATTTGATTTCAAGGAAATGGTTTCACTTTTACCTTTTGCTCGGGCATTCTCAGGAACTCTGGCATTCTACAGTTTAACCAGAAACAAGTTATATCTTGGTTTAGAAACAAAGTGTGAATTGTTTGAACCTCCGGTATGTAAGACTACGGGTCCATAAATGTCACTTGCTAGACTTTGGCCACCTCATGTGGAGAGTTGACTCATTGGAAAAGATTCTCCCCGAGTTCACTCAGACTCACGTCCATTGAGTCGGTGATGCCATCCAGCCATCTCATCCTCAGTTGTCCCTTCTCCTCCTGCCCCCAATCCCTCCCAACATCAGAGTCTTTTCCAATGAGTCAACTCTTCGCATGGGGTGGCCAAAGTACTGGAGTTTCAGCTTTAGCATCATTCCTTCCAAAGAAATCCCAGGGCTTATCTCCTTCAGAATGGACTGGATGGATCTCCTTGCAGTCCAAGGGACTCTCAAGAGTCTTCTCCAACACTACAGTTCAAAAACATAAATTCTTTAGTGCTCAGCCTTCTTCACAGTCCAGTTCTCACATCCATACATGACTACTGGAAAAACCATAGCTTTGACTAGATGGACCTTAGTCAGCAAACTAATCTTTGTCTCTGCTTTTGAATATGCTATGTAGGTTGGTCATAACTTTTCTTCCAAGGAATAAGCGTCTTTTAATTTCATGGCTGCAATCACCATCTGCAGTGATTTTGGAGCCCCAAAAATAAAGTCTGACACTGTTTCTACTGTTTCCCCATCTACTTCCCATGAAGTGATGGGATCGGATGCCATGATCTTCGTTTTCTGAATGTTGAGCTTTATGCCAACTTTTTCACTCTCCTCTTTCACTTTCATCAAGAGGCTTTTTAGTTCCTCTTCACTTTCTGCCATAAGGGTCGTGTCATCTGCATACCTGAGGTTATTGATATTTCTCCCAGCAATCTTGATTCCAGCTTGTGTTTCTTTCAGTCCAGCGTTTCTCATTTTCAGGGTAGCAATACTTTATTTTGATTGTGCTGTAATGCCATTATGGAATGTCCATGGATTTGAAGATACAATTATAGTGCTCTGTAGTATACTTCATGTGTTATACTACTGCTTTATTAAGTCAAGTTATAATAACTCTTAGCATTTTCTGTAAACAAAGGGAATTGTTTCGTAGAGGATGCTCCTGATAAGGATATTATCCTCAGATATTATACTGCCGGTACTTCTAGTAAAGTAGCAGGATTAATGTAGCAAGTGATCAGCAAACTTTATGCTCCCTGAAATTAATTGCTCCCCAGTGAGGTTCAAAGGGGCTTCCCCAGTGGCTCAGTGGTAAAGAATCTGCCTGCAATGCAGGAGACACAGGAGACTCGGGTTCTACCTCTGAGTCAAGAAGATCCCCTGGAGGAGGAAATGGCAACCCACTTCAGTGTTCTTGCCAGGAAAATACTATGGATAGAGGAGCCGTGTGGTCTACAGTCCACAGGGTTACAAAGAGTTGGACATGACCAAGTGACTGCGCATGCATGCACACAATGAGGCTCAAAGAATGTAATTGGTAGTGGAAAGAACTTCAAATCAGATAATAGAAAAAACCTGGCATACATACGGCAGCGTGGCTTAGTGGAAGAGAAAGATTGTTGTTTGCTCTTCAGTTGCTAAGTTGTGTCTGACTCTTTGCAACCCCATGGACTACAGCATGCCAAGCTTCCCTGTTCTTTACTATTCCCCTCAGTTTGCTCAAACTCATGTCCATTGAGTCAGTGATGCCATCCAACCATCTCATCCTCTGTTTCCTTCTCCTCCTGCCCTCAATCTTTCCCAGCATCAGGGTCTTTTCCAGTGAGTTGGCTCTTCTATTCAGGTGGCCAAATATTGGAGCTTCAGCTTCAATATCAGTCCTTCCAATGCATATTCAGGGTTGCTTTCTTTTAAGATTGATCTCCTTGCAGTCCAAGGGACTCTCAAGAGTCTTCTCCAACACCACAGTTTGAAAGCATCAATTCTTTGGTGCTCAGCCTTCTTCATGGTCCGACTTTCACATCCATACATGACTACTAGAAAAACCATAGCTTTAGCTATACACACCTATGTCGGTCAAGTGATGTCTCAGCTTTTTTTTTTTTTGATGTCTCAGCTTTTTAATATACCACCTCGCTGGGTCATAGCTTTTCTTCCAAGGAGCAAACATCTTTTAATTTTGTGGAAAAGAAAGATGCAGTGGTACCAATGAAAAGCTCACAGCCAATCAGGATGGCACTCAGTCTCATCTCTGTCCTCAATTAGCCACATGACCTAGGGTGATATGGCTTTTGGGCTATATCCTCATCAGTAAATTTGTGATAGCTACCCACTAAAGATGATTACAAGATAAGGACATGGTTTAATACCTGGTATCAGTTCAGTTCAGTTCAGTCACTCAGTCGTGTCTGACTCTTTGCGACCCCCCCATGAATTGCAGCACGCTAGGCCTCCCTGTCCATCACCAACTCCCGGAAATACCTGGTATGGAAGGGATTAAAAAACATTACTCTAATAATACTTTTAAGTAATCCACAGATTGAGGGAGATTACATGATAGGGGATGAACAAGAAACAACAGTCCAGGTGAATTCTGGGCTGAGTGGAGAAGTAGACCATTTTGGCCCTCAGCAGTCCTTTAGTCGGAGAAGGCAATGGCAACCCACTCCAGTACTCTTGCCTGGAAAATCCCATGGATGGAGGAGCCTGGTAGGCTGCAGTCCATGGGGTCTCTAGGAGTCAGACACGACTGAGAGACTTCCCTTTCACTTTTCACTTTCATGCCTTGGAAAAGGAAATGGCAACCCACTTCAGTGTTCTTGCCTGGAGAATCCCAGGGACGGGGGAGCCTGGTGGGCTGCTGTCTCTGGGGTCACACAGAGTCGGACACGACTGAAGTGACTTAGCAGCAGCAGCAGCAGCAGCAGCAGCAGTCCTTTTGTGTTTCACAAAGTTTCACAGCACATTGTTTGGTGAATTATTCTTCTGCCTGGAGCTCTGTGAGGTCTCTTTTCTAAAAGTCTCCTTTGCATTATCAGAGCCCCTTCTTTTTTCCTTAGAAATTGTGTTCTGATTGGCATTGACTAGTAGAACTTGGCATCAAAACTCAGTTAAACTCATTTACTTTAAGAAGTAGAAACTAAAAAGAGAAGCCCAAACTCAGGTTCAGCTGCTCACCAATTGAAAGTCAATACTTGAGAGACAAGCGCTGACAGGAAAGGAAGTGCCTTATTCAGGAAGCCTGCATCCTGGGGTAGAAGGTAGACTTGTGTTCCAGAACCAACTCCAAGATTCTGCTTGGCCTTAGAAGATTTAAAGCGAAAAAGGAGACATAATCTCATTTAATCATTGAGATAAGGAGTCAGATTCATCACTATCTCCCACTGTGTGCAGACTTGTGGACTCCTTGTGATCTTTCTTTAGATGCTGTCTTGTTCACACAGGGAGCTTGAGGGATTACGGAAGGGGAAGCTGGGGAAAAGATCTAGTTCGTTGTTAATTACTTACCCTTCATTTCTATTTCTTTGATCTAAGAAAAGAATCAACAGATTAGACAAGGCACTGTGTGATCAAAGGATTTGGAAGGTGTGCTTGACCAGGAGATGAGTAGACCATGGGAAAGCCTGGTTTAAAGGTTAGTTACAATATAGCTTTTCTAAAGTGACAAGACAAAAGGAGCCTCCTGCAGAGAGTGGTTTCCTGCAAAGAGCTATTTCCTGCCAAGAGATGCTTACATGGGCATTGATTAACATAACACAAAGCATATGCATCATTAGTAACAGGAACTTTAAGAATCATTTGAGAAAGCAGGTGAAAGTTTTGCAATCCCAAATTACCTTGTTGCTGGAGATTTCTCATGTGATTTCTTCAGATCTATTTTTGTTGGGCTTCATGAATAGAGGTGGAGAGGTTGGGAAGGTTCCTCAAATCCTGATATTTTATACAAACTTTTGTGTGTACACATCTTTTTGATGGAGAGGGTCTACAGCTTTCATCAGATTGCCAAAGGAACATTTGATCTCCCAAATTTTGAGAAAATGAAAGTGTTAGTTGCTCAGTTGTGTCCAACTCTTTGCAATCCTATGGATCGTAGCCCACCAAGCTCATCTGTCCACGGGATTCTCCAGGCAGGAATACTAGAATGTATAGACATTCCCTTCTCCAGGGCATCTTTCCAATCTAGGGATTGAACCTGGGTCTCCTGCATTGCAGGTGAATTCTTTACTGTCTGAGCCACCAGGGAATGGTTTAATTCTCTAGAGTATAGGAAAGCCTTGCTCTTAGTAATGTATTCTAGTGTCTTGCTACTCAAAGTGTGATCATCACCAAACAGCATCACCAGCCACAACTGGGGATTGTTAGAAATGCAGCATCTTAGATTTTGTGAACGAATAGCTGCATTTTAACACCAGTTTCTAGGTGACTGTTTTGCTTATTGCAATATGAGAAGCCCTGTTCCAGTGGTCAAGAGATCAGGTCTGAATTTGTACTCTGGCTCTGCCAAACGTGAGTTGTCCTGAGCCTGGGTCTTTAATATTGTATGCTATATAACATTAAACCAAACTCAGAGTCTAAATGCTTGGGCTCCAGTCCAGAGATTGACAACAGTCAGTTGTTGACTTTTGCCAAGTCCTTGGATCTGCACAGGTGTCTATTTCTTAGTCTGTAAAATAAAGAAGTAGATAAGTCCTCTTTCAGTTCTGAATTCTGGAGTTTGCTTTTTGTTTCCCACCCCTGTGTTTTGTTACCACTCAGACCGTAAAGAAATGCAATGCGGGAGACCTGGGTTGGATCCCTGGGTTGGGAAGATGTCCTGGAGGAGGGCGTGGCAACCCCCTCCAGTATTCTTGCCTGGAGAATCCCACGGACAGAGTAGCCTGGCAGGCTACATTCCATGGAGTCGCAAAGTGTCGAACACGACTGAAGCAACTTAGCACGCACAAAGCACAACCATGTTAAGACATATATTTCATAGTTAAATAGCTATGAAATATGTTAAATCAAGCTATTCACATGTCAATTGCAGTTGTTGTTTTAGTCGCTAAGTTGTGTCTGACTGAGTTAGCTCTTCCCGTTCAGTTTATTGTGTATTATATTAAGTGTGTGATGCATATTAAGTGTATTATTAAGTGTATTGAGCTACAGTTCTGCCTCTCAGAATCCTTGCTTTTACTAATTTGGAAATATATATATTCATATATATGTATACATACATTTATATAAAGCGAATTAAATTCTTCCATCCAAAATCAGTTCAGTTCAGTCGCTCAGTCATGTCCGACTCTTTGCGACCCCATGAATTGCAGCATGCCAGGCCTCCCTGTCCATCACCAACTCCAGGAGTTCACCCAAACTCACGTCCATTGAGTCAGTGATGCCATCCAGCCATCTCATCCTCGGTTGTCCCCTTCTCCTCCTGCCCCCAATCCCTCCCAGCATCAGAGTCTTTTCCAGTGAGTCAACTCTTCGCATGAGGTGGCCAAAGTACTGGAGTTTCAGCTTTAGCATCATTCCTTCCAAAGAAATCCCAGGGCTGATCTCCTTTAGAATGGACTGGTTGGATCTCCTTGCAGTCCAAGGGACTCTCAAGAGTCTTCTCCAACACCACAGTTCAAAAGCATCAATTCTTCGGTGCTCAGCCTTCTTCACAGTCCAACTCTCACATCCAGACATGACCACAGGAAAAACCATAGCTTTGACTAGACAGACCTTAGTCGGCAAAGTAATGTCTCTGCTTTTGAATATACTATCTAGGTTGGTCATAACTTTTCTTCCAAGGAGTAGGCGTCTTTTAATTTCATGGCTGCAATCACCATCTGCAGTGATTTTGGAGCCCCAAAAAATAAAGTCTGACACTGTTTCCACTGTTTCCCCATCTATTTCCCATGAAGTGATGGGACCGGATGCCATGATCTTCGTTTTCTGAATGTTGAGCTTTAAGCCAACTTTTTCACTCTCCTCTTTCACTTTCATCAAGAGGCTTTTTAGTTCCTCTTCACTTTCTGCCATAAGGGTGGTGTCATCAACCAAAATAGTAAGACTGTTTCCAAGTTAGTTACTAGTAAGTTAGCTTGCCATTTCCAGCAGAGCCAACAATACAAATACTGTGGCTATCACGTGGAGAAAGAACTTTTAAAATAATCTTAAAATGAGAGCGGACATAAGACTCCTGTGTTACAGAAAAAAGGACTTCATTATTCACAGCACAGCAACCCCCATCAGTATCAGCATATTAATGTCAGTTCCCCTTGACAACAGGTCTCACAGAGGCAAAGCAGAGAGTTGTAGATGAATGCCTGCACAGTGGGTCATGTTACAGGAAAAGAACCCTGAGCTTATAGAATCTGAATCTCCTGCAGTGGGCAGGATGCATGCTGTCTTTGGCTCCAGAGTTATTTTTGGTAGTAAATTTGTCTATCGTTTGCTACAGAAAAAGAGGCAGTCTCATATTCTAAGGTGTTTCCTATGCAAACACTCTTGACAAGATAGTGAGGAACAGAGTGCAGTCAAGGATTAGTTTAATAAGAAGTGCAAGAATTCTAGTGATCCCTGAGAATTGTATTACAAGAATGTTAGCTGTTAATGCTGGATTAATAAACAGATCAGAAACATTTTCAAGAGCCGTTCTATTAAAACAACTTGTCTCAAGCTGTACGAAGTTACAATATCTCTCTTTGTGTGAGGCAGAAATTTGGGTTTGAGGTCAAATTGGACATCTTTCACCTTGGGGCACAAATATATTGTCTCAGCCAAATGGGAAAGAAAACTGTCATCTAACCATGGAGGGCATAGTGGTGAGAAGTTTGTGGCAGAGCAGCTGTGTCTTTTGGAGCCTGTGAGTCTATAGGAACTCACAGGTCTTTCTGACAAAAGACAACAGAATCATTTTTCTTGCTTGTGGGGTTTTGCTGCTCATCTAGTGTATTCTTGCCTGGACAATCCCATGGGCAGCGAAGCCTGGCGGGCTGCAGTCTATGGGGTCGCAGAGTCGGACGTGACTAAACACGCATGGTCCTCTCATGCTCCTAGTACTAGATCATCAGGAACAGGAAAACTGCCAATCGACCTGGACTTCTAGCTGTGAAACTTGGCAGAGCTTCAGGTCCTGGCTACCCCACTCTCAACCATTCTAGACCAGTCAAAACATAAGTAAACCTATGGTTTGGGCATGAGCCGGACCTTGAGAGTAGCAGATGTTTGCTCAGCTCCTGGTACTTTAGGCCCAGGAAGAAGAACCCAGCATTTTAGCCAGTTACTTATATCTCCAGAATCCCATGTAATTATTGTGATTCATACTGTTTCCTGTCATGTGTTCTAATTAAAATTTTTTAAGCTATCCTTGGGGTGGAAGAAAAGTCTGATTGTAGATTTTTTGGTAAGTTTTCACTCTAAGATTTTTGGTGGGAGAAGGGGTTGGTGAGGTGTTTTCTAAGTGTCAGGTTGTATCATCATAATATGAATTTAATTTTTAACCTCATGTATTAAAATAATACTATTCTCCCTGTGTCTTGTGAGAAATCAACTAAAGATTTTCTTTTTTCTTTTTCCTTTGCTCAGTTACTTACAATGCATCTTTAGATGCTATTATTTCCAGTACAACCAGCAATACAAACACTGTGGTGCTGGCCTGGAGAGAGAAATCCAAAAAGCATCATAAAATGACATCCTTCAACATTGCCCAGGGCATTCATGCTTTTGATTACCACTCTCAGCTCAATTTAATTGGTATGTAAAATAAATCATGATAACTATGAGGGACTCCTGAATAGTCTGCTATGCATATTTGCATGCATGGGGCCTCTTCACCTTGTTGCTTTTATTGCTGGAGAGATCAGCTCGAGCAGCTCACATTTTATTACCTGAGCATGTCTGATAATGATGCATTAAGATGTGCGGCATATATGAAGTACATTGGGGTGAAAATATGAGAAAGTGCTCCAATGCTTTAATGAGCCTTTTTCTCAGAATTGGTGGGGAATGTAAAATGCCATAGAGAAAGACTATTAGTGCAGTATCTGCCTTCTGCCATCTTCTTAGTATAACCAAATGCTCAACCCAAACAATGGAGAAAGAAATGGCAACCCCCTCCAGTATTCTTGCCTGGGGAATCCCATGGACAGAGGAGCCTGGCAGGCCACAGTCCATGGGGTTGCGAATAGTTGGACATGACCGAGTGACTATCACTCACTCGCTCTACCCAAATACACCATTTTCCTTGTTCATGTGTACACACACCACACACACACTCACTAGAGAAATGTAAAATGTAGAACATTTTCTAATCACCTTTCAGAATATAACTTCTGATGCTTTTTGAAAATGTTCAGTCTTGTCCTTTAGCATACTAAGGGAATTTTTTTAAAGTAAATTCTTATTGGAGTACATTTGCTTTACAATATTGTGTTAGTTTCTGCTGTATAACAAAATGAATTATCTATAACATATAGATATCTCCCCTCTTCTTTGGATTTCCTTCCCATTTAGGTCACCGCAGAGCACTGAGTCGAGTTCCCTCTGCTATGCAGTGGGTTCTCATTAGTTATCTATCTTACAAAGTAGTGTGTATATGTCATTCCCAACCTCCCAGTTCATTCCACACTCCCCTTCCCTACTTGCTGTCCATACACTTGTTCTCTACATCTATGTCTCTATTTGTACTTTGCAAATGGGTTCATCTGTACCATTTTTCTAGAGTCCACATATGTGTTAATATATACAATATATATTTTTTCTTTTTGACTTACTCTACTCTGTATGATAGCTTCTAGGTCCATCCACATCTCTGCAAATGGCATAATTTCATTCCTTTTATGGCTGAGAAATATTCCACTGTATATATGTGCCACATTTTTATCCACTCCTCTGTTGAAGGACATTTAGAGGAGACTTCTTTTTTTCTATGTAAATTTTAGCTGAGGAAATAAGCAATAAAGATTTTCAGGTGTTGTCTATTTAAATAAATTTTAGACATTTTGAAAGGTGATAATTTGATGTATATGATATTAGTTCAAATATGAAAAGTGAGGTGTTATTTTTAAAATTGATAGGGTAGTTACAGAGAATGAATTCACATGGCCTACAGAATGGGTCTTATTGACCCTCTTTCAAAAGCTGTCATTCATATAAAGAGTATTGATATCAGCTAAGGGGCTGAATCTCTAAAATTCCCAACAATCATAGCTGCCATTCATGATAAAAGAGACTGACTTTGAATTCAGGGATATGCGAACAGCAAACTTTCAAGGAGGATTGTAGATTTATTAGAGAAAGCTGGAGGAGTTAGTGAATTGGGCTTAAAGGGACTCAAATAACCATTGCATTGATTCATTATTATTTCAGCTCCTTTGTACTGATCTCTAACATGTACCTGGCCCAGTGCTGGAATTACATGTTACTGTATACAGTAATACTCAGGGTGAAATTTATCACATTAATTTCATACTATGGAGTAAAGACTTGAAACAAAAGTACATTCAGTTCCTCTTATTTTTGTAACCCTGGGCTATTAATCCAAATAGGGGTCTGACATTTTTGGCGACTCCATAAATGTGAATAGATTCAGCTCTGCAGTTGGCCCTAAACATGGGAACAGCAGAGAGGGCTCCGCTGAATTTCCTCAGAACTGAAGAAGCACAGGCACCGTGCTCCCAGTTTCTAATGCACTCCCTGAATATAATTAATTTGTATTGTTTTTAAAGCCTTATTCTCTCAATAGAGCAGGTCAAACATATATTTCTGCTGCTCATTTGCTTACAAATTCTCGATTATTTACACGACAGTGAAAAATAATTGATTTCCTTATACTTTTTCATTAATTTGGAAACTTTAAATATTGTTTTAGTTCTCTCTTACTCCTGGGATAACTTTAATGTGATCTGCATTCCTAGGCTGTGCAGGCTGGAGAGGGAAACCCTGGAACCGGGAGGAAGAATTTTCTGTCCTCCTGCTTGGGCTGCTGGTGCCTTTTAAAGAAACTGTTGTCCTTTTAGCCCGTGCAGACCCATCTCCCCTACCCCTTCCATTTCAACTACTTCCAGTGATAGAACTCATGCCCTATTAGCCTGGACTGTTGCACAATGATAGAATTTTCCTTCCTTCAAAACAAAGGTGCGTTAGTGCTGAGAAGGCTTTTATCAGCCTATGGTGATATAGTATGTGATATATCTCATTTCAAAAAGAAAGTGTTGTGGGGTATTCCTATTACTAAAACATTTTTTTTTTCTTTCTAATTCTGATTAGCAACTGCTGGCATTGACAACAAAGTTTGCCTTTGGAACCCCTATGTTGTCTCTAAGCCAGTTGGTGTACTTTGGGGTCACTCAGCCAGTGTGATAGCTGTCCAGTTCTTTGCTGCAAGAAAACAACTTTTCAGTTTCTCCAGAGATAAGGTAAGTAGCAGTGTACGTTCAGTTTATTTAGTTCTGCCTCCCCAGTTCCTACCCAAATCTCTCTTTGATTTGAAATTCCTCTTAGAGATGGTATAGATTTTTAAAATATAGTGACTTACTACCATGGTTTGGAAATCTATATTTTTTAAAAAGATATTGATGATAATTTAGGATAGTCCTGGGCAACTGGATGAGTTATTTCATTAAAAAGTTCCTCAAACCATGTGCTCATAAATTTCCTTATTATTGAGCTTTCAATGGGTTGTTTTGAATCACATGGAGGGAGGAGCCTGGAATGCTACAGTCCATGAGGTCACAAAGAATCGGACACGACTGAGTGACTCCACTTTTCTTTCAATGGGTTGTTTTGAAAGTTTCCAAAGTATTCATTAACGCAATTAAAAAAAAACCGAAATGGAAATGATAAATGTTTCTTTGATAAGATATGGATGAATAGAATCACAGATGTAGGGAATGGACTTGTAGACACAGTGGGGGTTGGAGGGGATGGGACGAATTGAGAGTGGCATTGACATACATGCACTACCACGTGTGAAATAGATAGCTAGTTGGTGCTCGTGGTAAAGAACCCACCTGCCAGTGCAGGTAGATGTAAGAGATGTGGGTCCAATCCCAGGGTCAGGAAGATCCCACTGAGGAGAGTACTGCAACCCACTCCAGTATTCTTGCCTGGAGAATCCCATAGAGAGAGGACCCTGGCAGGCTGCAGTCTATAGGGTCGCACAGAGTCGGACATGACTGAAGTGACTTAGCATGCGTGCAATGGGAAGCTGGTGTAAAGCACATCTGTCCTCTGTGATGACCTAGAGGGGTGGGATGGAAGGGTGGGAGGGAGACTCAAGAGGGAAAGAACATGTGTGTGTGTGTGTATATATATATATATGGCTGATTCACATTGTTGTACAGCAGAAACTAATACAACACTGCAAAGCAATTGCATTCAAATTAAAAAATATGGAATAGACACAATGAACCAGTGTTGCTTTGCTATTGAAGAGTCTCAGAAAGTTGAAAATCAAAGTTAATCTGCAGGATATTACATTAAGAAATTGCAGTTAAATATGTCTGTCCATTCTATTTAATGATATTGATACATATTCTATATAGGGATGGAAAAAACATTGTACCAGAATCAGATAGTCTGGGTTATAGCCTGACCATATTATTTACAACTCATATCTCCCAGGTAAATTTCTTATTTCTAATAATTTGTCATTTGTTCCCCTATAAAGCTTCTGTTTTACATAATGCCTGACATAGATCCAGTAAATGTGATAGATTTCAAGAAACCTGATTGTGAGGAGAACATGGATAGGCTATAGACTTACTGGGGACAGCCTTTGCGAGTTTTTCAGTGACTCGGACTTTTAATTTTATTCTGAAGTGATACATGTATATGTGAAAATTAAATAGAATAAAATAGAAATTCACCTAAACTCCTTAGCCTCACGTTATGCATAAGGGGAAACAATGGAAACAGTGAAAGATTTTATTTGGGGGGCTCCAAAATCACTGCAGATGGTGACAGCGGCCATGAAATTAAAAGATGCTTGCTCCTTGGAAGAAAATATATGACCAATCTAGACAGCATATTAAAAAGCAGAGACATTACTTTGACAACAAATGTCCATCTAGTCAAAGCTATGGTTTTTCCAGTAGTCACATATGGATATGAGTTGAACTATAAAGAAAACTGAGTGCCGAAGAATTGATGTTTTTGAACTGTGGTGTTAGAGAAGACGCTTGAGAGTCCCTTGGACTGCAAGGAGATCCAGCCAGTCCATCATAAAGGAAATCAGTCTTAAATATTCATTGGAAGGGCTGATGCTGAAGCTGAAGCTCCAATATTTTGGACACCTGATGCTGACTCACTTGAAAAGACCCTGATGCTGGCAAAGATTGAAGGCAGGGGGAGAAGGGGACTAGAGAGGATGACATGGTTGGGTGGCATCACCGACTCAATGGACTTGAGTTTGAGCAAGATCTGGGAGTTAATGATGGACAGGGAGGCCTGCCGCGCTGCAGCCCATGGGGGTCACAAAGAGTCGGACATGATTGAGCCACTGAACTGAACTGATACATAAGTTCTGCCAAACTTGCTTATTTTAGTATACTGTGTATCAGACTGTAAATCTCCTTCACCACTAAACTACCAATTCCAGTTGATTCTGCCATCAAATATTTTCATCAGCTTCACCTCTCTCTCAGAAGCCACAGCTCTAATCCAAAATCTCATCTTCTGAATTATTTCATCCAAACCATGGCAAAGTTTTCCTAGCATGTCTTTCTTCTTGCAAACTGGGCTCATTTCAGTCTGGCCTCCATCCTGCTAATTAAGTGGTTTGTAAGAAAAATTCTTCAACATCTTCTCTTACCCTCATTCTAAATATCAGCACTAAAATTCTTAAGCTTTTCTATAAAACTCATTCTCAGACCAGGCCCAGCTCACTTCCTGCTTTTCTCTTCTGTTCATTTGATGTTGCAGCCTATCACACTTTGTTCCCACCATGCAGCCTCATAGTTCTGCTGTGTGCCTCCTCTCTGTCTTCATTTCCCTCTCCTCCATGCTCGACTGGCAAAAGCCTATTATCCTTGAAGTTTCAGACGTTTTTGGAGTCTTTTGTGCAGACCTAGGTGTTTGTTTCTGTGCACTCCCATCATGCCTGTGTCCCTTCTTAGAGCATGTGTTCTGTTGTACTGAAGTTGTTAGTTTGCTGTCTTAAGCTGGGTTGTATCTTTTCAGCTTATGTATTGGTATCAGTCATAGTGCTTTGCACCTCGCAGTGTTTGTTCAGTGGTTATTTGTTGACAGTTTAAAGTGAAGACATATTACTGTGAATATCAAGTAACAAAGAAACTCAGAATGAAAACTTTTCTGATGCCTTAGACTTATTTAGTTGTTCTATTTCCTAAGATCTTTTAGCTCTAACTTCCACTATTGAATTTCACACAGTCTGACAAGTATACTTGAAGATTGTATATGTATATTGTATCTTTCACTAGATTTTGAGTGCTTAAAGGCAAAGATTATTTGTTGAATTTATATCTTTGAATTTTTTTATTGATGTGTATTGTTGTGTATTTAGTTGCTAAGTCGTGTCTGACTCTGTGACTCTGTGACCCTGTGTACTATAGCCTGCCGGTCTCCACTGTCCATGGGATTTCCCAGGCAAGAATACTGGAGTGGGTTGCCATTTTCTTCTCCAGGGCATCTTCCTGACCCAGGGATCGAATCTTTGTCTCCTGCATTTGCAGGCGGATTCTTTGCCACTGAGCCACGAGGGAAGCCCACCATACACATAGTAGGTCCTTAATAAATCTTGGTTAAGTAAGCAAATCTTTATCAGAGCTAAGTATGAAGGAAATAACAGATATTTTATTATTATAGAACTCCCTGAAAAGTGGTATACCTTTAGAAGCAAGTGGAAAAAAATGTTCTTAAAATTAATTGCATATAGCTATCATTAATGTTAAGACTGCCTGGTCTCTTTCAAGGCAATTTTATCATCCTATTTTTGCTTTGACTTTTAAATCATTACCTTGTAATAAAGCTTGTCATGCTGTCTTTCACATTAGTCTAAATCCATTTCACTTTGATAAATGCATAATAATCTTAGCCTGTATGTCTTCACAACAAACAACAGGTTTTCAGCTACCAGGTTAATCTTTGGCTTTATTGTCATAAAATTCTGGATATTTTATAGGACTAGGGTTAATTTAGGGAATGGGGAAAACGAAAGAAAGCATTCTTTTTTCAAAAAGCCTTTGATTGAACCATATTTTGGCCTATGAATTGCTAATTAGAGGATTTTCAAATCAAAGCAATTTAGATCTAAATAACTTCCTCCAATAATGACCTGAGACTTCAATTCTTTTTTGGAAAACTGCTCTACTGTGCTTTCCAGTGATGATTAAACAATAAATTTATCTGTAGAATTTAATATTATACGAAGCAATAGTCCAATTGCATTTTGTTTCTGAGTCCTAAATTGTCTCATAAAATGGTAATCACTGATTGATGGCATGGCCCTGCTGGGAACCAATAACTTGGTCATTTAGAGGAGGAATCACCATGGAAAGTAAAAGGATTTTCAAAGCCTCTGGGAAATACCTCTGCTGGGGGTTGACATTCCAACCAGGAAATCTGATTAGGCTTTTCTATTGCTCCTAACTCCTCTCTTAGGCTGCTCATCCTGATTTGGCCACCAGAATCAGATCAGTTTGTAACTTAATCTTTTGTCTGAGGTTTTGACTTTTTCCAGAGTGTGGTTTCTATACTGCGGTCCCAAGGTTGGTAAGGAAAATACAAAGGCTCTTGTGCTGGTGACTAGCTCTTACCTGTTTATCTTCCTGGCTCTCCTGTATACCCTTTCTCCTCAAATTTCCTCAAAGCCAGTTTCATTTTGTTTAAATTGTACAAGTAAACAGATTAATGATCTTTTGCAGAAATTGCAAACGAGGAAGCAAGTTGGAAAAAAGTAAATATTCCTTTTCTTCATCCTCTTAAAATCAATTCCTCTTCCAAGAAATAGCTATTATTAACACTTGATCTGTAGAGTCTCACATTTTTATCATATACTTACATATTGTCTTATTGATATATTGCATTATAATATGTGGTGGTGTCATAATTTGTTATTTATGTACCATCTTATGTGTGTATACAAATTCGAAGTACTATTTATTATTACTTTTCTATAAATGGCGTCACGTGATATATATTTTTCTGCCACTTCCTTTTCCCTAAACCATATCTCCTGCAGATCTTTCATTATGAGTGTACATATACCTGATTTTTTTACCTGCTGCATAATAATTCATAGTATGGATGGTCAACCTTAATTATTCAATCACATGTTGATTATAAGAGATATTGTGTCTATGACACCTACACACACATGCATATACGCATGTTTAAGACCACATAAGCTGATTTCTTTGTGATATGTTCCTAGAGATGAATTTTTAGAAATGATGCTATTGGGTCAACATGGATTCAATTCTGAAAGAATGGCTTAGATCCAGAATTATTGCGCCAATTGGCATATTCATCAGAGACGTGTAAAGGTGTTTGTTTCCCTGCACTCTTGGTAATGATGTTTGTGTGTGTTGTGTGTGCTCAGTCATGTCCGACTCTTTGAGACTCCCTGGACTGTAGCCCTCCAGGCTCCTTTTCCCATGGAATTTTTCAGGCAAGAACACCAGAGTGGATAGACATTTCCTACTCCAAGGGATCCTCCTGAGCCAGGAATCAAACCCTCACCTTTTGTGTCTCCGGCATCAGCAAGTGGATTCTTTACCACTCTGCCACGTAAGAAGATCCTTTGGTAATGACAGATACCATTAACGTGCTCATTCTTTTGTGAATCTAATGGACAAAAAATTAGAATGAATTTCTTCAATTATTTACTGACCATTTCTATTTCTATTTTTTTATGGTGCATTATCTGATCATGTCCTTTATTTTCTTTTTCATGATTTAAAAAAATTTATTGATTTTTAATTGGAGGATAATTGCTTTAAAATGTTGGATTGGTTTCTGTCTTACATCAACATGAATCAGCCATAGGTATACATATGTCCCTTCTCTCTTGAACCCTACCACTTCCCACCCCATCCCACCCCTTTAGGTTTTCATTGAATACCAACTTGAGCTTCCTGTGTCACATAACAAATTCCCACTGGCTATCTGTTTTACACATGATAATGTATATATTTCAGTCCTGCGCTCTTAACTCATCCTATCCTCTCCTTCTCCCACTGTGCCCACAAGTCTGTTCTCTATGTCCGTGTCTCTTTTGCTATCCTTTAAATTCTTTATCTTATTAACTGAACTCAGGACTATTATCAGCAGTTGTAGTTTGAGAAATAAATTGATTATCCCTTATTATATATGATGCAAGTATTTTGCCTCTTTCAAGCATACTGCTTTTAAGCTTGTTCATGTGAGGTTAAAAAATTATTGTATTTATTTATGTATTGGCTGAGCTGGATCTTCATTGCTACTTGCAGGCTTTCTCCGTTTGCAGTGTGGGGGCCTCTTACTGCAATGGCTTCTCTTGTTACAGAGCACAGGCTCCAGAGCATGCAGGCTTCAAGAGTTGTGGCACATGGGATCGGTAGTTGTGGTCTAAGAGCTTAGCTGTTCCTCTACACGTGGGATCTTCCCAGGCCAGGGACTGATCCAGTGTCCCCTGCATTGCAAGGCAGATTCTTAACCACAGGATCAGCAGGGAAGACCCGTTTATACAATTTTTATCATTCAAAAGTTCTAAGTTTTTGCAAAACTGAGTGTAAGAAATGATTTTCTTTATGGCTATGGATTTTGTATCTAGCTTAAGAATGTGTTCCACACTTCATATTCTACTTTGGTTTCAGCTAATACTCTTTTTATTATTGATTTTTTTTTGCATTTAATTTTGCAGTTTATTTTTGTGTAAAATTTTTTGTTCTACAAATGGGTATCCAAGAGGTTTTTGAATAATTGTTTTGAATAATTTGTTCCCCGGTAGCTCAGATGGTAAAGAGTCTGCCGGCAGCGTGGGAGACCCAGGTTTGATCCTTGGGCCCAGAAAATCCCCTGGAGAAGGACATGACAACCCATTCCAGTATTCTTGCCTGGAAAATCCCATGGATGGAGGAGCCTGGCAGGCTACAGTCCATGGGGTCGAAAAGAGTCCCACATGACTGTGACTTCACTTTCACTCACTGGTTTCAAATTCCATTGTTCTTATTTGAATTTCCACGTATACACGAATTTGTTCCTAAATGCTTTATTCTTTCCATTAGGCTGTCCTTTCTTGCATGCATATACCACCGTTTTAACCAGCATAGTTTTCTGTATGCTCTGATGCCTGGCAGAGAAATTCCTACTTCTGTTTTTCTGTTTTAATTTTAACAACCCTCTGGCATTCCAATCCCAAAGAAAAGCAATGCCAAAGAATGCTCAAACTACCGCACAATTGCACTCATCTCACATGCTAGTAAAGTAATGCTCAAAATTCTCCAAGCCAGGCTTCAACAATACATGAACCATGAACTTCCAGATGTTCAAGCTGGGTTTAGAAAAGGCAGAGGAACCAGAGATCAAATTGCCAACATCCTCTGAATCATCAAAAAAGCAAGTGAGTTTCAGAAAAACATCTATTTCTGCTTTATTGACTATGCCAAAGCCTTTGACTATGTGGATCCCAGTAAACTGTAGAAAACTCTTCAAGAGATAGGAATACCAGACCACCTGACCTGCCTCTTGAGAAACCTGTATGCAGGTCAGGAAGCAGCAATTAGAACTAGACATGGAACAACAGACTGGTTCCAAATAGGAAAAGGAGTACGTCAAGGCTGTATATTGTCACCCTGCTTATTTAACTTCTATGCAGAGTACATCATGAGAAACACTGGGCTGCAGGAAGCACAGGCTGGAATCAAGATTGCCAGGAGAAAGATCAATAACCTCAGATATGCAGATGACACCATCCTTATGGCAGAAAGTGAAGAGGAGCTAAAAAGCCTTTTGATGAAAGTGAAAGAGGGGAGTGAAAAAGTTGACTTAAAACTCAATATTCAGAAAACTAAGATCATGGCATCCGATCTCATCACTTCATGGAAATAGATGGGTAAACAGTAGAAACAGTGGCTGATTTTATGTTTTTGGGCTCCAAAATCACTGCAGATGGTGATTGCAGCCATGAAATTAAAAGATGTTTACTCCTTGGAAGGAAAGTTATGACCAACCTAGACAGCATATTAAAAAGCAGAGACATTACTTTGTCAACAAAGGTTTGTCTAGTCAAAGCTATGGTTTTTCCAGTGGTCATGTATGGATGTGAGAGTTGGACTATAAAGAAAGCTGAGTGCCAAAAATTTGATGCTTTTAAACTGTGGTGTTGGAGAAGACTCTTGAGAGTTCCTTGGACTGCAAGGAGATCCAACCAGTCCATCCTAAAGGAGATCAGTCCTGGGTGTTCATTGGAAGGACTGATGTTGAAGCTGAAACTCCAATATTTTGGCCACCTCACACAAAGAGCTGACTCATTTGAAAAGACCCTGATGCTGGGAAAGATTGAGGGCAGGAGGAGAAGGGGAAGACAGAGAATGAGATGGTTGGATGGTATTACTGACTCAATGGACATGGGTTTGGGTGGACTCTGGGAATTGGTGGTAGACAGGGAGGCCTGGCGTGCTGCGGTTCATGGGGTCACAAAGAATCAGACACAACTGAGCGACTGAACTGAACTGAACTGGCATTTTATCTTTCAAAGTAAATGTTAGGATCAGTATTCATGTTCCATGAAAAATTACATTAATTTTTGAACTGGATTTCCCTTGAATTTGAACGTGACATCTTTAAAATATTGAGATAACATATTCTGTATTTTACTTTTTTCTTCTTTTAATGGTCTTTCCAGAAAAATTGTACACTAAGTTTCCATTCCTTGTTGAGGTTTTTCCTCCACATTTCAGAAGGCATCTTGTCATATTCTTGACTTTTATGGGTGTGTTTATAATGGGATATGCCTACTTTCTATATAACCTATGCATTTAATTTTTAAATGTAACAATTCTTTTTTTCTAAAACATTTTTTAACTGCCTGTTAATTGTATATACTCTTTTGTTTTTTGCTCATTTGGGGGATTTTGACTTTTAGCTCTTTAATTTCATGTTAATTGCTGCATTTTCTTATCAGATAATTTTAATACCTGTAGTCATTGGAGAACCAAATTTGATATTTGCTGTTCTGGTGATTCTCCCACATGGTGACATGTTTCCTTTTTATGTCTGGTTATCCTTTATTGTTACCTCATTTTTGGTTGTTGCTAAACTATAGACATTCTGAAGAATGAAATTGAAAATGCTTTCCTCCAGAGAAGATTTGTGTTTGTTTCTGCAATATGGAAATAAAGAAAGCTATTGTCCTGAGGCTACTGCATTTTCCTATTTCCTTGTCCTTTTAATTGAGCAATCTTGCTTCAGTGCCTCCGTTGTCGTGCTGGCCCAAGGCTTAGGCTCCTGGTTATAGTCTCTTCGTGTATGCCTATTGTTCACTGTCTCCATATTAAGTTTGCTTCTTATACCTCTTTCTTCTTTTGGACCTGTGGAGATTGTCTGCAATCCCTGAAGATCCAGCAAGGCGACAGAAATTATGCTTTAGTCAGAGCTGTTTTTCTTTGAAGCAGGAAAGCCCCCTACAAAAACCTAGTCTGCAGTGATACTTGAACCAGAGTTCCCTTATTTTAGTTGGTTTTCACTTACTTTCTTCAAAAAAGGTTGTTAGTATAAATATTGAGCTTAAAAAAGAAAGAAGTTTAAAGTGTTCATGTTTACTTTGTGAAATAAAAAAGGGACAGTAATCTTTGAAACACAAAGTTTGAAAACTTCTGTTTAAAGCCTGGGGAAAAAAAACTGGTTATGTTTTTCAGTGTTATGTGAGTAATGATAATAGCCAAAAAATCAATTTAACTGAAATTTTAAAATCCCCCAAATGAACTTTTGTTCTGAAAAAAGAAAGCTTTTGAAACAAAATGTTGGTGTTAGTTAAATTTAGTGCTGAATTTGAACTGGGAAATTAGTGAGATTTTTTTCAAAACAATTCATAGTGTTAAGAAGCATTTTGACTTTTTCAAGGTCAGTGATAGAATACCAAACAGATACACAATAGAAATCTGTGTCTTAGAGCTGTATGTCTTCTCTCATTTTTATTGAAAATGATGAAAAAAATAGATAATAATGGCTATGGTAACAATTTAAGGGTGAATAGCACAAGAGATTTTAATTTCCAACTAATATCTTAAATTAGATCTCATCCTGGGGGGGGAAATGGCAAAAATATTTCTTAAAAGAAGATCTGTTATATAAGTTAAAAACACTAACTGAGGTGTTCAGTAGAATACTTTTGCCAGTATATATCATGTCTAACAAAATTGCCTCTAAACATTCACTGATTATGCCTTTGTGGATTACCCCAAGGCTTAAATTCTAAATAAATAGACTTGTTAATACATAAAGGTATATTCAGAAGAGCCAATGCCCTCAGTTCCTGTTATCCTAGTATCTGCAAGTAGGCTATCCATTTTAGTGGATTATCCTGGAGAGCTGAGCGGCTGCACTGCTGTCTTCAAAATCCCCTAGTGCTATATTCTCTTTCTGCCTCTCTTTCTTATTGTCATTTTATATCTATGCCCTGCAGGATGGCAGGACTTAGTAGCAAATGTTTGATGCAGTCAAACAAGTCTCATTTAGATACAGTTGTCTGGGGTCTGTCTTCTACTTTTTTCTCACTTTTCTATCATTATTAGGAAACTTTACAGTTTTTCCCCTAACCACTTTGAATTAAATTTGAACATGTTGCCAATATGTAAATAATACTGATTTGGTTTTAAAAAGTGCACTGAAAACAGATTCTATATCCATCCATACCTCTATTTGTGCACCCACCCTTCCATGAAGTTACGTGCTTAATAAATCTAATATTTATAGGATAAAAAAAGTTTTGTTCATTTATTTATTATAGTTTTATTAGGCTTCCCCAGTGGCTTGGCAATAAAGAATCCACATCAAATGCCCAAGCCACAGGAGATGCGGGTTCGATCCCTGGGTCAGGAAGATGCACTGGAGGAGAGCATGGTAATCCACTCCTGTATTCTTGCCTGGGAAATCCCATGGACAGAGGAACCTGGTAGGCTCTGGTCCATAGGGTTGCAAACGTTATAGTTTTGTTGTGCCTGTGTGAAATGATTCTGCCCATCTCTAGCAGGAAGCAGGAAGAAATTCCTCAGTAAAATTAGACTACATTTCTTTACCCCAATTTTCACAATACCCTTTCTTGAAACTGCTTCCATTTTGTTATTTTGGAACCTATAGATAATGGATTGAGCAATTTCAGTACATTCCAAAAAAATTGGCAGAATTTCAAAGCTGGCAGGGGCCCATTCTGTATAAACATGAGGAAATGGAAAGGTAATATAATACACCTAAACTGACAGACCTGAGTAGTATTAAAATGAGGATCAGGATGTCTGGAGTCTCCATCTTTGATTTCTAGTGCTATTTATGATTCGTATGGGATTTGCTTTCATAATCCTGCATTATTAAGTGGTAACAAGATAAAGATTAAGTAGAAAGATGTCTTCATTATTATATGAAAAACTAAATTCTGCCTTGATATAAAATCACAAGCTTGGATATTTATTCCTCCTAACACTGTAAAAATGGAGATGAAATAAAGAGCCGTGTATAAATCATTTCAAGGACTAGACTTAGTAAGTCTGTGTTTGGACAAGCATCACAAGTTCTCAGGTATCGTGATGAAAATAGAAAGTGCAGTTTAGATGAGAATTTATGGAAAATATAAATTAAAAAATAATCATTTACTCAATGATAATTTTTAAGCCTGGATGTTTGCCCATTTCTTTATTTTCCCTACTAAGAATAAAGGAAACCTCTCAAGATATTTGGAATGTAAAATGATATTAAATATACTCCTTTCTGAAATGTGGCATAATTCTCTTCCAGAAGTCAACATGAACATAAAAAAGAGGAAAATCAAGAATTCTCAAATAATAAATAGTTATTTAAGTGACATTTTGCAAAGAAAATAGAATTAATGTGAGATATTTTTCATGATTAAAGAGCTATAGGCTGATTAGGGGAGCACAGTTATCTGGCTTTTAAAGCCAAACCACATGATATTACTTATTTAATTTATATGCAGAGTACATCATGAGACACGCTGGGCTGCAGGAAGCACAAGCTGGAATCACTACTGCTGGGAGAAATATCAATAACCTCAGATATGCAGATGACACCACCTTTATGGCAGAAAGTGAAGAAGAACTAAAGAGCCTCTTGATGAACGTGAAAGCGGAGAGTGAAAAAGTTGGCTTAAAGCTCAACATTCAGAAAACTAAGATCATAGCATCCGGTCCCATCACCTCATGGCAAATAGATGGGGAAACAATGGAAACAGTGGCTGACTTTATTTTTCTGGCTCCAAAATCACTGCAGTTGGTGACTGCAGCCATGAAATTAAAAGATGCTTACTCCTTGGAAGAAAGTTATGACCAACCTAGAGAGCATATTAAAAAGCAGAGACATTACTTTGTCAACAAAGGTCTGTCTAGTCAAGGGTATGGTTTTTCCAGTAGTTATGTACAGATATGAGAGTTGGACTATAAAGAAAGCTGAGTGCCAAAGAATTGATGCTTTTGAACTGTGGTGTTGGAGAAGACTCTTGAGGTCCATTGGACTGCAAGGAGATCCAACCAGTCCATCCTAAAGGAGCTCAGTCCTGGGTATTCATTGGAAGGACTAATGTTGAAGCTGAAATTCCAATACTTAGGCCACTTCATGCGAAGAGCTGACTCATTTGAAAAGACCCTGATGCGCGGAAAGATTGAGGGCAGGAGGAGAACTGGACGACAAAGGATAAGATGGTTGGATGGCATCACCGACTCTATAGACATGGGTTTGGGTGGACTCTGGGAGTTGGTGATGGACAGGGAGGCCTGGCGTGCTGTGGTTCATGGAGTTGCAAAGAGTTGGACATGACTGAGTGACTGAACTGAAAGCCAAGCCACATGATATTACTGATTAAGCTGAGAGAAAGAGGCCTTGTTCAAGGAGATTAGTATTGACCTTAAAAGCAAGTTGAGAAGCTAAAGTATAATACAATGGAAATACTTGGGAAATTAAAGAAAACTCATGCTTGAGCCCCATCCTCAGAGAGTCTGATTTAATTGGTTGTGGAAAAGGGCCCAAAAATAAGCATTTTCTCAAACACCATTGGTATTTCTATCATCAAGATTAAGAATCACTATCATAAATTATGTAAGTATAGGAAAAATTGAAAATCATATGGGAAGTCACATGCCATGACATTATTTCTGGGAGGACAGAAACACTGTGTTGCAATGGAGTATTACTCAGCCATTAAAAAGAATACATTTGAATCAGTTCTAATGAGGTGGATGAAACTGGGGCCTATTATGTCAATGAAGTATTACTCAGCCATTAAAAAGCATACATTTGAATCAGTTCTAATGAGGTGGATGAAACTGGGGCCTATTATACAGAGTGAAGTGAGCCAGAAAGAAAAACACCAATGCAGTATAATAACACATATATATGGAATTATAGAAAGATGGTAATGATAACCCTGTATGTGAAACAGCAAAAGAGACACAGATATATAGAACAGTCTTTTGGACTCTGTGGGAGAGGGCAAGGGTGAGATGATTTGGGAGAATGGCATTGAAACATGTATAATATCATATGTGAAACGAATCACCAGTCCAGATTTGATGCATGATACAGGATGCTCGGGGCTGGTGCACTGGGATGACCCAGAGGGATGGGATGGGGAGGGAGGTGGGACGGGGGCTCAGGATGGAGAACACATGTACACCCGTGGCGGATTCATGTCAAGATATGGCAAAACCAATACAATATTGTAAAGTAATTAGCCTCCAATTAAACTAAATAAATTTAAAAAAAAGAAACACTGTGTTGTACATTGATGACAGTATATAAATGTTGTTGGCTTTGATTCTTGGCAGAAATAAAAATCAGATAGTTAAAGATGGAAGGGAACTTAGTAGGATCACTAATTATGAGAATTAAGGGTTCTTCAAGGGAAGGAGGGAAAGAAGAAAAGTAAAAATTAATTTTAAGAAAAATTAATAAATTACACATTATGATTTTTAAAAAGCACCTCTAGTTTTGATTGCTGATAGCAGGAACTCACGTGTCATAGAGTAGAGGTTATCACTCATCTATTTTTAATTTTTCATTTAATTGAATGTGACTAAATGTCACATGAAGAGTTGACTCATTGGAAAAGACTCTGATGCTGGGAGGGATTGGGGGCAGGAGGAGAAGGGGATGACAGAGGATGAGATGGCTGGGTGGCATCACTGAACTGAACTGACTGAAAATCACTGCAGATGGTGACTGCAGCCATGAAATTAAAAGATGTTTACTCCTTGGAAGGAAAGTTATGACCAACCTAGACAGCATATTAAAAAGCAGAGACATTACTTTGTCAACAAAGACTGTCTAGTCAGGCTATGGTTTTTCCAGTGGTCATGTATGGATGTGAGAGTTGGACTATAAAGAAAGCTGAGTGCCGAAAAATTGATGCTTTTGAACTGTGGTGTTGGAGAAGACTCTTGAGAGTCCCTTGGACTTCAAGGAGATCCAACCAGTCCATCCTAAAGGAAATCAAAAGCATCAATTCTTCATCGCTCAGCTTTCTTCACAGTTCAACTCTCACATCCATATATGACCACTGGAAAAACCAGAGCCTTAACTAGATAGACCTTTTTTGGCAAAGTAATGTCTCTGTTTAGTATGCTGTCTAGGTTGGTCATAACTTTCTTTCCAAGGAGTAAGAGTCTTTTAATATCATGGCTGCCATCACCATCTGCAGTGATTTTGGAGCCCCCCAAAATAAAGTCTGACAATGTTTTCACTATTTCCCCATCCATTTCCCATGAAGTGATGGGACCAGATGCCACGATCTTCATTTTCTGAATGTTGAGCTTTAAGCCAACTTTTTCCACTCTCCTCTTTCACTTTCATCAAGAGGCCTTGGAGCCCCCCAAAATAAAGTCTGCCACTGTTTCCACGGTTTCCCCATCTATTTGCCATGAAGTAATGGGACTGGATGCCATGATCCGGTTTACCCCAAGCATCCTCATTTCTGCAAGATTTCTGAAAAATCCTCATAACATTTTCTTGTGAATTAGATGAGATCTGCAGTTGGGTAAATAACCTTGTAGAAGTTGAGGCAAGCTTTGTTTATGGAAGTGTTATATTTTTGGACTTACACTAGCTAATATTTTTCATCAATGAGCTGGATAAAAACATAGTCATTAGATGAACCACAGCCTTCAACAAATTAAGAAAATATCTATTTACCATCTACTGTATTCCATGGGATATGTGGACAAATCAGGGAGGAGTTATCAATATAATATAATTAGGATTCAAAATTTTATTCATATACTTTGAAACTAGAAAAATCCTAATTTTAGCTTATAGCATCAGATTTTTGAAGGCAGAATATTAGATGTTTACCTTGATTGTTTATTCATGGGAATAATATTTAGAGTTTTACTCAGTCAGGACCTCAAGTTAAGGGCAATGCATGTTGGAATAGCTTATTCAGCTAATGTAAAAATAAGGTGTTTAAAGAAGTCACATTGTCTGTAACAGTGGTTAGAACACGCTTGAAATATTGGCTCAATTCTGAGCACTTTGCTTAAATAGACCCTTGGGGACCCTAAGATGTTCTTGTTATATATTGGTGAGTAGAGATATACTGTCTTCTATTGATGGTACATTAATTAATGTGTTCAGTTCAGTTCAGTCGCTCAGTTGTGTCCGACTCTTTGCGACCCCATGAATCGCAGCACGCCAGGCCTCCCTGTCCATCACCAACTCTAGGAGTTCACTCAGACTCACGTCCATCGAGTCAGTGATGCCATCCAGCCATCTCATCCTCTGTCGTCACCTTCTCCTCCTGCCCCCAATCCCTCCCAACATCAGAGTCTTTTCCAATGAGTCAACTCTTCACATGAGGTGGCCAAAGTACTGGAGTTTCTCAGCTTTAGCATCATTCCTTCCAAAGAAATCCCAGGCTGATCTCCTTCAGAATGGACTGATTGGATCGCCTTGCAGTCCAAGGGACTCTCAAGGGTCTTCTCCAACACCACAGTTCAAACACATCAATTCTTCGGTGCGCAGCCTTCTTCACAGTCCAACTCTCACATCCATACATGACCACTGCAAAAACTATAGCCTTGACTAGGACCTTAGTTGGCAAACTAATGTCTCTGCTTTTCAATATACTATGTAGGGTGGTCATAACTTTTCTTCCCAGGAGTAAGCATCTTTTCATTTCATGGCTGAAGTCACTATCTGCAGTGATTTTGGAGCCCCCCAAAATAAAGTCTGACACTGTTTCCACTGTTTCCCCATCCATTTCCCGTGAAGTGATGGGATTGGATGCCATGACCTTTGTTTTCTGAATGTTGAGCTTTAAGCCAACTTTTTCACTCTCCACTTTCACTTTCATCAAGAGGCTCTTTAGTTCCTCTTCACTTTCAGCCATAAGGATAGTGTCATCTGCATATCTGAAGTTATTGATATTTCTCCCGGCAATCTTGATTCCAGCTTGTGTTTATCCCAGTCCAGCATTTCTCATGATGTACTCTGCATATAAGTTAAATAAGCAGGGTGACAATATACAGCCTGGACGTACTCCTTTTCCTATTTGGAACCAGTCTGTTGTTCCATGTCCAGTTCTAACTGTTGCTTCCTGACCTGCATACAGATTTCTCAAGAGGCAGGTCAGGTGGTCTGGTATTCCCATCTCTCTCAGAATTTTCCACAGTTTATTGGGATCCACACAGTCAAAGTCTTTGGCATAGTCAATAAAGCAGAAATATATGTTTTTCTGGAACTCTTCTGCTTTTTCCATGATCCAGCGGATGTTGGCAATTTGATCTCTGGTTCCTCTGCCTTTTCTAAAATCAGCTTGAACATCAGGAAGTTCATTGTTCACGTATTGCTGAAGCATGTGTAAATATAGTATTTTAAAATGTATGACACTAGGACTTCCCTGGTGACCAGGGGTAAAGAATCCAGCTGCAATGCAGGAGCCACAGGAGACATAGGTTTGATCCCTGGGTGGGGAAGATCCCCTGGAAGAGTGTATGGCAACTCACTCTGGTTGTCTTGCCTGGAGAATCCCCATGTACAGAGGAGCCTGGCAGGCTACAGTCCATGGGGTCACAAAGAATCAGAGACAACTGAAGCAACTTAACACACACAATGTTTAGGACTAAAAAATACAATGGTTAGATTGGGTAAAGGGGATGAGAAAGGGAGAATAGGAGTGTAAGTAAGTATTTCTTTCAGAAGAGAGTGTTATTCAATGTACAGTTAATATTTGCTCTATTCACACAGGCACATATGCATGCACACACACACACACACACAGCTATTATTTGGTGTTAGGGAGAAAACCATAACTCAGAAAGAGTCAAAGAAGGCTGTCTCTGAGAGTAGGGGGGGGGTGGGGGGGGATGGGGACTTGGGATTGAGAGGGATGAATTGATTTTAAAAAAACCATTTTGATGCTATTGGATATTACACAATGGACATATCTTATTACATTTTTTAGAAAAAGTTATCAAGGCCTGGATGACCAACCTCCCTGGAGAGAAAGTTAAAAAAAACAAAAAGACAAAGTGAGAGAATCAAGAGTGGGATCTACAAATGATGCTATGATTTAGAAGGACTGGGGTCGTCTACCCTGGACAAGAGCTGTATGAAGAGGCTTATGTAGATGTAGGGAAAGAGAGTAGGATAGAATCAAAAGGTAGAAGAGGAAGTCTGTGGCTTATCATAATGCTATAGGAATTCCTATCCCATGGGATCCCAGGATCTGCATGGGAGATTCGTGTGTCTATGTATCCAAAGAAATTACATGGAGTATTGTGCTCATATATGAACATGTGCATTTAAGAGGAGGGGATGGGCCATCGTTTTCAGCTGATTCTTTCCCCCAAAGGAGTATAACATTTAAAATAGGTTAAAACTACAGGGTCACTTGCCTTATGGAGTAATAAACACTTGTGTAAAGAGGCCATCTTTTATAGATAATTTAGAAATAATTCTCACACTGGATAAAGCACACTAGTTTATTTGAAATAAAGTTTTTCTGCTCTAAGGTTCTAATATTTATATAACAAAAAGGAATAAAATACATTTAATAATAAAACATTTATTGGGCACTTACTATGTACAGCTCATCATGCCACTCATTCAATCTTTATAGGGTCAGATTACATAGGTACCAGGCTTCCCTGATAGCACAGTTGGTAAAGAATTGCCTGCAATGCAGGAAACCCTGGTTCGATTCCTGGGTCAGGAAGATCCACTGGAGAAGGAGTAGGCTACCCACTCCAGTATTCTTGGGCTTCTCTCAGCTGGCTAGGGGGTGGCTCAGCTGGTAAAGAATCTACCTGTAACATGAGAGACCTGGGTTTGATCCCTGGATTGGGAAGATCCCCTGGAGAAGGAAGTGGCTAGCCACTCCAGTATTCTGGCCTGTAGAATTCCAAGGACTGTATAGTCCATGGGGTTGCAAAGAATTGGACACGACTGAGTGACTTTCCCTTTCACTTTTCAGGTAGGTATCACATCAAAAATTCAGAGAGACAAAGAAACCTACTAGAGTTGACTCTGCAGTAAGGGACAGAGGCAAGATGACAACCGAAGAAATCTGGCCCTAGAACTGGCCTGAAGCCCCCTTTGGAAGGGTTTTTCCCTCTCATTCTGACTCTCCCTCACCAAAAGTATTAGTCAACCAGTCATGCCCAACTCTCTCTAACTTTATGGACTGTAGCTCGCCAGGCTCCTCTGTCCATGGAATTCTCCAGGCAAGAATACTGGAGTAGGTAGCCTTTCCTTTCTCCAGGGGATCTTCCCCACCCAGGTATTGAACCTGGCTCTCCTGCATTGCAGCCGAATTCCTTACCCTCCGAGCCGCCAGGAAAGCCTGATTCTCCCTCACTGAACTGTTGCTTCTACTCCATGACTGACGGTGGCAACACTGCCATCTGCAGAGCTCCTCTTCCCATTTCCTTCAGTGCTCCTCCACGTGTGTGGCATTTTTGTGCCTTAATTGTCTGTGTTATCTGAACTTGATTCCTTTAACGGACATCCCTGGTAACGCAGACAGTAAAGAATTTTGTTTCACAAAAAATACATATATTATCTATCCATCTACCTATTATCTATTCACTAGCTATATAGAGAAAGAGATTGTATCCGTTTTCTTCTGCTACTTTGACCGATACCCACAAACTCAATGGTTTGCAACAGCACACCTTTTATGTTTTGTAGGTTAGAATGGTAGCCTGGGTCTCACTGGACTAAAATCAACGTACTCACAGGGCTGTCTTCTTTTCTGGAGGCCCTGGAGGAGAATTTGTTTCCTTGCCTTTTCCAACTCCCTTGGTTCATAGCCCCTTTTCTTCATCCTCCAAACTAGGAACACTGGTGGTGGTTTTAGTTGCTGAGTCGTGTCCGACTCTTGAGACCCCATGGACTGTAGCCTGCCAAGGCTCTTATATCCATGAAATTCTCCAGGCAAGAATACTGCAGTGACTTGCCACTTCCTTCTCCAGGGGATCCTCCTAACCCAGTAATCAAATCCCAGTCATCTGCATTGCGGGCGAGTGAGCTACCAGGGAAGCCCTCGGCAGAGTTTATCTTACATTCTGTAACTTTAATCTCCCTGTGGTTATATTGTTGTTTAGTCACTTCAGTTCAGTTCAGTTCAGTCACTCAGTTGTGTCTGACTCTTTGTGACCCCATGGGCTGCGGCATGCCAGGCCTCCCTGTCCATCACCAACTCCCAGAGTTGACTCAAACTCATGTCCATTGAGTTGGTGATGCCATCCAACCATCTTGTCCTCTGTCTTCCCCTTCTTCTTCTGCCTTCAATCTTTGCCAGCATCAGGGTCTTTTCAAATGAGCCATCTCTTCGCATGAGGTGGCCAAAGTATTTGAGTTTCAGCTTCAACATCAATACTTCCAATGAATATTCAGGACTGATTTCCTGAGATAGTGGTTGGATCTCCTTGCAGTCCAAGGGACTCTCAAGAGTCTTCTCAAAAGCATCAGTTCTTCGGTGCTCAGCTTTCTTCACAATCCAACTCTCACATCTACACATGACCACTGGAAAAACCATAGCCTTGACTAGATGGACCTTTGTTGGCAAAGTAATGTCTCTGCTTTTTAATATGTTGTCTATGTTGGTCACAACTTTTCTTCCAAGGAGTAAACATCTTTTAATTTCATGGCTGCAGTCACCATCTGCAGTGATTTTGGAGCCCCTCAAAATTAAGTCTGTCACTGTTTCCACTGTTTCCTCATCTATTTGCTATGAAGTGATGGGATCAGATGCCAGGATCTTAGTTTTCTGAATTTAAGCCATAAGCCAACACTTTCACTCTCCTCTTTCACTTTTATCAAGAGGCTCTTTAGTTCTTCTTCACTTTCTGCAATAAGGGCAGTCTGTCTGCCCTTTTCCATTAGAGGGCAGACAGACTAAAAACCATAATCACAGAAAATTAACAATCTAATTACATGGTCCACAGCCTTGTCTAACTCAATGAAACTATGAGCCACGCCATGTAGGGCCACCCAAGGTGGACGGATCATAGTAGAGAGTTTTGACAGAATGTGGTGCACTGGAGAAGGGAATGGCAAACCACTTCACTATTCCTGCCTTGAGAACCCCTTGGACAGTACGAAAAGGCAGAAAGATAAGACGCTGAAAGATGAACTCCCCAGGTTGGTAGGTGCCGATTATGCTGCTGGAGATCAGCGGAGAAATAACTCCAGAAAGAATAAAGAGATGGAGCCAAAGCAAAAACACCACCCAGTTGTGGATTTGACTGATGATGGAAGCAAGGTCTGATGCTGTAAAGAGTAATATTGCAAAGGAACCTGGAATGTTAGGTCCATGAATCAAGGCAAGTTGGAAGTGATCAATCAGGAGATGGGAAGAGTGAACATCAACATTTTAGGAATCAGCGAACTAAAATGGACTGGAAAGGGTGAATTTAACCCAGATGACCATTCTATCTACTACTCTGGGCAAGAATCTCTTAGAAGAAATGGAGTAGCCATCATAGTCAACAAAAGAGTCCAAAATGCAGTACTTGGATGCAGTCTCAAAAATGATAGAGTGATCTCTATTCATTTCCAAGGCAAACCATTCAATATCATGGTAATCCAAGTCTATGCCCTGACCAGAAATGCTGAAGAAACTGAAGTTGAACAGTTTTATGAAGACCTACAAGACCTTCTAGAATTAACAATAAAAAAAAAAGATGTCCTTTTCATTATAGGGGACTAGAAAGCAAAAGAAGAAAGTCAAGAAACACCTGGAGTAACAGGCAAATTTGGCCTTGGAGTACAGAATGAAGCAGGGCAAAGGCTAATAGAGCTCTGCCAAGAGAATGCACAGGTCATGGTAAGCACCCTCTTCCAACTACACAAGAGAAGACTCTATACATGGACATCACCAGAGGTCAACACTGAAATCAGATTGATTATATTCTTCATAGCCTAAGATTAAGAAGCTCTATACAGTCTAGGAGACTGTTTTTACTCTCTACTAAAAACAAGACTAGGAGCTGACTGTGGCTCAGATCATCAACTCCTTATTGCCAAATTCAGACCTCAATTGAAGAAAGTGGGGAAAACCACTAGACCATTCAGGTACAATCCCTAAAGAATATATAGTGGAAGTGAGAAATAGATTTAAAGGACTAGATCTGATACACAGAATGCCTGATGAACTATGGACAGAGGTTCATGACATTGTACAGGAGACAGGGAGCAAGACCATCCCAAGAAAAAGAAATGCAGAAAAGGAAAATGACTGAGGAGGCCTTAGAAATAGCTGTGAAAAGAAGAGAAGTGAAAAGCAAAGGAGAAAAGGAAAGATATTCCCATTTGAATGCAGAGTTCCAAAGAATAGCAAGAAGAGATAAGAAAGCCTTCCTCAGCGATCAGTGCAAAGAAATAGAGGAAAACAACAGAATGGGAAAGACTAGAGATCTCTTCAAGAAAATTAGAGATACCAAGGGAACATTTCATGCAAAGATGGGCTCAATAAAGGACAGAATTGGTATGGACTTAAGAGAAACAGAAGATATTAAGAAGAAGTGGCAAGAATACACAGAACTATACAAAAAAGATCTTCATGATCCAGATAATCATGATGGTGTGATCACTCACCTAGAGCCAGGCATCCTGGAATGTGAAGTCAAGTGGGCCTTAGAAAGCATCACTATGAACAAAGCTAGTGGAGGTGATGGAATTCCAGTGGAGCTATTTCAAATCCTGAAAAATGATGCTGTGAAAGTGCTACACTCAATATGCCAGCAAATTTGGAAAACTCAGCAGTGGCCACAGGACTGGAAAAGGTTAGTTTTCATTCCAATCCCTAAGACAGACAATGCAAAAGAATGCTCAAACTACCACACAATTGCACTCATCTCACATGCTAGTAAAGTAATGCTCAAAATTCTCCAAGCCAGGCTTCAACAATATATGAACCATGAACTTCCAGATGTTCAAGCTGGTTTTAGAAAAGGCAGAGGAGCCAGAGATCAAATTGCTAACATCTTTTGGATCATCAAAAAAGCAAGAGAGTTCCAGAAAAACATCTATTTCTGCTTTATTGACTATGCCAAAGCCTTTGACAGTGTGGATCACAATAAACTTTGGAAAATTCTGAAAGAGATGGGAATATCAGACTACCTGACCTGCCTCTTGAGAAATCTGTATGAAGGTCAGGAAACAACAGTTAGGACTGGACATGGAACAACAGACTGGTTCCAAATAGGAAAAGGAGTGTGTCAAGGTTGTATATTGTCACCCTGCTTATTTAACCTATATGCAGATTACCTCATGAGACACACTGGGCTGGAGGAAGCACAAGCCGAAATCAAGATTGCTGGGAGAAATAACAATAATCTCAGATATGCAGATGACACCACCCTTATGGCCAAAAGTGAAGAAGAACTAAAAAGCCTCTTGATGAAAGTGAAAGAGGAGAGTGAAAAAGTTCAGTCACTAAGTCATGTCTATTCTTTTGTGACCCCAGGGACTATAGCCTGCCAGGCTCTTCTGTCCATGGAATTTCCCAGGTAGAATACTAGAGTGGATTGCTATTTCCATCTCCAGAGGAGCTTCCTCACCCAGGGATAAAACCCACATCTCCTTCATTGACAGATGGACTCTCTACCACTGAGCCACTGGGAAGCCCTGTGATGACACTGGACTGGTCCAAATCAACCAGGATTATCTCTCCATCTCAAAGGCCTTAATTTTACATTTTCCAAGAATTAGCACATGGATATCTTTGAAGACAATTATTCTTCCTAACACAGTTCAGTTCAGTTCAGTCTCTCAGTCGTATCCGACTCTTTGCGACGCCATGAATCGCAGCACGCCAGGCCTCCCTGTCCATCACAGATTCCGGGAGTTCACTCAAACTCATGTTCATCGAGTCAGTGATGCCATCCAGCCATCTCATCCTCTGTCGTCACCTTCTCCTCCTGCCCCCAATCCCTCCCAGCATCAGTCTTTTCTGATGAGTCAACGCTTTGCATGAGGTGGCCAAAGTACTGGAGTTTCAGCTTTAGCATCATTCCTTCCAAAGAAATCCCAGGGCTGATCTCCTTCAGAATGGACTGGTTGGATCTCCTTGCAGTCCAAGGGACCTCAAGAGTCTTCTCCAACACCACAGTTCAAAAGCATCAATTCTTCAGCGCTCAGCCTTCTTCACAGTCCAACTCTCACATCCATACATGACCACAGGAAAACCATAGCGTTGACTAGACGGACCTTAGTTGGCAAAGTAATGTCTGTGCTTTTGAATATGCTATGTAGGGTGGTCATAACTTTTCTTCCAAGGAGTAAGCATCTTTTCATTTCATGGCTGCAATTACCATCTGCAGTGGTTTTGGAGCCCCCCAAAATGAAGTCTGACATTGTTTCCACTGTTTCCCCATCTATTTTCCATGAAGTGATGGGACCAGATGCCATGATCTTCGTTTTCTGAATGTTGAGCTTTAAGCCAACTTTTTCACTCTCTTCTTTCACTTTCATCAAGAGGCTTTTTAGTTCTTCTTCACTTTCTTCCATAAGGATGGTGTCATCTGCATATCTGAGGTTATTGATATTTCTCCCGGCAATCTTGATTCCAGCTTGTGCTTCTTCCAGTCCAGCGTTTCTCATGATGTACTCTGCATAGAAGTTAAATAAGCAGGATGACAATATACAGCCTTGATGTAGTCCTTTTCCTGTTTGAAACCAGTCTCTTGTTCCATGTCCAGTCTTAACAGTTGCTTCTTGACCTGCATACAGATTTCTCAAGAGGCAATTCAGGTGGTCTGGTATTCCCATCTCTTTCAGAATTTTCCACAATTTAGGCTTTGGCATAGTCAATAAAGCAGAAATAGATGTTTTTCTGGAACTCTCTTGCTTTTTCCATGATCCAGCAGATGTTGGCAATTTGATCTCTGGTTCCTCTGCCTTTTTCTAAAACCAGCTTCAACATCAGGAAGTTCATGGTTCATGTATTGCTGAAGTCTGGCTTGGAGAATGTTGAGCATTACTTTATTAGCATGTAAGATGAGTGCAATTGTGCAGTAGTTTGAGCATTTTTGGCATTGCCTTTCTTAATGCAACCATTTTTCTGAGGACTGAGACAAAACAAAATCCCTTCCCTAGAAGAGATTACAGTTGAGGAAATACTGAAACAGAAAAGGGAAATCCAAAAAAAAATGTGTTTTATAAGATAAGGACGAATAGTTAACAGCACTATGGGGAGCCTGCCTGACGTTGAGGGTGAGCTAGAGAAAATTTGGTTAGAAAATTAGAATTGTTCTTGACATAGTCCTATGACTCTGTTACTTTTCCTACAGGTTTTGAGACTCTGGGATATTCAGCATCAACTGTCCATCCAGAGGATCTCTTGCTTTTTCCCCAAGAGTCAGGACTTCAGGTGTCTCTTCCACTTTGATGAAGCCCATGGACGACTCTTCATCTCGTTCAATAACCAGCTAGCTTTGCTGGCAATGAAAAGTGAAGCCGGCAAGAGGGTGACAAGCCACAAGAAGGCAGTCACTTGTGTACTTTACAATTCAGTCTTGAAGCAGGTAATGATGCTTTTCTGTCACTCTCCTAACATGTGCCCACATTCAATTCCTTAATTCAATCTGGGGACAAATATAGAAAAGGAAAGGTGGGAAAGAAATTATTTAAGCTGTGTGCTTTCCTGCAATAATGTGTATTCGGGTGGATTTGGAGAGTAATTTCATTTTCAACCAGCGACCGCAGCAGCACTGATAGAGTTACTCAGAGGAAGTATTCCAGCTAAAGCAAACACAACATGGAATGTAATTGAACTTATCTTTGTTACCCACTAGTTTGGCTCTTGATGCCAAATGCAAGTGAACCTGGCTGTAAAATTCCCTTTTACGCACACCATCACCATCCCCCTGCATCCCTGTGGAAAGATCTGAAATATGCATGAAATGTAATTAGCAAAGATCCATTTTGCCGGCACAGTTTCGGCGAGTGGCTCGCTGTGGCAGGCCCAGAATGTATTCATAATAAAATGATTCTGTTAAATGTGCTGCCACTTGGTATGCAGCTCGAGTGTTGTTTGTCTCCCCACCACGTTAATGACGCTTTGCAGCCTTTGCTTATGGGAGCACTCCCTGCATATCAATGAGAAAATGGGCTGCTCTGGAGTGGAGACGCCACAGGGACCACAGCCCTTCTTAGAGGACAGGGAGGGCCAGCCTGTGGGTATCGTGGAGGGAGTGGAGCAATCCTTTTCATTGCCCTTGGAGCTTAGTTTGTGGCCATGATCACCCCAGGCCTTACAGTCACCGAACAGCAGGAGCCAAGCCGACAGCCAGTATCCAGCTTATGGCTGATTAAACAATAACTCCAGCCCATTCTACTTTCCTTTCTGCAGAAGCTTCTGCATCCACGCAGAAATGAGTAGTTCAGATGGTGTGCAACAGGAGGAAAGGCCTTTGTTAGTAATGAGTAGTGTGTCATGTCACTGCTTCAAATACTGTGCTGGTTATTCTAGGAGATGAAAGTCCTTTACTAAACAATCCATTTCGAATTCCATCTGGGGGGGGAAACATTCCCTAGTAAATGTTTTACTGAACTGTATGAAGGCAGCCAGTTAATTTGGCTCCCTGGTGGCCACTGAGAGATATATTTCTCTCCAGAAGAATGTTCTGCTAATTGAGATTTGCAGAGTTAAAGTGCTGAGTTTATGTGTAGATGTTATGATCATATATTGCCTGACCGTAAGATGAGCCATTTTCCATGAGGAATTCAGGTCTGGAAAAGAAAGTCAGGAATCTTCCATTTGGAATATGAAGATAAAGCCAAAATAACACAAGGATATGCCAGTTATAGGCAACAACAGAATATGCACATGTGGAATATTACATGCAAAGAATCTCTGTACAAATGAGTTGGATATTGATGCCTCTTTTATTTCTGAGGTCAAAAGTATAAATAATTAAATGCAATGTTAAAGTGTGTATAAAGTATGTAGAGCTGTGTATTATACAGAAATGTTTCCTATTATCAGCTAAACTATGGAGAAACACTTTAACATTGTGTAACATTTATAATTGCAAAAAATATATATTGCAGTCAAGTACAAAGGAAACAATATCACCCACAGACCCATCAGCCAGTGATAACTGATCATTTCAAAGTAGTTAGATAAAACAAATGAAACTGTTTTGAACAAGTGTCAGGTGCCAGGAATGAGGATTCAAAGATTCACATACCACAAAGTTTCTTCACCCCCAGTGTTCAAGGAGATTCAGGTACAGAGAATCTTTCCAGAGCTCACTGCTGGGCAGGTGCTCATTACAAGGATTGTGGGGTGATATCAGGGGACCAGACACATGACTCACTCACAAAGAAACAATGGAGTAGAGCAAAATGAAGAGAGGAAAAATCAAAGTGCTATCCTTGGAAAGAGGACCTTTCTGCCTGGGGCTGGGTGGGTGACAGTTTAGCAGAGCCCTGAAATCTCCAGTGGGAACCTCTGAAAGGAGAGAATGAAGTAGCTCCAGACAGATGGTACAACATGGCCACCTGTTTAAGAACAAACAATGCATTTTTTTTCAGGGAGAGGGTTTATTCTGGAGTGACTAGTTTGTGGGTACTTAGCAAATATTGGGAGACTTGAGACAGTGGGGGGAGCTTAGAGTCAGATTGTGAATGCCATTCACTCAATGAACCAAGATCTAGTCTTTGAAAAATATAGACTTGAGGTTAGAACAGCAATTCTTACAGTGTGATCTCAGATCTCTGGGGAAGTCAGACCCTTTCAAAGGATCAAAACTATTTTCATCATAACATTAATCTGTTGTCCACTTTTTTCCACTCTCATTGTTTCGTGAGTGTACAGTTGTGTTTCCTAGAGGCTATGTGATGACTGATGGCACAATGCACTTTTGTATTTATGTGTTTTAACAATTTCTTTTTTTTTAATTTTTATTTTTACTTTATTTTACTCTACAATCTCAGTTTAAATTTCTAATATGGTAAATGCATGGGTTTCTCTGTTTTTGTCTTTATCTCTATCTCTGTCTCCCAGATAAATAGAAGCTATTTGGATTCTTCAGTACTTTTTAATAGTGTAAAATAAAAAGATCGAAGTTTTGAGAACACAGAGAGAAAAGAGAGTTCAAATGTTTGGCAGACTACGTCCTGTGTCTAAGCTTCGGTTTATTGATTTTCAAAAGTGTGTGTGTCTGTGTATTGGGGGGCAGGCATAGACATGATATGGTAGCAATGGCTGTCTGCAGCATCACCTTGCTGCGTCCTGCTTCTCAGAGGTAGTTCTTCCTCCCAGGCAGTCAGCCCAGGCAAGTCTCCCAGGTTCCCCCATACCTCTCAGGTTGAAGGGTGATGCTTTTAATACACCTCTTCCTTATTTGCATCTTGATATTTCTTACTCGTTATTTTACCCATGTAACATATGAAAGCAGAAGTTGAAAAGAGTTAGAAAGGCAGAGGGATCCCTGAATAGGGCTTTGCCTCTGGCCCCGTGAGATGAGGAAGTGGTTTTTCCTGCCCCTCTTCTCTGCCACTGCAGTTCTTGCTGCTTAACATTCAGTTCTTGCTGCTTAACATTCAGTTCTGGGACTCCTCTCTGGTCCTCTCTGCATCTGACGTCTCCAGGAACATCTGCCACACCTCTCTCCCTTGCATTTCTAGTTGTTTTCCAACTAAACAGTTATCTAAATTCTCACTTTCTCTCCTCCCATGTTTGATAAAAGGGGAAGATTCTTGTCTTTCACTTTCATATTTTCCTACAACTCCCAACACTCTTCTGAACAGCAATGAATGGTCAATTCTAGATTTCGTCGATTGTTGCTATTTCTAAATCTAAGTTCAAAAGGAACCCATGCTTTTTCAGTCTGCTGGTGCTCTTAGGTTATTTGGTTTGGTGTTTTATTGAAAGACTTTCCCTTTATCTGAATCGAATGAAAACATGACAACATGTTGTCATTTCAGCACTTTGCTACACCTTATTATTATTTCATTCTATTTGGTCATCAATGAGAACTTCCCATTATTCCTATTTGAAAGTGACATGGCATATTTCTGTGACTCATCTTCCTGCCTTTTGGTACCTTCACATCCTAATCTAAGAAAGTGATGTTAAGCCACGCAGAGACTTTGAAAACAGACTGTGAGCTTTATTTCACTCAGCAAAGCTTACCCTCTCAGCTAGTGGCAGAATAAGTTGGGACAGGATGAGGGAGTCCTTGGAATGCACAATTTTGAAAGAATCAAAGTCACACAATATCCTGGAGATAGTTCTCATGAATTGTCTTTGCATAGAATTCTTCAGTGAAGCTTTTCTTAAAAACCCATGATTGTTGGGGAACTTTAAAAATATGTTTGTAGATATCATATAAACTGAAAAAGAGAAAATTTCTGACTTATCCTAATGATGTGCTTTTGTAAAACAGGTGATGTTTCAGTGCGTTTTGCATCTAGACATAGTTAGGCTAAATGCAAATAGGCATTATAAAATCTTAACAGTGATATTCACTATTTTTCCCATTGAAATAATTTACTTTTTGTAAAACAATACTTGCTTATTACAAGAAATTACAATAATGCTGTAGAGGTCAAATAAGGAACTAAATATTGCTGAAATATCATCAACATCTTCTAAATACCTCTCTGTGCATAGACTAGTTCACCTGAATATGGTTCTATAACCTACATTTTACTCTATGACATATTGGAATTAATTCCTTGTTTCTAATGTAGATCTCCTCCATCATTTTTAACAAGCAGCGCAGAGTCCCACTGTATGTGTATCATAATTTACTGATCCATTTGCCTTGATGAGCATTTTGCTGTTATGAATTTCCTTATGCATAAATTTATTCACACTCATGACTTTCTCTCTCTAAGGCAAAATCTTAAGAATGAATTTCAAAGTTAAAATATATGTATATGAGATAATTTAGTACATAAATTGCTTCCTGAATCTTACTATGTTACCCAATCTTTAAGAGTAAACACATTAATCATATAAAGAGACATGTCAGACAGCGACTGCCTGGCAGCCTCTGGCAGGACTCCTGTGATCTCTGATATTATTTCTGTTATTCACCATGGGATGTTGTCTTTGAAAATTTGAAGACTAGACCTTCTTTACCTAGAGTCGTGTTTGTTTCTTGAGGACCAACTTTTACAAGAAACATGATGTCAATCATTCATTTAAAATGGGGTTAGGGGATAATTTTTTAGTGGCAGTGCGTCTCCTGTCCTCTTTTCTGCACACGATTTTGGGGGAATTGTGATGTTTGAGAGTCTAACCAATTCAATACATAGTTCCTTTGGGAACTGTAAAATCTGAGTAGAGGGAAGTGGACAAGCTTGAGGGAAATTTATCTCCACTTTACAAGACATTATGCCTCTTTAGTGCTTGTATTCAGGGCGAAATCAATGAGTTTCTCCTTTGAACAGAATTAGATGAAGATGGATGAAAGCTTTCTCCTTGCCTGCTTACTGCTGGGCTTCAAGTGACCTGTGTTAATGTGGCTTTTCTTCACTGGTCAGATTAAGGCTGTACTTGGTTACATGTCGATACTGAGGCTATGAGCTCTGGTCACTTGCTGAAGACATAGGAAATGCCTTAGTCTTAAGGGTAGATCAAGGAACTCCCCTGGAGTTCCAGCGGCTAAGACTTCATGCTTCCGCTGTAGGGGACCCAGGTTCAATCCCTGGTTGGGGAACTAATATTCTGCTTGCCAACATATATACACACTTACATGTATGTGTATGTGTATATAAATAGGTGTTTATTTAAAAGTGATGGCTTGGAAGGAATACCACATTTCAGTGTTACAAAACTAAAAAAGACAAAGGGTATACAGTAAAAATTTCCTTTTATCACTGTTTCTACCTGCCAGGTTCCTTTGCTGGAAGCAACTAGTTCATGAGATCCATGAGCACCCTTTAAGGGCTGTTGTATTCAAACACAAGTATATATGTATTTTTTGTCACAAATATGTATACTCACTTTAAAATAGATGTGTATAATAATTCTTAATATTTAAGAATATTAATTATGTGGTTTTACACAAACAGTAGTATGTTATATGCACAGCAACACTGCTCTGTACATTGATTTTCCACCCAACAATACAGCCTAATGATCATTTTATTTATCTCATTACCCAGAATATCCTCTTTCTTTTTGACAGCTGCATAGTATTCTGTTTAACGGGTATGCCAAATTTTATTAATCAGTTTTTATGGACATTTAGATTGCTTCCGGTATTTTTGTTATACAGATAATATAGTAATTTGAATGCACAAATTTTGGCGCTAGTGAGGAAACATCTGTAAGATAAATTCCTAGAACTAGAATTAGTGGGTCATAGACTGTGTGGATCACAATAAACTGTGAAAAATTCTGAGAGAGACGGGAATACCAGACCACCTGACCTGCCTCTTGAGAAAACTATATGCAGGTCAGGAAGCAACAGTTAGAACTGGACATGGAACAATAGTCTGGTTCCAAATAGGAAAAGGAGCATGTCAAGGCTGTATATTGTCCCCGTGCTTATTTAACTTATATGCAGAGTACATCATGAGAAACATTGGGTTGGAAGAAGCACAATCTGGAATCAAGATTGCTGGGAGAAATAGCAATAACCTCAGATATGCAGATGACATCACCCTTATGGCAGAAAGTGAAGAGGAACTAAAAAGCCTCTTGATGAAAGTGAAAGAGGAGAGTGAAAAAGGTGGCTTAAAGCGCAACGTTCAGAAAACAAAGATCATGGCATCTGGTCTCATCACTTCATGGAAATAGATGGGGAAACAGTGGAGACAGTGTCAGACTTTATTCTTTTGGGCTCCAAAATCACTGTAGATGGTGATTGCAGCCGTCAAATTAAAAGACGCTTACTCCTTGGAAGAAAAGTTATGACCACCCTACATAGCATATTGAAAAGCAGAGACGTTACTTTGCCAACAAAGGTCCGTTGAAGTCAAGGCTATGGTTTTTCCAGTGGTCATGTGTGGATGTGAGAGTTGGAATGTGAAGAAAGCTAAGCACTGAAGAATTGATGCTTTTGAACTGTGGTGTTGGAGAAGACTCTTGAGAGTCCCTTGGACTGCAAGGAGATCCAACCAGTCCATTCTAAAGGAGATCAGTCCTGGGTGTTCTTTGGGAGGAATGATGCTAAAGCTGAAACTCCAATACTTTGGCCACCTCATGCGAAGAGTTGACTCATTGGAAAAGACTCTGATGCTGGGAGGGATTGAGGACAGGAGGAGAAGGGGATGACAGAGGATGAGATGGCTGGATGGCATCACCGACTCGATGGACATGAGTTTGAGTGAACTCCAGGAATTGGTGATGGACAGGGAGATCTGGCGTGCTGCAATTCATGGGATCACAAAGAGTCGGACACGACTGAGTGACTGAACTGAACTGAGAGTGTTTATGTCAGTAACCTTGATAAATATTTTCAAATTTTCTGTATAAAAGCTGCATTTAAATCAACCACATGATAAGAAATGACCCTTTCCTCAGGCTCTCTCATTATCACTGATTCAGCTATTTTTTAAAAGACTTCTTTTTTAAAAAACAAGTTTTTAAAAGAACATTTTTAGGTTCACAGCAAAATTGAGATGATCTTGAAAATAGTTGGACATGACTGAAGCGACTTAGCACACACGAACTATGTTGAGTCCTCCTAACCATGAATCTGGATTATCTCTCATTTAAATAGTGTTTTATAACATTCAGCAGAGTTTTGAAGTACACCTCATATAGATCTTATACATATTTTGTTAGACTTACATGTATTTCACTTTTGTGAATGTTAATGTACATTGTACTGTGATATTATTTTTAAATTCTACTTGTTCAGTGCTGCTCTATAGGAAAATGATTGACTTTTGTGTATTAACTATGTAACCTGTAATCTTGCAGTAATTGCTTCTTAGTTCCAGGAAATGTTTTTGGTGAGTTCTTTAACATTTTCTGCACAGAAGACTGGGCTTCCCCAGTGGGTCAGTGGTAAAGAATCCACCTGCAACGTAGGAGACACGGGGTTGGATCCCTCTTTTGGGAGGATCACCTGGAGAAGGAAATGGCAGCTCACTCCAGTATTCTTGCCTGGAGAATCCCATAGATAGAGGAGCCTGGTGGGCTAAGGTCCATAGGATCACAAGAGTCAGACGCAACGGAAGCAACTGAGCATGCACGCATGTACATGGAGGATCATGTCATCTGCTTACAGAGACAGTTTTCTTTCTTTCTTCTCAGACTTTATAACTCCCCTTCTTTTTTTTTATATAACTCCCCTTCTTTTACTTTTCTTGTTGCATTATGCCAAGCTTCTGTATAATGTTGAAAAGGTATAATGAGAGCGAACATCCTTGCCTTGTACCTGATCTTAGTAAAAAAGCTGCAAAGTTCTCACTATTAAGTATAATAGTAGCTGTACGATTTTTGTAGATATTTTTTGTCAAGTGAAGGAAAGTTCCCTCTATTCTTATTTTATGAGAGTTTTTAATCATAAGTGGGTGTTAGTGCCACTTGCTATTTTTTTATCTGTTGATACAATCATGTGTTTTTTCTTCTTCGTATCAGGTCAGTTGCTCAGTTGTGTCCGACTCTTTGAGACTCCATGGACTGCAGTACACCAGACCTCCCTGTCCATCACCAACTCCTGGAGCTTGCTCAAACTCATGTCCATTGAGTCAGTGATGCCATCCAACCATCTCATCCTCTGTTGTCCCTTTCTCTACCTGCCTTCAATCTTTCACAGCATCAGGGTCTTTTCTAAGCCATCAGGTGGCCAAAATATTGGAGCTTCAGCTTCAGCATCAGTCCTTCCAGTGAATATTCAGGACTGATTTCCTTTAGGATTGACTAGTTTGATCTCCTTGCAGTCCAAAGAACTCTCAAGAGTCTTCTCCAACACCACAGTTCAAAAGCATCAATTCTTTGCTGCTCAGCTTTCTTTATGGTCCACCTCTCACATTCATATGTGACTACTTGAAAAACCATAGCTTGGCCATAGGGACTTTTGTTGGCAAAGTAATGTCTCTGCTTTTTAATATGTTGTTTAGGTTGGTCACAGCTCTTCTTCCAAAAAGCAAGCGTCTTTTAATTTTATGGCTACAGTCACCATCTGCAGTGATTTTGGAGCCCAAGAAAATAGTCTGTCACTGTATCCTTTGTTTCCCCATCTATTTGCCATGTCCTAAAAGATGATGCTGTGAAAGTATTACACTCAATATGCCAGCAAATTTGGAAAACTCAGCAGTGGCCATAGGACTGGAAACAGTCAGTTTTCCTTCCAATCCCAAAGAAAGGCAATGCCAAAGATTGCTCAAACTACCGCACAATTTCACTCATCTCACACGCTAGCAAAGTAACGCTCAAAATTCTCCAAGCCAGGCTTCAACAATATGTGGACCGTGAACTTCCAGATATTGAAGTTGGTTTTAGAAAAGGCAGAGGAACCAGAGATCAAATTGCCAACATCCTTTGAATCATTGAAAAAGCAAGAGAGGTCCAGAAAAACATCTACTTCTGTTTTCTTAGCTACACCAAAGCCTTTGACTGTGTGGAAAATTCTTGAAGAGGTGGGAATACCAGACCACCTAACCTGCCTCCTGAGAAATCTGTATGCAGGTCAGGAAGCAACAGTTAGAAGTGGACATGAAACAACAGACTTGTTCCAAATCGGGAAAGGAGTACATAAGGCTGTATATTGTCACCCTGCTTATTTTACTTATATGCAGAGTACATCATGAGAAACGCTGGACTGGAAGAAACACAAGCTGGAATCAAGATTGCCGGGAGAAATATCAGTAACCTCAGATATGCAGATGAAACCACCCTTATGGCAGAAAGTGAAGAAGAACTAAAGAGCCTCTTGAAAGAGGAGAGTGAAAGTGGAGAGTGAAAGAGTTGGTTTAAAGCTCAACATTCAGAAAACTAAGATCATGGCATCCTGTCCCATCACATTATGGCAAATGATGGGAAATAATGGGAACAGTGACTTTATATTTTTGGGCTCCAAAATCTCTGCAGATGGTGACTACAGCCATGAAATTAAAAGATGCCTACTCCAGGGAAGAAAAGCTATGACTAGCATAGACAGCATGGTGAAAAGTAGAGACATTACTTTGCCAACAAAACTCCGTCTGGTCAAGGCTATAGTTTTTCCAGTGGTCATGTATGGATGTGAAGAGTTGGACTATGAAGAAACCTGAGTGCCAAAAAATTGATGCTTTTAAACTGTGGTGTTGGAGAAGACTCTTGAGAGTCCCTTGGACTGCAAGGAGATCCAACCTGTCCATCCTAAAGGAAATCAGCCCTGAATACTCATTGGAAGGACTGATGCTAAAGCTGAAACTCCAATACTCTGGTCACCTGATGCAAAGAACTGACTCATTTGAAAATATCCCAATGGTGGGAAAGATTGAAGGCAGGAGGAGAAGGGGACGACAGAGGATGAGATGGTTGGGTGACATCACTGATTCGATGGACATGAGTTTAAGTAAGCTCTGAGGGTTGGTGATGGACAGGGAAGCCTGGTGTGATTCAGTCCATGGTTTGCAAAATGTTGGACATGACCGAGTGACCGAACTGATGGGACCAGATGCCATGATCTTTGTTCTTTGAGTGTTGAGCTTTAAGCCAGCTTTTTCACTCTCACTTTCATCAAGAGGCTCTTTAGTACCTCTTTGCTTTCTGCCGTAAGGGTGGTGTCATTTGCCTATCTGAGGTTATTGATATTTCTCCCAGCAAACTTGATTTCAGCTTGTGTTTCATCCAATCTGGCATTTTGCATGGTGTACTCTGCATGTAATTTAAATAAGTAGGATGACAATATACAGCCTTGATGTACTCCTTTCCCAATTTGGAACCAGTCTGTTATTCCATGTCCAGTTTGGTTTGCATACAGGTTTTTCAGGAGGTGGGTAAGGTAGTCTGGTATTCCCATCTCTTTAAGAATTTTCCAGTCTGTTATGATCCACACAAAGACTTTAGCGTTGTTGGTGAAGCAGATGTTTTTCTTGAATTTTCTTGCCTTTTCTATGATCCGTTTGATGTTGTCAAATTCGATTTCTGGTTCGTTTGCCTTTTCTAAATCCAGCTTGAACATCTGGAATTTTTTGGTTCACATACTGTCGAAGCTTAACTTGGAGAATTTTGAGCATTAGTTTGCTAGCATGTGAGATGAGTGCAATTGTGCAGTAGTTTGAACATTGCTTGACATTGTCCTTTTTTGGGATTAGAATGAAGACTGACCTTTTCTAGTCTTGGGCTACTGCTGAGTTTTCCAAATTTGCTGGCATGTTGAGGGCAGCCCTTTAACAGCATCACCTTTTAGGATTTGAAAAAGCTTAACTGGAACTCCATCACTTCCGTTAGCTTTGTTTGTAGTGATGCTTCCTAATGCCCACTTGAGTTCACACTTCAGGATGTCTGGCTCTAGGTGAGCGATCACACCATCCTGGTTATCTGGGTCATGAAGATCATTTTTGTATAGTTCTTCTGTGTATTCTTGCCATCTCCTCTTAATGTCTTCTGCTTCTGTCAGGTCTATACTGTTTCGGTCCTTTATTGTGCCCATGTTTGCATGAAATGTTTCTTTGGAATTTCCAATTTTTTTGAAGAGATCTCTAGTCTTTCACATTCTGTTGTCTGCCTGTATTTCTTTGCACTGATCTCTGAGGAAGGCTTTTTTATCTCTCTTTGATATTCTTTGAAACTCTGCATTCAGATGGATCTATCCTTCTTTTTCTCCTTTGCCTTTCACTTCTCTTCTTTTCTAAGCTATTTGTAAGGCTTCCTCAGACAGCCATTTTGCCTTTTTTTTTGACTTCTTTTTCTTGAGGATGGTCTGATCATAGCCTTGTATATACATTGTTACTAAACTCTGTCCTTAGTTCTTCAGTACTCTTGTCTATCAGATCTAGTCCCTTGAATGTATTTGTTACTTAGATAGCATATTCAAAAGCAGAGACATTACTTTGCCAACAAAGGTCTGTCTAGTCAAGGCTATGGTTTTTCCAGTAGTCATGTATGGATGTGAGGGTTGGACTGTGAAGAAGGCTGAACGCCAAAGAATTGATGCTTTTGAACTGTGGTGTTGGAGAAGACTTTTGAGAGTCCCTTAGACTGCAAGGAGATCCAACCAGTCTATTCTGAAGGAGATCAGCCCTGGGATTTCTTTGGAAGGAATGATGCTAAAGATGAAACTCCAGTACTTTGGCTACCTCATGCGAAGAGTTGACTCATTGGAAAAGTCTCTGATGCTGGGAGGGATTGGGGGCAGGAGGCGAAGGGGATGACAGAGGATGAGATGGCTGGGTGGCATCACTGACTCGATGGACGTGAATCTGAGTGAACTCTGGGAGTTGGTGATGGACAGGGAGGCCTGGCATGCTGCGATTCGTGGGGTCACAAAGAGTAGGACACGACTGAGCGACTGAAATGAACTGAGCTGAACTGAACTGAATAATTGTAAGGGATTTGATTTAGGTCATACCTGAATGGCCTAATGGTTTTCCCTAGTTTCTTCAATTTAAGTCTGAATTTTGCAATAAGGAGTTCATGATCTGAGCCACAGTCAGCTCCCAGTCTTGTTTTGCTGACTGTCTAGAGCTTCTCCATCTTTGGCTGCAAAGAATATAATCAATGGTGATGTCCATGTGTAGAGTTGTCTCTTGTGTTGTTGGAAGAGCGTGTTTGCTGTGACTTGTGCGTTCTCTCAGCAAAACTCTGTTAGCCTTTGCCCTGCTTCATTTTGTATTCCAAGGCCAAACTTGACTGTTACTCCAGGTATCTCTTGACTTCCTACATTTACATTCCAGTCCCGTATGATGAAAAGGACATCTGTTGTGTGTGTGTGTGTGTGTGTATGTGTGTGTTCTAGAAGGTCTTTTAGGTCTTCATAGAACCGTTCAGCTTCTTAAGCATCAGTAGTTGATGCACAGACTTGGATCACTATGATGTTGAATGGTTTACCTTTGAAACAAACAGAGATCATTTTGTCATTTTTGAGACTGCACCCACGTTTTGCATTTTGGACTCTTTTGTTGACTATGAGGGCTACTCCATTTCTTCTAAGGGGTTCTTACCCACAACAGTAGATGTAATGGTGATCTGAATTAAATTCACCTGTTCTGGTGAATGATATGATTATATTGTATTAATTTTATGATGATATTGCATTGATATGATGGTTTGTATTAATATTCAGAAGTTGAACCAATATAATGCTTCTTATGCTTTGTTGGATTTGAAATTATTTTGTTGAGTATTTTTGCCACTATGTTCATGAGGATATAGATCTATACTTTTCTCTGCTTGTATGTCTTTGTCTGATTTTGGTAATGCTGGTCTCATAAAATGAGCTTAGAAGTATTTCCTCTGCTTCTTTTCCCTCAATAAGATTGTATATAGTTGACATAATTCCTTTCTTAAATGTTTTGTAAAACTCATTAATGAATCACATCTGCTGCTTTCTGTTTTGGAAGACTATTGGCTATTGATTTAATTTCATATATATATATATATGCCTATTCAGATTCCTTCTTATGTGAGTTTGGACAGATTATGTCATTCAACAAATTAGCCCATTTCATCTAGGTTATCAGCTTTGTAAGCATAGAGTTGTTTAGCATACCTCTATAGTCCCTTTAATGTGTATGGGGTCTTGGGTGATGTTGTCTCTTTGATTTCTGATGTTGGCAATGTGCATCTTTTGTCATTTTTTTTACTTAGCCTGGATGGGATCATCAACTTTAAAATCTTTTTTCCTAAGAACAAGCTTTTGGTTTCATTAATTTTAATGATTTTTTATTTTTCATTTCATTGATTTTTATTCTAATTTTATTTTTTCTTTTCTCCTGCTTATTTATATTGTATTAACTCTTTTTTTCTCTACTCTTGTGAGGTAGAATTTTAGATGATTGATTTTAGATCTCTTTCCCCCCCTAATATATGTATGTAGTGCCATAATTTTTCTTCTAAGCACTGCTTTCTCTGACTGGGGCTGAAAAGAAAATCTCATAAATTTTGATAGGGTATATTTTCATTTTCATTTAGTTAAAAATATTTTAAAATTTCTATTGATGTTCCTTCTTTGATTCATGCTTTATTTGAAAGGTGTTGTTTAGTCGCCAAGTGTTTGGGGGTTTTCCAGTTATCCTTCTGCATACATTTTGAGTTTAATTTCATTGTGATCTGCAATCAGACCCTGTATGATTTTTATTCTTTTAAATTTGTTAAGGGGTATTTTATGACCCCAAATGTGTTTTATCTTGGTGAATTTTCCATGAGAGCTTGAGAAAAATGTGTGCTTTGCTGCTGTTGGGTGAGATAGTCCATAGATGTCAATTATATTCAGTTGATTGATGGTGGTGTTGAGTTCAAATACATCTTTACTGGTTTTCTGCCTAGAATGGTTCTTTCCACTTCTGATAGAGGGGTGCTGAAGTCTCCTACTATAACAGTGGGTTCATGTATTTCTCCTTGTAATTCTACAAGTTTTGCCTCACATAGTTTGACAAAGGTTTCAGTTATATACACGTTGGTGATCATTATGTTTTCTTGGAAAATTAACCTGCTGTATTCTTAATAACTTTCCCTGCTTTGAAGCCTGAACATGAAGTGAAAGTGTCAGTCATTCAATCATGTCCGTCTCTTTGACACCCCATGAACTCTAACCCATCGGGCTTCTCTGTCCATGGTATTTCCCAGGCAAGTATACTGGAGCGGGTTGCTGTTTCCTCTTCCAGGGCATCTTTCCAACCCAAGACTGAATCCCAGTCCGTTGCACTGCAGGCAGATTCTTTACCATCTAAGCCACCAGGGAAGCCCACTTCAGAGCCTTCAGAGGACAAAGGCTCTGAAGTCTGGTTTTTCTGAAATTAATACAGCTACTTCTACTTTATTTTGCTTAATGTGAGTATGAGATACCTTTCTTTATCCTGATCTGTAACCTCAAAGTAATACTTGTAAACTTGTGGGAGCTCCCTATGACCAGCTCCTCAGAATTTTTGACTCTCAGACTTGTCCACTTTGAGCTTCCAGCAATCCATCAGTTACGGTTCTGATTTTCCTCTCTCAGCTCCGTTCCCCAGAGAGTTTTTTGTTCATGAGTTTCTGCTCTGGTAGGTTGTGATTTTCTCAATCTGCTTGTTGGTCTCTCCAAATTGGAGAGCAATGATCTTCCCTGTGACCTCATTTCTTGGAGTGATCTAAGAAGAGTTGTTGATTTTTCAGTTTGTCCAGCTTTTTGCTCATTGTTAGGATGGAATGAAAACTTCCAAGCACGTGGCATCAGGACCTGCAAGTCCAATGCAATCTCAACTATTTTTGGAAGTACCTTTTTTTTCTCAGCAATTTTTCAGAAGGAGGGAGGTGGTGAGGTTTTAGAGTCAGAGTTTCCCGATGATTTCCACTTAGCAAGTAATTTAATTTCTTTAAGCGAACTTTTATTATCTATAAAATAAGAATTTATAATACCTCCCATGCAGATTTTCTTTAAAGGACAAAGGGTATTGTGTATAAAGATACACGGAACAAAGCAGGAGTAAAAGCTAAATAAAGACTAGCCAAAAAAAAGGGAAGTGATGCTTTTCTGACTTCATACCCTAATCCCTGTGTGTGCCTGGTCGTTTGGGGAATATTTTGAACACCTGAATAATAAGCACAGATGGGCACACCCCGTGGCCCCTCTCCTGATTTACATTCCCTAAGCCTTGCTGGCCTCCTTGCTAGTCCTTGAACATGCTAAGGACACTCTGTCTCAGGGCCTTTGCATTGCTGTTTTCTTTGCCTGGAACTCTCTTCACCCAGGTATCTGTATGGCTTCCTCCTTCACCTTAGTCATATCTTTCTTCAAATAATTCCTCAGGGAAACCTCCCTGAGCCTCCAAGTTTGTATCCACTCACAGTGATCTCTGCCTTCTTCTTGATTAGTTTTCTCCATAATGTTTTTCATTCTTAATTTTGTGTGTGTATGTGTGTGTGGGCACATGTGTGTGTATGTGTGCATGCCTTTTTTGTCTTTTAGTTGTATTGATTCCAACCTTCCTCCACTAAATATAAGGGCAGGAATTTTTCACTGTTGAATCACCAGTACCTAGATCTTGTGCCTTGCATACTGTTGTTATTGTTTAGTTACTAAGTTGCATCTGACTCTTTTGTGACCCTATAGACTGTAACCCATAGACAGAGGAGCCTGGCAGGCTACAGTCCATGGGGTCACAAGAGTAGGACACTACTTAGCGACTAAACCACCACCATCAGACAGGAATACTGGAGTGGGCTGCCATTTCCTTCTCCAGGAGATCTTCCCGACCCAGGGATCGAATCTGCATCTCCTGCATTGCAGGAAGATTCTTTACCACGGAGCCACCAGAGAAACCCTTGCATATTGTAGGGGTTCAGTAAACTCAAGGAATGAATCTAAAAAGTCCAATTATAAATTCATCTAGAAAGAGGTGATATCTGACAAATAAGATTTATAAATGGAGAATGACGTCCTTAAAATATTTGCATTCTTTGTCTGTACCAGTCCTCTGAGATATTATTATTCTCTTCACCTCACTATTTACTGAGTTGTAACTTCCAGAGATTTGATGCAAAATAGAAATAAAAGAGGTAACCTGCTTTATATTATGGGACTACAAACAGCATTGACTTAAAAAAAATAAAATTATGAACAGCAGTTCAATCAAATGTCCTGATCCCTTGGTAGGCAAGCAACATCTGCTGCTGCCGTTCTGTAGTTTTTGATTCTTCTTGCCTAGACCTACAACTTGAGATGCATATAAAATATAATAGAAGTGCTTATTGTTGTTGAAATAGCAGGAAGACATTCAGGGGGCATGGATAGCACTTCCCATCTCTTACAATTGTCTGATTGACTGTGACAGCTTCAGATGAGAGAGACAAAAAGACCTATATATTCCTAAATAGCTATTAACTCAGGCACATAAGGTGGAGCATTTCTCCATTGGAATGATTTGCTCACAAGGTCCATTTGCACTGAAGTGTAGTTATTAGGACCGTGCTATTTTCTGCTCTGCAGATGCCAAAGCTCGGTCCTCAACAGTTAATGTCTCATCTGATGAGAAGCAGTCAGGAGTAAACTGAAAACTTAAAGGGACTTGGTATCATCAAAATGTGGCATGTAAATGTGATGCCAACACTTATTCCTGGGTTTTATCACTGATAAAAACATTTTGCTATGAATACCGTCTTCACCGTCCGATAGTCAAACCTCTTTATCTGCCAAGTGATGCGAAACACACTTCTCTCTCACTAGACTTTGAAGGTCCTTTCACTTGTCTTGTTATTCTCGCATTCTGATATTGTCATAGTGAGAGTAGATTCTGGTTAATACTGGGGGTGTGTTTGTGACATAGTCAGTCCTTATATTTCAACACATGGTTTTCCTGAAGACTGCACCTTAAGGCAGATTGCCATAGAATGAAATCTGACTGGCTGTACACTGTTGTCGTTATTGATTCGGATTTCATGAGAAATTGTGAAATGAGTAGAGAAAGGTGCTGAAAAGTGATGAATGGTATTTTGGGGCTCAGCCGGTTAAGGCAGAGGAAGGGGGGTATAAAGCATCAAAAAGCGAAGGTTCCTAACTCCTGATTGAACGTCTGCATTAGATAAAAGCGGTGGGTGGATGATGAGATGCTTTGCAATGTGAATGAGGCCAGTCTTGAACAAGTAAGCACATCTTTCTTTGAACATAGTTTACTTTCTTTTTCTTTGTTTTTGTTTCTGTCAAAGAATATTTTTTAGTGAATGCTTAGTATATAATAGATCAATGAATATTTTTGAAAAAATGGTTCCCAGGTGGCTCAGTGGTATAGTATCTGCCTATCAACAGGAGATGCAGGTTTCTATCCCTGGGTTGGGACGATTCCCCTGAAGTAGGAAATGACAACCCACTCCAGTATTCTTGCCTGAGAAATCCAATGGAGAGTAGAACCTGGTGGGTTGCAGCCCATGGGGTCTCAAAAGAGTCAGATATGACTTAGTAACTAAACAACAACAAAAAATTCCATAACCTTTCTTCAAAGATCATTATCAGAAATTTCCCTTAGGGGACATCTGTATACCTAAGGCTGATTCATGTTGATATTTAACAGAAAATAACAAAATTCTATAAAGCAATTATCCATCAACTAAAAAATAAATAAATTAAGAAAAAGAATAAGGGCAATTAATTAAAATTTTTTTCACTTGTTTGGAGTATTATGTTTTCATGACTTTGTCTTTAATGAATACAATCCAAAGTCTTAAGCAATTGTGTGCAAAATCTTGTGTGATTTAATTTTAAATTTCAAGCTTCATCTAAAAAGCTGGTTTCTAAAATGTAACTGTCTGCATTCATTCTCATGGCTGGAAGAAACCAAGTCATTAAATATTTTTATTGAATTGGTTTGGATATGAAAAGTGACATGAATTCAAATAAGAGGTCAGGTTATTAAGCTTAAATAGAATAGTAATACTAGCTAACTTGTATGAAGTATTTATTGTATGATATATACTGTGCTAAGTGCTTTACAAGTATTTGCTTACTTAAACCTCTTAAAAACGATTTGAGGGATAACTATGATTCTCTCCGGTTTATAGGTGAGGAAACTGAAGCTTATAGAGATTAAGTAATGAATCCAAGTTTAGACACTGACATTTAAACTCAAACATACTGGCTCCAGGCCCAGTGCTTAACCACCGGCATATTGCACAAACCAAAGCAGATAGAAACAGTTACATGGAATGATAGCTAAAGTGTTGCATCATATTATTATGAAGATCCAGGTCATTTGACCTAGAATTACACTCTAGGCTATGGGGCAGTCTGGATGGGAAGGTAGTTTGGGGGAGAATGGATAGATGTTTATGTATGACTGTGTCTCTTCAGTATTCACCAGAAACTGACACATGATTGCTAATCAGCTAAATATCCTGATACAAAATAAGGTAAAAAAAAAAAAAAGAGTTTGTATAAATTGGGTAAGTATGGATGTTCTGTTCAGTTCAGTTCAGTTCAGTCGCTAGGTCGTGTCTGACTCTGCGACCCCATGAATCGCAGCACACCAAGCCTCCCTGTCCATCTCCAACTCCCGGAGTTCACTCAAACTCATGTCCATTGAGTTGGTGATGCTATCCAGCCATCTCATCCTCTGTCATCCCCTTCTCCTCCTGCCCCCAATCCCTCCCAGCATCAGAGTCTTTTCCAATGAGTCAACTCTTCGCATGAGGTGGCCAAACTAGTGGAGTTTCAGCTTTAGCATCAGTCCCTCCAATTAACACCCAGGGCTGATCTCCTTTAGAATGGACTGGATGGATCTCCTTGCAGTCCAGGGGACTCTCAAGAGTCTTCTCCAACACCACACTTCAAAAGCATCAATTCTTCAGCGCTCAAGTTTCTTCACAGTCCAACTCTCACATCCATACATGACCACAGGAAAAACCATAGCCTTGACTAGATGGACCTTTGTTGGAAAGTATTATCTCTGCTTTTCAATATGCTATCTAGGTTGGTCATAACTTTCCTCCCAAGGAGTAAGTGTCTTTTAATTTCATGGCTGCTATCACTCTGCAGTGATTTTGGAGCCCCCAAAAATAAAGTTTGACACTGTTTCCACTGTTTTCCCATCTATTTGCCATGAAGTGATGGGACCAGATGCCATGATCTTCGTTTTCTGATGTTGAACTTTAAGCCAACTTTTTCACTCTCCACTTTCACTTTCATCAAGAGTCTTTTTAGTTCCTCTTCACTTTCTGCCATAAGAGTGGTGTCATCTGCATATCTGAGGTTATTGCTATTTCTCCCAGCAATCTTGATTCCAGCTTGTGCTTCTTCCAGCCCAGTGTTTCTCATGATGTACTCTGCATATAAGCTAAATAAGCAGGGTGACAATATATAGCCTGGACGTACTCCTTTTCCTATTTGGATCCAGTCTGTTGTTCCATGTCCAGTTCTAACTGTTACTTCCTGACCTGCATACAGATTTCTCAAGAGGCAGGTCAGGTGGTCTGGTATTCCCATCTCTTTCAGAATTTTCCACAGTTTATTATGATCCACACAGTCAAAGGCTTTGGCACAGTCAATAAAGCAGAAACAGATGTTTTTCTGGAACCCTCTTGCTTTTTCAATCATCCAGCAGATGTTGGCAATTTGATCTCTGGTTCCTCTGCCTTTTCTAAAACCAGCTTGAACAGCTGGAAGTTCACAGTTCAAGTATTGCTGAAGCCTGGCTTGGAGAATTTTGAGCATTACTTTACTAGCATGTGAGATGAGTGCAATTGTGTGGTAGTTTGAGCATTCTTTGGCATTGCCTTTCTTTGGGATTGGAATGAAAACTTTTTCCAGTCCTGTGGCCACTGCTGAGTTTTCCAAATTTGCTGGCATATTGAGTGTAGCACTTTCACAGCATCATCTTTCAGGATTTGAAATAGCTCAACTGGAATTCCATCACCTCCACTGGCTTTGTTCGTAGTGATGCTTTCTAAGGCCCACTTGACTTCACATTCCAGGATATCTGGCTCTAGGTAAGTGATCACACCATCCTGATTATGTGGGTCTTGAAGCTCTTTTTTTGTACAGTTCTTCTGTGTATTCTTGCCACCTCTTGTTATCTTCTGCATCTGTTAGGTCCATACCATTTCTGTCCTTTATCGAGCCCATCTTTGCATAAAATGTTCCCTTGGTATCTCTAATTTTCTTGAAGAGATCTCTAGTCTTTCCCATTCTGTTGTTTTCCTCTATTTCTTTGCATTGATCGCTGAGGAAGGCTTTCTTATCTCTCTTTGCTATTCTTTGGAACTCTGTATTCAGATGCTTATATCTTTCCTTTTCTCCTTTGCTTTTCACTTCTCTTCCTTTCACAGCAGTTTGTAAGGCCTCCTCAGAGAGCCATTTTGCTTTTTTGCATTTCTTTTCCATGGGGATGGTCTCGATCCCTATCTCCTGTACAATGTCATGAACCTCCATACATAGTTCATCAGCCACTCTGTCTATCAGATCTAGTCCCTTAAATCTATTTCTCATTTCCACTATATAATCATAAGAGATTTGATTTAGGTCATACCTGAATGGTCTAGTGGTTTTTCCTACTTTCTTCAATTTAAGTCTGAATTTTGCAATAAGGATTTCATAATCTGAGCCACAGTCAGCTCCCAGTCTTATTTTTGTTGATTGTATAGAGCTTCTCCATCTTTGGCTGCAAAGAATATAATCAATCTGATTTTGGTGTTGACCAGCTGGTGATGTCCATGTGTAGAGTCTTTTCCTGTGTTGTTGTGCTGACAGAATGTGGTCCACTGGAGAGGGAATGGCAAATCACTTCAGTATTCTTGCCTTGAGAACCCCATGAACAGTATGAAAAGGCAAAATGATAGGATACTCAAAGAGGAACTCTCTTGGTCAGTAGCTGCCCAATATGCTACAGGAGATCAGTGGAGACATAACTCCAGAAAGAATGAAGGGATGAAGCCAAAGCAAAAACAATACCCAGTTGAGGATGTGGCTGGTGATAGAAGCAAGGTCCGATGCTGTAAAGAGCAATATTGCACAGGAACCTGGAATGACAGGCCCAGGAATCAAGGCAAATTGGAAGTGGTCAACAGGAGATGGCAAGAGTAAACATTCTACATTCAACTTTCTAGGAATCAGCAAATTAAAATGGACTGGAATGGGAGGATTTAACTCAGATGATCATTATATCTACCACTGTGGGCAGGAATCCCTCAGAAGAAATGGAGTAGCCATCATGGTCAACAAAAGAGTCCAAAATGCAGTACTTGGATGCAATCTCAAAAACAACAGAATCATCTCTGTTCATTTCCAAAGCAAACCATTCAATATCGCAGTAATCCAAGCCTATGTCCCAACCAGTAATGTTGAAGAAGCTGAACGGTTCTATGAAGACCTACAAGACCTTGTAGAATTAACACTCAAAAAAGATATCCTTTTCATTATAGGGGACTGGAATGCAAAAGTAGGAAGTCAAGAAATACCTGGAGTAACAGGCAAATTTGGCCTTGGAGTATGGAATGAAGTAGGGCAAAGGCTAATATAGTTTTGCCAAGAGAATGCACTGGTCATAGCAAACACCCTATTCCAACAACACAAGAATATGGATGTTAGAGATATTGATATAGGTATAGATATGTGTTTGTGTGTAGAGATAAATAAAATTCAAGTCTATTCAGGAAAAAAAAGAGTCTCCAGTCATTCAGTCTAATATCTGCTCAGTCTGAAGTGGAACCACGTGTTAGTTTATTAAATTGTAGAATTAATTCATGTGGAAATAAGAGAGGAGGGGGAAAGGAGGCTTTAATTCATACCAAAGGGAGGAATGAATATATATATATATATATAAATAAAGAAATTATGCTATAGTTTAATAATGGTAATTAAACACTGAAGCTACTTTTGGTTCACTGAGAGAAAATGTGTAGCATAGATATAGTTTTACATCATTTAAGAAATTTTCTGATTGAGAGCTGCAATATCAGGGGGAAAAGGGGCTACAAGAGCTCCCATGCAAATAATCAGTTCTTTGTTGAGGCATAAAGATTGTTAAATGGTGGCCCTTTCATTCAATCCCGCTTCTTTTTTTGCTTCTGGGAACTACTGCCTTAGGTGAGCATCTCTACCTGGAGTATAACATCAGCCTCTGAATGGTCTTCTCACAACCTGTTTGTTTTCTACACTGTTGCCAGAGGTATCTTCACAAACTAACTAATAAAAAATGCACTTCTTCTCTCCTCCTTATTAGAACAAAGAAATCATTCTTAATTTTATTTTGAGTCATACATACCACTGATAACCAATGAGAGATATGAACCCTTTCCCAGTTAACAACAACAAAAATTTTATACACGCTATTATTCTCTGACATTGCTCACTAAAGAGTTCAAACATCTGTTGCTAGTGTGCATCCTCACCTGATAATCCATCATTTATCTTATTGTTTGCATTCTGGCTTCATGACACTTCTTACTGTTTCTCATGCTTGAAAGAGACTCCAAGATCTCTTCTAAGCATTTTAACTATCTAGCGTACAATGATGAAATAGAGGAAGGCTTTTGATGTGTTTGTCATAGAAAGTCTAAGATTCAAACCTTGTTATAAGCTTGGGAATGGTACTTAGCTGATTAGAATCTCTATTTTATCATGGTAGAAAGAGAGTGATAACATAATTTTGCAGGCTTTGTATAAAGGTCCAGTGAGATAATGAATGTAAAGGGCTTGGTGCTCACTGTCCCTACCTTCAATCCCCGATTGAGCCTCCTTACATTTTATCCCCATCCCCCACTCCAGTGAATGGATTTGGGGTTTTACTCTTTGTGTCCCCAGATCACGGAGTGCTGATACCTCTGTACTTGTAAGATTTGGAGGCATTTATTTATTTCTTGTCTGTTTCTCTCTCTAGCCCAGTAGCACTTGACCCAGGCTGCATACTTAAGGAACCTATATAAATTCCACTGCTGGTCCAGTTAGTCCAGTTGGTCCAATTCCAACTCTGGTCTGGTCTGAAATTGTGATTTTTAAAGTGATTCTAGTGTACAAGCCTAGGCTACAGGCCCCTTGAGAGCAGAGATTCATCAGTGAAGCTCCACTGTCCACATGGAGCTGGTGCCCAGTGGATGTTCAATGAATGCCTGTAGGGTGAATGAAGAGTGAATACATGCATAACAGCCAGTTTCCTAGGTCTTCTGAAAATGCATTTGATAAATTTTAACCCATTTAATTCTGAAAATGTGACACTCTAGTTTAACAAATTCCTGATAAGTTTATATTTATACATTGTCAATCAATATGTAAGTGGATAAAGTTATGCTTTAAATTTTTAAAAAATCTAGATGTTGCTTCAGGCAATTTTCTGCCTACATATTTCTATGTTTAGTGGTCTTTTGTTTTTTCTTTCATTCCTTTGCATCTCTATGTCACATAAACAAAGTAATTTTAACCTATAAATCTCTTAAAGGGCATCTAACTAACTAGAGCTTAAATAAGCAGTCTACTTGACACTGTTAAGTTTCTTACTGTGGGACTATTACATGTAATCCTATCCTTGCATTTGTTTTCTTGCCTTCTTCTTGGAGTGTATATGCAGATTTATATTCAGCCTTCCTGGATTCTTTGTTTTTAAGGACCCATCGATAATTATGTTGATTGTGACATGCAGTACCTTGAGGAAAGGAACTAACGGCGTTAGAAGCAGTAGTTCTAGCAATCAGTTGATGTGAACTTTTCCCCATAATGGCTGGCGGTGCTTTCTCTTCTGAATGCTAAATGAAAGCTGATGTGTATATAAAAGGTTTATTTTCATAGAGTGAATAGTGTCAGAGCATCATGACTGATAAAATCAACTTTCTCATCGAAATGTAAAAGCTTTATATAAGTTTATTTTCAGTAGTATTCGATTTCAGGATAGTCTCTAGACACTAAGCTGAACAGTGGGTAAGGGAAGAAGATTCCTATCTTTTCTGATAAAGAGAATCATGGCTTCATTACCTCAGTTCTGGCCTAGAAATTGAAACGTTATCAGCTTAACAAAAGAAAGCAAATACATTACAAAAATGTCTCTAACTGTTGGTGGAACTCACTAGCGTAAATGCACAGGCTGGATATTTTGATTGAAATAAAAACGGTGAATTCTCGGACTATATTTAATTTCTCTACAATGTTATTTTCTCATAGGTAATCAGCTCTGATGTGGGGTCGACCGTTTCCTTCTGGATGATAGACACTGGGCAGAAAATCAAACAGTTTACCGGTTGCCATGGCAACGCAGAAATCAGCACGATGGCCCTAGATGCAAATGAGACGCGGCTTTTGACTGGCAGCACAGATGGGACCGTAAAGGTGCGAACACAGTGACGCTTCTTTATCCAGATAGGAGGGGGCTAAAACATTGTGCGAGGAGACACAGCTTTGGCTATATCTGTGTTGGTAATTTTGGTCTTGGAAGAAAAGAGATGAGACAAGGAAGAGCTAAATAACTCAAACCATCTAATAACAAAGCTGTTAGGAAAATAAACCTCTGTGGAAAAATGAATAAATGATTTTTCTGAATAAATTATTTAGAATCAAAGCACAGCTTGTCTTACTCATTTCAGAAAGCCTTTTCCAGTGTTCTGGATAGAGGACCACTTTGGGGAATAAGAGGCCTGAATACTGTTCGTGTGCTTTAGCTAATGTCTTTGGTTTCATTTTTCTCAGTTTATAAACTGAGAAATCAGGGCAAGTACATAAACTTTTAAAATGACATGAATGCAAGTTTTTCAGAAAATGAATATCTTAAAATCAACCTATTTTGTAAATTGTATTTTTATGTGAAGGTAAGTATCAATAAGATAGTAAAGAAGGATAATAGGAAGAACAATCATAATCTTATTTATTATCCATCCTAAACTAACATTATTTTATCCTCTCGGTTATCAAATTATTATTAATTCCTTCTGGGAGGAAAATGCTATATTATTTTGCAAAAATCATCAAAATTTCAGGTAAAGCTAGATTCTTACAATCTAAAATCATACCCACTCTCTGCTCGCCTCAGCACTGAAAGTGATGACAGTATCGGATTGAGATGACTTGTGACACTTTGAGACAACAGAAGACAGTTTCCTGAATAAGCTTCGAATTGTTCTTAAGTTTCTGTCATAAGTGGGATCAGAAGGCTATTAATTAGAGGGACCTCCTGTGTTAGGGTGTACGACGCATTCAGGTAGACTACTGGGGATGGTAGTGGAAAGCTACCTAGATATGTAGGTAGGTAGTGAGTGAGTGAGTGATAGTCGCTCAGTCGTGTCTGACTCTTTGTGACTCCATGGACTGTAGCCTGCCAGGCTCCTCTGTCCATGGAATTCTCCAGGCAAGAATACTGGAGTGAGTTACCATTGTAGGTAGAACATTGTGGAATTTGGGGGCAAGTATTTAGGAGAATTCTAGCCTGCATCGGTCACTGTGAAGCATGCTGCAGTGAGCATCTCTGGAAATTAGCAGACTGTGACCTCTGGGAAGGATAATGGCTTGAGGTATGGACTTGGAGCATGGGTTTAAGTCAAATAACATCTTCATGGGAGAAAATGGTTAAATGTGTGAAGATTATGGGATAATTCTAATCCCAATAGTCAGGTGGAACAAAATAGAAGTAAATGGAACTGGGGTATTAGACAGTGACTTAGGCAAAAAAAAAAAAAAAAAAAAAGAAAAAGAAAAAGTGAGTATCCCACATACCAGTCCTTGGATATAAGGCTGGACTGAAAAAAGAAGGCAACGGATTAGATTGTTTTTGTCCCTATGTTGCAAAGTAACTAGTCATAGAGTCCAGGGTAGGGCAGACTTGTAGATGGTTGCAAAACTGGTCCTAGTTAAGGGGCTTGATAGGATCTGGGGACAGTCAAATCTTTATACTACTTTTCTGTGAGTATTATTTTAGGTGGGCTTTATAAGAGCCCTGTTTAGAGGAAAACAAGGTGACGTGGGTGAAGAGCTCGTACACTCCTCAATGTCTCACTTTGAGTCCTGACATCTTATAAGTTAATGTGAATTTAGTTTTACAATCACAGGTTTTGAAGGTACATTTATCTTTATCACAATAGCACAACAGAATTCTGAAATCTGGCAACTTCTGTGTAGGATGCATAAATCAAGGTTGGGCTGCACAGGCCATATTCTAAAAAGAAACAAGAATGAATGATATTTTTCCAATCACATTTATAATTTAGAATCCCAAATCCAGTACTTATGCAATCAAAGATTTAAAAAGTATTGCCCTATTTATCATGGTTTTCAAGTTTCTGTTTTTAAATTAATTGTTTTGAATAATATATGCACACAATACAATTTTAAGCCTAAAAGGTATATACAGTGAAAAGAAAGTATCTTTCTCACCCCTGTTCTCTTCTCCTCCCTTGTGGCTACCAGTAGTACTAGTTTCTTGCATATCTTTCTAGACTGTGAGCATTAGACTGATTTATATGAAGGCAAACAACAACAAGAAAAATATTAGTTAAATTTTATTGCATATTACTATGAATCATGCACTGTCCTAAGCACTTTACACACACACACACACACACACACACCCCTCTATATGCTGGGTACTATTATTAGACCAGTTGAGGAAACTGAAACCTAAGGAAATAAACAACTTGCTGAAGGTCCTGTGGCTGATTGGCTTTGGACAAAGTTTGGACAATTGGAAATGACCCATTCTTTGTAATAGTTGCATTATATGCTACTGTGGAGATATTCCATATTTGGATGTTCAATTCCTTGTTAATGAGCGATTAAGTTGATTCAAATTTTTAGCTGTTATGAACAATGCTTCCAGAAAATCCTTTAAAATACATAATTTCACATATGAGTATCTCTGAGTAATGATTTTCTACAAGTTGAAATTTTGAGGCGAAATGTGTATGGATTTTCATCTCGATAGAATGTGCCAACTGCCCTTTGATGATGTACCAACAATGCTTCTAGCAGGGCTTAGTTTTAACAGCTAATTACTTTCTCTCTTAAAGTGAACCTGTTGGTCAACATCCTTATCCCACTGCCTGAGGAGGTAAACTAGAACTGTTTGTGCTTCTGTGGATGTGGGTCAGGTACCCACTGTCAACAGGAGGTTTTATTGGCAGAAGATAGGAAACCTAGGACATGATGACTGTGTTTCAAGCCCTGTATTGTATGTTTACAATTCCAAGCATCCCTGAAATAAAGGGATAAATGAGGAAATCAAAGTTTAGAAAGATACTTGAAGAAAGAAACAGGATTTTGACAGACTCCAAAATGAGGCTTTTCATGTTTTTATACTGCCTCCCCCTTAAAAATATACACTGATGTATTGCCTTTGAATCAACTATTATCAGAGTAGACTGATAAGGTTACAAATAGAGTAATAAACATATGAGATAAATTTAAGTGGTGAGAAGGCTTTAATTATTATGTGTCTAAAGTGAATCAAGTGCAGAACGTAAACAAAAAAGTATAAAATAATCCTGTTACATCTTGTTGCTGTACTCACTGAGAAGACATTTTCTTTTCTTATCTCAAAGCTGATTTTAACTTCTCTTTTAAAGGTCTGGGACCTCAATGGCTGTTGTCACCATGCACTCAATGTTGGGCAAGCAGGAGCTGTGGATATTTCACACATCCTGGTTCTTAAGAAGACAATCCTAGTTACAGGCTGGAACAGGTATGATAGACTTCATGCAAAACTGTAGGAAGGTAAAAGGAGAGGGTTTTATAAATCCCCTGAAAAAGGGAACGGCTACCCACTCCAGTATTCTTGCCTTGGAAATCCCACGGACAGAAAAGCCTGGTGAGCTACAACCCATGGGGTTGCAAGAGTCAGACACGATTTAGAGACTAAACCATCACCACCGCCGCCACCACAAAAGAAAAAAGAATCCAGAAATCCTGTTTTCTGAGTCTTTGACTCATTTAATCCTAATTCTGAGTCTTTAACTTGCTGGTGACCTTGATGAGTGAAACTGTTTGGAACTGGCTGGATGCTTAGTGAATAAAATATTTTAAGATCATATGCTTGAGAGGCTTTGAGAAGTGTTAACAGTGCTTTCTCCTGGCTTTAAGAACCTGTCTTTTTCTTTAACCACTTCAGATAGAAACATAATACCACTTCCTGAGTGTTAAATCTGAAACTTTCCCAGATTTTATAGTCAATAAATTCTTAATGTATAAATGTCATTCCTTCAACTGTAAAAGGAACTATTTCTTCTTCTCAGCTTCAGTTTCAGTTGCAGCACAAGAGGGGAGCAGCCTGCTGAAATCTGTGTTAGCACCTCTGTCACTTCAGAGTAGAGAAGGGCCTTTCACATTTCACTTACTGTATTCAAAGAGCAGTTTTTCCATTTCATTATAAAGAAAATTACTTTGTTTTCCTCTTTTCCTGAGAGAACTAACAGATCATAAACAGGGCCTTTTCTATGGTGTTGTATAAGCCCTAAGAAAATTGAAGTGTGATATGTTTCAAAAATACATTGTCCATAAATTCAACAGTTCAAGAAATATCGCTCTAATAGGTAATTTGCCCAAGATTATTCACTATAGAAATATGATTGTAATGGTTTGAAGCTAGGATTAAATCAAATTTTATACCTAGAAAATAAGTAATATTTATTTGGGGATTTTTATCAAACTTAGGGAAGGGTTGCGTCTAACGCAAATGTGAACATACTAGACTAGGCTAGAGAATACAGTGGCTCACAGAGCTTAGTTTTCAGAGGTAGTTTCACTATAAGGAAAGAAATTATAGCTCAGATTGTTCTACTTGCTATTAAGAACTAATTTAATCATCCTCACCTTTGAAAGAAAACTTCTTCATATCCATGGGAGCAATCATGATCCATCAATGACTCATAACTGCTCCAGTAGACTATGGCCTAATGCTCTCTGTAATTAGGCTATGGCAATGAATAAGTGGAATTATCTAGTATCATGGCAGAGTAGATGTGTAGTATACAGCCAATTCACTTTAATTTTGCACATATCAAAAAGAGCTTTAAAAATTAATGTGTTGGTCAAAACTTTGGAGACACCATTTTCTTAATCATATTTTTTAGACATCCATGGTTAGAAATTAGCATCGAATGTAAGGCTTTTTAAAAAAATTGGTCACAGGGTTACATTTCTGAAGATTAGATATATAGAGTAATCTAAAAGTGATTTAAAAAGAACACCCAATGATCTGATCTGTATTGTAGGTGATCACTTTCTGTAACCCTGGGGAGGAATTTTGGGGGAGATTGAAATGAGTGGAGGAAAACATCACTCTTCTCATTTTTCTCCATCTTTTCCACCTTCCATAAGGTTGTCAGGACTTGGATCCTGTAGTTGGAATTGAAAGTTGAATGACTATGTTCCCAGTTATATTGTTTTACTTTCATATTGATGAATTTGAAAATGATATTTTTATATTTTCTAAGCAAGATGTCTTACATTAGGATGGATTTTGCAAGATCTTTGCAGGGAGGTTTTGTTTTTTTTTTTAACCAAGAAGCATTTAACAAAAGAGGCAAGAAAACAGATAAGTTGTTTGGTATGTCTTGGGGAGGATAGTCCATTAAGCCAACTCCCTAATAATTTAGTGACTTGAGAAGAAATAAGTGGGAGTTTGAGAGTCTTTATTAAGCTTTCTTTAAAATCCAGAGGAGGCTCTTAAGTTATACTGTAACTTTAACTTTAGGCTTTATTTAAATAAAGAAATTGGTCTGATAATTCTGTCCAAGATGGAATAGAAATTACATTTATTGAATTCGGTACATAAATATGCCATCAATTTATTTTATTCATAGAGCTTTGTAGTATTATGCACTTTACATACATTATCCAACTTAATCCTTAGCTTCATCTTGGAAGGCAGGCAATATTTTGTAGATATGTCTAATCTCTGTCTTCAGCTCTTATCTTTCTAAGCTCACTCATTTGTTTGCTTGCTGGATGTATCTGACTGTGATCCCAAATTCTTCACATTCTAAACTGAGTGTATTATGCATGAAAGTGAAAGTGATAGTCATTCAGTCATGTCCAATTCTGTACGACCCCATGGGCTGTAGCTTACCAGGCTCTTCTGTCCATGAAATTCTCCAGGCAAGAATACTAGAGTGGGCAGCCATTCCCTCCTCCAGAAGATCTTCCTGACCTGGGGATCGAACCCAGGGCTCCTGCATTGCCGGCAGTTTGTGTATAGTCTGAGCCAACAGGGAAGCCCATTTTACTCATTTCCTTTCCCTAAACCTACTTTTCTCTTAGATTCAGAGCTTCAGTTAATAGCTAGACATCCTAGTCATCCACCTGGTCATCCTTCTTATCCAACTTCACAGTCAAGTAGTCACTAAGCCTTATCTCTTTTCAAGTCCAGATATTGTTTTCAAATCTATTCCCAATGCTACTAGACTGTATACTCCAGAGCATCATTTCTACGTACACGAAGGTCATGGCCTTCTCACTTGTCCTTTTCTCTAGTAAATGTCTCTCTTTTACCTCTTAGATAGATTTGCTTATTTAAATGATTTCTACAGTGATTTCTTTCTAGAATACCATTTATCTATGTCACTTCATTGGTTCAATGTCTACAACAAAAAAAACAAAGCTCCCTGTGTCCCAGACCTATTCTGAGCTTCATTTGTACACTCCATTCTTGTGTAAATTCTAAACTCAAATAGAAACCTGCTGTCAGAGTGTTCCTATATAAGCCGTACCATTTCACACTCCCGTTCTCTCCCCTTATCTAGAAATCTCTCTCCAAATATTTTTCATGTAGTTAATGTTTATTCTTATCTGAAGTCTCATTCATATATCTTTTCTACCAGAACCTTTTTCTTTCCTCCTATGGTGGAAATACACCCCCATTTGTCTTTGTGCTTTCTAATTTCCTGGACTTTATTTAACCTAGGAATATAACTATTGAACATTAATATGTATGTATATCTAATATATGCTTATTGGATGTTATATGATACTTGTTGAATGACTTAATTAACATTTATTGAATAGATAGGAAATCTGAAGATTAAAGAGATTAATTACCCATGGTCACACTCCAAATAAGAGGAAAACAGAATTGATACTCAAATCTATTCTTTCATTACAATAAGCCAGAAAGCCAAGTATTACCAATTCTCTTTCATGAAGGAGGAGGCGAGGCTTGATGAGTAACCTGGCCAAACCTAGTAGGCAGCTGAGTTAAAAGTCTGTGCCAAAATGCATGCTTTTTCTACCATTCCTGAATTACTGATGGAGTCACTAAATCATGGGAGATCAATTGCATTCTTTTAAAGAAATAATTTGCCTAAGTTGATCAAGTCAATCAAAGCTAATGAATCAGTTTTGCGTATTTGAAGGGAAAAAAAATACCACATATTATCAACTTAACAATACCTCAGAATTTTATCTTACCATAATTTTCCCCTTTCCTTTCCACAAATATCTTTAAACTGCACCTAGATGGAAAACATAGAGTTAGGAAACATGGTGTGCTGAATGTGAAAAAGCAAGATTCTTTCACTCAAGGGCATCATGTTCTCATTGAGGAGTTGATGCATACAAGGCAGGATATGGAAAATGCCCCTTTCTGCTAAGCAAGGCCTGAATCAGAGAGCCCGTTAGGTTGTTTAGGAATATGACCATTCATATCTAGAGGTTACTTCCACCAGAAAAAAGAACTCAAATTCAGAAATTCTACAATATGTTTCCCATCATCGTAAGCAAAATGTACTGAGAGACAAAGCTGTAAATTGACATTGTGTCAGTTAAAAAATGCTCGGTTAAATACCCAACCATGTTTATGTTGGTAAAACTAAGTGAAGAGATGATGAACTACCTTTGCATTTGTTAAGTAGTCATATAATATGTATAGTTCTGGTGAAATCAAATAAATGATCATAATGAAGTTTAAGATTTTATCTTATTTTTATCTTAAATTTATGCCCTGAAATTTTATGATTCTATATTTACAACTCTCTATAAAAATAAAAATAAGTTCTTCATTTTATTTCTCTTCTTTCAGTTAAAGGAGAAAACTTTGTGAACGTTTTATGTCTGTAAAATATATAAAGACATATAAATATGTATATATAATATATAAAAATATAAATGTAGAAAAGAGAATTTTCATATAATTTCAAATAATTCTGAAAATATGATGGATAGTAGCATTCTTCACAGAATTCTTTAAAAAGTAGGTGCTCAATAAATAGCTATAGATATAATTCTATTTCTAAAAGTATTTTTTAAGGGAATTGAAATTAGGGATTTGAAGTTCCTCAACAATAAAACTTACCTATCACAAAATATTAAATTCTCAAAATAATTGCCTTGCTAAAGAACTGTATGTAATCTTATATATGACTCAATCATTTTTTATTATTAGGATGAGAATCAGAATGAGCATTTCCAAAGCTGTGACTTATTCCGGATAATCTTGCTGGAGGCTGGATGGGGGCGAGTATGTGTGAAATTCACAAATAACCCTCAAGACTAACTTTGTGATGATTTCAATATCCAAAATTGGGCTCCACAAATTTTAGGAAAAAGCATGAAAAAATAACTGATTCATTTTTAACTCATTCCCTACCTTTGGGATAACCTTTTTATTCTAAAAACAATGTATATGTTCTTTTGGACTAACAAGACATGAACAATTAACCTCTGAGGGAACAGATGTGTAAAATGCGTGTCTGATTTTGTGACCCCATGCACTGTAGCCTGCCAGGCTCCTCTGTCTATGGGATTTCCTAGGCAAGAATACTAAAGTAGGTTGCTATTTTCTTTTCCAGGGGATCTTCCTGACTTAGGGATCGAACCCATGTCTCTTGCATCTTCTGCATTGCTAGGTGGATTCTTCACCCAACTGTGCCACTGAGAAGCCCCAAGAGAACAAATAATTGACTTTGTTCTTTTGTTCTCAATGTGATAGTTTCTACATGATACGTTTTGGTAAAATTCATTATCCTATCTCATTCATCCTAAAAGAGATTATTCTTTAACACATTAAAAAATTTATTTTTGCCTCTTGCCAGGCAAACTAATTTTGCTTTCTCAGAACTAGTCATTACATCTAAATTCTGAATTAGAGATAAGGCCGTCATCAGAAGAACACAGTGACTCAGTAGCAGTCCTCCCAGGACTCCAGATGTGAGGTATGGAATGGAACTAGTAACCTCCTTCAATGTCAGAAAGAACAAATCAATTTCTCAGACTCTTAAAATGGCCTAAAAATTGGCTCATTCTGCACTTCAATTTTACTCTTGGCAAAAGTACAAACTTAGAAAAAAGTTATCTTGGAAATGTACAAAGTAAGAAATACAGTGTGGATGCTGAAGGTATTTTAAGGATAACTGTCATTTCAAATGAAAGTTTCAGGTTAGGTTTTAAGGGAAAGTTGGCAGCTAATTAGCTTCTCACCACTGTGACACACAAGGTCAAATATCAGAATGGCTACTTTTTATACCATGTTATGAAAAGGATTTGTGCTTTGGGGTGTACTCCTTAAGTATATCCAGTTAAAACGGTAGCTTGGCAAAGAAGACAACTGACATTAAATATTGGTGGAGAGATCATAGAGGAGATATAGACTGACCTCTTCCATCTCACTCCCACCTTCATACTCTCCCTTATCAAAAGGTAATCTCTTCAGTCAAATATACCAATAGGTAAAGAGGAAATTTAAAATATATACATATAAAACTCTTACAAAATTCATGACAATTTCAGAACTGCAAATTACCTTACTTATACTATCTTGTCTTGCTAAGCCTTATATTAATACTATTAAAATAACATTAATATTAGATTATTGATTTAAAAAGTAGAGTAATTCATGTATCGATTCAGCAAATTTTTATGAAATGCCTATTATTTTTTAGGTACTATTTTGAGTACTACTGATGCTGAGAGGGAAAAAACAAAAGCTTTGCTCTCCTAGAGCTTACTTCTGGTAGGAAAGACAGAAAAGAATCAGACAAATAGATATAGATCCCAATATCACATAATGATAATGTAATCAAAATGATGTAGGTGAGGAATGAGAGACTCAAGGAAGTCTATAGCTTGGGTGGTCAGGGAGGGCTTCCCCAAGGAGGTAACATCTGAGCAGAGAATTTTTCATCCGATCATTTGAAAATATTTATTGAATATGCAATATGTGTAGGTCACTATGATAGGGTTGTACAATAAAACACGATCCCTGTTTTCTGTGAACTTACATTATAGCAGAGGAGCAGAGACTATATAATATGAATTAAATGTTGCGAGTAAAATGTAAATTATGTAAGAGACCAGAAGAGGGATATATTTCTTTTAGCACTAGTTATCAAGGAAGCCTACAGAACAAGATAGGATTTAATGAATGGGTGTATAGTCAGGTAGTGTGGGTATGTGTGTGGAAGGAAATCCACGGAGGGATGGAAGAGCCCACTGTCAATAAAAACAAAGCAGCTAGAAATGCAAAACGTATTTAGAGAGCAGCAAGAATACTGCCTAAGTCTTCTCGAGCGGCACAGGCGGTAATGAATTCACCTGCCAGTGTCCAAGATGCAGGAGACACAGGTTCAATTCTTGGATCAGGAAGATCCCTGGAGGAGGAAAAGGGAACCTGCTCCAGTAGAAACCCTGGAAAATCCCATGGACAGAGGAGTGTGGTGGGATACAGTCCATGGGGTTGCAGAGAGTCAGACACGGCTGAGCAACTAAACACACACATACACACACACACATCAGTACTGATTGGCTTGAACATGAGATGTGTTTCAGAAACAACCTCGAAATACTCGTAACAGCTTAAAATAGCTCCTGCAAGGAAGGAATCTATTGGAAACCTTGTATTCTATCTATAAAATGCAGGCGAACTTTGCTTCTATTACATTTATCCATCTATCCTTATTTTAATACAAAAATACTTTCTCCCCAAATCTTTGAGTAAAATGAACACTTAGGAAGGTGTATCAGTTTTACCTGTGGTTTCCAGTAGCCCTGTCAAACATTTAACTGGACATTCACATTTTACTCTGAAAACCAAGGACAGAAGAATAAAGGGAAACATTCTAAAAGAGTTGATTGGATCCAAATATTATTGAGTCTCAAATAATAGGTCCACACATTTGATTTTTGTCATGTAAGAAATGGAAAACCTAACAAATATTTTCTTTAACAGGATATTAGCCTTATCTTTTTGATCATGCTGTTTCCCTGTACTGCTTAGAGTGACTTCCTCTTCCAAATCTTACCCATCTAATAGGGTTAGGCTCTGTAAGTTCTGTTCCCTATAGCACCATGAGCAGGGACTTTCATGGAGAAAACAAGAAATGTTTGTGGAATGAATGTATATGAAGAGCTCCTGAATGAAGTGATTAATCTGGTAGCAGGATGAAGGATGCACCAGAAGTGGGTAGCCTAGAGACAGTGAAATTTGTTATGAGTCCTTTACAATTTTTTCAGCCTTGAGCTAGTGAGTGCTAAGCTAGGAAACTGTCGTTGATTACTTAAAATAAAGAGGAAGGAATGAATAGATAACATCACAGAGGCAGAATCTGAGGATTTTATTTGACTAAGGAAGAGAAAGACAAGCAGGAATTTGGAATTCTGGTCTATTGACCAATTTTGAGAATTTAGTGAGTCCTCCTGTGGAGGGAAGGTAGAAATTTTAGATTTTTGATATTAGCTGATGGAAACTATAATGGAACTGTCAGCTGTCAAGTGAGAACAACTCAACACTGGAAAAAAGTCATGAATGAGGATAGATTTAAGAGCCACGTGTATAGAAGTGAACTAGAAATTCACTGGTGAATACAAAACCCAATACAAAAATAATATAAAAACCAATACAAAAATAATACAAAAATAATACAAAACCAATACAAAAATAATACAAAAACCAATACAAAAATAATGCAAAAACCAATACAAAAATTGATGGTATACAAAACCCCTGCACAAGCCCTTTTGATAAGAGAGTGAGGGGTGGAAGAATGATGGTCAACAGTGTCCATATGGAAAGGTGAAAGAGAGAGGAGGAAGGGGAAACAGAGTACAAGGAGTAAAAGGTCAGCAAACAGGAAGAGAAACAGTGCATTTTGCAACAGAAGAGTTTCCAGAACAAACTCATCCATCAGAGGGTGAGGAGTCGGTAGGGCAATTGGAGACCTTTAGTGCGAGTGAAACAGAAGCAAGGTTTCAGAAAAGTGAAGAGAGAATGTGGGTGAAGACACCAAGCCTGGAGTTACAAATGCCCCTTTGAAATGAGTGTGGCTCTAAAAGTGGGGAGAGGCTTGCCAGAGGCTGGTAGCCAGAGTTCAATCAAGAGGAAACAGGATGGTCCTATAACTTGATGCCTCCAGTATGTAATTTTTAAGCACCCCTTCTCCTCACCAGGCATCAAGCATTTCATTCTCTGTCCTTTCTGATCTGTCCTCAAATTCACCAGTAATGCCTCAGGATATTGACCTTTAAAAAACTATTTCTGTTGAAAACATCTCTGTCCTCCATCCCATTCCTTTGAAGCTGCATTTTCAAGTGTTCCACAAACAGTTCCTCAAGATACTGTATGAGGAAGGACTCTGTGGTCAAGTACGTCTGGAAAATGCCACAGGAAATATAAACATGTTAAATATCCTGGATGAACTGATGAAAAGAAACTTTGATGATTTTGTCTAAACTATCCAATAGTATTTGTTCACAGACTCTACTCTTTTGTATTGTTACTGCCACGAAATTCTTAGTGGTTCCACTTTGGAGACATTTTGCTTTTAGGGTCTTGGTGGTGGATGATTAATCTGATAAATGCATACATGTTTGGTATTAATGATTGTGAAAGGAAGATTAACCTTCTGATATTCATAATTGACCAGGGAATTTAAGAGAGACTTCAAAAGGAAGTTCAGTGCTGGGATTTAGCCTTATGGATGACAAGTAGGGATAAAGTTTTGGACAGCATCATCTTTTTTTTTATTTTTAAAAAAATATTTATTTATTTGGCTGTGCCAGATCTTACTTGCAGGATCTTCGATCTTTGTTGTGGCACATGGGATATTTTTTAGTTGCAGCAGGCAAACTCTTTGGTTGCAACATGTGGAATCTGACCAGGAATGGAACCCAGGCCCTCTGCATTGGGAGTGTGAGTCTTAACCACTGGACCACCATGGAGGTCCCCAGCATCATCTTTTAGACTTCTCAAATCATGCTATTCAACTGTGGGATGGCTACTCCATATCTATATCACTTTTATATCCACGGCTAACTGCTATATCCTTTTTTCACTAGGTCTATTACTGTGTTTCGACCTCAGAACTTCAATCAGTTTTCCATCCAGCCAGAAGAATGGAAGGGAGGCATTCAACACCATGATGATATATTATGTGCTGCATTTTCACCCCCACAAACTCTTGTTACAGGTTACTTGAATGTTCACTTGACAATCAGTGGTATAGTTTCCTTTGCCTCACTTTGAAAAAGCCTTTTCTTAACTACAAAATGAACAGGTTTCTTAAAGAAGCTGTCCTTGTACTTTAAATCTGGTCCTTATTTCTAGGGCTGTACAACAGTGGTTACATGCATCAGCTCTGAAGCCTGGCTACCGGGCTTCAGATCCTGGTTCTACAACTTGCCACTACCTCATATTGAGCAAGTTATTTTGACTCTAAAATACCATTTTCTCTGGCAAATAATAATTTATCAGCATGTTGGTTTATAGTGAGGATCACATAAGATAATCTGTGTATGGGTTTAATCCAGTGCTTACAATAAGCCCATCAGTAAATACTAGCTTTCATTTTCATTTTCCTTTTCTGAGGAGCAACCTCAGGGTTGTTGGGTACAAATCACACTTCTGTAGCACTCAGATGTTTCATAACAAGAACACCCTCTGGGCACAGTTTACTCTAAGTAATGTTGGTTAAAGACTGGTCTCACAAAAAGTTTATAAATCCAAGCTCTTGACAGGATCCATGGACATGCTTTGATGTGGCATATTAAAGAGGATCAGAAGCTTTTGAATTACTTCCAACCAAAGAAAACAATTTATAAAGACAGATTGCACCATAAAATTATAAAATCCATATTTTGACAGCCTGATTTGTTTTCTAGGACCAAAAATGTCATTAATTAAGAGGAATGAAAAATTACAGGAAAAGAGCTTGGATATCTATGAAGTGTTACCATATGAGGTTTCCTGCTTTATCTACACTTAGAGTTTTGTTGTTTTCAGAACTTCCAGGAGGGCCAACTCTGCAGTTGAATTTGCTCTATAGCAGCTGGAAGTCTACCCTGCAGCACATACCATATACTGAAATATGATGAAAACAAGTATCGCTGTGTAGTTGATATTGAAGTGTCATAAAATACCATTGTAATTGGGGAATAAATAATCTCTTCATTCATGTTCATTCCTTCAATCCTATGTGAACATGCTCTGTCAAACACTTTGCAAGTGAAGCATTTTAAAATGTTAAGAAAAGGTGGATATTCCCATGAACAGCTAGCCCGTGGAAGCTTATTATCTTTGGCCAGTTTGTGAGTTACACAGGTTGCCTCTCCAGGACAATACACAGTGCAGTGGGCATTACTCTCTTCTCTCTCCAAATCCCAAGAAGGACACCATCAGTACACAGCGCTCAGTTCTAGTCTTTGGCTCTCCTCTTGATGTTGGCCCTCTGCTCACTAGCGAGCTCTTCTCCCGGGGCTGCTGAGAACAGCGGTCTGGGCATGCACTGCTCCTTCTAAAACCAGCTTGGTCAGACTTAGCCTCACTGTTTGGACTTTTTTATGTTTTCTGCATGGAACAGTATGAAAAGACTGGTGTAGGGAAAGTTCTAGGATTGGAGAAAGCAACATTCAATAAAGAACATAAAAGAGAAAAAATAAACAGAACACACACAACAAAAGAACAGATGTAGGAAACAGAAACCTAGAAGGAAAATTCGTTTGCCCTCAATAATAAACAAATAATATAGTAGTTATTAATACTATTTCAGTATTTGTAATATTCTAGGCAGTAGGTGCTTTTCATTCATCAGAGCATATATTTATTTATTAGACAAGTAAATCTATTAACCCATTTTTTAGGTGAGGAACTTGTGGCATCAAGTAAAGTTAAATAACTTGCCAAGGTTACACAGCTGGTAGGTGGTAGAACCAGGACTCAGATTGATGAATTACAAAGCCTTTATTCTGAATGCTTTCTTACCACACACACACACACAAAAGATATTCCAATAATCTCTATCAAACTTACTGAATGATATTTTGTGAAGTTTCCAATTTTTAAAGTTTAATAAAAACACTAACCCATGGCAGATTCATGTTGATGTATGGCAAAACCAATACAATATTGTAAAGTAATTAGTCTCCAATTAAAATAAATAAATAATAAATGCAAAAAAATAAAAACACTAGTAATTACTATTCATTCATGTCTCCAAATATATGGAGAAAACTTACAAAGTGCCAGATTCCATGTAAGTTATTATGATAATGATTTCTTCTAATTGTTGTTGCTCGTATTTTCTATCTAACTTTCTGGTAATTTCTATTCTCTGTCTTGGCTCCTGTAGGGAGTTATGATGGAGAAATTGTTCTGTGGAACAACAGCACAGAAAATGCTCACTATGTCCTTCACCCTGATTATCAGAGGCTGCTAAAATCAAAATCGGGTGAGTGCAAGTTTGAAACTAAAATAATGTGGGCTGGTTGTTTGTGCATGGGCCTGCTGCAGCTTGCTTCTGAATTATAGATGATTGGCTCTAAGCGCCAGGGATTAGTGAGACTTGAGACCGTTGTCTTGTCAAAGTGACTAAAAAGAACCTTGAGATTTACTTGGCTTAGCAAATTCTCCATGGCTTGCTGTTCCTTTTCCTTATGCTACATCAGCATTTCTGAATTACTGACAGCGGGGAACAGGACTCTCATTTTTATCTAGTTTATTTTTTGCCAATAAGCCTTGCCAAATTGCCTTTGAGTGAAACTTGGGTACTCCTTGGTAGGAAAATGGGAACTTGTGTTCACTTGAGGCTGCTCAGGCTTAGTCTAGAGCTTGTATTAAATATTATGCCACCTGGAAATCTTAAATTATTTCTTGCTTTAGAAACCTGTGTGGAGCATTAGATGGAATTATATTGTATTTTATGGAAGTTTAGCAGAGCAGATGAATATTTTATGCTTAAGCAAAATGTCTTGACAATTGCCTTTCACATTTTATTTTAGTTTCCCTAGATACTAAAGGTTTTTCCTTAGACTAATTTACTTGGTAATGAATCTGTCAAACCTCATGTGCCAGTGAAGTTCTGTTATATCAATTGGATAAACTCACAGAGACTGAATTAGTTTAGGAAAGGACTGGTCTTCAGATACAGTTTTGCATGTGTGTGTGTGTGTGTGTGTGTGAAAAGCTGAGGAAGTAGTTTGTTAGGAGGAAGAAAACTAACTTAAGAAATTTGGAGTTTACTTGGCTGCAGGCATGAAACTCTGACTTGCTTTCTGTTTTCAATACAAAGAGCTCATCATTAGGGTTCATTTGAATCCTCCATGGAGAAAGTGGAATTCTGCCTCTTTGGTGCATTGGCCCTCAGGGGAATAGTCTTGTTTTCACAGCAGACTTTATTGTGGCTGTGAGTAAAAACACAGAGAGACAAATAGAAAAGAAAAGCAGATAATGCCAAATTTTTAAAAGACACAAGAAGCATTGCGGTAGATTTCTTGCTTTGAATGTTTTTTTTTTTTTTTTTTTTTTGCCTCTGTATAAGTTTTTCATAAGTATGTTCAGACTATTCATAGATTCAGAGATGAATATCCCCAGTTTTTATTAGTGGGATGTGAAGATGATGTCATTAGATCATTGAAGTACCATTAAGGATATCCTTTTCAGGGTAACTCACTAACAAATAACATTGCTTAAAAATGATGATTTAAATACATAGTCATTATATCTCAAGTTCATTAAATTATTTACAAGCTTAATATTAATGATTAATAAGTTGAAAATGGCATGATATTAGGATCACATTTGTCTTGAACATATCAGTATCTCTAAGATGTTATCGGGGTTTACAAAATGAAGTCCCTATTAATTCATGTCAAGGGAAAACACAGTAAACTTATATGGAGTATGAGAAACAAAAATGGGACCAAACAGTCTGTGAAGTTGAGGCTGAGGAAGTGAACTGCAGGGGGCTCTATGGATATTGACTGGAAGCGCATTGTAAGACTTGCTGGAATCATCAGAGACTGTGATGGGGTGGCCTGTTGTTTTTCATAAGTGTTTGAAGAGCAGATGTTTCTATTCATTGTCACCTGGCTTGACTCTATCTCAGATGCAGGGCCTCAAAAGCTTCTTGGTGCTGGGAGGAGCCCCTCTACCCACCCCACATATGACCAGGCTACCCTGAGAGCCTGTTCCTTTGAGATGGACACTGAGTGCCATCATGCTGTTATGAGGCTTTGCTTCCTTGAAGCAAGAAAAAACATCACAGGGACAGGTAAAATACATATTTATATTTTGACTATAGACTGCTTTGGTATATTGTAAAATGATGGGACAGGAAAACCTAAAGAAAGTTCAGTCTGATTTGATCTAGGTCTTGTAGAGTTTGACTGCACCTAGCAAACAGTCAGGAGCAGATTACAGAAGTCACAGGCCACGGCCAACAAGGTTAAGGTCAGGAGGATGGGTCTAGGAGCAGACGCTAGACCAGACTCCACCAGGAACTCATACCATGTTGTGTATGTCAGGATCAGATAGAGAAAAACTCTGGGCAACAATCAGAAATGAAGGAAAGCTATGACAAACCTAGACAGCATATTAAAAAGCAGAGATGTTACTTTGCTGACAAAGGTCTGTATAGTCAAAACTATGGTTTTTCCAGTAGTCATGTATAGATGTGAGAGTTGGACCATAAAAAGAGCTGAGTGCCGAAGAATTGATGCTTTTGAACTGTGGTGTTGGAGAAGACTCTTGAGAGTCCCTTGGACTGCAAGGAGATCCAACCAGTCAATCCTAAAGGAAATCAACCCTGAATATTCATTGGAAGGACTGATGTTGAAGCTGAAGCTCCAATACTTTGGCCACCTGATGCAAAGAACTGACTCCTTAGGAAAGACCCTCATGCTAGAAAAGATTAAAGGTGGGAGGAGAAGGGGATGACAGAGAATGAGATAGTTAGATGGTATCACTGACTCAATGGACATGATTGAGCAAACTCTGGGAGTTGGTGATGGACAGGGAAGCTTGGTGTGCTGCAGTCCATGGGATTGCAAAGAGTCAAACATGACTGAGTGACTATCCTGAACTGAATCTAGCCATGGCATAGAGATTTGTCAGGTATAGGGCTCAGCATGGGCTTCCCTGGTGGCTGAGATGGTAAAGAATCCACCTGCAATTCAGGAGATCAGGGTTCGATCCCTAGGTTGAGAAGACCCCTGGAGAAGGGAATGGCTACTCACTCCATTATTCTTGCCTGGGAAATCCTGTGGATAAAGAAGCCTGGTGGGCTCCAGTCCATAGGGTTGCAAAGAGTTGGACACGACTGAGCCACTAAATACACAAGCACAGGGCACAGCATGAAATATGCTCCAAATATATGAGCCAAAGCCTACATGGGATACAGAGTTGCATCTGAGAAGACCACACTGGCACATGTGATCAACATGGGCTAGGAGAAAATAGTGAGAAACTCGGAGATTGGAAACTAATCTGAAACTTGAAATAGCTGCTGCTAATTGCTGATCCCAGGTCATGAGAACTGCCTGCTCTTTGTCTTAATATTTTTGGTGGGGGTTAGTAGGTAATGCTTTGGGTGTCTATACCAACTGTGCATCCTTTTCAGAATAAGTCTGGTTAGAGCTGCTTCTAAGATACATGCTAACATATGATTTACCACAGTTATTTGATATTATAATAAATGAAATAACTATTTGCTTAATTTCCTTTTTGTCTTCAGTGGTGATGTAAACGTGGTATTGATGCAGCTTGCATCTTCCCAAAATAAAAATCTGCTTCTGAAAGCAATGCATAGTTTTCACTTTTCTTCTAAAAAATAATTTTTTAATTTTAGAAGTGTTTTTTCTTAATGTTAGGAATCTAGATCTATATGTATTATATGATTGAAAAAAGAAATAAACATATCTGAACCCTGTTTTCCATATTCAGTTTCTCATATTCAGTTTGAAGATAGAAAATCTGCATGATTTTCATGTAAAATTTTTCTGCATTAAAAATCAGTAAAGGTATATACCCTTATAGAGTTCTAGAATCATTGTGGAATATTTAGAATAGACCTTGAAATGGTTAGAGTCTAAAACTTTCTATTTTCCAGAAGGCACCTATACTCATAAAATGAACTGTTATCCTGAAATTGCTCTCATTTCCTCAACACTAATTCTTCTTAATGTTATCAGTATTCTTAATGTTATCAGTATTACCAAATTGTTTCCACGGAAGCGGCTATATACCATTATTTCTACCTTAAACAGATATCATTGTTAATAGGCAGCTCATTTGTGAAGCAAATTGAAAGTCATCTACAGATTTATCAAATAATAATAGCAACTTTGCCACAGAAGAATAATTTAGGTAAAGTACTTCTACATGCGTATAAAAATGGTAAATGAAAAGGTTAGTTCTAGGCCTATGAACCAAAAAAGTGTTCCATAAGGACTTACAATGAATTCTTGATGAAAGTTTAAAAAGCAAGCTCATAAGTAGATTTCTAAGTATATGGCTGCACAGAGAAACCCATAGCTGTGCTACTGTAACTATACACATATGCATAGCCAGCTCTGTGCATGAGGAATTTTACTACTTTGGTATGTGTGTCCAATGGGTAGTTAAGAAAGATGGGTTTTCTGTAATTGGAATATTATCATAATGTTGAAATTAATATTTTGTAAGTATGTCTGAAGTAACAAATCAATTTTATCAAAATTTTGAAACCCAAATAATATCAAAATAATGAATGGAGTGGTAACTAGATTTTATAGACCATCTTACGTATCCTACCTCACTTAATACTCAGCACAAACCAGTGAAGCTTTCATAGGGCTTTTCCCAGTGTATATTTGAGAGAATCAGAGTGCTGGGAATTGATCGCAGGGCTACTCACCTGTCCGACATCCATATGCTTTCAACAAGGAAACTGATGAGGAAGTTGTTTCTTGTGTTTGTAGTCTCCTAATTAGGTGTTCTTGTATACTAGGGGGAGCCAACCTGGTATCATGTGGAGGATCTGGGTATGTCAGATTCTGGGATGCATTTAAGAAGCAACTTTTGGCTGAATTTTTGGCTCATAGTGGAGTTGGTTCTATTATTATGTCTACTGATAAATCAAATCGATACCTCGCTACAGGAGATCTGGAGGGGTGGTTAAAAATCTGGAATATAGAGGTATGTTGAAAAAATTCTCACATTATCATTATAATTTTTGATTGTCTTTTGTTTCAGATAATTATGAATCAGGTCTTGTCTGTTTCTAGATAAAGGAAGAAACATTCAGTATTTTAAAGAAAACTTATGTATTGATCAGAGACTTCTTTAATTCATGGAGAAAAATAGATTTTTCTCAATATTGAAAATCCTCTATTAATATATAGTCAGGTCAGTCTCCCAATTTAGGAAAGCAATATTGTTAGTACGGTACTACAGCATTGTTTGAGAATAAATAGTTAAGATATGCCTCATTTTAAATGAGATAGTAAACATAATCTAAGTAGTGTACTGGCCTGTTATCTAACATTGTTATCATCCTGAGTTTGTTTGGTTTTTTTTTGTGTCACTGATTACCTGCTCAATTTTCTAATAATACTATAAAATGGTATAAAATGTGACGGCCTATACATGATAAAGTTCATTCACTTTATCTAATAGCTGACTTTACTGCTTATATTTTTCCATCCTTCCATTCCCCGTCCTTTCTTTGTTTCTACTTCTCAAGTTAGTCAAATCAGTTAGAAACCTTTTTTGGAATGTGAATACCATTTTTCTAACCTCTGTTATCATGAGCTATTCTTTTGCATTTGTGTTACAGATTGCTATTTCTAAATGCACCTTTGTTCAATTTCTGTATCGGACTTAAAAAAAAAAAGTGTTCTATCACAGTAGTCATTTCATATTTGGACATTTTTAGAATTCTGGCATGTCTTTTCATTCAGGAGTACTGTCTTAATCCCAGCAAGAACAAACTCACACAGGCCCCAACTCTGATAAGATCGTTCCGGCCTCATGAAGACTGGATAAGCTCCTTAGAGATGTGTGAGCTGGGCGGCCGCTCACTGATTCTCTCCGCCTCTGCAGACTGCAGCGTTCGTGTGACTGATGTCTGTGGTGTTCCTGTCCAGATCTTTGGTCAGGTAGAAATATTGCTTCTTTACTATTCTAATATTTACTTGACATTTAGTATGAACTTGGCCTGGTTTCCATTTGAATCTCATCGGCTAGTAAATTTCATTAGTCATGAAAGAACTGACTTGATTTTTGCAACTATAGCTCCAGGCCTCCCTTATTAACCATGGCAGTTCCATCAAGTAGAGGACACCGGAGACATGGAAAGATGGGGGGCTTAAGCAGCTTAAAATACGTAAGGATTTCTGAGCAAAATTTCTCCGCCAAAATAAGTGGATCTCTTCAGTTTCAAAATTCAGTAGAAATACAGTGTGGATAATTGTACTGCATTACTATAAAATAGATAGATGACTGTGACACTCAGATAATAATCAGGCAATAATCAAATATAGAAAATTAAAAAAAAAACAAATCTTTTGTGTTCATTGTCTGATTTATTCCTGCCAAAATCACATTCATTAATCTTTTCTGAGTTTGTCCTGTTCTAAGGTCTCTATGTGCATGCTATGTTGCTTCAGTCATGTCTGACTCTTTGTGACTCCATGGACTGTAGCCCACCAGTCTCCTCTGTCCGTGGAATTCTCCAGGCAAAAATACTGGAGTGGGTTGCCATGCCCTGCTCCAGGGGATCTTCATGACCCAGGGACTGAACCCTCTTCTCTTCTGTCTCCTGCGTTGGCAGGCGGGTGCTTTACCACTAGTGCCACGTGGAAGCCCTACATGAGTTATTTCATGTAATCTTCATAATTGCCTGTCCCATTAGGGAGGGATGCTCATTATTCCCATTTTACATATGAGGAAACAGAGGCACAGAGAGTGTGAATCAATTGCTGAGGTCACAGACACTAACAAGTGGCTTTGAATTCAAGCTGTCATTTCACAGCTCATGTTTTTAACTTCTTCCTCCCATGAAACTAAGCTCCGATTTATATGAGCTTACAAAAAATTGGAACCGGAGGTCTTGAAAGAAAGAAAATATTTATTGTCTCATATTTCTTTTTTCCACTTGTTTTCATGGGAACTCAGTTCCTAGTCCCTTTTGTTTGGGGGACAATATAGCAGTTTGTTCTATTTCAACCAGTACTGTTCAGACATGGTGGTAAGAGCTCACCCTGGCACTTCAGTTTCTGCCTGGCTGGTTGACTTAGCCCTAGTCAGCAGCCTTGGATGCCACTCTCATGCCCTGAGTATGGCGGTTCCCTTCATGCTGGAAGACAAAATCTGTTGGTGTTCCTTTTGTGGAGTCAGCTTGAGGACGTCAACCTGTGCTGCCCCAATTCCGTACAGCCCTTGCAGACGTGGAGGGCGGTGGTAAATCAGAAAATGATGGTAAATTGGTGGGTGGATTGGCTGGGTAATGTGGGAGTTGCCACGTGACAGCCAAGAGCTGAACAGCCTCTTCTGCTCTGTAAATAAGGCAAGTGCTAGACTTTTCTCAGCAAAAAGAGTGTCTGTGTGGGAGCTCAAATGGGTGTGTGGGCAGTTGTGGTGAGAGAGACAGCATGGGGCGCGGCTGGCATTCTGAACATAAAAGGAGTTGCAAAGCTGGCAGCTCTAGAAGTTACTGCAATCCTGACACTGCTACGAGGCCATGCCACACGGGCTCTGGTAAAAGGAGGTGCAAAGAAACAAAGAGTCATTTGGCAGGTGGTGTCTGGAGCAAAAGTACCTTTTGTGTGTGTGTGTGTGTGTGTGTGTGTGTGTGTGTGTGTTAGTTGCTCAGTTTTTTCCGACTCTTTGGACCCCATGGACCTTAGATGATGCTAAAGCAAGAAATAGGACTGTTTTAGGTATGGGTGCCACAAAAACTGTGTCCAGAAAGCACAACCTGTGTGGAAATTTTATTAGAATTAAGAAATATATGCTAGTAAAACTGTTCATTTGTATACCTTTGGTCGTTTTCCTTAGTTGTTTTGTAGTCTTTTGTCTTTCAAAGGAGTTCAGCCTCTAAAAGCCTCCGTGAAAACAGTTTGGTTTTATCCCTTCTGTTCAAGATAGCCCGGGTAGTTTTAGAAAGTAAAGGCTGGCAAAGCAGAGGACAGCTGGGTTTTCTAGTCCCTTCTGCCTGAGCTTTAATTTTTTTTTTTTTTTTGAGAACTCACTTTTATTAAGCTCTTGGATATGGTGCTGCTAGTTTCAAGGGCCATAGGAGGCAGTGGGAGGGGAAGAACATAAAATGGAGGGGAGGAATAAAAAGGAAATTAGTAGATAACTGGAAAAAAGCAACAGTGAATGTTCTTCTCATAGTTTGAGCAGAGGCATGCTTTCACAGAAAGATATGGTAGGCAGATGGAAATACTTAGATAAGAAGGGACTCCATTTGTAAATATGACTAAGGTCAGAACAATTTTTTCCTGATCCAACTTGATTTGTATAGCATAGTGACCTTTGACCTATATTTGAATGTTGCATTTGTCTTTTAGTTGAATTAATTTTGGTCTAGTAGTTATAAAAACAAAAGGAAAGGCAATCATGTATTTTAATTTCCTTCATTAAGGCTTCATCTTCCGATCGCATTCAATTTGATTAACGTATTCAAAATTTCATGTAATTGCGGTTCAGTAAATTTCATGAAAGAAGTTTTTTTTCTTAAAAACTGTGAATCAGTTTTACAACATAGCTATTGATCTGAGGTTGGTTTCCAAGTTAGATTTTTAAACGTAAGTAGTATGCTATGTCTATTTCTAGAGTTGGAGAGATGGAGTGGGGATGTTTTATCTGTGGAGATACATTTATCCCAGGAAACTGTCAGACGATTGTGGTATAAAAAGAAGTGAGGTGGTCTGTGTGCTTCTTCAGTGTCCGTCACAGCATTGACCACTGTTGTGCTCTGCAGAGTTTGTGTTCCGGTGCCCCCTCCTCAGCTGATGCTTCTGATACTCAGTGACTTTGATTGACCTTATTCACCCAGTGTTTAAAATTTAAGTTTCCCATGTTTGAACATGAGTTTTCACATAAGATCTGTATTTCTTACTTCTCTCGGAAAAGAACATATGTCATTCCCTGAGAGTAGCTATGGCTCCCTTAATGGAAAATGGGCTTACTCTAAGTCAGTGTAGTCCCATCTTTCTTTCCCTTTTGCTTATGAACACTGAGGCTGAATTTAATTTACTATTTATTATCCTATATGAGACCTGATCATTCATCGACACTATATTCCTGGGCCTTGGAGGCATTCTACTCTGTAAATCCTTCTGACAAAGGTTGATCAGTTGCAGGTGAGATATGCTGGGGATCCCTAATGTTCCCTCATCATACGGGCTGTGTTCCCTGAGGCAGTCCTGTGAATACAATGTGAGCTGGTAGAAGACAAATTATAACTTCAGAAAATTTCTGTTTGCTTCTTATGATGCATTCCTTTCTAATTTTATTAAACTTACATGTGTATGTTCCATCTCCCTTTTAAGACTGTAAGCTCCTTGAGAACTTACATATCTCCTTCATTTTTGATGTCCTGAGGACTTCAATAAAGAATCTAGCACGTTTAGTCACTACACTCCTGCCCCAGTCTTTGCTACCCCATAGACTTTAGTCCACCAGACTCCTCTGTCCATGGGATTCTCCAGGCAAGAAGATGAGTGGTTGCTATGCCTTCCTTCAGAGGATCTTTCTGACCCAGGGATCGAACCTGCATCTCTTATGTCTCCTACATTAGTAGGCAGGTTCTTTACCACTCGCTCCAAGTGGGAAGCCCAAATGTTCAAGGAAAATACATTTTATAAAAATAAATCTCTCTCTCTCTCTTTTTTTTTTTAGGAAAAGCATTGGCAACTTGAAAACTGTTTTTCTGTTCCTAAAAGAGACACTAATTTAATGGGAAATAAGATTCAAGAGAAAAGCATAAAGGAAATTCCTTTATTTTCTAAGGAGGAATCATGTTTAGACCCATCAAAACATTCGCTACTTGATAAGAAAACATACAGGTTAGTACATCTTCTCTGTAAAGGGTAAAATTGGCCCCCAGTTCCTTCTATGCTCTGGGGAATGTCCAAAGACTACCTCAGGATTTCGCTCACATTCTGATCATTGGTAGATGTGCGTGTGTGTGGCAGAGGGAGAATTTATATTCTCAGGCTGATGTCTGATTCTTACTTCTTGTCTCTTGGTAATGATTGATTTCTATCCTGTCTTCTAGTCTTCTGTGTCTACTCCATCATCAACCTAATTTTGGAAATTAACCCTTTTCTTCAAAAGCAATATATGTGTGTATGTATGTACGTGTCTATCTAGCTAGCTACCTCTCTTAGAATGTATGTCAGATTTTACTTCTGGTTTTGGTAAGGCACACAGAGATTTGTGGTCTTCCCAGGTGTTTCAGTGGTAAAAAATCCACCTTTCCATGCAAGAGCTGCAGGAGACGAAGGTTCGATCCCTAGGTCAGGAAGATCCCTGGAGTAGGAAATGGCAACCCAGTCCAGTATGCTTGCCTAGAGAATCCCATGGACACAGGAGCCTGGCAGGCTATAGTCTATAGATTCAAAAAAAGTTGGACATGACTGAGCATGCCTGCACTCATGGAGGTTTATGTGACAGAAGTTCAAAGAGCTTAACTTTGAATATTGAACATCACTCTCATTCTACGACTTCTAGTCTTTCCTTCCTGCTGTTTAGTCATTTCATCTCTTCTGCCACTCAGATGGATCTCATTCTTACATTCTTCTAACTCTCTAATGCCAGGCAGTTTTAATTTTTTTTTTTTTTATTGTTGTTGTTGTTGGTTTGTTTTCTATATTCTTGCTAACTCATGGTCTCATAATTTCATCTTTTGTATTAAACAATTTTTTTAGAAAACAATTTTATTCATTATGTTTTCTTTGATACAGTTGGCATTTCTATTACCATGTGACTCTATTATTTTTTTAAGCTCTATAGAAAAATTGCATAGAAAGTAGAGAGTTCATACATACTCTGCCCTCAGCCCATACAGTGACAAATGTTAGTGTGGTACATTTGTTACAATCCATGAACCAGTGCTGATACTTTATTATTAACTAAAGTCCATAGTTCACATTTAGAGGGTAAAGTTGAGCATTCTCTGATGACACTACCCAGAGACCTTCGCCTTGCACTTTTCTAAATTAATGCATTCTTTGACCAAACTCTTGGGACTCAACCCCACCAGTTGGGGTTTTTCTGTTCTAGTCTCCTCACACTGGCAGCCTTGCCTCTTGCATAACTTCCCTTGGGTTAACTTCTGCTTGGCCAATAGGAAACCCACACATCCTTCCCACCCCAGCTCCTCGACAGTCACTCCTCCTCCTGCTCACTGGGGCAGTTTCAGTCGTAGCAGACCGTTTCAGATATTAATTCACTGGTTCATTGTATCCCTCTAAGGGTTATCCTGGGCAGCAGATGTTTAGCTTTTTGCGTGGCTTATGTGAATGGAAGCTAATACTGAGGGGAAGAGTCCCTCCTCTTCCATGAGGGTGGGACTCAGTGCTTACCTGTGACTCTTTCCAGTGCAAGTCTCTCTTAGAATTTCTGCATCCTTAGTCTCTTTTTGTCGTAGAGTGGTGGTTGATCTGAGCATCACAAGATCAGTTTTGGGGCCACGTTCCTGACAAAGGGGGTGAGCACAAGGGATTGATCTAGCACCTCACTTTGAAATGTGGGAATGCTGTCTATCTCTTAATTAATTATTTTGCTTTCAGACTTTTGGTACCTCTGTTGATAAGGAGGTAGGAGGAAAAAAAAAATTCCCTTTTAAACATCCTGTTACACTAAATTACCCTTTGGTATTTGTTCTTCCATTTCCTTGAATTATGGCTTGCTAAAATGTCAAGTGGCATTTTGCTTTTAGGCAGAAGAATCTTTCAATAGAGAAATATAGCATGACTGATCCTGTACAAGAATAGAATGCCGAGAATGGAAAACTTGGTGTATGGTAAAATGCCCCCCCCCCCCCCCAGCCACCCAACTTAATCAGGAAATAAAGTTACCCCAGGGTAACACCAATTGATCATCATTTCTCTTTCTGTGACACTTCCAGAAGAGTGAATCCAAATGTCCACAGATTCTTATTTATTTCAGCCAAATACTAATTTCCCATTCCTTATGACAGTCTCAGTTATTTAATTTTAATCAACCTTTCCTTAGAGTTCAAAATTAGCCTTTTGAACTCTTTACTTCTTTTCGGACTTCTGTCTCATCTTATTGCCTTTCCTGTTGTCCCATGACACTCGTCTTCTGAAAATCAGTGCTGATGTGTAGATACTTAAATTCACAGATTTCTCTTAAAACGAGAGCTTTGCACCTGCCGGATTAGATAAGACTACAGCAGAGAGATCCTCTTACCTTTGCTATATATTTCTGTGGGCCTTGGGAATGGTTTCTGGCAGTAAAGATAGAAGATATCCCTGTTTACTGTATCTTTTCAAGTGACAATACGAAATATCTGTGATCTTTACAACTTCTGCCTGTAATTCAAATGGGTAGTTGGCATAATTTAAAAAAATTGTAGTAAAGAGATAGTAAAGAATAATGCCATTTTGAAATTTTTGAACTAATTGGAAGAAAAAAATTAAAAACATATTCTTAGAATTGACTTGGCAAGTACAGCCGTGACTTCTCCCAGAAACATGTTCATGAATCCTATGGAGAAAACCTACAAATGCAATACAACTGTCAGATGTAAAGTATCTTTTGTGGTCTTCATCCAGTATTGAAGAGATTATAGATTACCTTTTACCCAGAAAATGATTATTCTGGAGAATGTGCCCTATTCCTAATCGGATCAGGAAATCCAAAGAGAAATCATTCCAGTTCTCTTCTATATGCAAAGTATGAAAGAAAAGTAAATACATGAAAGAATTTAGAGAGACTAAAAGGGGAAAAGCACATTTGGGTATGCAGGTGGGGAGATGTTTAAATGGAGAGGGAGGAAAATAAGAGAGAGAGATACAAAAAGAAAAAGCCAATAAGAAATAGAAGAAGCAGGAATAGAGAAGGAAAACATTAAATCATGTAAAGCCATGTTCTCACCTTAACTCCTAAGATTCTCTTTCCAGGATAAAATCTTTGCATTTATTATGTTCTGTCTTATACATAAACATCAGTTTTCCATTGACTTAAGATATTTTATGATATTATGTGTGAGAAGAAGGTAGGTGGTAAAATGTCATCTTCAGTTTAAACCTGAGGAGATGAATGAAGATGAGTATGGAGTTATGGGGTTTAACAGAGAATAGGAAGTTCTAATGCTTAGTTAATAATTAACCCAAAGAAATAGATTTTCCCTTTCTGTAGTTTCTACTAAAGTCATATTACCATCAGAAAATGGAAAAAAAATCAAATGACTAAAAAGATAAAATACAGAAACAAAACCACAGTGTACATGCATTTTTCTTAATGTATGGCAATATTTGGTCTCTGGACTCACACGAAAGTACTCTAATCTAGATAAATTACAGATAAAATGAATAATTTAGGCAATATAACCTTAGAATATTTCTTTATCATGAAAATAATGCATGTCCATTAGGAGAAAAATTGGAAATACAAATAAGCAAGACGAAAAAGATGAAAATAAATCATTAACAGCAAAACCACCACTAACACTTAGGCATTTCACGCTTCAGGTTTTGTTCTGAGCATGCTACAGCAACTAAACAAATATGCATTTTATAAAAATGAGGATGTAGTATACATAGTTTGTAACCTGTTTTACAACCTAAAAAACATATAGGTAGTACATTTCTATGTTATTTAATATGAGTGTCCCCAGATATCAATATTTGTGACAACTCCTTAGGAATTATTACGTAGCTTTCTAAACATTCTCTTCTTTTAAATATCTAAACTGAGTACAAGTTTTAACTGGGAACATTTCTTTAAATACCTTCATGCATACGCATTAGAATACCTGACCACATTCATCATTAGAATAAATTATTTGAAACGGAGATGTTGAGTCAGAATTTTAAAGGTCTCTGAGTCTTGCTAAATCGCTGTCCCAATGATGTGTGGGCTCTACCACCAGCAGGAAAGGGAAATGACTGTGTCTGAACCAACACTGCATGTTGTCATTGTCTTAAAATTGTTGCTCTGATAGACTGTCAGTGTTTTAAGTTGGACTTTTAAATTAATTGTGAGAATAAACATTTTTCACATGTTTATTAATCTTTAATAATTCAGTAACAAATTTGAAAGAGGTGTCTGATGTCTGGTAGACTAATTCCCGATCCAGCTGTAAGAAAAGCATATTCCAGCCGTATCTTGAGTAAACCCTATAGGCTATACTCACGATCGTACAGATAGCCTTCTCTGTTATTGAACCACTCTTCATTATAGAATGACTCTAATGGTAAGTCAGACCTATCCATCTGAGCACACTCTGATCCTTCTTTATTCTTATGCTAGGGCAACAAAGAGCACTCTGTCTTTGGAGTGCTCCAGAGCACTCCGTCTTCTATGATCTCACACATTTTTCTTTGGCTACCATTAAAAAAATATTTATGGTGAAAGGATTATTTATTAGAAGCCAGGGTAAAAGAATTAGTTGAGAAATGAAACATAAATTTCCATTAATTTCTCAGTAAGTTTGTATAAAACAGAAGGCACACTTACTGATTCTTAAACATATGAGATGATTATGTACTAAAGTCCATATTATTATTAGAGGGTAACTGATAGTATTATTTGTATGCTTGATTTTCTAATCATTCTGCCAGTAGAGCTTATGTGGGAAAATAGGAGTAATTGTAAATATAAATAATTTAAATATAAGATTAAAAAAAGAATATTAGAACTGACTGCATACACAGGTGCTTAGTCGTGTCCAACTCTGTGTGACCTTATGGACCATAGCCCACCAGACTTCTCTGTCCATGAGATTGTTCATGCAAGAATATCAGAGTGGGTTGCCATGTCCTCCTCCAGGGTATGTTCCCAATCCAGGGATCAAATCATCTCCTGCATCGGCAGGCAGGTTCTTTACTGCTGAGCCATCGGAGAAGCCCCAGAACTAACTTTTGGGAATATTGGAACACCTTCTGTCCTAAAGTGATAGTAGTCAATACTTATTAAGCTCTTACTGTGTGCCAGGCGTTGTTCTAAGGTTTTTATGGTTTAGCTCATTTAATCGTCACTATAATCCTTGGCTATGTATGGGTGTGAGAGTTGGAGCCTAAAGAAAGCTGAGAGCTGAAGAATTGAAGTTTTTGAACTGTGGTGTTGGAAAAGACTCTTGAGAGTCCCTTGGACTGCAAGGAGATCAAACCAGTCCATCTTAAAGGAAATCAACCCTGAATATTCATTGGAAGGACTGATGCTGAAGCTGAAGCTGAAGCTCCAATACTTTGGCCACCTGATGTGAAGAGCTGACTTATTGGAAAAGACCCTGATGCTGGGAAAGATTGAAGACAAGAGAAGGGGACACAAGAAGATGAGATGGTTGGATGGCATCACCAACACAATGGACATGAGTTTGAGCAAGCTCTGGGAGTTGGTGATGGGGAGGGAAGCCTGGTGTGCTGCAGTCCATGGGGTTGCAAAGAGTCGGACATGACTGAGCAACTAACTGAACAGAACTGAACTGATAATCCTTGGTGGTATCCACAGTTGTGATCTCCATTTCATAATTAGGAAAGCAAGACAGAAAAAAGTTAAGTGACTTACACAACCCATAAGAGGTGAGCCAGGGACCCCAAAGCAGGCTCCAGAGTCAATACGCTTTGCTGTTGCTCTCTTCTGCCTGTGCAACGATCAACATGTGACAGTACTGAAATTTTGTTGGTCTCTGAGTCAAGTGATCAAATGTTTTGTTAAGCACCTGCTATGGGTAAGCAACTACTCTAGGCACCTTCACTCCCTTTAATGCTCAATAGGGCACTTGGGACCTTGACACTCATCATTCCTCCCTTGTACAACCAGCACTGAGAGATGGGAAATATGGTCTCTCCTTCTCATAGAATTGATGGCGAGGATACCAGAGTCCGTAGTAGGCCCTCATCTTGCATCACCCCATAAGACATTTTTGCAAAAGTTTTAAACTCTATCTATGCTCTTTATTAGCTTCCCAGGTAGAGAACCCCCAGGCTAGTGGTAAAGAACCACCACTTCCCCCGCCCCCAGCCCATGCAGGAGATCCAAGAGATGTGGGTTCAATTCTTGGTTCAGGATGATCCCCTGGAGAAGGAAATGGCAACCCACTCCAGTATTCTTGCCTGGAGAATCCCATGGACAGAGAAGCCTGGCAGGTTACAGTCCACAGGGTTGCGAAGAGTTGAACATGACTGGAGAGACCAGCACATGCACGCATTCTCTTTATTTGGCTTCCGAGGTGGCTCAGTGGTAAAGAATTTGCCTACCAATGCAGGTGAGGTGAGTTCAAACCCTGGGTCAGGAAGATCCCCTGGAGGAGGAACTGGAAACCCATTCCAATATTCTTGCCTGGAGAACTCCATGGACAGAGGAGCTTATAGACTGACAGGCTACAATCCATAGGACTGCAAAGAGTCAGACATGACTGAGCATGCACACCCGCATGCTGTTTATTACATCCTTTAGCTTCTTTGTATTTGTCTACTAGGAATACTGGAAACTTGGGAGTATTCATCTCTTTCCAGTTCCCTGTATATTTTCATAGTCACCATTTTCCCAGAAGTCAAATGCCTTTGCAAATGAAGCAATAGGTTGGCCTTTGTGGTTTTGGGGAAAATTTCTACCTACCTTCAGTCTTTTGGATGGCAAAGATTTCCTTTAAAAAAGTTATAATTCCAAATAATTTATGTAGATACTCCCCCCAATCAAGGAAGTAGAGCTTAACTTTCCTCTTTATCTGCCTTCAGAGAGTATTGTGTAGACATTAAAGGAAAAAGTAACTTTGCTGAGACCTGGTAAGCAACCTTGGCCAGTTGATAAAGTTTACATCAAACAGTGGTAAGTCAGGTCAATAGTATGTGCCCTTGATAAACTGTGGGCTTCCCTGTGGCTTAGTTAGTAAAGAATCTGCCTTCAATGTGGGAGACCTGGATTCAATCCCTGGGTTGGGAAGATCCCCTGGAGAAGGGAAAGGCTACTCACTCCAGTATTCTGGCCTGGAGAATTCCATGGACTGTATAGTCCATGGGGTCAAAAAGAGTCTGATAGGACTGAACGACTTTCACTTTCACTTTGATAAGTGGTAATGAACATAACATTTCACCTCTCTTATCTTTCTTCCAACAACTCATAATCCCCATCTAAGCATTAGAAAAGCATCAGACAAACCCAAATTGAAGGAGATTCTACCAAAAAACTGACAGGTGTTTCTTAAACCTGTTAAGGTCATCTAAAACATGCAAAACCTGAGAAATTGTTTTATACCAGAGGAAACTAAGGATTCAGAAAACTAAATGTAATGTGGGATCCTGGGACAGGAAAAGAGCAGTTAGAAAAAATGGGAATCCTAATAAAATACTACTAATAATGTACCAGTATTGGTTTTGAAATTGTGACAAATGGTAATATAAGATGTTAACAATAGGGAAAATTGGATGAAGGGGTTCCAGAACTCTCTACTGTCTTTATAAATTTTCTGTTAATCTATAACTACTCTATAATGGAAATTTTACTTTTAAGCTCATTAAATTTGAGAGATAAAGTCAACTAGGATAGAGGAAAAGGAAGGAGGGAAATTAATGTTTATTGAATACTATTATTTATTAGACACATCACTCAGCAGTCATCCTTCTTACCTCCTTTAACACCACGATAAGAATTACATGCAGAGTGGGAAATTGAGGCTGAGAGGATAAGAAACATCTCAAGGGTCTATGAAAAAGTGAAAGTGTTAATCACTCAGTGGTGTCCAACTCTGCAACCCTGGGGACTGTAGACTGCCAGGCTCCTCTGTCCATGGAATTCTCCAGATCAGAATACTGGAGCGGGTTGCCATTCCTTTCTCCAGGGAATCTCTCCAGTCCAGGGATCAAACACGTGTCTCCTGCATTGCAGGCAGATTATTTACCATTTGAGCCACCAGGGAAGCCCCAGAGTTCTATAGCTGTTCAGTATGTAACAAAAGTGGGAATAAAGATTAGAAGGGGAAGTAGTAATCACAAAGGGTTAAAGGATGCAAAGGAAGGAGGCAGAAGGAAGAGGGCAGTCCCTGTGACTCTCAACAATTTTGTGAAAATAGGGATGTTTTCTGACCAGACACTTTCCAAGAAAATAATAATTTTTGGCAACATGACTTGTAGCTGTTAAGGCTGAGGTCTATGACAGTAAATGTTAAATATATTTGAAATCATTTCCTGTTTGCTGACTGGAATTATATACCACCATGTAATGGTTTTACTTCCTGTATTTTATTGATAAAAACTTTTTCTGTGGATTCAAGCTAATCTAAAGTTTTCATGTAGATTCATATGACAAGCCTCAAAAATACTGAGTTATTTTTTTCTTTTTTGCATTTTGGATACCATAAGTGAAGATGCAGGCATAACGATGGATAAAAGAACTTTTGATCAATAACATTAATTAGCCCATATAATTTACACATAGGGCAAGGATAGTGTGCATTTCTGTGACATTTTGAGGACAGGACTTCTGCTTAACTGACTTTCCTTCTGGGACCTTTGCTTAACTGACTTCTCCTTCTCTGTGACTCTTCCTCTTTTATACCATCACCTGGCTAGGCCTTTTACTCAAAGATGTAACTTGATTAGTGTAAACAAATGTCACTACTTAAGTCTTCAGGATAGAGATTTTTGTTGTTGTTGTTAAAGGTATATATTTACAGCCAGAAAGTGTCTGTTCATCCTTTGTGGTTGATTTTTATTTCATCATAAATTATTTTCTTCCAGTGTCAGACCCTCAGAAGTCATAAACTTAGGTGTGAAATATATGGAGAGAAATGTTTATAAGAAAAAAACACATGACCTTTACAATGGTGGAATTATACAAAAATCATGCAGTAAGTTATCACTGTTGATATATTTTTATTATGTTATTACTTTATAGATTGTTACAAAGAAAACAAATAACTATGCTATGTGCCAGGAATATTGGTGGTGGTGGTTTAGTCACTAAGTTGTGACCAACTCTTGCAGCCCCCAGTGGACTGTTGTTTGCCAGACTTCTCTGTCCATGGGATTTCCCATGCAAGAATACTGGAGTAGGTTGCCATTTCTTTCCCCAGGGGATCTTCTTGACTCGGATTGAACCAGGAATGTTGGTATTTCATAATGAACCTGAATAAGGTCTTGTGATCTCCATTGAATAAAGGGAAGGCAAAGAGGTTCAGAGATGTGGAGTGACTTCTCCAAGCCTTCACAATCAACAAGCGGCAGAAGTGTAAAGTCTAAGCCAGAAAACATGTGGAAAGTGCCCAGTATAGTTTCCAAAATAGAGTTGGCACTGAAATGTTAATTTTCTCCCCTAAGTGTTTAAAAGATAAAAATAAAATTAAAACTTTTTTTTCTCTCAGAAAGCCCCAAACCACACAGAACAGTGTATTTTTTATTTTTATTTTTTAGTTTTGGCAGACTAGATAAAGAATTATTTTAAAAACTAATGAAAACAAAAAAATTATTATCATACTGAAGTGTATTATTTAGATGAGTAAGCTCCATCATATAACAAGAATATTTCACTCACTACAAATCTTTTGTCACCTTATGTCCAAGGGGGTGCTGCACTTTCATAGAGCAAATATGCTAATTTCTGTTGAAATTTTTGCTGTCAAAAGATACATTATTATTTGTTAATATTCAATGCATATTTATAAACTAATCTGCTCCATAGGGATTTTGCCAAGATTACATGAAATAATTATATGTGAAGCACTTAGTGCTTGGCATATTATAAAAACTCAATACAATTTTATTACTAATATTATTAATTATTATTAGTATTATACCTTGGAGCACAACTTTTGGAATGATATATGTTTGAGTAGATGTCCAAAGTCTGCCATTTACCAATGATACTTTACAGGTTGTGAATATTTCTCCTTTGGTTTGACATACACTTGTTCTCAAAGTATGTTCTCTGGTCTACCAGAATTAGCATCACTGGAAACTTAGAAAGGTAAATTCTGGGGCCCTATGCCCACCCACTGGAGAAGGAAATGGCAACCCACTCCAATATTCTTGCCTGGAAAATCCTATGGACAGAGGAACCTGGCGGGCTCAGTCCATCAGATTGCAAACAGTCGGACATGGCTGAGCAACCAAGCCTCCCCACCCAACTAAATCAGAAACTGGAGCGGTACAAGTGGTTTATGCTTGAACAAGCCCCGCAGATGACTCTGATATCTGGTATGGTTTGAGAATCACTGACATAGCTTGTCTCTGAGTAGATGCTGGTTACAAGACAACAGAATGACAAAAGCAGTTTTTACCCTAGAGCTAACAATCAAGAACACACAGAATCGCATCTTTCTAATTAACCATTTTAGTTCCCCAACCTGGGATCCAACCCATGGCCCCTGCAGTGGAAGCAGAAAGTCTTAACCATTGGCCTGCTAGGGAAGTGCCTAGAGTCCTGACTTGAATTAAGTTTTTGCAGACTTCTTTTCCATTTGCAAGGGGCTTCCCCAGTGGCTTAGCAGGTAAAGAATCCACCTGCAATGCAGGAGACACAGGAGCCTTGGGTTCAAGCGCTGGTTGGAGAGATCCCCTAGAGAAGGAAATGGCACCCAGCTCAGTATTCTTGCCTGAAAAATCCCATGGACAGAGGAGTCTGGTGAGCTATGGTCCATGGGGTTGCAAAAAGTCAGACATGTCTTAGCGACTAAGCACACAAGCATTCCATTATCCATTTATCCCATGAAGCGAAAAAAAAAAAAACAAAAAAACTTTCCACTCTGTCTGAGACTGTGCTTGTAAAGCCACAGTTACAAGTCTTCCTTCTCATTATCTCATCATGTGAATCATAGATATACTAACGCAGCCCTGGTTTACATTATAGCACAATGAAATTGTACCTGCATATTCAAAATTTTAGATATGTTGTTAAATTAAATACTGGAAAATAGGTTTCACCTCACAAAGCCTGCACTTTTCTTGCAGAAAAAAAGAGAAACGGGTTTTTTTTTCCAAAATTGCAGAATACTCATTTTCAAGGGAAGATCACAAAAGAATACAAAATGAAAAATAAATGAATGGGGAGTCTTGAGTTTCTTTTTGTCCCTTTGAATAAAAGGACCATGGCTTTATCTTGAACAGCTGTGTTTACAGGGTTTGCTGATCACTGCAGCTGTACCAGCTGAGTAACAGGAAGGTTAAATTAAAAAAAAAAAAAAGAAGTTAACTTGGAAATGTGCTAGCTCTTTCTGAGGAATTAATGATATTGTACTTTTTTTTTTTTCCCCATCCTCCCTTAAAACCTGCTGTTGTGAAGGCAGTTTTAGGTCATTAAGCATTGGAACGTTGAAAGAGCTACCTGAAGTGAATAAACCAGCTTTTCTTCTAGACCCTGAGAAATACTTTAGGGAAGGCCCAGAGGAGCAGTGCCCCCAAATTCCAGAGTTTCCATCACTTTCTGAAAGTAAGTCCTCAACCACTGTACCACTTCATCCTTTCTCCCCAGGAAACTCAACCGATTAAGAAAACGAAATGGAGAAACGTGAAGGTAACACATGTTCGCCTTGTAGATGGCAGTGAAATGAAGTGTGGTTTGACTGTTAAGATTTATAGCTTAGTTGCTGGTCAGTGCTCACAGAAAGGACAGCTAATGGACTGAAATACATAAAAGGAATATTTTTATTTTGCCACTTTTCTGAAGTCAGAAAGCCATAAGTAATATGATTCTGCTATGAATGAGAACCCTTCCCCCCTGCCAATAATCTGAATTTTCAAATCTGATACCAGAGAAAGAGACATCCTAAGGCTGCTTCTGAACAGAATCTCTGACAATCTGGGTTTGTTCTTTTCATGTGAAACTCTGTAAATGGCGGCTACTTAAATTGTATTGTCTTAGAGACTTCCAGCTGCAATGCTAGGCTAATGGGATGAGAGGAAAAGAAAGCTTATCTTAGAACATAGAAGTGAATGGTCTCTGAACATTTGGAAACAAGATGTGCAAAAGAATGCTCTATTTTTTTCAGATTGTTATAGGCTTCCAAGTTTCTAAGAACTTAAAGAGTAATTCTGTACAAACATCCTACCCGCAAAGAGGGACACAACGGGAGTGCAGGCGATACAACCTGCTACTCGGCGAGGCACGCGGAAAGCATATGGACACCGCAGGGAACTCATTTAAAATAATTAATGAAAAGAGACATTTTCAGCTTGTAGTAGTCAAAAGATCAGAACTGCACTCTAACCATCTGAGATCTGTGGTTTTAAACTTTTCAAAAGGGGTTCAATCCTTGAGAAATAATAACCCTTGTAGGAAGGAGGCGTTTATGCTTACACTTGAGGAAGTTTAAGCCTCTTGTCTCTGCTTGCTTCCCGATTACAGCTGGTCAACATTTGTTTGTTTGTTTGTTTTTAATTCCACTTGTAAGCAGGGTACAGCTGCCATTCCTCACCACTGTATTTCCACTCTAGTTATTATCAGCTTCCTTTGCTTTTTCTCAGTTTCTCTTTTCTAAATCTAGCATTTATTTGCTCTCAGGAGGATCATCTATGATACCTGCTCATTTCCCTTTAAAAACATGAATCCATAAATGGTAGGGCTTTAAATAACTTTTAGTTCATCCGACAGGGCTTTCAGTCTATCAGCCAATTGCTTTTTCCCCAGGATGATTCATTTTCAAGAATAAACATGGGAGGACGTATCTTGTACTGCTGAGTCACAGGTGGAAGAGAATTTGGGGACCAGTAAGAAAAGATCCAGGGAGCCAGAACAAAGTGTAAAGGCAGTTCAGACGTGGAACATGTACCCCGGAGGAAACCAAGATGGAGCAGAGTCAGAATTGAGGCAAGAGAAATAGGAGAGGGAGAACGCAGAAACCTGAGAGCCAGGAAGTAGGAGAAAGAAATGATGAGCGCAGCAAATGATTCTCCTCAGACCCAGGAGCTCCTGTGTTTTTGAGGAGCCTTGCACATTCTGCAGCAGGAAAATTCTCCTTTGTTTTCAGACAACTGCTCCTCATGGGCAGGGAGGATGTGTAAGGGAAGGTGGGGGTGAATGACTGGTTGGAAATACTAAAACTGCAAAGAAACCTCTAATACATTTTCAAAGTTCAAAGAGAATTTTTTCTCCCAGATAACTTATATAATTTTTCCTGTAATTTCCACATGATTTTAAAAAGATGCTTTCTTTCTTTTGCTTTTCTATTTTATTCTTCAGCTTTTCTTTCTTTGCTCCCTTCTAAATATTTCTACTCATCTGCTTTCTCTGCAAGGAAAACAGTTCCTTTTTGAAAAAGTTTCATCAACTTGAGAGAGAGACAGATATAAACTATTGAGGGTGACGGAACGCATGACGCATGACACCACAAATGGCTTCTGTGGAAGCACCAGGCAAGAAGGCAGATTAAGTCTGTGCTGTGTTGTGCTTCACTCATGTCCGACCCTTGGTGATCCCATGGACTGTAGCCCGGCAGGCTCTTCTGTCCATAGGATGGAACCCAGGGATCAAATCCAGGTCTCCTGCATTGCAGGAGGATTCTTTACGGTCTGAGCCACCTGCCTGGGGCATAATGCTTCCCAGGTGGCCTTAGAGGTAAAGAACCCACCTGCTAATATAAGAGATGTAAGAGAAGCAGGTTCAATCCCTGGGTCAGGAAGAACCCCTGCAGGAGGCAATGGCCAATCCACTCCAGCATTCTTGCCTGGAGAAACCCATGGATAGAGGAGCCTGGCAGGCTATAGTCCATGGGATCCTAAAGAGTTGGATATGACTGAGGTGACTTAGCACACATGGGGCATCAGAAAGAATTAGTTCAAATTTCCTCTGACTAGTAGTGTTAGTCGCTCAGTCGTGTCCAACTCTTTGCGATCCCATGGACTATAGCCTGCCAGGCTCCTCTGTCCATGAGATGCTCCTGGCAAGAATACTGGAGTGGATTGCCATTCCTTTTCCCACAGAATCTTCCTGACCCAGAGACTGAACCCGGGTCTCCTGCATTGCAGGCAGATTCTTTACCATTTGAGCTACAGGGAAGACCCTGTGGACTTAAAATGGGTAGGAGTTCAAAGGGTGAGGAAGGAGAAGAGGAAGTCTAGACCAAAGAAACGTAAGGAAAAATGTAAGGAAATCAGGAGTGAAGTTGGGCAGACGTCCAAATGATTTCAAGCTGGCTGCAGTGGGTGACTTCAGACAGTGTCGTGTTGACTGAGTTTGACACAGATGAATAGAGTTGAGTTTGGAAGGTGTTGAGTTTGAGGTACTGGTGTGCTAGTTAGAAACAAAGGTCTGGAGAATGCCCCAGGATTGTAACATGCTCTGCATAATAATGGTCTTCAGCTAGCTGATACAGAAATCATGTCTGCTCATGCGTGTATTTAGCCTCCCTGGTGAATAGTGAATGCCTTCTCTGCTGGCACTTGTGCTGGATGGTGAAGGGACAGAGCTGACATGTAGAGGGACAGGCTTCAAAGTTCTTGAAGATTAGTTGGGGAAATAGATAAGGAAACAAATCATTATGTTGCAGGAAAGGGGACCTCTTCCAGGGCCTGAGAGTGGGCCCTTGTCTAATACTCAGAAATGAATTGTCTGAGGAGACATGTGTGCTGACAAAGGAAGAGACTTTATTGGGAAGGTGTGCCCAGGTGGAGGGCAGGAGGGTAAGGGAACCCAGGAAGACGGCCTTGCCATTTGGCTCAATGTGGTCTTATGGTAATGGGATTAATTTCCAGGTTGCCTTTGGCCAATCATTCTGACTCAAGGTCCTTCCTGGTGGCATGTGCATCACTCAGCCAAGATGAGTTCCAGTGGGAAGGATTCTGGGAGGGTGGAAGACTATACGGACTGGCGTCTCCTTTACACCTTCCCTGCTGATGGTGGCTTGTTGGTTCCATGTTCCTTACCAGGACTTATGGTTATTATGGTGCTTGGCCAGGGTGGGTGGTTTTAGTTAGTGTTTCCCCCTGGCAATTATGTTTTATAGCAGAGGCTATAATATTGGTAAGCCCTGGGCACTGTGGGACCACATGAAGATTCATAGATGATTCTCCAGAGAAACCAGATCATGCCTGAGCTAAATAGTAAAAGTTAAATCAATATTATTCAGATTAAAAAAAAAAGGAGTATATATTTCTTGCAAAGGAGCAGTGTATGCAAGGGTAAGGTGGTATGAGCAAGATGGATGGTGTGTGCTTAGGGAGCTATGTGTAGTCCCCTTTAAATGGCTGAGTTCTAGAAGGAACATGAGAATTAAGGCTAGAGAGGCAAATGGAAGCCAAAGCATAGAGCGCTTGGCTTGCCGTGTTAAGGACTTTGGTATTTATTTTACCAGAAATGAGGAGACATTGGAATGTTTCAGTCAACTGTTCTGAATTATCCCATTTTATCTCTTCTATTAATTCTTCAGTTTTTATATCAATTTGTTTTCATCATTATCCTTTTAATGATTATGATAAAGGTCACAATACTCTTTCTTGTGTCCTTTAGTTCTTCTTGGGGTACTAGGCTTCCAACTAGGATTACTTTCCTTCGTTCAGAACGCCCTGCAGTATTTCTTATGTCTGACGGGTCTGATGGTTAATCATTTTCCAGGCTTTTTGTTTCTGAAAGATGTGTTTATTTCATTTTGTCTTTGAAAGGATATTTTCACTGGATTTAAAACTCTAGGTAGCAGTATTTTAAAGATATTATATCATTGCTTCCTTGCTCCCATTGTTTCTGTTTATAAAGTTCCACTCTTCATACTATTGTTACTTCTTTGAATGTAATATTTTTTTATGACTTTTAAAGGTTTTTCTCTTTATGCTTGGGTTTTAGCAGCTTTATCATGCTGGGCATAAATACACTTTTCTCAGTATCTATACTGCTTGGGGTTGATAGGAATTTTTGAATGCATCTTTCTTCAATGTTGGATAATTCTCAGCTATTATCTTTATTTCTTTTCAATCATCACTTTCCAGTCCTGCTAGGATTGCTATTACACATATTTTGGACTTTAATTATATCACAAATGTTTCCTGTGTTCTTATATTTCCACTTTGTTTTCCTCTCTGGGCTTCATTTTGGATATGTTATATTGATTTATCTTTGCATTCACTAATCCTGTCTCCTTTGCAAGTCTTTTAAACCTATGATATCAGTTTCCAATGTTAGATTATATTTATATATGTGTGCATACATACATACATTCAGTTCTAAAATGCCATTTAAGTCATATATATATTCTAATTCTCAGTTGAAAATACTTATTACTTATGTTTTAAATTACTTTATGTCATCCATTTTGTCCAAATATTCTCTGTTTTCTTTAACATATTTATAATTTAAAGTCCTGGCCTGCTGACACCAATATCTGGATGATCCTTGGATCTGCTTCTAATATCTATTCTTCCTTTTTGGTTACTGGTCACATTTTATTTCTTTCTTGCAAGTCCTATAATTTTATACATTTTCTGGCACGGTTTTTTTTAATTGTATGACAGAAATTGTGTAAAAGATCTATAGGTAATGAAATTAATGTTATTTTCTTTCCTTAGTTGGGCGAACAGCATGAAGTGTGACTCGTGTTAATTCAGTTAGGAACTGAGTTCAGTCAGAGCCGGGTCATGGCTGCAGTTAGACTTTGTTTACTTTCAGTTTCAAATGTTTGTTTAAGGCCTCTCACGGTAGTGTAGTCATTGTCTTCTAAGTACTATAAGACTGCGGGAAATGTTCATCTGCCTCCCCAGTCCAATTCATGGTCTCCCACTCCATCCCAGCACTCAGATTAAGTCCTGTGGGGAACCCTGGGCACAGTTATAAAGTTCCTCTGGATTTCAGTCCACCACATCAACCCACACAGTCATCCAAAGCTCTTCTGATTTTCCTTTCCCTTTAGAAAAGTCTCTTTGTCTGTGCAAATCTGTTTCTTAGCAGTGCCTGGACAGGATTAATCCCCAGAGGGAAGAAAAGATTTGGCAATCTCAGCTCACCTGACAAGGTTCTACCATCTCATGTATTTTAATTTGATAATCTTTGTTTCCATAGCCCTCTTATGGCTTTAAGAATATAATTTCTGTAATTTATCTTTTTTTTCTTCTATCTAGTCCAGTGAGAAGGATGACCTGGGGCTACTTATATCCTACCCAGAAACAAAATTCCTTTTGAAATCTTGAAACAGGAAGATGCCATGTCCAGGTTTGCATTTTAGAAAGCTTTCTGGAAACTATGTGGTAGATGCATTATAATGGGGCTAAACTGAAGGCAGTGGATGTATCAGAGTTGTGGGAACTTGTATGACATCAACTACCTGCTTTTCCACATTCACTTTGCCTTTTACTAGTTGTTTATATCTGGATAAATTATATAACCTACAAATTCTCAGTTTTCTCATCTGTTGAATGGGACCAATGGTGCCTGGAATTGTATGGATTAATTTTAGCAGTGACTAGCCATTAATAAGCATAAATGGTAACTATTATTATTTTGAAGATAAGGAGACCCTGAAAGGAAGTAACTAATTTGAGAAGTGTTGCAGAGATAAATGAAAGGATTATGTGCCCTGGTGAGATGTTAAGACATGTATGATAGTCAGGTTTCTAGCCTGGATAACTGTGTCAATAAAAGAGGCAGTTATTGAGAGAGGACTTATAGGAGGAAGAGATGGTATAGAGTTAGTTTCAGACTGTGTTGAGACAGAGGTACGTGTGGGTCATCGACCAAGGAAAGTTAGCACTTTTCCAAGAAACTGTCTATAGTAGGGAGGAAAGACAAAGACCAATAACTGAAAAGCCACTATAAGTCAGGAGAACTACAGTCAAGGCATGTTTTAGAATTAGTTTTATGTTTTAGTTCATTTTTTTCTTCTAATTTTAGATAGAATATATGTACACTGTAAAACACTGGCTAGTAAGAAGTAAAGATATTCTAAAGAACACAGCAATAGGGAATCTAAAGAGCAGCCACTACTTCCAGGCCTGAGTTAGATGGGGGAAGATGCCCGCTAGAGCTGAGACCCAGACCTTGCGGGAGTGGGTTCATCTCCGTTTCATTGGATGGCAAGGTGGCAGAGCTGCAGGTGGAATTTGCAGAAATCTGTCCTCAGATTCTCTCCCATCCACAGGGGGTGCAGAACTCACTGCAGAGCCATGATGGGGGTGAGGGGAGGCTGTCACAGGGAGGAATCACACTGGTGGCCTTCCCCTTGCCTCCTGGGGTATTATGGAAAGTCGTTCACTGGATGGTGGCACACAGGTGGCTCTCTGCGGCAGTCACCTGAGAGCGTGACAAGGGAAACTGCTGGTTCTGGAGAAGCCATACTTGCATAACAAGAGTCTGGAGCTGGAGGAGACACGAGAGGAGCTGGGTCCTGGGGAAGCCATGATGTAGGTGTCTAGGCTGGAGGAGCAACCCTGTAGGAGGCTGGTGAGAGAAGCACCCACTTAGAGAGAAATCCAGTGTCCCTCTAGTGCCCTCTAGTGACAGAGCTCAGCATCATCCCAGCTGTTAAAGGAGAGCATTTACAGGACTCTGGCCCATATCACCTGGTGCTTAGTGGTGAAGAACCTGCCTGCCAATGCAGGAGACCTAAGAGATGTAGGTTCTATCCCTGGGTCTGGAAGATCCCCTGGAGGAGGGCATGGCAACCCATTCCAGTAGTCTTACCTGGAAAATCCCATGGACAGAGGAACCTGGAGGGCTACAGTTCAAGGGTGGCAAAGAGTCAGACACAGCTGAAGCGACTTAGCATGCTGGCACAGACCATTATCACACAGCAAGCAGTGAAGGGTAGAATGGGAACCGAGGAGCAAAACATTGGTAGTTGGCATAGTACCCTGTTCCCTGGCTATTCATGCTTTTTATTCCACTCCTGTTCTTCACAATATTTGGTAACCTTTGAAATCACAGTCATTATTCCTACCAAGTTATAAGGTGTCAATGGTTATGGTTGTCTTTTGAATAAAACCTGGAAGACTCAAAGCAATAAAGATATAGTAAGGACCAAATTTCTAACATAAGCATGGCTTCAAATCAAGACTACCATTTGCTACCTGTATGACCTTGATCAGGTCAATTAAACTCTCTATGCCTTAGTTTCTTCAACTAAAAATAGGCATCATATTTGTTACCCTCCCCATAATGTTGTGAACATTAGCACAGAGCCTGTCACCTAATCAAAGTTTAATACATTTTTTTAATTGATGATATTATTATATCATCAATAGCTTTATGACATAGGGATTATTATTGCTCCTATTTACTATATAAAGGGTCTCTGGCATAGGCTCTATGGCATAGAAGAAGAGTTTAAATAATTTATCTAGTTTTGCATAACCAGTAAAAGGTGGATTATAGTTGAGAAGAATCCATGTTATTCAGGCAGGTGTCCATGTTATTAATATTTCTAGATGCAGCCCCTCTTGCTCAAATAGTGATGAAATCACAATCCCTGGGCAACCTATTCTTATGATGATTTATAAAGCCAGCTATTTCACTTAATATTTGCCTGTTTTTATCACTTTCATTTAAAATTGTTCGTCTCCTTTTTCATAGGAGACTGTTGAATTTGAAAATTACTATCATAAATGACACTTAAAAAAATCTCAATTGAAAAATCTTAAAAAAGCTCAATCACCAATATAGCCCCCCCTCCACATTATCATTACAGAGTCTACCTTAAGTCTTTGCACTGCATTTTACGTACATTCTTGAAATCTCCATAATTACAGTGTTTGGAAGGTTATTTGGGGATTGTATGATGAGAGGCATTTTGCCAGACTTACTTTCAACACCCTAAACTATTATTTTGGAACTTGGGACAATTTTCAAACACTTCGTAACCCCCAGGTGACTTTTTAATCTTACCTACTGGGTTTTTCAGTGTTCTTCTGTACTTTCTTTCTTTCCCTTTCAAGTTGAAACATCTTTCACAATCTCTCTTTAGCTTCCAAGTTGTTCCCTGTGGGTTCTCAAACAGCTTGAAATCCCTTTTTGATATGCTTTATTCAAAAAACTGGAAGCTACTTAGAAGTGTCTCTGGGTCAGATTTTGTCAATAAATTCCCCAGAAGTCATTCAAATTGTACTTATAACATCTTTAAAACTTCCAAGGTAGAGAAAATGCTGCATTAGTGATACCTCGGGTGAGTTGTTTTGTTGATGTCGTTCTGTCAAAGACAAAATGCACAGGATAAGGTAAGAGATAACTGTATTGAAGCTATTGCAAGATGAAGAGTATTCACTAAAAAGGAATATCTCAAAAAAGGAAGGGGGCTTGCGCTGTTATAGAGACAGGTCAATGAATCCATGAGTCTTATCAGACTTGTGAGGAGGGGGGAGAAGGCCTTATCACAGAAGGAGAGAGAAAAGAGTGGTTCTTTGCTGTCATCTGTTTCCAGAACATGAGAGAATGTGACTTTCTTAACTGCCTTCATGTTCTGGTTTTACAGGATTCAGGTAAGGTTCAATGTTGTTAGCCACCTCACTTTTGTTCAAGATGAATGAATACCGCTCATTGTTGGACAACCCAGAGGTGATCATGAATTCTCTGGGTGGGGCAAAACAGTGTCGAAGAAGTCTCTCTTGGGGATTCTTGCTGGCATTGCTCCAGCAGCACCAGTTGAGCCCGATGTTAGGAGGGAGTGGCAAAGGTCAGTTGTTTCAGGAGGCAAGAATATACAATGGAGTAAAGACAATCTCTTTAACAAGTGGTGCTGGGAAAACTGGTCAACCACTTGTAAAAGAATGAAACTAGATCAGTTTCTTACACCGCACACAAAAATAAACTCAAAATGGATTAAAGATCTAAATGTAAGATCAGAAACTATAAAACTCCTAGAGGAGAACATAGGCAAAACACTCTCAGACATAAATCACAGCAGGATCCTCTATGATCCACCTCCCAGAATTCTGGAAATAAAAGCAAAAATAAACAAATGGGATCTAATTAAAATTAAAAGCTTCTGCACAACAAAGGAAAATATAAGCAAGGTGAAAAGACAGCCTTCTGAATGGGAGAAAATAATAGCAAATGAAGCAACTGACAAACAACTAATCTCAAAAATATACAAGCAACTTATGCAGCTCAATTCCAGAAAAATAAACGACCCAATCAAAAAATGGGCCAAAGAACTAAATAGACATTTCTCCAAAGAAGACATACGGATGGCTAACAAACACATGAAAAGATGCTCAACATCACTCATTATTAGAGAAATGCAAATCAAAACCACAATGAGGTACCACTTCACACCAGTCAGAATGGCTGCGATCCAAAAATCTGCAAGCAATAAATGCTGGAGAGGGTGTGGAGAAAAGGGAACCCTCCTACACTGTTGGTGGGAATGCAAACTAGTACACCCACTATGGAGAACAGTGTGGAGATTCCTTACAAAATTGCAAATAGAACTACCTTATGACCCAGCAATCCCACTGCTGGGCATACACACCGAGGAAACCAGAATGGAAAGAGACACATGTACCCCAATGTTCATCGCAGCACTGTTTATAATAGCCAAGACATGGAAACAACCTAGATGTCCATCAGCAGATGAATGGATAAGAAAGCTGTGGTACATATACACAATGGAGTATTACTCAGCCATTAAAAAGAATTCATTTGAATCAGTTCTGATGAGATGGATGAAACTGGAGCCGATTATACAGAGTGAAGTAAGCCAGAAAGAAAAACACCAATACAGTATACTAACACATATATATGGAATTTAGGAAGATGGCAATGATGACCCTGTATGCAAGACAGGGAAAGAGACACAGATGTGTACAACGGACTTTTGGACTCAGAGGGAGAGGGAGAGGGTGGGATGATTTGGGAGAATGACATTCTAACATGTATACTATCATGTGAATTGAATCGCCAGTCTATGTCTGACGCAGGATGCAGCATGCTTGGGGCTGGTGCATGGGGATGACCCAGAAAGATGTTATGGGGAGGGAGGTGGGAGGGGGGTTCATGTTTGGGAATGCATGTAAGAATTAAAGATTTTAAAATTTAAAAAATAAAAAACTAAAATTAAAAAAAAAAAATTAAAAAATAAAAAACTAAAAAAAAAAAAAAAAAATAAGCCCGGGAGGTCCTGACAGCAAAGGAGAGCTGCAAGGCAGCCTAGCGACTCAGACTGTCAGGTTTTAGCTCTCAGTTTTAGACAGATGTGAGAAGAACTGAATAAGTTTGGAGGATTGTAGTTAGATAGTGAAGAAAACTAGAAGAACTGGAAAATTGGTTCAGCTCAGTTCAGTTCAGTCGCTCAGTCGCGTCCAACTCTTTACGACCCCATGAATTGCAGCACACCAGGCCTCCCTGTCCATCACCCACTCTCGGAGTTCACCCAAACTCATGTCCATCGAGTCAGTGATGCCATCCAGCCATCTCATCCTCTATCATCCCCTTCTCCTCCTGCCCCCAATCCCTCCCAGCATCAGAGTCTTTTCCAATGAGTCAACTCTTCACATCAGGTGGCCAAAGTATTGAAGTTTCAGCTTTAGCATCATTTGTTCCAAAGAACACCCAGGGCTGATCTCCTTTAGAATGGACTGGTTGGATCTCCCTGCAGTCCAAGGCACTCTCAAGAGTCTTCTGCAACACCACAGTTCAAAAGTTGGAGTTGATAATTTGTACAAGATAATAGCCTTTGACCCAGTTTGCAGGTAGGGTACCAAAAGTGGTGTTTTCAAGGAACAGGAGCAAGTCAGTTAAAACTATCAGATGAGATAGAGTTTGCATATCCATGGCAACCTACAATTTACAAAAAGGGGCAAAATAGTTCAAAAATAATGAACTCAGCTAGAATCTGCCTACTCAGAAGGATATGCTAGAGTCAATACTGTCAATACTGGGTTTTCATTGCTCTCTATGGTTCTATAGGTAAGACATATACATATAAAATCCACCTTGCTTTATAATCCAATCTTAAATCTAGTATCAGTAAAGAAAAAGAATCTGATATTATGGCAATCTTCTTACTTGAACAAATAATTAAATACAAGGAGAATATATTTATAGATATATTCAGTTTAAGTAAGAAATAAGAGATTTCTACATGTTATTCATTCCAGGAAATTTTAGATAACTGAAGGTCCAGATTGAGCACAAAACTCAGAGACATCTTAGAAGGAAACAAAAAATCCTTCCTATTATATCTTTGCTTACATGATAGCACCATAAATTGAGTCCTACAAAATAGAAGTCATTAACGTGTGAAAAACATTTTTTAAAAGATTCAACAGATGGTTCACATCATATGTCATCAGGGAAATTCAGAGTAAAAAAGAACAATGAGTTATCACTATGCACTCATTAGAATGACCAAAATCTAGAACATTGACAGCACCAAATGCTGGTAAGGTTGTAGGGCAACCGACCAGCTATCTTCCAAAGTGGCCATACAATTTTGCATTCTCACCACAGGGAAAGAAGCTAATCTGTGCAGGTACACACTGTATGATTCTCATGACTCCTACGCTTGGGATTCTGGAAAAGGCACTGTTGTTCATCTGATATATAGTTAGTCTTCAATCAGGGGGCAAAGGGGAGATCAGATGACAAAAGATTAACTTTGCTTTATTAAAATCACTGAATCATTTTATTTTCACGAAAATGTTTGAATAGCTTCATGACCACCACATTTTTCATCATTTTTAAAATGCCTTTTGGTTATCATTATTAACAAATCTTGTTGGGCAGCCAACTATAAAATAAAGTGATCAATGTATAATGTCATCTTTTCCTGAGTAGGAAGTAGAAACTGTAAATGTTTACTGATAACACTTGATGTTAATTTTTAAGAGCAGGTGTTATGGTTAGTGGATGGATATACAGATTTGTGACATGGAAATTCACCCTTCTATTACCATAACAGAGGTCGGGTCTCAGGTCTCTGGAATATAGGAATTTCAAAGTGTGAGTAGTGAGCCTGCCCCTTTACAAGCCTGGAGAATCTTCATTCATTTGTTCATTTATTCAACATATACATACATACATATATATATATACATATATATATATATATTTACCATCTTCTAAATACCAGACACAATGCTGCATGCTAAGGGTGTATAAGATATATAGGCAGACATGGTCTGTGCACTTATTGAATTTATCACCTAGGAGCAATAACTAAATAACTGAATATAAGAAGGTACATTTGGATAGTGATATTGATAAAAAGGTGGCTTCCCAGGTGGTGCTTGTGGTAAAGAACCCACCTGCCAATGCAAGAGATGTAAGAGATGCGAGTTTGATGCCTGGTATGGGAAGATCTTCTGGAGGAGGGCATGGTAACCCACCCCAGTATTCTTGGCTGAAAAATCCCATGGACAGAGGAGCCTGGCAGGCTACATAGGGTTGCAAAGAGTCAGACACGACTGAAGCGACTTAGCATGCACACATTAACAAACGGTATGAAGAAAATAAAGCAAGATAATGTGATGGGATGTGACTAGATGCAGCATCAGTGAAAGTTTCTCTGATTGTTGAGCTGAATCCTGAAAGATAAGAGGAAATAGTTCTTCAAACAATTGGGGGCGGAATACTCCAAGGATGGGAACAGAAGTGTAAAGCTACTGAGGTGGGGACAATGTTGGTGTATTCTAGGGACAGAAATGTCAGTTTTGCTGGAGCAGAGTGAGAGAGATGCTTGTAGGGGGCATGAGATGAGGGTGGAGAGGGTTAGGTATCAGGTCACATGGGGCCATGTAGCCTGGGCAATAAACCTGGGTTAATTTTAAATGTGAAGGAAGTCTTAGAAGGCTTAAAGATGGAATGTGACCCAATGAATCCAAATACATTGGCTGTTACTAATCCTTCTGAGTGACCCACTCACCAAGATTACAAGTAAGTTGTTGGACCCAAAGGACAAGAAGTTTGAGGCTTGAGGTTCTACATGACACCTATATGGGAACTTGAAGGTGCTTTAAGATAAGCTGCATGTTTGAATAAATATAAATTTTCTTTACAAGGAATATCTGAAAGATTCCAGTCACAAATCACAGGAACCTTGATAAATAGTCTATTTGTCTCCATAAGAACACTTCATCCTTCACAACTGTTCTGCCTTAAACAACACACTTTATGGCAAGTGTATCCGTCAGGGTTCAGGGAAGTCAAACTAGCAGGTCCATATATTGAAATTTATGACAAGGAATCACCTTATGGGGTTGTGAGGTCTGGTGCAGCAAGTCCAAGAAGAGTAGGGCTGAGTGACGAAGGAAGCTTATGGGTAGATTGAGCACAGGCTAAAGCTGTCATCCACAGCAGTTAAAACAGGAAGAGCATGAAACTCCGTGGGCACAAGCAGAAGCCTTTGTCCAGTATGCTGGCATTTCTTTTCTCTCATAAGGAAGCCTCAGTCCTGCTTTTGAGGTCTTCTAACTGGCTAAGTCTTGCTTTCCCAAATTATCCAGGATAATCTCCCTACTAAGAGTCCATTGATTAGGGACTTTATATTGGCAAAATTTCTTTAGAGCAACACCTAGATTAGTGTTTGATTGCATAACTGAGAAGAGTCTTCAGAAGTCTGTAATGAAAACGAGTCGTCACAGCAAGGTTAAAGATATTCTTTTATAATCTTAAAGAGGTTCAGTAAATGGATAATGGTTTCTTACATGTATCGTAATCCATGGCAGACTCACTCATATGCAAACATTATGCCATGAATCCAGCAGGTGTTGTTACTCTGAATAGCGAGATGAATTGAGGACCATTATTCATTTAGAAAGTATTAGGTTAATGACATGACTTTTGCCACATAAAGGAGCTTGTCAGTGAAGCTAATGTAGGTTAAGTTATATAAGTTTTATCCACAAACACTCCTGTGAATATTAGGAGTTACTAATCACTATGGTGGCTCAGATGGTAAGGAATCCATCTGCAATGCAAGAGACTGGGGTTCAAGCCATGGGTCAGGAAGATCCCCTGGAGAAGGGAATGGCAACTCATTCCAGTATTCTTGCCTGGAAAATCCCATGGACAGAGGAGCCTGGTGGGCTACAGTCCATGGGAGCACAAAGGGTTGGGCACAGTTGAGCGACTAACCCTTGCCTTACCTTATCACTTCATGGCAAATAGACAGGAAGAATGTGAGAACACTGCAGATTTCATTTTCTTGGGCTCCAAAATCAATGTGGATGGTGACTGCAGCCACGAAATTAAGAGATGCCTGCTCCTTGGAAGAATAGCTATGTCAAGCTTAGTGTTTTAAGAAGCAGAGACATCACTTTGCTGACAAAGGTCCATATAGTCAAAGCTATGGTTTTTCCAGTAGTCACGTATGGATGTGAATGTTGGACTGTAAAGACGGTTGTGCGCCGAAGAATTGACACTTTCGAACTGTGGTGCTGGAGAAGACTTTGAGAGTCCCTTGGACAGCAAGGAGATCAAACCAGTCAATCCTAAAGGAAATCAGTCCTGAATATTCATTGGAAGGGCTGATGCGGAAGCTGAAGCTCCAATACTTTGGCCACCTGATGTGAAGAGCTGACTCACTGGAAAAGACCCTGATGCTGGGGAAAATTGAGGTCAAGAGGAGAAGAGGGCAACAGAGGATGAGATGGTTGGATGGCATCACTGACTCAATGAACATGAGTTTGGTCAAACTCAGGGAGATAGTGATGGATAGAAAAGCCTGGCATTCTGCAGTTCATGGGGTCACAAAGAGTCAGAGGCAACTTAACAACTGAAAAACAGCAACAACAAGGAGTTTTAGGGTGTTCTGGGTAAAGAGAGGAAGTCAGGTTGCAAGCAGGGATCATTTCCAGGTAAACATTTCAGGTGCCTTTTGTAAAAGAAATCTGAAGATGAAAAGGACTCAGCTCTACGAAGCTTCCAGTAATCTGTTGAGATTTATTTTCTCATTCTAAATACACAGCCACTTTTATGAATAATTTTGTATTTGTAATTTTTTGTTCATCTTCTTAAAGAAAACTCTCCAAATTGTAAGCTCCAGGCCCAGGAAATAGGTATCCAGCCTTGCCTATGAATTTTTCATCATTTGTTTTTTAACTCAAAAATAAATAAATAAATAATCCCTGACAAGAACTTACAAAGGCCTTTTGGTTCATTATTGGTTGAATGGTCCCCCAAACCAGTCAGTTACAATGAAAGTTCCCCATCTAGTTTTGATACATCTCAGTAAAATACTAGTGTTTATTTCAGAAGCAACATTTTTGCTTTCACAGTGGTCCTCAGGAGAATTCTGAGACCTTCAGAATGCCTTGTGATGCTACAGTGCTTACTTGCAGGCACAGAGGACAGAATCAACTGCGAACTGGCAGGAATCCACATCATCTTGTGTTGCTGGTATTAGGGCAGTGGAAAGTGTTTTCATTTTTAGCTTTGCTTATGAGGTAGGTCCAGGTTGCATTTTATCTTATTAACAAAATATAGGGCTTCCCTGGTGGCTCAGTGGATAAAAGTCCACCTGCCAATGCAGGGGACATGGATTCGATCCCTGGTCACGGAAGATCCCACCTGCCTTGGGGCAACTAAGCCCAGGTGCCACAACTACTGAGCCTGTGCCCAGTAGCCCCAACCAGCTACTGAGTCCATGTGCTGCAACTGCTGAAGCCCACGCATCTAGAGCCGCTGCTTTGCAGCAAGAGAAGCCACTGCAAGGAGAAACCCATGCAGCACAACTAGACAGTAGCCCCCTATCGCCACAACAAGAGAAAGCCTGCATGAAGCAGTAAATACCCAGCGCAGCCAAAAATAAATAATTAACATATACACAGATTCTTATATGAAAAACAGCATATGTTCCTACTGGTCAAATATTAGAACATATAAAACATTATTCTGTAAGAATTCTCTATCCCATGATGCTAAGTTTTCACTGGACCGGTAATCTTTTTCTTTATTTTTATTTGGGGGGTTGTTATACATTTGTATTGGTAGTACTTTCATAGTCAGAGGTTTATATAGTTCTTCTAGCACTTTATTTTCTAGGACAGTAACAATTAGATTCATGTTGACTGATGATAAAATGAACATGTTTCTTCATTCTCCTCCCCCTCTTCTACCACACAATTTTGTGCAATAATATGATCTTTGTGCTTCTGTTAAATTTGCTTTTGCTACTATCACTTGACTTGTTGATTTAAGTCCTTTTTCTCTCAGCTGTTACTGAATTATCAAGAATGAAACTTCTTTCTTACTTTCCAAGTTTTTTTTTTTTAGTTTTTTATTTTTTAAATTTTAAAATCTTTAATTCTTGTTAATTGTATCTGGCATTCACCTTCTAATTTGTCATCCAAGGCTATGCTGTTTTAATTTCACTTATACATTTAAATTCCCATATCTTTCAGAATTTTCCACAGTTTATTGTGATCCACACAATCAAAGGCTTTGGCATAGTCAATAAAGGAGAAATACATGTTTTTCTGGAACTCTCTTGCTTTTTCTATGATCCAGTGGATGTTGGCAATTTGATCTCTGTTTCCTCTGCCTTTTCTAAAACCAGCTTGAACATCGGAAGTTCATGGTACACGTGTTGCTGAAGCCTGGCTTGGAGAATTTTGAGCATTACTTTACTAGCGTGTGAGATGAGTGCAACTGTGTGGTAGTTTGAGCATTTTTGGCATTGCCTTTCTTTGGCATTGGAATGAAAACTGACCTTTTCCAGTCCTGTGGCCACTGCTGAGTCTTCCAAATTTGCTGGTATGTTGAGTGCCACACTTTCACAGCATCGTCTTTCAGGATTTGAAATAGCTCCACTGGAATTCCATCACCTCCACTAGCTTTGTTTGTAGTGATACTTTCTAAGGCCCACTTGACTTCCCATTCCAGGATGTCTGGCTCTAGGTGAGTGATCACACCATCGTGATTGTCTTGGTCGTAAGGATCTTTTTTGTACAGTTCTTCTGCGTATTCTTGCCACCTCTTCTTAATATTTTCTGCTTCTGTTAGGTCCATACAATTTCTGTCCTTTATCGAGCCCATCTTTGCATGAAATGTTCCCTTGGTATCTCTAATTTTCTTGAAGAGATCTCTAGTCTTTCCCATTCTGTTCTTTTCCTCTATTTCTTTGCATTGATCGCTCCAAGGCTTTCTTATCTCTTCTTGCTATTCTTTGAAACTCTGCATTCAGATGCTTATATCTTTCCTTTTCTCCTTTGCTTTTCACATCTCTTCTTTTCACAGCTATTTGTAAGGCTTCCCTAGACAGCCATTTTGCTTTTTTGCATTTCTTTTCCATTGGGATGGTCTTGATCCCTGTCTCCTGTACAATGTCACGAACCTCATTCCATAGTTCATCAGGCACTCTATCAGATCTAGTCCCTTAAATCTATTTCTCACTTCCTCTGTATAATCATAAGGGATTTGATTTACGTCATACCTGAATGGTCTAGTGGTTTTCCCTACTTTCTTCAACTGAAGTCTGAATTTGGCAATAAGGAGTTCATGATCTGAGACATAGTCATCTCGTGGTCTTGTTTTTGCTGACTGTATAGAGCTTCTCCATTTTGGCTACAAAGAATACAATCAGTCTGATTTCAGAGTTGACCGTCTGGTGATGTCCATGTGTAGAGTCTTCTCCTGTGTTGTTGGAAGAGGATGTTTGCAATGACTAGTGCATTCTCTTGGCAAACTCTATTAGCTTTTGCCCTGCTTCATTCCATATTCCAAGGCCAAATTTGCCTGTTACTCCAGATGTTTCTTAACTTCCTACTTTTGCATTCCAGTCCCCTATAATGAAATGGGCATCTTTTTTGGGTGTTAGTTCTAAAAGGTCTTGTAGGTCTTCATAGAACCATTCAACTTCAGTTTCTTCAGAGTTACTGGTTGGGGCATAGGCTTGGATTATTGTGGTATTGAATGGTTTGCCTTGGAAACTAACAGAGATCATTCTGTCATTTTTGAGATTGCATCTCAATACTGCATTTCAGACTCTTTTGTTGACTATAATGGTTACTCCATTTCTTCTGAGGGATTCCTGCCCACAGTAGTAGATATAAGGGTCATCTGAGTTAAATTCACCCATTCTGGTCCATTTTAGTTCGCTGATTCCTAGAAAGTTGATGTTCACTCTTGCCATCTCCTGTTTGACCACTTCCAATTCGCCTTGATTCATGGACCTAACATTCCAGGTTCCTATGCAATATTGCTCTTTACAGCATTGGACCTTGCTTCTATCACCAGTCACACCCACAACTGGATGTTGTTTTTGCTTTGGCCCCATCTGTTCATTCTTTCTGGAGTTATTTCTCCACTGATCTCTAGTAGCATATTGGGCACCTACTGACCTGGGGAGTTCCTCTTTCAGTTTCCTATCATTTTGCCTTTTCATACTGTTCATGGGGTTCTCAAGGCAAGAATACTGAAGTGGTTTGCCATTCCCTTCTCCAGTGACCACATTCTGTCAGACCTCTCCATCATGACCCATCTGTCTTGGGTGGCCCCACATGGCATGGCTTAGTTTCATTGAGTTAGACAAGGCTGTGGTCTGTGTGATCAGATTGGCTAGTTTTCTGTGATTATGGTTTCAGTGTGTCTGCCCTCTGATGCCCTCTTGCAACACCTACCATCTCACTTGGGTTTCTCTTACCTTGAACGTGGGGTATCTCTTCACGGCTGCTCCAGCAAAGCATAGCCACTGCTCCTTACCTTGGATGAGGTTTCTCTTGAGAAATCTGGTCAGGAAGCAACAGTTAGAACTGGACATGGAACAACAGACTGATTCCAAATAGGAAAAGGAGTACGTCAAGGTTGTATATTGTCACCCTGCTTATTTAACTTATATGCAGAGTACATCATGAGAAACGCTGGGCTGGAAGAAGCACAAGCTGGAATCAAGATTGCCAGGAGAAATATCAATAACCTCAGATATGCAGATGACAGCATCCTTATGGCAGAAAGTGAAGAGGAATTAAAAAGCCTCTTGATGAAAGTGAAAGAGGAGAGTGAAAAAGGTGGCTTAAAGCTCAACATTCAGAAAACGAAGATCATGGCATCTGGTCCCATCACTTCATGGGAAATAGATGGGGAAACAGTGAAAACAGTGTCAGACTTTATTTTGGGGGGCTCCAAAATCACTGCAGATGGTGATTGCAGCCATGAAATTAAAAGACGCTTACTCCTTGGAAGGAAAGTTATGACCAACCTAGTTAGCATATTGAAAAGCAGAGACATTACTTTGCCAACAAAGGTCCGTCTAGTCAAGGCTATGGTTTTTCCAGTGGTCATGTATGGATGTGAGAGTTGGACTGTCAAGAAAGCTGAGCGCCGAAGAATTGATGCTTTTGAACTGTGGTGCTGGAGAATACTCTTACAAGTCCCTTGGTCTGCAATGATATCCAACCAGTCCATCCTAAAACAGACCAGCCCTGGGTGTTCATTGGAAGGACTGATGCTGAGTCTGAAACTCCAGTACTTTGGCCACCTGATGTGAAGAGTTGACTCATTGGAAAAGACCCTGATGCTGGGAGGGATTGGGGGAAGGAGGAAAAGGGGATGACAGAGGATGAGATGGCTGGATGGCATCACCGACTCGATGGACATGAGTTTGAGTGAACTCCGGGAGTTGGTGGTGGACAGGGCGGCCTGGCATGCTGCGATTCATGGGGTCACAAAGAGTCGGACACAACTGAGCAATTGAACTGAACTGATACATTTAAATATTAAATACATTCAATGCTCACCACCATATCTATTTCCAAATTTTCCTCATTCATTTCTCAGTTTATTTTGTAATAATTTCCTGAAAAGTACTGTTGGGAGCATTAAACCCTGAAATCCCCACATGTTGAAACTATTGGTAGTTTTCAGATTTGAAGGGCAGCTTGGATGTTTGTAATATTGATACCTCACATATCGTTTGCTTGCTTCTCTTGTGGAAGTTGCTCTGTCTATTGTCTACTGGTATTGATCGTTGCTATGAAGATATCTAATATACGACATTTATTTCTCTTCAGTTGAGTGACTAGGTCATTTAGGTTGGCTCTCAAGTGATTCTGTCTTTATCTTTAAAAATTAGCGATTTTGCTATTGTTTTTGGCTATTCTGAGTCTATTATTTCTGGCACAAGGTATGTCTTTTTCCCCCCTGAAAAAAACAAAAATTAGATTTTTTACTTATATCTTTTTTGCCCCCAACTCCTCTTTCCGCTAGAGATATCACCAAACTCCATCTTTTCCACAATTAAAAAAAAATTGTCTCAGGCCAGTAACAAGGATTGCCTGTCTCTAAGCTATACAAAACATAAAATTATACCAAGAAATATCAAATTTACCAGCAAATAAAGGGATCGGAATTTTGGAACAGTGAAGACATATTAATAAAACTGTGATTAGGTTTGGGACTAAGTTACCAAAAATGCAGAGGCAAGACTGAAGCTTCATTGGAGCTTAAAAGTTCCAAAATACGTGCTATGGGCTGAATTGAGTTTCCCCAAATGCCTAGCCCCCCGCATCTCACAATGTGACTCTGTTTGGAGGCAAGGCTATTAAAGAGGCGATCAACAGCAGGTCGTTTCTGTATGTCAGGTTGTCTCTTATTTGAGGGTGGATTTACTACAGAATGCTTTAAAATATTTCTGCTTACATTTTCTTTCTTAAAGACTTATCCCATTTATGCTTGCTGGATCTTTTTTTCCACATCTCTCATTTCCCTCTAATTTGTTCTTTTAGATTTTCATCTTCTCGTATTTGTTTTCCTCACTCGGATACTTTATGCTTTCCATTGTGTTACAGCAGTCTGTTTTCACTTGCGGTATTTTTTTCCCCTAAGTTCTTCCAGTTGACTTTTCATCATTTCCCATTGTGTCTTCATCTCTTCCCTGAGTTCTTTCACTATTGCTCTGTGATCTTCCATACAGAGATAAGCACTTTTTTCAATTTTTGAAATTTATTTTGTCTCAAAATTCTTAGTAACAGTATTTGTCTACTGGCAACATGTTCCTGGTGGTGATATTCGTATTGATGAGTTTTGCCGCTCTTTTAAAAATTCGTTTTAATTTGGTTGATAATGTGTTTGTGTCCATGCTATGCCAGTGTTTTTTTAATTTACCCTTTTAATTAATTATCTTTATTGAGATTGGTTTTCATAAACTTGAAATTTGTAGCGGGTCCCTGGCCGAGCGCCTGGGACGTGCAATCAGTGTGGCCTTCAAGTTGTACAACCTGTAGAGATGGTCTTCTTTTAGTGAAATATGGCTTGTAGGTGAGATTCTTTATATAGTCCTGCCTCATATGTTTCTCTGAACCACATGAGAGCTTGGGGAGAGCTTTTGCTTCCAGCTTCCAGCCTTGTTCACCCCGTGTAGCATCCATAGATATAAATGAAAGATACAGTGTTTGGACCTCAGGGTGAGCCCCTCATCTTTAGTGAGCCTCTCTTTGCCAGCACTTTCTGAAATGCTGCTGCTCTCTCCATACTTAGCAATTTTTCTTTGTGATTTCTGTCCAGTCTCTGCTGTTTGCTGCCCTTCTTCATGGTTTGTAGGCTGCAGGTTAGGTCTGCCTTGGAGTTTTGCTGAACATAGAGATTGTTTGTGAAGTTATTTCCTCTTACTTTCCTGGTTGTTCTTGCATAATATCCAAGAATAAAGAGGGCAAGACACTGACATTTATAGTTATGTTTGTATGGGAAGTGGGGAATTTGGGTTTTCTTTTTTTTTTTTAATCCAAATGTATAAAGATGCTTCAATACTGTGAGGATTTTTTAAATGTTTGTGTAGTTTCTTTGTTTTGTATTTTTTGGCTTAGTATTTAAAGTGGCCCTCAGTCCAGCTCAAATATCATTCTACTTTATATATGTTACACTTCTGTTAGATCTTTCTGAATTACTCAGTGGCCAGAAGAGCAGCTCTCTTTCTGCATACTTGTATTTACTTTGTCCCCTGTAGTTGGCTTTCCTTTTCTCCCTTGCAAATTTTTCCTCATCTCCATAGTCCTTGCTATCAGTGATAATTCTCTCTGGGCCTCAGGGTCTATCTCAAATAGCATCCAATTCTTAAAATCTTTTCTCTGATCTGTGTGTATTGTTACAACCTCATCATGTGTTTAACCACCATTTACACTGCTCATATTTTCTTAGAGCAGATCCTATTCTAGATGATATTTTGGTTATTTGGCTACAGCTCCCACTTTCTACCAGTTGGAAGGAAGCCTGTGACTTAGTCATATTTGTGCCCCATTTATACCTGAGCATAGTACGTAGTGTATATTCAATAAGCGTTTGTTAAAATGACAAAATTTAGCAAAAGGCCAAAAAAATATTTTTTGGAGTGCAAGGCACAATTTCCTCCTGCTTCTCACTGACACATATAACCATTCATGGGGCTAATTTGGCTGTCTTCTGAAGCCACACATCCCTGCAGATCAAACTATCCTATAAGGATGTAATGGCAGATGTGCTTATTTAGTCATGCAGTCATGCTGTGTTTTTGATGATTTTAATTGTTTTATTTCAATACAGAATAATTTGTTCTTTGCTTTGTAAGAGTCCTTGATTGTTGTTAAGTAGATGAAAAAACAAAAATGGAAAATGCAAGCCTCTTTAGTCTTTTCCTGTTAAATGGTAGATCTCTATCATGATATAAATACATTAATAGATGAACTCTGTTAAAATTTGACTTTTACATTTAAATTGAATTAAAAGGAATAGCAGAAGCTTAAGAGAAAATTTTCCCAGGAGACTCTTTGTTTTAAAAACATCCACATTTCAAGAAGAAGTGAAATTTGAAAATTTCTCCCCACTAGTTCATATAATTGGATCTTTTACCAAGCACAATTTATATGTCATTTTCTACACCATTTTGCAGCATTGAAAGCAGTATTTGATGAGAAAAACCTGTTTCCCAAAGAAATTCTGGATCATGAAAGAAGAGCCAAGCAGTTATGTCAAGAAACAAATAGTGAAGTGAAGATAAAAAGAAATAAGAAACCATTGTAATTGAAAGAAAAATAAATATTTCATCATCGCTTGAAGTATGTATATAAAATTCACAAAAAATGGAATCAAGAATATTGCTCCTTTCTTTTACTCTATATTTGAACTCTAGGAAACTTCATTTTGAAACAGTGTTTAAGTGCTGCTTTTATCCATCACATTTCAATTTCTCTCCCTTTTTAACAGAAAAATACGACTAAAGAGGAGACAATAGCAACTGATGTCTATTCTCGTGTTGTTATATAAAAGTTCCAATTTTTTTCTAAACAGTTCCAGAACAAAGTGTTCTAACCAGTCACACTTCTTGTTGCTCCTATAGACAAATACGTTTGTTCAATTTTCATTGTAAAATCAATTTGTGTTGAAGTTAAATATGTACTGACACAGTGCATATAAACTTGACTAAGAAAAGCATTCAAGGTTATTTATGCTGTTTTGGTTTTAAAAAATGATTCTGATAATGCAATTAAATCTTGTCAGTAACAGCTATTACTATTAATTTTTTAATGACCTGGCCATCCTTCCAGGTACTTATTGAGAAATCACTGCATATGTTCTATACTTTGCTATGTGCTGTGCAGCACTTAGTCCCTCAGTTGTGTCCGACTCTTTGTGATGCCATGGACTGTAGCCCACCAGGCTGCTCTGTCCATGAGGATGGTCCAGGCATGAATATTGGAGTGGGTTGCCATGCCCTTCTTATACTTTGTTATACTATACTCTAAAATTGAGTGGCATAGCACAACCAAAGAGGGAAAGGCCTCAGGGAAAAAATAGGAGACTGGGTTGTATAAAAGACTCATTTTATGTGGAAGGTCAAGTAGGGACTATTTGGTTTGGCTTATGAAAGAGAATTCATGGGAGATACAAACTATTCTCAAATATTTCAAAGCTGCCTTGAAGAAAGAGAGTAGAAGTAGAACTGATGGGCACACTTGTAAGAAGGCAGATTCTGGAATTGCTTCCTAATCCTTGTTAAAACTTGAAAAGATTTATTTCCCCTTTCCTTCCCATCTTCATTTCTCATCTTGATACAGAATTGTTGGCAGCAGTCCTGCTGCATGGCTAGGAAAGAAAGTAGGAGGACCTGAGAGAAAACTCAGCAGAGATAAACTGGACCCAAGAGTATGGGTGGGGGAATTTAGTGGGAAAGGGTATTAGCAGATGGGAAGGAAGAGGATTGAGCAGAAGCAATGACCAGCATAGCTGGGAGATTGATTATGTTGTAAATAAATATTGAGTAAATAAAATAAATAAATTAGTAAATATATTGAGAATAATGAGAGCCAAGTATCTCACTGTTATAGAAGGTATTTATAGGACTTCCCTGGTGGCTCAGTGGAGCCTGCCAATTCAGGGGACACTGGTTCAATCCCTGGTTTGGGACAATTCCACATGCCGCAGAGCAACTCAACCCCTGTGCCACAACTACTGAGCCCACACTCTAGAACCTGTGAGCTGCAACTGATGCTCTCATGTGCCACAGTTACTGAGGTCCCTGCATGTTTAGATCACATGCTCTGCAACGAGAGAAGCCACTGCAATGAGAAACCCAGGCGCTGCGAAGAAGAGTAGCCCCCACTCCGCTCACCGCAACTAGAGGAAGTCCATACAAAACAATGAAGACCAAGTCAGCCAAAAAATAATAATAAATAAAGGTATTTGTAAAATTTGAAAGGAAGAAAACTAGAAAGAACCTTGAGATTTGGGCTTTGGATTATAGATATCAGTTTGAACTCATGATTTTAGCTAACTAGTTAGCTAGATAATAGAATGAAATTTTTAGGAATGCTTCAAAATTGTGATTGCAGCTTACTTTCAAATGATTCATGAAGTACTAATTATAATGTTTATATATTTATATATGTAAAAACACATCACATGTATTTATCTACACATACACCCATATGTATATATATAAAAGGAGAACAGTGGAGGACACAGGAGCCTGGCATGCCGCAGACCACTGTATCATAAAGTGTCGGACCCAATTTAGCAACCAAACAACAGCAACAATGAAAGGATAAAGAGAGAGAGGGAGAGAAAGATTAGGTATATAGATAGAGCACATATATGTGGTGAAATGTTAACGATTGGAGAAACAGAGAGAGGGGGATGGTAGTTCTTTGTATTATAACAGCAACTTTTCTGTAACTTTAAGGTTCAAACTATTTTAAAAAATGAAAGTTTGCCTTAGTACAAAGGGCTCCTTGACATGTTAAAACAGAGGCTGAATAACTCTCATAGGGAGTTGGCAGAGAAGTCTTGCACTGGTTGGGAGGTTTGATTGGATAATCCATCATTTCTAACTTAAAGCATATGATCTATGAATCATAGATTGGTGACAATACAGTGGAGTGAAATTTGAGCCTTATTTCCAGAAATTTAAGAGAATATTAAGATGTTAAAGAGATGTAATATGGGTGCCAAATACTTTGAGATGTTCCTTTTCCACATCCATCCATCCGTATATCTATCCAACCAATTATTGAAGGCATATATGCAAAGCACTGTTTTCCATACCAGCTTTATGCATATAAATAGAGTACACTTCTCCTGCCATCAGCTTTCTGGAGTGAAGGCACATAAAATGCAATGACTCTAAATTGAGAATTGAGTGACTCTTCTAGTTTTTCTATTGTAGTTTGTAAATTCTGTTATTAGACATACTTTATACTGTTTTTAGCCCCGGAGGTGACTTTGTTTGAAGTGATGATTCTGAAGTAGCCTGGTTCATGTAGACAGAACTTCTCTCTGTAACCTACTATATGTTCATGGCACTATGCTGTGTGTGACCCTATTGCATCCTTAATTAATTCAGGGCCTTTTGTATAAAAGGAATTAAGAAGGGCTTTCTCACAAGTATATTTAATGAGAATAGAGCTTTTAAGAGTATGAAAGTCTCTTTTAATGTTACTGTTTTTAATAATTTAGAACAAAAACACAAAAGGAAAAAATAAAAAGACATTTAGTTATTATGTCTTAATGTCTTATATTTTACAGAAACTAATTGTGCTAGGCAGGTAGCAGGGTCTCACCTATCAAATGTTAATAGAACTAAGACTTTATAAATTGTTCTGAAATTAATATTTAGGTTCAATTATTTAAGATCCATTTTTCTGCAGTGAAAGAACTTGTTACATTAAAATAGGATGTGCCGTAATTTTCAATGGGCTGCTTTGTTTGTGCTGTGTAGACTTACACTAAATATAATTTAACCTATTCTTTTTACAGAACATTTCCCTCTTATCATTCACAATATACAGAGCAAACAGACAAAGAAAAGAATGCCTGAAATTAATCCATGCTTACATGGAAGTATTAGCTTATATGTCCTTTACCAATGAGAGCATTTGCTTGTGGGTTTTTAGTTTAGAATTAAATATAATTTTACTTAAAAAAACTATAAAATGCTAAGAAAGATAATGAGATTGAACCTGCAACCCTTCCTACTCTTTTTTATACATATTAAGGTGTATTTTTTACAGTGGGAATAGTGATACTGCTCAAATTTATAGCAAATGCCCTGGCTTTCACTAATGAATTTTTCTCTGATGATCTAGGGGCAAATAGAGTTATAGAAAAAGCAGATTTGTGAAAAATTTTAAAGATTTACAGCAATATTTTATGGACAACTGTGGTATCTTTATTGTCTGTTAAAGGAGCTTAAACCACGGAAGAGAAATTCATGACCGTTGTTTTTTACTCCCCAAGAGACAGGAAAATATACAATCTGCTTGAACTGCTCTATCATAAGGTTCTCACCGAACAACTTCATTAACTGATCTTACTAACACAGACTGTCTGTCTCTGTCATTGGAAGGAAAAGTAATGAGCTGTCCTTGGGTAAATCACATTGTAATCTGAGTAATGTACAGACATAATAATTTGGTAGCCAAGGGTATTTGTGATGGATATTTGCTGGTGTCACTGCATGGGTAGAAGAACATTGATTGAATGATAGTCTTAGGCATTCTGACTTATTTTTGAATTGCAGAGTAGAACAAGAGGCATGATAATGTTGCTAAAATTAAGAATTTTAGTAAATTAAGAGATCATGTTCTTTGTTATCAGGCTTCTCAGTCCTGAGCTATTGCCCTGTTAGGACACTGAAAGAGGTTAACAGCATTCTTGCAGAAGTATTTTTTTTTTAAAGAATTTTAGAAAGGTATTTACATTCACTGTATTTCTTTCTCATAAGGTTATCAGAAATAATATTACATTTAGTGATCAATAGTGAATATTTGTTTAATTGAAACTAGACCAAATTTTCCTTTTCTGAGAGGCCTCTGATAAATAAACCAATGTGTTTAATATCTGATTGCCATTGATGTGATTGATTTGAATTAGAAAAATGAGATCAAAACCCATTCAATTATGTATACATTTTAATTAATAACCTGTTTGTAGAGAACATCATATAGGATTTTAAAACCATTTAAAAGTAATACCAATGTTTATTATCAAATTATTTATATTTAATAATATTATCTTGATAATTTGGTAAATCAGTAATCTTAATCTGGTCTTTTTACTCAACATAAAGACTGTATTTCTTCAAGATTCACTCCTTTTCCTAAGGCTTCAAATGGGACTTGTATCCACAGGAAACTCTTCTGACTATTGTATAATTTGATGAATTGTTGAGTTCTCTGTAAACACAGCAGTAATTTGTCTCTGGATTTTGGATTTGATTTAGCTTTATTCTTTTCCTTATAGGCATTCTGAAATATTTATGATGGAATACACTGGTAATCTGATGTGAGAGTCCTATAAGAGACAAAAAGAATTAATTACTAGCAAATTTACAACCATTGGCACATTCTTCCACATTTTGTTTCTACTTACTATGTGTGTGTGTGTTTGTTGCTCAATCGTGAAATAATGGATGAAATAATAATTCAAACTTAATGATTTAAAAAAATTCTATTGTTTTCTCCCTTGTTGCTTGCATATTTCATAATTGATCATTAACCTGGTCATGTTAGTCCTTCTGTACAAATGTGAACACCTGCTTTGGTTTTAGAGGAATTAATTGGGCAATGTTCAAGATAAATAGAGTTGGCCTTGTCTGATCAGGTGTTCTATGTACTAGTGTTTCCCAGCAGGCACATTTGAACTGTAACATCACAGTGAGTAATCAGAAGCCAATTTGGGGGTAAGTGTCTTAAAATTAAATAGCTTTTGAATGAAGTATGTATGTAATAACTTTGACCATGAGTGTTAATAGAGTAGAGGAATGGTGTTTCAATTCATGTTGGTGCAGGTATAATTTAAATGCATCAAATTAACACATCATTTTATTTTCCTATAAAGACTAAAGTTTCCTTAAATTTTCACTATCAGTTTGAAGGTCAGATTCTTATAGAACTGTTCATCAGGTTGCTTAGTTCACCAGTCCTTCATGTTTTCCGATGAGGTACAATCTGAAACCCAATAAGGTAAGTGAATTTTAAAATCATATTTTTTTTTCATGAGCTTGTAGTTTATTAAGTGCCTAAAATTTTTCTGGGAAAACAGATGCTCAGAGGATATATACTTTAATTATTAAGATTGTTAATAGGACAACTCCCAGATTCTGCTACTAAGGAAAAATTGCATCCTTCATAATATTGTTTATTGCTCTAATATACACCAAGTACTTAAATATGTGCCAAATAAATTGCCAGTTTATGACTTAAAAATATGAGTAACATTTTGATGACTTACATATCTACAAACTGATATTTCAGTCAGAAATCTTATAAGATAATGAACATATTAGAAAATGATACACAGAAATTATTTATTTTGTATGTAAAACTTCTTTTACACTCTGGCTTTTACTATTATTGTTGTACTACCAGTCACAACCTGATATACTGATTTAATTCTCAATAAGGCATTTGCTTGATAGCATATATTTATATTTGCAGTTTGTTAACATGTTATTTTCTAAAAACTGTTTAGCTTGCATTTTGAGGGTTTTTTCCCTTTGCAAGTTGTATATCTAAGCAAATAGAGTTTACACATTTCAGAAAAGAAATGGAAATATCTAGATAATGACTTTATAGCTTAGTTTTGGGAAATAATTGACTATTAGTATCTTTATGTATGGAGCTTCTCTGGTGGCTCAGATGGTAAAAAAATCCACCTGCAATGCAGGAGACCTGGGTTTGATGCTCAGTGTAGGAGACCCAGGCTTGATCTCTGGGTCAGAAAGATCCCCTGGGGGAGGGCATGGTGACCCACTCCAGTATTCTTGCCTGGAAAATTCCATGGACAGAGAAGCCTGATGGGCTTCAGTCCATGGGGTCAGAAGAGTCGGACATGATTTGGTGACTAAACCACCACCATGACCATCTTTATGTATAATGGTGATTCTTAGTGACTCAACCATTTAGGGGTCATGGAAGCCTTCCTAATAGTCTGCAGAACACTAGAAATATAGTTCTTCATTTTTTAAATATAAGACTAATAAAACATTATTCCAGAGGTTTTCATTTTTTCCTCCAATAGAGAGTTACTTCCCGAGAGGGTTAAACTAGGAGTTACTTAAAGCTACTAAAATACATTATTTGTAAAGTAAAAATTAATGTTACTTAAATTTAAAATAGTTTAAAAATTAATTTAAAATTTCATTTAAAACACTTAAAATTTCAGGTACTTCAGAGTCAGTATTCTCCTGGAGTCTGCAGCAATATGGCAAAAATCATTCTACTCCAGATGTAATGAGATGGTTGGGTTGCCTGCAATTTTTGTGGAGAGCGTTTTAATAGGGTGTCATTAGTGTTGTGAATTGGTTACAGTTTTCAGTTGCAACTTTCTTATATTTGTTAATTTATTTGTCAAATTATTCTTTGATTTTTTAAAATGTTTTCTTATGTTGTTGCTCTACTGTTTGTATTTGATTGCAATTTTGTTTCTTTATAATTTTTTTCTGAGCTTTTTTTATTTGTACTTCCCTTGGAAAAGTGTGAGGTGGGTGTGGGAGTTCTTTCATCCTACAGTAGCAGGATTCTATAACATGTGAGACTTGTTACTCTAAGAAGTTAGCCAGATTACTCAACTGGTTTAGAATACTTTAACTTCCTAATGTTATATGTTCAAAACCACACTGGAATGTATTCAGTTTTTATTCCATTTCTCCTTTTGTTCTTTTACCTGTTTTAGAATCATCTGGACAGAAGTTTCCCTTGATATCAGGGTCACAAGTGTCTCATTTAAAACCATAGGAAAAGATGCAAAAAAGTATCCTATAGCTATTGAGAGATAGCATTGCTATTGATAATGTTCCAGAATTATAATTTCTCCTTTAAGTAAAAAAAAAAAAGCTGCAATACATTCTATACTGCTTGTTGAATGCATGTAAAGAATGCTAATAGCACATGACCCATTTCTCCTAATAGATGATGCTTAGTCTTAAAATTTGCATTAAAATAATTTCATGGTAGTTTGTTCCAATAAGGTGGAAAGTTCTAATAGGTAGAAATCTTTCTGTTGAACTTACTATGATAAACTCTGATTATTTTAAAAAACTAATAAATTTTGAATTAATGAATGCACAGAGGTCAAAATGGATAAGATCCTGCTGTGGAGTCTTCTATTGACTTTTTCTGGAAGTCAAGCCTCAAGCCCCTTGGCTCAAAGAAATACCGAATTTGTAGTGGATCTTTATCAAGCTGTTGGTTTATCTCATAAGAACAACATCATAATTTCACCTCTTGGAGCAACTTTGGCCCTTGGAATGGTACAACTGGGAGCAAAAGGAAAAGCACAGCAGCAGATAAGACAGACTTTAAAATTTCAGGACACCTCAACGGGTAAAATTCTTCCACATGATTGTTTACACTGGATAAGATCTGGGCAAATTTATTTTTAAACTATTAGAGAAGCTAAGGGTCATACAACTTTAGTAAATTTTGAAAGTTATGAAAGGTGTAAAATTATAATAATGTGGAGAATTTTAAATGCAAATAATTATCAATGTAAGCAATTTTATTGTTTCCTAAGGAAAATATTACGAAAATAATTTATAAAAAATTGATTCTATATACATAAAAATTGTGACTATGTCTGTATATTTTCTTCTGGCCTGTTTTGGCCAGTTTTCATTGAAATCATGGTGTGTATGCATGTGTGTGTGTATGAGTGGGTATACATCCATATATATATATATATATATATATATATATGTATATTCTTCCACTAGCACTTCCTGTGTTTTGATTGTTTTTTTTTCATATCATGCAGTTGCTTCAGAGTATATTTTTAATTGCTGCATTTTATTGTCTCTAGTGGAAATATCATTGCATATTTACCTAATCCTTCCTCATTAAATAGTTTCCAGTACTTCTTTTATAAAAATGCTTCAGTAACCAACCTCACCCAGAAATCTTTGTGTGTCTCTCATTATTCTGCAGGCTTTTAAAAGATAGCTTTTTAATTGAAATTTAACTTTTTCACTTATATGAGACCAAGAAAAAGCATTTATTTATACAGTTTCAAAGCTTATTTAATAGCTTCTAAATATTTTTTAAAAGAATCACTTACATGAGTCATCAGAGACCCTTTTGTGTACGAGCAGTTGTTATCTAGTCTCTCAATGGCCTACGTGAGATACTGTGGAGATGCTTTAGTGCCGTTATCCCACCTTAAGGTGTGGTTGTCCATCTCCCTAGCTATCTTGTGCTTCCAAGTTCTTCAATGATTTGAATTATAAACTTTTATATCACTGTCAGATATATATCCTAAATATTAGAGGCAATATACAGATTTTTTATTTGGGTATTTAATTACTGTAACTGTAACTAATTTCAGTATGTCTGCCCTAGCATGGAATAGTTATTGTTGTTTAGTTGCTAAGTTGTGTCTGACTCTTTTCGACCCCATGGACTGTAACCCACCGGATTCCTCTCTGTCCATGGAATTCTCCAGGCAGGAAGATTGGAGTGGGTTGCCATTTCCTTCCCCAGGGGATCTTTCCAACTGCGTCTCCTGCATTGCAGGCAGGTTCTTTTTGCTGAGCCACCAGGGAAGCCCAGCATAGAGTAGTTACATTTAGGAAACTGTTCTCCTGAAGAAACAATTTGCAAAGTTCTATTTGCTTCATTTTAAAGGCAATGTTACATAGAAAAGAAACTGGTGATAGTGAAGTTGCTTGACAGAGTTCTCCTTTGTGGATAATGTAAGATGAAGTCACTGTATTCCAGATCTAGTCTTCATTGTCTGCGTTAATTTCAGCAAATCCCACGACACAGTCCCAGAAACATTTATATCACATGATATTGCTTTGAAAAGTAATAGAACATTCATGAAAATATGTAAATTGATTCCATGATAAACTAGCAAAATTAGACCCTTTGAAATTTAAATTACTTTAAATGAATCCATCTTATAGAGGAACATGGGAGTCTTAACTCTGGATTGTGAACATAATAATAACAATGCTAAAACTATCAACTATATATAGTGTACCAGTCACTGTTTTATGTACTCAGTATACTGTATTTTATTTACTCTTCACAATTACTCTGTGAGCCAGACATAAACCTGCTGTACAGGTGAGGACACCAAGGCAAAGAAAGGTTGAGTAACTTGCCCAGAACTAATTCCAAAAATGATTCACTGAGGGTTATAGATCACAAGAGCAACAATGAAAATTTTAATATTTTCTTTGAAAGAGTATATATGCATAATTAAACATTAACTTTGTAACATACATAACAAAATCTACCAAATTTGCTATCTCTTGTTGTTGTTGTAGTAGTTGTTCAGTCACTCAGTTCATGTCTGACTCTTTGCAACCCCATGGACTGCAGCATGCCAGGCTTCCCTGTCATTCACCATCTCCTGGAGCTTGCTCAAACTCATGTCCATCGAGTTGGTGATGCCCCAACCATCTTATCCTCTGTCATCCCCTTCTTCTGCCTTCAATCTTTCCCAGCATCAGGGTCTTTTTTAATGAGTTGGCTCTTTACATCAGGTGCCCAAAGTGTTGGACCTTCAGCTTCAGCATCAGTCCTTTCAATGAATATTCAGGGTTGATTTTCTTTAGAATTGACTGATTGGATCTCCTTGCTGCTATCTCATACTTTGTTAAAGGAGAGAGAGGTGCAGATGGTGGATAAGTGCAAAAAGAAAAGGAAGACCAACCAAAAAGGGAGAAAATATAAATATTAAACTCTGGAAAATTTTTAGAAAGAAGTTAAGAAGGAGAGCAGCGAGAAAAAAGTGCAGGAAGATGAAAAGAAAGAGATGCAAAATGATTTCAGGGTAAAACAAAGGGTGCAACAGATGAGAAGACAGTGCCTGGCAGGGCCATACTGGAACTCAGGGCAAAAAGAAAAATCAATAATTATGATTTTTCCTTTACTTTAAATGTTTATGTTTTGTTTATCATGGATTTCTTTGTGTTAGTATTGATATTTAAAATACATTTCAGTAAAATGTTGTTTATCCTGATACTGAATTTGTTGCCATCTCCTTAAACTTTATGCCATAATGAGGGTCTCATTGACCCATCTTGGTCCTGGCCCTGCCTTCAGTTCCCTCTGATTGTCAAATGGTGCTATCTGTTGAATCAGGCTATATTTACCTTCCTTGCTATCAACCTGTTTCATAACCTGCTTATTCTGCAGATGGGCTTAAAGCTCCTGGCATCCTACCCACACTGGGGCTCTCAGTGTCCTCACTTACTCTTCTTTCCCCATTGCTAAAACAATCTGTTCAAAATTTACCTTCTCCTTTTTACTGAGCATCTGATAATACTCCATTTTGCTTTGCTTCTATTAAAGCTGCTTATTAATTGAAGACTAACTTTAAGGTGTTTCTTTATTCTACGCAGTTTATGAAAAGAGACCTGCCATGAACTCCTGGGTTAGTTATGTGTCCAAATGACCCTGTGATGGGGCACCTTTCAAGCTATCTTATCTCTCTGGATTTTAGATTCTTCATTATCAAATGAGTTTGGATTAGATGATTTCCATGGGCTTCCCTCCACTCCAGTACTCTTGCCTGGAAAATCCCATGGATGGAGGAGCCTGGTAGGCTGCAGTCCATGGGGTTGCTAAGAGTAGGGCACGACTGAGCGACTTCACTTTCACTTTCCACTTTCATGCATTGGAGAAGGAAATGGCAACCCACTCCAGTGTTCTTGCCTGGAGAATCTCAGGGATGGTGGACCCTGGTGGGCTGCTGTCTATGGGGTCACACAGAGTCGGACATGACTGAAGTGATGCAGCAGCAGCAGCAGCAGCAGCATGGGCTTCCCTGGTGGCTCAGAGGGTAAAGAATCCACCTGCAATGTGGGAGACTTGGGTTTGATCCCTGGGTTGCGAAGATACCCTTGAGGAGGGCATGGCAACCACTCCAGTATTCTTGCCTGGAGAATTTCCATGGACAGAGGAGCCTGGGGCTCTACAGTTCGTTGGGCCACAAAGAGTCGGACACGACTGAGTGACTAAGCACTGCGCGGCACACACGGACCTTTTAGCTAAAACCATCTATAGTCCTATGACTGCCTTTCTTTTCATCTTTGGATCTCTCACATTGTAGACACAGTTGGCCTTAAGGCTTTCAGTAGCAGGAGAAGTAAACATGTACTAAAATTTAGAACTTTTTTGGAGGTCTGGTACAACCAAACCAAAAGTCACATTCACCCCATGACCTGTAGGATTTCCATGGCTCTATTTTAGGAAATGAAATAAACTTACTGCTTATTAGGAGCCATGTATATGTATTCTTTTTGATCTATGCTTAAAGAAGCTATTAATCTGTAAATTAAATTTATAAGGCAGATAACTTTATATTCTCCAAACTTGTGCTATTGGTAATATTTTTTCATTAACTTCTGAGTCCAGCAATTTATCAAAGAGCAGCTGACTGTCATACAGTCTTAGACCTAAAGTACATGACATAAATTTATTTGCTCTGACAAATGAGTTGGAACTATTTTTTTTTCCTCCTCTCATTCTTTCTCCCAATCCTTTAAAGATGTTCATAAATTATGAACTTCTGAAAATTGGTTTCAAAGTTTGCCATTTTATTCCTGACTTTAATTAATTCTTTTGGAGAAGCTCTCATGTCTTCACTCAGAAAGTCATCTTGGTAACTTTTCAGCTATTGAGATAATATTTCAGCTTCCAATAGCAAGAAGTGATTGCATCTGAAATAATTGTATAAATAAGTAAAATATGTAAGGAATTATTATTATGTAAGGAATTCCAGGGTTGTAAAGAATCACTGATATTCTTCAGATCCAATCATATGGAAGAAAATTTTTGTATCTAAAATTGTTTATGTCTGTGTCTATATCCCCATGAATGGAGAATCATGGAGTTTGAAATGTAATGCAATATACCTTCCAAGTCTGTTCTGTGGTTATGTAGGCTGAATTTGCACAAGAGAACTTTCCCAGATGGCTCAATAGGGTTTGACCCCTGGGTTGGGAAGATCCCCTGGAGTAGGAAATAGCAACCCACTCCAGTATTCTTGCCTGGAAAATTCCATGGACAAAGAAGCCTGGAGGGCTACAGTCCCTGGGGTCACAAAAGAGTTGGACACAACTGAGCCAGAACAAAAGGACAAGTGGGGACTGAAATGTGGCCTTCACTCAGCTGGACAAAATATGAGGTAATGGGGATGCTATGCCCCCACAAGCACCCAGTGAGAGCACAACTTATTTGCACAAAGATGTCCTATGGGCTACTAGCTCTCTGATATTAATACAATGTTTATACACGCATGTACACATCTGATTTCCAATAGACACCTCATAGCAAGTTCCTCTCAGTCTTTTATTCTTTATTCAGTGGACATTTCCCAATGATGAACCGTTTGTGTTTTCTTCAATGGAGATAAATTGCATGCAATCAAATTTTAAGTTGTGAAAGTGGTATTTTCAGTATTTAACTCAAAATAAACAAAGGCTCTGAAGACCTGTGGATTTGAAATACAGTTCCCAGATTCAATGATTGAGTTCCAAAATTAAGCCAGAAGGAAATATAAAATATTGGTTCCCTCTGGTAGTAAACTGGAAGACACTGAGCAGCAATCAGAGCTGAATTCTTTCATAGCACATACACCTTCCTCACAACACTGTAGTCAGAATGACCCGACGATAAATAAGTATAGGCCAACAGTGATTCTTAGCTGAATCTATCAGATGCATTTGGCTAGTGGTTATAGTTGGAATGGTTCAATATTTTTATTGTTCACATAGACAACCAAAGTATAGAGACTTATGAACCTGGAGAAATAGGCAATTCTAATCCTTAGCATTTCTAAAGATGATTACAGCAGTTACCTCATAAATTTCAAAACTTGGATAGGCACAGTTCGTCATAAAAGAGCAATTCTTCCTTAAACTGAAATAAAAGCAGTATTGAAAAGGATTGTTCATCACTGTCCTACCCTCATCAACATTCATTAGTATTCCTCTTTCACAAATATCTCATGTTATGCATAGGATGAGATTCTAAAGATACCTGTCCAACAACTAAGAATGAGCTAAATTTGACTATAAAGAGGGAGTTTCTTTCAACCTTTTTGAATGCATATTCTCATTTTTGACAAATTTCAAATTTACATGGACAGTTTTTTTTCCTGTAGGAGAGCTGGTTTCTCTACAAAATGCATATTCCACAAGGGATAAATGCTTAAAATATTTATACTAACTTGGAAAATGTCGTTAGTTGTACCTTAGGCTGCTAAAAAATGGTGATATGAATCAGAGTGCTTAGAAGTAAAGCCGAGAAGCTGTTGTTTTTATGTTGTTCAGTATGTCAGTATACATTATAATTATTTTTCAGGAGAAGAATTTTCTGAGCTGAAGTCATTTTTCTCTGCCATCTCAGAGAAAAAACAAGAATTTACATTTAATCTTGCCAATGCCCTCTACCTTCAAGAAGGATTCACTGTGAAAGAACAGTATCTCCATGGAAACAAGGAATTTTTTCAGAGTGCCATAAAGCTGGTGGATTTTCAGAATGCAAAGGCTTGTGCAGAGACAATAAGTAACTGGGTAGAAAGCAAAACAGATGGTAAAGTTTCCCATTTCCATAGAGTCATTATTTGCCATTGTATTCATGGTTTTTAATATACTAAAGTAAAGAATGATTGAATATTTTCCTATTAAATTATGGCTCAGAGGGATCAGTTCCTCTATTTTGCTTCCCTGTTATTCAAATTAACACTGAATTGTAAAATGGAGAGAAATTGTAAGCAGCTTTGAAAAGTATACAGATTTTTTTTTGGACAGGTAACCTGATTGAGAATTCTTACTGGAAGAATTTTAATAGTAATCTTTTATTAAAGTGTGTTTTTTTAAGTATGACAGCAGGAATAATATCTTTGGCCAGATAAGACTTAAATCTATCAATCTCAGATGCTTTCTTTCCCACATACACTGTAAATAATTAACACATATTAGTTGGATGTGTTAATGTTTCATAATAAACATTGATAGTTCTATCATAGAGTTGTAATCTACTTTTAAGTATAAGCTAGCAGAGATTCCAAAGGCACTACTGAGAGACATAGTAGAACACAAGTTTAAGCTCATACAGATCTGAGTTCAAATCCTGACAAGTTCTAAGCCATTCCCCATTTAAAATGAGGATACTATTATAATGTTTTAGGATTATTGAAAGATTAAAAAGAATGTGTGTGAAGAGACCAGTATATATCAGGCCCTCAATTAATAGCAACTTGTTTCTTCGTTCATTCATTCTGCTATTTAAGCAGAAAAAATCTGTGATGTGTAAGATGAGACTCTGTTTTATGTGGGGAGCCTCCGACAGAGAAGCATAAGTTGAAAATGTGAGATGGGTATTGTGAGCACTGTTCACAGGCAAGTACTATTACTGGGATACACATTAAGAGCATCTGTAGACGCTCCATGGCACCTGATTATGCTGTTGACTCATAGCTTTGAAATACTCATTAGACATAAAAATCAGAGACTGATTTTTTAGAAGAGGAACATCACATTAGCAACTCCATTCTTATCCTTTCTGAATGGTCAATGGCTACAGATGCAACAGCAGAGAATTTGAGTGGACCACTAATTTATTAATTCTGATTGACTTGCTGAAGAATTTTAAATAGAGTTTGAAAAATAACAACAGATATGAAGAGATACTTGATTTTGTTCTTTCTGTCTGAAAAGCAGTTTACACAAATGATTTTACCAAAGAGCAGCCATTGCTAGGTCTGTCTAAATTTATCTAAGATAATTCCGTATCTCCTGTTTCCTAATGAAGTCCTGTTTGTACCTGTTTCTTTGTCAATATTTAATAAATCTCCTCCTTAACTCTTCAAAAATTTCCAAGTTTAAATGATAAAACACCCTATTTTTAATTGGTTAGCAAGATAAATTTTTGTTTTAATTTAATTTAAAGCAGTTTTTTGAATCACTGTTGCCTGTTTCTTTCTGCCTCTTGCTCTATTCTCTCCCCAGGAAAAATTAAAGACATGTTTTCAGGGGAAGAATTTGGTCCTCTGACTCGGCTTGTTCTGGTGAATGCTATTTATTTCAAAGGGGATTGGAAACAGAAATTCAACAAAGAAGACACACAACTGATGAATTTCACTCTGAAAGATGGCACAGCAGTCAAAATTCCAATGATGAAAGCTCTTCTGAGAACGAAATACGGTAATATGAAAAAAAAAATCACACTCTAAAGGACAACTTTGGGAATTGCTAAGTATATTAATATTTTATTTTCTCTGTTTCAGGTTATTTTTCTGAATCCTCTATAAACTACCAGGTTTTGGAATTACCTTATCAAGGTGATGAGTTTAGTTTAATTATCATACTTCCTGCAGAACACGTGAACATAGAAGAAATGGAAAAGCTAATTACTGCTCCTCAAACCCTGCAATGGTTCTCTGAGATGCAAGAACAGGAAGTGGAAATAAGCCTTCCTAGGTTGGTAATGTCATCACTCTAGTTCTTATGTTTTCACTTATAGACGGATTTCAACAGCTGGCCAAAAGATAATTAATGTTTAAAAAGTCTATTGACAAAAATAAAATGAAAAACCCATTAGGAATTGTTACTCTACTTTATGGATACAAAGCAGGTCTGAACATTGCCAGCGCTGTTTTGCCATGAGGAGGATAGAATTTAAGTACTCAATATTCTCTGAAAGGAATGAAAAAATATGTCTTCAAAACAGAATGCTGGGATTAAAAAGAATTATTACTCTTTTTATTATACAAACATTTTTCTCTAACATTTTTTTCTCTGGTTGAAATTTAAAATATTTTATCTTCTTTTGTGTTTAAGGAAAATAAAATTCCCAAGACACTTGTGATATTATACAGTTAAAAAATATGTTGTTACCTTTGATAGAGGGTGCTCTCTATTCAGTTCAGTTCAGTTCAGTGGCTCAGTTGTTTCTGACTCTTTGCGACCTCATGGACTACAGCATGCCAGGCTTCCCTGTCCATCACCAACCCCCAGAGCTTACTCAAACTCATGTCCATTGAGTCGGTGATTCCATCCAACCATCTCATCCTCTGTCGTCCCCTTCTCCTCTTGCCTTCAATCTTTCCCAGCAGCAAGGTCTTTTCCAGTGAGTCAGTTCTTCTCATCAGGTGGCCAAAGTATTGGAGTTTCAGCATCAACATCAGTCCTTCCAATGTATATTCAGGGTTGATTTCCTATAGGATTGACTGGTTGGGTCTCCTTGCAGTACAAGGGACTCTCAAGAGTCTTTTCCAACAGCACAGTTTAAAAACATCCATTCTTCGGCACTCAGCTTTCTTTACAGTCCAACTCTCATATCCATACATGACTACTGGAAAAATCATAGCTTTGACTAGATGGACCTTTGGTGGCAAAGTAATTGGTCGTAACTTTTCTTCCAAGGATCAAGCTTTTTTTTAAATTTCATGATTGCAGTCACCATCTGCAGTGATTTTGGAGCCCCCCAAAATAAAGTTTCTCACTGTTTCCATTGTTTCCCCATCTATTTACCATGAAGTGATGGGACCAGATGTCATGATCTTAGTTTTCTGAGTGTTGAATTTTAAGCCAACTTTTTCACTCTCCTCTTTCACTTTCATCAAGAGGCTCTTTTGTTCCTCTTCACTTTCTGCCATAAGTGTGCTGTCATCTGCATATCTGAGGTTATTGATATTTCTCCCAGCAATCTTGATTCCAGCTTGTGCTTCATCCAGCTCAGCATTTCTCATGATGTACTCTGCATATAAGTTAATTAAGCATGGTGACAATATATAGCCTTGACATACTCCTTTCCCGATTTGGAACCACTCTGTTTTTCCACGTCTAGTTCTAACTGTTACTTCTTGACTTGCATACAGATTTCTCAGGAGGCAGGTCAGGTGGTCTGGTATTCCCATCTCTTGAAGAATTTTCCACAGTTTGTTGTGATCCACACAGTCGAAGGTTTTGGTGTAGTCAATAAGGCAGAAGTATATGTTTTTCTGGAACTCTCTTGCTTTTTCAATGATCCAGCGAATGTTGGCAATTTGATCTCTGGTTCCTCTGCCTTTTCTAAATCCAGCTTGAACATCTGGAAGTTCACAGTTCACGTACTGTTGAAGCCTGGTTTGGAGAATTTTGAGCATTGCTTTACTAGTATGTGAGATGAGTGAAATTGTGCGGCAGTTTGAACATTCTTTGGCATTGAGCTTCTTTGGGATTGGAAAGAAAACTGACCTTTTCCAGTCCTGTGGCCACTGCTAAGTTTTCCAAATTTGCTAGCATATTGAATGCAGCACTTTCACAGCATCATCTTTTAGGATTTGAAATAGCTCAACTGGATTCCATCACTTCCTCTAGCTTTGTTTGTAGTGATGCTTCTTAAAGCTCACTTGACTTTGTACTCCAGGATGTCTGGCTCTAGGTGAGTGATCACACCATCATGGTTATCTGGGTCATGAAGATCTTTTCTGTATAGTTCTTCTGTTTATTGTTGTGACCTCTTTTTAATATCTTCTGCTTCTGTAGGTCCGTCCATTCCATTTGTCCTTTATTCTGTCATATTCCTTTCCCAATTTGGAACCACTCTGTTTTTCCATGTCCAGTTCTAACTGTTCCCTTGGTATCTATAATTTTATTGAAGAGATCTCTAGTCTTTCCCATTCTATTATTTTCCTCTATTTCTTTTCATTGATCACTGAGGAAGGCTTTCTTATCTCTCCCTACTATTCTTTGGAACTCTGCCTTCAAATGGGTATATCTTTCCTTTTCTCCCTTGCCCTTAGCTTCTCTTCTTTTCTCAGCTATTTGTAAGGCCTCCTCAGAGAACCATTTTGCCTTTGCTTTTATTTTCTTGGGGATGGTCTTGATCACCACCTCCTGTACAATGTCATGAATCTCCATCCATAGTTCATCAGGCACTCTATCAGATGTAATGCATGAATATGTCACTTCCACTGTATAATCATAAGGGATTTGATTTAGGTCATATCTAAGTGGCCTAATGGTTTTCCTTTCTTTTTTAAATTTAAGTCTGAATTTGGAAATAAGGAATTCATGATCTGAGCCACAGTTGGCTCCTGGTCTTGTTTTTGCTGACTATGTAGAGCTGTATAGACTGTATAGAAAGGAGGTGTATAGACTCTATACACTGTTTAGACTGTATAGAGGATATATATATATATATATATACACACACATATATGTATAGACTGTATAGAGGGTGCTCTAACAGTCATTAAATTATAAGTAGGATCCTAGGATAATATTTATTATTGGGGTACTTATATATATATATTTAAAACTTTTCATTTTTATACAATTTAAAGATTACTTTCCATTTATAGTAACTACAAAATATTGGGTTCATTTTGGATACAAAATGGACATCACAAAGTCATATCTCAAGAAACCATCATTATAAACACTAACTTCTTGATATCATGCTTCTGGGAGACAGGAGAAATTTCAGAGCAAAAGATGTGTCTAAATAACTCTCAACCTGAACTTTTAAAAGGAGAGATGTCTAATAGATTATTTTCTGTTCTGTCATTCCTAAAGTTTTCTTCACACTTACCAGGGCCTGCGTGGTCTGTGCCCCATTTTCCTGGCTCTCTGTCTCTCCACCTGCTTGACTTTTCTTTCTGTTTGCACTTGACTAGGATCTAGTCAGTTGTTTGAATCGTACTGTCACCAAACATTTGACATATTTTTGTCACCTGTCTTTGCTCCTTTGTAATTGTCTCCTCATCCTGAATCCTGAATCTACTCAAAACGTCTCTTGAGTTCCTTAACTACTGATTTTGTTAAGCAAAAGCTCCAAAGCAGTCACTGTGGCCTCCCTTCGGCTGGAGCTTAACGATCTATCTTCAGAGAATGTTCTTTTCTGACACTCCACCAAGACTTTACCTCTGCTCTGCGGGGACTGCTTCATGGTGATCATCTTACTCCGAAGGTATGTCTCAACTCCCTGTTTCTTAAAGAAAACAATCTGTTATGTAAACTCACCTCTCTATACTTCATCTCAAAAATTGTATAAATCTCTGCTAAACTTCCCTTCCTCTATCTTCTTTGATACTCAGGAGAAAGAAGTATCCTATGCTTTCTTCACCCTAACTCTGGGCTCTTGATCCACATATTTTTAACCATCCTTTTTTTTATTAAAAACCTTTCTTTCTTTAACCCTTCTGGCATTACTTTTATTTATTTTTCTCTCTTTCTGTGAAATTTTCCTGCTCCCTGACTTACACATTTTTTTCTTTCTGTCCCCAGATAATGTTTACCAGATTTCATTTTCAGAAATTTCCTATTCCTACTCTTTCTCTTTTAATTTTTGTTCCTTATATTTCATGTCTCTAATATCCAACTCTTAAGTTCCAATCTCTCTTCTAATTCTCTACTGTCTATGAATCTCTCAGTTCAGTTGCTCAGTCGTGTCCGACTCTTTGCGACCCCATGAATCGCAGCACGCCAGGCCTCCCTGTCCATCACCATCTCCCGGAGTTCACTCAAACTCATGTCCATCGAATTGGTGATGCCATCCAGCCATCTCATCCTCTGTTGTCCCCTTTTCCTCCTGCCCCCAATCCCTCCCAGCATCAGAGTCTTTTCCAGTGAGTCAACTCTTCGCATGAGGTGGCCAAAGTACTGGAGTTTCAGCTTTAGCATCATTCTTTCCAAAGAACACCCAGGACTGATCTCCTTTGAAATGGACTGGCTGGATCTCCATGCAGTCCAAGGGACTCTACCTGGATGTTAGTTGGTCTTTCAGAGTATTTTTTTTAAGCTCCTACTATGTGCCAGACATGGATATATAATGGTGTATGTGACAGATGATTTGCTTAGTAATCATAGAAATAATAATTTTTGAAACTGTTTATTTTCAGATTTACATCTCTCTCTCTTCCCTTTAGGAAGGTTAATAGAAAAGGACATACATAGAAAGCCCTGAGTTTGAGGAGTATCTATACTATGTACTAGCAGTGGGGTCTTAGGAGAGTCACTGATGTTCTGAGTTGTGGTTTTATTAGCACAAAATGGAGATAATGGTATCTATAACCAAGATGGCTCCAGCTATATCAGTCTAGATATCAAATGTCTAGGTAGGAATCTGGTAAGTTCCAAGATCAGTTGACAATAGAAAATATAGGCTTTCACCAGAATTCCTTTCTCTACCACATTAGGAATCCCCACAGCATTGGTTCATAGTTCACAAATCCATCTAGACTACTGCAGTCTGGACAGCCCTTTTCAAACTTCAAGACCTGTTTTTAGACTCCAAACTGTAGCCACGTTTCTCATACAACTTCTCCCATAGTGTGGCCACAGACTTTGCTTTTAATTTCTCCAAGACAACTGCTATGAGTTGAATTATGTGCTTCTCAAATTTGTATGTTGAAATGCTAACTTCCACTACATCAGAATGTTTTCTTATTTGGAGATAGAATCTTTGTAGAAGTAATCAAGTTAAAGTGAAGTCATTAGGGTGGACTCTAATCCCATTTGACTCCTTTATAAAAAGGAGAAATTTAGATTCAAAGATACACAAACAGGAAAGGTGTTGTGAAGAGACACGGGGTGAAGATGGCCATCTACAAGTCAAGGCGAGAGGCTGTAATAGATGTTTTCCTCACAGCTCTCAGAGGAAACCAATCCTGCAGTTGCCTTGATTCTGAACTTCCAAACTACAGAACTGGGAGACAATGTGTTTCTGTTATTTAAGCCACGTAGTTTGTGGTAATGCGTTAAGGTAGCCTTTGGCAAGTCTATACAAGTAAGATCAACTTTAATGTTTAACTAAAGCCTGCTGCTGCTGGTGCTGCTAAGTCACTTCAGTCATGTCTGACTCTGTGTGACCCCATAGACGGCAGCTACTGAAATCTAATATGGGGCTTCTCTGGTGACTCAGACAGTAAAGAATCTGCCTGCAGTGCAGGAGACCTGGGTGGGGAATCCCTGGGTGGGGATGATCCCCTGGAGAAGGGAATGGCTACCCACTCCAGTACTCTTGCCTGGAGAATTCCATGGACAGAAGAGCCTGGTAGGCTATAGTCCATGGGGTTGCAAAGAGTCAGACATGACTAACACCACTAAAATACAATAATAAAAAGGGCTTATGAGGTGAAAAGTAATTTAAAACCTGTTTCCAGGGATGAATATTCCTGGTGTAGGCCATTTCTTGTACTTGGAGTCTTCTGTCTGTCACTGTCCTTAGCTTACCATTATCATGATGTCAGGGCTCACTAATCCTAAAGGGATATCTTTCCCATCTCTATCAGCATTCAGAATCCTCCAACTTTTCCCAGCATAAAAAGAAGATAAGCCAGATTTTCTTCCATCCCCTGCTAGGCTAGATTCCTAGTTACGATTAGAATCTATGGCCGTAGAGTTCAACCCTCGTTACAAATTCCAGACACCAAAGATTTTTTTAATGATGTGGTGGTAGCTTCCATTACATTATCTCATTACATATGTCTATTCACAGCACAAAGCCTAACAAGTAGAAAATGCTAAATAAGTGACTTATTATCTTTGTTTGGAAGATATCTGCTCAGCCAGTACCAAATGAGAAAGAGTCCTCTGACTTTTTAACTTCCATCCCTCCTATTTCCTTGGTCAGGCCCTTCTCTATGGTGTCTAACCAGTATTTTCTCATTCATCCTTCAGGGTTCTCTTAAATAAATTACATGTAGGTTTCCCAAAATATTCAGTTAGAATCAACCATTCCTTATTTTTATTTCCATAATACTTTATGCAGATTTACACTATAGCTTGCATTACATTGCATTTTCATTTCTTCATCACATTCCTGTCTGTCTTATTAAAATGTGAGTTATGTGACAGTGGCAGGCCAGAAGGTCAGTGGACTTATGGTCCAAGCCATAGGACAGTGTCTTGCAACATTTTGGCTTCCGTAGTCCCTAACACATTTCATGGTGTGTATTAATAGTATGGTCTTCCCAGGTAGTGCTAGAGGTAAAGAACCCACCTTCCAATGCAGGAAACATAAGAAATGGGAAGATCCCCTGTCAGAAGGATGGCAACTCACTCCAGTATTCTTACCTGGAGAATTCCATGGACAGAGGAGCCTGGCAGGCTATAGTCCACAGGGTCACAAAGAGTCGGACACAACTGAAGTGACTTAGCACATGCACACACATTAATAGTATATGCTGGATAAATATTATTGAGTTAAATTACATAAATATAGTCAAAGAGGTTCTATGTTATTTCCATTTATCTAATTTTAAATATCTCAGAAATCAGAATTCAATTTCTTAGTCACTCTCGGATTCATTCCTTGTGAGGATCTCAGAGAGGCCATCCTCCTTCCCATCCATGCAGCATAACGAATGATAGGATATCAGTTATTTCTTGAGAAACTTCCCTCTAGAGAAATAAAAATGAGATTTTTAAAATTCACAAGACTGAAAATTCTGTTATCAATTATTCAGTCACATTAATACAACATTACATTTAAAATGTATTCCATTTTCTCTAAAAGGATGAGTCTTCTGATTTCTTAAAGGCATGATTTGCTTATGTGTTAAGCTCATGAATAATTTTATTCTATCAGGATGCATGTATTGAATTAAGGTTCCTAAGTGCTCAGATCATGGGTTGAAAGTTCTGAAATACATTTCCCTCAAAATGCTTTCTCTCAATAACAAGAAAATTACCCATTCAAAATATGTGGTCAGTGCAGAAGAGGAGTTGTACAGGCTCAATAAAAACTTTTGGGTGAACTTGCAATTTTATATTTTATTATTCAATGCTGTGATCCTTTTATATTTGAATGAATAAATTATGGGTTCAAACTGATAGCTAAAGATTTTGACAAAATAGATTAGTCAGCTGTATTAGTTTTCCAGAGCTGTTGTAACAAAGTACCATAAACTAGGTGACTTAACATAAGTTTATTTTCTCAAAGTTCTGGAAGCTGGAAGTCCAAAATCAAGGGGTCAGTAGGACCATGCTTTCTTGGAGATTGTGTGGAATTTTTCCTTGCCTCTGCCTAGCTTCTGGCTGTGGTTTATCATCCTTGGTATTCTTCTTCTTGCATAGCCATCATGCCAATCTTTCCCTCATGTGGCCATCTTTCTCTAAGTGGTATCCTCCTTTCTTGTAAGTTATATTGGATAAAGAACTGGCTCTACTCCTGTGTGATCCTTTGATCTGAAACAGATTGCCAGATGTTTCTCCTGCAAAGACAGGTTTATTTGGGGTCAACAGAATTTCACTTTGGAATCTGTAACTATGGCAAGCCACATGCAAGTCCTCCAAAGGCAAGGGAAGGAGAATGATTATATATAGGAGAAGAAAGTTGGGAGGGCTGTAGTAAACAAGGAATCCATGATTTTTCATTGGCTGAGTCCTTCCCAGTAAGGAAGAGGAGTCTTTCTTCTTCTGGTTGGGCTCTGCTGTTATCTTCACAAAGCATGTAGGCTCCCCCTTCTGATGTCCCAACTTTCTTTAATTGCTATTTTTGTCTATTAAATTTTTCACATCCTCAACCTAATTATATCTGCACTTCAACACTTAACACCTACTGTGCAAAATTTTGTCACTGTAAAAATAAATAAACAAATGCATCTTTGATGGCAAAATTCAGTAAATGTCATGAAAAGAAAATTAATCATAAGAATGCTTGTATATAAGCAACAGTAGGCAAGAGTGTGTGGATGATTATAATTATTGTTAGAGACAGTATAGAAACAGTTCTTCCTCTCTTTGATGCATAACTCATTTAGATTTGAGGCCAATAGGACAAAGCATAGTCTAAAAACACTAGGATGGTTTCTATGTTTACTATTTGTAACATACTGGATACCTAATTTTACACATTATTCTGCAGTTGTATACTAATAATCACATTACGTTTTTCTAAGTTTAATATGAAATTGTATAAGCATCTTAATAGTTAGATTTCCTAGGTTGATGAGTCTAACACACCCTTATTATGTATCAGATTCTTCACTGCATAAGAAAAGGTTTGAGATTGTGTTTTTATGATTGTGTATGTGTGCAAAGTTGATCCTTTAATACATGTAAATAAGGTAAATAAGCAAGAAACTTTCATCTACATCCATTTTAACTTTGTAAAGCATTTAATATTTACATTTTAATACGAAATGGTATAATTCTACAGTCTGACTTGGCTATAAATTGTATTCCACAGATAAGGAAACTGTCAGTCAAAAAGTAAATTGATTGACATTCAGTTAAGTTCTGGGAGACAGGTTAGCTCTCATTTCCCTTGGTTCATATCCTCATGATACTATTAGTTTGCTACTTATTAGAAAAATGTATTTCCTGTTCAAAAGCAGAGATTGATTGGGACCCCACTATGAACAATGAACTGAGACACGCAAAATGATAGACAGGATTCCTATTGAGAAGATAGTTGCCACTTAGGTGGGGTGGTGCAAGATTTGCACAAGTTTACTAATAATTAAATACTGAAAGAATGGTATAAGTAAGAACTTCAAGGTTCATGGAAACAGAGAGGAGAGAAGGGAGAGGAAGCACCAGAGACTGGAACTGTATAAACAAAGGCTTCAGTAAAAGGAAGGATTTGAACTAGGCTTGTTGTAAACTTGTTGAGTCCGAAGCTATGCCTGTTTCCTTTCTTTGATACCATCACAGTGCATGCATCTGAAAAATAGTAGCTGCTCAATTTGTTGCTTTAATTTGAATAGCCATGATGTTTGGGATGTGTTAGAGAGGGAAAGACTGAAGCCCAAAAGATGTTAAGAAACTACTGCAACAATTCAGGCACTCAGTAGTGAGTGCTTAAGGGAGCAGCTTCACTGGGAATGTAAATGGCAGGTGAAGCAGAAAGACATTTATTGAAGTGTATGACTAAGCACATACATACGGGCTAAGAAGGAATAGATTATTCTGAGGTTTTAAGTTTGACTTTATAGGAAAATGAGAAGATATTGACTTATTTTCTTCTTTCGTAGCAGTCCTTAATCTGGGCACCACGGACTTCTAGGATTATAGAATAGAATTCAGAGTCCCTGAGGCTGTTGAAATTATTAGCAAGTTTATGAGTATTAGGGAGAGTCTTCTTAGTTGTCATTAAGTTTTTGGCAGTCTGAGTCTTCGAACTTGCTAAATACTATACTTGTATTCAAAAGTATAGTGATAACTGGGATTCCCTGGTGGCTCAGACTGTAAGGAATCTGCCTATAATGACAGTCCATGAGGTTAGAAAGAGTCAGACACGACTGAGGAACTAACTCTGTCACTTTACATTCACTTTCATAGTGATGACTAAGCAAGAGCCGCAGTTCTTCAAAGAAGCATCCCTCTTTAAAAATATTGACTGATGTGACATCTCACAGTATCTTTTATCAACTGTTGAAACAAGATTATGGAAAATAGAACATAATATTGTAGACCAAGAGCTTTGTCATCTCCTTACTGAAAACCTGTCTTGCCTAAGATTTTTCTCTTGCTGTTAAATGAGAGACTGACAATACCTGCCTCTTAGGGTTGTTGCGAGGAGTATTATGAGAACATGTTTGCTGCATTTTTAGTACTCAGTATATCTTATATTGTTGGTATTGTTTATTATTATTATTCTCATTCAGCTTTAAACTTTCTTGACAATCCATTATAGTGGATTGCTTTCCCTGTTTGCCGTGTCTCACTTAATCACCACCGTAAATTTGATAGAAATCTATTTTTAACATTTAGGTTACAGTTGAGATGTAGACAGGTAAATGCCTTGCCAGAGGTCATACAGCTAGCAAGTGGCAGAGTCAAAATTGCAGGAGTCAGGAAACGCTTGTGTAAAGTGGGGCAAACATGAAGGAGGGCGCAGAACAGAGCAAATGGCCAGTGACATGATGAGCAGCTGGGTAAGTTACGTGAGGCAGCGGTGCCACAGAGACTCAGAAAGAGATCACACATTCCATAGGACATCATGTTCTTGCTGGGCTAGTAATCCATCCCAGGTTGGCCAGCTTCAGATCTCTGAGTGCACGAGTGCGAACAGTGTGTGGGTGAGAGAACATGACCTCAGGGAAAATGAGGTTGGGTGTGAGAGTAGATAAGTTATGACCACCTGCAGTGGTGATTACAAAGGTTCATTTACTTGAATCTATCATACACTGATACAAAGCAGAATCCAAGTTTACATTGAACATTGTCCAGATAGGTTTCCTATGTGACAGAAAGCATTTTTAATTCAGCTCTCAAGGCCGATAGAATATTTTACACACACACACACACACACACACACACACACACACACACACACACGAAAGTGATCAGAAACTACTATGCCCTCACATAATAGTCCAAGTTGACCACTGTCAAAGATTGTGTTATTTTTTATCCTTGTGGGCAGCCCTAAGACTTGGTTTGGTTGTTTCTAAGCCTGAACCTTTCAGTGATGGCTCAAGGCCACTGTATCAAAACTGGGATTCCAAACAATTAAGGATAGGGACCTTGAAGGAAAACAGCCAAAGACATTTTGTCATATAAGAGTCCTGTGTATAAAGGAGGAGAGACAATAGAAATCCACAGTAGGGCCTGCAGACCAGGAGTGAATCCTTCTTCAAACAGAAATTCTAAATTGTTATCCTTTGTTTTCTGCAGCTTGAACTTGTATGAAACCGCTTTAAGCACAACGGTTGCATCTATGGCAGTAAATTGCTGCCTTTTAAGAAGGTGTTATAATATTTACATATGCTAAAACTTTCATTTCATGATTGCTTACTTGGTAATTGTCTGTTGAGTCTTTTTGCTGCTCATTCTTTAAACTTTAGCTGTATTCTTTTGACAATTTTAGAGGAGGGTCAGGGAAAAGAAAGAAAATGAACCACATTTAGAATAAATATTAAGATTCACAAAATTTGGAGGAGGTACATGTATTGGGGCTTCCCAGGTGGCTCTTGTGGTATAGGACCTGACTGCTAGTGCAGGAGACATAAGCAATGTGGTTTGATTCCTGGGTTGGGAAGATCCCCTGGAGAAGGGCATGGCAATCTGCCCCAATATTCTTGCCTGGAGAATCCCCTGGACAGAAGAGCCTGTTGGGTTATTGCACAGAGTCAGACACAACTGAAGTGACAGCACAGCATAGCATATATATGAATTGGTCGAGATTATGATTTTGAATTATATTTTGACTAGAAGGCAGTGGAGGTGAGCACATTAGCTTTAATTGGAGTGGACCTGAGTTTGAACTCTAGCCCTGTCTATCTTGTCCTTGGAAATCAACCTCCTCAAAACCTACACTTTCTTATATGTTAATGGGAATGATAATGCTCACTTCCCAGGGTTTTTTTGTGAAGATTAAAAACTATAATCTATATTAAGAACCTAACACATGGAAGTACTAATTCACACCTGACTGTTCATGGCTCCAATAATTATGGCTAATTAGAAATTGGCTGTAGATTATATTTTATTAAATGGTTGAATAGGTTTCTATCTCTGTAGGTTTCATTGCACTATATTATGAGTAAGACTGTTACTTAAATGACTCTCTGGTATAATTAGGCCTTATTAGAGGTTGTAATAAGTCTTGCAGTATTCTTGTCATTATTCCCAAATCATTGGACTATTATACTAAAAATAGTCAAGTTACAGATGGACTAGAACACTTATCCTCCACCTTTTAGAAGCCCATACTCCATTCTGTAAAAAAAAAAAAAGAGTGTGCTAATTAAAACAGAATAAAAGCACAACCCCAAAGTCTCAAAATCATCATGCTACATATTATCTTTCTTAGCAGAAAGGTAAAAAGAAGTTGAAAATGATTGGCATAAAACAAGTTATTTTCATTATCAGTAGGTTTTAACGTGCACATTGTGAGTTGTGCCACAATTATGCACAATTATGCTCTGGAATTATGCAATTCCAGTTAGCTAGGGTTCTGAATGAAATAACATCTTCCAAAAGTACATAATAATTTGCCAAGAAATAGTTTAGGCCCAGTAAATTTTTGCTACAGCATGTTCATTGTTTTAAAAATTATAATTATTATAAGAAGCTTGTTCAGTATTTGGCAATTAAAAAAAATAATCTAATTAGACTGATTGTGCAAGCTAATTTCCAGCCCCAGATGTGAGCCTGTTAGCTAAGCAAGGTTCCTGTGCTTAAGCAATCATGTCTGCATCCACACCAGAAGGTACCAACCGGGCAAAGGTCCAGCAAGGGAACAGACAGAGCTCCTGGGGCAGGAACCATGTCCTGGGATTTCCCTGAAGTCGGAAATAGACTTAGCTCCCTGTTGAAGGACTTTATACCCTTTTCTTTCATGAACAAAATTTCCAATCTGGTTATAAAATGTAGATAGATGCTTTTAGCATCTATAAAGTCAATAATCTAGCTTTTTTTTCCCCTCCCATTTTATTCAAATGGAAGGTGAGTCATAGATTGCAGTTAACATGGAATCACAGAAGGTCAGTGCCTGAGAGGATCTTTGAGATTCCTTGGTGAAGTTCCCTCTTCAGGCAAGTGATGCTTGGAGACTTGCATAGGACCTAGAGTCTTAACTTAGGGCCTTGCATTAGAAGTATTGGCAAGCTCTTTCTTTTTTTCCCCTCCTATAATTTTTTACTCTATTTTACTGGAAAGAAACTTAGTCCCCCTCCCCCTTCAGTCTTTTACCTCTTCTACAGGGCTTATTGGAAAGCTAGATATGTCTGTGAATTGAAGGAAGTCACATCAGCTGTGACAGTGGATATGAAAGGCTCATAGGCTACTAATGCCCCCTTTCTGTACCTCAGTAGCCAGCGATCTTTTTAATGAACTGTTGGCTTCTGTTTCTGCCTCATCTTGGATCTTGGATACCTGCCAGGAACCATCTTGGATGATGTGAAAAAAAAAAAACAAAACAAAAACAAAAAACCTGAGTATGTACAGTTGCTGGAGGAAGTTTTACAGTTCTAGGGAAGAAGCCAAATAATCGAAAACTTAGAACTCTTACCCTGTTTTGTTGGGTAATTGTTACCTCAAAAAATAGAGTATTTTCTTCTCCTTTCCCAAGTAACGATTTATCTGGGAAGCAAGTTATTAGCAATCCAAAATTGCGCAGTGGAGTAGTGGGGAAATGGTGTGAAAAATGAGGATAATGAACACAAAATATTTCACAATAAAGTATCTTCCAAGTCATCCATTTTATTAAAAAGAAACCCTTTTGATAGCTAATGTGTACAATGTTTCACAAATTTTCCTCTTCATTTTTTTAAGCAGATTTAAAATAGAACAAAAATTAGACTTCAAAGAAGCTTTGTATTCATTGAATATAACTGAGATATTTAGTGGTGGCTGTGACCTTTCTGGAATAACAGGTAATATGAAAAATTATTCTTATATTATCAAGTAAATATGTCCTCTTAGAAACTCTGTTAACTGACTGATCTTAAAACTGAAAGAGCATTTGGCCCCAGAAATGTCATCGTCGTGTCAAGCTGTCTGTAAACAAGCACTCTATTTTGCATTTAAGTAGTTTTACCTAATGAGAGTCAGACAGCATGCTAGAATGTTAGATAAGCTTTCTAACCACACTTACAATGAAACGATGTAGGAAAAGTATTGTATGGGGCTTTTATTCCAGCTCTGTTTGCATTTCCTTATCTGAATATTGGGAATTACAAATTTGAGGCTCTCGTCTAAGCAGAGCTAATAAAACTCCCAATTTGCAAATGTTAATTTGGTAATATTAGAGCCCGTGAAATAGGCATCTGCAAGCTGTTGGATGATGAACACAGTCTAGAAATTGTAAGGCTGCAGCTTGTAGATTTAGCTTGAGACTGACAACACATCAGAGATGGAGCTTTTATACTAACTGGCACTTGGGAAATTGTGCATGGTTAAGATGCTCTCTTTCACAACAAAGCCCAAGAGACTCTTTATTTCTCATCCTGGCAGTACCTACTAGTTCAAAAATAACTAAAGAGAAAAAAAAAATGGACGAAGAGGGACAAATTATCCCGCTATTTTAAATTCTTTTAAATTCAGTCTTCTGTTTTATAAAGAAAAATAAAGTCCTAATGATACAAGCTTGTTTGTCTGATGGGGTTGGATATCCTAACCTAGAATTATTGTGTATTCCTATATAAAACGTGGGCTTTGGAGAGGTATTCATTAACTTATTCACTTATCAATTATGTGGGTAAGTGAACAGAATGAATGAGTTTTCCTGGTGGAGGAGGTGGGTGGGGTACACAGGTGACATAGATGTTCATTATCACCTTCACACATGATTTAGCTGCCTGTTCTCACACTGACAGATAGATCTGACTTCTTTGACAATTTCATCAGCATCAGGAATGAGGCAGTCAAAATTAAATACTGCAACAGGATTCTGTCTAAGTGTGCCCTGGAATGCAGCCACCTTACCAACTTGAAATAAACTGAGCCATTTTTTAAACACCTCTTCCTCTTAAATTTCTTCCTGGCCTTCGGAAGCTCACTTGCTATATCTTGGGCATTTCAAACAGCCACTTGCTCTGCAAATTCCCAGCAATTTGTGACTTCTATAAAATCTCCTTTTACATCAATAAAATAACCCAAAATGCTTTATAAGAGAATTTGTATAAGAGAATAACCCTGAACAGAAAGGAATAAGTGTCCAACATTTTTTGCTCTGAGTTACCTCTTTGAGTTGATTTAACGACTTTGGTTCTGTCTTATTGCTTGATATAGAACAACCACAGCCAAAGCTGGCACTATTTCTAGTCTTTAGGAGAACAGTGATTAATTCCCTGCTATTAGTACTTTTTGTGCAATAAGCGTTTGCTAAAGGCTATTGTGGTGGTTTAGTGAAAAGAATTCACCTGCCAAGCAAGACACGCAGGTTCGATCCCTAGGTGGGGAACATTCCCTGCCTAAGGAAATGGCAACCCACTCCAGTATTCTTACCTGGGAAATCCCAAGGACAGAGTAGCCTAGCTGGCTACAGTCTGTGGGGTCTCAAAGAGTTGGAGATGACTGAGTGACTAAAACAACACAAAGGCTACTGTGGATCAGTCCAGTGCTACTGCTATGGGATATTTACACAAAAGAGGCACTATCTTATACTCAGATCGTCCACAAATTTTGAATGAAATGTTTTTAAAAGAGTTATTTTTGCAACTTTTAGATGAATATTTGACTTCTGTCACCCTCAGTAAAATATTTAGCCTTTCTGGACCTCAATTTTCTAATCTATTAAATAAACAATATATCCCAGTGGCAGAAATAAAAGGACATACATAAATCACCTTGTTCAACATCTGTTATATAGAAGATGGGCTTCCCTTGTGGCTCAGATGGTAAAGAACCCACCTGCAATGTGGGATACCTGGGTTCGATACCTGGGTAGGGAAAATCCCTTGGAGAAGGGAAAGGCTACCCATTCCCGTATTCTGGCCTGGGGAATTCCATGGACTGTATAGTCCATAGGGTTGCAAAGAGTTGGACATGACTGAGTGACTTTCACTATATAGTAGATACTCAGTAAATGTTAAATGCAAAAAGAAAATTGAGCAAATGGCACATTAATATTTACTTGCACATCTTCTAGCAAAGCTACTGGAAGTTTCTTATCCTCTTAACTTGATGAAGACATGCTTGAAATCTTCATAGAGAATTAAGGGAAGAAATGATTACAAAGGTATAGAAATCAGTGAGTTGATGAAGTTCAGATCCTGTGTTCTAATCTAGCATCTTCCAGGTCCTGTTCTTTTTCTAAGACCGTGCCCCCTCTGTAGAAGATGGAATACAGAAGGTCAAATTGCTCACTATACTAGCCAAAGGCTCATTTGGTTTGGTGCCAGTGGTAAACTGCATTCATGAAATTCTCCACTCCTTCCCAACCTGCTGTTTGGTCTTCATTCTTTGTATGGGCCGCTCAGTCATCTACTCTGTGCTCTATATGGAAATCCTTATTCTAGGCAGTTGTGGGGAAAAAATGTGCTTATTTGCATGACCTAAAAAGACCACACTCCTGCATTTTAGTTTAACCACGCTCATGATATGGATGCCCCCTTTCTCCATCTGAATTGTTTCTATCACTGGACATATTCTTAAACATTGATTTATTTATTTGGCAAGTATTATAAGTCAGCTAGCTATCTGCCAGGCAATTTTCAAGAGTTGAATGAAATCCACAAATTCCCTCTCCAAATGATGTTTACATCTGTTAGGGCAGATGGACGATTAACAAGTTATTAATTAATTAAATGATGAGGTGATAGATGGTATGAATTAACTAAAATAGAGTCATGGGATAAAGAGATTAGATCAGATAAGAGCAGAATTAGACACGGTGGAAAGAGAAGATTGCTTTGAGGAAGTGTCATTTTTATTGAGACCTAAGTAACAGGGGACCCAATCAGGGTAAATTCTGGGAAAAGGGATTTTAAGCAGAGGGACAGATGAGACTAAAGCCTTAATGCTTGACCTTGTAGCTGGAGCTATTGGGTGAGGAAAGGAGGGTAGGAGATGGGATCAGAGGTAATCAAGGGCCCAGACAAAGTCATCACACACACAGTCTGGAGTTATTTTTAGGAAGCCATTTTTTATGCAAATCACCCTTTGATGACTTCTCTCTATCTTGCCTGAGGGGATTTACTTTTCTGTAAGCTGTCGGAGATGGTTCCCCTTGACTAAATTATTTCTTCATGAAAGCGTTAGTCACACAATCATGTCCAACTCTTCACGACCCCATGGACTGTAGCCTGCCAGGCTCCTCTGTCCATGGGATTCTCCAGCCAATAATACTGGAGTGGGTTGCCATGCCCTCCTCCAGGGGATCTTCCTAACCCAGGGACTGAACCCCAGCCTCCTGAATTACAGAAGATTCTTTACCACCTGAACCACCAGAGTAGCCCCTATTTCTTCATAAACTCTTCTAAATCCGGTTGTCTTGATGGAGTCCACCTGCATCACATCAGCTTTCTCTCTCAAGAGGGACAAAACACCTTTATTTCCTCTCTCTTCAAGCGTTAAGGCTCGCTTTGCTTTCTTCCACCCTCTCGCCCTCACTGAACCCACCACCACCTTTCTGTTGCTTCTGTGAGGAACGTTGTCAGGTCTATCTGGTCTTGCCGCAGCAGGGACGGCAGATGGCCTCTGAACTTCCGGTTTCACTTCCCCCTTCTCAAGGAGATGCTCCACAGGTCACTATATCAGAAAGTCTTCACACATACATCCGTTTCACCAAGGGGATGAGTGGGGCCTTCTCTCTCAGCTTGTTTCCACAGCAGAACAAAATGTTGTTAAGACGCTGTCTTACACTGAGAAATTTGACAGGTTTTAAAGCCTAGCTCTGAAGTGGTTTTGGAACAGATAACACAAAAGCCCTTTAGACTTTTATCACCTCACCAGTCTTGAAGGAAAGTAAATTTTGTTCTAAACTCAGATCAAAACCCAATACAGAATTTAAAAGGCAAGTTGGCTTTGAGGTTGAAAACATAGGGTGGGATTAATTCATATCTGTAAAGCGTTTTTCATCTTATCTGTAGACCATGACAAAGGGGAGCAAAACCCTTGGTCCACTGAAATATTTCACTTAGTGGGGTACCTGACTTGTGGTTGATCCCCTTCTATCTTTACCTTTCATATCTGAGCTAAACTTGGTCTCTTCATGTTTTCTCTATATCATCTCTGCAAGAACTAAACCTAAACCACCTTTATCTCTAGAAAATTAACCAACTTGGAAAGATTTTTTTTTTCCCTTTTTCTTTGTTCATTTGAAAATGTAATGGGATCCAATAAGTAATGGTTCTGAGTTTTAACCCTTAAATGCACTTTCATGTTTTCTAACAGATTCTTCAGAGGTGTATGTTTCCCGAGTAATGCAACAAGTTTTCTTTGAGATAAATGAAGAAGGCAGTGAAGTTGCAACATCAACTGGTAGGACAAATAATGTCACAGGAAGCCAGAAGGAAGGAATGGGGAAAATGAGCATGAGGATGCTGGCACTTTGTGGCTCTCTGACCTCCTTTTCCCCTCCTGCTGTTCAGTACACTATGGGAAGGGCAAAGTGGTTATTTAAGCTATTTACGCATCTGTGTGGCTGGAGTTTAAGGCAAAAAAAAAAAAAAAAAAGAGGGAGAGAGAGAGAGAGACAGAGAGAGAGAGAAGGGACTGATATCTACTGATATCTACTTATTTGTGAACTGGATTACCTGCCCAATAGCAGTCAGGCTCAAACCTGAAGTCATGATTGCTCAGGAATATTCACTCTTAAGTGAATTCACTCATTTCATTCTTCCTCTGTACTCTTAGTTCCTCTTTTTCTAATTTGATTCTTGTTGTTGTGTCTATGGCAGTGGCTCTCAAACTTAGCTGCGTGTGAGAGTTAGCTGAAAAGCTTTTAAAAATTCTGTACCCAGCCTAGAATACTGGATATTGAATATCCAATTGAATATTGAACACCCTAAAATATTGAATCAGTATCTCTGGTGATGAGTTTTAGCCTTCAGTATTTTCTCACATTTTCCTAAGTGATGACAATGTGCATTAAAGGTTGAGAACTACTGCTCTCCAGCGACTTGCAGCTTATCCTTGGTACTATGAGTATAATGCATAGACCAGCAGCATCAGCATCATTCTGGAACTTATTAGAAATGCAGAAGCTCAGGCCCAACTCCAGACTGACTGATCCAGCATCTGCATTTTCCAAGGTCTCTTGGTGACTTGTGTGAACATTACAGTTTAGGAGCCGCTCTTTTATATCTCCTTGAACAAGTGGCATTTTGAATAGTATCTATGCTGCATAAAAGTAATACTCAACAAATAATTGGAGAAAAAGCCTTAAATTCAATTAGAAATGGGAAGGCAACTTTAATGAATTCCTCGTAAATGTATTTTAATTTTTCAGACTATTTGGATTTTAGCCAGTATATAAAAGATATATCCTTTTAAATAGTCATATTGTTAAATTTATATCCACATTATTAATTTCTTGATTAATTTATAATGTTGTGTAATGCCAATCAGAGAAGGCAATGGCACCCTACTCCAGTACTCTTGCCTGGAAAATCCCATGGGTGGAGGAGCCTGGTAGGCTGCAGTCCATGGTGTCGCTAAGAGTCAGACACTACTGAGCCACTTCACTTTCACTTTTCACTTTTATGCATTGGGGAAGGAAATGGCAACCCGCTCCAGTGTTCTTGCCTGGAGAATCCCAGGCACGGGGGAGCCTGGTGGGCTTCCATCTATGGGGTCGCACAGAGTCGGACACGACTGAAGTGACTTAGCAGCTAGCAGCAATGCCAATGGATTTTGACTTCTGGGTGGGGCACACTGGCCTCCCTACTGTTTTATCATCTCCTAAAGGGCTCCTGTAATGGGCTATTATAATCCTTAGAGAAATCAAAGGTGGTATTGGGATGAAGTTGCTAGTTCATGTAGACAAATTTTCCACTTGCTTTTACATAGAACTGGAAGAGTCCTTATAGATCATTGTCTGATCCTCTCATTATGTTGGTGATAAAACAGACCTATGTGTGGAGCGGTTTGCCTAAGGTCATATTAGTAATAAACAGTAGGGTTTGGACTGAAACCATATTTCCTGACTTCAGGTTCAGAGATCTGCCCTAGCCCAAGGCCTCTTGTTTTTAGTATAGAGTTCTCTAAGAGGAGGTAACAATCATTAAGGGATCAGCAGTGACCCTGATGTATCACCTTTGTTAGTGTGAGTATTTTGACTTTCAGGCATCTCCTCAGTGGATTTACAAGATACCTGGATAGGAATTAGGAGTTCAAACATTATAAAGTAAATTATCTAATGTAAATAAAAAGTGAGCAGAAAGTTACTGCTTAAAAGATGAAATTTTCAGCTGCTTTCACTAAATTGAATTTAGTATCTGGCTTTCTTCTTCATTGAGCATAAAGTGTGAAGTTAGAATTATTCCATGAATAATCCAATATCTTTCCTCTGTGCTTCAATTTTTAGATTTATTTCAAATTTCTCTGTATTTAGAAAATGGTTATTTTTCCACATGTCAACTCCTCAAACAAAAATGGCCTTTCCTGTCTACAAAAAATATTGTGAATATTATGGATATATTTTCTTTACTGATCTTTAAATGTGAACATCTAAATAACTCTTGTCTCTATTTCATAGGCATAAACACACCTGTGATTATGAGTCTGTCACGGAATCAATTTATAGCAAATCATCCATTTCTGTTTATTATGAAGAATAATCCAACAGGTACCTTTTTGAGAATTCCCTGGGGGAACTGTTTAAGTTCAATAGACCTAGTCTATTGAATCTGTTAGAATCTTGCTGTTAATCACAGTCTGTTCCAGCTGCAAATGACAGTCTGAAATCATTTGTTCTTTCCATTTATTTAATTTATTTTAGTTTTTTCCAAAGTTTTTTAGTGACTATTTGTTGAGTGCTTGTTTTGTACTAGGCATTATGTTTTAAGAGATGTCAGTGACCTAATATAGATCAGTACTAGTAATAGTTGCCGAGATAGTTTGTATAGGTGCTGGTGATGTTAAATACCAATCTGTACAGGTAACACCATTCCAATAAGTCAGATATTTGATGAATAAAGCCATAGAAACTCAAAGAGAGTTGTGTAGTTTGCCTAAGTTCATACAGCTAAAAAGTGGCAGAGTGAAAATAAGACCTGTTTGTCTCAGAAGTCAACTTTCTTTCAGTGGGAGTAGAACTCGGAATTTGCACAGTTGTGAAAGGTTTCCTAGGTAGATTCCAAGAATAAGTGACTAGCTATAGGCTCTGAGTGGCAGGGAGGGATCAAACATTATTCCAATTCCCTAATTTGGGCAATTCTAGAAGATTATGCAGTTAGGTACTAAAGGTGAGGGTAGTAGTCAGTTGGACTGGCATTACAGACATGGTGGACACATAAATGCAGATGGTCTGGATAGATGTTTTTGCATCTTATGAAATGAAAGAGGCCAGAAATGTGGATACTGAGGAAGCTTTCTTTAAGTATATATTTAGGGCTCCTCAGGAGTCATAACCTGATGACTGTATACCACTGGAAAAGAGATAATATCTTACTCATTTTTGTATCCAGCTCAGAATTTGGCAAAGTGCCCTGCACTTAATATCAGTATCTCTAGAGATTGAACGTTTGGACTTGGGTCCAAGGACCAGTTTAATGAACTAATAATTCTAAGACAAGTCACTATACTTTCTAAGCTATATTTTTCCCACCCTCTATTTGAACATAATATTAGTACTTATGTCATGCTGTGCTGTGCTTAGTTGTGTTCGACTCTTTTCAATCCCGAGGACTGTAGCCAGCCAGGATCCTCTGTCCATGGGGATTGTCCAGGCAAGAACACTGGAGTGGGTTGCCATGCCCTTCTTCAGGGGATCTTCCCAACCCAGGGATCAAACCCAGGTCTCCTGCACTGCAGGTGTTCTTTACTCTCTGAGCCACCAGGGAAGCCTTTATCTCATAGAGGTAAATAAAAGAATATATTAAGCCTGTGACAATGCCTGGCACATGATGTTCACTGTGAATACATCAATAAATATACATAAAGGAAGGAAGAAAAGTGGAAAAATTTCTCTAAATGAATTGATTTACATGGAGAAGAGACATAGTTAATTTCAGAAACGGAATCTGTTAGTTTAACTAGCAATACTGATATTATTTACCCCCTAAGGGATATATCAGTCTCTTTTTTTAGGTTGTGTAAAACTAACGCTGAATGACCATTCTGAAAGTTACATCTTGGAAACAATGGGACAGTTTCAGATTTGCTGAGGCTTCAATTCTATAGGGGATGAGTCAGTGTTACGACATAGTCGTATGTCATTTGATTGACACATCCTTAACCTTAGGATATGTCTAATTTCTTACCATTAGTATGTAATTATTGAGTATGCAGAACAGAAAGAGCTGAAGCTGCACTGGGCATCAATGCTCAAGGAAATATGGCATTTAGAATAATATCTGACTCTTTATTTTCCAAGTTGATGACTGAGGGGCAAAGGATATGTAATAGCTATCAGTTAAATTGTAGTGAAAATTCAAATGAATTCACTTATTTACTTATTTGTGATAATGCTTAAGTGTCAGGCCCTTAATGACAATTTCCACTGTTTTATGATCTTTATTGTAATGAGGCTTTCTAAATTAGGGTTACTCCCCTGAAGTATTGTTTCAAATGAATGGCCACTCGTTTATAGGAGGATGTAAATTGTTGCCATATATAATGTAGAATGGCCAATTATCTTAAGACAATACTCGCTCAGTGATTTATTTATTTTTCCTTTCACAAATGAACTGAAGAAATCTTTGGGATTAACGAAGCTGGTGATTTACCAGTGAACTACCAAATGGCATAATGATTTATATAAAATATATTCATTTGACAGTTCCTGAAGTATGAGAATGAATGACTTTAGTTTTAGTAAAACCAATTTTTACCTAGATTTTAAAATTTCCTTTGGTAAAACAACCTTCTTATGTAAAATCCATACATTACTTATATTTTCCTATCAGTATTTAACTTCCTATTATATATACATTTCAGTATGCTCATCCAAACCTTTTACTGAGCCAAACTTCCAGAGAAATGAAGAACAATTCTTCTTCTTTAAGGATGAGGGTATAGGGCAGCATTACAGACTTTCTGAAGAAGGTTGTGAAAAATGCTACATGAAATGTGCCATTTTCCAGAAAGTAGTGAATCATGGTTTTGAAACTGACAGTGCTCCATACATAACAACAAAAAAATATTGTGTTTAGAATTTTTTCAGGTCCTGGGTTGAGGGGAGAAGCAGACTGCAGGGTATTCATTAAAAAAATCTTTTTTTCTAGGCTGTTAGCTTTGGTTATGCTATCGTATTTTTTAGATTATGAACTAAAAAACTGCTTCTGACAGAGGTGTTTTATAGCTATGTTATTAAATATGAGGGATACCTCTTTAAGAAGTGGGCATGAAAAGTGGAAACAACAATGAATCTGCTTCAGCCTGCCTCTATACCCATTGAAACTATGTCAAGGAAGATTTAACTAATCTGTCCAGTTTAGTAGTGAGTAGATTGGTGATTTCTTGTAGACTTAATTCAAAATGTGGTTCTCCTTGGTCAGAAAAGCAGATTGAAAAGACTTGGACAAATGGCTTTTATGTAATGTCATATACTTCTGATAGTTTAAAATTTTAAACTATTGTCTTCAATTTATGAGGTTAGTTACTTTAAAAATTCTTCAAACAAGCATTTCTGGTAGACATTTTAATGCCATAGAATTACAAATATATAAGAGTTATTGTTGCTTCCTCTTGTGACTAAATGCAGTATACAGCCTGGGGAAGTTATTTATGTATGCTTATCTATCTGAAAAAAAGGAGTATTTGTTTTCTTGTATTGTTGGAATTATTTTGAGATTTTTGTGACAAAGTATTATTAATTATAATCATAAAAAGAAGAAAAAAAACCTGCTAGAGATTATGTCTATTTCTGTGTTAACCGGCTTTTTTAAGACTGTGTCTTTGGACTGAACAATAAAGAGTTAATGAAGAAGGGCTGTTCCTTTTTACTTCATTTCTGCCATTGTTATTTCAATACTTGTAAGTGTAATGTTCATTCACTTTAAAATTATGTAAAATTTTATTTTGTAACTTTTGAAATGAATCTTTATTACATATGAGTTTGAAGGAGGTAACCCAAAGCAACACGACATTGAGCCATTCAAGCCATTTTATTTACCTTACCCTAGTTGGCAAGAAAGGTGAATGGTTTTTTGACATGTCATTTATTTCTGTTTTGTCCTCTAGTTCATAGTTCCTTTTCACTTGAAAAACACAGAATGGCTGGAAACAGGTGTTTACATTTATGCTGTATACTATATCACTTTGGTGAGGATGTAAAGTATGAGAGATGTGAAAATATTGCCTTTAGCAATAAGCTTTGATTCAGAGCTGAAGGAGGGGAACTGAGAAGCTGCACTTTTAACCCCAAGGGTTTATATTACATGCATAAAGAGATGACTGCTAATGCCTAAATTTAAAGCGTTTCCTATGCTCATCACCATTTTATTACTCTATGTTTGCCTGACTGAGTCTCTATGTTTAGAAGAATACCTCTCTGTCACTTTAATTTTGCTTTCCTTTATGAAAAACAGAACTAGTGCATTTTCCATGACAAGCTATTGTGGATGTTAATATACTTCATAAATGATCAAAAAGTGATTAATAATGATATAGTCATCTATTTTAGAGAAGTGTTATTTTTGTTATTAGAAGTGTTTGTTTGTTATTAGACATTATCAGTTTACTTTATAAGTAAAAAGACTAAATGGCTTGTTAAAACATAAAGAAAAATTGATTATTATCATTTTTTTCTCCAGAAATTCCTAAAGATCTTTTTTTTCTTTTCCTAGATTCAATTTTGCTTATGGGAAGGGTGACAAATCCTGACACCCAAAGGATGAAGGGAAGAGATTTAGATTCACTGTGAATGGAAAGTGTAGCTTCAGAATAGAAGGTTGTTCCTGGAAAATAGTTGACTGGCAAAATATCATCAACTATTTTTCTATATATCTTTTTCTGTCTTAAACAGTGGCTGTGTTAATCTGTATCGATGAATAAATGAAATTATGCATTAAGTGTTTTTGTGCTTTCTGTTGTTTTATAAAGTATATGTGAATAAAAAGCAGTGAACTTACATAAAATATTAATATATTAGAACAGTCTATCTATGATATCTTAGATATAAAAGTCTCTATATTCCTACAAAACCGAACTATCTGACTCCCAAGTATAGCACCTTCATCCAGACCATGGGGAATTGAGTCAAGAGAAAGTACATGTGCTGGTACCTCTGTGGGGTGCCACTTGAGATACCAAGATCCGGTACCTATGATATTAAATGAACTTTGAGTATTTAGTTTATTTTAACTTAGCATTCCATGTGTTATGTTTAATAGTTGCCTTGTTTCAATACATATCAATTTGTTCTTGATTTATGCCTTAAACCTGTGAAAGAAAGTAGAAGCAACAAGAACTTTTTAATAAAGCTTTCCTATACATGAAATTGGCAGCTAAATTAGTATAATTTCAGAGCCTGACTGTCCATGATTTTATAACACTGAGCTAATGGAAGATTAGAGCCAAGATTGTAATCTACAAATATGAAATGCAACACACTTCCTCTGATGTCAGATGTAAATACCCCCAACAATACTACTTTCAAATGACTTCATATAACATTTCACAGTTTTTCTATTTTCATGTTAGTGATGTAAAATGTCCTTTTGTTTGTGCTGGCAATTCTCTGCAGAGTTTAATGATAATGGCTTCCCTTTGTTGAGCCCTGATTTTGTGTCAAGGACTGAAGTCAGCACTTTTTGGACATTATGATAAATGCAGGAAAGATCCATGAGCTACTATTACCCATATTCCTGATGAAGAAACTGAAGCTCAAGCACAATATAAGCAGTCAAGGACGCATAACAAATAAGTATGGAGTCTTTACCGTATTTCAAAGTTTGAGCTCAGGACTGTCTGTATCAGGAGACTGTGACCATAATCACTGAGTCCTTTAAAGTAGTGCAGATTTTCCCCTGAAACTTCATGCTGTCTGGTCTCCAATGTCTAGATGTCCGTCTGTAGCAAAACCTAGAGCAATACTCAAGACCATATGAAGAGAGCTTTACAACGAATTGTGATGGCTTCAAACCATAACATAATCAAAAGTAATGCTAGCTTTCCTAGACTGTAAATTGCATCTTACTTAGATATAACACAGTGAATGCTAATATATATGTTAGTGATATATCACAAGTTTGTTCTTCATCATGGAACTGATTTAAAAATATGCTTCCTTAATTTAGGAAGAAGAGCATAGTACACTATTAAGAGGACAGTATTTTTATTTTCAGGTGTTTTTCTTGGGTTAGGTAAATTTATACATTCTCTTCCATGTGTTACATGTTAATCTGCTCTGGAGATTCATTCATCCCTTCCACAAATACTTACTGAGCTTCTATGTTCCAGGCACAGTTGTCTCCAACTCTTTGTGACCCCATGGACTGTAGCCCGCCAGGCTCTTCTGTCCGTGGGATTTCCCAGGCAAGAACACTGGAGCAGGTTGCCATTCCTCTTTCCAGAGGATCTTCCCGACCCAGGGATCAAACTTGTCTCCTGCATTGCAGGAGGCGTCTTTACCACTGAACCACAGGGGTAAACTAGTAAACAAAACTGACAAGGTCTCTGACCTGACCAAACTGACAATTTACCAGTGGTAGAAACATAGTAAACCAGTGGAAAAAATAAAGTCGGATAATGAAATAGCAAGGAATTTATAACATCAAGTAATGTAATAAAGTGATTATCCAGGTTTCACTTTAAGTATACGTTTTCATAATATGTTCCTAATATATACGCCTCTCTTAAGTAAGATCTGTTAAATGTCTGCCTCAGTTTTCCCACTGTGGAGTACAACTTTGCAATGTTGCTGTTTTCTCTGCCAATTTCATTCTCTACATCTGGTAGGCATTACTTGCCTTACAAAAGGAGATGGTTTAATCTCCTTATAAAAGAGAGTAGCCTTCTGGTGTGGATTCAAGCTTAAAATATCTCCTTTCCCCATTCTAGACACATAGTTTCCAGAGCACTTCTAAGATTAAAACCTTAGTCTTCACCTTCATTGCAGTTAACTCAGTGGTTATTATAGTTACATATTACAAAGGTTAGAAGTGTCTGGAATGTATTTATAATATATGTGTATTTATTTATTTATGAAATAAAGTAAGTATGAAATAATTTTCTCTGCCAAGCTATATGAAACCATTAAGATTCACAACAGTATAAAATATATGTGGGATAAAAAATTTTCAAATTAATAACTCTTGTAAAAGCCTAATACATTATATATATATATATATAAGCTTAATATATCATATATATATGACATAATTTCAAAGTTATTAGGAATTAGGTTTCATTGACTTCACACAGTTATAATACATGGGATATTTTAGAGCACAGAGTCTATTACATTAGGAAATGGGACCTGGGAGATCAAAGGTCTGAGACAATAAACAATTTCTATTTCAGGGGTGAGGTTTAGAGAAGTCTCTTGAATTGGTTAATAAAAACCTGGAAACCTTGAAAGATGCAGAGAAAACTTTAGGGCAAGTTTTATTAGAAGCCAGTGTTTTGGACCTCTGTAAAGAAGATATTTTCTCTCAGGATGGCATCAGATACACCCTATATGGGGTAAGTTGAGATGTGCGTCCTGAGGCCGACTCCATGCTTAGAGTGGGAAAGGGGGCCTACTGAAAGTCTGCTCATAAGAGCACTGTTTCTCCCTGTGGTTTAATCACTAAGTTGTGTCCGACTCTTGCAACTCCATGGTCTGTAGCCTGCCAGACTCCTCTGTCCATGGGATGCTTCAGGCAAGAATACTGCCATTTCCTTCTCCAGCGGATCTTCCTGACCCAGGATTCTAATCTGGGTCTCTTGGGTTGCAGGCAGGTTCTTTACTGACAGAGCTACTCTTTTTCTGGCTCCTTGTGTGATCATCTCTTAATCTGAACCCAAAATTTAAGAGATCAAAAATCTAGTTTCCGTCTCTTTTTTGATGCCTCAAGTGACCACCTTAATGTTATAATATAAAGAAAATGAAAGATGATATATTTTTCACTAACATTATATTTTTGGCCTGTCATCTCAATTTTCTGGAACTTCAGTGTCCTCATTTGTACAGTGAAGGGTTGGACGAATCCTATTTAAGTTCCTTATTCCAAAGTCCTATGTTTGTAAATTTCAGGATTTCTCTACAAAGACATGTTTGGAATTATGTCTTTTGAGTCAATATTGTTTCTATAAGCAGTGTTTTTGCATAAATGAAGCAGAAATCCAGGATGCACTAGAGATTTGGTTCATGATACTATCTTTAACTATTTATACTTATTTCTTTTTATAATTCTATTGGAGTATAGTTGATTTACAACTTTATTAGGTTTAGGTGTACAGTAAAGTGATTCTGTTATTCATATATGGATATTCGTTCTTTTTCAGATAGGTTATAAAAATGATAAAATTTTCTCTTCATAGGTTTGAGATTTAATTTTTAAAAACAGAATGCACATAAAACAATCTTACTACTGTAGCAGAGACTCTTCTCTAGTGAAGGCTTTTGAGTGTGGTTTTGAGATGTTGCTGGACAGTAGGAGCCTAGCTGAGCACTTCATTTCACCTATCATTGCATTTATCGAAGTGGAGCCTTGTAGTTAGTTCTCCTTAGTGGAATTTGAGTGGAGGTGAGTGTCACTTGTGAGTCTGTTTCTGACTGCTCTCTTCTCTTGTTCCAGCTAGATGCAAATGCTCAAGGCCACCCTAGAAGTCCTGTTTAACAGAAGACAGAGGTCTGCTAGCCTGGGTACCTTTGTCATCGTATGTTACAGATCTTGCTGCTGGGTCCAAAGCCAACCAGAAACACCAGCTTGGGACTCATGTAAGCAAGAGTTAGTTCCATTTTCACTGGAGTTAGGTTGTTAGTGACAATGGTGAGGGTTGATTTGGTACTTTTAAAGTGGTGAGTCTACAAAGTAGAGAAAGCATGTGGTGTAACTTGAAATTGGATGCAAAAACAACAACAACACAGACATAGCAGGCTGAAAGCAGCAGAGTTTGTTAAGCTGTGGAACTGTTTGGTAAACTGTTGCTTGTGATAATCTGGAAAGCAGACCGTGTGTGTACAGACCTAGTATCTAGCCAGAGATGACATTTCACATCTCTCTTGAACTTGGTGGCGTACTGGGTCAGGAAGATTCCCCTGGAGAAGGAAATGGAAAAATTCCAGGACTCTTACCCAAAAAATCCCGTGGAAAGAGTAGCCTGATGGGCTACAATCCATGGAGTTGCAAAGAGTCAGACATGACTGAGAACTAAGCGTGCATGCACACACACACACACACACACCCCAAGTGGAATATGAGCAGAAATGCCACCTGTTCCCTCTGGCCACAATGATTAGGAAGCAAGTTTGCCTACTTATCTTTCTCTTTTGTCCACCCTGTTTTCTGCATATCAACTCTTAGGATGAAAATGAAAACCTTAGAAGACATCTGGGAGATGGCTTATCTCTATCAGCCTGAGTCCCTGAATGATTGCATAGATCACAACCTTGACCAGATATTCCCGCACTGTACTAGGGGCAAGAAATACACCGTACAATGCTAAGCCATGTTAAGTAGGTAGATAGAACTCACAAAAATAATATAATGTTTTCAATACATACATTCCATGTGTTAACTTGTAGTGTATATTTTCTCATCCTGGTGCTTGAGACTTGGTAAGACAATATTCTGGAATGCTATTTCATTTTGCCTGATTCATGAAAGAAACTCAGGAATTATCCAGCACATTTTCTCTAGCAAATTCCTCATCCCTGTGATAAAAGTGTATCTTTACCAAAAGAGAGAAAAGAATATAAAATACAGAAAGCTGCTCTGGCTGCCACACAACTCTCTCAGTAAAAAAGCAACCTTTACCTCTTAGTTACTCTTTGTGTGCCTGTGTGCGTGTGTGTGTGTGTGTGTGTGTGTGTGTGTGTGTGTGTGTGTGTGGTGGAGATAGGGGCTGGGGGTTGAGGGTATCTTTAAAGATTTGTCCTGAAAAGGTTTTTGACTAATATAAAAAGTAGGCATCCTTTGCTTGCTTGCAAATGATAACTTAAAAGCACGTGCTCAATGCTTCAGAGAAAATGACAAAAAAAAAATTGCAAGTATTAGATCTCAACAATCATTTTTGGAGATAAATACACATTATTTTGGATTCTAATATACATATTATATTTGAATTCTTCAGCTTGTCATGGTTTGTATCACATTATTCATATTCTTTGTGTCCATGAAAATATATAGGAAAAAACATTTCTGGTGATTAAGTTTGTTTTATAATTGAGAGCTTATACTCACAGAGATCTTACTATCACTAAGTAATGTCTATACAATATCTTATATAATCCTTGTATTTCTCTTTCACCCTTTGTAAAATGATAAAATTGAAATCAAAATATTAAGACACTTTGCTCTAGGGCACATGTGGAGTATAAATAACAGAACTGGTATTTGACTTCTGATACATCTACCTGCCAATGCAGGAGACACAGGAGATGCAAGAAACTTGGGTTCTGTCTCTGGGTGGGGAAGATCTCCTGGAGAAGGAAATGGCAACCCACTCCAGTTTTCTTGCCTGGAAAATTCCAATAGACAGAGGAGCCTGGCAGGCTACAGTCCACGGTGTAGAAAAGTTGGACACACAATTCCTGGCTTCTCTGACTCCAGACATCACTTTTAATTACTAAGCTAGTACTTCTCACACTTCGATTGCATCAGAATCATCTGGAACCCTTGTCAAACCAGATTGTTGGTTCCTGCCTCCAGGGTTTCTGATTTGGGAGGTCTGGATTGTGTCCTAAGTATTTACATTTCTAACAAGTTTTCAGATGGTGCTGATGCTGCTGGTCTGGAAACCATACTTTGAGAACCACTGAAATAGGATATACTTGCTTCTCTTCTATGATCTTTTATTTTTACTTTTTTCTGCTATACTCAGAATGACCTAATAATCAGTATGATCAGAAAGGAACCACGAGAACACATGATTTAAGGAAGAAAGAGGTCAATGGCAAAAGATTACATTAAAATCCAAGTGAAAGAAGGTAAATAAATTGCAAAGGTGATGATTCCTCATTGCATGAAGAATGAATGCAAGACTGCAGCCAATATTTAAAGTCTCTTATAAACTAACACCAGATTTCTAGAGTAATCTTCACTCATCTGTGCTTGGTCATCCAGCACTTCTACAATCTCTCACCTTGGGTGGTATCTACTAATGGATACTAAAGGATACCTCCTCTGCCTAGAAATGCTTTTCTCTCCCTTCCTGCAAAATCTGTCGAAGGTCTAGTTGTGCTTCAAGATTTAGTCCAAATAGTTTCTTTCCTAAAACAGCCATCTAAGTCTCTCTTGATGTCTACTTCTTCCCACCAGAATTCTTCCCTGTATCATCAAAATTATTGAGTTGTTCAGATAACAATGGGTCCAGGAAGAGTTGCGTGTTTTAATTGCACGTAATGAAATTGCATTCATATTTGTTTCCCATAGGATTTAGGAGTCTGCTGCATACTGGTGGTTGCTGAGTGCTGCTGCTGCTGCTAAGTCACTTCAGTCATGTCCGACTCTTTGCAACCCCATGGACTGCAGCCTACCAGGCTCCTCCATCCATGGGATTTTCCAGGCAAGAGTACTGGAGTGGGTTGCCATTGCTTCTCTGGGTTGCTTAGTAAGGGCTCATCAAATCCAAGTAATTTAAGAAGATTCTTCAGTTCAGTTCAGTTCAGTCGCTGAGTTGTGTCCGACTCTTTGCAACCCCATGAATCGCAGCACACCAGGCCTCCCTGTCCATCACCAACTCCCAGAGTTCACTCAGACTCACGTCCATCGAATCAGTGATGCCATCCAGCCATCTCATCCTCTATCGTCCACTTTTCCTTCTGCTCCCAATCCCTCCCAGCATCAGAGTCTTTCCAGTGAGTCAACTCTTTGCATCAGGTGGCCAAAGTACTGGAGTTTCAGCTTTAGCATCATTCCTTCCAAAGAAATCCCAGGGCTGATCTCCTTCAGAATGGACTGGTTGGATCTCCTTGCAGTCCAAGGGACTCTCAAGAGTCTTCTCCAACACCACAGTTCAAAACCATCAATTCTTTCGCATTCAGCTTTCTTCACAGTCCAACTCTCGCATCCATGCAGGACTACTGGAAAAACCATAGCCTTGACTAGATGGACCTTTGTTGGCAAAGTAATGTATCTGCTTTTGAATATGCTATCTAGGTTGGCCATAACTTTCCTTCCAAGGAGTAAGCATCTTTTAATTTCATGGCTGCAATCATCATCTGCAGTGATTTTGGAGCCCCCAAAAATAAAGTCTGACACTGTTTCCACTGTTTCCTCATCTATTTCCCATGAAGTGATGGGACCAGATGCCATGATCTTTGTTTTCTGAATGTTGAGCTTTAAGCCAGCCTTTCACTCTCCTCTTTCACTTTCATCAAGAGGTTCTTTAGTTCCTCTTCACTTTCTGCCATAAGGGTGGTGTCATCTGCATATCTGAGGTTATTGATATTTCTTCTGGCAATCTTGATTCTAGCTTGTGCTTCTTCCAGCCCAGCATTTCTCATGATGTACTCTGCATAGAAGTTAAATAAGCAGGGTGACAATATACCGTCTTGATATACTGTTTTTCCTGTTTGGAACCAGTCTGTTGTTCCATGTCCAGTTCTAACTGTTGCTTCCTGACCTTCATATACGTTTCTCAAGAGGCAGGTCAGGTGGTTAGAGTCACCAATTCAGGTATATATTTGCCTTATCAGACTGTATGAGGGCCCCCCAAATTATAGATAATTGCATAAAGTAGAATTTTTTGACTATGAATAATAGTGTTTCAAAAAAAAGTCACTTAAAATGACAAAAATTTACTTCTGTATCAGATCAAAGCAGGCTGGAGGTTGTCAGTCCCCAGCTGATACAGAGCTCTCATGACTGTACGAGACTCAGCCTCCTTTAGTAACTCCATCTCTGTGGTGGTGTATCTTAGCTCAGGCTGCATCAATGAGATGCCGTAGATTGGGTAGGTTAAACACAGACATTTAATTCTCACAGTTAGTGAGGTTGAGAAATCCACAATTAAAGTGTTCCCTTTACGTAATATGACCTTGTTTTCTACTTGCTTTTCAGCTATTTAATTACAATGGGCTGTGATATTATCTTCACTAGATTCCTTCTGCTTGGGGTTGTTGTCCTTATTGGATTCATGGATTAACATCAGATTTGGACTTTTTGACCACTATTTTTCTAAGCATTTTTTTTCTCTCCCCACATCTTCTGGACTTCCACTGCCTGTAGATTAACTGCATTACATCACTCCACAAGACACTGTGGCTTTATGTTTTTCTTTATAAATTAGCGTGCATAGATTCTATTTTAATGTCTTTAAAGTTCAATAAATTTTTGTTCGGCAGAATCTAATCTTCATTGAATTCCATCCAGTAAATTTTTTACTACAATTTTTAGCTCTAAAAGTTTCATTTAAAAAAATATTTTCCGGGCTTCCCTGGTGGCTCAGTGGTAAAGAGTCTGCTTGCCAATGCAGGTGACATGGGTTTGATTCCTGATCTGGGAGGATCCCACATGCCTCAGAGCAACTAAGCTTGTGCACTGCAACTATTGAGGCTGTGCTCTAGAGCCCCAGAGCTGCAGCTACTGAGTCTACACGCTCTAGACCCTGTACTCCAAAAGAGAAGCCATCACAATGCGAAGCTCACACACCACAACAGAGCAGACCCACTTACTGCAACTAGAGAAAAATCCACACAGCAACAAAGACCCAGCACAGCCATAAATGAATAAAATTATGCTTGAAAATCTTCAATTTTTCTCCGGTTTTTATTTAGGATTCCCTTTAAATCTTTAAATATGTTTATAAAAGCTATTTTGAGTCCTTGTCAGTCCTATTCACTGTTATTTTAGGGTCTACTTTTCCATTGGTTGATTTTCCTTTAATTGACGGAGGACATTTTCTGCTTCTTTGCACATGTAGTGATTCTGATTAGATGCTGGGCATTGTTAATATTGTTATTATATTTTGCTGCCTGCCTTTAAAGAGATTTGAGTTTCATTCTAGCAGCTCTAAAATTACTTGCAGATCAGCTTGATATTTTCAAAGCCAAAGACAGGAAATTCAGTTAAGATTCAGAAAATAATAACATGAAAGGGAAGAATGTGATTTACATGTGAAAGGGTTAAGTCTTCAAAGAACTGGAAACTTCTTACACTGTTTTCCCTGCTGATAGTTAAAGTCAATATAAATAGTTATTTATTTAGTTTTATATCCATATTTTCTCATCTAAGTCAATATAAATAGTTATTTATTTAGTTTTATATCCATATTTTCTCATCTTGTCTCCACTTTGGAAAAAAAAAGTCTAGAATTCAACAGAGAACATGTAGATACATATTTTTCCTCCATATCTCCTGCAATTTCACTGCAATCCAGAGAGGCTACTTCTCAGGCTATTTCCTGACCTTTAACATCACCTTGAAGAGTGTGCATGCCCAGAGTGGAGAAACAAACAAGAAGGTAACTTTAGATACCTTTGTAAATATCAAATTTAGTGTGGAACTAATCACCTAAGAATAGACAGAATATGATTAAGTGAGTTTGACTCTGGTGCATTTTCAAAATATTGTCAACAGATGAAATTGAGTTTGATCAAATTATCTAGAGATTATTGAAGAAAGATAATTTGGAAGTTGGGATATTTGAATTTTCTCAAATACACCAAATCACAGAATATATTCTCCTTTTAGAGATGTATCAGTTCAGTTCAGTTCAGTTCAGTTGCTCAGTTGTGTCCGACTCTTGGTGACCCCATGAATCACAGCACGCCAGGGCTCCCTGTCCATCACCAACTCCTGGAGTTCACTCAGACTCATGTCCATCAAGTCAGTGATGCCATCCAGCCATCTCATCCTCTGTTGTCTCCTTCTCCTCCTGCCCCCAATCCCTCCCAGCATCAGGGTCTTTTCCAATGAGTCAACTCTTCGCATGAGGTGGCCAAAGTACTGGAGTTTCAGCTTTAGCATCATTCCTTCCAAAGAAACCCCAGGGCTGATCTCCTTCAAAATGGACTGATTGAAACTCCTTGCAGTCCAAGGGACTCTCAAGAGTCTTCTCCAACACCACAGTTCAAAAGCATCAATTCTTCGGTGCTCAGCCTTCTTCACAGTCCAACTCTTACATCCATACATAGAATTCTGCAATTCAATTTTGATTAGTATATTTATTTATGTACTTCTTGTACCAGGAGTGTGTGTGTATATATATAAATAATATATACTTATATATGGTAAAAAATCGGAGAAGGCAATGGCACCCCACTCCAGTACTCTTGCCTGGAAAATCCCATGGATGGAGGAGCCTGGTCTGCTCCAGTCTATGGGGTCGCGAAGAGTCGGACACAACTGCGTGACTTCCCTTTCACTTTTCACTTTCCGGCATTGCAACCCACTCCACTGTTCTTGCCTGGAGAATCCCAGGGACGGGGGAGCCTGGTGGGCTGCCATCTATCGGGTCACACAGAGTCGGACACGACTGAAGTGACTTAGCAGTAGCATGGTAAAAAATATACCAAACTGAAAAATGCTAGAATAGTCCAGCTCTATACGGGAACATTCAAAAGAAAAAGTGATGCTAATCTTTGAAGAGATTTAATAAAGTAAGTTGCTAATTTATTCATTCTGTCTACCTGATAATGAAAAGTTAACAAACCAGCCCACTATATGAATAGATAATGTAAGCTTTTTCAGATTCAATTTAAATTTCACCAAAGTATATTATGCATTGGCAAATTTAAAGTAGGAAAGTAATTTCCCCTTCAGAAATTAGTAGTGTAAGATGCCACAAATATGTGAATTTGTTCAGATTAGTTAAAAGCCACAGCAAAAAGCTTTGTTTTTGAAAAACTGTTTTATATTTTATGTTTTGACTCTTAATATTGTAATTTTTTAGTGTTTGGCTGTACTTTTCAAAGTATGGTCTGGGAATCCTTGGGAGCAACTGAGACTACATGAGTTCAAGCTATTTCCATAACAACATTATGAAGTTATTTGCCCATTTCACCCTCAGTCTCTCACGCATGTACAGTGAAAATTCCACGGGATGTGGACAAATGACATAATACTGCAACAGACAGATGCAAAACTATAGCTGCCTTCTATTAGATGAGATATAAAAGAGGTATGAATAATGTAACGATATGCCTTCTCTTTCCTGTAGTTTTAAAATTTGGAGAACAGTTTTTTAAAATAAAAATACACTATGTAACACATCATAGATGTTTATTGTCATTTTATTTATTTTGTAAAAACATTTATTTATTTAGTTGGTTGACCTGGGTCTCAGTTTCTGCACATGGAGTGCTTGATCTTTGTTGCAGCATGTGGGATCTTTAGTTTCAGCATATGGGATTCAGCTCCCTACACCAGGGATGGAACTGAGGCCCCCAGCATCAGGAGCATGGAGTTCCAACCACTGGACTACCAGGAAATTCCCATATTATTGCCATTTTAAACTGAATTAATACAATTATTTTAAAAATCGTTCTTTTTTTCCTCTAGTATGAAAAAAACCTTTAAATATTTAAAATTATCTTAAAAGTGTGATTTTTAAGTGTAGATACCTTAAAGCTAAAATGCTTACAGACCCCTAGCATACATGTACATAAGCCACATGGACATGAGATAGTTAAAGATTGTGCCATATGTTCAGTTATGTCTGACTCTTTGTGACCTCATGGACTGTAACCCACCAGGCTCCTCTGTCCTTGGAATTTTCCCAGGCAAGAATACTGGATTGGGTTGCCATTTCCTCCTCCAGAGGACCTTCCCAACCCAGGGATCGAAACCATGTCTCCTGTGTCTCCTGTGCTGCAGGCAGATTCTTTACCCGCTGAGCCATTAGTGAAGCCCCTAGTTAAAGATTACAAAAACAAATAAATGAGATGAAAAACCAAGAGTATATGACACTGTGGAATAGGTACATCGCAGAGATATGTGTATAATGTGATAACTATTTCAAGTACTGTCACATCTCAGTCCTGTGGTTTTTTTTTTTTTTTTGTCCTACCAGAAAAGGAAACAGAATAGCTATACAATCCTATACGTAATTACAGGATAGACTGACTGCAGAGCATGACTCCAGAGCAGATACTGCTATAGGAAGGGCAACAGAGAATTAATACAATTAAAAAATACATGAGAGTGAATGAGATGGCTGAGGAGTAGGTGTACGTGGAGTACATCTCTCTCCATGGATACATCAGGAATACACCTTCAGACACAGAAGTTCATGCAGAACACCAGCTGAGAGTGGACAGGAGTACCTGACCAGTGGAAAATAATATACAGAACCACACAAAACTCAGTAGGATGAAGGAACTCAGGAGAGAAACAGGAGCGTTACTAGAACTGGACCTGCCCTCAGTGGGTGAAGGAACTAAAGCAGGGATCCGATCCCCACATCAGGGCAGTTGTCTGAATCAGAGGAGAAACATTTAAGGCTGAGAGTGAAACAGCTGATCTGTGGCAGCCTAAATGGAATGAGAATCAGACAGTCCTTGCCACAGCCATACATACCCTGGACTGGGATGCAGGTCCCCTAGAAGGCAAAGTGGCTGGGAACTGGAGCTTAGGGATGGCAGGAGATTGAGGTGGGAAATGCCTGTGGAGGAAAGCCAGGCAGTCATGGAAGCAAGGCAGTACTGCTGAGTCATGCATAGGGGATGGAGCCATTACCATAGCCTCTCTCTCCCCACACACCTTCATGGGCAGCTGAACAATAGAGAGGCTGGCCCATCAAGAGCCTGAGGCATGGAACTACAGAGTAGGACTCCACCCATGGTGCCCCTTTAAGGGCCTGATGTGTTGATCTACAGAGTAAGACCTTAGCCTGGGGGAGCCCTCTATGTGCCCGGCATGATGAACAAAAGGGACCCCAGGCGAGGGAGCCCTCTAAATGCCTGAATGGGTGGAGCTATGGAGAAAGAGTAGCCAAAGAGTCTTTCTGATTGCCAGCTACCAGAGGTTCAAAAAAGACTCTAATAAGGCCATAACTCCAGCAGCTGAGGCAGTCCGTGTTCCTGCACACTTAGTGACGCTAGGGTCCCCGTGACCCAAGCAGCTGTGCCAAATTCATGCTCAACCCTCACTGGGGCAGAGCTGCCACAGGGAAAAAAAAAAAGTCTTGCATTGGTCTTGTCCAACACTCTGTGACCCTGTGGATTGTGGCCTGCCAGGCTTCTCTGTCAGGGGGGTTCTCCAGGCAAGAATGCTGGAGTGTATTGGCCAATATTGGTTGCCATACCCTTCCAGGGCACTATATTTCCTGCTGCCCTAGCCACCAACACCCCTGAGTACCTGGTGCTGCCAGAATCCCTGCAACCCAAGCAGCTGTACTACCTCCACACCTGGCCTTCACTGGGGCAGACCCAAGTCCTTCAGGGCAGCCTCAGGAGAAACCCCAGTGGACAACCCACATGCAGAGGTGGAAATAAAACCACAATTGAAACCCAGGGGCAGTGCGGCTAAGGAAGAAGATCCAAAACCTTCCCACCAGCTGTACAAGCTGCAGATTAAAGTCACATCATCAACTAGGCAGACTGTTTACAGAATATATAGAAGGACATTGAGAGTTCCCACAAAAGAAAGCACACTAGTTCTGACAGCTGTGGACAGGGCATTGGCGGCAAGAATACACAAGACTAGGACCAGATTATAATCTGAGCTGCCCCCACAACAGGTCCAGAGACTAGCACGGTGTTGGAGGGCATCCTAGGGAGGTGAGGTGGGCTGTGACTCCCAACAAGGGAAAGGATCCTGACAGCAGCGACTCAAGAAAAACATTTATTATTCTTATATTTTGACTTGTTCTATAGTTTCTTTCAGATTTTTCTTTTCTTTTTTCCTTTTCCACCTCGTGTTGTAGTTGTTGATTTTATTGGCACTATGAAATCTAATTAAGCTTTTGAGTTTGTTTGTTTTTCAATCATGCTTTTTATTGTTGTTATAAACTTCTGCCTCTACTTTGGTCTTTTGCAGTTCTGTGGAGTTTTCTTTTTTTCCTTTCCTCTTCCTTTTTTCTTTTTTTTTTTAATTTTAAATTTTTAAACCTATTATTATTTTTTCTACATTTATTCTTTTGTTTGCTTTTCTTACTGTTTTTTTCCCCTTCATTAATGCATATGAATCTTCTTTATCTACCTCTATTTAGCTTTGCATATCTATTCTTTCTTTCTTTCTTTCCTTTCCTCTCAACATATTTGTTACTTTTGTTTTCATAGCTTTATCCCCCAGTTGGCACCTTACTTTAGTTTTGTTTTCCAGTTTGTGTTTTCCAGTTAGTTTTGTTCTTAACTGGTAGATATAAGTTTTTGTTTCCTTTGTTCACTGGGTCAATCTATTGCACTTTATTTTTGTTGGACTGTTTTGATTTTGCTTATGGATATGTATGTATATATTTCATTATTTTAATTATTATGTGCATGATTTTGTAACTGCCATTTGTCTGGAGTTCATCTTTGGTTTCTCATTTTGGGGTATGTGTTTTAATCTCATTTAATGCCATAATACACCGCTTGTGGAATCATCGTTCCTGACCAGAAATCAAGCCCTGAGCCTATGTAGTGGGAGCACTGGCTCCAAGACCCTAGATTACCAGAGAACTAACCCTTGGAAGTATCAAATAATAAGAACTCCCACAAAGGAAACCACTTGTATACAAGACCTGGCATCACCAACCACCAGTAACAGCCTGTGCAGGATGCCTCATCCAAACAACAAACAAAGCAAAAATACAAACACAATCATCAACCGACAGGATTACCACCTCACTCAGCCTTGCCCATCAGAGGAAAAACAAAACAACAACAACAACAAAAACTCAGCATAAGTCTCATCCTATACAAAGCTTAAACAAACCACTGCACCAACCTTAGTGGGGGCAGAAACCAAAAGGAAGAAAGAATTCAACCTTGAAGCCTGCAGAAAGGAGACCTCAAACACAATAAGTTTAAAAAAAAATAAAGACAGAGAAATACTGCACAAATGAAGGAACAAACTAGAAATATAGAAGTCCAAATAAATGAAGAGGAAATAGCAAACTACCTGAAAAAGAATTCAGAATAAGGATAGTAAAGATGATAAAAACCTTGAAAACAAAATGGAGAAAATGCAAGAATCAATTAACAAAGACCTAGAAGAATTAAAGAATAAATACACAGAGACAAACAACACAATTACTGAAACTAAAAATACTCTATAAGGAGTCAATAGTAGAATATCTGAAGCAGAAGAATGAATCAGTGAGCTGGAAGATAGAATGGTGGAAATAACTTTTGAAGAGCAAAATAAAGTAAAAAGAATAAAAAGAACTAAGGATAGTCTCAGAGACCTCTGGGACAAAATCAAACAAACCCACATTCGAATTATACCAGGAGAAGAAGAGAAAAAGAAAGGGTATGAGAAAAATTTTGAAGGGATTATAGTTGAAAATTTCTCCAGTATGGAAAAGGAAATAGTCAATCAAGTCCAAGAGGTGCAAAGAGTCCAATATGGGATAAACCCAATGAAAAACACGCCAAGACACATACTAATCAAACTAACAAAGATTAAACACAAAGAAAATTAAAAGAAACAAGGGAAAAGCAACAAGTAACATACAAGGGAAACCCCATACGTTTAACAGCTGATCTTTCAGCAGAAACTCTGCAGGCCAGAAGGGAATGGCAGGATATATTTAAAGTACTGAAAGGGAAAAATCTACAACCAAGATTACTCTACCCGGTAAGGCTCTCATTCAGAATTGATGGAGAAATCAAAAACGTTTCAGACAAGCAGAAGTTAACAATTCAGTACCACCAAACCAGCTTTACAACAACTATTAAAGGGACTTGTATAGTCAAGAAATACAAGAGAAGAAAATGATCTACAAAATCAAACCCCAAACGATTAAGAAAATTGCAATAGGAACATATATATCTATAATTACTTTAAATGTAAATGGATTAAATGCTCCAACCAAAATACACAGATTGGCTGAATGGATACAAAAATAAGACCCATATATATTCTGTCTAAAAGAAACCTACTTCAGACCTAAAGACACCTACAGACTGAAAGTGAGAGGATGAAAAAATATATTCCATGCAAATGGAAAGCAAAAGAAAGTTGGAGTAGCAATCCTCATATCAGACACAATAAACCTTAAAATAAAAAATATAACAAGAGATAAGGAAGGATACTACATAATGATCAAGGGATCAGTCCAAGAGAAAGTCATAACAAATGTAAATATCGTGGCAGTCAACATAGGAGCACCACAATACATAAGACAAACACTAACAGACATAAAAAGAGAAATTGACAGTAATACAATAAAAGTAGGAGACTTTAAGACCCCACTCACACCAATGGAAAGATCATCAAAACAGAAACTTAATAGGGAAATACAAGTCTTAAATGATACACATTAGATGAGAGGGATCTCATTGATATCTTCAGGACATTCCATCCAAATGCAGAACACACCGTCTTCTTTAGTGCACATGGAACATTCTCCAGGATATACCACATCTTGAGTCACAAATCAAACCTCAGTAAATTTAAGACAATTGAAATCATATCAAGCATCTTCTCCAACCACAATGCTTTGAGACTAGATATCAATTACAAGAAAAAAAAAGCTATAAAAAATGCAAACACATAAAGATTAAACAATACATTTCTAAATAACTAGCAGGTTACTGAAGAAATCAAAAGGGAAATCAAAAAAATTTCTAGAAATAAATGACAATGAAAACACAACAACTCAAAACCTATGACATGCAGCAAAAGCAGTTCTAAAAGGGAAATTTGTAGCAATACAATCCTACCTCAAGAAACAAGAAAAATAGACAACTTAACTTTACCCCTAAAGCAACTGGAAAAAGAAGAACAAACCTCCCCCCCTCAAATTAGCAGTAGGAAATAAATCATAAAGACCAGAGCAGAAATAAATGAAAAAGAAATGAAAGAAACAATAGTACAGATGAACAAAACTAAAAGTTGGTTCTTTGAGAAGATAAACAAAATTGACAAACCTTTAGCCAGACTGAAGAAAAAGAGAGAGAAGAATCAAATCAACAAAATTTGAAATGAAAAAGGAGTGGTTACGACAGACGATGGAGAAATACAAAGGTGTACACTAATATGAACAACTATATGGCAACAGAATGGGTAACTTGGAAGAAATGGACAAATTCTTAGAAAAGTTCAATCTTCCAAGACTGAACCAGGGAAAAATAGAAATTATGAACAACCCAATTACAAGCACTTAAAATAAAGCTGGGATCAAATATCTTCCAAAAAACACAAGCCCAGGACCAGATGGCTTCACAGGAGAATTCTATGAAACATTTAGAGAAGAGCTCAGTTCAGTTCAGTTCAGTTGCTCAGTCATGTCTGACTCTTTGCGGCCATGAATTGCAGCACGCCAGGCTTCCTTGTCCATCACCAACTCCCGGAGTTCACTCAGACTCACATCCATTGAGTCAGTGATGCCATCCAGCCATCTCATCCTCTGTCGTCCTCTTCTCCTCCTGCCCTCAATCCCTACCAGCATCAGAGTCTTTTCCAACGAGTCAACACTTTGCATCAGGTGGCCAAAGTACTGGAGTTTCAGCTTTAGCATCATTCCCTCCAAAGAACACCCAGGGCTGATCTCCTTTAGAATGGACTGGTTGGATCTCCTTGCAGTCCAAGGGACTCTCAAGAGTCTTCTCCAACACCACAGTTCAAAAGCATCAATTCCTTGATGCTCAGCTTTCTTCACAGTCCAACTCTCACATCCATACATGATCACTGGAAAAACCATAGCCTTGACTAGACTGACCTTAGTTGGCAAAGTAATTTTAATGCCTCTGCTTTTGAATATGTTATCTAGGTTGGTCATAACTTTCCTTCTAAGGAGTAAGCGTCTTTTAATTTCATGGTTACAATCACCATCTGCAGTGATTTTGGAGCCCCCCCAAAATAAAGTCTGACACTGTTTCCACTGTTTCCCCATCTATTTCCCATGAAGTGATGGGACCGGATGCCACGATCTTCATTTTCTGAATGTTGAGCTTTAAGCCAACTTTTTCACTCTCCTCTTTCACTTTCATCAAGAGGCTTTTTAGTTCCTCCTCACTTTCTGCCTTAAGGTTATTGATAGTTCTCTTGGCAATTTTAATTCCAGCTTGTGCTTCTTCCAGCCCAGCATTTCTCATGATGTACTCTGCATAGAAGTTAAATAAGCAGGGTGACAATATACAGCCTTGATGTACTCCTTTTCCTATTTGGAACCAGTCTGTTGTTCCATGTCCAGTTGTAACTGTTGCTTCCTGACCTGCATACAGGTTTCTCAAGAGGCAGGTCAGGTGGTCTGGTATTCTCATCTCTCTCAGAAATTTCCACAGTTTATTGGGATCCACACAGTCAAAGGCTTTGGCATAGTCAATAAAGCAGAAATAGACGTTTTTCTGGAACTCTCTTGCTTTTTCCATGATCCAGGATATGTTGACAATTTGATCTCTGGTTCCTCTGCCTTTTCTAAAACCAGCTTGAACATCAGGAAGCTCACGGTTCACATATTGCTGAAGCCTGGCTTGGAGAATTTTGAGCATTATTTTACTAGCATGTGAGATGAGTGAAATTGTGTGGTAGTTTGAGCATTCTTTGGCATTGCCTTTCTTTGGAATTGGAATGAAAACTGAACTTTTCCAGTCCTGTGGCCACTGCTGAGTTTTCCAAATTTGCTGGCATATTGAATGCAGCACTTTCACAGCATCATCTTTCAGGATTTGAAATAGCTCCACTGGAATTCCATCACCGCCACTAGCTTTGTTTATAGTGATGCTTTCTAAGGCCCACTTGACTTCACATTCCAGGATATCTGGCTCTACATGAGTGATCACACCATTGTGATTATCTTGGTCATGAAGTTATTTTTTGTACAGTTCTTCTGTGTATTCTTGCCACCACTTCCTAATATCTTCTGCTTCTATTAGGTCAATACCATTTCTGTCCTTTATCAAGCCCATCTTTGCATGAAATCTTATAGATAGATAGAGTACCTGATGAACTATGGAATGAGGTTCATGACATTGTACAGGAGACAGGGATCAAGACCGTTCCCATGGAAAAGAAATGCAAAAAAGCAAAATGGCTGTCTGGGGAGGCCTTACAAATAGCTATGAAAAGAAGAGAAGTTAAAAGCAAAGGAGAAAAGGAAAGATATATGCATCTGAATGCAGAGTTCCAAAGAATAGCAAGAAGAGATAAGAAAGCCTTCTTCAGTGATCAGTGCAAAGAAACAGAGGAAAAGAACAGAATGGGAAAGACTAGAGATCTCTTCAAGAAAATTAGATATACCAAGGGAACATTTCATACAAAATGGGCTCCATAAAGGACAGAAATATTGCATACTAACACATATATATGGAATCTGGAAAAGTGGTACTGAAGAATTTATCTGCAGGGCATCATTTCATGGGAAATAGATGGAAAAACAGTGGAAACAGTGTCAGACTTTATTTTTTGGTGCTCCAAAATCACTGCAGATGGCGACTGCAGCCATGAAATTAAAAGACGCTTACTCCTTGGAAGAAAAGTTATGACCAACCTAGATAGCATATTCAAAAGCAGAGACATTGCTTTGCCTACTAAGGTCCATCTAGTCAAGGCTATGGTTTTTCCAGTGGTCATGTATGGATGTGAGAGTTGGTCTGTGAAGAAAGCTGAGCACCGAAGAATTGATGCTTTGGAACTGTGGTTTTGAAGACTCTTGAAAGTCTGTTGGACTGCAAGGAGATCCAACCAGGGGGGATCAGCCCTGGGATTTCTTTGGAAGGAATGATGCTAAAGGTGAAACTCCAGTACTTTGGCCATCTGATGTGAGGAGTTGACTCATTGGAAAAGACTCTGATGCTGGGAAAGATTGGGGGCAGGAGAAGAAGGGGATGACAGATGATAAGATGGCTTGATGGCATCACTGACTCAATTGACGCAAGTTTGAGTGAACTCTGGGAGTTGGTGATGGACAGGGAGGCCTGGTGTGCTGCAATTCATGGTGTCGCCAAGAGTCAGACATGACTGAGCAACTGAACTAAACTGAACTGAATGGAGAAACAGCAATAATAGAGAATAGGCTTATGGACATGGAGAAAGGGGAGGAGAGGGTGAGGTGTATGGAGAGAGTAACATGGAAACTTATATTCGCATATGTAAAATAGCTGGTCAATGGGAATTTACTGTATGTCTCAGAAAACCCAGATAGGGTCTCTGTATCAACCTAGAGTGGTGGGATGTGGAGGGAGATGGGAGGGAGGTTCAAAAAGGAGGGGGTATACGTATACCTATGGCTGATTCATGTTGAGGTTTGAGAGAAAACAACAAAATTCTGTAAAGCAATGATCCTTCAATTATAAAAATAAATTAATTAAAAAATAAAACAAAACAAATAACATGGATGTGTATTTCTTCCCCCGAGGAAATAGAAAATCATTAAAATTGTTTTGTAGAGAACACATATTAAGAGAAAAGCAAGACTAATCTTTGTCTACTCAGTGTTTGCAGAGTTCTTTACAGGGTAAATTAGAAATTCAAGTAATATTTAGTCAAGGCGCTCTTTGGCTACAGAAACTCACCATACTGAAACAGGAAAAAGGATTTAGGAATAGTTTGATTACCAAGGGAGAAACTGTAACCAACTCTCAGGAAGGATGAGCACCCAGACGTAACCAACATCTTGTTCAGAGTGTTATTAAATTACCATCCTTCTTTTTGAAACACTGTTTTCTCATCTTTGCTTTTCTTTGGGATCCTGATAAATTCATTTGTCTCTGTAAGTCAGCTTTTTTGCTGCTTCATGCATACAGTTAAGTATATAGTAAGTTCCCACATAAGTTTCCATATTCACAAGCCAACCTACCAGCAGAGGCTGGTTAACATCATTAAATTTCAGTTCCAGATTATTCCAGTTTGTAATAATCTGATTAGCCCTATTTGGGTTATATGTTCAGTCCTGATTAAGATAGTTATTGTCTACAGATATTTAGGGGCTAACATTCCTAAAGGAACATAAACTAGGTCTCAGAGAAGAGACTTGAGAGCTGGACAAACACTTCCTTTCACTAAAAGTAAGAGAGATGTAATTATATTTTACAGATTTCTACTTATATCTAAGTAACTTAATTACCTTACTCAGAGTCTCAGCCAGTCATGAAACCAACCCATAGTCACTGCAGCTTTAGTAACTAGCATAATCACTTTTTTTAAAAAACATATAATTGTAGGTAACTGTTTTGGTGTAAGGCCCCAGACAGTTCTCTTTATGAAGCTGGGGCTCCCTAAGCAATTGCTATATTATAATGAACTTTCCCTCTTTAGGCACCAGACTCTCACCTAAACTAATCAAAATCTATGTATAAATGGGGGCTGATGCAACCTGAGAAAATAACTGTGGATATCTGTAAGTCTGAAATGGACTCCTGGAGTTGACTTTAAGCATTGGGAACCATGTTTAAAGTATTCCGTTCAGAATGTTCTTTTCCAGAATGCCTCATCAGTGTTGGTGATGTTAGAACTACACCCAACTGCAGTCATAAAATGGAAGGTCTAAATGCCACTCCTCCCTTACAGCCTGACTCAATGGGACATGCCCCATTTGATCTGACAGACAACTGTGGACTCCTTCTAGAATAGCCAAAAAAGCTATAAGGAATGTGGTCCATTCCCTTTCAATCCTGCCTAGAGTATGCTGAAAAAATCCATCTCTCTTCCTTGACTATGCACTTTTATTCCTCTAGTTAAAGGGAGCAATTGGGAGTGGTATTCAAGGTTGCCTGTCTTATCAGTACTGTCTTATGTGTCTCTATGTAAGTACACACTGAATTAAAGGGGAAAAAAACACATTTCTATAGCTCTACACTTGGGACTAGAAAGTCAGATCTTAATTAGACTAATTTAGTAATGAGGGCAATATGACATATGCTGCAGTGATAGTTCTTTTTATAAACAATTCTTTTAAAATTCTCATTTCCAATGCATATCATAGGTAAGCCCGAAATTATTTCTTCCTAGTTTTTCACCAGTCTTGGGGATCTGATTTGATGTGATCAATCCCCATGCCGGTGTATAACGTAGCTCACAATATACATGCTCAAGAGGGTCCTTTTCCATATGTTAAGATCAGGCGGTTGTATTAGGAAAGAGGACCAGAACCCAACTTACAAATCTCCTGGTTGCTTACTGCTGCCTTAGATTGGGTATCACAATTAGATCCAGGCAAGAGAGTTAGTGTCCCATGATATAAACCTCCTCTGACCAAGGAGTTAAAAGTCTGCAAAACTAAGAGAATGAATCCATCCAGAGGTTGGAACCCTCTCATTTAGATCTTTTAGACCATGCTTTAGATACTCAAAGTCCTAGAATTCACTTCCCAAACAGTCCCAAGCCTTCTTTCCAGGCGAGCGTAGGGCACTGCTGAGAATCTATTTTCTCCAGGAACGGTTGCACAGCTAGAGAGACCATCTTGAGACCCAGGAATGGGCCAAAAGACTGGTGTTCACAGGGTGGCAGATGGAGACTGGCTTTACAGGGTGGGATGGGTATGCAACCAGGCTCCCCGCAGAGTGAGGCAGAGGCAGAGTGGAAGAGAAGAGAGTGGGTTACCTCCTTGGGGATGAGGGTCTGGCTCTCTTCTTACCACCGTGTTTTGCTAAAGGAACCCAATTAATTCAAGAATTCAAATCTCCTTCCAGGTTACTATGAAAGTTTATTCATTAAGGTAAGAGAATAGATGGTTTTGAACTGCGGTTGTTGGAGAAGACTCTTGAGAGTGCCTTGGACTGCAAGGAGATCCAACCAGTCCATTCTAAAGGAGATCAGCCCTGAGTATTCTTTAGAAGGAATGATGCTAAAGATGAAACTCCAATACTTTGGCCACCTCATGAGAAGAGTTGACTCATTGGAAAAGACTCTGTTGCTGGCAGGGATTGGGGGCAGGAGGATAAGGGGATGACAGAGGATGAGATGGCTGGATGGCAACACCGACTCGATGGACATGAGTTTGGGTGAACTCCGGGAGTTGGTGATGGACAGGGAAGCCTGGTGTACTGTGATTCATGGGGTCACAAAGAGTTGGACATGACTGAGTGACTGAACTGAACTGAATGAAGAGAATAGATTTGCTTCCCTTAAAATTTTGGCTGGATTTACAACTTTTATTTAAAAGTTGTAAATATTAGACATATTTGTATGTAGGCCTCCATTTGACTCTTCACAGTCACCTGCAAATATTTGCAGTCAGCTTGCTCAGATTCTTGAGAGCTTCCAGACCAAGAAAATGCAAATGCTTTATTAATATTTAAGCACTTCTGTTTTGCCCTAACTGCATAGTATCCTTCTTATAGGCTGAGCTGGACAGAAAGAGACAAAAATGAAACCCTCTATGATAGGGCAGCTTCAACCAGACTCAGATCAGGCAGCTTGTTTACGTCTCTACCCGCCCCATAGCTATGCATCAGCCCTTTAAATTCAATCTTCAAAAGCAAGAGAAGGTGAACCTACACTCAGACGGTCAGAGCGCCTGCCTACAATGCGGGCGACCTGGGTTCAGTCTCTGGGTTGGGAAGATTCCCTGGAGAAGGAAATGGCAACCCACTCCAGTACTCTTGCCTTGAAAATCCCATGGACGGAGGAGCCGTGGATGGATGCTACAGTCCATGGGGTCGCAAAGAGTTGGACACGACTGAGCCACTTCACTTTCAGAGAAGGTTGAAAGAGAAAGGGATCAGTATAAGATTCAGAGAACAGCAGACTAAAACCATTCTGTATCTTGAAATATATTTTCTCTATCTACACCTCTCTCTGATTTCTTTGTGAAAAGGCACTGAAATTTGCCATCAAGGTATTATTTGTCTCTCTTGGGCATATATTAAGTCAAGAAACTGCAGGTTGAGTATATTCTTCTATGACTGATTTTGCTCTTATGATCAAGCCCAGAACAAAAATCACTTTCAAGAGTTGTTATAGATGGGTGCCTAGACTTGGCAGACCAAATATACAACTGAAGCTAAGATCATTGTGTAGCGCAAAGAAATGCTCTCATGTGGTATCCTTTAGAGAATAATGCTGAAATGAGGTCCATATCTGCCCAGGTGTGCCCTAACTCATGCAAACACAGCCTTCCATGAGGGACCAGGGAGAGCCAGGATTGCTTTAATACAGCATCCAAACAGCAGCATGAATGCTAAAGATTCAAATGTCCTATTATTTTTTATCTGGTAAATTTCACAGTTTTTTTCCTCAATTTAATTTTACAGCATTTTTTATTAAGCCTATAGATATCTCACCATTCGTGTGATTTTATGACACCCAATATTAAAGCACAGTTCAGAGGTCAATAAAGTTAGCAATGTCAATATTACTCACTGATGATCTCCTGATGAACTGCCATATTTTCTGGCAGATCAGAATGTGGATATATTAACCATATGGTTTGTTTTCCGGCTTGATAGTATATACATCAATGCAGCAACATTAGTGCTCATAAAGCCTAACCTTTGCAGGGCTCACTCTGTGTGTAAGCAGGTTAGGTGGCTGCAAACCTTTCCTACTCCTAATATTGTAAAACACCGACTCCCGTACATATCATTGCACTGAAACCAGTGCTAAATGCTAGAGCTAGATAGACATGGTTTTTCCCTTTGAATCATTAGTGCTAGGAGAGTAACAGATGTGTCTGACTTGCTACGGTGTGGGGAATTCTTGTAACAGAGCTGCTCCTTGTCATTAAGTAACTAGGTCTCTGGACCACCTGTGTTAAAAATGCAAATGCAAATGAAACTCACTGGTCTATTAACATCTGTATTAGTTAGGTAAAGGCTTAATAGCTATAAAATATAGTAGGTATCAAACACAAGGACTTTAAAAGATCTGCCATTTCCTAGGAAAAGTCTTCATCTCTACAATACAGGCTGAATTGCAGACAAGTCCATATTCTGGCCGGGGGCAAGTGAGAAGAACAGATGTCTAGGGCAGGCAATTTTCCTTTAAACTAATGAGGTAGAAATTGCACTTATCACTTCCATAAATATTCCATTGATGCTAAGTAAGTCACATCCCAGCTGCAAAAGAGTCTGTTAAAGCAGTGGTCTAGCTAGGTAACCATACACTCAGTTTGAACCATGTTACTGTGGAACTGACTTTTTGCGGGCCCATAGACTGTAGCCCAACAGGCTCCTCTGTCCACGGGATTTTGCAGGCAAGAATACTAGAGTGGGTCGCCACGCCCTCCTCCAGGGTATCTTTCCAACACAGGGATTGAACCCATGTCTCTTGTGTCTCCTGTGTTGGCAGGTGGACTCTTTACCAGAATAGGAGTGTAGATTTCGATAGAGCAGCAGTATCCACCACAGAATCATTCGGAACATTTTTGATATAGTTAATTCAATAAAGCAGCTACTGCTTTAGTGAAATCTTGAAAGTATGGGACATACAGCCAGAATATTCGTAAGCCCTCCGCAGGCTAGTTGGGGCTGATTGTGAGTTGGGTATGAGGAGGCAATTGCAGTTGCCTGAAACAAGTTTAGGGGAGAATATAGTAGCAAAGATAAATTCGGAGGCACTAGGAGGGATCACCTTGGGACACAGTGAAGATGTTACACTGAGCTGGTAGGACCAGGTCCGGATCTTTCCAGAGCTGTCTGAAAGCATATCAGTAGTTATAGCACATGGATAGGGGCTTCCCTGGTTGTCCAGTGGCTAAGACTCCCCACTCCCAATGTAGGAGGCCCAGATTCAAGCACGGGTCAGGAAACTAGATCCAGCATGCCACAACTAAGACCTGGTGCAGCTGAGTAAATATTTTTAAAAAGCATGGATAAAAATAATAAAAAGCTTGTATATTATTTTCACAAACCTTATTGAACCTGTATTTGCCTCAATGACTGGAAAATTTATATAGGTACAGACATCACCTTTGGGCATTCCTTCTATATGAAAATGTTTTAGCATTAATTTGAAGATCCTCTGGAGAAGGAATACTCCAATATGCTTGCCTGGAGAATTCCATGGACAAAGGAGCCTGGCAGGCTACAGTCCATGGTTTGCAGAGAGTAGGACATGACTGAGCGACTATCACTTTCACTTGCCTTAGAAAAATTCATTTTAAAATAATGCATTACACTTGGAGAGATCTAATATTCTTTCTTTCTGGTATCATTATTTGGATTATGTTAGAGAAATTTAAAAAATAGAGGGTTGTGTATTTATACTTACACTTTTGAAGTTTTTGAAATGCTGGATGCTGCTGGGATTCTGTGGTTATGTGATGATCTGGCGCCACCCAGCAGATCAGTCGAACATTGATTCAGTGGACACTTAAGGCACAGAGTGGAGTGAGCAGGCAGAAGGCACTCCTAGTGGGGGACTGGGTGGCAGAACTTTGAGCTTCAAAAGCGATAGCCTGTCTGTCCTTCGTGTTCTTGCTCCTGTCAGTGGGCAGAGAGGCCATTCAGGAATTCCTAGGAGAGAAGTGATCTCTTGAGTTACATTATTATTATTTTTTTTTCTTTTTTTTTTTAATTTTTTTATTTTTTTTAAAATTTTTTTATTTTTATTTATTTTTATTTTTTAAATTTTAAAATCTTTAATTCTTACATGCATTCCCAAACATGAACCCCCCTCCCACCTCCCTCCCCATAACATCTTTCTGGGTCATCCCCATGCACCAGCCCCAAGCATGCTGCATCCTGCGTCAGACATAGACTGGCGATTCAATTCACATGATAGTATACATGTTAGAATGTCATTCTCCCAAATCATCCCACCCTCTCCCTCTCCCTCTGAGTCCAAAAGTCCGTTATACACATCTGTGTCTCTTTCCCTGTCTTGCATACAGGGTCGTCATTGCCATCTTCCTAAATTCCATATATATGTGTTAGTATACTGTATTGGTGTTTTTCTTTCTGGCTTACTTCACTCTGTATAATCGGCTCCAGTTTCATCCATCTCATCAGAACTGATTCAAATGAATTCTTTTTAACGGCTGAGTAATACTCCATTGTGTATATGTACCACAGCTTTCTTATCCATTCATCTGCTGATGGACATCTAGGTTGTTTCCATGTCCTGGCTATTACAAACAGTGCTGCGATGAACATTGGGGTACATGTGTCTCTTTCAATTCTGGTTTCCTCGGTGTGTATGCCCAGAAGTGGGATTGCTGGGTCATAAGGTAGTTCTATTTGCAATTTTGTAAGGAATCTCCACACTGTTCTCCATAGTGGCTGTACTAGTTTGCATTCCCACCAACAGTGTAGGAGGGTTCCCTTTTCTCCACACCCTCTCCAGCATTTATTGCTTGCAGATTTTTGGATTGCAGCCATTCTGACTGGTGTGAAGTGGTACCTCATTGTGGTTTTGATTTGCATTTCTCTAATAATGAGTGATGTTGAGCATCTTTTCATGTGTTTGTTATCCATCCGTATGTCTTCTTTGGAGAAATGTCTATTTAGTTCTTTGGCCCATTTTTTGATTGGGTCGTTTATTTTTCTGGAGTTGAGCTGCATAAGTTGCTTGTATATTTTTGAGATTAGTTGTTTGTCAGTTGCTTCATTTGCTATTATTTTCTCCCATTGAGAAGGCTGTCTTTTCACCTTGCTTATATTTTCCTTTGTTGTGCAGAAGCTTTTAATTTTAATTAGATCCCATTTGTTTATTTTTGCTTTTATTTCCAGCATTCTGGGAGGTGGATCATAGAGGATCCTGCTGTGATTTATGTCTGAGAGTGTTTTGCCTATGTTCTCCTCTAGGAGTTTTATAGTTTCTGATCTTACATTTAGATCTTTAATCCATTTTGAGTTTATTTTTGTGTGCGGTGTAAGAAAGTGATCTAGTTTCATTCTTTTACAAGTGGTTGACCAGTTTTCCCAGCACCACTTGTTAAAGAGATTGTCTTTACTCCATTGTATATTCTTGCCTCCTTTGTCAAAGATAAGGTGTCCATATGTGTGTGGATTTATCTCTGGGCTTTCTATTTTGTTCCATTGATCTATATGTCTGTCTTTGTGCCAGTACCATACTGTCTTGATGACTGTGGCTTTGTAGTAGAGCCTGAAGTCAGGCAAGTTGATTCCTCCAGTTCCATTCTTCTTTCTCAAGATTGCTTTGGCTATTCGAGGTTTTTTGTATTTCCATACAAATCTTGAAATTATTTGTTCTAGTTCTGTGAAAAATGTGGCTGGTAGCTTGATAGGGATTGCATTGAATTTGTAAATTGCTTTGGGTAGTATACTCATTTTCACTATATTGATTCTTCCAATCCATGAACATGGTATATTTCTCCATCTATTAGTGTCCTCTTTGATTTCTTTCATCAGTGTTTTATAGTTTTCTATATACAGGTCTTTAGTTTCTTTAGGTAGATATATTCCTAAGTATTTTATTCTTTTCGTTGCAATGGTGAATGGAATTTTTTCCTTAATTTCTTTTTCTACTTTCTCATTATTCGTGTATAGGAATGCAAGGGATTTCTGTGTGTTGATTTTATATCCTGCAACTTTACTATAGTCATTGATTAGCTCTAGTAATTTTCTGGTGGAGTCTTTAGGGTTTTCCATGTAGAGGATCATGTCATCTGCAAACAGTGAGAGTTTTACTTCTTCTTTTCCAATTTGGATTCCTTTTATTTCTTTTTCTGCTCTGATTGCTGTGGCCAAAACTTCCAGAACTATGTTGAATAGTAGCGGTGAAAGTGGACACCCTTGTCTTGTTCCTGACTTTAGGGGAAATGCTTTCAATTTTTCACCATTGAGGATAACGTTTGCTGTGGGTTTGTCATAGATAGCTTTTATTATGTTGAGATATGTTCCTTCTATTCCTGCTTTCTGGAGAGTTTTTATCATAAATGGATGTTGAATTTTGTCAAAGGCCTTCTCTGCATCTATTGAGATAATCATATGGTTTTTATTTTTCAATTTGTTAATGTGGTGAATTACATTGATTGATTTGCGGATATTGAAGAATCCTTGCATCCCTGGGATAAAGCCCACTTGGTCATGGTGTATGATCTTTTTAATGTGTTGTTGGATTCTGATTGCTAGAATTTTGTTGAGGATTTTTGCATCTATGTTCATCAGAGATATTGGCCTGTAGTTTTCTTTTTTTGTGACATCTTTGTCAGGTTTTGGTATTAGGGTGATGGTGGCCTCATAGAATGAGTTTGGAAGTTTACCTTCCTCTGCAATTTTCTGGAAGAGTTTGAGTAGGATAGGTGTTAGCTCTTCTCGAAATTTTTGGTAGAATTCAGCTGTGAAGCCATCTGGACCTGGGCTTTTGTTTGCTGGAAGATTTCTGATTACAGTATCAATTTCCGTGCTTGTGATGGGTCTGTTAAGATTTTCTATTTCTTCCTGGTTCAGTTTTGGAAAATTGTACTTTTCTAAGAATTTGTCCATTTCTTCCACGTTGTCCATTTTATTGGCATACAATTGCTGATAGTAGTCTCTTATGATCCTTTGTATTTCTGTGTTGTCTGTTGTGATCTCTCCATTTTCATTTCTAATTTTATTGATTTGATTTTTCTCTCTTTGCTTCTTGATGAGTCTGGCTAATGGTTTGTCAATTTTATTTATCCTTTCAAAGAACCAGCTCTTGGCTTTGTTGATTTTTGCTATGGTCTCTTTTGTTTCTTTTGCATTTATTTCTGCCCTAATTTTTAAGATTTCTTTCCTTCTACTCACTCTGGGGTTCTCCAACTCTTCCTTTTCTAGTTGCTTTAGTTGTAGAGTTAGGTTATTTATTTGACTTTTTTCTTGTTTCTTGAGGTATGCCTGTATTGCTATGAACTTTCCTCTTAGCACTGCTTTTATAGTGTCCCACAGGTTTTGGGTTGTTGTGTTTTCATTTTCATTAGTTTCTATGCATATTTTGATTTCTTTTTGGATTTCTTCTGTGATTTGTTGGTTATTCAGAAGTGTGTTGTTCAACCTCCATATGTTGGAATTTTTAATAGTTTTTCTCCTATAATTGAGATCTAATCTTAATGCATTATGGTCAGAAAAGATGCTTGGAATGATTTCGATTTTTTTGAATTTATCAAGTTTAGATTTATGGCCCAGGATGTGATCTATCCTGGAGAAGGTTCCATGAGCACTTGAAAAAAAGGTGAAATTCGTTGTTTTGGGGTGAAATGTCCTATAGATATCAATTAGGTCTAACTGATCTAATGTATCATTTAAAGTTTGCGTTTCTTTGTTAATTTTCTGTTTAGTTGATCTGTCCATAGGTGTGAGTGGGGTATTAAAGTCTCCCACTATTATTGTGTTATTGTTGATTTCCCCTTTCATACTTGTTAGCATTTGTCTTACATATTGTGGTGCTCCTATATTGGGTGCATATATATTTATAATTGTTATATCTTCTTCTTGGATTGTTCCTTTGATCATTATGTAGTGGCCTTCTTTGTCTCTTTTCACAGCCTTTGTTTTAAAGTCTATTTTATCGGACATGAGTATTGCCACTCCTGCTTTCTTTTGGTCTCTATTCGCGTGGTATATCTTTTTCCAGCCCTTCACTTTCAGTCTGTATGTGTCCCTTGTTTTGAGGTGGGTCTCTTGTAAGCAGCATATAGAGGGGTCTTGTTTTTGTATCCATTCTGCCAGTCTTTGTCTTTTGGTTGGGGCGTTCAACCCATTTACGTTTAAGGTGATTATTGATAAGTATGATCCCGTTGCCATTTACTTTATTGTTTTGGGTTCGGGTTTATACACCCTTTTCGTGTTTCCTATCTAGAGGATATCCTTTAGAATTTGTTGGAGAGCTGGTTTGGTGGTGCTGAATTCTCTCAGCTTTTGCTTGTCTGTAAAGCTCTTGATTTCTCCTTCGTATTTGAATGAGATCCTTGCTGGGTACAGTAATCTGGGCTGTAGGTTATTGTCTTTCATCACTTTAAGTATGTCTTGCCATTCCCTCCTGGCCTGAAGAGTTTCTATTGACAGATCAGCTGTTATCCTTATGGGAATCCCCTTGTGTGTTATTTGTTGTTTTTCCCTTGCTGCTTTTAATATTTGTTCTTTGTGTTTGATCTTTGTTAATTTGATTAATATGTGTCTTGGGGTGTTTCGCCTTGGGTTTATCCTATTTGGGACTCTCTGTGTTTCTTGGACTTGGGTGATTATTTCCTTCCCCATTTTAGGGAAGTTTTCAACTATTATCTCCTCAAGGATTTTCTCATGATCTTTCTTTCTGTCTTCTTCTTCTGGGACTCCTATAATTCGAATGTTGGAGCGTTTCATATTGTCCTGGAGGTCTCTGAGATTGTCCTCGTTTCTTTTAATTCGTTTTTCTTGTTTCCTCTCTGATTCATTTATTTCTACCATTCTATCTTCTATTTCACTAATCCTATCTTCTGCCTCCGTTATTCTACTATTTGTTGCCTCCAGAGTGTTTCTGATCTCATTTATTGTGTTATTCATTATATTTTGACTCTTTTTTATTTCTTCTAGGTCCTTGTTAAACCTTTCTTGCATCTTCTCAATCCTTGTCTCTAGGCTATTTATCTGTGTTTCCATTTTGATTTCAAGATTTTGGATCATTTTCACTATCAATATTCGGAATTCCTTCTCCGGTAGATTCCCTACTTCTTCCTCTTTTGTTTGATTTGGTGGGCAACTCTCCTGTTCCTTTACCTGCTGAGTATTCCTCTGTCTCTTCATCTTGGTTATATTGCTGCGTTTGGGGTGGCCTTTTTATATTCTGATAATTTGTGGAGTTCTCTTTATTATGGAGCTTCCTCACTTTGGGTGGGGTTCTATCAGTGGCTTGTCAAGGTTTCCTGGTTAGGGAGGCTTGTGTTGGAGTTTTGGTGGGTGGAGCTGGGTTTCTTCTCTCTGGAGTGCAGTGGGGTGACCCGTAGTGGGTTATGAGACATCAAAGGTTTTGGGATAATTTTGAGCTGCCTGTATATTGAGGCTCAGGGGAGTGTTCCTGTGTTGCTGGAGAATTTGCGTGGTATGTCTTGTTTTGGAACTTGTTGGCCCTTGGGTGGAGCTTGGTTTCAGTGTAGGTATGAAGGCTTTTGATGAGCTCCTATTGCTTAATGTTCCCTGAATTCAAGAGTTCTCTAATGTTTTCAGGCTTTGGGTTTAAGCTTCCTGCTTCTGGTTTTCAGTTTTATTTTCACAGTAGCCTCTAGACTTCTCCATCTATACAGCACCGATGATAAAACATCTAGGTTAAAGATGAAAAGTTTCTCCACCTTGAGGGACACTCAGAGAGGTTCACTGAGTTACAAGGAGAAGAGAAGATGGAGGGGGTAGTTAGAGGTAACTGGAATGAGATGTGGTGAGATCAAGAGAGGAGAGAGCAAGCTAGCCAGTAGTCACTTCCTTATGTGCACTCTATAGTCTGGACCGCTCAGAGGTATTTACAGAGTTATACGGGGAAGAGGAGAGGGAGGAAGTAGACAGAGGTGACCAGGAGGATAAGAGAGAGGAATGAGTAGGAGAGAGACAAATCCTGCCAGTAACCAGTTCCTTAGGTGTTCTCTACCGTCTGGAACACACAGAGATTCACAGAGTTGGATAGAGAAGAGATGGGGGAGAAAAGAGACAGAGGCCACCTGGTGGAGAAAAAGGAGAGGCCAGAGGAGGAGAGAGTGGACAAGCCAGTAATCTCGCTCTCAGGTAAACTTGGGTAGTGAAGTTTGGGTTTTTAAATGTACAAAATTGACAACAAAGATTAAAAATCTGGAGTAGAGGTTGGATTTTCAAAGATACAATATTAAAGAAAAGCAGAAGGAAAAAGGAAGAAAGAAAAAAAAGAATTATTAAAAAACAAACAAACAAAAAAAAAAACCAACAACCATCCAAAGAGTATATATGGTGTTTGCCTTAAAAAAAAAAAAAAAAAGTCTTTTTTTAAAAAAAAATAGTAATACTAGGTTATAGAAATAAAAATTAGAGGAGAAATGGAAGATTTAACAATTAAAAAAAAGCTCGGAAAAAAAAGGAAAAAAAAAGCAAAAGGCAAAAAAAAAAAAAGAATGATTTTAAAAATATTAAAAAATTAAAAATATATCTGGCTCTTCTCTGATGTTATGGGCCGTGTGGGCTCACTTCCAAGGTGGTTCCCTCTGTTTAACTTCTTCTGTTTGCTGGTTTTTAGGCTCACTAGTTCAGTCGCGCGGTGGGGAGGGGGGATGCTGCAAACAAATAGCACTGTCGTGTGTACACAGTATCTCTGCCCCGCTTGACCTGTCCTTCCTCGCGGCGCTCCGGCTCTACGATGCTCAGCCGGGAACCGTCTGGGGCCGGCCCTAGGCTGCGTGCACTTCCCCGGTCCAAGCCGCTCAGGTTCGGCCCTCAGGCAGCCCTCAGAGGCACAAATGCGGCTGGGACTGCGCTTTGTGCCCTTCCCAGGTCCGAGTAGCTCAGGAGTTTGGCGAGCGCAATCGCCGCGGCTTGTCACCTTTTCCGCCGCTGCCGCTCAGCTCTCTGGGTGGACCGCTGGCGCACCCCGTGAGGCAGACTGTGACTGTCCAGCACCCCCAGAAGTCTTAGCAAAGGAGCCTGCTTGCAGTTAGGTAAGTAAAGTCTCTCCGGGTCTGCAATTGCCCCTTTCCAGTCCTTACGGCTCTGGCTGCCTGTCCCCGGCGGGGAATGGTCTGCAGCCGGCTTTTTCCGTTCCGTCCTTTGTTCTGTGCTGGGTCCTGGTGGTGTCTTATGTTCAAGCTTTTCGCGTGGTAGCTATCCCACAGTCTGGTTTGCTAGCCCAAGTTAGATCGTTCTGATGGAGCGTGGGGCGTTCCTGCCCGATTCTTACAAAGCACTGCAGCCCGCGCCTCCCGCGCGTCCCTGCCCTGCCCCCACTTCCCAATGGCGGATGCAGGTGTCTGTGCTGCTTTTCCGCTGGGGGAGTTACTGGTGGGCTTGTAATCTCTTGGTTTTAATTATTTATCTATTTTTCCTTCCTGTTATGTTGCCCTCTGTGTTTCCAAGGCTCGCCACAGACTCGGCAGGGAGAGTGTTTCCTGGTGTTTGGAAACCTCTCTTCTTAAAATTCCCTTCCCGGGACGGGCTTCCCTTCCCGGGACGGGCTTCCCTTCCCGGGACGGAGCTCCCTCCCCACCTCCTTTGTCTCCTTTTTCGTCTTTTATATTTTTTCCTACCTGATTTTGAAGACAATGGTCTGCTTTTCTGGTTGCCTGATGTCCTCTGCCAGCCTACAGAAGTTGTTTTGTGGAGTTTGCTCGGCGTTGAAATGTTCTTTTGAGGAATTTGTGAGGGAGAACGTGATCTTCCCGTCCTATTCCTCCGCCATCTTTCTCTAATCCCTCTATTATTTTTCAAATACTGTCTTACCCACAAAATTAAAACTTTTCCAACTTGCATAATTCCTTACCCTCTTTGCAGAAATAATGTTAGTGTTTAGGTCTTGGTCGCCACTCCTCAAAGTCCTTTCTTCTCTCTTCTTCCTTTCCTGGAGATCAAAGTAGAAAAACAGAGAGAGCTCCTTGATTTGCAGTGAAATCTGAAATGTAAAGACCTTTCCTAGATATATCCCTGGTGTTCATATCCAGGGTTTTTTTAAGGAGAAACATATGAAAAGGTTTATAATTTAGATTTCTTCTAACGTTTACATCTTTTCTACATACCCTTTCAATCTCATGAGCTCCCTGGAAAGTGTTTCCATTGTATGAAGGTGTGTTAAACCTGTCCACTGTTGGGAAGAATGCAAGTTGGCTTTTGCCCAAATTGCCTTTGAGTGTTTATTGATATTCTTCCTATAAATATAAGCTTTTCCTCAATGCTTCACACAGAGGAGCTGCTTATTAAAGCCTGTTATCAAGGGCTAATTATATCTGAAGATGTCACTTAGGTTGAAAATCAACATAACATAAAGGGAGATATGATAAGCTCTTTTCCAGTTGGGAAGACTCTATTGGTTGCTTAAGTGGGAAAGTGACTACGACATCTTTCTCACCATATACTTTTTAATTGTTGGTGACAATGATTCACTTCTTCAATTACTACTTTCAGGTCAGGAGTTCCCATTCTGTTTAAAAGTCAAGCTCCCAAAAAGAACAGATACTAACTCTTTCTTCACCTTATCTCTCATTCAGTCTGCAATTCAGTGCCATGAGGTTTCCGTCTCACCACTTCATGAAAATATTCGATTAGAGTTCAGGAGTGATCTCTATTCCCCAAATAAATGAATGTGCTTTAGTTTTCATTCTCTTGCAACATTTAGTTCCCTTGGACACTATCCTCATCTCAAATTAATCTCTCTTTTTTATGTGTGTGACATATCATTTCATTCTTTGTTTTTTTGTGTGTGTGTTTTTTTGCTTTAAAAAAAATTCAACAGGAACATAGAATGCCAAAGAGATTGTGTCAAGTGGATTCCTAATTAGTGTATTATGATTGTTGTTGTTGTCATTTTGGCCACACCTTGCAGCAAGTGGGGCATGGGAGCTTAGTTCCTTGACTAGGGACTGAGCCCAGGCCCCTCGCAATGGAAATGCAGAGTCTTAACTATTGGAACACCATGTTAAGTCCTTCTTTCTTTCCTTCTTAGTCTCCATCTCAGGATGGTTATCTTCTGTCTACCTTTTTTAATGACAGAAATCAAGAGTTCTGCCACTTCTTTTTCTCATTGAGCTTTTTTTGACAATTCCAATGAATTCAATTGCTGCAATCGTCTCTAACTGGACCTCTTCCCTGTTCTCCAAACACATTAATGGAACTCTGTAAATGACAATTACTGTCATTTATAGTATTAACAAAATATTTGTTAAGAAATATTCACAAGATACTTACTAAATGAGTGACTAAATGAATGAGTGAATGAATGAACAGTAGCTGTCACGCTTCAGTTAAGTTTTCAACAGCTTTAGCTTTTACTTGGATTATCTCTATAAATTACCTTTTCTTATATCTGAGATTTGCTCATTCTCATCAGTTTAACAATGGCTCTTAATACAAGGTTTTGAATGTAGCCACATTGACCTATGACAATACCCTGAATATTTAAGAACAATATATTTCTGGTGTCTCACTTCTTCTCAGTTTTTTCTAAATGGTTGTAAATATCAGATATCTAAAACTAAACTTTGATGTGCTAGCATAACTATTTAGATAAAAAAGGGAAGGATTTACAGTGAATACTAACCAGCAGTGACTATAAACATTCATTAAATTTTTATATAATTGATGTAAACATATTACATAATAAATTCACTAGATACAGAAAATATTTCTTAGCTAATACAACATACATAGCACTATTTATGGCCTGTAATTTTCACGTTTGTAAAAACCCAGACAATATTTTTCTGAAGAACTGGGGATTTTTATTTTCCACAGTAAAAGCATGTTACTGACTATGTTATCGAGTCCTTCAGAGAATCTTATCCTTTTTATGCTTGTCTTAGACTGACTATAGTCTATCTGACATTTCGAGATAAAATCAGTTTGCATTTCACAGTTATAGTCAAGTTTTCCCTTTTTGCTATGATAAAATATTGAAAAGAAAAAAAAAACAAACCAAAACCTTGTAAGGCATCCTGACACATCTACACATTTCTAGAAAATAAACAAAATGAGAATTTGAGAGCCTACAAATCAATTTTCTATTGTAGAGATTCATTATTTGTTATCTCGCTTGACTGAACAGCTCTATGGCTGAACAAGAATTAGATCTCATTCATTTTTTCATCTTCTTAGAGCACATTCATGCAACACGGTGCCAGGATGAAATGGGCCCACTCTCAACCATGTGGATTTTTCTCTTATACAACAGGACGCCACTGTTGCAGGAAGGGGGACCTCTTCCAGGGCCTGAAACTGGGCTCTTGTCTTACACTCAGAAATGAACTGTCCAAGGAGACACATGTGCTGACAAAGCAAGAGATTTTACTGGGAAAGGGCACCTGGGTGGAGAGCAGTAGGGTAAGGGAACCCAGAAGAACAGCTCTGCCTCGTGGCTCCCAGTCTCGGGTTTTATGGTGATGGGATTAGTTTCCGGGTTGTCTTTGGCCAATCATCCTGACTCAGAGTCCTTCCTGGTGGTGCATGCATCACTCAGCCAAGATGTTATTGAGAGGGATTCTGGGAGGTGGATGGACACATGGTATCTCCTTTTGACTTTTCCCAAATTCTTCTGGTTAGTGGTGGCTTATTAGTTTCGTATTCCTAATTAGGACCTCCTGTCATAAAACAACTCATGCGAATAGTTACTAGAGAGTCTGGCCAGGGTGGGCGGTTTCAGACAGTGTGCTTCCCCTAACACCACCAGTCCAAATGTGCTTTGTTTCTTTTCTCCCTAACCTCGTTTCTTGATTGTCCTCTTCTGAAATTTGCAATTTGCTGAGTTTAAATTCATTCTCATTTTACATGCAAACACAACCTTCCTTTTTTGCCAGTGAGTTTCCGTTTAGTATTTAGAAAACCACATAAGATTTTTCTTCCCAAATGCTGCTGATTCAGCAGGGCATTTTTCCTTTTGAAAGGCAAAACCATTTCGAGTGAAAGTTCTCCTAAAGATGATTTGTTTTTTCTTAGCCTTATAAGTTTTGTCATGGTCTGCATTTCTCTTGGAATAAAAGGCTCCCTCCTGCCTTTCCCCTTTATTTATTGTCTGCTGTACTAACAATAGTTTTCTTGGAAGCAGAGAAATTTCTTACCTTCTGACTTCTTGCTGGTCAACACAACTCTTTACTTTGACATGTTACATTGGGGAATGAAATATTAATATATGAGACTAGGTACTGTTTCAAGGAAGACAAAGTAAGGAAATAACACATATCTAATAATTTTCTCTTGACCTGGGAAAGGAAAAGTGTGTGTGTGTGTGTGTGTGTATGATGTGTGTGTGTGTGTGTGTGCGCGTGCGTATGTTAGAATGGGAAAGGGAGTAGTTTAACATTTCCATGAGTCATCCATACAGTATACAAGAGGTGACTGGTGTATCTTTGCAGACCTAGGGCATAGCTCTTCCTCAGTCAAGTGAAACTTGGCAATTTAATTGGTGGCTTGAAGGGAAAAAAATGAAAAATGCCAAGAAATTGAAATGAGGGAAGACCAGTGAGATGTAGAAGTTTGTGGAAAGGGGCCAGATTTTTACCAGCAAGAATCTCTGTGCTTAAAAAATATCTCATCAGTTTTGCAGGCAAGTAACTGAGTTTCTCATGTTTATAAATGAGATACTCAAGAATTTAATGAGTAAAAAAAAAAAAAGGTAAGCAGAGTCATGCTAACCATATGAGACTACAGCACATTGCCTTCCTCCCGGTCTTTCCTCTTCAGTAACAACAACCAAATCTGACACTGTGATATTTTATTTAAGTCTTGCAAAAAGCAGAGACAATTGGTGATAGTTGAAATTCTTTGAGGTCATTTTGCTGTATTTCAGTCTTCTTTACGCTTTGCTCTTTGAAAAAAAAAAAAACGACAACAAAGATTGCTAACGTTATTTTTCCAATTAAAGCGTTCATTTGCAAAACCCTAATGACTTTAGTGTATCATCATCATTGTGTTCATTTTAAAAGGACTTTGCCATTTGCACACTCTCAATCATAAATCATAAATATTTATAACAAGCCCAGGCATTCATGACTAGTTTCAACAAGATGTGCGTGCGTGCATGCTAAGTCGCTTCAATCCTGTCTGAATCTTTGTGACCCTATGAACTGTAGCTCACCAGGCTCCTCTGTCGATGGGATTCTCCAGGCAAGAATACTGGAGTGGGTTGCTGTCCTCCAGGGGATCTTCCTGACTCAGGGTAGAACCCACGTCTTTTACGTCTTTTGCATCAGCAGGCAGGTTCTTTATCACTAGAGCCACCTGAGAAGCCCCTTCAACAAGACAAAGCAAAACAAAATAAGCTGCTAATTCTTAAAACAGGTCAAATCTGTGCATAAAATATAACAAGAATCTCTAGATTTGTGACTCTCAATTTTGCCTACTTATTTGAAATTGTGTATGGGTCCATTTGGATATCACTTTGACATATAAATAAATAAACACACATACATATGAATGTGTATACACATATAAAATATTTCTTTGTATACAAATAAAATACATTTCAAATGTGATCGAATTAAGATTTTTATGGAACTTTTTTTTGTTAGTCGTGAAGTCGTGTCTGACTTTTTGTGACGCCACAGACTTTAGCCCACCAGGCTCCACTGTCCATGGCATTTCCCAGGCAAAAGTACTGGAGTGGGTAGCCATTTTCCTTCTCCAGGGTATTATCCTGGCCCAGGGATAGAATCCTCATCTCTTGCATTGGCAGGCAGATTCTTACAACTGAGCCACCAGGGAAGCCCATGAATAGCATATCTTTTCAAATGTTGATGAATGGTCCATCGGCCTCAGAATTATCTAACGCTTCCATTAGATAATTGGCTTCTTAAGCTTTGTGCCATGGGATCTTTTTCCCCTTAATCCGTAGAGGACTGGCATTTTTGTTCTATGATCTGCACAATGAAACAAGTCCGCTAACCATGGAGATTAGGTGTTGCAGCAATGTCAAATGGTTCAGAAAATTTCTAGTCCCTTTCTCTTGTTACCTTCTTTCTCCCAGGACCGAACAAACATTTTTTCTAGTTCACACTGGTTCTTTGAGTCACACTGAATAAACAGGCTTGTGAAGGTCCTAATTAGTCAGGACTTCATGGGATGAGCTTAAAGGATTGACATTGTTAACAAGTCCCCAGGTGATATAAATGCGCTCTAAAATTTAAGTATTATTGCCTTCAGATAAATCTAAATATTGTCATTGCTTTTAATCACAAACTCAGGGAACCTAACAGCAATTATAGTACTTCATAGAGCAAAAGAATTTGTATGTAGTAGGGAATTTGCTCCACAATCAAGCACATGTTCTCTCAACCACAGTCATATTATCTCTGATAGTCAGTGTCCAAGCACTGCACTTATCTTGTATCATCTGAAGACCCCCATTCTTTCTATTAGACACATGTGGTCTTCTTTTTTTTTATTTTAACTTCCTTGGATTTCAAAGTATTGCATCAGATGATTCATCTCTCCATCTGCATTTCTTTTACTTATTTTTCCATGCTAATTATGTGCACTATTCTGGCTCTAAGTTTCCCTGGTGGCTCAGTGGTAAAGAATTCACCTGTCAATGCAGGAGACATGAGTTCAGTTCTTATGTCAGGAAGATCCCCTAGAGAAGGAAATGGCAACCTACTCCAGTATTCTTGCCTGGAGAATTCCATGAACTGAGGAGCCTGGTGGGCTATAGTCCATGGGGTCAAAAAAAGTCAGACATGATTTTCAACCTTATCTCTGTTGTATATTTTGACATATACTTTATCCCTCAGTGATTTTATCCATCGTGGTGACTTCCTTCTATCCCCTCTATATGAACAATCCCAGTTTCTCCAATTATAATTCTGTGTATATTCTTTCCATTACTCCACTATAAGATAAGCAGTCTTCAAGCTCTTTTTTCTTTCTCATCTGTCCACATTACTTTGAACAAAGGTGTCCAGCACATAGCATAAGTGTGTATCATTAAAACACTCACCGAATACAGTGCTTGCTACTGTTTTATGTATATGACCTTGTCTTCCCGACTCTTTGTTGACTGAAAGACCAATAATAGAATATATTACACTTTGAAATGGTAAAGGATGTTGGCTTAGTGATACTTAACATTGTCTAGGAGTTTGGAAAAAAGTCACTTTGAAACAATTTCCCAGGGTTCTTTTTTTTCTGATCATAACAATTAACAATATCCTTGTATTTATTACAGAATATAGATCCTGTAGTCTATAGGTCTCCAGGAGTTTCTGATTCAGTAGATCTGATGTGGGACCAGGAAACTTTAACAAACACCCCAAGAAACACACATGTAAGGTGTCTTTCATTCAAATAGTCTAGAATTCTATTGTAGACATCTGGACCATGAGGAATATATCTTTATGGCTGTATCAGAGTTAACATTTTACTGAGAATAGAAAGGATATTCAGTGTTGATTTAATTATTCATTGGTGAGCATTCTGATAGATTCCCAGCCTTCAATTCATGTGCATAGTCTACATGCCATAGTTTACACAGTTTATGCCAGTGTTCTTTCAGAGGTATTGCCAAAAAAAATTATTGTGATTTTCAAAATGTTTCACAGTTTACAAAGTATTTTTATTATTTGCTCTGTTGAGAACTTCATCCCAGCCAGATAAAGTTGTTAAAGCACTATTACTGATATTTTACAAATGTGAAACTTAGGGATGTCAAGCGGAGAAGGCAATGGGACCCCACTCCAGTACTCTGGCCTGGAAAATCCCATGGACAGAGGAGCCTGGAAGGCTGCAGTCCATGGGGTCGCTGAGGGTCGGGCACGACTGAGTAACTTCACTTTCACTTTTCACTTTCCTGCATTGGAGAAGGAAATGGCAACCCACTCTAGTTTTCTTGCCTGGAGAATCACAGGGACAGGGGAGCCTGGTGAGCTGCCGTCTATGGGGTCGCACAGAGTCAGACACGACTGAAGTGACTTAGCAGTAGCAGCAGCAGGGATGTCAAGAACCAGCCCTTTGTACACTCAGCTACTATATCCAGAATCCAAATTTGAATTCAGATTTTAGGATTCTTAACTCTATGATCTTTCTGTGGTGTCAGACTGTTAACACTAGTAATCCTGTCTATACTTACTGTACACCAAGCAAAAGAAAATTCACAGCCTTATTCCTGCATAAAAAGATCAGTATTATGGGTGAAACCAGCTAGGACCAAAATCGATAACAATTACATACAAAATGTGAGAACAAAAGAGGAATAATATTCAAGAACTTTTTTTTCTAAGAAAAAATTTTAGCACTTCCTAATTAACCAAAGAAAATACCTATCCAGAATAATCTACAAATTCCTGTATCTCATCATTTTTCCATTATAGTCTTTGCCTTCGTTCTTCTAAATGGCAAGGGAAGGTTGGGGAAGTGAACACTAGGGAGTAAGTGGGAAAATCTTAGGTCTTCTTTCAGAGGGTGAATCAATCGGAATTGAAAGGATAATTGAATCAGAAGCTAGTTTTAATATGTCTTTATTTCCTCCTGTGGCTCAAGACTGAAATTAACTGATGGCTGGGTCCCCATCTTCTTTGACCTTCCCTCAGGGCGATGCTTTCACATGTGGTCCCTGGACCGTTGCAGGTACTTGTAAAATTCTTGAGGTCCACCTCTTATCCATTAAATCAGAATTTCCAGGACTGGGTCCTTGATATTTATGCACACTTGAGTCTGAAATTCTGCCAGAGAGAGATTAACCTGCTTTTGTATGCATGTGCAAACCTTCTTGAGAGCTAGTTCCCCATGGAGAAATCAAACTTGTGGCAACTTTTTGTAGCACGTATTAGAATGGATGAACATTAATGAAGCCTTGTTTGTTTAATGCACGTAGCATTTTGTCTCAGAGGAGCTGAAATATCAGACATTTATCTGGCTTTTTTGATGGCAGAAAAAACGAGTTTGAGAGGTGAAAAGACAGAGCAGCATTTTTTTTTCACTAAGCCAACTGTTATTTTCTATTTAATCTCATTAATCTGCATATTTCTTGGAAGATAAGCAACTATATTCTTTGACAAGATTATTTAATTCTAAATTGTATGCTACTTGTATTAGATACAATCAGAAAAGAGAATAGCGCCTAAACAAATACTTTCCAAAAGATTTCCAGTGGGAATAAAATATTTTTGTCTTCAAATAGTAAATATTGCTTAGTCACAAGCTATATAAAACTGGAGAAAATGTAAAAAGGATAAAGTTTAGAAATGTTTTAAAATGTTAAGCTATGGTACAACTCCACCCAATGGATTTCTGTTGAATTTCACTTGGGCTGAGGAATACAATATATATTACATGCCATTTGAATTTATATTTGATCACAAACATTTGATCATAATTTTGTGAAAATTAAATGATTAGTGATATGGATAGAGAAAGGGCTGGAAAAAAAATATCCGGATGTAAACAGGTTTTGATAAATGTGGAAAATTTGGAGTGAATATATTTTCTATTTAAAAATAATGTTTCTACATTTTTCACCTATCTGCCTATATCTATGTATCTATATGTAAACCTAATGGTGAAAAATGTTGATAACATTAAGTGGAAGAAAGAAACACTTTACAAAGTGCTAACGGGCAGGTTTTAGGACCCATCGTCTACACGATTTAAAGGTTATACTGTTTAGATCTTACATCATGTTTTTAATTGGTTGTGACTTGTAATCTAATAGTTCAATAAAAATAGAAGTGAGATAACTGCATTTTACTTCCACATTTTCCATTAATTTGGTTGGCTCTTATAGGCCAATAATTTAATATCTCTACTTCGGTTTCCTCTTCAGTGAAATGAGGACAACCACATTAGATTTTCTTTTTCTTTTAACTTTAGCATGAAGAATTAATTGAGGCAATGGCTGGAGAGAATTGGAAGTATATGAAGAAAATATTCATTAATATTCTGCAAGGTACTAACATTACTTTATTTCTTGGACCATTATGGAAATACTGTCAATCTGATATTCTTGAAAACTAAGCCCAAATAAATAATGCTAAAAAACCCAAGATTGTGATAAAATCAATAAAAAATGAATAAAATGAGTGGCAATGGAGATTTGTTTAACTAAGCATGAGAAATAATTGGATGAATTAACTTCATGAATCAGTTAAGACTTAAGCTGCTAAAAATAAATTCAAATGTAGTGGCTTAAATAAGAAAGAAGTTAAATAATTTTTCCTTTTATGTAAGAGTCTGTTTGGAAATGAGTATTCAGATTGGCGACTCACTCACATTCCATTGGTAAGAATTTAGTCAGACAGCCATACCTAGCTTTTAGAGAGGCTGGGAAATGTAATTCCTAAGTAGTTTACTGTATTACCAGGGAAAAAAGGGTAAAAGAATTTTTTGTTTTGCTTTAGGTTAACATGCATTATGCTAGTGATGATATATTTAGCTTAGACTCTGAAAGTAGTTTGTGAAATCGCTGCATCACCAGATAGAAACCACATCTTAAATTTATTCTCTAGAGTATCTCATCTCATCCCTTGCTTTAAATTCCATCTATATGTTGATGATTCCCAAAATTTATATTTCCAGCTTTGATTATTGCTGAAAATACACTAGAGAGTTACAGTGAATAGTTTGCTCATCCATCCACTTGAATGTCAAATCAGATAATGGCACCAATATCCATCCAAAATCTAGAAGCCAGATTAGATTTTTCCCCATTTACGTGAAAACAATCTCTGAGTTTCCACCCTCACTTTCTTCCATTTGTAACGAAACTCTGGGTTTTAGATGGACACCTGGTCTCCCAGCTACAGAGTATATTTCCAGCTTCCCTTTGCAGTCAGATGTGGTCACATGACCAAGTGCTGTTTAAAGGGATATAGACTGAAGCCAAGCAATTTCGAGGTCATGTCCATAAAACAAGTGGTGGTAGACTGAATTGTCAAACTTGTACATAAATATTTATAGAAACTTTATTATAAGATATAAAAATCTAGATACAATCAAATGTTCATTAAAAGGTGAGTGTATAAAAAATTGTGGTATATCTATCAAGCGAAATGATTCTCAGCAGCAAAAGGGAACAAACTGCTGATAAACACATCAACACACAAAAGTGTCAAAAACATGCTGAGTGAAAGAAGTTTTACACAGAAACATACAAACTTTATATTTACACTTTTGGTAAATTCAAGAATAGAAAAAATTATTCCACAGTGGAAGAGAGCAGATCACTGACTGAAAGTATTAACTGCAGAGGCAAACAGGAGCTTTGGGGAAATGATATATATTTTCTGTATCATGATTTTAGTGGTAGTTACGTGCATATATTTATCAAAACTCATTGGATGTAAACTTAAAATATGTGTATTTTATTGTACTGTATGTGTGTGTGTGTGTGTGTGTGTGTGTGCGCTCAGTTGCTTAATCATGTCTGATTATTTGTGATCCTATAGACTGTAGCCCACCAGGCTCTTCTGTCCATGGAATTTTTCAGACAAGAATACTGGAATGGGTTACCGTTTCCTGTTCTAGGGGATCTTCCTGACCCAGAGATTGAACCCACTTTTCTGGTATCTCCTATATTAGCAGGCAGATCCTTTACCACTGGGAAGACCACTATATATATATCAGTTCAGTTATATATATATATATATATATATATATATATATATAGTGGTAGCTCAACTGGTAAAGAATCCATCTGCAATGCAGGAAACCCTGGTTCATTTCTTGGGTTGGGAAGATCTCCTGGAGAACAGATAGACTACCCACTCTAGTATTCCTGGGCTTCCCTGGTGGCTCAAATGGTAAAGAATCCACCTGCAACGTGGGAGACCTGGCTTTGATCCCTGGGTTGGGAAGATTCCCTGGGGGAGGGTATGGCAACTTGTTCCAGTATTCTTGCCTGCAGAATCCCCATGGACAGAGGAGTCTGGTGGGCTACAGTGCATGGGGTCACTAAGAATTGGACATGAATGGGCAATTAAGACAGATATATGTATGTATGTATGTATGTATGTATATATATATATATATATATATATGGACACAGCACTATATGTGTATATACATGTATATATATTGATAAATTTGGGTGAAAGAAAAATGACCTTGTTTAGAGACCAAATGGTAAAAATTAAAAATCAATCATGTTGAAAAGAAGTACTTCACAGAACTAGAAATACAAATTGCCATTAGAAAATGTTTAAACTCACTATGAAGTAAACGAAAATTTAAGATTTGCAAATTTATGATTTTCTCATATCAACTGCTACAAAAACAAACAGAAGATTCTGATATCTGGTCTGATGAGCTTCTTCTGGCAAGAAGTTTGGAAGTTACCATTCAGTCCTAACAAGTAAAAAGCTGACAAAGTGAAAAATCAACAGTGTTTCTTAGATCCATAGGAGAAATGAGGTCACAGGGCAAGCCACTGCTCCCCAGATTACAGAGACCTATCAGCAAATACAGAGAATCACAACTTGCTGGACCAGAAGCATCCTGGGGAGCCAGTGCCAGGGTCAGGAAATCACAACTGTGATTGAAGCATTGCAAGAGGTGCAGTGTAGACAACCCAGAAAAGTAAAAACTCCAGAGGGACCCAGTCATTGGAGGGACCTCACACTTTTGTGTGTTTTAACTTCTGAAATGTTACCAGGTTCTCATAGTGAATATTGGAGGAAAACCCCTCAAGTTTTTGGCAGGGGGAGGGGAAAAGTTATTTTAGAATATACCAGAGCTTTCAGTTCTTCTTCAGAAGATCTATCCTTAGGAACAGTTATTTAGTCAGAGTCTAACCTGCTGGGATTTTTGCAGAGTCTAACCGACCTGGGGGAAGGGAAATACTCAGCTCCAGATGATGGGTCATTCTGTCCCAGCTGAAGGGGAGGTAGGGCGACTGAGAAGCGTACGGGACGTTCACAGTCCAGAGTGTTAAAGTATGTGAGGCAAAACTGGAAAAACTGAAAGCAGAAATATATAAGTTGATTATTATGGTTGGAGACTTCAACACTTCTCTATCTGAAATAGACAAGTTCAGGAGGAAAAAAATCAGTAAGGACAGACTGAATTCATCAACATCATCAGTCAGCTGGATATAAAGGACATCAATAGACTGCTTCATACAGCAAGGGCAGAATGCACATTCTTCTAAAGCACACATGGATTTTCACCAAGATAGGCCACATTCTAGGCCATAAAATACACATTAATACATTTAAAACAATAGAAATCACACAGTGTCTGCTCTCAAACCATAAAGAAGCTAAACTAGAAATCAATAATGGGATGATTGCTGGAAAATCTTTAAATACTTAAAGATTAAACAACACACTCTAAATAACACATAGGTCAAAGAAGGAATATAAGCAAAATGAAAACATATATTTTGAACCAAATGAAAAATTAGACACAATTTATCAATAATTGTGGGATGCAGTGATTACAGTGTTTAGGAGGGAAATTTCCAGCATTCAATGTATACATTGGGAGAATGTAATACTTATGGGATCTAAAATCAATTATCTAAGTTTCTACCTTAGGAATCTAAAGAAAAAAATAAGACAAAATTAAATCCAAAGTAAAAAGAAGAAAAGAAATGATAAGAATTAAAGCAGAAATCAATAAAATTGAAAATGGAAATCAACAGAGAAAATAAGTGGAATAAATAGCTGGTTCTTTGAAATGATCAATAAAATCAAAGTCTCTATCTAAGCTACCTAAGGAAAAATGAGAGAACAACTCTATGTCCACAGATTTGATAACCTAGATGAAATGGACCAGTTTCTTGAAAGACAAAATTTGCCAACACACACATAGTAGACTATCTGATAGGCCTGTTGCTAAGTCACTTCAGTCGTGTCCAACTCTGTGTGACCCCATAGACAGCAGCCTACCAGGCTCCCCCATCCCTGGGATTCTCCAGGCAAGAACACCGGAGTGGGTTGCCATTTCCTTCTCCAATGCATGAAAGTGAAAAGTGAAAGTGAAGTCACTCAGTTGTGTCCGACTCTTGGCGACCCCATGGACTGCAGCCTACCAGGCTCCTTCATCCATGGGATTTTCCAGGCAAGAGTACTGGAGTGGGGTGCCATTGCCTTCTCCTATTAAACAAATGAGCCAATAATTAATAAACTTTCAAAACTGAAAGCAACACGTTTCACTGGTGAATTCCACCATACATTTAAGGAAGAAATTATACCACTCTTGTACAATTTCTTTCAGAAGGGCAGCACAGGCACTACTTTAATTCATTCTGTGAGGCTAGCATTACCCTAGTAACAAAACCCAGAAAAGGACATTATAGGAAAAGAAAACTATCAACTAATATCTCGCATGATATAAATGCAAAAATTCCATCTTTGGATCCATAAATATTGGAGATCATCCCTTTTCCTCAACTTTTACTCTAATTCCAAGTCCACTAATGAATTTGTCATATAGATATTTGATCCTTATTTTCATTTTAATTCTGCTATCTTGTCTTAGGCCAGTAATATCTGCCTGAACCAGGGTCTCCTGCATTGCAGGACTATTCTTTACCAACTGAGCTACCAGTGAAGCCTCACTATGGCTATTGCCTCTTAATTAGTCTCTCCTTTGCCAGACTTGTATGACTGTCATTTCTTTTATCCCATTTCTACTTCTCCTAAGTTCCTTTCAAGTTTCACTAATGCTGGCATTTTCAGAGTCTCGAAACTTACCATGGGCTTCCCCGATGGCTCAGTGGGTAAAGAATTCACTCTTCAAGGCAGGAGACTCAGAAGATGTGGGCTCAATCCCTGGGTCAGGAAGATACCCTGGAGGAGGAAATGGCAACCCACTCCAGTATTCATGCATGAAAATCCCATGGATAGAGGAGCCTGGTGGGCTGCAGTCCAAAGAGTTGCAAAGAGTCAAACACAACTGAACAGCAGAACAGCAAACTTAGCATATTCTGACTCCTCATGGGGAAGTTTGCATGTTTTTTTTTTTTTTCCTACCCACAACATGCCCTAATTTTCTGCACTCCCCTGATCAAATCTGGAGTTCCTACTCAACATCTGAGTCAAATCAAAATCATTTAGGCTAAGAAATTTTTCTTGAACTTTCAACTGTTGTGTTAATTTCCTTCCTCTGTGCTTCTATAGTATTATGTTCTCACACAGTTTTAGTAATTAATATTCCGAGTTTCTTGTCTGTATCTCCTGTCTTTTCTGCAATAGCAGAATACAAATTTATCCTGCTCATCCTTGTAGCCATTATTTATCCAGGTAACTGGGACAAAATATGTTCTCAAGAAGTATTTGGTTGATGTCTACACCTTCATGAAAGCTAGCTACATTATATACATATGGTTTTTTGAATCATTGCAAAGATGGATAATACATAGGTCATGTTAACTCACAGTAGGCATAAGAATGGTAAGTCTAGTTTGTTCTACAGTGGAGAGAGTTGCGACAATTCCTTCAGGATGTTTTGGGAGCAACTTCTGCAAAAGGTAAGGCTGTTATAAAATGTTTCACAAAATCCAATGAAAAATCTGCCCTTGGGGATCAGAGCCATAGAATAAAGTTGATGAAAGAAAATTATTGTTAGACATCTCATGTCAAACAAACCTAATAACTCTTGTTTTGTGCCTCCCAGCTTGAGCGCATAAGAGAAAAAATGCAAATTTTCCAAATGAAGTAGAACTAACAGTGCATAAATCTCAAGAAGACAGTAGATACACTTATTAAAACTTGGCAAAGATCAAAATGAATGTCGTTTTCTCAGAAATGTCAGCTTTTTTTCTTTTTAAGATTAGCTTTTTCCTAAAGCTACATCAATTATAAATAATTGTCTGCTACAAAACTAGCACTGCTAAGCTTAAAGAAAATAAACTAAGAAATTAAACTAATTAAAAAATAAACAAAAGGTTTTTATCCTTTTTTGATAGAATGGCTTCAAAATATGCCAAATGACCTTCCTACCCTTGTATATGTAGGAATATTAATTTAAAATTATGAGAGACGTGGATTAATGTTCAACCATTGTTTAAAATAATTCCCTGGAAATCTAACTTTGGACTTATAAAAGAAGTAGGGGCTTCTCTGGTGGCTCAGGTGGTAAAGAATCTGCCTGTAATGTAGGAGACCATGGTTCAATCCCTGGGTTGGAAAGATCCCTTGGAGAAGGGAATGGCTACCTATTCTAGTATTCTTGCCTGGAGAATTCCATGGATAGAGGAGATTGGTGGGCTACAGGATCACAGGATCACAGGATCACAGGATCACAAAGAGTCAGACACGATTGAGTGCCTAGTTACTTTAGTACTACAATTCTAACAGGCATTGTAGTCAAGATTTTTTTTTTTTCTGTGCAACTGAAACTAAGCTGTGCTAGTTTAAATAATAAAGGGGAATTTAAGATTATTAGAGTATATCATGGAACCCAAAGGCTAGAATGTCGCTAGTTCTCAGGAAAGGGAACACTTCTATAAAATTCATTCTTTTCTGTCTTTTTAAAATTCCTTTTGTCTTTTCTTCCATTTTTTTTCTTTCATTTTTTTTCTTTCATTTGTCCACATGGCAGAATATTGCTAACCCAAGAATCACTTTCTCAGTCTCAAATCTACATTATCACAAGAAAGAATCTTGTTTGAATTTATTCATTTATATACTCTGTCCACTAAATCGTTACCAGCGTGGCCCAGGATTGTGCAGGAAAACTCAAAAGCTCACAAATTGTTGGCTTCAAAAGCTCACAAATTGTTGCCAGGCAAAGGGAGGGAAATGAGGTGCAGATTATGGGTATCAGTCAGTCAGTCAGTCAGTTCATTCCCTCAGTCGTGTCCGACTCTTTGTGACCCATGAATCCCAGCACGCCAGGCCTCCCTGTCCATCACCAACTCCTGGAGTTCACTCAGACTCATGTCCATCGAGTCTGTGATGCCATCCAGCCATCTCATCCTCTGTCATCCTGTTCTTCTCCTGCCCCCAATCCCTCCCAGCATGAGTCTTTTCCAGTGAGCCAACTCTTCGCATGAGGTGGCCAAAGTACTGGAGTTTCAGCTTTAGCATCATTCTTTCCAAAGAAATCACAGGGCTGATCTCCTTCAGAATGGGCTGGTTGGATCTCCTTGCAGTCCAAGGGACTCTCAAGAGTCTTCTCCAACACCACAGTTCAGAAGCATCAATTCTTCAGCACTCAGCTTTCTTCACAGTCCAACTCTCACATCCATACATGACCACTGGAAAAACCATAGCCTTGACTAGATGGACCTTTGTTGGCAAAGTAATGTCTCTGCTTTTGAATATGCTATCTAGGTTGGTCATAACTTTCCTTCCAAGGAGTAAGTGTCTTTTAATTTCATGGCTGCAGTCACCATGTGCAGTGATTTTGGAGCCCCCAAAAATAAAGTCTGACACTGTTTCCACTGGTTCCTCATTTATTTCCCATGAAGTGATAGGACCAGATGCCATGATTTTAGTTTTCTAAGTGTTGAGCTTTAAGCCAACTTTTTCACTTTCCTCTTTCACTTTCATCAAGAGGTTCTTTAGTTCCTCTTCACTTTCTGCCATAAGGGTGGTGGTCATCCGCATATCTGAGGTTATTGATATTTCTCCCGGCAGTCTTGATTCCAGCTTGTGCTTCTTCCAGCCCAGCGTTTGTCATGATGTACTTTGCATAGAAGTTAAATAAGCAGGGTGACAATATACAGCCTTGGAGTACTCCTTTTCCTATTTGGAACCAGTCTGTTGTTCCATGTCCAGTTTTAACTGTTGCCTCCTGACCTGCATATAGGTTTCTCAAGAGGCAGGTCAGGTGGTCTGGTATTCCCATCTCTTTCAGAATTTTCCACAGTTTATTGGGATCCACACAGTCTAAGGCTTTGGCATAGTCAATGAAGCAGAAATAGATGTTTTTCTGGAATTCTCTTGCTTTTTCCATGCTCCAGCAGATGTTGGCAATTTGATCTCTGGTTCCTCTGCCTTTTCTAAAACCAGCTGAACATCAGGAAGTTCACGGTTCACGTATTGCTGAAGCCTGGCTTGGAGAATTTGAAGATTACTTTACTAGCGTGTGAGATGAGTGCAATTGTGTGGTAGTTTGAGCATTCTTTGGCATTGCTTTTCTTTGGGATTGGAAAGAAAACTGACCTTTTCCAGTCCTGTGGCCACTGCTGAGTTTTCCAAATTTGTTGGCATATGGAGTGCAGCACTTTCACAGCATCATCTTTCAGGATTTGAAGTAGCTCAACTGGAATTCCATCACCTCCACTAGCTTTGTTCGTAGTGATGCTTTCTAAGGCCCACTTGACTTCACATTCTAGGATATCTGGCTCTAGGTGAGTGATCACACCATCATGATTATCTGGGTCATGAAGATCTTTTTTTGTACAGTTCTTCTGTGTATTCTTGCTACCTCTTCTTAATATCTTTTGTTTCTGTTAGGTCAATACCATTTCTGTCCTTTATCGAGCGCATCTTTGCATGAAATGTTCCCTTGGTATCTCTAATTTTCTTGAAAAGATCTCTGGTGTTTCCCATTCTGTTGTTTTCCTCTGTTTCTTTGCCTTGATCCCTGAGGAAGGCTTTCTTATCTCTCCTTGCTATTCTTTGGAACTCTGCATTCAGATGCTTATATATTCCCTTTTCTCCTTTGCTTTTCGCTTCTTTTCTTATACTTTATTGTTATTGTTTTTCAGTAGCTAAGTTGCGTCTGACTCTTTGTGACCCCATGGACTGCGGCACGCCGGGCTTCCCTGTCCTTCCCTATTTCCTGGAGTATGATCAAACTCATGTTGATAGAGTGGTGATGCCAGCCAACCATCTCATGCTATGTCTTCCCCTTCTCCTCTTGTCCTCAGTCTTTCCCAGTATCAGGGTCATTTCCAATGATTTGGCTCTTCGCATCAGGTGGCCAAACTGTGGGAACTTCAGCTTTCCCATCAGTCTTTCCAATGTATATTCAGGGTTGATTTCCTTTAGGATTAACTGGGTTTTCTCCTTGCAGGCATGGGACTCTCAAGAGTCTTCTCTAACACGATAGTTCAAAAGCATCAATTCTTTGGCACTCAGCCTTCTTTATGATCTAACTCTTACATCCATACACTACTACTGGAAAAACCACAGCTTTGACTATTATCGACATTTGTTGGCAGCAAAGAGATGTCTCTGGTTTTCAATATACTGTTTAGGTTTGTCATAGCTTTTCTTCCAAGGAGTGAGCATCAGTCTTTAGATGGAACCAAAAAATACTAACCTCATATTAAATTGGAAAGTGTAGAGAAAAACAAAATAAAATAATTTTTTGTTCAAATAGATTTTTTTTTCTAAAAACCTCATCACCTGAATTTTCTCTTTGCCTGCTTTGAACTTCTTCACCTAAGCTGAGTGTAGGTTTATTTATATTGGCAACACGTTTCAGAGACCAATGGCAATTCTTTTTTTTTTTTTAACAATTACTTTAGTGCATGCTTCTCAATGGTAAAATATGAATGACACTGAGAATAACTGAGAATCACATTAATACATTCATGCATGGTGTCATGTTCATTTGTGAGGACCTTGCAATGAACACTGCAAGATAAAAAGGCCAAGTATTTGTTTCATATCCATCTATTTTAGGTATGGTGGATGAATAGCTCTATGAAATCCAGCTCCTCCATAGTTTTTTGAATGCTCCTGGGACATTTTTAACTCCTCCTTTAGCTGTGGTTACTCTCTATATGTTGATGGCATGACCAGACACTCTAATATACATGACCCATCACTCTCCCTACAACTCGACCTAATTTTACTTTTGAGATGACAGTTGGAAACAATAAAAATATTTCTGATCGCTATCTCAAGATTACAAACTTGAAAAGTGAACTCATTTCTGTGCCATCTCTATGGTCCTCATTCTGTGAACTGTTCCCTGTTTGACATCCACGTTTCTTCAGTCTTCAGATCCTGCTGGAGTTTATGAAATCCCCTTGAATCTCTTTCCTTTGGCCTGTGCCCTCTGCATCGATTTATTCCAGACTCATCATTTCTATGTTAGACTAATATAACCATACTTTAAATATGTCTTTTTCTCTCCATTTTATCCTTTGGCTCTATTTGCATTTCAGCATGCTGAGATGACTACTTTGTTTAAAAAAAAAATTTTGTTGTTTCCACTGTGAACAGTGTAATGTCTGAGGTGCTTTTAAATTTGACTCTAGCACAGCTTTTTATCTTATCTCCCTGCCGTCTATATTATGTCTGGACCAACCAGAACTTCTGGCTATGCCACACATGTCTCTCTCCCATACGTTGTGAATATAGTACTTGCTACATTACATATTATTTGTGATCTCTTACTTTCTTCAATAGACAATGGGTTCCTCAAAGGCAGAGATAGAGCCTTTGTTCCTGTTTGTATCCACTTTTAGGAAGTGTCAACAATAGAGCAGGTGTTGTATAAATACTGGTTGAAAACGACATGCCCATTGAAAAAGCTTATATATTTATTTTTCAACTGGGAAAGGACTATACATTGAAGGAAGCAGGAATTTATCATATGCCCTGATGATTTTCCTACACTTGTGAAACATCAGTAATCATTGCCTTGTGTTATGGAAATGTATTTGCTGAAGAATTCTATGCCATGGGTGACTGCCAGAAATTACAATGCTGAGAAACATTACAAAAAGGACAATGTCACACCTTAACTATAAGTTTCTTCTTTTTCCTTTTTAAGTTTAGTCCTTAAGATATGTCTAAATACATTTATACCATACTAATTTATGTTTTTAAAAATCTTTTTGTAATTTTATGTTGTCTTTAAAGCTTGGCTATGCTTGACAATTTGAAAAACCCCATACATATGTATAGGATGTTATAGCCTCTGTCTTCCTGGGCATGAGGAAAGTAGATGTTCCATTTCGAAGTAAGGCTAAATTTCAGGACTTGCAAAAAGGAGATGATAGAAAATCTGTTTTATAATCCTGATTTGATTATCAGCTTCTGCCTGTAATAAACTTTGGGGAACCAAGAGTGGAGTGGATATTGAAAGAGTACTTTTGATAAGTTTCTGCTCTGTCATGTGTCCCATCTCCCTTCAGAAGAGGAAAGCTTGGTACCCACTATCAAAATATAACTTCAGAAATTAAGACCATGATGTTCTATAAATATATTAATAGAATTTACATGTTTATTTAATTCATAAGGGAAGGAACCACCAGGATGGTTAAACTGGTTCAAAACCCTAAATGCAAATGACGTGAAAATTGTAGATGGGAAAAAACCTACCAGTTAACATATTACTTCACAGAATGAGCTTTATGACTAGTAAATGATACTCACACAAAGGCATATTTTCCTAGAGGATAAGATAACCTTTGAGTGGGCTTTTAGAGTATATCTGAAATGACATGCAGTTGTTCCTTTAAATGATTTCCAAGTTTCAGACAAGTTTAAATGATGTCCCTGACCATCATTTAAAGCCTGGCAAGATGTACATCAGTGGGTAGGTGCAGTTGGGGACAGAGTGGGCTGGTTTTATATTCCACCTGAGGAGTCAGAAGTACAATTGCTAAGCTGGAAGTTTGCTGGTGTTTGAGGCAAAGAGAGGTGACCATGCTGGCTGTCCTGCATTCCCACAGTGTGGCAGGGAAAGTATGAGACAGCATTTTCTGTAGGTCTGACATGGAACATGCAAAAATGTAAGAGAAAGTAGGTCATTTAAAATTCTCTCCAGGAGCACCACTGAGATCCTGCAGAGAGAAACAAGAATGATCAGTTGATGCCTAGGCATTCAGTAAGCAAAGGTCTAAGAATGCACGGCATGCATCCAGAGCAAGGCAGGTAAGAGGTCCTCAGCGGATGTTGGGAGGTGTGTGGATGTGGTCTCTGGGGAATGATATGCTTTCAACACCTGTGAGGCTCACACCAGGCAAGGCAGGACTTTTTTGTTTTAACCCTTACCCTATCCTGTGATCCTAAGGTAGGCAATCAGTAACACTAAAACATGAATGGATGATGCAGAATGGAAATCCAAGATTTTCTTAAGGGTTCTGTGACTCCAAGCTTTCCTGCATTCAGGAGGCCCAACCACTGTGAAAAAGAAAAGCCTTAGTGCTAAGTCACATGTGGAGTTTTGACAATTATGTGGGGCTGAACCTTTTTATTATTCATCTAAGAGATTTATTACCTGTGAGGGACTAGGAAGTCCTGAGAACGGCCACAGCTTTCCTCCAGATAGTGCCAACCAAGTGCAAAATAATGTTACTTGATGAGTTGGGCTTGCTTAATGGAAGTTATGTGTTTGTGTGGTGCGTGTGTGTGTGTGTGTGTGTGAGAGAGAGAGAGAGAGAGAGAGAAAGAGAGAGAGAGAGAGAGAGAGAGAGAGAGAGAATGAATGTGTCTTTTTAAGCATGACCTTGTAGTTATTTTTTGAAATCAGTTAAGTCTGTGCTCTCAATTTCTTCCCAGTTAATTTTTATCTGTTTAAATTTACTATCTCCAGTTCAGAAAACTTGCATTCAGATCTTGTCTTCAGATCAGCACAATAAAGCATGGATTTGCCAAAATCCTCAGAAATACCATTCCCTCTTTTGATATAGACGTGGCAAACTATTTGCAGAATAGTGTGGCAGTTTTGCTGGTATGTCAGTTAAATGCTCTCTGCTTCAGCAGAAAGGATATTCTCTCTCTAGAGGTGTTACTCCTTTTACATGTTCAGTTTGTCACGAATCACGTTTTGAAAGACAAGCACATCCTGTTTTCCACTTTACGATGTAACTTGGCATGGGATTGTTTTTTAGCTCTGTTTTGCTTTGCATAAGCGTGCATGAACTAAGATATTTTCCTAAATATAAGTATGATAATGTCCATCTAAAGTTTTTGAAAAGTGCCAGAATAATTTATACAATATTTTTATGACTTTAATTTTCTATTGTTCCATCAATATGTTGTAAAACTCATTTTTGAAGTAAAATCAGTGCTGTACAGAAGTGAGTAGGGTTTTTACACAACAGACTGCTCTAGATTGAGTTGGAATTGAAGTTTGTTTACTGCCCCCTCTGTCTGGAATGCTTCTTGCCTTGACTGCTGCATGTCTTCCTCCATTATTCAGAGACTTCTCTGATAATCTAACCTAATTTGAACTCTTAATTATTTCCTATTTCTTGATCCTGCTTATTCTTCAAAGTCCCTGACCACTAATTATATGTTTGTTTATTGTCAAATAAAATGTACATTTGACAACAGGAGGGACTATGTTTTTCTTCACAGCAGTATTTTCAGAACCTGGAACAATGTTTTCAGGACCTGGAACTCAAGAAATATTTGTTGAATAAATAAATCAATGAATGGATGAATGAATGAAGAGAAGAATGCTAGAAATAACTTTCCAGGCAATTCAAAGAGCACAGCTGCCTGAAAAACACAGTCTTGCACAAGAAACTTCTAGTAGTGTTACACATTCACTTGAAATTTGTCATTGCACTAGATTTAAAGGAAGGACTTGGTAAATTTATACCATGAGCACTAAGATAACCACCATAGCTGCAAAATTACCACTATTTTTCAACCATTTAGCATCTACTGTGGTTTAGTGCTAGAAACTTAAATACATTGTTTCATTTAATCTTTCATGTTACATCATATGTGGGCTAAACCAATGGTTACCTTATGTAACCAGTTAAACTGGGCCTTACAACTGACTCAAGATCCCACAGCAGGTGAATTGTGGCAGGACCAGGATTCAAGCTCAACTCTCCCCTCATTTCTAAGCCCGGTCATAGCTGCATGGCTATCATTGTCTTTTCTCATCTATGCTGGTTATAATCTTATACTGTTGAATCTACCAAGTGAAAACATTTGATGTGTTCTTAAATAGATATTGACAGGCACATTAATGTGGAAAGCAGTGTTGCAAGAGTTAGTATTTCAGCTATTGCTGAGGAGTTGAGATTATTAGTCCAGTAATAAGATACAGTGTGGATAAACTTAGACATTTTTTAGACTGACTGCAGAACAAACCCCTGATGGCTCAGACGGTGAAGAGTTTGCCTGCAATGCAGAAGACCTGGGTTCAATCCCTGGGTTGGGAAGATCCCTGGAGGAGGGCATGGCAACTCACCCCAGTATTCTTGCCTGGAGAATCCCCATAGACAGAGGAGCCTGGGGAGCTATATTGTCCATGGGGTGGCAAAGAGTCGGACATGAATGAGAGACTAAGCCCAGCTCAGCAGAACAAACCAGACATCCTACTTGCAGCGTAAGTAAAACCAGAGATTAGAAACTACAGCATATTTCCTGCTGCTGCTGTAAAAACAGAGATTAAAAACTACAGCATATTTAGGAAGCCAAAAATAAATTCACCACCGGTGACTCTCTGGAAGGGAAAAGTTGAGAAGTGTGTTGATTCTCTCTCTCTCTCTCTCTCTCTCTCAACTATTACACCCCCGCCCCCATGTGTTGTATATTTGATGTAAGGAAAAGAGCGTTTTAGGCTTGTCAAAGACTTAGATTCTAGTCCTGACTTTGCCAATAAGCAACTGAACAGAATGTATGTGAGAGTTCTAAACTGCTTGGGTTAATTCTTCGTGAGTCTGCCATTTGCTAGCTCTGTAATTTTGTGCTGTTACTCAAACTTTCTAGAATATAGCAGGGGCTCAGTGTTAGCCAACTGTTACCCACTCGGGCACAAGGGCACAAAGCTTACAGTACCTGCCCTTTCCCTTTTCTCTTTCTCTTCCGCTCTCTCCTTCTTCCTCCTATTCTAAAGGGCTCTCTTGCTCCCTCTGCGGGCCGACGGCCACAGTACCAAGCCTTTTGGTTGCTATGGGTACCGAGGTAACGCGGTAACCAAGGAGACCAAGGCGGAAGCTTTGGGCTGCTGGCTGCGGCTTGCTAGGGTGACGCCGACGTCTGGGGGCTCCAGGTGGGTCGGCTGGTTGCGTTAGCGGCGGGCGGTGGGCTTCGCAGTCGGCTTAGCGGGCAGCGCGCTGGGTTTGGGTGGTGCAAGAGCGGGCGGGACCGCAGGAAAGGAGACTGGACTCCGGGGAAGCTGGGGGAGGGGGGTGGTGCAGGCCCAGCAGGTGTTAGTTGAGCACCTGCCGTGTGTCTTACACTGGGCCAAGCACGCGGGCTGCAGGAAGTGGCCTGACTTCCGGAGTTGAGCGTCCTTTCTCCAAACAAAAGACTCTTCAGGCAGTGATGCTATTGGATTCATGAATGAGGGTGAACCCCAGATAGTGAAACTTGGGGCTTCTTCACATCACTTGTACCCTTTCTATAATGTAGACTGAAGAATGAGGTCTTTTGAATGAAGTCTTTTGAATCTTGAAAAATTTCGTTCCCTGACAAATCATTTTCACGCCCCTTTTGTAACCTTCCTTCTGCCTGGGCAGCCACATGCAGGCACTTCATTCTTAGAAGTCAACTCTTCCCAAGTAAAGATCTTGGTGAGGGGTGACAGATTCCTGAGAAATCTGAAGCTGTGGAAGTTTTTTCTTCCTCCAGTCAGCGTTAGAGGAGCTCAGATATATACGTTCACTTACAAGTGTTTATATATGCAGAGGTAGCAAGACGTTAAAACAGTATAAAGTTGGCTACCCAGGATTAGAACTATGCTAACTATGTTTATGGAAGACGAAACACATACACACACAAACATACGCACACACATACCTAAACATACACACACACACACCTAAACATACACACACACACCTACCTCTGCTTCCCTCTAGCACCTTGTCTAGAGTGCTAGAGGTCTGTCCTGACCTCCCATAATATTGCCAGCTGTGTCACAAATCAGTTATTTGAAAGAATCTCGGTCCTTTATTTCCTTCAAATCACTTAATACTTCCCACAATTGCTTGCTTTTAAATTTTTTCCTACCTCCATCAGAGTGTAAGTTTAATGAGGGTTAGTACTATCCTTGCCTGGTTCACTTTGTTCCTCAGTGCTTTACCTGGTATATGACACATGGAAAAGAGAAAACAAAATGATCTGTTGAAGTAGAAAAGAGGGTGTGTTTGTTTTAATTTTTTTTCCGTTGGGTAGATTATTCATTGAATTTAAAGCACTGGGAAAAAATTAAATACTAAAAACTAGCACATTGTTGGAGAAGGCAATGGCACCCCACTCCAGTACTCTTGCCTGGAAAATCCGTGGACGGAGGAGCCTGGTAGGCTGCAGTCCATGGGGTTGCTAAGAGTTGGACACGACTGAGCGACTTCACTCTCACTTTTCACTTTTGTGCATTGGAGAAGGAAATGGCAACCCACTCCAGTGTTCTTGCCTGGAGAATCCCAGGGACAGGTTTAGCCTGGTGGGCTGCCGTCTATGGGGTCACACAGAGTTGGACACGACTGAAGTGACTTAGCAGCAGCAGCACATTATTACTGTTAGTACACTGTGGGCACTCTACTAATTGCTGGGGATTCAAAGTTCAGTGGTAGGTCTGCCTTCAAATATTTGGGATACTTGGGGAAATAACCTTTATATAAGCAAAGCAGCAAAAAAATAAATAACACAAGACAGCATATAGTAGCAAATGAGTGTAATACACATTATTACACATGTTCTTAAAGGACAGAATCTCACTTCTAATGGAAGAAACCTTCATGATAGAGGTGGCCTTTGAACTGGGCACTGACAAAATAAGGGTGGTGAGCTGAAAAAGTGGAAAATAATGCATAAGGCTTAGGAAGGTTGGAATGTATAATGGAGGATCTTAACTACTAAGCAGAGTAGCTAGGTATTTTTTCCTTGTGTTTAGGGGGAACTATTTAGAGACTAACTACATGGGAGCAATTTGACATGCACTAGGGTTTCAGTGGTGTCTAAATAAGTTGCTGTAAAATTTAGAAAATAGTTTTGGTTAAACAGTTCTTTTTATGACAGGTTAAGTTACAATAGTGGGAAAAATTTGAATGATATAGATTAGTTATTTTAAGTTGTAGATTTTAAGTCCAAAGAGGATCTAACAGGACTGAGAATAAAATCATAATTTCTGGTTTGTCACCAATCTTTGATGGGTGCCTTAATTTTTCTAGGCCTGAAAGATATTCACAAGAGAACACCTTGGATAACAGTGGCATGTATGAGAATGGATGGGAGAAATAGACTATCAGTATATAAAAGGACTTAAGTTTCTGAAAGGTATGGTTTATAAAGTTATAATATTATATGTAATCATATAAAGTTTTTATTGATATAGAAGTAATAATAATTACCTATTACTTTATTATTGTGCCTTTCAAATGACTTTTTAAGCTCCAGAAGAGTTTAAGTCTGCCCCAGAGGCTCATTTTGTTAAAAACAGACTTGAAATCAGAGCAGCTATGAATAAAGCAGAGCCTTACTGCTCCCCTCACTCACTTCTCAAGGTAGTTTCTAAGACTACCCCTTTCCCTGAACCCTGAGCTCTCTGAAGCCCTTTAAGAGCTCACAGCTTTATAGCCACAAATCAGAGATTTTGTTTGATATTCTGCAAATTAGGGAGGAGGAGGCCCACAGCATCTTACACTGATAAACAAAGAGGCTCAGACCCCTGTTACACAAAGGTCTCTTAAGTATAAACTCGGTATCTTTTAATATTATCATTTTTATTTTATATAAGAAATATATTAAAATGTAGTTTATTTACAGTGTTGTGTTGGTTTTCAGGTGTACAGCAAAATAATTCATATATATGTATATATACACTCTTTTTTAGATCCTTTTCATTATAGGTTATTACAAGATATTGAGTATAGTTTTCTGCGCTATGCAGTAGGTCCTTGTTGGTAATCTATTTTGTATATAGTAGTCTGTATATTTTATCCTTTCTCTTACCCTTTCCCTTTTGGTAACCATAAGTTTGTTTTCTATGTCTGTGGGTCTCTTTCTGTTTTGTAAGCAAGTTCATTTGTATCATTTTTTTAGATTCCACATATAAGTGATATCATATGATGTTTGTCTTTTTTCCTCCCTGGTGACTCAGACAGTAAAATTTCTGCCTGCAAAGAGATGCAGGTTCGTTCCCTGGGTCAGGAAGATTACCCTGGAGAAGGGAATTGCTACCCACTCCAATATTCTTGCCTGAAGAATGCTATGGACAGAGGAGCCTGGTGGGCTACAGTCCATGGGGTCGCAAAGAGCTACACACTGCTGAGCGACTAACACTTTCACTACTTCACTTACCATTATAACCTCTAGGTCCATTTCATTCCTTTTTTATGGCTAGTAACATCCCATTGTCATTTTCACAGAACTTCTTTTCAGTTTTAGAAATTATTTTAAAAGGATATCTTACCCCTTGATGTAAAGCCAAACTTTTTCAGTTTTTTGTAAAGGAACCTGCACATAGAAGGTAAAAAAAGGGTGACTTGGGTACCATTTAGTGCTGTGAGGGAGTGCCTAATTATCTTAATTGGCTGAAATATTGAATGCAGCCATGATATTAATCCCTGATTTGCTTTCAGAGCCCATGGTAGGAGAAAATGACATGTACTTATTTAGTAGGCCACTCAAGCACAAGATACTATGTTATGGATGTGTGTTTATAGTCCTTTCTTTAGCTTTTAAAAAAGATGTTAATTTTAAAATATTATATATAACATAATATTATACTTTAATATTAAAATATATTGCATATGTAATATATATGTATTTAAAATAAGGATCATATCAGATAGATAAAATATTACCATTTTTTATTAATTTAAGCAGTTTTAATTAAATTCATTTTCATTTAATATTTCCTGCTTGGGTCTTTAATTCTTAGTACTATGGTAAGCATTTTAATCTATTCAAAACAGCTTGCTTATTAGACCCCTTTAGTGTGTGCTAAAGTAAGGAAAAATCCTTATTTATTGACTTAAATCTTCAGGTCTAAGATTATCTGGATGGTTAGAAGAATCAACTAACCTTAGAAAAGATAAGTTTTCTGTTACATGAAAACAGTGGTTTCCCAAATAGCCCATTCTGCCAATGGTGTGATGGTAAATTGTCTTTGCCGAGGGCAACTTTTGAATACTTTGAGTTTCCATTAGTAAATTTCTTGTTTCCATTTTGTGGTGGCAGGCCTAGATCTTTGGATTGCTTTCCCAAAGTGGGAACTTATGAAAAAGGATCATTTAGAACATCATAGGCTGGAGGGTTCCCTTTTCTCCACTTCCTCTCCAGAATACATTGTTTGTAGATTATTTTGATGATGGCCATTCTGACTGGTGTACGTGATACCTTTACTGTTGTAGCTTTGATTTGCAGTGCTGCACTCAATATGCCAGCAAATTTGGAAAACTCAGCAGTGGCCACAGGACTGGAAAAGGTCAGTTTTCTTTCCAATCCCAAAGAAAGGCAATGTTAAAGAATGCTCAAACTACCACACATTTGTACTCATCTCACACGCTAGTAAAGTACTGCTCTAAATTCTCCAAGCCAGGCTTCAGCAGTATGTGAACCGTGAACTTCCAGATGTTCCAGCTGGTTTTAGAAAGAGCAGAGGAACCAGAGATCAAATTGCCAACATCCGTTGGATCATGGAAAAAGCAAGAGAGTTTCAGAAAAACATCTATTTCTGCTTTATTGACTATGCCAAAGCCTTTGACTATGTGGATCACAACAAACTATGGAAAATTCTGAAAGAGATGGGAGTATCAGACAAACTGACCTGCCACTTGAGAAACCTGTATGCAGGTCAGGAAGCAAGAGTTAGTACTGGACATGGAACAACAGACTGGTTCCAAATAGGAAAAGGAGTACAACAAGGCTGTATATTGTCACCCTGCTTATTTAACTTATATGCAGAGTACATAATGAGAAATGCTGGGCTGGAAGAAACACAAGCTGGAATCAAGATTGCTGGGAGAAATATCAATAACCTCAGATATGCAGATGACACCACCCTTATGGCAGAAAGTGAAGAGGAACTAAAGAACCTCTTGATGAAAGTGAAAGAGGAGAGAGAAAGGCTGGCTTAAAGCTCAACATTCAGAAAACAAAGATCATGGCATCTGGTCCCATCACTTCATGGGAAATAGATGAGGAAACAGTGGAAACAGTGTCAGACTTTATTTTTGAGGGGGCTCCAAAATCACTGCAGATGGTAATTGCTGCCATGAAATTAAAAGACACTTACTCCTTGGAAGGAAAGCCATGACCAACCTAGATAGTATATTGAAAAGCAGAGATATTGCTTTGCCAACAAAGGTCCATCTAGTCAAGGCTATGGTTTTTCCTGTGGTCATGTATGGATGTGAGAGTTGGACTGTCAAGAAAGCTGAGCACCGAAGAACTGATGGTTTTGAACTGTGGTTTGGAGAGGACTCTTGAGAGTCCCTTGGACTGCAAGGAGATCCAACCAGTCCATCCTAAAGGAGATCAGTCCTGGGTGTTCATTGGAAGGACTGATGCTGAAGCTGAAACTCCAGTACTTTGGCCACCTCATGTGAAGAGTTGACTCATTGGAAAAGACTCTGATGCTGGGAGGGATTGGGGGCAGGAGGAGAAGGGGACAACAGCGGATGAGATTGCTGAATGGCATCACCAACTCGATGGACATGAGTTTGAGTGAACTCTGGGAGTTGCTAATGGACAGGGAGGCCTGGTGTGCTGTGATTCATGGGATCGCAAAGAGTCGGATACAACTGAGCGACTGAACTGCACTGAACTGAACTGAACTGAATAATGAGCAATATTAATCATCTTTTCATGTGTTTTTTGGCCATCTGTCTATTGGTGGGAATGCAAACTGATGCAGTCATTATGGAAAACTGTATGGAGATTCCATAAAAAAAAAACTGGGAATAAATCTACCATGACCCAGGAATTCCTCTACTGGGCATATGCCCTGAGAAAACCACAATTGTAAGAGACACACGTACCCCAGTGTTCACTGGAGCAATATTTACAATGGTCAGCACATAGAAGCAACCTAGATGTCCATGAGAGACGAATGGGTAAAGAAGTGATGATGCATTTATACAATGGAAAGTTAGCTATAAAAAAGGAAAGCGTTTGAGTCAATGTAGTGAGGTAGATGAACCTAGAGCCTCTTATACAGAGTGAAGTCAGAAAAACAAGTATCATACGATAACACATATATATGGAATCTAGAAAAATGGTGCTGATGAACCTAGCAGAGAATAGACTTGTGGACACAACAGGGGAAGGTGAGGGTGGGATGAACTAAGAAAGTAGCATTGAGATACATACACTATCATGTGTGAAATACTGGGAAGGTGCTAAATAACACAGGGAGCCCAGCCTGGTGATCTGTGGTGACCTAGAGGCGCAGAATGGGGAGAGGGGAGGGAGGCTCAGGAGGGAAGGGACATATACATATAATTATGATTAATTAGCATTGTTGGATGACCAAAATCACCACAACACTGTAAACTGACTTTTCACCAATTAAAAAAGAAATAAAATGAGAAGCAAAAACAAACAAAATACATGAGCCATTCTGGGTCATATTGTGTATACCTATCTGGGGGAGAACAAAGTTGAGGACAGAAAAATGACGCAGTCTAATAAATCAGGTAACGAGAAAACTTTCCAAGCAACTACTGAAATTTTGCTCTTAAGTTTTAAGAAAAAAATATTGATCAAAGGACATATGGAATTATGAGGTTTGCATAATAGTTTATCTGTATTCCCCTGGTTCCGTTAGGAGACTGAAGTTTTGTGCTTTGCTATTCTTCCTGCTCGCGTTGTTATATCCTTGTTGTCTCAGGAAAGGTGACTAATTCTCTGTTGGTTTTAGGAAAGGAAATAGGCAGAACAGCATGACTCACAATTATATTTTTCCTTTTTTCTTCATGCGAGAAAATTGACTCATGTGTGTGACTTGATAAAACCTTTAATTGAGAAGAAGCCTTACTAATTGCATTCAGTGAAGTGAAATGCCCACTGAATAAGCCTATTTACTGGTTAAGTAACATTATCAGCAGAGCTCTAAATCTGAATTATCTTACCCTAATGAAATTTACAGATTTTTCTTTCATTTATTTCTGTCTTCATGTATCCGTTCAGCTTTACGCATAATGTGCATACACATATAAAATTGTATTGTATATATCAATGCATAAATGAAACTAAGGCAATTTAAGTTATTGTAATTAATCAGACATATTAATTTGGGGGATTCTTTTTTTAACGGTAATGATAACGATTACATTATGGAACTTTTCATGGAAAACTTACTGACAGCAGATTGAGGATCTGGCAGTTGGATTTCTGATAAAAACCAAAAAAGGATATATAGAATATGTTACTCTATGTTCTAGAATTTTTAAAAAGATATCTTTTGTAGCCTCTGTTTGATAGAAATGAGACGAAAGTTTTACCTACAAAGAAAGCAAATTTGGATTTTCATTCCTGTGATTTCTTTAGTTCTCTTTGACACTGATTTCAGCTTTGAAATACAGGACCGGATGGTGGATAAATGAGTCTGAGTTTGATGTCTCTCCTAGTACTTTCTCCTTTCAGAATGTCCCACGGTATTGTCTTTATTTGTGTGATTTTCCCCTTTGATTGTGAGTTCTTTGAGGGAAGAAACCATGTCTTATTTACCATTGTGACTTCAGGACTCGCAATATGCATCAGAAAGGAGCAGCTGAATAACTGTTGATTGAAGGCGCAAATAAACCTAGTCTTATGATAGAGCCATTACGTTACTTACAATGTAAAATTATTTTGTATAATTCCATTTTGGAATTCTCTTCAAAGAATAAATTCCTTCAGAATTTTTCCAAAGTAGTAAAAATCTACCCTTCCAGGCTCGATTTGATTTCTGGAGGCAGAGTAATTTGAAACTAGATTTGAGTGAACAGAATAGTTGCTCCTGCTGGACAGTATCATTTTTAGTTTTGAAGGAGGAATAGCAAAGTAGATTTGTTTGTTTGTGAACTCAGCAGACAGTCTCAAAACGGACATTCCAAAAATGTTTTGATCAGTGGTTGCATCATTGAAATTATAAAATAATCCCCCAGAGATTTGATTCATTCAATTGTGTGGACTTCAACATTACAATAGATTTACATTTGATTACTCCTATTTTATTACACTTGATACTCTATTTACTCAGGGTTGGGAAAATCCCCTCGAGAAGGGAAAGGCTACCCACTCCAGTATTCTGGCTTGGGAAATTCCATGGACTGTATAGTCCACGGGGTCACAAAGAGTCAGACATGACTGAGCGACTTTCACTTCACTCACTGCTACTCTGATGCTGTCTCTCCTGAGTCTTTGAGCAAAGCTTCCAGATTTATATTCTGTTCTTCCTTATAAAATTTTCATACTGAATTAAGTCAGAAAAAGAAGGAGAAATATCATATAACATCCTTTATACGTGGAATCTAAAAAGAAATGATACAAGTGAACTTACTTACAAAACAGAAAGAGACCTACAGACTTGGAGAACTAACATGGTTTCAGGGGTGGAGAACGGATGGGAGAAGGGGATAGTTGGGGAGTTTGAGGTGAATATACACACACTGCTGTGTTTAAAATGGATAACCAGCAAGGACCCACTGTATAGCACGTGGAGCTCTGTTCAATGCTGTGTGTGGCCTGGATGGGATGGAGTTTGGGGAGAATGGTTACACGTATATATGTGGCTCGGTCCCTTCGCTGTTCACCTGAGAGTGTCACAACATTGTTCGTTAATCCACTATACTTCAGTGCAAAATAGAAGGTTAAAAAAACACAAGTTTTATCAGGGACTCTCATTAGCTACATTCTGTATTCTGTATTCCAAATGCTTTAACTAGGCACTTAAGTCACCCATATTGGGCCTCAGCCTATGTTTCCAAATTTACACCTACTTTCCCCTCTCCATTCAAGAGCTGCTTTCCCCCTGAGGTGAAGAAAGTTCATCCAATCCACATGTTCATATATTAGCCTCCTTTCACATTAAAGCCCCAGGTTAAATGCTAGCCAGCTTGATCTCTTCTTTGGCTCCCTTCTTATATCTTTTGTAATTATACAAAAGCCTTCTTATAGCCTTTTGTAATTCCTACCTTGTTTTATGGTGTTTATATATAGATCTTTTGTGCCCTGTTTGACTCTACACTATGTGAGCCAGAAAGCAGATCTTCTCCTTGAGTCCCTCATATCTCTCAGTTTAGTGCTGTGCGTATAATAGAGCCTGAATAAATATTTGTAGGGGTTATGAGCGCATATATAAAATGATGGTATCAGATAGTTTGAGCATTTATACTATGGACTCTATGATATTGCCTCTTATATTTAAGAGTGTCTGAACTTTGAAAGTTTTTATTCATGTAAAAATCTAATAATTGTGCATATGCTGTGCTTAGTTGCTCAGTTGTGTTCAACTCTTTTGCGACCCCATGGACTGCAGCCTGCCAGGTGCCTCTGCCCTTGGGGATTCTCCAGGCAAGAATAGTGGAGTGGATTGCCATGCCCTCTTCCAAGGGATCTTCCCAACCCAGGAATTGAACCCAGGTCTCCCACATTGTGGGCGGATTCTTTACCAACTGAGCCACCACGGAAGCTCAATAGTTGTGCATGAGATTCAGTAATTCAGCGTTACAGAGTAAATGATTCTAGAACCCTGAATAACTAAGATACTCAGGAAATAGGGTGTTCTGAATAATTTAATTTTCTGGTTAACTTGGAGTTAGGCAAAAAATCTTTTTCTGTTTCATTTCTTGTTGAAAAATTCTTTCTAAATATGCTAATTTCTGATTGTAGGCAGAGTATTGTTACAGTTTTTGATAAATGAGATTATTAGACTGCCTTAGGGTAATTACTGCATACCTTAATTCTTATTTTACATTATCATATATATATATATATATATATATATATATATATATATATATATATATACACACACACACAAAGTTTTTGAGCTTGAATTGTGTTTCTAAGGTTCTTTTCACTATATTTAGCTCTGGATTTTATTTTTGTCTGGGAACAAATATCTGATATGTATATTTTTGTAATCTTAATCATAGAAAGAGTCAGAATATGTGCTCTTTTTGTTTTAATGAATTTATTCTTCACTTTCAGTTGAACGTTTCCACAGTCTTGTGCTTTGTAATTTTGGTAAAATTTTTGTTCCATCAGATATGTTATAGCTATAGCTATATTAGTATGTAAATATTTGTATAACTTATATTTAGCATATATAATAATTTCTTGTTGCTTAACCTTTGATTTGACCTCTTCTCTCAAAATTATTTCTGGTTTAAAAGTTTTCCTGAATTATATGTAGTTTCAAATTTGTAATGTAATCGTTTTACCTCTGAAGTAATCTTTTGCCTTTCTTACTTTTTCAGAAGTTTTCAAAAATCACAATAATCTTTAGGTAATACTAAGAAAATCATGAACACCAAAGATTTTGTGGTTCTTCCACGGGGAAAACCTGGAAATTCTGTAAAGCTAAAATATAAGTAAGTACATATATGTTTATTACTTAAGTAGAAGCAGTTGCTAAAGTTTCTATATATTATCATTTAAATACTTTTGATGTGAAACTGTTAGAGTTGAAGTTAAATTTTGTCAATTCTCATCTCCATTTTCTTCACATTGCTCTATTTTTATAAGAGTAGGTTTGAAATATTATAAATCTATCATGGTTTAAAATGAGGACTAAAAATATTTATGGCACAAGAATCTATGCAAATTGGGATCATCAACTATTGAAGCAATTTAACAGTTACTAATTTTACTAACACTTATTCAAAATTATAAAAGAATCACCCTGAGGAACTGAAAGAAGTTGAATTTGAGAGAGACTGTCAAGGTGAGAAACCTTTAAACAGGGAAAAGAAATCACTAACTACACTGAGCCTTGACTAGACGGATCTTTGTTGGCAAAGTAATGTCTCTGCTTTTGAATATGCTATCTAGGTTGGTCATAACTTTCCTTCCAAGGAGTAAGCATCTTTTAATTTCATGGCTGCAGTCACCATCTGCAGTGATTTCGGATCCCCCCAAAATAAAGTCTGATACTGTTTCCACTGTTTCCTCATCTATTTCCCATGAAGTGATGGGACCAGATGCCATGATCTTAGTTTTATGAATGTTGAGCTTTAAGCCAATGTTTTCACTCTCCTCTTTCACTTTCATCAAGAGGCTTTTTAGTTCCTCCTCACTTTCTGCCATAAGGGTGGTGTCATCTGCATATCTGAGGTTATTGATCTTTCTCCCAGCAATCTTGCTTCCAGCTTGTGCTTCTTCCAGCCCAGCGTTTCTCATGATGTACTCTGCATAGAAGTTAAATAAGCAGGGTGACAATATACAGCCTTGACGTACTCCTTTTCCTATTTGGAACCAGTCTGTTGTTCCATGTCCAGTTCTAACTGTTGCTTCCTGACCTGCATACAGGTTTCTCAAGAGGCAGGTCAGGTAATGTAATGTATCTATTTCAGTGCTACTCTCTCAGTATGTATACTAATGGCTGATTCATGCTGATATATGGCAGAAACCAACATAACATTGTAAAGCAATTATCCTCTCATTAAAAAGTTCTAATGAGGTGGATGAAACTGGAGCCTATTATACAGAGTGAAGTAAGCCAGAAAGAAAAACACCAATACAATATACTAACGCATATATGTGGGATTTAGAAAGATGGTAACAATAACCATGTATGCAAGACAGCAAAAGAGACACAGATGTATAGAACAGTCTTTTGGACTCTGTGGGAGAGGGAGAGGGTGGGATGACTTGGGAGAATGGCACTGAAACATGTATAATATCATATGTGAAACGAATCGCCAGTCCAGGTTCGATGCGATACTGGATGCTTGGGGCTGGTGCACTGGGACAACCCAGAGGGATGGTACGGGGAGGGAGAAGGGAGGGGGGTTCAGGATGGGGAACACGTGTATACCCGTGGCAGATTCATGTTGATGTATGGCAAAACCAATACAATATTGTAAATTAATTAACCTTCAATTAAAATAAATAAATTTATATTAAAAAAGAAAGAAATTAAAAAATATATATAAAAAAGTATATCAATGACTACCCTTGCACTTTGCAATGTTAAAGGACATTATGTTGAATCAGTTCTCTTAGGAAGGGTACCTTCTGTCCTATATTGCCTGGAAGATGCATTCAGCCTGAACCAAGCAATTCTGGGTATTGTGGGAATTTCAGGACTTGTAGGGGTACCAAAGGGTTCAATGTACTCTTCCCCTTTGAGGTTATCTAGAGTCACTGGAAATTTCCAAGGCCTTCCTCTCAAACATTATTCAGGACCAGCCAGCATGGGCTATGGGCGGAGTATTGATTTTTTAATTTTAGTTGCTGAGTTCCTTGATCCAGATCAATAGTACTGTGGTTACTTAGTGTCTTTAGAGCTTTCTTAACTCTCACTTCACCTTTGAAATATTGTGTGTAAAAGCATTGTGTCAACTGGAAGATGTTATATGGCATTGTCATTATTAGGTTTATTAGCTTTTGGTAGGGAATGGAGCTATCTAATTGCTAGTATTGCCAATTTTCCTTTTTTTAATGCAAAAGAAATGGGCCATGCATTTTGGTGATCTGTTTTAAGTCTGTGTGTATTTACCTTTAAATATTCATTCAACATTTGTTAAGTACATATATTCTACACACTGTGCTAAGGAATGATGGATACAAAAGGAGGAAGTCACAGTCTTTGCCCTCAGGTAGCTTGTGGAGGAGGTGAATATATAAAATCGTATCTTCAAAGTCATGTGAAACATGGTGTGATATTAAAACACAGGCAATTATGAGAACATAGCCCAAACTGCTAGGGCAGAGGTGAGGAGGTCTTCAAGTTTTGCCTGAAAGATGCAGTTACTTGGGTGGTTGCTGGGTGAAATGTCTGCAAAGGCACACAGACACGTAGTCTGGGGACTTTCAGGCATAGCCAGTTCGCTAAGATGTATAGAACAAAATTGGAGAGAATTGCAAGTCGCCTAGTTAATAAATTAACTTGTATGCCACACTAAGGAGTTTTGGATTTGTCTTGGAGATGAGGGGGCGTCCCTGTTCCCTGGCCTGTATGTCTCCTTGATTTACCCATGATTCACAACCTATAGAGACTAGGCTTGGATCCCCCATTCTAAGGTCATTGCTCTGGAGTTTCTTTTCTTGCCCTTTTCTTGTTCCAAGTTTTTTGTTTGTTTGTTTGACATTGTCTTCAGAAGTGTCTTAATGTTGTCTGACATGTTAGAGTTCTCCAACTCCTCTCTCTGTTTCCCAGCCCCCACGCAGTTTTAGTGGCTTGTTTCTGCCTCTCAGATTTGCTGCGTTGACATGGTCTCTTCACGTGGATCAACTTCAGCTGCCCTTCTGGGTCTGCTGTCTCCAGGAGGAATCTTCTATCTTGTTCCAGACCCACAGAATCCCACAGAATCAATATGACCACTTGGTCAGGAGGCCAGTTCCTTTTTTTAACCACAGTGAGAACTTCCAAAACATTAAAATTTTGTAAGCAAATAAGTGACACAGTCACATTTGTGCTTTTGAACACTTCCTCTGGAGTCCATGTAGAAAGTGTTGTAAGCCACTGAGACGCTGGGCCAGTTAATTCTGAGCTGTGCCCACAGCCCACCCCAGAGTGACCTCTATCAGGAAACAGGCTCCTAGGGTTAGCTCAGGTTCCTTCCTTTTCCCTTCCCTGATCAGTCTTTAAGTCCAGTTAATTTTGTTTCCTTATAGTTCTCGAATGTTGCCATTTTTGTCCCCACTGTCTCCATCTAGTCAGAGCAGCACAATATTAGGTTTATGGAAATAGTCTCCTAACTGGCTTCCTCACTCTCAGCTTTGCACCCTCTAATTAATATTCCATTATACAGCCAGAGTGATGGTTCTTAAATGCAAGTCTGATCAATCCTCAATTCTCTTAAAACTTTTCAAAGATTCTTACTGCTCATGGAGCACAAATCCCAGTTTCTCATCACGGCCACAGCTCCTCATGATGCGGCCACTGTGCACCTTAGCAATTCCATTTCTTGTCACTTTCCCCTTCATTTGCTTAATGTCTGGGGCCGTGGAACTCCTAGTTCCTGGACCCATACACCACTGTTTGCTATTTGTGCCTGCACTTTTCTTTCTTCCTGGAATACTGCTCTCACCACCTCCCTTTGACCGGCTAGGTCCTGTCATCCCTTAGGGCTCAGCTTAGTCTTCACTCCCTTCAGGAGCAGTTCCGACACCCCCAGGGGCTAGGAATGTGCCCTTACATGCTCAGGTGTCTCCCTGTACTTTTTCGATGAAAGCACCGTTACACTGTACTTCAGTTACCGTCATGCTTGTCTGTGTTCCTTTCTATGATGGAAGCTCCATTGGGTCCCACATCCTGTCACTTACAAGTGCTTGTTTGTAGTTAGGGCTGAGTTACTCCTTGTGGAACAAATATAATGAAAATAATGCCTCTCTCAGTTTCTTCATCCACTTCTCTGAACCCTCTGTATAGCTTTTGCCTCCTCTTACTTTCCATTTATCTCCCTGGACTTGGGGTCATATCTTAGACTCGCTTGCTCTTTGGTGACTGCTCGCTACCTCTGAACTATTTCCCTTTCTTATTTATTTTTATTATTATTTCTTCTTTATTTTTATTTTGGTTCCTTGCCATAGCACACATACCCAAGTAGCCCACATTGCTTAATTATAGTAAAGCACCAATGAAATAATGAAGAGATTTAAACTCATGACGGATAATGAAAGCTAGAGAACTAGGTTGGTTTACTTCTAAAAAACAGAGAGAGTGAGTGACTAATGCTGACAAGGGACCAGAGTTGTAAGACAAAGGAAATCAAGCTGTCAAAAGCCTGATGAGATTAAGACATTATTACAGAATCTTTTGTACAGGAATCTGTTAGAAGGCTCTGCTCTATCCTCAGGAAGTTTTCTTTTTGTTGCTTTCCTTTGTGGAAATAGTGGTGCTTGCCTCAGTTTCAATTTATCCCTTTGATGGCTTATCAACCAAAACTCTTAACAGGTGCTTTTTTCCTAATAGGCTCTTCTCTCTTTCTCTCAAGCAAACTCTTCTCTCTTTCTTTCTTTTGTATTGTACATACATGGCATAAAGGTAGAAATTTATTGAAGTTTTCCAAGATGATTTATTTAGCAAAAATATGTATTCTGCTTATACAGAATAGTTATTTTAAACACTATGATTCAAACTATTTGAATCCTTTGAAGGCAGTATGAAAATTAGAAAATGATTTTTAGTTTATTTTCTATTTGTGTGTCATGGATATTTGTGCATATATAAAGACATAGCTCATGCATAAAGTGAATATGTGATGTGAAACTTCTAGCAATGTAATATGAAAAATAAAAGTCCAAAGTTTGAAGTTATACCTTGCTTGAGGAGAATATTAATTGATGGCAAATGCTAGCTTTAGAAACAGTATTTCAAAGACAAAAAAGGAAATAGTTAAAATATGCTATCACATATTTATTACTCCTAATTTTAATTAATTTTTTTAATTAAGGAAAAATAGGACTATAAAATTATTTTGCCTTTTTTCTTTTTTTGGGGAAGGGTTTGTTTGTTTACCTCAAATGGAATTTTACATTTAAATCATCTGCACTTATATCTTGTTCAGAAATGCTCAAGAACTGAGAATGGAGAAAGTACAACTAGAGCTGGAGAACCGAGAGCTGGAAAAGAAACTACAAGAGTTCCAATCAACAAAGAACAAAGAAAAGGGAGAACGAAGGTGGGTGACATTTTAAAAGAATTTTAGATAAATAAACTGATTTCCTTATTATAAGCTGAGGTCCTTCTGTCAAGAACTGTTTTATGTTTGTGTCAGGAACTTCCAATTCTTCACTGGTGACTCAGACAGTAAAGAATCTACCTGTAATGCAGGAAAGCCGGTTTCGATCCCTGGGTCAGGAAGATCCCCTGGAGAGGGGAATGGCAACCGACTCCAGTATTCTTGCCTGGAGAATTCCATGGAGAGGAGCCTGGCAAGCTACAGTCCCTGGGGTAGCAAAGAGTCAAACATGACTGAGCGACTAACACGTTCACTTTTTTTTTCCTTCCAGTGATGATCTGTCCTGAATGAATCCTTTTTGGATTTTACTGATGAACAAGCAATATTAATTTGCCCCTCATTTTTCTAATTGTGTTCCCTTCCTCTAAACCTTATTTGGTCTTGCACACGTGTCTGCTAAGTCACTTCAGTTGTGTCTGACTCTTTGCGACTCTATGGACTATAGCCCAGCAGGCTCCTCTGTCTGTAGGATTCTCCAGGCAAGAATGCTGGAGTGGGTTTGCCATGCCCTCCTCCAGGGACCTTCCTGACCAAGGGATCAAACCCACGTCTTTCATGTCTCCTGCATTGACAGGAGTTTTCTTTACCACTAATGCCGCCTAGGAAGCCCACACTTTCTTATTTCTCTTTTTACAGCACTCTTCTTAACCAGTTATAGTTTGGAATGTTGGGGCTTCCCAGGTGGCTCAAAGAATCTGTCTGCCAACGCAGGAGACATAAAAGACGTAGGTTTGACCCCTGGGTTGGGAAGATCCCCTGGAGTAGGAAATGGCAACCTGCTCCAGTATTCTTTCTTGGAAAATTCCATGGACAGAGTAGCCTGATGGGCAGGCTACAGTCCATGGGGGTCACAAAGAGTTGGGAACAACTGAATGACTGAGCACCCACATATTGAGAACAGCAGTGCAGAGTTTCTCTTTGCTCCCATAAAAGTGCCATCAACAGGTGACTGCCGGTTTATGAGCAGCATATTTTTATGATTAAAAGACTTTCGGGATAGGGATTTACATGCACACAGATAAGAGTTTTCAGACCCTCAAGTATGTTTGAAACATTGTTAGCAAATATGCTTTAGCTGAAATTGTATTAGTGAGAACTCTCTAATAATTATGCTTGCATACTTATACTAACTTTATGGAGAATTTTGCTTTGTTGTAAAAATAATAAATATAATTAAAATCAAGTATAACTGATAGTTATATAATGGAAATGATCTCTTCTTCTCTCCAGGCTGACCCCCAGCCCATTTTGCAGTACCTCTTTTAACAATTAAAATGTTTGTCCCCACAAATATCTTTGTACAAGCCTGTATATATGTGTGAGTGTGTGTGTATATGTGTATGTGTGTGTGTAGTTTTGTATTTGACATGTCTGTTACACTTTTACAAGTGAGATCATCTATAAAAATATGTGAATGGATTCACATGCTACTTTTCTCCTTGCTATTTTTGCCACTCTTGCCACATCAGCACACGGTGATCTCATTGTTTTAATGAGTGCATAATATTTCTTTGTGTGGATACAATAGCACTCATTTTTCAGATCTTTATTAAATTTTTAGTATTTTGTGATTATATATGCTGTCATGAATATGCTTCTGCATATATTTTTGCTTATACATGTAAAAGTATCCATGGGATAAATTCCTACACTTGTAATTTTAGATCAGAGTATATGGCAGCTTACCTTTTGGTGGATACTGGAGAACTTTTCTTTCCAATAGATTGCAAAAGTGTCTAACTGTTTTCCTGTGGAAAATGAGGGTGCATTCATATACTTTTGGTGTTGTTAAAAGTCTGGTAGCCAGACCCTGTGTATTCAATTTGCTTTGTTCAGTACTCAGGTGATGATCATCAAATATCTGTGAAGGACCTTCTGAACTATTAAAGAAAATTCAGAAGTTTATTATAGTTTCAGTAGTATTTATCTTTAGAGAATAAGTCTTTGCAAAAATGTTTATGACAGAGCTAAGTCGCTTGAGTTGTGTCTGACTTTTTGCAACTCTATGGACTGTAGCACCCACTAAGCTCCTCTGTCCATGGGGATTCTCCAGGCAAGAATACAGGAGTGGGTTGTCATACCGTCCTCCAGGGGATCTTTCCAACCCAGGTATCAAAGCAACGCCTCTTATGTCTCTTGCATTGGCAGGCAGGTTCGTTACCACTAGTGCCACCTGGAAGCCTTCATGATATACACATATCTAACAAGCAGAGCACTGGCTTTTTTTTTTTTTTAAGAAAAACTAATTTTATATTGGAGAGCATTGGTTTAATCAAAGATATTTCAATGAGGTACATCATCCCAGGTGACAAAGTTTATTGTGTGTCTTGGTGTTCTTATCCTAATGATCCAACGGCCAGTTCTCTCATTTTTATTGTTATTTTTGGGTTTTTGTTTTCTTTTTATTTTTTTGTAAACTTCACTGCTTTGGACTTTGTTTGGGCTCCTCAGCGGACCGCGAATATATCTGTAAAATGGAGTTCCTGAAATTAGCCCCCAAGAGTAAGTTTCCATTAGTGGAGGAACCTTTTCTAGATGTTTTCAAAAGTGTTCTAAAGCTTGGCTGGGTTTTCAGAATACTAAAATGCTTTTCTAAGGTCACATAGATAGTAAATGTCATAGCCCAAATGAGAACCTGCCACTCACTGGTCAGGAAGATGGAAGTTTGGTTTTCCAGTCTTGGTTTTATTATTTATTATCTCTGTGACCTTGGGCAACTTTTTTCTCATTATTGTTTAAAATGGGACTTGGGCTCCCTGCTCTGTTGACTTCAGAGGATTTTGTGAGGCTCAAATGAAAGTGCTTTGAAACTATAAAATGAAACCTTTTGCCTTCTTAGCAATCTCTGTTGCCTTTCACTGTGGGAACTAATTTGAAGTCTTAATAAGGCATTCATCACATAGTCGATCTGCTGAATTTGGGGGCATATTGCTTTGCTTCCTTTTTCTCTTTACATTTGTGAACACTTAGCTTTTAAAACTACATGGCAATCTTTAAAATTTCTTATAAATCAGTAAAACTATCTTTAGTCATTGTAAATGTCTTTAAAAATGAAATTCTTCATCTGTGTTTGGACATTTCACTTTTATTCATTTCTTTTCAAAACTTCCAAATATAGTAGAGTTATATTTTAGAATTACCGAGGCTATTGTGGCATTATTGATATTTCATTTTCATTTTATGGTGGTCTGTTACATGTTAACAACTGAATTTCCATTTCCTGAAACAGGGAAAATATATTTGTTTTCATTAAAAGGAGAAATGTATTTAGTAATTACATTTTGTCTTCCGTTGATATATATTGAAGGTCAAGTGGATATCATTGGAAATCTGGACAAGTGGGCAAATTGGGTAATCAATCATACACAATGTCACAAAATAAAGGAAATGTTATTAAGGTAAGAGAACACTATTTGATTCTCAAGCAGTTTGCTAAGAATATATAAATTATTTTTTCAGAATTTGTCTTCCCTTCCATACTTAAGAACCAACAATCCTTATTTTTAACAGCTTTGCATATTATTGGATTCTGATTAAATTGTATGAGGCAACATGCAACTTTCACTGTTCAGATATGTTTTTGTTTTTCATCTGCATGTTGCATTTTAAAAATTCACCTTCAGTTGAATTTTTCTAAATTCAGTTTCTCCTTTCAGTTCCGTTCTGGTTTTCAAGTTTGGGAAGTAGAACTACATAGCTCTGTATTAAAGTGAAAGTGAGGTTATTTGATATAACAAGTGACAGACTTTTTCTGCCTTTTTATTGTATCACATTTATTAAATACGTTCATGTTCTGCTTGAATAATAATTATTCTTAAGTTGTTGATTCCATGTGTGAAGATACCCGAGGGAAAACTGCTTTAAAATTTCCCAGCTATAGAATTTCTTTATCTTTACTGTGTATTTTAAAAATGACATTACGTTATATTTAAGGTTAAAAGCAAAGGAGTATCCTTATGTAATGAAAACTGTTTTGCTTCTGTATTCTTTAGTACAAGATCCGTGACTTTGTAAGTTTTAACTTATATAGCTTTTTCCTTTTTATATACCTATCATTAAACTTTCATTGGACCGGTTGGCATCTACAAATATCTTATTCGGCACTTCTAGCCTTTTTGGCTTTGGAAAGGCATTTTATTCTTTACTCTCTTTCTCTTACAGAGATATGTGACTTTAATTTTTGAGTTAAAAGTTTTATAATCCACTTTGCATTTTTCATTATCTTTCTGAGACATTGTTCCAGGCTTTAGATGTTGTAAATATATTAAAAGTGCTGACTCTTTGTGATTATTGATTTATTTGTTCAATAGCATTTATAAGTTCCTTCTTTGTCTCATAGTGAATTCTCCTTGTTCTCAAGGAGATCCTTGTGTAATGTAGAAGACAAAGCACATATGAAAATATCTATAGGAAAAGTCACTATGTAATTTTTGCCATTTAGTGTATGAATCGTTTATGCTTGGGAAATAATAGTTTGCCTCTAAAATATTTGAGAGTGTGCTAGATATATTTGTTAGGAAAATTGATGAATAAGTCATAATGCCAGTTCCCATAAACCTCATAATTGAGTAGGAGGGTGAAAGCATGGGGTAGGGTGGGGAGGCACAGAAGGTGGGAGATAAAGGAAGATTGGACAGGATGGGAGGAGCACTGAAAACCAGACTCTGAGTCTTGGCTTTTTTCACTGGGTGAATGGAATTCCCTAAGAATTTTGAAGCCAAATTTAAGGTAATGATGTGTATTGGCTGATCTTCTCAACATGCAGTGCATTTGGACTTTGTAAGTAGGGTATAGAGCAAGTGATATTCACATTCTTTTGATCATGTACCATATCAATAAAGAATTCATTTTGAGAATGAACTTTCTATCCACAATTTTTTATTTGCTTATAGATATCATTTATTTATATGCATACTAATTTACTAATATGTCATGTGCATTGTAAAACAAAATATGGAAATTAATCAAGGATGATGTAAATATGAAGAGATGTTTCTTTTTCTCTCTTTGGTCTTCTCCTGAGCTCCCTGAGGCATGCATGTATGCTTCTTTTGAGGCCACTGGTACAGAAACAGAGGGACTACTTATGAGACTATTAAAAGGTCAGATGAGAAGAGTTTGAATTAGAATGTAGCAGAAGAAATATAAAGGAAACATGGAACCAAACACGATGAGAAAGGAAAGGAGGAAGTAAAATATATGTGATATTCCAGAATGAATTGCCTAGGAGATAGAATAAATAATGGAGCTGGAGAAAATTTTCTGGTGTTTAGATTTAGGCTTCTTCCCTCTCTTTCTTTCCCCAGACCTATTGAGGTATGGTTGGCTAATAAAATTACATTTAAAGAGTACAACATGATGGTTTGATATACATATACATTGTGAATGGATTTCCCCCGTTGAGTTAACTAACATATCCACATTTGCTTTATTTTTTATAAGAATATTTAAGTTCTACTCGTAACAAATTTCAAAGACTTGGAGTTTTGTTTGCACTCTAATGTGCTGGCTGAAGCTGAGAGAGTAAATATGCCCCCTAAGAATTTATAAAAAAGGAGAAGAAAGGTGTGAAGGATAGAGGGCAGGTATGAAGGATAAAGCTCAGAAAATATGGAGGCAAAGAAAACTTTAATATTTGCTCACTACCTGTTTTTTTTTTACCAACCAACAGTGCTTTTCCTGTTTTATCTCTTTGAGTGCTTGTATCACTCTTAAGAGACAGTTGCTCTTTTTCACAGTTCCACAGATGAAGTAATTTAACACTAAAAAAGTTGAATAACTTCCTCATGTCAAAGGTCAGGGCCCAGGTTTGGAATGCAGGTTTTCAGGCTAGTTCTAAGATAATTTGCCAGCCCTCTAGTGAAAGGAGCCTGAGAAGAGAAAGAATGGGAGAAATAGAGTCAAAATAATGTAATTTCAAACAAGATAAAAGTCAAAGAGAACATCTTTAGAAAAAAATGGAGACGTCAACCTTGACGGATGTATTTGTAATGGAAAAAGTTGAGTATAGTTTTATTTGGATGTTTTTCAGCTGGGGGCACTTTTGTCCCCCAGGAGACACTTGGCAATGTCGGGACATATATTTTGCTATCACCACCGAGAGGGATATTTTTGGCTAATGGTGTGTAATGGCTACAAGTCAGGAGTACTGCTGAACATTAAACAATGAGTTGGGCAGCCCTCATAACAGAGAATTATTTGGCCTAAAATAGTGGTACCAAGGTCACAGAATCCTGTGCTAGACAATATAGATTAAAGTCCTGACTCATCTAATTAATTTTGTGATTTTAGACAAAAATGTAACCTTTTTAGACAAAAATCTAACCTGTAACCTTTCTTGGTCTTATGTTACCATGTTTGTAAACATGCATAACAGTACTTGCTGACTACTTCATAGAGTTTTGAGCAGTGCATGAGATAATATGTGTGAAACCAATTGTAACATGAACTGAAAATCATGTTAAAATGGTTATTTACAGAGAATGAGAATTTTTTAAAAATGATATATTTGATTTGATGGTTGGGTTGTCATCAGATGTAAGAATTTATTTCAAGTTGTTGAAAAAGAGACAGGTGGCAATGAGTAAAGGCTAAAGTTTCAGTGAACATGAGAGCAAAGGGCGACCTGTCAAGGATTTAAGAGACTCAAGGAAATTCTTTATTATGTGGGAGACGATGTGAGCCATTTTGTAGCTGAGGGATAGGTTGGCTAGTGGAGGAAACACTGAAGATGAAATGAGAGAGGTGCCAGTTGCTTGGGGTTTTGAAGAGGTGGCTCCTTGAGGAGGGCTTGACCAAGGGAAAGAAGGCACGTTTCCTTGAGACAGGAAAGATGGAAAACAGGTGACAGTAATGGTACATTTTTAGAGGTTGCTTTTGACAGGCAGTGAGGCAGAAAGCGGCAGAAAAATCTTTTGTAGGAAAACCTCAACCTTCTTAGTAAATTTGAAGGCAAGATCAACTGTTCATATTAAGGAAGGGAAATGGGGGTGAATTTGAGTTACTGGGAATGGAGAAGATGTGGAGTTGCCACTGTGGAAATTACGTTTGAAGTTTAGTAGCAAATGAGCAAATAGGTTGCTGACGAGCCATAGGAGCCCAGTAGGCTTGTTTAGCCTGGATTTGTAGAGGACCCAGTAACTAATGGGGCTTCCCTGGTGGCTAACATAGTTAAGAATCTGCTACTTGTGTGGGAGATCCAGGTTCAATCCCTGGGTCAGGAAGATCCCCTGGAGAAGTGAATGGCAATCTACTCCAGTATTCTTGCCTAGAGAATTTCATGGACAGAGGAACCTGACAGGCTACACAGTCTAAGGTGTCACAAAGAGTTGTATACAACTGAGCAACTAACACTTTCAGTTGCTATTATTTCATCACAGTGATAGGTAGTTATGGGATGTCTAAAAGGAAGGAGGTAAGGAGATTGTGGTTAGCACTCAGAGAAACTCTGAGTTTGGGATTTTGAAGGTGTGGCCATTCAGCTTGCTGCTTAGGTCCAAGGTTTGGTCATAATGGTCAGGGGGCTGAAGAGGCACTTTAGATATGCATAGCAGTCAGTGCGTAGGAGGGTTTTCAGCATCAGGATGTCAGGTGAACACAGGCATTGAGTCTCCAAGACCATCACCTGAGAGAAGTGATGGAGAGAAATACTGAGCAGACTGCTGAGGTTCAGGTGGAAGAGGATTCAGGGTACTGGTGAAGGCAGTGAATGGATGGTGGGAACTTCAGTAGAGGCAGCTTGGCTGAATGGTGAGAGCAGAACAGTGTTCTGGAAGCAGCACTGAGGAGCAAACAGGGAGAACATTTCCCTTCTGTCTGGGTGAGAGCAAGGGAATAGAAATGTAGCTAGTCCCTCTGGAGAGTCCTGTGGAGAAGGTTGTGTATGAGAAAGGCGAGACCAGTTACTGTGAACTTTCGGAAGAGATATGTTAAGGAAAGGTTTAATGCGTAATACAGTTAATTGACTATTTAATAAGGGTTTCATGGACGCGTGGGGCAGCCTGGATGGAAGGAAAAGTAGTGGAGAATGGCAAAAGTTAAGTAGCTAATTGGACTAAGAATGAGACTGTTGGAAAAAGTGGCTTGTGGAAGGAGCGTGGACCCAGCATGGCAGTTTAGGACATTAGTGGCAGTTTGCAGGCATTTGTGAATGCTAGGGAGGCCGATGAAGACAGCAGAGTCTGACCCCAGTGGCCCAGAGGATATGTCTGAACCTCTAAGCTGTCCTGGACCCTGATGGGACCCCTTTAGCATCTCCTGGTGGAGGCATAAGTTGGCTAATGAGGTATATAGCTTCAGTATATTGAATTCCCGATGTTTTATGTATACACACATAGGCATATCCATATATATATATATGTATATATGTGTGTGTATGTGTTCTCAGCCATGTGAGCATTGAGTCCTGTGAGCATATAGTCCATGGGGATCACTGTTTGTGATCCCACTAGGCTCCTCTCTCCATGGAATTTTCCAGGCAAGAATACTGAAATGGGTTGCCATTTGCTACTCCAGAGGATCTTCCTGACCCAGGGACTGAACCCATGTCTCTTGTACCTCCTGCATTGGCAGGCAGATTTCCACTTTGCTACCTGGTAAGCTTTTGGAGTAGGGTTGGACCAGGGATACACACACACACACACACGCACGAAGACCTGTGTTTGCGTGTGTGTGTGTGTGTATCCCTGGTCCAACCCTACTTCACACTCATCTTTTTCCCCAATAGATAAAAATCAGACTTGGGAGGCAATTCTATTTCCCTAAAAATAACAAGCTAGTAGTTTTTTCACTGAAATATTGTATGCAGTTTGATTCATTTGAAGTAAATATGGCTGTACTCACAGAGCTGAAAAATATTCACGACAAGAACAAGCTACAATACGCCCCTAATAATGGGTTCATTCTGCTTTAGTATGTCCATTCTGCCCAGGTAGCCTATAACCACATGTTTCAATGTATCCTTAAGGTAATAATATTGGAGAATTTGGTTATGAAAACTGGGATTAAATTATCTGTAACTTGTATAACACTGCCAGTTTACAAATAAAAGTGTTATTCACATTAAAAATGATTATTTCAATTCTATTTTCTGGTCTGCTGTGTTTGGTACATAGCATCTGAGCAGCTCTTTAAAGAATGTGAGAAAACAAATGCTCTTTTGAAGCAAAACCACTGGATTTACTGAGAATAATTAGGCCTAAATTTTCAAAGATGACTGCAGTGGTACAAGCCGTAGACATAGAGGTGACCATTGTTCTCATACTCTCATGTGCGAATTGGGCAATTGAGCATGGAAATTGAAAATTGAAAATAAGGCATGAATTGACAGTGTGTGTGTAAGTGTGCACCATGCTCTGTGAATGTCTTTGTACTTCAGATCTTGGTTTTAATAAGACCGAAGCAGGTACTTGCAATTGGCAAGTCTGTTTCATTTCTTAAAATCTGAAGATCCAAGGATTTTAGGCAATTATTTATTTGAAATACCTAGCCTTAATTCTATGTACCCAATTGTTTTGGCTACACCTTGGGAAAGTCCGGGACAACAAATAATATATTTGAAAAAGGCTATGTCTATGATGCTTAAATGCATAGTTTTCTAAATTGGGCAAATGCAGATAATAATGTTAGCTTTTTACAGTTTTGTGAGCAGAATAGCTCAGTCAGAGTTCAGTTTAGATTCAGTCTACACAAATATTAGACTTTGTGTGTTTCAGGAAGATCAGAGATGGAAAAGGCATACTGAGCCTTTATAATATTTAAAAGCTAGTGCTTTCCTAAAATCATTTCATAGAGATGTGTAACTTTTGTTTAAAGATAATTTATGACATTTTCTTCTGAAAATTGGCCAATATATGTTTCGAAACTATATTTTCCTTTTGTGAATTTTCTCTTGATTTAATTGAAAGCTCTACAGTTGCAGTAAAGATGATCTCCTATTATATTATTCTTTGAAAATGTTTGTTTTGTTCAAGATGCAGCAAAATGTTATGGTTTTATAGTACTTTTGTTAGTCACTTAAACTTTGAATTATACCTGAAAAATAGTATCTATTTTGTTAATACAGTTTTCTGCTGGAAAAGTGAAATTAAAATTACTGAAGGAGCAACTTCAAGGTAAACAGTTTACACTGTATTATTAGGTATTATAGATATAATTATTTTTTTAACCTTTGAATTACATAGAAAGTTGAAGTTCTAAGACTTCATGTAGCATAATGACTCTAAATCCCAAAATGTTGACTCTTTATCTGTGATATTCAAAATATATTTTATCTGTGTTTTGGGGGAGGGCACTTATTTTATATCAAAAATCAACTTAGGATATGACTATAATAATAGTATTTTTGAAAGATGAGGACTTACATAGCATTGTTCCTTAAACTTTATTAATATAATATCTTAAACAGGAAGAAAATTCTAGCAGTATAAAATTATAAATTGAAATTTTACTCTAGGAAATTGAAAGAACATTGAAAATTGCTTTTTAAAAAGAATTTAAAATAGCAAAAACAAAATTTGAATTTATGGTAATTCTAAAGGAAATGAGATTTTTTAATATAGAGGATAAACATTTAATTTGAGTAATTAAGATGATTTGATAGAATATGTTCTAGAAATACATATAACATTTATTATAGAAGTTGTTCTGTATTGGCTTCGGTTTCATCCAGAAATGGGACAGAACGCTATAGGAATTCTATCCAAAGCACAGTCTTTAAAATTTTGTAATTTTATGTGTCTGGTTCGATTGAGCTTACAGCAGAATGTATATGGGTGGATGTTTGTGGCCCCGTGGTCACAGGGGGTGGGAGGGAGATTGTGGGCTCCCCAGTCTACTGGGGAGATTAGACTTGGCTACATGCCATTCTTATCGGGCACCTGATATGTATACACTATTTGAGAATATAGAAATGTGCATAATTTCCTTACTTTATCAATCAGAAAACTGAACATTGTATTTAATGTGATTGGTCTTTGTTTATTTTTCCTTTCAGGACCGGTGAAACAACCACTAAATTATAAAATGGCAAATTCCTCTGAAAGTGACAAACCCAAGATAAAAGGGAAGGTTTGTGGGCAGTGTGAGAACAAAGCTGCTCTGCTAGTACGTACACTGGGATAAAATCTTGGAGCAGAACTCTCACATGGGCTGATACACTTGTCCCGACTTAAGCTGCTTTGGCAGCCACGCACTTTTCCTTCATGACCCTTGCTAAGAGTGAATTGTGCAGGCTGCTGGGAAAGGCCAGTGCTAAACGATGCACTGAATCCCAGCTTCTCATTCCTGTTTAAGAACATGACCTAACTCTTGTCCTCTCTCCCTTGAATCATGCCTATCAGCATGCAAATATGCTGCATTATTTCCCAAAGCAAAGAAGAAATTCTTGTTTGATCCCCAGATCTCCTTTTGCATCCCTTTCAGTAACACTTCTGAAGAGTTGTCTGCACTTAATATCATTGTATTCTCTCCTCCCATTCTTTTTTTAAAAATTGAGTTATAATTTACCTACTGTGAAATGGGCAGATCTTAAATGTATATGTCCCCATCATAATACCCCAGAAGTTTCCTTTGTACCTTTTCCAATTAATTCCCTTTACAAAGCCAACTACAATTTTGATTTTTAGCAGCATACCTTTAGTGGTGCTAAACTTATTCTTGGAATTTATATAAATGGAATGATATGGCATATTTTTTCTGTGTAAGGCTTTCTTGTTTTTTTTTTTTTTTTTGTATTCTTGCCCCTGAGTTTTGGAGTGCCACAGGGCTTAGTCCTCAACCTCTTCTATAGTCTATGTGGTTCTTTAGTCATTAAGTCATGTCTGACTCTTTAGTGACCTAGTCCATGGGACTTTCCAAGCTAGAATATTACAGTGGGTTGCCATTTCCTTCTCCAGGGGATCTTCCTGACCCAGAGATCAAACTTGTGTCTCCTGCATTGACAGCCAGATTCTTTACTACTGAGCCAGCAGGGAAGCCAGTCTATCTGTACTTACTGTTTGAATAGTTTCATCTACTCTCTTGGCTTTAGAGACCATCGCTATTTTGATGGTTCCCAAACTTATTAACACATCTCTAATTAATATTTCCCCCCTGAACTTTCAACTCAGATACTTGGATGGCTAACAAAAATCACTAATTTAACATGTTCAAAGCTCAACTCTTCAGATCTCCCCAACAAATTTTTTCCTTACCAAGGTCTCATATCAATAAAGGTTGATTCGAACTACAGCCTTTTATAAAACAGAAACAGCTGAGTTTGTGAAGCTGCCTCATTCATCAGTGCAACATTTATCGCTCTTTAGTGTTTTTATTTTCTGTTTACCTATGATGTAAACTTCATGAGCGTATGGAATTTAGTTTTCTTCATTGCTCTGTGCCCACTGCCTAGAATTATGCCTGCAATTTACTAGGTACTCAGCCCACACTTGTTGAATGTGTTTATTTCTTTAGGGTTTCCCCAGTGGCTCAAAGGGTAAAGAATCCGCTTTAATTCAGAAGACATAGGAGATGTGGGCTCAGTCCCTGGTTTGGAAAGATCCCCTGGAGGAGGAAATGGCAATACATTCCAGTATTTTTGTTTGAAAAATTCCATGGACAGAGGAGCCTGGAAGGCTATAGTCCATGGGCCCACAAAGAGTTGGACACGACTGAGTGACTAAGCACAACACACGAGCACACACGTTTCTTTAGAACGTTTCTGTTATTGAAAACGTTGTTATCATTGAAGCTAACTGAAAGAAAGACATCCAATATCTTTTGCAATTAAAATATCACACACACTTTGGAAGCAGTTTTTTCTCCAAAAGAATGCAATGGTTATAACTAATATTTGTGGGTTACTATAACTAATATTTAGTATAATTTCAGAGAATTTAGCTGTAATCACTTCTGATTTAAGATTGTATTACTGGCCTTATTTCATGGGAATTTTAACTGAACTCAGAGATTTAGAATTCTTTCTAGTAAAGAACTAATAATACTAAATGTAAAACCCTGGCTCTTGGTATAATGCTGTTATTATTATATAATACTTCTTTTCGTCTTACTGATGTAATGATGGACAATAATTTGAGGAATTTTAGAAAGTTATACCTACCCAGAAATGTTTAGAAAATATAAGCCAGTGCTAATATTCCTGAAGCTTGAAATATGAAAGCTAAAAGGGACTTAAGGGCAGCACTGAATCGTTTGAATCCACTGTTCATGATCTGAAAATCATTTGGCTTAGGAGCTATGAGTCAATATTTCTTATGACTCCTTTTCTATGTTGAACACTGTATAAAGACCATGGAATCTGAAAAAAATGGCACATGTAGATAAGACTTGACTTGGAAATAAAAAATCTGTTTTTCCAGGGAGAAGGAAAAGCAAGCAAAGGACATTTCGGACAGTATACATGGCACCTGCTTTGGCTGGGAAGCAGATGAGGGTGACAGTGTACAGTGATTACAACACTGATCTGCCTGAAAACTGCTCTAAATAGAAGCCAGGATTTAGGCTCTAGCTTAAGAAAGGATATTGTTTGTTTTAAATGAAAATAACATCCCATCATACTTTTTAAAGCACAACATTATTATTATTATTATTTTTTTTTTTAAATTTTCAAGCTTGGCAAATGTAATGAACTCTGTAGTGTTGAATTCTAAGGTTACCTTATGTTCTTAGCTTCCATCATTCTAGATGGTCATGCTGATTGGATAATCAGAGTCAATCTCTCTCTATCTTATGGCATGACCTTCATCAGGGAAGATCATATAGGGATGGGAGGTAGCGATTAAGAGCTTGCCTTTTGGAGGTTGGCATTTCAACTTTACCTGTTGTTAGCTCTGTGACCTTTAGCAAATGACTTAATTCTTTTATATTTCTGTTTTCTCATTTGTAAAATGGGATAAAATGGATAACAGTAGTCTAGACCTCAGAGTTATTGAAGATAATGGTTAATGCATGTGAAGTATTTAGCATTGTGCCTAGCACATTAAGAGAAGGTAGTAAATTGTATGCCTTTTTTGTTGGCACATTATATATGTATTGTCTTCATATATATTGGTGGTAAAAATAAACCCCTCAATTTGCAGATTTCTTATTTTGAAAAGAAATTCCAGAGGCTTTTGGCTGTTTCTTTATGGCAAAAGGGAAATGGATAGTTGAAAATTACTTATTAATTTGACAAATGTGGATAATTTAATTAAACTTAGATGGACTCTGAAGTCATAGCATAACTGACCCAGCCTTGATCAAATTAAAAAGTGATATGCTAGAACTGCACTTGGGTATTCCATCATTGATGAATCATCTGTGGTGGAATGAAGTCCTTATCTGTGTCTTTGCCAGCTATACAAACTGCCTAAAAAGATTTTCCAGTTGTTGGTCATTTTCCCCCATTTTTAAATCCATTATGGATTTAAATCCATTATTTTAAATCCATTAAATCCATTTTTTTAAATCCAAATATGCTTTTATAACAAAATATATAAGCTTGCTCTGTGACTCCAGCTTTGATCTTCCAGTACAATATCCCTTTGGTTACTTTCATGAAAAATCTATTGTTAGCAAATATTTGGCCTAGAATTGTATGCTCAAGGCTTCCCTTGTGGCTCAGATGGTGAAGAGTCTGCTTGCAATGCAGGAGACCCGGGTTTGATCCCTGAGTTGGGAAGATCCCCGGAGAAGGAAATGGCAACTCAGTCAAGTACTCTTGCCTAGAAAATCCCATGGGTGGAGGAGCCTGGCAGGCTACAGTCCATGGGGTCGCAAAGAGTTGGACATGATTGAGCAACTTCACTTTCACTGTATCCTCAGACTGACACTCAGTCGTCTATATTACATTGCAAAAATGGTGCCCAATATTTATGAGACAGTCATTAAAATATCAGCTGGTATGTTGTAGAATACATTTTGAAACCATTAATACAATACTACTTCCATATGTGTATGTGAAATTATAGCTTTTAATTTTGTACTTAAAAATTATGTATTTAGTTGTTTGTATCTTCATTTATTTGAGACTATAGCTATTGAAACAAGAGTTGACAAGCTATAACCATTTCCTGTACCGGGGATAGTACTTATTTTTCTTCCACTAAAATTATAAGTCCAATTTTGTGTAGCTATAATCACACTTTTGACAAATGCACTTGAATTTTGATAAATACTAGACCATGCCATCATTTTACATATTGGATTTATCTTATTGCATTTTATCAAGGTTTCCCATAAATGATTAGTACTGCAACCAATGGTCAATGATGAATCATTAGTAATGTGGATATGGGTAAGAGTTTAAGTTTTAAGTCAGACCCTGGGGTTGAAATCCTGGCCCCATTAGCTGTATGATTGGACAAATTCTCAATCATTATATTCCTTTGTTGCCTCATCTTCACAATGGAGGTACAGTGGTCATGCCAACCTTATGGGGTTCTTGTTAGAATTAAATGAGATGGAACACATGAAGCCCTTAGAACAATGAGTAAGTGCTCCCCGAATGCTGTGAATATTGTTATTTGATTCGACTCTTCCTTTTTGGTTTCATTTTAGTTACATAAAATTAGTTACACTTTTAACACTTTTTGGGTAGTTTTCCTAACCAGTTCATGTTTAATAAACATGGCTACATTATTGTAGATAACTGCATCATCATATGGGAATTTGCAATACAATTTTAAAAAAATTAATGGACTCCTTTTGAGTTTTATTTTATTTATTTTTCATTGAGGTATAGTTGATTTACAATGTTGTGTTAGTTTCAGGTATACAGCAAAATGATTTAGTTAAATATATATATATATATTTAGTTATATATGTATATATATTTTTTTTCAGATTTTTTCCCTTTATAGGTTATTAAAAATACTGAGTATAATTCTCTGTCTATACAGTAGATCTTTGTTGGTTATCTATTTTATATATGGCAGTGTGTATCTGTTAGTACCAAGCTCCTAATTTAACCTCTCACCTTCTCCTAAGTTTAGTCTACTTTTTTTCATCCATACACTCTAACCCCTTTTTACTCACTGTGTGGTCTGCATCCAACAGCTGGTGGACATCACCTGGGAGCTTGTTAGAATGCAGGATCTCAATCCTGTTCAGACTTCCCAAACCAGAGTGTGCACTGTAGCTAATTCCCAGGAGATTCATACACATGGTTTGAGAAGCGTCACCGCTGAACTGCACGTCAGGCTCCCACTGAGCCGAACGAGGCAGAAGACGCTGATGTGTCGCTCCCCAGGCTGCTCCAGCTGCTTTATGCTTATTGTACCCTGATACAATGAGAGAAGAAGGAGGGGAGCAGATTGGTGGGCATCCTAAAGGCGGAGGCAATGAGAGAAAGCTGAAGGGAGTGTGAGCTTCTTGACACAGGCTTCCTGACTGTCTCCAACTCTCGCGCTTTCTTATTTGTGCTGTCAGTTATTCTCAACCTAGGCCAAACTCAAGGAAATGAGGGCTATTAGCCATTTGCACTATTTTTATCATACTGTAAGAGGTGTTGGGGTGCCTGTACATCTACACAGTAGTAATTACTCTTGCAGTAAAAATTTCATTTCCTTTCTTCACTTTCACTCTTGCTCAGCACCATCATAGGTAGAAGTATATCACATTTTCCAACTTGTCCACAAATAAAAAAATTACATTTTAACAGCATATAGCATTTGCTAGACAAATACACATTTGTGCATAATCATTCCGTCAGGCATAAGCATTGCTGACATGTTTTTTCTTGTACTTTTTTTTCCTTTGAGGAATCTTCTAAGTATGCTTTTAAAAATCACATTTTGAGAATCACCAGTGAAGCAGTGCCATTCAAAGAAGTCTGTGGGGATTTTTGGAGACAAATAATATATGCATCCTTTGAAACAAATGATGTCATGTAAATCCATACAGAAAGATATAAGAACTCATAATGAAGTAGTTTTGACACAGATAACAAATTTTTACCAGGTTAAGAAATTTGATCTGAGGTTGCTGGGTTTTAAAAATTGTACATACATACATGCAACTAGCACTGAAGCCTACTTGCAGCTGTTATATTTATTTTGTCATGAGAATAGTTAAAGTTTTCAAGTTAATTTTTCTCAGTTACATCTTAACTGGCACAAATGTTGTCCTATTTTCTTGGGCTTCTCAATTTCTTGGTATGTAATTGGATAAATAAGCAATGAGTTCTTTATACATATGTTTTCTCAAAGTCATATTTTATGAGACTGTATGATTTTTCAATATCTTTTAAGGTATGCCTTGAATGTGGAGAAGATTATTGCTCAGGATGCTTTGCTAAAATCCACCAGAAGGGGGCACTAAAACTCCATAGAACAACTCTTCTGCAGGTATGCCATCTTAAAACGCTCTACTTGTAGTGTGTTTATAAAATGTTTCAACAAGAAGACATTTAAGACCTGTTTAATTATCTAGAATTTAGGATGATTTGCATTAATTTCTAAAATTCTATTATGTACAATCTTTACATGTAACTTAAAATTACTTGACAACGGTAATCTGGATTTTATTTTGCTGTTTAAACTGTTCTTTAATATAGCTCCTGAAACACTTAGCTTGATTAGAATTTTTACATTAGGCATTCTAACTGTGAACTTGACATTTAAAACTTAGACAATATTTTTTTCTATTGTGGTTTCCAATGAACACATGATTTGTTTTAAGTATTATTTCTATCTAGTTTATAAATAGAAATCTCTTGCTTTCTTCTCATGTTTATTTAAAAAATAGTCTTTTATTTGTCTTCCTTCATTGTTGTTTAAATAAGCTTATTTCTCATGTTTTTACTTTTCCTCCTACATGTCACCAGCATTTATTATCCTCATGTAATCATTTTTTTTAATGCTTAAACTCAAACCCTGTCAGATGGCTTTAAGTTTCTAATACTTAAACAATAAATATGGCTAAATATAGACTTAACATTTTATGCCAGATACATTTGATGATGCACTGGTTTGTCATAGATTTCACTTATTGTACAGAGTCAGTGCTAAGCAGTGACCCTACACTACTAGGATCCTGCTCCTAAGGACCTGGAGATAAAACTGAGAACCCAGGACCTTGGGGTTAAGGGATTTAATATTATCTTGTATATTTTATGACTGTGTCTATATTTGGAAAGGTCACTGGTAGACTTCAATCATTACATGTTGTTCAACATATATAAATATCAGTAGCTCTCACAGATGCTGAAGACCCGAGTCATAACAGGCACAAAGCATAACACTGACCTTCCTTTTATCAGTATTTACCAAAGTCAGTTACTCATTTACTTTTGCGTTTAGAGCCTTCTGGTAGAAGTGATAGAGGGAAAACAAAAATCCACTGTCTATTCCCCTGCCGCAGGAAGTATCATACTACTGGACAGTTATAGGAAATTAAAATGAATGTACATAAAAGTGAGTGTAATAGTTAATCATACATAATTTAACTAAAGGCACTCCACTGTGAGGGTAAGGAGTATAATCACCCCACTGTGAATTCACAGTAGACTTTTCCATTCAGCGATTTATTCAGCATATTTCCCTAATTGTCGGTCAGTAAATTTAGGCGCTGTGCTATCTGTACTGAGTTATCAGTTCACTTCAGTTCAGTCCTCAGTCATGTCCAGCTCTTTGTGACCCTATGGACTAAAACCCGCCAGGCTCCTCTGTCCATGGGATTTTTCAGGCAAGAATACTGGGCTGCGTTGCCTTTTTCTCCTCCAGGGAATCTTCCTGACCCAGGAATCAATCCCCCATCTTGTCTCTTGTGTCTCCTGCGTTGGCAGGCAGATTCTTTACCACTAGCGCCACCCGGGAAGCCCTTCTTGCCTTTAATCAATCGTCCCATTGACTATCTGTCATTTTCTTACTATTTCTGTACATTGTTTAGTCCTTCGATTTTATTTCTGTCATCTTGCTTTATTTTCTCCTTGTTTCCATCATTCTTCCCTGTGCGTTAAGGTAATGTTCTTGATGCTGTTATATGTTGACCTGATGGTCAATGTTAAGCAGTGTGTATATATCTCTTTCTGCTTGGTGGTTTAGTCATATTGATCAGCCATAGTATTTTTAGTTCTTCACCATTTTTGGTAAAAGTCATGAGACTCTTTTTGGTCACCTGTAATTCACATACTATTGCACAGCAACTGTATCTTAATTAAAAAATATACATATTGTGGACACAAAGAAAAAGAAGTAATGATATTTTTTTCATTGATGTTGAATTCATACCTAATCTGAGCATATATCTGAATATTAAGCAATACTATATAAAAAGCGAGCATTCTAGGCTAATGGCCCCTGTACTTTATATTATTTAACCTATGCTGGCATTTAAGAATGACCTGTTTTGAGTGTTGTAAACCATTTCAACCCCATCCTACAGATCAGTGAGTCTTTACAAAGTTCACAGTCAGTAGGGTCCATTTTGTTCTGGCATATCTTGTTTCATTTAAGAGATAAATCCCTAAAAAATACCGAAGGCAAACTACTACCATTTCCATGTTGAATAAATTAATTTCAAAGGGTCTGTCTTTTGATTTACAATTGATTTATCCTTAGAAGTGATTTCAGCACAAGTTTATTTATTTTTTACCTTGTCCAAACCTCTGTGAAATAGTTAATTATCTGCAAAATAATGTGTAAATGCATAGAGCTACTGAGGATGAAAATTCTACTTCTATATTTAGAATAAATTTTCAACAATAAAGGTTGAAATGAAAGATTTTTTTCTACTGGGAAAGCCTCACATGGTGAAAAATAAGGTCTTAATATATCAGGAATTTGTATTTCCTTTTAACAACAAAAGATCAAGCAGAAGAGAACAAGGTTAATTAGAAATAAAGGAAAATAGGGGGCAAAACAGATGAAAGGCATTCCATTTTGAAGTATGACATGCACAAAGGGAGGCTGGATTGAGTAAATCAGGACTATACTCTGGTATGTATATTTAAAAAATTGGAATGGAGATTTTCTTAACTGGAGGAGAAACCTTGGGAAGAGACTTGGTTAGTAATGAGACAAGAGATAATTGAAGTAGAATTTCCATGTTTTCTAGTATGAAGCATTTATGTTCATCCTTTTTATCTGCAAGATAGGGTATGCCTATATAAATATGGATTATAAGTGGGAATATTTGTTCATTTGAACATACTTACAGGAGAATAATTACCAGGCAGAACCTCAGTTATCATCAGAATACTATATGTTTTCTGACTTAGTGGTAGAGTGTTTTCTTTCGTTTGACAGTGACTAGTATCAGCTTTCAGATTCACATTTGTCATTATTTGTTAACGTTTAGAATAATACAGTATTTTTCGACCATAGCTAGTCATTTAGATAATAACATGGTTACTTGCTTGATGATCTTAAGGTACCGATTTTAAATGCTATGTGCAGACATACTGTAGATGCTATGTTGTGACACCCAGATCCTCCTCTTTAGAACTGAGAAACTCACTTCCCTAACCTCCTGGAATGCTGTCTACAGGTAGATCATAGCAGAGTTTCTTCCCAGGAATTGCCTATGCCCAAAGAGAACTGCTGAGCTTCTCTTGTGGTTCAGCTTGTAAAGAATCCACCTTCAGTGAGGGAGACCTGGGTTTGATCCTTGGGTTGGGAAGATTCTCTGGAGAAGGGAAAGGCTACCCATGCCAGTATTCTGGCCTGGAGAATTCCATAGACTGTATAGTCCTTGGGGTCTCCAAGAGTTGGACACGACTGAGTGACTTTCACACAAAGAAAACTGCCACCTCCAAGTTTACACTCCGTTTCTGGAGGCAGCCCATCCTCTGGTCAAATATCTGATTTAGGTTAGGGCACAAATTCTCAGAAACCCATTGCCTCAGTTGAGGACAACTCAGATGGACTATTACAGCTCCTCTTTGGGAGTTGACAATTGCATCCAATTCGGCTTTCCTCTTTGCCCAGTTCTGCTATCTCTACTCTCCCACAGCCCACAGGCATCATTCTCAGAGCACACCCCATTAGAAGTCAGGCAGGTAAATCTCAGAATTTGTTTCTTGGTGAACCTGATCTGTGACACTATGTAATGTAGAGTCAGATTATAGATGCTTGTTGGCCAATTTTAGAATGTATTGAAATTTTTGAAGAGCAATATATCACATCTCTTTCCTCACTTTCCAGACTTTAAACCAATTGAGAAATAGGTACTAGAGTCAGAAGGTATAAATCACAATATCAGTTCTGTTATTGATACAATCAGAATTAGTGGTTGTAGCATAGGTGTTTGGATAAATTCAGCTTACTGATGCTTCCTGAATTTAACTTTTTGTCCCTTCTCCCCAGCCCTCATATTGTAGACATTTCCCTTTGGCAGGGCAGGCTCAGTCTCTAAGCCCTACTCTTTGTGACCCCATGGAATATAGCCCACCTGGCTCTTGTGTCCATGGGATTCTTCAGGCAACATTACTGGAGTGTGTTGCCATTTCCTCCTCCAGGGGATCGTCTCCACCCCGGGATTGAACCTAGGTCTCTATTGGCAGGCGGATTCTCTACCACTGTGCCACCAGGGGAGGTGGCACAGCAGGATTCACCCAGCAAAAACCCTTAGTGGAGGTCTAGATTGGAAAAGATCTTTCTCAGGGCAGGCAGCCCTTGGAGAAACCAGGATAGGCAGAGGCGAGCATGCTCTCTTTTTCTTCCCAAAGTCTCACAGACAAGAATAGAAATAGAAGGATGGGGAGTACATGTTCCCTCAAATTAAAGTCCAGGTAATGTCAATATCTTGACATTATATAGCAATATATAAATTTGCTATTTATAACTATAGTTAGCACTATACAAAAGAAAAAAATAAAATATTTAGAATATATATATATAAACAACTGAGTATTAGCTCAGTTTTTCTTTTCCTTCTTAAATATGAATAATTCCATATAATTTTGAACTTCTGTCAAAGGATTTTTAAAACTTTTCTTATTGACCATTTTCTCCTCTATATCTTCTGATGAATTTCAGATCTTCTAAGGAGAGGAACTATTTCTGTCTTGTTCATCACTGTATTCTTAGTGCTTAACATCATAGCTGGCATGTAAAAATCACATTTTTGAATGAATGAAAGAAAACATGAATAAATCCTGATGGATACAATCAAGCTCATGAAATAATTTAAGACTACATTTTAAGTGGCACAGTTTCTTTTTCTCTCAATTTTGAAAACCAAAAATTGCATAATTAATTACATGGTACATTAGTAAATTATGTTGGTGAAGGGTTAAGAAAAGCCTTTCCTCTTGTGTTTGAGATTTGACCTTTAGTTACCTTTCTAGCTCTCCCCCCGCCCCCCTGCCCTGGGAAACAGATAAAAGTCTTAATATCAACTATGTTTCTAGACCATATATTCGTAAAATGACTCTGGGGTGGCAGAGTGCCCCTAACAGGAGGGCCGTAGTTATTAATACCTGAGGTAAGCCACAGCTGTCCCAGTGCAGTGTGGGGAGCTATGTAACCGAAGGCTTCAGGACCGTCAGAATGAGAGGTCTGTCCCTCACCTCTCTGAGTGGTACTTCTGCGTGAGCTGTTGCAAGACTCCCACCAAAAAATACAGCTGATACCATCTCATGGGCAAACTGTTGTTCCTGTCCTTAATCTTCTGAGCAGGCTGTTGCCAAGAGTGGTTTGATGACAACCTGTTGAGTCTGAAAGTTTAGTTTACTCAGGTAGACTCCAGGAAGGGTGGTCAATTAAGTGTTTGATTAACTGAAATTTCAGAGAACGGAATGATGTTATACCCAAAAGATAAATAAAGGACACATATATAGACATCACTGACAAGAATTTTTTAAAAAGTTTTTATTAAGAAGTACTCGCATACTCTACAGCTCCATGTGAAGTTTGCAATTCAATGGATTTTAGTATATTCATGGATGTGTGGTCTTTGATGACTAGCTGCTTTTCAGGTTCTATGCATGTTGTGGCATGTATTAGTGCTTCACTTATTTATGGCCAAATACCATTCCATTGTATGGATATACCACATTTTGTTTATCCATTCATCATTTGGTGGACATGTAGCTATTTCCACCTTTTGGCCATTATGAATAATGCTGCTGTGAATATTTATGTACAAATTTTTGTGGGGATATGTTTTAATTTCTCATTGCTATATCTCTGGTATGGAATTTCTGGGTTGTAAGATAACTCTAATCTTTAATTGAGGAATGGCCAGAGAGTGACTGCTCCATTTTATCCTCCTATCAACCGAGTATGGAAGTTCTGATTTCTCTATGCCCTAGCCAACACTTATATCTGACTTTTTGATTCTAGTAGCCTGGTGGGCCTGAAGTAGTAACTCACTGTGGTTTTCATTTGCATTTCCCCCAATTACTAATTATGTTGAACATCTTTTCATGTGTGATAGCACGCTATTCCAGTACTCTTGCCTGCAAAACCCCATGGACGGAGGAGCCTGGTGGGCTGCAGTCCATGGGGTCGTGAAGAGTCGGACACGACTAAGCGACTTCACTTTCACTTTTCATTTTCATGCATTGGAGAAGGAAATGGCAACCCACTCCAGTGTTCTTGCCTGGAGAATCCCAGGGATGGGGGAGCCTGGTGGGCTGCCGTCTATGGGGTCACACAGAGTCGGACATGACTGAAGCAACAGCAGCAGCAACAGAAGCATGGCCATTTTATATCTTCCTTGGAGAAATGTTGATAAAGATTTTTGTGAAGACAGTTTCAGAATACAGGGCATGTTTTAAATATGGGCACATTTTAATACCCTCTACCTCAGTGAAGTTGTATCTGTGATGATGATATTTTTAGATGCCATACTAAGAAAAGCTAGGGAAAGGGAAGAGACTAAATTTGAAAGGGGTGTGAAAAGTGAGAGTAGGACTTCTGCTATCACTAGCGAAGAATTAGAAGAACATGAGTGGTTTAGAGAGTATATTACAGAATAAAGTGACAGAGTAACAGATGCAGTGGAGAAGAAAGAAGCAGTGCGAGGGTTTAGTGCAGTGATGGCCCAAAGCCATCTCGGGAAATGAGAGTGTTTCTGTAATATTTAGGCTAAAAGAATCTGTAAGATAAAACTCATATATGCAAGCTCAGGAACTTACAAAAATATTGGGAGGATCAGATTAATGACAACAAATATGAAAGTATCCTGTTCATAGGAGGTGCTCCACACATTCGGTTTTATTAGTCAGGATATAGTATTTAAAGAAATTCAATGTTGATTGTTAGACCATCCAAATTTAGAATCTAGGAAACAAGGCATATTAATGCTAATGAGTCAAAAGAGGGATAGTTTGAGGGACATTTTCAAAAGTATTAGAGTAATATATATCTTGGAAGACTTTTGTGGAAATACAGTGAGGTAAAATTTTAGAGAAATACAGACTTCCTCCATATCCAAACAGAGAATAATTAATCTCCATAATTAGAGAGGACAATAAAGATCATTGATCTGAGAACCCATGATTTACCAATAGAATATGACAAAGGTGAAGGGATTTTGCAAACATAATTATGGTTCCAGATAAGTTGATTTTGAGTTACAAAAAGAGAGCTGATTTTGGATGGACCTGACTTGGTCAGATGAAAGCCCTTAAAAGGGAAACTAAGGCCCTTCCTAAGTCAGAGAGATCCTCTTGTTGTCCTTGAAGTGTAACTTGCCCTGGAGTGAGAGGGTCTGGGAGAGGCCTCTCCCAGTGACAAAGTGTGGGCAGCCTCTAGGAGCTGACAGTAGCCAGCCAGAAAATGGAACCTCAGTCCTGTAGCCTCAGGAACTGAATTCTGCCAACGTTGTAAGCTCAGAAGAGAACCCTAGACTCAGGAATGAATGTGTCCTGGCCCACACCTTGACTGCTGTCTTTTGAGACCCTGAGCAGAGCATCCAGTTAAGCTGGACTTAGACTCTGACCCATGGAAGCCATGAGATAATAAATGTGTGTTGTTTTAAAAAAATCATCAGTCTAATCATATGTCTGAACCTTTGGTCAATCACAGTGATGCTGATTATTTGAAAAGTCTTTATAATTTGCAAGTACTACTTATATTGTCTTAGTTTTTTCATGGAGTCTGATAAATTTTACAGTAATTTTTAAATTTTTACTCTATTTTATGTTCATTTGTATTTATGAGATAAAAATAATCAGTTGTGAGGTAACAGTATTACTATGTATAATAAAACAAGTGGACAATTATTGATTATTATTTATTGGTGAGTTTATTCTGATATGCCTAAGTGTGTTAGTCACTCAGTCATGTCTGACTCCTTGCGACCCCATGGACTGTAGTATGCCTAAAAACCTGTTTTTCAAAGTATTGCATATTAAATCACTTTTTCTTCATGTATCTCAAATATGCATAATTGCTGCAAGCAGCTAACTCATCTGGATGCATTGTACACATAATATTAGTTGAAAACAATAGTACTTGCTAAGATAATTAATATAGTGCATAATTATATGGCATTGAAACTGCAAATAGAAAGCAGATTGCAGGTGTGAATTTCCTACGTTGTTTTCTTGTTGCTATTCTGGCTCTTTTAAGATTGCTCTCTAAATAGAATTTTTAATGTTGCAATAAAATTTGAAAGGCTGAGATCACATTTTGTTATTTTTTTTTAAGTGTCAAGTGATTTTAAATTTTTGAAAATATATTATCTTCTGTGCTATTAATTACATTTAGATGCGATATTGTCTTATTTTAAATAGTTTAACTGCATTTAGTATTTTATTTCATGTTACTTTATTATAGTACTAAATATTGAGTCCAGATTACTTTTATTTGACATTTACTGTCTATTGAATAGTAAATTGCATTTATAATCAGAGGCATGTATCCAGGTGCTTGCTTATTTTTTATTATGTCTTTATGTGTCAAGGAGGAATAATAATACATAAATCTTTGATTAATAAAACCTATGGTTTCCATTAGACCTTTAGAGGAAAGGAAAATCTAAGGGTTCTTTAAGTTCTACTTAAAGTTATACTGAAAGAGTGCTAGAATAAGCAATAAACTTCAGTCGCATGAATGTCACACTTTCAGGATTTGATTCCTATCTAGCTTGCGCTAAGTAGTTCTTTATACCACTGACATTTTTGTACTGCTCATGCAAATTCCATATCTGTTTTTAGAAATATGATGAGCAGTGGATTTGAAACACGATTCTGTTGTGAGCCCCTCTGCTGCAGTTTTCTTTCATCCTGCAGATAATTTAGTTTTCTCCTATTTCTACATACATTTATACGGGGACTTTTATTCAAACTCTGTTCTTCTTTCTGGTGTCTGCTAAATGGAAATTCCTTTCCTTGTTTCTTTACCTTTTAGCTGGCCTGAAGTTGACCTTTTTCTCTCTTTCTTTTGATCCTAACAGTAGATGAAAACTTTGCTCAAGCCATGTATTTGAGGTATCTTTTATTTCAAGTTTCATAGAAAATTCGGAATTGACCCTATGGCAAAGCCTGTTTTTAGGGAATAAATTTGTACTAAGACTACCTGTAAAGATGGATTCATTAAAAGTAAAATAACAGTTTTCCTTAAGAAAAGAGTATATATTTTAATAATGTGAAAAAACTGGGAGATAAATTTCATCTTGATCTTGGAAAAACAGCAACAGGGTCTTTGTTCCCTGCCCAGGAATTGAATCTGGGTAACCTGAATGAAAACTCGGAATCTTGGCTACTAGACCACGATGGGCTAGAGGCTAGAAGCAAAGTTCCCCTGGCTCTTCTTGCCCTGTTTGAAAAACAAATTTCTCAAGGAGGCAAAAACTGTAAAAACAGGCACAAAGTTTATTACTAGAGACACAGCACAACATGGGGGGAGCTCACAGAGAAAGACTGTTTATTTAGGAGAGAAGCAAGGCAGAAATACACCTCAGGAGAGAAAGGGTGTGGGCATCTTTCCTAATGAGGAGGAGTATAGTAAAGAGGCAGTTAAATCATTGATACAGGGCAGTTCTTCCAGGTCTTTGCTTACCTTTGGCCAGTTATCTGGATTCTCTTCTCACATCTGACCTGCTCTAGGATATGCCCCAACATGAAAAAGTAAAAGTGAAAATGTTAGTCACTCAGTTGTGTCTGACTTTTCATGATCCATGGACTGTAACCTTCCAGGCTCCTCTGTCCCACAGGATTCTCCAGGCAAGAATACTGGAATGGGTTGCCATACCCTTCTTCAGGGATCTTCCCAACTCAGGGATCAAACCCGGGTTTCCCGCATTGCAGAAAGATTCTTAGGACACTCCCCAACATGAGTGCGTGTCTTTTTGCCAACATGGATTCCAGCATAGAGGGTAGTGGGAGGTTTGACTACCTATTATGGGTTGATGCCTCCTCCCTTTTGACCCTCAAGGAACCTTTCTGCACAGACACAGTCCAGGAGGTCTCTTTGACCTCAGGAGTTGTCGTCTTATCTCTTTACTTCAGCAGCACTCAGCTCCTGTCAGTAACTTGGTCCTTAAAGTGTCTAGCAAAATCAAAGCTCCAATTTTACTCTGCTTGACAAGCAGCAGCTCTCCTGCCCAGGGGCCCATTTACCATCTACCTCAAACTTTTTCATTTCTTTTTAATGGTGAGGATGTTCATAATTATGCATTTTTTATAAATAACTTTTACTTTGCAAAGATATTTTTACTAGGTGGAAATTTAATGGGCTTGTTGCATCTTATTATTGATACATGATAATTTGAGAAAATTTATCTGCTTGATGTGGTTAGTAGTCCTTTTAAAAAAGCTCCTGACTCAGAGAGGTTTAGTCTGGTTTGATAGTGTTGATTTTAGATAACAGGATCCTTATACTATCATCAGGCACTGTATTTAATGCAATATATAAATAGAAATACGCTAGCCACATTAATCTGTGGAGGAGATTTCTTTGGGTAAATAGACCTTGAGCAAATATTTTGATGTTTTTAATAAAAAGTATATTTTACTCTAAAGCATAATTCTTCAGTGTACATGTATTACTGCCATAACACAATATATGATTTCTAAAAACTTGCCATTCTGGATAATCCCTACCTACCTAACAGGGCTCCACATATAATTAGAGTTAGGGAAAGGCCATTCAAATCCTATGAGGCTTTGTAGTCAAAGCCCTAACAAAAACAGTAAACTCTCCATATAAAACCACTGATGCACGGACCTTGAGGACTTTTGCTTCTTTTTCTGTGATACAGGTCCTGGTAGCAATTCACATCTAATGTTATCATTTTGCTTAAATGAAAACTCTGAATCAAACTGCTGTCTCCTTTATTAATCCGTTATTTAAAATCAGAGAGAGTATCTTTACCTGATTAATTGTGTCTGACTCTTTGCTACCCCATGGACTGTAGCCTGCATGGAATGCTTCAGGCAAGAATACTGGAGTGGGTTGCCATTCCCTTCTTCAGGGGATCTTCCGGACCCAGGGATCAAACCTGGGTCTTCCTGCATTGTGGGCAGATTCTTTACTGTCTGAAAGTGAAAGTGAAATGAAAGTCGCTCAGTCTTGTCCGACTCTTTGTGACCCCATGGTCCATACAGTCCATGGAATTCTCCAGGCCGGAATACTAGAGTGGGGAGCCTTTCCCTTCTCCACGGGATCTTCCCAACCCAATGACCAAACCCAGGTCTCCCAGTTGCAGGTAGATTCTTTGCCAGTTGAGCCACAAGGGAAGCTCATTTCAGAAGATACTGTCTGAAAGTATCTTTATAACTTCTTTATCTGCACTCACATTCTTTCTAGATAGCTTAACTTAGTGGAATGCATGGTCATTAAAGTCATTAAAATAGTCTGTATTCCCACTGTGGGGAGGTATTTTTATAGATTTTCAGCTTTTTTCCTAAGGTCTTTATATATTGCTAAGATTTTGGCTTTAATTGTGAGACAGTTTGCCCCTAATTACTTCAAAACAGTAATGTTGCTGGAAAGGAAAACTTAAGAATCAATACAACTCCACAGTTATATTGACATCATCCCCCTATTTACCAATTGCATATGAGGTAATTCACATCAAAGAAAGCAGAACAAACTGTACTTTCAAAAAATATTCTCGATGTGGGAGAAACGTGTTTTCTCAAAAAGTAAGGCCAATAAAACCTGTATGCATACACATATTCCCTTTAAAAATTCCATTAGTGCGTAATTGGATCTTCCTGAAGTGATTTTTATAATTAAAAGCTATCTGAATTCCAACTGTGTTCAACAATCCTTGTAACCAGTGAAACCATGATGTTTTCTTGGGTTCTGTGCATTTGGAACACATTTTTCCCCCTGTGTTTCTGCGTATGTGTATACCTCTATCTCTCCCTCTATTATTTGCCTCCATTGCGCTGTACTCAGTTGCTCATTCGTGTCTTGACTCTTCTGACCCCCTGGACTGTAGCCTGCCAGACTCTTCTGTCCATGGGATTTCCCAGGCAAGAATACTGGAGTGGGTTGCCACGCCCTCCTCCAGGGGATCTTTCTGATGCAGGGATCAAACCCGCCTCTCTTGCATCTCCTGCATTGGCAGGCAGATTCTTTACCTCTGCACCACCTAGAATACAAATGACATAACGTCTCCTCTGCCAGTATTAGAATTTTCATTTTTTAATACAAGGCTGTGGTTGCAATAAATCTCTTCTAAAATTTTGGAACTGGAAAATCAATGAAAGTTAGCACCATGAAAAGAGAAATTTGAACATTTTTTTTCAAACTTAGAAAGTAACATAGGTCTAAACCATGTGTGAAATTCATTGACCTGGAACTTCTGGATCATATAAAGAGGCCTGGCTATGTCAACAGGATCATTAATATTTATTGCTGGAGAGCCAGTGTTTGGGATGATGCTGGTAGTTAGAGTTCTGAAGCACTGACACTACATAACGTATATCATTTTTCTAACTAAACTAAAACTTTTACTCTTGTACCTTAACTTCTATAAGGTGCCATCCATCCTAAAATGCTATAAACTATCAGCCCTCTTTACTTTGATTAATGATACATTGTCAGAGTGATGAATTCTTCTAGAGTGTAATTTGAAAGATAATATCATTCTCGGGAGGAAAAAAAAGTTCAAGTAAGAATTTAGAACAGTTACCAGATGAAATCCTTACCATCATGGAGTGTAGCAAAGGATGTGGGGGAATCTGGAAATGCTGGCAGTAAATCACATTCTTTGGCTTTAGTTTAAGCTTCTGTCTTACGGTGAGATATATGATTCACTATGTGTCCTGAAGGCTGTTTTAGTTTGATTTTTTAAACATTTTTAGTATGTGGAGAAGTTGCACAGGTAAATTTATTCAATTTCAGTCTCCTCTGCCTCCTGTCGCTACCTATTAGTACTACTATAGGTAAATTTTCATATTTAAAAGATGGAAATGAAATTATCTTTGAATTTTAAAATTTGAAAAGATCTTAATAGATATCTGATAGCATTATGACACTTGATATTATAGTTATCTATTTTAAATATTTTATAACAGTAACCTTTGCATTCTTGTTCATTGGTTACTTATTATGTAAAATGATAGTTGTCATCTTATTAAATGGAAGATAATGTGTTTTGTGTTGCAAATCTAGATATGTCCTTGTAAGCAGAGACAAAAGGCTGCAGGATATACCTGTGTTCTCAGTTGCTCAGTTGTGTCCGACTCTTTGAGGCCCTATGGGTTGTAGCTCGCCAGGTTCCTCTGACCATAGGTTTCTCCAGCCAAAAATACTGGAGTGGGTTGTCATTTCTTTCTCTAGCAGATCTTCTCAACACAGGGATCAAACCCAGGTCTCCTACACTGCAGGTGGATTCTTTGCCACTGAGGCACTCAGTGATATTCTCAATGATTGCAAAAACCCAGAACACCGCCCATATTTTCAAATCTCCTTGCCTCAGTTGGGAAGCACTGGTCCTTGAATTAATTAGGTCTCTTTACACTAGCTTGGGCAGAAAAGAATTTTTTCTTGTTGTTAATGACCTCACAGATGTCTTATATGAGAGTAGGGGTGATGTAGCTCAGTCATGATAAGAACCAGAGCTGGATATTTTAAATTGCTGAACGCTCAGGCAAACTCCTTCTTTCACCTTTATTATTTTTTCTTGTGTGTCTTCTCTAATTTTTTCTTGTAATTAACAAATTACAAAGATACATAATTGAGGATCAGTGACAGGGAGAATAATGTGGCTTTCTTTATTTTTAAATCTAAATCTTTTATGATATTATACAAGTTTCAATGCCATTCTCCCAAATCATCCCACCTTCTCCCTCTCCCACAGAGTCCAAAAGACTGTTCTATACATCTGTGTCTCTTTTGCTGTCTCTCATACAGGGTTATGATGCTTGGGGCTGGTGCACTGGGATGACCCAGAGGGATGGTATGGGGAGGGAGGTGGGAGGGGGGTTCAGGATTGGGAACACGTGTACACCCATGGCAGATTCATGTTGATGCATGGCAAAACCAATACAATATTGTGAAGTAATTAGCCTCCAATTAAAATAAATAAATTTAAATTAAACATGTATACTGTCATGTAAGAGTTGAATCGCCAGTCCATGTCTGACGTCGGGTGCAGCATGCTTGGGGCTGGTGCATGGGGATGACCCAGAGGGATGTTGTGGGGAGGAGGTGGGAGGGGGGGGTCATGTTTGGGAACGCATGTAAGAATTAAAGATTTTAAAATTTAAAAAAAAAAATCTAAATCTTGATGAGCTCAACCTGGTGCTCATTTCTTGTCCAATGAACCGTGGCCCAGAGGGCAGAAATGTGTTGAGTAATTGTAACCTCCTTGCTGCGACAGGTGATGATGAGCACTGCTATTGGTCAGGAAGAAATTCTGATAGAAGGGGACATGACAAGAGATTGAGCATTCACCCTAATGCAAATCTCTGCTATAGTCAGCCTAGTGAAGAAAGAAGCTTCCTGTCTGTTGATTTATTTTTTAGTTCAAATTCCTTTTGTTGAAATTTAATTTATATGCTATGAAATTCACATTGTAATGTACAGTTTAATGATTTTTAAAGTAAATTTACAGGTCTGTGTAATAATCACCACAATTGAGTTTTAGAAAATTTCCATCACACCAAAAATTTCCTGGTCTTTTTATTGCAACCAACTCTTGCTACCACTTCTTGTCCCTGGAAACCACTGGTCTGTTTTTTGTTGCTTTAGATTTGTCTTTTCTAGAAATTTCATATAAATGGAATCATTCCTATGCAGTCTTTTGTGTCTGATTTCTTTCACTTAGCATAAGATTTCTGAGGTTCTTTTGCAGGGTAACATGTTCATTGTAGTGGTTTATTGCATTCTGACTCTGAATAATATTCCATTATATTGATGTATCATATTTTCTTGCTCCAGTCATCAATTGATGGGCACAGATATTTTAAAGACTTTTGGCTGTTAGAGTAATGATGCTAGGGATATTTGTGTACAGGTCTTTGCAGAGACTTATATTTTTATTGCTCTTGTATAGATACCTAGGAGTGGAATAATTGAGTTCTAAGGTTGGTATTTGTTAACTTTTCAAGAAACCACCAAAAGAACAGAATACAGGTATTTCCTTCTCTGTTTTCTAAAAGTGTTTTTATTGCATTGGTTTAATTTCTTCCTTAACTGTTGGATAGAATTTGCAGGTGAAGCAACCTGAGTCTGGGCTTTTTTTAATGGGAAAATTTAAATTGCTAATTCAATTTCTTTACCATATTATTCTATTCTATTTTTTTTTCTCGAGTCGGCTTTGGTAATTTATTTCTTTCATTGAATTTGTCCATTCAATCTAAGTTGTCCATTTGTTGGCATAAATATTTCAAATTCTACTATAATCTGGAAATTAGGGTAAGTCTATAGGGATGTTTCTTATATCATTATAGATTTGTTAATTGGTATTTCACTCTGTCCTCACCCCACCCCTTGGTCAGTTTAATAAAGGTTTACAAATTTTTATAAGTTTATATCCAACATTGGTGTTGGAGAAGATAAATTTATCTCCAACTGTGATGTTGGAGAAGACCCTTGAGAGTCCCTTGGACTGCAAGGAGATCCAACTAGTCAATCCTAAAGGAAATCAGTCCTGAATATTCATTGGAAGGACTGATGCTGAAGCTGAAGCTTCAGTACTTTGGCCACCTGATGCGAAGAACTGACTCATTGGAAAAAAACCCTGATGCTGGGAAAGACTGAAGGCAGGAAGAGAAGGGTATGACAGAGGATGAAATGGTTGGATGGTATCACCGACTTGATGGACATGAGTTTGAGCAAACTCCGAGAGCTGGCGATGGACAGGAAAGCCTGGCATGCTGCAGTCTATGGGATCGCAAAGAGTTGGACACGACTGAGTGACTGAATTTAACTGAAAAAATTTTAAGTCTTTCCAATTTTAGTTGCATTGATTTTTTGCAGTTGTTCTTATTTCTTCGATTCTGCTCTGATCCTTATTTTCTGAATTCTACCTCCTTTTGGACTTTTTTCTTTTCTTTTTCAACCTTCTTGAAGTGAAGCTTAGATTGTTGATTTTAGATCTTTCTTGTTTTCCCAAAATAGCACCGAAAGCTGTAACTTTCACTCTAAGCACTGCTTTTCCATACATTCTGATATGTTGTGCTTTTATTTCCAGTCAGTTTTCTAATTTTCCTTGTGATTTGCTTTTCATCCAAAGGTTATTTAGAAATAGGTTGTTCAACTTCTAAATATTTTATGATTTTCCCGTTATTTATTCCTGATTTATATTTTTTTGTTAAGATCAGTGAACATACTTTCTATTTCAATTCTTAATGAATTTCTTAATACTTATTTTATGTGGAGCATATGTCTGTCTTGGAAAATATGTCACATGATCTTGAAAAGAATTTGTGATCTGATGTTTCTTTAAAAGTCACTTAGGTCAAGTTACTTGAGATTATTAAAGTTTTCTAAGTACTGATTCTCTGCCTAGCTGTTTCATAAATTTCTGAAAAGGAGGTATTGAAATTTCTAATGAAACAGCTCGGCAGAAAATCAGTAAGTCCATAGTGTTAATTACAGTGTTAATAATGTTGCTATATATGATTTTATGCTTTCAAAAGAAAGACAATAAAAGACAAATTTAAATTAAAAAAATTAATACGTCTTTTCCATTTACTCATATATTTATGCTTCTGGGTTGCGGTCTTTCTTCTGGTAGATTTAATACCTTTCAGTCTTAAAACCTTTCTTTAGTATTTCTTGTAAGGCTGATATGCTAGAGATGAATGATCCTCTTACTTTATCTATTGAGGAATGTCTTTATTTTTGCCTTCATTTTTAAAGGACAGTTTTCTGAATGTAAAATTATCTTTGGCAGTTTTTCCTTTCAGGACTTCACATCATTTCACTACCTTCTGGGTCTCCATTTTTTTCAGATGTGAAATCAGCTTGTTATTCATATTGATGCCCCCTTGTATGTAATGAGTCCTTTTTCTCTTGTTCCTTTCAAGTTTTTCTGTTTGTCCTTGGCTTTCATAATTTGATTATGGTATGTCTTGGTGTAGATCTCTTTATGTTTGCCTTTCTTGAAGCTTGTTGAGCTTTGTAGATTTTTTGCAGTAATAGTTTTTCATCGAATAAGAGAAGTTTGGGACCCTCATTTCTTCTTATTTTTTAATGTTCATTTCTTTCCCTCTGGTATTTCCACTAAATGTATGTTGGATGCTTGATGCTGTCCCATAAGTCTCAAAAACTGTGTTCATTTTCTTTTCAATTTAGCTGATTGATCTTGGTTGGTCTTCAATTTAATTGAATTTTTCGTTTCAAATCTATTGTTAGTTTATATAGGTCATACTCAAGAATCTTCTTTTTGTGTGTGATTTCCATTTTTAAATCAGCCCTTGTATAGCTCTCATTTCCAGGTTTATCCCATTTAATGTTTACCTGGTCCACTCCTCATCCCAACTGAGACCAAAACCTCAGGTTGTTTAAGCCATAGGTTTTCCTCATTCATTTATAACCAAATTTTCTAGTTCACTGATAATGCCAATGTAACTTTAAGACTCTCTCCTCCACTGGTATCAGGCACACTCCCTATTCGCAAGGCCAGTCTTGAGTTAGGAATTGACAAACCTGGGAAGGACCATTTAAGATAGGAGCAACCCCTTGCAAGTAAGCCTTACACTTCAGAAAATTCAGAGTAGTTTTCTTTTTTTTTTTTTAATAAATATTTATCAGTTTGTTCACTTTTGGTTGATTTCAAGAGTTCTGAAATAGTTTTTTTTTTTAAACAAATTTATCCAGTTTAGTATCTGTTTTATGGTTGTAGAATTATGTACTGACCTATTCTTTATTCCATAGCCAGAGATCTATTGAATTTGGCAGGAATTCTATTTTCTGGATATTTAAACTATATTTCTTATTTACCGAAAAATAATTTGCTATTGTGATCTATAAAAAGACAGCAGTCATTTGAAAGTCTGGTTTTATGCCATCACTCTGCTAAGTGTTTTTCATATAAAAGATAAGTATTCACAACAGCTATCCTAGGTAGACTGTCTTCATTTTACAGGTGCAAATATTTAGGCTTAGAGAGGTAAATGATTTGTCCTTTTCTGTTGTTATTAAAAGTGTCATTGATTTTACCTGTATTGACTTTGACTTAGGTAGCTTGGGTATAGAAATGAATGTTCAAATGGAATTTTTAGACATTTTTATCTCAGTAAGTCAGTTAAATTAGACTCAACCACCATTTCTCAAGTACTTGTCAGCATCAAATGATGTTCTAGTTGCAAAGCATGAAGGACAGGGCAGCAGAGATATTACATGGTCCCCTCTCTCAAGGAATCAAGGGATTCATCATCACAAAAGAGAAGATAGATATTTTCAAACGACTGTAACACAGTTGACTGATAAGTGTTCTGACACAGTGATTCTCAAACCTAATGTATGTGCAAATTACAGATTAAACTGTAGATTTTGATTCAGTCAGTCTGAGTAGGGCCTGAGATTTCATATTTTTAGCAGGTTTTCAGATGATAATGATACTACTGATATATAGATCACACAGTAAAAAGCAAAACTCGCATAGATGTAAGCTGGGAATTATTAGAGCACACAGAATTCATGGTTTTGTTTTTGTTTTTAAATTTGCTGTGGTTAGTTGAGGAAGAAAACTTCATTTCTGAATGATAAATAGTCTGCTCTTGGAATGATGTCAGGATCATGGTAGCATATGATGCTCTGTTTGTCTCTCTCGTTCAATGTACTACTAATAAAACATCCATAACACAACAAAGCTTCCTCTGTCCAACATGCCAGGATGCCAGAGAGTTCCACACATCTGTCCATCTAAGGGTGAATGGACTGGAACAACAGAGGAAGCAGAACTGATGAAACAGCAGAGGTCGTACTCATGATGCCAGCCCTCTGGCCATGGCAAATGATCCCACAGCCCCAGAGAGCCCACCTGCAGCAGGAGAGGCAGAATGCATGACTTCAGAATCCCAACTGCTGTGGCACCCCCAGGGAACCAGGCAATGGTGGAGGCAAAGGGCCTTCCAATCATGGTGGTGCCTGCGATTCTGGCCTTCCCCCATGTGTGGCAGTGGCACACTTGAGCCTGACAACCCCAGATGCAGTGGGGCTGCTCATGACCCATGTTTTTCCCCCTGGCCACGGTGGTAGTGCCCGCAATCCAGGTGACCTTGGATACAGTGGAGGCCCTGTATCCTGGTGGCCCTGGTGGTGATGCTAGTAACAGCAGTGACAGTGGCAGCCGCAAGGCATCAGCAGGCCCTGAGGCAGAGGCTGGGAAGGTGGAGAAGTGCCCACCCTCAAATGTAGCCAGAGGCTGCTCCGGTAAGAGAAACTAAAAACCTGTGCTATACTGGACTCTGTATCAGACCAATCACTAGTAAGGGGATTGAAACAGTAATCAAACCTCTCAAAAACAAAAGTCCAGGCCTAGACAGCTTCACAAGTGAAATTCTACCAAACATTTAAAGACAATGTGATAACTCTCCTTCTCAAACTCATCCAAAAATTTTATGAGAAGGGAATGCTTATTTTACAAGGCCAACATTACCTTGATGCCAAAGACTAAGCAAGAACAACACACAAAAAATAAAATTACAGGCCAATATCTCTGATGAACATAGATGCAAAAATCTACAACAAAATATTCAGTTCAGTTCAGTTCAGTTCAGTCGCTCAGTAGTGTCCGACTCTGCGATCCCATGAATTGCAGCACGCCAGACCTCCCTGTCCATCACCAACTCCCGGAGGTCACTCAAACTCACATCCATCGAGTCGATGATGCCATCCAGCCATCTTATCCTCTGTCCCCTTCTCCTCCCACCCCCAATCCCTCCCAGCATCAGAGTCTTTTCAAATGAGTCAACTCTTCGCATGAGGTGGCCAAAGTACTGGAGTTTCAGCTTTAGCATCATTCCTTCCAAAGAAATCCCAGGGCTGATCTCCTTCAGAATGGACTGATTGGATCTCTTTGCAGTCCAAGGGACTCTCAAGAGTCTTCTCCAACACCACAATTCAAATTCTTCGGCACTCAGCGCTTTCTTCACAGTCCAACTCTCACATCCATACATGACCACTGGGAAAACCATAGCCTTGGCTAGACGGACCTTTGTTGGCAAAGTAATGTCTCTGCTTTTGAATATGTTATCTAGGTTGGTCATAACTTTTCTTCCAAGGAGTAAGTGTCTTTTAATTTCATGGCAGCAATCACCATCTGTAGTGATTTTGGAGCCCCCCAAAAAAGTCTGACACTTTCCACTGTTTCCCCATCTATTTCCCATGAAGTGATGAGACCAGATGCCATGATCTTCGTTTTCTGAATGTTGAGCTTTAAGCCTACTTTTTCACTCTCCTCTCTCACTTTCATCAAGAGGCTTTTTAGTTCCTCTTCACTTTCTGCATATCTGAGGTTATTGATATTTCTCCCGGCAATCTTGATTCTAGCTTGTGCTTCTTCCAGCCTAGCTTTTCTCATGATGTACTCTGCATAGAAGTTAAATAAGCAGGGTGACAATATACAGCCTTGATGTACTCCTTTTCCTATTTGGAACCAGTCTGTTGTTCCATGTCCAGTTCTAGCTGTTGCTTCCTGACCTGCATACAGGTTTCTCAAGAGGCAGGTCAGGTGTCCTGGTATTCCCATCTCTTTTGGAATTTTCCAGTTTTTTGGGATCCACACAGTCAAAGGCTTTGGCATAGTCAATAAAGCAGAAATAGATCTTTTTCTGGAACTCTCTTCCCTTTTTGATGATCCAGCAGATGTTGGCAATTTAATCTCTGGTTCCTCTGCCTTTTCTAAAACCAGCTTGAACATCTGGAAGTTCACGGTTCACGTATTGCTGAAGCCTTGCTTGGAGACTTTTGAGCATTACTTTACTAGCGTGTGAGATGAGTGCAATTGTGCGATAGTTTGAGCATTCTTTGGCATTGCCCTTCTTTGGGATTGGAATGAAAACCGACCTCTTCCAGTCCTGTGGCCATTGCTGAGTTTTCCAAATTTGCTGGCATATTGAGTGCAGCACTTCAACAGCATCATCTTTCAGGATTTATTAGCAAACCAAATATAATGCATTAAAAAGATCGTGTAAAATGATGAATGGGGTTTATTCCAGGCTTGCAAAAATGATTCAACATTTTCAAATCAATCAACATGATACAACACAGTAACGAAATGAAGGATAAAAATCAAATAATCATCTCAGCAGATGCAGGAAAAGCACCCAACAATATTCAATGTCCATCTATGTTAAAAAATATTTAATAAAATTGTGAAGTGGGGAATGGCTATCCACTCCATTATTCTTGCCTGGGAAAATCCCATGGACAGAGGAAACTGGTGGGCTATCGTCCACGGAGTCTCAAAGAGTCGGACATGATTTAGTGACTAAACAACAACAACAAGTAGTACGCTTCAACATAATAAAGGCCATCTATGACACATCCACAGCTAACACCATACTCAGTGTTGCTGTTGTTTGATCACTCAGTTGTGTCCAACTCTTTGTGACCCCATGGACTGTGACATGCCAGGCTTCCCTGTCCTTCACCATCTCCTGAAGCTACCTCGAACTCACGTGCATTGAGTCAGTGATGCCATCCAGCCATCTCATCCTCTGTTGTCCCCTTCTCCTTTTGCCTTCAGTCTTTTCTAGCATCAGGGTCTTTTGCAGTGAGTCGGCTCTTAACATCAGGGGTGTGTGTGTGTGTGAAATTGCATCAGTCATGCCAGACTGTTTGTGACTCTATGGATTATAAGTCCCCCTGTGGGGCTCCTCAGTCCATGGGATTCTTCAGGGAAGAATACTGGAATGGTTTGCCTTCCTCTCCTCCGGGGGATCTCCCTGACCCAAGGATTGAACTCGGGTCTCTTAACATCTCCTAAATTGGCAGGCAGGTTCTTTACCACTACTGCCACCTGTAAAGCCCCTTTCACATCAGGTAGCCGAAGTATTGGAGCTTCAGCTTCAGCAGCAATCCTTCCAAAGATATTTAGTGTTGATTTCCTTTAGGATTGACTGGTTTGATTTCCTTGCCGCCAAGGGACTCTCAAGAGTTTTCTCCAACACCACATTTTGAAAGCATCAATTCTTTGGTGCTCAGCCAAAGAATTTCATACTCAATGATGAAAACCTGAAAGCTACCCCTCTAAAATCAGAAACAAGACAAGGATGGCCACTCTTACTACTCTTATTTAATATAGTATTGAAAGTCCTAGTCAGAGCAATTAGATAAGAAGAAGAAATAAAAGACATCTAAATTGGAAAGAAAGACATTAAGCTGTTACTATTTGAGGATGACATAATTTTATTCAGAGAAAATCTGAAGACCTCACTGAAAAGCTATTAGAATAGTAAACAGAAAACATAAATTTGCAGTAAATTTGCTATCAGTATAAAACAGTTGTGTTTCTATACACTAACAACAAAAGTGAAGAGAGAAATTAAGGAAACAATTCATTTACCATTGCAAAAACAGCAAGAAATACCTGTTGCTGTGAAGTTGCTCAGTTGTGTCCGACTCCTTGTGACCCCATGGACTGTAGCCTGCCAAATTCCTCCTTCCATGGCATTTTCCAGGCAAGAATACTGGAGTGGGTTGCCATTTCCTTCTCCAATTTAACCAAGGAAATGAAAAACCTGTGCATGAAAATTATGAAGGTCTTCTTGAAAAAAACTGGAGAAGACGCACAAAAAAATGGAAAGGTATTCTGCACTCATTGGAAGAATTAACATTGTTAAAAATAACATACATATGATATATTTTTCACATATCTAGGAACTTTGAAGTATTATGGTGAATTTTTAATCTTAAGGATTCTGTTAAATTTTTCACCTCTTAGGAGATAGATAGTTTAAGTTTGTTCTATAATTCTGCTTTTATAGAATATTTTTAACTTTGTTGCTAAAAATCTTGTGCTTTTTTCCGAAGTCCACATTACCTTTCAACTGTCCTCTCCTCTGCAATATGTAGGTGAAATGAGTGAAAGGAGTATGTCTGTTCGTCTCTTCATTATGCTTGTGCTTGGTCAAACATGGAAATAAATAAGTGAAAACAAAAACTCAATCTCTCACCTCCCACTCCATCCCACCCCTCTAGTTTGTCACAGAGCACCAGTTTGAGCTCTCTGAGTCAATTATCCAAATGAAAACAAAAACAAAAACAAAAACAAACTACGCACATTGAGTTCTAACCACTGAGATGCTAGGGGATTCATCAGTTTTTGTAAATAAAGTTTTATTGTAACACAGCCACAAGATTAAAAAAAAAAAAAGCCCAAACTCAACCTAATCTCCACACAAGTGATTGTGTATATGTATATTATATATGAAAGTTGTTAAGAGAGTAAATCCTAAGAGTTTTTATCATAAAGAAAATTTTTTTCCTATTTCTTTAATTTTATATCTACATGACATGATGGATGTCATGTTTGCTCACCAAACTTATTGTGGTAATCGTTTGATGATGTGTGTAGTTTTGTTTAATGGAAGGAACAATGTTCATATCTATTATTAGAGATACAATTTAATAATTTAAGTTTCAGGAAACCAAAAATAAAGCACATTTTCTGTGTAAGGTGGTCTCCCCGATAGCTCAGCTGATAAAAGAATCCTCCTGCAATGCAGGAGACCCTGGTTCGATTCCTGGGTTGAGAAGATCTGCTGGAGAAGGGATAGGCTACCCACTCCAGTATTCCTGGGTTTCTCTGGTGGCTCAGCTGGTAAAGAATCTGTCTGTGATGTGGGCAGACTTGGGTTCAATCCCTGGGTTGGGAGGATCCCCTGGAGAAGGGAAGGGCCCCGTGTATAGTCCATGGGGTTGGAAAGAGTAGGACACTGACTAAGCAACTTTCACTTTCACTATTTTTTTTCCTTTGTAAGGTAAGACATTGTGGGAAAGAAAATTCACATTGGCATTTTATTTATATTGAATTAACAGAAGTTTAAGATGTTTAGATATAAGATTCCAATGTTTCAGCTATTCATGACATTTACTTTATCTTTTAGCAGTAAATTAAACTGAAAAATAAAATTATTTTTTGGCCATTTTGATATCTCTTAATATGTTACCTAAAATGTTATAAGGATTGTTGAATTATTGTTAGCAAGATTCATTTTAAGACAGGAATAATCTTTGTTCTGTGTTACTTAAATATATATACTTGAATGATAATTTTATATAAAATTAATACTATTGCTTTCCGATATTTTTCAAAATATAAGGTATAAACTATAAATTTTAACCACTTTTGAAATAAATAATATTTTGTTGTAGGGAATTTAAAATTAGGTTAAATTGGATTACTTTACTTAAAAAGATATTTGTTAAAGTACAGGTATTTCTGGAAAAATGAAACATCACCATTGGCTTAATTTCCTTTTTCTTTTTCTTGATAAATCAATTTTATTCAGGTTTAATTTATGAAACACAAAATGTACCCATTACTTCTGTGTTCACATTGTTTAAAAATTTTAACATACAAACAATATAAAATGTTACCATCTTAACCATTTTTAAGTGTACAGTTCAACAGTGATAAGTATGTTCATATCATTATGTAAAATGCACTCCTTTGAAGTATGGAGTTTAATTAGTTCTGAAAATATGTTTGTCAATACACTTGTGTAACCTCCAGTATAAATTAATACACAGTATTTCTATCACTCCCCCCAAATTTTCCTTTGTGCCTGTTTATGATCTTCACTAACTGCAAATCAAGTAATAACACAAGAAGGCAACAGGTCCTGGCAAGGATTTGGTGTAAACGGAACCTTTGTACACTGTGGGAAAGTAAATTGGTTCAGCCACTATGGAAAATAATATGAAGTTTTCTCAAAATATTAAAAATAGATCTACCATTCAATTAGACAGTTCTACCCCTGAATATATACCCAAGGAAAATTAAAGAGGGTTTTGAAGAAGTAGGTACAATCCTATGCGGCATCACTCACAATATGGAAACAACCTAAATGCCAGTCAGTGGGTGAATGGATAAAAATGTTGTGGTTTTTATACACAATGAAGTATCATGCAGCCATGAGAAAGGGGGATATCCTTTGGCCATTGTGACAACATGGCTGGTCCTTGAACACTTTACTTGAGATATGTCAGACAGAGACAGAAAAATACTGTGTGATATCCTCTATATGTAGACTCACAAAAGTCAAACTCATAAAAAACAGTGAGTAAGGTGGTGTTTACCAGGGTATAGCAGAGTGGGAGGATAAGAGTGTTGTTGTTTAAGGATACAAGCTCATAACAAGTGGTGAATAAGCCATGGAGATCTAATGCACAGTATAGTGAATATAGACAACAATTGTGTATTATAAATATGAATTTCTTTTTAAAAATGAGGAGTGCTTAAGTCTATAAAGGCTTTTTGATGATCCTTGGGAAAATTTGGAGCTGATGCCATAGGTCTATATATGGATAGTAATATGTGTGCATAGGTCATATTAGTCATTTTTCATACATAAATTTATTAATTCAGTGTAAAATAACACTGGCTAATTTGATGTTCACTGATTTATTCCATAGCCAGATTACAATGAATCTTAATAGATTTACAAAAGGTCATAACTGGAAAGTGTCAATGTAGTCTTAGCTATTTAAATAGGTAACTAGATGAAAATTTTAAAATAGGGATATTTCCATGGGAGAGTATAAAATAACCATTTCTGATCCCTGCTGAATTTTGCTTCTGTCTTGAGAACATTTGTTTAAGAAGAAAGACCTATTCCTTGTGTACCTAATACCAGGTTTTCTGCAAGTCTCTGAAGGGTTTGCATCTTCCCTCGAGGATTTATCTGGTTCAAGCTCAGATGGGATCCATACTCCTGCAGTTTTAGGCAAATCAAGGTTATTGCAGTTAAGAAGCCCTTCAGAAAATAGGACCTTCCTGGGACTTGCCTGTTTTGTTCTTCCAGCCACGTGAAGGCATTTGACAAGGTCTTTGAATTCTTTTTTTTCCCCTTATTATTTATTTTAATTCTGTAGCTCTCTCTGTCCCCTGAAACACCTTATTTTTGTGTTATTTTTCTATATTACTATTTGCCAGGCACTGTAGTAACTGTACAGAGACTTAAGAAGACATGATGTTTTTTCTTCTGTGAACTTTATGGTATAGATAGACATCAAAAAATGATTCAAAATCGATATTTGTGTGGGCTTGTAAAGATCTCAGAATAAGAAGAGGATACAAAGAATGGACACCTCATGCAGCTAGGGGAGGAAGGCAAAGAGGGGTTCCTGAACCTGTGGGAGTAACTTGGGGTGAATCTAGAAGGGGAGGAAGGGGTCTGCCAGGCAAAGGAGGTAACAGAGGAGGGAGGGCCTTCCTGGTATCTCATGAGCAAAGTCGTGACCAAAAGAACTTGGAGTTTGATAGGGCACTTCCTGATGTGCACTTTGAGACTTAATACTTTCTAAAGATGTTCTATCACCAAGGAAATACTCATTACTGCTTATTCAGACTCCCTCGACATCAACTATATTTAGTTCTTTAGCCATGATGTGGACAAAATAGCTCATCTATCTACTTGGGGTCGATATAGTGGAAAGGCTATGAGTTATTAGAATTATACACACCTGGGGTCACTTCCCAGCTCTGCCACCCACTCACCATGTAACCACAATCAAGTTATTTAAACCCTCAAAACTTTATCACTAAAACAATGATAAAAATAGTTAACACTTTAGAGTTGACTTGAGGATTAAATGATATGTTTTTAAGATACTTAGATAATGGGAGCTCAAACTAGTCATTCAGTAGATGGCAACTGTCACTATTATATGGCTGATATAAAATGGCAATTTATATTTTAAAATATTGAACAAAATGCATTGAATTTTGCTAGTTGTAGAATAATGAAACCATGATTTAATATATATAAATTACTTAGGCTGACGTTGAGCTTTTTATTCCTATCTTCTTTTTTTTTATAGACAAAATCACAATTATTATCCAATGTATTGGATGCTGCCCATCGGTTTATAAAGGAAGTTAATCCAGATGAACCCAAAGGAGAGAATTGTTCTACAAAAGAGACTGGTAAAAGCCAGCAGAAAATTGAGTCTCCTGTTCTGCAGGGGAGCATGTCTCAGGTAAATGGAGAAAAATACAGTAGACATTTTCTGTCATACATGATCATGGAGACTGTCATTCACATACTAGAGGTTTAGAGTTTTAAAGATTTGATCACATTCTTGTTTAATATGAATTTGTTTTCTTATTAATCAAAAACATTTTTACTGTAAAAATACTTTTGAGGAGATTGCTTTCATTTCACTGGTTTTTTGAGGAATGATCTTTTGACTATATTGCTTTCCAGGCATTTTCACCACATCAGGAAATGAATATTTGAGAGAAACATAAGAAAATAACACAATGCAATATAGCAATTTTATTTTAATCAGAATCTCAGGGAGACTAAAAATACAAAACCTTTCCAAGTGTTTTAAGTGACAGGCAATTTCACAGTTATTTAAAATCAGATTTATAACAAATTTTGTGGTTATTCAAATTGATTACTGATCCTAGATAAGCTTATATCTACTCATGTCGGTATTTTAATAATAGACTTGTATTGATTCTTTAGCAGGAAACAAATTTCCTCAAATTTTGATCCTTGTAATAATCCTCATTCTTTGAGATGTCACTCACCTTTTCACATGGGCTTTCCTGATATCTCAGATGGTAAGGAATCTGCCTGCCGTGAGGGAGACCCAGGGTTCAATCCCTGGGTCAGGAAGATGCCCAGGGGAAGGTAATGGCAACCCACTCCAGTATTCTTGCCTGGAAAATTCCATGGACAGAGAAGCCTGGTGGCCTAGAGTCCACGGGAATACAGAGTCAGACATGAATACACTTTCACTTTCACCTTTTCAGTGTAGTTCAGAAATAGTGACTCGGCAAAAGTCGCACGCACACAGCTTGTTACTTTATGACAGAGTCTGAACTTTAGTCTGTTGAGTTTCAAACCCTCGCTGAACTTTAGTCTGTTGAGTTTCAAACCCTTGCTCAGAGAACATAAAAGAAAATGTTCTGTGTTAGTAAGGTCTTTTTACAGCAGAGAAACTATACTTGAGTTGTCTAGAAAGAATAGCATTCTGGTGGGGATTTCACTAGTAGACCTGCCAAGGGTGCTTGTGAAGAATCATTGAGTGAGTTATAGCTTTATGATTAGAATAATAATATGTTAAGGACCAACCATGTGCCAAACACTGTTCTATGTATTTTATGTGTATTATCTCTTTTTTATCTTTTTTAATTTTTTCTGTTTACAAATGAGAAAATTATGTCAAAATATAGTTTTTTAATTGCCCAAGATATCATTGATTGTGGAACTTCAGTTTCAACTCAGGCCTTATAACTCCAAATTACCTGTTTTTGATCACTACCCAGAGGCTGAGATTTTAAGGATTTTGCATTTATGCTTGTCATTTTATCTAACTTATCCTACCAATAAAAATAATAATAAATCAATAGCCTCACATTTATTAAATATCATATGCTAGGCATTGAGCTTAATCCTTTAGTTGCTTTATCTTACCCTATAAGTTTTGCATTATTATTATCTCATTTAACAGATGAGAAAATCAGAGAGGATTTATGTTACTAGCTGTAGTAAAAAGCTATAGGGCTTACTCCTTTGCCTGAACTTTTAATCCCTAAATTAAATGCTGCCTCTTGTCCCCATCAGTAACTGTGTCTGCTCTATAGACCCTCCACCTCTGGTCTTAACCTAGAAACTATTAATTCAGTGGTTTTATCCAGGAGTGCACAGTAGAATCAACTGGGAAACATTAGGGAAGCGCATGTGACTGAGTTCAGCATCTCTGTGGGTGGTCCAGTCATGAGCTTTTAACACCTGCTCATTCTGTTGAGTACTCCTGGTTGGGCATTATTACTGCTGTCAACCTGTATATGGTGCACACATTAAAGAAGTACCCCTGTCTTATGCTTGGTACTCCTCTGTGCTGAAGAGCAGAGTTTTTCCAACTGCAATAAACGTCAAAAGTACTGCATGAGCTTTTTGAAAATGTGTATTCTTGGCTTGCCACTCAAACTTGGATTTTTTTACATTTAGGTTAGGGCCCAGGAATCTGATTTTTATTTATTTACTTTTTAGGACTAAATGTTTTATTTATTTTGTTTTAAACTTTAAACTTTTAATTTTGTATTGAGATATAGCCTGTTAATAATGTTGTGGTAGTTTCTGGTGAACAGTGAAGGGACTCAGCCATCCATATACACGTATCCATTCTCCCCCAAACTCCCCTGACATCCAGGCCAGCACATAAAATTGAGCAGTTCCATGTGCTATAAAAAAAGGTCCTTGTTGGTTAACCATCTTGAATATAAGTGTATACATGACCTTCCCAAAGTCCCTAAGTATCCCATCCCCCTGCCCCGGGCAACCATAAGTTCATTTCCTAAGTCTGTGAGCCTCTTTCTGTTTTGTAAGTAAGTTCATTTGTATCACTTCTTTTTAGATTCCACGTATGATGGATGTCATATAATATTTTTCCTCTCTGTCTGACTTATTTCACTCAGTATGACACTCTCTAGGTCCATCCATGTTGTTGCAAATGGCATTATTTCACTCTTTGTAATGGCTAATAAGGAATTTGATTTTTAATTGGCTTACCCAGCAACTTGAATGCCTGGAAGAATCAAAATGATGGATTCAGGCCAGTGGATATCTTTGGAAAGGAGTGCAGTTCCTGAAAACTTTCATTTTAGAGACCGAAACCTGAGCTTGAAATACTGACTCTGGTTTTCTTGCAGCTTATAGTTTTGTAACATTGGGCGATTTACTTAGCTTTCCTTTCCTTTCCTTTTCTGGAAAGTGGGGATATTAAAACATATTTTGCAGGGGTATTGGCCTAGAGGGGTCACATATGACATCTGAAACATTTAAGAGTGAATATACCATCCTCTGGCTTTTTCCTGTCCTGTCACTGCTGTGTGGAAACCAAGTATTCCATAGGCATAGCTGCAAAATGCAAATGTCTTGTATCTCTTATTCACTGCTCGAAAGGGAGCTGCCCTGGAGAGCTTCTGTAATCATTGGAACACTCAACTCATTTTGTATAAAGCACTGAGTTTTTACTGCTTCTTCATGAGTGTAGTGCACGCGTGCGTGCGTGCACACACACACACTCACACACGCTGCTTACTACTGAATACCTGTAAATACCTTCTCACATACTCAGGACTCAGTATTTCCAAGCTAAATTCATCACCTCTTCTCCCAACCTATAGGTATTACTGTTGGTGACAGCTCTCTTCAAGCTTTTCAAACTAGCAAAAACAGTTATTTTCTATAATCATTTATCTTCTTCCTTTGCACTTCCAGTCAGTTACCATATCTTAAAACCATCTGAAAACCCTTGAGTATTTGGTCACTTCTATTCTTACTACTCTTCCAGATACTAAAATTAACAATTTCTTAGAGAGCAAAAGGTTATAAAGTGAAAAGGGCATTTAATTCTCTCCCCTTCTGGAAGTTAATAATAATTTCAATTTTGTAGGTATGCATTAACACAAATACTAATATGTTGTATGTTGCTATGCAAACAGACTTTTTACTTTTAACAATATACTGTTGTTATTCATATAAGTATATCCCACAGCCTTTGCATTCTATATGAAAGTGAAAGTTGCTCAGTCCTGTCCGACTCTTTGTGAGACTCTTTGCAAAGCCCTGGATTGTGGCCCTCCAGGCTCCTCTGTTCATGGAATTCTCCAGGCAAGAATACTGGAGTAGGTAGCCATTCCCTTCTCCAGGGAATCTTCCCAACCCAGGGATTGAACCCAGGTCTCCTGCATTGCAGGCAGATTCTTTACTGTCTGAGCCACCACGGAAGCCCAAGAATACTGGAGTGAGTAGCCTATCCCTTCTCGAGGGGATCTTCCCGACCCAGGTGTAGAACTGGGGTCTCCTGCATTGCAGGTGGATTATTTACCAGCTGAAATACTCCATTTATTAGACATGAAATAACTTTTTAAGCTATGTTTTCTGTTGCTCAGTATTTATACTGTTTCAAATCTTTTGCAAGTATGAACTATAGTACAAAGAATAATTTTGAAAAATATTGTTTTGTATATGTATGTGTGTGTGTGATAAAATCCTAAAATTCCTAGATGAAGAGGGTTATATGTTTGTAATATTGATATTGACAAATGGATGTGGATTTTAATTAGTTTCCTTGCATTTGAACTCACTATTCTCCAATTTCTTTCTCTCCCACACTATTGTGTGGGATTCTACAGTAGCTTTGCATTTCCAATATACTTAAGTGTAATTTTCTCTGGATGCTGGGGGGGATCCTTCACAATCTGCCTCTGTTCATCTTTCTACCCTTAATATTTTCTTATATCCCACTTTTTGCTCTGTGAATTTCCCTGGTGGCCCAGATGGTAAAGAATCTGCCTGCAATGCAGGAGACCCAAGTTCAATCTCTGGGTTGGGAAGATCCCCTGGAGAAGGGAATGGCCACCCACTCTAATAGTCTACCCACTCTATTATTCTTTTGCTCTGGAATACTGCCCTTGCCACTTTTTGCCCGTGGGACTCTTGTTTCTCTGAGTTAAATTTTTGTTCTTTGCTTCTGTTTCTGTTGTGGACTTAGTAACCTGTGTTTCATGGCAATGACTGGCATAGCGTTTGTAGGTTCCAGATGCTCTTTGTTTATGTTGAATTTTATATATGCACATGTTTAACAATCTTCCCCCAATTGTTCTCTAACAATGTGCATATTTATTTTGCAGTTAAGGGCTGAACATAGTGGATTCTACTGTTGTATCTAGAAGGTACACAGTGGAGCCTTAGCAATTTGATCAGTGTAGGTAATCCACACTTTATAATTCAGAACTGTTGTGGAATTTATTTTGCTTTAGTTCCCCAATTTTGCTGTTTCCTCTGATTCACTGGATAACTGCCAAGTCGTACCTTCATTTTCTTTTATGTATTCACAGTAAATCTATATTTTGTACTGAATTCTCCTTTCTCTCCAGCATTATACTGAAAAGCAGGCAATGTTTTCTATACATTAATTGATATGTCCATTCATTCAACTGACTTTTAATGAGCACCTGCTTTGTGGCAGTTACTGCTCTTGGCCCTGAGGAAACAGTCAACATTCTTGATCCCATTACATTCTAATGGGGAGAGATCAGCAGTAAACACATGTAGAGTAAATTCACATGGATGTAAGTTAGTGGGGGAAAAATAAAATAGATAAGGGATCTGAGAGTGGGGGAAATGACTTTGTTTTTATGTCATCAGTAAGGTCATTGCTTATTCTCTGATCAGGTGACATTTGAGCCACCTGATGCGAAGAGCCAACTATTAGAAAAGACCCTGATGCTGGGAAAGATTGAAGGCAGGAGGAGAAGGGGACGACAGAGGGACAAGATGGTTAGATAAGTAGGGTTAGATGCAAGGCCACCTGATGCAAAGATGAAATGAGTGGAATGACTGTATGAAAATATGGAGAAGGATCATTTCAGGCAGTAACTACAGCTAGTATGAGGCCCTCAAGTGGAATATGCTTGATGGGCTCCTAGAATTGTAAGAAGAGAAGTTTGGCTGGAACAGGGTGAATGAAGGGGAGAACTGGAGAAAGTGGAGTGAAAGGCAGGGGAAAACAGGCTTGTGTACAACCTTGTAAGTCCTGGTAGGAACTGAGGTTTTCACAGTCTTGGAGGGTTTGGCGCAGAGGAACCACCTCAGATTTACATGGTAATGAAACTGCTCTTTCTGCTGTGGGGAGGTTGCAGGGAGCAGGAGATTGGAGAAGTAGGGTTAGATGCAAGGCTGCCACTGCTTTCCAGAGAAAACCCTCATGAATAACATAGTGACAGATCTTCAGTCCTGTAGGCTTTAGATTTAATATCTTCCAAAGATACCATCTATAACTGTCTATAGAGTTTTAAAGAAATCAGAAAGGCACATAAATAAGTACAAATAAAAAACATTTGAAGTGAAAAAAAAAAAAGGTGTGATTTCACAATGCTCAGTAATCAATACTACCTGTACTTTAAGGTACAGAACATTTGGTAAAGCACACTTAAGATACACTGTTAATCGGTTTAGGTAGAAGATCTAACAACAAAAAGAGAAGAATGTGCAAATCCAAGAGACAAGCCCTTGTGTGAAGTGCCTTTCAATGAAGAAGCTTCTGCCCAGTCCTTTCAGAAAGTTTTAAGTCAGTGGAGAACTGGACATCAGGATGACAATGAGCCACAGAACTTATGTGCAGCAAAATCAGGTATCGTGTTTTTTTTTTTAAATAAAGTGAATGCTTTAAAATAAAGCTGATTTTATCTCCATTCTCTGTGACTATAAATGCAGTGTTCAGAAGCTATTAACATTGAGATAGTAGTTTGATACAACTCTTCAAATGTGTAGTCACTGTGTGACCATGGGTTTAGTGGTTTATTATTTATAGAACCCTGAATGGGCCTCTTTGCCTTTTCATAAGTCTTTTTGCCTTATGGCAGAAAGCAAAGAATAACAAAAGAGCCTATTGATGAAAGTGAAGGAGGAGAGTGAAAAAGTTGGCTTAAAACTCAACATTCAGAAAACTAAGATCATGGCATCTGGTCCCATCACTTCATGGCAAATAGATAGGGAAACAATGGAAACAGTGGCAGACTTTATTTTTCTGGGCTCCGAAATCACTGCAGGTGGTGACTGCAGCCATGAAATTAAAAGACGCTTGCTTCTTGGAAAAAAAGCTATGACCAACCTAGACAGCAAATTAAAAAGCAGAGACATTACTTTGCCAACAAAGTTCCATCTAGTCAAAGCTTTGGTCTTTCCAGTAGTCATGTATGGATGTGAGAGCTGGACTATAAAGAAAGCTGAGTGCCAAAGAATTGATGTTTTTGAACTGTGGTGTTGGAGAAGACTCTTGAGAGTCCCTTGGACTACAGGGAGATCCAATCAGTCAATCCCAAAGGAAATTAGTCCTGAGTATTCATTGGAAAGACTGATGCTGAAGCTGAAACTTCAATACTTTGGCCACCTGATGCAAAGAACTGACTCACTGGAAAAGACCCTGATGCTGGGAAAGATTGAAGGCAGGAGCAGAAGGGGAGGACAAAGGATGAGATGGTTGGATGGCATCACCGACTCAATGGACATGAGTTTGAGTAGGCTCTGGGAGTTGGTGATAGGCAGGGAAGCCTGGTGTACTGCAGTCCATGGGGTCTCCAGAAGTCAGACACGACTGAGTGACTGAACTGAACTGAACTGAATGGGCCTTGGGGATATATTTGCCTTTGTTTCCTGTATAAATTCAGACTGTCAAATGAATAGAGTTGGATTCTTTCAGTTCCTCCTCTTCTAGCAGAAAGTTTTTGTTAGAACAACTGTTCCTTTATTGAACTGTAATTACAACATATAAAACAGGAGGATCTATGAGACAGCAAAGTAAATAATTTTTTTTTACGTGTGTCTTGAGAAATATATTTCAAGGACTGCTGTGAAGTTCAGGGGGATAATTAATTTGTCTTTTGTTTTTCTTTCTTTTTGAAGAAATATTTCTTGTTTTTATTTTTCCTTGGTGATTTTTATAACCATATGCTAGACATTGAAGATCTGGATGACTGAAGTGTACAGAGTCCTTGCTTTGTTTCCCAGGATCTTTTGAGGGAAATCATACTTTAAGAAGTATTCAATTTATTAATTTTATTACTCAGAATCTTTTTGTGAGGCTTCCGATTGCTTTTCATTAAAGATAAAATGCTAGATAATAAATTTAAATCCTGTAGCTTAGTTGAAAGTGTTCAATTTTGTGGTTTCTATTTTCACTCTTTTTTCCAATGAGGTAACTCTCCTGTTTACTGCTCTTTTGAGACATAGTTTAATTCTTAATGTCAAATATCATACACCTTCTTCACAATTAGAATTGAATTTTCTTCTTAATGATGTTCTTTCTTTCAAATATATTCCTTACATTTGTTCATCATACATCAATTTTGTTAATATTTCCAAGATTTTGTTTGTATACCCTGTTTTAGTATGTACCCCAGTAGTACTCTCAATGGCTCTTATTTTATATGCTCTTTTTCTGTGTTTTCACATTTTTATTTACTTTTTTACTTTTCTACTTTGAAAGGGACTATCTTCTATAGAAATACTTTTATGATTGGTGCACTTTGAAGACATAGTACTTAAAAATGATAGAAGAACTGATGTGTTGTAGCTTTCCTCTATAGGCTAAAGATTGTGGATGGAGATGTTTAGATGGAATTGACTGCCTAATTTCAAAGGAATCATAGCAACCTGGAATGGTAGAGGCCAGAAGTTGGTATTTAATTATTGAAGTTTTAGTGAAAAAATTACCAAAATAAGGGATAAGAAAGACTAGTAATTGATTGTTTCCATTCACAGTGATCTGTGATACTAATTGGAGTACATAAGAATGAAAAAAATTTGTACATTCTCCTGTTTTTTCTGAGTAGAAAATTTCTATCTGATGCAGAGACCCATCTTAAGTTACTGTATTGGGAATTCAGAGTTTTTATAAAGTTCCCAGCCCTAAGCCAGGCCACAGATCTGAGGCCCATTGAGATAGATGCTGGGTCCTTTTGCAAGGTTGTTTGTAGTGTGGCCACAGGGTATACTATGCATCTTCCTCTATAACTTCACTACAGAATTTACTTACAGCTATTTACCAGGAAAGTAAAAGTGTGAAAGTGGAAGTGTTAGTTGCTCAGTTATGTTCAACTCTTTGGACTGTAGCCCGCCAGGCTCCTCTATCCATGGAATTCTCCAGGCAAGAATACTGGAATGGGTAGCCATTACCTTCTTCAGGGGATCTTCCTGACCCAGGGATTGAACTCTGGTCTCCTGCATTGCAGGCAGATTCTTTACTGTCTGAGCCACCAGAGACACCACCAGAATAAACATGCAGTGAGGAAAGACAATGCCCAAACTTCCAGAGGGGTTATTAGACCCTGGGTCTGAACTGACAGTTATCTCTGGAGACCCTTAGTGCCATCATAATCCACCAGTCAGTGTTAGAGATTTATAGAAGTAGAGTGGTAGATGGAGTCTTGTCTTTATTCTATCTCATAGTGCATGGGCCAGTGGGACCATTATGTGGTTATTTTCCCAGTCTTGATTATATAATGGGAACGGATATACTTAGTAACAGTAATAATGCCTATACTGATGGTCTGACCTGTGGCATGAAGATTGTTATGGTTGTAAAACATAAGTAGAAGACCCTTCCTTCTTTGCCAAGGTGCATGCTAAAATACCATGCTGGAAGCAAAACCAGGGGGTTGCAGTTTCTTGGAACTGCAAAGATTAATGGCAACGTCAAAGACTTGAAAGATGCAGGAATACTGCTTTTTATTATGATGGTTTAGTCGCTAAGTTGTGTCTGATTCTTGGCGACCCCATGGACTATAGCCTGCCAGGCTTCTCTGTCCAGAAGAATTTCCAGGCAAGAATACTGGAGTGGGTTGCCATATCCTTCTCCAGGGGATTTTTCCACCCAGGGATTGAATCTGAGTCTCTTGCATTGTAGGCAGATTCTTTATCAGCTGAACTACCAGGGAAGCACATTTCCATTTAAATTGTGTATTTGGTACAAAGCCAATGATCTTAGAAAATGACTGCAAGTTAGAGTAAACTTGATCAGGTGATGACGATGCAGGTCATAGTTGCTTTACTGGATGTAGCATCTTTACTGGAGAAAACCAACACATTCTCTATGGTTGGAGGAGGCAGACAGGTACTGACCTAACCCAGGGGCTAATTTTTCTATAATTTTCTATATCTATCACTTTAAATATTTTAAGCTTTGAGGGCCACTCATAAGGGTCATACAACTCTGCCATTGTAACATGAAAGACAATATATTAATAAATGAGTGTGACTGTTTTCAAATAGAATCTTGTTTTTGAATGCAAATTTGAATTTTATGTAATTTTAACATGTTGCAATATATTATCTTTGTTTTGATATTTTTCAACCATTAAAAAATGTAGAAACCACTCTTAGCTTGAAAGCCATACAGAAATGGTGGGCCACATTCGATGCAAAGGTTATAGTTTGCTGCTCCAATATCAAATATATTCTTTTCTATTTCTATCAATAAATATAATCAGAAATAGTTTAATGTCGTATGGCAGATGTCATGGTATACATTTGTTATGAAAGAGGTATGGAAATAGGCTCATACCCATGAAATTCACTCATCTTACCATGTGCAGCACTCTCCAGCAGGCTCGATAGTTTTATGGAATGGCCTCCCAAAGGTTCAGTATGGGTTCCAGTTGAGAAACAACATTTTGTGAGTTTGGGGTGCTTTTCCTTCAGGGTACCATGTATTACTTGAAACTCCAGCAGAACCTCCATTAAACAGGAAGCTGAGACTACCCCTTGCCATTTGGAGCTCATCACACTGAATTTAATAGTCAGCAAGTGTCGCTATACTGACCGTGTTGTTTCAGCACAAGCATGAAGGAATGATTGGATTGTTATCATACAGTAAAGAAAAGATAGACTTTATCTGCAAACAAATCAGCAGTAAACTTAATAGTTTTCCTGTGTTCAGTAATAATGTTTGTTGGAAAAAAATGTGATAGCCCAGTGAAAAGAAGGGTATGGTCTTGAATCTTTGGCAATGAAGATTTGAGACACTCCACCAGGTAAAAGGTATCAGCAGATAGTAAGGTGAACATCAAATAGGTGGTGAAAGAAGGAAGCTATGGTAATCAAGTCAAGGTAGGATTCAGTTGTTATTGTTTAGTTGTTAAGTCATGTCTGACTCTTTTGTGACCCCATGGATTGTAGCCTTCCAGGCTCCTCTGTCCATGGGATTTCCCAGACAAGAACACTGGAGTGGGTGCCATTTCCTTCTTCATGGGATCTTCCCAACACAGGGATTGAACCTCAGTCTCCTGCATTGCAGGTTGATTCTTTACAACTGAGCCAAAACCAGCTACAAAATGAAGAATGATGGCAGCTATGTTTTATGTTGAGTAATTATTTTTCTCCTGTTTTTCCTCCATACTAATATGACACATACTGCTGGTATCTAACATTTAAATTTGGAATTTAAACATTTAAAGTTGGAATTATCACTACATTGAAATCTGGTGGCTCAGCTGGTAAAGAATCCACCTGCATTGTGGTAGACCTGGGTTTGATCCCTGCATTGGGAAGATCGCCTGGACAAGGGAACAGCTACCCACTTCAGTATTCTGCCATGGAGAAGCCCACGAACCGTATAGTCCATGGGGTCACAAAGAGTCAGACACGACTAAGTGGCTTTCACTAGGATACCCAGTGAAAACTTTGTATTTTCTGTGCGCTTCATACTCTGGAACTTTGTGTTTTCTGTGTGCTTCAGACAGGAGTCAGGTTTTTTGCTGTTTTATTTTCTTTTTTTTTGCTGGTGGCAAAGAGTCCACCTACTGATGTTGGAGACACAAAAGACATGAGTTCTATCCCTGGAGTAAGAGGTGGAACCCACTCCAGTATTGACTGAAAAATCCCATGGACAGAGGAGGCTGGTGGGCTACAGTCCATGGGGTCTCAAAGAATGGGACATGACTGAGCACACTACTGCTACTGCTTGCTTTTTGCAGAGAAATAGACAGACATACAAATGGAGGTTTAGATACAAACTAAGTAGACTGTCTCTCTGGATTCATTTTCTCTTATTTTTTACCCGATTCTATGCCTCTTTCACTTTTCACTTTCATGCACTGGAGAAAGAAATGGCAACCTACTCCAGTGTTCTTGCCTGGGGAATCCCAGGGATGGCAGAGCCTGGTGGGCTGCTGTCTATGGGGTCGCACAGAGTCGGACACGACTGAAGTGACTTAGTAGCAGCAGCAGCAGCAGCAGCAGAGGCTGACTCTAGAGGCTGCATCACATAGCTCCCTTGTTCTCTGGCTTCTAGTTGGGTTTGGCTAACTGGAGACACTAGCAAAACACTGAAGGGTGAGAAGAAAAGGGAGAGTATCACTCTTCCCTCTATTTGTTGATGTGCTCAGATTTTGCAGTCACTGCATTTTCTGCCTATGTTATTAGCAACACTCAGATTACCTTTTGTTCACAATTATTGCTTTCCATACCTGCTTACAACACTTTGTCCTCTCGAGCCTAAGGTTGGTAGCAGCTTTCCACTATTTTTAGTCTCTAGTGCTTCAACATCACTTGTTCCCTCAGCTTTACTACCTGATTACAAGTTAGTTCCTTCATTTGACCTTCTTCGAATTACCCCTTTGAGTTTTCTCTTTCCTGTTAGGACCTTGACTTATACTAATGATCACAAAAAGGATTTCTAAGAAGCCAAGGTTCAAGTTGAGGTCTAGAAAATGAGTTGAAACATCGAGACAGATCAACATGTGCAAAGCGCTCCATGATGGAGAGTTCCATATTGTGTTAATGGAACTGAAGGGAGATGTGTGTGGCTGGATCTTAGAGAACAAGGGAGACTGTGGCAGCACAATAGGCTAGAGAGGATTCACAGTGTGGTGGTTGTGGAGAAATCATCAAGATGAGGACTTCTGTTGATAAAAAATGTGATTATTTTGCCTCAAAGTGTTATAAATATTACTGGTTTTGTGTGTGTATAATGTATGTATACAAATATTATTCTTTTTCTAAGATAGTAGATAAAAAGAACGTTTATAAAGTTTATATCCTTTATGGAGAAAAACAATGCAGTAAGAACTCTTCTCACCCTCTTTCCTCCCTCTAAGAGATTATCACTAGCTTGGATTTTGTGTTTTCTCAGTCCCTTAATTTCCTGTGGTTTATTGCATTATGCTTCTCCAAACAATATATTGTTAAACTAGCATGTATTTAAACATAGTGGCAGAAAGTGAAGAGGAACTAAAAAGCCCTTTGATGAAAGTGAAAGAGGAGAGTGAAAAAGTTGGCTTAAAGCTCAACATTCAGAAAACGAAGATCATGGCATCTGGTCCCATTACTTCATGGCAAATAGATGGGGAAACAGTGGAAACAGTGTCAGACTTTATTTTTTGGGACTCCAAAATCACTGAAGATGCTGACTGCTGCCATGAAATTAAAAGACGCTTACTCCTTGGAAGGAAAGTTATGACCAACCTAGATAGCATATTGAAAAGCAGAGACATTACTTTGCCAACAAAGGTCCATCTAGTCAAGGCTATGGTTTTTCCAGTGGTCATGTATGGATGTGAGAGTTGGACTGTGAAGAAAGCTGAGCACTGAAGAATTGATGCTTTTGAACTGTGATGTTGAAGAAGACTCTTGAGAGTCCCTTGGACTGCAAGGAGATCCAACCAGTCAATTCTAAAGGAGACCAGTCCTGGGTGTTCATTGGAAGAACTGATGCTGAAGTTGAAACTCCAGTACTTTGGCCACCTCATGCAAAGAGTTGACTCATTGGAAAAGACTCTGATGCTGGGAGTGATTGGGGGCAGGAGAAGAAGGGGACGACAGAGGATGAGATGGCTGGGTGGCATCACTGACTTGCACAGGAGTTTGGGTAAACTCTGGGAGTTGGTGATGGACAGGGAGGCCTGGCGTGCTGCGATTCATGGGGTCGCACAGAGTCGGACATGACTGAGCGACTGAACTGAACTGATGGGCTTCCCTAGTGACTCAGCGGGAAAGAATCTGCTTGCAATGCAGGAGACAAAGGAGATACGGGTTCAGTTCCTGGGTCTGGAAGATACTGATGAGGAGGAAATGGCAACCCACTCCAGTATTCCTGCCTGAAAAATTCCATGGACAGAGGAGCCTGGTGGGCTACAGTACAAAGGGATGCAAAGAGCCGGACATGGCCGAGTGACTGAGCACACACACAAACACTGCGTAAATGGAAAGCTAGTATATTATTCTTTTACAACTGGTTTAGTATTTTCAAGATTATTTACTGAGATTTACCCATAAAGATGTGCATAGCTGTATTTCATTCATGTCACCGCTTAACAGTTCTCTGCTTATACCACTGTTTACCCGTTTAAACACTGACGATTGTCTGGCTTGATTCCCATTTGGGGGAGGAAAGAGGTTGAAGTATTTACTCTCCCTCTTGTTCATGTGCTGAGATTTCTGCAGTGACTGCATTCTCCACTTATGTTACAAAGCAGCACTCAGATGACCTTTCATCCACAGCCATTGCTTTCAGTGATTCTTACAAAGTTTTCCTACATTGTCCTCTCAAGTCTAGGGTTGGTAACAGCTTTTCATAATTTTTACTTTCTGAGTGTTTCAACGTCACTTGTTCCCTTAACCCTACCCAGCAAACACTGCTGTTAAGAATATTCTTGTCCAGGTCTCCTAGCACTCATATGTACACTTTTCTGGGTTCTATTCCTATAAGTAAAATAGCTGGGTTATGGGGGTATCCATGTCTTCAACTCTACTAGGTAAACTTGAATTATTTACCAATGTATTAGTTTAAACCCCCTCTTGCAGTGTATAAATAGTCTGGCTGCTTCCCATTATCACCAACACAAATTGGCAGCTTAAAAAAAAAGACTGCTGGCCTGATACAGATGAAATTGTATATATAAAATTGTGTACCTCATTACCATGGCATTATGTTTTCCTATGTATCTTGGCCATTAGCTTTGAATTTTTTTAGTTTCCTAGTTATTTGTGCTATTGATTATGTTTTAGAGAACTTCAAGATCTCATTTCCTTCAGTGTGAAAGGCAACTATTTACAATGACCTAGAAGGTTCACTAATATTACAGCTTCCCTGAGGATTCAGTGGGTACAGAGTCTGTCTGCAGTGCAGACAGGGTTTGATCCTTGAGTCGGGAAGATCCCCTGGAGAAGGGAATAGCTACCCACTCAAGTATTCTTGCCCAAAGAAGTCCAGGGACAGAGAAGTCTAGCAGGCTACAGTCCAAAGGGTTTCAAAGAGTCGGACACAACCGAACAAATAAACACACTCACAACTGGCCTCTTGGTTGTTCCTTAAACACTTTGGGCAAATTTGTATCTTAAGGCTTTTAAAAGTATTGTCTATTAAGGAAAATACCTATGATTCCTTCAGTATAAACATTGGAATATCTTACACTAAAGGTAGCCAGGGAATCATTAAACAAGGGAGCAAACCCAAACCTAAGTTATAGAGCTTGCATGGCATTGTTCAGGGAGGCTTGCCTCACAAATCCATGTGTTCTAGATTTGTTTTCTATAAGCCACTTCAAACAAAGATGATCTTGCTTAATGCATTACATAGCTAAAGACTCCTAGAAAATATCATTAATCCATTTGCCAGAAGGTCTAGTTAGTAGCATATTCACAACCAAGTTAACCCTGCCATTTTATTTCCTGGGAATGTGCCATTGGTGATGGGAGGAGAGTGAGGCACAGGCCAGCTGCTTCATCTGCTTCCTTCTCATCACCCTCCTAAACTTGGGGATTATCACTCAGGTCAATGGCTTGACTTAGCCAGAAAAAAGAAAAAAAAAAAAAGTCCTCATTGTTTTACTTTCAGCTTCCCTGTTGGGATTTTTCTTTTTTTCCTCATGAAAAGGGGGACTCACAGTGGAGGGCTTTTCTTTCTCCTATGATTTGTTCTCCTTGACTCCTGCTCTGTTAATTCATGCATCCTGGTGGTGGTTCTCAGTTGTTGTTCAGTTGAGTCTGACTGTTTTTGACTCCATGGACTGCAGAGTGCCAGGCTTCCCTGTCTTTCACTGTCTCCTGGAGTTTGCTCACATTCATGTCTGTTGAATCAGTGATGCCATCCAATCATCTTACCCTCTGTCGTCCCCTTCTCCTCCTGCCTTCAATGTTTCCCAGCATCTGGGTCTTTTCCAATGAGTTGTCTCTTTGTATGAGGTAGTCTAAGTACTGGAGCTTTAGCTTCAGCATCAATCTTTCCAATGAATATTCAGGACTAATTTCCTTTAGCATTGACTGGTTTGATCTTGCAGTCCAAGGGACTCTTGATTCTTCAACACCACAGTTCAAAAGCATCAATTCTTTGGCGCTCAGCCTTCTTCATCAGACAGGACTGAGTGACTTTCACTTTCACTTTTCAGTGACTTTCACTTTCATTCTTTCAGCCTTTATGGTCCAACTCTCACATCCGTACATAACTACTGCAAAATCCATAGCATTGACTATACAGAGCTTTGTTGGCAAAGTACACCTTCTAATTGCTTTATTCAGCACTCTTCTATACTGTGTGAAGAACGGGATCGAATGACACATTCTTTTGGTTTATTTTCATTGTTGGCATTTGGCCACTTCTAAAAGCTATTTATTAAAACCTGCAGTATGCACTTGGGATTATTCTCTAGTTTCAGTCTATAAAAAGTAATTGTTTCTCTCTTTACTGCTTCCCTTTTTTCTCCAAGATTTTTCCTGCTATTATGGTCAGTTTGGAGAAAGGTCTAATATTTAGGAGGGTGGAGAGATGAGAAAATCTGGATTTACACTGCTCTTGTGTTTTTTTTTTTTTCTCCCCTAGAAATCTCCATCAGTTTTAAATATGTCTGAATGGTGGTTTTAATTTAGTAGTGCTTCAGAAACATCTTAAGCATCTGGAAGTAAATTGCCATGTAGATATAAATTCATGAGGACAGTTGTCTCCTCCAGGTGCCATTCTGAGTTATTTATTTTCTATTTCCCATAATGTGTAAATATTATTGTCAGTGGCTGTAATACATGCCTTTCTGTGTATATGCCTTTATAGAATATATAATGAATCTATGTTTTTTTATCTTTATTGTGTAAAATAATTAGCTGCTTTAAAAACATTCTGAATCATAATATTTCTTTCCTAAGAAATGATTGAAGAAAACTATAAAAATATAATACATCACCAATATTTGGCATTTTTGCAGCATTTAAGCCTAGATCTATTGATTGTATAGACAAATATCAAGGCAACTTTGCCTCAAAAATGGTGAGCTCTGTATCTTGAGAGATATGGTAACTTGTATCCTAGATTATATTAATTATATATATTGTGTTTTTTTTTTAGATTCATTGGAAGAATGTGAAGTACAAACTAATCTGAAAATTTGGACAGAACCACTTACTATTGAATTTAAAGAAGATAGTCTATCCTACATGGAAAAATTATGGCTTAAAAAACATAGAAGGTATTTTCTGATTTTTTTTTGCATTATCAATTAAAAAGGTAAAAGCTATTTCTGTTTCTTTCTTGTGTGACATGCTTTTTTTCATAGCAGTGTTATTTATGTACTTCACATCTGTGTGAATAATTTTAAAGCAATATTAAGTCCCTGTGAAGCTTCTACCATACTGATAAGAATTTTAATTCAATTTGTATATGTAATGCATGATTGATTTAGGGTCTGTCTAAATGAAAATATGTATGTGGGGAAGAAAAGGCACAACTATGGTATATAATTTTTTAAAATTAGCAAAAATAATGCAATAAATGAAAGCTTACTTTGAAAGGTGATTTTTGAGGCTATACTCTTCAAAAACTTTGAAACTACTTTTAAGTTAACCAGACTTTTAATTTTATAGTTTTATTAATAGTATTCAAATGTATTTTATTCAAAAACTGTATCATTAACTTCACCATTTCATAAATTGTTCAAAATTTAAACTATTAAATATCAAACCAAAATTATTGGGTACATGTTGGAGTTGTTCATAATTTTACCATGATATAAGAACCATAGCGGGAGGTACCTTTAAAGGCCAGGAGCTTGGTTTGCCCTGTAACAGTGAGACTCACGCTTGCCTGTGAGTCAGCTAGAGACTATGGCAAAATACAGATTCTTCTTCAGTAGGTATGGGCCAAGCCTGAGATCTTGCATTTCTGAATTTCTACAGCTCCAATGTGATATTGTTATGGATAATGCTAGTCTCTGAACCACATTTTGGCATGTAAGGTGTTAGAAAACATGTCTAGAATATATCAGAAGAGTGGTTTTCAAACTCTTGTTTCACTTCCAGTAATGCAAAACCATCTCCTGAGATGGCTTACTCCATCTTTGGAACATTCTGCCTGCTATAATATCTCCTAGTGAACTGTCATTCTTTTCTGATTAGTTGCTAAGCTTGGTCCCGATTCTACCAGTTAAACCAGTTCAGTTCAGTTCAATTCAGTTGCTCAGTTGTGTCCGACTCTTTGCGACCCCATGAATTGGAGCACGCCAGGCCTCCCTGTCCATCACCAACTCCCGGAGTTCACTCAAACTCACGTCCATCAAGTCGGTGATGCCATCCAGCCATCTCATCTTCTGTCGTCCCCTTCTCCTCCTGCCCCCAATCCCTCCCAGCATCAGAGTCTTTTCTAATGAGTCAATTCTTCTCATGAGGTGGCCAAAGTACTGGAGTTTCAACTTTAACATCAGTCCTCCCAAAGAACACCTGGGACTGATCTCCTTTAGGATGGACTGGTTGGATCTCCTTTCAGTCCAAGGGACTCTCAAGAGTCTTCTCCAATACCACAGCTCAAAAGCATCATTTCTTTGGCACTCAGCTTTCTTCACAGTCCAACTCTCACATCCACACATGACCATTGGAAAAACCATAGCCTTGACTAGATGGACCTTTGTTGGCAAAGTAATGTCTCTGCTTTTCAATATGCTATCTAGGTTGGTCATAACTTTCCTTCCAGGGAGTAAGCATCTTTTAATTTCATGGCTGCAGTCACCATCTGCAGTGATTTTGGAGCCCAAAAAAATAAAGTCTGACACTGTTTCCCCTGTTTCCCCATCTATTTCCCATGAAGTGATGGGACCAGATGCCATAATCTTCATTTTCTGAATGTTGAGCTTGAAGCCAACTTTTCCACTCTCCTCTTTCACTTTCATCACTCTCCTCTTTCACTTTCATCAAAGGGCTTGTTAGTTCCTCTTCACTTTCTGCCATAAGGGTGGTGTCATCTGCGTACCTGAGGTTATTGAGATTTCCCCTGGCAATCTTGATTCCAGCTTGTGCTTCTTCCAGACCAGCGTTTCTCATGATGTACTCTGCATATAAATGAAATAAGCAGGGTGACAATATACAGACCAAACTGACTTTCTCCTCTTCATGATATCCTTTCCTATTTTAAAATCATATTTAAAATTCAAATCATATTTCAAATCGTATTTAAATTCATATTTTAAAAACAGTCTTCATGACTTTCTTGAAGCTTTTATTTGACAGATTATCATATACCTTCAACTGTTTTTCATGGATGTATTCCTTTTCTTTCAATTTTCTTATTTTTAAATAATGCATACAATTAAGAGTTACAAAGCAGTATGAAGAATTTCTGCATATCATTCATTGAGCATTCCCTAATGGCAACATCTTATATAATCACAGCATATATCAACACCAAAAAATTAACACTGGTACAATATGAATCACTAAACTACACACTTTATTTGGATTTCAACTGTTTTTCACGAACATCTTTATTCTGTTTCAGGAGTCAATTTAGGGTCACAGTGCAGTTTTGTCCTGTCTCCTTCTCCATTGCAGCTCCTTGCTCTTTCCTTGTCTTGTGTGACATGGACATGAGTACTTGCCAGGTGTTTCATAGAATATACTCAGTGTGGGTCTAGCTCCTGTTTTTTTTTTTTTTTTTTTTGTAATAAGACCAAGGTTATACATTTTGAGGAAGAATGCCACAGAGAGGAGGTGCCTTTCTTAGTGCATGATATCACATGATTGTACTGTCGGTAGATCTCATCACCAGGTTGTTAACCTTGAGCACATAGTTGATGTGGTGCTCACCAAGATTCTCTGCTGTAAAATCGCTCTTGCCTTAATAATGAATGTCATGGTCTGTTTGTGCTATTAGAATACCATAGACTGGGTGGCTTATAAAGATGTTTGTTTTTCACAGTTCTTAAGGCTGGGAAGTCCAAGATCAAGTGCCAGCAGACTTGGTGACTGGGTTATCTTCTCATTGTGTCCTCACAGAGCAGAAGGGGTGAGAGGCCTCTCTTGGTTTCTTTTATAAGGGCAGTAGTCCCATTCATGAGGGGTCTACTGTCTTGAACAAATCACTTCCCAAATGCTCTCCACCTAATACCATCACCTTGGAGGTTAGAGTTTCAATATACAAATTTTGTGGGGACACAGACATTCAGAACAGAGCTTTCTGCTCCTGGCCTTCCACAGTTGTCCCACCTTTGTATCGCACAGAACATATTTGATTCCACAGATTCACAGTTAGAGAGAAATCTGTCTCAGAATGAATCATGCATTGAATCTCACCCACATCTGATTTAGGTGATATTTCGATAAGATTTTAGGATTAAGACTAGAATTTTGAGGTGACAGTGGTACGACTTAAGACGTTGGGGTCTGTTGGGACAGAATGAACATATTCTTTACATGCTGTTAAGTCGCTCCAGTCGTGTCTGACTCTGTGCGACCCCACTGATGAAAACCCACCAGGCTCCCCTGTCCCTGGGATTCTCCAGGCAAGAACAGTGGAGCGACTGGAGTGACTTAACAGCATGTAAAGAGGATGTTCATTCTGTCCCAATAGACCCCAACGTCTTAAGTCGTACCACTGTCACCTCAAAATTCTAGTCTTAATTCTAAAATCTTATCGAAATATCATCTAAATCAGATGTGGGTGAGATTCAAGGCATGATTCATTCTGAGACAGATTTCTCTCTAACTGTGAATCTGTGGAATCAAATATGTTTTGTGCTTCCAAGATGCAAAGGTGGGACAAGCATAGAATAGATATTCCTATTCCAAAAGGGAGAAATTGGAATAAAAAAGGAACAAGTCCTGAGCAAGTCTGAAGCCTAACAGGACAACGCTGTTAGACCTTAACTCTTGAGAATTTTCCTTTGTTAACGCTCTGCTGTCCAGGCTCACTGGGGTGGAAAGTCCTCTTCTGGACACACTGAGGCAGTAGTGCTGCCCTGAGCCCTGCCTGGCAAGGGCTGCACCCCCAAGGCTCTGGGTAGCTCTACCTGTTTCGCCATCCCCATGACTTTGGGTGGCCCCATTCCTCTGATGACTCTGAGATGGGTCACATGGTTGGGATTCTCCTGACCTGAAATTGTGACTGTTCTAGTCTAGGATCATAAGGGCAGTCTTACCCTCAGGATTTTACTGGACATTACTGTATTGGTGATTCTCTGTTATGGGAAGGATTTTTTATTATTTAGTTTCTAAGTTGTGTCTAATTCTGTTGTGACCCCATGGCCTGTAGCCCTCCAGGCTCCTCTATTCATGGGATTTCCCAGGCAAGAACATTGGAGTGAGTTGCCATTCCTTCTCCAGGGGATTTTCCTGACCCAAGGATTGGATTGAGCCCACATCTCCTGCATTGGTAGTTGGATTATCTACTGCTGAGCCACCTGGGAAACCCAATGGGAGGGGCAGCCTTGATAATTTCTGAAATAACTTCAGGACCACTCTTCCATTTTCTTGGGTAGTAGCTCAAGTCTTCTGTTTAGATGAATGAGTGATCTCCCTGTTAGATGATCCTTTGGACATATACTGGTACTTCTTGTTATACCTTTTCAAATTAATATTTTCATTTTCTCCAAATAAATACCCAGAAGTGGAATAAGTAAATCATATGGTAGTTCTATTCTGTTTTCCATAGCAGGTGCACCATTTTTCATTCCCACCAACAGGGTATAAGGTTCTTATTTCTCCATATCTTCTCCAGCATTTGTTGTTTTTTATTCTTAATGACAATAGCCATTCTAGCAGGTTTCAGGTGATATCTCATTATGGTTTCAATTTGTGTTTCCCTGATGATCAGTGATATTGAGCAACTTTTCATATACCTGTTGGCCATCAGTATGTCTTGTTTGGAAAAATGTCTATTCAGATTCTCTGCCTATTTTTATTTGGGTTGTTTGTTTTTTTGTTGTTGTTGAGTTGTATGAGTCATTTGTGTACTTCCAATGTCAATTCCTTATTAAATATATGATTTACACATATCTTTTTTCATTTCATCTTTTCATTTTCATTTTGTCAATATTTCCTTTGCTGTGAAGAAACTTTTTAGTTTGATGAAGTTCCAATTGGTGTAGTTTTCCTTTTTCTTTAGTGGATCTTTTAAATGCTAGGAAAGTTTCACGAAAGGGATCACACAATTTGTATTTGTAGTATTTTAAAGATGGATATTATCAATTAGTTGGTATTTCTACTCCAATCCCCCTGTTTTAATTATATCTGCTTCTCAGTTCTAGCTGATCATCAGAAGTATGGGGGCAAGTGAAAATGCTGATTTCTCTACCCAACCTCAGACAAATCAGTGTTTTTAAGGATCGTCTGAGGCAAGCCTAAAAATTAATGTTTTTAAGGATTGTCTGAGGCTTTGCATTTAAAAAAAGATTTTCTCTGGTGATTCTGAGGCTAACAGGCCTGTACTGATTCACAAAATAAATTTAGAACACTCATTTCAAGAATGATTTGGTCAGTTTAGTTCCCCAAGTGAACTGGTCAATGCTGTGTATATATTTGTTTAAATTAAAAAAAAAAAAAAAAGGAAAATCTGGTGAGGTAATCCTATTCTAAAGCATATGTCATCTTTTATTTATGTGGCATGATCTTTTAACAAAGCAATGATGCTGATGCAGACTTGGTTTGTTCACTAGCTAGTTGTTTGTTCATGGGCAAATCACTTTAATTCTCTTGGTCCATATTTTCTTACCTGCAAAACATGAAATTTGAAATAGATCTAAGGGGCCCCTTCAGCTCCAGCACTCTATTATCTGGACTCTACAAGGCTTTGGTTCAGAGTTTTGCCCCTAAAATTAGGTGTTTTCACTTCATGAAGGAGTATATAGATATTAGAACATGTATGTGTATCAATAATTGAATTTTTATAAAGTATTTTCACGTCAAACTGGAAAGAGTTTCCACTGGCCAGATGCCAGTTTGTCTTTGACCTTTACTCTCTAATATTTTCCATCACTTAATTAAATTGTGGATGTAACATGACATGCTCTTCAAAGCTGGATAATATATAAATATTTTGGAGTGTACTGACATATACATTGCATATATTGGGAAAATTGACAGTCACAATTTGCCAGGAGATCATTAAATTTTTGGTGTCTTTGCAAATTGTGAGAGAGGCAATATAGCAAAATGATTAAGAACATGGGCTTGGGGAGGCAGACTTCTTGGATTCAAATTCTCTTTGCTGCATTTACTCACTGAATGACTTTGAACAAATTGGTTAACTTCTTTGTGCTTTAGTTTTCTCACCAAATTAAGATAATACTAATGTCTATTTAGTATTCCTATCAGGATTCAGTACCCCAAATGGTTTAGAACATAGCTTGGAACATTTTTTTAAAAAAATATTGATGTTACCTGTATATATTATTAAGAAAGCCCTGACTTTTATATGTGGAACTCCACAAGCATATATAATCTAGAAGGGATGTGCAGCTACTTACTTTCTTAGTTAAAACATGACTCCCTTCCCCACTGCTTTGGAATATCCTTTGGGATCAAATGTGCAAGATCTCTGAAGATTCCCATGCTTCATTGCCTTGTATGTGAGACAGGCCACATCAGACCTCATTGTTAATTAGGTGAAAGATGCTTCAGCCACAGCATCTCATGTTCATATAGTAGAAACCTGTTTTATCACCCTGTTGGCTTGGTGGAAGTTTAGAAAAATATCTTCAGTTCCCTTAGAACTTTTCAACATATTTCCAAGACAGAGAGATGCAACATAGTTTTGTAAATTAGCTTTTTAAACAGCGTGATGTTTCATGGACTCCATGTGTTTTTTGCAAGAACGCTGAATTCTATCATAACTTTGATTTTCATCCTAAACAGAAAAACAGTAGGATATGCAATTAAAAATCTTGTGTGTTGTTAATTTGATTTACAAAATTGTTTTAGTAGATTAAGATTATGTTTTGCAGTTGTACATTTCTTCTGTAAATTAGAGGTATAGCTATGATTTTCCTTATTAATTTTATAGACTCATTTGTGAAATGAATTAAAATCTCATCCAAAGAAATTTTAGATAATGTACTTTAGTCTTTTAATTGCTTCTTGTTTTGTAGAACTCCACTGGAGCAACTTCAAAACATGCTACCGGACACCTTCATACCTCAGTGTAAAACCACTAGTGAGGCACAATGTTCTCAGAACGAAAATGATGAAGATAGTGATGGTTAGTTCAGTCTTGATTAGATATTTTTGAATTTACTATTTCAACTTATATATACTGAGCATTAATCAGCATCTGCTTTTGGTTTCCTTTACTGTATCATTCTCACTACACTGTACACTATTTCTAGATCAGAATGACACACACTCTCTTTCCTATTCTCTAGATGTAGCTTGTTTTATTTTAAATAGCTTCATTAAAAAATTGAATGTTAAATAATTTACTTGAGCTGGGAAAATTGAGAGTATTTATACCTTTGAGTGGCTGCACAGAAGAACATTCTTCCATTGTTGCCTATGTTATTTGAAGATGAATTATCAGGTAAGGTATACTCTGGATGATATTATTTTTAATCTTATTTTCTAGTTGAGGATATCAAGATACAACCCCCAGCTCTTTTTCTGCCAATAGAAGAATTAAACTTAGAGAGACCTGAACCATCTCTAAAAATAGTTGAACTGGATGATGTAAGTGCATAATGACCACTCATTTTACTTAACAGAGAGGAAATTCATAACACATAAATAATATGTACTTACAACTACATACTGTTTTCAGCAAGATAATTTTATCATAATTAAGCATAGTTTAATAGTATAAATTTACAAGTGGTTTAATTTAAATATGCTGGTAGGAATACAACAGACTATTATTTTAATGTAGACAGTAAATTTGTGAGCTAAATTGATATTGTGTCATAGTATGGGAGATGAGAAGATATTTCAATCTTTTAACTTGTAGAGATGGTGTTTAGTGTTTATTATATTGAGTGGCCAAAAGGTTCGTTCCCAGATGAACTTTTTGACCAACCCAGTATTTAGTTTTCTATGTTATCATGCTTTTAAACAAAGATTATTCTCATTATATGATGTTTATTTAATAAAATTTTTATGCATTTTGTTTGTTGAATGTCATTTAATACTTCTTATTTAAAGGAAAAATAGTTTTAAGATTTAATGGATTTAGTATAATAATAACTTGAATATTATTATCTGGAAAACACCAAGTGAAATCAGCTGGAGCTAGAGCAAGTCAGAGCTACAGCTCCAGGATGAATGCATTTCTGACTGTCTCATCTTCTAGTAACTGAATATACCCACTGTCCTCAATATTGCTCTTTCTATGGTTGTCATAGTGAAGGAATACAATAGAGGAAGTACTTTTTGACATACTACTTTCTTTTTTAGGTTAATAGCTTCTGCAGTGTGTATGTGTGTGTGTGTGTGTGTGTGTGTATGCCTAGTGACATATTCATTTCTGCTTTGGATAAACTGAAGATTCTGAAAAAATTAGCACATACATGCATGTATATTTGTGGCTGCTCTTCATTAAATTGTTGCAGCATAGAGTAAGCTTATGACATGCTGATCAGAAAACTAAAAACATCTACTTGACACTGAGGGCTTCCCTGGTGGCTCAGTGGTAAAGAATCTGCCTGCAGTGCAGGAGACCTGTGTTTGATCCCTGGTTGGAAAGATCCCCTGGAGAAGGAAATGGCAACTCACTCCAGTATTCTTGCCTGGGAAATCCCATGGACAGAGGAGCCTTAACTCCATTAGGTTGCAAAGAGTCGGACACAACTGAGTGACTAACACTTGCACTTCACTTGGCACTTTGTAGTTACAAAATAAAATCTAAGTTGTTATGTTTGGCTCTTGGTGTGATAGTGGTGGTAAGATGAACTATACAGCAAAAGCCCTCAACAATTATCTGTTGAATTTGTTTAGTTCTCTTGGAATTCATGTTCTATGGCATATAGTCAGTGAGTTTATGACATTTTTTGTGAGAAGAAAAATTCTCTAAATGCTGTGAATAAGTTAGCTGGTTAATGTATCATAAATTAGCTGAACATACTAATATTATACAACATTCATTTAAGAAGACGTATGAAGTAGAATTTGAAGAATCAGGAAATGCCGTGCCTTATAAAGTTGAGTTAGCAGATGCAGACAGTCAACAAAGGTAAGATCTTTCTAATTCACTTTTGATGCTTGTTAAACACTCACAAAAAATTTCCTATCTTTTGAGAAGTCCACAACATAAAAAGCGTATGAATTTAATGTTAAAACATATTTTACTTAAGCCATCTTTAAATTTGGGTACAGTATTACTGGGCTTTCCTGGTGGCTCAGTGGTAAAGAATCTGCCTGCAGTGCAGGAGATGCAGGAGACACAGGTTCAAGCCCTGGGCCAGGAAGATCTCCTGTAGAAGGAAATGGCAACCCACTTCACTATTGTTGCTTGGGAAATTCCATGGACATAAGAGCCTGGAGGGCTGTAGATCATGGGGTTGCAGAGAGTCAGATGTGACTGAGCATAGCACACAATATTATTAATATTTATCAGCATTCAATAATTAGAAAATTATCTATATTATATGTTTATGCTTTACCTAACATCTGGATTATTTAATAGATGCCTCATTTAGGAATTGTCATTATTTGAAGTGACTGATCAAGTCTTATATATTTCATATAAACTTTCTTATTTTCTGCAAAGATACTCTTTGGATTTTGCTTACTTCAGTTTGTTATGAACCCTAAATAAAAATGTATGCTAATGATTAGATTGAGAGACAAAAAAAAAAAAAAAAAAAACAAGCCTCCAAACTATAGATTACTTCTTAGGTAGATTTTACTGTGTGATAAATAAATGAATTATAATGATTCAGGTTGTAACTTTTAAAAAAATTTTGTCATTTCTGAATGAAAAATAACATCTTGCTGTATCTACTAGTAATATATAAATTATTCCAAGTCCTCTCTGCTGTTGAAACCTTGGCTAGGATTTCAGGTGTTTTGACTGCAAAATATTAAGTTGGGTGAACAGCAGAATGAAGATTCTATTAGGTAGCCTCTACACCGATTCTTTGTTTATATGTTCAGATCACCTTAGGCCCCTGTCAGTATTTTGGAACAGCAGTGGGCCTAAGTGATGCCCTTGGACCTGAAAGTATTCTGGCCTGGAGAATTTCATGGACAGAGGAGCCTGGCAGGCTACAGTCCATGGGGTCACAAAGAGTTGAACAGGACTGAGCAACTTTCACTTTCACTTTGGACACATAGACCCAGATATCTAGCAGCAAATGTGCTTTTGGCAGGAGACAACCAGATTCTGGTCAGTAGGTAAGAGGTTTATACTTATACGCACTACTACAAACCTAAGGAAGTATAGCATTTCTACTCTCTAATTTGATTCTTTTATATATTTTATCACAAGCCTTTCCCTTGACCTCCATATTAGACAGGCAGAGAGAGTTACTGATTATGGTTTGGCAATAGTTTTGCATATTGGGTTTGGAGGTGCCCATGGAGCTTCTTTTCTAGAAAAGTCATAAAGGATCATATGTGACACAAAAGAACCTTTCTGGTCAAGAATAATCCATGAGTTTTTATGGTGGTACTATGTAGAGCTTGCAGCTTCCCTGGTGGGCTCAGAAGTAATGAATCAGACTGCAATGCAGGAGATCACCTGCAAAATAGGAAATGCAGGTTCCCTCTCTGGGTAGGGTAGATCCCCTCGTGAAGGAAATGGCAACCCACTCCAGTATTCTCACCTGGAAAATCCAATGGACAGAGGAGCCTGGCAGTTACATTCCACGGGGTCACAAAGAGACACGAATTAGTGACTAACTCACCCACTACCATGTAGATCTTACATAATATCAAGTATTATTAAATTCAACTCATAGAAAGTGTTATTCAGTTTTAACTATGCTTGTATATGGTAATCATCATTAAAATTGAGATATAAATACCACATAAGGCTTTTGAACCTGTATAGTCATGATGAACAAATAAAAAGTTTATTTAAGCAATAAAATCTTGTTTTCATCAGCTTGATGAGATTGAGAGATATCTATTCATTTTTAGAAGAAAGACATAAGAAATTAAACTTACTTTAGACTATTTTTTAAAAAAGAAATTTCAATGAAAAATTTGCAGTTAAATCAGGTTTGTTCCAGTTGCCTATTTCTTTTAAATTCATAATACTGTTAAGGTACTTGCTATTTTATAATACGTCTACAGTATGTTGATACAAGTATTAAATTAATGTGAAAAACCCTGTTTCCTTAAGGTTTTACTGTATTTAGTTTAATAAGCTGAGTTTTAAAATTTATTTTTATTTATTTATAATTTAATTTATTAATTTATAATAATAAGTAAATTACTATAATTATTTCAATAATCTGGGTGTTTTAACATTTTTATGTATAATTTCTTTGTTTGTCCCTAAACATGAAAGTCACACATTTCGTGATTATCAGAATGCTTTTCTGTATGCAAATGATATCCATCAACATCATGCATTTACCAAGAGAAAATCTGACCTCTTCCACCTTCATCTGAGTAACAACTCTTTTCTTTGTAAAAATAACTCAAAAGGTAACTTTTTTCATTTTTGCTTACATTATTAACAGTGAATGTTAGTAATTTACTAAAATCAATAGGTATTGCAGGTTATATAAATCTTTGCCTATTTTGCTGTTCATTTTAAACCCAGCAAATTTGATACTTAGAACATTGGTTGAAAATATGTAATTTTCTATCAAATATTCTTTTTAGTTAATGGATAATGGTATTTGTATTCAGAGGAAATAACAGCCAATATAAAACTAGTCTGAAAGTTATACCCGAGCTATCATTTAAAAGTTTACATGGTTGGGCTCTTAGGGACAGAAGTCTGATTGGCATGCTTCACTTTGTTCTCCCTTGCACTATTTCTTTTCCTAAAATATTTGAGTTGTAAAGTTTTACATAAGTGATAAAACCAAACCAATACAAATCATCTCTTTATAGAGCTACATTGTTATTACTAGTTGTACCCTGGGGATCTATGGATTAGACTACTGTGTACTAATGTCTGGTTTTAATTTCCAGATGCTGAGATCATTTTAAAGACAGTCATAGCAAAGTATCCTGGCCTGGGGGTCAGATTTTGTTTTCATTTCTGCCTTAAATCACTGTGTGACCTTGAACATATCACTTCCTTTCTTGGTCTCACTTACTAAAACTAAAATATGGGAATTAGATGATTTCTAATCTGCTTTTATCTATTTAGGATTTTATTTTATCTACTTAGATTTTTAGAAAAACCAATAAATATTACTTATGTGAAGAATTTGAGAGAGATCAGAGATCATTACTTAAAATAACTCATTGTAAAACTGATGATTACCTTTTCACTGGGTAGCAGATGGTAGAGAACAGTGGTTTAAGGTAATCCTACTGATTTTAACATCTTCGGCTACTAAGCTTCTAAATCATATGACCATGAACTATATCCATATGGGAATTTAGGCCTTTACAGGGCTCCGAGTCTAGGCCATAAGCTATTTTTAACTTTCCTGGGGCATGGTGTTACAACTGTGTTTGGGAAAATGCTAAATACAAATGCCCATTAAGTGTTACTGTAAAGATTCTTGATTTATTTAAATAGACTTGATTTTTTAAAGCTGTTTCAGGTTCATAGGAAAATTTAGCAGGAAGTGCAGAGTCCCCATATATTCTCAGACCTCCACAAATTCATAGCTTCTTCCACTATCAGCATCCCAAACCAGAGTAGTACATTTGTTATGTATCATTTTTACTGAGAGTCCCCAGGTTACATTAAGTTTCTCTCTTGGTGGTGTACATTCTGTGGGTTTGGACAAATGTATGATGACTTGTGACCAACATTGTAGAATAATTCAAAGTATTTTCACTGCCATAAAAATCCTCTGTGCTCTGCCTTTTCACACCACACTTTCCTAACCCTTGGCAACCACAGATCTCTTTGCTCTCCAGTTTTGCCTTTTCCAGATGGTTATAGCTGAAATCATACAAGTCTTTTCGGATTGACTTCTTTTACTTAATAAAATGCATTTAAAGGTGTCACCATGTGTTTTTGTGGCTTGGTGGCTCACTTATTTTTATTGCTGAGTAGGATTCCATTGTCTGGATGTACAACAACTTATTTATATGTTAACTTATTAAAGGACATCTTGGTTGTGTTCAAGTTTTGGTGATTGTGAATAAAGCTGCTACAAAAATCCATATGTGAGTTTTTGTTTACACACAAGTTTTTAACTTATTCAGGTAAATAACAAGGAGCACAGTTGTTGGATCATATGGTAAGAAATATATTTAATTTTGTAGGAAACCACCAAACTGTCTTTCAAATTGACTTTACCACTTTTCATTATCACCAACAATTAATGAGTCTTACTGTTCTTCACATTCTTGCCAGTATTTGGAATGGTCAGAGTTTTGGATTTTTGTGATCCTAGTAATTATATTGTTCTTTTCAGTCTGTCTACCCTCTGATGCAGAAGGATAAGAGGCGAAAGCCTCCTGATGGGAGAGACTGACTGAGGGGGAAACGGTCTTGTTCTAATGGGCAGGGCTATGCTCAGTTCAGTTGCTCAGTCGTCCGACTCTTTGCGGCCCCATGGACTGAAGCACGCCAGGCCTCCCTGTCTGGCAACAACTCCTGGAGTTTACTCAAACTCATGTCCATTGAGTCGGTGATGCCATCCAACATCTCAGCTTTTGTGGTCCTCTTCTCCTCCTGCCTTCAAATCTTTCCCAGCATCAGGGTCTCTTCAAATGAGTCAGTTGTTCGCATCAGGTGGCAAAAGTATTGAAGTTTCAGCATCAGCATCAGTACTTCCAATGACTATTCAGGACTGATTTCCTTTAGGATGGACTGGTTGGATCTCCCTGCAGTCCAAGGGACTCTCAAGAGTCTTCCCCAACACCACAGTTCAAATGCATCAATTCTTCAGCACTCAGCTTTCTTTATACTCCAACTATCATATCAACACATGACTACTGCGAAAACCATGGCTTTGGCTAGATAGATCTTTGTTGGCAAAGTAATGTCTCTGCTTTTTAATATGCTGTCTAGGTTGGTCATAACTTTTCTTCCAAGGAGTAGGTGTCTTTTAATGTTTTGGGAGCCCCCCAAAATAAAGTCTGACATTGTTTCCACTGTTTCCTAATCTATTTGCCATGAAGTGATGGGACCAGATGCCATGATCTTAGTTTTCTGAATGTTGAGCTTTAAGCCAACTTTGTCACTCTCCTCTTTCACTTTCATCAAGAGGCTCTTTAGTTCTTCTTCACTTTCTGTCATAAGGGTGGTGTCATCTGCATATCTGAGGTTATTGATATTTTTCCCAGCAATCTTGATTCCAGCTTGTGCTTCATCTAGCCCAGGGTTTCTCATGATATACTCTGCATAGAAGTTAAATAAGCAGGGTGACAATATATAGCCTTGATGTACTCCTTTCCCTATTTGGAACCAGTCTGTTGTTGCATGTCCAGTTCTAACTGTTGCTTCCTGACCTGCATACAGACTTATCAAGAGGCAAGTCAGGTGGTCTGGTATTCCCATCTCTTTCATAATTTTCCACAGTTTGTTGTGATCCACACATTCAAAGGCTTTGGCATAGTCAATAAAGCAGAAATAGATGTTTTTCTGGAACTCTTTTGCTTTGTTGATGATCCAACGGATGTTGGCATTTTGATCTCTTGTTCCTCTGCCTTTTCTAAATCTAGCTTGAACTTCTGGAAATTCATGGTTCGTGTATTATTGAAGCCTGCCTGGAGAATTTTGAGCATTACTTTAGTGGTGTGAGAGAGGAGTACAATTGTGCGGTAGTTTGAGCATTCTTTGGCATTACCTTTCTTTGCGATTGGAATGAAAACTGACCCTGGGGCCACTGCTGAGTTTTCCAAATTTGCTAGCATATTGAGTGTAACACTTTCACAGCATCATCTTTTAGGATTTTAAATAGCTCAACTGGAATTCCATCATCTCCACTAGCTTTGTTCATAGTGGTGATACCTAAGGCCCACTTGACTTCACATTACAGGGTGTCTGGCTCTAGGTGAGTGAGATGATACCACTCTTACGTCAGAAAGTGAAGAAGAACTAAAGAGCCTCTTGATGAAAGTGAAAGAGGAAAGTGAAAAAGTTGCCTTAAAACTCAACATTTAGAAAACTAAGATCATGGCATCTGGTTCCATCACTTCATGGCAAATAGATGAGGAAACAGTGAAAACAGTAACAGACTTTATTTTGAGGGGCTCTAAAATTGCTGCAGATGGTGATTACTGCCATGAAATTAAAAGACTCCTCGGAAGAAAAGTCATGACCAAACTAGACAACATATTAAAAAGCAGAGACGTTACTTTGCCAATAATGGTCCATCTAGTCAATGCTATATTTTTCCAGTAGTCATGTATGGATGTGAGTTGGACTATAAAGAAAGCTGAGCACTGATGAATTGTTGCTTTTGAACTGTGGTGTTAGAGAAGACTCGTGAGAGTCCCTTGGACTCCAACGAGGTCCAACCAGTTTATCCTAAAGGAAATCAGTTCTGAATATTCATTGGAAGTACTGATGCTGATGCTGAAACTTCAATACTTTTGCCACCTGATGCAAAGAACTGACTCATTTGAAAAGACCCTGTTGCTGGGAAAGATTGAAGGCAGAAGGAGAAGGGGATGACCAAGGCTGAGATGTTGGATGACATCTCCGACCTATTGGACATGAATTTGAGTAAACTCCGGGAGTTGCTGATGGACAGGGAGGCCTGGCATGCTGCAGTCCATGGGGTCACAAAGAGTCGGACCCGACTGAGCCACTGAACAGAACTGAATTGAATAACTGTGTAGTGGTATCTCATTTTAATTTGAAATTCTCTAGTGACATATATTGTTGAACATCTTTTCATATGCTTATTTGCCAAATATGTCATCTTTGTTGAGTTATCTTTTAAGGTTTTTGGCTCATTTTGTAATTGGATTGTCTATTCTGTTACTTTGAAATTTTAGAGTTCTTTTGCATATTTTAGAGTGCAGTATTTTATGTATGTGTTTTGCAAAAATTTTCTCCAAATATGTGGATTATCTCCTCACTCTCATAGCAGTCTCTTTCATAGAATAGAAAATTTTCATTTTAATGCAATTGAGCTTATCAATTATTTCTTTCATGCATCCCGTCTTTTGTGTTGTATCTTAAAATGTCATTAGAATAACCAAGATCATCTGAATTTCCCCATATCACCTTGGAGTTTTATAGTTTTGCATTCTACATTTAGTTTTATTATTTCTTTGTGTTAACTTTTATGAAGGGTATGGTCTGTGTCTGGATTTATTTTGGGGCGTGTGCATATTCACATGTTCCAACACCACTTGTTGGAAAGACTCTTTTCTCCATTATATTGCCTTTACTCTTTTGTTAAAGATCAGTTGATTATATTTATGTGGATCTACTTATGGATTCTCCTTTCCGTTCCACTGATCTGTTTTTATACTTTTGCTCATATCACTTTGTCTTGATTACTGTGGTATTTATTTGCTAAGTCCTGTCTGACTCTTTTGTAACCCCGTGGACTGTACCCTGCCAGGCTCCTCTGTCCATGAGATTTCCCAGGCAAGAATACTTTAGTAGGCTGCCATTTCCTTTCCAGAGTATCATCCTGATCCAGATATCAAACCAGCATCTCCTGCATTGGCAGGCAGATTGTTTACCACTGAGTCACTGGTGAAGCCCCTTGCTTACTATAACCCTATGATAATTTTCTAAGTTGTATAGTGTCAGACCTTTGACTTTGTTCTTTTCCTATATTTTGTTGCCTGTTCTGGGTCTTTTGCCTCTGCATGTAAACTTTAAAACCAATTTATCAATATATACAAAATAGCTTGTTGAGACTTTGATTGGGATTATATTGAATCTGTAGATGAAATTGGGAAGAAGTGACATCTTGACAAATTGAGTTTTCTTATCTCTGAATGTGAACTAGTGTGAAAAAAACCACTTATTTAGTTTTTTTTTAAATTTCTTTCATCCAGTTTATTTTTTTCACCCAGTTTTCCTTATAGAGGTCTTGGCTGTATTTTTTTTTAGATTTATACCTGAGTATTTCAATTTCATGTGCTAATGTAAATGGTGCTATGTTATTAATTTTTAATTTCACTTGTTCATGTTAGTGTGTAGGAAAGCAAATGACTTTTGTAAGCTCAACTTGTATCCTCAACCTTTCAATAAGCACTTATTAATTCCAGGAATTTTTTGTTGTTGTTAGTTCTTTTGGAGTTAGTACCTAGACATTCTTGTAATCTGTGAACAAAATCAGATTTATTCCTTCCTTTTCAGTCTGCATACATTTTATTCCCTTTTTTTGTCCTATTGAATTAGCTATGACTTCCAGTACAGTGTTGAAAAGGAGTGGTAAGAATGGACATCTTTGTTTTGTTCCTGATATTTGAGATAAAGCGTTTAGTTTCTTATTGTTAAGTATTTTGTTGACTAGTTTTTTTTGTAGGTAGGCTTTAAGTTGAGAAAGTTTCCCTTTATTTCTAGTTTGCTGAGGATTTTTTATCATGAATAAGTGTTGGATTTTGTTGAATGCTTCTTCTGCATCTGTTGATATGATCCTGTGATTTTTCTTCTTTAGCCTCTTGATATGACAGGTTAGAATAATTGATTTTTGAATGTTGAACCCAGACAACTATTTTTTATGACTTAACAGGGCTTTTAGTGAATAGAATAAATTAAATCATATCTGTACTTTCTGCATCACATAGTATGCATTATTAAAGTGTTGTGCTCTCACTTTTTCAGCAGCAATAAATCCCAATAATGGAATTTTACAATCTAGCAAAAATACTGTAGAGGTTAGTTGTAGACATTTACACTTAGGAAATGACATCTCCTTCCACAAAAAACAAACAAACAAACAAACAACCTAGATTCAGATAATTTATTTTCAAGCTTATTAGGAAAGTACAGCATTTTCATAAAAGTTTTATTACATTGAATAGCTTTCATAAAGGTTTTCTATAAAATATTTTTTTGACATACAACTTATTACATTTCTCACAGTACTATGCAATTTAGAGGTGATAATTGAAAATGGAAGTTCTAAATAGTGTGTGTAATTGCTGAGTTATATAAACATTTGATTGCAGCAATGGGCTGTAAGACAGAGTTTCTTTCATGGAAGACTATTTTAGTTTATAGCTTCTACTATTTTACACAGTCTATTTATACAGATAAGATATGCATATTGGAAAGAGAATATGGGCTAATCACATGAAGCTATATTTAGTTTGGATAAATATGTATATGTGGTAATGAAAGCAATATGGTATAAATTTTTTTTTAAGAATTTTATTCTTAAGAAAATCTAGACCAAAGTTTCACATTATAATCACCTGGAGAGCTTGGTGGGTGAAGGGGGGAAAGAAACAAACAAACAAAATGCTTGATTCCCACAGTCAGTGTTTGATTTGATTGGTTTGGGGTCAGGCCCATACACTGACAGTTTTAAAGAGTAACTTCAGACAATTCTATTGTGCATCCAGGTTGAAAACCAGTGATCTACCCCAAGTGATTTATTTAAAGCAGACATAATGAGGTGGGTGATTAATATAATCTAGCTCATTTTGTAGCTTTCCAGAAGCAGGTGTCTTAGCTCAAACATTTTCTGTGCCCCTAACTGCTGCAGTTCTTTCATCTGGCAGACTTCTCATGGCCCTCTCCTCATCACTAGTTATGCTAAGCAAAAGAGGTAAAATGTGGAAAGTAAGGTTTTTTCCTGCATTGTTTCTCATAAATTACTGATATAAAACTTGAGTGGGAGAGAGGGTAGAAAAGTAGAAATTGAACCTCAGGCTGAAATGGAAACGTGTCAATTTCAAGACTGCATCATAAAATAAAACCTTGTCTCCCTCCGTTAGTCTCAATCATTTAAGTCTGAATATATAGGTAAATTAGGATTGTCATTTATGAACATAAGCTGTATAAAAGTTTTTAAAACTGAGGACTCAGTAAAGAAAATTGGTTTTAAAAATAGTGTTTAATGATAAATATTTATACCACAGAAGTTTTGGTGAATGAACAGTTTAATCCATTTATTTATTTATAATTATTTACTTAACTTTTGTAAATATGTGTTTTCAACAGCAGAAACGTCACATGCAGGTTTTGATACCTTTGTGAATCCTGATGCATACTCTCCTGCTATTGAAAAATTAGAGGCAAACAATTTTTTTGAGAGAAATTCGAAAGAGGAAAGCATAGATATAGAAAGTAATAAAAAGCATGAAGATTCCCATATACCTCTTGAGAACAAGGATTCTTTGCCAAGTAAAGATTTAGAAAAACCCTGCATTAAGGAGAAATTATCTCAAGAGGACAAGAAATCCTTGGAATTCAGCAACCTGCATGAGAGGCCAAACTTTGAAGATTCTAAAACTACAGAGTCACCACTGGTAAATATCTATTATCTTTATTGTATTAAAATTTTATAATTATCATCATAAAAAATTTATATTGACACAGAATATTCTTAAATGTTACTTCCTATTGAATTTAAAATGTACAGCCTTATAGTCGAAGAGTAACTCTTATGGGAAAGAATGTAAATGATTTACAGAAGAAATTCTAATATGGTAAATGCCATTATAACAAATGACTTTCTGTGACAAATAATCTAAGGCCCACCTCATGCACCATAGTAAGAGTGCTGTTACTTTCCTAAATGAAATTCATTATTATGAATAATTTAGTATAATAAATTCTCTCTAGCTTTCTACTCTATAGTCAGTGGTTAAAATGGAAAAAATTGCAGTTTTGTAGATAAAACCAGTTTTGTGGCTTAATGTAAACATAACATTTAAAAGGTAATTCTTCAGGAATATAGCTAATAAAGAAATAGGGTATAGTTTTGTTTCTTCTTAGAGGAAAAAGATAAAGTAGCTCATTATTGCATTACTGCCAAATTTAAAAACTATATTTGAATCTCTGTTCTATGTACTAAAATCTTAAGGGATTATAATTATTAATAATAAGTTATTTAGAATGTGGACAAATTAAATGTTAAATTCTTTGGAAACTGGGCAAGTCAAATATTTTAACAAGATTTTAAAGTCATTTGCAATGAATTGCCATGGTACTTAAACTGAAGATAGGACCAAACAGTTACAGAATGAGTATTGAGCTGCTGCTACTTTTGCTCAGGGAATTGAATTTCTATACCTACTTAGTGATAGGCCTTGTTCCTTTTCAAAGTGAGAAATTAGAACTGAGACCTCTGCGGAAACCTTAGATCCCTAAAAGTATGCTCTGTCTCTGAAGGAATACACAAGGAGACACACAGGTGCAGGATGAAAGGAGACTACTTTCTGCAGGGGATCAGGCCTAAGTCAATAAATATATTATCTGAAAAATGGAAATCTTGGGCTTTCATCTAGTTTTGGTTTAGAGTTTGATTATACATTTCTTGGAATCTGAAAGTTCCAAGTAAGAAATATTGGAATCAGCAACACTGATGTTGACCTGTGTCTACTGATGCCCTGATATATCTGACAAAAGTAAACCTCAGCCCCTCGTAGAAAGACATTCCCACAATTTAGCCAATAATAAAGAAAAAAAAGAAAGTGAAGTCGCTCAGTCGTGCCCGACTCTTTGCGACCCCATGGATAGTAGCCTGCACCAAGCTCCTCTGTCCATGGGATTTTCAAGGCAAGAGTACTGGAGTGGGTTGCCATTTCCTTCTCCAGGGAATCTTCCAAACCCGGGTCTCTCCCATTGTAGACAGTTGCTTTACCGTCTGAGCCACCAGGGAAGTCATAGATTCCCCCAAATCAACCTCCACTTCAGCCGAACTTCTCCCCTTTCCAACAAAGAAAACAATCGATCATGGAATGAATTTCAGCAAGTAGAACAAACAAGAACTCTGATTTTCCAGTTTCCAAAGGGCATCGTGCCTAGAGCTAAGTGACACACGCACCATGTGCTGTTTTATCCAGAGGAATTCAGGATACATTCAGATGTAATTATAGTAGATAACTTACACTGTAATAGTGTATGTCAACTTCAACACAATAAAACAATTAATTCATTGAAGGCAAAAGGAGAAGGGAGGTGGCGGAGGATAAGATGGTTAGATAACATCCCTGACTCAATGGACATGAATTTGAGCAGATGCCAGGAGATGGTGAAGGACAGGGAAGACTGGCATGCTGTAGTCCATGGGGTCACAAAGAGTCAAACACTACTTAGTGACTGAACAACAACAGCAATTAATGTTACATATAAAGTCTAACATATATATTGTAGTATAGATACCTGAAGCAAGTCTTTTAAATTACTACTATCGTGTGATAAAGTTATATTATGTGTTGTACACATTTATATAAAACATTTCATTATTAAAATTGAAATGTTAAGAAACCACTAATAATTTTGATCCCTTATACTACTATTGTAAAAAGAAAAGTGGTAAATGATTGCATCATAGAGCACAGTGCTTTACACTTAGTTGTAGAATCTACTTTCCTTTCATCCCAAATGACTACACATGAACTTTTTATTTTCCTCCTGCCCTAGTAGAAACAATTCCCTGAGCAGAAACTGTTTAGAAATCTGCTGTGATCTTGTAGAAAATTCACTGGTGAGCAGTAGGGGCAGATTCTAGCAGTGGCATTCCTTCAGAGTTTGAGACAGTACGTTTTGTACTTCAGCCTCCAGAAATTGAGTTCTTCATAAAGGTATGGAATTGTAGTTAGTTGTAGAGCAGCAGCAGTGAGGTGGAGGCACGTGCAAGGAAGAGTATGAACTAGTCAGGACCTCTTGGTTTTAAATGTGGAACTATCAGTTGTTAACTAGATGAGATTGGGCAAACAAACAAATTCACTCTCGTTCTCTGTTAACCTAAGCTTTAAAAAAAAATTTCCATATCTTCAAATGTTTGATCTAGATATGAACTCCACCAGAACGGCTTCTGTGGATTGGCGATCAGTGTCTGGGAGAGCCGGTGAAGATGTTATGCGTAGGGACTTGGACTTACCTTTGAAGGAAGTGCTTTATTGGTCCCTAGCTTCAGTTTGTAATGGTTTATCATTTATATGACTTATCCATTTGAATGGAGTTATAATAATTTTAATTGTGTGATTAGCACCTTGAAACAGACTGCGTTTGGGCATTAATTAGATGCATTAAGGAACTGTTAATACTGATGGCCACTCTAATGGTATTTTAAGCCCATCCAGAGCTCTCACTCGGAGAAGGCAATGGCACCCCACTCCAGTACTCTTGCCTGGAAAATCACATGGACGGAGGAGCCTGGTTGGCTGCAGTCCATGGGGTCGCTGAATTGGACACAGCTGAGCGACTTCACTTTCATTTTTCACTTTCATGCACTGGAGAAGGAAATGGCAACCCCCTCCAGTGTTCTTGCCTGGAGAATCCCAGGGACGGGGGAGCCTGGTGGGTTGCTGTCTACAGGGTCGCACAGAGTCAGACACGACTGAAGCGACTTAGCAGCCGCAGCAGCGGCAGAGCTCTCACTGAGCTTCCCAAGTTGCTTAGTGGTAGAGTCTACCTGCAATACAGGAGATGCAGGAACACAGGTTCAATTCCTGGGTCTGGAAGATCCTCTGGAGGAGGCCGTGGCAACCCACTCCAATATTCTTGCTGGGAAAATCCTACAGTCTGTGGGACTGCAAAGCATAGGACACAACTTACTGAGTACAGCACAGCAGCACAGCCTTCTCACTGGCACATCTCTAATGTTTTCTACCAGACTCATGTACTTTATAAATCTCATTTATATTCTTCCCTAGGATGAAAGCATATCAAAATAAGAGTTCACACAGTAGTAGGGGAAGCCTGGGCCTCAAATCAGCAAGATCTATATACAGAATCTAGGTCTGCTAGTTTTTTAGCTGTATGTATAAACTTCACAAATTACTTAGCTCACTCTTGGCTCAGTTTCCCCTTGTATATTTTCTTCATAGTGATTGTTTTGTTAACTTGGATTTTCTCTGTGACCAAGATCAGATCAGATTTGTTTCCATCTGGTATTTTGCTTTCATCTTTGAATTTATTTTACATATAGTCAAAGACACTAGTCAAAAGCATAGGATATGAGAACGACTCTATTTTCCAGAGTAATTTATGTGCAAAGACACTGAGGGAAGAAAATAAGAAAAGAAAAGATAAAACTTAATTTTTCTTTTAAATGAGCTTCAATCCTCCTTAGGTTTAATGGCAACTTTCAGATCATTACCATAATTGTAGTTTATGCATTTTTCCAAACTGACTCTGTATAAATGTTGTGTAACAATTTATGTCTCCACAACTAGAACCTAAACTTGATGTGGGCAAAATCCATGCTAAAAACATAGTGGGTGCTCAATGAATGAATTGCTACTTTGTGTGGATAAGATAAAATAAACTTAATTTTGTTGAATATTTTGTTTCCTAGTTGTTACAAGAAATAGCCCTCAGGAGTAAGCCCATAAATGAACAATATCAAGGACTTGAAAGATTCTTTGTTTTTGATAAAAATGAAAGACTCAACTTACTTCCTTCTCATAGTTTAGAATGCAGCTCCTCCAATACTAGGATTACAATTGCAGGTAAATTCAGACATAAAGTCAGATGGCCTGTGGACCAAGCTAACAACTTTCTGACACGTTTAAAAAACGGTCAACATCTTAGGCAATACTGAGTAATTCCGTTTACCAAGAGAAATTGTTTTCTTCTTTTCTAGCTGAAATTATTGTCCTTATGAGAGTTACCAAATATTAATATTTATATTTAAGGCAACTGTCAGAAAACATGGCTGTAATGAGACTGAGATTATTTTTAGATATTAGAAGTGTGACCCTTAATCAACTAATAGTACATCTTCAAATCACTTGATTAATTGTTAAGTGTTATAATTCTTAGATGCCATCTTAAAAGCAAATCTTAAAATCTTAGGATTGTGGAAATTCACAGACATAGCTGTCATTTCCTTTAAAACTCAGGTCTTGGTATCGCCTGCAATCTTAGATTTCTTATGTATTCAAATATATTTTTCACATACATACTATTATATTTTATGTTATATTGAATGTATATTTTAAAAAATATTTATTTCTGTTCACACTTGTACGTGTATATTTGTGCAACCTCCTTGCAGTTTATAGTTCATTCCTTTTATTGTATAATTATGAGATTTTTATCTTTCATAATATACACCTCACTGTCATAAATGTTTTCTCTTTAGCTAAATATTATCCAGTAAGACAATACATATAATGAATCAACAACATGAATGTCTCCTCTTTTTCAACTTTATGTAATTTTACCATTTTAGGAGACAGAGAATGGATCCCAGACCATAGTGTAAGTGCATATGCTGATAACACAGTTGCCTTAGGTGTTCTGAAGTTTGCCCAGAAACCATCAGCAAGGAGAACACAGCAAAAGACTGGTAAGGTTGACTATAAGGCTGCCGTGCCATATTGTAGCTCAGTGTGTTTATTAGTTTATCTTTTAGTACTTTACTAGGCACCTGAAAATTCATTTTATCAGTTATTTAATTTAAACTTATTCATTTAAACTGTCTTGGACTTTTCTTCCAAAGCCAAAAACCAAGAATAGTCATTACTCCTCTCAAAAACATAAATTTTATAGTCTTAGCTATTTTCTGCCACAGTGTACTAGAGAATGATATTTTTAAAATGTAGCTCAGGATAAGGCATATATATTTTGAACAACCCTTATAAAATATACACTGTTTCATTACACTTTCAAGAAACAGTATATTTATATTAGATTTTGTTTCCTCCTCTACTTGATTCATATTATGAGCACACAAAGCCATGAGATTGCTGTTTGCTGCTGTGGTTAAGACGCTGCTGGTTTAAATCTGATGCTTAATGTGTTGGCCCTGAAATCTTGATTTCAGCTTATTAATTCTATTTTCTAGCCAAAATAATTTTGAGATTTTCTATACAATAACTTTTGACATATTCAATGCTTATTGCAGTATTTTTCTAGTAAGTGCATGCAGAGAATTTTGACATCATTAAAATCAGTAGTGTTACTGGTTATTATTGTTATCTGAAAGTACCTGATAAAGTAGGTTTGCTTGGTGCTGAATTTCATATGAAGTTGCAGTTGATGACTAATGAATTAAGACGATTCAACACACACGGTGAGTATGATGACACTGTGCTGGGTCCTAGGGAAAAGAGTTGCCTGAGTCATGTTGCTTGATCTTGGGAGCTCATGATGCAGGAGAAACATTTGACAGAGGGGACTGTTTGACTTCATCTGAAGGCCAACTTCAAGCCAGAAATTTAATTACATATGATTTGTCCCTATATGTAAGATTTATATTTCTCTCTTGCCTTAAATCCTATGATTAAAACAACTTGGCCAGCTTAGATTCTTTCCATATGCATTTATGTTGAGAAACTGTCAGATTTTAATAGTTTTTTTTTTTTTTAGTGGAAAATCCATTCATGTATGATAAATGTTTTTTGGCTCTATAATTACATATCTCATATCAAAGGCTGGGGCAGCTTTGAAAATTCTGGCTGCTTCCTGTTGAGGCAGTCAAAGGAGCTTTTTAAAGTCACCATAGATTGATAAAAACAAATTATCATGTATGCCATGAGAATTTGTTACTAGGGCAAACTTTTATAAGAAGTAGCCAAATGCCTTGAAGTATCCATTTGCGGTGATCTGTTGAAATCAATAATTTGCTATAAGAAACATTAGAAGGAGCACCTACTTGAGGCATAGTGATATAAAATAAGCCACCTTCCCAGAAGCCTGAGAGCTTAGAGTCCAGTCAGAGGCTCTCAAGTGTCAGTGTTGCCTGGGAAACTGTTGTGGCATTCCTAGATCTCACCGTTAGAAATTTTGGGTCGTTAAGCTGAGATAAGGCTCAGGGATTTGCATTTATTTTATTGATGATTCCACTTCATGCCAATGTATATAGTCCAAAAATCATACTTTGAGAAAAGTGCTGTATAGATATGTTGACTATGTTGACTGACATAGTCACTATGTCGCGTCTGACTGTTTGCCACCCGATCTGTAGCACGCCAGGCTCCCCTGTCCTTCACTATCTCCCAGAGTTTGCTCAAACTCATGTCCAACCATCTCATCCTCTGTTGCCCTTTTCTCCCCTTGCCTTCAATCCTTCCCAGCATCAGAGTCTTTTCCAGTGAGTCTGCTCTTCGCATTGGGTAGCCAAAGCAGTGGAGCTTCAGCTTCAGCATCAGTCCTTCCAATGAATATTCAGAACTGATTTCCTTTTAGGATTGACTGGTTGGATCTCCTTGCAGTCCAAGGGACTCTGTAGTCTTCTCCAGCACCAGAATTCAAAAGCATCAATTCTTTGACACTCAGCCTTCTTTTTGGTCCAACTCTCACATCTACACACGACGACTGGAAAAACCATAGTCTTGTAAATACATAAATTATACCATATGTAATAAAAGGTCTATAAAAAACATGAATAACATGCTTCTGGAAACTGATAGGCAGCTTATAATAGTGCATATGATCAGTTATAATAGAGGTAGATGCATGTGCAGTTTTTAGGAATGGAAGTGATAAAATAATTGCTTTGCCATTGAAACTTATCTGTATGCAAGATTTTAGATGGTAGGTGAGATTTCAGCCAAATCTTAAGAATTGTTAAGACTTCCCAGTTAGAGGCAGAAGGAGATATCTCCAGAGATAGTGACCTGAAATAAAAATGAAAATTTCCTGACTATGCCACAAGTTACAGAAATCTTATATTCTGAGTTGGTGCCAGTATATAAATGAATTACTCCTTCTGTAAGACAGGCTCCCCTGTCCTTCACTGTCTCCCAGAGTTTGCTCAAACTCATGTCCAACCGTCTCATCCTCTGTTGCCGTCTTCTCCTCTTGCCTTCAATCCTTCCCAGCATCAGAGTCTTTTCCAATGAGTCTGCTCTTCACATTGAGTGGCCAAAGCATTGGAGCTTCAGCTTCAGCATCAGTCCTTCCAACGAATATTCAGAACTGATTTCCTTTAGGATTGACTGGTTGGATCTCCTTGCAGTCCAAGGGACTCTCTAGTCCTAAATTTGTGAATGTAAAAACATGATAGCTATGAAATACATGTGTGTTTTGCAGCAAGTCTGTTGATTCTGCGCACCCACTGCCAAAACCTACTGTTCCCCCACCCCAGCTTCCTCTCTCTGTAATCTGAGGAAATTATAGATTAACCCTGATCACAGTTATACTATAAATATAACAAAAGAAATTGTTCTTGGCATTAGTTCAAGAATAATATGCTATGATTACTAATAAGACCAGCAAAATATTGGGATGATAATGTAAAATAGTGGTTTGGGTTATATTAATGGGTATAAGAATCTCAATAAAGATATAAAAAATATTAATCACTCATTGAATAGACTTTAATACAATAGTAATTATTACTGTTCTAAATAAAACATTAGAATTAGATGAAATATAAGCAGAGTAACCTGCTTTTTGCAGAGTGTTTCAATAATAAATAACATTCTGACCAAAGGACTCAATATATTTTCCCCTGGATAAAGGTCACGAGACATATTTGTCTTATAATATTCTTGCTCCACTGTGTAAATTACTGAGAATTCATACATTAGAAAATGTATTTTCTAAGTGCTCCTGAAACATTTATGGAAATATTATTTACATTGCCAGTGATGGCGTAAGTTATTTCCGAAAGGTTACTTCCAAAAGATTATGTTTATAATCTACAAACTTGGTTTATAAAAAAGAAAAAAATACCGGATGATCCCTTTAGTCCTGGCATTTTTCATTTGTGCCTGTCTTAACCGTGTCTCTAATCTTAACCCTAACAGTAACATTAATAATCTTATACAGGAAACATTAAAGGGGATGACATATTCATCTAAATGAACAAAATAAATAAAACCAAGGACCAAACTGAAGCCTCTGTCTTTCTATGGCTTATGTGCATTAAATTACGCTTTGAGTATACTTCCAGTAAGAAAAATAGTCTCTTTCTTTGCCGTATGGTAAGCATGTCTGACCCACACCTGTGAACTTTTTTTTTTCTCAGTTGGGATCAATTAACCACTAATACTGTGGCAGCCAGATGTTGTTATATAAGAGTTCAGCAAATGTTCGTAATCTCCTGAATTTTCTGAAGGGCATATATATTATGTTAAAATTTTTCATCTGATATTTCTCTGTGTTGGCAGAAGTCCAATTCTTCTTAATAACATCTTTCATTTGTTTTATTTTAACAAGTTCTAAATTCTTTTAAATTGTGATTGAAATGTAGCACAGTAAGATAGAAGGTGTGGTTTTCTCCATAGATCTAGAAGTTTCTATTTTTATAGCTGAATTACTGTATTACTCTTTATAGCTGAATTATATACTCTCTGACCTGTACTTCTACCATTACTGTTTCTACTGCTGGTTCACTTATAAAAATGGCAGATTTGTTATTCTTGATGGCTTTAAATAAAATATTGATTCCTTACAGGTAAAATAATTCCAAATTCTAGTCATTAAAATAAATCTTAGGGATATTTACTTTTTAAAAAAAAACATAGGCACATTTTTGTTAGTTTTTTTTTTCTTTAGAATTATCTCTGAGTGCAAGTAGATACAAAAAGGTTAGACTCTTAATTTATTTACAATTTCATTCCAACAAAAATTGTTTTCAAACTTGATTTCTGAGACGTGCATTAAAATTGGTACCCTTTGGGACTTACCTTAGTCAGTTTTAATTGCTTAAATAATTACATACTGCATTAAGATTCTTCTTAGGGTACTAGCTACCTTCAAAGTATATCTTAAAAAAAAAAAGACAAACTCAATAATCATTGACTGTTATGTAACAATTGCCTGTAGCCACTCTTCTGAATTTTATATTTTTCTTTGAGTCAATAGAGTGGGCATAATGTTGTATGACATATATTCAGTCAAATAATAATTTTAATGATAATGGCCATAGCACTTCTTTAAAGAATCCAACATTTTATACAAAGGCAATTTGTATTAAGGTAATACAAGATTATCTTATAAATTATTTATACTTAATATGCATGTGTTTATCTGAATCAAAACAATGATTCACTATATTAAAAATATACCTTTGCTATGAATATCTAAATTTGTGCCTTGAGTATTCCCTTGGCCTTTATTAAAGAATCTTGTGAGCAATACCAAATGATATATATATAGTTATGTTTTGTTAGTATAAATTTTGAAGGGATTTTTTTTTTCTTACTATGTAAGAACCACACATATTGAAGAAACCAACTAAGTCAACCTTTGAAATAGATCAAGACAAAATGGTGACTGCCCTGGTGGAACAAAGTACTAACCTGACTCAGATCTCTGCTTCTCGAATTTTTCCAGAAGTGCCCTATAAAACAGCTGAGAGTGAACTCATATTTAGGAAAATTAGAAATGTACTCTCAATTTTCTTTAAATCCTTTGTTTTTCCAAAAGGTTTTGCATATTGGTCTATTTTGTTTCCATATGTGCTTTAATAGATGAATGTATACACCATCAAATAAAATGGGATCATTAGGAAGTGGTACCATGTTTATCCTATGGGTTTCTTTCTCTTACAAGGCACAGTGCAATATTGTCCTAGAATTTAAGAAACAAATCCCATGAACAGAGGAGCCTGGTAGGCTGCAGTCCATGGGGTCGCTAAGAGTTGGACACGACTGAACAACTTCACTTTCACTTTTCACTTTCATGCATTGGAGAAGGAAATGGCAACCTACTCCAGTGTTCTTGCCTGGAGAATCCCAGGGATGGCAGAGCCTGGTGGGCTGCCATCTATGGGGTTGCACAGAGTCGAACACGACTGAAGTGACTTAGCAGCAGCAGCAGCAGCAGCAGCAGCAGCAGCAGCAGCAGCAGCAGCAGCAGCAGCAGCACAATGGTTGGCCATGGAATACATGATAAGATTGTATGTTGAATTGTTCTGGAACTGACTGGGCTTACAGATTTTTGTTTTACTTAATATTGAAATTAGCTTGCCTTTCTCTGATTGTAGACAAAATTCAGGAAAAATAACCCAAAGTGTTCTTTATAACACAAAGAAGGTAATTTAGGATTCACAAATGGAAGTAAAGCAAAATACATGATAATCTAAAGTTCATTTTCTCATAAATTCTGTTGCATGAATTTAACTGAGTTCAGGAGGCTAGTATTCTGTATCTTTTAAAGCATTCATTCAGAATTTTTAAAATGGTTGGTTAATTTATTATTTATTTTAGGCCAGATATCACAGAGACCTTCAACAGCAAATTTACCACTTTCCAACCCTGTGAAAATAAGTTCCAGCTGGTTTTCTTCTTCTCATCCCCGGTCAAGAAGTGCAGTCGCTCAATCACTCTCTAAAGCCGCTTCTGAAATTTCAGAAATTGAATATGTTGATGATACTGACCATGATGAGCCTTTCTTAGATGACGCTGATGATCAGCAGACCTTAGACAGTTTGGAAAAAGAATTAAATGAGCTGAGAAATCTTGCAGGTAATGCTATTTTTTTTTCACTAGAAACAATATTAACTTTGCCTTCTGCCTGATTCTCCATGTCATGCTCCAAGCAAACAAACTTTTCCCTTTTCCTCTTTAAACCATCAACCTTTGTGTTTGTTTTCTTGACTATCTTCTGATGTCACCGTGAAAATGTTATAGAACTTGTGTGTGCCCAGCCATATCAGAGATTATCCCCTTAGCTCATATAATTCACAGTTAAGTGGTCTTAAGGTCCTTCATGTGAACAGAAAAAAATTTTTTTTTCTCCTTCCTACAAGCTCACTGAGTGACTAATCTCTTATAAGAGCCACTGCCCAATATTGTTGGAGACAAGAGCTATTCCATCTGATCTTTTGAAGCAGTATTTCTCAAGTTTCAATGTGTACATATATCCCCAGGGGTGTTGCTATAATGCAGGTGTATGTCTGGGGTGGGATGCAAGATTTTGCATTTTTATTAAGACTTCCCAATTTTGAGCCTTTTGTTTTCATTCATTTCTAGAAGTTTTGATTGTGGCATTCTTGTCTGTTTTATCTTTAGAGTCCATTGGCAAGTTAGATTAATTTAGCAATTTTTTTCCTCTGCACTTAGTAGGCATTTCTCCACTGTCTTCTGTCCCTGGATAATGTGCTAGTTAGTACTTTGGCACAATTTCTCCATTTAACTTTTGTTTGGTTTGGTTGTCAATTTTTTTCCCACTGGTAGAGCTTGTGGTAGCCCTTATTACCTGAATCCTGTCATGTTGGAGAATGCCTGCTACCTTTGTATTTGAATGGCAAATTGACTGTGGGTATTCTCCTTGCGTCTGGGCTTCCCAGGTGGCTCAGTGGTAAAGAATCTACCTACCAATCAAGAAACATGGGTTTGATCCTTGGCTCAGGAAGAGCCTTTGGAGAAGGAAATGGCAACCCATTCCAGTTTCTTGCCTGGGAAATCCCAAGGAGAGAGGAGCCTGACAGGCTACAGTCCATGGGGTCACAAAAGAGTTGGACATGATTTAGCGATTAAACAACAACAAAATCTCCTTGGGTCATTTTTCTCTTAAACCTTGTACGCGCTGATTCATCCTTTCCTGGATCTGAATTCTGCTGTGAAGTAGTTTGAGGTTTCTCATTTTTACTTCACTCTCTTTTGCATGTGACATGCTTCTTTCTTGATTGGATGTTTGGAGAACTTTTTTTCTTAATATTTGAAATTCAGTTATTGGACCAGGATTGTATTTCAGTATCAGTAATTCAGCATTTCTTAAAGCACAGAAGTTCCTCTTTGTTTTCAGAGAAATTTTCTTTTGTCATATATTTGAATTGCTATTCTGTTCCATTTGGCTTTTTGCTGCTAAGAAACCTGTTTTATGTTGGATCTCTTTACAATGTTTACTTATGTTTCTTCAACTGTTTTAAGCTGTTTTTATTTTGCTTTTTATTTACTGTGGTTATCTCAAATTTGTCTCTTATATCAGCATTTCAATTTACAGCTGGTTATAGTCCATTTTTTATGGATTGACCCAATAAATTAGCTCTTTACAGGCATTCTTTTTTTTTTTGGTAATTTTTACTTTGATGTAATTTAAACTTAGAGAATTGCAAGAATGCAAGAATAATACAAGGAACTTCCATATACACTTCACCCATTTCATGATCTGTTTGTCTTACCTCATTTGCACATGTGTACACACACACACACACACACACACACACACAAATACGACTTTTTTTCTGAACCATTTGAGGGAATGTTACAAGAATCATGACCCTTTTCCAAAAATATATTTTAGTGTATTTCCTACAAGCAACAGCTTTTTCTTATGTAACCGTAGTACAGTGATCAAAATCAAGAAATTAAACATTAATACATTGTAATTCTCTAACCTTCAGTACATATCGAATTTTTTAAAATTGTCTCAGTGATGTTCATTGTAGCATGTTTTTTTCTGGTGCAATGTCCAATCCAGGAACAAGTTTGCTTTTCCTTTTTGATGTCTGACATGTTGCTGTTTGATCTTTTAAATTAGTTTTATTCTTTTTAAAAATGTCATTGTTATTACTTATTCTGTAACCAAAGGACTTATGAGGGAATTTTCTTAGGGTCTTGATCTGTTATCTACCAGATTGCTCTATCACTTAATTTTTGTGTGCAGCGAATTCTTGGATTCCAGTTTGTTTGCTGTCCTTTCCTTGCATCTTACTTGTTCACATGTGTTGTGAGTGGCTTTGCTCGCATCTTCTGCCGTTTCTGATATAGTGAGACTGCATTCTCCCTAAAGTCTCCTCTCTCCTCGCTACTTGTGCTAGATGTGTCAATCTTCTCAATGGAGCTTCTGTTTGTGAGTTGGCTATTGACTCTGTTCTGTATCCCGCTGGCTCAAAGGCACAGGGAGAATACGTGAAAGACTGAGTTCAGCTTCCTTTATTGGAGGATCTGGGCTCTCTTGTCTTTTTCTGGATTTTATTGAACACCAGTCTTCATTGGACCTGATTTCAAGTGGGTTTTGTCTCTGTTAGGACACCTGTGGGTATGTGATTTTCTTGCCTCCACTAAGATATTATGGCAGGTGTTCAGGGCTTAAAAATATTTTCAACATTTTCTCCTTGCTTTCCCCTTCCCCACTGTTTTTCCGAATTTCTTATGGTATTGGTAAGACTTGTGAGCACTTTAGATGAACTCTCCTTTTCCTGTCACTAGTTTGTGTGCACACTGAGTGGAGGGAGAAAGGGCGTGGACAGAGTAGGCCCCCAGCTGTACCTTAATGAATCTTCTGTTTATTCCTTTGGTTGTCCCTTGTCAAGGTTTATTATGTGAATTTGTATCTCTTCCTTTGGTTCCACTTATGATTTTATTTTATTTTTAATTTTTCTCCCTTTCCTATTCATTTCATTAGGGATTGGGGAAGAAGAAATTGTGATTCATCTTTACTTATCATTCACTTCCCTAACTCAGCTTTACTAAAAATCAAACATAAATATGCTTAGAGGTAATTCTCATGTTAAAAGTCATTTCTAGGGACTTCCCTGGAGGTTCCGTGGTTCAGACTTTGCCTTCCAGTGCAGAGGGTAGAGAGTCAATCCTGGTTGGGGAGCTAAGATCCCACATGCCTAGTGGCCAAAAAACAAAACAAAACCAGAAACGATATTGTAACGAATTTAATGCTGCTGCAACTGCTGCTAAGTCACTTCAGTCCTGTCTGACTCTGTGTGACCCCATGGACGGCAGCCCACCAGGTTCCCCCGTCCCTGGGATTCTCCAGGCAACAACACTGGAGTGGGTTGCCATTTCCTTCTCCAGTGCATGAAAGTGAAAAGTGAAAGTGAATTCGCTCAATCATGTCCGACTCTTTGCAACCCCATGGACTACAGCCCACCAGGCTGCTCCTTCCATGGGATTTTCCAGGCAAGAGTACTGGAGTGGGGTGCCATTGCCTTCTCTGAACGAATTTAATAAAGGCTTTAAAAAAAGGGTCACATAAAAATACCTTTAAAAAATTTATTCTAAAATGAAGCATATCAGATCTGAACTAGATCAAAAGGATAGTAATACAATTTTTAATCAGAAGATGAAGGTTGTCTTATTTGGTAAATTGATCAATTTCATTATTTACAAAGAAATACTTTACAAACAGTAGTTTTGGGTTGTTTGTCTCTAACCTGTCAGCTTTTTTATTTCGTTTATCAGGTTTGTTCTTATGTGCTTCACCTTTCCCCTGTCACTCATTTCTCATACACCCAAACCAATATTTTCACCAGAATACATAATTTTTCATACATTAAAAGCAAGTACACACTACATAGCCTGTGAACTACCAGAGCTTTTTGATGGGTAAAGAGAAGAATGTAATCACTTACACACAGTCCACCGAGGAATGGCTCTCTTTCTATTTGGGAAGATTGGCCTTGGATGAATGCACAGCTTTGCAGACATTCACCTGGAGCTGAGGAAAGAAGAGGACTGCACATCAGCTAAATTTTACCAACAGTCAGGGAGGTGACAGCTGCGGTGGTGCAATCAGGCTTTATTCTAGAAAATTCATTGATTCTGCACAGACTTTTATATTCTGTTCAGCATCAATGAGTAGAAAAATTCCACTCACATGTCACTACTCATGGTGAGTTCTGAAACAACTCTCAATGAAGCCTGGTCTCACACAGATACAGCTACACAACTGTACTCATACAAATGTAAATGGGTGTACATTCCCGTAAAAGCTGCCTTTTTTGTAAGCAACAAACCTTATGATTTATTTTATGTCAGCTCTAGGATATCTCCACTTCCTCCAAGTTCTAGGAAAAGAGCCCTGCCAAAGAGTCTGGAGAAGAGAAGACAGGAAATAATTACATTGAGTAGTGTTTCTCCTTTGACTCCAATTGCTGAAGCTGACAATAGAGTCATTTCAGAAAGAGATGGGGCCAGTGGGAGCTGAAGATGTGTGTGTGTGTGTGTGTGTGTGTGTGTGTGTGCAGGCTGAATCAGGAAACAGGGAGCAGCAAAGCAGGGTGGTTGAGAGCCAGGCTCTAGGGCCAGGGGTTTGGTTCTGAAACGTGGAGCTATGAATTCCCAGCTTTGTGACAACAGACAATTTATTATACTTTCTTAAAACTCAGCAGTGGCCACAGGACTGGAAAAGGTCAGTTTTCTTTCCCATTCCAAAGAAAGGCAATGCAAAAGAATGCTCAAACTACTGCACAATTGCATTCATCTCACATGCTAGTAAAGTAATGCTCAAAATTCTCCAAGCCAGACTTCAGCAATACATGAACCATGAACTCCCTGATGTTCAAGCTGGTGTTAGAAAAGGCAGAAGAACCAGAGATCAAATTGCCAACATCTGCTGGATCATGGAAAAAGCAAGAGAGTTCCAGAAAAATATCTATTTCTGCTTTATTGACTATGCCAAAGCCTTTGACTGTGTGGATCACAATAAACTGTGGAGAATTCTGAAAGAGATGGGAATACCAGACCACCTGAATTGCCTCTTGAGAAATCTGTATGCAGGTCAGGAAGCAAGAGTTAGAACTGGACATGGAACAACAGACTGGTTCCAAATAGGAAAAGGAGTACATCAAGGCTGTATATTGTCATCCTGCTTATTTAACTTATATGCAGAGTACATCATGAGAAATGCTGGACTGGAAGAAACACAAGCTGGAATGAAGATTGCCAGGAGAAATATCAATAACCTCAGATATGCAGATGACACCACCCTTATGGCAGAAAGTGAAGAGGAGCTAAAAAGCCTCTTGATGGAAGTGAAAGAGGAGAGTGACAAAGTTGGCTTAAAGCTCAACATTCAGAAAACGAAGATCATGGCATCTGGTCCCATCACTTCATGGCAAATAGATGGGGTATCAGTAGAAACAGTGTCAGACTTTATTTTTTTGGGCTCCAAAATCACTGCAGATGGTGACTGCAGCCATGAAATTAATAGACACTTACTCCTTGGAAGAAAAGTTATGACCAACCTAGATAGTATATTCAAAAGCAGAGACATTACTTTGCCGACTGTCCGCCTAGTCAAGGCTATGGTTTTTCCAGTGGTCATGTATGGATGTGAGAGTTGGACTGTGAAGAAAGCTGAGCACTGAAGAATTGATGCTTTTGAACTGTGGTGTTGGAGAAGACTCTTGAGAGTCCCTTGGACTGCAAGGAGATCCAACAAGTCCATTCTGAAGGAGATCAACCGTGGGATTTCTTTGGAAGGAATGATGCTAAAGCTGAAGCTCCAGTACTTTGGCCACCTCATAAGAACAGTTGACTCATTGGAAAAGACTCTGATGCTGGGAGGGATTGGGGGAAGGAGGAGAAGGGGACAACCCAGGATGAGATGGCTGGATGGCATCACGAACTCGATGGACGTGAGTCAGAGTGAACTCTGGGAGTTGGTGATGGACAGGGAGGCCTGGCGTGCTGCGATTCATGGGGTCACAAAGAGTCGGACACAACTGAGCGAATGAACTGAACTGAACTGAATCTCTCTCTGTATCAGTTTCCATGTGTGAAAGATGAGTATGAGAATAGGCCTTATCATAAATTGTTCAGTGATTGGATTATATATTAAATACTCTATTTATAAAAATTTTGCACTTACACACACTCATGCACTTTAACATTGAAGTGCTTAGCACGTAGTCTGTCCTGAAAACACTGTTAAATTATATAAGAAACCAATGGGCAGTGCTTTGGACATACAGTAAGCTAAGGTGCTCTTGGCAAGTCCAACTTTTAGTCAAAAACATATAAAATCTGTTTCTATTCTAGAACCATGTTTTCTTCTGGGCCACTTTGAGAATTATAGTTAGCTCTAGTTCATACTATAATTATTCCTCCACAAGTACCTTTGTAAATAACACTAAATTCTACTTATGCTTTAGTATTTCAGTTATGTTTGACCCTTTGTGACCCTTTGGACTGTGTGTGCCAGGCTCCTCTGTCCATGGTATTCTCCAGGCAAGAATACTGGAGTGGTTGCCATTTCCTCTTCCAGGGGACATTCCAGACCCAGGTATCAAACCCGTGTCTCCTGTGTCTTCTGCATTGCAAGTGGATTCTTTACCACTGAGCCATTACCAAGGCTTTTTTTTTTTTAATCAGTTTTTGGATATTGCTATAGCCTGAATGGAGAAGGCAATGGTAACCCACTCCAGTATTTTTGCCTGGAGAATCCCAGGGATGGAGGAGCCTGGTGGGCTACAGTCCATGGTGTTGTGAAGAGTCAGACACAACTGAGCAACCTCACTTTCACTTTTCATTTTCATGCAGTGGAGAAGGAAATGGCAACCCACTCCAGTATTCTTGCCTGGAGAATCCCAGGGATGGAGGAGCCTGGTGGGCTGCCGTCTGTGGGGTCGCACAGTGTCGGACACGACTGAAGCGACTTAGCAGCAGCAGCATAGCCTGAATAACTTGGAAATATCAGAAGATTTGCATTATGAGAAAATATCAGTAATCAAATACAGTAAAGCATTCACTTCTTTACTGCTTATAAATGATTGTTTGGGGCTTTCTCTGGTGGTTCAGTGGCTAAGATTATGTTCCCAGCGCAGGGGGCACAGCTTCAGTCCTTGCTCAGGGAACTGAAATCCCACATGCTACACGATGTGGCCAAAAAGAAAAGCCTCATTTGTTTTAAACTCATTCTGACTTGTTTGAGTGTTTGTGGTCCTTAAATTCCTTTGGCAGTCCTATGCTTGTACAAGTCTGCAGGTACTCAGCTGAGTAATTAAAGACAGAGAACTTTTTCTTAAATAAGAAAGAATAAAAATCTACCTGATACTGGTACAAACTACAGTATGAAGTAAAATAGTGAGGCAGTGGTTTCCCGAGTAATTAGAAGGTTGACCATCAAGTAAGATATTAAACTGTAAAATGGCTAGTCAGAATTATAGTCAGTTAATTAGCTAGATAACCCTTGTAAAGACAGTCAGGTGAAACTGAATTAGAATGGCAATTTTTTTGCTTTAGAGTATCTTGGAATTTTAGGGAAAAAAAAATTGAGCGACACGTAAAAATGAAAGTCAACATATTAAAAACATTCTGATGTAGGAATATGAAGCCATTCAATGAGTCGTAATAATCACTGTTTGTTCTTATATGAACTGTTGCTCCATTTAATCTTCATAGCTATCCTGTTGGTAGATGGGTGAGGAAGTGGTACTTTTGGTCTCCCCTGTGTGGCTACAGTAACTGAGAATCTGGATGGTGCCGTGACTGCCTCCCCTGGGTGCCCAGAGGCACCCACGCACAAACCCAGGCAGGTCTGCCCCACGTTCCTTTGTCTGACCACCAGACCTGCGTGCCACTTAAATAATTTGAGATCCTTCCTTCAGATCACTATTGTGATCACTTGAGAGGCAGAAGGTGTTGGGCAGAGTGAAGGCAAAGGAAAGAAGGGTTGAAGGATAAATGAGGCAAGACAGTGGAGGAGGGGAAACAGGCTGGTGGGTTGGGCGTGGGCTCACAGGTTGCAGGGGGAGGGTCCTGATGGTCATGTCTCCTGAATATTGGGATGTCTTATGTATGCATATCTAGTCCTTTAGAAGTGGTGCTTGTTTTTGTTGGTGGTGGTGAATTATTTACTGGGAAATTGCCTGTATGCTTTGTTTCTGTTCCTTGAAAGGGGTTAACCTGTCATTTGGTCCTTCCTTTCCTCTTTACTCCATTTCTTTATTCATGTGTGTTTATTTCTCTGTAGAATAAAGTTTTATGTATGTGTTTTAAGCAACCCAAGTTTTAGAAATACACTGTGGAACTTTGTATATAGTCAATTTTCCCTCTTTGCCATTCTTTATTATTGCATTTAAGAGATTCTTCAGTGATCAGAGAACATACACATATCCCATTTATTCCAGGGATAGGAAAGATTTAACTTCAACCCACTCTCAACAATCAGCTGATTTGACAGTTATAAAGTAAAATCTCCAATGGAAATATCAATACAATCTTCCCTGGTCCCATGTGAGAAAACTCAGAACACTTGGGTTTTTGTATGGTTGACCTTTTAGGTTTTAACACTAACCTGCAGTAGGGTTTTTGTTAGAGTTTTATTTTTTTCTGCCTTGAAAGTCAAGTGATATCACCTCTGCTCCTGTTAACCAAAATTAAATAACTGCTCCTATTAATTCTGAAATAAAATTTTGAGACTGAATAATTATACAAAAATAGTCCCATTCTGTTTGTATAATTTGAATTAGCTTTGTATTCCTTCAGTTAGGACTTGAAAGACTAACCTCTCCTGGTGGGATTCCTTAGATCTAAGCATCACCACTGGGTTAGCCCTGTGGTTCTACCAGTTACAAATCCTGAGCTGACTACTTTCCCACGGGTAACATTCTCTTTCATGGGGTATGTAAAGGGACCTTGTATACCTGTTTTGATTCACCTTGTGGGTGGGTGGGGGAACACCTCCTTGTGGAGAAGATAATAGCCTAATGCTAAATAATTAGATTCTGGAACATAGTGATTTATGAATGTGGTGAGCTGAAAGAGCTCAGGTTGAGTTCCAATTCTTCTACTTGTAGTTGTGTGAACATTTATTGGTCCCTAGTGGGCCGTCAATTTCCTAATCTCCAATAAGTGGGATGGGACAAAAATTTTCCCTAAGGAATCTTTTGTTTTTCTCAGAAGTAATCTTATAGAGAATTTCCAAACATAAACGAGACCAGTGAAAGCTGTCTTGCTTGCTTTGGGGTGGTGGGAGCAGAAGCCTCAACCCTCAGCCTGCTGGATTTCTCCACGTATTGTCATTGTGAATGCTCTGAATTTCTAAGGACACTTTCTGTTATAAATGTATTGATGTCTACCTTCAGTTCAGTCGCTCAGTCCTGTCTGACTCTTTGTGACCCCATGGACTGCAGCATGCCAGGCCTCCTTGTCCATCACCAACTCCCAGAGTTTACTCAAACTCATGTCCATTGGGTTGGTGACGCCATCCAACCATCTCATCCTATGTGGTATCCTTCTCCTCCTGCCTTCAATCTTTCCCAGCATCAGGGTCTTTTCAAATGAGTTAGTTCTTCACATCAGGTCACCAAAGTATTGAAGTTTCAGCTTCATCATCAATCCTTCCAGTGAATATTCAGGACTGATTTCCTTTAGAGTTGACTGGTTGGATCTCCTTGGAGTAAGGGACTCTCAAGAGTCTTCTGTAACACCACAGTTCAAAAGCAACAATTCTTCGGTGCTCAGCTTTCTTTATAGTCCAACTCTCACATCCATACATGACTACTGAAAAAACCATAGCTTTGACTAGATGGACCATTGTTAGCAAAGTAAATGTCTTTGCTTTTTAATATGCTGTCTAGGTTGGTCATAACTTTTCTTCCAAGGAGTAAGCATCTTTTTATTTCATGGCTGCAGTCACGTGGTTTTGGAGCCCAAGAAAATAAAGTCTGTCACTGTTCCCACTGTTTCCCTGTCTATTTGCCATGAGGTGATGGGACCAGATGCCATGATCTTAGTTATCTTGCAGGAGGGATATTCTATTTTTTTTAATTTAAATTTTATTTTTTTACTTTGAAATACTGTATTGGTTTTGCCATACAAGGAGGGATATTCTAAGTTCATTTTTGTAGGGGAATCTCTGCTTGCTCGCAAACTTCAAGTTAATACTAACCACCCCCAATTATCTTCAGTCAGGGGTTTAACACATGCAGGCTGGTGTTTGGTCTTTCTGATCCTGTCACTTTCATTAAAGTGAAGGGAGGAATGCATGCTAAGTCGCTTCAATCGTGTCTGACTCTTTGAGACCCTGTGGACTGTAGCTGGCCAGGCTCTTCTGTCCAAAGGTTTCTCCAAGCAAGAGTACTGGAGTGGGTTGTCATGCCCTCCTCTAGGAGATCTTCCCCACCCTGGGACTGAACTCCCCTCTCTTACATCTCCTGCATTGGCAGGCAGGTTCTTTCCCACTCCCACCACCTGAGTAACCCCAGGAATAACAGCCAGTACTTTTAATAGTTTTAAAAGTCACCATAGCATAACCTCTTGTAGAAGTTAGATGGCTCTGACAACAGTATGTCTAATGTAATAATCATATTTACTTCTATACTTGATATTTTGGTAGTTCATGTAAGGAAGGTATTGCTTACACATTTGCTTATTGAACTTGCACTATTTGTCCTTACTCAAGCTGAATTAGGAGAAGGCAGTGGCACCCCACTCCAGTACTCTTGCCTGAAAAAAACCCATGGTTGGAGGAGCCTGGTAGGCTGCGGTCCATGGCGTTGCTAAGAGTTGGACACGACTGAGCATCTTCACTTTCACTTTTCACTTTCATGCATTGGAGAAGGAAATGGCAACTCACTCCAGTTTTCTTGCCTGGAGAATCCCAGGGATGGAGGAGCCTGGTGGGCCGCCGACTATGGGGTCATATAAATTTGGACACTACTGAAGCGACTTAGCAGCAGCAGCAGAAGGCTGAATCACAGGCCAACTTCAGGGAAAAGAAGATTTAAGGCTGTTCCCCTTTCACATACACATGGTTATTATCTACCCAAATAAAGCAAGGCAGTCTAAAAGAAAGAGTAGCTTTTCCAAAACTAACCTTTGCCTCAGACTGTGTGGGGGCAAACCTTTTATTTCTTAGAAGACAAAAAGATATAATAAAGTGTTTAACATTCAGGCAAGTTGAGAAGTTGCACAATATCGTAAGTTTAAAAAAGATTGCTTGTATTTCCTTGGAACTTTGTAAATTTTCAGAGCATTTGTCACTTAAGTATAGTGTATGTTAAAAATCAATGTGGCTAGGCAAAATAAGTCAGACTGCTGCTTAGTTGCTAAGTCGTGTCCAACTCCTTTGAGACCACATGTACTGTAGCCCACCAGGCTCCTCTGTCCATGGAATTTTCCAGGCAAGAATACTGGAGTGTGTTGTCATTTCCTACTCCAGGAAGTGAACCCCAGTCTCTTACGTCTCCTGCATTGCAGGCAGATTCTTTACACCTGGGAAGCCCCTATCCTTGTACTGCTTGAAGTTTACTGAGTAAACTTTCAGCACCATATGCTCTGTATTTGTTTCTTGAATTTATGTGTTGACAATGCATGAAATAAAATATTTCAGATCCTTCAGAAAAACTTTACAGCCTAACCTCAGAAGAGTTACCAGCCTTCAACAACCATTTGCTGAATATAAGTCAGACTACCCTAGATTTCCTTAAGACCTCATGTGCGAGGGGTCTCTGTGGATTTCAGGAACAGAGGTAAGTTAAATATGCTGCTTATATGTACAAAGAGTGCATTGTAAAATTTTTGACAACCCCCAACTAGTTACCTTTACTACACAGATATTGTCCTCATGTGTGTACTTATATGGCTATTCTTTATAAAATGTTTAAGTGCTTTGCTAACCAAATATCAGGATTTAGTGAAAGGCTTATGAAGTTGTTGCTTTAATATGAAGAGATAATTCTCTGCTGCACAATGTGTGTCAGGAAAATGGAAAGACATTTGGAATTTAATAATCCTTCAGTATTTCTTCTTATATTGAAAAACACTTGCCTTACTTGTCTTCATTAACTTACTGAATTTCAATACTTTGCATTCATAGACTCTTACTCAACGTGAATAAAGTTTTTAGAATAAAATATTGAGAAGTCTCCTTTTTGAAATCAAGTCTAGATTGTTAATGATGTCATTTTAATCTGTATGACTTCATTCTTCCCTTACACAGGATAAGAGCATTTAGAAATGGTGATCAGTTTATAAGGAACATTGATAAAACTAATAAATCTTCAGGAAAGTAGTCTATCATGTCAAGGTGTTATGGTCTCCTAGAATTCCCTGCAAAAGGAAGAGTGATTCTTCTAAACAGACTGAGAAAAAAGTAAAATAAAATCCCCTTGAATTGTAAATTCCTTTGATTTGTTGAAGTCTAATATTGTAGTAAAAAGGAATCAAAAGTTCATATTCTGTCTTTCTGAAGGAGAAAATCATTTATCTGTGGTCCAAGGATTTTTCCATTTCTAATACCACTTACATTTTTTTTTAAAGGGATCAGTATAAAGTTGCTGTTATTTTCCCTAAAAATAAACCAAAGTTACTAAACCAACTTCATAAAAAAGACATTTAGGACTAAATATAAAGGGATTATATTAATAGAATAAAGCATAATTCTTTAAAATTAAAAATTTCATGAAAAAGTTATTACCTTGTCCTTCTTTTCTCTATTTAGACCAGTGAAAGGTTGGTTTTTTTTGTTTTTGTTTTTGTTTTTAATCACATTTAAGATCTAAACTGGACCACTGACAAGACTTTACGAAATGCTGGTTTAGCTTGTTTGGGGCATAAAATCCAAAGAAGAGTTCTATCCATCACAGGGTGAAATATTTTATATTATTTAGTAGTGTACATGGGCTGAAATTTTTAATAACTTGGATGAAAATATTTGAACTATGAGGACTCCTCTCTGTGCCCCCATACTACTTCTTACCCCAAGCCCCACACAGCAACACACTAGGGTTTCCATGAGTTCCTTTTCACCATAAGATGCAACAAAGTAAAAGAACTACATAGTTGCTGTCATTAATTTTGGCTTTGGCATATCTAGACTGGCTATCCACATGGTCCTAATTTACTGTATACAAAGGAAGTGATTAATCTGGCAGCTTATTCACTGGGATTCTGTTAAACAACCAAGGTAATGATGAATGTTCTTAACAAGAACCTGGAGGCTCTGCATTTCTGAAGTACCTTCTGAGGTATCATCAATGAAAGATGCAACGAGAGACCATGAAATCTCTCCTTGGTTCCACTGTGGCTTTATCTCTTGAGAGAGGGAGAATGATGAGAATCACAGAGGCTTGGTTTATTGGGCACATTGGGAGTTATGGTCTCAGTCTGAAACAGCCTCCCTCATGTCTGCCTGCCTCCAATTACTTCAGTGTGTGTAGTATTGATCAGAAGATAAATGGAGAGTTGAAACCTGGTTCTGTATATTGTGTATTGACCTTTTAATGTATTTCCAGCTCTTCTGAAAAGGATACTGGAATCCAGTCTTTGCTGACAGTTTCTGAAAGCAGTACGGATGAGGAGGAGGAAGATTTTTTTGACAAGCAACATGTCATTACACTCCCATGGTCAAAGAGTACCTAGTGATCATTCATTACTTTTTCCATTTTGTACACAGAGTAAAGCAAACCTGAAAAAATTTATCAAGTGATTACCTGTCCGGGTGATAGGGATTTTTGATTATTGTCTCTGATATTTCAAGGTTTACAGACTAATAAAAATTAGTGAAATTATAAGTTTAAGGACTTTTTCTTCCAGATTGCAGATTATATTAGTAACATTCAATGAAATTTAAAAAATAAGTTGTAACTGTGTCTCTAAGAACTTATCAGAAGGTAGTACTATTGCAGGAAGGTAGTACTGTTGCAAGAAGGGGGACCCCTTCCAGGGCCTGAAACTGGGCTCTTGTCTAACACTTGGAAATGAATTGTCTGAGGAGACACATGTGCTGACAAAGCAAGAGATTTTTTTGGGAAAGGGCACCCAGGTGGAGAACAGTAGGGTAAGGGAACCCAGGAGAACTGCCCTGCCATGTGGCTTGCAGTCTTGGGTTTTATGGTGATAAGATTAGTTTTCGGGTGGTCTTTGGTCAATCATTCTAATTCAGAGTCTTTCCTGGTGGTGCACGCATGGCTCAGCCAAGATGAATACTAGTGAGAGGGATTCTGGGAAGTGGACGGACACATGATGTCTCCTTTTGACCTTTCCCAAACTCTTGCGGTTGTTGGTGGCTTATTAGTTCTGTATTCCTTATCAGGATCTCCTGTCATAAAACAACTCATGCAAATGGTTACTATGGTGCCCGGCCAGGGTGGGCAATTTCAATCAGTGTGCTTCCCCTAACAGTACATGATTATCTTTTTAAAATTAATTTATTTTTATTGAAGTATAGTTGGTAAACAATATTATATAAGTTAGTACATGCTTATCTTTAAAGTAATATTTAATTGTTAAATTATATTTTAAATAATTATATCACCAATGTACATTTGATGGCCTAGTTATACTTGACAGTGTCACTGAGGCTGGAATCCATTTTTTACTTTGATGAGTTTTTTCCTTCTTGTTGGTGTTTTTGACATTTACAGGTGTTTTGGTAGCATCAAAAGTTGCTGCTAGAAGAGAAAAAGAGGACCTGAAATAAAATGAACATGATACTTGCCATTCTCTGTTATGGTAAAACAGTGGAAAGATCCCTTAATTATCTAATTTTGGGAGGGCCAGTGTGATGGTTCATTTTGTGTAGCAACTTGGCCAGGCTAAAGTACTCAGATATTGGTCACACTTTATTTTAGATCTTTCTATAAATGTGTTTTTCAGGTGAGATTAACATTTAAATCAACAGACTTTGAGTAGAGCAGATTACTGTCCATAGTAGACTGAGGTCCTCTAAGGAAGAGAGAATTCTGTCTTCAGACTGCCTTCAGGTGAAGCCACCCTTCCCTGGTCCCAAGCCTAGCTGTCCGCCCTGTAGATTTTGAATTTGGTAGCCATCACAACTGGTTCTGTTTCTATGCAGAAGTACAAACTGTGTTTCCCTGACTAGTACAAACACAGTCAGTATGGAGGATTGTTGTGATAGGTTAAAAAAAAACCCAAACTACATTTCAAAGTGTTTTGCTAGTCCTGAGTGCTAGTGGACCCTGGGGTGGTTTGTATTCAAGGTTTCACATAATTTTATAATGAAAGAGCTTCAAAAGGGACAGAAGATGAAAGGAGGATAGTTTTATGGGTGTCACTTTGCAAAGTCTTTGGACAGTTTCTCCTTAAGGCATTTGTTGACTTACCAGAGAAACATCCCTACAGGTTGGCATAACCATTATGTCATCACCACAGCATAGTCATATCTCAGGATTCAAACTCTTTTTAATCTGGATAGTATTATAAGATTCTAAATTCTGAGATTCTGGGTAGACCCCATATAGACTGATGGTTGCCTAGTATAAATCTATCTTTGATACTTTTTTCATGGCATAATAAATTGTACTGGCATTTGTACACACCATCTACTTACAGGGTAGAAAAGACGATACAGAGACCTGTCAGCATTTCTATGTCTTTTAGCATACAAATGCCATTTATAAAAAGTGATTTACATAAGTGAACATGAAGTAATCAGGAAAGCCAATTATACTATCAGAATATAATTTTTTCAAAAGAAATAACTCTAAGAATGTGAGTCCTCAGTATTGTTATTGTTCTGTTAGCACTTCTTCCACCACAATCCCAAAGAGAGACAACAGAGTCACCCTTGAATCTCTATCATTTGTGTCAAAAGCCCTTGTGGTGTCTTACCCTGAGGCCGAATTTTAGTATCTGTAGTTAAAACGGGGATTTCCTCTTCACCTGTTCAGATAGGAAGAGCTGCTATTTTTCTTTTCAGTGTGTCTGCTCAGGTTTAAAGTTTCTCGGCTTTTCTTCTCCTCCTTTGCTCTAAGACATCTTCCTTTCCCTTTTGATGAAAAAGAAAATTGTTTCTCTGGGTGCAATTTGTAAAACTCTACTTTTTTTTTTCTCAGATGAAATGGTAAGAGATGTTATCCTATTCTCATTAGGAAAGTAGGCCCACTACTCTTCCTTCTGTGTATTCAATCATGGCTTGAATCTTTTATTAACAAGCTCAGAAGGAGATTTTATAATATTCTATTACTTTTTATAATGTAAGAATTTTGAAGTAAAAATTAAGATGATAATTAGTTGTCATTGGTGCGTTTCTGGCCAGAATTTGAAATAAGGAATGAACCATTGACTTTGTCATTTGACTTCTAATATTACATTGAAATTAAACATGAGGGTCCTCTGGGGCCGAGCAGACCCCCTTCTGCCTTTATTTGCTTCCCATAACCACACATTTAGAAAAGTTCCTAATTCATTCGTCATTAGTCTAATGAGGAAATAAAAAAACTAAATAAGATTAGAACCTTTGCCTGAAGCAACTTCAGTGTGTTCTCTCATCTTGGAGATCAAGCTTAAAATCATTGTTAATGGTATGAGCCTAGTTCTCTCTGTGGAATTGAGAGAGTTACAGACTTTCTAGAAGAATCACAACCATATCCCCAATTCTAGAGTTAGTACAGTGTGCCTCTAGAAACTCCTGGACAAGTGATAACATAATTTTACATGCATATTGGGATTTAGCAATTTATATTCAGACTTGCCTTTGGTGTACAGCCAGGGTAAATCTTGTAATTTTAAAATTCTGGCCATACACATGATGGAAACAAAATTAAATTATAGTTGATAATTTAATATGTCTTTTGATACTCGTTGAAGTCATCCATATTTGTTGCACTCTGAATGTATCACACAACGCAGGCCAGTCCATGCTTAAGACCACTTCATTCTGTGTTTTATACAGGAGGGGCAAGAAAATTTTTTCTTGAACAGATGACATACACAATGGCTCCATCTCTATAATAAGGCACTGAAATATTTTAAATAATGCCTTGATTCAGAAAAACCAGTTCTCTTTGTCCCTATGATTCAGTTGTTGGAAAGATCTTGAGCAATGCTTATCTCATCTTGACCTTGGCCACAAGCCTTTTTCTCATCTCCAACATCTGAAAATGTACCTTCTCAAGAGACTCTTAACTTCTATCTAAATTAATTCCCATTATTCATTTTATTCCTTCTCGTAGTGTCCTACTTTTTCCTCTGTAACAGTGATAATTTTTAATTTATCTCTGTGTTTTTTTTTTTAATGTATATCTCTCAACTAGATGATACAGTTCAACAGAGCATGGAGTTTACCTGTTTTGTTCACCACTCTAAGTTTGGCCCCTATCTTACGCCTGGCTGAGACTGAGTGGTCATTAGTAATGAATGGATGAATGAAAGAAAAAATGTGCAGGATCCAGTTGATAAGCTGCCTCAATCCCTAACTTTTCCCAAGGAAAGACAGCATAGTATATATAGTGGGAGAAACACAGCTTATCAGGTTACACTGTTTACTAGATGGCAGATCACTTAGTTGAATGTTCCTTTCTGAACTGGAGGAAAAGATACTCACTGGCTTGACTTAGCTCAAAAGATGATGTGAGTATAAAATGTATTGAGTGCAGAAGCCCTTTGGGAACTAGAAAGTGCTGTGCCATGCTAATTGTCATGATTTCTCATGTGTTTACCCTACGTCCATTGAATATACAGACAAATTAACGGGTGGGTTAATTAGTGAATTTAGGGCCAAGTTGACATAAATGACCTATAAAAATCACTCAGTATCAAAAATGAAGACTGCATGAGTGAGTCGGACAATTAGATTGAATATTGTATAAAGCTGGCATTAATGTTGAAATCTAAATATCTAAATTAATTTAATTACAAATATTTCTGAAACATTATTCTCTGTGTTTATAGATTTCTTCTATCATGTGTAAATTCAGAGTTTTTAAATATTAAAATTGCACTGGTACTTTATAAACACTGTGCATCATACTTCCAGAAAGGAGAAATTTTGAAAACATACTATTTATACCTCCCCAAATCTGTTTTTATAGAGCATTCTGTTTCATCATAATTTTCATCACTGGTTATTTATTACTAGCCACATTTGCATGAAAACAATCTTTATTTCCTCACAGTTCATCTGTGCCTGTAGTTTATCCCCCACCTAAGTCATAATTCTTTGTTAGTGACACCCTGATTGTTTGCTGCGTAAATGATTATGATGTTGCAAACAGGATTATGGCTTTAGCTGGGGAATAACCAGCAGGCATAGACGAACTTTAAGGAAATAAAGATCCTCCTCTTTTAATGCAAATGTCTTTCATAGTTAAGGAAAAGGAGAGAATGTTCTTAATGTTCTCCATGAGGTGACAGTTATGTTTAAAATGAAAAGATTTAATTGATTGATGGGATTATCTTCTGTTTCTTTTTTTCTTTTCAGATATATATACAGTGCAATAACATTTATGAAAATGTAGGTATGAAAGGGCTCTTTTTACACCCTTATTTCTGCCAGAAGGAAGCAATAGGTGAATTGTTTTCTATTCAGAAACAAATACACATTATTCTACATACAAATGCTTAGCAAACTTTCTAGGAGGGAAATGTATTTCATCCCTATTTATAATTACCATGAAATTAAAAGATGCTTACTCCTTGGAAGAAAAGTTATGACCAACCTAGATAGCATATTCAAAAGCAGAGACATTACTTTGCCGACTAAGGTCCATCTAGTCAAGGCTATGGTTTTTCCTGTGGTCATGTATGGATGTGAGAGTTGGACTGTGAAGAAGGCTGAGCACTGAAGAATTGATGGTTTTGAACTGCGGTATTGGAGAAGACTCTTGAGGGTACCTTGGACTGCAAGGAGATCCAACCAGTCCATTCTGAAGATCAACCCTGGGATTTCTTTGGAAGGAATGATGCTAAAGCTGAAACTCCAGTATTTTGGCCACCTCATACGAAGAGTTGACTCACTGGAAAAGACTCTGATGCTGGGAGGAATTGGGGGCAGGAGGAGAAGGGGACAACAAAGGATGAGATGGCTGGATGGCATCACGGATTCGATGGATGTGAGTTTGAGTGAACTCCGAAGAGACTGGTGATGGACAGGGAGGCCTGGCATGCTGCGATTCATGGGGTCACAAAGAGTCGGACATGACTGAATGACTGAACTGAACTGAACTGAACCAAACTGAACCTTATATATTCTAAATAACTCTGAAAGAGATGTTTTAAGGTAAGTTTTGATATAATTTCACATTATTTAGGTAATTGTCATACTTTTATTGGATAAGGTTTTGTCTTTGTTTACTCAAAAGACCAGAGTTCTTTGACAGCTTCTATACTTCTATACTAAATCAAATCTCTTATGATTATACAGTGGAAGTGAGAAATAGATTTAAGGGACTAGATCCGATAGATTAGAGTGCCTGATGAACTATGGATGGAGGTTCGTGACATTGTACAGGAGACAGGGATCAAGACCATCCCCATGGAAAAGAAATGCAAAAAAGCAAAATGGCTGTCTGGGGAGGCCTTACAAATAGTTGTGAAAAGAAGAGAAGTGAAAAGCAAAGGAGAAAAGGAAAGATATAAGCATCTGAATGCAGAATTCCAAAGAATAGCAAGAAGAGATAAGAAAGCCTTCCTCAGTGATCAATGCAAAGAAATAGAGGAAAACAACAGAATGGGAAAGACTAGAGATTTCTTCAAGAAAATTAGAGATACCACGGGAACATTTCATGCAAAGATGGGCTCGATAAAGGACAGAAATGGTATGGACCTAACAGAAGCAGAAGATATTAAGAAGAGGTGGCAAGAATACACAGAAGAACTGTACAAAAAACATCTTCATGACCAAGATAATCACAATGGTGTTATCACTCACCTAAAGCCAGAGATCCTGGAATGTGAAGTCAAGTGGGCCTTAGAAAGCATCACTACGAACAAAGCTAGTGGAGGTGATGGCATTCCAGTGGAGTTATTTCAAATCCTGAAAGATGATGCTGTCAAAGTTCTGCACTCAATATGCCAGCAAATTTGGAAAACTCAGCAGTGGCCACAGGACTGGAAAAGGTCAGTTTTCCTTCCAATTCCAAAGAAAGGCAATGCCAAAGAATGCTCACACTATCGCAGAATTGCACTCATCTCACACGCTAGTAAAGTAATATTCAAAATTCTCCAAGCCAGGCTTCAGCAATATGTGAACCGTGAACTTCCAGATGTTCAAGCTGGTTTTAGAAAAGGCAGAGGAACCAGAGATCAAATTGCTAACATCCTCTGGATCATGGAAAAAGCAAGAGAGTTCCAGAAAAATATCTATTTCTGCTTTATTGACTATGCCAAAGCCTTTGACTGTGTGGATCCCAATAAATTGTGGAAAATTCTGAAAAAGATGGGAATACCAAACCATCTGACCTGTCTCTTGAGAAACCTATATGCAGTTCAGGAAGCAAGAGTTAAAATTGGACATGGAACAACAGACTGGTTCCAAATAGGAAAAGGAGTACATCAAGGCTGTATATTGTCATCCTGCTTATTTAACTTCTATGCAGAGTACATCATGAGAAATGCTGGGCTAGAAGAAGGACAAGCTTGAATCTAGACTGCTGGGAGAAATATCAATAACCTCAGATATGCAGATGACACTACCCTTATGGCAGAAAGTGAAGAGGAACTCAAAAGCCTCTTGATGAAAGTGAAAGAGGAGAGTGAAAAAGTTGGCTTAAAGCTCAACATTCAGAAAACGTAGATCATGGCATCTGGTCCCATCACTTCATGGGGAATAGATGGGGAAACAGTGGAAACAGTGTCAGACCTTATTTTTTTGGGCTCCAAAATCACTGCAGATGGCGACTGCAGGCATGAAATTTAAAGATGCTTACTCCTTGGAAGAAGAAAAGCAGAGACATTACTTTGCCAGCAAAGGTTGGTCTAGTCAAGGCTACGGTTTTTCCAGTGGTCATGTATGGATGTGAGAGTTGGACTGGGAAGAAAGCTGAGCGCAGAAGAATTGGTGCTTTTGATCTGTGGTGTTGGAGAAGACTCTTGAGAGTCCCTTGGACTGCAAGGAGATCCAACCAGTCCATTCTGAAGGAGATCAACCTTGGGATTTCTTTGGAAGGAATGATGCTAAAGCTGAAACTCCAGTACTTTGGCCATCTCATGTGAAGAGTTGACTCATTGGAAGAGATTCTGATGCTGGCAGGGATTGGGGGCAGGAGGAGAAGGGGACGACAGAGGATGAGATGGCTGGATGGCGTCATTGACTTGATAGACATGAGTCTGAGTGAACTCTCGGTGTTGGTGATGGACAGGGAGGCCTGGCGTGCTGTGATTCATGGGGTCATAAAGAGTTGGACACGACTAAGTGACTGAACTGAACTTATACTTAACAAATGAAAGTTGCAAGTGGAAGCATGAGACAAACAGATGCACATTTTCGTTTTCAAAAGTAATCATCACATCTACTTTCTCCTCTAACCTCTATGCCATAACTCTGGAAGAATATCTTGTAAGTTAGACTACTGAATCTGTTAGGATTTTAACTTTATATTACAGGAAATATCAAAGAACAGCGGAATAACATGGTATTTACTTCCTTGTATGTAAAGTCTGGGATTAGACAGTCAAGAGTTCATCAGGGAGATGCATCTCGGTGGGTTTTTTCTATCCTCAAAGTCCCCTCATCCTAGGAGATGGCAATTTTTAGCCATCACCAGCTGAGTTTGAGGCAACTAGAAGCAGGACAGTGGGGAGAGCAAGATAGGCGCTTCCTCAATGAGGCAGCTTCCTTGAAACTAGTCTCTCTGGAAATCTCACACAAAACTTCTGCTTATATCTTATTGGCCAGAACTTAGCCACGTCTAGATGCAAGGGAGCTTAGAAATGTAGCTGCTTAAGTGGTTGTGTTGCTGCTCAGAATAAAACTGGGGTCGTGTCACTGGGGAAGATGGAGAGAGCAGATACTGAGGCAACTGGCCTCTCTGCCACAGAATGCTATTCTCATTCTTGATCCACAGCTTCATGCTCTCAGAATATATGGATTTTACATTAATGTGATTTGAAAATACATGATAGAAACCAACCTTTTGAGAATTAAATCACTCAAATTTAAGACACACAGACTTAAATCACTCAATTTCTTATAGAAACCATACTTTTTTTAGTCTGAAAGACATACTGGAATTACACAAACAGAGACATCATCATTATTCAGCTTCAAGTTTTCACGTTAGGACTTCTTGAAACACATTCTACATCTCTTTAAAGTTCAGTCTTTGGGCTGGTGCCCAAATCCAATCTGCTTTGGCAAAGACTCAGTGCACTCTGTTAAAAATACTGTGATAGGAAATATTTGTCTCAAATGAATGTTCCAGTAGTAGGCTATTTTGAAACCTATGATGGAACTTTTCCTAAGAATACACTGAGAACAAATATAGAATGATTTCTTCTTATAGGACTGTTGAATATTTGTACAATGGAGCCAGAGATTACAGATGCTCTCAGAGATAAAGCCTCAAGGTTATGTTCCCATAGGGCACTGCTGAAATCCTTTAGAATACATATGAAATGAGAGATTAATTGCTTTTAAACTGAGTTCTGGGGACTCTTAGTGTTTCTTGATCTGGTTGGAGAGTATAAGTGGGATTGAGTTGCCCAACAAAAGCATCTGTAGTTGGATATTTTTCATATGAACGGGTTCTTTGTAAGACTAAAGAAAGGATTCTGTGAGAAAATTTAGAAATCATTGGTCTAGTGTCTGGGAAGATCTCTGAACGCCCTTTCAGGCTGGTATTCTGGGATTTATGTTGTCACGGAATATTAGATGTTAAGATACATGACTGGATTTATATGTCTTTGGTTTAAGACTAGACTCTAGAGAACTATGGAGGGAAGACAGTTTCCCCTGCTCAATTTATTGGAAAGTATTCAAACATTGGAGAAGGAAATGCCAACCCACTCCAATATTCTTGCCTGGAGAATTCCATGGACAAGAGGACCCTGTCAGACTCCAGTCTGTGTGGTCGCCAGAGTCGGACACAACTTAGTGACTAAACAACAATCCAAACATTATCCAACCTTAGTCAGCTGCCTGTATTGCTAACTGACTTCTAGTTAAAATTTTTTTCGTCATACACAAAGTGAAAGAAAGTGAAAGTGAAGTCGCTCAGTCGTGTCTGACTCTTCACGACCCATGGACTGTAGCCCACCAAGCTCCTCCGTCCATGGGATTCTCCAGGCAAGAATACTGGAGTGAGTTGCCATTTCCCTCTCCAGGGGATCTCCATGACCCAGGGATCGAACCCAGGTCTCCCACATTGCAGGCAGACACTTTAACCTCTGCACCACCAGGGAAGCCCATACACAAAAGCCCACTCAAAATACTGAAAGCAAAATGGGCTTATTTTAATGAGAAGTGGACTTGTGTGGAAATCCAAGAACAGGAACTGTAGAAGAGTTGACCTCACAGGGACTTAGACTTGGACTTGAGACAGTTCTCTTTCCACATAGTTGCGGACGCTCATGGGTCCCTGATTTGAGGTGGGGGGGAGGGGAGTGGCAGGGAGGGGGGCGCACATTAGTTTTGTTTCTCCCTCCTGATTGGCTTCTTACTTTCTTTCGTGCTTTCTGCTTATGCCCAAGGATTTACTTTATTAATGTTCGTTCAGACCTCTCACTCTTCTCACAGCCTCCCTCAGCCCTGTTCAGACAGCTAACAGTTTCAGTCTTTTGAGTTGGTTTTTCAATTCTAAATCTAGAGAGAGAAGCTAGATTGGTCCAGTTTATATTTTCAAACCAGGTAATGTGATTGCTTAGGGAAGGCCCTGGGCTGGGTCAGGCTCAAACAATTGTTTCCAGACCAGAGAGAGGAGTGGAGAAAGGGAAGGACAGCTTGTTATAAAAGAGGGCCTCTGCACTCAACAGGCCCAGGGCAATGATTTAAGGCTGCTTTGAAAAGAGAAGTGAGTCTGGTATGCCATAGACCTCCCTGAAAGGCCCTCAGGGAAGGAATGCAAAGTCGAAGAGAGGAGGTTTGTAGGACAGTTGTAAAAATATTGGAGTGGATGTGAGGAGAGGGACAGTAAAGGGGAGGGAATGTCGGGCTGGTGGCAGGTCAGGACCCTGATATATGGGAACGGTGCAGGCGGGTACCTTGTCTCAGACAGCAGCAACCTGCCATTCAGGGGCTCTTCTTACCTCCAGGACATGTTCCCAAACATGACCAGAGTATAAATATTACTCTATTCTCAGATAGCCATTACTGAAATTAAGTAACCTGGACCTTCGGTCTAAGTTTTTTTCCCTGATGTCCTCATCACAACACTTTTTCGTTTCCAGGACTGATCTACTTGACAACTATGAAGTGAAATTTCACACCAAATTCTCCTTGGGGCACAGTATTCTCTGGGGGCCCCAGTGGACTCTCAACAGCAATGTTACAAATGTGGCAGGTGCCCCCCCTTGGCTTGCCTGCCATCCAGAGCCAGATGAGTCTGACAGCCTGTCTCACACAGAGTCCCCTTTATTGGTTTTTGAAATAGTCCCATTTTGTTCTTTAGAGAGGAGGAACGAAACCTCAACCAGATGCTTGTGATTGAAATAAGGGATAACGATGACAGAACTTTTACCAAGGATATGTCTCCTCCTGCTATCAGATAAATACCAAGGTGAAAATGAGCTGTTTAGCCACAAACATTGCACTAGGGGAAAATGGTTTATTTTCCAAGTTTGAAACAATCATACTTTGACAGCATCACTCTCAAGATTTTAGGTTTATTATAACATCATTAAAAACACATTTATTTGGTATTAGTGGAACATAGTTCATTGCACAGTTACATAAAAGATAGATTTGACATTAAGCTAGTTAAAAGGTCTCAATTTAATTTTTCATATTTCTAAAAATATTTCCTACCTTTTCATGAATTAAAGTATCTGACTCACAGAGACTTCTTTAAATGAATAAAATTTTATTTTTCTATAAATAAGAATGATAGATTGTAATTGTACCAAATGGTCAATTTTTTTTTTTAATTTTATGGTGTCTTCTGTTCTAGAAATAGAAACGCTTCAGTTTCTCAACTAGATATAGAGAAATTATTCTGCTTGATTCTACAACACCAGTGAATGTAAATGGTACTTCAGAATAAGTGTTTTTGCATTTTCTTAATGGAATCCCAACTGTACAAAATTTAAATTGAGCTTAAGCTATTTTTTTTTTTTCCTGGAATGAATACCCATTTCAATACTCACCACAGATTTAGTAGGAGATTTGTTAATAAAGGGGCTTCCCTGATATCTCAGTTGGTAAAGAAACCGCCTGCAATGCAGGAAACCCTGGTTCAATTCCTGTGTCAGGAAGTACTGCTGGAGAAGGGATAGGCTACCCACTCCAGTATTCTTGGGCTTTCCTTGTGGCTCAGCTGGTAAGAAATCTGCCTGCAATGTGAGAGACCTGGGTTGATCCCTGGGTTGGGAAGATACCCTGGAGAAGGGAAAAGCTACCCACTCCAGTATTCTGGCCTGTGAGGCTGCAAAGAGTCGGACGACTCCATGACTTTCACTTTGTTAATAATGGAGATAGGATTCCTATCTCTTGTTCAACTCAAAAAGTTCCTTTTAGAGAGGGGACAGCATATTGTTATGACTTCCACTGAAAAGGAGACTTCTTTGAACCCGTATCCTCATGAGCCATTCCCCTCATAATCACTTTTGCTGTCTCTATAGTAAAATTTCTCAAAAATGGTATCAGTGCCTCATCTCCTGTGTTCTCTTTGACCCATGAAATCAGGCTTTTGTTCTCACCACCTAATCATAGTGTTCTTGTCAATAACAACCTTCATTTCTCTCAGAGCTCACCTTAGCCTCTCAGCATCATTTGATGTGGTTGACTCCTTCATCCTCTTTGAAACTCTTCTTCACATTATCATTGGGGACACCACAGTCTCATGAGTTTTTTTTTTTTTTTTTAATCTTAGTGACTGTGCCTTTATAGTGTTGTCTGAAATTCCTTTTACTTTTCTCAGCATCTGAATATCATGGATATTTCCTGACATATAGGGGAAGAATCTTGTGGCCTCCTGCATCTATATTTTTAAAAAGTCATCCTTTCCATTCTGAAACACATAATTTCACCTTAAAAATCATCCCTTAACTCTGAATTAGGATACTGGCAGGTCCAAAAGAGAAATGTTGATTTTTCTTTGCAAACTGGCTCCTCCTTCACTCTTATTTTTCAGTGATAGCACTGTTCACCTAATTGCTCAAGCTAAAGATACTAGGAGTCACCTTTGAATCTTCCTTTTCTTTTCAAGCATTAACCCATTCTACAGTAACTTCTGTTAATTCTGTCTTGAAATATGCCCTGAAAATTCCCCATCCAACTACTTCCTCCGTCATTCCCACCCAATCCACTCCTCTCACACTGGACCCAATAGCTTGACTTCATAAAACAGCCAGCATTATCTTTCAGAAATGAAGATTAGATCACATTGTCTCCTCAGCTCAAGCCCCTCTTTGCATTACAGTTAGAACTAAAGCCAAAGTTTCCCAATGTCCACCAACGCTTCATAAAATCAGGCACATGCCTCACTCTACAGCCTCATGGCCTACCCTTCCTTGAGCTCCCTGTGCTCTGAGCTGTTATTTGAACTCAAAAAGGTGCTAGCTTTAGGACCACTATACTTACTCTTCCATCTGTGACACCCGCCCCCGCCCACCACCTACCCCCGCCCCTGCAACCTGATCCTTGCAAAGTTTCCCCTTTCAGTTCAGATCTCATCTCAATGATCAGTCAGAGAAGTTAGTTTCTGTTGCTGCTGCTTGGTCCCTCAGTCTTGTCTGACTCTCTACGGCCCCATGGACTGTAGCCCGCTAGGCTTGTCCACCCGTGGAATTTTCCAGGCAAAAATACTGGAGTGGGTTGTCATTTCCTGCTCTAGAGGATCTTCCCAGCCCAGAAACTGAACCTGTGTTTCATATCTCCTGCACTGGCAGGTGGTTTCTTTACCACTAGTGCCTCGTAGGAAGCCCAGAGAAGTTTCACTGGTCTCTTTATATAAAGGGGCCACATATGTCTTCACTCTACCGTCTTATATACTAAATGTTTTTCCTATTATACAGAATGTAAGTTCCCTGAAAGCTGTCTCATTCATAACTGTGTCACTAGTGTGTGTCTGGCACAGAGAACATTAATTGGTTAATATCATCATTGATGAATACTGATTGAATTAAAGATTTTTTTTTCTTGGCAAAGATCTGTAGATAGGGGTTGAGAAGAAATTTTCTATTGCGACTTTCTAACATACATTGAGCATTATAATGTGAACATTTTCATTGCCTTACAACAAAGATACCTGGTAAGTACTACCAATATTCCCTATTTCACATATGAAAAAATAGACTCTCAGGATGATTAAATAATGTGCCTAGGCTACTGAGCTAGTAAGTGAGGGTGTTGGATTGCAAATATAGGCCTTCCCATTCTGGAAGTCTATACTTGCCAACGTGTACAATACTTCCTTTCTACTTTTTTCCACTTTAGTGAACTTTTAAAAGAGAGTTTACTATTGATTTATGGAACAGATCTTAATTTCAGGTGCTGGGATTGGATTTTTCATAGTAAAATATTTGAATGTAGCTTTATTATAGTTTAATTCTTTAAAATGTGTGTTCTTGAAAAACAACAACAACATCTCAATTGCCTTCAATAGATCTTGGCTGAATAAAATATCAATAGCAAAATTTAGATGTGTGGAAATATTTATACTCTTGGCATCACAGTGGTCATTTTTCTCCTAAAGGTTGTGTGTGTAGTTTTGTCAGTGGTAAAATGTGGTTGGCAGGGGAGCTAAAGCTAGTGTCTGGCTTTTTTTGTCCTTTTTAGGCTCAGGTACTACTTGCATCATCAGATTTCCTAGTATTCCTGACCACAAAACAATTCTGTGAGGTACCTCATTTATATCAGTAGTCAGTATTAGTCACTTAATAAACATTTTTGACAATCCATTATGTGCTAGGCCCTGAAGTAGGCTCTGGGGCTAAATGAATAAAGTATGAATCCTGCCTCAAGGAATTTGTGGTCTGATCCAGAGGATAGACACATGAATAATTGCACTAATGAATGTAGATTGACCTCACCTCTCTGAGATTTGTGTTAAGGACGTCTTCACAGATGAAGTGATCTTCAATTTGGGTCTTGAGAATGATTTAGATGTTGTCATCTCAGCCAAGACAGTTGGGTGGAGGTTGAAAACATTTTGGTAAAATTTATGTGACAGAAATATCCCTCCTAGAGAAGGCATCAATTGCCTTTTGGGGTTTCTCATTAATAAGTTCAGTAATTATCATTTAGTTATGTATTCAGATAATTTATAGCTTGAAGATGGAAGGTTCTGCATTTCCATGTACTAAGGTTATCTTAAGGTTTGATATCAGGTATCAGTATATTCTCTAAGCCCTAGGGATTTGATATTCTGCCCTAAAGGAACAGGAAACAATAGAATCTATTTTCCAATTTATACATTAAGTACTGATGACAGTATGGAAAAAAAGCAAGGGGGACCTCCACTTATTCATGGGGACAAGATGAAGGCAGTCATATATGGCAGCATAGCAGAACAGCAAGGCACTGAATTGTCTGCTCAAATTACTGCAAAAACAGACATCACCAGGGAACTTTAGCTGTCTTCCTTTTTCTTTTTTTTAACTTTATGGAAGATGGGAAGCAGTATCTGTACTATTTGTTGAGATATTTATTCCCTGCACTGTCATATGCAACTTAGATTCAACACAGATGAAAATATTTTATGTAAATATGTTTGAAACTCTGCTCCATGAAACACTGGTAGTCCTAAGAAGACCGCTCAGGGTGGATTACGCATGGGCAGGGTTGCAACCCCTACCTGAGTTTCAGTGCAAATACTCGACTTCTGTCTTTTCTCTATCACTAAAAAAGTATAAGATTTTTCTCCACTGAAAATTTCTCATCTAAAATATTTAAACAACACTGTTCTAAGTGCTCTCTGATGAGAAAGAAGCCCTTCTTATGACTGCTATTCTAATTGAGTGGAATAGTACCTTGTACATGCTTAGAGCAGCATAATGCACAAATCCCTAAGATGGACTGCTGAGCACCTTGTTTTGGAAAAACTCAGCTTGACTCAGAAGCTGAGTCATTGTTCTAATGATGTACTTTTATCAATTGAAGAAGCACTTTAACTCTGTAGCCTCTGGTTCTACTGAAAGGAGTTTAAGCAATAACCTCTTAATGTGTAAAGTGACTCTACAGCCTGTTTTTATTCACTTCTAGTTGTAAGAAGCTGAAGAAATAAGAGATTTTTAAAAGTCTTTTCATTTAAGTGATATCCAATATCAGAGGGTTTTTTTTTTCTTTTTTCTTTTCTACTTTTAGAGTCTTTGAAAGTGTTTTGGAAATACACCTGAAGATATTGGAAGAGTCCAGGACCTAGATCGGAATCATATTTCCTCTGTGGGACAGGCACTGGAGCTCAGGGAAGGTATCTTATCCATCTATAGGCAAAGAGAATGAGCCAGTCTTACACAGACACACGGGAAATAAAAGGAGACAAATAGCTGAGCTCCTGCCGACCCCTGGTATTTAGGACGGTAAATGGAGTAAGATGAAGGCGGAATGACAGCAAGAGAAGATCCAGGATGTTGAACAGATCATCAGAACACAGGGCTCAGCAGCAATGGGATACATGGAGGCTTGATCAGAGAATTAGATGGAGTGCATTTCTTACCTTGAGGTCTCTGGAATATGGTAGAAGAGGTCCCTGAAGAAGCTCCAGGGAGTTTGTGAATCCTATGAAATTGTAAACTTGCATAAGTTTGTGCTCTGAAAAGAGTCCATGGTGTTCTTCAGAGTTTTACAATAATCTATATATGAACATGTTTCACGATTTCCGGATGGTCCCCAAGGGCAGATTAGATTAAGGTAAAGGTAGACTTGATGATGAGGTGTCTCAATAACAGTCTGCTTCTCAAGGAAGGATAGAGAAGGACTTATAATGTGTGTAGAAGTCAGCCTACCAAAAAGGTTAGCTGGCCCCTGCTTTGAGAGAGATAGAGGGAATTAGGTGAAGTATAACTGTCTTTCCTGAAGGTTCTCCCTCTAGCCAGAATTCAGGAAATTAACCGAGTGCCACTCGCAGCTCATCAGGGGAGATCTGAATGGTTCCTCCTTTCCAGTATGCAGCATCTACAGAAACACAGGACTTAAGTTCTCTCCTGTGGTCATCAAATGCTTATTTAGTGCCTACAATATATTTGATCCTGTGTAGGCATATAATGGATTTTAGCTCTTGTGAAACTTATATTCTAGTAGAATAGATAAGATAGTAAGTAATTATATATAGATTGTTGTTAGAGATATTAAGAAATAAGCAGAGTGCTGAGACTGTTAGTTTGGACAGACTAAGTTATGCAGCAATAGCAAACAAACATCCAAAAATGAGTGGCTAGTTTACTGAGGCTTTACACTCTCATTTGAAGAGCAGGCTGATGATATTGCTTCCGTCTGGGGCATTATCAGTTACTATAGCATAGGGAAAGAGAATGAGGTAACCAGACCCTCCTTCTTTAAACTTTTAATCAGAAGTGACACGTCACCTACATACAGATTTCTTTGGTTGAAGAAAGATAAAGAGCGAATCATCATTCATCATCATCTGGTCACCCAGTCATATCTGACTCTTTGCAGTCCTCCAGGCTTCTCTGTCCATGGGATTTCCCAGGCAAGAATAGTAGAGTGGGTTGCCATTTCCTTCTTCAGGGGATCTTCCTGACCCAGGAATTGAACCTGAGTCTTCCATAATGCAGGCAGATTCTTTACCATCTGAGCCACTAGGGAAGCCCCCTATGATTATATATTTATATATTTGATCTATTATATGTTTAATCTATACCATAAATTTTCTCAAATATATATTTTTGGTTGGGGTTAAAACTACCTAGCTACCTACAATGATTTTTAACTTTTATAAACTATGAAATTAGACTGATTTGAAATTCACACCATTTTGTGGTTTAATATCATTCTGTGATTTGATATCACTCAGAAGTGATACCCATCATATCTGCAGAACAGTAAGGCCTTTAAGTAAGCCAGTTGATCCAAAATATATTGAATTAGACAAACATAAATCAATTTGCTTATGAGAAATCTGAAAATAATATAGTGAATGTCTTCAATTGATTTGCATTGGAATGTGATAGCTGGTTAATTCAGAGGCTTACTGGGTGACCAATCTAGCCCTGAGGTGGAGATAATGGACTGCTAATTGCATGCATTTGACTCTGTTAATTTCCTGTTTCCCACCCACTTTTTTCCCTCCCGTTGGCATGTCTGCCAAAGCAGATCAGCCTGAGTTGCTGGATAAAGGTAAAGAGCTTAAGGCATTAAAATCTCCAGTCATTTCCCTCTCATAAACTGCTAAATATTTTTTTATTTTAGTTCTTCATAAAAGAAACATTGGAACAATTAGCTATCACAGCGAAATCTTTCTCTTTTAATGCCACATAGTTTACATGGAGCCCTTAGTAATAAGGATACAAGTTGGATCATGGGAATAACTAAGAACACATTTAGCAAAAAAAACCAGAAATTATGAAGTCTCAAGGGCTGTAAATACTTGAACTTGGACCAAGAAAAACATAAAATAATGATTTAAAGGCAGATATCTTGCCTGAATTTTCAAGTTGACCAGTAGGTTATAAGGGGCATTTGGTCATTAATCATACTTCTGACAGAGGAGAAAGAGTGTTAATAGAAAGTTAAGAGCAAGGATTGACCTGAATAATGGAAACTTGAAGACCAGAAAGGTTAAGTAACTTGCCCAAAGTCATAGAGCAAGTTAGAATCAGAGCTGGAACTAAATTTTAACTCTGGATTCTTATACAAAATCTCTTCCAGAATTTATGACTTATGATTTCCTAGTATATTTCTCCCAGGAAAAAATCCATTTGGTTTTTACTCCTTTACTGAAAAAAACTATTTATTGAGGACCTACTGTGTTTGGAGTTGTGAATCAATACGCTCTTGACTTCAAGAGGTTTACATACGAGGAAGGTTGGGAGGATAGTACAGAGTAGTGGTGAACTCAAGCAGAATGCCAGGTATGGGTGTGGAGTGAGAAGTCTAAGGGGAAGGCCGTGTTAGGGGTGGAGAGTTAGTCTAAGTAGATGATTGTTAGGTTAAGTAAAAAGGAAGTGGGACCTACTCTGGATGACAAGCACCTTCCTGTAAGATTTCAAAAGGTGTCCTCTTTGAGAAGTTACAGCCCAGTGGGCACATAGCTTGAATAATGGATAGAGGACTGGGTTTCAGCCCCAATTACTCCCTGTGCCTAACTTCTTATGTCAGGCACAGTCACCACAGCATAAGAAGAAGGATGTTCCATGCCTCGAGATCATACGAGGAAAAACTATATGACCTTTCATCTGTGAGGGCATTATTAATTTAAAAGAAATGGGACAAATCCTACACCTTTCTCCTAGTCTTTCTCTTCCTAACTCTTAACTCTCTGATCGGTCTAAATGCCAGAGAATGATACTTTGTATTGCTTATAATATACCTTAATTTACATAAAATAATATTCTGGGCTGTAAAAGTGTATTTATTACAAGTTTTGAATCTTGGCTCTACCAGTTACTTGTTAGCTATGTGAAACAGGGCAAGTTCAGTTCAGTTCAGTCTCTCAGTCACGTTCGACATTTTGTGAACCTATAGAGTGCAGCACGCCATGCTTCTCTGTCCATCGCCACTTCTAGAGCTTGCTCAAACTCATGTCGGTGATACCATCCCCATGTCATCCTCTGTCATCCCCTTCTCCTCCCGCCTTCAATCTTTCCCAGGATCAGGGTCTTTTCCAATGAGTCAGTTCTTCCAATCAGGTGGCCAAACTATTAAGCAAGTTACTTTTGTCCCATAAAATGCAGACAAAGCATGCAGTAAGATTCTTCTGCAATTTTTGTGAGTGCTTAAAGAGTAACAATATCTAGTGTGTGCATCCTCAGTTGTGTCCAACTCTTTGTGATCCCATCAGACTGTAGCCCACCAGGCTTTTCTGTCCATGGAATTTTCTAGGCAAGAATATTGGAGTGGGTTGCCATTTTCTCTTCCAGGGGCTCTTCTGACGCAGGTTTGGAGCCCACATCTCCTACATCTCCTGCATTGGCAAGTGGATTTTTTACTACTGAGTCACCTGGGAATCCCAATAATATCCAGAGTGCTCCTCAAAGTGCTTGGCATTGAGGACGTGTGCTAAGTCACTTCAGTTATGTCTGACTTTTTGTGACTCTATGGCCTGTAACCCACCAGGATCCTCTATCCATGGAATTTTCTAGGGAGGAATAGTGGAATCAGTTACCATGCCTCCTCCACAGGATCTTCCTGACCCAGGGATCGAACCCGCATTTCTTAGGTCACTTGCATTTGGACAGGTGGATTCTTTATCACTAGCGCCACCTGGCATATAGTAAATTGTGCATAATGTTAAGTACTAACATCACTTTTGATTGAGGTAATGATTCTGTAAAGTCAGCAAAAGTACATGGATATTCCATTTAACACATGATCCGCATATCATTCAAGCGCTCACTCCCAGCTAATATCTCTATGATCACGGGTTGTGTAAGCTCAGCACCCTTCTAACAAGGTGTTTGTGGTCTTCACGGCTTGCACTGCATGGTTGCCTTGGCGCCTCACTCTACTCTTGAAGAGGACTCTCTCTCACTGAGTCACCCCTTCTCCCTCTGCATCCCCTACTATTTACCATCAACTATCAGTATAATGTAACTATATTACGTTTTAGTGTAATAGAACTTCCTCTGAAATTTGAAAAATTTGGTGAGTGATCAAATTGGACCTTATACTACTGCACAATTGTACTCATCTCACATGCTAGCAAAGTAATGCTCAAAATTCTCCAGGCCATGCTTCAGCAATACATGAACCATGAACTTCCAGATGTTCAAGCTGGATTTAGAAAAAGCAGAGGAACAAGAGATCAAATTGCCAACATCTGCTGGATCATCAAAAAGCAAGAGAGTTCCAGAAAAACATCTATTTCTGCTTTATTGACTATGCCAAAGCCTTTGACTATGTGGATCCCAATAAACTGTGGAAAATTCTGAAAGAGATGGGCATACCAGACCACCTGACCTGCTTCTTGAGAAATCTGTATGCAGGTCAGGAAGCAACAATTAGAAGTGGACATGGAACTACAGACTGGTTCAAATAGGGAAAGGAGTACATCAAGGCTGTATATTTTCACAATGCTTATTCAAATTATATGCACAGAACATCATGAGAAACGCTGGGCTGGATGATGTACAAGCTGGAATCAAGGTTGCTGGGAGAAATATCAATAACTTCAGATATGCAGATGACACCACCCTTATGGCAGAAAGTGAAGAAGAACTAAAGAGCCTCTTGATGAAAGTGAAAGTGGAGAGTGAAAAAGTTGGCTTAAAACTCAACATTCAGAAAACTAAGATCATGGCATCTGATCCCATAACTTTGTGGCAAATAGATGGCAAAACAGTGGATACGGTGTGAGGCTTTATTTTTTTGGGCTCCAGAATCACTACAGATGGTGACTGCAGCCATGAAATTAAAAGAAGTTTACTCCTTGGAAGGAAAGTTATGACCAACCTAGATATCATATTGAAAAGCAGAGACATTACTTTGCCAACAAAGATCCATCTAGTCAAAGCTATGGTTTTTCCAGTGGTCATGTATGGATGTGAGTTGGAGTGTAAAGAAAGCTGAGCACCGAAGAATTGATGCTTTTGAACTGTGGTGTTGGAGAAGACTCTTGAGAGTCCCTTGGACTGCAAGGAGATCCAACCAGTCCATCCTAAGGAAGATCAGTCTTGGTGTTCACTGTAAGGAACTATCAGTATAGTATAACTTTATTAATGTATTACTCTTTAGTGTAATAGAACTTCCTTTGAAATTTGAAAAATTTGCTGAGTGATCAACTTGGACCTTATGCAGCTAACAGCTTAAAATTTATATTAACCCCTTCTCCTGCCTCACTGCAGCAATTGCCAGTGCGGTGACATCATATATTATATCCCAGACTCTTACTCTTCCATCTTGCTGTCATATCTCTTTCTTTCCTTCTATTTCCTCGTTGATTTTTATTCCTCTTTGCACTCTCCCTTCAAAATTAAGGATGAAATTTTCATTTTCTCATGTGAAGAAACAACAGAGACTTATTTTATTTTTATTTATTTTTTGGTCTTGGCTCCTATTCTCAGGACCTTATCTCTATCCCAAGTGTCTTATCATAGACCTTTTCTAAATTAAGACAATTCTCTTCCTGGACCTAGACCAGCTGTTAAGAAAATGGATTTTTTCTTTTGCACTACCACCACACGAGGAAACCAAAGCACAAAAAATTGTGTGAATTGATGAAAGTTACCTGTATGCTTTTTAGCAGAACAATGACTTGAGCTGAATTGCTTTGACTTAAATCCAGTACATTTTCTGTTGTCTTCTTATTTAAGAAATATCTGTGAGATACTTCAGTGTCTTGTCTTTGGACAGATTTATTGAGTATGTGTTCAGTTGAAGGCACTATGCTAGGTATTAAAAGTTTTAAAGATGAATAAGATTTAGTCTGTGCTCTCAAAGTACTTAAAAATTTACTGTGGGCAACAGAATTCTTTACAGGTTACAAAGAAAATGGCCTTGCATTAACTAGAGTAGTTTTGCTCTTTCCAATATTACTTCTTGGGTGACTAAGACTATTGCTGGAGCAATAGTTTATAGTTTTAAAAAAAGAAAAGGAAAAGAAATAAAAGAACAAAAAAGATAATCATGTATATAGACAGATTAGTGTAGAAGTTCTTTTGCTCACTATTATAATACTTTCTTAAGCAGATGCCCTGATATTTCATGACTAATAATTTGATTCCTTTCTCTTTAAATTACCATGTATTGTCTTAAAGTTTAGAAGAACGTAAGGTGAAAATAAAATTAACCTCATTTATCCTACTCATTTATTTCTGTTAATTTTTGTCATATTTCCATTTAGTTTTGGTCATAACATATACCTATACATATAGCCAGAGGAGAATCTTTCTGCATATAATTGGTGTAATGGACTAAATTATGTCCCTTCAAAATTCACATGATGAAGTCACAAATCCCAGTATCTCAGTATGTGAACTTATTTGGAGACAAAGTCTTTAGAGAGGTGATTAAGGTAAAATGAGGCTGTTAGGATGGGGCCCCATGACTGTGTCCTTAAAAGCAGAGGAAGACACAGGAGCCAGCATATGCAGAAGACAGCCCACGTTGGGAGGTAGCCATCTGCGAGCCCAGGAGAGTGGCCTCCAAGTGCCAATATCTTTAAATGGACTTCTAGTCTCTAAAACAGTGGGAAAATTAATTTCTGTTGTTTGTCACGGCAGCCCTCACAGATGAATTCAATTGGCATCATGTTTTTTCCACAACTAATATTAGATCATGGGTGTTTTGCCATGTCAATAAAAATTCATGATGAGCTAATATGCCACTTAAGGGAAACATCATAATATAGTTAACTGTTCCCTATTGTTGGATAGTCAGCTTTTGTTCCTGTTTGCTAAGGAACTCTCAAAGTTCAGAATTAATGAAACTATGGGTCCCTTAAGGTGATCCAGATGGGACATTATTTGGTTGATTTTCTGTCACTTTATTTAAACTAAGAATGGTAAAATAGGCATTCCACTTTCTACTACAAACAATGTTGTTTGATTATAGAACCACCTCATTATTGCTGAAACAGTTCAAGGCCTGTCATATGAACCTCCATACTCAGGGTTTAATGACTATTAAGACTTGATAGGAAATGAAATTTTGCAGAATTAGTTTTCATATTTTCTTTTTAAACCCTTCATTTCTCACTTTTATTGTGATTTTAATTTCTTCAAAATGATAAAGAGGATTACCAACAGCTTACATTTTCAGATTTTATCTTTGGATTTTTTAATCTAGCAGCTTTGCTTTCAAATAGAATTTCATAGACTGTTACTTGAACATATTGATCAGCTTACTAAGTTGTTTTAAAACCAAACCACAGAGATATTACCTCCTAATACAGGTTGTATATCTCCAATAGCTGCTTCTCAGTTATTTAACCCGCTTCCTGATAATACTTCTCACAGATCAGAATTGAAGAGAACAGTTGCCCATTCTCTGCCCTGTTGCAGTATTCCATGCGGACAAACTTTTCCTGAAAAGTTTGAAACGTCCTAGCATGATAGGAAGACCACTAGACTGTTAGTCACAGTTGTGCATTAAGTTCAACCCTGCTTCTCTCACTAAGAAGCTGTGTGGCCTTGTATATCTCTAGGGACGTCCGTAAACCGCATACTGATTACCTGGATGGTAAAGGTACTGCTCACAGTGGGCTCGGTCTCTCCCCACCCATCACAACTATTAGCAACCAAATGCGACTGAGGAAGCACAGGTGCTTCACAAATCACAAATGTTAGTTATCATTATTTCCTGATATGTCGATGACCTACACTGACCTTTACAAAGAGAGAATACAGTGTTCGTGTGTGCGTACTAAGTCATGTCCACTCTATGCGACCCTAGGGACTGTAGCCCACCATGCTCCTCTGTCCATGGGGACTCTCCAGGCAAAAATACTGGAGTGGGTTGCCATGCCCTTCTCCAGGGGATCATCCCAATGGAGAAATCAAACCTGCTTCTCTTGGGACTCCTCCACTGGCAGGGAGTTCTTTACCATTAGCGCCACCTAGGAAGCCCAACACAATGTGCTTGATATTTAAAATTGGAGGCCTTCCTAAAATAAAGAGAACAAAACCTTTCCTTGTTAAAGACTCTAAGCATTGTTCATGCCATCAGGGAACAACTCTCTGGAAGTTCATCTTCCTATCTGGAAAGTGAAAGTGAAGTCGCTCAGTCGTGTCCGGCTCTTTGCAACCCCACAGACTATAGCCTGTCAGGCTCCTCCGTCCATGGGATTTTCTAGGCAAGAGTGCTGGAGTGGATTGCCATTTCCTTCTCCAGGGGACCTTCTCGACCCAGAAATCGAACCCGAGTCTCCCGCATTGCAGGCAGACGCTTTACCATGGGAGCCATCAGGGAGAGTTGCATATTTTTCCTGTTTTGATGAGGTTTTTTTTTTTTTTTAATTATAAACTATTTGAAATGCAGAGACACAACAAGCTACGGACTGCATTTCTTAGAGCTTGACTCACACTGTTATTTTTAGTTATTTAAACTGTTATTTTTAGACAATTTTTTGGTGGTTAGTATGAAAACAGCTATACCCTTTATTCTGGTGCAATTTTTACTTCAGGAGCTCCTGACTCATTTATATTGGTAATCTAAAATAAATTATCAATCAATATAGGTTTGTTCCTGTTTAGAACTGAGGTTGTCCAGTCTTCATTTAATGTCACTAATTGGAAACCATTCGTAATGGAGCACTTAGAAATTATTTCAGAATGGAAAATACTCTTTGATTTTCAACTGTTTAATGAGAAATAAGTAACATTTTTTACTCATGAGAAGATTTTTTTCTTTTTAGTACTTGTGAAAGGAAGGAAAAGGGACTTGTATTAATGAAAAATTTTCCTGGCGATAAAATTCTCTATTCGGACCACTGAGTAGATCTAAAAATAACTTCTGTTTGGAAACACACAATAGTGTTCCCATTTCAATCTACCTTTACCAAACCCAACCCTATTTTACCATAGTGACTTTGGACTGATATGAAAACCAAATATAAATTTAGGTTGTGTTTGAGTTATTGCACAGTAGGGTCTAAATTGTACACTGTGATTCTTGTGGAGCTTTTTAAAAAATTAAACCATTCTGGGCCTGCTAAATCAGCACCCTTTGGGATAAACTATAGACAATTCTAATTGAACTATTTCAAATCCTGAAAGATGATGCTGTGAAAGTGCTGCACTCAATATGCCAACAAATTTGGAAAACTCAGCAGTGGCCACAGGACTGGAAAAGGGCAGTTTTCATCCAATCCCAAAGAAAGGCAATGCCAAAGAATGCTCAAACTACGGCACGACTGCACTCATCTCACATGCTAGTAAAGTAATGCTCAAAATTCTCCAAACCAGGCTTCAGCAATAGGTAAACTGTGAACTTTCAGATGTTCAAGCTGGTTTTAGAAAAGGCAGAGGAACCAGAGATCAAACTGCCAACATCCGCTGGATCATGGAAAAAGCAAGAAAGTTCCAGAAAAACATCTATTTCTGTTTTATTGACTATGCCAAAGCCTTTCACTGTGTGGATCCCAATAAATTGTGGAAAATTCTGAAAGAGATGGGAATACTAGACCACCCAATCTGCCTCTTGAGAAACCTATATGCAGGTCAGGAAGCAACAGTTAGAACTGGACATGCAGCAACAGACTGGTTCCAAATAAGAAAAGGAGTATGTCAAGGCTGTCTATTGTACCCTGCTTGTTTAACTTATATGCAGATTACATCATGACAAATGCTGGACTGGAAGAAGCACAAGCTGGAATCAAGATTGCCGGGAGAAATATCAATAACCTCAGATATGCAGATGACACCACCCTTATGGCAGAAAGTGAAGAGGAACTAAAAAGCTTCTTGATGAAAGTGAAAGAGGAGAGTGAAAAAGTTGGCTTAAAAGCTCAATATTCAGAAAACGAAGATCATGGCATCTGGTCCCATCACTTCATGGGAAATAGATGGGGAAACAATGGAAACAGTGTCAGACTATTTTTCTGGGCTCCAAAATCACTGCAGATGGTGACTGCAGACATGAAATTAAAAGACGCTTACTCCTCGGAAGGACAGTTATGACCAACCTAGATAACATATTGAAAAGCAGAGACATTACTTTGCCAACAAAGGTCCGTCTAGTCAAGGCTATGGTTTTTCCAGTGGTCGTGTACGGATGTGAGAGTTGGACTGTGAAGAAAGCTGAGCACTGAAGAATTGATGCTTTTGAACTGTGGTGTTGGAGAAGACTCTTGAGGGTCCCTTGGACTGCAAAGAGATCCAATGAGTCCATTCTAAAGGAGATCAGTCTTGGGTGTTCTTTGGAAGGAATGATGCTAAAGCTGAAACTCTAGTACTTTGGCCACCTCATGGGAAGAGTTGACTCATTGGAAAAGACTCTGATGCTGGGAAGGATTAGGGGCAGGAGGAAAAGGGGGCGACAGAAGATGAGATGGCTGGATGGTATCACCAATTGATGGACATGAGTCTGAGTGATATGCAGGAGTTGGTGATGGACAGGGAGGCCTGGTATGCTGCAATTCATGGGGTCCCAAAGAGTCGGACACGACTGAGCGACTGAACTGAACTAAACTGATAGACATTCAGAACATGGGACTTCTGATAGACAATAAAGTTAGAAACCACTGAATTAGGTGATTCATGCTTTAATGGGCAAATGATGCCTTCCTTTGGTCAAGTTCTTCTTTCTACCTAGAACATATTAACCTTTCCATTTTCTTCTTCTTTTTTTTTGCTTCCATCTTCTGAGGCTCAATTCAAAAGCCACCTTTCCACGAAACCAGGCCTGAACCTTCCAGAATGGGAGGATACTAATGAATTCATGTTCCTTCCACTTTGTTCATACATCTTTGGTGGTACATATTCTGTCTTGCAGCAGTTACAGGAGAGGTGTCTTTCTCATCACTCTAGCTAACATAGGTTCTCTGGGGGCAGGGAGCACATCCTACTTCTCTTCTTCTAGCATCTGCCTGAGGGTCCATACTCATTTTTCATGTTATCCTTATATATTGTGGATAATTCAATAAATATTCATTAAGACAAATTCATCAATACTTCAGACTTCAGGAGAAATTGGGGCAAAAGAGGAAGAAGGTTATTTATGCAATTATTTAGATGAAGTGGGTTACAATTAAAGTAAAACTGAGTTTTTTTCAAAAGGACTGTGGAAATGAGGTGATAATGAAAATCCTGAGTAGCCTCTAGGAATAATTTTTCCAGATAAAAATTAGAGTATCCAATAAATTTTAGTTTCAAGTAGGCAGGTGATTTTTAGTATGAGTATTCTCCTTGTAATATTTTGGGACAGTACTCATTGTTCATCTGAAAGTCAAATTTAACTGGGCCTTCCCAAGTGGTGCTAGTGGTAAAGAACCCACCTGCCAATGCAGGAGATGTAAGATGTTTGTGTTTGATCCCTGAATTGGGAAGATTCCTCAACTGGGATGATCCCTTGGAGGAGGACATGGTAGCCCACACCAGTATTCATGCCTGGAGAATCCCATGGACAGAGGAGCCTGCCAGGCTACAGTCTATTGGGTTGCAGAGTTGGACATGACTGAAGTGACTTAGCACACATGCACTGAGTTAAATTGTGAGTCCCCAAAATGTGTGCCACCTGGAACCTGTGAGTGTGATCTTGTTTGGAAATAGGGTCTTTGCTTTGTAATCAAGTTAAGATGAAGTTCTACTGGATGATGGTGGACCTTAAATTCAATCACAAATGTTTTTATAAGGAAACACAGACGCACAGACACAGAGGGAAGAAGGCCAAGTGTAGATGGAGACAGAGATGGGAATGATGATACTTCTACAAGCTGAGTAACACTGAAGAGTACTGGCAACCACTAGAAGCTGAAGAATCAAGAAAGGATCCTTCCCCTGCAGAGCCTGCAGAGAGAGCCTGGTCCTGCTGATATGGTGATTATAAACTTCTAGTCTCCTAACTGAGAAACAAGAAATTTTTGCTGTTTGAAGGTGCCCAGTTTGCAGTACTTTGTTATGACTCTTGAGAAAATAAATACACTGCATGTCCAGCATTTTTATTTGCCAAATCTGGTAACCCTGTAGAGGATCTCTTCAGTCTCCTAAAAATATTCATTCGATCATATTAACAGGCAACTCACAATAGCAGGGTGTTTTGTGACTACAGCTCTATATTCACAAACATCTCTAATAGGTCATAGTTTCAGTGGAAATTTGATTATTGGAAAAGATGAATTTTTGATAAATTCTACCACTAACCAAAAACCCACTGGTTTTGTCCATAATTATGTACATATAACAAAATCTTTTAGAAATTTTACTGTTAGCACTCCTCAATTCACTGTATGATGAATGCAATATGAGAGGCGTGATGAAAGAATATGTTTCTACGTGTGATTCCCTAGGTCAAAGGGCATAGCAGAGGGCGTTAGTGGCCCACCTCTCAATCTCTTTGCCCACCCAGAAAGTCATCTGCAAACAATTCCCATATAGCCTGATGGTTTCCTGAGTTCTTCCACCTCAAAGTATTCTCTGAATGCTATAGTTAGCCTACTTGGCAACATAAGGCCAGATGAACAAGGAAGTTCATGCCCATGAAGTGACCTTCTATCAATAAAAGGTGACAGTTGGTGGGTAAATCTTCCAGCTTCATCAGTTCTCAGTGGTACAATCATGAAGCCTGTCTTACAGTGTCTCACGTGGTCCCCAGTGTATTTGGGGCCAAGTTGCCCACAGAGGTAAACTGTTTATCAGCTCACACTTCATTGGCTTCCCGTTTCCCTGTCCTGCTTCTCTCGAAATCACATACCAATTTGTGTCTGAAACTTTACTTCTGGTTTGTTTTGTTTTCTGTTGGTTGTTTGTTGTTTTCTTTCTCTTTCTGCTTTTAGTGTTAGTGTTAGTCGCTCAGTCATGCCCGACTCTTTGCGACCCCATGGACTGCAGCCCACCAGGCTCCTCTGTCCATGAGATTTTCCAGGCAAGGATACTGGAGTGGATTGCCATTTCCTTCTCCAGGGGATCTTTCCAACCCAGGGATCAAACCGGGGTCTCCTGCACTGCAGGCAGATTCATTACCGACTGAGCTACAAGGGAAGCCCCAAAGTATTCTGCTTTTAGAAAACTTCAAATAAAAAGCAAGTGAATGCTCATTTTAAAAGTTTTATGTCTAAAAATAGATACTGTTAAATTGCATTCCAGCAAGATTAAATCTGCATGCACTCCTACTATATGGCCTTTACTTTCATTTAAACAAAACAAAACAAATTAAAGGCTTGCCCAAACTTCTCAATCCTGTGTGACAAAGATAACCTTTGGCTGCCTGACAAGTGTGGGGTGCTTTTGAAGGTACATTATGCCATTAATGAGTCCAGAAGCTGAAATTTTAATGAATTGCTCAAAAAGCCTAAGTCAAAAACTGGTTAGCTTTTGCCCAGTGGTTTTTAAAGGTTTGTGTCTCCATTCTGTTCTGATAAGTATCTCCTCTATCATTTGGCTGGAAACCTGACACAATTTTAAATGGAACCTTTTAGAGAAGACCCTTTCCATTTAATCTTTCAACTCTTAAAACATAACCTCACTATTTTATGGCTTCCATTTTTAAGCTTTTCTCTTTAGAAATAGTCACAGGATCTATGCTAACAAATTTTTAATTGACCTTTAAAAGAGCTATGCCACCTTCAAATATAAATAGGTAAAAGTACTGTTAATTTTCTTGTCATAACCATACTAATACGTTTCAAGGGTATTATAAATAAATAACTTTTACATTTTAATTTTAGATATTCATGAGCTGTGATGATAAAAGGAAAGGAAAAGGAGAGATCTTTAGGTTAATAGTGCCCTTATGTGAACTCTACCCACATTCATTGCCATATGTAAAAAATACAGCAACCAAAAAGAGGACAGTATAAGAATGATTCTAAGAAATTATTTCAGAAAGGGGAGATAGACAACCTGGACATTCCTATTCAAATAACTAAGATGTCTAGAAAAGGGTTATTACATTTTCTTTCTCTCTTGGGTCTTGGATAATTCTTAAATAAAATGATAGAAAAATAAATGTTACTCTTCTAGAAGAGATCCTTCAAATGACTTTTTTTAAATCAAACAATGAATCCTGGAAATAATTCCTTCAAGGTTGATTAACGAGATTTTTCTAAAATAGCCCATATGTACCTATACACACTGAGCTGCAAGACTTGTGTATGAACACAGACATTTACCTTGGTCCAGCTCCAGTAGTTCTGGAGAATGAGAAAAGATTAAGTGTTAGTCTCTCAGTTATACCCCACTCTTTGCGACCCCATGGACCATAGCCCACCAGGCTCCTCTGTCCATGAGATTTTCCAGGCAAGAATACTGGAGTGGGTTGCCATTTCCTTCTCCAGGAGAATGAGAAAAGATTAACTCTCACAAGACAATGACAAGGAGTAAAGAGATAAACATCTAGATTGTATTTGTGTTTGAGTCTGATATGCACAACTGCCCTTATTTATATATATATGCTATAAAGCCAGCTCAGTCTAGGTAAAGATGATTGAGGGAAACATTGAGATATCGTTTGACTAGTTATTTAGTTGGACCAATTAGGGTAACTGAACAAAGAATTATATGTTGCGAGATGGAGAGATGATCATTTTTATTGCTTATTTCATCCAAAAGTGTACCTTGCCTTTGTAGACTACTTTAGATAAATGAGCCTTGACGGTGATAGCTTAGGTAAGATTTCTTACGTTCAAAATGTCTTTATTTTAACTGTGGTAAAAAGCAGTTCTATTAGAAATAATGTGTAGAAAACCATAGCATGTTTATAAGAATCAAGAATTATTTTTGTTTGTTTTAAGAGATCAGATTTGTGGTTACCAGAAGTGGGGATGGGGGATGGGGGAATTGGATGAAGGTGGTCAAAGATGGGAACTTCCAGTTATAAAATTAGTACATACCAGAGATACAATGTAAAACATGATGACTCCAGTTAACATTAAGTTCAGTTCAGTCACTCAGTCGTATCTGACTTTTTGCAAACCCATGAACCGCAGCACGTCAGGTCTCCCGGTCCATCACCAACTCCCGGAGTCCACCCAAACCCATGTCCACTGAGTCGATGATGCCGTCCAACCATCTCATCCTCTGTCGTCCCCTTCTCCTCCTGCCTTCAATTTTTACCAGCATCAGGGTCTTTTCCAATGAGTCCACCCTTTGCTACAGGTGGCTAAAGTATTGGAGTTTCAGCTTCAACATCAGTCCTTCCAATGAACAACCAAGACTGATCTCCCTTAGGATGGACTGGTTGGATCTCCTTTCAGTCCAAGGGACACTCGAGAGTCTTCTGCAACACCACAGTTCAAAAGCACAAATTCTTCGGCACTCAGCTTTCTTCACAGTCCAAATTTCACATCCATACATGACCACTGGAAAAACCATAGCCTTGACCAGAAGGACCTTTGTTGGCAAAGTAATATCTCTGCTTTTGAATATGCTATCTAGGTTGGTCATAACCTTCCTTCCAAGGAGTAAGTGTCTTTTAATTTCATGGCTGCAATCACCATCTGCAGTGATTTTGGAGCCCAGAAAAATAAAGTCTCACACTGTTTCCACTGTTTCCCCATCTATTTGCCATGAAGTGATGGGACCAGATGCCATGATCTTCGTTTTCTGAATGTTGAGCTTTAAGCCAACTTTTTCACTCTTCTTTTTCACTTTCATCAAGAGGCTCTTTAGTTCTTCTTCACTTTCTGCCATAAGGGTGGTGTCATCTGCATATCTGAGGTTATTGATATTTCTTCTGGCAATCTTGATTCTAGCTTGTACTTCCTCCAGCCCAGCGTGTCTCATGATGTTCTCTGCATATAAGTTAAATAAACAGGGTGACAATATACAGCCTTGACATACTCCTTTTCCTATTTGGAACCAGTCTGTTGTTCCATGTCCAGTTCTAACTGTTGCTTCCTGACCTGCATATAGGTTTCTCAAGAGGCAGGTCAAGTTGTCTGGTATTCCCATCCCTTTCAGAATTTTCCACAGTTTATTGTGATCCACACAGTCAAAGGCTTTGACATAGCCAATAAAGCAGAAATAGATGTTTTTCTGGAACACTCTTCTTTTTCCATGATCCAGTGGATGTTGGCAATTTGATCTCTGGTTCCTCTGCCTTTTCTAAAACCAGCTTGAACATCTGGAAGTTCACAGTTTGCCTATTGCTGAAGCCTGGCTTGGAGAATTTTGAGCATTACTTTACTAGTGTGTGAGATGAGTGCAGTTGTGCAGTAGTTTGAGCATTCTTTGGCGTTGCCTTTCTTTGGGATGGGAATGAAAACTGCTCTTTTCCAGTCCTTTGGCCACTGCTGAGTTTTCCAAATTTGTTGGCATATTGAGTGCAGCACTTTCACAGCATCATCTTTCAGGATTTGAAATAGCTCAACTGGAATTCCATTACCTCCACTAGCTTTGTTCATAGTGATACTTCTTAAACCCCACTTGACTGCACATTCCAGGATGTCTGGCTCTAGGTGAGTGATCACACCATTGTGAGTATCTGGATCATGAAGATCTTTTTTGTACAGTTCTTCTGTGTATTCTTGCCACTTCTTCTTAATATCTTCTGCTTCTGTTAGGTCCATACCATTTCTGTCCTTTATTGAGCCCATCTTTGCATGAAATGTTCCCTTTTAACATTAACTGTTAATGTAGTTAACATTACTGTATAATATATTTGAAAGTTGCTAAGTGAGTAGATCCTAAAATTCCTCATCAAAAGGAAAATCTATCTTTCTTTTTTTTAATCTACATAAGATGATGGATGTTAACTAAACTTATTGTGTTAATCATTTTATGGTATATATGTCAGCCATTATGCTGTCCTTAAATGAACTTGCAAAGAGTTGGACATGACTGAGCAACTAACGGGGTCAGGGTAAATGTAGAGTGCTATATGTTAATTATTAATAAATCTCAATAAAAGCCAAAAGAAAAAATTCAAGTAAAAACAAGGTGAAAACTAAATTTAGAGAAACGTGGAAAACAGATTTAAGCTAGCTAGAATGTTTCTAAAATGTAATTAATCATAATTAAATATATTAATATTTCCCTATACATATATTTAAATATTAACCATTTCATAGATATGGCTGAGATAAACTAGAAAATAGCAACTCATATAAAAACAGCAAAAACTCTAGTGATATTACTTGACTCCTCTGTTTAATATGTGACTGTCAAAGAAAACAGTGCCATAAAAAAGGAGATTTGGGGGAGGTCTAAGGTGGCAGCAAAAGAAGATCCTGTACTCATTTCCTTCCACAGACACACTGAATCTACACCTACACACAGAGTAGTTTTTCCTAAAGGAGACCAGGGGACTGATTGAACTGCTTCTGAACATAGAGGGACTACAAAGAAATGTGCAGGGAAGATGGAGATGTATCCACAGGAAGCCAACCCCTGACATAGTGTCCTGCAGTAAGTAGAAAGAGAATCACAGAGGAATCTGCTCTGGGACACAGTGAAAAAACATCAGTTGTTAGGGTCCCTAGATTAAATGGAAAGGAAATTCAATTAACCTTAAAATATCTGTCAAAATGCTTGGGCAACTGCTGGGACTCTCTCCAAGGCTGGAGGCACCAGGCAAACACCGTTGTTTGTGTACCCTTAGGATGGACCTCATCCTGTGCCCAACCCAGGTCCTGCCAGCCTGCCAAACTGACCTAGGAGTAGCAATCCTTGGACTTCCTCTGGTCACACACACTATAGCTCCAGTCATCTGGTACACACAGTCTACACAAAGGATGCTTACAAGTAAGGGCACACCTTTAAGCCTGGGAGAGGTAGCTATTTCACCCAATTCATAGAAACTATTCAGAAAGTGTAACAAAATGAAAAAATAAAATGCGTTCCAAACAAAAGAACAAAATAAAACTCCAAGAAAAAAAATCCAAATGAAATAGAGATAAGTAATTTACTTAATAAGGAGCTCATAGCAATGGTCAGAAAGAGGCTCAGCAAACTTGGCAGAAGAACGAACGAACTCCATTTCTTCAGCAGAGTTAGAAACTGTAAGAAGGAGCCAATCAGAGCTGAGGAGTACAATAATGACATGATGGAGGTCATTGAGAAGAATGTATAGCAGCCACAGTAACTTTAACAACAAGTGGGTGAGAAATGATTGAAAAATGGCTTTTGTGGTTTCAGACATATCACAGGCTTTGTAGTGTGCATGTATCCTTTTTTATTGATTGCATACACTGTGGAAATCCAAACGAGTTAGAGAGAGTGAAACTCCTGAACTTCAATGTTAAGTGAAGTCTTGGGTTTATGTGATGCCAGATGGTGTAAACTCCTGTGACAGCTCTTGATTAGTTTATATTGGAAACCGCTGCTTTAAATTCTTTGGAATGTAGAGATAGCTTGAGGCTTTCTGTAGGCCATTATAAACATCAGAATTGATGCATTTTAAGGATGCCACTGCAGCTTCAATTTTTACAGCATATATGATTATTTTTTCTTTAAGAAATCCCCAAAATATTATTGTCACAGCAGATGGTGTGACTCTACAATGTAAGAATTACTACGTATACCAGGAAGAAAATTAGTTTTATTAAATTTCAGTCTGATTAATACTGATGCTGATTAAATGTATACTTTCAACAGGGCCAGGCAACTTGAATTTCTATGTAAAACATTACTTGGCAAAAGATTAGTTTGGCCTGTGTTTTGTTTTCACATTATTAAGAACATTCATGATTATTTTGAGGATTCTTCATATTATTTTATGCTAGATAAGAAGGAAGACTCTCAGTTTATAATTACTCAAAGCAGATTGACTAACACCAATCTCTTGTTACCAAGTTCCGTATCAATTTGAATCATTAACCTAAGAGTTAATAATGAATTTGCATTCAGTGACATGGATCAACTATATTCCTAATAGAATTCTTTTTTCATTGGGAAGATTGTGCTATATTAGGAGAAATAAATGCTAGGGGGAAAAGAGTTGTCAAATTGCTCTGAAGCTTAGGAAAATATACTCTAGTTCCTCCCAAGATTACACAATTTCAGGCAGAATCAAAGACAAAAGAGGAAAGCCATCTATCTAAGAATCATTAACCTCACATAACACTCACTATCTGGGACTTTAATGGTAAATTTTGGGAATCTGGTACTGCGTATCCTTGTGAGAGAGATTAAAAATAGCTGCAAACTATTTGTCATAAAAACTTTCCACTGAGTGATTGACTACATTTCCCCTTAGAATATGGCAGAGATGGTGCTGTGCTAGTTCTAGGTCAAGACTTTTTGAAGACCGGACATTTCTGTTTTCTTAATCTTAGAATTTCACTCTTTAGACACTCCTTAGGCTCTGAACCCCACCCTGAGAACTCAGCTTATGGAAAGAAGCTCTGGTTAATAGGCCAGGCAAGCTGTGAGTTGATGAGCATGGGATGAGCCATCTCAATGGTCCAGTCTAAGCAAGCTTTCCTAGGACTAGAAACCAGCTCGCGCTGCCTGGCATAGAAGAATTACTCAGTTAATCAGAGTTAACCCACAGAAATGTGAAAGATAAAATGGTTATTGTTCTGAGCCATGAAAAAAGAAAAAAAAAGGAGCTATACAATTTGAAAAGCTGAGAGAATCATGACTGTCACCAATCCAGTATAAGAACATATTTAGTGATTACTTGGTAATCTCCAAAATTTATTTTTTTACACTCTTTGGCATATAGTATGATTGCCTCTTCATCCAACAGTGCTTTTTTTAAAAATAAGGTTTCCAATATTGTGAAGTAAATTTACTATAGATTAGTTAATCAAAATGTGTTTATTATCACTTTCACATCTCATTATTGGTACTCCTACATTTGTAACTTCTATAAATTGCTAGCACTGGGGTTTCCTGTACAGGAAAAACCCTCAGGGAACTTCAGGCCTTCACTTTTCCTTAGAATAACCTCTATTCTACAATTGGCCCAGCTCAACTAGATCCCTGTAGCTGATAACTCTCTGAACACCATCACCTCCCCATCTTGGGTCATCCTTTAGGGGGAATATTGTCATGGGACAAACAGCATCTAATTTCACATTCTATTCCTTGGGGCCAAAGTTCGAATATAGTTACTTAAAGAGGTCACAGGGGCAGGTTGTTTCTGGGGACTGTTACTTTTCAGGATTTGTCACTTTGGAGCCACCATATTATCTTGGCAGCCTCTGTTTTCAGGACAATTCTGGGAGCTGTCTAATAGTTAAAGTCTCTTACTTTGCTTTCAAGCTGAGCCAAGCCTTCACACACAGTCATGAAGGCCTGTAGCTAATCCAGGAAGCCCCAGTAGACTCTTTGCATTGGGATGTTCTGAAGTTCACTTCAAAGGCTGACCAGCTTGCTGGAATTCTCCTTTCAGTGTTCTTCTGCACACCCACCCTCAGATCTTTATAGCATGAATTTCAGTGGATATTTCTGTTTCAGAGAAGTGATAACAACTGACAAGTTGATAATCTCACAGCTGCACAAAACATGTAGCAATAAAACTATGCACACTATTTGCAGTTTTAAAAATAAACTATATGATTTACCTCATTCTATCTTCAGAATCCTGTGAGAAGGTTATTACTACTGCCAATTTATTGATAATGAAACTGTGGTTTCAGTTGGTCAGAATTGCTTAAATTTCAAATGATATAACTGTAATTAAAAGAAAAATGTTTATGGTTCCAAGGATAATGAAAATTTTCCCTGTACTATCTAGATGTTATGCATACTATCCCAGAAATTTGTACATGAAATGGCAAGGTAAATGAGTAAGAATATTCATTGTGTACCTTTTATGGTAAAAAACAGTAGACTAGAAAACTAAACATCTATCAATAAGGTTTTTTAATTAAATTCAAGCACATGCTCATGAGATTCTACAATATTACCAAAAAGTAAGGTGGGTCTCTATGGACCTAAACAGATATTTAGTGCAAAAGGCAATTACAGATTTCTGTGCAAAATAAGGAAATATCTGTTAAAGGTTTACATCTGCTATAATGGACACATGCCATCCATTATACATTTGTCTAAATTCTTAGCGTATACTAGAATGAACTCTAATGTAAATCATGGACTCTGGGGTACAAGGGAACTCTCTGTACCTTCTACAATTTTTCTGTGAACCCAAAACTGCTCTAAAGTCTTTGCTTAAAAGTGCTTTTAAATATCTATATATATCTTCATATATTTATATCTTTATATATATGTATAAAATGGACAATATTCTGGAAAGATTTTTACCTAATTTATTGGTATTTCTCTGGGATATAGAGGGGGATTTGGTCTGGCATATGCTTATTCAGTTCAGTTCAGTTGCTCAGTTGTGTCCGACTCTTTGTGACCCCATGAATTGCAGCACGCCAGGCCTCCCTGTCCATCCCCAACTCCCAGAGTTCACTCAAACTCATGTCGTCCATTAGTATATATCAAAACTGTGGTCAAATAATGGTTGATTTTTATGTTTTTAATGTTTTATTGTTTTGAAACTTTTGAAGAATATGGCCCATTCCTCCTGGGCTTGTTGACATCTTTCAATTTGGAAAGTTGAACTAGGGTGAGCATAAAGAAGAGTCTTTAGGTGTCAATATGGAGAGAATTTTTTTTTAAGTGGCTGCATTGTGTTCAGATCATAAGAATCTGTTTTCTTTTCTAAAACCTGAAGCCTTTCTCTGACTTCCAGTCTTCTGGACTAATGTAACCAGAAACTGTAGGGGACAGGAATTTTGCCATGGCACAAATTGACATCTTAATTGGATTCACAAGATGACATTGGCCTATCAGATTATGAGAAGTGAAAGTGTTAGTCACTCAGTTAAGTCCAACTCTTTGTGATACTGTGGACTGTAGCCTGCCAGGCTTCTCTGTTCATGGAGTTCTCCAGGCAAGAATACAGGAGCGGGTTGCCATGTCCTTCTCCAGGGGATCTTCCGTAACAAGAGACTGAACCCAGGTCTCCCATATTGCAGGCAGATTCTTTATTGTATGAATCACCAGAGTATTCTAGATCAAACTTAATTCTAAGAAACACATTTAAAATATCTTATAATCTCCCCAATTGTAATTTGCCAAGTTTGCTCCCATTCTTCAACACATCTCTCAATCCAAAAATGTAACAAACACCATCATAAGATTGAGAGAATCATATTTGTCCAGCAGATCCTTAATTTGTCCTTCAAATTTCAAGGGGTTCCTCAGCAACTTTTTGGGGGTCTTTTGTCAAAAATCAGCTGCCCTTACCTTATATGCCAGATAGCAAGAAGCACACTCATGTCACCCTTTCCACTACTGTCTTGTTTAACTTGGAGACACTAACATGGGCCATAGCAGTGAAAGCACCAAGTCCTAACCGCTAGACTGCCAGAGAATTCCTAAGAATCACTCTTGTTTATGAAGGTATTCTAACTCAAACAGCCAGACGGTAAATGCGTAAAGGAAAGCCATCCTGTAGATGAAAGGTTAAAGCCATCAGATCTTGAGTCAGCTGAAGGATGAGGAAATATTTTATATTCTTAATATCTCACTGTAAATATTAGAGGTATGTCTGACTCTCAGTGTCATAATAATGAACATTTAAAATTACAGTATGGATCTTTTTTTCTTGTGCTGATCACATTTATAACATTCATCCTTTAAGATTTTGATGTGCTCACACTACCATGTGTAAAACAGATAGCTAGTGGGGACCTACTGCATAGCACAGGGCACTCACCCTGGTGCTCTGTGGTGACCTAGACACGTGGGATGAGGAGAAGGGGAGGGAGGTCCCAGAGGGAGAGGATACAGGTGTCCATAGAGCTGATTCACTTCATTGAGCAGCAGAGACTAACACAACATTGTAAAGCAACTACACTTCAATTAAAAAAAAACAAAAGGGTTTAGTTCAGGCACCACAGTTAACCAAAGAGGTTAATGGTGCTCTTAATAAGAATTTCCTTGCACAAAATTCCCTTTCAGGACTTTCACACTGTTTTACTCCTTCTCTCTCTCCATGCTGTCTTCTCTAATGACTTACGAAATCTTTTAAAAATGTGTATTTTATTTTCTAGCTCTCAGATGGATCAGAAGCACACTCAATAAGTGTTTTAATAAATGAACAAACTAAATCTTCCTCAATACCACCCTACTTTCTTGTGTCAAAAAGTTTTTTGCTCTCTTCCACATGTTTTTCCTCCAAATAACTGATTTTAAGGTAGGTAGTTCCACTTATCCCAAAGAGTTTAACCACACTGTCTTCAACCTCATGCATATTTTTTTTTCTTTACTATAATCTCAAATTGTCTTCTTTATATTTGAGGTAATATATGGAACATATGTCATTCTGGAGATCCCTGGGATTCTCTCATGCTAGTTTTCTATTTTGAGACAACCTACCAGTTATTATAATATTGAAATATATTATCAATATTAGCTGTTTTTTATAAGTTCCTGTTTTGTGATTCAATGCAAGAAATGAAAATCATAAATCATTGCAAATTATCACAAATCATTTGCAAATTTTCATAAATACTGGTAAATGAAACACTAGGCAGTTTTATGCAGAATTCCAATATTCATTTGTATCCTTTGCCACCTCAGATGGTAATATCCTTTAGTATATATTTTTCAATATTAGTCTGCTGCAGACTTGGTATTTGTTGGGCTCATTTCAATTTATTATTCAAATGCAAATTGGAACTGCCGAATTTTACATGACTTATCGCTAATATTCCAAATAATGATTGCTTTCATTTTACTGAGCAGCAGCACAAAGGGATTTAGTGTGACAATGGCATGTAAAGCTCCATCATTCACAGTCAAAGAGAGATGTTGTTTGATTATGGCCTCTCTGAAAACCTTCAATGCCAGTCACCAATTATCATTTTCCAACTTGTCAGGATTATTCCAGCTTTGCTCTGATGTATACACCACCCTCCTGCATTTAGCAGAACTGGCTCTGAGCACTCCAGATGGGCCACCAATATCCAGGAAGTATTCATTCTTCTGGGGTTTGGGTGGGAGAAGATGTTTTCATGTAGTATAATCCTCACATGGAACCAGTAATATGAGTGAGATTTTGCTGCTGCTGCTGCTGCTAAGTTGCTTCAGTCGTGTCCTACTCTGTGCGACCCCACAGACGGCAGCCCACCAGGCTCCGCTGTCCCTGAGATTCTCCAGGCAAGAACACTGGGGTGGGTTGCCATTTCCTTCTCCAATGCATGAAAGTGAAAAGTGAAAGTGAAGTCGCTCAGTTGTGACCCCATGGACTGCAGCCCACCAGGCTCCTCTGTCCATGGGATTTCCCAGACAAGAGTACTGGAGTGGGGTGCCCTACTCCTTTTCAAAGATAGCTTTCTCACTCTTGCCATGATTCTGCCAGAAATGTACTTTTTTACATTTGCCATCTCACTTGGCATACAAAAGTGCCTTTCTGAAAAAGATTGGTATCATATATAGTATTGTGACAAGAGAGGGGAAGTTAAAAAAGAAAACAAAACTGTGCATTTTTTGTCTAGTAGAAAACCTCCCCTACTTTAGTTCCTTTTAGCTTCTACAAAATAAACAATCAAAACCCCCAAAGACCAATACCTTGAGAGAGGTCACTTTTTGCTGAACAGAAATGTCATATTCCAGTTAGAAGATAATACTTCATCCTCATGCTACAATAAAAGATACACTTTAAATTTAACTAGGTAAATATTTCAAAGGCTGTAGCGGTGGGTGGGATGTGGCATCCCAATTCCTATAATAAAAAGAAAACTCAAATCAGCAACATATGATAAGCTAGAGGAAGTTTTGTGACTATGACAACTTTGTGAATGGGACTTTACTCCTCTATCTGTATCAGTGATATATTTGAAGGTAGGTATCCTTTTTGATTCTTCAATTCCAAATTGTCTGCTTCATTTTATTGATACTGTTGGCTGAGAAAGCCTTTTGTATGTATTTCACTGTTAGAATGAAAATTTACCGGGATCAGTAATTTAGATTACGTCTGTGCTTCTGTTTGTAATTGTTCCTCTGCAGCAGAGGAAAGTAGCAATATAGTTGTAGCTATGTAATAGAAACATGGCATTCAAGCCAAGGGGACTCAAGAGAGAACAAGGACCACATAACTTTCCCAGGTGCCTCAGCTGTAAAGAATCCACCCACTAAAGCAGGAGATGCAAGAGAAGAAGTTTCGATCCCTGGATTGGGAAGATTCCTTGGAGTAGGAAATGGCAACCCACTGCAGTATTCTTGCCTGGAAAATTCCATGGACAGAGGAGTTTGGCAGGCTACAGTGCATGGGGTCGCAAAAGTCAGACACGACTGAGCTCACATATGTACAACTTTAAGTGCTAGGGATAATCTCAGAAAGACTTCTCCCAGGCCTGTCTGCAAGATGATTGGTTCTTGTTTATAACTTTCTTTCCTTTCTTTCAACAAATATTTTTTGAGCATCTAGTATATGACAGCGCTATGCAGGTAACTGATGAACAGCATATGACCCCTATCTTCATTTTACTTAGTAGAATTTCCCAGTGTAGTATGGCAAGAATCCAGAAGAGAACATTTAGGGAAGACTACTGATTCATGGCAAAACTGCTATGCTTATATATTAAAAATGTATATGAACAAAGGACATGGATAGACTATACCTCAAGTAGATAAAAATTTGAAACAACTTTTGATATAATGTAATCAGTAATACATAAGAAAAATGAAAATTAAAGCAAAATACTCCATTTCATATATATTAAGTTAAAAATGCTATATATAAATAGATGCTATATAAAAATGTTTTATGTAATGTCATCTGTACATAGAAAACATTTATATATACCAATGAGTATGAGCAATTCTAAAATTGTTCCAGTTTCCATTGTGAATGAGAAAATAAGTAAAAATCTTTTATGAGAAATGAGCAACATTCATGAAGAAAAATTAAGGGCACATTGATATAATTCCATGCACTGAAATTTACCCTGTGTGGAAAAATCAAAAGAAAAGTTGGTTATGTGCATCAAGATGTTCAATGGACTTTTGCTTATAATATTAAAAAAAATTTAATGCAGCCCAAAAGTCTATTACTAAAGGAAGGTTAAGTTGATTATATTTTAACTAGATAGAACAATGTATAGATGGAAAATGATGATTGCAAATATGTTTGAGTTAAAAAATGCTTATTTCTATGTATGAAAAGCAGAATAAATATTGAATTCAGTTAAAGAATTCTAGTATACATAGATGTTACATGGAAAGATAAAAGAATGTGACACCCTTGGGATGGCAATATTTTGGATGATCTTAAAGAATGTTCTGATTGTAGTTTTAATGTTTTTACAGACTTCATAATGGGATCACACTTTATGATCACAACCAATATTGAATATTCAGGGAAAATTAGTGTGGCTTCTTTTGTTTGCTCCATTTTCTTTACTGAATATAAAGTTTACATACAACAAAATCTACCCTTACAGAAAACGGCTCAGAAAGTTAAAAAAAATGTGTAACCACAATCACAATGAAGATAGGAAATAAAGTACAGAAAAAATTCTATCCCTCCAAATTCTATCCTGCCCCTAGAATCAACCCCTGCTCCCATGCTGAGCTTTAGTTTTTCATTTCCCATAATTTTGCTTCTGAAAGGATGATATGTAGGTAGAATTATATAATATGTAGTTTTTTTCAGTCTGGCTTATTTTATTCAGCATAGCACATCTGTGACTTTAAAATGCTATTGTATGTATTGGTAGCTTTTCCTTCTTGCTGCTTATTGCTTTCTCATTGTATAAATGTACCACCGTAATTTTTTGCATTCCTTAGGGGAGGGACATTTGGGTTGGATGTAGTTTAAGGGAAATCACACATAAAGTTGCTATATAAACATGTATTTATAGGTTTTCTTTCTGTATTCTAATTATTTTGAGATATTAAATTCACATGTATTTATAAGAAATAATACAGATAAATCTTGAGTTGCTAACAGTAACATTTGCAAAACTATAATATAACAGCACGACCAGTATATTAACAATGACTTGGGGTCTTATTTAAATCTGTTTTAATAGGTAATTAACCTGTTGTGTTTAGCATATAAGTCCTGGCCTATTGTGGGCTGTGTTTCCAAAGTATCATTAAAAGTGATTATTTCACATCTTTATATCTATTGGTGAAATTTCTATTTGAATCTTTTACCCATTTTGTTTTTTATTATTGACTTTTAAGAGTTCTTAATCTATTTTGGATGAGTCCTTTATCAGTTTTTATTAATGATTTATAAATATTTTCGCTGGTTTATGCTTATCTTTTTATTTGTTTAACTTTGTTTTGAAAAGCAAACGTTTTAAAGTTGGAGGAAGTTAAATTTATCAATCTATTCTTTAATGAGTCATTCTATAACTAATTTTAATTTAATTTTCATATAAGGTAAGTTGCTTTTGAATTGTGGTGCTAGAAAAGACTTTTAACACTTTCTTGGACTGCAAGGAGATCAAACTAGTTAATCCTAGAGGAAATCAACCCTGAATATTCATTGGAAGTACTGATGCTGAAGCTCCAATGCTTGGACACCCTGAGACAAAGAACAGACTCATTGTAAAAGACTCTGATGCTGGGAAAGATTAAGGGCAGGAGAAGATGGTGACAGAGGATGAGATGGTTAGACAGCTTCACTGACTCAATGGACATGAATTTAAGTGAGCTCCAGGGATAATGGAGGACAGGGAATCCTGGTGTGCTGCAGTAATGGGGTCACAAAGAGTTGGAGACAACTTAGCAACTTAATTACAACAACAAAGTCGCTTCAAATGAAGACTCTTCATTGTTTCACTTATGGATATGCAATTTTTCCAGCACCATTTATTGAAAAAAAGATTCTTTCTCCATTGAATTTTCTTGCATGTTTACTGATAATTGAACATATATGTGTAAATCTATTTCTATTTCTGCAATCTCCAGTTCCATTGGTCTATAGGCTTATGTTTATTTTTAAGCTTTTTATTTTGCCCTGGGGTACAGCCAATTAACAAACAATGTTGTAATAATTTCAGGTGAACAGTAAAAGGATTCGGCCACACGTATACATGTATCTATTCTCCCCCAAACTTCCCTCCCATCCAGGCTGCCACACAACACCGAGCAGTTTCACGCGCTATACAGTCTTTCTTGGTTATCCATTTTAAGTATAGAGTGTGTACATACCCAAACTCCCTAATTATCCCTTCCCCCATTCTTGTCCCCAGCAACTATTAGGTCATTCTCAAAGTCTGTGAGTCTGTTTCTATTTTGTAAGTAAGTTCATTTCTATCATTTCTTTTTAGATTCCACATGGAAGTGATGTCATACGATATTTCTCTGTCTGACTTCACTCAGTATGACTCTCTGTAGGTCCATCCACGTTGTTGCAAATGGCGTTATTTCATTTTTTTATGGCTAATATTCCACTGTATAAATATACCACATCTTTTTTTAAATCATAGGTTTACCTTTATTCCAATCTATCCAAAACTATCCAAAAGTAACCAAAACTATCCTGGCAGTTGTTACACATCTTTGAAATCAATTATTTCAATACTTGAAATGTCAAACTTTGTTTTGTTTGTTTGTTTTAAATCATCTTGTCAGTTTCTTAAAAAAAAAAAAAAAAGCCTATTGAGATATGAGATATCTAATGGTATTATCCAAGGACACACAGAGCCCTAGTGTTAGGAGATTATTTTTTTGTTCCCTTTCCCAGCTGTAGTGGTTCTTTAACAGTACTTTAAAGGCAACATGCTTTACTGTCCTAAACCCAGGTGTCTAAGTCTTTTCCATAGGAGAGATAGATGAGTCTGGAGAAGGATTTTGTGCTTTTTCTACAACACTCCCTAACACCTTCAACTGGAAGGAGGTTTGCTCAGGTCTTTATCATTCCTACATGGTCTTTATCATTCCTACATATTCTTTCTTATGAGCAAATTTTGTCTTTGAAGCATCTTCATGAGCCTTGTATCTGTGGCCTCAGGGATTCTATATTCTCATTCCTGTCCACAATTGGCCTTTAGCTATTTTACCTGAATTCTTTTTACCATCTCATTGGCAACAGACAGATTGTCCCCTGGGTAAACAAGTGTTCTATCCCCCCCAAATTCTACCCTGCCCCTGAGAATCAACTACTGCTCCCATGCTCAGCTTTTGATTTTATTATTTTTGGAGGCAACTTTTCTCCTTAGATTTCAGGTCAGTGTTTTGTTCTGAGACCTCAGCTCTCTGATGGGTTCAAGAAAGTTGTAGATTTGTTGATTATCTGATATTTTTTGTTTATTTTTGTTATAATAGAGGAAGCAATACTCTTTAGCTTTCTGTATTTTAAGAACAAGTTGTAAATCTCTCCGATTTGTTCTAGGATATGGCAAAATATTTGAGTAGAATTTCAACTTTCACTTGAACATGATTTTTGGATTAACCTGTCTAGCCTCACTGATTTGAATCATGGACAAAGTCATGTTGTTGTTGTTTAGTCTCTAAGTCCTGTCTGACTCTTTTGTGACTTCATAGACTGCATGCCAAGTTCCTCTGTCCATTGGATTTCCCAGGCAAGAATATTGGAGTGGATTGCCATTTTCTTCTTCAGGGGATCTTCTTGACGCAGGGATTGAACTCATATTTCCTGAACTGGCAGGTGGATTCTTTACTGCTGAGCCACTAGGGAAGTCTGGAGAAAGTCATAGCCACACACAGTTTATCCATAGCTTTATAATACTCGTGGCAAGAATGTGTCATATCTTTAGTTGCTTTGGTTGGTTGTACATAAACATATGGTCAAAGTGAAACTACCTATAGATAGGGTTAGAGGATACTACCACAAACGATTACCGGTCGAGAAACTATTATTTACTTTATCTCCTATATATCTGCTAACATTTTGCATACTTTAGGTCTAACTGTCCACAACACTACTTTCAGGTAAAGGTTATGGTCCACTGTCTAAAGGTGAGCAAATTCAATCTAAAGAAGGTTAAATTTTTATTATTACTGTTATTTTTTGACCACACTGTGAAGCATGAGAGATGTTAGTTCCCTGACCAGGGATTGAACCATGCCCCCTTCAGTGGTAGCTCAGAGTTTTGACCACTGGGCAACCAGGGAAGTCCCTAAGGAAGATTAAATTATATCCTCAGGTACCAGAGGCAGTAAGAAGGAGGGTCCTAATTTGACTGTAAGTTTAGCTCCAAAACAAGTCTTTATCTTTTTCTTTCTCTTTAACATTCATGTAACCTCAGATTTCACTGTATGATCATACATTTTTGACACTTGGAAGGGCCATTGGATTTTAATATCTTTGGTGAAATTTAAAACAAAACAAACAACAACAAATAAACAAAGTTGCCATTTGGTCTTCCCTAATCTAAGGATTCCAAAAGTGGGCAGTGATGGTTAGAGTGCTGTAACAGTCAGATTTTATCTTAATGATTATTTTTTGTTCATAATAAAGTTTTATTTTTCAGCATAATATTTACCTCAGGCAGCTCTTGACCTATTTTGCAGATTGAAATTGATTTTAATCCTTAATTTTCAATCTGTTGAAATGTGATAGAAGATTTAATGTAGATTTGGTGATTTTATCAGTTTAAAGTACATAGGTATGCTTTTAGTGAATCAGAGTGAGTTTGCCATGAACTTAATAAATATTAAGTTGGTTAATATTTGTTCCAACTGTATAGCTCTTTACTAGTTCATTCCTTGGCTTAATTTGTTGTTGTAAATTGTATTTTTTAGAGCCCCACTTCACCCTAATTATATATTTTAGGCTCTATAAAACTGATTTCTTCTTCCTTGGGCACAATTTTTAATCTCTCAAACTTTTAAGTATTTGCTACAGTTTGGCTGAGAAAGGTTTGAGCTATAGTTTTATTTTGCTTCAGCTAATTATAGTCTCACAGGAATCAGACTCCTCTTTAATTAAAAGGAGATAGTATTCCAACAGCCTATCATTTGCAACAACAAAGCCCTTCTGAAAAATGACTTTTGGCAAGTAAATGTAAATATATCTTTTGGGTAATTACCTATCTTATTCCATATTGAAAGCTTTGTGTTGCAAAAATTAAGTAAAACATTAAGACATGTTCAGGTATATTGCTTCAGAGATAATTTAGGAAATGAGGTCAGGAAAATCATCTGAATATAGAGGAATAAAAAACATAAATGAGCCTCTTTTTAAGATTCTGAGTAAATGTGAATGCAATAAACTCTTTTCTAGGTTTCATCTTTGCTAAAGGCTTTTCTTTATGACTGATACTTTTTGGAAAATATGCTGTACAATTGATCAAACCTAATGTAAAGGTAATTGTTGCACATTGCTTTGGTAATTCTCAAGAAGTGCATTTCTGACTATTTAAAAGACAGTTATGATGTACAAGACTTCAATATACAACCTTGTTTGCAAGTACAATTCATTTTTAATACAAATTAAAATTATCCTAATTGTTTTAGATAAAAATCACCAACTTCAATTTTATAGCTGAATGAAATGTGTCTTTTTGAAAGTCAAATAACTTTACTCACTGTGCATTTTGAATGAGTTTTCTCCACCTGAAAGATATTTGGTTCTATAATTTTAAAGATGTTGACCATATTTAGATGATTTTTGTGAGATTTATTGGGCATACCATTCCAGCTATTTATACTGGTAAGTCATCATACTATTCATTACATTCTTGGGCTTCAGGAAGAAAAAAACAACAAAAAGTAAAGAGTCCATAAAGCAAAAACATTCTGAATTTAAAGGTATATTGATATTATTATTATTTACCACCAATAGGTCTATTTGTAGTAGATATTGAGAGCAATCACCCTCAAAGGAGAAGTTGGAGGATTATTCTAGTTTGGGATTTTATCCAAAATATATGACTTTATTCAGAATTGATTTTATTTCTCTTGTGGTCCAGTGGTTAAGACTCTGCTTTCCAATGCAGGGGACACAAGTTTAATCCCTGTCAGGGAACTAAGATCCTACATTCCATGGGGCAACTACGCCCACGTGCCACAACTAGAGAGAAGTCCAAAACCTGATGCAGTCAAAAACAAATAAAAAAAAATTAAAAAATAAAAATTGAATAAATAAGATTATCATGCATTTTAAGTGACATCGTAAATGGTAATAACTAGTGGGTTCTTGATGATGACTATAAGATGGCAATTTAAAAAACCACATTAAAGCATTTCCACTTGCTTGATAAAGGTGTAAGAATGTGTGGGTGCTTGTGTGTGTGTATGTGTCTGTGTGAGTCATGTGTTTCAGTCACTCTGATAAGAGTCTGTCTGCTGACACTTTCAAGAGCTGGGTTTCATTTTTTAAGAAAAAAGCATGCAGATTTGTGCATGACTTCCCTTAATTAAGTGGCTGCATTTTAATAGGGAAGTTAAACGTACCTGATTTCACACAATTTTTTTATAGGTGGTGTAACATAGGAGTTATATAAACCTCCACAAGATTTGGTTGATTTCAAAATATGGCTATTCTAATGAAAAAACAAGTAGACTTTTTGATGACTTTGTGTCCTCTATCTCTGAAATTTTAGACAGTAACCCTCTTGTTAGCTCACCCAGCTCAAAAATATCTGGCTAAATAAGTCCATTTCCAGTATTTCCAGCATCTAGATCTCAGCTTTATTGAAAGCTTTCTCCAAAATGTAAGATGTACTTTTAGTGAACATCACTCTGCATGCAGAATCCCATGATGACTTAAAAAAATGGCAATATATATCCATTTTTTATGAAGTTATGTGTTTTCTATTTGGAGATTTCATTTTTCCTAGTTATGTTGATAGTGATTCTTTTTAAATTAGATTTTTACTATGTCACGTCTTATATTTAGGTTTTAAACTAATATGAACTTATTTTTGCATATTATGTGAGAAAGTGTTCTAATTTATTGATTTACAGTTAGCTGACCAGCTTTCCTTGGACCACTTGCTCAAAAGACTGCCTTTTTGTGTATTCTTGCCTCCTTTATCACAGATTAATTGACCATAGGTGTGTGGGTATATTTCTGGACCCTCTATTCTGTTCCAGTGATCTATGTGTCTGTTTCTGTGCCAATATCATGCTGCTTTGATACTGCAGCTTTATAGTATTGTCTGAAGTCTGGAAGGGTTATGGTTTCAGTCTTGCTCTTTTTCCTCAGAATCGCTTTGGCAATTTTGGGTCTTCTGTAATTTCATATAATTAAGATTCTTTTTTTCTAGTTCTGTGAAAAATGTCATGGATATTTTGATAGGGATCGTACTAAATCCATAGATTGGCTTAAGAAGATGTGATATATCTATTCAAAGAAATATAACTCAGTCATAAAAAGAATAAAATATCGCCATTTGCAACAACATGGATAATCCGACATGGATTACTTACTTAAGTGAAGTAAGTCCGAGAAATACGACTATCATATTATATCACTTGTATATAAAATATAAAAAATGTTACAAATTAATCTATATACAAGACAAAAATAGAGACACAGAAAACAAACTTATGTTTATTAAAGGAGAAAGGGAGGTGAAGAGTGATAAATTAGGAGTGTGGGATTAACAGAAGAAAACTATTGAACATAAAATACACAAACAACAAAGATTTATCATATAGCATATGGAACTCTACTTAATATCTTGTAACAAACTATAATGGAAAATAATCTGAAAATTTATGGATATAAATATATATATATATATACATATATATATATATATAAACTACTAATGTAATTAAAGGGTATTAATCCTTAAAACCTGGGATTTGGGGCCTCCAAAATCACTGCAGATGGTGACTGCAGCCATGAAATTAAAAGGCGCTTGCTTCTTGGAAGAAAAGCTATGACCACCTAGATAGCATATTAAAAACCAGAGGCATTACTTTGCCAACAAATGTCCATCTAGTCAAAGCTATGGTTTTTTCAGTGCTCATGTATGGATGTGAGAGGTGGACTATAAAGAAAACTGAGAGCCGAAGAATTGATGCTTTTGAACTGTGGTGTTGGAGAAGACTCTTGAGAATCCTTTGGACTGCAAGGAGATCCATCCAGTCTATCCTTAAGGAAATCAGTCCAGAATATTCACTGGAAGGACTGATGCTGAAGCTGAAACTCTAATACTTTGTACACCTGATGCGAAGAGCTGACTAATGAGAAAGGACTCTGATGCTGGGAAAGATTGAAGGTGGGAGGCGAAGGGGATTACAGAGGATGAGATGTTTTGAATGGCATCACTGACTCAATGGACATTAGTTTGAGTAAACTCCGGGAGCTGGTGATGGACAGGGAAGCCTGGTATGCCGTAATCCATGGGTTCACAAAGAGTCAGACATGACTAAGTGACTGAACTGAACTGAACTGAATCCTTAAAAAACTCAAGCCCATTGTCATTGGCTAGCTGTTGATTACTGTTAATGTCTGAGAGACAGATATATTCTCTTTTAGCAGAAAGCTGGTCAAATGACATAAAGTACACATAAGAAATCAAATGACAAGTTACAGCTGATAGATAAGGCATATAACAATATTATCTAATCCAAGAGAAGATAAAAAGCTATAAACATAATATTTTAGATTAGATGATAGTGCAACATAAACCTAGTTCTTAGGTTTAAAATTAATAAACAAATATTGAAGAAACTATTCAATAGTCTTAGGAGTTTGGTAAAGTGAAAGAAAGTGAGTCAACATAATGGCCTCTCCTTACTGCTTAGTAAATAAGCTAGATGTTGAAGTTTTATAAATAAGTCTCTCTATCTGCCTTTCTATTGTCACTAAGACTGGAACCCTATGAAGCATCTCTGCAGGTTTAGTTAGAATGGATAATGTAAAACTCGGTGGGCTGGTCATTAGTACATGTAAAATGGACCAATTTTTAAAAAGACCTTTATAAATTACTATGGTATAATCACTATCTAGCTCCTAAATCCATCTTCCCAGGGATGTGAATTGGAAATAATGAGTTTCACATAGTGAGGAGCCTTAGTAGATAATACTGACAGGAAAGAATTGGCTGAGCATGTGGAGAAATAACAGAATCTGGGAATATGGTACTGAATCTTAAAGATGAGACTCTAAAATAATAATTAAAAATGTTCCTGTGAGTATATGCTTAACATCTCAGGGCATAATAATAGTACATTTTGATTGGTTTATTTAGAAATTTACATAGAAAGACTTTATAAATTTCTTATTTCCAAATGACATTATAACTGTGCAAAATGATTATTTTTTTCTCTACCCCGAATGTGACATTACTACTATTCTGGGTGGCTTAGTAAACAAGGTATAAAATTTTGTCCCATGACTGCATATAAGTGAAAGTCATTCAATCATGTCTGACTCTTTGCAATCCCAAGGATTATACAGTCCATAGAATTCTCCAGGACAGAATAGTGGAGCGGGTAGCCGGTCTCTTTGCCATATAACATGCTGACTTTTTTTTTTTTTTTTAATGCTAGGTAACCTGTTTTCAAGTTTTAGATTTTGGTTCTTTAAAAATAAGATCATCAGAAATATACCCACAGACATAGAAAACAACCTTATGATTACCAAGGGGGAAAGGAAGGAAGGCTAATTTAGAAGTTTGGAATTATCAGATACATACTGTGCATGCGTGCGTGCTAAGTCACTTCGGTCGTTTCTGATTCTTTGCGACTCTATGGACTGTAGCCCGTCCATGGGATTCTCCAGGGCAAGAATATTGGAATGGGTTGCCCTGCCCTCCTCCAGGGGATCTTTCTGACCCAGGGATCGAACCCACATCCCCTGTGTCTCCTGCATTGCGGGAGTATTCTTTACTGCTGAGCCACCAGGGAAGCCCCAGATATATACTACTATATGTAAAATACATAACCAACAAGGACCTACAGTGTAGCACAGGGAACTATACTTAATGTTTTTTAATAATCGATGAGGGAAAAGAATCTGAAAAATAATTTATTTATATATACTATATATATATCCATATACAAATGCATATATATGTATGTATTGGGATCAGTTTATTGTATGCTGAAACTAACACAATGCTATAAATCAAGTATACTTTAATTTTAAAAATTAAAAAAAAAGAAAAACAAAATTGCACTCTTTTAATAGTGCTAAATGACTGGTTATCCTATGTGGATTAGTGGATTCATGGAGATACTTGGACAGTCTAGAATGGCATAAATTCTAGAGGCTGTCAGTTCACATGGTGTCATCACATGGCCATTTTGTCCTGCGTGACTGACACGTGAAGAGGTGTAGGTTCTGCTTGATGTTACTAACCAAGTTAATGTGGAAAAATGACCTCTCCCTCTCTTCTGCTTGACTTTCAGTACTTCCAAGAAAGCATATGATTCTTAGGGTCATTTTTCAGCTATGAGTGGAAAATTTAAAATAATTATAGAAATCTGGCAAAGTTCCTCATCCTGAAAGTGCCTACCATGGGTTATCTTGTCATACTGGAATTTGTTTATGCAAGTAGTCTGTGGCTTTCTAGCTAAACACATCTTAAATGATAGAATCTTTTTTTGTTCAGTATAAATATTCTCTGTGCTTAAAGCTTTTAATATCCCATGGATCCTATATCCTGTATTAGGGTTGTCTACAGATAAAGCCCAAATATATAAGTAGAGATATATGGAAAGATATTTATTCTGAGGAATGGGTTTCCCAGATGGCGCTAGTGGTAAAGAACTCGCCTGCCAGTGCAGAAGAGTCTCGGGTTTGACCCCTGGGTCGGGAAGATTCCCTGGAGGAGAGCATGGCAACCAACTCCAGTATTCTTGCCTGGAGAATCCCATGGACAGAGGAGCCTGGTGGGCTACAGTCCATAAGGTAGCAAAAAGCTGGACGTGACTGTTGTGACTTAGCACGCACACAATTATGGAGGCTGAGAAGTCCCACCATCTGCTGTCTTCAGGCTCCAGGAAAGCTGGCGTTGCAGCTCTAGTCCAGACCTGAGGGCCTGAGAACCAAGCAGCCCAGTGGTGTACATTCCATCTGAGTCCAATGGCCTGAGATCCAAGAACACTGATATCTGATAGCAGAAAAAATGGATGTTCTAGCTCAAGCAGAGTGCAAACTTGCCCTTTCTCTGTTTGTTCTTTCTATTCAGACCCTAGAATGGATGGGATGAAGCCCAATTGCACTGGTGAATAAGATCTTTTCTACTTAGTCTAGTAATTCAAATGCTGAGTTCTTTTGAAAACACCCTCACAGATATACCCAGAAACATCAATAGTATTTTACCACCTCTCTGGGCAACCCTTAGCCCAGTCAAATTGACATGCAAAATTAACTTTCACATTGATTATTCTACTTCAAAGTCACACTGGTTATTAATTTAGCTAAAGAAATATGGAACCCAAAATTGAAGATTATATCCTAGACAGGATGACCAGTGCTGCTTGAGAGAATCTTTCTGATTTTGCCAGTGCTCTAAAAAATTAAATTAGCATTCTAGGTAATTCCAATAAGCTGTTCCCCTTGATGTGATTATTAGTAACAAATAAACAAACATAAAAATGACATTCCATAAAAACAAAATAACAGAACACATTTTGGATCCACTGTGAGGCCAGACATTTGACTTCTTATATATTGTTTAAAATAAAAGCACAACACTTGAATAATTCTCTCTGAAATAATTCAAACAAATAATTCAAATAAAGGTAAACTGAATACAAAAGAAAGGGTCTTTTTATTTTCATTGCCCAAACATGCATCCCACTCAAGAAATAACAATGGCAAATTCTTTTGGAATTTTTTCAAAGCCTTTATTTTTATTAAGTATTACTTACATAGTATGTATTTTTTGCAACTTTTTATTTTTTACTTTCAATATATATTGATAAATTTTTCCTATTGATGATTGCCACTTACAGATCTAGACATATGTTTAACTGTTGCTAGCATTCCATGACACAAGAATGTTTCAAAATACATTTAACTACTTCATTATTAATAGGTATGTCAACATTTTCTAATATTTGTTATTACAGTGAAATAATGAACAATGCTATCCATTTTCTTTATATACCTGGACGGGTATTTCTTGTAATAGATAAATTTAAAAATAATTGAGTCAAAGAATTTGTGCTTTTAAATGTTGAATATTGTATCAGTCATAGTTCAGTAAGGAAAACACAAACACCACAAGCATTATGAAAATAAAGGGTTCATTATAGTGATTATAGCTTATATAAATGTAGGCTGGAATTTTGTTATTCAGGAAAATGAATTTTGTTAGCAGTGTGTATGGTTAATGTGATGGATGACATATATACGAATAATTAAATTACCTTGAAAAATGGAACTAGGACTTGGATATTTTAAATTTGGAAAATTTATGAAGAATATATATTTATCCATATATTACAATGGCTAACTATGGCTCAAAGATTGATTTTGAACAAAAAATACATATTAAAATATATTAGATGAATTAATCATGAACAAAGGCATGGAACCTGGAATGCAATGGCTATCATGAGGAATTAAAAATTATTCCACTTTGGATGAAGCATTGATCATTTGGATGAAAACAGTAGAATATAAAGCCGAAGATGAGCTCATATCATGAAAGACAAGGTAGAAGGCTAGTTCTGTTTTCAGGCATAAGAAACGAGGTGGAGAAATGTAGCAGTAATGGAAATGAAAAGACTAGAGCCAGCATGAGATTGTAGAGGTCAGAGCACCACAGTTTAGCATGTGAAAGGAGTCAGAATGTGAAAGAAGAATCAGATTTTTCTGTACATCTGTTGATGCAAATCTGCCCTAGCTAACAGTGGTTAGCCCATAAGTGAGCATCTTAAAACATTACAACCCATTGCCTTCTGTTTATAAGTCTGCAGGCGCTATTGAAATAGTTGAGCAGAAACCAAATGAGAAATAAGGGTTAAGAACTTTATCTGTTGTCCAGACATCTGTACCCTCAGCAAGCTGTCAGAGGAAATGCTGCTTTGGAAGCCAAAGTCACCCAGAGGGCTAATCAGCTTAAACACATGACAAAAGTCATAGACAATTCCAAAGTGCTAACGACGTTAACTAATAGCGCTGCCTGCCAAGGAGTTGCACATCACTGCCAAAAGAAAAGGAATGGTTCCCTCTGCTGAGCTCTTGGAATCCTTTTTTTTTTTTTTTTTTCAATTCTCCCCCTCCCACCTTTTCAATTATACTTGGAGAAGATGGTAGTAGAGAGGAACTTATGAACACTCCATCTGGTGAGAAAAGCAAGATCACAAAGTTTGGCTGGCTTGGGTGCCAAAGAAAGGTGGTTTAAATGCAAGTCAATGAGTGTTTGGGGATAGAATGCTGCTTCACAAATGTTTTTGCAGCCCCAGCTCGCTTCTTAGGTTTGCCTTCTTTTCCACGGCTGGCAGTGTGAGGAATTAATGATCGCTCAGAATTATTTAAGGATCACTCTGCTCTCTGACTTTCAATCTCTCTGATCATATGACAAACCAATAAAGGTCTTGTGTGGCTGGATTTCCCTCTTACTTTTCTCTATCAGGTTTCAGTGTGAAACTGCTAAAGAGCAAGCATGAATTGAAGTGTGTGTGAGTAATTACTGTGGAACTATTATTCCCTTGTCTTCTTGTCAGTCTGTTCGCCAGAGTCTCTGGTGAAATTTTACTTTATTTCTTACACTTCTCAATTGACAGGAACAATGAAGTAATGGCACCATAATCTTAATTTTTCTGAACATGACATTTTGTGTTGGTAACTTTATTAGTTACTCTGAGACACTTTCTATTCGGGGTATCTGCATGGTTCATCTTATATCTTTGTTCTTTTGTGAACTCTCAGGGTGGCCATTTGAAAACTTTAAAATCTTGTCTTGAGAGATATTTCTATCCTCTTAAATTTAAACTCATCTTAAGGTTAGTCTTTATTTTTACATAGATTTGTAGATCATATTTCTGGTTTAGTTCAAATATGTATTTTTTTATTTGCTAATAGAACATAGTTAAGAATGGTATCATAATGTGCATTGTGGTCTTGTACACACCACTCATTTATTCTCTTTTGTTTATTTAACAAGTATTCATTGAGTAACACGTGTCGTGCACTGTTCCAAGCACTTGAGATTCAACGTCAAAACAAAACAGACCCCGAATGGGCCTATCTTTCGGGGATCCTAGTTCCTATGGAGAGAGAGAGAGAGATGGTAAGTGAAATATAATACTGGTTGTAAGTTCTGTGAAAAGGGTGCAGTGAATGCCAAGAGAAGTTAGAGAGGGACTGTGATTTTAAACAGGTGGTCAGAGAAGGTCTCACTTAGAAAATTGTATTTGAGCAAAAACCTTAAGGAGCTGAAAGATCAAACCATGTGATCACCACCTAAGAACATTTCCATCTGAAGAAACAGAAAATTTGAGGGTCCTGAGGAGGGAGAGTGTGTTTAGAGGACACAGAAAGGCGGCTGTGGCTCTGTGAAAGGAAGGAGGGAAGGAGAAATGAAATTGGGGGTGGGGAGTAGAAGGTGTGGAGAAGCCAGGAGAGAGCTTCAGAGAGCATGGTAAGGACTTCGGGTTTTATTCTGAACGAGAAGACTGGAGATATTTGTGCCAGAGAAGTGATATGATCAGCGTTATGTTTCAAAGGGCCATTTTGGCTGCTCAGATTTGCAACGGTGAAGCAAGAAGAACAATTAGAATGATCTCTGTGCTCTCATTCTAACACGAGACCTCCTCTGAGTTCACAACTTGAGTCTGGCTCTAATATTTTTGGAAGTGTCATAGAATTTGCATGGATATTTTACTCAAAAGAGAGTAGAGAAGAGCAATTGCGAACTTGAAATCAGAAAGCCAGTTTTGATCACACCACCCTGGGTAAGTATCTAACTTCTCTGAGCGCATTCCTCTGGTAACATTTCCTTTCTACGTTGTGGAGATGAATGGCACTAGTGGTAAAGAACATGCCTGCCAATGCAGGAGACTTTAGAGATGTGTTGGGAAGATCCTCCAGAGGAGGGCATGGCAACCCACTCCAGTATTCTTGCCTGGAGAAGTCCATGGACTGAGAAGCCTGGCAGGCGTCAGTCCATAGTGTCACAAATAGACATGACTGAAGTGACTTAGCACAAATGAGACAACACATGTAAAGTTATTTGTATGGTGCATACAAATAACAGGCATTCATTAAATGTTGTCTATTATTGGTACTTGTTATTTTATTATTACATTTTCATATCATTTAGGAAAGAATGTGTAATATTATATCTTTGATAGTTATTGAAGAGGTAATCATGAGCCCCCATTTCAACCAATTATGTAAATAGAGCATTGTTCCCTTAAGGACACAAAGGAATCTCCTTGGAAATTTCAAGAGTAGGAAAGATACTTATCTGTCAGCTGGTGGTCATACATCATTCTTAAAGCTCTGATTCTGCTTGAAAACAGACTGACACCCCAGATTAGCCTTACAAAGCCATTTTACCTTCTCACTGAGTGTGGATAATAAGCTGAGTAAAGTGCCTCAGAACATCAGTTTCACTCATCCTGCTCTCTACGCTTGGGGATGCATGCAGAAAAGCATGTGATTAGGGAGAAAAATGGTCATAGCACTGGTCATAACATACACCCTATTCCAACAACACAAGAGAAGACTCTACACATGGATATCACCAATGATCAAGATCAAAATCAGATTGATTATATTCTTTGCAGCCAAAGATGGAGAAGCTCTATACAGTCTGCAAAAACAAGACCAGGAGCTGACTCCTTATTGCTAAACTCAGACTTAAATTGAAGAAAGTGGGGAAAACCACTAGACCATTCAGGTATGACCTAAATCAAAATTCCTTATGATTATACAGTGGAAGTGAGAAATAGATTTAAGGGATGAGATCTGATAGACAGAGTGCCTGATGAACTATGGATGGAGGTTTGTGACACTGTACAGGAGACAGAAATCAAGACGATCCCCAAGAAAAAGAAATGCAAAAAACTAAAATGGCTGTCTGAGGAGGCCTTACAAATAGCTCTGAAAAGAAGGGAAGTGAAAAGCAAAGGAGAAAAGGAAAGATATACCCATTTGAATGCATAGTTCCAAAGAATAGCAAGGAGAGATAAGAAAGCCTTCTTCAATGATCAATAGAAGAAATAGAGGAAAACAATAGATTAGGAAAGACTAGTGATCTCCTCAAGAAAATAAGAGATACCAAGGGAACATTTCATGAAAAGATGGGCTCAATAAGGGACAGAAATAGTATGGAACTAACAGAAGCTGAAGATATTAAGAAGAGGTGGCAAGAATACACAGAAGAACTGTACAAAAAGGCTCTTCACGACCCAGATAATCAAGATGGTGTGATCACTCACTGAGAGCCAGACATCCTGGAATGTGAAGTCAAGTGGGCTTTAGGAAGTATCACTACGAACAAAGCGGAGGTGATGGAATTCCAGCTGAGCTATTTCAAATCCTAAAGGGTAATGCTGTGAAAGTGCTACGCTCAATATGCCAGCAAATTTGGAAAACTCAGCAGTGGCCACAAGACTGGAAAAGGTCAGTTTTCATTCCGATTCCAAAGAAAGGCAATGTCAAAGAATGCTCAAACTACCACACAATTGCCCTCGAAAAGTAATGCTCAAAATTCTTCAAGCCAGGCTTCAGCAATACATAAACTGCGAACTTCCCGATGTTCAAGCTGGTTTTAGAAAAGGCAGAGGAACCAGATATCAAACTGCCAACATCTGATGGATCATTGAAAAAGCAAGAGAGTTCCAGAAAAATATCTATTTCTGCTTTATTGACTATGCCAAAGCCTTTGACTGTGTGGATCACAACAAACTGCGGAAAATTCTGAAAGAGATGGGAATACCAGACCACTTGACCTGCCTCTTGAGAAATCTGTATGCAGGTCAGGAAGCAACAGTTAGAACTGGACATGGAACAACAGACTGGTTCCAAATAGGAGAAGGAGTACATGAAGGCTGTATATTGTCACCCTGCTTATTTAACTTATATGCAGAGAACATCATGACAAATGCTGGGCCAGAGGAAGCATAAGATGGAATGAAGATTGCCAGGAGAAATATCAGTAACCTCAGATATGCAGATGACACCACCCTTACGGCAAAAAGTGAAGAAGAACCAAAGAGCCTCTTGATGAAAGTGAAAGAGGAGAGTGAAAAATTTGGCTTAAAGCTCAACATTCAGAAAACTAAGATTATGGCATCTGGTCCCATCACTTCATGGCAGATGGATGGGGAAAGACTGGAAACAGTGTCAGACTTTATTTTTGTGGGCTCCAAAATCACTGCAGATGGTGATTGCAGTCATGAAATTCAAGGAGGCTTACTCCTTGGAAGAAAAGCTATGAGCAACCTAGACAGCATATTAAAAAACAGAGACATTAATTTTCCAACAAAGGTCCATCTAGTCAAGGCTATGGTTTTTCCAGTGGCCATGTATGGATGTGAGAGTTGGACTATAAAGAAAGCTAAGCACCGAAGAACTGAAGCTTTGAACTGTGGTGTTGGAGAAGACTCTTAAGAGTCCCTTGGACTATAAGGATATCCAACCAGTCCATCCTAAAGGAAATCAATCCTGGGTGTTCATTGGAAAGACTGATGTTGAAATTGAAAATCCAACACTTTGGCCACCTGATGGGAAGGGCTGACTCATTTGAACAGACCCTGATGTTGGGAAGGGTTGAGGGCAGGAGGAGAAGGGGACGACAGAGGATGAGATGGTTAGATGGCATCACCGACTCAACGGACATAAGTTTGAGTAAACTCCGAGAGTTGATGATGGACAGGGAGGCCTGGCGAGCTGCAGTTCATGGGTTCGCAAAGAGTCGGACACGACTGAGTGACTGAACTGAACTCAACTGAACTGAGGGAGAAAACTTTTTTGTATGTATTGACATGCCTTAAGTGCTTGACTATTTAAGATCCATTCCAGCCTGAGAACATTTGAGAGAAACGATGCTTAAATTCAAATGCTCCATTTTAAAGCAAGATGAAGGAGAGAAATGAATCTATCAGAATAATACAGACATAATTTTAAAGGCCTGGAACTATTAGGAAAATTAGGCGATATGATTCTGCCATTCCAATGTGTGGATTTAGAGGAGGTAGACAGATAATAGAACCCTTGGAAAAGGAAGAAGCTCATAGTGTTCAGATCTAGCACATGCTTCCAGGCAGTGCTAGTGGTGAAGAATCTGCCTGCCAGTGCAGGAGAAGTAAGAGACTCAGGTTCGATCTCTGGGCAGTGAAGATCCCCTGGAGGAAGGCATGGCACACTTCAGTATTCTTGCCTAGTGAATCCCCATAGACAGAGGAGCCTAGCAGGCAGCAGTCTATAGGGTCTCAAAGAGTTGGACATGACTGAAGCGACTTAGCATGCACTTATGCACTAGCTTGATATACTTATATTAAAGGGCTTCCCTGATGGCTCAGTCGGTAAAGAAACTGTCTGCAATGCAGGAGACCCAGGTTTGATCCCTGAGTTCGAAAGATCCTCTGGAAAAGGAAATGGCAACCACTCCAGTATTGCCTAGGGAATCCTATGGACAGAGAAACCTGGTGGGCTACAGTCCAGGGAGTTACAAAACAGTTGGACATGACTCAACGACTAGAGCAAACCAAACAGCTACTAGAAACATCCAGGACTTTTACAATTTTGGGGAGAATTATTTTCATGAGGTCTTTAGAGCTCATTTGGTTGAGAGCAGTAATTTGTGGGATGCCCAGTTGGAGAACTAGGACTTCATTCTCTTTCAGAGTTGGGGTTGACACCAGAAAGTTAAAGTCCTAGAAGAAAAGCAGGGGACCATTTTTCTTTTTACAAGGCTTGCTTAGGTCAGAGGCTCTGTGGGAGAAAGATTTGAGCATACAAACTTCTGTCTTTAATTATTCTGAGCCTTTTCAAAAGCTTTTTTTATTTTTATTTATTTATGGATGCTCTGTGCTGGCACATGGGATCTTACTTCCTAGAACAGGGTTGGAACCTGCACCCCCTGCAGTAGAATGCACAGTCTTTAACCAGGGAAATCCTGAAACTATTTAGATTTTATTCTCTCATAACATTACTTTGAGTTGCATAATAGTACTTTCACCCATTTGATAGATGTTGAACAGGTCTCAAGGTGCTAAAGATTCTGCTGAGATCTGAGTGAGGTAGTAATAAAACTGGGTCTTAAACTTGGACCCTCTTCCAACAAGATCCTGTAGTTTCTCCTTTTTTGAAGGATATATTTGCTGGTCATTTTTTAGTGATAGATTATATATTGCAGTCTTTCAAACAGGATGAATGCTTACCAAAAAAAGCCATGTTGCTGAATATTAAAACTGCTAACTTGGATATGTGGTGTGGCAGATGCTTTAAAATGATGGTTATCATAACTGAAATCCTTAGTCAAAAGTGAAACTTTATGAGAGGCAGGGCTGCAGTCATCCATATTAAAAAATAGAATTAGTAGAACAATATCTATATAGAAAGAAGTCTCATGGTCCACTGCTTGTAAGGAGAATTCTTTGACTTTATTGCTGGACCAGACTCTATCTTGATATAAGATCTTTGACTTCACACTTGATTGACTTGTACCTCTGTCAATCCAGATGGAAAAATGGGGAAAAAGCCAGAACTCACTGAAAACCAGATGCTGCATCTGAGCTGTGATTTCCTAAGTAAATGAATTACAAAACATTGCAGAAAAAAGTATGCTTTTGAAATATCTTGGTGAGACTCAGTCTTGTCCCATATTTTAAAAATTAAATTTAAATTAAAACACACACACATATATAATTTAAACACAATGGCATTGCAATTCAGAAATGAAGTGATTTTTTCATTGTTCATGAGCTCCTTAGTGAGACAAGTGTTTAACGTTTGCTTTTGGGGAGAAGGGTGAATCTGTACTGCTAGAAATTGCCTCTGTGGAGGTATTTAGCACATGCTAACAAGGCAATGGCAACCCACTCCAGTACTCTTGCATGGAAAATCCCATGGGTGGAGGAGCCTGGTAGGCTGCAGTCCATGGGGTCGCTAAGAGTTGAACACGACTGAATGACTTCACTTTCACTTTTCACTTGCATGCATTGGAGAAGGAAATGGCAACCCACTCCAGTATTCTTGCCTGGAGAATCCCAGGGACGGGGGAGCTTGGTGGGCTGCCGTCTCTGGGGTCGCACAGAGTCGGACACGACTGAAGCGACTTAGCAGCAGCAGTAGCAGCAACATATATAGAGGGCTTCCCTGGTGGCTCAGAAGGTAAAGAATCCTCCTGCAATGTGGGAGATTGATCCCTGGGTTGGGAAGATCCCCTGAAGGAGGGCATGGCAACCCACTCCAGTATTCTTGCCTGGAGAATTCCCATGGATAGAGAAGCCTGGTGGGCTACAGTCCATGAGGTTGCAAAGAGTTGGACACGACTGAGCAACTATGTACAAGTATAAATGTATATAGAAAATAATAATTAAGGTAATAATAAAACAATAATTAAGGTACTTTAACATGAACTAATCATTAGGAAACGTATTTCCTAACAATGAAAAAATGAGCCAATCAAGTTCAGAGGAAAAAGGAGACCTATTATTTCCAACAATAGAACTTTAAGAGAATTTTGCACTTCCAGGGCACATAGAGGATAAGGACAAATACTACTCCAGTGTAGAAAAGTCTGTCGTCAACGTGTGACCTTAAAATCCAGCTGCTCTTATCATTCTCATAACTACAATGTGAACACTGGAATATCTAGTAAATGAATTAGAAGAAAAGTGTTGGATGCAAAGGAAATTCAATCCACTTGAGTTCTAGGCCTCGAGGCGTGCTGACCGTGAAAGGCCAGATTGGACAAAAATAGTAATACCACCTACAGTTTGAATTACATGATACCAACCAGAGATTCTGTGAGGAAAAAAGTAGGAGGAAATTTTGTCCTCAGGGCAGCCACATTTGGCTGAGTTCCAGTGGGAACTGATGTGGAAATGGGAAGCTGATAAGGGCTCAGGAATATTTTCAGAGTTCCTGAGAGATCATAATATACTAGTTTATAGTAACATGCTATAGAAATTCTAAAATCACAAAACACCATTCTTTTTGACTTGTATTCTCTTTTTGTGTGAACTAATCTTCAAGACACAGTTCTCCCTGCATCTACCCTGTCCGATATCTAAGTTATACTCTTCATGTTAAATTTTGAAAATGAGAATCTGGTATGTCATTCCCCGGCTTGCCATAGGGTAAAATTGAACTCCATTACCATGGCTTTTGAAGCCCGTCTGGTGTTGTCTTACCTTCTCCGTTCTCATCTATGACTAGACTGTCCCAGATGCTTCCTCTTACCCTTTCAACCACTCTGACTTCCCCATCCATCTTCCTCAATTTCCCTCAGCCTCTTTCCTTCACTGGCAGCACTTTATTCTCTGCTCTTGCACAGCACAAGGTGAAGGCTTCTTCTGGCCTCTTGGAAAAGGTCAATCTCTTTCCACAAAATCTCTTACAACACTTGGAAGTGCTTGTCATAGATGTAAACGGAAATTCATTTGCCTGATTTAAGTAATAAACCAGATTTAGATTTAAGCCTCCTCTAGATTCTGTTTCTTTGAGAATTCTGTCTTTGCTACCTACTCAATGTTAGTCAAAAAATGAATGAATGAATATAACCGTATGTAATATAATATGCTTGAATAAAATGCAAATGGGTAATAGAACTATAATTATACAGGTAAGTCAATGAACATGATTTGGGGAGAATCTCTTTATGAATAATTATATTTTCCAGTTGATATATGGCTAATTACCTAGCACAAAGGAGGAAGCTAAATTGTTTGCTTATCAGTCAAAATCTATAGGCAATATTAGAGCACTGCTTTAGGAAATCCCTTTCTCCCTTCAAGTGCTTTATGTATGTGTAGTGATAAGATTGCAGCCCATTTTCATCCTCTTTCCAGACTGTCTGTCATATAATAGAAAATAGAAAATGCTTCATGCTTGCTGCTATGTCTTGTGGGAATTGTATTACATCTAAAACATACATGACAGTTGAGACACCAACTGTGCAAGACATATAATATACCTTCTCTCAATGGAAGATGTTGTTTGTTGCTTGAATGTATATATAATCCCTCCATTCTTAGTAGTGTAGTCCCTCAGCCATGTCTGACTCTTTGAGATCCTGCAGACTGTAGCCTACCAGGCTGCCTTACTTTCAAACGTCACCAGTGGTAACCAGAGTCCTGACCTCCTTGGAAAGAGAGAAGTTATTTGGAAGGCTCTTTTACCTCAGCTTGTGTGATTTTAAACCATTGTAACACCTAGTCTGAAGAATGAATGGATGCTAAACTTACCAAATAATTATTTTTCTCCTGCCTTTTAAAAAGGAGTGTATCTGTTGAGAAAACTCTTGGGATCCTGACAGCATTAATGAAATTCATTTTCAAAGGATGCACTGCCCTTCTTACCCAAGAACTTCTCTCTTCACTGGTCTTTATCAAAGAACCCATCAGCCAGATGTCCTGTTCTGAGAAGTATTCCTCATCAATAAGCCTGTCTTTGCTTTATGTATGATCTTTACACAAGTGGGCCCTTGAAAAATCCCTAGGTCTTGCACGTGCTCCTGCTCTATTAAATTCTAAGTGTGTACTTCACAATGGTGATTAATGGTGGAGAGAGGAGCATGGTGTGGTAGTAAGACCACTGAGTTGACCATCAGAAATCCTGGGTTCCAGTTCTGGCTGTGGGAAATTCACCATATAAAGGACTTATTTTGATTCCTGACACAGAATAAGTGATGAATTATCATCAGCTAACATAAATATCACATTATTGGTCTATAAAATTGCCAACTTTGTTTCAATGACTAAAATGCTGTGTTGTTGTTCAGTTGCTAAGTCCTGCCGGACTCTTTTGCAACCCCCTGGACTGCAGCACACCCTGTGGAAAGTAAGTGAATTGTGCCAGCTACTGACAGCTAGAGAATTTGTAGATTACTATCACATGGAAAACAGAAGAGAACATCCTTCAGTCAGTTAAAGGTGACTTTGAAAATCAATGAAATGAATAAGAGAAAATTATTATGCCCATGATGCTGCTGCTAAGTTGCGTCAGTCGTGTCCGACTCTGTGCGACCCCATAGACGGCATCCCACCAGACTCCTCTGTCCCTGGGATTCTCTAGGCAAGAATACTGGAGTGGGTTGCCATTTTCTTCTCCAATACACGCAGGCATGACGAGTTGCTTCAGTTGTGTCCTGCTCTGTGCGACCCCATGGACAGCAGCCCACCAGGCTCCTCTGTCCATGTGATCCTCCAGACAAGAATACTAGCATTGCCATGCCCTCTCCAGGAGATCTTCCCAACCCAGGGTCTGAACCTGCATCTCCTGTGGCTCCTGCATTGCAGGCGGTTCTTTACCCCTGAGCCACAGAGGAAGCCCCCCATGAAATCAGATAGTCACTGGTGCCCATAGCTTCCTTATGAGACAGCCTAATCCCCTTGCATGTTCTAGGCACCCTAGTCATATTTAAATTACTCAAAGGTATAGAGCCTTTTATACCTTTCCACAAGCAAATCTCCCCTGCCAGGAAAGTCTCTCTCCTACTCATAATCATTCTCCCTACCTAATTAAACCCTACTTACCTTTCAAATCTCAGCAAAAAATGTCACTTTCCCTAGAAAGCCTTCTCAAATGACCTCAGACAAAATCAGATCCTCTCCCTCTGGGTTTATGGCTCCTTTTAATTTTCCTTCATAACAATTACTTTAAAATGGACATCTGATGATCATTTTATCACAGTCTATTTTCCATTCCTCTGGGCAAGACAGAGAGTTCCATTAAGGCAGGGCCCCTGTTTGTCACACTCATCTGGTCATCCAAGGATGCCTAGCACACAGGGCTGGTGGATAAATGGCACTGCACATGTATGTGCTGGGTGAATGAGTTTCAGAATTCAAGCTAATAATATTTGAGTAACTTAATATACGGTCCCATCACTTCATGGCAAATAGATGGGGAAACAATGGAAACAGTGGCAGACTTTATTTTTGGGGGCTCCAAAATCACTGCAGATGGTGACTGTGGCCATGAAATGAAAAGACACTTGCTCCTTGGAAGGAAACCTATGATCAACCTAGACAACATATTAAAAAGCAGAGATATTACTTTGCCAACAAAGGTCTATCTAGTCAAAGCAATGGTTTTTTCAGTAGTCATGTATGGATGTGAGAGTTGGACTTAAAGAAAGCTAAGTGGTGAAGAATTGATGCTTTTTAACTGTGGGGTTGGGGAAAACTCTTGAGAGTCCCTTGGACTGCAAGGAGATCCAACCAGTCCATCCTAAAGGAGATCAGCCTTGGGATTCCTTTGGAAGGACTGATGTTGAAGCTGAAACTCCAATACTTTGGCCACCTGATGCGAAGAGCTGACTCTTTAGAAAAGCTCCTGATGCTGGGAAAGATTGACGGCAGGAAGAGAAGGGGATGACAGAGGATAAGATGGTTGGATGGCATCACCGACTCAGTGGACATGAGTTTGAGTAAGCTCTGGGATTTGGTGATAGACAGGGAGGCCTGGCGTGCTACAGTCCACGGGACTGCAAAGAGTCAGACACGTCTGAGTGATTAAACTGAACTGAACTGAACGTAATACACTAGTGTTTTTGTATAACTGCACACTATCACATAGTACTTCATATTGTAATTCTCAAATTGAAGAACAACTAAGCAAAGTCAGAGGCCACAACCATTCCATAATCCAAATAGGGATGCTCTAGAAGTTCAACAGGGCTTCCCAGGTGGTGCTAGCTGTAAAGAACCCAACCTGCCAATACAGGTAGACCTAAGAGACATGGGTTTGATCCCTGGGTGGGGAAGATCCCCTGGAGGGGGCATGGCAATCCACTCCAGTATTTTTGCCTAGAGAATCCCATGGGCAGAGGAGACTGGTGGTCTACAGTCCATGGGGTCTCACAGAGTCTGGCATGACTAAAATGGCTTTGCATGCACCCATGCACGGGAATTCAGCAATGGCTTTCCATACAATGTGTATTAGTGCTAACTTGCATTGGCTTTTTTTTTTTTTTTGAACCCCCCTCCCACCTCCCTCCCCATAACATCTCATCTCAACAGCATGCTTGGGGCTGGTGCACTGTGATGCATTGGCTTTTATGTCATTCAAAACTCTTGTGTTTTGAGTATCTACGAAATATTAAAAAAAAATGGATTTTAGGATCATAACTGAAGAGCTCACAGAGGGATTTGCCGACTTTGTCTGATGAAACAACAATGTATAGGGCAGAAGTGAGAGGGCACTCCGATCCCCCCAAGTCATTTCATATTGCCGACTTAGGCAGCCCCCAGCAGAGAGCAGCCTGCTTGTCAGAGCCCAACTGCTGTGACCCAAGCCAGGATTGGGGTAGAGCTCACAAAACAGGCCTTTAACTGGAGAAATGCAGGGGGAGGCAGTGCAGAGAAGAGAGCCCCCAAGACTTTCTGAGGAAGCAAAATCTAAGTAAGAGCCAGGAGGCAGGATCAGTCACAAACTATAAAGAGGACATTCAAGTATGTTGAACCAGGGTGCCAGAGGAGATAGAAATGAGAAAATAAGGGGTCTAAATAAACAGTGGGGAAAAGGCAGGCACAAGTAGGTTTTGGAGTTTGTAAATTTAAATGTTGACTTCATTTGTTTCCTTGGGTCATATCTGTTGGATTTGCCTAGCTCCTGACCTGTCACACACTTGCGCCAAGCATGGGCTCCGAGGATCCCAGTCTTGTCATGTCCTAGAGCCAATTTTCTGAGTTACATGTGATGGCCACTGAAAAAAGAGAAGTTGAATCACACAGATAATTCCTAATTTCTGCATGATTTACCAGATCCTATCTCACAGGTATAAATCTTGCTTAGAATCTCAGATTGGATTTATTATCTAGTGCTGTTTGAAAAAGAAGTTATATAAAGTCACTCCAAACAGGTTTTAAATTTTATAGTGAATAGAGAAGTAGATCAATTGTCATAGAATCAGAATCTTAGTAACTGATGTGAAGTTAGTGTTCCTTTAATAAACATTAGGTAGTGAAATACATACTGTTACACAACAGATCCAATATAACAGTCTCCTCTTGAATCTATCTCCAACATCAACATTTATCATAAATGATAAATTTGTGCTTCATTCTCAGTAACAATTTCTTTGGGACTGCACTGGGATCTTTGCTATGACCAGTGCTAAATGTGAGAGGAGCAGCCCAGTAAAAGATTATTTCTTCTATATCGTGCAGAATGCTCCGGAAGAGTTTATGGGAATGAGTATAGTGCCTCTTAGATGAAGGCAGGATTAAGGGATTTCTTAAAAGAAGGAGCCTCCTGTACTTTTGAAATGTGTGATGCCAGGGTCAGAAAAGGAAGGGTGTTGCTTTTGATGAAGCAATATCCTCTCTAATAAACATCAATTCTGTGCATGTAAAATAATAAAACAGTAGGAATCACACCTGTTTCTAAGACTTAAAGTGGTTCCTGCAAAGCTAAACACAAAATACAAAACTAATGCCTATTGTGGAGGAAAAAGGTTTCTTCTGCCTACTTATCGACTATAGATCATCTATCCAATCAATCATTCTCTCTCTCTCTAGTCATTTATGTATAGCTATCTTTCAGACATGCTTTCCAGGTGGTGCAGTGGTAAATAATCCACCTGCCAAGCAGAAGACTTGGGTTGGTCCCTGGATCAGGAGGATCCCCTGGAAAAGGGGATGGCAACCCACTCCAGTATTCTTGCCTGGGAAATCCCATGGACAAAGAAGCCTGGAGAGCTACAGTCCATGTGATTGCAAGAGTCAGACATGACTTAGATACTAAACAAAAATATCTTTCAGACAAATCTCTACTGAACATCCAAGGATTAATTTCAATGTTTGTGAATATCTCATTTCTACTTTCCTTTGTACCTTTTCCTGTGAACATGGAGCATGGTGTATAGCAGGTGTTTGGTAAGTGTTGTTTGTGATAATTTAATTTGTTTTCTTGAACTGAAATTATTTTCTTTCTCAAATGACCCCTCAACACTAGCCAGACTCCTTACTACTTCATCAGTCACTACCATACCATGCACTTACATTCTCTCCCAAACAAAACACCGTGATGATGATGATGGTTCTGATAACGATGATGACAATGACAATGTCACAATACCCTTTCCTCTTGATCTGATTTGCAAGGGAAGTGCTGTTAGTGAGAAAGTATTCATGATACAGGATCTCCGAAAGATTCTTTCCCACTAATACAAAGCTTCTGCTGTATTGCTTTGCATAACTTTACCACCTCTTAGAAGTTACACTGAGATCTGTCACTGTGGGCCATGTTGAGGCTTTGTAGGAAAGAAAACTGTTTCAGTAGGCTCCACTCAAAGTGACATTTTTCTCTTGAACATCGCTGTTGTGGTAGTGACCCTGGCAAAAAAGGAGAATTATTTTCTTTTGTGTTCTTTTTAATGAGGTGTAGGTGGAATAACTTATGGAGACTAGAACACAGGAATTAAGATCTTTTTCCTCTCGCTCAGTCTTTGTAGTCAGAGAAGGTAGATATTTGGTGAATGAGAAATTTAAAAAGTTCTCACTAATAATTTATTTGATATGAGATTAGTACTTATATTGCTCCCCTACATCTCCCCCTACATCTAAGCACAAAAACTTACTTGTTCAAATTATTTTTAAGTGGACAGGAAATTAAAAAAAAATTCTGTAGTAATGGATTGCAAAATGTATGATGAAGCATTTTGAAAGAAGATCTGAAGACAAATGATTATTTATGCGTGTGTGTGTGTGTGTGTGTGTGTGTATGTGTGTGTGTGTGTGTGTTGCTCAGTCATGTTGGACTCTTTGTGACCCCCATGGACTGTAGCCTGCCAGAATCCTCAGTCCCTGGAATTTTCTCAGCATGATACTGGAGTAGGTTGCCATTTCTTCCTCCAAGGGATCTTCCCCACCTAGATATTGAACCAGTGTCTCCTGCATTACCAGGCAGATTCTTTACCACTGAGTCACCTGGGAAACTGTGATTATTTACACTTGACTATAAATGCTGATCTTCTAAAAATTCAAGTATCCGCTGATCCCCAAGAAGGAAATAATTACTTCTATTTGGAATTAACATGACTAACTTTGCTTGGAAAATTCTATTCCCTAGATTTTTCAGGAAGCACAAGTTGTAAGCTTCTATAAATTAGGCCTCCTGAGATGTTTAGGGTCCTTATAAAAAATATTTTTGTGTTGAAACCATTAAATGTATTTCTTAAAGCTGGGAGTTTTAATGTACTTTATGTTAGAGTATTTTTACAAAAGAAAGAAAGCTCCCTTCTTTCAATTTTTCGTTATTCCTTTCTGTAGATGTCACTGTAGTATAGGAAAAAGAAATAGCACTTTTCTTCTGAAAATATGTGACTTCTATATGCAAATAAAAGAAAGTAGTGATTTGATTTATTATTGCTGGCGTTGTCATGTCAACAATAAGGTTTCCAAGCAACCAGCAGAATAAATTATTTTATAGATTTGTTTGCTTAGCCTCATAAAATGGACCAAATGGAAGATACTTTTTTTTTCCACCTGTGATTATGTGGTAATTAAAAAATGTCATTATAAAGAAATTATGCATTAAATTCACATTATTAAGGAGAGTTCAAAATGAATCATGTGAATGCAATCAATGCCAAAAGACTTAATGAAGATTTGCTGCTTACAAGGAAGCATTGTTGGCTTATGTTTATGTATTTTCAATAATTGGTTTCTAGCGTCTATAACCATGATTTGTATAAAGTTGTTCTGAGTTTACTCTTCAAAGGGTCTAACACATGCAGCCTTGGCTCATTCAGTGCACCCTGTAACTACTCCTTAGAATGACCTCCTCACAGAACCCCGAGCTCCTTCTACTAGACAGAGTGCCTTAGAATCCTCTACTTATGCAAACAGCCTGTGTCAGTTCTTTGAAAGACTTCCAAAAAGTTACTTGAACATACTAGAAAATGAACCATCACTCTGGGGAATGTTAGAAACTTGTTAGACCTTCACAATCTGTATTTCCCAAACATCCTTGTGTCGTTAAAGCATTTCCATTGATATTTTTGAGTTTGCTTAGGGATCTACTTGAGAAAAGCTTGACCTCCATGTGATAGATCAGGTCTTCCTCCAGCATCTTAACTTTTATTAAAATTTTATCGAAAATTTTTAATTTGTTCAAATTGCTGATGTTGTTGGGCTTCCCAGGCGGCACTAGTGGTAAAAAAAAAATCTGCATGCCAATGCAAGCGATGCCAGAGATGCAGGTTTGATCCCTGGGTCAGGAATATCCCCTGGAGAAGGAAATATCAACCCATTCCAGTATTCTTGCCTGGAGAATCCCAAGGACAAAGAAGCCTGGTGGGCTACAGTCTATGGAGTCTCAAAAGAATCAGACATGACTGAGCATGCCCACACATACACCACCCAAGGAGGGGAAAAAAAAAAAGACACACCAAACTTCTCAGCTTAGGCAAGTGAGGCAAAAATCTACCATGCTATCAGTCCCAGGATATGGTATTTTGTATTTGTATCCATCTACTGCAGATGCTTACTCCTTGGAAGGAAAGTTATGACCAACCTAGAGAGCATATTCAAAAGCAGAGACATCACTTTGCCACCAGAGGTCCATCTAGTCAAGGCTATGGTTTTTCCAGTGGTCATGTATGGATGTGAGAGATGGACTGTGAAGAAAGCTGAGCACCGAAGAATTGATGCTTTTGAACTGTGGTGTTGGCGAAGACTCTTGAGAGTCCCTTGGACTGCAAGGAGATCCAACTAGTCCACCCGTGGTGGATTCATGTCAATGTATGGGAAAACCAATACAGTATTGTAAAGTAAAATAAAGTAAAAAAAAAAAAAAAAACTGAAAAAAAAAAAAAGGAGATCAGTCCTGGGATTTCTTTGGAAGGAATGATGCTAAAGCTGAAACTCCAATACCTTGGCCACCTCATGTGAAGAGTTGACTCATTGGAAAAGACTGATGCTGGGAGGGATTGGGAGCGGGAGGAGAAGGGGACGACAGAGGATGAGATGACTAGATGGCATCACTGACTCTATGGACATGAATCTGAGTGAAATCTAGGAGTTGGTGATGGACAGGGAGGCCTGGCGTGCTGTGATTCATGGGGTTGCAAAGAGTCGGACATGACTGAGCGATTGAACTGAACTGCAGATGCATTTGTTGATAGAGAAAATTATTAGTGCTCATAGAAAGTACCCCATTTATTTTATTTACCAAGAATGGGTTTCCTTTCACTTTGGATTCCTCAGGCAATATTATTCTTTTAAAAACTCATAGGCTATATATAGCCAAAGAATTGGGAGGGAAAAGAAAAAAACTTATACTGAAAAATTACTAAGTAAACCACAGCATTCAACTAGATTTTTAAATCTGAAACATTTGAGGAAAATATAGCTCTAATTCAGATGCATCTGCTCCATTATTACCCACATCTTTCATACCCTTATAGACATTTCAGAGACTCAGCAAGTGGAAGGAAAATATTTCTCCCTTCAAATGACATTGTCCTAATATTATTAAGCTTGCAACACGGTTGCCAAGTAGTGCTGCTTCAGTCCAACTTTAGACTACGGGTGTTTTCTTCCTTTTTATTTTGTTGTACTCAAGACACCATTGCTTCAGAAGAAAGGAAAATCAATTTTGAGATTCAAGACAGTGTTACATATACCCAGGCATTACAGTAAACAGCCTTCTGTACTGTGCTTGTTTTCTTGTTACCTGTCAATGCTCTCCTTTACTGCATCTGTATCTTATTTTCAATAGCATGCTCTTAGGCAAATTTTCCCTATTATCTTTCTGGAGAAGTCAATCTATGTTCTCCTGTTACAAAAAACAAACAGACAAATTTTCAAAGAAACTTACTCAGTCTAGTCCTTTTTTTTCCCTTTACTTTTTCTATAAAATTTTTGTTTGTAAAACCATGCCTTTGATTTCTTAATTGAACTCACAAGTGGCTGCATGTGCTTTCCCAGAAACAGACAACCTGGGGCTATAATTATTTCTGTAAAATAGGTGAGAGATTGTAAAGTGCAGAGGGAAAGTTTCTCTTTTCCTTTTTTTTCCCCCCGTACGATTTCCTTCGAGTCTTGGGGAAAAGCCATCATGATCAATGCTTGTCAAACTTGACTGTAAGGAACGATCACCTGGGGACCTTATTACAAGGTAAGCTCTGGTTCTGAGAGTCTCTGGAGGGTGGGGGCCTGAGTGTCTCTGCTTCTAAACAGCTTCCGGGTAATGTCCATGGTGCCGATTTACAGACTGCACAACGCGTTGCTGCATCCTGGAACATTCCTGTCCTTCAGGTGCAGCTGAACAGATGTACCAAATGGCATTTCTTGGTTTGTTACTTGATCTGCTTAGAATTTCAGTGTCCCAAAACAAGAAAAGATGTATTTTCCTGTGCAGGTTACATGAGGAAATGGATGCCAACTTCCCTGTGCTGGGAACCCTTTCTTTTTCCCTTCTCTGTATCTGTGGTTTAGGATTCTTTCCTCAGCATGAATGTTTCCATGTTTAGTCATCAGTAAAATTGACATAGAAGAAAATCAAATTATAATATATTTGGAACTCAGTGTTATCATTTCTTTGAATCTGAGAGACAGAGATTTGGGAAAAATAAGCAAATTTATCTTCAAGTAATCAAGAACCACTTGATAGCAAAGGTAGAAATATTTTAACACTAAGACTTCATTGTTATGTTTTAGTATAAGCTTTTTTATTTTTGATATGAGCTTTCCAATAGTAAAATAAGTGCAATAAAATAGTTGAAATAAAACACTGATGATGAAGCAATTAATTTTCTTTGATGATTCATTTTGTTATCAAGGAAAAAACTAATTTAAAGGCATGGATATTGCTCTGGATGTCAATTAAAAGAAACCTTGCCTTTTTGAAAAAATAAACTGAACTGAAAAGAATCTGCTCTTGACCCCTCCTTCCATCTCTAATATTTTCTGCTCTGATTACTTAGGCAAAGCTTTCTTATTCTCATTTTATTCAATGAGTATCCCCTTTAGAATGTTATGGTTGGTCAATAGGGACAGTTTTTTCAGATGAAGTAAAAATTCCCATTTTGGCTCTGTTTCATTGGTTACGTTGGAACTTTGCACCCAGGGAAATGTGGTAGTCTGCATATGTCCATTCATCCATTATTAACATACAATTGCAGTTCTAAAAATGGAAAATAATAAGATATCACCATTGCCAAGGTGAATAATTTGTCATAGTGAATAAAAGTTCATGCACCTAGATCCTGTGGGACCATGAGCAAAGATGGAAGAAAAAGAGGATTTTGGTTAGTGGAAACGAAGACCTAAAGATAAAGACTATGAATGGAGTGCGATTCAAAGTTGAGTTGACAGCCTAGCAACAGTGCTAAAGCAGGGAAGTAGGGAACAGGATAACAGAGAAAACTCAAAAATGGGGCCTGTTTGAGCCTCCAACAGATTGTGTTGAAACCTGCTTATTTAGCATTACAAATGAATGGCTTCCTAAGGTGGAGCTCAGGTCTTGACTTGAATATCAACTAGATCAGAAAGTGTCCCCTAACTGTATAAAAATTGTGTGTATATGTGTGGTTTGCCTTGGAGCAATCTATGATTTTCAATAGATCCTTAAAAGGACTCATGACTACCAGAAATGAAGTTCCAATGCTTTAGAGTAAAATACATTAACTCACAGCATGTGGTGAAGAAACTCTCCTTGGCCTCAAATTCTTTTAAACTCCGTGTTTTATATTATTCATCTGTGCAAAGAATGCAGACAGACATATCTTCTTTTACAAAGGTAAGTTCTACTTTGTGTCTGAGGCCTTGGGCCTTTTCTATTTAACTTAAGATAAGCCAGGTCAACTTTTAAGAAACTTTACTTAAAAATGTTTTCTGCAGAAACTGTGGGAGTGTGAATTTTAGAAATGTAGAGAGAAATAATTACTATTATGACCAAGTTCTGTGAATATGAGACATTTTACTTGTTGTCCTTGTAAGTTTACCACAGTCAAGAAGGAAAGCTTTTTTAAAATTCATATACAATATTAACATAGAAAAATTAAAGCAGAGTAAAATATGATTTTGAATAGTCTTTTCTAATTATAATTAATTATCTTGATTTAGTTGAATAATTTAATTGCAAAAAAAAAAATAGAGCTCTTTCTCAATCGTAATAGTTTTTTTTTTTTTGGACAATCTGCTCCATGATTTCTGTTTCTTTTTGCCTGGCTCAACCCAGTACAGTCCATTTATAGACAACAGACAAAGAAAAAGAATAATAGACAAAGAAAAAGTGACCATCTGGCCTAAGAAATCCTTTTGTACACTGGTGAATAAATGTCAACATGAAATATATTTACTCTTTCAATGCACGTTATGTTAATTATCTTTACGTTTGATTGGATGTTTTTTGTAGACTCAGGTTATGGTTGCTGTGTGGAGTGTTTGCCTACTGAAACAATATGATTTTTGGTGCATATTATTTCATTGCAGTGGATTTTATAGTAATCATTGACAAATTACATCATGTCTGACAGGACAGATGATCTTCAAGACACTCAAGAGGACACTACTATGTCTTTTTGTAATATCAGAAGTTTCCTACTTGTGGAAATTGGACAGAAAGAAACAGAAGATTATGGAAAGTCACATATTGAAATCTTTGCACAGAATAATGGAAAGATACGACTGCTAGATTATCCACATTTTATGGATAACAATATTTCTAAGGGAATAAGGAATATGTAACATTTATATTTAAAACATGGCTTTGCATTATGTACTCAATTTGTGCTAGATTTTTTTTGGTTGAGCCATAGAGATTCAAGGAAATGATTTTTCTATTTCCTGAAAGCAACAGAACAATGAATAGTTGTACATAATTACTTTATCTCTGTTCATTCCACCAAGGTATTTAATACTATTCAGCTTAGAGTCAGTAATCAGAAATATGTTTATTCTTGGAAAAATCTAACTAGCTATCATTCCTAGGGTCATGTTTAATGTTGTGTTAAATGCTTTTTCTAAAGAGACAAAATAAAATGTAGTAGTTAATAACAGCTTTTCTGGAAACACATGAAGTAGTACTGGATACAAAGGTAGAGTATTAGTTTGAAAGATTATCTGCCTGTATAGGGTCAATACAGTGATATCCCTCTGTATGTTTTCATACAGAGACATGTTACTCACAACAACGGAAGTGAAGACACCTTTAGAACATTCCTGCTATGTTTCATCAGATGTAACACCAAATTTTATCATTTAAAAGCGAATCCCTATTGAATGGACAAATACGGCCACAGGATCAAGTCTATTTTGATCATTTCACTAAGACAATTCTTTATTTTAGGGGCAGTAAAAATCGAACATCTTTTTTGAACATTTCATTGGGACAATAAAGGGTTTTTGTTTCTCTAGGAATTCTCTGTAGATTAAAATACCACACCAAATTCTGCTTATATAATAGAGTGCTTCTAATCTGTTGTTGAACACCTCTGAGATCCAAGGTTCTTTTTTTCTTTTTTCTATTTTAAAATAAGAAGATTAAATTCCTTTACTGCCCCAAAGTGCTGCAAAACTATAAATATCAACTGAAAGTAATGGTAATTTTTATAAATATTACCAAGGAAAAAAACTCATTGAAAGATGCATAAAATAAAACATTAGAGAAATTGTTGTTTTTCCAAAAAAAATTTTTTTTCTAGGTAGAAAGAATTTTCTATGAATTCTTAGGTAATTGTGATGTTTATTGTAAGCTATTCTAAAATTCTTTGTATGATCTTGGCTTATTTAAAAGTCTCATTTAAAATTTTGGTAAGATATGTAATGTCATGGCTGTTTGAACCGGAAGTGTTCCTCACACATATTCTGTTGTGGCAATCGTTCTGAGAGGAATTCATGTCCTGGTATTGATAGTAGGTTATCAAAGCTCAGAGAGGTTAAGGGACTGCCCATGGTCATTTAAGGGGCTTCCTTGGTGGCTCCGATGGTAAAGATTCTACCTGCAATCCAGGAGACCTGAGTTCAGTCCCTGGGTCGGGAAGATCCCCTGGAGAAGGGAATGGCTACCCACTCCAGTACTCTTGCCTGGAGAATCTCATGGAGAGAGGAGTCTGGTAGGCTACAGTCCATGGAGTTGCAAGGAGTCAGACATGACTTAGTAACTAAACAACAACAACATGGTCATTTTAAATGAAGATGAGGAAAGAGAATTTTGGCTGCCTGATTTGATGTTCCACCTGTCAGCCAGAATGTCTCTCATAATGAATAATTTATTTCCATTAAGAAGAGCAGATAGTTTGTATAAATGCTGAGAAAAGGAACTGAAGAACCCAGTAATTACATTCTTAATTCAAATACTTAAGTTACATATATTTGATAAGAACATAACTTGATTGAGCAGCAGCTCTGTTTGGAGAGGAAGGCTACCCTTAACTGACTGAAGAGGAGTGCAGCTATAAGCGTTGTTACTTTCTGCAACTGAATATGTAGTCCTGGTTTGGTAGTAAATAGTCAATCCTTGAGAAGATGTATGCAAATATTACAGAGACATAACAGTCAGGTACAAAGACTTTAAAATGATGATAGAACTGATATACGCCAAATTGTACACATTTGAATTATGGAATTTAACATGTTTTGAATTATGTATACCTCATAAAGCCATCACGATAATAAGGATAGTAAACACACTGATCATCACCAAAAGTTTCCCATGCTCCTTTATAATCCTTGCCTCCTCCTGCTCTGTCAGCTAGGCAGCTGCTGGTCTGCTCTCCATCATGAAAAAGTAGCTTGCACTTTCTAGAATATCAAATAAATGGAATAATAGAGTGTGTGTTCTTTTTTTCCCTTTAAAAATTTTAGCATAGTTATATGAGATTCATTTACATTGGAGGTATGGATAGTTCATCACTGTTTATTTTTGAGTAGTATTCCATTGTATAGATACGCTACAATTTTTTAATTCATTCATCCAGTTTGGGATGTTTTATTAATAAAGTTTCTGTAAGCATTTGTGTGTAAGTCTATGTATGAACATATGATTGTCTTTCTCTTAGGTAAATAAATACCCTAGAAGAAAGCCAGCTGGGTTATGAAGTTTAATTTTTTTAAGAAAGTGCCATGCATCTCTGTCAATATACATTCTCAGGAGCAATAGTGCATGAGTATTTCATTTGCTTCACATACTAATCAGTGTTGTATATATATTTAACTTTATTTATTTATTTTTGGCTGTGTGGGTCTAAGCTGTGCAGGCTTTTCTCTAGTTGCAATGAGTAGGGGCTACTCTCTAGTTGTGATGTGTGGTCTTCTCATTGCAGAGGCTCATCTTGCTGTGAAGCACAGGCTCTAGGAGTGGGGGCCCAGTAGTTACAGCTCCCAGGCTCTAGAACACAGCCTCAATAGTTGGGGTGCATGGGCTTAGTTGCTCTGAGGTGTGTGGGATCTTGTCGGATCAGGGATAGATCCTGATCCTGTCTCCTGCATTGGCAGGCAGATTCTTGACCACTGAGCCAACAAGGAAGCCCATCAGAGTTTTTAATGCAAATATGTAGTTCAGTTCAGTTCAGTTGCTTAGTTGTGTCCGACTCCTTGCGACCCCATGAATCGTAGCACGCCAGGCCTCCCTGTCCATCACCGTCTCCCAGAGTTCACTCAGACTCATGTCCTTCGAGTCCGTGATGCCATCCAGCCATCTCATCCTGGGTCGTCCCCTTCTCCTCCTACCCCCATTCTCTCCCAGCATCAGGGTCTTTTCCAATGAGTCAATTCTTCGCATGAGGTGTCCAAAGTACTGGAGCTTCAGCTTTAGCATCATTACTTCCAAAGAAATTCCAGGGTTGATCTCCTTCAGAAGACTCCTCAAGAGTCTTCTCCAACACCACAGTTCAAACGCATCAATTCTTCGGCGCTCAGCCTTCTTCATAGTCCAACTCTCACACCCATACATGACCACAGGAAAAACCATAGTCTTGACTAGACGGACCTTAGTCGGCAAAATAATGTCTCTGCTTTTGAGAAATCCATAATAGGTGTACAGTGATATTTCAATATGGTTTTAATTTGCCTTTCCCTAATAACTAATGATTTTAAACGTTTTTATATACATATTTGTTATCAGTATATGATGACTCAGATGGTAAAGAATCTGCCTGAAGTGCTGGAGACCCAGGGCCAATCCCTCGGTTGGGAAGATCCTTTGGAGAAGGGAATGGCAACCTAGTCCAGTATTCTTGCTTGGAGAATCCCATGGACAGAGGAACATCCAAGGGGTCGCAAAGAGTTGGACATGACTAAGTCACACACACACACACACACACACACACACACACACACCTTCTTTGGTGAGTTGTTTAACTTTTTGGGGGGTCATTTTTTTGTTGTTGCTATTAAATTAGTTTTTCTGTTGTTAGTATTGAGTTCTAAAACTTCTTTTATATACTCTAGAAACAAACCAAATTTTAGATATATAGGTTTTGAAAATATTGTTTCCCTTTCTGTGAGAATCAAGAGTCTCTTACTAGTGTCTTTTGAAGAGCAAAAATTTTTAAATTTTTTTGTAGTACTGTTTAACAATTATTTTCTTTTAGGGATTGTGTTTTTTGTATCTAACCCAAACTCACAAGAGTTTTATCATATATTTTCTTTGGAAGTTATGTAGTTTTGTTTTTTATTTTGGATTATGGTCAGTTTTAAGTTAAATTTTTTTAATGTGAGGTGAGAAATGACCCAAAGCAATTCTTTAGCATGTGTAGATACAATTATTCCAGCATCATTTGTTAAAAAGGAAAAAAAGAGACCTATCCTTCACTGAATTGTCTTTGTTTATTGGTCAGAAATTGGTTGATTGCACATGCTCAAGTCTATTTTTAAACACTATGTTTTCCTTTGATATATCGGATGACAAACATCTATCTTTATGCCAGTACAGTACTTCTTGATTTTTTATTGGGATTATAATAATATAGTTGACTTGGGAAAAATTGACTCTAATATTGATTGCTGCTGCTGCTGCTAAGTCGCTTCAGTCGTGTTCGACTCTGTGCGACCCCACAGATGGCAGCCCACCAGGCTCCCCCATCCCTGGGATTCTCCAGGCAAAAACACTGGAGTGGGTTGCCATTTCCTTCTCCAAGGCAAGAAAGTGAAAAGTGAAAGTGAAGCCACTCAGTCGTGTCCAACTCTTAGCGACCCCATGGACTGCAGCCCACCAGGCTCCTCTGTCCATGGGATTTTCCAGGCAAGAGTACTGGAGTAGGGTGCCATTGCCTTCTCCCTAATATTGATTATGTTAATGTAGTTAATCTTGACATTGACATTGAGATATACCCTCAGAACAGGTATATCTCTCCATTTATTTAGGTTTTTAATTTCTCTCAGCAATATTTTGTAGTTTTTACTATACAGAACTTTATCCCTAAGTATTTCATATTTTTGGTGCTATTTTTAATGCAACTACTTTTGCTTTTAACTTCAATTTCTAATTGCTCATTTTTAGTATATAGAAATGCAGGTCAATTTTGTATATTGATCTTGCATTTGGAAGCAAGAAGCCCAGTGACACTTGCTAAATAAGTATTACTGAACTCACTTACTAGTTTGAGTAGCATTTTGGGATATGCCTGCATGTGTGAGTACTCAGTGACTTCAGTCATTTATGACTGTGACCCCATGGACTGTAGCCTGCCAGTCTCCTCTGTCCATGGGATTCTCCATGCAAGAATATTGGAGTGTGTTGCCATGCTCTCCTCCAGAGGATCTTCCTGACCCAGGGAGTGAACCTTCCTCTTCTGTGTCTCCTGCATTGCAGCAAGATTATTTACCACTGAGTCGCTGGGGAAGCTCTGCATTTTGTGGTAGTTTTTATCAAGTTTTCCATATACATAATCATGTTGTCTATGAATAAAGACATTTTGAATTCTGTCTTTATTGCATAATAGGGTCTTATATTTTTATTTCTTCCCCTATTGTACTGACTAGACCCCCTAGTACAATGTTGACTAGAAGTGTGATAGCAAGAATATTTACCATGTTCCTAATCTTAGGGGGAAAGTTTTCAGTCTCTCATCAAGTGTAATGTCAGTATTAGGTTGATCACAGATGCCTTTTAAATATCAGACTGAGAAAGTTTTCATCTATTCCTAGCTTTCTGACTGTTTTTAACAGGAATGGATGTTAGGTTTTGTCAAGCACGCTTTCTAGTGGTAGGTTCAGGATTTATGGAATACGTCTTTAACCTATCACAAACTACCTTGGAGTGATATACCATTACGCATGTAATGTAAGAACTGTATTTTATTTCCCAGGGCTGTTGTAATAGTGCCATTAACTGTGTGACTTTAAACAAGAGAAATTTCTTCTTTCACAGTTCTAGGGGTTATAAGTTCAAAATCAAGGTGTCAGCAGGGCCATGCTCCTTCTGACTCGGTTCAATTTTTCCTTGCCTGTCCTTGGCTTCTGGTGGTGGTTGCCAATTTTTCATGTTCCTTGCTTATAGCTGTCTCACTCCAATTTCTGCCTCTCTTGTCACATGTGTCTTTTCTGTTTGCTTATCTGTGAGGCCCTTCTCCTCTTCTTGTGAAGGCAAAAGTCATATTAGATTAAGATCCCACTTATCTTACTTGTTTCGGTATGATCTCATCCTAATTAATTAAATGTGTAGCCACCTTATTTCCAAACATATTCATATTCAGATCCAGGAAGAACATGAAAATTTGAAGGACACTATCCAATCCAATACAAGAAACTATCAAGAGGGTACTTCCATTTCGTTCCTCTAGAACTATATAGGGCTATTGTTTATATACTGGTAGCTCTCAGTACATAAAGATAGTAGCTGTCTTACTCTTGGTACCTCCCCTGCTGACCAGTCTCTGCCTTGCCCACACCCTACTCACCCTACTGATGTTTCCTTTTAATCACAGAACCTAATAGGTAAAAGCTTACATACTTGCCCCAAGCTCCAGCTAGTGATTGTTCTAATCTTTATATCAGAACTATTTCTACTGTGATAGTATATCAAAGGGGTGTGCCTATCTGCTGGTTTTCCTGGTATTGGTGAGCCAACCTGATGTTAACTCCCTCTGTAACTAGTAATCTTCCCTCCCCATCATACTGCCACATCCTGCCAGTCATCTGCATTGTGGGGTGTATTAGAAAAGATCCTGATGCTGGAAAAGATTGAGGACAGGAAAAGAAGGGAGCGACAGAGGATAAGATGATTGGATGGCATCATCAACTCAAATGGACATGAGTTTCAGCAAACTCCTGGAGATAGTGAAGGACAGGGAAGCCTGGCATACTGAAGTATATGGGATCACAAAGAGTTGGACATGACTTAGCAACTAAAAAACAACAACAATATACATACACATATGTGCTACATATAGACTCTTTGTTACTTATATGTATTGCAAATGTTTTCTGCACTCTGTGGTTTAACATTTTCTCTTTCTTAAAAATAATGTTTTTAGGTGAAGATGTTCTGACAAGGTAATTTAATTATCAGTTTTTCCTATTATAGTTAGTGATAATGAAAAAAGATATTCTTACCTATTTTGAGTTTATGAAAATATTCTCTGCTACTTTCTGGAAGACTTAATGTTTGTTAGAGTAAAAATCTACCTGGAATTAATTTTTGAGCATGTATGACAGTAGGAATCAATTTTTTTCCTTTTATATATGGATGTATAACCTTTTAAAAAAAGATCATATTTTTTGTCATTTCCTTTTCAATCAAGCATTTTCTTTGTCATTTATCAACCATCTATATATGGGAAAGAAGATGAGAGGAGAGATCTCTTCAAGTAAATTGGAGATATCAAGGAAATATTTCATGCAAGGATGGGCACAATAAAGGAAAGAAAATGTAACAACCTAACAGAAAGAGAAGAAGGCAATGGCACCCCACTCCAGTACTCTTGCCTGGAAAGTCCCACGGATGGACGAGCCTGGTAGGGTGTAGTCCATGGGGTTACTAAGAGTCAGACACGACTGAGCAGCTTCACTTTCACTTTTCACTTTAATGCATTGGAGAAGGAAATGGCAACCTACTTCAGTGTTCTTGCCTGGAGAATCCCAGGGACAGGGGGAGCCTGGTGGGCTGCCGTCTATGGGATTGCTCAGAGTCGGACACGACTGAAGCGACTTAGCAGCAGCAGCAGCAGCAGCAACAGAAACAGAAAACATTAAGAAGACGTGACAAGAATACACAGAAGAACTATACAGAATAAGGGTCTTAATTACCTGGATAACCACAACCATGTGATCACACACTTAGAGACAGACATCCTGGAGTGTGAAGTTGAGTGGGCCTTAGGAAGCATTATGACAAACAGAGCTAGTGAAAGTGAGGGAATTCCAGCTGAGCTATTTCAAATATTAAAAGATAATGCTGTTAAAGTGCTGCACTCATTATGCAAGCAAATTTGGAAAATACAGCAGTGGCCACAAGACTAGAATAGTTCAGTTTTCATTCCAGTCCCTAAGAAGGGCAATGCCAAAGAATGATCAAACTACCATACCACTGTGCTCATTTCACATCCTAGAAAGATTATGATCAAAATTCTTCAACAAGTTTTTCAGTACATGAAATGAGAATGTCCAGATTTACAAGCTGAGTTTAGAAAAGGCAGAGGAAACAGAGATCAAATTGTCAACATTCATTGAGTCATGGAGAAAGCAAAGGAATTCCAGAAAAACTTCTACCTCTGCTTCACTGTCTGTGCTAAAGCCTTTGTCTGTGTGAATCACAACAAATTGTAGAAAATTCTTAAAGAGATAGGTGTACTAGACCACCTTACCTGCCTCCTGAGAAACCTGTATGCAAGTCAGGACATGGAACAATGGGCTGGTTCAAAATTGGGAAAAGAGTACATCAAGGCTGTACATTGTTACCCTGCTTATTGAACTTGTATGCAGAGTATATCATGTGAAATGCTGGGCTGGATGAATCTCAAGCTGAAATCAAGATTGCCAGAAGAAATATCAGCAACCTCAGATATGTAGATGACATCGGACTCTTATGGCAGAAAATGAAGAGGAACTACGGAGTCTCTTGATGAGGGGAAAGAGGAGATTGAGAAAGCTGGCTTGAAACTCAACATTCAGTAAACTAAGATCATGGCATCTGGTCCCATCACTTCATGGCAAATAGAAGGGGAAAAAGTGGAAACAGTGAAGATTTTTCTGGGGGGAGGTCTCCAAAATCCCTGCAGACAATGACAGCAGTCTTGAAATTAAAAGATGCTTGTTCCTTGTAAAGAAAGCTATGAAAAAACTAAACAGCACTTTAAAAAACAGAGACATCACATTTTCTGCAAAGGTCCATATAGTCAAAGCCATGGTTTTTCCAGTAGTCATGTATGGATGTGAGAATTGGACCATAAAGAAATCTTAGCACAAAACAATTGATGCTTTCGAACTGTGGTGTTAGAGAAGACTCTTGAGAGTCCCTTGAACAGCAAGGAGATCAAACAAGTCAATCCTAAAGAATATCAACCTTGAATATTCATTGGAAGGACTGATGCTGAAACTGAAGCTCCACTGCTTTGGCCATCTGATCCCAAGAGCTGACTTATTGGAAAACATCCTGATGCTGGGAAAGATTGAGGAAGGGAGAAGTGGTTGACAGAGCATGAGCTTGGTGGATGGCATCACAGACTAAATCAATGTGAGTCTGAGCAAATGCCAGGAGATAGTGAAGGATGGGGAAGCCTGGTGTGCTGCAGTCCTCTGGGTTGCAAACAGTTGGACACAACTTGGCAACTGAACAACAACAAATATATGTATGTCAGTTGTTGAACCTACTTTTTGTTTCACAGGCTTATCTATTTTGCAACAATGCCACACATATTGCTTTAGATTTATAATCAATCTTGATATCTGGTAAAGTCCTCTGTTTCTTCTTAATGTTAATGGCTTACAACCAAATCATTACTTTTTGCAGAAGCATCACATTGATTGTATACCACTTTTTGAAACTAAGCAATAGCATTTAAACTCATATTGAAAATGTTTTTTCTTCTTAAAATATTTTTCTAAACTTCTGAAGGTTAATCTTTGTTTCTTTTCTCACCAAGAATATATCAATAAAATTCCTGAACATTGAAGATTGAACAATTATCTATTTTTGTCCCATGTTGCTCATGGCATATTATAAGTAATTAATCTTCTCAACAATTTTTACTTTAGCAATTGCTATTAGCATAATTTCTTATTAGAATATTCATAAGAAATATCTATTTATTCAAGTACCTTTTGTGGATTTAAAAATCCATTATTTCAAAAGTAAATGGGCTCTAAATTCTTAATCTTTGGCAGTAAGTTATTTATTAGGAAGATAATTAAATCTTTTAGATGACTTTGCCAATTAGCATAGGAGTAATAACAATAGTGATCTGTGCACCCTCATGCAAACAAGGCCATACACAGGTTTATAAGTTCACATTAATATGTGGAAATTGCTTGGAGACAAGCTTTGGTGACTGTTTTCTCAGTCTCTGACATATTCCAGTGGATTCATAGTAAATCCTAGTTCTGAGGAAAAGGAGTGCCACGTGTCTGAGAGAAATAAATGGAGGTGATGCCAAGTCATCATACATCCTCAAACTCTGCCTCATAGTCTCTGCTCACTGTCTTGTGGGTGAATTCACACATAGAAACACAGGAGAAATTGAATAAGGACATATCTGGGAAGTTCCAAAACAGAACTGTCTAAAAGATAAGAGTCTGGGATGTATGTGGTTTAGTCGCCAAGTCATGTCCGACTCTTTTCTCCTGCATTTCAGGAGAATTCTGTACCACAGAGCCACCAGGGAAGTCCTCTGGAATGTGTGTGTGCAGGTGTGCATACAAGCATGTGTGCTAAGTTGCTTCAGTTGTGTCCAACTTTTTGCAACCCATGGACTGTAGCCTGCCAGGCTTCCTGTCCATGGGATTCTCCAGGCAAGAATACTGGAGTGGGTTGCCATTTCCTACTCTAGGAGAATCCTCTTGACCTAGGGATAGAACCTGGGTCTCATCATTCCTGCATTGGCAAGCGGATTCTTTACCACTAGTGCCAATACTAAATAGTAAATCAAGACTATTGTCCATGAATGTAAAGATTTTAAGTATGTCTCATTACAAAAATGGAGCTGCCTGTTAAGACATTCCCAAGCTAAAAACTGCTCTATGGTGGTTTTCTCATTCCTTCAAGATTTTGCGTGTACGTGTGTGTGTTTGTCCGCTGGAATCCGTGTCTGTCTACATGTGTTTGACTAGAACCTCACGCTGTGATCTATGTTCCCAGGTGACCCTTGCTCCATCACTTACCTAGAGAGAGCCTTGCCAGATTCCTACATATAATGCAGATTGTTGCTAACTATTTTTCCAAATCTTCCAATCAGTTATTTATGCCATACTCAAAATTCCATGAATAAAAAGGAACTATATGGGGATTCAAATATGTAATATGAAAATTTATAAATGTGTAAAAATAATTTTGGGCTACAAAGAGTTATTGTTTTTATTAAAGAGTCAAAGAGGATGTTATCCCAGAAACATATTTAGGATCACTGAATGTCTTCTTATACATGGAAAATACAGTTATTATAATCTTGCATATACCAGGGCTTTCAATTGCACTTTGTGACAAAGGTCATTTGTCCTTTGCTTTACTTTGTAAATCATTTTCCTCAATAAATCCATATATAGCATGTTTCAAATGAAGCACTTAATTTACGTAGTATAGAATAAAGCTAATTAATTACAGAATAAGATCAGCATTAAATTTTAACCATGTAATCTAAAATAGCCAAGCAGTTGTTCATGTTTTTGTTTCTTTATGAATAAACAAATTTTATATTTACCGTTTTTGAAGGTGCAAATTATCATATTTACCATATGAAATCACATCAATGGTTGCAAGGCTATTTTAGGTTAGGAAAATAACTGATAGGATGAGTATACAAAGTCTTATTTAGGAATAGTCTATATATTTCCAGATTTTTTTTAATATTACAGAGTAGTATGACTTTAATTAAAAATTGATTTATATAATGAGAAGACTCTTGAGAGTCCCTTGGAATTCAAGGAGAGCCAACCAGTCCATTCTAAAGGAGACCAGTCCTGGGTGTTCATTGGAAGGACTGATGTTGAGGTTGAAACTCCAATACTTTGTCCACCTCATGCAAAGAGTTGACTCATTGGAAAAAACCCTGATGCTGGGAGGGATTGGGGGCAGGAGGAGAAGGGAACGACCGAGGATGAGATGGCTGGATGGCATCACAGACTCGATGCACATGAGTTTGGGTGAACTCCGGGAGTTGGTGATGGACAGGGAGGCCTGGCGTGCTGCAATTCATGGGGTCACAAAGAGTCAGACATGGCTGAGCGACTGAACTGAACTGAACCACACTTAAAGAATTTGCCCAGGAAAATAAAGGGAACATATAGGCATTGAAAGGGAAAAATAGAATGCCATTTGTTCTCACTATAATTTCATAAGAAAAATGATATTTTAATAGCAAAAACACAGGACAGAGATAATTTCAAATTATAATTATTGAACCCAATTTTTATAAATCTTACACAAATATGAAATTATCAATTATTCTTCTTCTGCCACATATTAATAAAATCTTAGTTGTAGACCAGCTTTCATCTATATAACAACATCTGGGAACTGATGCCTTAGGGAAGAATCTTTGCATTTGGTGTCAGCCTTTGTACAAAACTCTTCTCCCTTTTGATAAAGTTAGACTGTCTGCTAAGTCAGCGATATGTTCAAAATGCTTGAGTATTCTCAAATAAATTATAACATATTTATTCAATGTTAGTTCTGTGCTACCTTATAGAAATAAAGAACAAGATATGGATTCTGCTTACAAGGAATGCCACCATTTAGTTGGGAGTTTGGAGCAGAGTCCCACACATATGTTCTTGGCACCACCATTCTGTTCTTTGCGGGCTCAACTTCCGATGGAAGCTACTGAAACCTGCCTGATTTGCAAGGCTAGCAGAAAAGGCCAAGTAATAAAAATCTTCAACCTATCACCCCTTACCAGGAGCATTTGTGTTTAGTTGCTCAGTCCTGTCTGACTCTTTGTGACCCCATGGACTGTAGCCCACCAGGCTCCTCTGTCCTTGGAATTCTCCAGGCAAGAATACTGGACTGGATTGCCATGCCCTTCCCTAGGGGATCTTCCCAACCCAGGGATTGAACCTGGGTCTCCCACATTGCAGGCAGACTCTTTACCGTCTGAGCCACCAGGAACGACCACCAGGGGCATTTAGTAATTAAATATTTGGACTTCTTTGCTCACTGCTGAAGTACTCTAAGGTTTGTATTCTATACCATTTCCTGGGTCCCCCAAGGATCCATTCCAATTTTCAGTGGTGGCAACTTTCTGATGTACACATCTTTTACTTTTCTGGATTCTTTCCCCTGTCTCATCACTGCTGCTGAAGACTACTGTTTTCTATTTCCTCTCTAAGAAACTACTTCTGCTTGAAACCTTGTTTCAGCATCTGGTTTTGGGAGAATTTGAATAAGACAAAATTGTTACGAATTATGCTATAAATTAGAAACAAAACAATATAAACAATAAAATAACTCATTTAAATGATGCTTGGTTAGATTAATATTAAAATTGCAAAAAATAATTGACAACAAGAGACTTTAGCATCATCTAATAGCTGTGTGACTGGGCAAGTCAATGATATATATTTTTTTCCTAATCTTTTTTTTCCATGTCTTCACTTTCCTTTTTAATTATTGTTATTATATTTTGTTTGTTAAGAATACAACATGAAATTTACCCCCTTAACAAATTTATACATAATGATACAGTATTATTAACTACAGGCACAATGTTGTACAGCAGATTTCTAGAATTTATTCATCTGCATGACTAAAACTATATTTTTTGAATAGCAACTGTCCTTTCCCCCTCCTTACAGCTCTCACTGACTGCCATTCTATTCTCTATTCCTGTTTTACTATTTTAAATTTCTCATACAAGTAGGATCCTGCATTATTTGTTCTTCTGTATCCGACTTATTTCACTTAGCATGATGTCCTATGGATTCATCCATGTTGTATATAGCTGGTTTTTTTTTTTAAGCTGAATAATATTCCATTGTGATTATGCACCACATTTTCTTTATCCATTTATTGCACGGTGAACACTTAAATTTCCATGCCTTGGCTACTGTGAGTAATGCTGCTGTGAACTAGAGAGTGCATATATATCTCTTTGAGATACTTATCTTAGTTCATTTGAATGTATGCCCAGGAATGAGATTGCTGGATCACACAGTTGCATCATTTTATATTCCCATCAACAGTCTACAAGCATTCCAGTTTTGCCATATCTTCACCAACAATTGCTATTTTTTTCCCTCACTTGTACGTAAGAATAACAACTTTTTCTTGACATAGTGATTTATAATGTTATATAGCTTATTATCATGCAAAACACCATTGCATTAGAAAAGACCCTGATGCTGGGAAAGACTGAAGGCAATTTGTAGATTCTAAAAACAGAAAACCCCAATACCTTGCTTGCAATTTATAATTACATAAATATAACACTATAGTAGAACAGTCAGATCATTGCCTAAGAAAATAAATTCTTGTGTTACTAATTCTTTTTCTTCAAAATAATACTCTAAGCATTTTTCTTTTTTTATGATTTCACTTTATGTATTTGTTTATTTTTGGCTGTGCTGGGTCTTGTTCCATGGCTTTCCTCTAGTTGTGGTGAACAGGGGCTGCTCTTCATGGCAGTGTGAGGGCTTCTCATTGAAGTGGCTTCTCACATTGCACAGCATGGCTCTAGGGCTCACAAGCTTCAGTAGCCGTAGTTCCTGGGCTCTAGAGTACAAGCTCAATAGTTGTGGCACACAGGCTAAGTTGTTCTGAGTCATGTGAAATCTTCCCAAACTAAGGATCAAGCCTGTGTCTCCTGCATCGGCAGGCGGATTCTTTACCACTGAGTCACCAAGGAAGCCCTCTAAACATTTTTCTAATAGAATCTGTTGATCAGGAAAAACATTTCAAAGAAATGAAACTTTCTGCAGTTCTTCAGTGTCATACTGCCACTGATTTTTATGCCTTATATTGTACCTATTTCTAGATTCCTTATTCTTATCCTGGAACATCTCTTTGAATAATTTATTGCTACAGGGGATTTTAGGATTATTTTACATGCCTGTAAACACCCTTGTATGTATCTGATAATTTCCCTGGTATAGATTTCTAGTGATGTAAGATGATTTATGTATCATTTTGAATGTTATTTTGGGGATATACAATAAAGTTAGTTAATTATTTTTTTAAAAAATATTTTTTTGTACTTTGAATTGTGAAATTTTACCCGAAAATTTCCTGTTATGATTTTGTTTTTACTGTTGTTTTCCTCATTTAGTCTGCCTGGTACTAGGCAAGCTAAGCAGGAGAAGGAAATGGCAACCCACTCCAGTATTCTTGCCTGGAAAATCCCTTGGACCAAGGAACCTGGTGGGCTGTTGTCCATGGGGTCACACAGAGTTGGACACAACTGAAGCGACTTAGCATGCATGCATGCATTGGAGAAGGAAATGGCAACCCACTCCAGTATTCTTGCCTGGAAAATCCCAGGGACAGAGGAGCCTGGTGGGCTGCCATCTATGGGGTCACACAGAGTCGGACACGACTAAAGCAACTTAGCAGCAGCAGCAGCAGGTAAGCTAATAAATCTAAATTTTTGAGTCATTTTTTGGCTCTGGGCATTTAAAAAAATTATTTAATTAACATTATTAAATATTTACTTGTTTCTCATTATAGATTAAACTTTTGCTGCATGCTGGGGTTAGAGATAGAAGCTGAGGTAAAATGATACCTGGAAAAACATCCCTGGACTTTGATACCAAGTAAGGATTTAAGATACATATACCAAATTTTCAAATAGGTAAAAAAGTAATAGTTTGGGGAGAGGGGAGATGGAAGAAAGTAATTATCTTCTTTAATAAATTTTTTATTTTATATATAATGTCCTTTTGAAAACATTATGCTTTTGTCAATAGAATATTATCTCTAATATCTTTAAGTCCATTAAACCAAGATTCATGAGAATCTTCTCCTGCTCCCTAAATTAGCATTGCTTCCTTCAGTATCATGAATTGTACTGTTTATTCATCTTGATTTTTGACTAACCTGATACAGATTTTTTTTAATGTCCAGTGATCTCTTTTGGGTCTGTCATGATGAATTAGTTTGAGATTTTCCTGTGGACCATGATGTGTTTCTCTGCTGGGTCTTTCCACCAAATGTGAGGGGAATTGTAGCCTTGGTGTGAGTGAATGGGTAGATTTTTCTGAAGGATACATGGAAGAAGAGTGGACTGGTAGCCGTTGTTTATTCTCAGGTGGTAAAATAGCTAGACTTTTTAGATCTTGTTTACTCCTAAAAACATCATCTGTTTCTGCTGCAATTTTTTCACTGCTTGTATTTTGGATACAGAAAGAGCTTCAGTGAAATTTCCTTATTTTACATCAGGAAACAGTGCTGGAAACTGAATGACTTACATTAAACTCAGAGAATAAATGGTGGCAAAGTTGAGTTAAATTAAATAATTTAGAATTCCTGATTCTAAATCCTAATATTTCCCATAATCTCAAGACTTCAACTCCATTTGGGAAGTATATGTTTTCATTCATATATAATCTTCTAGGGAAGCTTGACAAGAGCAGAATTATTGCTCCAATGTCAGTTAGGTATTCAAAGCTATTTAAGAAGTGAAACCATCTGTATAGGATAGGGAGATGTTAAAATGTATTTGACCTAAGAGGGTGAAAGTCTGTCTTGTTCTTGAACAATTTTTTATCAGTCTGAGAAGTCCCAGAGAGAAACATATAGACAGAGTATAAGTCTATTTTGAACAGTTATTCAAAAATAAAACATTTGTTAAGGATAGTAACCTTCTGAAAGGCATTTTATATCAGCATCCTCAAAATCTGAAGAAAATTGGGAAGAGAGAGCTCAGAAAAGCAACAATATCTGATATGAACACTGAATAGATATATAAACTGAATAGATAAAAGAGGGAATTTCTACTATGTGTTAAATGCATTTTATACCTTATGCCAAGTTATACCATCTTCAGGCAGCCTTATGCAATCTTCACCTCAAAGAACTTCAAAGAGAACATTCTAATGACCTTTCCACTGCTCATCCCGTCTTCTTACCTGCAGGTGATACTAATTTACTATTTGGCATGCTGAAGTTTTAAAAAGAGTTTGGGGAATAAGGAAATTTCTGTTTGTCTTTGAAAATAAAACTAATTCAGGGTAGTCCTGCAAATTGTAGAATGATGTTCTTTGTAAACATTGTGAAAAATGCCTCTAATACCACGAGAGAATAAAATCTACTAGTTTTCAAGAAATTTAATTAACTTCTCAAGTTAATTCTTTATCTATATGTAACTTAAAAGTAAGGAAGCTAGTTAAATTAAAACTAACTTTTAGCACGCTAAAAGTAGTTCCTGCTAATGAGATGTATAGACAGAGTCAGAAACTTTTGGTGAGCCAATTGGGTCCGAAAAGTGTCTCCCAAAGTAAAAGGATCAAAAAGCAAACAAACAAAAATCTATTTTGTTTAAGTATTCTAAAGGGACTGATTTATAAACTAGAATGTGAAGTTATTATTGTAATGAGAGATACAGCTTAGAAGGTTACCAACATCTGGCATTTGCAAAGGAAATCTCCCTTCTGTTGGGACAGTGTACTCAGTACTCCTTGAGTCCGTGAGTTCAGATGGACAAATTTCAAGTTAGGATTTTTTGAAAGGAATATTTCCCTCAAACTACAGTAGCTGAAAAATTATTATTTATGCTAGTAGTATTATAATTAATAACAAATGTTAGTTTTTTTTTGAAATAAGCTCCCTTTTTCACATGGAGAAAGTAACATGTAGGAACTTCTTAAATGTTTAATAATTACACTAAGTGAAGGAAAGAAATTTAAAAAGCTCAAATCTTTTGTTTCTTTATTATTATTATTTTTTGGCCTCTAAATTCTTTGGCTGTGATTACCCAATTGTTTCACAATGTTATGATATGCTTGAGCAGAATAGAACTTTATTTCCTTTAGTTACTTTCCAGCTACCTTTTTGTTGTGTTGTTTTTGTTTCTGGTTTGAGACTACAGAGACAGTCTGATCCCAGAAGCAGTGTGTTGAGCTTGGATTCAGAGCGCTTGGATTCAAATCCCCTTCGTATTTCTTGCTAATTGCCTATGTCTCATTTTTTTCTCATCTGCAAACCAGAGATAAGGCAAAGGAGCCTGTGGTGAAATGGGATAACATATGTAAAAACAAGTGGCATTACTCCTGGCACATAATGGGCATTCATTAAAGTGCTGATTGAATTCGAGTTCATGCTGATCACCTTTACAGGATGTGGAAACATCCTGTTTCATTTTGAGTGTATTTAAGAAAACTTCATCAATTCACTATCTCAAATGGAACACACATTTATAACTTCTCAGTTCCTTACACAGTGTTACCTATGTAGATGTCTAAGTTAAAGTCTATGTTGAATATTTTTTACTTCAATTTTATAGTGCAATATTATCTGCCTCTGCCTCTCTCTAAATTATAGGTATGTTTTCTTTTAGAGCTTATTGTGTGTTCTAGACACGTTGTATACTGGTTGAGAGCCATTTTGCTCACATCTTCCTATGTCACCATTCAGTAACTTCATGTTAACAGCTTGAACTCAGCCATGCCGACAATATTCACAACATGGAAATTCAGTTCCATTCAGTTGCTCAGTTGTGTCCGACTTTTTGCGACCCCATGAATCGCAGCACGCCAGGCCCCCCTGACCATCACCATCTCCCGGAGTTCACTCAGATTCATGTCCATCGAGTCAATGATGCCATCCAGCCATCTCATCCTCTGTCGTCCCCTTCTCCTCCTGCCCCCAATCCCTCCCAGCATCAGTCTTTTCCAATGAGTCAACTCTTCACATGAGGTGGCCAAAGTACTGAAGTTTCAGCTTTAGCATCATTCCTTCCAAAGAAATTCTAGGGCTGATCTCCTTTAGAATGGACTAGTTGGATCTCCGTGCAGTCCAAGGGTCTCAAGTCTCAAGAGTCTTCTCCAACACCACAGTTCAAAAGCATCAGTTCTTCGGCACTTAGCCTTCTTCACAGTCCAACTCTCACATCCGTACATAACTACTGGAAAAACTATAGCCTTGACTAGACGGACCTTAGTCGGCAAAGTATTGTCTCTGCTTTTGAATATGCTATCTAGGTTGGTCATAACTTCCCTTCCAAGGAGTAAGCATCTTTTAATTTCATGGCTGCAGTCACCATCTGCAGTGATTTAAAGCCCTCAAAAATAAAGTCTGACACTGTTTTCACTGTTTCCCCATCTATTTGCCATGAAGTGATGGGACCAGATACCATGATCTTCGTTTTCTGAATGTTGAGCATTTGGCCAACCTTTTCACTGTCCTCTTTCACTTTCATCAAGAGGCTTTTTGGTTCGTCTTCACTTTCTGCCATAAGGGTGGTGTCATCTGCATATCTGTGGTTATTGATATTTCTCCTGGCAATCTTGATACCAGCTTGTGTTTCTTCCAGTCCAGGATTTCTCATGATGTACCCTGCATATAAGTTAAATAAGCAGGATGACAATAGACAGCCTTGATGTACTCCTTTTCCTATTTGGAACCAGTCTGTTGTTCCATGTCCAGTTCTAATGGTTGCTTCCTGACCTGCATACAGATTTCTGAAGAGGCAGGTTAGGTGGTCTGGTATTCCCATCTCTTTCAGAATTTTCCACAATTTATTGGGATCCACACAGTCAAAGGCTTTGGCATAGTCAATAAAGCAGAAATAGATGTTTTTCTGGAACTCTCTTGCTTTTTTGATGATCCTGTGGATGTTGGCAATTTGATCTCTGGCTCCTCTGCCTTTTCTAAAACCAGCTTGAACATCAGGAAGCTCCTGGTTCACATATTGCTGAAGCCTGGCTTGGAGAATTTTGAGCATTTCTTTACTAGCATGTGAGATGAGTGCAATTGTGTGGTAGTTTGAGCATTCTTTGGCATTGCCTTTCTTTGGGATTGGATGAAAATTGCCCTTTTCCAGTCCTGTGGCCACTGCTGAGTTTTCCAAATTTGCTGGCATATTGAATGCAGCACTTTCACAGCATCATCTTTCAGGATTTGAAATAGCTCAACTGGAATTCCATCACCTCCACTAGCTTTGTTCATAGCAAACACAAGTCAAGATTTCAGGCTGATCAAAGTTCTGTCATCTTGTATCTGCTTCACGCTACCTTAATCATGGCAGAGAAAGAACAGCTGGGAGGTTGTGTGTTCCTTTTCTATGCATTGGCTTCCATTCATAGCCATTGTCCAGAATTAAGTAAATGGTTGAGCTTAAATGTAAGAGAGCAAGGGAATAATGAGGATTACATGATAAGTTTTGTGAGCACCAATACAGTATATTAATGCATATGTATGGAATTTAGAAAGATGGTAACGATGACCCTATATGCAAGACAGCAAGAAGCACAGATGTAAAGAACAGACTTTTGGACTATGTGGGAGAAGGCAAGGGTGTGACCTTATGAGAGAATAGCATTGAAACATGTATATTACCATATGTAAAATAGATGACCAGTGCAAGTTCGATTCACAAAGCAGGGCACTCAAAGCTGATGCTCTGGGACAACCCAGAGGAATGGGGTGGGGAGGGAGGGTGGAGGGGGTTTCAGGATGGGGGGACACATATACACCCATGGCTGATTTATGTCAATGTACGGCAAATACCACCACAATATTGTAAAGTAATTAGCCTCCAATTAAAATAAATAAAGTTTTAAAAAAGCAGGTAAGGCACACATTGTTAATACAAACTGCAATGATAAAATGAGGACAAAGTTGCTAAGATGTAAAGCCCAGAAATTTGATAATGTCAAATGAGCCACTTAGCAGAACAACAATGCCTATATATGATTTAGAAATGTAGATGATTGATCGTCTCTTCTCCTTTATAAAATTGCTAAGTCTTCTTCTGTGACATTTGATTAAAATAAATTATTTTTTTCTGCACACACACACACACACACAAAGAATCTGCCTGCCAATGCAAGAGATGCAGGAGATGTGGGTCCAGTCCCTGGTTGGGAAGATCCCCTGGAGTAGGAAATGACAATCTATTCCAGTATTCTCATCTGGAAAATCTCATGGACAGAGGGGCCTGGTGGGCTACAGTCCATGGGGTTGCAGAGAGCTGGACATGACTGAGCAGACAGACAGACAGATGTTATGAGCTCTCAAGTGTTTCACCAAAAATGAAATTTGAATAGGAAACTCTAGAAGATCTGTAGTACCAACTTTATAGAAATAAATGAGTTAATATATATGTAAAAGGCTTATATAAATGCCTGGCACATAGTAAATGGTACATAAGTGTTAGTTGCTATATTATTACTGTTGTATTTCCTGTACCATAATCATCTTATTCCTATGTATTTTAAAATTAAACAGCATTCTGTTTAGAAGTAAAATAAAAACAGAATGAATAAAGTTTTGGAGTTTAGGGCACCATGGATGTTCATGAATGATTACTAGTAATAAGGAAATTAGTATAGAGAAGTAATGCTAAGGTCATTTTTTCTGCCTGGAAGTGTAAAGTAGAAAATAAGGATATACATTTTACATTTCAGTTCTTTAAGTCTAACTTTACACCTTATCTATATGAGAGTTAGATTCCTATAAAATTTCAAGCTGTAATTAATGTATACATTGGAGAAGAATTTAGAAAATACAGACATTACCCTTCCCCATAATGATGAGATGGAAGACAGTACAAGGCACATGCCATTAGATACTGAGCATGGAGCGATGCAGGGGAGCTTATGTTAGTCATCTTGAATAAATAATGCTGTTAAATGTAGTGCATATTTTCTCCACAGATGTTACTAGAACAAGGAAATTTTGAAAGCAGTTGCCTTTAAGAAAATCATTTCTGCTTTTTTGGAACATTCTAATATTAAGTCATTGATGGTGCAGCATGATGCAGTTGCATTTTCATACACTTTGCAATGTATGAAAGGTGGTGTGACCATAACAACAAAAGAAAATGTCATCTAGGTCTTTGTGTGTGTGTGTGTGGTAATAAGCATGTCCCGTCACGTCTGAAGGATAAAACTGGCTTTTGACTATAATGCTTACCCACTGCAGAATGCCATGATTTATAAATTTTAAAGCAATTTTGGAAAGCGAGTATATTGAAAATGGAAAATTAAAAGCAGAAATTTAAACTCAGAAGAGATAAAAAAGTAGGAAAAACTTGAAAATGTAATAAGAATACAAAGGTAAGTGGTAAAATAACAGAAAATCAAGTAATATCATCGTGCCATTGAATGTTAATTTGCCAGATTTATTTACATTGTACAAGTTCAAAGTAAAGATGAAATGGGTAATGAAGAGGGGTTGTTCCCTTTTCTTGCCTTTCCCATAATGTCCCTGGGGATGATATGAACATTCTCATATATTAAGCTAGGAACTTAAAGTACACAACTAATGAGGAATGACTTTTCTTTCATATTTCAATTTGATATGAAATAAAATCATGTATTAGTATGCATAGACCTTCATGGAGTACATTTACAGCAGTTTTTTTTTTTTAAACGGTGTTATTCAATTGTATATCCACATTCTTAACTCTAGAAGAGTTTATCTAGTTGGAATTATTTACTTGGAGAGGATCAAGAAGCTGAGAAATCTTGCATGTATGATCTAACATTTTTTTTTTTTAAATGACCTAGTCCTTTGTTTTGTTTTGGTTTTTTTTTTTTTTTTGGTATTGATACACACAGAGATGACTCTTATAGCTGGCTGCTTATAACAGAGACTGTGGAGGGAGTCTTTCACTGTCTGCTGAGTTCAGCTATTTCAGGTAATTGGAGGGAGCTGTGGCTGTCTCATCCTGACCCTTTAGAATCACCGAACCAGCATAAATGCCAATATGTCACTTCCAGTGGGAAAGGAAGGAATAACTCCGAGATCTTCTGTTATACATACAGGGAGCAGATAGGCACACAGGAGACTGAGGTGGCTGACTTCTGGTTAATATTCTCTCATTGGCCTAGAAAGGGAGCACTCAGGTGTTTCTCCTGAGAAATGCTGGCCCAAATCAGACTGGTGCCAACCCAATTAAGGAAACTGTGGTGTTTTCTCCTGAGGAAGAGATGTAGGGGAAAATGAGAAGCAGGTCTCTTAAATTTATTTGGTGGTTATAGTGTTTTGATTTCAAATGCCTTGGCTTCCTAATTTGCATACCGTCTCTTCAGGAGTTCACGACTCCTTTCTTCCCTCTTTGCCTTCCTTTCTCCCTCTAATCATGCAAAAAATTTAACTGGATCTATGGTAGAAAACGGCAAACCAACTACATAAACATAGAAGATAAAGGGGGTGACTGCCTCCAGAAGTTCAGTTTTCCAAGAAGATAATTGTTGCTTACAAATATGCCAGTTAAACTCCTTCAGGGGGTTGTGTAGGTTGATAATTACAGGTCAGGGGAGCAGCCTGTGCAAAGGCACAGAGACCATACTGCACTGTTGTATTACATGTATTGAGCATCAGTTCAGTTCAGTTCAGCCACTCAGTCGTGTCCGACTCTTTGCAACCCCATGAAATGCAGCACACCAGGCCTCCCTGTCCATCACCAACTCCTGGAGTTCACTCAGACTCATGTCCATTGAGTCTGTGATGCCATCCAGCCATCTCATCCTCCGTCGTCCCCTTCTCCTCCTGTCCCAATCCCTCCCAGCATCAGAGTCTTTTCCAGTGAGTCAACTCTTTGGATGAGGTGGCCAAAGTATTGGAGTTTCAGCTTTAGCATCATTCCTTCCAAAGAACACACAGGACTGATCTCCTTTAGAATGGATTGGTTGGATCTCCTTGCCATCCAAGGGACTCTGAAGAGTGTTCTCCAACACCACAGTTCAAAAGCATCAATTCTTTGGCACTCAGCTTTCTTGAAAGTCCAACTCTCACATCCATACATGACCACTGGAAAAACCATAGCCTTGACTAGATGGAACTTTGTTGGCAAAGTAATGTCTCTGCTTTTGAATATGCTGTCTAGGTTGGTCATAACTTCCCTTCCAAGGAGTAAGCATCTTTTAATTTCATGGCTGCAGTCACCATCTGCAGTGATTTCGGAGCCCTCAAAAATAAAGTCTGACACTGTTTCTACTATTTCCCCATCTATTTGCCATGAAGTAATGGGACCAGATGCCATGATCTTTGTTTTCTGAATGTTGAGCTTTAAGCCTACTTTTTCACTCTCTTCTCTTACTTTCATCAAGAAGCTTTTTAGTTCCTCTTCACTTTCTGCCATAAAGGAGGTGTCATCCGCATATCTGTGGTTATTGATATTTCTCCTGGCAATCTTGATTCCAGCTTGTGTTTCTTCCAGCCCAGCATTTGTCATGATGTACTCTGTATAGAAGTTAAATAAGCAGGATGATAATACACAGCCTTGACGTACTCCTTTTCCTATTTGGAACCAGTCTGTTGTTCCATGTCCAGTTCTACTGTTGCTTCCTGACCTGCATATAGGTTTCTCAAGAGGCAGGTCAGGTGGTCTGGTACTCCCATCTCTTTCGGAATTTTCCACAGTTTATTGGGATCCACATAGTCAAAGGCTTTGGCATAGTCAATAAAGCAGAAATAGATATTTTTCTGGAACTCTCTTGCTTTTTCCATGATCCAGTGTATGTTAGCAATTTGATCTCTGGTTCCTCTGCCTTTTCTAAAACCAGATTGAACATCTGGAAGTTCATAGTTTATGTATTGCCGAAGCCTGGCTTGGAGAATTTTGAGCATTTCTTTACTAGCATGTGAGATGAGTGCAATTGTGCAGTAGTTTGAGCATTCTTTGGCATTGCCTTTCTTTGGGATTGGAATGAAAACTGACCTATTCCAGTCCTGTGGCCACTGCTGAGTTTTCCAAATTTGCTGGCATATTGAGTTAGCACTTTCACAGCATCATCTTTCAGGATTTAAAATAGCTTAGCTGGAATTTCATCACCTCCACTAGCTTTGTTCGTAGTGATGCTTTCTAAGGCCCACTTGACTTCACATTCCAGAGTGTCTGGCTCTAGATGAGTGATCACACCATCATGATTATCTGGGTCATGAAGATCTTTTTTTGTACAGTTCTTCTCTGTGTTCTTGCCACCTCTTCTTAATATCTTCTGCTTCTGTTAGGTCCATACCATTTCTGTCCTTTATCGAGACCATCTTTGCATGAAATGTTCCCTTGGTATATCTAATTTTCTTGAAGAGATCTCTAGTCTTTCCCATTCTGTTCTTTTCCTCTATTTCTTTGCATTGATCACCGAGGAATGCTTTCTTATCTCTCCTTGCTATTCTTTGGAACTCTGCATTCAGATGCGTATATCTTTCCTTTTCTCCTTTGCTTTTTGCTTCTCTTCTTTTCACAGCTATTTGTAAGGCCTCTCCAGACAGCCATTCTGCTTTTTTGCATTTCTTTTGCATGGGGATGGTCTTGATCCCTGTCTCCTGTACAAGGTCATGAACCTCTGTCCATAGTTCATCAGGCACTCTATCTCTCAGATCTAGTCCCTTAAATTAATCCCTCATTTCCACTGTATAATCATAAGGAATTTGATTTAGGTCATACCTGAATGGTCTAGTGGTTCTCCTTACTTTCTTCAACTTAAGTCTGAATTTGGCAATAAAGAGTTCATGATCTGAGCCACAATCAGCTCCTGGTCTTGTTTTTGCTGACTGTATAGAGCTTCTCCATCTTTGGCTGCAAAGAATATAATCAATCTGATTTCAGTGTTGACCATCTGGTGATGTCCATGTATAGAGTCTTCTCTTGTGTTGTTGGAAGAAGGCGTTTGCTATGACCAGTGTGTTCTCTTGGCAAAACTCTATTAGCATTTGTCCTGCTTCATTCCATATCCAAGGCCAAATTTGCCTGTTACCCCAGGTGTTTCTTGACTTCCTACTTTTGCTTCCTAAAAGTTGAGATTTTATCTGATCTCATGTCCCTACAAGAAGGAGCAAGTTTTACTTCTAAAGTGGGACATTGAGAAGTATATCGATTCCAAGGGTGAGTTCAAATTCTAGATGGCCCAATATATTGAAAATAGCAATAATAAAATTTCATGCTAAATCTGGATGTGCATGGGGCCAGAAGTGAGGAAGTCCAACCAGGAGTCCTAGACCTGGATATCATGTAGGCAGAGACTGTGAGAAGAAAAGAAGAGATAAAGGGAGAACATCAGGGATTTCCAAACCTCTCCCTGTCAGTTGCCATCTTCTGTCCTTCTCAGACTGTCTACTGCGTCTATTGCCCAGAATGTTCTTTCCCCTATTCTCCGTTAACTCTTTAACTCTTATTTGCTTTTTTCTGTTTTTTAAATTTTATTATTGGGGTATAATAGCTTTATAATGCTCTGTTGTTTTCTGCTATACAACAACATGAATGAGCTACATTGTTGTTCAGTTGCTCAATCCTGTCCAGCTCTTTGCAACCCCATGGACTTCAGCACACCAGGATTCCCTGTCCTTTACTATCACCCAGAGCTTGTTCAAACTCATGACCATTGAATCAGAAATGTCATCTGACCATCTCATCTTCTGTTGTCCCCTTCTCCTGCCTTCAATCTTTCCCAGCATCAGGGTCTTTTCTAATTAGCTGGTTTTTTGCATCAGATGATCAAAGTATTGGAGCCTCAGCTTCAGCATCAGTCCTTCCAGTGAATATTCAGGACTGATTTCCTTTAGGATTGACTGGTTTGATCTCCTTGCATTCCAAGGGTCTCTCAAGAGGCTTCTCCAACACCACAGTTCAAAAGCATCTATTCTTCAGTGCTCAACTTCTCTTATGGTCCAAATCTCACATCCATACATGACTACTGGGAAAACCATAACTTTGACTAGATGGACCTTTATTGGCAAAGTAAAGTATCTGCTTTTTAACATGCTGTCTAGGTTTGTCATAGCTTTTCTTCCAAGCTTCTTTTAATTTTGTGGCTGCAGTCACCATCTGTAGTGATTTGGAAGCCCAAGAATATAAAGTCTGTCACTGTTTTCATTGTCATCCCATTTATTTGTGATGAAGTGATGGGACTGGATGCCATAATCTTAGTTTTTTGAATGTTGAGTTTCAAGCCAGCTTTTTCACTCTCCTGTTTCACTTTCATCAAGAAGCTATTCAGTTCCTCTTCACTTTCTGCCATAAGGATGGTGTCACCTGCATATCTGAGGTTATTGATATATCTCCCAGAAACCTTGATTCCAGCTCATGCTTCATCCAGCCCAATATTTCACATGATGTACTCTGCATATAAGTTTAATAAGCAGGGTGACAATATATGGCCTTGACGTTCTTCTTTCCCAATTTGTAATCAGTCCATTGTTTCATGTCCAGTTCTAGCTGTTGCTTCTTGACCTGCACACAGGTTTCTCAGGAGGCAGGTAAGGTGGTCTGGTATTCCCATCTCTTTATGAATTTTTCACAGTTTGCTGTGATCCACATGGTCAAAAGCTTTAGCATAGTCAATAAAGCAGAAGTAGATATTTTTTCTGGAATTCCCTTGCTATTTCTATGATCCAGTGTGTGTTGGCAATTTGATCTCTGGTTCCTATACCTTTTCTAAATCCAGCTTGAATGTGTGGGATTTCTTGGTTCACATACTGTTACAGTCTGGCTTAGTGAACTTTGAGCATTTCTTTCCCAGTATGTGAAATGAGTGCAATTGTGCAGCAGTTTAAATATTTTTTAGTATTGACTTTCTTTGGGACAGGAATGAAAACTGATCTTTTTGAGTCCCATGGCCACTGGTGAGTTTTCTATATTTGCTGGCATACTGAGTATAGCACTTTAACAGCATCATCTTTTAGGATTGTAAATTGGTCAGCTGGAATTCTGTCACCTCCATTAGCTTTGTTCATAGTGATGTTTCCTAAGGGCCACTTGACTTTGTACTCCAGGATGTCTGGCTCTGGATAAGTGATCACACCATCATGGTTATCTGGGTCATAAAGATCTTTTTTTGTATAGTTCTTCTGTGTATTCTTGCCATCTCTTCTTAATATCTTCTGCTTCTGTTAGGTCCATATCATTTCTATCCTTTATTGTGCCCTTCTTTGCATGAAATGTTCCCTTGGTATCTCTAACTTTCTTGAAAAGATCTCTAGTCTTTCTCATTCCATTGTTTTCCTCTATTTCTTTGCATTGTTCACTTAGAAAGGCTTTCTTATCTCTCCCTTGCTCTTCTTTGGAACTCTGCATTCAGATGGGTATATCTTTCCTTTTCTCCTTTGCCTTTAGCTTCTCTTTTTTTTCTCAGCTAATTGTAAGTTCTCTTCAGACAGCCATTTTGCTTTTTTTTATTTCTTTTTCTTGGGGATGGTCTTGATCACTGCCTCTTGTACAATGTCATGAACCTCCCTCCATAGTTCTTCAGGCACTCTGTCTATCCGGTCTAATCACTTGAATCTATATGTAAACATATATCCCTTCCCTCTTGAGCCTCCCTCCCATTTCCCCACCCTCCAATCCCATCCCTCTATGTCATCACAGAGTGCTGAGCTGAGCACCCTGTGTTATACAGCAACTTCTCATTAGCTATCTACTTCACACATAGTAAGGCATATATGTCAATCCCACTCTCCCAACTTTTTTCACCTTCCCCTTTCCCCACTGTGTCTTCATATCTATTCTCTATGTCTGCATCTCTATTCATGTCTTGCAAATAAGTTCTTGTGTACCAGTTTTCCTGATTGTGTATGGACATGGAACAACAGACTGGTTCCAAATAGGAAAAGGAGTACGTCAAGGCTGTCTATTGTCACCCTGCTTATTTAACTTCTATGCAGAGTACCTCATGAGAAGCGCTGGGTTGGAAGAAGCAGAAGCTGGAATCAAGATTGCTGGAAGAAATATCAATAACCTGAGATATGCAGATGACACCACCCTTATGGCAGAAAGTGAAGAGGAACTAAAAAGTCTCTTGATGACAATGAAAGAGGACAGTGAAAAAGTAGGCTTAAAGCTCAACATTCAGAAAATGAAGATAATGGCATCTGGTCCCATCACTTTATGGGAAAGAGATGGGGAAACAGTGGAAACAGTGTCAGACTTTATTTTTTTGGACTCCGAAATCACTGCAGATGGTGACTGCAGCCGTGAAATTAAAAGATGCTTACTCCTTGGAAGAAAAGTTATGACTAACCTAGATAGCATACTGAAAAGCAGAGACATTACTTTGCCAACAAAGGTCTGTCTACTCAAGGTTATGGTTTTTCCAGTGGTCATGTATGGATGTGAGAGTTGGACTGTGAAGAAAGCTGAGTGCCGAAAAATTGATGCTTTTGAATTGTGGTGTTGGAGAAGACTCTTGAGAGTCCCTTGGACTGCAAGGAGATCCAACCAGTCCATTCTGAAGGAGGTCAGTCCTGGGTGTTCTTTGGAAGGAATGATGCTAAAGCTGAAACTCCAATTCTTTGGCCACATCATATGAAGAGTTGACTCATTGGAAAAGTCTCTGATGCTGGGAGGGATTGGGAGCAGGAGGAGAGGGGATGACAGAGGATGAGATGGCTGGATGGCATCACTGACTCGATGGATATGAGTCTGAGTGAATTCCTGGTGTTGGTGATGGACAGGGAGGCCTGGCATGCTGCAATTCATGGGGTCGCAAAGAGTCAGACATGACTGAGCGACTGAACTGAATGTATGATATTTGTTTACCTCTTTCTGACTTTCTTCACTCTGTATTACACTCGCTGTTCACATCTCTGTTCAAATCCTCACAGTGAGGCCCCTGAGTTAGGATGCTGAAGGCCTGAACCATGAAATTTGCATAAAGAACTGGTACGTTTTTAGGTTAGCTTAGGAAGTAGAATGGACAAAGTCATGGCTACTTTCACTTGATGAATGAAAGGCAAGGCTGGCTAAGTAATTTGTGGGGCCCAGTGCTAAACAGAATGACAGGCTTCCTTGTTTACAAATGATGAATTTCTAAAGGTGAGACTGAAGCATTTGACCAGATGTGAGGCCCTTAATGAACAAGGACCAATGTACCTGCACAGATCACATACTCCTGAAGCTAGCCCTGAGAAAGGAAGGGAGAACGTGGAGAGGAGGGTTATTTTTTGAACAAGGGGTGAGTTGTGATAGTTGTTTATGACACTTTGATCAGATGGTGTCCAGTGGGCATATCTGCCTGTAAAATAATCTGTTTTTATTTTCTTCATTACCTATCTGCTCCCTCTTAGGTCCAACAATCCACATTCCCTAGAAACTTTTTTATATTTTAGGATGGAACAAAATTTTAAACCAAAAGAATAATTGAATCTGCTTAAAAGTAAAAAAAGAGAAAGCTTTGTCTCCACCTGGATTATAAAGTATATTGTGCTAAACACTGGGAAGGAAAGAATCCAGTTGACTATTTAAGTGCACTGAAAACAGTGACTGATTTCCCAAGCTGAATCCTGGAGACTTGAAAGCGATAATAATCTTTCAAAGGTACCTTATTTATTAACCTTCCCACCTCAGAGATTTTAATTTATTTTTTACTTTATATTCCTTGTGGTTGACTTCCTTTTAGTAAGCTATTTATTTCCCTGACAGTCTTAATGGTGTTTGTTTCTGAAATTACATGAAAGTCAATTATGAGGGCTACAATTTAAAACCATCCTGTGCAACCCAGCTTCCTAGTTTTTGACATGGGTCTTTGTGGAAAAAAAGGTGACTGATGTTTAGCTATTGTGCTCAGTCTGTTGAAAGATGACACGACGATGGTGCTGCTGACTGCTCTCCCGTGAGTCATAGATGGAGTTGCCTAGTAACTAACCCAAAATAACATCGCTGATGCGCATCGAACCTGAGAAGCATGGGCTGCTGTGAATCCGGACAAAGGTGTCCCAGTCAGCAGCTAATTTTGCTTCTCATTCATGGTTTTAATTTGGAAATTCTGTGGCCTTTGGTCAGTGATCCATAGAGTGAATAAGAACTTCTGGGTATATAACATCAAATCTAGTGGCTTTCTCTTTCTTCTTTACTAGTGGTATATAGGCTTCTTTGAAGGTTTGTTCCAATAATGAAAGATATGGGGGTCAGTTCAAACTAAATAGAGTAATAAACCAGCTCAGCCTTCAAAGTAGATCACATTTTTCTGGGATTTGTAATCTGTTTGAGTTGCTTTCTATTTTTATTTTTTAAATATCAGAATTAAGATATACTCCTGCTTCACAACTTAAATTTAAAAGCCCCCTTGTTATATGTTATTCCAAAAACATATATACATATTTTAGTGCAATTAATTTTAATTGTTAAATTCAGTCATTTTCACCTAGCATAACTAAAGGCTTGAATGTCAACTGTAAAAAGAATGATAACAAAAATTCCAAACTACTTGTATGTTTTTATATATGCAGATATGTGTGTATATGTATATTTACATATACATTCACATTGTGGAATTCAATGAAGGGTAAAATGAGATGAAGATGGAGAAAACTTCATTGGATTTGCAACTTAGGTCAGCATTGGTGATGTCTGTCTAAACAGTTTCGATGAGCTTTGTCTGTACAGGCTCTGATGGGGACTGAGGGATTGAAGCTATGTATTGTTAGGGAAATATACGTGTTATTGTGGGTGCTATTTTTAGAATAGGTTGAAAAATAAAAGAAGTATCTCTTGTCCTGACTATAAAATTTGAGAATATCATGTCAACTCTTATCTCAGTGCTTTTCAAAATCTGCACACTCATGATGCTTCTCTAAACTTGCTTGCTGCAGTTTATTGCACTTCTTATCATTCAGTTCAGTTCAGTCGCTCAGTCGTGTCTGACTCTTTGCGACCTCATGAATCGCAGCACGCCAGGCCTCCTGTCCATCACCAACTCCCGGAGTTCACTCAGACTCACGTCCATCGAGTCTGTGATGCCATCCAGCCATCTCATCCTCTGTCGTCCCCTTCTCCTCCTGCCCCCAATCTCTCCCAGCATCAGAGTCTTTTCCAGTGAGGCAACTCTTCACATGAGGTGGCCAGTGTACTGGAGTTTTCTTCCAAGGAGTAAGCGTCTTTTAATTTCATGGCTGCAATCACCATCTGCAGTGATTTTGGCTGCATTTTTTTCAATGGTGTAAAAATAAATAATTATCAAAATATCACATTTATTTATACATTTTCAGATAGCATTTCAGCATGGAAAATAAATTAAGAAGAAACTAAATTTTAATCTATTTCTGTAATTTAAGTGTAATATCAACTATTATAGGGAATTTCTATAGACAGCGATAATGAGATATGTGATCTTAATGAGATTAACCAAAAGGGACAAGAACAGTTGACTTTCTCAAGCACTCTTTGAAAATTTGAGTTCCCATTCTACATTACAGAAATCCTGAGAAATGAGGAAATCTGAAAATATATGTTGTTATCAATCTACCTCCTGAAGTCAGCACAACTGATTATGAACAAACTGTTTCTTCAATTTTCACTTTAATTTTCTTAATATTTGTGTTGAAATTGTGATCAAGCTGTTCAGGACTTCAGAATGATCATCTTTAGCATTTATCCCCATTTTCAATTAATGTCATGCTAGGAACACTTTTAAATCACAATAACTATTAAAGTAAGGATGTTCTACCTCTTATGAGGCAGTAGCCACTGGAATGCTCTACCCAGAAGATACTTGGGTACCTAGGTGCCCATTCTTTCAGCTGCTGCCAGTATTGACAGCCGATGACTCAAAGCTAAGTGCTTTACTAGGAACTGCGTTACTAGAAGGAAGCTGCTTCACCCATGTCATGTGTCTCCCGAGGGGCAGTCAATATTCAATGACTTGACCATGTGGAGACACAAAAATGTGACCCCTTACTTCCATTATGGAAAACTTGGAAGGCAATTTCAGCTTCAAAACTTACTGTAGGTTTGGCCACAGTTCTGAGGCAACAGCTTCACAGTTTGACCTCTTTCTCTGGCTAATTCATCCTTCACAGTATTATTCCCCCATTCCTGGTAACTTCAGCATGAAAATCTTAGTTCACAACATATTGTTGACTCTTTTCACACTATTCATTTGAAGAATCTGCCTGCGATTCAGGAGACCGGGGTTTGAATCCTGGGTCGGGAAGATACGCCAGAGAAGGAAATGGCAACTCACTCCAGTATTCTTGCCCGGGAAATCCCATGGACAGGGAAGTCTGGCAGGCTACAGTCCATGAGGTTGCAAGAGTTAAACACAATTCAGCTAAACCACCACCACCACCACAAGCCAATTAAGAGTGACATTTCCCCCAAGCAACGGGGCCCAGGAGAGTTCTCTGACACTTCTGAAATATTTTAAAGAGGAAGTAACAGAATACGATTTTAGAAAAATTATTTTGGCCACTAAAGAAATGAGGGATAAGGGAAATACAGAGGTATCAGTTCAGAGGCCGCTTTTGCTCCTGTGAGAATTGTTGGCAGTAGAAAGACAGTTGATGTAGTAGTGCCTAGCCACTTTCCTGAGCCATATGGGAGAGAGACCCACTGAACTTAGTTGGTGGTTGGATGTGACATGTAAAGGAGAGAGAAGAATCAGAGAGGAATGAGAGATTTCCAAATGTGTTGGCTGGATGAGTGAATGGCTATGTTTTTCACCAGATTGGGATAACTAGAGGGGAAGGGAAGTAGGCTATAGGGGAAAGATAAACCAAGGTTTAGACCAACTGAATTTCAACAAAAGGTACTTAGAATAGAGTGATGTCAGAAGAGGAAGGGGAGGCTACTTTGACTTGGATATTAGAAACAGCAAAGTGTTTTGCGTATTTTCTTTTGGCAAAAAATAAGTAGCATTAGTCAGAGTTGATATAATCAGATACCTTTTCTATCTTTATCTTTCTTTGTCCTCATTGTCTATGGTTCCCAAATTTGTTCTCTTCACACCAGACAACTCAGATGGGAGCTTTATTTGAGCATGTGCATCAATTTACCATAGCAAAAAAGATTCTGGTCTGAGATGGATCCCCCAAAAAGCATTGGGAAGATTGGTTATCTGGTTGCTGACAGTCACTTTCAATAGCATAACAAATTTCAGTTTCAAATAGAAAATGAAGCCGCAAGAAAATTAGGGTATATTGACTGCCCTGCCTCAAAAAAAATATTATTCAGTCATGCCTTAAATTTTTTTTTATTTTACTAGAGCAAACACTGAACAAGATTCTTTTTCTCTCATTTAAATTATAAATCTCTATATAATATTTACAGTATATTATATTACATGTATATTATAAATTTATATATATGTGTGTGTATTTTATAACTTCACTTCTGAGAAGCCCCAGTAGATCAAGAGATAAAGAATTCACTTGCAATTCAGGAGATGCAGGAGACACAGTTTTGATTCCTGAGTCAGGAAGATCCCCTGGAGGAGGAAATGGCAACCCACTCCAGTATTCTTGCCTGGAAAATCCCATGGACAGAAGAGCCTGGTGGACTACAGTCCATAGGGTTGCAAAGTCAGACACAATTGAGCTTGCACAGGCACACCAGTAACAACTTCATATCTATTCACTTGACAAATATGGGCAATGTAATCATTCCTTCATTTTGTAACCTGGCATATAAGTACAGAATAAATTACAAGAAAAAAAGTTTGGGGGGGCAAATATCATACGTTAAAGGCATATACAAAGGGAAATTTTGTAGAATATGGATTACACAAGCAGAGACTTGTGTATCTGCCTATTTGTGCTCTACTCAACTTCTGAAACTCAGAAGGACTTCCTTCCTTATTTCATAAAAACAAGTCCTACATGCCCTGATAATGAAATGAGTCAGTTACTTTGGTATTTATAAATGAACTGTCAGCATGTGAGTGTATCCCTTCACTGGGATGGACTCAGGAATTCCTCTCTTGACAACTTTTCACGCTAGAAAGATCATACCAATACTTAAAACAGTTTACTTTGGTTGAGACAACCTGTACATCACTATTAGTGTATGCAAAGATAATAATAATGCAGTCAAAATAATCAGTTTTACCATATTAGATACATTTCTTTAAAAGAGCTTAGACCAGATCATCCAGACATTATGTAATTTGATCATTTCTGCTTTGTATCATCTGTCATTTGTGTGTGTTGACTTGTGATTTTTCTTTTCTCTTTTTAAAAATACAAATAGACTCTGTAAGTTCTGGAAACTATTAAAAATCAAGGAGTAACAGGAAAATAGTCTTTGTTTCTCTATGAGTCATATACTTTAAGTGCAATGATGAAAATGTGGCCTGAATAAGCTTGCTATAGATTGATGCCATCTGCTCACCTGTGGCTGTCTGTTTCACGGCACAATGCCTACTTGCAGATGCAAGCTGGAGCTGTAGAACATGACATACACCTACCTGCACTTACTCCTCCACTGCCCTTCTGTTCCCAGAAATATTTATTTATGCAGAATTAGGAGTAACTGGGAATAACATCAAAAGAAAAAAAAAAACTCTGTTACTTGTAATTATTCATCGTCTCAGCCTCTCTAGAATTCATTTTTCTGCAGAAGCGTTATAAATCCCACTGGATCATATGTCAGAAAAGAAGAAAAATTTCTACCTATGGAGCACTGAAGTATCACTTTAGTTTTAGATGAAGAAACATGAAGTAATTTCACTCCAATCCTTTCAAAAGTTTCATATATGACTTCTTTCAATTTTGACCTACTACTAGGGTAAAACCCATATCTATTTCATTAAAAGTCACGAGGTTTATTTACTTAAAGTTTTTGATGAAAAGTAAAATAAATGTCAAAGTGCAATTAAAAGTGACTTTTTCAAGAGTGGGTGCTGAGTGCCATCAAAGGAACTTCTGTTAGATGGAGAATTGTTTCATCTTCCTGAGTCCTGGACCCTACTGCTGGACATCTCAGCCAGCAATCCCCAGCTGTTTTGGCACCGAGGACTGATTTTGTTGAAGGTAATTTTTTCCCCAGACTGGGTCAGGAGATGGTTTTGGGATGATCCAAGTGCATTACATTTATTATGTCACTGCTGATCTGACAGGAGGCGGAGCTCAGGTGGTAATGCAAGCGATAGAGAGCGGCTCTAAATGCAGATGAAGTTCTGCTCACTTGCTTGCCACTCAGTTTCTGCTGTGCTGCCAGTATGGGTCTGTGGCCAGTTGGGGACCCTTGATCTAAGCAAAGGCAATGAAGTTAATTGTTGAACATATGATGCTTAACGCTGTAAAACCTAGAAAATATTGTTTTCTAATACATTTGGGATTTCATATGAGTTTCTAAAGTAGAGAACTGGCTCTTAAATTCAACCCGTGAAAAGGGTAATCAGAGATTTAATCTCCTCCTAGGGGGCTTCCCAGGTGGCTCAGTGGTAAAGAATTTGCCTGCAATGCAGGATATGCAGGAGACAGGAGTTCAATCCCCAGGTCAGGAAGATCCCCTGGAGAAGGAAAGGGTAACCCATTCTACTATTCTTGCCTAGAAAATCCCATGGACAGAGGAACCTGGCAGGCTACAGTCCATAGGGTCACAAAGACTCAGACATGACTTAGTGACTATGCAACAACAACAAGGAGACAGCAGTAAGTAGAGAAGAGTTGGATCCAGTAGGAACTCCGGGTTCCTGACTTAGTAGCTGGGAATGAGTGCATGTTAAAAAAATTTCTTTGTGTCTTATTAATTTGATAAAAAAGTTGGGAGTGATTTTACTTACCCCATGCGGTATATAGTATAGGGAAATAAAATAGGGAAAGCTCCTGGCACATGGGAAGTCAATGTTTACTTTGCCTTGCGTTTTTCAGTTCAGTCGCTCAGTCGTGTCCATCTCTTTGCGACCCCATGAATTGCAGCACACCAGGACTCCCTGTCCATCACCAACTCCGGAAGTTCACTCAGACTCACGCCCATCGAGTCAGTGATGCCACCCAGCCATCTCATCCTCGGTCGTTCCCTTCTCCTCCTGCCCCCAATCCCTCCCAGCATCAGGGTCTTTTCCAATGAGTCAACTCTTTGCATGAGGTGGCTAAAGTATTGGGGTTTCAGCCTCAGCATTAGTCCTTCCAATGGACACCCAGGACTGGTCTCCTTTAGGATGGACTGGTTGTATCTCCTAGCAGTCCAAGGCACTTGCAAGAGTCTTCTCTAGCACCACAGTTCAAAAGCATAAATTCTTTGGTGCTCAGCTTTCTTTATTGTCCAGCTCTCATATCCATACATGACCACTGGAAAAACCATAGCCTTGACTAGACAGACCTTTGTTGGCAAAGTAATATTAAATAGCGCCTATTATTTGGAGAAATGTATTGCTAAGTGATCAGTTGCTAAGTCCTGTCCAACTCTTTATGACCCTATGGACTATAGCCTGCCAGGCTCCTCTGTCTATGGGATTTTACAGGCAAGAATGCTGGAGTGGGTTGCCATTTCCTTCTCCAGGGGATCTTCCTGACCGAGGGGTTGAACCCTCATCTCTTGCATCTCCTGCATTGGCAGATGGATGCTTTACCAGCTACGCCACTTGTTAAGCACATACTTTTTTCTGTTAGCCTTTTTAACTCTCTTTTTGAGCTAACATAAAGGATTGAATTTTCAAATCTAACTCACGTGAACCAAAAGTATTGCCTGTTATTAATCTTAAAGGCATTTGGGAGGCTTAGACAAAGTAGGGAGAAGTCTGGGATGTGAAGGGCAACTTCTGGGTCCTTTTTTCCTCCATAAGACTTGTGCATTCTGGCCAGAGTAGATGTGATTTTTCAGTGAGATTATCTCCTCAAACAGGAGGAGGATTTTAGTTCTCGCCATTGTATACTGTGGTTTATGTAATAATGTCCAAGTTTCATAAATCTACAGATTCTGGGTTTATTAACTGTAAGCAATCCTAAGCCATAGGAATGAATGAAATGACAACCCACTGAGTATTCTTGCCTGGGAAATCTCATGGACAGGGGAGCCTGGTGGATTACAGCCTGTGGGGTCGCAAAGAGTCAGACATAATTTAACAACTAAAGAACAACAACAACAATCCTAAACGATGGGCACCCTTTAAAGAATATCCCACGAAAAGGGATCCTCCTTTTACTAAATATTATTATTCTATTTGCCTAGAGGTCTAGAAAGTTGTTGGCAAGGATATTAGACTAGATGTCCTGACTTCTATTATTTCCCAGAGCAGTATCCCACTGGTTAAGAGAGTCAATGGGTCACAGGTACTTTGTTACCTTCCCTAGATTTCCTTTCTGTTTAACAAAAGGTTACCACAGCAGCTGGCACAGGGACATGACAGCTTCCTCTGTTCTTCTCACTGCACCTTCATGTAAACTTCTGATAAACTGATCCTTGTGAAATAATGGAAAAAAGTACTGGACAAGCATTCATGAACAGGAGCCCACGTGCTTGTCCTGATCTTGTGCATGTTACTAAAAGCCTTGAAGGGTTTTTTGAAGATTACGCTAAGACTGTGTAATCTAAATATTTCTGAGTCATTTCTTTATCTTTTACATTGGGACTATACTTGTCCTGGATATTCAGAAGGATTTGGGGAGTTATATAGGATAAATACGGAGAAGGCAATGGCACCCTACTCCATTACTCTTGCCTGGAAAATCCCATGGATGGAGGAGCCTGGTAGGCTGCAGTCCAGGGGATCACTAAGAGTCCGACACAACTGAGCGACTTCACTTTCACTTTTCAGAAGGAAATGGCAACACAGTCCAGTGTTCTTGCCTGGAGAGTCCCAGGGACCGGGGAGCCTGGTGGGCTGCTGTCCATGGGGTCGCACCAAGTGACTTAGCAGCAGCAGCAGCAGCATGGTACAGATAAATGAAAAATAATAGAAGGTGTAGGAGTGTAATATATCAGGCACTTATCTCCTTTACTGTTCAATTTTCAGAGAGGTGTATACTTGATAAAAATCTACCTTTTCCACAATGGAAAAATTTGGGATGTATATGAAACATGCCTGTTGTAAAGTAGTTAAACAATTATAAGAATATATAAAATATATATATGAAAAGAATATATAAAAATGTTTGTTAATTCTATTCCCAGAGATAGTCAGTTGAAATCTATAGCATATCATTTTAGACAGCATATATAATATATATGCAGGCATGCAACATATGTTACTCTTTCTCTATATAATTATCCATATGTATATAAATATTTTTATATTATCATAAAAATTTGCAATGTGTTTTTCTCCTCCAATATTTTGTCATGTCAATATAAATTGATCTACATCATAATTCTTCATTCTTAGGTAGTCTACATTTATATTCATATATAAACTTGTTAAAGTGTTAGTCACTCACTTGTCCAGCTCTTTGTGATCCCATGAACTGTGCCCTGCCAGTCTCCTCTGTCCATGGAATTCTTCAGGCAAGAATACTGGAGTAGGTCACTATTTCCTCCTTTCTAGGGGAGAAGTATTAATTAGTTAATACTTAAGTATTAGTGAAGGGTCTGCACTAAATTTTTGGAGTTTATAGTTATGTGAACTTTATGCATCATGATAGTTTGTAATATAAACTGCATTTTTACTATAGCAGTGGTGCTCATTCTCAGTTGCTCAGTCATGTCAGACTCTTTGTGACCCCATGGACTGTTGCCTGCCAGGCTCCACTGTCCACGGCATTTTCCAGGCAAGAATGCTGGAGTGGGTTGCCATATCCTGCTCCAGGGGATATTCCTGACCCAGGGATCAAACACGCATCTGCTCTGTCTCCTGCTTTGGCAGGTGGATTCTTTATCACTGTGCTACCTGGGAAGCCCATAGCAGTGGTGGGGGGACTATGTTTACTATCATTATCGATGGCAAAATGATTATGATGGTATATTCTTAACACATTTTATATACATGATAACAACTGATGGTGTTTGAGAACAAATAAGTGCTTTGTATTAAAGTATATTATCGCATTTAATCTTCACAATATTCCTATAGAATAGGTACTATTAGTATTTCTAGGTCACAATGAGGAAAAGTAATATTTATAAGGGTTTAAGATTTAGATCACACAGCTAGTTAATGAACTGACTGAGTCCAAAGCACAAGCTTGAATACTATGTTAGACAATAAGAACATCTAGGTTCCTCCATATATTGTGATGGGGAGTTATGTTTTCATTTTTCCCTTTGCCAAAGTTCCTAAGCATACATGAATGGGTGCTTAGAGTCTCTGATTCCTCCTGGGTAAAGAGACTTCAATAATTATCTTCTTAAAATAATTGAACTTGGATTAGAGGGTGAGAGAGGAAGAGAGTGGCCATAACCAGTAAGCAAGTCATATTTTCATTTTATTTTCCACAGCTCAACCAAACAAACTGCCAATATTTTCAGTTTACTCTTAGCTCTATCTGGGCAGCAAGGTCATTATTACTTTAGGGACCCTTTGACTCAGCAGCCAAAGGCACATTGCTTTCTGGCTGGGGCTTTGGGCTTTGTCTTCACCTTTGGCTGTTGGGTTTGATTGGCACAGTGGTTATTTACTTTTTAAAGCAGTCCAGTCCACCATAAAATTTGAGACATTTTCGTTTCATCATCATGAGAACATGTCTTCAGTTATCGCCTAGTCTTTACATAAGGGGAACCTAAGATTTTCAGAGTGGTGAGATTGACAGCGAAATTTTATTGGGCTTCTTTTAGTTTTTCATTCTCTAGTGGGTCACCTTCATCTGCAGTTAAACTCAATCCAGAGCAGTAAGAGCTTGAATAGTATTCAGTGCCTCATCTATTGTATACCACAGGGGGTCTTTCTCAGGGAAATCTAAGGTTCAAAGGTTTCTTAACACTGCCAATATCCACTGCAAAAGTGTTGGAGAAGTTTTGCTAACTTCTTCAAGGGGATTGAAGGTTAAGATGATAGACTGCAAGAGGGACTGAATCCCAAAGTACCCTGGCTGTTGCCTCCTTTGTATTACACATTTCACTCCTTCATTTTCCAAGCAAACCAACCAAAGTTCTAATGATTCACCTGGCTTCAGCCAGCCATGGCCATTGATTTTCCTTCTTGCACTCTTGGTTTAGGTGTGCTTCTCTGTAACTGTTTTCTGAAAGGCATCAGAACTTTCTACCCCCTCATCTCTAGGACAATCGTAGCACTAATTTTTACAATGTCTTGAGACTGACCATCATATTGATTAGGAAGTCTGCTGTCTGAAGGAGAGTTACAACAACAAGGCTGGCTGTCTTTGAACCCATTTACTTATATTGATTTATAATCACCTCCCTTATTCTTATTAACAAACAACGAGTTGGAAAAATAGTTATTGTCTGGTGACAGTATGATTTGGCCAACGTATTTTTTACCAGATCCCATGAGTTTGCCTCTAATCCCATTTATTAAGTTGAAAGACCCTCATTTTCCTTTTCTAGGAAGCCATACCTCTATCATCAGCATCTCATCCTTGCTGGTAAAACTGTTTAGAACTGGGAAGTGTCAGAAATATACTCTAGTTGCAAGCAAACAACTTAGTTTGCTCATGGAAGTGGGCAGAAGACGTGAGATTCTTGTGTCAAACACAAAAGGCCTTATTTCTCACAACAATATTGATCCTTTGAATATTAGCATTTTCTTCTTTTAGTCCCTCAGTGATGAGAAGAGGAACAGATGATACCTGCTCAAACAGTATCTGAGCTTAGGGAACCCAAATCATTCATGGCAGCAAAGCAGATAACCTTTTGTTCTAGTAAGCGACATCAACTTTATCATTTGTTGTTGTTTAGTCACTAAGCCGTGTCTGACTCTTTGTGACTCCGTAGACTGTGGCCTGCTATGTTACACTGTCCATGGGATTTTGTAGGCAAGAATACTGGAGTGGGTAGCCATTTCTTTCTCCAGGGGATCTTTCTGACGCAAGGATCAAACCTGGGTCTCCTGCATTACAGATAGATACTTTACTGTGGAGCCACCTGGGAAGTCCAGCTTTATCATATCAGATAATAAGTATCCTGCCTTTTTCTCCCAAAGGAAAAACATCATCTCTGTCTTCTGAAATTGCTCACTATCAGATATCTATGGGAAAATAGTCTAGAACAAAAGCATTCAGTGTCTCTCCTCACAAGACATGTGCAAATGCAAGAGAATGACGGAAAATTATCTCCTGACAGGGTGGTCGGTTATACCTCAACTGGCAAGGAACTTGCAAGATTTAGAATTTTGAAGTTTTCAGCCTTGTCTATGACTGCCCACATGTTTTTATCCAGGTCTCAGCATTTCATTCACTCCCTACCAGTGCCATAGCTGGCTGGATTGGCCATTTAATTGACACAGCAATTCTAACTGTTATGATCAGGTGTTGGGCTTGGTTCTCAGCCATGTCTACTTCCAGCTAGAAGAGATGAAAGCTCTACAAAGCTCCCAGAGAAGCTTTCTAATTGTCCACTTGCATGTCCTGTCGAGTCACACATCTCAGTTTCTCCTTTACTTCTTGTACACTCTCCAGGACTTCAAAGTTAAATTATGCCACCATCTTTTATAATCCATATTTGGTCATTATTTTTGCAATTGCATTTGTTATATCAGTGCCACAGTTATTTGATTGCTTTTTTCCTTCACTCTGCATTTCACTAAGTGTTATGGACTAAATATTTATTAAAAAGGAAACTCAATTTTCCTCCTTCTCTGGAGGAAAACCCAGTTCTTCCCTACTGTGTATTTTTTACTTGTGAATGTCTTTGCTACTGATGCAAAACAGTTCACTCTGGCCAAATGTGTGGAGAATTTTCTCCACACAACCAATTTTCTGTGAAAACCAGTTGGGTCTTTAATTCATAATCTAACTCAGTTCTGACACTACCTGGAAAAAGAGTAAGAGCCCACTGGGCAAGGGCTCAGTCCTACAAAATTCCACCCCTTCACTGTCCATCTTTGTTCCCCACTCTAGACACAATTTACAAGCTCAGATGAACACTTCTGCTTCTTACCAACTGGCTATAAGTCAGAGATTCCAATGACCTCTTCCTGAGTTTCAATTAATTTGCTCAAGTGGCTCAAAGAACTCAGGGAAGTACGTACATTTATCAGTTTATTAAATGATATAATAAAGGATACTGAAGGACAGTCCGGTGAAGAGAGACATAGGGTGAAGTCCAGGAAGGTCCTGAGTGTAGAGTTTTGTCTAGTGGGTTTGGGTTTGTCACTCTCCTAGGGTGTAACTTTTTGCCAAGCTATAAGTTCTCAGAACTCTACTTCTGTGATTTTATGGAGACTTCCTCAAGTAGGCATGATCAATTATTTCCAACTCCTCTCACATCTCTGGAGGATGGATGGTGGGGCTGAAAATTTCAAGCTTCTAATCATGGTCTTTTTGGTGATCAGCCCTCATGTAGGAGCCCACCCAGTCTCCTCAATAAAACAAAAGATGCTCCTAGTGTTCTTAGGAGCTCTGTACTGGAAACCAGTCTCACAGTTGTGTCCTCCCAAAATCCATATGTTGATGCCATAACCCTCCAATGTGAATATATTTGGATACAGGGGCTGTTAGGAAGCAATAAAGGCTTATAAGAAGAGGAGAAAATACCAAAACTCTCTCTTTTTCCACATGTATCCACTAAGGAAAGGCCATGTGAACACACAACGAGAAGGTGGCTTCTACAAGCCAGAAGAGAGCTCTCACCAGAAATCAACTATGCTGGCACTTTGATCATGGACTTCCAGTTTCCGGAAGTGAGAAGATACATTTTTTGTTGTTTAAACCTTAACATCCAGACTGTGGTATATGCAGCCAAGCACACAAGATCCTAAGCCACAAGCAATGGTAATTTGAATTATTGTAATATGACCACCTGCTACAGATTACCCATTCTTTATTTCTTCCTGACAAATTGATTATCAAATACAAAAGCAACTCAACCCCAGAGTTTCATCTTTGACATTATCTTTCCTGAAGCCACTGCTGGTTCTATATATATATATAGATTCTATATATATATGTCAGTACTAGAAAATACATCCCATAAACTCCAACTGGGTAACTTGAGAAGAGTTTAATAAAAGGCTTATTTACTGTCATCTGAGCAGGGTGTTTGGAGATCCACAAGAGATACTACAGGTCATCACTAGGGCTGAGGAGATAAGAAGAGACAATGGTTACTGGAAGCTGGAAACACAGAGTGCTGAGTAGATAGGGCTGCTGGACAGGACCCCAGGGCCTCAGGAGGAGAGGCTGGCCATCCCACTCCAGTCCTCATGGGAGGATCAGGGAACTCCCTCTTGTCCTTCCTCAAGACCCTTTATCACTTATTTTCAGGCTGTGTTTTCTTTTCTTTTCTTTTCAATTGTGAGTGCTTTGATTGCACTGAACCTTTCCATCATTTCAGGACTGGGTACATACTTCAGGTATGGAATCATCTTTTCTGTATGTGAGGTTTCTTCCAGTTTAAACATTTACACCTTTTCAGAGTAACTTATCCTTCACTTTGGATCTCAAACAATGAGTCTCATGTAGATAAAGCGGTTGATGGGATGGTATATGATCCCTCTGCTGGGGACACACATTTTAATCAATTGAAGGATGAAAGTGGATGCAAAAGAGCAAGGAAGATGAATTGTAGAATAACTTCCATCTGCTCCCACCCTAGGCTCCTTTTTGCTTTTCTTCATCTTTCTTCCCACTCTGGAAGCAGCTCTATATGGCTGTATGGACGGAAGGAACAGAGTGCTCCAGGGGTACTGGTTTCTTTTCCATTGGGTTGCCATGGTCTGGCTGCCATGTTTGGCAGAAGAGCAAAGTTGCTGGGAATTCACACAGATGTCTCTGTTTCTGCAGTTGAGAAGCTACACTCTTATATCTAGGAGAAATACTTGTGTCCTGATTTTCACTAGTCCTGCATTATTCTAGTTTCTCTTGTGTTTTCTTATAGCCTTGCCACATTTTGGTAAATAGTTTTTTTTATCAAATTACCCAGTTTGAAAGTGCCATCTGTTTCCTGTTCAGTTCAGTTCAGTTCAGTTCAGTTCAGTTCAGTTGCTCAGTCATGTTCGACTCTTTGCGAATCGCAGCATGAATCGCAGCACACCAGACCTCCCTGTCCATCACCAACTCCCGGAGTTCACTCAGACTCACATCCATCGAATCGGTGATGCCATCCAGCCATCTCGTCCTCTGTCATCCCCTTCTCCTCCTACCCCCAATCCCTCCCAGCATCAGAGTCTTTTCCAATGAGTCAACTCTTCACATGAGGTGGCCAAAGTACTGAAGTTTCAGCTTTAGCATCATTCCTTCCAAAGAAATCTTAGGGTTGATCTCCTTCAGAATGGACTGGTTGGATCTCCTTGCAGTCCAAGGGACTCTCAAGAGTCTCCTCCAACACCACAGTTCAAAAGCATCAATTGTTCGGCACTCAGCTTTCTTCACAGTCCAACTCTCACATCCATACATGACCACAGGAAAAACCATAGCCTTGACTAGACGGACTTTTGTTTCCTGTTAGGACCCTGAAGATATGTCCACTCTGGACCATATTGCTTCCTTGGCTCCTTTAGTTCTCTGAGCAGTCTGATGAAATAGGTTATGATAACATTTTAAAGGTAAGGATACTGAGGTTATTCAAGAAGTTGGTACATTTCTTTCCAGGGCTTCCCAGGTGGCTCAGTGATTAAAGAATGTGAGTGCAGGAGACACAGGAACTTTAGGTTCGATCCCTGTATCAGGAAGATCTGCTGGAGGAAGACATGGGAACCCACTCCATTATTCTTGCCTGGAAAATCCGATGGACAGAGGAGCCCGGCAGGCTGCTGTCCATGAGATTGGAAAAGAGTCAGACATGATTGAGTACTCAAGCACATTTCTTTTCAGCTTTCTATGAATTGCACTTCAAAAAGGTTGAAAATAGCTTGTACAAATTGTATTTGCTTTTTCCCCCCCTCTTATCATTTTCTCTTTGCTTGTGTCATGAAGTTTTCTTCATAAATATAATTTTAAGCACTGCATGGCAATCTACTTTGTGGATATGACATGATTTATCAAACTCATTCTCTTATGCCGAACATTTGGATCATTTTATGTTTTTCACTACTCTGAATAAAACTGTGATGAACATTTTTGAGAGTGGCACTATCTAATCTGATTTTATCATCAGATATATATACATAAATATATATTATATGTATAAATATACATATGATATGTAAATATATACAATATGTACTTGATAAAATACATAATCTATAAATGTACATAGATTCAATTTGAAATATTATCTTTCTCTCTTTCTATATATACACACACACACACATACACAGACACACACACACACACACATATATATATATAATATAGTCAGTTCCAAGAATCATTTATTCTAGGAGTGAACTCACTTCATGGACCCAGAATACGAAACTCACTGCACAGCAAAACACACACACACACACACACACACACACACATATATATATATATATATATATATATATATATGTAATATTCATTATAAACAAACATCTATATCTTTAGGTATTTATGTGTCTATATATAGGTCTATTTATTCCTTTATTTGGAACATGCATAAATGTATTTGTGTATATGTGTCTGTGTGTGTGTGTGTTTTGTTGTACAGTGAGTTTCTTATTCTAGTTTGTTCTGTGGTTCAATTTTTTTTCTCTATTAATCTTGCCAAAGATACAGGATAAATAGTAGTGTTTCCAAGCCATGAGTTATATTCCAGAATAAACTGTTCTTAGAGCTGACTATTTATTTTGAGCAGGTTAGAAACAGTGATAATGGTAATGTCTTATATTTGAACAGTACAGTAGAACTTACAAGGCAAATCTCACATGGCCAACCAAACTTCTCTGTATACTAGACTGGACACATGGAGAAGAAACAAACCACAAGGTATAAGATTTGCCACAATGTCAGTTTGGTCACTTGTATATTGACGCTGAGTCTGAAAAATTATAAAAGCTCCAGAGTGATTCTAATGAACACTAGCGTCCCATTAACTATATTTTTCATGACTGAGAAGGAGTTGAATAGTCTAAGCTTGGGATCTGCACACTTATTCCCTGCTCTGCTATTTACCAGCTGTACAAAAGATTTTATTTTTCTCAACTTCAGATTTTTCATCTGTAAATGGGGCTAAGAATACATTTCTAACATAGTTATTGTTAAAATGAAATGTGCATTCATATTTAAAAATCATTTGATAAAATGTTGGTGAGTATCAGTGAGACAACAAGGGGCTCTATTTTTGGATATTACTAGGTTGCTTATTATTTTTCATTGATCATTATATAACCTAGAATAAAGGGAAACATATGTTTCAACTGCATTACATATCTAGTACTGAACCAACTGTCATATAAAAAGTTCTTTGTGTTTAATTTTTATTGCTTGACCTTGTCTCTGCTTTTACCTGGAGTAGGCTGTTGCCTCTTGGTGAGTCTTGAAATTTCACAGTTCTAATTACTTATTTGCACTAAAATCACTCTTACTGGCAAGAACAACATGGCATGGGATCTTTTAACACAGAAGAGTTGCCCTAGAAAGAATGTGAGGAAATATCCTATCCTTGTATTATAAATTCAAATTTCCAGGGAGGCATGAATGAATAATGATGAATATAGAGTCCTGTGACCCCCTTACCTTTAATATTCTCATGTGTGATAGAGACTTGAGTATGGAGATCTATAACTAAGTATATAACTATGAGAAAAATATATATTACTATGAGGAAAATGATAATAGGAGAGTGTTGATAAGTAGAAATAGAACTTTAGTTTCTATAAATATAGGAGAACTTAGTGTGGGGTGGTAATTTGGGCAAATTGGAGATGCACGGCTTATATTGGATCTCTGGAAACAGACTCTGAGGAACAGCATGACCTGTAGGCTCACAGGGATGTGCTCTTAAGAGATGCATTTGTAAGAAAGTAGGCAAGGCAGAGTTGAGCCAAGATCTCATCTGACTTCATGGAGAGCTCTAGAGCTGGAACGGCCCTTCAGAGTTGTCCTCAACTAATGGAGAGGAGCCACTCAATGGCTAAGGGCCCTTATTGGGAGGGAAAACAGTCTTGAGTTAGACAGTTTCTTGCAGCTGGTCAAGGTCCATCTCAATGTGGGACATAGCTATGAGCTAACAGCAGTTGACATTTCCTGTAGAGACTGAATGAAGGGCGAAGAGATATGATAGTTATGTCAGCTCTGAAGAGGGAATTGGAGCAACACAGATCATCATAACCTTTCTATGCTGCTACCCAATTTCAGCTGGTTGTTGTCATATGGAGAAATGAAGCTGATAAAGCCAAATCTTTCAGTGCTTCAAGAAAATCATCTGATTTATCTTACTGAGTTAAATCTACCAATTTAAAATCCTTGTCAAATGTAAAGTATTATAATGTAAAATGAGATTACATGTAATCTCAAGGATCCTGGCTTGCTCCCAGTTTAATATTTAGTTCAATCCTTTCATTTTACAGATGAGAACATTGAATCTTTGAGAAGAAAATAAAAAGTTCAAAGTCACAAAATTAGTCTGAGAACTTTGATTTCCTAGTTCCTAGTGTAGAGTTTCTTGGTTGTTTCTCTAAATCAAGCAAATGGATATTAGTGAAAATGTGCTTTTTCTTAAACAAACAGTGCTCATCAGGTCTTAACAGGACACTACAGATAATATCTTGTTCATTAAAATTTATTTGTAGACAGCCCCAAGGGAAATATTTGGTACTAAACACTTGCTCAGGGGAGACACTTCATAAAATCAAGCAGCACATGGCTGACCTCTTAATTAAGAGATTAGGACAGGTCTGTAAGTCTCTGGGGATCCATAAAAGATTGTAAATAGTTGAGAAAGTCAGATTGTAAAGTACATTTTATAAGGGAGTTCCAGTGGAATGGATGTCTTTTTTATGCTCTTCTTAATGCTAACTAGGTGCCATCAGTGTTAGAAAATATTTTTTATTAAACTTTTAATTTCTTATAGAGACACTTGTTCAGTGTCTTCATTTTTAGGACAGTGTGCATGCAATGTGCTCAGTTACTCAAGTATGTCTAACTCTTTGTGACCATATGGACTGTAGCCCACCAGCTCCTCTGTCCACGGGATTCTCCAGGCAAGAATACTGGAGTGGGTTTCCATGTCTGCCTCCAGGGGATCTTCCTGACCAAGGGATGGAACAGGCACCTCTTGAGCCTCCTAAACCTCCTGCATTGGCAGGTGGATTCTTTTACCACTGAGCACCCTGGGAAGCCTCTTTAGGACAGTGAAAGAGAAGTAGAAGTTTCAGGGAGTTTAGAGAAGATCTTTGATGGCCAAGGCCAATAGACTTGGTGAATCCTCCTCACCCTCAGATCGCCTACTTCCTGCACATGACAAAGCCCTAGAGAAAATTCTGGGCTTGGGATCATCTACACCTATTTTAAAAATAATCTTTTAAGTTTAGAAAAATTTTAGGTTTATAGAACTATTACAAAAATAGTACCAAGAGTTCTTTAAACTCCATATCCAATTTTCCTTGTTATTAACTCTTATATTAATATAATACATTTATCACAGTTAACAGACAAATATTAATACATTATCATTAACTAAAGTCTATATTTTATTCAACTTTCTTCAGTTTTGCCATATTATTTTCTATTTGAGGATTCTATCCAGTGTGCAATATTACATTCATTCATTGTGTCTCCTTGACCTCATCTTGGTTGTGATAGCTTTTCAGAATGTTTTTTGTTTTTGATGACCTTGACATTTTTGAGGATCCTAGTTAGGAATTTTGTAGAATATCCCTCAATTGGAGATGTTCTACTGGTTTTCTGAAAATATGACTAGAGTATATGGTTTGGAAGGGAGGCTACAAAGGTGAGGTGCCATCCCATCCTATCACATCACGTTAAGGTGACCCCCTGTCAATGTGACCATTGATACCAACCTTAATCTGTTGACTAGACACATTTGACAGTTTCTCTACTGTAAAGTTATTCCTCTCTTTCCATATTGTACTATTTGCAAGACAGTCACTATGCATCATCCACATTTAGAGTAAGGAGTTATGTTCTTTCTCTAAGGATCGAGTATCTGAATACATTATTTGCAATTTTTCTCCATGGGAGACTTAGAGTGTTTTTGCTGTGAATGAGAAGAGTAAGTTCATCTACCCATGACTTACATTAGAGGCATATCAACATTTTAAAATTATTATTTACTTCATTATTAAAGTTCTGCTATGACAGAAGAAATGAAAATTAAAGGCTTTGATATCCTGCTGTGGTTGTGACATGGATTAGCTAAAAGGAATATTATTTTTCACAACTGTGGAAGGAAATTGAGATAAGGATAATCACTGAGTTTTTATGGGCACTATGTTTTATTCTCTGATGGTACTGATTTTAAATACATTAAATTACTTTTTTGGCTTCTTTATTTTTTAAATTATGAAAATATGATAACGCTTTTATAGGAGACTTGGACAATACAGAACAAGTTTACATATAGTTCAACTATATATTACAATTATTTTTTATGTAGATAAATTAAGATTTTTAGTTGGAGTTTCAATATCAAACTCTTAAAAGTTAATAGAATAAATATACAGGGAAGTAGAAGGATATAGTAGACTCAAACAGCACTATGAAACAATTCAACATAATTATGATTTATACAATTTCACACAACAGTAGGATAATAAAATTACTTAAAAAAAAATCTCTATTACTTTTGATGTTCAGACCAAGAAAAGGACCAATTCAATCATATCTACAATGTTTTCCTTACATTTTTTCCTTCTAACTATTGTTGAACATGTTGTTTCTGGAGGAATAAATATGGTGTGAATTATATCCTATTGTCCTGCTTCAAAAAGGACTATCGAACAAAACACAGGACTCTCCTGATTGACTCTGCACCGAATATACCATTTTGATACAGTATATACTTCTGTACCAAATATACCATTTTGATCATAACAAAATGTCATGCAGATCATTTCAGGCAGGACTCAGTGACAGTATTCTGTGTTTACCATACAGGCATAGCAATTATTAAAAAAAAATGGTTTGTGTGGTAGATGTGGCTCAGTGCAGGGGGTCTAGGCACAAAACACTTGAATTCAGTGAGGTTCATTTCTCACCAAGGTGGCACACTGCAGACCCTGCATCGTTTTTTCCTTTGAAATGTTCTATTTTTAAGGGAAATTTTAAGGAAGAATAGTGATTTTATCACCATAACAAAACAGGATTATAACATCTGTTTCACAATGTAGCTTCTATCTTTTTTGACAGTTCTTACACATTCCTGAATATAACATTTCTTTCTATTCCGATGCCACACTTGCGGCTAACATCACTGGATATAGAATTGCACATATTTTAAGAAAAACTGCCTGGCTAGCCCAGTCAATAGAGCTTGAGACTCTTAAGGATATATTTTGTTTCCTTCTTTTCTTCCTCTATTCTTTCCTTCCTTCGTCTATTCTTTCCTTCCTTCTGGGAACATCCGGACAAGATGATAATGATATAAAGGATTTGTCTGTGAATTCTAGGCAATGCATTGGAAAGTTCTGGAAATAGGAAATCAGGGCAATTGGGTCAGAAAAGAGGATTTTCAGAATTTTGTTAGGGTAAGAGATTGCATAGTGGTAACTTTGCTTGTTGACATAAACAGCAGTAGAAATACTTCATCTCCCATCATTCTGAAATAATTTCTACTTGAAATGCATTTTCCCATTTTGCACCTAAACAAATACTGTTTGTATGTCTTATCTTCTCCATGTAAAATTTTTACTCCAACTCAGCTATCTCCTTTTTTCTTTCTTTGCAGAACACACACGATCAACCACACTCTTTTTGTGATGACATTTGTATAATTTACTCATTCAAATCCTTACTATTTACTAATGCGTCAGAGCCCATGTAAGGAAGTATTGAACAGAAAGGCATAGTCCCTGCAGCTGACATGAGTGAATGTGTCTGTTTGTATATGTTCACTATGTCTCTTGTATACTCTCAAATGGTAAAAATCATATTTTGTAATTATGCTATATCCCACTTAGCCCCTATATGACACAGTCCTATAAAACTACTAAGTGTTTCATAGCTATATCACAAAAAAGATTGAATGAATAGTTTTTGGCTCTCTTTTGAAATGGATGTGTAGCAAACATAATATGCTTAGATAAAGAATATGACCATATGTTTAGATAGATATATGTTTAATGCTTTGCAAATCAGCCTTTTATCATCTGTTAGCATTTCCAAATTATCTTACTGCTAATAAGGGAAAATGCTTTATATACTACTTATTTTTTATTAATTTTTAAAATGGTTATTGCTATCTTGAGTAAAAGACCTCAGGAAAATGATAATAATAGTATCAGTGGAATCAATTTAAAAAGCTCTTGATTCAGGAAAAGTGTTTAGTAGGAAGAAATTTGAGGCAGGAACAAAAGAGAGATTAAAAGAGACACACTGTTAGAGAACAATAAAATGTAATTCAAAAGATTATCTGATTAATTGTTAATATCAATGTTCTCTAACTTCTTAAACAATTAGTTGGTGAACTCATTCAGAGAAAGCCTGAACGGGGAAAAATTAAAAAAAAAAAAAAGCAACACTAAGATCTTAATGTTTGAGTTGGAATTCATTATCTATTTTCTCAACCAAAGGATGAAAAAGAGAAAATTACATGGTCAGTAAATATAATGTCAACCAATTGTCATTTAATACTGTTGATAAATTCCATTGAAATTATTTTTCTTTTAAGCAGAAAGAGCGAGACAAATAATGAGTGGAATGTCTTCAGGATTTATGGATGCCTTAACTTCTCCCTCAGGATTAACTTAAGCACAGATCTATATAAAGAATAATGACAGTAAAAGAGGAACTTCCATCAGCAGTAGAGGAGAGTAGAAAAAGACAAACAAATGGTGAATCACAGCTGGGTTGTAAATCTCAGTTTTTAAGTATACTTGTTATTTCCTTGATCTGATACTAGGGAATGTGTTACAGGGAGAAGCTCAGGGAGCACCACCCAGCTCTCAGAACTGAAGTTTTGGGGTAGGATCACTATTTTGGAACCATCGAAGTTAACTCACTTATCATCTCTCTGACAAGTACTATAAAGACAGACCAGCAATGTGTGAACAGAAGATAAATAGCAGCAGATCTGTGGATGAGGAAATTCAATTCCCAATGAACTGAATAGAGTAGAGATGACCTTGGCTGTCCTTTCTGGAATATGCGGCATATGATTACTCTCCAGTGATCCATAAAAATGTGGTAACAACACAGCATTAGTATTAATAACTTGCATTTTTTCCATGTGCTTGAAATATAAAACACTTTAATATAAATTATCCTATTTGAGCGCCATATTTTTACTGTGATATAGGGAAGAATATATTTTCTAAGAAGGAAACTGATGCTCCTGACTGTGGAAAGATTGTTCAAGGTGATCCAGCAATTAAGTGGCAAAGCTGGCACTAGAGCTAAGGTGTCCAGCCCTTCCTCTTGTGCCTTCTCTGATAATTGCCATCAGGACCCAGGCCTGACACATGCTGCTGGTCTGTCTTCGGATCAGAATCTAAAATACAGAATCTAGTTTATCATAATCATGCCCTCACAAATTCAGCAAATTATTTTAAAAAATGAATCAATCTTAAACAAATATGGGCTCCCCTGGTAGCTCGGATGGTAAAGAATCTGCCTTCAATTGCAGGAGACCTGGGTTCGATCCCTGTGTCAGAAAGATCCCCTGGAGAAAGGAATGGCAACCCACTCCAGTATTCTTGCATGGAGAATTCCTTGGACAGAGGAGCCCAGTGGGCTACAGTCCATGGGATAGCAGAGTCGAACATGACTGAGTGACTAACACTAAACAAATATATACATAAATTGATGGCTTGTAACTTATGTTCTTTAAGTTTTAGAAAAACCTTAGTATTACCTATGTGTATTTTATGCATTTGTCTTACAGTCACTAGCTGCTGAATGGACATATCAGGTGAGCATAAGCAGACACTATAACATGAATAGCATATCCAAGAAGACATCTTTTAAGAACAAGATAACAGGCCCCACACATTTATTTCCATAAGTAATGTAAAATATTCTGTGGTAAATAAGACTTTCACATTTTTATAAAAATGAAGTTAGTTATATCCATTGACTGTTCAGTTCAGTAGTGCAGGTGTGTCTGACTGTTTGTGACCCCATAGACTGCAGCACGCCAGGCTTCCCTGTCCATCACCAACTCCCAGCGCTTACTCAAACCCGTGTCCATAGAGTCAGAGATGCCATCCAACTAGCTCATCCTCTGTCATCACTGTCTCCTCCTCCATCGACTGTTGGCTCTTTTTAAATGTTACAGAATGTCATATGGTTAGAAATGATGAAGCCCTTTGAAAACGTGTTTGTCCTATGAGTGTCAAGTATTGCATTTAAAATTCATATTCACCCTCAAGCTCATTTGATGTCCTTCAGAAATGATGAGATTGGCAACCAATCTGAATCAGTGTGTATCAGTCTTAATGTTTACACTAATGGCTCCTTTCTAATTATTTAAACCCACAACAAGCAACTTAGTAAGGGCCCAGGCAGTGTTATATCAATATGAGTGACTTTGTGACCCATGGTTTGTGTGTAAAATAAGCAACTTAGGTAGTTATAAAAAAGTTTACTGAAAATCTTCTAAAGCAACTGGTATGTAAACCTTTAAAATGTTAGAGGAGTTCAGGGAACCAAAGTTGGTATTTTTATGGAATGTTTAAAGCCAGACATAAATATTTTAGTGAACTGAACTGCTCACTCATCTGGAGTTTATGACTTGGTTCAAAACCATTTATCTAGTCAGAAGCTAGTCCTAAACTATAGTTTAATATTTCTGTTATACAATTGCAGCAATGAAGTATTACTGATTCTCAGTTTAAAGAGTTCTGTATAGCTAAAAGAGTTAAGGAATGTGGAAATTGTTGGGTATGATTAGTAAAACCAGTAAAAAACAACAAAAATGTATGCATTTTATGGAAGAATAATCATTTACTTTTTAGCAACCTCAGGATTATATGCCTTGAAATATTTTTTCCCATGACCAAAATAAGGACCTTTGCTGAAACCTCATGAAACAAAGAAAAAAGGCAATAAATATTAATAGAGCTGTTTACATGGTTCTGTAGCTGAATTTATGCTCGCAATAATACAGGTACACTCTCCAAATTGCTAGCAAGGGGAAGAAATGGGCTTTATTAATGTCTACAATTTCAAAGTGCTGCTCCAGATTTTACTCAGGAAATTATTGCTTAAAATCAGTGGAATGTGTAAGACTGTTTTCCCTTAGTTTCTATGCTGCATCTTATTTGTATTACTCTTTCATTTTGAAAATTTCAAGGTTAAACAACAAGCTCCTTCATGGTATGACACAATAAAATGAAATTATATTAAAAAAGTAAAAATAGTTTGAGCTAAGATATTGGATAATGCAAAGGTATCAATGCGATTACCATGCTACCATAACAATGAGGAATTCTGTACAACGAAGTTATCTTATTCAGGTTCTAGAAGAGAGTTAAACGTGTTTTTATTAGAATGAATCTTTTTGAGGACAAGGACACTGCTGTATCCCAAAGACCTCAAATGATGTCTGGAATAAAGTAGGCATTTAAGAAAAAATTTAAAATTAATTAGTGATAATTACAATAAATCAGCTACAAACTAAGTTTACAACATGCAGAAGTATAAGACTGTGATATTTGCTTTACATTCTCACCAAGATACTAATCCAGCACACCAAACTCAACATCTCTAAAATCAAACAATATTTTCTTCCATAATAGCTTTATAACTGATCATTCTCTGTTCTAATGAATGTCATGATATATTTCCTGACATTCCAGGTAAAGTCTCAGTCATGTATTACCCCTATGTATTACCTTACATGTATCCATATCATCACCTTAGCCCCTTCTAAGGCTGATGTTCTGCCTACCTACTCAACCTTGGCAATATTTTTCACTTAGCCACATAGTCTCCAATCTGATCGCTACTGTTCTGATTTGTTTGTTTAGGATAGTTTGTCTTAGCAAGTATAACAGTCAACGGCTTCTTTGCCTTCAATTTTTGTTCTTTTAAAATCACTCAGAGATGATGGGACTTATAAGTTGTATTAGTTTGCACCAGATTGTGCTGAATGCACAGGGACAAAAATTATCTTCTATAAAAAAAATCATCATCTTTACCCCTCAAACACACCCTATAAAGTTGTGTTAGTAGCCTAAAGAAGATGAAATAAACACCCATGGAGAGGTTAAATAACTGGATAACTTCATTGTTCTCAGCCCACATTTGATGCTTTCTGCTACTTTACACCTCCTTTTGCACATATATTGCTTATTCTGGCAGGGACTGGCTTGTAAGCTTTTAAGATGTTCAACAAAATGTTGATAAATAGATGAATCATTGGTCAAGCTTGAAGGGGGAGAGTTTAATGGTATTTGAGACTCATAGTTCCAGTCTAGCATCAGGAAATAACCAGTTTTCAGAAAGAATATGTATCTATTCATTTATACATCATTATCATGAAAAGAATACATCTAATACCCCAAATATTTCAATTGGCAAGTCAGAAACCAAAAGATATACAGTATAGGAGGATGATAAGGAAGAAAGGATTGTTAGTATACAACATAATCTCTAATGAAAAAGCTATATATTAAACCTCTTTCCTTGATCAATTTTAATCTTTAATCAACTCTTCAGTTTGTGCTGTTAAGAAAGGGAGAAATCACTAAAAAGCATGTGCAAAGATGCTCAACATCACTGATTATTGGAGAAATGCAAATCAAAACTACAATGAAGTATGATCTCACACAGGTCAGAATGGCCATAATCAAAAAAATCTACAAACAGTAATTTCTGGAGAGGGTGTGGAGGAAAGGGAACCCTCCTCTGCTATTGGTGGGAATATAAGCCACTTTGGAGAACAGTTTGGAATTCCTTGAAAAACTAAAAATAAAACTACCATATGACCCAGCAATCCCACTCCTGGGAATATATCTTGAGAAAACCATAATTTGAAAAGATTCATGCACCCTGATATTCACTGCAGAACAATTTACAATAGCTTGTACATGGAAGCAACCTAAATGTCCATCAACAGAAAGATGGGTAAAGAAAATGTGGTACATATATACAATTGAATATTACTCAGCCATAAAAAAGAACAAAATAATGTCATTTGCAGCGACATGGATGGACCTGGAGATTGTCATACTGAGAGAAGTAAGTCAGACACAGAAAGACATATATCACATGATATCACTTACATGTGGAATCTAAAAAAATGGTGCAAATGAACATATTTACAAAACATAACACACAAATGTAGAAAACAAATTTATTTATGATTACCAAGGGGGAAAGGCAGCGGGGGGGGGATAAATTGGGGGACTGGAATTGATATAAACAATTACTATAGATAACAAATAAGGACCTACCATATAGCACAGTGAACTTTATACTCAGTATTCTGTAATGGCCTTCATGGGAAAAGTATCTAAAAAAGAGTAGATATATATTTACTCTTGGAGAAAGCAATGGCACCCCACTCCAGTACTCTTGCCTGGAAAATCTCATGGGTGGAGGAGCCTGATAGGCTGCAGCCCATGGGGTCACTAAGAGTTGGACACGACTGAGAGACTTCACTTTCACTTTTCACTTTCATGCGTTGGAAAAGGAAATGGCAACCTCCTCCAGTGTTCTTGCCTGGAGAGTCCCAGTGACAGCAGAGCCTGATAGGCTGCTGTCTATGGGGTCACACAGAGTCGGACACAACTGAAGTGACTTAGCATATATATATATATATATATATATATATATATATATGTATATGTATATGTTTCACATTGCTCTACCATGGTGAAACTATTTCACATTGTTGTACACTTGAAACTAAAACAATGTTGTAAATCAACTATACTCCAATAAAATTTTTTAAAAAATTCTAGGTGTGATGAAGACCAACATTCACAAAATAGAAGAGTAGCTGAGTAAGTAAGCATCGCTGAAGAAATCTCATGGTTCAGATACATTGGGCTTCCCTGGTGGCTCAGGCGGTAAAGTGTCTGCAATGCAGGAGACCCGGGTTCAATCCCTGGGTTGGGAAGATCCCCTGGAGAAAGAAATGGCAGCCCACTCCAGTATTCTTGCCTGGAAAATCCCATGGATGGCAGAGCCTGGTAGGCTACTGTCCATGGGGTCGCAAAGAGTCGGACATGACTGAGTGACTTCACTTCAGATACATTAGTCACCTGGAATAATCAGAACATTAATATTTCTGTTTGATGACTAATTATAGTATCATTGAAAACTTGGAAGGAAGGATATTCAGCTGTAGCAAAAAATCATATAAATAAATTACATTTAATTATTTTTTAGTTTCCTTCACATTTTACCTTCTGCCAAAGAATATGATAGTCAACCTTTTGATGAGTTGATTTGTGAAAGTTACTAGTTCAAGGGCCTTTTTACCTAAAATTACTTATGTTTGCAGCATTCTTGTCTGAGAAATACCATGGGCAGAGAAGCCTGGTGGGCTACATATAGTCCATGAGGTTGCAAAGAGTTGGACACGACTTAGTGGCTAAACAGTAACAACAACTTATTTCTCCGTCTGTGCTCTAGATGCTCCTGAAACCATTTACTCACCCAAAAGGAAGCAGTTTTATCTTCCTCACTAATTCACTGCTCACTTTTTTTGTCCAGAATGAGTGACACTTTACAGTCAATTTTTTCATATATAGGAAATAGATAATTGGTAACACTTTAAGGATACAGGTAATTAAACAGCAGTGTTGAATACCCAAATTCCTTAATTTACCAGGAATCATTAATGTATAGCACTATTTTAATTGATTATATTTCAAAATTTTTAAATTGTGGCATTTAAAGTAATTGTTCCTGGGTTTTGTGATTATTCATTCCACTGTGTATTTGACTTTATATTTAACGGGCAGTTCGATAGTTTGTTCTTTTTAGTCAGATAATCAACTTATATTTGTGTATTTCATTATTATTTCATGCTATTAATTTGTTCAACAAATATTTTCTTTGTGAGAGAAGAGTTCTGTTTTATTTTTCAACTATCTTCTGCAAGACATCATTTTAGATAGATTCAGAAAATGAATAAGGCAAGTTTTCTGTCCATAACTGGAGAGATGGGGAAAGACATATAACTAATTAAATAGGTACAACATGATAAGTAGAATTAAAGGGATTTTAACAAATTGCTCATGAAACACAGAGAAATAATGAACTTTTTCTGACAGCTCCTAAAACAGTTTCATCAAACAGACAAAATTTGATTTGGCATTGATGAGTAAATGTTTATTGGGTGGGGAATTTCTTTTAATATTCTATTCAGAGATTGCTTACAATGAACCTGTGGTGCATTAGATACCTAGGGGAGAGGTCAGTAACGGTCAGAATGCAGGATATGTGACAGAATAGACTTTAGACTCTAAAATAGCTCGCTTTTTCTTTCTTTTTTTTTTTTTTATCATATCTTGTGATCTCCCCTGGCCATCAGAACTACCAAATGCTGTTATATCACAAATACTGTTACTTTATATCAGTCAATATTGTTACTCTTACAGAAAAATGCCCTGATACCTTTTCTCTGCAGTAGCCCTGCAATGGCTTTTCCGTAGCCATTATTGTTCCGAACTGATGCCTCAGTTCCGCCTCTGGCTTCCAAGTCCCTGATCCCAGATTTGAAATGACATGCCCCTCCTCTCTTAATTAATTGAGCTTTTTTGACCGACTACAGAAAACCTGGCCTCTAAGTAATTGGAGAAATCCCTTAAAAATTAGATTAATTCTCTCTACAATCTTTTGTAGCAGAACATGAATATATGACTTCAAATGAATTTGCCTGAGGTAGTCAGTATTAAAATAAAAATTACTTCTTCAAATTGATTCAAGTAAGAGTCCCCAGATAGGACATACCCTTTTGACTTCAAGTGTGCTCCTTGAATTTTCACACTTCCATTCTCATAGTCTCCAACTGCTACATCTTGCTTTCTCCAAACTTGGTATATATATTTACTGTCAAAGAAGCAAACCTTTTCATCATTTCTTTTATTCCTATTTAGTTCTATGGCATCATTTACAAAGCATATAGCCCTTTTGTCTGTCCTTCTAATGGTGTCTTCCTTGGGAAGGAGAATGACATAATTTGGAATCAGGTAGAAGTGGACTTTAGTGTTAACCCTTCCACTTACTCACTTAGGGATTTCATGCAAATTATTTAAATCTGTGACCCTGTTTCCTCACCTGAGATGTAAAGATAGTGATTCTACTTTGAAGCATTATTGTGAAGATTTAATAAACACAGAACTCTTAGCCCAATGCCAGCCTTCAGTAGACATGTAACAGTAGAATAGCTCTTGTTTTGAAATTATGATTATTACTATATGCCTCCTGCTCTACTTTCAGAAAAATCTACCATTGTCTTGTTATTTTCCACCAATAATCTCTTTACAACCTCAATTTAAAGTCTAGCTTCTCCTTTACATCAGCCAGGTTCTGACAGGAAAATAAAAACCACGCTGGACATTTCAACAAAGGTCTTTGATAGAAGGAACTATAGAGGCATAGGTATGGAAAGCTGAAAGAATAAAAGGAATTGTTGTGGACTTAATAGCAGGAAGTAACTATTACCCCAGAGGACAGATTAAATTGCACAGAACCTGGAAGCTGGGGGGAATGCCCAACGAAGCTGGGATTCAGACCTTTTAGAAAGGGTGTTGCCTTTGCTGCTGTTGCTATGTTCTAGGATAAGCAGTGAGACTGGTTCTGAAAGTATAAAAGAAGCTGGAAGATGTAGTCAGATGCTCTTATTGCCTTCTCATTTCTCTCCAGTGCCCTTGGTTGTAGGAACGCTGTAGGAACCTGGTGGAAAATGAGTAGTCCAAAGAAAAATATAGTCGGCAGAGTCCTAGCACCAGCCTAATACAACCCAGTCTAGATGAGTGGATTTAGAGCTGAGAGATAATGGATTAATGGCCACTGTGGTCCAACTCTGGCTACTGAGCATCTTTAAATACCCCTCTAAGATATTTGAACTTTAACAGGAATTATAATACAAAGCTCTTGCCTGACAAGACATAACCTATCCTATGGCAAACGAAGATTCTTTAACTTACCCTTTAAAGGGAGATACAAAGTCCCAGAGGTCATGAATCTCCACGGTATTTAATAAGAGGTAACTTAGTAAAACACAATAAAGTGGATCCTGAATCACTACAACACATATGAAGCCTATATAATAAAATGTGAAAAGTTCATAGACAAGAGCAGCTTTTTTTGAAGGAGATCGTTGGGAGCAGAAGGTGTCCTGGGGATTGGGATAGAGTAATTTTCCTGTACCCAGACCCAAGTGAAAGGGAGTTCAGACAGAAGACATGTTTTTTCTACATTCCAGTTCATACCCACTCTTCATTACTAACAGAAGCTTTATCTTTGGAGTACTGGGATTTTTTTCTAGCCAAATTTGACTATCAAGCAAAAATTACAATATTGAAGAAGCTGACAAGCTTTGCAGTTTTAAAAAGTATCTCTTAAAATAAGCAGGCTTTTGTGTATTATCAGCAGCATACAATGCACTAAGCCAGGGAGTGGTTAGATTGGGAGAAATCAGTAGTTCCAATTTATTACCCACTACAGGAAAATGGCAGAGTTGCCAGCTTTCTAGACAATTTGCTTCTAAGTTGTGGAAGAAACTTTAGAGATATTTAAGTGGATGGCATTATAGAGCAACATAGTTGCATCTTTCGTCCTCTGCTCAAAACTACAAATGAGGTCAACCTTTTCCATGGTACATAATTTAACAATGACTGCTATTTATTTTGCTTAATAATGGAATGAACAATGTAATAGGATGCTGTAATGAGGCTGCTTTTATTTTTGGATAAATCAAAAGTAAATCAAATCAAAGGGTAAAGTTCAAGTCTGTTTAATGTGAATTTTATAGTATAAGTTTTCACAATAGCTGATGCATGGATGTAAAGTGGTTCTTCATTTTCTTTTCTTCTCTTTTTTATGTTCATGTTTCATTGGAAAGGGCTTGCCTGGTGGCTCAGCTGGTAAAGAATCTGCCTGCAATTTTGGAGACCTGGGTTCAATCCCTGGCTTGGGAAGATCCCCTGGAGAAGGGAAAGGCTGCCCACTCCAATATTCTGACCTGGAGAATAGTCCATGGGGTTGCAAAGACTCAGACACGACTGAGCGACTTTCACTTTCATTGGAAAGGAACTTTACATTCAAGAAGCAATTATAAAAATAAGGGAAACACAGAAAGAAGGAACAACAAGAAACATGTAAAATATTTTATCACTTGAAGGAAATAGATTAATTGTTATATTAAAGGCAAACAGTTTGAAATTCTGTATTGAAAGGCAGAGACTGTCAGATTCGGTTGAAAAATAAAATCTACATATATAGTGCGTACAAGAACACACTTAGATAAAATTTAAAAAGTAAAATACCTAAAACAAAAACTCAGGGGCTTTCCTGGCAGTCTAGTGATAAAAAATGCAGAAGGCATCAGTTTGATCCCTAATCTGGGAAGATCCCACATGTTGCAGAGCAACTAAGCTTATGACTACTGACCCTACAACTGAACCTGCGCACTAGAGCTGGGGTGGGGGAGGGTCACAACTACTGAGCCCGCACGCCCTAGAGCCCGTGATCCGAAGCAGGAGAAGCCACTGGCAATGAAAGTAGCCCCCGCTCACTGCAACTAGGGAAAAGCCCATGCAGCAACAAAGATCCAGTATATACAAAAATGAATAAAATTAAAAACAACAACCAAAAATCTCAAGCAATCAGGTTTCTGTGCCCTTTTAACTTTATTGATTAAATAAAAGCTAGTAGCAGACAAGTTTGTCCTAATTTTTCTTCTGTATTTGTAGTTATTTTTGTTGTTAAGTTGATGTTTTCTAACCAAATCTAGATACAATGTAAGGGTATTTCTAAAAATTAATTTCTGAAGAGCAGAAAGTCTTTCAAGTGGTATGCTGCTGCTGCTAAGTCACTTCAGTCGTGTCCGACTCTGTGCGGCCCCATAGACGGCAGCCCATCCCTGGGATTCTCCAGGCAAGAACACTGGAGCGGGTTGCCATTTCCTTCTCCAATGCATGAAAGTGAAAAGTGAAAGTGAAGTCGCTCAGTCGGGTCCGACTCTTAGCGACCCCATGGACTGCAGCCCACCAGGCTCCTCCATCCATGGGATTTTCCAGGCAAGAGTACTGGAGTGGGATGCCATTGCCTTCTCCATTCAAGTGGTATAAATACATGCAAATATGATCGCACATTATTTTACCATGTATATGGCCAGGCATTTGTTTGGAATAAAATAATAATGTTAATAACTTAATTTTATATAACATTTAAAGCCAGTTTTCTTAAAGCAACTTAAAGGAAAAATTTTTAAGAAAAATATTTCTATTATGACTTCTGAATGATATCCAGGAGACTCATCAAGTCCTATAGTACTTGCTGATATTTTGTTAGCTTATTTATGCACACAGTATATTTTTATAGATGTTAAATTTTGAATAAATGGAAAATACTAAAATCTTTTACTTGGAAAATTTTTTTTCTTATCTATGGGAAACTAGCCTTGTATTTAGAACAGAGTAAGAATTCAATATATTGTTTTAACTGATAAATTTGATTCAAAGATGAAAAGTTAATTCACTGAATAGTTGCTCTAGATTTCTATATATTTTTAGAAACATGAAATGTCACCAATAATATATGAAGCTTTTTAATAATAAATATGTTAAGGTAATTTTAGTCTTTCAGAGAAATTGTAAAAATAATACAGAGAATTCTCATATACTTTTACCCAGCCTGTCCTTATGTTAACATCTTACCATAACAATAAAAAATGATCAAAATAAAAAATTAACCTTGGCATAATACTATCGACTGAAGTACAGCACTTATTCAAATTTCACCAGTCTTTCAACTACTGTCTTTTTTTGCGGTTTCAGGATCCAATTCAGGATCTCACATTTTCGTCGCCTTGTCTCATTACTCCTCAAATCTATGATTTTTCCTTGGTTTTATTGTCTTTCATGACCTTTACAGTTTTTTTTTTTTTAAATTTTACTTTATTTTACTTTACAATACTGTATTGGTTTGCCATACATCAACATGAATCCACCACGGGTGTACACGTGTCCCAATCCTGAACCTCCCTCCCACCTCCCTCCCCATACAATCTCTCTGGGTCATCCCAGTGCACCTTTACAGTTTTGAAGAGTACTGGTCAGTTCTTTGTAGAATTTTCCTCAATTTGGACTTGTTTAATGTTTTCTTATAGTTAGATTGAGATTCTGCATTATCGAGAAAGACATTACAGGGGCGAGGTGTCTTTCTTGGTGCATCATATCAGAAGACATCTGATGTTAGAATGTCTTCATACTCATGATACTATATTTCATCCTTTGGCTAAGAGGGTGTCTGCCAGGATTTTATGCCACAAATTTATCAATTTTCCCTTTATAAGTACTAAATATATTGAGAGAGTTACTTTGAGACTATGTTAATGCCTTATTTCTGCTTAAACTTTTGCCAGCTTGTTCAGCATTTATCAGTATATATTGTTGGCAACAATATTACTGTGGTATTCTAATGGATATTTTCTATTTCCTCATTTCTTCTATATTTATTAATTGGAATTCTTCTGCAGGGAAAAGTTGCCATGTATCTTCTATTTATTTTTCTATTATTCATTTATATCAAAATTGGGCTCATTCTTAAGAAACTTTTTGCATTATAGTCAATACTGCTGCTGCTGCTGCTAAGTTGCCTCAGTCGTGTCCGACTCTGTGTGATGGCAGCCCACCAGGGTCCTCTGTCCCTGGGATTCTCCAGGCAAGAATACTGGAGTGGGTTGCCATTTCCTTCTCCATTGTGTGAAAGTGAAAAGTGAAAGTGAAGTCGCTCAGTCGTGTCTGACTCTTAGCGACCCCATGGACTGCAGCCCACCAGGCTCCTCCATTCGAGGAGTCCATGGGAGTTTCCAGGCAAGAGTACTGGAGTGGGGTGCCATTGCCTTCTCCCACAGTGAATACTATAGGTACCTATTTTGTTGCTCAGATTTAAACTTTGATCATTATGGTGAGTTCTTTCATGTCTTCTTAATGCTTCTTTTTTCCTTTCTTTCATTTTAGAACTATCTTAGTTCCTAGTACTATAAAATGTTCCCAAACCTGAAACCAGCCATTTTTCATGAGTTGATTTCCTTTTATTGGATAATGGTATTTAGAAACAAAGATCTAGTTGCAAGATATAATTTTTGAACCTTTGAAATTAACTCTGTTGAAATATGGCTTATATACACTATGATGATCCCATTTAAAATATCAAGTTCAATGAATTTTGACCAATAAAATATACTTTTTGTAACCATGACTCAAATCAATATTTAGAACATCTCCATCCCAAATACATCTGCCATTCTAATGCCCATCTCCCCACTTCCAGTCCCTAGACAACCACTTACCTGCTTCTGTCACTATAGATTAGTTTGCATGTTCTGGATTTTCGTTTAATTATGCAGTGTGTACTCCTTTACATCTGAATCTTCTCACTCAACTCAAGGGTTTTAGAATTCATAATTTTAGAAGAATGTAGCAGTAGGCTGTTTTTATTTTTATTTTTGCTGGGTATTGTTCTATTGTATAGATAGTCCACAATTTGTTTAATCATTCATTTATCAGTGGGTATTTGGGTTGTTCTTTATTACAAATAAAGATGCTGTGAATATTGGTTTACAAATCTAAGTGTGGACAGGTAACTTTATTTCTCTGGGGTAAATGTTCAGGCTAAAATTGCTTGGTCTTATGACAGATAATTTGTTTGACTCTTTAAAAACCTGTTAAAGTATTGTCCAACGTGATTGTGCCATTTTATGCTCCAACCAAAAATATACAAGAGTTCTGAAACAGTTGTTGCTTTTATACAAAGTATAGCCAGTCACATTTTATCCTGAAGTTGAGTTAACTTTGAGCACTTTATAAAGAAAAGCAATAAACAAGTAGATCGCTTACTTAATATAATTATTTATTGCACTATATTCAGGAGATTTAATATATGGATAGGTACCTGAAAAGAATGATTAGGAGGGGTTTTGTAAATTGTAGTTTTGTTTTTTTAATCCAGCTGACTCACATTCATATTCAGGCCTTTCTATCTTCACTCAAAATTAAGGTGTTGTATCCTAAGGTCATGGGTGAAAATATGAACCAAACACAAAAATTAGAATGACATATGACACATGTAATAGTATCTGATACTAACAAAGAACATTAGATTTTCTGCTTTTAAGAAACCTCTCACTACTATTTTCATTTATATCATAAAACGTACAACTTATGAGGTACAGTCCTATGGGATTGACAAACACTTCTAGTTAGACATCCATCACTGTCATGATGCAGAATAGTTCTGTTTCCCCCTGAATTGCCCAATGTTGTCTTCTTGTAGTCAACCCCTCATTTCACTCCTGATCCCTGACAATTATTGCTTTGCTTTCCACTCCTGTATTTTTTTTTCCTTTTTTTGGGGGGATGGGCTACACATTTCTTTTCCATGAAATTCCCTCTATATCCAGATGTAATTATTTAGATGTGATCATGTGCTCAGTCCTGACCAACTCTTTGTGACTCCAAGGACTATAGCCCACCAGGCTCCTCTGTCTGTGGGACTTTCCAGGCAAGAATACTGGAGTGTGTTACCATTTCCTTCTCCACTGGATCTTCTCGATCCAGGTTTCAAATCTGCATCTCTTGCATTGCAGGCAGATTCTTTACCACTGCACCACCTGGGAAGCCCCTAATTATTCAGATAAGTATTGGTAAATGTTTTATTTCCTAGGCTTTGGTTTTGAAACATTTAAAAATCATTATTTCTTAATACTTGACAAACTTCACTGGAATCATTTATGATGATTTACAATGTAAATTTACATTGTAAATTGTAAATTTATATTTACAATGATTATAATCATTTACAATGATTACAATCATTTAATTTGTAATTTGTAAAATTTGTACAATGTAAAATGTACATTGTAAAATGTAAATTTACATTTACAATGATTCCAAGCATTTACAATGATTCCAATCACTTACAATTTACAAGAACTCATTTGGAGAGTTATTTAAAATTTTTTTTCCTTTTATTATGCATGTATTCACCTTTCTGATAGTGCCTCTTGGCACAAATGTGCTTTAAATTATTTATTGAGTCTCATGAAACAAGCCCACAAAAGCTTGGCTTACCACATTTGTGAAGAAGTGAAACCTAGACCATCAAGGTCCATACTGTAATCATTTTCAGTTAGGTCCAAGGAGATGTGAAGGGCTTACCTGGTGGCTCAGTCGGTAAAGAATTCCCCTGCAATTCAGGAGACTTCCTGCAATGCAAGAGACATGGATTTGAACCCTGGGTCAGGAAGATCCCCTAGAGAAGGAAATGGCACCTCACTCCAGTATTCCTGCTTGGAGAATCCCATGGGCATAGGACAGAGGAGCCTGGTGGGCTACAGTCGGGTTGAAAAAGTCAGATACGACTTAGTGACTAGACGATCACTGCCACCAAGGAGATCTGAACTTTACTTTCCATGTGAAAAAAATCAAATAAAATAAAGGTCTCAAGTGTGCCAAATAATTCTGGGCTTTAAAAGAAATGTCTTTGGCATTATAAACTCTATAATTTTGGTAGTAGAGGAGAATCAAAATTATATGAAATGATGACTTTTCAATGGTAGGCTTTTACATGAAGGTGCCACAGAAATGCAAAAATATAAGCAGATCTCATGGCAGTATTTTGGAAATTATATATAAAGATAAAGTAAAACAAAACTAATTCATATCCAAATGTTAATTACTAGTACTGAGGCATTCACTATGATCAATCTAATTGTATACTTTGAACTTAACATAATAGACAGTATTTTAAAATAAAGACATTTAAATTTGATCAGTTCAGCAAAACTGAACTGATTTTTAAATTTAATATGATGACATATATAACAGAGATTCTGTTCTAAGAAATTATGCATATTAATTTAAACTTATAATTTACTTCTTTAATAGAAAGCAACACATGTTCAAGAGTCAATGTCTTTACCTACAAACATATTGGGAAATATTAAAATATACGTGTTCAGTTCAGTTCAGTTCAGTTGCTCAGTCGTGTCCGACTCTTTGCGACCCCATAAATCTCAGCACGCCAGGCCTCCCTGTCCATCACCAACTCCCGGAGTTCACTCAGATTCACGTCCATCGAGTCAGTGATGCCATCCGGCCATCTCATCCTCTGTCGTCCCCTTCTCCTCCTGCCCCCAATCCCTCCCAGCATCAGAGTCTTTTCCAATGAGGCAACTCTTCCCATGAGGTGGCCAAAGTACTGGAGCTTCAGCTTTAGCATCATTCCTTCCAAAGAACACCCAGGACTGATCTCCTTCAGAATGGACTGGTTGGATCTCCTTGCAGTCCAAGGGACTCTCAAGAGTCTTTTACAACACCACAGTTCAAAAGCATCAATTCTTCAACACTCAGCCTTCTTCATAGTCCAACTCTCACATCCATACATGACCACAGGAAAAACCATAGCCTTGACTAGATGAACCTTAGTCGGCAAAGTAATATCTCTGCTTTTGAATATGCTATCTAGGTTGGTCATAACTTTTCTTCCAAAAAAGATGTTATTAAAATAACACAATTTCTTTGGAAAAATAATAAAGTAAATGAAGGAAAAGGAAAGTTATGCTTAGATTATCAATGCATTGTCCTTATGGGAATTTCAACCAACATTCTGTACTATGGGATTCCAACAGAGGTCAATACCAGATTTGTGTAGATTTGAATTTCCAATACCTAAGTATTTGAGAATCCTGGTATCCTGTGATTCAAAATATCAATTATTTGAAACTTGAGAAAACAAGTTACTTTCTTGAAAAGGATGTCAATCAAGTGTCCAAGAGGAATGGCCAAAGGAAAATGAGCTTTGAAACATTCAGATGTGTAAAACTATAAAATAAAATTGCTGCTCTAGTGTTTTATTTACAATGAAGTATGAACAGGAGTAAAATTGTTGATTGCTTGCTGAAATGATAGACAGAATTATTAATGCAATTGTACAGAAATAAATTTCTGAGACTACATGGAAATAAAATCTCAGTTGAGAAACAATTGATTCAATGACTACTTAGAGAGGTGGCCTACATTTTTTCCCCATCTGTAGCCTCCATTTTCATGGGCAACACAATCCCACTGAATATGTGAGTGTTTCATGAAAAGAAGAAATGAGTTGAAGATTTGCTGAAAATTGTTGAAGTTAATAATGACAATGAAAGCTTTTTATTTTTAAGCTTTTTCTTCTGTCCATTTTTGCTTTAAATTTCCTAATAACCCATTCACCTCAAAGAATAACTTTGGTTGTTTAAAAGTGTATAGCCAGATATTTTCATGTCTAATTTGTTTTATCATTCACTCTATCTCTACCACTACTGTCTTACATTGTTGTCTGTTGCTAAGTAGTTGCAATTGATTATAATTTAAAAAAATTTCTACTTCCTTGTTTCCTTTGTTTTTTGTATAAATCCAGTATTGCACAAGCCCTGACTCAAATTAAAATTCTTGACACTCTCCTGGATGACCTTAGCCTAAAGTGATAATTCCTTTCAATAATTTTTTAGAGCAAACTTTATCCATGCATTTCAAGCAACATCTTTCCTAAGTTGCTCTGGATGGTTAAGTATTTTCTTGCTCAATTCTTATGTTCCATGGTGTCTTAGTGATGGATCCTGTCTATATCTCAATGATACCTGGAACATTGCCTTGGTATGGTAAATGCTATGCAAAAATTTTCAAGGTTCACTTACTATTTTCTTGAGTATACTTCACTGTGAATTTAATAATATGTTTGTCTACTTCACTGGGTATTTACACTGAAAATATTATACATGTCTATTTAAAATAATATTGTTTTATTTATAGCTCTCTAATTACTTCTCCAGTGAAGGAAAATAATTATATAGTAGTATTTATATTCTTGTCAAGGATGAAGAATACTTGTCTACTTTTCTGGAGAACATAATATTTCTTGTATCATGACCACATCTCCTTTTCCTCTTCTTTTTTTTTAATGAAGAAAAATTTTAGATGCTTGGGTCTAAATTAAATTATGGGTAAGATGTATGTCCAAAAGATATTATGAATATTAGGGATATCCTGAAAGTATTTTTAATGTTAAGAAAATTAAACTCCTGTAGGGATTATAAAAGTATACATAAAATAAGAGGAAAACTGAAATGAGGAAATTGAAGGTGATATGCTATTTTCAGTATATTTTGGATAAAAATTTAAAAAGGAAACACCTGAGATTTAGAACATTAAAAAAAAAACCCATTAAACTCCATGTTAGATCTTTAAAAAAAATGCTTGCCAGCAAAATAAGCTGTACCTGGGGCTGTACCTACTCAGATCAAACTTTTACAATGAATAGTTGGTAGAAGTGTGAAGGATATTTAAACTTATTGATGCAGTGAAAATGAAGTGACAGTGAAAGTTGCTCAGTCATGTATGACTCTTTGCGACCCCATGGACTATACAGTCCATTAAATTTTCTATGCCAGAATACTGGAGTGAGTAGCCTTTCCTGTCTCCAGGGGATCTTCCCAAACCAGGTTTTGAACCCAGGTCTCCTGCATTGTAGGCAGATTCTTTACCAGCTGAGCCACAAGGGAAGCCCCTGATGCAGTAAAGAGGAAAGGCGAAACTAAAACCAATCAGATATTTAAAGATCCAAGTCTAAGTTGTAGATATTCACGGCTTTCATGAGCATGGAAATAAAATGATAAGCATTCAAATAGAAAATAACTGCTCCTACATACCTATCATGTGTTCCAATGATTTTATCCTACCTCCATAGCTGCTGCCCTGGTCTCTTGTCTGCGGAGGTGATCAAGAGATGTTCAAGGAATGAGTAGAACTCTGTGACTTAAATGGGTTATGGGTTGAACCAATTCTATGCTCTTAATTAAGATAGGATGACAAGAGAAGTAAATCTCATAAAGAATTCTTTTTTTGAATATGTAAAATCTGATGCTCATATTAATGTGTCCAACCAACAGTTCAAAGTATGTATCTGAAATGTTATACAGAGTACCAGTTAACCCCAAAATATCAACCCTGAATATTCACTGGTAGGTCTGAGGCTGAAGCTGAAGCTCCAACACTTTGGCCACCTGCTGCAAAGAGTTGACTCATTAGAAAAGACCCTGATTCCAGGAAAGATGGAAGGCAAAAGGAGAAGGGGGCAAGAGAAGATGATATGGTTGGATAGCATCACTAACTCAATGGACAGGAGTTTGAGCAAACTCTGGGAACTAGGGAAGGACAGGGGAGCCTGGTGTACTACAGTCCATAGGGTTGCAAACAGTCAGATATGACTTAGCAACTGAAGAAGAACAATAACAGGTACATATATATTCCACTTTTCTTGTTGGTTTGTAAATAGCATCTTTATTTCATACTTGGTGGAAGTGGAGAAAAAACTTTTGAATCAAAATCATTTGATTTCTCTCTTCTATGTAAAAATTCATTTCTATATTCATAGTGTCTAGCTTTGTTTCAAGATGATCTTATATCAATCTTAAAGTTGATTTAATCTCTTCCCAGTGTGTAATATTTTAATGAAAACTAAAGAATATTGAAATTCTAATGAAATATATAATATAATTATTTTGTTTTTATATTATAAATCATAAGAATAGAAAGACCAGATTTAGATAGAAACTCTACATTTAACATTTTGAGGAACAGCTAAATTGTTTATCAACATGGCTAAACCATTTTACAGTCAAACCAGCAATGCATGAGGGCTTCAGTTTTTTCATATCTTTATTGTCTTTTTGTTATTAGACATCCTAATGGATGTGAAGTGTTATCATAGTTTTGTTTTTCTCTGGTAACTAAGGATATTTGACATATTTCATATATTTATTCATTCATATATAATTCCTGGAAAAATGTCTATACAGCTTGTTTGCCTATTGACCATCTTCTCACTGTGTCTTCCTCACATAGTGGAAATAGGAGGAGAGAGTCCTCTGGTGTTCCTTTTATGAAAACACTAATCCTGTTCACCCTTATAAGCTAATTACATTCCAAATCCCCTACCATGGTGGTTAGGATTTCAACATATATATTTTGGGTGGGACAAATTCAATCCATTGCACTATTTTTGCAATCCACTCATTGAATGTCTTGCACATTGGATTATTCTGTAGATACTTGGGAAACTTGTCTATTCTCACCTATTCATTCATTTATATCTGTATGGACTCTTGGAATAGTTTTTGATATTTGGGTTATAATCCAATATTACTTTATTTATCAATATTTTGTGGCTTGAATTCTTTCAGATTTGGTTGTTGGAAGCTATTTTAGTTGAGCCCTATATCCCTTTGATATAACTCCGTCGTTGTAGGAATCTTTTAAGCACTTCCTTACTTTTTGGTATTATAAGATACTTCTGGCTCATCCTTCATATCTTGTACCTGGTTTTAGAATCAGCCATTTATCTAAAGAATCCTAGTTCCTCATATTCAAAAATGTACTAGAAGCAAAGATATGGGCACTAGGAATACCCTTTGTTTCTGGGATGTAATTATTGATACTTCCAGGATCTCTTCACTGACAGAGCAAGGAAATATATGTCTATTCTAACCCAATATCTATAAATATTTCTATCTTACTACTAAAGTAAATGTGACTTCAGATTGATTTGTTCAACTCTAATCCATTACTGCTTAGATCATTATAACCTCCATCTGTTGCTTATCTATAAATTTCCACTCTAGCAATGAGAAGCTATCCCTTCACTTAATTTAATTTAACCCTGAAGGTATAGAGATTTTTGCATTGTTACCTTGTACCCTATGGAAGACAAATTTATTAACTAAGTGTAAAGCTTATGTACATTCCTTTAGCCTTTAGTCTTTTAGACTATTAATTTCCTTAGTTAATTATGCTAATACCCTATTTCCCATCCTGTTCAGTGAAGTTATGTTACACATTTTTAATAGTATTAGATTGTATTTGTAGTTTCTGCATTCCATTGATGGATTTTCCTAACCTCTGAAATAACTTTTAAAATTTGTATGTATTAAAATTTATTCCTCATGTTGTACAGTTAAATGGGTTTTGACAAATGTAGTGTTTTGTATTCACAGTTAAAGTATCATGTATATCCAATTATGTATTGATGAACATACTCGGCTGCTCTAACTTGGTGTGATTATGAGTAAGACTGATAGGAACTTTCACATCAAGTGAAAATGTCACGTTTTCACCAATTGACACCAGTGTCACATTGGTGTGGACATCAGTTTTCAAATGAATTGGGTAAGTATTTTTTAATGTGATTGCTTGATTATATGACGAGACTATGCTTAGTTTCATGAGAAAATGCCCCAATCCCTTCCCAAGTGGTTGTACCATCTTGCATTCCCAGCAGTAGTGAATGAGTGCTCCTAAGGTTCAATATGCATATCTTTGCTTTCTCTTTCCACCAAGTAGGACTCAATAAATTGAGTAAAAAAGATCTGCCCTCATCATTGTGGGTGGGCACCATCCAATTTGTTGAGATCCTGAATAGGACAAGAAGGAGATAGGATACATTTTCACTCTTTCTTCATGAACTGGGACGTTCAGATTCTCCTGCGTTTGGACATCAAAACTCTTGGTTCTCAGGCTGTCGGACTTCAGGACTTATACCAGCAGGCCCCTGGTTCTTAGACCTTAGTTCTCAGAATGAATTATGCATCTAGATTTTCTGGTTCCTCAACTTGCAGATGCCACATCCTGGCATATCTCAACCTCCATAATCACCATGAGTCAATTTCCATAATAAATCTCCCTCTCTCTCTCCTTTCTCTCTTTTATTGGTTCTATTTCTCTGAAGAACCCTGACTAGTATACATAGTGTTTCTTGTCAGAAAACTAAAACCCGTCAACTCTTCTAATACATACACAACTAGTGAATCATTTCTGGAAACATCTGGAAAGTTTTTCTTAGAGAATTAAGATTAATGCCTAAGTGGTATACTCTATATCTTTACCTCTTTTTATCTACGTAGTTAACTGTAAACTTATAACAGTAGAAATCTGATGACAAAAATAGATTATTACCGCTGTTTTTTCTTTCACCAATGCCTCTTGGTGATAGTGGTGGGGACCTGACCTCATGCTCACAAATGTACACAAGATCAAGAATGCAGATATTTGGTGTAGGTAGATTAATTTATGCTTTGGAAGGTTTGGAATTATATCCCGGTTAATAATGAGTTGAGACAAAATTTCAGGGAAGAACCCAAATCTCTATATTTGGCAGTTCCTTTAACAGCTGAAGTAAACACCTCTGATCTCGGGGCTTTTCTTATTCAATGTGGGAGATGTGCCAGGGTAGTTCATGTCCACAGAAGGGAAATTAAGAGACTTGCTTCAGCAAAAGCCTATTTTGGTCTGTTTCTGGAAAAAAAAAATGTACCTACACATTTCAAACTGCTATAGCCAAAGGATTTGCTGACTCCTTTCTGGTCAGGCTTCACAGCAAACCAATCACCCAGAATGTGACACCCAAGGTACCTCCAGTGCAATAGATGAAGACTGCCTGATAGGAGCCATTTTTATTGACCTCTCTAAGGCATTTGCTTTAGCAGGCCATAAATTACCCCTGCAAAACTTCAAAAATGTGGGGCCTTGTAGAGACTGCATAAAGTGCTTTGCATTAACTTGAAGAATAGTACAGGAAAGAAAGCCCCATGAGCATAGATTCAAGGGAATTACAAATGGGACGCCTGAGGGCATATTTTATTTTCTCTTCTTGACGATTATCTTACAGTCTAATGTGTTTTCTCCCTTGCGCACATGTATGCTGATGATATAGTATGGTTTTCCAGAACAACACAGATGCCCCAGGGTAGCCCCCACAGCTTGCACTCCAACTTACTGAGCTGTTTTTCCTCCAGAAAGTTGATTCAAATGAAACTTGATGCCAAAATCTCAGACTTCCCTTTCACTTCAAGGTTTCATAAATTTAGCATCTCATTAATGATTAACAACTAGGTAACATTTCAGAATAGGCTGAGTAAGCTTCATTTCTGGATTATGACTTAGCCTTGCTTTGGATTTTTAAAAAGCACAATTTTCTGTCTTTTCAATGCCTGTAAAAATGGCTAGATGGGAAAGGGTGCTCTCAATTAACTGTGATCACAATAGCTTTTTTGGAGCGGGGTGCGGTGGTAGGCGGGTAGAGAAGGAATTGGCTTTATGCCAGCCTAGATATTTCTTGGGCAATTGCTGTCCCAGTGCACCTGGCTTGACAGGTGTCTAAGCATCTCTCAGAGACTCTTAGGAGCTTGCATTATCCAGCAGCTGCGGAAGCTGATAAAGCCATCGTGAAGTGAAAATCTAGGATCCTCACAGGCAGAACACGTTTCTAACCTCAATGGCAGGCAAGAGCCTGCTGGTGCGTCCTCCCAAGCCAGAAGGTGAGGATTGAGAAATGTATTCAGACCAAAATGTGCACTTGCGAATTTTGTCTGTGATCATTACTTTAATTGTCATAAAGTATAAATGGTGTAATTTGGTACTCAGAGGGGCAGCTGAGATTGTCATACTTCATAGAAGGAAAGTAAAACCTAGCAATTCAGAATCATGGAATGATGCCTGGAACAGTTCATTAAGATAGTGTAACTTTATTTTTTTAAGTAGGAAAGCTGAGGCTCAAAAAACTTACATAACTTCTTGAGGTCATAGGGCTATTTTTAAATAACAAATTTGGTGTCAGGGAGATGGGATTATAATATAAGAATACAAACTATCTAATAAAAACTATATCTAATAAAATACAAGATAAGGTAAGAAATGAGACAAAATTTAAACCTATTTGGAAAAGTAATAGTGCTTTGTCAATTGTCAAATTTTTGGTTCTCTTTTGAAAATTGAGTTGACTGTTAACATTAAAACAAACCATCTTCATTATACTGATTTAAATGTCCTATAGTAAATAAATGTGATTTTTTTAACTGAAATTCAGAACTGCCTGCTGATTTGTGTCAAATTTATCAAGCCCTACTCAATTTTAAGGCTGAAATCAATGGTAACAGAGATATTGTGTGTGTGTGTTTTAAAAATCTGAATTGCTCATTGATAGTACTTCCTGTTTTTCAAGTGAGGCCAACCTCTCTTGAAAAACAAGAGACAAAATGCCAAGTGTTAGAATGAAAGATCCCTGTGGGAGATGTGTCTTTGCCTCTCTCTACTTCACCTACCCCTTGGTTTTTTGCCTTCTCTCTTGGTTTTCCATCCTATGATGCTGGCTCTCCTTTCCTTCAAATCCAACCGCCATTCTGGCTGTTTCTCAAATACTTCTTGTACTTTATTCTCTCTATGTATTGGTTGAAAATATTCCATTTGTCAGGAGTTCCTTCTTATTTGTAGGCTCTTATGGAAATCCTTCCCATTCATTAAGATTCAGTTTTTCTGTTTGAAAGTTTTCACAATCATGCTACACGGCAAAGTGTTCTTTGTCATTTAAATCTTCAGTTATTTATTTGCATCAATCATGATGTGGTTTCCTATGCCTTATAGCTTCTACTAGATTGTGTTGAAGAATGGAGATGGGGATATATATTTTTAACTCATGCAAAATGTTCAGAAGAACTTTACACATTGTAGCCACTCAAAACTCCATTGAAAAGTAAATGACATTGATTTGACATGACAGTGTTATCAAATTCAGACTCTAAAGACAGTAGTGTTTCCTGACTTTGAATGTTAAAAGCCTATGCAAAAGGCACATCCACTTCTATATTGTCACATTCTATAGAGATATGTATTTGATCTTTCATTATCATATTTTTAAAAAAATAGATATAACAAGTAAATGCTATTTTCCATAATGGCAAGCAAAAAACAAACGGCATTGTCAGGATATGATTTAATAGATGATATCTCTAGCTATAATTGCTGCTTTATATTGTGAATATCGATTTGAAGAAAACTGTTGTTAACGTCAGTTAAAATACATGGCAGTATCTAGAAAATCATAATGTTGAGCAATTAAGCCCTTAGAAGAGTCTAACTTTATAGTTTCAAACTATATTTTTGTTGTTACTAGGTTAGGAAGCAGTGCAAAGACTATATTCTTCCCTGAAGTAAATGGGATATTGAGAAAAATTTGGCAGCTTCAATTTGTCTTGTGAAATTTCAGTGACGGCTAAGAGTTTTGATTTTGATGGGTGAGATGTTCTTGTAACTTCCTTTGAAATGTATCCAAAATGTTTTTTAGTAATCTTGGCATTTGCTGAAACTTTATATGTCTTGTGTGTATTTGTGTGAGTGTGTGTTTAACTTCCTTGGGATTATATTGGTTAGCTTATACTCTTGGATAACGTTGTTTGTTTCCAAAAGACACCACGTGGTTAAATGGGGATTTGGGGGTTGAATCTGTACAAATGTAATACAGCAAAGCTTAATTAGTTCCCCTAACAATTGAGCCACTGCCTTGAATCTATTTACAGATTGCTCCATTCAAAAAACCATGGACAAATATATCCTACATTGTGTTGTATACACTGTGAGTTCTGAGTAAAATACTTGACAGAGGGATATATAAAAATGAAAATAACTAGCATTCATTCTTACAATGACCCTACAAAGTAGTTATATGAATCCACAGATCCAAAGTGATAAGTTCTATGGGAATATAGCCTTGTTGGACTCCTAATAAAGAGTAAAATATATTTCTGAATAGATGCTTTTCTTGCAATTCTCAATCTAATCAGAGTTTGAAATTGTTTCTTAGAATGTGCTGGTTGCACTTGGTTTGGAAATTAGGACGGGTAGGTGTATGGTGTAATTTTATATGTATAGCTGCACTCTTGGATCAACACCGTGGAGGAAGACGTGTGGAAGAGGGTAGAGGGTAAAAGGTAAGAGTTGAGAGCTGGGATCTTTATTCTTAAGGGTGTAAAATTTTCATGGAAGTCCTCTACTTTAACGAATTACCTATGTCGGTATTACAAACGGAATAGTGAACAGTTTTCCATTATGCATCATATGTTAGCTCTCTATATTCCTTGCCAAGACTCTTAATCAGTCAATATCTTATTATTGATATTCTATCTTATCTGTTATTTGAACATTGTTAATCTGTAAGCAACAGTTAGAACTGGACATGGAACAACAGACTGGTTCCAAATAGGAAAAGGAGTACATCAAGGCTGTCTATTGTCACCCTGCTTATTTAACTTCTATGCAGAGTACATTATGAGAAACGCTGGGCTGGAAAAAGGACAAGCTGGAATCAAGATTGCAGGCGAAATATCAATAACCTCAGATAGGAAGATGACATCACCCTTCTGGCAGAAAATAAAGAGGAACTAAAAACCCTCTTGATGAAAGTGAAAGAGGAGAGTGAAAAAGTTGGCTTAAAGCTCAACATTCAGAAAACTAAGATCATGGCATCTGTTCCCATCACTTCATGGGAAATAGATGGGGAAACAGTAGAAACAGTGTCAGACTTTATTTTTTTGGGCTCCAAAATCACTGCAGATGGTGATTACAGCCATGAAGTTAAGAGATGCTTACTCCTTGGAAGAAAAGTTATGACCAAACTAGATAACATATTGAAAAGCAGAGACATTACTTTGCCAACAGAGGTCCATCTAGTCAAGGCTATGGTTTTTCCAGCGGTCATGTATGGATGTGAGAGTTGGACTGTGAAGAAAGCTTAGCGCCAAAGAATTGGCGTTTTTGAATTATGGTGTTGGAGAAGACTCTTGAGAGTTCCTTAGACTGCAAGGAGATCCAACCAGTCCATTCTGAAGGAGATCAGCCCTGGGTGTTCTTTGGAGGGAATGATGCTAAAGCTGAAGCTCCAGTACTTTGACCACCTCATGCAAAGAGTTGACTCACTGGAAAAGACTCTGAGATATGGGAGGGATTCGGGGCAGGAGGAAAAGGGGATGGCAGAGGATGAGATGGCTGGATGGCATCACCGACTCGATGGATGTGGGTTTGAGTGAACTCCAGGAGTTGGTGATGGACAGGGAGGCCTGGCGTGCTGCAATTCATGGGGTCACAAAGAGTCGGACACGACTGAGTGACTGAACTGAACTGAACTGAACTGAATCTTTATGTTTTCATAACATTTTTCTCACCTAAAAACTGAGTTAACAATCTGCAAAAGCTATGAAATACATAAAGAAAAAGTGATATTCCATTATGTACTTGTGATATGTGTGATATGACCTATCACATGGGAACTCATATCCCCAAAACTTCATATGTTGAAGTTCTCCAGTACTTCTGAATGAATTTTATTTGGGGATAGGGTTTTTACAGAAGTAAACAAGATAAAATGATCTCATTAGTGTTGGCCCTAATTCAGTATGACAGGTGTCCTTATAAAAAGGGGAAAAATGTGTGAACATAAAGACAGCCATCTACAAACGAAGGAGACAGAACCTGAACAGATCCTTCCCTCACAGTCCTCAGAAGAAGCCAACCTTATGTACATCTTGATTTCTGACTTCTCAGTCTCAAACTCTGAGAAACTACATTTATGCTTTTAAGCCACTCAGTTTGTGGTACTTTTTACAGTATCTTTGTAAATGAATACACACGGTATTAATAATTTTGGTGTAGTTATTTGAGTCTATTAATTTATATATCCTATAAATACAGATGCATTCATATACTTTTATATCTGGCTAACAGTATTAACATTGCTTGTTAAGTATTTTGTTGTCATTCAAATAACATTTCATTTTATGATTTTCATAGAGTCTATGGTAGAGTTAATGCTAGAACTATTTAAGTACCACCAACCTTCTTGATTCCTAGCTCTGGGATGGAAGTAAACTCTACCTAAGAAAGTTTTTCTGGGGCTCATTCCTACTTCATACCAATAACCTCATAACCATGTCCACCCTATCCTGACACCTTTAAACCATATCTCTTAGGTTATCCAGCTTCCAGGCTGGCTTCACAGAAGTGCAGCCTCTGCACTCGCTCAGGGCCCCACTCTTTCTAAGCATCCTTCTTGCTCAGGGGCCCACTCTTTCTAAAGATCCTTCTAGAGCTCTATGCTTGGTTTAGTGCTCCGCTGTCTCTGTCTTAAAATCCTTAATAATTTCTGAACAAAGGAACCTTTATTTTCACTTTGCATGGGGAAGCACAAATTATATAGCTAATGCTGTCCAGTTCCCCCTCCTTGTATAAGAGCACCCACAGTGCTCTACTTACTGTGGAATTCTCCAGTTCCACCTAGCTATTCTTCATTATTACTGGCTTCTCGGAGCCTTCCAGGGTTTCCTTCTTTAGCAAGGGCTTCACACGTTCCTGTATGGGCTGATTTACTTTGGATAATTTTTCTGCCCCACTATCAGCATCTTCCTTAGTGACTTATTCTAGTTATCAGACTAATTTCATAAACTGCTATCAAGGATAAGAGCCTCATTTTTAATCTAGCTGTCATGATAGGAGACACAGACATAATATATGGTTAATAAAATTTGGAGAAGTAGGCAATAGCTCATCTTTACACCCACTACACTGAGAATGGGTTTATTTTGACATTTTGATAATAGAAAACGAAAGAGTATTGTAAATTGGATATGCAGGCTACGCCTGCTAGGATGTTTCCAGCTATGAGTTCAGAAAATCCAACTAAAAGTGGCACATTTACTCACTTTCTATTACTCACAAAAATTAGGCCATTTAAATTCTTACATGATAATAAAACTGGAGGTAAGCAGTATCCATGTCTGGTTAAGTTCAGTAGCTGAAGAACCTCATCAGGGACTCTGGTGCCAGGAAGGTTTCTACTCTGTTTTGTCCAAAATGTCAATGAACTTCCCTTCATAGCTATAGGATAACAGTAACACTTCCAAGCATCAGACACAGATTTGACAACTCATGTTTCAGAAGAGAAGATTTTTCCCCTTATACATCTTTTTATTTTTTAATTTATTTTTAATTGGAGGATGATTACTTTACAATATTATGTTGGTTTCTGCCATACATCAACATGAATTAGCCATAGGTATGCATATGCCTCCTCCCTCTTGAACCTCCCTCCCACCTCCCCCACCATCCCAGCCCTCTAGGTTGTCACAGAGCACTAGTTTGAGCTGCCTGCGCCATACAGCAAATTCCTACTAGCTATCTATTTCACATGTGGTAATGTATGTGTTTCCACACTACTCTCTCAGTTTGCCCACCCTTTCCTTCCACCACTGTGTCCACAAGACTGTTCTCTATGTTGGCGTCCTTATTGCTGGCCTGCAAATAGGTTCATCAGTACCATCTTTCAGTATCAGATTCCATATATATTCGTTAATGTACATCTCCTTTGTAAACCAGCGATCTTTCCCCAAAAGTCTTGCAGCTATGGTAACAACTCAACTACTCACAATTAAGGTAAATTCAGTACAGTTCAGTTCAGTCACTCAGTCATGTCTGACTCTTTGCGACCCCATGAATCTCAGCATACCAGGCCTCCCTGTCCATCACCAACTCCCGGAGTTCACTCAGACTCACATACATTGAGTCAGTGATGCCATCCAGCCATCTCATCCTCTGTCGTCCCCTTCTCCTCCTGCCCCCAATCCCTCCCAGCATCAGAGTCTTTTCCAATGAGTCACTCTTCACATGAGGTGGCCAAAGTATTGGAATTTCAGCCTTAGCATCATTCCCTCCAAAGAAATCCCAGGGCTGATCTTCAGAATGGACTGGTTGGATCTCCTTGCAGTCCAAGGGACTCTCAAGAGTCTTTTCCAACACCACAGTTCAAAAGCATCAATTCTTCTGTGCTCACCTTTCTTCACAGTCCAACTCTCACATCCATACATGACCACAGGAAAAACCATAGCCTTGACTAGATGGACCTTAGTTGGTAAAGTACTCTCTCCGCTTTTGAATATGCTATCTAGATTGGTCATAACTTTTCTTCCAAGGAGTAAGCGTCTTTTATTTACTTATTAAAAAATTTTTTTTTATTTTTTTATTTTTTTAATTTTAAAAACTTTAATTCTTACATGCGTTCCCAAACATGAACCCCCCTCCCACCTCCCTCCCCATAACATCTCTCTGGGTCATCCCCATACACCAGCCCCAAGCATGCTGTATCCTGCATCAGACATAGACTGGCGATTCGATTCTTACATGATAGTATACATGTTAGAATGCCATTCTCCCAAATCATCCCACCCTCTCCCTCTCCCTCTGAGTCCAAAAGTCCGTTATACACATCTGTGTCTCTTTCCCTGTCTTGCATACAGGGTCATCATTGCCATCTTTCTAAATTCCATATATATGTGTTAGTATACTGTATTGGTGTTTTTCTTTCTGGCTTACTTCACTCTGTATAATTGGCTCCAGTTTCATCCATCTCATCAGAACTGATTCAAATGAATTCTTTTTAACGGCTGAGTAATACTCCATTGTGTAAATGTACCACAGCTTTCTTATCCACTCATCTGCTGATGGACATCTAGGTTGTTTCCATGTCCTGGCTATTATAAACAGTGCTGCAATGAACATTGGGGTACATGTGTCTCTTTCAATTCTGGTTTCCTCGGTGTGTATGCCCAGCAGTGGGATTGCTGGGTCATAAGGTAGTTCTATTTGCAATTTTTTATGGCTGCAATCACCATCTGCAGTGATTTTGGAGCCCAAAAAAATAAAGTCTGACACTGTTTCCACTGTTTCCCCATCTATTTCCCATGATGGGACCAGATGCCATGATCTTCGTTTTCTGAATGTTGAGCTTTAAGCCAACTTTTTCACTCACCTCTTTCACTTTCATCAAGAGGCCTTTTAGTTCCTCTTCATTTTCTGCCATAAGGGTGGTATCATCTACATATCTGAGGTTATTGATATTTCTCCCAACAATCTTGATTCCAGCTAGCGCTTCTTCCAGCCCAGCATTTCTCATGATGTACTCTGCGTATAAGTTAAATAAGCAGGGTGACACAGACAGCCTTGATGTACTCCTTTTCCTATTTGGAACCAGTCTGTTGTTCCATGTCCAGTTCTAACTGTTGCTTCCTGACCTGCATATAGATTTCTCAAGAGGCAGGTCAGGTGGTCTGGTATTCCAAACTCTTTCAGAATTTTCTACAGCTTATTGTGATCCACACAGTCAAAGGCTTTGGCATAGTCAATAAAGCAGAAATAGATCTTTTTCTGGAACTCCCTTGCTTTTTTGATGATCGAGCAGATGTTGGCAATTTGATCTCTGGTTCCTCTGCCTTTTCTAAAAACAGCTTGAACATCTGGAAGTTCATGGTTCATGTATTGCTGAAGCCTGGCTTGGAGAATTTTGAGCATTACTTTACTAGCGTGTGAGATGAGTGCAATTGTGTGGTAGTTTGAGCATTCTTTGGCATTGCCTTTCTTTGGGACTGGAATGAAAACTGCCCTTTTCCAGTCCTGTGGCCACTGCTGAGTTTTCCAAATTTGCTGGCATATTGAGTGCAGCACTTTCACAGCATCATCTTTCAGGATTTGAAATACCTCCACTGGAATTCCATCACCTCCACTAGCTTTGTTCGTAGTTATTAAGTCACCACAATTGACACAGACCAATCAAATACTCACCTTGGGTCTTGGGAGTTAGGGGTTCTTCAATTCTACTAGGATTGTAGATACTTTATAATAAGAGAGGATTTGTGTCTGTTAGGGAGAGAATTGGGAATGGCTGTTGATTAGGCAATAATGTATATCTATTAATATATTTGTATCAATATCTCTGTATCCATCTCCATAAGGTGTTTTCCCCCACATAATATGACTCAATTCTTTTAGAACTGGCATGGTGAATTAGAGTATACAGTCTTGTAATCATGTAGTAAACAAGCAGCTGGCAATATTTGGGATGTCCATACTTATTTCTGTATGTAATTCCTATCCTGAGGCACTACTAAAGTACTGGGTAATGATTGCTGAATGACCATTCATCCAAAGGAACAAATAATATGTGAATCTGCCTGGGGACTCAACCAGCTAAAATTGACTGGAGTCATGCAATATGCATCAAGCTTGGTCAAGAGAGGAAGTTGGTCATAAGCTCAGGCAGAGTGTAACTGGCTCAGGACAGAAGAATGGATGAGACTAGGTCACCGTATAGGATCTGGATAACATCCCTAACTCAGCTGATGCTTTTTTCATTCTTAGTCAGTGTACATTATTTGATAGATACTTCCTTTGTTGCCATAATGTAGCAGTCCCACTGGTGATATAACAAGATGATTCTACAATAAAAATAAAAAAATAATACCAAAGGAAAAATAAACGGGAATGGTGAGAGTGGAAAAAACTTCAGGTGCCAGGAATTCATTTGCTCAGCCTGTGTTTTAATGCAAGCACTGGGATACATTACGACCCCCTGGTGGCAGAGAGCTGGGTCATCCATGCTAGCTGACAGAATGTGAGAACTACAAGACACTTTAATTAAAGTCAGAAGCAAAATTTATAGTCAGGAACTTATGAAAATTGGGATGACAAAAACCCTCCTATTTCTCTTTCAACTGAGCTCTCTCTTTTTCAGAACCACAGGGTAGCAACAAAGAGTATTAGTAAAAAGAAAAATGTCTAATTGTAATAAATTCATGATATTCTAAGATTAATATATTCCTGCAGTAGGTAATGAATACTTTATAGGGGAGTATTCCTGGTCTGTAGTCGGTGAAATAGGTTAAAATATATTAGGCCTGTGAGTCAGGTGTCTGGAAAATGCCCTGTTTTCTTTTGTAACTCTAATAACTAGATTGCAGAGACTTTTTTGGTTCTAACTCTTGTTCTATATTTTTGGGTCAACTAGCTAATTGGGCAAGCATCATTAAAGCAGAAGGCATAGAGCGGAAGGAACAGAGATGTTGAAGCTTGGCATAAGTTCTGCCAAGATGGTAGAGTTCAGAATGTAGAGTAGGGAGGGGAAGACATTGCCCATCTCTAAATCTAGCATTTTCTAGGATCTTCACTGATGAATGACAAGTTACCCACCAACTATTTTACTTATGATTCTTTGAAAGATTATATGCCTATGATATCTATCAATACAATTAAATATTACTACATGTATCAAAGATTGCTGTAGGTTCTGGTTTTGAGGTAAACTGCTGCCAGCTAATAATTTAGTTCCAATATCACTTATGCCATCTGTAAACATTTATTAATATTTTTAGCTTTCTGTTCTATTACACTATTTTCCACTTCTATCATCTTTGAGTGCATTGATCATATCTTAATCTTGTATTCATTGCTTCCTTCACATATTCCACCTTATTTCAGAAAAGACTTAAGAAACTAAAATAATAACTTTATGTATTCCAAAGACAATGACTTCCCTCTTATGACTTAGATGTGTGATTCAATAAAAACATAAAATATGTCACAGCCCTTATTAGAATTTTACCAGGCTCATTTCATTTTTAGACTGTGTACCTTCTAAATTTTTACTATTAATGTTTACAAAGGATCAGTCAAAATTCAAAAGGGTCATAGAATGCTCACACACTTTAGGGAAGAGTCTCCCTGAAATTAGAAGAGATTTGAAAACTTCAAAATGAGACTGTACATCTTCCACATGATGGGAAAGCCAAGATGGGCTGCAATGGTGGGAGTTCTTTGTACCTGCTTCTCCTTATGCTCTCATTACACCACATCGCAATTGTCTGTTCATATAACTGACTTTCTCCCTGTGGTGTGAGCTGAGGGGGAGAGCCCATGTGTTAATTTTATCAGAAGTCCAAATCACAGAATCACTGTGCCTGTCATAGAATTGCTGTTTAATAAACTCACATTGAATAAATAAGGGAGAGATGAGAGACCATTGCTTCTTTTGGTCCCCAGGAAGAGAAGCATTCTGCTGAAAGTCGTCTCCTTCCATGTAGATTCACAGTCTGAAGCTATAGGCTGATGAGATGGTGATTAAAATAGTCTCTGCCTAGAGGATTTCCTAGGAGAAGGCAATGGCACCCCACTCCAGTACTCTTGCCTGGAAAATCCCATAGACAGAGGAGCCTGGTAGGCTGCAGTCCATGGGATCGCACAGAGTCGGACAGGACTGAGCGACTTCACTTTCACTTTTCCTTTCATGCATTGGAGAAGGAAATGGCAACCCACTCCAGTGTTCTGGCCTGGAGAATCCCAGGGACGGGGGAGCCTAGTGGGCTGCCGTCTATGGGGTCGCACAGAGTCCGACATGACTGAAGCGACTTAGCAGCAGCAGCAGCGGCGGCAGAGGATTTCCTGCTGCAGTGAAAAGAGACTCATGGCAGTGATCCATGAGCCACAGCAAGAACACCTGGGTAGTTATCCCATTGACTTTCTGTCCAAAGAAGATGCTCGACTGGGAATAAAAGCAAGACTTGGTTCTACTTCATCACTTGCAATCCAGGACCTCTGAGTGCACTGTAACAACTGTAACAGACAGCAGCTCTTTTGTTGAACTCTGTCCTGAATGCTCTGATAGCATTTACGTTGCCACCCAGAATTTTAATCTGACGCTGTTCTCATAGCGAAAATCCTTCAGGTAAAGGGCCTAATTAAATATACATGGGTTTTCCTTTTGCCAAAGGACAGCCAAATACCACTTCCTTCACATTTGCTTAAGGACAACAGTATTTCAGTTCAAAAAGAAATGAATTTTGTTCTGAAATATAATATGGCACCTATGAAATCATAGAAGATGTAATTTAAGGAAAACCAGCTCAGTATTATAACAGGATTTTCTTATCAAGCTCCCTCCAGATGCTGCAGCTGTCACTTAGGCTATGCCAATGTCTGGTGTCATGCCAGTTTGATGCAAGTTGGTTCCACTTGTCACCCTTTCAATTTCCCACCTGGCCTCAATTTTAAAGGGCATATTAGCATTATCATAGCAATCTTAAAGATGTGTCTTTCCTTGACTTTAAGTCTGTTTTGTTTCTAAGTCACAAGGTAAAATGAAATACCACTGAGATAAAAAGGATTCTATTGTCTATCTATGACATGGAATGCTCTAATCTCTGACCAAAGAAATTGAAGGTTTTCCAAAAGGTTGTTCTATGAGACACACTGCAGCATAGCATCAAAGAGAATAAGAGGTGCTGTAGATCACACTGGTTTAAATAACAGGTAGGGGGGTGCTTTCACTTACCCATTTTGGAAAACTTCATTGCTATTGTGTGAACAGAAATAGTTTCATTGGAAGTCTTTCAAAGAGTTCAGAACTGTGTGACAAAGTAGAGAAATCCCAGAGCAGAAATTCACTGTAAATTAAATTATTGAACAGCAAAATGACTTGTTTGCCAATTATTAATGGCAGATCTCAAGGTTGCCTAAAATACAGATGTTTGCTTCAGCATCTCAGCTGCCTTCTGTTTAGATGTTGTATGAATGCCTTAAAATTGTACTATTAAACTTGAAGATTGAGATCGAGATGGTTGCTTTAAGATGAATGAAATCGCACTGTTAGTTGTTAATAGCTTATTGTTTCACACTTTCTGCCATCACTAAGGAATCTATGTATGATACAAATGCAGAGACTGTCGAGAGTTTTCAGGTTTTTGGCACGTATCATTTTTGTTGTCTCTGTCATCTCAGATACTCAGAGCTTAACTTTGTTCAGCCACAAAATGGGGTACTGATATCTAACTTATTGGGTTGCTATGAACGCATAGAATAGGTAAGCCTTAGCAGGGTAGTGGGAATGCAGTCAGTAGTCCGCAGTAACTGGACTCTCTCAAGCGCAACTATGCATGCATGCACACGTGTGCATGCGCACACACACACATACGTGCACATATATACCTTTATGAAAATCTGAAGGAGGAAACCTTATCTGCAACTGGCAGCAGTGGTCTGGCTAATTTTGAAAGTTAATCTAAATTCATTTAAAAATCATTGGAATCTTGGATTGCATTATACAGAAATAGCAAACCATTGCCCTGAGGGAAGAAATAGTCTGGCTGTGTGATTTTCCCTGAAACATAATCAAAATGAAGTTTCAGGGCTGGTATACCTTCAGGTATGTGAATCCTCAGTCCAGCCTTGGAACAAAATAGAGTCTTGATCCCCAGGGTCTGTAATGGTCTACTTCCTTCATGAGGTCCCACAACAAAAAGGAGCACCACCATCTCAAAGGGATGGAACAAGGCAAAGGAAGATTGGGATAGACTGTGAAAGAATTGTTTTTACATATTAAAGAGTGAGTTAGTGTGGAGTCATTCAATTACTTTCACACAATCCACTCATGCATTCATATCTATGTTCAAAATAAAAGATGCCTTAGCTGTACCACAGAAGCACTGCACTAACGGGAAATTACTACACAGAAGAAGTACATAAAACATTTAGGATACTGTTTTGTTGATGTGTGTTTATCACACTCTACATAGAAAATTAGCAGAGGGTAGTGATTAAAGACTTTGTTCCTGAATCTTGGGTCTGAATCCTGGTTCTACTAACTGTGAGGCCCCAGGCAAGTTTCGTAATGTCTCTGTTGTGGCTCCATTTCTTCTTGTATAAAGCATTAGGAGCTATACCACAGGATTGTTATAAGGACTAAGTAAATCCATAGACAGAAATTTCTTGGAATTGTGCTTGGCATATTGTATATATCTATCTATTACTATAAATTATACAAGGGCATAAACTAGGAAGTTCAGATGATTAATGACTTGTCTTGATGGATAGGTGGGTAGTTTATGACTTACACTGGTGGGACAAAAATCTAAATTCCTTGAGCTTCTTTACACATTGTACTTAACCCTTTTCTGTTTGAAGTTTGCAATCTTTGTATAAATCATATGATGTTATAGATGAATAAAACTTCAGATTACAAACCATGGCAATCATAATGTTGTGAGTTCATTGGAAATATAAAGGGAAAATCACTTAACCAACCTCCCCAACTCCCCCACACCCCACCAGGTCTTTGTTTGATAATGCTGGCCCCATGGAACTGTTGGGAGGAGTAACTGGGATACTGTATTTGAAAGTGTTTAAGAGATAAGGGGCAAATTTACCTTACTGGAATTTGAAGGTGACCTTATGACAAGGGAAGGCAAGGCAAAATGCTTGGATTACAACTTCGAGTGGCTTCCCTGCTGGCTCAGTGGTAAAGAATCTGCCTGCCAATGAAGGAGATGATCCCTGATCTGAGACGATCCCACATGCAGCAGAGAAAGTAAGCCTGTGAGCCCCAATTACTGAACCTATGCTCTAGAGTCTAGGAGCTGCAACTACTGAGTCTAGGCACTGCATCTACTGAAGTTTGTGGACCCCAGAGCTTGTGCTCCCCAAGGGAAGCCTCAGCAAAGAGAAGATTGTGTACCAAAACTAGAGAGTAGCCTCCACTCGCTGCAAATAGAAAAGAGCTGCACAGCAACCAAGACCCAGTGCAGCCAAAATAAATAAATAAACATAAAAATTTAAAAAAAAGAATCAGCATCACACTGTCTTTAAAAGAAAAAACAACTTTGAAACAAATGCACTTTTCTAATACAGTAATCGCAAATCATTGCTCCATGTGGGGAAGTTATGTTCCGTTCAGTTTAGGGTCATAGGTCTTTTTTTCACACTGGGTGTGATTTTGTCAATATGAGCAGTCCTGGAGTTGGAATACATCTGTACCAATTTTGATTCTCCCTCTACTAGCCAAGTCAGAGAAGGTGATGGCACTCCACTCCAGTACTCTTGCCTGGAAAATTCCATGGGTGGAGGAGCCTGGTAGGCTGCAGTCCATGGGGTCGAGAAGAGTCAGACACGACAGAGCGATTTCAATTTCACTTTTCACTTTCATGCATTGGAGAAGGAAATGGCAACCCACTCCAGTGTTCTTGCCTGAAGAATCCCAGGGATGGGGGAGCCCGGTGGGCTGCCGTCTATGGCGTCTCACAGAGTCTGACATGACTGAAGCAACTTAGCAGCAGCAGCAGCAGCAGCTTCTAGACAAGTAAGAACTTGGGTAGCCTTCTCAGCTTCCTCTTTTAGAAAGCGATAACGCCTTCCTTCGGGCTTCCCAAGGGCACTAGAGTTAAAGAGCCCATCTCCTAATGCAGGAGACCTAAGAGAAGTGGGTTCAATCCCTGGGTCAGGAAGATCCCCTGCAGGAAGCTACGGCAACCCACTCCATTGTTCTTGTCTGGAGAATCCCATGGACAGAGAAGCCTTGCTAACTACAGTCCACAGGATCACAGAATCAGACACAGCTGAAGCGACTTAGCATGCACAGACAGTGCCTTCCTTATCACATTCTGAAGGTTACTGTGAGGACAAAACATCACTTTGCAAAGCTCTACAAGTACTTGGGTTTTTATCCCTGGTGTCAGTGACTCACCATTAGAGACCTCAGTAACATTGAAAGAGTTCTCGTGCCTCATGGAGAAAGAATGCTTGTTCAGGAAAAAGCAAGAACTTGGTACCAGATCTTAGTTGAACTTCTTGACCCTTTTCTTTCTAAGCTCTGTGGTTTTAGTCAAATCAATTATCTCTTCAGACCATCTGGAAAATGGGGGAAAATTTACCTTTGGAGGCGGGTCTGGTGAATTACCCTCATTCAAGTGTCAAATTATGAAAGAGATAACTTAGATAACTAATTTCTCTGTCATGCCTAATTTCTAATGGTTTCTTTTACAGGTTCTCCACATTCATAGCTGCTGATGGCCTGAAGAGATACCTCTGTTTAGATGCTGGTGGTGGGTTTAGGGAGTGTGTTGATAGCATTCATGGCTGCAGTCACCATCTGCAGTGATTTGGGAGCCCCCCAAAATAAAGTGTGACACTGTTTCCACTGGTTCCCCATCTATTTCCCATGCAGTGGTGGGACCAGATGCCATGATCTTCATTTTCTGAATGTTGAACTTTAAGCCAACTTTTTCATTCTCCACTTTCACTTTCATCAAGAGGCTTTTTAGTTCCTCTACACTTTCTGCCATAAGGGTGGTGTCATCTGCATATCTGAGGTATTGATATTTCTCCTGGCAATCTTGATTCCAGCTTGTGCTTCTTCCAGCCCAGCATTTCTCATGATGTACTCTGCATATAAGTTAAATAAGCAAGGCGACAATAGACAGCCTTGATGTACTCCTTTTCCTATTTGGAACCAGTCTGTTGTTCCATGTCCAGTTCTACTGTTGCTTCCTGACCTGCATATAGGTTTCTCAAGAGGCAGTTCAGGTGGTTTGGTATTCCCATCTCTTTCAGAATTTTCTACAGTTTATTGTGATCCACACAGTCAAAGCCACTGTATCCGAAATCACTGCAGATGATGACTGCAGCCATGATATTAAAAGACACTTACTCCTTGGAAGAAAAGTTATGACCAACCTAGATAGCATATTCAAAAGCAGAGACATCACTTTGCCAACAAAGGTCTGTCTCGTCAAGGCTATGGTTTTTCCAGTGGTCATATATGGATGTTAGAATTGGACTGTGAAGAAAGCTGAGCACCGAAGAATTGATGCTTTTGAAGTGTGGTGTTAGAGAGTCCCTTGGACTGCAAGGAGATCCAACTAGTCCATTCTGAAGGAGATCAGCCCTGGGATTTCTTTGGAGGGAATGATGCTGAAGCTGAAACTCCAGTACTTTGGCCACCTCATGCAAAGAGTTGACTCACTGGAAAAGACTCTGATGCTGGGAGGGATTGGGGGCAGGAGGAGAAGGGGATGACCGAGGATGAGAGGGCTGGATGGCATCACTGACTTGATGGACGCGAGTCTGAGTGAACTCTGGGAATTGGTGATGGACAGGGAGGCCTGGCATGCTGCGATTCATGGGGTCGCAGAGTTGGACACAACTGAGCAATTGAACTGAACTGAACTGAACTGATAGCGTTTGAATATGTACACCATCTACCCTGTGAGGGTAGATGTCCAGGGATGAATCAGTTGAATGCCTCCGTGTCTTGGGTAATTTTGTTAAGCTTGTTTACATTTAAATTTTATTTATTTTTAAGCTATTTTGAGTGCTAAAAAGAAAAGAGCAGTCCAAACAAAGAAAAATTCTGGTTCCCTCCTAGACCAATTTCCATTGACTATCATTTGCAATTCTTGGAGTTATTCCTTGTTCACTTACGTTATTAGTCTTTAAATGATTGTGCTATTTCTTAAGTTTTCCGTTTTAGAAATTTCCCATCATATTTCAACCATTTAGAAATTAAAATTTAGGGCTCTTTTATCATCCATCGCCCCCCCAACGTATGTCCTCTCCTTCCGTCGTTGGTATTCAGCTGTAACTCACTTTTGTTTTTTTCCGTGGTGCCAGGTTTTTATCATCAAGAAGACATATCTTTTGTTTTACTTTGTTTTGATTTTATTGCTGAGTCAAGCAGTAGTCTATGGATTTACTTCCTCTACTCAAGAATTTTATATATTATATTCAGAATTAACAGGCTCTTTTATTTTCTTTGCATGACATTGTTCTTGTGGTAGATATCCACAAAGCTGAATTTGTCTCATAATCTATTAGTCTTAACCTTCTTTTTCCCTGTGATATCCCAGAAGTTTTTCTTTGCTTATCTGACCTAGTACTGCCTCATCTGCAGCCAAGTTGTCATCCTGGGTTTTCCTTTTGTATTCTCAGTGATTCTCTTTATTTACCTTTCACATGGTTCTTAGATCCCATGTTTTTCCCATTTGTAATTTATTCTGGCTCTTCCAACTGCTGAATGCATTTCAAGTGTTCTCTTTCTTAATTTCTGCATCCTAGCCCTAAGTCCAACAAGTCATTTGTTTGTAACAACTAGGGTGTGTACCAGTTTAATTATTTATATGCAAACTGGGAAGAAGAACCAGACATGTCCATTATAGATAAGGGTATATTTCTTTCTTACAAGAGTATTGATCTGATAATGATAGTGACTGAAATGTTCATTTTAGTCTTTGGATTGTACCTAAACTGCTCATTGAAACAGGATCTATGTCAAAATTCTGTAACTTGAATTTACAATAATTTTCCTTTTTGACTTGATAGCTTCCACATTCTAGGCTATTTGTAATTTTTGTTGGTTATTTGAGATGAGCTCTGGAATTTTTATGTGATCACAGGTTGTAAGTATTGTTACTTACAGTAGTCATGTACAGATGTGGGTAGTCATGTATGGATGTGAGTAGTCATATATGGATGTGAGAGTTGGCCTATAAAGAAAGCTGAGAGAAGAACTGATGCTTTTGAACTGTGGTGTTGGAGAAGACTCTTGAGAGTCCCTTGGACTACAAGGAGATCCAACCAGTCCATCCTAAAGGAAATCAGTCCTGAATGTTCATTTTAAGGACTGAGGCTGAAGCTGAAATTCCAATACTCTGGCCACCTGATGCAAAGAACTGACTCACTGGAAAAGACCCTCATGCTGGGAAAGATTGAAGGTGGGAGGAGAAGGGGATGACAGAGGATGAGATGGTTGGATGGCATCACCGACGTGATGGACATGAGTTTGAGTAAGCTCCGGGAGTTGGTGATGGACAGGGAAGCCTGGCATTCTGCAGTCCACGGGGTGGCCAAGAGTCAGACACGACAGAGTGACTGAACTGAACTGATTACTGCAAAAATGATCAAGTAGATAAAATTTAGCAAGCAGAAATAAGAAGTAAAAATCTCTCCTTGTGAATGTCCCTGATGCTATAGAACTTCAAATTTAAAATGACAGTTCTTTTACTGATTAGAAAAAGAAAGATTTTGGTAACAAACAATAACACATCTATTTATAATTTAAAAGATAAATTTTGCAAAAAGTTAAAATAATTAATATTAAAAATTTATTGCTTCTGGATCATAAATTTGGGATCATTTAGAAAATATGAGAAATTAAGAAGAATGAGTACATAAGCAGCTTAACAGTTTGGCATTATTTCTTAAATATAATAAACAAACTTGTAAAATTTGGTTCAAGAATATTACCTACCAAATTGCTATAGTGGGTTGTAATAGCAGTCCTGCAAGAACCTTATCAATATGGATTTTTTTCCCCTTGGAGTCCTGTACAACTTAGAAGGCTCGGACATAGCAAAAGGAATAGATTCAGAATGTTTGTTTATTGTTGCTTCCACTAGGTGAAAGACCAATAATATTCCACTGGTATTCTCAGATAGCATTGTAATAAAAAAGGGAGAGGTGGTTTTTTCATGGGTCTATCAGCCTGAAGTCCTCATCAATGCAGTTAAAAATATATTTGCTGAGGATCTACTTTATAGGCTTCCCTGGTGGCTCAGACTGTAAAGAATCTGCCGGCAATGCAGGAGACCCGGGTTTGATCCCTGGATCAGGAAGTTCCCTGGAGAAGGGAATGGCAACCCACTCCAGTGTTCTTGCCTGGAGAAGTCCATGGACAGAGGCGCCTGGGGGCTACAGTCCTTGGGATCACAAAGAATCAGACAAGACTGAACAACTGAGCATATGCACACATACTGTATAGAAAGCCCTGTGTAGACATCAAGGAGCACCAAAATGATAAGGAAAAAAGGTATTCATTCTCAGATGCTTTAAACCAAATGGGGCTGACTAACATACACAAGTAGTTTTGACATAAAATAGGAAGTACTTGAGTAGAGAATTTAGCCAAGTACTGTGAGAGAAGAGACAGTTTAGTTCTGACTGGGGAGCTTTACAAAAGCTTTTGAGGGGAGATGGATTCTGCTTTTTGAATAATAGTCGGGTAATTCACAAGAAAAAGAAATTAAGGATATACGCTATTTTATATTTATACTGATTCACAGCCTGCAGAATTCTTACAGAGGTTTTTTTGTTTTATCAATGTGATTGTTATTTTTATTGTCCATTTTACAAATGAAAAATGTAAAACTCTAAGAAGTCTATATGACTTTCTTAAATTCATAGTTGTTACAAGTGGTCAGGGATAGCACAGTTGGAAAAAAAATGCTTCCAAAATCCAATCTGATGATAGTTTTAAGTATAATCCACTCTTATGATGTTATGGTTGGCAGAGACCTAGAAATGTCAGTCTCACCAAATGTGATTTTGTGTATAGGAACAGAATGTTTCTTTGATTCTAAATTACCCCGGCAATGATTCTAAAAATTATTTGCCACAGCGAATATAGATGGTCTATAAAACTGTTTCCAAGCCTTCCTCTTCATAAGAATGACCTAGAAAGATATTTTAAGAATGCACATCCCAGCCCCTTTCACTACTAAAAATCCCTATCTGTTTTATCAGAAAAACTGGGACTTGTGCTAACAGATCAGTATTTTTTAATTGTTCCTCAGCTAATTAGAATTATCAGCTAAAAATGGAACATGGTTCAAAAGAGGAAAATGAGAAATGTAATTATTTTTCCCAATTTTCCACATTTTTCCTAATGTAAAATTTTGTATTAGATCACCAATATATATAACTAAAGTAATTTTTGAATGGAACAGGGGACACCGATGTGAAACTGAAGAAGACAATACCATATGATTAAAAATTGGATATATCTGATTACCTCATCATTTCAGCTAAGAATGAACACACATTTCTCCAAAGATTTCTACTAAAAAACCTTTTCAAGTTCAGAGCTTCTTCACTGAGTTATCTCTGTGCATGTGTACTCTGTGGCTTTGGTCATGTCTGAATCTTTGTGACACTATGGACTGTAGCCCACCAGTCTCCTCTGCCCATGGGATTTTGCAGGTAAGAATACTGGAGTGGGTAGCCATGCCCTGCTACAACGAATCTTCCTGACCCTGGAATCGAACTTGTGTCTCCTGCATTGCAGGTGTATTTATTTCCTGAGCCACCTGGGAAGATCAAGTTATCTCTAGGTATATCCAGAGTAGTTACTGTTCTAATTCTTAAAAAATCTCATTATCTATGTACATATGACTTCTTTTACTTAAGAAGAAAATATGAGGTTTATATGCTGCTTATTTTTAAAAGTAAACTTTATTTGTTATGAGTAGCTTGAATAATTTGCTCACTTCCAAATACTACAGGCCTTCCCAGGTGACTCAGTGGTAAAGAATCTGCCTGCCAAGCAGGAGACTTGGGTTCAGTCATTGGGTCAGAAAGATCATCTGGAGAGGAAATGTCAACCCACGTCAATATTCTTGCCTGGAAAATTCCATGGACAGAGGAGCATGGAGGGTGACAGTGCAAGGGGTGGCAAAGAGTCAGACACAGCTAATCAACTAAACCACCACCAGAACCACCACCACCACCAAATACTATGGAGCTTGTTATCAGAGGAACCATTGAGATCATTTGGATAAGAAGACTACAGAATAAATTATTCTATAATAAACAATTCTGAGGTGGTGGTTTGTTTGCTAAGTCATGTCCGATTCTTGTGACCCCATGGACTGTAGCCTGCCAGGCTCCTCTGTCTATGGAATTTTCCAGGCAAGAATAGTAGGGTGGGTTGCCATTTCCTTCTCCATGGGATCCTCTTGACCCAGGGATCAAAACTGGGTCTCCTGCATTGCAGGCAGATTCTTTACCTATGAGGGAAGCTTCAGCAATACATGAACCATGAACTTCCTGATGTTCAAGGTGGTTTTAGAAAAGGCAGAGGAACCAGAGATCAAATTGCCAACATCAAATGGATCATGGAAAAAGCAAGAGAGTTCCAGAAAAACATCTATTTCTGCTTTATTGACTATGCCAAAGCCTTTGACTGTGTGGATCACAATAAACTGTGGAAAATTCTTCAAGAGATGGGAATACCAGACCACCAGACCTGCCTCTTGAGAAACCTGTATGCAGGTCAGGAAGCAACAGATAGAACTGGACATGGAACAACAGACTGGTTCCAAATAGGAAAACAAGTACGTCAAGGCTGTATATTGTCACCCTGCTTATTTAACATCTATGCAGAGAACATCATGAGAAAAGCTGGGCTGGAGGAAGCACAAGCTGGAATCAAGTTTGCTGGGAGAAATATCAATAGCCTCAGATATGCAGATGACACCACCCTTATGGCAGAAAAGTGAAGAGGAACTAAAAAGCCTCTTGATGAAAGTGAAAGAGGAGAGCAAAAAAGTTGTTTTAAAGCTCAACATTCAGAAAACTAAGATCGTGGCATTTGGTCCCATTGCTTCATGGCAAATAGATGAGGAAACAGTGGAATCAGTGTCAGACTTTATTTTGGGGGGTTCCAAAATCACTACAGATGGTGAATGCACTCATGAAATTAAAAGACACTTACTCCTTGGAAGGAAAGTTATAACCAACCTAGATAGCATATTCAAAAGCAGAGGCATTACTTTTCCAACAAAGGTCCATCTAGTCAAGGCTATGGTTTTTCCAGTGGTCATGTATGGATGTGAGAGTTGGACTGTGAAGAAAGCTGAGCGCCAAAGAATTGATGCTTTTGAACTGTGGTGTTGGAGAAGACTCTTGAGAGTCCCTTGGACTGCAAGGAGATCCAACCAGTCCATTCTGAAGGAGATCAACCCTGGGTATTCTTTGGAAGGAATGATGCTAAAGCTGAAACTCCAATACTTTGGCCACCTCATACGAAGAGTTGACTCACTGGAAAAGACTCTGATGCTGGGAAAGATTGAGGGCAGGAGGAGAAGGGGATGACAGAGGATGAGATGGCTGGATGGCATCACTGACTCGATGGACGTGAGTTTGAGTGGACTCCGGGAGATGGTGATGGACAGGGAGGCCTGGTGTGCTGCGATTAATGGGGTCGCAAAGAGTTGGACACGACTGAGTGACTGAACTCAACTGAACAGAATAGGTTATGAGAGACAGTAGTAAATAACTCAACAATAACCACAACAATCCCCTCTGCCTTAATATGTATCAGGCTTGAAGTTAGTCCTGAGGTGAACACTTCCTCTGCCAAACCTAATCTTCCCATATGTTTTGTTATGTGGTTCAAATGAGATAATGTAGATTGCATGACTTCACAAACTGTAATGTGTGATTCAAATATGATGATGAGATGGTGATGATGATGATGATTTAAAAGACAGTCATTATTCAAATCCCATCTTTGTCACTAATCTTTGTGATTTTGACAAATTATTTTACATTCTGAAACCTTGAGTTTATCATCTACATCAAACTTATTTTTATTTTTTAGAATTATTAACCAACAGATGTAGAATAATAAGTCCTCATAGTGCCTGGGTCACCACAAGTTCCTCGAACAAACATTCAATCATGTCTTTTCTTTCTGCTTCCTTAATTCTCAAAGTTACCTTTATTAAGTATCACTTTGGGTATGATATTTTTGGGCTGGTGCACAATCCCTTGGTAGTGGTAAAGAATCTGCTTGCAATGCAGGAGACGTACGAGATGAGGGTTCGATCCCTGGATGAGGACGATCCTCTGGAGAAGGAAATGGCAACCCACTCCAGTATTCTTGGGAATCCCATGGACAAAGGAGCCTGGTAGGCTACAGTTCATGGGGTTTCGAAGAGTCAGATATCACTGGAGTGACTGAGCATGCACGCACAGTCCATGAGATTATTCTCCTTAGGTACTGTTATGAACTGAATTCTGCAACCCGCCCCCCGCCCCCGCCCCTGCAATAGTACATTGAGCACCAGGACCTCAAAATAAGACTTTCCTTGGAGACAGGATCTTTATAGAGGTAATTATTTTAATTTAACGGTCATAATTAGGACACTCTAAAGCAATATGACTGTTGTCCTTATATGATGAGGGAATTTGGATGCAAACACAGAGGGGAGAGGATGTGAAGATACAGATAGAAGATCTGTAGTTCAGAGTGAGGGGCCTAGAACAGATTTTACCTTCATAGTCCACAAGAGAAACCAATCCTGCAGTCACCTGTCACCTTAATCTCAGTCTTCCCTTCTAGATCCATGGGAAAGTAAATTTCTGTTGTTAAGCCGTACAGTCTATGGCACTTTGTGTTGGCAGCTTTGGCAAACAAATACACTAACATACCGGTACATTTAAGTAAACTGTTGGCAATTTAAGTTTGGCAAGTCCTAGCCTGGAGACCATCACGGGCTCTGTATTCAGCCCCTCCTTTACCCCTGTGTTGCTGCATTCTGACAGACAAGGTCATTAAGGTTCATAGAACAGGCGGAAAGCGCAGAAGAGCTGTCAGTGCCTGGGACAGACGATGTGCTGTGAACACGAATGAAGGCAGTCTCTGGCTCACAGACGCGCTCCAGGGAGCCGGGTCTGTCGGACGCACCTGGGTATGAGAAAGCTTAGTACTCAGCTGAGGGCAATCATTCTGCTTTACTCCCTGTCACACTGATCAGTCAAAGGGAGGGGCCCACCAACCAAGCTGACGGGACATTTTCAACTCGGTGCCGGATGCAAAGAAAGTCTTTATTTATGTGATTGTGGTGTTGTGAGAATTTGGCATGAGTCAGAATCTCCAGTGACCTTTCCACACAGATGGGCCAGTCTCAATTAGCAGAGAAGCTACAATGAGACACACTATAGCATATACATCTCTGGTTTCAGTCTTCCACACAGTCGGCTCTAATCCTACCCTTCTTGGTTGGTTACTTTAACCAAGACATCCTTCATGTTGACCAAATAAGCCTTTTAAGAAAAATTTTAACCAAGTAAGTCTTGACTGATGCAGGATATAAACAAAATTTTTGAAAAAAAGAACAGTACAATAACATATATTGCATATATATATATGATATAAAATATAATTTCTCCCCCCCAAAGGAGATGATATTTTCTTCTGTGAGTGAATGGGTAGCTGACATTTACTTTTTGCTTTCTCATCTATTATTAAATTCAGATAAATAATATACATTTGTTGTAAAACAAATTCCAACAGGAACTCTTTAAAGTAAAAGATGTTGCTGCTTTCCTCATACCTTCTCTTTTCCTAGAAGAAGCAGACTACCCATTTGTGTGTGACCTGTAAGAAATTATAAATATACATTTATATTTGTATTATTATTTTAAACAAATAAATATATATGTTAATTATATAATTTATATACCATAATATTCGCCACAAAAATGGGACATTTGGGAATCATACTGTATCATACTATAAGTAGGTTGTTTTCAGCTACAAGTAATAAAATACAAAATTTAAAGTGCTTTTGGCATTGAGGAAAATTTCCTGGTTCACATAACAAAAGTCTAGATGTGGCATTTTCCAGTCACCTGTGAGCTGCGCAATGATGCCTATAACATGGAGCTATCTTAGGCCTATTTTGATATCTCCCCTCATAGCCACAAGATGATTAAAGCAGTTCCTAGTTTCACAAACAGACATCACAGTATATAGCAAGGAATAGAAAGGCATTTCTTCTCATTTGTCTCTTTTTACTAGTGAGGACAGTCTTTTCTGGAAGCCCACAAGCAGCCTCATCTCCCCACTCATTACTAAGGGGAATGTCCCCTGTTGAATGATGTCAGCCATGTCCTTCCTCCTCTCACCCTGGACTCAAGGGAACATCTTATGTATACATGGAATCCTAACTAAACTCTGCTAGCAAGAGAGACTGAAGGGCGTGAGGGTAGAACCTGGTCTATGCATAAGACATATACATATGAGGTACACAGCCCTGAACTTTTGAACTCAACATTAGATATTATTTATATAATATAGCTATCTCATCATTTCAAATGAAAATATACTTTTATGCACTTAAAAAATCGAGGTTAAATACCCATATAATAAAATTACCTATTTATAACGAATAATTCAGTGGCAATTAGTACATCAGTATATCACAATGTTACACAACCACCAGAAATATAACTAGTCCCAGAATATTTTATGTACTTTGCATGTGTGCCAAGTCACTTCAGTCGTGTCCAGCTCTTTGAGACCCCGTGGACTGTGGCCTGCCATGCTCCTCTGTCCATTGGATTCTCCAGGCAAGAATACTGGGGTGGGTAGGCATGCTCTCCTCCAGGGGATCTTCCTGACCCAGGGATTGAACCTGCATCTCTTATGTCTCCTGCATTGGCAGGCGAGTTCTTTAGTACTTGTACCACCTGGGAAACTCTTTATGTGCTTAATGCTGGCTTAATTTCCTAAATAAAAACTCATTGATTAATTTTGTAGCTAGAAAAAATAAACTAAGCTAGTATTGAAAAGGAAACTACTGCTCCTTTTTCTTCTCAGAAAGCTTTCTGTATTTAGGAAGACCATGAGCACAATTAAAAGCCTTTGTCTCAGAAAATTTAACTGTTTTGTCAGGAACTTGTTTGGTATATTTCTGTCATTACATGATCATTGCATTCCAATTCTCTATCCTAACTTTAAAAAAATTTACAAATATGCTTTATTCTTCAGTCTGATTGTGTGTGAAGTGTGTGAAGTGTGAAGTCGCTCAGTCGTGTCCGACTCTTTGCTACCCCATGGTCTGTAGCCCACCAGGCTCCTCCGTCCATGGGATTCTCCAGGCAAGAGTACTGGAGTGGGTTGCCATTTCCTTCTCCAGGGGATCTTCCCGACCCAGGGATCGAATCCAGGTCTCCAGCATACCAGGGAGATGCTTTAACCTCTGAGCCACCAGGGAAGCCCAGTCTGATTGGGTTTCATATAATTCTAGTTGAAGATTGTTAGAATTTAAATGCTAAACACCAAGAAAATAACTCTTCAGTTATAAAGTTGGTAGACATAATTTTTTATTTTTCTTTCAGTTAGCCAAATGCAATTTGGTAGATGGGTAGAGGGCCAGGTAGAAAGAGCATACTGCATATCATACTTTAAAAAGGCAACTAGATACAATACACGTGGTTATTTAGGTTGACTATGCTTTCAGAATTTGATCATTATCATTTAATATCATATTGGGATGTTTTCAAATCTGCTGTGCCGGGCACGGATTATTCTCTTTGAACTTGATGTATGTCAAAAGAACTTTGTAGTTAAATATAGACTTGGGATTTCATGGCTAAAGTATGTCTGCTGGCAAAAAACAAAAACAAAAGTTTTCAGAGACAAGTCATTTTCCTTTTAGAGTTTAGAAACATCAGTCTATTACTAGCATGAATTTTTATCTCTCTGTCTTATTACTATTTTTAAAAATTTTGTAACACTTCTATTTAGATTTTTGCCTTGCATACATTGAAATCACATCATGGAACTTGAGAAATTAACTGACTCAATATCTCTGAAACTTACTATTTAAATGTGTAGGGAAATTCATTTTGGAAAAGATGAAACTGGAACTATTGAAAGCCTACAGTAAAGCAATTCCAAGTTAGGAAATACTTTCTTCTAACACCTTGTCAATGAGGGATGCTTGTCTTTCAATACTACTGTGGTTTATTACAAGGTAGGGCACATGACTAAAATTATTCGGGAATTGAGAGAAGTCATATGTGGAAGTAACTAAAATTTTAATTCATTGGAAAAGATTCAAAGTAAGGAAAAGAAATCAGTGAGACTATGTTTCTATACACTGTGTTAAAAGAATGCTGAAGCCCGTTCTGAGCACATCTTTGAGTCAAACTGACAAACATATCCTAGGACAGGAAGAACTCTGAGATACACTGCTGAAAGAGTGTAGACATTAATGCTAAGCATGCTGTGCCCTGCCGTGCTTAGTCTCTGTCATGTCCAGCTCTTTGTGACCCCATGGACTGGAGCCTGCTAGGCTCCTCTATCCATGGGATTCTCCAGGCAAGAATACTGGACTAGGTTGCCATGTCTTCCTCCAGGGGATGCTAAGCATATCTGGGTCTTAATTCTTGCTCTGATATTTACAAGGTATATAAGCATGAACAAACTATGCTAATTCTCTGACTCCTTTTTGCCACCCGATGAAGCGACTTTATACTATGACCTTTCTCCTTCTAGAGAATATTACATAAGATATTCGTACATAAAGCTAAGTAAATTACTCAGGGAAGTGCCAGGCTAAAAGTAGGTACTCTAAATTCTAGCTATTTTATTATTTTTACCTGTACAGGCTTCTGGCAGATTCATTTAGATGTTATTGCTAAAAATACACACACACACACACACACACACACACATGCACATATTAGCTTTTGAAATAAAATACATTTTGGAAACATAATCAGGACCTATGACTCTGAGTGTGTTTTCTACTCTGACATACCTAAGGGACAGACAGCAGATTACTATGGTAGTGATTTCCAAAGTCTCTAGGATACCTGTGTGTTTGTGCATGTGCACCTGTGCAATCCCCACATAACCCCAACAACCGTACTTTCTCCATCTTCTAGCTTCTTGCAATTAATCCTCATTTCCAAGCACAAAAATAGGGCATTTCAATTTTACACTCATTGACCTTACGAAGGATATATTCCAAGGTTCAAATTTTAAATGGTGAAGACGGCATCATTTCAAATTCAATTAATCTTTGCAATGGAATTTTTACAGAAGGAATCTTGAAGATTCATTATCATCACCAAAATAACATCTATTATTTAGGTTGACATCTATAAGATAACATTGATGTTGACTGATAATCCTAATCTCTCAAAATAACACCTCATTTGTTTTCCTATTACCCTTTCTGAGGCGCATGCAGTCTGTGCCTCCTAATTATTGGTTGAAGGGATTTATTTATACATGGATGCTGTGATGTTTTCTCTCTCTAATGGCTGGTTTTGCTATGTTGTGTTTTTGTTTTGAGCATATGGCAAACATGAGGGAGTCAAAGAGGCAAATTTACTGAGGAAAAACAGGAAAAGATTTTTTTAAAAGAATTTGTTGTTTTTATGTTTTTTTTTTCTCTCTTCCCTCATTCCTGCTGTCAGTCTATCAAAGTCACTGTGTCACAACAGTGTGGTTTGGACTAACAGAACTAGCACTTAAGGTACTTCTTGGGGGCAGGAGGGGAAGGGAACGACACAGCATGAGATGGCTGGATGGCATCATTGCCTCGATGGACGTGAGTCTGAGTGAACTCCGGAGTTGGTGATGGACAGGGAGGCCTGGCGTGCTGCGATTCATGGAGTCACAAAGAGTCAGACACGACTGAGCACTGAAAAACTGAACTGAACTTCTTGCTCCAGCTGACCCTCAGTGAGTCAGTTTTAAAGATTATTTCCTAAGAATTTGGGAGGACTTTCAAATTCAACAAATGTATGAATTTGACAAATTTTGTGCAACTTGACTTAAAAAGTTCTGAGAAGTGGAAAGAAATAGCTGTTAAAACTACCCCTGAGGTTCTTGAAAGCAACCTAAAGACTGCCACAATCAAGGCTTCAACAATCTTTAAAAGCTTGTTTAACAATCTTCTCATTTTCTTAATATTTCCACAATTCTTAGTATTCTAACTGCTATATGTCAGGAAAAACTATAGACAAAATCCAGCTCTTTGTACAGGAAAATACATTACCCAGGGATCAGCCATTTACAGGAAGAGTTTCTGAGTAAAATATCTCAAAAGGTGTGATGTTATTACTCACTTTCATATTTTTGTTTCTTATGCGATATGTTTGGGCCAGATTCAGGCATCAACAAAAACTTATTGTGGGATAACTACATGATGGAAGCATTTTCAAGAAACATTCTCTACTTCTAATTTACATTTTATTCTTTTGTATTGTTTAGGTGTTGCTAAGAAATGTTTTAAGACACACACATTGAAAATTTCCCTAGATAGAACAAAATAGCCCAATTGACACTAAAACTTTGTTTGAATATTTTTATAAAGTAATAAGTTTTTACAGTCAGTATGCTGCTGCTGCTCCTAAGATGCTTCAGTCGCGTCCGACTCTGTGCAACCCCATAGACGGCAGCCCACCAGGCTCCCCCGTCCCTGGGATTCTCCAGGCAAGAACATTGGAGTGGGTTGCCATTTCCTTCTCCAATGCATGACAGTGAAAAGCGAAAGTGAAGTCGCTCAGTCATGTCCAACTCTTAGCGACCCCATGGACTACAGCCTACCAGGCTCCTCCATCCATGGGATTTTCCAGGCAAGAGTACTGGAGTGGGTTGCCATTGCCTTCTCAGACAGTCAGTGTAACTTAGTTCAGATTATAGTATAAGGTTGACATTATCTCATTTAAAAAGATCCATTGCATAGAAGAGTGTGATAAAGTAGCTCAATGTCTAATCCTGACATTTAGGAAGGGTGAAATTACAGTAGGGATCACAGAAGGTTAGATTAAAAAAGGACCTCATGCATATTCTTGTCCAACAATTTATAGATCAAGAAACTTTTATAGGGAAATGAAATGACTTGCCCACTTCAGAAAAAGAAGCTCAAGATCAGATCAAGATAATATTTATTGCAGCAATATTAAACCCCAAGAACTGCACTTTTACTGCATTTGAAATTTGACAGCAATTTTGTGAAGTTGATATTCTTATCCTTGTTTTACAGATAAGGGAGACTTGAGAACATTAAGGTGGTTTCTTGTATATTTGCTAGTTAACATGTGGTTAATTAAGCTTGAACCTAATTATCCCTTTGGTATACAAAATGGAAAATCAATAAACATTTTTGAGTGAATGAATGAATAAATTAATGGGTTAAAAAGAATGCCTTCAATGTATCACTGTCCCACAACACACCATTGGAGTTCCAGTACATAATTATTTGTTCTAGTTTACCTTATTTGCAAAAGCTTAATCAACTTGTATAACCTTAGCTTAATGCTTTCCACAAAGATTAATGCAATTATAATGGCACACATCTTTGCTGATAAAGACAATGACCTAAAATTATTCCTTATTAAATATATATGTGCAAATTCCAGACCCATCAAAAAAATGATTCCTTGGCCTAATTAACTTTGATTTATGATCTAACTAGGAAATGACTGTGAATGGGCAGATATATAAGTTAAGTTCTTCCACATTATCCTGAAATGGAAATGAGTATGTATTTAATTTGCTCTCTAATGTGGATTACCTTCAATTGTAAAAATTAGAATTGGGACATAATTCTAATTATGGGCATAACTCAAGCCATTTTAAATAATTTATGACTTAAAACACTGGTAGACAAACTCACATGTATTTCTAACATTATTTTAAAAGTTTGACTAATTTCTAACATGATACAGGTAATTTCTGGGTATAATATGAATTGTAGCTATTTTTATAATCAAATTATTTTAGCTATCTTAATGATATTGAGAACATTGCCTGTTCTACCAAGTAATTATACCTCTATACCTATAAAAACATTTCAATTTGTTTTTAGGTATGTATGTAGTAGTCAAAATCTACAATTACTTTTCATTACTTTATTGAGTAGGCCTGAAAAACTACTAGACCTTTCTGGTAGCTAATATTTTTTTTTTTTAAATTTTAAAATCTATAATTCTTACATGAGTTCCCAAACATGACCCCCCCTCCCGCCTCCCTCCCCACAACATCTCTCTAATATTTTTAATAGGAGAAATTGTAACAGAAAGCAAAGAGGTAGTATAATATACATACAAAGAGCATAAATAGCCACCAAGTGACAAATCTTTGATATCATTGAAATGTACTATTTTTGTTGATTCATTTCTTTGAGGCTAGCCTGTGATTTTTTCATAACACAAGTTAAATCTTTTAAAATATAGTCTAGAATATTTTCAAAAATAATCCGCAACTTCTTTCTTGTATTAGTTTATTTAATTTTATAGGGTATAATTCAAGACAGTAGTTTGTATAGACCTGATTACATAGCAGTGAGTTCTAATAAAGTTCCAGTGTTTATAACACAAGAATATGGATGTTTATAGTGGAAGCAAATATTCTTGGTTTTAATTCCAACATTACTATTAAGTTATGTGTAGCTTTCTTTCTCTCTCTGAACCTATTTTTCTATCTATAAAATGAGAGTATAGGTAATGTTTATATTGCAGTTACTTAAGAAACAAAAATTAAACTAACAGTTACTTAACATTAACTGTATGCTTAGCAGATACTTCACATAAATCATCATTCTTTGTTTCATTATATGCGGTAAGAATTATAATCCATATCATTTTCAAGATAAAATATAACTTTCCTGTGTTTATATGATTCAACATGAGAATTAAGACAACTCCTTTGACTCAAATTTAGGGCAACCTGTTTTAAAAGTCCATTAAACCGAAATGTTAACATTGCATGAAAAAAATACCTCGTGCATAGTTAGCACTCATCTATAGTTGAACATAAGTGGGTGCAGGAGTTTTCTTACAACCACTGCAAAATTTACCCTCTTTTCAAAATCCCTTATTTTTATTTTAGCCTAAACTCAAGAGTGAAACCTAGGGGATAAATTCTGTGTGTGCATGTGTATGTGTGTGTGTGTGTGTGTTTTCTTTTAGTTTGTGACCTGTACTTGATTCAAGTGAAAGTAATCAAGAGTTTTCTCTGGTCACAGAATGACTTAACTTCAATTTGATGCTCAAGCAACTAACCAATAGGGGGCAGGAGAACATCACTACTAACTGTAGTTGGTGCTTGTCCAGTTTAACAATTCTTATCTAGCATTCCTGACTTTTTCATTGCAGCTGGCCTTAGTATTTGCATTTGCTGTACTAGAAGTAGTTGCTCAAATTTAGTGTATTAATAAAGTGCTGTAACTCTTAGTAATGTTAATGAATCAAGCATTTTGATTAGCAAGGCATGTTCAGGGGAAAAAGTTAAGATTGTGTATTCAAATGAAAGTCATTAAAATGAACACAGAGCTGAAAATGAAAATGTGGCGTACATAAATGTCCCTATTATCGCAAGATAACAGAATGCTATTCAGGCAATTTTCCTGCAGCCGAGCAGACCACTCGTTAATTGTCTGTCCCTTCCTTCTCACACTTCCCACTCGAAAGACTTTTTTGTCTCTGCTATTGTAATAGAAAAAGTTTAAAGGGCAGAGTCTGAAAAAGTTTGAGAATGACTCAGAATAAATTACCATTCAGAGATATCTAATGCTGTATCACTTGTTTTTATTAATAGTTTCAAATGGAAAATTATCTGTCTGGTAATTTTCCATCCAATGTTGTTGACCAATGCATGTATCCTGAAAGAGAGAGAGAGGAAGGAGAGAGGACTTTGCTTGCTCCCTGCCTCCCACAACAACCTTCAGGAGTCCTCAGAACCTTCAAGCAAACTACACAGCTTTGTGAATATAACTTACATCTTGGGGTTTTCCTAAAAACCTGTCCCAAAGGCCTTGTTTTTCTTAAGAATGGAAAGACTATAATTCACATTTCCCTTGTGAATAAAGCAGGGTAGGATGAGATGAGGAGCCAGATTTGTGGATTTAAAGGGAAAGTGGGGAATTTAAAACAATGTTGTGTACTTGATTAGATTCTTAAAGAATCCACTCCTTCCTACAGAAGTGATTTTTTTCACTGGTCCTGTTCCATATTTCTTTATCAACTGGAGAGGGTGTTACGATGAGAATTTACCAAGGAAGCAAATTTAATTCAACCCCTTTTCTCTCAATATTATTAAACAGTTCCAGACATGTATGCCTGGGATAATGGAATGCCTATAACATGTTAAGTATAGCTCTCAGTTGTACGGTATGTATGTGGTTTTAAGATCCAGGATAAGGAGAATTGCAATTATGTGGATGCTTTTGAAACCCTCTGTAACTCGTTTGGGGATTCTCAGGTGGCGTAGTAGTAAAGAATCCACTTACCAGTGCAGGCGACTCAAGAGGTGCAGATTTGATACCTGGGTCTGGAGAAGGAAATGGCAACCCACTCCAGTAGTCCTGCTTGGGGAATCCCATGGACAGAGCAGCCTGGCAAGCTACAGTCCATGGGGTTGCAAAGAGTCAGACACAGCTGTGACTGAGTGCACTTACATGCACACACATACACACACGCACGTGCACACACACACACATAACTGGTTGGAGCCAGGATTTGTCTATGACTTCATCTTCAAGGGAGTTAAAAATGGATCAGAACTGTAGGAAAGACTAGAGCCCAATCTTAAGATTGAGTGGGTGTGTCTGGATATAAGGTCTGCTTCAGATTGAGTACATAACACACCAATTGCCTGTCCTTTCTCTGTTGTGGTTCCAGCCTATATTTTCTTATTTCTGCTTCCCTTTTCAGCTCAGTCCTAACAACAATTTCTCTCTCTCTTACTTTTCTCTCTCATCTATATATGATCTACCTCAGCTGAAATCCAAGCCATATTAGAACTTAGATGTCTGACAACTCGTCAAAGAACAACTATAAAAGGATTATCAAGTAACCTTTGTCTGATTTGGTAAAGGACACTAATTGTAAAGTTCAGAAAGTCTAGCTTTCTGTGTCAATTTTCAATTCTCAGAATTTTGTAAATATTTTCTTAGTATTAAATAATTAATTTACAATTAAAATGAAAATACTGCAATCCTTCCCTTGACAGTAGTGCTTTGAGCTTGTTTTGACAGATGGAGTAATGGATTTTTTCTGATCCATCTCTCTTGTCTAGTTCCTTCTGTGACCAATAGAACTCATTTGGTCGATAGCCATGGAATTGAGTGACGCTAACCCACCCATATGGCAATTGAACTTGTAATCTTGACTTCATTAACACCATGCTCCAACCAGCTGAGCTAACAATCCAGGAAAATCAAATTAGACACTATACAGGGCTCCTGGTTAATTGCATTTTCCTCTTTTGGGTTCTTCATTAGAGCTACTTTCGCCAATTACCATCTCTAAAAGGTGAGGATCTATGTTCATTTTGCTCTTGTTTCATTTTTGGAAATTATAGAATGGAGTGTGTGATTTAAGTTCAGGTGGGAAAGACATGGACATATATCAGCAAAATTATGACACCTAGTGTTTGTTGGAGACTGAAGTAGCACATTTCAAACATCCTAAGAGGAATGCTGCTGTATTTGTGGACAAAAAGGGTGATGAAAAGGTTTTGGCAGCTCTAGAAACTATTTTCTATGCACCTCCTTTCCAATTTCTGAATCTTATTTCTACCTTAAGTTCCTACCTTACTTCATGCTAGAATATATTTTTGTTCTTTTATCTGAACTTTGGCTTACAGATGAAACTTGACTTCCATTCATGCTTAATAACCTGGCACCCCCAACACTATATCCTGAAGTTTAAATCTATTGTGGCTGGAAACCTGACTTTGTAAGTAGCATGCCCAAACAATAACAATATGTCTGTGATTCTTGGTAATTAATCCAGTGTTCTATTTATTAGGCAACAGTGTGAACAGGACCTAATTCTTTCTTTGCTAAACTGCCAGCAAGGATAATAATAGTTTTGCTAAATTTAATTCATTCTAATAATTAACATTTTGACATGTATGCAGTTTTAAACTCCCAAGGCACTTACTAGATTAATGTTTTGTGATGAACCATCATCTCAACAATATTGTGGATGAAATGTTTAAATAGGCTCAATCTTTGAATCCTTTGTTGGTATTGTTTTAGGATGTATTGTTTAAGATGTTGATTATGTTGATTTTTGAGGTTCAGAGGAGTTGATGATTATAAGCTCTTTGAATGTCTCAATGCAACTGTTAAGTTGTATTCCTCTGTCAGTTAAGACAATTTAGTAGATAATTTATTAGAATAAAATATAAACTGAATAATATCACTGATCATTATAAACCATCTTAGTATTTAAATTGTGGAAGAGGAAAGTTAGTCTCATTTATTACTGGAAATATTAAGCATTATTTTATTGGAGGATAAAATCAAAGTTTATTATTTTTTTCAATTACATAGAGATCATCTACTTCAACTTCATTATCCACATAGAAAAACAAAAAGAAAAAAGGTTTAAAAAGTGCATAGTGAGAGAGGGATCTGTCCAAGAAACTAAGTATCAATACCAAGGGTAGAACCCCTGTTTTCAGATGTTATGGTCTAAGTTGAGCCCCCTCAAAACTGACCTGTTGAAATCCTAATTCCCATTTTGACTGTATATGTGCCTTTGAGAAGGCAATTAAGGTTAAGTGAGGTCATAAGGGTGGGGCCTTATCCAATAGGACTAGTGTTCTAATAAGAAGAGACACAGAGATCCATCTCTCTCTCTCCCTCTCTCTCCCTCTCTGTGTCTCCACCTAAAGGAAAGGACATGTGAAGACATACCGTGAAGGTGGCCATTGTGAAATGCAGGAAGAGAAGTGTCACAAAAAAACGAACTTACCGCCACCGTGATCTTGGACTTCTGAACTCAGTGTGAAAATAAATTTCTATTGTTTAAGTCTCTCACTTCCAGGTATTTTGTTACAGTAGGCAGAACTGACTAATATACCAAGTTTCTGCTCAGTGTTGTCTATTATCCCATGCTACTACCTCTGTGGTTAACAAAAAGCGTACATTGCAGCTATGATGCACATTATTCAATAGCCGTCCCAAGAGCTGACCACCCCTTAGGATAGAAAAATTAACTTTAAAGTCAAATGATGACAATGATGGAAATGCGTGACAGATACTGGGTCTCTCCTAAGTTTATCTAGTGGCACAGACGCTGGCCCAAAGCTGGTGCTAAACTGCCTTGGGTCTCTCTCCTTTTCAACTTTCTTCATTTCATAGGCACGCTCAAAACTAGTCATTTTGTAATTTTATCTGATGGTTCCTTCAATAACATCTCTGGAAAAGGTAGAGTTATATCACTTTTTCTTGTCCATTTTCCATGCAAAATTCTTGTCAGGTTCCTGACCAGTAGCCTGTAAGATCTGGAGTCCAAGGCTAATGGACAATTTGAAAGGGGGGAAAATAACAATTCAGAAAAATTCTTTAAGCATGATGTAGATGAAAATTTAATTTTTTTTTTTGCTTTAGAAGAACTAGTGGTATATGTTTTATATTTCCAATTTTTTTTGCAGATTTTATCATGTAAGGCATGAAAATGACACAGTATTGAATGATGAAATTTTAGCAATATTTCCTGAATCATCTATTTGGTGAATGAAATACCTTTTTTCCCAATACTTGCATAAAATAAACCCTTGATTTAAGATCTTGTTCAGGAATAAAGTTTCTAAATCACAGTAAGACCAAAAATTCTAAACTCACATTCTATGCTCACCACTGCTCCTAAAGTTTAGTTTAGGTGCAAAATTTCTGATTAGTATTATAATATGATTTCATTTAAATTACATTAGAAAGCTATAAAAATATGATAAATTTATTGGATTTTGTTCAGGTATTTGGGTCACAAAGAATACATGACCTTCTCAGTTTCCTTTCAGCTGTGAGGAAATAAAATGCAATCTTTTCTTTAATTTCACTTGCAGTTTCAGTTGGGGTTATCTAAGGGTCTATTATCTCCAACAGAGATATTGTCACAGTAAAGGATATTGGAACCAATGAAGGAAAATACCCAAAGACATCTGATGGCAAAGATACATGTGGTGTTTATTAGTAAGTTAGTGATGCTTAATTAATAACATTTTTAATTTCATAAGAACTCTTACTGAAACTATTATAAAGGTGAAAATTGGTTGTATATATTCTTATGAGTGCTATTAAGGAGATCATTCCTGAGTGTTCATTGGAAGGATTGATGTTGAAGTTGAAACTCCAATACTTTGGCCACCTGATACGAAGAGCTGACTCATTTGAAAAGACCCTGATGCTGGGAAATACTCAAGGCAGGAGGAGAAGGGGACCACAGAGGATAAGATGGTTGGATGGCATCACTGACTCAATGGACATGAGTTTCAGTAAATTCTGGGAGTTAGTGATGGACAGGGAGGCCTGGAGTGCTGTGGTCCCTGGGGTCACAAAGAGTTGGACATGACTGAAAGACTGGACTGAACTGAAGGAGCTCTCATTTCTATTCCCTTACTAGCACCTGTATATGGCATTTGATCTTGCACAGGGAATGTAACTCTATAATATAGGATGTGAAGGATTTGTTCTTTTTATTTGGCCTGGGTCTTCATAGTCGTACAGATGACCCACATCTGCACACTGAAGCAATGGTTAACAAATATAAAGGAGCAATGATTTCAAAATCCTTACCATGCTTTATAGGACTTTGCCTCAAAGACCCTTCTTTCCCCACATATCCTCTTGCTCAGTACTATCTAATCATTCAGATTATTTTAGTTTCTGGAAGACACCAAACATATTTCTAACCTTGGTCTTTTTAGTTTTTCTCTACCTGAAATGCTCTTCCATTAGAACTTTGCAGAGATATCTTTTTATCTGTCAGACCTTAGCTCAAATGATACCTCTTCAGGAAGGTCTTTCCTCATCACCATATCTAAACAATGCATCTTCCTGTCACAACCAGTTTAGGTTCATTACCAATATTTTTTCAAAAGCATTTATGACTATTTGTAGTTATCAGTCTTCAATATTTAAACAAACATGCATATTATAATTGTATCCCAAATAACTAGAGTATTGTATTTATTAGACTGTCAATAAATGTTACATAAATTGAATAATTGCATGGCCATTGTTGTTGTTTAGTTGCTCAGTTATATCTGACTCTTTTGCAACCACATGGACTGTAGCCCCTCTCCCTGCCCCAGGCTCCTCTGTCCATGGGATTTCCTAGGCAACAATATTGGAGTGGGTTGCCATTTCCTTTTCCAAGGGAACCTTCCCAGCCCAGCAATTGACCAGAGTCTTCCAAATTGTAGATGGATTCCTTACCACTGAGTCACCAGTGAAGCCCTGTATGTCCTTACATAGGAAATATTAGAAAGTATGTTCAGTTCCGTTCAGTTCAGTCGGTCAGTTGTATCCTACGCTTTGCGACCCCATGGACCAAAAGCACTCCAGGCCTTCCTGTCCATCAGCGACTTCAGGAGTCCACACAAACCCATGCCCATTGAGTCAGTAATGCCATCCAACCATCTCATCCTCTGTCATCCCCTTCTCCACCTGCCCTGAATCTTTCCTAGCATCAGACTCTTTTCAACTGAGTCAGCTCTTCACATCAGGTGGCCAAAATATTGGAGTTTCAGCTTCAACATCAGTCCTACCAATGAACACCCAGGACTGATCTCCTTTAGGATGGACTGGTTGGATCTCCTTGCAGTCCAAGGGACTCTAAAGAGTCTTCTCCAACACCACAGTTCAAAAGCATCAATTCTTTGGCACTCAGCTTTCTTTACAGGCCAACTCTCACATCCATACATGACTACTGGAAAAAAATAGCCTTAACTAGACAGACCTGTGTTGGCAAAGTAATGTCTCTGCTTTTTAATATGCTGTCTAGGTTGGTCATAACTTTTCTTCCAAGGAGTAAATGTCTTTTAATTTCATGACTGCAGTCACCATCTTCAGTGATTTTGGAGCCCCCCAAAATAAAGTCATCCACTGTTTCCACTTCCCCATCTATTTGCCATAAAGTTATGGGACCGGATGCCATGATCTTAGTTTTCTGAATGTTGAGCTTTAAGCCAAATTTTTCATTCTCCTCTTTCACTTTCATCAAGAGGCTCTTTAGTTTTTCTTCACTTTTGGCTATAAGGTTGCTGTCATCTGCATATCTGAGTCTATTGATATTTCTCCCAGCCATCTTGATTCTAGCTTGTGCTTCATCCAGTCCAGCATTTCTCATGATGTACTCTGCATAGAAGTTAAATAAGCAGGGTGACAATATACAGCCTTGACATACTCCTTTTCCTATTTGGAACCAGTCTGTTGTTTCATGTCCTGTTCTAACTATTGCCTCCTGAACCTGCATACAGCTTTCTCAAGAGGCAGGTCAGGTGGTCTGGTATTCCCATGTCTTCCACAATTTTCCATAGTTTATTGGGATTCACACTGTCAAAGGTTTTGGCATGGTCAATAAAACAGAAATAGATGTTTTTCTGGAACTCTCTCACTTTTTCGATGATCCAGCACATATTGGCAATTTGATCTCTGGTTCCTCTGCCTTTTCTAAAAACAGCTTGAACATCTAGAAGTTCATGGTTCACGTATTGCTGAAGCCTGGCTTGGAAAATTTTGAGCATTCCTTTACTAGCGTGTGAGATGAGTGCAATTGTGTGGTAGTTTGAGCATTCTTTGGCATTGCCTTTCTTTGGGACAGGAATGAAAAATGAGCTTTTTCCAGTCCTGTGGCCACTGCTGAGTTTTCCAAATTTGCTGACATATTGATTGCAGTGATTTCACAGAATCATCTTTCAGGATTTGAAATAGCTCAACTGGAATTCCATCACCTCCACTAGCTTTGTTTGTAGTGATGCTTTCTAAGGCCCACTTGACTTCACATTCCAGAATGTCTCGCTCTGGGTGAGGGATCACACCATTGTGATTATCTGGATCGTGAAGATCTTTTTTGTACAGTTCTTCTGTGTATTCTTGCCACCTCTTCCTAATATCTTCTGCTTCTGTTAGGTCCATACTATTTCTGTCCTTTATTGAACCCATCTTTGGATGAAATGTTCCCTTGGTAGCTCTGATTTCCTTGAAGAGATCTCTAGTCTTTCCCATTTTATTATTTTCCTTTATTTCTTTGCATTGATCACTGAAGAAGCCTTTCTTACCTCTTCTTTCTTTTCTTTGGAATGCTGCATTCAAATGGGTATATCTTTCCTTTTCTCCTTTGCTTTTTGCTTCTCTTCTTTGCACGGCTATTTGTAAGGCCTCCTCAGAAAGCCATTTTGTTTTTCTCATTTCTTTTTCTTGGGGATGGTCTTGATTCCTGTCTCCTGTACAATGTCATGAACCTCCGTCCATAGTTCATCAGGCGCTCTGTCTATCAGATCTAGTCCCTTAAATCTATTTCTCATTTCCACTGTGTAATCATAAGGGGTTTGATTTAGGTCATACCTCAATGGTCTAGTGGTTTTCCCCACTTTCTTCAATTTAATTCTGAATTTGGCAGTAAAGAGTTCATGATCTGAGCCACAGTCAGCTCCTGGTCTTGTTTTTGTTGACTGTATAGAGCAAGTATGTCTTGTATATTTACTTCTAGCACTTATTCTGTGTCACACGCCATCATCTCCATCACCCTGACTGAGCTTTATAGTGGACATCTGTTGCAGGTTTAGCTTTGCTTTCTCTATGGACATCTTTTGATACATTTTCACATACAGTGTGAGTTCAAGTTGTTTTATCCACTTGTAATTGCTGTAGGATTGGGCAACATCTTTAATTACAAAGTCATTTTCCATTTGTTTTGAGATGATACCATTCCTGAAAAAATGCTTTCAAGGAATTTATAGATTGAAATATATTTAGATTGAATATATTTAAATTTTTTGTTTGTTTCTGTAGCCAAAACATGTAGGTGTGTAATGATGCTGTTCTTTAATTTGGAATTGGTGCTTATGAATTCTACTTATGGTTTTATTCACTTTAGCTCAGTTCACTTCAGTCGCTCAGTTGTGTCTGACTCTTTGTGACCCCATGAATCACAGCACACCAGGCCTCCCTGTCCATCACCAACTCCCAGAGTTTACTCAAACTCATGTCCATGTAGTTGGTGTGCCATCCAGCCATCTCATCCTCTATTATCCCCTTCTCCTCCTGCCTTCAATCCCTCCCAGCATCAGGGTCTTTTCCAATGAGTCAACTCTTTGCATGAGGTGGCCAAAGTACTGGAGTTTCAGCTTTAGCATCATTCCTTCCAATGAACACCCAAGACTGATCTCTTTTAGAATGAACTGGTTGGATCTTCTTGCAGTCCAAGGGACTCTTAAGAGTCTTTTCCAAGACCACAGTTCAAAGGCACTCAGCTTTCTTCACAGTCCAACTCTCACATTCACACAAGACTACTGGAAAAAACATAGCCTTGACTAGACGGACTTTGTTGCCAAAGTAATGTCTCTGCTTTTTAATATACTATCTAGGTTGGTCATAACTTTTCTTCCAAGGAGTAAGTGTCTTTTAATTTCATGGCTGCCATCACCATCTGCAGTGATTTTGGAGCCCCCCAAAAATAAAGTCTGACACTGCTTCCACTGTTTCCCCATCTACTTCTGATGAAATTATGGGACCAGATGCCATGATGTTAGTTTTCTGAATGTTGAGCTTTAAGCCAACCTTTTCACTTTCCTCTTTCACTTTCATCAAGAGGCTCTTTAGTTCCTCTTCACTTTCTGCCATAAGGGTGATGTCATCTGCATATCTGAAGTTATTGATATTTCTTCCAGCAATCTGATTTCAGCTTGTGCTTCTTCCAGCCCAGCATTTCTCCTGATGTACTCTGCATATAAGTTAAATAAGCAGGGTGACAATATAGTTTATTCATTAATGAAATAATTACTGAATGCTTGCTATGTACCAGATACTTAGCCAGAAACTGGAATTTTGGGGTAAGAAATACACACAGTTCCTTCTCTCAGTGAGATCACAGATAGTAGAAGAGAGAGAAAGTAATAAGTAAGTAGGAATAAATGTATAATTACAAAGTGGATGATTCCATTAACAACTGAGCTGGTTGAGTATTATTGAGTGAAGCTGGAAACAACTGAAGGATGTCAGGAAGAGCTCTCTAATGATGTGAATTTTAATCCAAAATTAGAAGCATAAGAATAAAAAAAGTAGTTGCTGTCATAGTGTGGCCTGAGACAAATACCATTTCTTACTCCAGTTCTTTATTTTCAGTGTATAAACACATTAAAAACCACTTTTGAAACCAACTGGTATCATAATGGTCTTGCCACAGCTGATGTATTTTCTTCTTACTGCTTCTCTTTAGAATCAAATGCCAAGTGGAGTATCTGTTTTCTAGAAGTCTGTCAGAATAAGTTGCTCACTGGAAACTGGGATCAATTCTAAATCTGACAACATAGTGGAATGTTCAGTTAACATTAAAGTGCCTTTTAGAGAGCACAAGGGAGCTCTGAATAGGCTAATCACTTTTTCCAGAAGGCACCTGTGATTTCGCTAATTTGCCTCCGAGGAAGTCCATGAAGAGTGAAAGAAGAACATAAGGTACTCAGCAGCTGAAGTAGGTAAACTGCTGTTATGCATTTGTTTTCTCTTTATTCATCGTTTTGTGAGAGGAGCTATAAATTGGTCAGTAAAAAGGATGCTTGAAACGTTTTGTTATATATTTTTGTTGGAATCTGTGGGGTCTTGGGTCATATATCTATATGTGCAAAGATTATTTGGAGACAGTGATGCTCCAGAATGAAGCATAAATATGTAGTATGCTAGAAAATTTTCAAGTCTGTAAAGTTTTTGTGCTAAAAGCCCTGCTTGTTTCAACAGAATCCTGTGATAAATACTTAGTACACTTACCAGGGGTTAGCTAAAGTAAATACAAGGGGAAATGCTCAGAGTGCCTCTAAAGCAGAAACTAAAAAATCTCAGTTCTGATGATAACATAAATCCAAACCAAACCAAAAAACCCATGGTAATGTGTACACACACACACACATATGCACACACAGAAACACAAACATGTACACTTGTGCATGTTTGTGTGCTTAAAAAACAACTCGTAAAAGTTCAGTTCAGTCACTCAGTCATGCCCAACTCTTTGCGACCCCATGAATCACAGCATACCAGACTTCCCAGTCCATCACCAACTCCCAGAATCTACCCAAATCCATGTCCATTGAGTCTGTGATGCCATCCAACCATCTCATCCTCTGTTGTACCCTTCTCCTCCTGCCCATAATCTTTTGCAGCATCAGGGTCTTTTCAAATGATTCAGCTCTTTGTATCAGGTGGCTGAAGTACTGGAGTTTCAGCTTTAGCATCAGTCCTTCCAATGAATACTCAGGACTGATTTCCTTCAGGATGGACTGGTTGGATCTCCTTGCAGTCCAAGGGACTCTCAAGAGGCTTCTCTAACACCACAGTTCAAAAGCATCAATTCTTCGGTAGTCAGCTTTCTTTATAGTCTGACTCTCACATCTGTACATGACCACTGAAAAAACCATAGCCTTGAATAGACGGACCTTTGTTGACAAAGTAATATCTCTGCTTTTCAATATGCTGTCTAGGTTGGTCATAACTTTCCTTCCAAGGAGTAAGCATCTTTTAATTTCATGGCTACAATCACCATCTGCAGTGATTTTGGAGCCTAGAAAAATAAGATCAGCCATTGTTTCCCCACTTGTAAAAGACTTTTGGACAAATAACTTTCAATTTTCATATCATTTGACTGAATAAACAATTTGTTTCTGGGAATATGGATTCTGAGGCAGTAATTCAAAGACAAAAAAGTTTTATTCATCAAGATATCCACTTCATCCTTATGTATAATAACAAAATTTTGGCAGCTATCCAAATGGCCAACAATTGAAAATGTTAATTTTATTGACTTTGTTCAGTGTATATTTTGCCAGCCATAAAATAAAATTGTTGAGAATATAAAGAAAATTGTAAAAATATTTAAACTAAGATGTTAAGTGATGAGAAAGAGACAATGATAAGATTTTCTATTTCCTAAAAAGTCACTGTTCAATAATTGTCCCACAGAAACCTCATATACAGTATATCCAGGGCCACATTTCCATCTCAAAATTGCACTCATTTCTGTATTTCTTATTTTGTTGAACTTTATCACTATAAACAACAAACAGAATCTAGACACCTTGGGTTTAACTTTGAGGTTTCCTTCTCTGACAACAGCTACTATCTCCGTTCTCCATTTCTGGAATCTTTCCCCTACAGTCTAGTCCTCACCACTCTGACTTGCCAACTGAAGTATGCACCTTGATGATCTATCTGTCCACCTCCAAGTTCTCCTTTCTGTAAAAAATATATTCTACTAAAACTGAAGAGCAATCATGTTAGTTATCTTCTTAGAAGTATTGATGGCTCTCTACTATAAAAACTCTCTCATTAGATAAATGATGAAAATATGAACTTGTATATTTTTCCTCCAGAAGTCAAATGAAAAATTTAAGATTTGAAAGAGAGTTTGGGTCTTTTGGTAACAACAATAATGGGTTTATTAAATTAGGATCAGTTGTGATACTGAAGGCATAGGGCATAACTGCCTGTGTAGAAGCTTTGACAGCCTGGTCCCTGTAATCTCATTTTTAAAAATGGGAGTTACAGAATCTAATATATGGCTGAATATATTTGAATACACATAGAGAAAGGTATCGGAGAAGGCAATGGCACCCCACTCCAGTGCTCTTGCTTGGAAAATCCCACTGACGGAGGAGCCTGGTAGGCTGCAGTCCATGGGATTGCTAAGAGTCGGACACGACAGAGCGACTTCAATTTCACTTTTCACTTTCATGCATTGGAGAAGGAAATGGCAACCCGCTCCAGTGTTCTTGCCTGGAGAATCCCAGGGATGGGGAGCCTAGTGGGTTGCCATCTATGGGGTCACACAGAGTTGGACATGACTGAAGTGACTTAGCAGCAGTAGCAGCAGAGAAAGGTATAAGAACATACATACACGTTTATTAACATAAGATGTAGGGAAAATTGTTTTTAAATTTGTATACCTAATTATTGAGTCAATAGTTATAATAAACATGCAAAAATTTATTATTGTTGTTATTACTATTATTTATTTAACAAATATTTTAAATAAATAGAACCTGAAGTGAAGTGAAGTCACTCAGTCGTGTCTGACTCTTTGTGACCCCATGGACTGTAGCCTACCAGGCTTCTCTGTCCATGGGATTTTCCAGGTAAGAATACTGGAGTGGGTTGCCATTTCATATAAGAAAACATGTAGAGTACTAGTGACATTATGTTACCGAATCAAGTGTGAGTGGCAAGAGAAATGTTTACTTACATTTCATATTACCCAGTTCAATTCTCTGAACCAGGAATGATAAAAGGATTTAGGGCAAATGCTTTGTACAGAATAGATAATGTACATTTGGCTGGACTGTAATTTAAATTATAGTGATTTTTTCTTAAATACCTAGTAGTTTCCAGATAGAGTAGGACAGTTAATAACTTAAAAATTTTTTTAAAATTGGTATTAATCTGTGACCTAAAGTAAAGGGTAATTTCAAACATGTTCCATTTCCTCATTTTTAACTTAAGAGACAGAGTCCTGAGAGACTCTGCTTGCTCAGCAATGGGCAGAAGGAGCTGGGTGTGGAAGCTTGTGAATTGAGGCAAACAAGATAATCTCAACAACCTTCAATCCTCCTTGAAAGTGACAGAAGGAGTAAAAGACTCTTTAGATTCTACCTAAATTCACATAAATAGAGCTTGAACATCTGCTCCTAGGGAGGCTACAAGCAAAAATTGATTGGGTGCACAGTTATCATTTGAATCTGCATAAGGATTAAAACATTTAATCAATAGGTATTGAATAAGTAATTTGTACATGGTCTGCTAAAGGAGAAATATGTTGCTGGCATATTCTTTTAGAAAGGTTAAGTATTGTCTTTCTCAACCACTTTCAAGAACAATTAAAATTTTAATTAACAGAATCCTACTTTATTTGGCAAGAATTTTAAGCATTCATTTAGGAAAACTGCTCCATTTACCATTTATTGCTGGGCCTGTTTGGCAAGCACCATGGAGAAAAGAATCAGAAAATCAAATTGCTTTCAGAAAGATGCATCATTCCACTTTTCTTGATTCTTTACACTAAAATTTTTCTTTTGCTTCAATTATTTTTGTTCTTTTGATGACCTAAAATATACAGTATGGGCTATTGAGTATAAAATGCATAATTAATATGAAATAAATTTTCATTATGATTTTCATTTCATGGTTGATATAATTCTGTGTTTTGCCCAAGTTCTACATATTATATTATGTTTTTTTTTCTACCTCTTGATATTTTTTAACAAGACTGATAGGAATGAACTTAAAGATGGACTAGTAAGCAAGGAATAATTGTATAGAGCTGGAAATATGCAGAGTTAAATTTGATAATTCCATAATAGATAATTCACAAATCTAAATGTTTATCTAAAGATTTCTCAACACCCACCAACCATATAGTTTCTAATTTTTTTTTTTAATGTGACATGTGTCTTGCAGGATCCTAGTTCCCCAACCAGGGATCTAACCCAAGCCCCCTACCCATGCTCCCTGCAGTGTAATACAGAGTCTCACTGGACCACCAGGAAAGTCTCATTTTTTTTTTTTTTGTCTTTATTCTCTACTCTCCATTATTTGAATCAGTTGAGACTCAGTCAAGAATCTCTTCCTCAAGAATAGAGGAGGCTCAGGCAGTAAAGAATCCTCCTGAAATGAGGGAGATCTGTGTTTGATCCCTGGGTTGGGAAGATCCCCTGAAAGAGAGCATGACAACCCACTCCAGTATTCTTGACTGGAGAATTCCCATGTACAGAGGAGCCTGGCGGGCTACAGTCCATGGAGTTGCAAAGAGTCGGACACAACTGAAGCAACTTATAACATAGCACATAGTTCTTCTATCCGGGATAGAGAAGGGCTTTCCTCTATTCAACATGTCCTGGTAGACTAGGTAGCTCTCCTCCCATCTCCAATAGTATCGCCTGTGTACTTTCACTGTACTCTCTAGCAATGTGTGGTGATATTGATTTATTTTTCATTTTTCTTGCATTTTCTAAGTTTTTATGAATTATTTATGGAGACAATTCAATTAAAGATTATTCATACTGTATCACATATTTGTTCCATTTTTGTTCTTCATTTATTTGTGCATTTCTGGTACCATTTTCCATTTTCCTTCTGTCTGAAGACATTTCTCAGTGTTGGGTCTTTACTGTGGATCTAGCTGGCAAATATTTTCTCAATTTGTGTTTGCATTAGAGTTTCTTCAGTTTGCTGTCACTCTTAAAGAATATTTTTTTCTGTGTATAGAATGTGAAAGCAGTTGTTTCATTTTGATGCTTTCCCCTCAGTACATTAAAAGTATCAATCTGTGATCTCCAGGTTCTCTATTTTTCTTGTAGAGAGCTTTCAGTCTTGTTGCTGCCCTTTTGATGGTAAGATGTGCTGTTTCTTTGGCTATTTTTAAGATTTTTTTTTTAGAAAGATTTTTTTTCCCCTCTCTCTTTAGTTTCCTTAGTTAGTTGTACTATTGTATCTAAGTGACTTTTCTTTATACTGTTTCTGGTTTCAAACTTCTATCAGTAGATTGATGTCATCCATTGATTGTAGAATTTTTGACGTCATTACCTCTTCAAATATTGCATTTTCCTTGTTCTATATCTCTTCCTCTCTGTGACTAAAATTGCTCTGTGGTACAAATTAGAATATTTGTGTATCGCCCATACTTTTTCTTCATGCTTAAATCTGGATATAGTCTAAAGTTTATATAGTCCAACTAATTAATCTTTCTGCTATGTCAGTTCTTCATCTTAATTACTATATATTTTAAGGTCTAGGAATTTAATTTTCTTCTTTTCTATTGATTCAAGTTCTCTGGTTTACCATCTTAATTAGTTATTTTAAAGAGCAAGGCTGATAACTTCAGTATCTTTGTCTTTTGTAACTTTTTCTATGATCTTTTCATTTAGTCCCATTCATAGATATACCTGGCAAATTTTGCTTAAATTCCAGAAATTTGTATGAAAAATTGGAGTCACTCTGGATGATGTCACCTTTCTGCAGAGAGGATTTACCCAGTCCTCTGGTAGGATGCAGAGGAGCAGAGTAGCTCAATCCTATCAGAAGCTAGGTTTACCCTGTGCTGTGTTGCAGTCTTTGTAATGATGGTTCTCTCTCTGATTTCTCTAAGGTTTAATCACCTAGAGTTTCCAACTAGATGTCTGAGTTTTTAAAAATGTTTCCTTATTTCTAGGACCTAACATGTAATTTTGACTCCCAAACAATGTAGCATGTTCCAAATGTCTTGTGGGGAAAACTGATGCCAAATGTTGGGCTTGTTTGTTTGAGTTTACCATCCCTCTGGGATTATCCAGGCTGCCACAACACCACTAATCTCATATGTTTGTCTTCCTGGCTCTGGGAGTTGTTTCAAGTTCTGCTGTCTGCTCTACATCTTAGTAGAACCTCTGCCTGGATGTTGACCTCATGCTGTCTTCCTGAGAAGAAAGAGGCGGGCTGAAAATTAGATCATCTCAGTTAGCTTTTTCTTAGGCCATATGCTTTGCAATTTCTAATGTATTCCAACAAGTTTTAACAATTTTATATGTGTTTCTTACTTTTACATTGTTGTTTGGAATATGAGTACAAACTATTTCATCATAACCAAAGCAAAAGTCAGTCATCTGCATTTTTAAAACATATTCTGCATTTTTAATATGGAGAATGTAACCATTTCTATAGTTTAGATTGTTCTTCCAGGCTTGTCTAAAAATTTTCAAAGTATATTCTTTTTTATTCATCAATCTATTGTTCACAGTCTTACAAAGCTGATCAGCTGACCTCATGAAATTCTATCTGACTACATGGCGTTTGTTGACAACTCTCTCTTATCTAGCTTAGCTAGGTTACCTTTAGTCATCAGCTCTTTGTATTATATATGTGAATTGTTTTATATGTCAGTTTTGGTTACTTTTGGGGAGGTCTGTTTTATCATTTATTGTTACATAGTAGAGGTTATATTTTGGTGATATAATTTTCCCTGTTAATCTGCTTTCTTTATTTGAATACTGTTATTGATGCATGGAGTATATATATTTGGAAAAATGGTTTGATTCTTTTCTTTTTCAGGAGTTTTCTTTCATATTTTTAGAAGTATAAATTTATTTTATTTAGAAGTGTTAATTTTAGGATAGATATTCCAAGCTTTTTATGTCCTTCTTTTGTTATATATATATATATATATATATATATATATATATATATATATATATTTCTTGGGATTTTTTTTCATCAGAACTATAACTAATAAAAGTAAAAGTATTCATTCAAAAACTCCTAGTATTGATATGTTTATAGTACTAAATATTGCCTTTCAGGTTTATAGTTTTGATATTACTTATTGAAGAGATCAAATTCCCAACATCTGCTGGATCATCAAAAGAGCAAAAGAGTTCCAGAAAAACATCTATTTCTGTTTTATTGACTATGCCAAAGCCTTTGACTGTGTGGATCACAATAAACTGTGCAAAATTCTGAAAGAGATGGGAATACCAGACCACCTGATCTGCCTCTTGAGAAACTTGTATGCAGTTCGGGAAGCAACAGTTAGAATTGGACATGGAACAACAGACTAGTTCCAAATAGGAAAAGAAGTACGTCAAGGGTGTATATTGTCACCCTGCTTATTTAACTTATATGCAGAGTACATCATGAGAAAGTCTGGGCTGGAGGAAGCACAAATTGGAATCAAGATTGTTGGGAGAAATCTCAATAACCTCAGATATGCAGATGACACCACCCTTATGGCAGAAAGTGAAATAGAACTAAAGAACCTCTTGATGAAAGTGAAAGAGGAGAGTGAAAAAGTTGGTCTAAAGCTCAACATTCAGAAAATGAAGATCATGGCATATGGCATATGGCACGAAGATCATGAAAGTGAAATAGAACTAAAGAACCTCTTGATGAAAGTGAAAGAGGAGAGTGAAAAAGTTGGTCTAAAGCTCAACATTCAGAAAATGAAGATCATGGCATATGGCATATGGCATGAAGATCATGGCATATTCCCATCACTTTCAGAATTTTGCACAGTTTATTGTGATCCACACAATCAAAGGCTTTGGCATAGTCAATAAAGCAGAAATAGATGTTTTTCTGGAACTCTCTTGCTTTTTCCATGATCCAGCGGATGTTGGCAATTTGATCTCTGGTTCCTCTGCCTTTTCTAAAACCAACTTGAACATCAGAAGGTTCATGATTCACGTACTGATGAAGCCTTGCTTGAAGAATTTTGAGCATTACTTTACTAGCATGTGAGATGAGTGCAATTGTGTGGTAGTTTGAGCATTCTTTGGCATTGCCTTTCTTTGGCATTGGAATGAAAACTGACCTTTTCCAGTCCTGTGGCCACTGCTGAGTTTTCCAAATTTGCTGGCATATTGAGTGCAGCACTTTCACCACATCATCTTTCAGGATTTGAAACAGCTCAACTGGAATTCCATCACCTCCACTGGCTTTGTTCGTAGTGATGCTTTCTAAGGCCCACTTGACTTCACATTCCAAGATGTCTGGCACTAGATTAGTGATCACATCATTATGATTATCTTGGGCGTGAAGATCTTTTTAGTACAGTTCCTCCGTGTATTCTTGCCACCTCTTCTTAATATCTTCTGCTTCTGTTAGGTCCATACCATTTCTGCCCTTTTTCTAGCCCATCTTTGCATGAAATGTTCCCTTGGTATATCTAATTTTCTTGAAGAGATCTCTAGTCTTTCCCATTCTGTTCTTTTCCTCTATTTCTTTGCATTGATCACTGAGGAAGGCATTCTTATCTCTTCTTGCTATTCTTTGGAACTCTGTATTCAGATGCTTATATGTTTCCTTTTCTCCTTTGCTTTTCACTTCTCTTCTTTTCACAGCTATTTGTAAGGCCTCTGCAGACAGCCATTTTGCTTTTTTGCATTTCTTTTCCATGGGGATGGTCTTGATCCCTGTGTCCTGTACAATGTCACGAACCTCATTCCATAGTTCATCAGGCACTCTATCTATCAGATCTAGGCCCTTAAATCTATTTATCACTTTCACTGTATAATCATAAGGGATTTTATTTAGGTCATACCTGAATGGTCTAGCAGTTTTTCCTGCTGTCTTCAATTGAAGTCTGAATTTGGTAATAAGGAGTTCATGATCTGAGCCACAGTCAGCTCCCGGTCTTGTTTTTGCTGACTGTATAGAGCCTCTCTATCTTTTGCTGCAAAGAATATAATCAATCTGATTTCAGTGTTGACCATCTGTTGATGTCCATGTGTAGAGTCTTCTCTTGTGTTGTTGGAAGAGGGTGTTTGCTATGACCAGTGCATTTTCTTGGCAAAACTCTATTAGTCTTTGCCCCGCTTCATTCCGCATTCCAAGACCAAATTTGCCTGTTACTCCAGGTGTTTCTTGACTTCCTACTTTTGCATTCCAGTCCCCTATAATGAATAGGACATCTTTTTGGGGTGTTACTTCTAAAAGATCTTGTAGGTCTTCATAGAACCATTCAACTTCAGTTTCTTTGGCGTTACTGCTTGGGGCATAGACTTGGATAACTGTGATATTGAATGGTTTACCTTGGAGATGAACAGAGGTCATTCTGTCATTTTTGAGATTGCATCCAAGTACTGCATTTTGGACTCTTTTGTTGACCATGATGGCTACTCCATTTCTTCTGAGGGATCCCTGCCTGCAGTAGTAGATATAATGGTCATCTGAGGTAAATTCACCCATTCCAGTCCATTTTAGTTCGCTGATTCCTAGAATGTTGACTTTCACCCTTGCCATCTCTTGTTTGACCACTTCCAATTTGCCTTGATTCATGGACCTGACATTCCAGGTTCCTATGCAATATTGCTCTTTACAGCATCGGATCTTGCTTTATCACCAGTCACATCCACAGCTGGGTATTATTTTTGCTTTGGCTCCATCCCTTCATTCTTTCTGGAGTCATTTCTCCACTGATCTCCAGTAGCATATTGGGCAACTAATGACCTGGGGCGTTCCTCTTTTGGTATCCTATCACTTTGCCTTTTCATACTGTTCATGGAGTTCTCAAGGCAAGAATACTGAAGTGGCTTGCCATTCCCTTCTCCAGTGGACCACATTCTGTCAGACCTCTCCACCATGACCCGCCTGTGTTGGGTTGCCCTGCAGGCATGGCTTGGTCTTATTGAGTTAGACAAGGCTGTGGTCCTAGTGTGATTAGATTGACTAGTTTTCTGTGAGTATGGTTTCAGTGTGTCTGCCCTCTGATACCCTCTTGCAACACCTACCATCTTACTTGGGTTTCCCTTACCTGGGCGTGGGGTATCTCTTCACAGCTGCTCCAGCAGAGCAGAGCCACTGCTCCTTACCTTGGACGAGGGGTATCTCCTTACTACCACCGTTCCTGACCTTCAATGTGGAATAGCTCCTCTAGGCCCTCCAGTGCCTGAGCAGCCACCACTCCTTGGGTTATTCCTCCCAGCTGCCGGCCCTGGCCTCGGGCATGGGTGGCTCCTCCCAGCTGTGGCCCCTGGCCTCGGGCTCGGGGTGCCTCCTCAAGGTCACCACCCCTGACCTCGGACTTGTGGTGACTCCTCCTGGCCCCCACTGACCTCAGACGTGGGGTAGCTCCTCTCGGCCGCTGCCCCTGACCTCAAACTCGGTGTTTCTCTTCCAGGCCTCTGACACTGACCTAGGACTTGGGGTAGTTCCTTCTAGCCGCCACTGACTTTGGATGCAGGGTAGCTCCTCTCGGCTGTTCCTGCGCCAACGTAGCCTGGCACTCTAGGCTGCTGCCCCTGACCTTGGACGTGGGGAAACTCCTCTCGCGCCGCCTGCGCTCAGTGAGCCGGCTTGCAGCCCCCTGAGCTTGCAGTGTTAATAGGTTCTTCTTATTATTTTTAATGATATGGAGCTTCCAGTTAGATTCTGGTATTTAGCATTTCTCACTCTTCCTGATTCCCACTAGGTAGAATATTAGGAAAAGAAAAATCTCCTAGGGTGCTAACTTAGGAAATATGAAAAAATCAGCAGAACTAAGGGTGATTCATGCAACCATTGAAGTTTTACACCACCTGTACACAATTACTAAAGAACATGTTAGAATCCCTGTTCTAGATTTTCTTTCTGCCATCAAAAATATGTTCCTTTTAATGTATATTTGTGCATCCCAAGTGTTTCTCTGTCCTTTCCCTGTTTCTAATCTTTCTTATTGCTCTTCATCCACTGTGGCATCTCTACTCTACCTCACTCATTCTGGCCCATCTTTATCCTTCTCTGCCCTCTCTCCATCTCTGTAGTCAGTTCAATTTGCTTTGCTGGCTACATGTCTTGAATTTCCCTTAAATTAGAGCTGAACTATCAGTAAATTTAACTAAGACTTCTCACTGAGGCTAAATAGTGTAGATTGAGGGGAGATTAGTGCCGGGGTCCAGCCCCGGTGGATCCAGGGTGATTTGAAGGTGGGGACGGAGTCAGCGTCCTTGGAAATAACTTATTTAATTACAGATAGAGAGAGATTAGAAAATTAGCAGAGAAAAAGAGGCTGAATAACTTGGTTTACATGGAATACCAATCACCACCTACGTAGGCCACAGGAGTCTTCCCATTCTCCCGAAGGAGAGGAGGCACTGAGGCCTGCCCCGGTCCCATCTTAGAAGCCCAGGCAAAATTAGCAGGCTTGGTGGGTACCCATGCACCAGATGGGAATTCGGCCAGAAAATAGTAGGAGAGAAAAAGAGGCTGAATAACTTGGTTTACATGGGATACCAATAAAATTCCAAGACAAGGAATTTGCACCATCTACGTTTGGCCACCGGCGCCACCTGAATATCGGAAGGTGTCCCTCCTTGGGCTCCTTCTCACATGGGCTTGAAAGCCAGAACAAGTAAGTAGACATGGCGAGCACCCACGTTCCAGACGGGAATTCAGCCAGAAAAATAGGGAGTAAGAAAGAACGACATGGGGGAATCAGCCTTTCTGGGAACCGATCTGATTTCTTTGTTTTGAGGTTTGCTTATATACCTTTTGTTACACATAGGGATGAATACAGAGTCACGTGGGGGTCAGCAGTCCTGACCTTTATCAAAATCAGGTGCTTTACATAAAAAAAGATCTTAGGGGTTTTACATCATCTTCTGGCCATGAGACCTGCTGACATTTTATGATCCTTTCTTTTTGATAACCAAAAAACTTATTTCTTCCAAGGGTGTTTTTACTTAAACCAGGCACCACCATCCAAATAAAGTTGCATTCCTATAGGGTGAGGGTGTAGTGAGTTACAATCAAGAAAGGAATTTATTTAACCCAAGGTTAACATGATTAATCTTAGAGGTTAATACTTATTTCTCCTATATGTTAGTTATATTCATTATAAGGGCAGGGAATATGGAGATTTAGCAGCAAACATCAGCCCAATAAATGAAAATCCTTTCACCAATGTTCCCCTTAAGATCTATTTAGTCTTAAGATAGTGATAAAGTTACATTTTTACATAGCAAGGACACAGTGATTTATAACAAAGTACAGTGATCTATTACAAAAGAGAAAATCCATTAACTCAAAAAGTCTAGTATTGCTAACCTTAAAAACTACTATATTTCCTTTTCTATATTCCAAATACATTGATTAATATATTCCCAGGTGCCTAAGAATATGGAGGTCTGGCGGCAATCATTGATTCAATGAGAAAAGCCCTATGCTAATTAAGACTCTCAAAATACTCCAAACTCTCTGTGCTGTTTATGGTTGAGAGGTAGTAAACAATCATGTGCATAGTGGCAGGACTATGGATAATCCTGTCACACAAGCTAGTTTGCCAGCAGAGAGGTTTGACCTGAGACAGCCTTGTCTCACCCAGGGCAGGGAATTAGCAGCAATTATTGGCACAACAAATGAAAAACCCTTCACCAATATAATTCCTAACCAACCCACTATATTGACAGTTTCCAACTTCCCAAAGGAATTTGCCTTTAGTAAGTCTAAAACATCTTGTGCCTCTCACGGTCAGGAGGCTGTAAACAATCACATGTGGCTGGACGAACCTATACAGGTGGGCTAGATAACCTTCAGAGGAGTCCATAAGGTGAAACACTCTTGTCACGCCCAGGAATTTTTATTGACTTGGAGCTGCATGTTTACTCCTTCTCCGAGAGAACCGGTGGGGAACAGCCCCCCATAAAGTCAGAGGTGTAGGCGAGAGCATGAAACAGTAAAGTAGATAGACTCTGGTTTTGGGGGTAGATGCTGGGGAACAGGGGGTTTCCTGAGGCTTGATCACGCCTTTGCGTATGCCAAGCCTCCTTCCTCATGACCTTTGCCATGGGCGGAGTTCCTCACGCTGGCTCCCGGCAGATTAGTTTGCACATTCATGCTTCCTTAATTCTGCATTTTCAATGTGGCAAGTTGGTAAAAGCATTCCAAATATCTGACATGTGTTATTCCTCTTGATGTATTTCTAGGAAATTTTTAATGTATAATGAAGAATGGGAAGGCAAAGGAGGAAATTTATTGTCTGGAAGTCTCACCATAGAATTTAGACTTCATCAGAAAAGATGCTCTTTATCCCATTAGTATTCTAAAGCCCATACTCTCTCCATGTGAAAAGATATAAACTCAATGGAGAGGTAGAGACACTTCTGCCATGGAATTTTCCAGGCAAGAATACTGGAGTGGGTTGCCATTTTCTTCTCTAGGGAATCTTTCTGACCCAAGGAGTCAACACTTAAATCTCTTGCATTTCCTCCATTGGTAGGCAGGTTCTGTACCACTGGGCCACCTGGAATCTCAATGGAATATTATTATGGTCCAATAGAATATATATTGGTTTAAGTTTAAATAGAAGGGGCAGGAAAAGCTTCTGAGGTTGTTTTATGTCTAAAAATAAAAGTATTTATCAAAGCATACAGGGAAAATAACACTGGAGACAGAAATACTGGTATTAAAGGCATTGGTGACCAGAGTAGACAATGGAGGCAATTAATAAAGAGGAGTTTGAGATGATGGAAGACAAGAGATCATGAAGAAGAGATTGTAGAAGAGCATTATAACCTCACTTTGCCATCCCAGAAAACTATCAAGTTGAGACCACACCCCTGATAAAATCATGTCAGCAGTTAAATGAAACAAATAAATATAAAATATAATACAAGCATAAGCACAATCCATACCTTTAATAAATGTTACCAGACTCTACCCAATTATGTCTAACTCTAGAGATATTTGCTGTAATTAAGCAAAGGATGAACATTGCAGTTATTTTAGCAGCTTCTCTCTTCCAAGAATACTGTAATAAACACTACAGGATTTTCCAGGCAATGATGTGCAAAAAGTATCCAGAGAGCCCATGAGAAATTAAAAAATGGATGGCTTGAGGCTGATAAGAAGTTATGCCAAAGGCCTGAACTTTAGTTATTGTCATTTCAAGTGGGAATAATGTGTAAGATGAAGAAGGGAAAAAGCCTAGTTTTCTATTATGACACTTAATTTTCTCTAAATATTTGTTTAACTTATTTAAAATGAAACTTTCTTTGTGCTCCAGTATGTTTATGTTGGGTAACACAATTAAATGTAAAGTAGAATAAAGCCCTTAATGATGTAACTGAAATGGAGATCAGCCAAGGCTTTTCTCTTAATTTTGGTAGACATGTATCTTTTCGAGAATCTGATAAGTTTTGGACCCTATTTTGTGAAAATGTGCAAATACAACCTCAGAGATTTCACTGATATTCTGAAGCCCAATCATATATAGCCAAAATAATAACTGCTTTTTAAAGGTAGCAAAAGAAAGCATTTGTGAGTTTCTAACTCCATAAATTTGCTATCTGAGACCATTAAAGTTGACTCTGAGGTTTTTAAATACTGAATTAAAAAGGGGAATAAATTTAATCCAGTTTCAGTGCTATTTGAAGATTCTTATTAACAGCATAAAGATTAATTTAGCTGATCTATGCTGGGAAAGATTGAAGGCTGGAAGAGTAAGGAACATCAGGAGATGAGATGGTTGGATGGCATCACCGACTCGATGGACATGAGTTTGAGCCAGGTCCAGGAGATGGTGATAGACAGGGAAGCTGGGTGTGTTGCAGTCCATGGGATCACAAAGAGACAGAATGGCTGAGCGACTGAACTGAACTGAATTGATCATATGCCAGAAAATAGTGTGATTCCCATGCCTTCTGAACAGGGAGCAGAGTAAACCCTAGGAACCCATGTGTTTTCTTCTTCCTCACTCATTTAAAAACCAGTCCTTGATTGATACATGAGGGCTCAGATATCAGACTAAGTGCCTAAGCTGAGAGACCAAACACGGGTCTGCTTTTTTGATTTACTTGGGGCTTAGTACTCCCTCTTAGGAGACTAAGCTATTTTCCTGAACCCCTACTTCAAGAGTAAGGGTTGATTTCTCTCTTTTTGGGCTTCTTGAAGACATCCATTTAATCCTCTAAAATTAAGCATGTGTGCGTATGCTAATTTGCTTCAGTCGTGACCGACTCTGTGACCCTATGGACGATAGCCTGCCAGGCTCCTCTGTCCACAGGATTCTCCAGGCAACGATACTGGGGTGGATTGACATGCTTTCCTCCGGGGGATCTTCCCAACCCAAGGATCAAGCCCACATCTGTTATGTATCCTGCATTGCCAGGCAGATTCTTTACTACTAGCACCACTTGGGAAGCCCCAAATTAAGCATATAACTATAACAAGAACAAAAAGTAATATTTATGGTCAGAACTGCTTTCATCAGTTCAATGAAAGACTATTCTTCAGATCTTGGTAATTCTCTCAAAGCTGAATTAATATCTTGCCTATGGTCATGTTTTGTTAAATAATCAGTTAGCAGTTGGGTGCAAGGATATCCGAGGCATAAATATAATGCATACCAGTACTTCCAGTGTAACGGCTCCCAGGATAATAGCTCCGCAGTCTAGGTAGAATAAAATCATAATCTCTAGTTGAGTTTTAAAATGTTAGTATTTATTGATTGAGTGGCATGGTACTGGTATCAATACTCTGCTTTTATCCAAGTAGAGATTTTGTCAGTGGCCTCAATTAAAAGTGAATATCGCAAATAAAGTGTCTGCCACACACTGTGAATTACAGCACAGAAAATCCAGAAATTTTGTTAGAAATAGCAAGCCACATAAATACTAATAGAGCTTCTATTGATGAAGAAGTCTCTGGTAAGCAAAGGAGGCACCAATAATTCCAGGAAGCAAGTAATGACTAAAACTCACTTAAGGGAAAGTTTTTTGATGGATGATAGATTTTCTTATTACAGCCATTATTTTCTTATTGATGAAGGTTTCCTACACAAATGGGCTGAATTGTAACAGCAAATGGTCAGAGAAACATCAGCGTATCTTTTATCAACACAGTATTGTGTTAAACCATCTTTATTATTTGATAAAAATAATGTCTAAGCAAAACAGTACAGAGGTAACTAATGTTTTTAAGCTTGTACTATGTAACAGGAGTCTATCGTGTATGATAGTTAATATGATAACTACAGTAGGTAGGTCTCTTTTGGGGGGGCAGAATTAGGAGATATTTATTTAAGTAAATTTTGGAAATGCTAGGAATCTATTAAGAATTTTTCTTTGTTGGAAGAAATTGTTGCAATTTGTTCAGTGTTCTCAATTATAACAGTCTTTATGCTCTGTCTTATGAAATTTCAGTCCCAAATAAAAAGGAAATATTTCTAATCCTGATAGAAGAAAGAGTTTTAGTGAAATATTCTAACTTATCTATAATCAGAAAAGCTTTGTAACATTTGCTGGTTCTCAAAAACTCAGGGTTAGTTTCCTCAATCACCAATATTGGAGAAAATCATTTTTTTTTTTATAGACACAGAAGCTACAGCTTGGAATCCAGCCTAAAGTGGAATCATGGAACTTGTATTTGTAGAGACAAAATTTCCTGGATGTAAATTTAATTAAGGACTTAATCTATGTTTTCCAAAAAAAGAGAAACTATTTATAGAGGATAGGAGGACCAGAAGACAAGAAGAGCTTAGGCAGAGCACAGAATTAGCTAGACAATGTGTTGACAACTGGAACAAGTTATAGGAATGCACAATATCTGTTTATGGAACCAGAAAGACAAAATAAGGAAAATTATTGGAAGTTGTCTGTCAGTGACTCAAGGTATATGTTTGGAATTAAGACTATCTATTAAAAAGGAAGAACTGAACTATACAATTTATGGCACTGAGGCAGAATCAGGGAAACAGTAAGAGAAAAAAATGAATGATGACTACTGGAGCAGATGATCAAGAAGAAAGCAGAAAGGAGGAAGTCCTAAGGTGATATTACATGGCACAAAAGTGGCTTTATGGTGTTGGACAATTAGCAGATGCCTTCAATGCAATCTGTAAATCTGTCTGCTAAGCAAAGTTTCTGAAAAGAAAGGATGGATCAATTATTTTTTAAAATATCTGTAAACAGATTATATATACAGTGCCTTATTCTTTCTGTAGAGGACATTTAACATGAATAGGTAAATTAGCATCACTTTAAAGCTGTTTGGTTTAAAAATAAAATCATCATCCTTGATTGCTTGTGACAGCTATCACAGGTAACATACATATCATATTAAACTTCTATTTCTATAAAAATATAAATTGAAGGAAAATGGATTTTAAATATAAGGGAATATATTTTAAAAATGAAATTACATATAAAAACAATGCCTGGCAACAGTCAAAGCAATGCCCTCCAGGGGCTATCCCACCTGAAAATCTGACAGCTATCAGAGTTCCTAATATAAGGCCTGACATGTATGTACTCAATGAGTATTACTTGATTAAACAAGTTAATTGAGGAAGAGGATGCCAGTATTCTTTAAAGTCCAAAACCTTAAGTAAATAAGCCATCTTTATTGCTTTCAGTAATAAACTAAACTTGAAAAAGCCTTCGTTTAAACAAAAAGCAAAGCAAAACAAATGGCATAAGAAATTTCTAGTAGTCTATATCATGTATATGTTCACAGTTGGCATGTTTCAATTTTTCAATTTACTGAAATGAAATAAATGCCACTTACAAGATACTGAACTCAATTTTCTTTTTAACCTGTAATAATTCAAGGAAACAAAGACCTTCTATGAAATATTACCCAGAGAAAGAGGAGGCAGTTTCTTCCTTGTCTCTGCTCACTTATGTTATTGCCATTAATTTTTCTGAATTTTATGATAGGCTTTTTAAACATCAGAATCTATTAAACACCCTTGCCTTGATTCCCTCCATTTTATATAGCTGATATAGCTAAGTAAAAATTTAGTAAAAAATAAGTGGTTGCATACTACTTTTGAGAGGAAATTTTACTATAAACCATTGTGTACTCTTGATTCAGAAACTGCCTCATGAGAATTTATTCAATGACTATCATAGTGAGAACAGATATTAGTATTAGAGTATACTAACTGTGTAATAACTGATAATAGCAGACACAGTGAAGCCATACTCACAGACTAGTCAATCTAATCACACTAGGACCACAGCCTTATCTAACTCAATGAAACTAAGCCGTGATCACGGGGCAACACAAGACGGGCGGGTCATGGTGAAGAGGTCTGACAGAATGTGGTACACTGGAGAAGGGAATGGCAAACCACTTCAATACACTTGCCTTGAGATCCCCATGAACAGTATGAAAAGGCAAAATGATAGGGTACTGAAAGAGGGACTCTCCAGGTCAGTAGGTACCCAATATGCTACTGGAGATCAGTGGAGAAATAACTCTAGAAAAAAATGAAGGGATGGAGCCAAAGAAGAAACAATACCCAGCAGTGGATGTGACTGGTAATAGAAGCAAGGTTCAATGCTGTAAAGAGCAATATTGCATAGGAACCTGGAATGTCAGGTCCATGAATCAAAGCAAATTAGAAGTGGCCAGACAAGAGATGGCAAGGGTGAACGTCGACATTCTAGGAATTAGCCAACTAAAATGGACTGGAATGGGTGAATTTAACTCAGATGACCATCATATCTACTACTGTGGGCAAAAATCTCTGAGAAGAAATGGAGTAGCCATCATGGTCAACAAAAGAGTCTGAAATGCAGTACTTGGATGCAATCTCGAAAATAACAGAATGATCTCTGTTCATATCCAAGGCAAACCGTTCAATATCACGGTAATCCAAGTCTATGTCCCAACCAGTAATGCTGAAGAAGCTGAAGTTGAATGGTTCTATGAAGACCTACAAGACCTTTTAGAATTAACACCACAAAAAGATGTCCTTTCCATTATAGGGGATTGGAATGCAAAAGTAGGAAGTCAAGAAACACCTGGAGTAACAGGCAAATTTGGTCTTGGAATGTGGAATGAAGCAGGACAAAGACTAATAGAGTTTTGCCAAGAGAAAGCACTGGTCATAGCAAACAGCCTCTTCCAACAACACAAGAGAAGACTCTACACATGGACGTCACCAGGTGGTCAACACCGAAATCAGATTGATTATATTCTTTGCAGCCAAAGATGGAGAAGCTCTATACAGTCAGCAAAAACAAGACCGGGAGCTGACTGTGGCTCAGATCATGAACTCCTTATTGCCAAATTCAGACTTAAACTGAAGAAAGTAGGGAAAACCGCTAGACCATTCAGGTATGACCTAAATCAAATCCCTTATGATTATACAGTGGAAGTGATAAATAGATTTAAGGGCCTAGATCTGATAGACAGAGTGCCTGATGAACTATGGATGGAGGTTGGTGACATTGTACAGGAGACGGGGATCAAGACCACCTGCATGGAAGAGAAATGCACAAAAGCAAAATGGCTGCCTGGGGAGGCCTTACAAATAGCTGTGAAAAGAAGAGAAGCAAAAAGCAAAGGAGAAAAGGAAAGATATAAGTATCTGAATGCAGAGTTCCAAAGAATAGCAAGAAGAGATAAGAAAGCCTTCTTCAGTGATCAATGCAAAGAAATAGAGGAAAAGAACAGAATGGGAAAGACTAGAGATCTCTTCAAGAAAATTAGATATACCAAGGGAACATTTCATGCAAAGATGGGCTTGATAAAGGACAGAAATGATCTGGACCTAACAGAGCAGAAGATATTAAGAAGAGGTGGCAAGAATACACAGAAGAACTGTATGAAAAAGATTTTCACGACCCGGATAATCACGATGGTGTGATCACTCATCTAGAGCCAGACATCTTGGAATGTGAAGTCAAGTGGGCCTTAGAAAGCATCACTACGAACAAAGCTAGTGGAGGTGATGGCATTCATGTTGAGCTATTTCAAATCCTGAAAGATGATGCTGTGAAAGTGCTGCACTCAATATGCCAGCAAATTTGGAAAACTCAGCAGTGGCCACAGGACTGGAAAAGGGCAGTTTTCATTCCAATGCCAAAGAAAGGCAATGCCAAAGAATGCTCAAACTACTGCACAATTGCACTCATCTCACATGCTAGTAAAGTAATGCTCAAAATTCTTCAAGCCAGGCTTCATCAGTACATGAACCATGAACTTCCTGATGTTCAAGTTGGTTTTAGAAAAGGCAGAGGAACCAGAGATCAAATTGCCAACATTGCTGGATCATGGAAAAAGCAAGAGAGTTCCAGAAAAACATCTATTTCTGCATTATTGACTATGCCAAAGTCTTTGACTGTGTGGATCACAATAAACTGTGGAAAATTCTGAGAGAGATGGGAATACCAGACCACCTGACATGCCTCCTGAGAAATCTATATGCAAGTCAGGAAGCAACAGTTAGAACTGGACATGGAACAATAGACTGGTTCCAAATAGGAAAATGAGTATATTGTCACCCTGCTTATTTAACTTCTATGCAGAGTGCATCATGAGAAACGCTGGACTGGAAGAAACACAAGCTGGAATCAAGATTGCCGGGAGAAATCTCAATAACCTCAGAAATGCAGATGACACCACCCTTATGGCAGAAAGTGAAGACGAACTAAAAAGCCTCTTGATGAAAGTGAAAGAGGAGAGTGAAAAAGTTGGCTTAAAGCTCAACATTCATAAAACTAAGATCATGGCATCTGGTCCCATCACTTCATGGGAAATAGATGGGGAAACAGTGGATCACTTTATTTTTTTGGTCTCCAAAATCACTGCAGATGGAGACTGCAGCCATGAAATTAAAAGACGCTTACTCTTTGGAAGAAAAGTTATGATCAACCTAGATAGCATAGATAGCATATTTAAAAGCAGAGACATTACTTTGCCGACTAAAGTCCATCTAGACAAGGCTATGGTTTTTCCTGTGGTCATGTATGGATGTGAGAGTTGGACTGTGAAGAAGGCCGAGTGCCGAAGAATTGATGCTTTTGCACTGTGGTGTTGGAGCAGACTCTTGAGAGTCCCTTGGACTGCAAGGAGATCCAACCAGTCCATTCTGAAGGCGATCAGCCCTGGGATTTCTTTGGAAGAAATGATGCTAAGGCTGAAACTCCAATACTTTGGCCACCTCATGCGAAGAGTTGACTCATTGGAAAAGACTCTGATGCTGGGAGGGATTGGGGGCAGGAGGAGAAGGGGACAACTGAGGATGTGATGCCTGATGGCATCACTGACTCAATGGATGTGAATCTGAGTGAACTCCGGGAGTTGGTGATGGGCAGGGAGGCTTGGTGTGCTGCGATTCATGGGGTTGTAAAGAGTCGGACACGACTGAGTGACTGAACTGCCTGAACTGAATTGAAAATGGATAAATATGAAATGCCTCTAAGGTATATGGCCTAATAAAAATTAAATTGAGTGTGTTTAAAGATAGACAAATACATTACTATGTATAATGTAATGTATAATATACAATATGTATATAAAATATATTATAAATATTATATAATATATACTATATCACAAATATTATATATAATATAATATATGCAATATAAAGTTTATAATATATAATATAGAGTTAGACATTACTGTATATAATGTAATGTATAATATACATTGCATATGAAATATATATGATATATATAATGTATAATATACATTATACTCTGTATAGTGTATATGTGTTTATATACACTCATATATATACACACATATATGCATACATGAAAGTGAAAGTGTTAGTCTCTCTTTTGTATCCAACTCTTTGCAACCCCATGGACTGTAACCTGCCAGTCTTCTCTGTCTATGGAATTTTTCAGGCAAGAATATTGGAGTGGGTTGCCATTTCCTTTTCCATGGGATCTTCCTGACACAGGGATTGAACTCAGGTTTCCTAGCATTGCAGGCATAGTCTTTACAGTCTGAGCCACCAGGGAAGAGCAACCATTAAAAATTATGCATAATGGTGGTTCTATGTATTAATGAGCAGTGTCATTATATATGGAGCCCTTTTAAACTCTAAATTTTTATGTATAAATGTGTATGCCTTTTTTTTTTAAAGAGAAACACTAATACATCATTTAAAAAATCAAGTAATCAGAGGGTAACATGATCAAATGTATAAGAGCAATTTGTCATATTGAAAAATATACACAATGCAATATTAAAAAATACAGGTTTACAAAGTTTGAAAAATAAGATACCTTGTTTGCAGAAAAACTACATATGTACATGTGTACAAATATAAACACAGAGAATAATATATATGCTAGAAATTGTTAGTAGTGGCTTTCCTTTCCTTTTTCCTTTTTTTTCCTTATATTTTTCAATGCATTCTTGGCCTGAATATATATATATATATATATATATATATATATATATATATGACAGAAACAAAAACAATGACAATTTTAAAATATGTAAGGATTCATGAGAGAGAGATTAAGAATGAAAATATCATAGTAAATTAACAAATACAGTTTTCTAATCCACTCCTTTCTATCAGACTTCTTGACCTTCACTAACATAACATGTCCTTTCATGCTTTCATGATTTGGCAATCACTAGTTCTTTCTCCTTATCAAGCTTAAGTGAAAGTGAAAGTGACATCACTCAGTAGAGTCTGACTCTTTGAGACCCCATGGAATATAACCTATCATGCTCCTCCATCCATGGGATTTTCCAGGCAAGAGTAGTAGAGTGGATTGCCATTTCCTTCTGCAGAGGATCTTCCTGACCCAGGGACTGAACCTGGGTCTCCCATATTGTAGGCAGATGCTTTACCGTCTGAGCTACCAGGGAAGATTATTAAGCTTAAATACCAAGGAAATGTCTATCCTTCAGTATTCTCAATGTGTGGACCATAGTAAGTGTTTAATATAGATATATTATTGGCTTCACTGGAGAAGTGGATGAGCTAGTCTGTTCATGCATTGAAGACGGCGAGATGGGCAGAATTGAGTTGATACAAAAAAGTAGGAAGACATTTGACAATGAGATAATTTGAGTCAATCAGGATTAATACTGTTTTCAGGTCAGTAAAAAAAAAAAAAAGATTCTTATAGAGGATTTGGTGTTGAAAATCTCATAAGAAAACAATTGGACAGAGAAGATGGAGAGACCTACAAAGGAAAAAACTTTAAAATTCTAGAGAAATTTGACCATATCTGGAAAAATCTTCTCCAACCAATGTATATCATGGAGTTAAGAAAAATGTGAGAAGCTTTCCTTTGAAGGAATTCAGCAGGAAATGAATCACCTTCTCACATTCAACTTTATATTATTCCACATGTTTATTTTGTTAAATCTCAGGAATTTTAATAATTCTTTTACTCTCTGGCAGTGTCTTTAATGTTTCTTGTAATGTTGCAACCAACTGATATCCATATATATATATATATATATATATATATATACCCACACCCTACACTCACAAACCCATACCTACATTAGCCCCTTTTTATGTGGCAGAAGGCAATTTTATTCAATGATGGCTGTGATTGATAGTTACACATTCACAATTGATTGCTTCAATACCTGCTCATAATCCTACAATATTAAAGAGAATCCCTTAACATTTACTCTTGATGCTCTTTAGAAAGCAAATATATTTCTGTTCCTGAATAAAACAGTGAGTATTAAAGATTTAGATAAATTACACTGACTGCTGCCAGTGGTGTTCCCTGCAGTGAATTTAAAAAATACATTTAACATGAAAACAAGGAACAGATGTTATTTTCACAGTCATTGTTCAAATGGCTCCAGTGAGCTACATTTTCCCCTAATGCTCCCTTGACTTCTTCTAGAGAGGATGACTTATGGGGTTTTTATGTCTTGAAAGAAATAGGGTGGCAATGGTGATGATAATTATGCTCATAATCACAATTTAAACTATCTTTCTGAAGTTGAGTCACAATTCAGCAAATACAAAGAGCCAGCTTAGACTTGAGGGCTCTAGATTAGCAAAGTTCTTCCTCCAATGCTGTGCTGTGCTTAGTCATGAATCTGACTCATCACGACCCCATGGACTGTAGCCCTCCAGTCTCATCTGTCCATGGGGATTCTCCAAGCAAGAATACTGGAGTGGGTTGCCATCCCCTCCTCCAGGGGATCTTCCTGACCCACGAATCGAGCAGGTGTCTCCTGCACTGCAGGCACATTCTTTACCAGCAGAGCTACCAGGAAAGCTCTCTTCCTCTAATATTGTGGCACAAAGCCATGAGAATGTACATGTCATATTATTAAGGAGAATCAAGAGGCATTGTGCTGCTTTACATTCCATTATAGTCCATTTAGAATAAGTGATGAGAAGAGTCTTGGAAAAACTACTCCATCTCTTCAGATTTAATCTAGGATGTAAAACTTCACTGCACTGGGTAAATTGTCTTTCAATAGACCAGACTCGAGGATATGATGAATGATTTCTCCTTAACATCAAAATAGCACAGACACACACTATTGAGATGATCTCACTCCATATGTACAGTGTGATCTAAATAGTGACACTTTTACCAGATATCTATCCTTGTTGGTTTCAAGGAACATCAGCATATAAGGAGAAAGTCTTTTAATTAGTTTAATAGCAAATGCATGCATGCTAAGCCGCTTCAGTTGTGTCTGACTCTTTGGGTCCCTATGGACCATAGTAGCCCAACAGCCTCCTTTGTAATAGGTGAAGGGATTATATGTGGGTTTGATAAATAAGGATTTTTGTCCCCCAGAATAGACCTTTTCTCATGTTATATATTAGATATAAAGTGATTGTTAAGTGAGAACTAAAAATTACTCCTTGGAAGAAAAGTTATGAGCAACCTAGATAGCATATTCAAAAGCAGAGACTAAGGTCTGTCTAGTCAAGGCTATGGTTTTTCCAGTAATCATGTATGGATGTGAGAGTTGGACTGTGAAGAAGGCTGAGCGCTGAAGAATTGATGCTTTTGAACTGTGGTGTTGGAGAAGACTCTTGGGAGTCCCTTGAACTGCAAGGAGATCCAACCAGTCCATTCTGAAGGAGATCAACCCTGGGATTTCTTTGGAAGGAATGATGCTAAAGCTGAAACTCCAGTACTTTGGCCACCTCATGTGAAGAGTTGACTCATTGGAAAAGACTCTGATGCTGGGAGGGATTGGGGGCAGGAGAAGAAGGGGACAATCGAGGATGAGATGGCTGGATGGCATCACTGACTCGATGGACACGAGTCTTAGTGAACTCCGGGAGTTTGTGATGGACAGGGAGGCCTGGTGTGCTGCGATTCATGGGGTCGCAAAGAGTCGGACACGACTGAGTGACTGAACTGAACTGAACTGAACTGAAAAAATTAAAAAATTAAAAAAAAAATGGTGTAATGGAAAGAAAATGGAAAATACTCTAGGTCTAGACATGTGGGATTTGAGTTATAATTTGCCATCTGAGTGTTAAATGGTTTCAGGAGATTCAAAGCCTCATTTTCTCATCTATAAATTTGTGTAAAAATATGTAATTTCTAGAGCTGATACAAAGATATAATTAGGTAAATTCAAATATAACAAACAAAAGAGTTTATTATTTTCCTGCTTTTGTCTGTCTATTGCTTTACTAAGCATAACCTTCTAGTGACAGCCCCTCCAGTTTAGTCAGACCTTTTCCTCTGGCTTGGATATCTGTTTCTTACCATCCTTCTCTAGTCTCCATTTCTTCTAACTAGCTACTTCTGCTTGCTCCCAAAAGGAAAAGCACCTCCCCCCCCCCCCCACCCTTGAACTACTAACATCCTCATTTCTGAAAACTTGCTGGGTTTTGCAATCTTGCAGATTAAGACTTGTGTTATGAATGTTCTGTCCATCCTTTCTCCCAGAACCTGACACAATGCCTTTCTGGTGGTGATGCTTCATATTACACTCTGATTGACTGATGACTGATTAAATGTATGATGATTAAATGAATGAATGAATGATGTCTTTATGCAAAATATCTACACCTCAAGTGCTCTCATATACATTCTTTCAAGAGGGAGGGAGTGTATTATTTTTATTTAAAATGATAAGAGCAGCTACTAATTTTTGAGCTCCCAATATGTAATATGTTATGAGTGGCTTTTATAAAGATATATACAGCAACCCTGAAAGCTGGATATTATCTTAATATCACAGAGGAGGAATGCATTCTTAGAGCAATTAATTGACAATGCCAGTATCACACAGCTAATATGCACTAATGTTGAAGTTTGAACTGGATTCATATCTATACTCTGTATTTTTAGATTTTATGTTACTAATTGAAATGAAGGCCTCAAGACATTTTGTGATTGGACTTAGGATGTGATTCAGAGTGAGAACTAAAGCTAGAACCAACGTCTTGTGGGAAAAAATCAATAGGAGGAAGAGAGAACAGAGTAAGAGATGGGTATTTTAATGTTAAGCTAGATGGACAACCAGAGGTTACATAAAAAAGAAAGTTAATGACTTTCTGCTAATATATCCCTCAAATCTATATCCCTTCCTATAAATATGGCTCAAGATAATTGCTCTCATTCTGAAAAGTATAGTTTTCTGAACTAAAGACAGGGATATAGAAGAACATCCTTCAACTCCTCATCACTTAAGACACAGTTGGAGGAGCAGGCAAGATTTTCAGAAGTCTTTCTAGGTTTAGATTTGCATTTACTCTCTGGTGCTGTGGGCCAAGAAAGAGCATTCATTCATATAAAGATGAATAAACACCTGAAGAGAGGAAAACTACATGATCTCTTTCTTGAATTACTGCAATAGCCTCCAAAAACAATTTCCAGCCTGCACTCTTGCCATTTCATACTCTTTTACCCACAGGACAGCCAGAGTGTTAATTTTAAAATTTATGTAATTACATGATATCACTATTTTAATCCAAACCTCTATGGCTTCCCATTATACCAACAAACTATTTAATATCTTTGATGCCTTTTACTGGGGCTCTTTCTTCAGCCTCTCTTCTCGCCACACTCCTGATGACAGTATTCTCAAAGCTTATCCCAACAAAAAAAACTGAGATTTTCCCATGGTGGGACTTTGCTTGTGGTTTGTTCTTCATCTGGAATGTTTTCCCCACTGTTCTTCCTTCATTCATATCAGCTCAAATAGAAGTTCTTCTAAAATAATATGGATTCTTCTGTTTTACTGTCATATAGAACCACACTATTTTTTTCCAGCGCTGAAAATGATTTTTAATTATATATATTCATTTGTTTAATTATTTAACACTTCTCTTTCCCATTTAACTAAAGCCCCCCATGTCAAGGATATATATTATATACTATATATTATTTATATTTAATGATACATGTACCTCTTCAGTGCCTCATATAGTAAAGAATCTGCCTGCAATGCAGGAGGCCCAGGTTTGATCCCTGGGTCAGAAAGATTCCCTGGAGAAGGGAATGGCAACCCTCTCCAGTATTCTTGCCTGGAGAATTTCATGGACAGAAGAGCCTTGTGGGCTACAGTC